>NC_139462.1:206266666-208693333 GCF_057233095.1 Heloderma suspectum
ATGGTTTGCTAGCATGGCTGGGTTCACACGTCACAATAGCCCCAAATTCAACAAGCCATGGGTTAAATAAACTTTGGGTTAGTGTTATGTGCAAACTAGATCACTAAGTTCAATGGGTCTCAACCCTCAGGTAAGCTTGCATAGGAGTGTGGTCCAAGTTGTCATCAAATGAAAGCACTTAGCTCCTTGATATTAATATAGCAGTGTAACTAGTGTCACAGTATGGACGGTACATGCTTGTCAAGAAGCACATGCCTAGAACCCACAAGACACCTACTTCCAATACCAGAATTTTGTTCTCAGTATAAAATCTCTTGATAATCTAGAAGGGAAATGCTTGTTATATCCTTTTTAGGAGGAGTTTGGATTTGTTTGTTTTGCTGAGAGTGGGTAAAACCTGAAATCTTGTCATTAATATTTAAGATGCACATAGAATCCTCTGAACCTCTGATACTTGAATTTCAGTTCCGGGCTTTTATCAGTTGCACTGGGTATAGGTTTTAGGTTCTTTGGGTAATCATTTAAAAACACTATTTTCAGCAATTTTGGTATTAACACAAGACCAGTAGAGAAATAGTCATCTTCCTGCCACCAAGTTTGAAAAATACCATCTTTACTGTCCTCTTATATTCTGCAACACATCATACTTACTGTTGACACTATACAGACTAATTAAATAGCAACAACAATAATATACTGAGGGAAGCATCCCAAGATCAGCTTCCTGAAACATTTGTTTGTTTGTTTGTTTGTTTATTGCATGTATGTCCCACCTTTCCTCCAAGGAGCCCAAGGCAGCATACATGACCCTCCTCCTCCTCCATATTATATTCTTACAACAACCCTGTGTGGTAGATTAGGCTGAGAGTCAGTGACTGGCCCAAAGTTTATCCAGTGAGCTTCATGGCCGAGTGGGAATTAGAACCCGGGTCCCCTGAGTAGGGATGTACGAAAGTCACTTACCTTTTCGCAGCTTGGCTTTGCGGTGGGGGGGAGGCGCTTCGCTTTTCCCCCCGAAGTTCAGGCGAAGGGGGGGAGGCTTCCTGTCTCGCCTGGCCGAAATTCAGGCCAGGGGGGAGGCTTCCCGCCTTGCCCGGCCGAAATTCAGGCCGGGGAGAAGCGCCCCGTCTCCCCGGCCGCGAAACAAAAAGTAAAAAAAAAAGACCCCGTGATAGGCTACGTAACGATTTACGTAGCCTATCATGGCTAGATTTCCAAAGTCAGCCATGATAGGCTACGTAAATCGTCACGTAGCCTATCACGGGTGACTTTGAAAAAAAAAAAAAAGCGCGTACGCAAATGGCAGCGGCCCATGGGCGCCGCCATTTGCGTTCCTTATTTTGGCACATCTAGTCTATGTAAAGATTTATGTAGACTACGGCGAAAATAAGGGCAACGCAAATAGCTTTTTTTTCTTCAAAGTCACCTGTGATAGGCTACGTGACGATTTACGTAGCCTATCACGGCTGTCTTTGGAAATCTAGCCATGATAGGCTACGTAAATCGTTACGTAGCCTATCACGGGTGTGTGTGTTGTTTTTTTTACTTTAGTTTTTTTTTGTTTGCAATGGCGGCGGCGGCGGCTGGTTGGGAGACTGGCCGCCGCCCCCACCCGCGACGAACCACCGCCGAACCGCCGCCGGGACCCGCCGCCGGGAGGGACATTCGCCAAAGGTAAGTCCCGTCCCGGGGGGGGCGGCGGGGCAGAGAATTTCACCACCGATTTCGGAGGGCCGAATGCGTTGGCGCTCGGCCCCCCGAAGATTCGGGGAGAAATTCTCCGCCATCCCTACCCCTAAGTCCCAGTCCAACACTCTAACCACAACGTTTTTCTGGCTCTCTTACGATAGCACTGAAACTAGGGGAAAGAGATATCAGCTAGCAATAGGTTTAACACTATTTGTCGTGAGCAAACCTTCAGAAAGGAGACATTCCAAATGCTCATACAGGTGAAAGGCTACTCTGAGGTGAGCTCCAGATTTTCAGGGTTACATTTCTTAAAGATAAAAGTTAATATTTGTTTCACTTGCTGATTTTTTTCTAATTTGAAGTTTGCATCACGTTAATAAGATGTTTTTTTAAGCTGTGCAACTCTTAATACTACAAAATAAAAACTCCAGAAAATTATTTAGTCTTTCTACATAAATACTTTCTACTTAAACAGTTCTGGCTTTTGTGCACCAGGAATTGTATGTCCAGGACAGATAATGATAAAAACCATATTAAAACAATTGAAGCACCATCAAAGAACATCCAACAATAGCAAAATCCTTTAGGGCTGCCTTCTGCAACTTGGTGCCCTCCACATGTTTTGGACTACAACTCCCATCATTCCTGACCATTGCCCATGCTGGCTGGGGCAGGAGGGGTTTGGAGTCCAAAACACCTGAATGGTATCAGGTTGGAGAAGGCTGCCTTAGGGAGAGACCAGACTAAAAGCAGTATCTTAAGCAAAGGTTCATTGGAAAAGCAGCTTTTTACTTCCCTATGGAAAGGAAGGACAGAGCTTCCCACAGGATGGTGTTCCAGAGCTCTGGTGCCAGCACTGGGAAGGCCCTGTCCCATGTGCTCAACTCTCCTCCCCTGTTATGGGGGCAGGATATAGTGCAGGACCTCCCCAACAATTGCAGCATGTGGGTAGGTTCACATGGCAGTCTTTTTTCTATCTCTAAATGGCTCCCAAACAATTTAGGGATTAAAAGGATAAAATCAGCACTTCAATCAAGCCTTGAAATGTATTGTGAGCCAGTGAAGATGGCACAATATTGGTGTTACATTTGTTGTTGTTCAGTCGTTCAGTCGTGTCCGACTCTTCGTGACCCCATGGACCATAGCATACCAGGCCTTCCTGTCCTGCGCTCTCTCCCGGAGCGTGCTCAAGTCCGTATTCATTGCATCGGTGATGCTATCTAGCCATCTCATCCTCTGCCGTCCCCTTCTCCTTTTGCCTTCAGTCTTTCCCAGCATCAGGGTCTTTTCCAGAGAGTTTTCTCTTTGCGTTAGGTGGCCAAAATACTGGAGCTTCAGCTTCAGTATCTGTCCTTCCAATGAGCACTCAGGGTTGATTTCCTTTAGGATGGACTGATTTGACCTCCTTGCAGTCCAGGGGACTCGTAAGAGTCTTCTCCAGCACTGCAGTTCGAAAGCATCAATTCTTCGGCGCTCAGCCTTCCTTATAGTCCAGCTCTCACAGCCATACATTACTACTGGGAAAACCATAGCTTTGATTAGACAGACCTTTGTCGGCAAGGTGATGTCTCTGCTTCTTACTATGCTGCCTAGGTGTGCCATAGCTTTCCTCCCAAGGAGCAAGCGTCTTTTAATTTCATGGCTACAGTCACCGTCTGCGGTGATCTTGGAGCCCAAGAAAGTAAAATCTGTCACTGCCTCCATTTCTTCCCCTTCTATATGCCAGGAAGCGATGGGGCCAGATGCCATGATCTTCGTTTTTTTAATGTTGAGTTTCAAACCAGCTTTTGCACTCTCCTCTTTCACCCTCAACAAGAGGCTCTTGAGATCCTCTTCACTTTCTGCCATTAGGGTGGTATCATCTGCATATCGGAGGTTGTTGATAATTCTCCCAGCAATCTTAATTCCGACCTCTGATTCATCCAACCCGGCATTTCTCATGATGTACTCTGCATATAAGTTAAATAAGCAGGGTGACAATATGCAGTCTTGTCGTACTCCTTTCCCAATTTTGAACCACTCGGTTGTTCCATGTCTGGTTCTTACTGTTGCTTCTTGACCCTCGTACAGGTTTCTCAGGAGACAGGTAAGGTGGTCTGGTACTCCCATCACTTTCAGAATTTGCCACAGTTTGTTGTGATCCACACAATCAAAGGCTTTAGCATAGTCAATGAAGCAGAAATAGACGTTTTTCTGGAATTCTCTTGCTTTCTCCATGATGCAGCGAATGTTGGCGATTTGATCTCTAGTTCCTCTGCCTCTTCGAAACCCAGCTTGTACTTCCGGTAGTTCTCGGTTCGCATACTGCTGAAGCCTAGGTTATAGGATTTTGAGCATCACCTTGCTGGCATGTGAAATGAGCGCAATTGTGCGGTAGTTTGAACACTCTTTGGCGTTGCCCTTCTTTGGAATTGGAATGTAAACTGACCTTTTCCAGTCTTGCGGCCATTGTTGAGTGTTCCAAATGTGTTGGCATATTGAATGCAGCACTTTAACAGCATCATCTTTTAGGATTTTAAATAGCTCAGCTGGAATACTGTCATCTCTGCTAGCTTTGTTGTTACTAATGCTTCCTAAGGCCCACTTGACTTCAGTCTCAAGGATGTCCGGCTCAAGTTCAGTGACCACACTATCATGGCTATCAGGGACATTAAGATATTTCCTGTATAGTTCTTCTGTGTATCCTTTCCACCTCTTCTTAATCTCATCTGCTTCTGTGAGGTCCCTGCCTTCTTTGTCCTTTATCATGCCCGTCTTTGCACAAAACGTTCCCTTGAGATCTCCAATTTTCTTGAAGAGATCTCTAGTCTTTCCCATTCTATTGTTTTCCTCAATTTCTTTGCATTGTTCATTTAAGAAGGCCTTCTTGTCTCTCCTTGCTATTCTCTAGAACTCTGCATTCAGTTGGATATATCTTCCCCTTTCTCCCTTGCTTTTCGCTTCCATTCTTTCCTCAGCTCCTTGTAAAGCCTCATCAGATAGCCACTTGGCTTTCTTGCATTTCTTTTTCTTTGGGTTGGATTGAGTTGCTGTCTCCTGAACAATGTTATGGACCTCTGTCCATAGTCCCTCAGGCACTCTGTCTATCAGGTCTAATCCCTGAAATCTATTCCTCACCTCCACTGTATATTCATCAGGGATATGATTGAGGTCATACCTGAATGGTTTAGTGGTTTTCCCTACGTTCTTCAATTTAAGCCGAAATTTTGCAAGAAGCAGCTCATGATCTGAGCCACAGTCAGCTCCAGGTCTTGTTTTTACTGACTGTATGGAGCTTCTCCATCTTTGGCTGCAAAGGACATAATCAATCTGATTTCGATATTGACCATCTGGTGATGTCCATGTGTAGAGTCGCCTCTTGTGCTGTTGGAAAAGAGTATTTGCTATGATCAGTGTGTTCTCTTGGCAAAACTCTATTAGCTTTTGTCCTGCTTCATTTTGTACACCAAGGCCATGCCTGCCTGTTATCCCGGTGATTTGTTGACTTCCTACTTTAGCATTCCAATTCCCTATGATGAAGAGGACATCTTTTTTTGGTGTTAGTTCTAGAAGGTGTTGTAGATCTTCATAGAACCGATCAACCTCAGCTTCTTCGGCATCAGTGGTTGGGGCATAGACTTGAATTACTGTGATGTTGAATGGTTTGCCTTGGATTCGTACTGAGATCATTCTATCATTTTTGAGATTGTACTCCAGTACTGCTTTTCCCACCCTTTTGTTGACTATGAGTGCGACTCCATTTCTTCTAAGGGATTCTTGCCCACAATAGTAGATATGATGGTCACCTGAATTAATATATTCTCCTGTCAGTAGCCTTGCTGCTTTATGCAAGCAACTGCTTTATTCACGCAACCCTGACTGAAGTTCCTCAACACTTAGAATCACAGAATAGTAGGGTGGAAGGGGCCTACGAGACCATCGAGTCCAACCCCCTGCTCAGTGCAGGAATCCAAGTCAGAGCATCCCCAACAGATGGCTGTCCAGCCTTGTCTTGAATGCCTCCAGTGTGGGAGAGCCCACCACCTCCCTGGGTAATTGGTTCCATTGTCCTATTGTGCTAATAGGAAGTTTTTCCTGATGTTCAGCCGGAATCTGGCTTCCTGTAACTGGAGCCCATTATTCCATGTCCTGCATTCTGGGATGATGGAAGACTTCTCAAAGGTCATCTCATGCAGAGCACATTACAGTCTCATCTGAGGGGGCATCAAGGTGTGTGACATTGCAGCAAGAGCTGCATTCTCCAGCAAAGGACATTGCTGGTGCTGCAGCCTAAGCTAGTCAAAAGCAGTCCTGGCCACAGCTGCCACACCTCTGTCCAGGAGCAACACTGAGCCTTGAATTCCTCAGGCTACATACCTGCTCTTTAATTATGAACTTGTTACTGGATATTGAACCACCTGTATTGGTTTAGACACCAGTGTACAAAGGGTTCTTTCCATATTACAGATTTAAGCAAAGACGCCCAGCTGCAGCTTGGAGCATTAGAAAGAGAGGAAAGCTTTGATGCTCATTGTTTGAGATGCTCATTTTATATTCAAGGGTTGCATATCAAGATACTTTCACCCACAAGTGTCCAGTATTATTTCACTGGTCTGCAGTGTTAAAGATGGTATGAGTGTGTTTTCATTTGATATCACAACATTTCTGTATTGGGTGTTGTTCTGTTGTGTCATGATGGCACAGTTGCGATTGGATGAATTCTTTACATCTCTGACGGCAACTGTAACATATTCTATTTTAACCAATTCACTCTCTCAGCATGGGGGTGGAAATTTAAGCTTCGTGAATAGTATCTCAAGTTTAAAATAGCTTTCCTCCAACATGGTGTGCTCCAGATGTTTTGAAGTACAACTCCCATAACCCCTGACTATTGGCTATGCTGGCTGGAGCTGATGGGAGTTATAGTCCAAAACATCTGTAGCACACCATGTTGGGGAAGGCCGGCTTAAAACAAAACAGTAAATCACACCAGTAGGTCAATTGTATAATTGGACTGGAAAGGAAAGTTGCCCTGAGCACAGTATATAAGTACTAGGAATGCACTACAGATAATTTTTGCAAATTATATTAGCCAAAACATTTTATTATGTATTACATTTTTATCCCACCTTCCTCCAAGTTGCCTACATGGCTCTCACCCTCTGCATTTTATCTCACAACAACCCTGTAGGTTGGTTGCACCAAGAGAGTGTGTCTTTGTCAAGGTCACCCAGTAAGCTTCATGGCTGAATAGGGATTTGAATCTGGGTCTCCTTGATCCTAGTACAACCCTCTAACCCAGGGGTGAGGGACCTGTAGCCCTCCAGATGGTGTTGGACTCCAGCTCCCTTTAGCCCCAATCAGCATGGCCAGTGGTCAGTGATGTTGGGGGTTGTAGTCCACCAACTCCGGTCCGTCCGTCCCCCACTCTAACCACTAACACCACACTGGCTGTCATCACATTAGCCAATATTTTGTCTTATGTTAGGGAGGAAGAGTTGATTACGAAAATGTACTTATCTCTGGTGAAAGGATAAATCTTTGATCAGCAATGGTTTCCACAAACAACTTGAGAAAATATGGAATTATGAGGGAGAAGAGGCAGGAAGCACAGCTGCTCACTTCTATTTCTTTTTACTTGTCCTATAAAAGTTGAACCTTATTTGTGTATTTCACTACTATATCAATATCTATATCAATATTTGAAGGGATTTGCTAATTAAATTGATGGTTATTAAGGCTGTGCTTGTGAATCACCAGTTTTAAGTCCCTGTGTTGCTCCATAGGTACAGAGTGAGAGTGGGAAGATTGCTCCTTTGTCTCCCACTATTGTAACATCAGTATCAACCATGGTATCTACCTTGTCGCCAGTATATAGTAAGGATCTGCATGTGAAGGCAGCAGAAAATGAGACAGTCAGCGAGATCGGTAAATCTGACTTCAGATACCGCTCTTTATTGGAAAATGTAGAGAGTTCATTAAAAAACATCCTGAAAACGGAACGGTGGCAACCTTCAGTGGAAATGCGAGAGAGCAACCAACATTTGAGGGAGAATGAAGAGGCAGAGCCCAAGGGATTCGTAAAACGTGAAGAGAATGGCATAAAAAAGCACAGTTCCTTTGAGGAAGAGCCCCCACATCCTGTTTCTGACAAAACAGAGGACTACAACAAAGAGATAAAATACGCATTCCCTAGGAAAAGCAGCATGGAATTGTTTAGCCCACAGCCTCTTTGTGAGCCTGCTGAACAAAAGGAATTTGTCACTGACATCCTGCAGGATAAACGAGAAGTCAAAGGCCAGTCCTTTGAGGATATGATGGAGTTCGAGGGAATCGCAACAAGATTGACCCTACAGAGAGGTAAATGTCTCAGTTCCGTCTGTTCATCCAATTTAAAGAGGCTAAAGGCACAAATCCTATGCATGTTTAGACGGAAAAAGTCCCACAACTCCCAGCATTCCCCACCCAGCATGGGATTGTGCCTTTAGTCTCTTTATTTTATGACCTTCAGTCAATTAATTAAATGATTAAATCTGCATTAATGTATAAATGAATAAAACAGTTATGAAGGAGGAAAAAATGGTTTATAGATTGTGTCCTATCAAGCTCCACCTTAAGAGGCATTCCCTCCTGTGTGAAAGGAGAGGGAAGCAGAATGCCTCATCTATTGTTCTGTGTATGTGTAAGTACGTGTGTGTGTGTATCTCTATCTATCTGGGGTTTGCCTGTAAGTCCGTTGATTGATTAATTGACTGGTTAGTTCTTTCTGTTCCACTGTTCATCAAATTAGTTTGGGTAGGTTTCCCCCTGCCTTTAATTAAAAGTATAGTGGTAATCTCATTTTCAGGTCAATCCACAATAACTTTTCCAGAGTAAGCCATATTTAAATTTAAAGGGGGGGGGGCATCTTCTCTCAAGGTTTCGCAAAATGAATTCCATCACAGTTAGCTTTGTGAGGGGAAGGGTTGGGGGATTTAAGGAAAAACTTGTACCTTTATTCAGGAACCAACCTGAAATTTCCCTAATGTAAGATTTGCTCAAAAGCTTTGAAATTTTCTTCTTCAAAAAGCTGCTTGACAAAACTTCTTTACCCTATCCAAACTAGTGCTTCAGTACCATGTAAGGCAGGGATGTTGAATGTCTCTCACCCTAAGGGGCAAATTCAAGGTTTAAACACAAATTTCTTACTATAAGAGAAATCAAACAAGATCCAACATTTAATTGATACCTATGGCAGAATATGATAAATTGAATGGGTATGTGATCGTATAATAAACTTTGATTGACTGATATGATATTTATGCCTCAGTGCACATAGTAGGTGTAGGTTAAAATTATGTATAGACCACCTTTTGTCATAAAAAATAACATGACTGTTTACAAAATAAAACAGCTGCAATAAAACCACAATAAAACATGCAGTAAATATCCAAAATTCAATAGGCCAGTACTAAAAACCAGTGTCCGGGAATACTGTCATGAATAGATACAATTTTACTAACTGGTGGAACACCTGTACCACAGGTGCCCATCAGATATCTAAGGGAAGGTTGCTCCACAAAATGGGGAGACCACAAATTCGGCTAATTGCTGGCAGTGCAATGCAGCTAATGCTTCTTTTAAGCGTATGTTTCAGCAATGTCCAGTAAGTGCTTCTTTGGGGAAGGAGGTTATTATATGGATATATTTTGTACTGGAACAGTCTTTAATAGTCAGTGATGTACATGCTTTTTAAAATTATTTACCTGCTTCATGGAAATTAATGAATGGTCAGTGTCATTGGATTCTCTGTGCCCTTTTGACAGCTAAAACACTGATATTACAATATTTGAAGTATAAAAACTCACCTCCTATAATGCAATGGATTGGGGAACTTGCAATGCTTTCAAAATTTGAATGGGTGGCATATAGATGCCACCTTCAAATGGATACTTACTTGGATATCTGGCTGCTTTCGTTGACACCTATGCATAATTGCTAGGAAGTTGTATTTTCATATATATTCATTTCATATGTAGTCATTGCTATGGATATATAGCAAGTCACATATGTATACTAACCCCCCCCCAAAAAAAAACCTATAAAGAAAATATGGGGGACCACCATGGAGAAAGTATAACTATGTATAAACATGCAACGTACTTATCTCTTATTTTGGAACCCTTGGAACTCCTCCTTGTTCCCAGTGTATTTCAGTATATTCCAATTGGTTCCTAAGCTGGTTTGCATTCTGTCCTAAATTTTTGATGCCCTACATTCTTTGCCTGCCTACGCAAGGTCTACATGGCCACCATTGATTCATTTTCTGGCAACAAAATGAGACTTACAGAGCAAATTCTTTTACCAAGCTAGGCTGTAGTCCATCTTGAACAAAGTTGGAGGCATAAATCTAAGGCCAGCTTTCACTCATAAGATCTTTTAAACTTATGAAGGAAATAGGTACAATGAAATCCACTGTACTCTAATATGCTTTTCACAGTTCACTTTTTAGATTGTGCAGGAAAGATGGTCTCTATTAATTCATGTTCACCTGAGGCAACCTAGTAGGTAACTTTGCAACCTCCTTGTGGAGAAAACAGCTTTCCAGGCCTTCCCTAGAATAACTATGCATTTATTTAAGACATGCAAGCCAGTTAGTATAGGTCTGAGTGCTGGCAAGATCCAACCCCTATCATGAGGAGAGCAGAAGGAACAACTGGAAGGTAGCAGATAAACAGTCTGGAAACTGCAGCAGGAAAAGAAACAGTGTAAAAGCACAGAAGAAGTACCTGGTGATGTCCTTCCATTAAGAGTTGCCCAGACTGAGGGAATGCAGCAAACCTTACAGCTATATAGCGGTCGGTCGCATGGAATTGGCTCTTTAAGGCCACCTGATTCCAGGAACCAGGAAGTTTCTAGGCTGTTGTCTTTATATTCTGGCTTGAACTGTCTCTGATTTCCCTCTTCTGGTCAGTAGCACCTAACTTGGAGATCTCTTGGTTCATGCCCTCCAATGCCCAACATCCATGTCTTCTAATCCATACAGCGCAGTGCTGGTCCATGCAACTGAGAGCATCCTAGATAGAAATAGCAGGGGCTAAGCATTTTCCACAGGTGCTATCTAGCACAGGGCTGTTTGGAGGGGAGCACTAGAGGTGTCCCACTTTCCCCATAACACTAGTAGTTCTGCTTTTGTGGGGGTTGTACAACACAAAGCTGTGGTGTGACATGCCTTTAAGATGCAGTGCCTGCGAGTGCTCACTCAAGTCCTTTTGCCTGGGCAGGCGACAGCATAGTATCCAGAAAAGAGTCTCTGGGGAAACTTTTGAATGAAGAAGCCTGCTCCATTGCAACCCCACCCCCCTCTCTCTGCCCTACTTTTTCCTAGTGCCAGCAATCATTGCAAAAAGCATATAGCCTCCTATACTGTACCATTCTGGAACAAGTATGCTGGCACACTTCCATCCAGGCACACTTCCATCCACACTTCATCCAGGCTCAGTGAAAACTCTTTATGTGAAGGATCAGAAGTACCTTTTCCCCAAGTCTTTTGTGAGCGTACGCAGCATCAAATTTCAAAGGAAAGATGTGATAAACCCACCATCTCATATCATTGTCTTGGAGTGTTATGAGAATTCCTGTGAATAAGTTCCTCTGAATAAGTTATACAGCCACAAAGGATTACTTCATTTATGATGCTACAGTTTTGTGAAGCATGGAAGAATCAGTTATTTGGTGATAAGCATCTAATTTTTAACCTTGAGTAGTGTAATTAGTTATAAGAAACGAGAAGCTACCTGTCACTTTCAGTGATGTGCTATGCAGGATTATTGTTGTTGTTGCAGTTAAGCACTAATTCTGAATTTCTCCCCATCAGAGAATGATGAGCCAATTTCAGAACTTGTGGGAACAGCAGCAACAAAGACTTTTTCTCAGTCTGCGGCTGTGGTATCCTGTAGGCAGCAGGAAACCTCTGAGCTGTTAGGAAAACAAGACTCCAGGGACAGCAAAGCTGAAATAACGGAGGACACCCTTGATGCATCCAGCAAAACTATGTCAATTAAAGAAAGGTAAATAATCTCTTGTTGTTGGTGTGTGTGTGTGTTTCTTTTTTTTATAGTAGAAGGATTTGGTGTGTTGTCCAAGAACATCAGTTCCTTAATCTGTACTTTAAAAAATGCTAAACATGTTGACTGTTAAAAAGAAGAAAGCTTAGTTGGAGAGCAAAGCTATAAAGTGGTATTAGTTCAGGGGAAAGCATCCTTGTGAATTTGGGAAATCAAAATTTAATTTTAGAATACAGAATCTGAAATTTTCTTTCTAGGTCATATTCTTCTGTTAGACACCTGATCAAGAGGTTAGACTTTCAGAAGAGCTAATAAAACTATAGCTTGTTATAAGCATGGCTGTGGATATTCTATGAATAAAATATTGTACTGAGTGCAGAATTCAGTATTTTGATTCGCCACTCTTTATTGTTAATCACAGAAAGTGCCCTTAATAACTTTGGAAATGGTCATGAAAGTATGTGGACAACATCTGGTTGATCAAGATTTTTTGTATGCTTTGCCCCCTGCCGTTGACTAACAGAGGCAGAATCAGTCATGCAAATTGACCAAATGTATGTGAATATACATAAATTATAAGCTACAATTCAATTTCTCCTGGTGTAAAATTTGGGTGCTCTTTAAGCATGTTAAATACATAGTCCCTATTGTAGGTGCAATTTTTACCACTTTCATGCATTTGATGATAAATACTACAGTGCCATTTCCAAAATACCAAGGAGATGCCAGCGTTGCATATACTCAGTAGAAAAGGTCCTCTGAGTAGTGGCATGCTGCCCACTTGTCTGAAGGAGGAACTGGAAAAAACAAATGCCCAGGCAAGGATGATGGGGAACTTTAACCCCAAGTGTGCATCTGCCACAAAACCTCTGGCTGTCACCAGAGGCTGTTGAATAAGCACATTTTATGCACTGAAGAGAACAAAGCAGAGCTGTCCTGGGCATAGGCTGCAGGAGTGGGATTTCCCCTTGCAGTCGCTTGCCCTGTCTTACTGCTTTGCAGATGAAGATGAAGCATTGCTCAGCTCCACATAACTTGGACATTTCCTTAGGGAAAAAGAAGGTTAAGGATCAGGCAACACTATTACAGTGGAGAAGTGGTGGTTGTTTTTATTTCAGCATCAATATGCATGGTGCTTTACAGAGTGATATAAGCAAAAGGACAGGTCTCTACCCCAAGGTATATATAATATAAAGTTCGTTGGGGAAAGAGAATAGTTTAGCATGTCTGAATGGTTTTAATATATTGGCTGTTGAAGTGGACATATAAGCATGTATATTTTTGGCTCAAATATGGGTTGTATTTTATTATTTTATTATTCTCTTGTTTCTTGATTTATTTGTATGATTTTTATAGTCATTCAGTATTGACCGAATTGGTGTTTTCTTAAGTATTGAATTGAAACTTTAAAAGTTTAAAAGTCTGTTGTATTTTTATTGTTAATATTTCATGTTGTTTGGTTGTCTTTTGATATTATTGTATCTGGTTTTTGTGTTATGATGTTAGCCGCTTGGGACTTCCCTTTTGAAGGGAAAAGTGGGATACAAATAAACGATGAGAAGGAAGGAAGAAGGGGTGGTTAGGATAACTGTGGAAGAATATACCCAAATCCAGTTGCATGTAGATAGACTTAGTTTCAGTTGGCTAAAGGACTAAGGAGTTGAAGCCTCACAAAAAAGGTTTGTTTTGAGAAGGGGCAGAGGGGAGAGTGAGTGCGCGAGAGTGAGCGCATGAACCGGAGCAGTGTCTTCTAATGCTAAAGTTAGGTGAGCTCTGCATTTCCTCTGTAGGCTTTCTTTGAAAGTGCCACCAAAATAGTTCCTTTGCTTAGTGATGCATTCAAGGCCAGCACAAGACATTTCACTACCTTTCCTCTGTTCCTACAAAATGCTGCCCTGCCTACCCATCAGAATATACACTTTCCAGAATCACACACACACACACACACACACACACACGCACACTATTGCCACTGGCACTGAGTGGGCATGCTGCTGGCTTACGTCTACCCATAAGTCTGGCCCTAGAGAGGCGTGGCCCAAGATACAAAAAATACCAGCGTATTGTAACTTAAAGCTCTTCTTGCCTTAGGGGAAGCATTCCCACCTTTTAGAATGGAGAAAAACTGTACAAACGCTGGGAAACCACCAAACAATTGGTGGTTGAGGGAAAGGGGGCAAGGCCAGGGGAAGGGGATGGGACCCTCTGGGAACCCCAGAGAGTTGGATTTGACCCACAGGCCTGAGGATCCCCACCCCTGTCCTAGACATTATATGGGAGAGACACCCCCCCCAAGTTGAAGTAGGGCCAGAGTCCTGGGAACCGTAATAACTAGTGCTGGGAAGTTAAAGGGACCTGCTCACTACCTGGAGAGTCAGGCCTGTTGCAGGCTGCTGCAAAGGTGTGCAGGTAGCAAGCTCTCAGTCACTGGTAGAGCCCCTGCTTGGCATGCAGAAGGTCCCAAGTTTAATCCCAGCGTCTCCAGGTAGGGCTGGAAAATCTCCTGCCTGAAACTCTGGAGAGCCGCTGCCAGTCAGTGTCGACAATGCTGGGCTAGGTGGACCAATGGTCTGTCTCAGTATAAGGCAGCTTCCTATGTTCCTAAGCCAAGTTCCTCCTCGTTCCCTAATGTCAACACACCTATTTGTCCAAATGCAGTAGCAGCATGCATTTGTTCTTAACTAGAATCCCCATATCTACCAGCCAAAGCAGGACCCAAATGGTAGCGTAGGGAGTAGAGTAAGTTACCTAGTGCATTTCATAAGCCGCACACTGGGATGACCTGTACATACAAGGGATTCTAACATCAAACAGCCTCAAGTGGCCAGCACAGCTGGATGAATATCTGTGCAACGTTAGCCAGTTAATACTCCTATTTTGCAGGTGAGGAACACTGAGGCTGAGAGATAAACCAGCCATTGAATCCATGCCAGAAAATTCTTTTATTATTCGTAATTTTTAAGGGACAGCAAACAGTATCCATATTTTGTATCACACCATCCCATTTTAGAGCTAAGAAAAACTGAGGCTCAAAGATATACAATTTGTCCAAGCAAGTAGTTGTACATAGGATTGCCTGTGAGCACATTTTCAGTCATGCCACTTCGGCGAAAGTAACTGTCCGGTCCTGTGTATTTTTGCTTAAGATGCAATCCTATGTTTGTTTAGACAGAAACAAGGCCTGCAACTCCCAGCATGTCCCAGCCATTTACTCAAGCAACCGTGCATACAATTGCAGCTTTGGAAGTTAATCCCAAAGAAATCGAGCACAATTAACTGTGAGGCTTGCTATTAAGAACTAAATATTGTTACCAGAACCATGCCTTATTTTGCTGAAAATTACTAAAATGTGGGGATTTTTTTTTTTTTACAGGAGCTCTGACAGAATGGGTGCAAAGGCCAGTGATAAAGATTGGTGAGACTGGTCAATTTTAGAGAAAGGAAAAAATGTGGCTGAAAAGATGGAGATGGATAAGCAATGGCAAGAAAACCCTGAGGGTGGAAGGGAGGGTGAGAAGTCATGTAAGGGACTGGAGAGCCATGCCCTCCACCATTTCACAGACAAGAACAAGGACACACCCTTTTGTGTATGAATACCTGTGTGGGGCAGGGACAGATGAGGCAGGAAAGAGTATGATCACTAGCAGCAGAGTGCCTTTTGCTGAAAGCTCAGCTGTGAATAGAGGAGTCAGTAGGCAGGCAAGAGATGGGGGCATCTGGCTGGCTAAAGAGCTAGAGATTGGGGCACACAGGACCCCAACCATCTGCTGTTCTAAAAGTTTCATCTGAGGTGGTTGCTTCAATTTGTCTCATGGTCAGACTAGTTCGGGGAGCACTATTTTGCCCTAGTGCACAAATAATCTTGGCCTTCACCATTGCTCCCCTTCTCAATTCCTTCTCAACAGCCCCCACACTCCACTGCTATGAAGTAGAAACTTGAGCTGTGTTAGCATTGGCATGTTTGTCCATCTAATTCTCTGCTTTCTAAAAGTATTGTAACTCCACTTTCCCTACCAGAGACTCCATCTCCTTGTGGTGGAAGTCGACTATGGAACCTGGGTTCAATCATTTGTGGGATAGATGAGGGGGAAGAATGCCAGGGCCCCAAGATCGTTTTTGGTGCCTCCAGCCCCTACATTTCCTGAAAGAGATAGGAGAAACAACCAGTGGGCAACTTAATAGAATGCAGGGTATTGGGGTAGGCACAGGGATTTCTTTAATGGAGAGAACAAAGAGGGGAGGAAGCAAGAGGAACAATTCAGACGGGTATACAGTTTTAAAGTCAGTCACTAAGCAACACAATAAGAGGGGATGGAGTCCAAGAACTGAGCTAGGCACAGGTGAGTGTTCAAAATCTCTCAGACCTTCCTCTGTCTCTGGTGTAGGCTTCAGGCTCTGCTGTGGGAGGGCAAATGGCAGCAGCTGCTCTCTCCTGCAGAGTCTCCTCTCTGGTTTCTTCTCCCTCCCTCCCTCTCTCTAGTCTGTCTGTCCTCACTCCAGTCTTCTACTCTTCTCAGAATCTCCTCAGCCCACCCTCCCTACTCCACAGCAGCTCCTTAGGGTCAAAAAGGGCAGCGCTCCAGGCATCCCACAAGGGGCTACAGTGCACAGTTGCTGTTACTGCTATCATCATCATCATCTGTTTAATGCACATGCTTTCCAGAGTATTATAAAAATAATACGCATCCATGTTTATTATCCAGATTTTGACAGGGGGAGACAACAATAGAGAGGGAGGGAGGACAGAGTTAAAGGTGTCCCAGATACACATGCACAAATATAAAAATAGGAGTGAGAGGGTTCAGGCAAAGGTTCAGTGTGAGCAAGGGGCCTTGCCCCTTAACTTAGGAATGACTTAAGCAGATTCCTTGAACTGGGTAGTCTGCTTACTACCCAGTGCGCTAGTGGCCCAGGTGTGAAAGAGTTGGCGATTCTGAAAGAGAGGGAATCAAAACTCTATCTCTGTGAGCTATTGACCTGGGTCACACGTAACAACATCCCATGGTTTAAACAACCCATAGATTGTCGTGCATGAGCGGGAGAGTGGCTTCTGCTTTTAGTCAACACCCTACAATCAGCTCGTTCGTAGGTTGTTGAGCATGACATACAAACCCAGACTGATGGGTTGGTTAGGGGCTAAACAATCCAGCAGTTAACTCACGTTTTGTTGATGGCTTAAGCATTGGGGGTTTTAACCCCTAAACAACCAGGTTCTCACATCACACTCAACAACCTATGAAGTAGCTGGAATGCTGCAGGCAATGTGCCTGCTGTCTCCTGCATGTACATGATAGCCCATGGGTTATTTCACCCATGGGCTGTCATTACGCGCACACTGCCCCATTGTCTTCTATAGGGAAATATCAAGGAACAGTAACTGAGCCACGATGCCTCTCTACTCTGACCTCCTAGGAGTTGCTTCAGCTGCTTACAGTAGCAGTTCCTCTTTGGCACCATGCACCATGAGCAATGATTGGTTATCATTTTTTTCAGCTTGCTTCTCTCCCCCCTTGCCTGGTAAACAGAAACATGAGCTGCTTTTAATGCAGTTCCTTCTTGTTTTGCCACTGCTTTCTTGAACCCAAGGACCTGCTTTGGGGCTTGCTTTGGCTTCTCTGTGTTTTGCCAACCTTGTCTGCCACAAATTTCAGTTCTGCTTTTCAGCTAGAGGTGCAGTGGCTCCTACATGAACTGATTGGTTATCTGTTAGACCAAAGTAGGGTGCCTTATTGGTATTTAAGAGGGAGAACACAACACTCTGTGTGTGTGTGTGTGTGTGTGTGTGTGTATACACACACACATACATACACACACACACACACACACATATATATATATATATATATATATATAATTTTTGAAGGAGAGTTAAAGATTGCTCATTTGTGGGCTTTTGGGTTCATGTTTTGGTGTGTCAGATAATTCAAAATCCACCCTCTCTTATTCCACATATTATTTTCTTTAAGGACCCTGTCACACATTGTATACCAAAGTGTGTGTTTTTAAATATATACCTAAAATATAAAGTGTGCACGTGTCAAACAGATGTTTGAAACAGATGTGGGTTGTACTGTAGATTTGCCGGCGGGCCAGGATTGGCTGTGACTCCTCTACTGAGTAGCACGCTCACATAGGAAGCAGCCTTATACAGAGTCAGACCATTGCTTCATGTAACTCAGTATTGTCTATACCTTCGGGCAGCAACTCTCTAGGGTTTCAGCGTGGATTCTTTTCCAGTCCTCACAGGGAGATACCAGGGATTGAAATGGGCACCTTCTGCATGAAGAGCATGTGCTGTATCACTAAACTACAGCTCCCGCCTCAAATCCGTTTGTAGCTGTATAAATGTGTGCAACAACCCCTTGAAAGAGTACAGAAAGCTGATTTTGAATTCAGTATACCCTTATTCAGTGCAGTGTGTTTGGGTTTTCTTTTCCCCTCCCTCACTTTCAGGCTGGCGCTCCTAAAGAAGAGTGGCGAAGAAGACTGGAAAAACAGGCTGAACAAAAAACAGGAGTATGGCCGGGTGTCAGCGATCGAGCGTGGCCCTCAGCTGCAAGAGATGGAGCAGCTGTTCACAAAGAAGGTAAAGTTGCCTATGTTTGGGGAAAGCATTCCACTTGAAAACACTTCAGCACTGCAGATGCATCATACTAGACAAATACGCCTGTCCTAGGTAACAGCCTTTGCTTTTAGCATGGCATCCACCCTCAGCAGGATTTGAACTTGAAACAGAACAAAGTTTATTTCTTTTTGCAGCAAGGACTCTGAACAGTGTTGTTTTCATAGCTGAACAAAGGTATTTTTCTGGTCGCAATGACAAGAGGTTTACAAAAAGGACAAGAACAGTAAGCACGTACTTTGAAGAAATATTCAGTAACGTAAGACACTCACAATGAACTGATAGAGCCAAAGTTCATTAATGTCCATTTACCGTAAAGGAAGCTTTTTTGCTGTCCAATTTAAGATTCTTGCTTGTTAAGTTCATAAGTTTTCCTAGAGAGGAAGGATTCCTGAAAGGACAAGGTGTTCTGCATACATGAAGATGACAAAATTCTATCTGCCTGTGTTTTTAGACTTTTCAAGCTTTGATTGATTGATTGATTGATTGCATTTATACCCCACCTTTTTTCCTCTTGCAAGGAACCCAAGGCGGCTTACATTATCCTCCTCCTCTCCATTTTATCCTCACAACAACAACCCTGTGAGGTGGGTTGGGCTGAGAGTCTGTGGCTGGCCCAAAGTCACCCAGTGAGCTTCCATGGCTGAGTGGGGACTAGAACCCGGATCTCCCAGCTCCTAGTCCAACACTCTTGCCACTACACCACACTGGCTCTATTTATTTATTTCATTTCTATACCACCCAATAGCCAAAGCTCTCTGGGCGGTTCACAAAAATTAAAACCAAACAACACACAATAAAACAATTTAAAATATATGGAACATTAAAACCACAAGTGCTTTAAGTGTTTAACTCAATCTGCCATATAATCAAATGCATATTCAAGTATCCTTATAGTTTCTTCCAGAAAGGTAACCATGTTGGTCTCTTTCAGCAAAAAACAGCAGTCTTGTGGGGCTTATTTATTGCAGGGTAAGCTTTTGGGAGACAAGGCCAGACAAGCTTATGCCACAATAAATCTGTCTTTAAGATACCATAACACTCTGGTATTTTTATAGGTTGTGCAACCCTTGAATGAACATTTATCAACCAAACTAGTTATTGTATGGTTTTGTTATGAACGGAGGTTAGAAAAGTGCATCCACAACAGGAATAACTCTACAATTCTGGAAAACTACCAGTAACCCAGAATTGTTTTAGTGTTTTAAGATGTTACTCTTTCAAAAGTTTCTAGATCTCTATCTAGAGAACGTTGAGAGAGTAAAATCTGAAACACCTAGATTTGATTTGATTTATGTTACTTATAGCAATTAATTCTTAAATTAATAGATCCAGTTTGCACACAATGAACAACTCATGGTTAACAAACCACAGGAGCGAGCAAACATGTGGGCTCCCAACCGCTTGCCCACTTCTGCTTTGCTTAACCACACAGAGACATCCAAACCCAGAACTCTTGAGTTGTTGAGAGAGAAACAATCCAGAACTCTGGGTTGTTGAGGGAGAAACAACCCAGAGTTTTAAACCAAGAACAAACCACAGGTTAAAACTTCGGGTTGTTTCTCCCTCAACAACCCAGAGTTCTAGGTTCACACATCACAGACTACAACCCAGAAATGGCAGCATCCCTGGGTTGTTTAGCAAAGCAGAAGCAGGCGAGCAGTTGGGAGCCAGCAGCTCATTCCCACACACTGCCGAACAGGCCATGCAGCCACAGTACAAGTTCTCTTGCCATCTGAGGTGGGAGAGAAATCACACTGCTGCATCACAATCCTTCCCACCTGCCACATCGCTCCCCACCCTGTCCCTGTTGCACCCTCCTTCCCCTTATGTTTTCCACTGTGGCATTGGCTCCAGGCAGAGCTGCGGGGCTCTCATAAGAGCTCCACAGCCACTGTCTCCAGCTGCAGAGCAGCAAATGTCGGGGGGGAGGGGATGAGGGAAACAAGATGGTGGGCGACTGCTCCAGAGAGCCCCGCAAGCAGCTGTCTCACTCAGGAGAGTGGCTGGCAGGGCTCTCTAGATCACCCACTGAAGGTGGTGGTATGGCAGCAGGCCCTCCGGGCAGGGGGGTGGGGGGTGGGGAGCAGTGCAGTTCAACACTCTTCCTGCTCTGCATTCTGATTCAGGCACCTCACCCCACATCAGGCGGCAGAGCATGGGAGGGCCAGCCCTGAACCCATGTTAATAAACCATGGCTTGTTTGTTGCATGAGAACCAGGACATAATGTTCTTTTAATCTAAATGGGGTATTTGAATGGGGTACGGCTACCCTTGGGAGACCAGGTCCGCAGCCTGGGGGTCATTTTGGACTCCCAGCTGTCCATGGAGGCTCAGGTGTCAGCTGTGAGCCGGACAGCGCTGTATCAACTCCATCTGATACGGTGGCTGCGCCCCTTCCTTCCCGACCATCTGCTCCCATCGGTAGTACATGCCCTGGTCTCCTCTCGTTTAGACTACTGTAATGCGCTCTACGTGGGGTTACCCTTGAAGACGGTTCGGAAACTGCAGCTGGTACAGAACGCGGCAGCTCGCCTGATTAAAGGCAGCCGCCGGCAAGATCACATCACTCCAGTGCTGAAGGAGTTGCACTGGTTACCAGTTGTTTTCCGGGCCAAATTCAAGGTGTTGGTTTTGACCTTTAAAACCCTATATGGTTCCGGCCCAGCCTATCTTAAGGAGCGCCTCCAGCAACACCAGACAGGCCGTTTAACAAGATCAGCCTCAGATGGCCTTCTCTCTGTCCCATCAGCCAGGACAGCTAGACTGGTGGGGACGAGGGAGAGGGCCTTCTCTGTGGTGGCCCCCACTCTGTGGAACTCCCTCCCTAGGGAACTCTGTCATGCCCCCTCTTTAATGAGCTTCCGTCATGCATTAAAAACCTGGCTGTTCAGGCAGGCATTTGGGGTGGGTTAGGGTATTTAAAAAAAAAAATTATGGTAAAATTTTATTGTTTTAAATTGTTTTATGGGGGTTGTACATCGCCCAGAGTGGCTGGGTGACCAGTCAGATGGGCGATTAATAAATTTAATAATAAATAATAATAAATAAATAAATAATTTCCTCCTTTACCTCTCCCTTTTACATTCTGTATGGTGCAAAGTAGGGCTGCAAGTTTTAATTGATAGATTAATCAACTAAAGCTGCAATCCTACGTAAACTTACCAAGTCCCAAATGTATAGGATTGTGCTGTAAATCTTTAGTTGATTAAGGTCCAGAATTAAGGGCACATTTGGTTGTTTTGGTTTGTTGGTTTTTGTATTAGTTTCTATAATTATAGAGCAGGAAAAAGAATATGTCCTGTCCTTCAACCTATGAATAGTAGCTTTTGTAAAACAAGTTGTAATTGGTCTTTCACTTCCTTCAGTATCTCAGAAAGGAACTTGCACTAAGGCTCTGGAAATATGAAACGTCATTTAAATGTAGTTGAGTAATTGGATTAGTTCAAAAGGCACATGATTAATCAACTAAAAATTCTTTAATCACTTGATCTACTGCAAACATATCCCCTCTCAATTTTCATTTTTATTCTAAGCTTAAACTGACCTCATTCTTCTAAACTTTGTTGCTGAAATAAGTGCTGTATTCCATATTCTAGAAGAGTTTTCAAACTGAGATCTGCAAACTACTAGCTGGCCACAAGGACCATTCAGGTGGTCCATGGAAAGGTTGCAGAACAGTCAAGCATTGGCCTTGCACATGATGTATGTATTTTTCGGATGACAAAGATTGAAGCTGTTTTGACAAGGGCTGGTTTATCAAACAGGCTAACAAGGCCCAAGCCTAAGGCTCATGATTTTCATAATATGTACAGTGCTGGTTTTCACAAATGATGCCAGCGTTGATGAAGAAAAACGTTAAAACACAAGTTATACACCTGCTTTGATTTGTAGAGCAACTACAAAAAGTGTGTGGTCTGCTGAGACCCCAAACAATTTCCAGTTTGCGCGCGCACACGTGCGCGCGCACACACACACACACAACACAACATTTGAAAACCACTATTCTGATTGTTTCACTTTAATTCACCCACCTATTCTAGATAAGGCAGTAAAAATGGGTACAAGAAATGCCTTGCCCAGAACATTCAAGAACAGTGGTTTAGTCATGTCATGGCAAACCAAAATCTCCCTTCTCCCCATTCACCTCTGTTGAATCATTCTATTTAACACTTGCCTTGCTGGATCAGATCAAAAGCCTAACAGTGTCCGCATCAGGGCAACTCTGGGAACTTACTGGAAAGGTATGGTGGAAATTTCTACACTAAAATAAACTGTCTCTCCAAGACAGGCCAGAAAGATGGCCATGGGAAAGCTCATCAGTAGGAAATAATGAGAAGGTTCATACTAGCAATTTATCTCCAGGAAAAAGCAAATATGCTATTAAATCTGATCCCTGAGGTGCTTCCAGCCTGTATCCATACTAGCCCAGACATTTAAATACATCCATCCTAGAAAGCTGAAATTCAGACAGATTTTGCTTTTAAGCTCAGTCCACTAGGATGATTTCGAAGTGTAGGACTACCAGGGCACAAACGGTCAAATTCTGAAAGGAATTTCTTATTAATTTATATCCTGCCTTTCTGCCAAAAAAATGGTGCTCAAGTTCCTTGGTTTCATGAAGAGAAGAACCAAATACTGAAGGCAATTTTATGTGATTCAAAAAAAGGCCAAGTTCTGAAGTTCGGGATCGGGCCCAGTGTCAGCACCTAGTATCCTAAGGCAACCGCTGGAGCCCCAGCAGGGACCACCAGCATGTAGACCTGTACCAAGCCTTCCACGTGAAGTGACTGGGTCTGTGAGCCTCCATTTTAATTTCCCACAGTGTACCAGGGTAAATCTGTCTGGGGTCATTTTGGGAAATTTATAAAGCACCCTTAGAGTGCTGCAGTTGCCACCATTGTTAGGTAAGACTATGGAACACTGACAATTGCATGGGGGTTGGGGGGAGACATCAGAGGGCACTTTGTTCAGGGCTTCCTCAAACCCAAAGCCGTCCCCGTTTGGGATAGTGCTGTCTGTAGCAAAAGGGAATCATTGAAGAGATTGGGCATAGAATGGCATATGGCAGCATCTGGGAAGTACTAGCTTTTTTTTTTTTTTTTTTTTAGTGGGATAGATTAGAAAATGCTCATCCATTTTGCAAAGCTGTGTCTAAACACTCCTATTGCTTGGCCTTAGGGCGACCACCTCAGGACTGCAGGGGAGGAAAGGGGGACAAAAGAGGATTTGCATGACATTTGCACATGACAATTTATATGTATAGATGCAAATTTAGAAAATATCGTTGTTCAGTCATTCAGTCGTGTCCGACTCTTCGTGACCCCATGGACCATAGCACGCCAGGCCTTCCTGTTCTCTGCTCTCTCCCGGAGCATGCTCAAGTTCATATTCATTGCATTGGTGATGCTATCTAGCCATCTCATCCTCTGCTGTCCCCTTCTCCTTTTGCCTTAGATCTTTCCCAGCATCAGGGTCTTTTCCAGTGAGTTTTCTCTTCACATTAGGTGGCCAAAATATTTCAGCTTCAGCTTCAGTAGCTGTCCTCCCAATGAGCAGTCAGGGTTGATTTCCTTTAGGATTGGCTGATTTGACCTCCTTGCAGTCCAGGGGACTCATAAGAGTCTTCTCCAGCACCACAGTTCGAAAGCATCAATTCTTCAGCGCTCAGCCTTCCTTATAGTCCAGCTCTCACAGCCATACGTTGCTACTGGAAAAACCATAGCTTTGATTATGTGGACCTTTGTCGGCAAGGTATTGTCTCTACTTCTTACTATGCTGTCTAGGTGTGCCATAGCTTTCCTCCCAAAGTATTACTGTCCTTCAAATAGAAATACAATATATCTCACCATATTGGGGAAGACCATGATCACATGACATGTTTGCCTACTCAGTTTGCTGCCCAAGTGCTGTTGGTGAGCAACTTCAAGGCCATTGCCGCTCTCCCTTCTTATTGTTCTTTATCTAGAAAATGGGCTTGAATCAGGCAAATAGATTCAAATAGACTTCAAATAGAGGACTGTCCTCTGTAAAATAGGACACATGGTGACTGCAAGAATCTTCTGCTGAAATCTGTGCTTAGTTGAGAGATACCAATAGGGGAAGATATTTTCTAGTGCTGCACAGCCAAGATGGTGATGCACAAAGGAATTTCAAAACAAAATACTTTAGCAGAGATGCCAAGACGGCATGTATTTGGTAGAAAAGGTAAATGTTTGTGAAGGATTTCTTTTTCAAGGTCTCATAAAACAGACTTTACCTCAACTGGAATGTCTTCTCATTGTGATTTTGCTACCATGGCTAACTGGCCTTACATTCCAAATGACAGTTGTTGGGTGGGAATGAGTTATGGCTTCATTTTAGGATGCAGCATCCAACTCCTCAAAGGCCCTCTTTTACTGAGTACTTGCAGTCTGGCGTCTCTTTGATATTTTATAAATGACTGTATTATTTCTAGTGCTGATGAAAACTGCAGTGGCTGCTAAATCCTGGATCCTGCTCTGATGCTATGCAGATGTTTCATACTGGGAATTGTTCAGGAAGCAAACGATACTAGGGATGGTCTTCCTGCTTTCATGCAAATAATGTATGCTGTAGATCAGCTGTTGGTGCATGCTATTACGTGGTTTTGGAGCCTGTGGCTGATTTTGCTTGGTATGATTTGCATGCGTTTTCATACATCGCATGCAGAGCAATCTGTAACTCTCCTAAATATCAGTGACACTTTTTGTAAAATTGTGCATCCATCAAATGGAGTAGGACCGCAATGCTTTTTGGCAATAATATAGCTTCAGTCAAATGCTTAAATGAGCTTTAGGCACTTTGCCTATAGGCAAGATTTTCCATTTCCCAGGAATTAATAGCATCCCTGAAATGTTTAGACATGTTAAGTCTTTCAAAAGAATGTACAAAAAATAAAACCTTTAAAAAAGAGTTTGCCATAAAACAATTATTTCTGAAATGAGACATTTTAAAAGTTTGGTGGTCTTCAGTTGCTTTTGAAATGAAAAATATTTTTCATTAGAATTGAGATGTTAGAATTGAGATGTACTATGCATGCCATTATGCTGATTATTGAAAATTTGTACAAATCATTTTTTCCACATTGATGGCAAATAGTATAATATCATTTAGGAAGCAATCCTACGGCCGCTAGTCAGCGGCTAGATGGCCATAGGATATGTGGGTTTCCGGGAACCAACCTCGGAGCCTGCACTCCAAGGTCGGTTCCCGGAGAACCAACCTTCCCCCCCTTCCACACTTCCTCGCAGGAAGCACGGAATGGCCCCATGCTCCACGCTCGGAAGAGGAGCACGGAACAGCCAAAACACGGTGTTCCAGGGCGGGGAAGGCAGAAATGCAAGTACGACACATCCTATGTGTTGTCTGGCAGCCTCCTTCCGAAATCAGCTATCTAGCCACAAATGCAGGGCAGGAGAAGTGCGGAGGGAACGATCCCCTCCTTGCTTCTCCTGCCCTGCATTGGATAGGTGGTCGTCTCCAAGTTTGGAGGCAGCCGCCTATCCCCGTAGGATTGCGCTCTTTCTTACTTTTGAGAGAAATACGTTCAGTAGGACTTTATACCTTTTATTGTATGTGCCAACCTTTATAGTGCCAAAAATAGCTGTTAAGAGATAACGCAAGCATTATTTTTGCAAATCAGGTTGTGAGGCACAACATTTGTGGCAAACTTTCCTTGATGAAAACATACTCTACCTTTTAATAACAACAAATTATTTCCATGTTACCTTATGGAGTACCCCAGCTATGTCAGCATTCAAATCCATTGCGTATTTAGATACAGTTGTGTTTGGTTCAGAATGTTAAAGTCCCTGGATATGAATAAAATTCTAAACTAAGGGCTCAGTCGTATGCATCCAATATCCAATGACCTGCCTCTCTGTCCTCCTTTTTGTAAATTTGCCTCTGAGCCCATCTAGAGGAGTCATACTACCAGGGCTGGGGCTCGGGCTGGAGAGTCCATAAGATTTCTCATATCCTGGCCTCTCCCCTCCACTCCCCACCCACTACAACACCTCCTTTGAGACCTCTCTGAGATCCTCTGAGACTGCTTTTGCAACCTTGGAATGCAGGCGCCACGGTTCTTTCCATGGTGGCTGCAAGGGGGAGGGATTGGATTTTGGAGTCCCCCTTCCGAGGTTGTAGCAGTGTCTGTAGCCTCAGGGGGCGGACTCTGAAAAACCCTGTGGTCTCTGGGATCCTCTCCTGGGACCATAGGATTGCTCTCTGAAGCTGATCAGTTTTAATATCCCCTTTGCCTTTTGGACTCGTTCCCCCTTCCCTTCACATTTTCATAACCATACAAGAAAAAGTTCAGCTCCTCTCACTTAGGGCTCCTTAACACCGGGCTTTTATCCTGCGATTGAGATTGCTCCTTCATGGAAGTTTGCGGGCTCTTTACATGATGCCGTGACCCTGCCGTGACCCTCCTGCACTAAATGCCCTTTGTTCCGTTCTTAAATAGATCACAGATAATGAGCTATCAAATTACCCCTTTGTGTTCTGCTTCAGTTTCCTCAGTGAAAAGAGTAAAAGCAGCAAGAAGAGGAGCGAGATCAATGAAAGATAATGGAAGATTCAGCTATGGGGAGAAGGAGGGGGAAGGGGAGGGGGGAAAGGGAGGGCATATAAAGGAAGTCAGTTGTGATCCTATATTTAAAATGGAAGCAGAAAGCCCCATTTTAAATGAAGGATTTTAGGCTGGTGTAGAGATGCCCTTAGGTTAGCTGTCTAATTACTGAAATGTGCACTGTTATTTCCTAGCCGGCTCACCCTTCCAGATTATTTAGTGAGCTCTGGCTCATACCTCTTGAATATTAAATCAACAAAAGGGGCTTGAAATGTGTTGCATCCCAGCAAAGAGCTCCTGCAGAGGTATTATTTATATCTCTTGCAGAGGGTTAAAAGTGATCTTCTCAGGGTTGTGCGCAGAGACATCATGATCTAGAGCTATTATTATATCAAGTGTTGATACTGAAAACAGGGGTGGCGAATGAAACTTGGGTCTAAGCCACTAGACGGCAACCTGCTTTGCTCTTTGGATTTACAGCTTTTATTACACACAGTGCACCCACTGAGAGCTTTAATCAGACTGGGAGCAATGGCACTTGGAATGGAAGCTACTTTCTGTAGCTACTCCTCTCTATCGCTCTCTGCAATGTTTCCTGTTTGTTTTAACCTGTAGGAAGAAGGAGGAGTTACAGATGATAATGCCATGTCTAAGCTGCTTTGGGTAAGCCTGACTCTAATGTGTAGAGGTTATTCTAGGCAATAGGCTCACTTTTTCTTTTCTGGGTGCGATCAGTATTCCCTTCTGGCCGTCTTTTCAAGTCTATTTATGGTGGTGGTTTATCAAGATCATGGGCAGTTGTTTGTTCCACCAAGGGCTAAATATATTGCCAGATGAAAGCATTGTTGTTGTGGCTAATGAGTTGCTGAACATCAACGGGGCTCTTCCCCGGACTTGCTGCCTTCTTTCAGAGCACTTCATTATCACTAATCCCTTTAATTATTGCATGGGGGACATACTATATTTGTGTATGTTTTCTTATTTTACTGTTACAGCATATCATCTAGGGAAAAGTTCTGGAACATTATGATGAAAACTTCCATGAATTTATTTTAACATGATGTAATCATTCCTTCCCTCTTCCTCTTAGTGTCTAGCACATCTTTTCCATTTCTAATTCTCTCATATGCTTCTGCCCCTGTTCATAGGAACCTGTCTATGCTTCTACCTATTCTCCTGCTATAGCTGCTGCCCATAAACTTCATCCCTTTGTACCTATTAATCAGGTGAGCAAATCTTGCACACTCTAAACAGGTCTTGCAATGATTTGTTGAGCACTTGTTCATGTGGAGGATGTATCCTTCCCTCATCCACCCCCCACCCCTGTTTTTAATCCCCATTTCTCTCTCTCTCAAATTTGCCTGGAAAACAGTAGTGCAGAAATGTCGCATGCCATTATGTACTCTCTTCCAATACATACCAAAACATTGTTTGTCAGTAGTTATCCCCCTGCCAAAAAAAAGGAAGAAAATAATGTAGCCCATATATCAAGTAATCATCTTTAATATCTAAAGTTGCTTTCAAAGATGATCTTCAATTTGATTTTTGAATTGTGAACTACATATTATGTACATTGAAATGTTCATATTTTGCTTTGTTTTTAGAAACACTCACTGTATTCAAATGAAGGTGAAGCCATAGATCCCCACCCTTCCCTGGAAGGGAGCCCAGATTCCATGTTTTTGTATGATAATGATGGCAGTCAGCAATCGTTAATGCCAGTCATGATCCCCCATTCACAAAAACAGGATAATATGTGTCCACTGAATTGTTCAACTTAACTAGCCCCATTTTCAGAGACTGTTGTTTTTAAAATGGTAAAATAGTAACTTGCTGCATTAGCCATGTTCTTGGTTTTTTAAGAGGATGAAAAAGGCATTGTTGGTATCATTTGTGAAAGTTCCATAGAAGTTCAAAGTCAGTCAGTCATTAAGTATTTTACATTTACTGTTGGGCCCAGACTGAGGCCCTTCCTTATTTGTCAGCTTCTTTTCTTCCTGTATATCTACTAGAATAACTACTGCTACACATTCTGGGCTTTCCTCTATGCTTAGTGTGAAAATGGTAGTGATTCCCTTTCTGGTGTGTGCCAATTTGTTTGGCTTCATTCTCTTTTCCATCCCTTTGTGAAACTGGAGGCAAGGACAGAAGCCAGAAGTGGTGAAATGTATGTATCAGTTATTCACTTAAAATGTTTTTACCCCTCTCTTCAGCCAAAAAGCCTCCCAGAGTGGCTTCATAAGATCAATAACAACCAAGGCAGTCCCTGTCTAAGGGGCATAACAAAAAAGGAAAAGGGGATGAGGAAGGAAGGAGAGAACAAGCACACTCAGGCACCAGCTCTTAAAGTTAGAAAGTTCTTATAAAGACCAGCTTGAGTGGGAACAGATGAGAGGGAGAAAAAGTTAAATCAAGCTGGACTCCCAGCAGAGCTAATGGAGTGATGCTGCTTCCCATCTCTGCTTCTGCTGCAGCCTGATGGAATAACCACCTGTTCCACTGTAAACATCATTTTCACCCATCATTATGCTATCATTTTGGACATGGCTTGGATGTCTTTCTCTAAAACATAAACCCAAGAAATACATCCAAGGTGAATTACAAAATTAGTAATGGGCACCCAGTTTCTGAAGCAAACTTCTGTGTCAGTGGCTAGACTTCCAGGCTGTGCTTTGCACTGTTTCCAGGAAGTTATATTCTATAGATTAGGGGTCTAATGGTGATCCAGGATGGCATATGAACCATTGCTTGATGTTCTAAGTTTGAAATAGTCTCCTCTGGGGCTGTTCACACAACATGCTAATCCACACGCAGTGGTTGAACGTGGGTTGTTGTTGAACCATAGGTTGTTTGTTGAACTTTGGGTTAGCGTGTTGTCTGAATGCAACATGTTTTCCACAGTGTGGCTTGTTAACCACCCTGAACAACCCAATAACCAACTATGGGTTCTCAAAGTGGCTTGTTTGAGAAAAATAAGACACGCTGTATGGTTAACAAGCCACCCTGCAGAAAATGTACTGGGTTCAGACAACATGCTAACCCATGGTTCAACAAACAACCCATGGTTCAACAACAGCCCATACTCAACCGCTGAGTGTGGGTTAGCATGCAGTGCGAAACCAGTCTCTCTTGCTTTAACAATTCAGTTAGGAAATCGGGGTGGGGGCTTCCTGCTTTAGTTCTGTTCCTGCTTCTCTGCTTTGCCTCTCTTTCTGATACCTCTGTTTTTTTTTCCCTTAAGGTCAGTAGTGCTAGTTTGAAAGAGCCAAGTCCCTTGGTCTTTGAGCGCCACCCCTGGAGATGGAAGGTGAAATATTACCTGTTCTGCCTGTTTCTTTAGCTTAGTGAGAAATGAGCTGAAACTCGGTTCTGAAACTTATTGGTAAAGCAATGACTTTTAGTGACAACTGTTTTTAGGTGGTTTGTCAGAATACAAAGATGCATATTTAACTGGCTGGTTTGCAGAGTTGTGCCAAGTAAGCATCTTTGTAGTAAGGTACCACATAAACTTGTCTAAATATGTGGAAAAACTGCCTTAACATGTGTATGTATACTGAAAGCAACCTTGGAAGCAGACCTAGATCCACACATGAATGCATTTATTTTCACTTTTGTTCTGTGCCTTTCCATTAACCTTTATGAAACGTGCTACCAGCTCTAAAATCTCTTTTGATCAGCTATATGTTCAGCTACGCAATCTTGCCATACTGTTGATACCTTCAGAAATTTAGCTGATCATACTAGATCACTTCTTTTGTGCACCTCTTGTAAATGCAGCAATAGATAAGTTTCTCTTCATAGAAAACTTTCCCTCCCATCTGAACCAGATGTTCAAAGCTAGCTTGTTTTAGTGTTGAACTAATTGTTGTACACTGCCTTGATGGCTTTTTAGCAGACAAGGTGGTATATAAATGTTGTTCATAATACTGCTAATAATAACAATGGGAGTAGCTTATGAAACAAAGCAATGGTGCCCACTACTCGCTTCAGGGGAAGAGATTGGGAAGGATGCACAGACTAATAATGATGATAATGAGAAAGTATACATGTGAGAAGGAAGAGGTTTGTATTCTATGACGTGTCTTGCCATTAGTTTAGGTAATTTGATCTAGATTACTTTGGGCTATGTTTCAGCCCCTATGACTGTGCAATATATTGTGTTGCTGTGGTTTGTTCGATGGAGGTGGAAATGAACCTAGAGTGTATTGACGTCAATGCACACACTGTCGGCGTACTTGTTTTCTGAATTAATGGTCTGCAAGCCCTATATAATCAGCCAGCATTAGTTGTAGCAGTATGTTTGATGTTTCATATTTGCACAGGTTCCTGGATTTTTTCTCTTGTCACAATAGCAAGTGTGTACCCCATTGGCAGTCCTTTGGACTTCATTTGTGATTTATGGTTGAACTAATATTTTTATGTGAATCCCACCACTCCTTTAGCAGTCAGTAAAAAAGAGATGTTAGAGCAAATGTTTTGTTGTTGTCGTTCAGTCGTGTCCGACTCTTCGTGACCCCATGGACCATAGCACGCCAGGCCTTCCTGTCCTGCACACCCTCCCGGAGTGTGCTCAGGTTCATATTCATTGCATTGGTGATGCTATCTAGCCATCTCATCCTCTGCCGTCCCCTTTTCCTTTTGCCTTCAGTCTTTCCCAGGATCAGGGTCTTTTCCAGAGAGTTTTCTCTTCACATTAGGTGGCCAAAATATTTGAGCTTCAGCTTCAGTATCTATCCTTCCAATGAGCACTCAGGGTTGATTTCCTTTAGGATTGACTGATTGGACCTCCTTGCAGTCCAGGGGACTCGTAAGAGTCTTCTCCAGCACCACAGTTCAAAAGCATCAATTATTCGGCGCTCAGCCTTCCTTATAGTCCAGCTCTCACAGCCATACATTACTACTGGGAAAACCATAGCTTTGATTAGACGGACCTTTGTTGGCAAGGTGATGTCTCTGCTTCTTACTATGCTGTCTAGGTTTGCCATAGCTTTCCTCCCAAGGAGCAAGCGTCTTTTAATTTCATGGCTACAGTCACCGTCTGCAGTGATCTTGGAGCCCAAGAAAGGAAAATCTGTCACTGCTTCCATTTCTTCCCCTTCTATATGCCAGGAAGTGATAGGGCCAGATGCCATGATCTTAGTTTTTTTAATGTTGAGTTTCAAACCAGCTTTTGCACTCTCCTCTTTCACCCTCAACAAGAGGCTCTTGAGATCCTCTTCACTTTCTGCCATTAGGGTGGTATCGTCTGCATATCGGAGGTTGTTGATAATTCTCCCAGCAATCTTAATTCCGACCTCTGATTCATCCAACCCAGCATTTCTCATGATGTACTCTGAATATAAGTTAAATAAGCAGGGTGACAATATGCAGTCTTGTCGTACTCCTTTCCCAATTTTGAACCACTCGGTTGTTCCATGTCTGGTTCTTACTGTTGCTTCTTGACCCTCGTACAGGTTTCTCAGGAGACAGGTAAGGTGGTCTGGTACTCCCATCTCTTTAAGAATTTGCCACAGTTTGTTGTGATCCACACAGTCAAAGGCTTTAGCATAGTCAATGAAGCAGAAATAGACGTTTTTCTGGAATTCTCTTGCTTTCTCCATGATGCAGCTAATGTTGGCGATTTGATCTCTGGTTCCTCTGCCTCTTCGAAACCCAGCTTGTACTTCCGGTAGTTCTCAGTTCGCATACTGCTGAAGCCTAGCTTGTAGGATTTTGAGCATCACCTTGCTGGCATATGAAATGAGCGCAATTGTGCGGTAGTTTGAACACTGTTTGGCGTTGCCCTTCTTTGGAATTGGAATGTAAACTGACCTTTTCCAGTCTTGCGGCCATTGTTGAGTGTTCCAAATGTGTTGGCATATTGAATGCAGCACTTTAACAGCATCATCTTTCAGGATTTTAAATAGCTCAGCTGGAATACTGTCATCTCTGCTAGCTTTGTTGTTACTAATGCTTCCTAAGGCCCACTTGACTTCAGTCTCAAGGATGTCCAGCTCAAGTTCAGTGACCACACTATCATGGCTATCAGGGACATTCAGATCTTTCCTGTATAGTTCTTCTGTGTATTCTTTCCACCTCTTCTTAATCTCATCTGCTTCTGTGAGGTCCCTGCCTTCTTTGTCCTTTATCATGCCCGTCTTTGCACAAAACATTCCCTTGAGATCTCCAATTTTCTTGAAGAGATCTCTAGTCTTTCCCATTCTGTTGTTTTCCTCGATTTCCTTGCATTGTTCATTTAAGAAGGCCTTCTTGTCTCTCCTTGCTATTCTCTGGAACTCTGCATTAGTTGGATATATCTTCCCCTTTCTCCCTTGCTTTTTGCTTCCCTTCTTTCCTCAGCTACTTGTAAAGCCTCATCAGACAGCCACTTGGCTTTCTTGCATTTCTTTTTCTTTGGGATGAATTGAGTTGCTGCCTCCTGAACAATGTTACGGACCTCCGTCCATAGTTCCTCAGGCACTCTGTCTATCAGGTCTAATCCCTGAAATCCATTCCTCACCTCCACTGTATATTCATAAGGGATATGATTGAGGTCATACCTGAATGGTTTAGTGGTTTTCCCTACGTTCTTCAATTTAAGCCGAAATTTTGCAAGAAGCAGCTCATGATCTGAGCCACAGTCAGCTCCAGGTCTTGTTTTTACTGACTGTATAGAGCTTCTCCATCTTTGGCTGCAAAGGACATAATCAATCTGATTTCGATATTGACCATCTGGTGATGTCCATGTGTAGAGTCGTCTCTTGTGCTGTTGGAAAATAGTGTTTGCTATGATCAGTGTGTTCTCTTGGCAAAACTCTATTAGCTTTTGTCCTGCTTCATTTTGTACACCGAGGCCATGCCTGCCTGTTATCCCGGTGATTTCTTGACTTTCTACTTTAGCATTCCAGTCCCCTATGATGAAGAGGACATCTTTTTTTGGTGTTAGTTCTAGAAGGTGTTGTAGGTCTTCATAGAACTGATCAACCTCAGCTTCTTCGGCATCAGTGGTTGGGGCATAGACTTGAATTACTGTGATGTTGAATGGTTTGCCTTGGATTCGTACTGAGATCATTCTATCATTTTTGAGATTGTACCCCAGTACTGCTTTTCCCACCCTTTTGTTGACTATGAGTGCGACTCCATTTCTTCTAAGGGATTCTTGCCCACAATAGTAGATATGATGGTCACCTGAATTAAATTCGCCCATTCCTGTCCATTTTAGTTCACTGATTCCCAAGACGTCGATGTTCAATCTTGCCATCTCATGTTTGACCACCTCCAGCTTACCTTGATTCATTGATCTAACATTCCAGGTTCCTAAACAATATTGTTCTTTACAGCATCGGATTTTCTTTTCACCACCAGACACATCCACAGCTGAGTGTCCTTTCGGGTTTGGCCCAGCCGCTTCACTCTTTCTGGCGCTACTTGGAAATACCCTCTGCTCTTCCCCAGTAGTATATTGGACACCTTCCGACCTGAGGGGCTCATCTTCCGGCGTCATCTCTTTTAGCCTTGTGATACATTCCATGGGGTTTTGTTGGCAAGAATACTGGAGTGGGTTGCCATTTCCTTCTCCAGTGGACCACATTTTGTCAGAACTCTCCGCCATGACCTGTCCGTCTTGGGTGGCCCTGCACGGCATAGCTTAAGCTTCACTGAGTTACGCAAGCCCCTTCGCCACAACAAGGCAGTGATCCATGAAGGGGGAGCAAATGTTTAGTTCTTAGCAAAACAGGTCTCTGCTGTTTTAACTGTTGCAGTGACCCTCAGCACACCTTTATTTTTATTCAATCCATTTGTTAGCATTGCCTTGTATCCAAATGGATTGTCTGCACAGGCACTCTGCACCTTTATTCTTTATAAAACTGTTACATACACGTTCAAAAGAAGGGAGAGAGTAGGAAGCCTACATTCCCTTCCAGACATCTTAACATTGCTCTGAGCTGGTTTGGTTCTCTTGGGATACCCTAATTTTATGCTTAAGTGAGGCACCACATTAGGATTAGCCCTGGGCAGTCAGTTCAGAAAATCTAAAGTAACTGCCCCAGGCCATTCACATAGCCATTCCAAATACCTTGAGGGATAAAGCCTCAAATCTGCCTCAAATGAGTCAAGAACAGTTCAGTCCCCACCCAAGGCAGTACATGCTAAATGTGGTTATTAACTTGGCTTGATCTGAAAGTGATTTCAGCAGCTAAAGAAGCAGAAGGGAACCTACTCTGTTGCATTGCTTTTTCTTAACCGTAGCTCATGCTCCTGTAGAAATCTTGGTGTTACTTTAGGTAAAATATAGATGACCATTCAACAAGTAGTAACTTGGCACAGTGTGCATAGAATGTATGGGAAGCTAGTCACTGGGAACATCTGCTCATTTTGTAAGAGTTCTGCCATGCCACACTGCAGCTAATGGGAAAGCTAGGAGAGCAGGGAAGGGCCAAAATTATCACAGGGTAGGCAAGCACTGTTGGAGAATGGCATGAATGCCAGCAGCAATATTATCACTTCGGAAATGGTCTGCATTTATCTCATGATATGGCTAAAATTGACAGCGCTAGCCATCTCTTCCTATGTTGCGTGTATTCATATACGGTGATCAGTTGGGGAGAGCAGGTAGTAAAGTGTATGAATATATATGAACTTTGCACATGTGCATGCACACACATGACATAAGACCGAAACCCATTACAGGCATGTGAAAATAAGGTGAAACTGACAAGGACACCGTGGGTAAGAAGTCCTGTGGTGCTTGAGTGCACTTGCTGTGCCTGCAGAACGTTGCAGATTGAACCCCTGTCATCTCCAGTTAAAAGGACCAGGTAGCAGGTGATGCGGGAAAGCTCTGCCAGCAACCCTGGGCAGCCGCTGCCAGTCAGAGTAGCTAATACCGGGCTAGCTGGTCTGACTCTATAAGACAACTTCATATGCTCATATGATTTGCCACTTGCCTTTGTAGCTACAGCATTGTTGCCCATAAATTGATCCTCTACCATACGCTGTTTTACACATGAAGCAAATACAGAACACTTCGGATGTTCTAAATATAGCTACCCGAAATTAATCTCACTCTTCACATTTAGCTAGAATGTAACAGTGCTAATGGAGTTTTCTTTCCCCCTTTTTATTAACCCCTTTCCCAAGCCTCTAAGGTAACGGTGGCAAATTGTGTGTTAATTAACAACTAACAACTAATTGTAGGTTAACTTTGTGTTGTTTTCTCCATGAACAAGCCAAAGGGTTCATATGTAACAGAGCAAGCTAAGATCAGGCCAATCGGAGGTTGCATATTTAAAGAGACAGCTACATGCTGCCTCTTTAATTAACCCACAACTTCCCACCATTATGTGTGAACTGGGTCAATGTGTGGTTTTTAGATGTTTCTGGCTTTTAGCTCCTTCTCTCTGCAGCTTTTGAAAGCAAAAATGCAAGCGCTTCTGGAGGGAGAGATAGTCCATAGCATAATGTGATCAGCTGTGGAAAAAAATTATGTAAAATGGCAATATGACATATATATTATATATCTTACATATAAATTACTTAAAATGGCAATATGACATATATATGCTTCCTAGGTCTGCATAGAGACAAATCTAGTGTGTTTTTAAAAGAAATCACAGAACTATCTTCCTTCTGCATGTCAGTAGTGTTAACTATGAACTGGTGCATTTTGGAAGATTATTGAAGAAATAATTTGCAACATGTTGCGCAGCCTTCTATGCTGCCCTGTCAACAAGCCTTGCAAAAAGCTACATCCAGTATGGCGCTATATGAATTCTGCAACTAAAGCAAACAAGGTTAGGCCAAAGGTGTATCATGGACAGAAGTAGCATCCAACAATAGCTTAAAAGGTACCAAAACAGTTGCTGTGAGACCCTGGAACATTTAAAGGGTTTGGGGAGCTTGTGTGCTTCATGTCACTGTCATGTTGCAGACTTTATTAATTGTCACCTCTTTCTGTTCGAAAAAGCAGAGGATGTCAGATACCTGTGAAAGTCAAATGACAATCGAAGAAAGAAAGCAACTGATAAGTGTTCGAGAAGAAGCTTGGAAGGCGCGGGGTAAAGGAGCAGCAAATGACTCCACCCAGTTCACTGTCGCTGGCAGAATGGTAAAGAAAGGTCAGTACTTTATCCATCTCTTGTACTTTGATTTAAAAAAAACTGTTAGTGAAAAGCAAGCATAGGAGGATTTGCCAAAGAACATTCAGTTACTTTAACGTATGGAAGCTGCTCATTTTCATTTTTCCCTACATTATTTGTAAAGCCATTTTAATTAAATTAAAACCCCAGAAGGACAATATAGCAGCAACAGCAAATTATTTGTATTCTGAACTAGAAATCAAAGTATGTCTCTAAGAACTGAGCATCCAAACTGTGTTCTGATCGCATCTTGTTAGGATACTTAATCAAGTATCCTTGTTTGTAGGAAGTGCTTTTATCTTTTCTGACTGCTGTATCTTGATTTTCCTCCTTGGGTATGTTTAAATATGGACTGTTCTATTCAGAACAAAGAAACCGTCTTGCTGGGGTGGGGGCAAAATCTCAAGTTGGTCTAGATGTGAGTGTAGATGGGGGAACTAAAAATCTAGCTGTCTGTGAAAATCCAGTTTTAAAACTCTGGGACTGTATATAAGAAGGCAGCAATTATTTCAGAAATCAACCCTTTGCCTAGTTGGTTAGAGCAATGGATATTTGTTCAAAAGATGGTAAGTTAAGAATTGCACTTTGCACGCTCTACATCAAGGGTGGGCAGAAAGTAGATTTCCAGATGTCTGGGGCTCCAGCTTCCAGCATTCCTGACTATTGACCATGTTGACATGGGCTTCTTGGAGCTGAAGTCCAAAACATCTGGAGATCTACCTTCTGCCCACCCCTGCTCTAGTTGGCTGCCTTCAGTCCACCAAATGGTTAAACTTGCATGTGGTGACTTATGTTCTGCAAATGATAGAAATTGACTATGCCTGAAGATGAATAGTCTAGACAGTTGTTTTCAGCCTGAATGCCAGGGAACCATGGATCAGGGTTTCTGCAATGAGAAGAACAGTAATGGTGGACAAGCTTCCCTGAAAGACAATTTGCCTACCACTTTTGTTCTTCTGCACTACACTACTGCAGGGGAGTGTTGGCAGTTCTGGAGAGAGAACCAATAGGCCTGTAGTCAGTGATCCATGTGAATGGACTATGTGCTCTGTTGAGAACATGCCCCAGAATCCTTTACAACACACTGGGGTTCCATGTCAGATATGAAGGGATTCCTTAGCCCTGTTCAGGCCTTCCGTACCTGAATAGGGCAAACATGTGAGGAGAGAGAGCGCCCTTCTCCGTCATCCTCTACTCATGGAAGATGACTTGAAAATCTGCATTCTGGCTCACATGGAGGCTCTCCCCTTCAGACAGTTGCCCTCCACAAGTAGATGGTGATGGATGCAACAAAGGAGAGAGGTGGAGCTGAAGCACTGCCTCTCGTCCCATGTTTGCCTTATTCAGGTAGAGAACACCTGAATAGGGCTCTTGTCGGACACATGGATTCAGAAACTGTACCCTGAAGGAAGGACATTTATAAAACCACTGATGTAACATAGGATAGCATTGACTCAAGTGCCCTAAAAAGAGAGCATGTCCATGAATATGTTCCTGAGGATTTGTCACAATAAATCATCCCTCTAGCAAGGATTTCCTCATCTTTTCCCCTGCGTCTGTGTTTGACAAAACAAAGGAATTGGTCTGCTTGTAGTCTATCCTTCCCCTGAAACCACCTCTTCCATCCATCTATACAAAAGCTACCCAAGTCACCAAATAAGTATGGGTGGGTGGGTGGAGGGAGGGAGGGAAGAGAACTAGAAGTTGGAGACTTATTTGTCTAGCACACTTCAGGGACTTTGGCAAATGCAAAATCTGGACAGAAAAGGGACTTGACACGGTTGTTGATCTGCAAACTTGCCTGAAATGTTTGATGCATATATTAATTTGATAGTGACTATAGAGAGGCAGCTTTCCCAGGTAAAATATTGAGATACGTTAATTTGGTAGACGTTGAAACATCCATTGTATAACATGAAACTGAAACTCTGCTTACCTTGCAGGCTTAGCAGCACCGACGGCTATAACCCCAGTGGCATCTCCTTTCTGCAACAGACTGAAGTCAACAACACCCATCTCAAAACCTCTGGAAGGTGGGCCATAAAAAAGTGTGATGCCTAATGAGAACAGTTACAATTATCTTTAAAAAAAAAAATCACAATGACTGCTTCCATTCTTTTTTTGTTTAGAAATTGAAGCTAGGCCAGATATGCAGTTAGAATCGGACATGAAGTTGGATAAACTGGAAACTTTCTTGGGAAGGCTGAACAACAAAGGTCTGCACCATTTTAAGAAGGCAGTCTGTATTTTCACTTACCTACTTCTAAAGCCTACTTCTATTGCTTTAGTCATTGTAGCAAAGCTTTTGCTTAGTTCAGAACATTGGATGAATAACTTTGTTCCCCAATATATCAATAGTACAATTACAGCCTTTATTTATATTCTGTCTTTCTTCCATTTTTTAGCTCAGAGTGACATACCTGGGGTTATCAGGTACTGTCTAATACAGGCAGCAAAGTGACTGAATCATGTGTCTTTAAGGCCATGCCATAGTTTCCCCCCATCATCTTCTAATCAGAGCTTCAGTAACCCATGGATGGGTCAGAGTCTCAAAAAAGGGGGTGATTTTACTGTATGTGTCAGCAAAAGTATGACTGAGTTGATCATCCCACCCATGTAGCAAAAAGAAACACCACATCCAATAATGGTGTAAAGCAAAGTTTAAAAATGCAGGGAAGAAAAAGTGCACAGGTATCTGTGTACATTTCCACCAAACACACTCCTTCTCAAGGATAAAAGTTAAAATTTAGACAGTATCAACAGCATACAACATTGTTTCAGATACCATTTTTTCCTGTAGTTGGCGGAATGCAAGAAACAGTGCTGACAGTCACAGGAAAATCTGTGAAAGAAGTGATGAAGTTGGACGATGAAGAAACGTTTTCCAAATTTTATCGTTGCATGAATTACCCCACTTCTTCCTTGCCTTTGGAGCTGGATGAGGACTTCGATGCAATATTTGATCCAGATGCACCAAAGTGAGCACTTTTATTTCATACATGGGAGGAGCAATCCTACGGCCGCTAGTCTGCAGCTAGACGGCCATAGGATATCTGGTTTTCTGGGAACCAACCTCGGAGCCCACACTCCGAGGTCAGTTCCTGGAGAACTGACCTTTCCCCCCCTTTCGCGCTGCCTCGCAGGCAGAGCAGAACAGCCTCGAGCTCTCCACTCGGAAGAGGAGTGTGGAGCAGCCAAAATGGGGCATTCCGGGGGGCATTCCAGGGTGGGGAAGGTGGAAATGCCAGCACAACACATCCTATTTTCTGGCAGCCTCCTCCCCTGCTCCGCCTTCCCGTGGCTAGACAGCCGAAATCAGCTGTCTAGCCGCACATGCAGGGCAGGAGAAGCGTGGAGGGAACAATCCCCTCCGTGCTTCTCCTGCCCTGCATTGGATAGGTGGTCGCCTCCAAGTTTGGAGGCAGCCGCCTATCCCTATAGGATTGCACCCTTAAACTCACAACTCAAGTCCAAGTTATAAGACAGTGTCATTGTAGTGTGCATCACATAGCAAATTCAGCTTTCTCCACCACCACTACCACCACAGTCCAGTTTTGCCTCTAGTATACTAAAAAGGGGAGCATCCAGCAGAGCACTGGTAAATAGGCCTGACTCTATGCCATAGCCAAATCAATGCATGGCCTCTCCAAACATGTCAGAACATCCAGTGCCAATACCACTTGTGGCTTCCATGCTTTAAGGCAGGGGTGCAGAACTGTTTTGGTGTGGAGGGCCAGATTGCCCTGAGGGCTGGATAACATCAGGGGGCCACACACACCCCTTGACGTCATCGCCTTTTTACTTCCCCCATGGCTGCTCTTCCCCCCATGCAAACCCTGCTGCCTTTCATTCCTGCTGCTACCTCCAAAATTGGAGATAATGAGCCTTTCTGCATGAGGCTTTTATTGTACACTCGTGATTGCTCACCCATGATAGTTTGCAGGTCCTTTATGCAATGTCATCCTCCTCCAGGGCTTCTCCCATGCTTTGCAACCATTATTATTGCCGGGGGTGGGGGGTCCTAATGAGGAAAGTCTGGTATTATTTAGAAATGGTGGATTGAGAGTCTCATGTAATTGAGCAATTCCACTATACCACAGTGCCATCTAGTGGTTGTATAATGAAAATATAGAAAGGCAGAGGAAGAAAAAACGTGGGGAAAAGCACATGTAAAGGAGCTGATCTTAATCCCTCAAAGAATCTGAAAGCAGAAGCCTCGGTAAAGGTGTAAGATAAAAGCCTCGTGTAGAAATGCCCAACAGTAGTGTTGAGAGGTGGCGGGATTTGCTGGGGGGAAGAGCACCTGTGAGTCCTAACCACTGCCTCTGGGTATCTGAGATTGGAGATAGCAGTGGGGATGACCTCCAAGGGGTTGCCTCCATGGAGCCAGGGCTTAGAGGAACCCCAAGAGACAGCATGGGCCAGATCGGGGTGCCCCATAGGTTTTGCACTCCTGCTTTAAGGCTAGAGTGGAGTCATATTTTTCATACTTCTCCCCCTGTAAGCATGGAAGGACTAGTAGATGATTTATTCAAATATGATATTCTCATATAAAACCATTGTCATAGTAGTAATGAGGCTTGAAAGGCAGGTGCTGGGAAACAGCAATGTGAATACTGGTTAATACGTTGAAACGTAGAGGTCAGTTGCATTGAATGCCTTTGGAAAAGGTTGCATGAAGTCTCTGCCTCTGCCAGCATTTAATGAGATGCTGATAAAGTTTAGGTTAACTGTGGAGATCTTTTGCTTCTCAGGTTAATTTCCTCAGTAGCAGAGCACAAGCGTGCAGTGAGGCCCATGCGCAGAGTCCAGGCTTCCAGGAACCCCTTAAAAATGCTAGCAGCAAGAGAAGACATCCTTCATGAGTACACAGAGCAAAGGCTAAATGTGGCCTTCATGGAGTCAAAGCGGATGAAAGTTGAAAAAAGTAAGTTCAGTGTCCCAGGGCTGCCGTCTCTGCTGCTTCTGACAAACAACTACAGTGCAGTATTCTCAGGATTCATGCTTTAGCTTTGAGGAGTAACAGTACTGCCAGTGTGTCCCCATAAAAAGTACACTATGGGCCCTGTTCAGTCATAATAATCTCAAACGAATAAACCATGATTTATCTGCCTAAGAACAAGCCATGTGTCTGCACTGTCCATCCTTGCTCCTCCCTTCACACACCTGACCTTGGTGCTGATACCATGACTGGTCTAAACCACAGGTTCCCAGGATTAAGCCATAGTTTCTCAGTTCAGATGTAATCGGAAAATGTGGTTTAAATACAGTGTAAAGCTGCAGTATCCATGCCAAAGCCAAGTGTGCAAGATGTGAGCAAGTGGGCACAAGACTAGTTTTCAGTTGTTTATCAGCTCGAGATAGTTACGTCTGAACGAGATCTTTTTGGTGTTAAATAGGGAATGCCTAAAAGCATATATTAAAACAATTAACAGAATGGTACAGGCAAGGGGAACAAGTTTTCAGTCATCACCAGGGCTGTCATGACAGCTATGCAATAGGAGCTCATAGCGCTCACACAAATGCATGTTCCTTTTTATCACCATTATCATATGCTTAGCCAGGGGTGGGGAGGAATTCTTCATTTTCTGTCTAACAAAATATTGTGACTTGAGTTCTGGGAAAATGTAATGTTTTTTCCTGAAATATAACTGCTAAAATATCTGGATCCTTTGCAACAATTGAGTAACTACTGTGCCAAGAAAAAAATGTCTGGAATGATCCTTATAGATATTAGGACTTGCTACTCTAAAATGCACACGCACAGAGAGAGAGAGAGAGAGAGTTAATTGTTTCCATTTTTCACCATTATCTTGGAATGGTCCTCCTGGAAATGTAAGGTTCTTTAGTTTCGTGAGTAATTTGAGCTCAGCCTGTTTTTTGTTGTCTCTTTCAGCAGCAACAACAAAACAAAAAGTTAGAAATGAGCCATGCATGAAAAAAACTAAATAAAATATGGAAATGAAACATAATGTAGTTTCTTTCTTGTTTTTGTGTGTGGCTTTCTTTTTCTTTTTCTCCTGCTTTTTTTTTTCTTTCTGTCTTTTGTTACTTCATCTGTCTTAAGTGTCTGCAAACTCAAATTTCTCAGAAGTAGCACTTGCTGGCTTAGCAAGTAAGGAAAACTTCAGCAATGTTAGTCTGCGTAGTGTCAATCTAACAGAACAGAACTCAAACAACAGTGCCGTGCCATATAAGAAGTTGATGCTCTTGCAGATCAAAGGTATGTGAAAGAGCTCTTAAATACTATTTTTTTAAAACTCATTTAAAATGCAGAATATTAATCAAATATACATGGGGACCAATGATTAATTTGTTATGTGTGGAGAAGGTGGGACAGAGGGAGCAAAGAGACTAATCTTTCCTGGCTCATCTTTCCTGCTTCCTCCAACATGTCCCCATGCTGGGGAGCAACAGCATCCATATACTGGAAGAGGTTCCAGAATAAAATGTTGATAGATCTCGACTCTCCAGCCTAGATCAGGGCTTTTTTGTATTTACTGTAGTATGAACAAAGGGGTCTAATCTTAATCCCAGAAAACAGAGCCAAAAGACAATAAAACATACAGTGAGGTATGAATAAGAAATTTAAGTTATTTATATCCCACCTTTCCTCCAAGAAGCTCAAGGAAATCTGCATGGTACTCTTTTTCATTTATCCTCACAACAACCCAATGAGGTTTGGCAGAGAGAGAGAGAGAGCGCAACCCAAGGTCACCCAGTGAGCTTCATGGCTGAAGGGGGATTTTTAAAAATATATCATTACATATATGCCCCCCTCTTGCAAGGAACCCAAGGCAGCTCCTCCTCCTCCATTTTATTCTCACAACAACCCTGTGAGGTAGATGAGGCTGAGTCAATGACTGTCCCAAAGTCACCCAGTGAGTTTTGAACCTGGGTCTCCCAGATCTTAGTCTGGAACTCTGACCAGTACCCCGCACCAGCTCTCAAATTAAATATACAAGCGTATAATACTATCACAAGTGAAAGAAATATGACTTGTGACTGCTATATGTTTGAGCTTCTTCAATTTCAAGGCCTTTTACAATTTGCTATGCAATGCAGCATCATGTACTGAAGTAAAAATCTGCTGGCAAATAAGAGACAAAATCCATCATTCCCTCTACTTCCAGTGTTCAAGCTGTGAGTGCCAAAATGATACCATCTACACACAAGAGGGTGGTATTCGCGAGCTTGGGAGAATCTCATTAAATCCAATGAAGAGAGAGTCCTTGGTAGCCTCTGTGTGCATGTTTGAACCCCATGCCCATAGCAAACCGTTAGACTAGGAGTCAAGACAAATGTTTGCTAGTATTCTTAGCTGCTTTGTCCATTTCTAGCTGGAATGTTTAAGATTGACCACTGGGTTGGAGGAATTGAAATAAGTTTGTAAATAGAGATTTGTGGGCGGCTTTCAGTGCATTTTATTCCTTGTTGTTTTTTACTTGGAAGTAGAACATAAAGGCATAACAGCTAGGATAAAATATAGGAGAAAGTACATAAGAACATAGGGTTATATCCAATCTTAATACTACTTAGAGTTGACCCATTGAAATGAATGGGACTTAAGTTAAACTAATATTGGAAACAACCTATAAGAAGAGTCCTGCTGGATCAAGTCAAAGGGCTGCCTAGTCTAGTATTCAGTGGCCAACCAAATGCCTACAGAAAGCCCAGAAGTAGGACATAAGGGCAGGAGTCCTCCCCTGCTGCTGTTCCCCAGCAACTGGAATTTAGAGGCATGCTGCCTTTTATCCTGGAGGTAGCATGTAACCATCTTGACTAGTAGCCATTGATAGCCTTATCCTTTATTAATTAGTCTATTCCCTTTTAAAGCCTTCCAAGTTGGTAGTCATCACCACATCTTGTGGTAGCAAATTCCATAGTTAACTATGCACTGTGTGAAGAAGTACTTTGTCCTGAATTTCCCACCATGCAGGTTCATGGGATGGTCCTGGGTTCTAGTATTGTAAGACTTTCTCTACACCATGCATAATTTTATAAATCTCTATCATGGCCCTTCATACATTTTTCTAAACTAAAAAGCCACAATCATTGTAACTTTTCCTCATATGAAGTTGCACCATCATGCAGCTTTATTCCTCCTGTACATGAATCTTCTACTACTTATTAAGCCTGCTCTTACATAAAATGACATTGGGGGAATGGAATATTTATCTGAGACAGGGGTTTTTGTTTAGGAATAATTAAACCTGGAAGTTGTCTCCAGTGCTTATTTATAGGAATGTAATTAGTCTGAGTTTTTCTCACTATGTAGGAAGAAGACATGTTCAAACAAGATTAGTCGAACCAAGGGCTTCATCACTTAACAGTGGCGATTGTTTCCTGTTACTTACCCCTCATTACTGCTTCCTCTGGGTCGGGGAGTTTGCAAATGTCATAGAAAAAGCAAAGGTTAGTGCTCTGAAACATTGAGATACAACTCTATTCCTCATTTTCTGTCATTTGTTTCTGGGGCAGTTCAGCTGTGGGTGGACACAACACAGAATAACATGAGCTGGGTAATACAAGAAGTAAATGACTGTTCCTAACATGTAAAATATGACGTGAATGGGGCAATTCTCCCTTTTTCCCCACTTTGTAACTCCCCCCTTCCCAAAGCTGGTATAGTAGATAGTAAATTGTAAAACCATACAACTGGGCATAGGAAATCATGAGGGAAAAATATCTACATTCAAGCAGAAAAATGGATTTAAATAGCAGGATGTCCTTTTTGGCTTCTGAAATTGAATGGGATAAGTTCACATTTAAATGAGAAAAAGAAGGCCTATATGTATCTGGCATAGTTTCTGTGGTCAGCATTGTTTGTCAAATGAAAACAGCAAAGACTACCCATTCTTTCTCTCTCTTCTGAACTGAGCTATTGTCTCACCAACCTATTCAGCTAATCATGTCCAATTTCTTAGGCTTCAGAACTAGCAACTTTAATTCAGACAAAGCGAGAACTTGGCTGCCGAGCTCCATATGCGCAGACTATAGAGGAAGGAATCAATACCCACACTCATGCAGCCAAAGACTTCTGGAAACTCCTCGGTGGCCAGACAAGTTACCAGTGTAAGGAAGCTTTTGTTTTCTCCATCTCAGTGCTGCTTGCCGGTTGTTAGAAAATTCTTGAACGGCTTCTTCCAACTTAAAATGCTGGTGCTATGTTAGTAATGTTTCTGCTTCTCTGCTCATTTCTAGCTGCTGGAAGACCAGAAGAAGATGAAATGTATGAAGCAGCAATAATAGAAACAAATTGCATTTACCGTCTAGTTGATGATAAACTTATTCCAGATGATGACTACTGGGGAAAGATGCCAAAGTGTACACTGTTAAATTCAAGAGAGGTATAATAAGTGACATTTTAAAGTTCAGTAGAAAGAAGCTTTAGTGCTCCTAAAAATGGGGGTGCAAACAAACACTTTCCTTTTGCCCCATTTCCTAGGTTCTTTTCTCCTTAGGGCTCAACTGAGTCAAAACTGGACCCAGAACCATCCCTTCAGTGGATGCATACTGCTTTTCCCTGGTAACTGAACTAACACAGTTGACCCCCAAACACTACCTAAATTAGAGCTAAGACTGCCCAGGTCAGCATATAGGAACTGTGGGAACCAGGCAGTATTCTAGCAAGCTGACTGCATGGTTCACTGTTCTAAACAGAGGAAATAACCTGTGCACGGGAGCCGGGGGGGGGGGGTTGGGGAGCGCATGAGACAGGTGAACACCCTTAAAGGTTAAAAAGACGATAATTGAGAGCCAGTATTTCTTTGAAAGATATGGATGTCGTGGTTTTGCAGTGGAGTTATATAACGGTAAATATGCAGACCTGCCAAAAAGGCAGCCAAGAAGCCATTTATTTATAAAAGTATGTTATTTTATAAATGCACAAGTTGTCTTTTGGTCCAGACAGGGCCCGCAAGGCAACTCAGGGCCAAACTAAAGGATTTATTTAGTTTCATGTAAGGGTGTGCGGCTGTGATTCAGATTGGGACCATGGTGCTCTGAGAGGGGAGTGGGTTAAACCTTCCCCCACCCATTTGCATCCTGCAACTCCACATACATATCCACTGGGATTGCAGGGGCTAAAAAAATGAAAAAAGTCCAATGGAGGCTTGTTTATTTTTTAACCCTCCTTGCAGTGGGGGATTGGCATTTCAGAATGAAAATGGGTGAGAGGAAGGTTTAACACCCCCCTCCCAGAGCACTGTGATGCTGATCCGAATCATAGCTGCACACACTTACATGAAGGTAAATAAAACTATCACACATAGCACCTCTACACATAATTAGACAAATATTTAGTTTGGCCATTACATTTAACTTGCAATGATGTAAAACATTTAAAAGATATTAAAACAATCTGAAAACTTAAAAATAATAATAGCAGAAATTGAGAGCAGGAGAGAATCTTAAAAACAGTGTGGAGCTAAGAGATTTAAAATACTAAAAAGCCATACAGAACAAAAAGGGTTTAAGAGCCCACCTAAAACTGAACAAAGAAGGGGCCAGCCTAACTTTCTTTGGGAGAGTGTTCCACAGCCAGGGTGCTGCCATAGAGAAGACCCTGTCCTGTGTTCCTGCTAACGTAACCTCTCTTGGTGGTGGGACATGGAGAAGGGCATTTGTATAGGAGGTCATCAGCAAATCAGTTATTCTTCAGAAATTATACTTAAATTATACATTGGAGCTGTTTGCATGACATGACAGCCCACCATGGGTTATTTAACCCATGGTTAGGTTGTGGTACATGCAGGGTGCACACGGCCACCGTTTTGAATATGGAACCCCTGCTCAAGGGTTGCTGTGTTGTGTGAAACCAGTGAGTATGGGTTATGCATGTTGGCAGAACAGTGAGAACCTGACAAGGGCTGAGCTGTGTGGAATCCTAGCTGAAGGAGCACACTTTACCCTGGATAAATCACACTGGAGACTCTGGGTCAAGGGATCAAGGAAGCTGGCTTTTATTACAGGAAATACATTTTGTATAGGAGGGTCCCCAACTCAAGATGGAGGGAGACCCAAACAGATGTCTCCTCTCTGAGAGGCAAGAGCATGAAGAAGAAGGAAGTAGGAAGTGAGGTCAGCAAACCTAGGAGTATCAGTCTAACATTGGAAGGAAGGCCAGCACAGACCAGAGGACAGTCTAGGAAGCTTGGAGTTCCTCTCTCTATCTCTTCTCTTGCCATGCAGACACATCTACCCTTTTCTTTTCTTCCCTTTTTTCTTTTGGAGCTAGCTGAGTTGCACCCACACTTCCAACAATGTGAGGGTTGTTTAATCCTCGCATAACCCATGCTCGCTGGGTTCGCACGACACAACACTTAAGCAGGGGTTTCATATTCAATATGGCACCTCCAGGTGCCACAGCTGATCGTGGGTTAAATAATCCACAACAAGCTGTGATGCTCGTCCAAACCTGGTCATCATGGAGACCCATGTTTCCCTGGAAACATGCAGGTGAGAAAAATGTGATATAATTAAGTTTGACAGCCAGTGGAGTGGGGTGGCATTCACATGCATGGAGATATTAATGGAATGACATCACATGTTACTGGGGAGACATGGGCTGCTTATGCCCACACATCTCTGCATTTCTTGTAGTCTGAAGTTAAAACTAGAACACTGGATTTCAAGACAAAACATCTATGGAGAGTTCCTTCTCGTTGCAGCCCACCTCAGCGGATATGCTATCTAAATATGCTGGCATGCCTATAGCTACTGCAGTTAAACTAAAGTGTAGGCGAATATTCGTGACAACCGATTCAGCCCCAGTTTCACACAAGCCTCTCTTGCTTGTTAAGTTTTCAGCAAATACAGACCATAGAATGCTTTCAGACGTGTGTTCACACATCATTTGGATTTCCTTTGTGTAGAATCTGGATTTTATTTTATTTTGATGCGGAATTACCACCAAACAATTGTCATATAGAAAGTACGATAGGTGTAGTAATGATTATCAAGGGTAACCTATTTGAGTGTCAGTGTCCTTCCTATAGATTGGGGAGCACACAAGCCTGAGGTTTGTTCTCATAATACAGCTGATGCATGTGATCCCTGAAAGAACACAGATAAGCTAACAGCATAAGGATGCAAATGTACTGTCCACAAATGAAAGCTTTGATTCCCCAAAATTTGATTTACCTTGCTTAATCTATACCGTTAGTTATGTGTTGTTATTATCAGCATTAGTACTGTTGTTACTCAGCTATAGATCCCAGTATTTACTCAGCATTTCTCCCACCCATTCCTTTTATGGCTAAATGAATCAACATTGTTCCCTTTTTCCCTGTCCTTCAGGTCTTGGTGTTTGATTTTGGTAGTGAAGTCTATGTTTGGCATGGGAAAGAGGTCACGCTAGCACAAAGAAAAGTAGCATTCCAGTTGGCCAAACACTTGTGGAATGGTACCTTTGACTACGCCAACTGTGACATCAATCCTCTGGATCCTGGTGAATGCAACCCCCTTATTCCAAGGTATTAAACCCTATGATTCTTAATGCTGAATTTGCTGACCTGACTGATGCCTCCATAACAAGCATCGTTGGGAGTTTAAGGGTCTGAATTGCTTGTGGATTCCCTTAACTTGCCAGTTGTCATGTGTTTGTGGGGGGGGAAAGATGGCCTCTGCGTTCACGTTGGCCACTGTTATGGAACACAGAAATCTTGTGCCAGTTTAAGAGAGACAGAAAACAGATTAGGAAAAATAAATGTTTCAAGTTTAGTTTTTAAATTATTTGAAACAGGCATGCATCCTATTACTTTAGTTCTTCATTCACTTTTACAATCCTTAAACAAAACTATAAGTGTTATACTTGTGGAATCTCAAGTTCTTGTAATTTTCAAAAATCAAGAATTAGGACTTTCAAAGTTGAATTAGGCAAGACATGTAACACATGTAACACATGTAACTCTGCTTTATTGAATAGCAAGAAATGTTAATTGATGTGAAGGCGTTTTCTGTAATGGTCTCTCCTTTCACTAACACAGAAAAGGACAAGGGCGACCAGACTGGGCTATTTTTGGCAGGCTTACAGAACACAATGAGACAATACTGTTTAAAGAAAAGTTTCTTGATTGGACTGAACTGAAGAAACCTGCCGAGAAGAATTCTGGGGAATCTCCTCAGAAGGTGGCAGAATTACTTACTTATTTATAGCAATGATATTTACGTTAGTTGATGATGCATGGCAGATCATGGCATGTAAAGTACTTGAAATTACTATAAGGTCGGGTGGGCAACCTATGGCCCTCCAGATGGCCCTTGAGGACTGCAACTCCCATCACCCGCAGCCAGCATAGCCAGTGGCGATGGATGATAGGAGCTGCAGTCCCAACAACATCTGGAGGACCACATGTTGTTGTCCCCTGCTGTAAGAGATGACATTATTTTATGTTAATTCTGCAGATGAAAAAACTAAGCCTAGGGACACAGTGCTCTGCATCCTCAGCCATGCTGGCTGTGGCATACTGGGAGTTGTAAGCCTTTTTTTCTGTCTGAACATGCAGAGGATTGTGCCTTAAGAGAGTAATTTGGCCAGGGGGGATTACCTCATGAATTCATGGATAATGAATTGCACCCAACTTTCACTATAGCCACTGGAGTACCCTGGCTCTCTATACTAGACTGACTTAATTATTATAGCATTTCTTGTAGTTCCTTAAAAACAAGTAACTGAAATTTTCATTTGCAAGGCTGCATTTTATCATATCAAACATAACACCCTTTCCTCTGGCCCCCGAAGCCTACTCTCTATTGTTCGGAAGCTTGATTGGCTATCAGCAACCTAACTGGATCGTTGATAAGCTTGTGTGTGCTTTTAGTCTTCTGATAAGTGCTTTAAATCTGGCTAGCTTTTTTCTGGCTTTATATCCTAATATGTTTAATGGGCTTTCTAAAATGGTTGTCTAAGATGAAAACTGGTTGGCGTCTTGTTTCAGGAAGAAACCAAGTCTGATGCGAAACCATATGATGTCATGCGAATGGTCCCAGTGCCCCAGACAACAGTCGGTACAGTCTTGGATGGGATGAATATCGGCCGTGGATATGGATTTATTGAGGGAGATGACGGGAGACAATTTGAGATTATCACTGTCTCTGTGGATGTCTGGCATATCTTGGAATTCGATTATAGCAGGCTTCCTAAGCAAAGCATTGGGCAGTTTCATGAAGGAGATACATACGTTGTGAAATGGAAGTACCTAGTGAGCACTTCAGGTTAGTGAAAATCTGAATTCTCTATAATGAAGTATTGATATGCTTGAATCGGGTAAAATTGATCTGCACTACTCATGGTGCACTGAGCTATTCAAGCACATCAGCAATTGAATTTGTTTTTAGTATATTAATTGCTAGGAACTACCTTGCTTCTGAGGATGAGGATATGAATATAAATAAGTGTTGGTTTATGCTGCTACACAATCCTTCGTAGTCCTTTTGATATTCTAGAAGATACCTATTTATCACCTCTTAAAATAGGTCTGATATAGAATCTTCCGCTCCTGTTTTAAAACGATGCTGTTAAAAAACAGAACCACTAAATATTCTTATCCTCTGCACTACCTGAGTTAAGTGCTTTCCATAAAGAATCCAGAGACCACTTGTAAAAACAGTAAGTATATCAGCAATGTAAAGTTCCTGTACATACCTCTAGATTTTGGAAACCCTTTAAATCATTCTGTTCTAATATAATTTTACACAGGAGCATCACACTCCATGCACCTTTTGCTGCTGTGCTGTATCTCTTTCCAGTATTGTTCAGTAATATTGGATGCAGCATCCAAAAGCAATCGTAGCTGTCAAAGACTAGTATAGTGTGGAAAATGACACAGGATACTAATTTTAATGTGGCAGCATGATGAGGATTCATGTTATCACATGCATATTGCAACTCTCTTCATTTGTTGCAAGAAGTGCTATGTACTTTTTATTCTAGTGCTTTGGTAAGTATAGGCTGCTGGTCTGAAGAGGTTTTCTTGTATGTATGGTTGCCTGCCAGATCCTTTATGCATCAGTTCATTGTAGGGACACTGCTTTGGGTTCATGTTTGTTAGCTTAGCCTTAGATGTGAGGTTTAAGCTGAGCGTGTACCCTCCAGGTTACAGACTCTTTTGGGTTTGCTTTGCAGTTGGAAGCAGACAAAAGGGGGACTTACAAACCAGGGTTGTTGGCAAAGAGAAGTGTGTATACTTCTTCTGGCAAGGGAGGCATTCTACCGTCAGTGAGAAGGGAACATCTGCACTGATGACAGTGGAGCTGGATGAAGAGAGAGGCGCTCAGGTGAGGACTTTTGGATTCTTCCACTTTCAGCACTGCCCAGAACTTCAGAGTAGGCAGGTGTTGCCAAATCAGTTTATCCAGCCTCACTCCTGAAAGAGGAGCACATTGGGCTTCATTGTAGCTGCAAGAATAACAGAACACGATTCACTTAGGTGAAAACCTCTGTAAATGTGGGTCATATTGCCAGGTACCATTGATTTTGTGCGCCATCAAAAAGAATTAAGGCCAGTTCAGATGTGACTTTGGATTATTTGTTCACGGGAAGGAGTCCTCCCCAGCATCTGAATTTAAATCAGCAATGTAACATTTGAACTTGGGTGTTTGTGAACATCTGCTGCAGCAATGTCTCTGACTTCCAAAGCGTGTTACAGACCATTGGTGGTGATGCTGGTGAGCAATATATGCATTAGATTTCTCATGTGCGTGGAAATGCCATATGAAAGATGTCCTGCAAAAAAGGAAGGTTTAAATTAATTTTTAAAAATACTGCTGCCTCTGATGTTATAGTCAGAGCTAGCAGTATTTTTAAAAAATAATTTATTTATAATAATTGTGTATCTCCCAGTAGCAGACATTCTCTAGGAAGTTAATAGTAAAGGAGTAGGAATAATACTATGACTTCTGATCCTTGGAAATCTAGAGATAAACTCATTGCAGGGCCTACATCATGCTTGCACACCCTAATACAATGAACATATCAATTTGCATGCTTGGTGTTGTGCCACTATTTATTATTTTGGAGACAAGGTAAGGGAAGAACCATAGATCAGAGATGGAGCATATGCTTTATGTTCAGAGGATCCCAGGTTCAGTCCTCAGCATCTCCAGGTAGGGCTGGGAAAGACTCCTATCTGAAACCCTCTAGACCCTCTGCCAGTCAGTGTACTGTCGACAGTCTGGAACTAAATGGAAAAAATAGTATCACTTAGTATAAGGCAGCTTCCTGTAGAGATTTGCCCTTTAGGGACAAAGCTGCTGCCAGAAGGGAATAATTTAGAGACACAGCACCAGATAGCGTTACTTCCTTCTTCTCCGAGCCCAGAGGTGGGACTTTCAGAGGAGGCTCATATAACTGTTCAGGGTGGTGTGCACTTCTGGAAGCAGTGTAATACAGAGTATGAGAATTAACTAGCTGATTATGGAAAGAATTCCCATGCTTTGTTACAGATGCTTCTACCAGCTTTCTGAAAGCAAGGTAACTTGGCAGGCTTTCTTGGGCTGAGAATTCTACACTTCAGGTGCTACCACTGAAGTGGCTCAGCTTTTCATAGCCCCCTTCCATGCCTTGGAAATCCGTGACATTATAGCAGAGCTTAATCTGATGACCTAAACACTTAGGGAGGTTCGTGTGGCACCAGCTGCTTCCTTCGACCCAAACAGTTTATCAAAATACAGTGGAGGCCAGAAGCTCCAGTGCGGTGGTGAATTCGCTCCACGTTTCAGTCAGAACCCATCAGAACTCTAAAAACGCTATCCAATGTGTGGAAGCTTCCTTTAGAGTTCTGATGGGTTCTGACTGAAACCTGGGGTGGATTCATTGTCCCACTGACATCGGAGTCACCAGCCTCCTCAGTCAAAATATTTATGTAATTGAATGTAATGTGCAGTGTGGTGTTACATGAAACTTAATTTGCTGTGATTCCTAAAAAACATTTTTCAGGTGCAAGTTCTTCAAGGAAAGGAACCACCATGTTTTCTCCAGTGTTTTCAAGGTGGAATGATTGTTCACACTGGGAGAAGAGAAGAGGAAGAAGAAAATACACAAAGTAAAATAGCTTCTTGTTACTGTTTTTCTGCTGTGTTTTAGAAAGAAGAGATACTTTTACCTGTGTGATACTTTTACCTTAATCTACTCTGTTGGTCATCTAAACACACTAGGATTTGATTTGACCAGTACTTTTTTCGAATGTCAGGGTCATCCCTGAGAAATAAGTACTACTAGTGAAGGCAAGTACATGTGAGCATATGTGAGGTTTCCGTTCTCTATAACTGAGAGCTAAACTCATTGTAAGTTGTCTTGGGTCTTTACGTTCAGAAAGGTGTTTAAGAAACTTAATTGATGGTGATGATGATTATATTATAATAATAGCCATAATCATCATCATTATAATCCTTTTCTCACAAAGCTAGCAATAGTTTTGAGTCAAACCACATTATATTATTTATTTGTGATATTGAAATACCGCTAAATATAATTATATGTGAACCTAAGCAGTTTATACGTGAACCTAAGCAGTTCATGTATAAATATTAAAATCACATTTAAAATACAATTTAAAAAAACACAACATTAAAAACAGTTCCAATTACAATAAAAGCAATACAAGGAGGGAGCAGCATGACTAAATTAATTACAACCCGGGGGAAGCTTGGGTGAACAAGTGCATTTTCAGGAGGCATTTGAAAGATGCCACATTTTCTGCCTCCTGAACCTGCATGGGGGCGGGTTTTCCAAAGGGTGGGTGCTGCTACCAAGAAGGCCTGCCATCGATGTATTGTGTCGCAATATTCCATTAATTTCAGGATGACCAGCAAGGCCTCCTCTGATGATCTTAATGGTTGGCTCAGTATATGTAAGGGAAGGAGGTCTGCTAGATACCCTGGTCCCAAGTTGTTTAGGGTTTTGTATGACCATAGCATAACCTCGAACATGGCTCAGTAGCTAATAGGCAGCCAGTGCAGTTTTTTATCACAGATGTTAAGTGAGCATAGCTGGGTGTCCCAGGGAGCATTGTAACTGCTGCATTCTGCACTAGCTGCAGCTTCTGAACCACGCACAAGGGCAGCCCTACATAAAGAGCATTGCAGTAGTCTGATCATGAGGTTGCCAGTGCATGGAACACCATGGCTAGGCTATTGCTGTCCAGGAATGGGCACAGTTGGCATACCAACCGGAGCTGGTAATGGGTGCTCCAGGCCACCGGTATGTGGCTGCGATGTTAACTAATTCTGTACCACAATTCAGCATCCCTTCTCCAGCAGCATAGCAAGAATGAGGGGGTGAGACAGAGTAACAAGTAGCATGGGATAGGAGGGAGAGTGGAGTGATAACTGCTGTGTTTGTAGCACAAGTGAAGTGATGCCACTTGTGCTGTTCTGATAGTCAGCACTCAGGATCAGCACAGGCACAGTCAAGATGAGGACTGCAGGTGTTGTGAGTAGTGATTCAGCACACCAGTCACTCACAAGCCTTGACCCTCAAGCCTCTCAAGCTAGTTTTAGCTTATCCAGCTCAAGTGGGCAGCTTAACTTGGAAGCAGTCTTGGTAATTGTGTAATGAATCTGTGTTGTCAATTCCCACTGCAGGTGATTGGCGACTGTACTGTGTACGAGGGGAAGTTTCTCTTGAAGGAAACTTGCTTGAGGTAGCCTGCCACTGTAGTAGCCTGAGATCCAGAACTTCAATGATTGTTCTCAACATTAACAAAGCCCTCATTTACTTGTGGCATGGCTGCAAAGCCCAACCGCACACCAAAGAAGTAGGAAGGACAGCAGCCAACAAAATAAAAGAACAGTAAGTAGCAAAGCTATTATTTTCTAGTTATTTGTATGGTCTGTCTACCTTTTGTCTGGAACTCTTATGTAAGAGCACTGAGAGTGGATGAAAAATGACTAAGTGGGGGTATGGCAGAGGTTTATTAAAAATAATATTGTTGTTTATTTTATTCATGTAAGAGATTTCTAAGCTACCTATCAAAATATCAGTATTTCCCCAAAGCAGCATACATGATATAAGAAAACCTTATTTTTTAAAAAAATAAAAATTCATATTAAAAATAAATGAAAATCGTTTCATTTTACTCCACCCTTCCTATCATATAAATTACATTTCTATCCTGCCTTTCCTCCAAGGAGTTCAAGGTGGCATACGTGATTCTTCCTCCTGTTTTATCCTCGCAACTGCTCTTCAAGCTAGGTTAGGCTGGTGACTGGCTTGAGATTCCTCAGGGCTTTGTGGCTGCCTGGGAATTTGAACCTGGGTCTTCCAGGTTCTAGTTTAACACTCTAACAACTACACTGCATTTGCTTTATAATTGCACATTATATATGGTATGGACAATATGGATAAAATGAAGCTTTTCTCGCCCTCTCTCATAAAAAGAAAACTCGGAGTCATCCATTGAAATTGATTGGCTGTGCATAACAACATAAGAGCCATGCTGGATCAGACCAAAGGTCCATCTAGTCCAGGATTCTGTTCACACAGTGGCCAACCATGTGACTGTGGGAAAGCCACAACTAGGACGTGAGTGCAATAGCAGTTTCTGGACAAATGAAAGACAAGAAAGAAATTCTGACTTGGATTCCTGCATTGAGCGGGGTGTTGGACTCAATGGTCTTGTAGGCCCCTTCCAGCCCTACTATTCTATGATTCTAAGTACATCTTCACACAACCCATAATTAATTTATGGAATTCACTGCCACAAGAGAGCACATTCCAGTGGTAGGTGGTGGCAAAGGGATAATGCCAAAAATACACAAAATACCAGCATATTATAGCTTAAAGCTCTTACAGATGGTAACTAAGCCTTAGGAGAGGCATGTCAACCTTTTAGAACGGAGAAACAGCAGCACAAAAGCCAGCAAACCACGAAGCCATTGGTGGTTGGAGGTGGGGCCAGGAGAAGGGGGAATGTCCTTCCGGGGAACTCCGGAGGGCTGGATTTGGCCCCAGCCTGAAATTCCCCATGCCTGGGCTATATGGGGCGTCTGTGCTGAGAAGCAGTATGCCCTTAATTCTAGCTGCTTTGGAGCAACAGCAGGAGAAGGCTGCTTCTTTCATGCCCTGATGGTGGGCTGTGCAGATGCACCAGGATGGCCACTGTGAGAAGCAGGACACTAAGCTAGGTGGACCTTCGGACGGTCCAGCATGGCTGCTTTTTTGTTCTTAAGTTGGGAAAACGACACAGAATCCATGGCTAAGCTGATGCCCAATTCATGCAGGCATAAGGATACAGATTGATGAGAACCATTGATGAAGAGGAAATATAAATTAAGAGAGTTGGCAAGTGGTTATTGCTCAGCATGGGTCTCATTTGGCAAAGTGACGGTGCGCAAAGTCAGTCTTGGTATGAATTGTGCCACACCACAAATTTGCAACGCTCACAGCAACGCTGATGGATGAATATTACATTTCAGATGTCCGTTGGAAGCAGGATTGCACAGTAGTAGCAAGGTGACAATACATGAATGTGATGAAGGGTCAGAGCCATTGGGATTCTGGGATGCCTTAGGAAGGAGAGACCGGAAAGCCTACGATTGTATGTTGCAAGGTATGGTGTTGCTCGGTTCTTCTGTGGGACTCCATTCGATAACCCAAAATGCTAAAATCTAATATACCTCACTGGAGAAAGTCCTTGTCTAAAATCATAGGAAAACTCTGAGTAATGTTAACTCATTGGCAAGAAAATGTCATGAAATGTTGTCTGTTCTCAAGAGTCAACAGGAAATATCAGCAGATACATACCCTGTTATTCATCTTATGTAACAAAGTCACCTGTTGGCTTTATTCATTATTCACAATACTTATGCAAAGCAAAATTTGAAATCTAAAATGTGTTGGTTTCTAAGATGCTAACGGAACTACTTTTGTTGCTCTTCTTTAAAAGATCCTGGGAAGTTTAATTTCACACCCCGCCTATTCATCCTTGGTAGTTCGTCAGGGGAATTCTCAGCCACTGAATACATATATCCAGCAAGAGATCCCTCTGTGGTGAATTCTATGCCCTTCCTGCAGGAAGACCTCTATACAGCTCCCCAGCCAGGTAAGTGAATGTAGTAATGTACAATACTCATAGCAATTTGACATTTTGCATATGAAACACCTAAGAAGCTCCTGGCCTCTAGAAAGACATGTTTATCCAGACATAGTGTGAATAGGGATGTGTGAACCCACTCCCATCCGGGTTCTGCGGGTGCTCACCCAGCCCCTGCCCCTGCTCGCTGGTCCCCTGACCACACTTGAGCCTCTCCTGTGCTCAGCGAGCAGCCTGCACACCCTGGCGGCCTCATCAAGCTTGGCGGTTGCCATTTTTTGCAAAATAAAATGATAATTGCAAAAAAAATAACCCTTGCATAATCCATGGCCTGTTCTAGGGCACTGCCACCCAGGTTTGGACAACACAACGAGCCACAGCTGCAGCTTGAATATTCAAGAACTGCCTGGCGTGCACCAGCACGCCCTGCAGACCACCATGGCTTTAACAAGCCACGATGGGCTGCAGCGATGATGCGAACCAGGTCCTGCGTCCATTTCAGAGGTGAGAATTAGACTCAAGACCAAGGTGTTAGACACCGGACCACGCAAATGTCTGAGGGAAGATTAATGTTCTGCTTTGACTACGATATTGAAAGGCAATTCTCTTCCCCCAACTCATTTCCAGACGGTAGAACAGGGATGGGCAAACTGGTGCTCTCCAGATGTTTTAGACTACAACTCCCATAATCCCTGATCATTGGTCATGCTGGCTGGGGCTTGTGGGAGTTGTAGTCCAAAATATCTGGAGAGCACCAGGTTGCCTGCCCAAATGGTAGAAGCACATAATGAAACAGGAAATGTCTTCGTGACCTGGTCAGTGCAGGGCCTGTTATGCCCCCTTTTCCTTGCCTGAGATGACCAAGGCTGCATGGTCTTGAAGGACCCCATGATGTCATAAAGTTGTCTTTAGCTAACCCGTCCATCCATTCCACCAGCACCAAAGCTCCACTAGCACGGTCCTCCACTGACATTGCTGCCGTAGCGTATTTGTTAGAAAAGTAACCCCCACGCTCTGCACTTCCAGATTTATGATCTCCAAAATGTGTAGTATTCTGCTCTGCACCAGGGTGTTTATGAAGACTACTTGGAGTGAACGAAGAGGATACTTCACCGCCCCCACCAAAAAGGTATACAGTGTGTAGAACAGCGGTGTCATTTGACTCTTTTATTTAACTTGTGCAGCCCTCTTCCTTGTCGACAATCACCACGAAGTGTACCTCTGGCAAGGCTGGTGGCCTGTGGAAAACAAAATAGCAGGATCAGCCCGAATCCGATGGGCTTCAGACAGAAAATGTGCCATGGAGACTGTCCTCCAGTACTGCAAAGGTAATAACAAATAAACATTTGTGACATGGGCTTCTCCAGTGAAGTGCATGCTTCTTGCCATGAGAGGATCCTTTTGCAGCCCAGAGAAAGAGTGGACAGTGGGGTGCAAAAAGGCAGTCCTGTGCAGGAATTTCCCTGCCTTTCATTCCGTGGTGTCTTTCCCTATCCTCACCGTGATGTGGAGCAGGGACAGGGAAACACACAGAGGATTTACTTCAGAACATGGGGTAAGTTTACTATATATTATCCCTAAATATAGGAAAGCATTCTCTTTGGCCCAGCTGAATGTTTTACCCTCTGAACTCTTAGCTGGAAGATATTCCAGAACACTGATAAATGACAAGTGTTGCCCCTGTAACAGTGTTGTAGTGGATTACATGTTTTGTTTAATTGCTGTTACTATCAGGGTCAGAGATGCCCTGATACTTCCTATTACTCAATCTTTTCCAGGTCGGTCTGTAGAATCTCTTATGTGTATCTTACTCGAAGGATCCAACAGATTAATCACCGAGCGAGTTGCTAAATTTGTGAACATTGCTATTTTAACTAGATCCCTTATGGCACTGTGACTTAATTCTATGATGTGGATCAATATATTTTATTGTTATGTACTTTTGTATCTTTTGCTGGTGGTCGGTTGACCATAAATAAAGGATTCACTCATTCATCCTATATATTACGAGGGAGGGGAGAACCAGATATGGGGATGCTGTTTTGGGCAGGAGCGCCACATTTCGTGTAATGTTGAGTTACATCCTTGTAGATAGCCCCAGCTATCACAATAGGCTTCCAGCTAGTATATCCAAGACATTGATTCAGGCTGAAGTGCAGTTTGATGCTAGGATGGCAAAGATGGTTGCTATCATCATCAATTTCTCTATCACTTGAATGATGGTGTTTTAGTCTTGCACACAACGTGTCTTGCACACAATACCTCTTTTTGAGGCTAGTTACCAAGCATTAACAAACTGAGGCTGGATGCCTGTGGCTTACTTAAGGATGAGGAGGGATTTAAAAGCCAGGTCTCCCAAATTATTCAGGGGCACACACTAGGCCTTGTGGTGACCTTCTGCTTTTACTCACTTTCATGGTCTGTTGCTCTAAGACAAAGTTCTCCAACCTTGTCTCTCATCTCCTCTGAGGAGAATTCAGCTGGCTGGTGGGCATTCCCCATACTTCTGAGGCCCACTGAGGTGGGCTCCAGTAAAAGATTATTCCCCTCCAGCCTGTTGCATTTAACAAGTGGATTCTCTGCATGAACCTGGAACCTTGTAATAACAACAGTAGCCCTAACTGTGTTTAGACTAGTTCTAAGAGTCTCCTAAAATTCCTCTGTTTAAATATAGTGACCCATAAAGTAAAAGTGAGAGTGTCCACTAAGATTCTGCTTCTTTAACCTCACGTCAGACACAAAACATAGATTGATTTACTTTAAAAAAAATAGTGTGAGGCAAGACATAATGAGAGAGAGAGTGCCACATTTGTTAAAGAATGCTATCTCTTGGTTTAAATAGGCATTATGGGTGATTGCTTTTTCTGTTAAGGGAATCATCCCACAGTTGGTGTTAACAGCTGTCACTTAGAATTCATCATTTGTTTCAACAGATGCAGATTTAGATAATGCACTGTATTCTTGATGTGTTTTTGTCTTTCTCTTGCTTTTAACAAGTCTTGCCTTAAGTTGTTTTTCCTGCACTGTTCTTGAACCCATGTGTATGTTTTGCATTTGACTGAACTTAGATTCTTGTCTTTAAAAGATTATGCCTGATAGTTGCTTTCTCTTCAAGATTGCTCCTCTAGTTACAGACTTGAATCTGTGTTGTTGATAGGAGGAGCTAATCCAGGCTGAGTGAAAGCTGAGTTTTATCAAAGCCAGCTGCAAGCGTTCTGCGTGACCGTAGCATCACCCAAACAGGGCCTAGGATTGGGCGATGCTGATGAGGGGGTGTAGTCATGCAAATGGGAGCAGGTTTGACTTTCAGTAATTGGGGTCTGTAGGGGCAGGAAGACCACTTGGACCTCACCCCAGTAATGTGACTGTAGGGTCGACGTCTGGGATTGGCATGGTCAGGCACTTGTCAAGACCCACAGCTTCACAGGGGGCTGCTGCCAAGTCCTCCTGGCCTCTTCTGCCACTTCTCTTAACTTGCCCACCTGTTCCTTCCCATTGGCCAAGATGGGGTGTGCAATGAACAGTGGTGGTGGTGAGGAAGAGGAGGGGGGAAAGGAGCAGCAGCAGCCAGCTCTGTCCCTAGCAAGTGAGCAGGCAATGGGGGTGAGGAACAGCAGCAGCTGGCAGCAAGGTGGATGTGGGGCCCACTGAGGGCCCTTCGAAACCTGGAGCCAGCACTGGCTGAGTTTTACCCATTTAGTTCACACTTGCGGGGAAAGCGAAACAATCCTCTTACATGGGAGAAAGGTAAAGTACTGCACTTAGGGGCAGCAATAGCAAATGGTGTGTTTGCAGTGGCCCCCCGCCCTCCCTGGCAGAGATCCAATGGTGCAGAGCCTGTGTGGTGAACACCCTGCAGAACTTCATACCCTAAAGGAGAATAGGAGAGCTGTGGAGAGGGAAAGGCAGCAGCCTCTTCAGGCTTGCCTATTTGCTGAGTTTGGCTTTGTGTCAAATAGTTGGTGGCAAATTCAAGCAACTTCCACAGATGTAGGTGGGACACCAGTGTACTTTAAAATGCACATCAGGAGATTAAACTGAATTGTAGTTACTAGCGGCTGCTTACGCTAATGTAATGTTCGAACATCTGTATTTAAAAAGACATCCTGACAAATGTCAGACTAGTCATTTTGGAACAAAATGAGCGTTTGATGCTTGCCTGATGTTGGAAGATTTTATGAGGGGGAGTCTGTGATGAAACATGGATTTCTCCAGCAATCTGTTTTGCAGTCTATTTAGCTGATGTTAGCACCACTAGTTTCTGCAGGGAGCTTTTCCTACGCTGTGAAGGTCAGGCATCCATATAGAATGCTTAGAAAACATTGTCTGCAACTAAGTGCAGTGGATACAAACCTTTGTCTTGGCGGTAGCTGGAGTAGGACAGTCCAGTCCTTAACATTTTATATATGTATTACATTTATACCCCAGTTTTCTTTCAAGAGCCTCAAGGTGGCATACATAGGATCCCCCAGATGAGCTCTTACCCTGACCTACATAGCTTCCACATAGTTGATGTATCGTATGCCTTCTGTCTGAAGCTGTCTGAAGCAGTTAAAGCTCTCTTTAAGGACTCCACAAGTCAAAGTAGGTAGTACTGGCCTCTGTCAACTAGTGTTCTGCTTTGCTATGTAAAACAACTACTTTTACATATTTCAAATTATTTATATCTTGCTTCTTACCAAAGTAGCCCAATCAATTTACAATTATAAATATATGCTGATATAAAATCAGATGAAACGTGCCAAATAAACATGCAGTAGCAGCACTAAAAGCAGAATAAAAACAAATTTCATTCAAACAGCAGGAATAAAAAGAGGTTCAAGGCCTGTCTAAAAATGGGGAAAGAGAGCTTGTTGGATCTCCCCAGGGAGGGAATTCCACAACTGTGGTGCCACCACTGAGAAGGCCCTGTCCCTGGTGCCCATCAAATGAATATCAGTAAAGATAGATCAGCTTCAGAGGCCCTGCTTTCTGGCCTTAGTGCTCAGACAGATTTGTATAGGCTAAGGTTATCCATCCTCAAGATAACCTGGTCCTAGGCTGTTTAGGGTTATATCTGTTACGAGCATTTTGAGAGAAAGGTTTACAACAAAAAGGTTTGTTTTTTTTCAGTAGTGAGTAATTCACAAAAAGGAGAGGGGGTGAAGGAAGGTTATTCTTAGTTATTTGGAGTATTAATATTTTCTTTTTATGTGTAGGAAAGAATGTGAAGAAACCTCCTAAATCTTACCTAATTCATGCTGGTCTTGAGCCTCTGACGTTCACCAATATGTTTCCTAGCTGGGAACACAGGGAAGATATTGCTGAGATCACTGAAATGGTAAATGAACCTTTCTCATCACCTTCCTCAGTTTTCTATGCACTGTTGGAAATGCAGGTGCATCATGCTGGGAAGCACTAATATCCAGGGCATTAACCTGAATAGGAAACATCTTGGAGGAGGGGTGGTTTAAAACAATAGGCAAGGTTGGATTCTGACTGAGGTTTTCTTACGTATAAAATTTCCAGAGCTCAAGGAAATGTTTTCAATAATGGAGAAATCTAGCTAAAAGATGTGTTCTCTTGACAAAAGGAGCTGATTGGGCACTGGAGTAGCAGCTACTTTTTCAGAAACCTGCTGTCCTGGCTTTGTGATATACCAGAGTTTGCAATAGTTCCAGCTTCCTTTTCAAAATACAGCATATTGCTTTGATTAGAAATGCAAAATTAACATAAAGCTTCAGACGACAATGTGGAAAGTTCTTTTCATAATTAAAGGGTGGAATCCAGTGTTTTCCCTCACCTCCCACCCAAAGACCCCTGTACCTTCTTTAAAAGCTTCTCCAGAGGATCAGGGTGGACCTACCAGCCATGATGGGTTCTGGCTTACAAAGCTGCAGTGAGAAGGGAGTTCCTGAAACTGAGAACTTGCATGAGCGCATGATTCCTTCACCCAATTTCAGCTGACTTCCCCCTCCCATTACAGCCCATATGACACAATCCTGAGTGTTCAGTAGGTCCTGCAACCTTTGAAGAGGCTTTTTGGGAGTGCAGGGGGGAGGAGGGGAAAGGAAAGATCCATTGCCTGAGTGAATCCCACTCAACATCTTTCCCTGGGTGAGTCACTTTTTGGACAGTTATATTATCTGTAAAAACTGGTCAGAGCTCTTTGGATGAATGGTACCTTTGGAATGCCTGTTGTTGTTGGCGCTAATGGGGTCACAGTCTACTTCTTATTGGGCCACTTTCCACTTGACCATATTTTAATGTGTTGTTACTCACCACTAAGCCTTCAGGATGAGATGAGCCAGAAGTCTCAAAGTAAACCAATTTCGGTACTTGGATAAGGCAGGGAGCTAGAATGTGGATTTACTGTGGAAAACTTAAATTTAAAACTTTATTTAAATATTTCTATGGTCACTTTTCCACTTCATAGCAAAACAGTTAATAACGATTTTTAAAATGACCAAAAAACTCTACCCCTCTTAACTTATTCAAGCAAATAGAAAAGGGAAACAGAAGCAGCGGTAAAACAAATAGTATCATACAACACAAACGTTAGCTATCATACTGCAGAAACTAATACAATGGCAGAATGTGGATTTGCCATTAGAATCACAGAATCACAGGGTTGGAAGGGGCCTACAAGACCATCGAGTCCAACCCCCTGCTCCATGCAGGAAGCCTGATTCCCAGGCGGTCTCCCATCCAAGTACTAACCAGGGCTGACTCTGCTTAGCTTTCAAGATCAGGTGAGATCAGGCACATTAGAAGCCTTGGTGAACAAAAGAGTTTTAAGCGGATGCTTTCATGATGCTAGTGTAAGTGGCTCCCCCAGCCATCTGGGCAGGGCACTCCGTGAATAGGGTGTCCCCATTAAAAAGGCCCTCGACACCCACCTTACCTCGTAAGACAGGGGCGCACCAAGAAGAGACTCTGCTGCTGGTTTCAAAAGCTGGGCAGGTTCATATGGGAGAATAAGGTCTCCCCGCAACATTTTGCTGCCTGAGCCAAAGGACAAGATGGTCCCATTCCACGTGCAGAAGCCAACCGGATGGGCAGTTGTATCTTACTTCAGTGCTGGTAACAGGACAGTGTCCTCCACGGGACCTGAGGGCAGCTGGCTAGCTTAGGAAGTGCAGGGCAGGCTGCACGTGGTGAACCCAGCTCTGCCTTCCAGTACTTCGCTTCTGCTTGCTCACCACTCCGTCTGGTGCCCTCTTGAACACATGCTGCAATTTATTTATTTATTTATTTATTTCATTTCTATACCGCCCAATAGCCGAAGCTCTCTGGGCGGTTCACAAAAATTAAAACCAAACAACACACAATAAAACAATTTAAAATATATAGAACATTAAAACCACAATATAACAATACAACCACAATAAAACCTAGCAGCAGTACAGGAGTTTAAAATACAGATTTAAAACAGCAAAGATAAAAATTTAGAAAGCTAAAATGCCTGGGAAAATAAAAAGGTCTTCACCTGGCGCCAAAAGGAGTACAATGTAGGCGCCAGGTGAACCTCACTAGGGAGCTCATTCCAGAGCCGGGGTGCCACAACAGAAAAAGCGGCACCAGCATGCATCAGTGTAAGCAAAGCGGCAATGTGGCGGCACCAGCATGCATCAGTGTAAGCAGAGCAATGTAGGCACGCTCACGATGCCTGCTGGAGTGCATGGCCTGGGCTGGCTACCCCTTTGGCTGTTTACTTTGTCGGGACTTTCTCCCCAGTGGTGTTATCTGTGATGCATTGGGAGAAGGCAGCCAGACAGTACAGGCCAGTTATAAGCCAGCATTGCATCCAAATGTGGCCAGTGAAATGAAGGCTTTGGCAGTGGTGATGCTCACCTTGGAATGATGCTGTGTCAGCCTGTAGCATCATCCCAAGGGGAATCGTGAGGGTGGGGGGAGAGGGTGGCTGCCAGCCGCAAAAGGAGCACTGGAAGCAGTGTCCCTGCCGCACAACAGGCAGTTGTGGCAAAACAAGGTGAGCCGGGGATCGAGGGCAGGTTCATCCCTTCAACTCTCCATAGAGAACTTTTGGCTGAATCCTAGACTCTTAGACTTATGGGCTAGCTGCCACGTTCTGACCAGCTGAAGTACTCAAACCTAGCAAGTTGTTTCATTTAGGCTCCCCCCCCCCCCTAAATGGCCTCTCTTGAATTTCTTCTTTCTAGGATGCTGAAGCTTCTAATCAGATAATTCTCGTAGAGGATGTGCTGGCCAAACTGTGCAAAAAGCTCTACCCGCTAGCCGATCTCTTAGCGAGGCCCCTCCCTGAGGGAGTGGATCCACTAAATCTGGAAATCTACCTTTCAGATGAGGACTTCGAGGTAAACAGGAAGAAATAGCTCACGGCTGTCTCTCTACTTTGCATCACTTTGTCTTTCATACAGTTTTAATGCTTCCTCTTTAATAATCGTTGGCCTATTCCTTCTGTTTTATTTCAGTCTGCGTTACAGATGACAAGGGAAGAATATAATTCACTGCCTTCCTGGAAACAGGTGAACCTCAAAAAGGCAAAAGGGCTTTTCTAAATAGCATGATGGTAGTAATCAAGGGCTAACGCTGGAGTGGGATCTGTCGTCATTTTCAACACCTCTTGGATGAGCAGCAGCAGGATAAACTGGTGCACATCTGTTTTCACGAAGCAAACTAAAGTCTATTATAAAATCATGTAATACTGTAAATGTGTGAGAGAACTCTTTGGCAAACTCTTACTTTGTAGGGAGAGGGCTCGAAGGGTATGTAATGTTTATGAATCATGACTTTCTTTGTACTTTTAGTAGTTTTTCAGACTGCTGCTGTAACCGAACTTTTGGCTACATACACTATTTGCCATTTGGGTTTTGAAGAAGTTCCCTTTGTAAAGTGTTATTTTGTTAAAACTGTGGATTTTCAAAAAGAATTTATATTTATATGAAACACATAGGACAAGGATGTATTTAACAATGCAATGTGTATTATTCACTTTCAAGACTTCCGTCAAGAAAGTTTCAGGAAAGTAGCTGGACAGTGTGGTTGCTTGTTCTGGACTAGTTAAACCACCGATATGTGCACACGTGCGCACGCTCCCTCTCTCTCTCTCTCTCTCTCTCTCTCTAGCATTCTGAATGGTTTCTCTTTTTAATAGGCAATGAATTGGTCTCAGTGCTGCTTCAGGTGCTAAACGGAACAAAGCATTATCACACGGGTTTCTTGGTAAACTCTGCGAATCTAACTTCGATATCCCAAAAATGTATAGTGCCTTGTTTTTTTGTGTACAGTTTATATACAAAAAGATTGGTCTGCTTTTTGACGATGGCTCAGAACGGTCTCCTCTGCTCTACTTTTATAATAGTAGAAAATTAAGAAAAACCATCTCAATTTCTAATAACTTGTTGCAAACATAAACTGATTTTTGTGACAAAGACTTAAAGCAAAGCTTCAGAATAAACTCTTAGCAATGCATGGATGTGTCCTTATTCTAATCAATGCAGTCTGCAATAAATAACTGCTTCCATAAGATCTACTTTCACAAGTAACCTTAGGAAATATTTGCGCTGTGCTGTGACAAAGAAGCAGCAGCTGATTCAGAGAAGTGTATTCCTTGATAAAGATAATATTGGTACACATGATCCAAAGCCTTGTGCACAGCAACTTCTTACCACTCTCTTTTCATGAAAAGAAGTGTTCTGTGGAAGCAATAAAGATACCCTATTATAAACTGAGAGTTCCCAGCTCATTAGAGAATGGTGCCAGCTGCACATGTATATGGAGCAATTTCTGTATTCTCGGGGGCCCTTCTATTGTCTAGACATCTGAACCCCCACACATGTTCAGGTTCTGTGACGCTGTCTAGCACAAAGGGTTTCACAGGTGTGGGGCACATGGGATCAGGTGATTGGTTGTCATTTGTGGGAGAGGTGGAGCTGAGGAGTGGATATCTTCCTTGAAAGTTTCTTTCAAGAGGAAGATTGGCACTGCCTTAGACCCATTGAAATCATTGGGACTGAAGTTAGTCAACTTAAGTCCCACTGATTTCAATGGGTTTGCTCTACTTCAAGTCTCATGGCTTCCTTCCTTTATGAAAATGAAAGCAAAATTTATCACAAAGATTAAACTTTGCTAAGGCAATGGGAGACAGATACAATTGCTCTGGTGTGCAGATTCAGTCCATGGATCACCTGCCTAGATCTTGGCTGGCTCTGGGCAATGTCAAATTTTCCAAGGAATTGCTTATAAATTCTTGAAACCTAACTTTTATGGCACCTAATTCAATTTATTTCAACAAAGGATGCATAGCCATATCTCTGTTACAGTTTGATTTATTTTGGAACTATTCCAACACTCTTGAAAGACCTTCTCTCCCCCCAACCCGCCCCAGTTTTGAACTGTCAGAGATACAGTATACAGTATTATATCTTGCAAATTCAGGAAAGCACTTCAGTAGGATTTAAGAGCTTTACAGAGAGAAAACCTTCAAGCCATTGTTGCTAAGTGACATGATCTCTTCAGATGCTGTTCTTAACCTGACCAAATCAAATGCAATCAAAGCATATTCACTGAATCAAGTGGGATTGGCTGGCCCACAAACCCACCATCTTTAAAAATGTTTTGACATCAAATGCTGTCTAAAGATGTCAATAAATGTCATTGGTCTATAGTTAAAAGGAAACAACTCGAAATTATGAGCTGTTCTTCCATGACATGTATACCTATTAGACTGAGTTTAAATTCTGGACCAAGTATTTTTATCCTGGGTACCTGGATGTGCTATATGAAAACCAGTAATTGTTTGCTATGGGAAGATTGTCTCAGGTTACTGATTAAAAATGTTCCTCAAAATGGGTTAACACCAGCTTGTCTTGTATACAAAGAGTGCCCTTTTGGTACATGCAGTGCACAGCACTACAATTTCAGGAAGTACAGATTTCTGTCAAGATAATGCAGTATGTACTTCCATAGTGACAAGTCCTTGAAAGGCAGCAGTATTGGTTTGTTGCAGCAAAACCAGCAGAGAATCTTGTGGCTTCCTTAAAAACTAACGGACGTATTATGACGTAATTTTCATAGTCCAGATCCCACTTCAACATATGCTTTAAATCAGGCTTCCCCAGCCCAGGAAGGGTTCTCTCCAGATGCTTAGGATTACAATCCCCATCAGCTCCAGCCAGCATAGTCAGTGGTAAGGGATTATGGGAGCTGCAGGCCAAAACAGCACAAGTGATCACTTATGTCAAGTGGGGGTGGGGGTGTAGGTGTACACACACACACTCACTCACTCACTGAGCACAGAGAGAAGTACAGCCAAAGGGTCAAGCAATACAAGTATTAGCAGTAGGTGTGTCACAATATTATCCTGAGCACAAATAAATTCTAATTCCTATCAAATGAATGCAAGATCCCATCAGTGTGGGCACCTACTGGAGAAAGGAATAATGTGAGGCCCAGCCTGCAGTCAGAAGTGGTAGGTATGACCCAGGTTTATCACCTCATCTGCTTTTTTTGAGATCCGGTTTAGCAACAGAGTCATCTACAATCTTAATAAATTAGACCAATCCCTAGTCAGGAAATCTTGCCAGAATACTCCAATAGTTGAGACTGAGTTACAACTAAGCTCATTTGGATTTTGCGTTCATTTGGAATTCTGTATTCATTTGTGTTCTGCATTGCACTGCGAGTGACAGCTCTCTCTTGCATTGCTTGAGTTTTTTTGCCTCTTTGGTTGTTGTGAGAATAATTTTAAAATGAAAATCTCGATAATCAAGGTAAAAACGTGCTTATCCTGCTTTATTATGCCACAATAACTTTACATTTAAAGTACTATAGGACTCCAGTATTCAATTGTCTTGCTTTTTGGTCCAAGGATCACAGCATTGTTAATGATGTTTTAAAAACTATATAAATGTATATTTTAAAGAGGAGAAAAGAGATCTCTCTAAAAATAAGTTTGCAGTTAACTGTTCAGCTCTGCACCTATGGGAATGCCTGTTTTCAGGTGGTTGAAGTGAGAGCACTTGATTCTTCATGCAGACAACTCTACGCCACAGCTGCACCCACTAGCCTGTGTGCCTGATTTTAATTTGATCTTTCCCATCTCTTGCTAGGGGAGAGGGTGATGCGTCCCATGAATTGGGCACCTGCACCACCCAGAGCCAGTATGGTGCCCCTGTTTCTCACATGAAATCATCTCCTTGGTAGATGAGTGGGTGGGGGGCTTCTCCCTGACATGAAGAGAACCACTGCTTGGGTCTTTGATGCCTTCCCTTAAATTCATCAGGTTATCCCAGTTATTTACTTTCTGTATATTTTTATTTCTTACATTTATTTCTTTATTTCTTACTCCTTTCTTTCACTGAACTCAAAGGTACTATACATAGAGCAGGTGTGGGGAACATCTGGCCCTCTAGATGTTAGACTGCAACCCCCATCAGTGCTAGCCAGCAGAGCCAATAGTGATGGATAATGGGAGTTGTAGTCCAACACCACCTGGAAGGCCACATAGCCTCCATCCCTGACATAGAGGGTTTCTAAGCCAGCATTCCCCAGTCTGGTGCCCTCCAGATGTGTTGTAGTGCAACACATCTGCAACACTATGGGTGTTTATAGTTCTCAGGCAGCATTCAATGGCCATCATGCCAACTGGGAATTATGGGAGTTGCACTGAAACCCATCTGGAGAGTTGAAGCCTGCTCTAAACAGTCTCCCATCCAGGTGCTGATCAGGCCCAGACCTGCCAAGCTTCCACAAAGTTGCTGCAGTGCATCATATGCCTGGGAACTGAGTTGCTCGGAGGCCTGCAGTTAGAGATTTGGCTGGTTCATTTCAATTCGCTGTGGACTTCAGCTTTCTGCACCTCCTGCCCAATTCAACTCTTCTCTCTGCCTAGCCTCTCTCCGAATTTGTGCTGTCTTTCTCTTTTTCTTTGGCTTCTCCTCCTGGCCTTGCTCCTGGAGATTCTTTCCCCCCTAGAGCGTTGGCAGATTTGGACTTGTGCTCAGAGACTGCAGATGTGAAAGTAAACCTGTTTCTGGGCTCTGCCACTTCAAACTGCAGATGGGGACCCACATGCTCCTGTATACTCAAAATAAAAAGACACACAGAAAACTAGATGCCGGTGAGAAAGACTTATCATAGCCTTCTCCCCAGTATCTAAATTTTCCTGTGTGTAGGAATCTCTTCCCGCATCATGGGGGAGTGTGTCATCATGACAGGCCTCACTTGCTGTTTGAACTGGTACAGTCCAGGTGATCCATCTCTGCTGTTTCCAAGGATGAAACCTAAGACAGAGTTGGGGAGTTGTTGGTGTTGGCACAATAATGTCAAATGACAGCCATCGAACACATTACACAGAATTTAAAAAATTGATGGACATGGAAGAATTCTGAACTGTTCCACTTCAGGCTGGGAGGGGGATCTTTTTTCTTTAATAACCCCGCCCTCACATCAAAAGCTCCCTGTATGACCAAAAAAGCCCTCACTGGCACCAATGGGGGCTTTTTAAAAGTCTAATTACAGATGGGGAGAGGCACATTTTTTATGGGGTCACAGTGTTGGGGATGGGCGCATTAGCCCTCCCCTCTGCAGCAGGTAACCCACCCACCCCCCCGAAAAAATGCCGTCCTTCCTGCAATTAGATATTGAGAGAAATCCATTGGAACCACTGGAGGCTTTCAAAAAGCCTTAGGCTGAATCTACACATAGCAGTTTTACCATTATCATACTGCAATGGTAATTATTGGTGCACACGACACCAATGGGCACCAATAGTTATCACTGCAGTATGATCACAGGTGTAGATTCAGCCTTAATGCAGCACAGGGAGGGAGCAGGGAAACGGCCTTGTCTCTAATCAGTGATCGGAGATGAGACCAGGGAAGCTGGCGGGCTCGATGCTCCCCATCTCTGCTGTATGGAGTAAACTAGCATGGAGGAAAGAGGGCTGCGCTCAGTTGCCCCTGGCTATGCTATTCTCACCTGCTGCTCTGGCCCCTTACCCCCATCTTAAGTGATATGCATTTGTCTGTTTAAATCTCTTTGGGAAGGGAGAAAAAAAAATTGTCAAACTGATTTTCAGTGCCACTCAGATTGCAGGAATACTGATCTGAATGAAATATATATTCCAGGCTTGTCCAGGGCCTTATCTGAACAGCAAGCAGCTTGCGATGGCCTTATTTTGTAAAACCTCATAGGTTGACTTTGCACTTGCTAGCTCTCCTGTTACTTTGCATGGTGCCTTGGTAGAGACAGAGCAGTGCCCTTCGAGCGAGGGGAAAGCACTCTGGGCAAGGAGCCAGGAAACCAAGGGCTGTTAAATCTGTCTGCTTTTCCTAAGGGTATAATTTAGCTGCTCTGTTCCTGCCAAAATCTGGCAATAACATGGTGAAAGTACTTGACGTGTCATCCCCAACCTGCCAGCGGAGCTGGAAACTGGATCCAAAACATTTTTCTTGTTCTTTTCCTCTTAAAAACCTAGCATGATGGAACTGAGAGGTGGACGCCACCGCTGATGCTGTTCTAGCTTAGGTTCATTAACAATCCACCGCTCTTTCAGGTATTCTTCCAGGCTGAGACCACCCTTGAGGGAAGCTGAGGGGTCTTGCAGAGGATTGCCTTGCTGTTATTGATCACAGTTGTATCTCATTCTGCCTCCAAGGAGCTCCAAAGGGGGTTGTCCCATGTTGTCCTCACAAAGGCCTGTGACAGATGGCCTGATCCTTCAATGTTGCCCAGGGAATTGCACAGCTAAGGAGGAATTTGAGCACAGGTCTCTCTGGTCCATGCGTAGAGGCCAAAACACCTTACTTTGAACGTGCGTGTAGCACAGCCAGGCTGGGCTAGCAGCTATATCTTTTTTTTGTTTTTCATTTTTACTCTAGAGTAGGTACAGGGCCCCCCAATCCAGATTGGGACCCTAGCATGGGGCGGGGGGGGGTCTTAATATCTGGTGGGGGAAGATGTAGCTAGACACACAAAGTAATGTCTGTTTTGGCCCTAGCACTCTGTGCAATATGCTTCACTGCCCCCCCCCATTTGTTTATGTATTATATTTGTAATCTGCCCAATAACATAAGTTCTCTTGGAAGATTACATAAAAACAATCAAATGCCATACAAAAAAAAAAACAGCTCAGGAAAAACTATATATAAAAATAGCCATAAAATCTAATGTCTAAAATCCCTGGGGGAAAAGACAGATCTTCACCAGGTGCTGCAAAGATAATGGTGGGTGCCAGATGTGCCTCATTCAGGGGGGCATTCCATAAATGGGGAGCTGCAACCAAGAAGGCCCTCTCTGTTGTAGCTACCCAGCTAATTTCAGTTGGAGAGGGCACCCAGAGGAGGCTTTCTGAAGATGAATTAAGGATCCAGGCAGGAACATATAGGAGACGTTGTCATCATCATTATCACACACTTGCCACCACAAGACGTAGTGAGGGCCACCAATTTGGATGGCGTTAAAGGGGGTTAGACAAATTAATGGAGGAGAAGGCTATCAATGGCTACTACAGATGGCTGTGTGCTATCTCCAGTATCAGAGGCAGTATGCCTACATACACCAGTTGCTGGGGAACTTGGGTGGGAGGGTGCTGTTGCACTCCTGTCCTGCTTATGGGTTTCCCATGGGCAGCTGGTTGGCCACTGTGCGAACAGAATGCTGGACTTGATAGACCTTTGGTCTGATCCAGCATGGCTCTCCTTATGTTCATTATCATAACCATAATAGTTGTTATTACCATATTTATAAAATATATCTAAGCAGTTTGCAGAGACTATACATTAAAATAGAGCATTTATAAAAACATTAAAACCAAGCATTCGCAGTACCATCCTTAAACAGACTGGGCAGCACACTCATGCAGGGAAGCCTTGGGGAAAGAGATGGCCCTCCAACTGGCTCCTAAAGCATGTCCCAGTTGGTGCCTCCCAAATACCAGAGGCAAGGGATCTCATAAGGTGGGCGCCTTCACAGAGATGACAGTCTGCAGGTCACGGTACAACCAGCAAGGCCTCCTCTGATGATCTTAATGATTGCACAGGTCTATATCAGGGAAGGCAATCCTATGGGAACCTTTAGATACCATGTCGTTTAGGGTTTTACAGGTCAACTTTGAATTGAGTTCAGAAATGGGCTGAACGCCAGTGCAGCTGACAATGCACTGGCATCACATGATCATGTCATCCAGTTCCAGTCAGTAGCCTAGCATCTCCGTTTTGAGCTAACTGGCATTTCTAAGTTGTCTTCGCAGGCAGCCACATGTACAACACATTGCAGTAAACTAACCGGGAGGTTACCAGAGTGTGGATCACTGTCACCAGGCTGTCTCTGCCCAGATAGGGTCGCAGCTGCTATATCAACCTAAGCTGATAAAGAAGTGCCCTATTTTTGCACACCCAGGCCCTTGCTGATGGATAAGAACATAAGAATGTAAGAAGAGCCATGCTGGATCAGACCAAGGGTCCATCTAGTCCAGGATTCTGTTCACACAGTGGCCAACCAGTTGTTGACCAGGGACCCACAAGCAGGGCATGAGCAGATGTATTTTATACTGTGGGAATGGCTTCATTAGGCTGCTGAGCCCTGAATTTACCAGCTAGTGAGGAACTGAGGGTTATCTAGTCCCAAATGCAGCAGATTTTTCTTTCCCATCCCACAAATGAGTCCTGGTTATGATATTGCAATAAAATATGAAAACGAGGTGTGGCAAAAGGGTTGAAAGTTTTTTTGGGGGGTCCTCATATTCAAGGGTGTGTCCCATTATCACAGGGAGAGAGGAAAACAGGAACTAGAGCCCTGTGTGCTGAGGGATTTGCTTCTGTATGCTTGTATTGTAGCCTGCATGATGACAGCCTCCTATTGTTTGCTTGCCTGTGATATTTCTATACCACTTAATATAATAAAATCCCTAAGCAGTTCACATATAAATATTAAAATCACATTTAAAATACAATATTAAGAACAATTCCAGCACTACCTGGAGATGCCTGGGATCGAACCTGGGACCTTCTACAGGCAAAGCTATACCACTGAGCCATAGCCCCACCCCACTCCTACCCGCAGAGAGGTAAGAAAGAATCTAGCTTGGGATGTAATTTGGATGAACCCCAGTACAGTGGCAACAGTGTGATTGGACTGGTGGCTCTCAACTCTCCAGATGATGGTTATGCAGCCCAGAGCTTGGAAAAGTTGATCCAAGTATGGTAAGCCAGTTTTTTGTAAACAAACTCTTACTTAAAAAAAGAGAGGAAGCATCATCCTTTCAAATGTGTCATTAAACCTAAAACACTCATCCACAGTCCTGGTACATTTTGAGAGGCTCTCTACGTTTTCAATTGCCAAAATGTTGGACTTACTGTTGAACTCCTGCCTAGAAAAGGTGCTATTTTATCACCATATCTTAGGCCATGATTAGATCAGGCTGTAGGATTTAATCCGTGTTAATTTTCATGGTTGGACATTTTGGGTTGATTACTATGATGCTGCAAGCAGTGGGGAAGCCATTGTACCTTCTGCTTTTTTATAGCCCATCTTAGGCGGTTGTGACTTATTGTTAAGAAATGCACTGGCATTCTAACTCCATAAATTAGATGCTGTTTTTATAATAATGTAGCTGGTGCTGGCAACATTTTATCATAAGTGCTTCAGTTCCATTGGAAAACTGTTGTGCGCTGTACACTCGATGATGAATGGGGCATCACAGTAGAGAGCGGGGGGGGGGTGCGGGCGGGGGGAGAGATGAAAAGAAATTGATCCAGCTAGTTTTATTTACCAGGCCCTTGTGTGATATTTCACCTTCTAACTCAAACATCTTTTCTCGGGTTTGTGCTCTGTAATTCATTCAAGTAATAAGGTTTTTGTTCCAGTAATATCTGAACTAATTTTCCTTGACTGCTTCTACCCTTTCTGGCCTAGTCTAGGCTCCTATCAGGACCCAGTGAACAATCAGGGCCAGCATGGGACTAGAGCAGCGGTAGGTACCCCAGTGCCATCCTGATGTTTTGGATTACCGTTCTCAGCACCCCTAGCCATTGGCAGGCTTGCTGGGGCTGGTGAGAGTTGTGGTCCAAAACATCTGGAGGGCACCAGGTTGTGTACCACTGTTCTAGGGACACCTACTCGGTTGTGTTGAATTGGAAACCCAGTCCAGCATCAAAAAATAAGGTGAAAGAGGTGGTAATTGGCTTTTAATAAGGGGAAAGGGGTATCAAGAACCCAGTTAAGAACAGAAAGATGAAGAGATCTCTCCTATGCAATCTGCATCACACATTGCAAACTTATAGACAATCCTAAACACAGAAGTAAGTCCCATTGAGTTCAATGGTGCTCACTCTCTGGTAAGTGGGTAGAAGATTGCAGCTCTACTGGAGCACTTTATTTTGTGAGCTCTCTCCCACCCAGGTGAAACCTAGAACCCCCAGCCCAAGAAATGTCACAAATTCTTGCCATAATTGACGCTTCCATTTCTTGCAGATGAAACACTCCCATTTGTGTGTGTGCCTGTGTCTCTGCCTAAATGTAATCCAGGACTAAATGCTTGGTTACCAACACACATCTGGAAACTCTGGGCATGCTTCTCCACTGCAAAGGTTTGTGGGGAGGGGTGGCAATTTGCTGGAGATCATTAGAGGAGGAGAAGGATGCTAAACTCTTCCACCCACCCCCAGCCACCATATTCCCACCCACCGACCCATTCCTTCCCATCTGTTCTTCTCCCAGTTGAGATTCCAGCTGTGTGTTTTGCAACATCAGATGGGGTGAAAGCGGCTGGGAGGAGGCAGGGTGGGGGTGGGGTTAGTGGCCAGGAAAGGGGTTAAGTACCTGCCCGTCTTGTTCTCTGCTTCTCCCTCCTAAAGGCCACTTTGTGGTGAATAAATATTTATTTAATACAGGGGTGGGGAACATGAGGCCCTCCAGATGTTGCTGGACTGCAAGTCCCATCTGCCCTAACTAGCCAGCATAGCTAATGGTGAAGGATGATGGGAGTTGCATTCCAACAACTGTTCCCTGCTTTAGCATATGTATCTATTCTGCCTTTCTTCCATCATGGAACTCCAGGAGGCATACGAGGGGTTCCCAAGTGGTCTCCCCTCCAAGGACAGGCCAAAGCCAGACCTGCTTAGCTTCAGCAAGGTGGTGGTATCATGTGCCTTCAGACCACATCCAGGGCAGTTCCCAGGTCCAGGTTGCTGCCTAAAAATGTTTAGTTCTTGCCTTAAAATGAGTACAAGCTCACTCTCCCTGGGGTGTAATCCAAACAGATGATGTGAGGCTTCTGTCCCTCTCCAGTACATAGGACTTGAAAGGTGACCGGGGGCGAAGAGAAGCCAGGTGAACACCCTGCACTTCCTCTCCCGGCCCAATCCCGTTGATTAATTTTTTATGCTGAACTAAGGTATTGCCGCGCTTCCTTTTCCTGTTGTGTCCGTGCCTTTCCCCTTTCCTCCCGGTGGCGTCCTTTTTAGATTGAAAGCCTGCAGGTGGGATCAGTTTCCTTCTAGTATAATTACGGTACAGAACGCCTGAGGTGATTTATAAATAATAAATATACTTTGGACAGGGATTTTAGGGGAAGTGGGAGGGGAAAGGGAAGACAGGCCTGTGGCAGACTTTGTTGACGCACTGCACATCCAGCGTTCCTGAGGCCTCTGTATCTTAGTGCAGCCAGCACCCTCCAGATGTTGTCATCTACAACGCACATCACTTTGGCTGGGGATGATGGCAGCTGCAGTCCAACACCTCTGGAGGGTGTCAGATTGGGGACAGCTAGCCTGGGGATACCTTGGCCTCTCCGACCCAGCGGATACTGCAGGCTGCTTCCGACATTCAAAAAAAGCAATGTGCACCCTGTTCTGCCTCCGTGCCTCTGGGGTTTCAGCCAAGAGGGGCTAATGCAAATTTCCCATATACAAAGATGCATCGTTGGTTGTGTTTTAATCCGGTCCTCCCTCCAAAGAGCTCTGGCCAACACACAGTTACCCACACAACAACCCTGATTAGGCTGAGCGATGCCAACTGGCCCATGGGCACCCAGTGAACTTCACAGCTGAACACGGATTTGTACCAGGCTCACCATGACACACACTGCTGGCTCCACGGTGGGATCCAGAAGCACAAGTCAGTTATTCATTTATGTGCCATGCATTTCTGTATTCTGTTTCTTTCCTTCTAAAATATATTATATTGTAATATATTCTTTAAAATATTTTATTGTATATTTTTAAGATATGGCACCACTCACCTCCGAGCCCAGAGGATTCTCCACAGAATGGCACTCCGGCTCCATAGTGTTTGTGATACAGTAATGGCAGCTGCCACTGCCATATTGCTGGGAGAAACAGAGCCGCAAATGGCATAGTGGACGTCACTTGCGGCTGTAAAGTGCTGTTTTTCACCTAAATAGAGCCGTAAACGGCTGCAATTAGGTTAAACTCATGGTCCAATACACCATTTGCGGTTGTATTTCTCCCAGCAATATGGCAATGACAGCTGCCATTAATTACCGTATGTATCACCAGTGCTACGGAGCCGGAGCGCAGCCCCGCAAAATCCCCCAGATGCTCTCTCTACTTTTCAGGACAGTCGTCTCTTTGAAGCCGCCCTCTATTTGAAGGGCTGCCCAGTCCAAGTCCAGTTGAAAGATCAAGAACTCTAAGAAGGGAGAGCAGCAGGGGCCTTGGAGCTGCCCACTGACAGGTAGCAGCTGGACCGCAAACTGAGCAGGCACACAGGTGACCTGCGTGCCTGCTCAGTGGCGAGACGTGCCCACCTCCTCCCTTCCCCTGGATGATGACAAGTGCAGCAGGGGGACTGCCTGCCTCCTCCTCCTCCCAGCCCTCCTCCCTGCCACCCTCTCTTCTCTAGCTACCCCCCTCTAGCCACAACGATGTTTTTGAAGGCACACATTCTGTGCTGTGGGGACAACGCAGGAGAAAGCCCTTTCACACACACCTGAGAAACGGGCCTCTGCGGGTAACGGCATCCTCAAAAGGGCCTTTCCTGCAAATCTCAATACTCAGGCAGGTTCATAGTGAGACAGGAGGTCCTTGGACAGCCAGGTAGGTATAGATTAAAGAAAGAACACCTAAAGAAGAGGCCTCAGACCCAGAAATGGTGGGAATCGCAGTTGGGGGGGGGTCACTGCCTCACCTGCCGCCATGGGGGGGGGAGGAATGGATTAACCCCATGGTGTGTGCATCCCCTTTCCCCCAGCACCACTCGCTTGCTGTGTTATTGCTGGGCGGCCACCAGCTTCCCTAACCCACTACCAGCTTCTGTCCTTGTCGCATGCAAGCGCCAGTTACTTCCTCCCCAGGCGGGAAACAAGGCGCCGAGGCCTGGCTTTGAGGGCGGCTGTGCTGGGCGCTCCCCCTGAGACAGAGGATGCCAGGAAAAAAATGGGAGGAAGCCCCTGTTGCCCAGGAGCCCAGCCAATCAGGATGGAGCTGAAGGTAGCGGCGGGGGGGTTGGACGGACAGCGATGAGGCTCCACGGACCGCGGAGAAGCAGAACGAGACGTGGATGGGCCGGGCAGCGGGCAAACACCAGTGGGGCTGGCTGGGGACCGGCTACGTCTCTTTCTGTTGTCCTCAGCCATTTGGCTTCCCTTTCCTTGGTTGCCCCAGCACGGGATCGGTCGCTTCTGCAGAGTCACCAGAGAATCACGTTCCTGAATTCACCGGATTAAGTTTGTATGGGCGACTCTGTGAGCGAGAGAAAGCGCGCCCTTGTCGTTCTCCGTTATTTTTCTTCCGTCTTGGCTGCAAGAGAGGAGCTGGCTGGGACAACTACGAACTGCATGTAAACGATGTGCTTTCTTTTCTTCCTTGCATGGGGCGGGGCGGGGGCAGAGGATGAGACGGCTAGATAGCATCACCGATGCAATGACTATGGACTTGAGCACGCTCCGGGAGAGAGCGGAGGACAGGGAGGCCTGGCGTGCTGTGGTCCCCGGGGTCACGAAGAGTCGGACACGACTGAGCGACTGAACAACACGGGGCGGGCGGGGGGCGGCGTTGCTGCCCCTGCAATGGAGCTGTTGGGGGTGTCTAGGGCCGCGTGTGCTCGCGGCGGGGCTCCGCCTCCGGTGGCCCCTCAGCTCCTCCCCTGCTGACCCGCCCTCGCCCCACCAGCCCGACTGGCCACCGGCTGCCGCCGCTCAGGCCTCCGTTGCCCAGGAAAGAGAACCAACAGCCGGGCGCACGACGGCCGCGCCTGAAACGCTCCGAGATGCCGGCAGGTGGCGCCTCCGGCTAATGAAGCAGCCCTGGCCTGGCCTGGCCTGGCGAGCGCGGACGGCCGCGCTCCCTCCCGGAGGAGCGCTCGAGCCCGCTGCCGAGACACCCCGGCAAGCGGGAGGCGGAGGCTGGTCTCACGCGATCGGCCCAGTTTCCCTGTTAGGAAAGGTTGTGCAAGCGACGGCTGCGCTGCGAGCGCACAGTTCGCCGCACGCGGAGCGCCACGCAGCAGGAGCAGTTGCAACACCGCGAGGGGAGCGTGGCGGGGGGCGCCTCTGCTCCGAGCGCTGGCTGCCCCCGTGGGATTGCTCCTGGCAGACTTCTCCAACCTGGCGCCCTCCAGATGTGCTGGACTGCAAAGGGGCGTGTGTGTCCTGCAGCCGCAGCTATTTTGTGCAGCTGCGGGGTGCGTGTGTCCTTTTGAGCTGTTTCGATTGCGCGCGATGCCGAGCCCACACGCAGAGGCCCCTGGCTCCTCCTTGCTGTTTCGTGAGCCCGCGGACCCCCCCAAGCACACACACACACACCTGCCCACGGGAAGCACACGGGCGGAGGCACCAACAGTGTGAACCCGGTCACACAGTGAAGTACAATAACCGGGACGTGACTTGCTCCCCTTAAAGCGAGGGCCGCAGCTCAGGGCAGTGGAGCCCCTGCTCTGGGTGCAGCAGGTCCTGGGTTCAATCCCCGGCATCTCCAGGAAGGGCCGAGGAAAGACCCGAAACTGGTTTGCCGGCCCGGTCAGCGCAGCACCGAGCGAAGGGGATCCCTGCTCTAGCCTCGCAGAAGGCAGCTCCCGCTGTTTCGTTGGGAGGGGGACCCCTCGTGGCGAAATCATAAGCCACAACTTCCCCCCAACGGCTAGTTGGGCAATTTCGCGAGGCGCCGTAGCTCGGCCTCGCACCGGCCGGGGCAGCCTTTCACAAGGCTCCTTCCGTGCCTGGAAACCGAGCCGAAGAAAGCGCCTTTAAAATGGCCACGTGAACCGGTCTTAACGACCAAGTTGCCTGCTTGTCTGCACCGCCCCACCTCTTGCATGGTTTTGCTACTCATGTGAAGCCCTCCGTCCTCGAGAAGGCTGCATCCCCGTTGGAGTGCTCTAAGAAGGCCTGGCGTCAGCACCTGGCATGGTGGGGCAAGTGCTGGGGCCTGCGGATCCTGGAGGGCCCAATGCAGCTGACGCTGGCCTCTTAAAAAACAAAAGGCCCAGTGGTGCCATCCTGTATGTTGGGAGCAGGACCTAGGGGCACTGAAGATCATGAAGGCGGTGTCGTCAGCAGCTGCCTTGCCCAGCATCTCTCTTCATAGCGCCATGGTGAGGGGCTACCAGGCTGCTGGAGATGCACCATCACCCGTCCCAACTGCCACCTCTGGCGGTCACTGCCTGACCCAATCCGCCCTCCAGTAAGCATGGGGCAGCACCGCCAGGGTGGCGCTTGTGGGTCTGTCAGAGGACACTTTGCCAGGCCCCTCTCAAACCTGGCAGCGGCGCCTACTTTTCTGATCCACTAACTGCCAGACTACTGGGTCTTTAGACCAACATTCGAGGAATTCCGCCTGCCGCACAGCTATGTTGACCCACCACGAAGTGATGTGTCTCGATGGTCTTCTGCTAAGATTTATGCCAACATTTATGTCTTCTGCATAAAACTCTTTCTAGGGCCATTTCACCGTTTCTGTCATCAGAGCCATTTCCGCACTGTGCTGCCATTCACAAGGTTGAAATGCCCTGAAGTGTGAAGGGCAACAGACACGAACGTTTGAGGAGGGGGGCGCCATCCTCCTCAGCAGAAAAAGACCCCGCCAGCATCGCTGTGCCTCTCCCATCTTCAGTGGAGCTGCTGCCTGCTACCCTCTCCTGCCCGCTCCCCAGGTGTGTTTTCTCCCCTTGGGATCAGGGATTAGGGGGTAGCAGAGGCAACTGGGCCTTTCAGGCGTTCTTGTGAATGCTCGGAACCTCTTGAGGATTTTGAGGGCCTCAAATGGAAGACTTGATGGTCTTGATTCCTTTGTGGGGTGAGCTCAAGGTTGCTCACGTATTTCTAAGGGGCACATCGTGCAGTACAGGCTGGTGGCTCCGCTGTCAGTGGGGCAGTGAATCAGAACCAGTCAGAACCCTAAAGGAGCTATCCAAGGTGCAGAGCCTGGGATTCCCACTGACATCGAAGCTGCCAGCCCCCACTGACATCATATGTGCACACCCTGGAGATAAGTGTTGATTGGGGATCCCCAACCCTGAAGTCCCTGCTGCGCATTTGGAGAGTCATATCTTCACCCCCTCATCACACACTGATGTTTACCAATCGCTGCAAAAACCATGTGCACACAACAGTCACGTCTGCCACGTAACATGTGCCTGGGCCCCAAAGGGCGGATGAGTTGCCCACATGAGTTGCCCACATTTATGCCCACAGCATAAATCCACCTGTGGGTCACAGGTCAATGAGAGTCCAATGAGCATTTAAACAAAACCTGGGATTGGATCCAAACTTAGTCATCAAAATCAGTGGGACAAGGGGCTGGAGCAACTCCCTATGAGGGAAGGTTACAACAGCTGGGATTGTTTAGCTTGGAAAAAAGGCAAATAAGGGGAGATATGACAGAGGTGTGCAAAATTATGCATGGTGTGGAGAATGTGAATAGGGAGACATTTTTCTCCCTTTTTCATGGTATTAGAACCTGGGATCATCCCATGAAGCTGGTTGCTGAGAGATTCAGGACAGATAAAGGGAAGCACTTCTTCACACAGCACATAATTAAACTATGGAATTCACTACCACAAGATGTAGTGATGGCCACGAATTTGAATGGCCTCAAAAGGGAGTTAGACAAATTCCTGGAGGAGAAGGCCATCAGTGGCCACTAGTCTTGATGGCTATGTGCCACCTCCAGTACCAGAGGCAGTGAGCCTATGTACACCAGTTGCTGGGGAACATGGGTGGGAGGCTGCTGTTGCACTCATGCCCTGCTTGTGGGCTCCCAGTCGACAGCTGGTTGGCCACTGTGTGAGCAGAATGCTGGACTAGATGGACCCTTGGTCTGATCCAGCAGGGCTCTTCTGATATTCTTATGACAAGTAAATCATGACTAACACAAGGCCCATTGATTTCAATGGGTCTGTTTGAAGCATGACTAAGTCTGGATCAACCCCCTGGAGCCTAATGGCCCCACTCTACATGGATTTCACCATTAAGGGCACAACTCTATACAGGTTTAGACAGAAAAAGTCCTACAATTCCCAGCATGCCCCAGCCAGCATGGGGGGATTGCACCCTAAGTGATGAGATAAAAATCACCTTGTGATGTGTTGAAGTGGATCACTGATGTGGCTGTTTGTAAATGGGGTAAGGAGGACTGAGCTTTGACCAGGCAATAAGAGATGGCGCTTTCCTCCTTCCATAAGGAGGTCTGCAGCTCAAGACCCCCGCAGGGCTTCTTTTGCTTGTCATTTGGGGGAGAGGGAATGTGTCGCAAAACCGTCGTGTAACATTGCCCGAAGCCGGAGCTCTTTGCCACACGAGTGGCCGTATTCCAAGGCTAAATAGATTGCATGGCCACCTCCAGATGTTGTAGGGAACGTGGGATTGAGCGGCAGCGAGCAAGGCAGGGCTCAGTAGCTCCAGCAGTTGTGAACGTGCTGGCGACTTTGGTATGGTGACTTCATCCTGCTTGCAGCGGGCGGCGCCGCTCACCAGCGGCACTGGAGTTTGTTTTTTCACGTCCTGCTTGTAGCAACCTTCCAAGTGCCTGCGAGGAGGCAATTGCCAACAGCACAATGCGAGCAAGCTGGCTGACGCTTTGCTCGTGTTGGGGCAGCGGGGTGGGCTTGGTTTTGTTATTGGCCTTACACAGTTTCTTAGATATTTGCATTTTTCAGTACACTACAAACAGTAAACCCACCGTGTTCCCCGTCTCCCCATGCCCTCCCGTTCAGGTTTCATATTGCCCTGCATTTAACGGGTATAGTTTTTGTGTATATAAGTAAAATCATTAAGCAAAAATTGGATTAACAAATAGTTACTCAGGAAGAAAAACAAAACAAAAGGGTTTGGGGTCACACACGTCTCTTTGCGGGCCTGTGCTGGTGTTGTGGTGGATCACAGCCCGCTGCATATAATTCAAGAAAATTTCCCCATATTAATTTGAATTTATTTTCTTTTAATTGTTCTCCCTTTTCATGGGAGGCTAAGGTCACTAGATCTTGAATCCAATTGTGTATATTTGGGGATCTAGAGTACAATCCTATTGTACTCTATACTATGCTTGTTCAGACAGGAAAAAGACCCTCAACTCCCAGCATTCCCTAAGGCCAATAGATCTTAAATCCAGTTGTGTATATTTGGAGATTTAGAGTGCAATCCTATGCGTGTTGAGACAGAAAAAAGTCCTACAACTCTCAGCATTCCCCAGCCAGCTATGCTGACTGGGGAATGCTGGGAATTGTAGAACTTTTTTCCTGTCTAAACACGCATAGGACTGTGCCCTTATCTGCTTTACAGTGTTGTAGAATAATATGCTCAGCTGTCAGTGTGGTCATGCTGCATCCCTCTCTGCCAAATCCCATTTGCCCAGAAGGTATCCCACTAAGGGACGGGCATAGTTTTGTGTGAGTGAAGGTTCAATGAATTATTTTAGTGGTTGCCCCTTCAAAAGGACAAAAGAGCGGTGTTTCAAATGTAGCTTTAAAAACCTGAAAATGTAACATCCCAGACTGAAGCCTTGATAACACTCTAGGTCTCAACCTGGGCAAAATACATCCCACAGCGCTTGTGAAACCGGAGTGCAGGGGAGGGGAGTCTATTACTCAGAATATTGATGTGCATCAATAATTCAGTCCCCCAATCTCCTTCTTGGAGGACGTCTCTCACGAAGCCCTGCTGGCCACAGCCAGCCAACATGTTTCCAAAAGGAGTCCATCTCTGTCCTCCTTTTCAACAAATATCGCAGCATTTATGAACATTACTCTAGGTTTTATTCCTGCATTTGTAATGCCCAGTGAGAGGGCCTGCTCAAACCTTAACTACTCACTTAGGTGACCATTTCAGGCATCTGCCCCATGAAAGCTTACTCCACAGTACATCTGTTAGTCTTTTAAGGTCCCACAGGCACTTTGAGGTAGTTAGTCTGCATGACTATTCTGACAGTATTAACAATGCTTAGTATTGATACAGTGCTTTTGACCGTTTAAAGCATTTCATGTACACTAGTTCAGCAAACCTTACAACAACCCTGCGTTATTGTCCTCATACTGCAGATGGCAAGCTGAGGTTTAGAGTGGCTTGCCTCAGGCCCATCTAGGGAATTCATGGCTGATTGAGATTCAGACTGGGAATGTCCCGGCTTAGCCAGCCTCATTAACATGCAATTAACAACCTGAAACAGTATTTGGAAATGGATTGAAACATGCAATAGCAGCAGCTTTCTTGTTGGCAGGATGGAAGCAGTAATGGTTTTATCGGGTGATGTTGATCAGCCCTCAGGCTTTACTCTCTAGTAGGGCTAATCGATGGACTGTGTGAAATTATATGCCTGGGATCAGAGACTTTCACTCCTCTCCATATTGCAGGAAAGCGTTATCATTGCACAGCTTACAAGTGAGTAAACTGAGCCATGCAGAGGAGTTCACTGACTTGGTCAAGGGTAACTCGAGAGCCCAGAGCCAGCGCCAGGGACCTCACTCAGAATTTCCCTTTCTCCTCATGACACAGCATGACACAATTGGACAGGAACTGGGTGGAGGGGTTAGGTATTTCCCTTCTCAGAGGCCCGGCAGGGCACCAGTCTGAAGAGCTGACTCAACCGTTCCTGTGCAGAGAGACACCTAGTTGGGCCTGGCAAGCACAGAGAGGTAACATTTCCTCTGATAAATTTCCTTTGTGTTCCATATTCCTTGACAGCAGTGAGAGAAAGGGGTTTAATGAGACGCGTTTAACCACATCTATGTTTGCAACAGTTTCTTTTTACAGTACTTCAGTGGTAGAGCACAGACTTTGCATGCAGAAGGTCTCAGGTTCGATCCCCAGCATCTCCAGGCTAGAAAAGGGTTCAGTCTGAGACCTGGGAGAATGGCTGCCAATCTGTGTTGTACGTAATACTGAACTAGATAGATGGGCCAGTGGTCCACACAGTATAAAGCAACTTCCCCTGTATTCCTATGGGTTTTTTTTCCCCTGTCAAGGTTCCCATGCCTTCTACAGTGGCAAAATAATCAGAAATTCAACCAATGAAACACTTCCTGTTGAATTTCAGTCTGTCGTTCAAGGCACAAGAGAGGCCCATGGAGGAAAAAATCTTCAAGTTCGGAAAGGATAAGGCAGGCACTCCTGGCGAGGTATGGGCAGTTTTCCTTGTCGCCCTTGACTTGGTGCCAAAGCGCTCAAGGTGACATGTGAAAGAGAAAAAGACTCATAGCATCTGCAGCCCTTTGACCCAATCGGTTGCACATGAAAGAGCAGACCTGAAATTCCAAAGGGAAACTTGGCATAAACAAACAAACGGACTGCCTTGATGATACACCAATGCAATCCTAAGCAGGCTTACTTGGAAATGATGAGGTGAAAGCAGTTAAGATGTACTTCCAAGAAAACATATTTAGGATTGCAGGTTATGACTCAGAAGGGAAGCAAGAACTCCCTGAAGAGGTGCCTCAAGAACGCTAGAGGAGAGTGAAGAAAGAGAGGAAGAAAACAGCGGGGTGGATGCGTGGAGGTGGCTCGCGTCGACATGTACATGTCAATCGCTCCGCTCTGAAGACTCCCCCGAAATGCAAGCAGTTGGCATGTGCCGTCAATGAATCAACAGCAGTTCTCATCTGGAATGCATCAGCTCCAGAGCTCTGGCTCACAGCTGTCATAGAGGGGATGTCTACATATATTTATTTTTTGAGTCTTAAGATGTCCCAGGAGAGATTTCTATCCATATCTGACACCAGATATAACAACAGCCATCAGACCTTTGCCCAGCCTCCCCTAACCTGTGTTGGACTGCAACTCCCATTAACCCCAGCCAGCATGCTGACGGGTTGATGGGAGTTGTAGTCCAACATGGCTGGAGGGCGCAAAGTTGAGGAAGGACACTCTTGCCAAATTCCTGGTCCTCCTCCCATGTGAAAACATGGGAGGGCTACAAATGGAAGATGATGTCTGCCACCTCCCACCTCCAGGTAAAATTCCATGAATGTGGCACTGCAGTTGCAAAATAAAAGGCTCCTCTGGAAGCACCATGAGTCTCAGCCTTGAAGGAAGTTTTAAAGAAGAATCATTGTGAAGAAGGAAGACAGGCTGTTTCTCTCAGTGTGAACTGATAGCAAGATGTGTCCAGGAGAGGAGTTTGCCAAACAGAAGAACTGAATAGATGCAAACTCTATAGAGTACGCATGTAGAAAGCACAAAAGACGGCCAGGCCTGGCACGCTGACGCCTTCACCTTTGGCTTCAGCACAACTGACATTCCGAAAAGCTGGCTGTACTCTTGGTCAAGACAAAGATTAAAATAAAAATGCAGAACGGCTTGCATCATACCTCCCCTGCAGATGTTGCTAGACAAAACTCTACTGAACTGGGGACTGGTTGACCATCATGGCTGCTTCTGCATATGAGATTTGCAGATGGGCTTGGCCTGGCATGGAATCACTCATGATACACATGCCGGGGGGGTGGGGGGCGGGAGAGACTTCTCTCTGCTGCTCCCATAGCCTCCTTCCACTCGGGAGTGCAGAAATTAAAAGCACATTTTCCAACTTGCACCTGATCAGCATACTTTGCGTCCACTCCTGAGTTTCCTGCAGATGTTTTTGGGTTTGACCATCAAAGCATCTTCCTGTTCTCTTGCTGTCTGTCCCTGGTTGCAGTCCTCTTACGTTTTGACCTGAACAGTAGTTCACGGCACTCTGCTATGGATCATCTCTCATTGCAAACTCCGCGGTCAGAAATCCAGAGATGTGGGCTCATCTCCTTGCTTGCCCCAAGCGGGATTCAGCCTTGGGAGTGCCCCACCTCCAGCTGCACCTGCCTCCTTCCCATGCCCCAAAGCGAGTCACTGGGTCCTCCCAGCAGGGGAGGGGAAAGAAAGTGGCAGCGCTGGCAGGACCGAGTCGAGCTGGGACCTCCTCACCACCATCCAGCTCAGGAGCATTTTATTTATTCATTTATTTAGTGCTTCGGCTTCATATTTCAGCTGTGCTGACTTCCCCAGCCTCTCCTTCCCATGGCAGCCCCCTGAAAATGCTACATAGAGAGTCAAAAGACCCTGCTGAATGGGGTGAGCTGTGGTGTAGGGCGGATCCCCCAAAACTGGGCAGAGGGGCATTACCAATGGAGGCTGGTGGCTCCGACGCCAGTGGGGCGATGAATCCGCTCCAGGTTTCAGTCAGAACCAGTCAGAACTCTAAAGGAGCTATCCAAGGTGCACCTTGGATAGCGCCTTTAGAGTTCTGACTGGTTCTGACTGAAACCTGGAGCGGATTCACCAACCCACTGGCGCTGGAGCCACCAGCCTCCACTGGACATTACGCAAGTCAAGCCCTTCTTCTCGCGGAAGGCAAGTCCTGGCTGTTACCCATTAAATTTATATCCAGCCTTTCCACCAAAAATGGCACCCAAGACAGCTAATAAGCGCAATAGTAGGGGCGCTTTTGCAAGCGCCTCTGCCGGAATGTTTAACATGCTTCCCTTCTTGTTCCAAAACACAAGTTTGCAAGCCTCTCGTGAAAAGACCCGTATTGGATCCACAGAATAAACTCTGGAACCAGACTGAAGCCTTTAGTATAGGTTTGATGTGACTCTCCCTGGCGAGTCTCAACTTAATCGCTCGGGTAAATTGCATAAAGAATGAGCTTGAAGAGATGGTTGGAGAATGTCTCCTGCTGCATTTGCGGAAGTCCCGGGGCACTTACAGTCACAGAACACAGCCTTGGAAGATTCAAAACCAAACTGGACAGCAGCGCTGGGACTTTGTTTTTCTTTGTGCCTCACTAAGTTGCTCCCAGGATTTATGGGTGCCACTCTCAGGTTTGTCTCCAGAGGTCTAATTCTCATACCTCCGATGTCCACAAGCAGCTGCCAGCCACAGCTCTGTCAGCACTACGTAGCAAATTATTTGCTGGCAGAAGCGAGATGGCTGGCCGGGCTCCCGGATTTATCTTCATGGGCCATCTTTTGACCCCCCAAATGGAAAACAAATATGACAGCTGAGAAAGGGAAGAATAAAGATTTCTAATAGGAGAACTTGGTAGGGAGGGATTATTCCTGCAGATGGATAGAATCTCATCTCTCATCGGACCTATGGTGGCCATTCATGAATCATCAGAAAAGAGGACATGCTTCACCAAAAAAGAGGACCAATGAGGACGTGATTTGCATAATTTATTATTACATTTGTATCCCGCCTTTTCCCCTCTTGTAAGGAACCCACGGCTGCTTACATAGTCACCCTCCTTTCCATTTTATCCTCATAACCCTGTGGGCCAAGAGTCAATGACTGGCACAAAGTCACCCAGTGAGCTTCATGGCCCGAATGGGGACTAGAACCCAGATCTCCCAAGTCCCAGTCCAGCACTCTAACCACTACACCACACTGGCTCTATGCATGTGCTAATTTATATGTGTAGATGCAAATTTAGACACAGGTATTATAATTTGAATAGAAATACAGAACACCTCACCATAGCGGGAAAGACTGTGACCCGGTGACCTGTGTGCCTTGCTCAGTCTGCTGTCGACGGGCAACTTCAAGGCCCGGCTCTTCCTTCAGGTGGTTTCTTTATCTTTCTATTGGAATTGGACTGGACAATCCTTCAAACATAGGATGTCTTCAAAATAGAGGACAGTTCTCTGGGAGCACTTCAAATAGATAAGTTTTTTCAAATAGAGAAAAAATAGTTCTCTGTAAACGAGGGCATATGGCCACCCTAGGTTGGCATGTAAGTGTAGTCTTTCTTTTCCTTTCTCGTATGACTCTGATCAGGTTTGAATGAAGAGCATCTGCATAATGCACAAAAGCCTTCTCTGGTTTTGACTTCCTGCAAGCTGGATTCTGTTGAACATCCAGCTCACAGCTCCCCCTGAAACCAACCACGGTCCTCCCGCCTCCCCAGAAAGCTGTCCATAAAAGCCCAAGTGCCCTATATTCGCTAGTGCCAGGGATGGGCAGCTGTGCTTGTGTGTTTATCTAACCGTCTTTCTTTATTTTACTTGGTGAGGATGGGAACTTTTTTGTGCATTTTATACTCCCGGCTTTTATTTGGGGATGAGTTAGGAAAAGAAATGGATATTCATTCTTGTTGTCGTTGTCATCACCTTCAGCTGTGGCAAGAGATTCTGGATGTGGAACAGCTGTGCTGCATAGGGGTTGAGCAGAAAGCAGCATTTCCCAAAGCATATATATATTCGCCAGGTGTCCTCTTTTACAGAGGGGAGTCCTCTGTTTAAAGGGCTGCCAGAGGACTGTCCTCTATTTTGAAAATGGGCTCTATTTGGAGGGCTGTCCAGTCCAAGCCCGGTTTAAAGATAAGGAACCATCAGAAGGAAGGGCCGGGCCTTGAAAGGACCCATCAACAGCATCTGGACAGCAGACTGAACAAGGCACACACCTGGTCACAGTCTTCCACACTAGGATGAGACGTACTGCACTTCTATTTGCATTATGATAATTATTCCTAAGTTTGCAGCTATGCAAATAAATCAGCACATGCAAATTTTATGCAAATAGGAGCCCTCTTTTGTCCTCCTTTCTGGTGATGCATGTCCTCTTTTTTGGCAATTCACAAGTATTGCTGCCTAAGAAGCAGCTGCCATGATGGGGACAGGTCGGTCGCAGTGCCAGTCAGTGTTGGCCCCTTGTGCCAATCAAAGGCTCTTATGCCAGATCTCATGATGAGCCATAGCTTCAGTGCAGAAATGCAAAACTGGGCTGTCAGCTCAGCTAGGCAAAGCATCAGTGAACACTCCCCTGCCATCAGGTTTTGTCTCCTGGTGGAGAGCTATTATTTTGAATGGGCTTGAGAGGAGAGGTGACGTTCTGGTCACTGCACCTAAACAAGGATAATGTAGAGCTAGAAAAAGTGCAGAAAGGGGCAACTAAAATGATCAAGGGGCCGGTACAACTCCCCTACAAGGAAAGGTTACAACGTCTGGGATTGTGACGCTTTGAAAAAAGGACAGTAGAGGGAGACACGATAGAGATATACAAAATGATGCACAGTATGGAGAAAGTGGATAGGGAGACATTTTTCTCCCTCTCTCAGAATACTAAAACCCGGGATCATCCCTTGAAGCTGACTGGATCATCCCTTGAAGCTGGCTGTCCTTTCATCAGGACCGATGAAAGGAAGGACTTCTTCACACAGCGCATAGTTAAACCATGGGATTCGCTTCCACAATGATGGCCACCATTTTGGAAGGGAGGCGGTGGAGGTCTCTGCTGCCACAACAAGGAGGCCTCCCTCTGCACCCTCAGGCTCCCCTCTACACTTGCAGATCCAACTGCCTCACAGCAGCTCTTCCCAGGAGCTTACAACTGTGCCCTAAAACAATAATTTAACCTCCAGTATCAGAGCCAGTCCACCAGTGGCTGGGGAACATGGGTGGGAGGGTGCTGTTGCGCTCATGCCCTGCTTGTGGGCTCCCGGTCGACAGCTGGTTGGCCGCTGGGTGAACAGAATGCTGGACTGGATGGACCCTTGGTCTGATCCAGCAGGGCTCTTCTTATGTATGTTCTTTATAATATAATATAATATTTATTTGTTTATTTATTAAATTTATTAATCGCCCATCTGGCTGGTCACCCAGCCACTCTGGGCGATGTACAACACACCATAAAACAATTTAAAACAATAAAATTCTACCATAATTTTTTTTTTTTTAAATACCCTAACCCACCCCAAATGCCTGCCTGAACAACCACGTTTTTAATGCACGACGGAAGCTCATTAAAGAGGGGCATGATTATATAATTATAATATAATACAGTATAGTATAGTATAATTAATACAATACAATACAGTATAGTATAATTAATACAATGCAATGCAATATAATATAGCCATTGTTCTTTCTTTGCTATTGGGTCCCTGAATACATGTTGACATGAGACTTAATCACCCCAGTCCAGCACATGGCTCAGTCCCTGGCATGTCCAGTTAAGAGAATCAGGTGGCGGGTGATGTGAGGAGCCCCTCTGCCCGAGACCCTGGAGAACATAGGCAGTACTGGGCTAGACAAACCATTGGTCTGACTTTGTCTAAGGCCGTCCCCTATATGCCTAGGAGCCAGACCTTTAGGCCATCTGGCCCTGCGATACCGACTGTCACTGGCAGGTTCTCCCCCAAAGGTGAGAGGCTGCTCGGTACTTCACCAGCTACATTTCCTAAGATTCTTTGGGAGAAGCCAGGACCGTTAAGGTGGCATAAAAATAACACAAGTGTGTAATGTTGATATAGCTTACAAATTTGACCTTGTCTCAAAGCAGCAGTAGGCAACCTGGCAGCCTCCCAGAATTCGACTCCCTTCATCACTCATGATGTCCCATGCTGGCTGGGGTTGATAGAAGCTGTAGTCCAAAACATCTGGAAGACACAGGATTGCCTACCCCTGTATTAAAGAATAAGCCCATTTGAAATTGTATGCACACACTTGCACGCGCGCACACACATGGCTAACTTGAATTCAATTGATTTCAGGGGATCCACTCGAAGCATGACTAAATCTGGATCCAACCCCATGATAAATAACCAGTCTGAATCTGGATTTTACAACTATTCTTCAACTAGAACAGCTTTGCCAACCTGGTACCTTCCAGATGCTTTGGACTACAACTCCCAGCATTCTTGACCCATGGCCACACTGTCTGGGGCTGATGGGAATTGATGTCCAGAACATATAGAAGGCACCAGTTTGGGGAAGACTGAATTGGAACGATCCAGTTTAACTCATAGCCTCCTCTCTCCTCGCCGGACTTTATTAGCTGCTGCAATTGGTTTGGTTTGGTTTTCTGGGAAAGAGCAGTGAGATGCTGCAGCTTGAAACCAGGACCCGGCATCGCCCTTGTTGTGCCATGCCAACAGGGCCACCTGCACGCCTTCAATAACGTCAACCGAATCCCAGAAACGCTGACATCTGCTCCTGAGGTTTGCCGCTTAAGTGCTTTTTCAGATACACAAGTCAAGGGACTCTACCTGGAGCGGAGCTTGGAAAATGTTTGACATTTCTATAGAAGGCATTTGCTCGTTTAGGAAAAACTTACCCAAAGAAAAAAAAAACCTGGGCTTTGCTCCTTGGCCAATTCTGACACACGGTTGGAGAGCTCTTCCATTCTTGCCTCATTTCACAGTTATCTTGTTTCTCCAATGGAGGGACTCCCCGTGGCTATCAATCTGAGCGAGGCCGACACACTTCCCCGTAGACCTATATTTCAACCACTAATAAATTGGCAGCTTTGATCATCTTTTTGGATCACTGCATGGGGGGGGGGGGGATGTTAAAACTTGTTTACCTTGTTCAACAGGAGAAACGTGTAATTGACCAGTAATGTAATGGGTTCTTTAAAGAAATTTAGACTTTTCACCCAGATGTAGAAATCAGTTAATCATATTCGCACAGAGAGGTCTGCTCTGTTGAAAACCCACTTCACAGATCCCTAAGAAAACGAACGTGCTCAGTGGCTGGCATGTTCCTTAACAAATGGTGAATTCCTGATTCCCTGGAGCCAAGAAGATATCAATGTGAAGCAGTTTAGCCTCCATTCAAAGGGAGCTGCCTAAATTATGCAAACCTGCCCTACATTAATGCACTTATTTGAAAAATGTATATCCTGCATTTCTTTGTAAATGATCTCATCCGGATTTACAACAAATTAATCAATAACTGCAGAATCAGCCAAGTCCCCCCGACACCTCCCCCAAACCCAGCCTACAATGTCGCAGCAGGAAAAAGCAGTGCAAAAATAAAACAATGCCCTCAAACCAGCCTCAGTCAGTCACAACAGCCTTCTGGAAAAGCCAGGTTTTCACATGTCAGCTGGAGATATGCAGTGTTGGGACTAAGCAGGCCTCATTGGGGTGGGCATTCCACAGAGTTAGTGCCAGCACTGATAAGGCCCTGCTTGTGGCAGACTCAGTCTACAAGGACAATCAGAGCAGGACTTCAGATGTTGAACAGAATACACAAGAGGTATATACGGAGGGAGGCCAGATCCTATGCCATTTAGGGCTTCGTGGCCAAGAACCAACACATTGAACTGAGCCCAGAAGCAACCCACAACCAGTGCAGCTCCCATAAAAGTAAAATAATATGCTCGAGGCATCCAGTTGCAGATTCTGTCTTCAGAGCAATTTGCAAATAAGTCACAGCAGGCTTCTGGGAGCAACATTGGGCCAAACTAATGTGACACACTTAGGAATTGCATAAATGGCTTCTTTTTTAGTAAGGGGCACCCACCAATCTGAATTGGGACTCTAGCATGGGGGGGGTAGGGAAGCTCTAACTCTTTGCCCACTACTGTGGGCCAGACCCTGATTGCCCCCCTGCATGCTTGCTATTTGTGTTGAGAAAAAAGCTCTCACTGGAGCGAATGGGAGGTGTGCCCCCCCCCATGCAACTAGGAAGTGCAATCCGGATCAGGACCATATGGGGCCAAAGGGTTAAATCCCCACCCCCACACCCTACACTATACCTGCAATTTACTTTTTAAGATGCCGTTCACACAATTGATAATCATCTACATTGGGCCTTGGACCGCAATTCTATGCAGATGTACTTGGGAGTAGGAGTGCATGAATCAGTGGCCCTGTTCAGACGTAACTTGGGGAAGGGTGGTTAGGCTAACCACGGTGCTTGATGGCTACCACTAACCACATGTGTGCTCCTGCCACACATGCAAAGACCATGGCCCACAGTGTGGTTAGCCTAAGCCCCGTCCTGCAAAACCCCACAGTCCTCTGTCTGGGCCGCCACACATCCCAGCTGCCTCAGTGAAGCAAGCAGCCATCTTGTGGCTTCCATGGGTGGCCACCTTGGGGCTGGTGCTGCAGCCGCCCCCTCCCCACTGGGTCACGGCGCTTGGGGCCCAGGCGTATACTGGGGTTTGGCCTTACTGGCTATGGGGGCTGGGGGGTCTGCAGCTTTGGCAGCAGGGTGAGGCAGGGATGCTTCTGCTTGGCCATCGGCCAGGTAAGCGGGGCTGTTTTTGCTTTCTGCAGCGGCTGCAGGTGTTAGTGCCCAGGATCACAGAGCACTCAAGGTTGCTGTGCTGATAACAGCAGTGTGGGATCAAAAACTTCTTTATTCCCTGCATGCTTCTCCAATTTCATACAGAGGGCGGGAACGGAGAGCAAGGAGGCTGGCTCTTGGCTGCCGCATCATGTGTTGCTAGACAGATTTTGACCATGGAAATTTTGCATGTTGGTAGGAGTGTCAGAGCCATTTTTGGCCGCTCTTGCCACAGAGCTCTATGGTAGTGCTCAGTTAACACGGGGGCCTGACAGACAACACACTAAGCCACGGTAGGGGTTGCTAACCGTACTGCAGCACATGATTAGTGAGCATGGTGACACCGTTGTTATGTAGACACCATGGTTAGGGAAAACGCCCCACAGACAACATGCTAAGCCATCATAGTTAGCTCAAAATGCTTAACCATTATGGCTTAGCATTATGGGTGAACAGGGCCAGTCTATTTCCAGTCCAGGTCATTTTTGCATGTGTTCATTCCTAAATCCATCTCTTCTCATTCCCACATTAATCTGTGCTTTAAAAAAAAAATCTGCATAAAATTCCTATTTCTATATGTATTTAAATATACATTTAATGTATTTTGCAACAAAACAAAATGTATTTTCTGAATTTATTTTCTCTCAAAGTCTGCACTAGTTGATTTTACCAGCAGAATGTGCATTTTAAAATACATTTTTTGAGCCAACAACTACATCACAAAATTCAGAGAAATGCAAAATATATTCCGATCCACACATTAGTCCAAGAGGTATGAGGTCAGGTCAGTTCATATTCGAATTGACACAGACGGAATTCCTCAAGGCCTCCTTCTTGGGAGTTGTTGTAATTCATGTTGGTTTCAATGGGATTCATTCAGAGTACACAGAAACATAGCAAGCTACCTTAAACTGAGTTAGACCATTGGTCCATGTAGCCCGGTATTTAGGGTGGCCACTTATGCCTCGCCAAAAAAGAGGAAACACATCACCAAAAGAAAGACAAAAATAGGACATCAATTTACATAATATTTGCATGTGCTAATATTATATATAGATGCAAAATTAGAAATAATTCATGTTAGAAATACAATACATGTCACCATAGTGGGGGAGACTGGCTGGGTGACCTGTGTGTCTGCTCAGTCTGCCATCCAGGTTCTAAGTGTTCATGGGCCACTTCAAGGCCCTGCTGCTCTCCCTCTGGATGGTCTTTTGACTTTAAAGTAGAGGTGGGCTGAACAGCCAATCAAATAGGGGACGTCTTCAAATAGACGCTGTCCTCTGACATCTCTTGAAATGGAGAACTGTCTTCTGTACAGCAGGACCCCAGGACACCCTGCCAGTATTGCTGACAGTAACTGGCAGCGGCCCTCCAGGGTTTCAGGCAGGAGTTTTTCCAGCCTTGCCTGGGTATGCCGGTGTTTGAACCTGGGATGTTCTGCATGCAAAGCAGGTACTCTACCACTGAGCCATGGCCCATCATTCAAAATTCATGGGAAAATGCATTGGATCATGCTGTTAAATATATAAAGAGCTGCTTTATGCTGAGTTGAACCATTGGTCTATCTGATTGTCTACTCTGACAGGCAGTCGGCTCTCCAGCTAGATCTGTCAACAGCTATTAGCTGTGATGGCTAACAGGAATCTTCAGGTTTGGAGGCTAACAGGATTTCCAGGTTCAGGGGCATGTTCAGAGCAGTGGAGGCTGGTGGCTCCGATGTCAGTGGGGCAATGAATCAGCTCTAGGTTCAAGCCAGAACCAGTTAGAACTCTAAAGGAGTTATCCAAGGCGCTTGCATCAGAGCCACCAGCCTCCACTGGTTCAGAGGCAATAATGCCACTCAATACGAGTTGCTGGGAGCGGGAACAGTGTGTGTGTGTGGGAGGGGTACTGCCACCATGCCCTCCTTTCAGGCTTCCTGGAAGCATCTGGCTGGCCACTGTGGGCAACCGGTTGCTGGACTAGATGGACCTATGATCTTATCCAGCAGTGCTCTTTGTACGTCCGAGGTCTCAGGCCCAGCCCTGATACATAATAACCTTTCAACTGCAAAGCATGTATTCTGCCTTGCAATATACACCAATGCAAACCCCCAGGGTTGACATGGGGCACCAAGGATGAATTAGAGGACCCTTCTCACAAATGCCAGTACTAAGCCATGCTTTGCCTGTGTGATAGAGCCGTCGCACATCGGACTCCAAAGCAGAGCCGAACCCCCATCAGTGTTGTGCCTATCAAGGTGCGTTCTTTCTCCCTCACAGTGTTTAACCCATACCCTCCGTTTATTAGCCAGCGGTAACATCTTTCCATGCGCCCATGTTTTGTGCAGCACATTATGAAAACCAAGGGGCATGAAAACATTTTTGGGAAACTACATTTCTTTAATGTATGACTTCCAAAACAGACCTGCTAATTCTTCTGGAATTGGTAAATGGCTTCTAGAGCAGTTTCATTCCTTCACCTCGAAGCCCCACTTCATTATATCATGGATCGGGAACCCAGCCTGCCAGGCATTGCCATCCGGCCCATGGAGGCCTCAGGTGAGGCCATCCCACTCCACAAAGCCCTGGCCCCTCGGAGAAGGGAGAGAGGAGGATGGGAGAGAAGCTCTTGACTGAACCACAGCTTTAAGAGCTGCTCCACACAGTTGTGGCTCAGTCAACTTTGCTCCCCGCATCACTTTTTCCTGATCAGACAGGGAGAGAGAGCCAGCTCCAGGCTGAGCCGTTGCCTCGAGGAGCCTCCCCTCAAAGCCACGGCTCACTCTGCTTTGCTCCCCCAAAGTAAGCATTGCTCCTAGATTGGGAAAGGTGAGGCAGGATTGAAGCTGGCTTCCAACTGAGCCTCCAACTTGAAGAGCGCTCCTTCCTTCCTTCCTTCCTTCCTTCCTTCCTTCCTTCCTTCCTTTTCTTTTATTACATTTTTATACTGCCCAATAGCCAAAGCTATTTGGAGGGGGCCCAATTTTCAGTGCACCATGACCCCCACCTCAGCTGACCGGCATGAATCAGCTAAGGAGAGCAGCCTGGGAAGGTTGTGTGAGTATGTCTGTTTGTCCATGTGAATGGGGGCACATGTCAACAGTGGCCGCACCCACCTTGGGTGGTGGCACTGCCCACTTTGGGTGGTAGCCACACCCACTGCTGACATGTAGCCCCAACATCTCAGCCTGGGGCGAATTTAGCCCTTAGGCCAAAATATTTTCCCACCCAGCATTATAATGTGTCAGCCCATCATATTTTTACATCAGATATATGTCATAAAATCACCATTAAATTGGCATTGAATGGCTCCTAATAAATAACAAAAACTGACCTGCTGATGGTCATTTCAAATATATTGGGAGCCATTAAACATCAATGAAATGATGTTTTACTAATTTATCATAGATTCTTTTTGACAGAACTTCAAATGGCAGGGGGAGATTATTTCTGTTTTATTTAAGACATCTTAAATGTTCTTCCTACTGATTTCATTATGGAATGCATTGATTTTGCTCAGACTTCTCTGCTAGGAGAACCTTAGAAAGCCATTCTTTACAGGTATCCTGATCATATACACTGCAGGAACTTGGATGTCTGCTACTGTTCCTAAATTAACAACAGGAAAAAGCTGCTCAGGGGCTGTGCTGTCCCTTCCCTAGAAAGAAGTGGCAAATAAGACCACCAGTTGCCTCTGCGTGTTTGGGCCAGGAAAAGAAAGGTTCAAGTCAGAAAAGTACAATATCTGGTTATAAAGAGGAACCAGTTCAGATGTGCAGAAAGAGCACATGGGACTATCCTTCCTGGACTGTATGACTTCAGAAAGGAGGTAGGAAGGCTGCATGTTCGAATTCTCATGTCTGTGTGTGTGTGTGTGTGTGCACTTGTGTGCATATGTTTAAAGATCTATGCTCCGGGAAAGCTAGCCTCTCGGGGGGGGGGGGGCATGTTTGATGCTATTATTGTTCAGATTATTGTGGGAAAAGGCAGGGGCCCATAATGAAATCCACAAGCCCCATAACCCTCTCAATTTGAGCCCTCTCTGTAGATGCACAGTGGAGTAACCATACAACCATTTATCTGTCTATTTAGTACATTGGTATGCTGTCTTGCTGCCATCATGGAACTCAAGGTGGCGTACATAGGATTCCCAGGTGGTCTCCCAATACATCCAGTGGTGCACTTTGGAAGCAGTCCTATGGGTTGTTCCCTCAATAATTGTAAGCTCCCGAACTCAGAGGTTTACAAGCATCCTGTGCAGGGTGGGAGGAGCAGCGGGGGCCTGTCTAGCTGGGGCGCTTCAGAGGCAGAGGGAAGGAGTCTGGAGAGGCCTCAGGATAGCTCATATCCTGGCCTCTTCTGTCTCCTCCCCTCCCCACCCACTGAAACGCCCCTTTCTCCAAGATCGAGGTCCTGATTCAGAGAGCAGCCAGCGTGGATCTTTCCATGCCAGCTGTGAGGGGGAGGGTGGTCAGAGGTCTGATTCCCCCCCTCCAAGGTTGGAGCACTGTCTCCGACCTCGGATCAAGGAATCCAAAATATTCTATGGCCCCTCAGACGCTGTCTGGGGGCGATAGGATTGCCTCCTTCGGGAATTTTAGATGCTAGTCCTAATGGTCTTATGTCAGGGTGGCCTAATGATCTTACATGGGTGGGTGGGGGCTCTTAGATGGTTACATACTTCAAAATGTGGTAAGCCAGCCCTGCTGCATTTAGGGGCCCTCCTGCTTACTCTGCTGAGGGGACCCTGGACATCTGCCCCAAGTCCTGCCCTGCTGGCATGACTGCTCCAAGCACTGACCAGACCTGTTTAATTTCAGCAAGATGGGTGCATCTTCTGCCCTCAGGTCATGTTCTGGGACCTTTCCAACCAATTGTTGATCTCTGTCAGAATTAGGATTGTACGAATCCCTTACCTGCCAGTCCGGGGTGGGGGGGTCTGCGGGGAGGGGGAAGCAATCCGTTCCTCCCCCCAGAATCCTCTTTGGCCGGCTCTGCTCCACAACAATTCCGCGTGACAATTCCGCGCAAATAGCGTTGCCCTTATTTTCGCCGTAGTCTACGTAAACATTTACGTAGACTACAGCGACGAAATAAGGAACGGGAATGGCGGCTCCCTATGGGGTCCGCCATTATCCGTACGTGCTTTTTTTTTTTTTTTTTTAAGTCACCCGTGATAGGCTACGTGACGATTGACGTAGCCTATCACGGCTGACTTTGCAAATCTAGCCGTGATAGGCTACGTGAATCGTCACGTAGCCTATCAGGGGGCGTTTTTTTTTCTTCTTTGATTGCAATGGCGGCTGCCGCTCCCGCCCCGCTCGAACACCCGCCGAACCACCGGCCGGACCCGCCATCGGGAGGGACATTCGGTGAAGGTAAGTCCCATCCCGGGGGGGGTGCGGGGGGCGGGGGGGTTCGCAGGATTTCTCCCCGAAACTTGTTCGGGGGGCCGAACACGTTGGCGCTCGGCCCCCCGAAGTTTCGGGGAGAAATTCTCCACCATCCCTACCCCAAATGCCTGCCTGAACAACCACGTTGTTGAAGACAATTCACCTGGCAGGCCAGCTGTCTTTCATATGTGGAATGGGAGGGGGTGCCATCTTGTTCTTCACTTCAGGCAGCAAAATGTCTTGGGCCGGCCCTGCACCTCAAAGTCATTAGGTGGTCTTTGGGAGGGGAGGCACTATCTCTCAGCGTCAGCATGCAGACACTCCATGTACACTATGGAGAACTAGACAAACATAAGAAGAGCCCCACTGGATCAGACCAAAGGCCTCTCTAGTCCAGCATCCTGGTCACACAGTGGCCAGCCAGATGCTCCAAAGACAGGAGCACAAGACATGTGCACAAGGTCACCCTCCCACTCGTCTTCCCGGCTGGTATTGAGAGGCCGATGGTCTCTGATCCTGGAGATAATATAATAGCAGTAGCATTACAGGGCGGCTATAAGGATCACTGAAATAATCTATGCAAAGGGCTTTGAATGCTTGAAATACTCTGTGTAAACTAAATGTAGGTATTATTGGGAAGTGTTATTACTGCTGAGAAAGATCTCATGCTGTGGATGGCATGAAGCAATGTGGGAAGATAACTTCTCCATGGTGGGGGAAAGTAAACAACCCATCACTTTGTTATACAAGTAACTATTAGCATTCAATAATGGTCTATTGTGTCAGTATACAAATGTGTCATTATCCTCCACCTTCCTTTGCTGTTTCTTGAATCATTACTATGGCTACGTTTCCTGCTGCCTTCCCCATTTCTTCTTCTATAAATTAGCAAGTAATAGATCTCTGTTAACTAAACCTAAACAACCCTTCAACCTCTTTCTTTGCGATAAAGCTGTAGACAAGAGCATTTTCACTGTGAAGAGAGTAAATAGGCACCATATGTCATCAACAGAACAAATGTCTCCACATACATGTGAACCTGGGCTAATGGGTCCTGCCAAAATATTTTAAACCATCTGTTTTGACTTAGCTGTTTTTGAGAAATTATGTTTATCATGCTAATTTATTGTGCTGTCAACAGCACCAAGTGACACAGTTGCTGCTAAACAACATCATTATATACATCGCATTTCTGGCACAATACCAGCAGGCTTTTTCTTCTCCCATTCCAATGCAATCAGAATAAATAAATAGCAACATGTCATAGAATCATAGAATCATAGAATAGTAGGGTTGGAAGGGGCCTACAAGGCCATCGAGTCCAACCCCCTGCTCAATGCAGGAATCCAAGTCAGAGCATCCCTGACAGATGGCTGTCCAGCCTCGTCTTGAACGCCTCCAGTGTGGGAGAGCCCACCGCCTCCCCAGGTAATTGGTTCCATTGTCGTATTGCTCTAACAGTCAGGAAGTGTTTCCTGATGTTCAGCCAGAATCTGGCTTCCTGTAACTTGAGCCCATGATTCCGTGTCCTGCACTCTGGGATGATCAAGAAGAGATCCTGGCCTTCCTCTCGGTGACAACCTTTCAAGTACTTGAAGAGTGCTATCATATCTCCCCTCAGTCTTGTCTTCTCAAGGCTAAACATGCCCAGTTCTTTCAGTCTCTCCTCATAGGGCTTTGTTTCCAGTCCTCAGATCATCTTTGTTGCCCTCCTCTGAACCCCCTCCAGTTTGTCTGCATCCTTCTTAAAGTGTGGTGCCCAGAACTGAACACAGTACTCCAGATGAGGCCTAACCAGTGCTGAGTAGAGGGGAACTAGTACTTCCCGGGATTTGGAAGCTATGCTTCTATTAATGCAGCCCAATTTATTTTATTTTATTTATTATTAAATTTATTAATCGCCCATCTGACTGGTCACCCAGCCACTCTGGGCGATGTACAACATACAATAAAAACAGTTTAAAACAATAAAATTCTACAATAAAAACATTTTCTAAAATACCCTAACCCACCCCAAATGCCTGCCTGAACAGCCACGTTTTTAATGCATGACGGAAGCTCATTAAAGAGGGGGCATGACAGAGTTCCCTAGGGAGGGAGTTCCACAGAGTGGGGGCCACCACAGAGAAGGCCCTCTCCCTCGTCCCCACCAGTCTAGCTGTCCTGGCTGATGGGACAGAGAGAAGGCCATCCGAGGCTGATCTTGTTAAGCGGCCTGTCTGGTGCTGCTGGAGGCGCTCCTTAAGATAGGCTGGGCCGGTAACATATAGGGTTTTAAAGGTCAAAACCAACACCTTGAATTTGGCCCGGAAAACAACTGGTAACCAGTGCAACTCCTTCAGCACTGGAGTGATGTGATCTCGCCGGCGGCTGCCTTTAATCAGGCGAGCCGCCACGTTCTGTACCAGCTGCAGTTTCCGAACCGTCTTCAAGGGTAACCCCACGTAGAGCGCATTACAGTAGTCTAAACGAGAGGAGACCAGGGCATGTACTACCGATGGGAGCAGATGGTCGGGAAAGAAGGGGCGCAGCCGCCGTATCAGATGGAGTTGATACAGTGCTGTCTGGCTCACACCTGACACCTGAGCCTCCATGGACAGCTGGGATTCCAAAATGACCCCCAGGCTGCAGACCTGGTCTTTCAAGGGTAGCCGTACCCTATTCAACACCAGGTCAACATCCCCCAGCCTCCTCTTGTCTCCCACCAAAAGTACCTCGGTCTTGTCAGGGTTCAGCTTCAGCCTATTCCTCCCCATCCAGCCACTCACCGTCTCCAGACATTTGGACAGGGATTCTACGGCCAACCTTGGTGAAGATTTAAACGAGAGGTAGAGCTGCGTGTCATCCACATATTGATGACACTGCACCCCAAACCTCCTGATGATAGCCCCCAGTGGCTTCACATAGATATTAAATAGCATCGGGGAGAGGATGGAACCCTGTGGCACCCCACAAGTAAGTGGCCACGGGTCCAAAACCTCCTCTCCCAGTGCTACCCTCTGGTACCTGCCGGAGAGGAAGGACCGGAAACACCACGATACGGTGTCCCCAATGCCCAACCCCTCCAGGCGGTCCAGGAGGATACCGTGGTCAACGGTATCGAAAGCCGCTGAGAGGTCGAGGAGAACAAGGAAGGAGCATTCACCCCTATCCAGAGCCCTCCTCATATCATCTACCAAGGCGACCAAGGCTGTTTCTGTCCCATGCCCAGGCCTGAAGCCTGACTGAAATGGGTCTAGATAATCAGTTTCTTCCAAGTGTGCCTTCAACTGCACCGCCACCACCCGCTTAATCACCTTGCCCAAAAATGGCAAATTTGAGACTGGGCGAAAGTTGTTCAAAACTTGAGGATCCAAGGAGGGCTTCTTTAAGAGCGGTCTTATCACTGCCTCCTTGAGGGCTGATGGCATCACTCCCTCCTCAAGGGAGGCGTTCACCACCGCCTTGATCCCCTCACCCAGTCTCTCTCTGCAGCTCATAATGAGCCAAGATGGGCAAGGATCAAGTAAGCAGGTGGTCGGCCGTACCGATGAAAGCACCTTGTCCACTTCATCAGGAGGAAGAAGCTGGAACCGATTCCACAAAACCGGTTTGCCACAGGCCGCCTCTTGCTCACTAACTGTATCCACAGCGTGCAGAGTAACACACCTAATCTGATCAATTTTATCTGCAAAGTGCCTTGCCAAGGCCTCACAGGAGGCCTTAGAATGCTCCAGTGGTTCTGGAGCCACAGGACCGACCAGGCTCCGGACCACTTGGAACAGCCTCCTGGGACAGCACTCTGCAGACGCGATGGAGGCAGCATAATATTCCTTTTTTGCTGCCTTCACCGCCACGTGATAGGCTGAAGATACAGCTCTAGCCCATGTCTGATCGTCTTTGGAGCGAGACTTCTGCCACCGGTGCTCTAGCCATCTCACCTCCTGTTTCAGAGCTCGTAACCGCGGATTGAACCATGGTGCAGTCCGAGCCCTGTTCAGGGGGAGAGGGCATTTCGGAGCCACCTGATCTAATGCCCCAGTGATTGCGGCATTCCAGCCACCCACCAGGGTCTCGACTGAGTGGCCGTTGGCATGCCCCAGAGAATCCCCAAGCGCGTTCAGGAATCCATTTGGATCCATAAGACGCCTGGGGCGGACCATTTTAATGGGTCCTCCACCCCTGCGGGGGGGTTGTGGAACCGAGAAGTCCAACGTCACCAGATAGTGATCTGACCATGACAAGGGGGTGGTGGATATACCCCCGACTTCCAGATCACTCCCCACTTCTCCAGAAACAAACACAAGGTCTAGTGCATGACCGGCTACATGGGTGGGCCCAGTTAGAATATGGTGCAGCTCCCAGGAGGCCATGGTCTCCATGAAGTCCCGAGGTGCTCCTGTGAGGATGGCCACCGAATGTACGCTGAAGTCCCCCAACACCAGTAAGTTAGGGGACTAACTTAAGCCCAAAATAGCATTTGCCTTTTTTGCAGCCACAACACATTGTTGGCTCATATTCAGCTTGTGATCGACAACAATTCCAAGATCTTTCTCGCTTGTAGTGTTGTTGAGCCACGTATCCCCCATCTTGTAACTGTGCATTTGGTTTCTTTTTCCTAGGGGCAGAACTTGGCATTTATCCCTACTAAATGTCATTTTGTTGTTTTCTGCCCAGCACTCCAGTCTATCCAGATCACTTTGAATGTTGTTTCTGTCTTCCAAAGTATTAGCTATCCCGCCCAATTTTGTGTCATCTGCAAATTTGATCAGCATTCCCTGCACCTCCTCCTCCAAGTTATTAATAAAAATGTTGAAGAGCACTGGGACCAGGACTGAGCCCTGCGGTACCCCACTCGTTACCTCTCCCCAGTTTGAGAAGGTCCCATTGATAAGCACTTTTTGATTCCGATTCTGTAGCCAACTGTGGATCCACCGGATCGTTGTTTCATCTAGCCCACTTTGAGCTAGTTTGCTCATCAGGATATCATGGGGCACTTTGTTGAAGTCAAGGTATATGATGTCTACAGCATTCCCACGGTCTACAAGGGAGGTTACTTCATCAAAAAACGAGATCAGATTTGTCTGGCAGGACTTGTTTTTGACAAATCCATGTTGGCTTCGAGTAATCACGGCATTGTTTTCAAGGTGCTTCCAGATGGATTGCTTTATCATCTGCTCCAGAATTTTCCCAGGGATTGATGTCAGACTGACTGGTCTGTAGTTCCCAGGTTCAATGACTTTAAATGTCAGCGCATTTAAAGATGTAGCACAGGATGGTAATACTTTTGCCCAGATCTGCAGCATTCCAGCTGGCATCACTGGTGGAGAGACATCCTCAAGGATAAATGGCAAGACAACCCTAGGAAAAAAACGGGCAGAGCAAGCTAGTGTATCTACAGCCAACCAGCAGGACGGGTGTCAAAGGCAGGGTGGCTCTGTGGCAGGCCTGGAGAGGAGCTGAAGGGCCTCCAGGTTTGACTATGGCACAGAGTCAGGCTTACACTTCTGTCTGTCTCTCCCGCAATGCTGGCGTCAAAGTTAAGCATGGTTGGGCACCTGCTGATGGGAGTTCCCTGGGGTTGCTCCTCCTCTTCGCCATTGCAGCCTGTTTGTTCACTGGCCTCTTGCCCTGGCCCAGACAAAAGTGGTGGGGAGAAGGAGGGGCAGGAGATGCTACTGCCCACATGCTCACTGGCTCTCTGCCTGTCAAGCAAGCAGGTGGCAGCAGTGATGAGGAGCAATAGTAGCTAATGACAATGGTGGTGAGAAAGTAGTCTCCCTGAGGGAGGGGCCCAATGGAAGTTTCTTTCCAAAGGGCCTTTGAAAACGCAGAGCCATTGCTGCTGTCATGCACTGCGCAGCCGCCTACTCCGTGGCTAAGTGGCTGCACCAAGGCACAGTGGGATACACGTGCTACCTCCAAAAGGCAAAGGAAACTATGTTGGCCATAAGAAAGAAGCCAAAATCCATAGCAGGATAACACCTTTCTCAGGGCAACTGAGGGCTGCACAAAATGTGCAGCCTTTTGAAATCTCCCAATCTCTTCATCAAGCAAGATGTTTTTTTAAAAAAGTGGGGGTGGAGGGGAGGTTGAGTTGATGCTGAAGTCATGAAGATATGTTTGACTCTTCTTAAGATGAAATGTAGGAGGAAGTTGCAGGCATTCAATGTAGCCTCTACCAGGTGATGTGATGGTTTCAGGTTGCACCTGGGACCACCCCTAGGACTGCTTGGATAAAGAAACGCACAGACAAGGGTTGATCCTGCCTCTGAATACCAGTTTCTGGGGAACAACCATTGAAAAGGGTGCTATTGCTGTCATGTCCAAAGGGAGATGTCCACGACAACGGGAGAAGAAGCAAATGGAGGATTACCCGGATTTTTCAGGGAATCAGCTTTGGTCCGCTCAGGGCTCCATAAATGAGTGCACTGTACCATTCTAAGTCACTTCACAGTAACATACTTCTGGGAGGGGTGGGGGGTTTGGAGTGAACGACATTAGAGTGGGAGGGGCACATCAACCAATGCAAGAGGCTTCCCTCCATTTCTTACAGCTAAGCAAACATTAGAGAAACACAGCTGCAGCCTTCTCCCTCCCTCGAAGCTCTTGATGCCGCGAAGGAGCAAAGTTCCAAAGCTGCGAATTAATTACTTCCGGGAAGCAAGGAAGCAAACATCAAAGACACACAGCTTTGAGATAGTGCTTCACAGACTTTAGGAGTGTTAACCCTCTGAATACTTGAAGCACCGTGACTCCAACCAGCCCCCTTTCCAATCCCCTGTCTCCTTTCCCCTGAAGCTCCTGATGCTGCAAAGGAGCGAAGCCGCAAACTAATTACTTCCAAAAAGCAAGGAAGCAAACATCAAAGACATGCAGCTTCACCATAGCTTTAAGGCTACTAAATGCATTATTTTGATTCATGGGAATCTCAGTAACTTCAAGAGTGCACATTTCAGGAACCAGCCTCATTGACCACAATGGGAGTTACTTCTGAGTAGACACACATACGTTTGTGCTGGGAAAAACAGGGATGGGAAACATAGGGACAGAAAACTAGGGGTGTACGAAACCCACTTACCATTCTGGTCCGGGCGTCCGTGGGGGGTGGGGGAGGCGATCCGTCCCTCCCCCCAGAATCCTCCCTGGATGGCTCCGCTCCACAGCAACTCCACGGAGCCGCCAGCCGGGCCCATCCACAGCCGAACTTCTGTCTGCTGCCAGGCTGAGGCCGCAAATGGTGTCCAGCGTAGTGGATGCCATTTGCGTCCCTGCTCTTTTTGTAATAGGCTATGTAAATATTTGCATCTGCAGTCCGGGGCAGCGGACGGACAGCAGCAGCGGACGGACCCGGACTGGCCGGCAGCAGGTCGGGTCTGTCCGGGGAGAATTTCAGGGGGTGGCAGGGGAGGAGTAGTCCGTTCCGCCACAGACTCCAGGATTTCTCCACCATCCCTACAGAAAACACCCCTTGACCAGGGTCACAGTGAAAGGCGCACTCCTGGGCAGGGCTAGCATGCTCAAAGTAAATGTGGGTGTTGGTGCACACAACAACTATAGCATGGAGAACCTGACTTAAGGAAAAGAATCGGACTTTAAGCAGTCTCAGGAAATCCGGGCTTTCCGCAAAAAGCTTCGGAGTAGCTGTGGGATGACAACCTGCGTGTGCCCTGAATGACCTTGAGATGGGGTGAGCTCGCAGAAAATTGCCCGTGGAGTCACTCCCCTGCTTGTGAGCTTCCCACAGGCCACTGTGGAAAACAGATGCTAGACTGGATAGGCCTTTATTTATTATTATTTATTTAAAGCATTTCTAGGCTGCCTTTCAGGGCAGAAGCCCACCCAAAGTGGCTTACAGTATTAAAATTCATATAATAATAATTAAAACAAACCATATAAGGAGGTAGCAAACTCACAAAATAACAGACTCCAGCAATAAAACATTATTTTAAAAAAACCTGCTACGTCATAATTGCAACTATGGAGCAGAAAAGTCCAGTAAAAGGCAGTCAGGGGAAGGCCAGAGTAAACAAGTCAGTCCTCAGGGCCTTCCTAAAAGCCTGAAATGGTGGGGCCTGGTGGACCTCCAATGGCAACTTATGGCAGAGATGTGAGGCCAGTGTTTAACTGTCATTGCCTTTCCTGAAGCATCCTGGGAACTGTACTTTGGTGAGGATGCCAGAATCCTTAACACACACACACATGCCACTCAAAACATCAGTTTACAGAATTCCCTGGGGAGAGGGAATAACAATTAATGCATTCATAATATAGACATGACCAATGTTTATTGAACTAATGGACCTTTATTTGATGGACTTTGATTTCTAACTCACTGACTATATGCTATGTACACCAATAAACTGTGGATGGTGTTTTGTTTTACGAGCCAACTGTTACTGCTGTTTGGGCTCAGATTGACCCACTGAAAGCAGTGGGGCACATAGTTCATGACTAATTTAAAGCCTATAGATCCAGTGGATTTACACTAAGCATGACTAAGTTTGGATCCAATCCAGTTTGTTTTTGTGTCTCCTGCTTGAACATAGCAGTGCATAGGAAGTAGAGGTCCTACAGCATCCCCCCCCCTTGGGGGGGTGGCTGGGAAGAAAATAGCAAGCATTCTGGGACAGGATATATATTAAAGGAACCAGGAGTCCTCTTGCCATTTCAAAAGGGCTAATGATCAGATACTGCACACACAAACATCTCGTGCTATCTAACAGATACCACAGTCAGGCTGTACTTAGCTGGTTTCCTCACCATAACAAGGATCGTTTGTGTAGAGTTGCAAAAGAAGCTGCTGTTTCTGAATCCACTACACTGCCAACCTTTGTCAAGCATGCTAATGTCAGAGCAGAAAAGGATCAATGCTGTAAGATTTATTTCCCTGAGGGAAAAGAAAGTTTCTCACTCTGTTTAGAAGGATATTACTATGTGGTTGTGCTTTAAGAGTTAACAGTGCTCAGAAACAGTGCCAGCTCCAGGTTTTTAAGAGCGCTTGGACAAGATACCCTCAGTAGGCCCCCTCCATCAGCGAGTCTACTTTTTCACCACCATTGTCACCAGCTGCTATTTCTCCACATCCTCTTCTCCATTGTTGCTACCACTTGCTTGCTTGGCAGGCAGAGAGCCACGAGTAGTTAGGCCGTGGCATCTACTGCTCCTTCTCCTCACCACCACCATTGTCTGGGCCAGAGTGAGAGGAAAGTGAACAAGCAAGTTACAATGGTGAAGAGGCAACACCAGATCAGTCCTAATAACATCAGCTACAATATCAAGGAAGACCCTGATGCTAGGAAAGATTGAAGGCAAAAGGAGAAGGGGACAGCAGAGGATGAGATGGCTAGATAGCATCACCGATGCAATGAATATGAACCTGAGCACACTCCGGGAGACAGCGCAGGACAGGAGGGCCTGGCGTGCTGTGGTCCATGGGGTCACGAAGAGTTGGACACGACGTAATGACTGAACAACAACAACAACATCAAGGGCTCATTTTCCTGCTCGCATCTGCCAGCAATGCCCTTCTGCCTTCTATGTAGGACAAACAGGTAGGTTTCTATGCAAAAGAATTGATGGACACAAATTCGACATCAGAAATTGCAACATTCAGAAACCAGCAGTGGGACATTTCAGTTTCGCAGGACACATGCATCTACCAAAGTAGATGGTCCACAAAAGGTTACACCATAATACATATGTTAGTATTTAAGGTGTTACTACTTAAGGAATCCTTGTTGCCTCATAGAATCATAGAATAGTAGGGTTGGAAGGGGCCTACAAGACCATTGAGTCCAACCCCCTGCTCAATGCAGGAATCCAAGTCAGAGCATCCCCAACAGCTGTCCAGCCTCATCTTGAATGCCTCCGGTGTGGGAGAGCCCACTACCTCCCAAATGTTTGCTTAAAGGAGTAATGTTACTGCTGGTTCCTGATCTGAAATCAATAGGTTAGGACCCAAGACACATTGCCAACTCTTGCAGGAGATTCTGTGACAGTCCTGGTTGGACAGCAGAGAGTTGAATCCAAATAGGCTTATTGACCAAAGGAATGATGAGTCACACTGCTTGTTTTATTGACAAAACTGAAAGAGAGCCGGTCTGTGTCCAGTTCTGGGCACCACAGTTTAAGAAGAATATCACTGGAATGTGGCCAGAGGAGGGCGACAAAGATGGTGAGGGGCCTAGAGTCCAAGTTACGGATGTACGAAAGTCACTTACCCGTTCGCGGATTATGTTGATGGGGGGGGAGGTGTTCCGTCCCTCCCCCCGGAATCCTCACCGGGGGGGAGGCACTCCGTTCCTCCCCCCCGGAATCCTTCGCGGCCAGCTGTGCTCCATGGCAGCTTCGCGGAGTAGCCAGCCAGGCCCGGCCAGGCCAGAGCTGTCCGCAGCTGGATTTCCGGCCGCAGAGGGCTCTGGGTAAAACAAAAACAAAGCCGCGTACGCAAATGGCGGCGGCTATGGCTGCCGCCATTTGCATTCCTTATTTTTGCCCTCTTAATCTACGTAAATATTTACGTAGACTATGACAGCGAAAATCAAGGGGAACGCAAATAGCGTAGCGGGCGCTATTTGTGTCCCTTTTTGATTCCCCATTTTAGCCTACGTAAATATTTACGTAGGCTAAAACGGGGAATCAAAAAGGGACGCAAATAGCGCCCGCTACGCTATTTGCATTCCCCTTGATTTTCACCGTCATAGTCTACGTAAATATTTACGTAGATTAAGAGGGCAAAAATAAGGAACGCAAATGGCAGCGGCCGTAGCCGCCGCCATTTGCGTATGCAGTTTTTTGGGTTTTTTTAACCCAGCCAGCCATGATAGGCTACGTAAATCTTTATGTAACCTATCACATTTTTTCAAAAAAAATAACCTAGTCATGATAGGCTACGTAAATCTTTGTGTAGCCTATCACGTCTTTCTTTTTCTTTCTTTCTTTTTTTTTTGCCAGAGTGGAAATAGCGGTGGCGGCAGCCAGTTGGAAGACCGGCTGCCGCCGGAGCCGCCACCGGAGCCACCGCCGCCCGGAAGATCCGCCCCAGGTGAGTCTCGTCCCGGGGGGGATCCGCGGGGAGGTGGGGGGGCAGGCCGTTCCGCCACAGAGTTTGGGGGGCCGAATGCACTGGCATTTGGCCTCACCATGATCCGTGGCGGAATTCTCTGCCATCCCTAAGTCCAAGTCAAAGGAGGTTGAAGGAGATGCTTAAGAGGTCTTATGATTGCCAGGTTCAAATATTTGAAAGGCTGTCCCATAGAAGATGGAGCAAATTTGTTTCTGTTGCTCCAGAGCAAACCAATTATAAGAAAAAGAATTTAGATTAAATATAAGGAAGGATTTGCTGAAAGTATGAGCCGTTAGACAGTGGAACGATCTGCCTCAGAAGGTGGTGGACTCTCCTTCATTAGAGGTCTTTAAGCAGGGGTGGATGGGCACCTGTCAAGGGTGTTGCGGTAGTGGATTTCCTGCATCACCTACATGAGCTTTTAAGTCCCTCCCAACTCTATGATCCTGTGGAAGGAGGGAAGTAGAAGCTCCCAGAGGGAGTCAGTCATTCTTGCAAGCTTCCCCTCAGCCTATTCATTCACTCTGATTAGAATCTGGCCAATAACGGAAGTAAACCCTTTGCTGACTTTTTAAGTGAGACTATATATATATATCTCTCCCCTAATGTTTCCTGTGCATTAAGTCCACTTCCTTGATATGCCAGGAAGGACATTATAAGGTATCTTAAGTTCACACTGCAGGATATCCAGACAGGAGACATACCCCAACTCAATCTAGTTATCCTACATCAGACATCTGCTAGGAAGTTTATTCAGCTGGACAAACAGGCAAGATATACAAAAGGAAGGTTCTTTTAAGCAATAAAGTGTGAATGCAGTCTTTCATTTGCATGAACTATACAAGATACTTATAAATGAGGAAAGAGAAATCTATAATTCTGATAGGTAGCATCACAGCCAGTATTTTTTTTAAAACCGTAATATCTAAGGGTCCCTTTGCCACAAGCTTTGCCATGGGAAACACACAGGGGGAAGTCACCTTGCAGTGACTTTCCAAAGTCAAAAATCACTGTGTGTTCAACAGCACCTGATCCACACAAGATCATATAATTGTTACAATATAATCCTCAAGTGTAATCCACCTAGCAGGATGTTGCAGATTGAAGACAAAAGATAGATTACGCACCACCCCCAAGTGACCTTGACAGGCACATTTTACACTTTGTGATGTAGAGGTTAGCCTGCTGGCTTTAGAGCAGGCGGCACCAGGTTCAAATCTCCTTTTGCCCCAAAAGCTCACAGGGTGACCTTTAGCCAGGCATATTCCTAACCTTCCTCGCAGGGATATTGTGAGGCTAAAATGGTGGAGGGTGCTTTTGGAAGTGTGGGTGCAGCTCAGCAAGCTTCAAAGAGAAAAGGGAAAGACAGATGTGTCTGCATGGAATGGGGGGTGGGGTGGAGAGAGGACCTCCAAGCTTCCTAGACTATCCTCTGATCTGTGCTGTCCTTCCTTCCAGTGCTAGACTGATGATCTTAGGGTTGCTGATCTCCCTTCTTCTTCATGCTCTTGCCTCTCAGAGATGAGGCATCTCTTTGGGTCTCCCTCCATCTTGAGTTGGGGACCCTCCTACCTACTGCATTTCCTGCAGTAAATGCAAGCTTTCTTATTCCTTTGACCCAGAGTCTCCAGTGTGACTTATCCAGGGTAAAGTGGGCTCCTCCAGCTAGGATTCCACACAGCTCAGCCTCGTCAGGTGTATCGCTGCTCTGCTAACAGATCCAACCCCTTTGCCAGTATTAAAGCTCATGTGAGCCTGCCTTATGTAACGTGAGCGGCTGAATAACCGAGTCCACAAAGTGAAGGCTTGGCAAAGCCAAGTTTCCTTGCAAGGCCAGAGCTACGCTACTGCTTTTTATTGCTATTGAAATGCACTGATAACTGTGGGGACACATTCTGTATACCGCTTTTCTAGCGTTATTTCCCGCTTTTTGTTCCGTATTATCCAAAATACCGCAACAGATGTCACTGTGTGCGCTACAAGGTATAAATGCACAAAAGGAATATAGTGTCACCATGATGGGATTGAATCTATATGACACGAGCTGTAGATCTGGCCTTGGTTATAAAAGGCACACAAAAAGGCTGAATAGAGCTGAATTTTTGTATACAAGAAGCGCAAGTTAAGAAGCAAAACCCCTTTGGCTCCCCCTGGCTGTTAGGCAACATGCCCCACTCTTGTGACCCCTGTTTGCACCCAGGTCTAGCTGCATGCATCTAGGCCAGTTAATTAGCCCTGCAAGGGGGGACCAGAGGTAATGTGATAGCTTTAAAACTCCAAGGACAAATTAACCCTTAGGTGCACCTGAATTTTGGTGTGATCTCCTGCCATTGCTATTCCAAGTTCCAACACCTTATATTGCGTCAGACCACTGTCTCCCTCTAGCCCACTCTGTCAGACGGCAGCTGTCTGTGACCTAGGGCAGGCATCATTCCTACTTCTGCCATCCTTGTAACTAGAAATGCAAGGGACTCAATCAGGGATCTCATGGATGTAAAGCATTGTTCCTCAAGCTATGAACCAAGACCTCTCTCCAGTGCTGCCTCCAGGTTTGGGAGTGGGGGGCACTGTCAATGGGCCCCCTCCGTCAAGGAGTCTAGCTTCTCACTGCCATTGTCACCAGCTGCTGTTCCTCTTCATCCTCTTATCATTGCTACCACTTGCTTGACAGGCAGAGAACCAGTGAGAAAGTAGGCCGTGGCATCTACTGCTCCTCTTCACACCCACTGCTGTCTGGGCCAGAGCCTCTCCTCTTAAGTTCAGTATTCCTGTTCCTGGCTGATTGGTCAGCTTCACCCCAATCTGCGCTGGTCCAAAGTTGTGACAACATTAAGACCAACTGGCCAAACTTAGATGTTCAAGGATTCAGACAGAGAGCGCTTCCTTCCAGATGCGGCTTTTATGGTCCTATCACCCTGCCTCATTCATGGAATTGAGTCCAGATGACTTGTTACCTTCCCATGTTTTCCCACTGCTGCTTACATCTTTTCTCATTCCACACACACACAAAAAAAAGCCAGTTAAGGAGGAAAAGGCGGAATAGCTGCACAATGCCTTTTGATAATGAGCCCTGGGAAGCACCCAGAGAGTAGCAAAGAAAAGTGTTTTGTGGAAGGCAAAGATACACCGATCTCTATAGTTCCCAAAGGCCAGCGAATGTATTGTTACATTGATTTTATTCCACCTGTTTTCCAAGCTGGTGCACGTAATTAGTCCCACACTCCTATTTAATCCTCACATCAAGCTTGTGAGGTAAGTTAGGCTAAGAGCTAGTGACTGGCAAAGGTTACCCAGTCAGCTTCATGAATGGGGATTTGAACTTGGGCCTGCCCAGACCTACCCCAACACTTACAACTACACCATGCTGGGTCTCCCTGCAACAGACGGAGGACAATCCATGCCCACCTTTTCAATATTGAGTAAGACACCTGGAAAGAATAGGGTAGCCTCTTACGCATCACCAAAAATGAGGAAATGTATGACCAACAACAACCAAAAGGAACAAAAGAAGGTGCGGATTGGCATAACATTTGCATGTGCTCATTTATATTTATAGATAAAAATGTAAAAATAATAACTATAATTTAAATAGAGATAAAATCCACCCCCTCATAGTGGAGAAGAGCAAGAGTGTGACCAGGTTTCCTGTGTGCCTTGCTCAGTTGTGCTGTCCAGGTACTACCTGTCCAAGGCCCCTGCTGCTCACCCGTCTTAGTGTTTTTGAGCTTTAAACCCAACTTAGACTGGATAGCCCTTCAAATAAAGGATGCTTTCAATCAGGCCGCTGTCTTCTCATAGCTCTTCAAATAGAGGACTGTTGTCTGTGAAGTAGGCCACCTGGCCAATCTAGCCAAGAAACTTGGGCTTAAGACAGATATAATATTAGGGATGGCCATTGTGGGGAAATCCTGTTCGCTTTTAGCTCGATGGATCCCCATTGGACCCCCGACTCAGCGAGCATTTGCGAGCCAGTTCCCCAAACCTGGGAATTTTCCCACCTTTAAAAAAAAATCTGCAAGCCGTAATTTGCACAAAATTGCATGTATAAATATTTACAGCGATCACAATTTACGCAAAATGGCGGCCGCCAATAGTGCGATTTGTGCATAATTGCAGGCGTGAATGAACATTTACGCCTGCAGTTTTGCACAAATTGCACTACGTACAACCATGATTTTGTGCAAATCGTGATTTCTGTAAATATTTATACCCACAATTTTGCGTGAATTGTGATTTGCACATTTTTTAAAAAAAGTGGAAAACCATGAGCGGATCCTTGTGCAAGCCTGGGGATCCATGAACTGGAGTCCAGGGGGCCAGGCTGGCGAAAACTCACTGAGCTCTACCCCCAAACCAGATTCCTCTGACATCCTTATATAATATAAAAAAGATGGCCAGCTCTCTTTCTGTATTACCACTCACATCTAGCATGCCACCGAATTGAATGCGGACATATCATTCCTGACCTTCCCCACTCACTCACCTGTTTGATCAGTGCTGCTGCAATGCCCTCTTCCTGCTGCTGGAAAAAAGCACTCTGTAGCCAGGAGTCTGAGATGGACAGAGGTACAGCCGCCACCTGTCTTGGGCACCCACCTGTTCCCTTGCTGGAGGAGAAGGAAATGTCAGCAGGAGCAGGCGGGGGAGCAGGAAGAGGCCAGGAGTTCTTTTTGTACCTTACATCTGTCTTCAGACTTGCATATTCAGGGGTGAGAGTGGTGGGCAGTTTGCATCCCATTCCCCCCCCCCCGACTACAAATGTCAACAGATGAAGACATTCTGTTATACTACAGGTTGCAACGAAGTGGCTCTTCAGATGAATTATTCTTAGGGCTATCACTAGATTGAAGAAATTTAGTTGATTAATCATATGGGCTTTAATTTAGTCAACTTTGCATAAAAGGCATAAAGCAATAGGCCTAAAGAAAAACCATGCTTTAAGATGACACATCACAGCTGGGACTGTTTTAGAAGAGGCATTCCTTCCTGTCTGTGAGAGAAGATGGGACTATCTTAGAAGAGTATCACAGAAGCTGGGACTATCTTAAAAGAGTATCACAGCTGGGACTATCTTAGAAGAGGCATTCCTTCCTGTCTGTGAGAGAAGCTGGGACTACTCAGAAGAGTATCACAGAAGCTGGGACTATCTTAGAAGAGGCATTCCTTCCTGTTTGTAAGAGAAGGGCCGCTTCAAAAAGATGGTGACTACCTCATAGGAACATAGGAAACTGCCTTATATCAAGTCAGATCATTGGCCCGTCAAGCTCAGTATTGTCTACACTGACTGACACTGACAGTCACTACCAGTGACAGACACGAAGGAATGCCTCTTCTAAGATAGTCCCAGCTGTGATACTCTTTTAAGATAGTCCCAGCTTCTGTGATACTCTTCTAAGATAGTCCCATCTTCTCTCACAGACAGGAAGGAATGCCTCTTCTAAAACAGTCCCAGCTGTGATGTGTCATCTTAAAGCATGGTTTTTCTTTAGACCTATTGCTTTATGCCTTTTATGCAAAGTTGACTAAATTAAAGCCCATATGATTAATCTCTCCAGGGTCTTTCCCCAGCGCTACCTGGAGATACCAAGGATTGAACCTGGGACCTTTTTTCATGCAAATGATGCATTCTGCCACTAAGGTATGACCCTTCTCCTACCTTCTGCAGTTTTTATAGATATTTCTAAAAAGAAAAAAGTATGCTATCCAAGTAATCAGGGCATCATTTTAGTCAATCAAAAGTTTTAAAATCAATGAATTGACCCTATTAAGCCCTATAGAGGCATTTCTTTTTCCAGATGAGTAATATCACATGGAAACATATAGCAGGGCTGCACATGCTAACCCTGCCCTGTTGTCACATCCCCTGCCTGCCCCATGTTGTCCATGCATTGCGGGCACATTTTCAAGGGGTAAGCCAGTTGAACATGTGCGGGATGTCCCCATTAACTGCAACCACCTCCAGTATCAGAGGCAGTGAGCCTATGTACGCCAGTTGCTGGGGAACATGGGTGGGAGGGCCCTGCTTGCAGGTTCCTGGTCGACAGCTGTTTGGCCACTGTGTGAACAGAGTGCTGGACTAGATAGACCCTTGGTCTGATCCAGGAGGGTTCTTTTTACGTCCTTATGTTCTTAACCCTGATCACTTTTCCTCCTTCAGACCTTCTTTCTATGCATGGACAGAGTGGGGGATAGGCTGGCAGGGAACACAAGCTGGGACACAACGTGTGTTGTTACTCATGTAGGGAGAAACACATCTAAATAGTCACTTGGTAAAGCAATCCTTTGCATCAGGGGTGTCAAACCTCTTTCAGCCACTTCCAGGGGCCCCCACTGCAATGGTGGGTGGTGCCAAAGGCAAAATGGGGTGGGACCAAAATACCAAAAATACCAGCATATTGTAGCTTGAAGTCAGTAACTGAGCCTTAGCAGGGGCATTTCAGAATGGGAGGGGTGGGAAACCATGCAAAAGCTGGGAAATCATCAAACAGCTGGCCAGAGAAAGGGGCCATGATCCTTGGGGGAAGCTCAGAAGGCTGGACTGAATTTGGCTCATGGGCCTGAGGTTTGACACCCCTACTATACATGTTCTACTTAGAAGTAAGCCCCATTGTTTTCTATGTGGCTAGCTCCAGGTAAGTTTTTATAGGATTGCAGTCAGATTTTACCAACGTAAAGCATTGGTAGTTTTGTTAGGATCTGATACTGATCTGAAACTTCTCTTCCTCTGAACTGAAACATTGAGTATTTCCATCAAATGAAATATTGTTGTAAGAGACAGAGAACAAAACAAAACAGGAAGTTTATTTGGTTTTGTTGGCATGGCTTCATAAAAAAAAATCTTAATCTAAATACAAACCAGCATCTGCCCTCTTGAACTTTCCCATGCAGAGCAGTGCTTATAACCATACTGATTAATCCAGTTCCTTTAAAAATAAAAATAAAAGCTCTTACCATTTTAATTTGATCTCCTAGGCCTTTTAAAATCCCATTTCTCTGGGCACACTTCCTGTTTCAGAATGTGACTTCTATCCTCAACATGCACCGCAACCCTTCCCCCACCTTCCTTCTTGCAACCGGGATTAATATAATTGCTGCAAAGGGGGAAGAAGAAGGGGGAAATATTGCTTTATTCATATAAAGGGATTATCGGGGGCCAGAAATAAATCTCCTGCTCTGGGTGTAGCCAGAGATCACATTGCAGAGCAGGGGCTTACAGGAGAGGTAAAAGCAGCTCCAGGACAGAATGTTGCAAACTATCATTTGGTTGGAGGCTGGGGGGCGGGAATGAAGTATATTCTTTCAACTGTGGCTGATTTCCTGTGTAAACTAAAACCGGGTGATATTCCATGAAGACAATCCAGCTCCAAATAATTACAGGAAATGAAATCCATTGTGGAAAAAGACAGCTTCAGTATAAATTCCCAGATGAGGTATCTTTATCGCTACATTTCAGGCTGGTTTCATTTTTCGAGGGTTGCTTGCATACCTGTAAGTGATTACAATGTCTGATGATTGATTTGCATATGCTAATTTGGATGGATGGATGCAAATTTAGAAACAATGTAAGTTAAGTAAAAACACTACGCATCTCACCATGGCGGAGAAAACTAGGACCAGGTGACCATGTGCTTGCTCAATCTGCTCTCCAGGTGGGCACGTTCAAGGCCCCTGCTGCACTCCCTTCTTATGGTCCTTTATCTTTAAACCAGAATTGGGCTGGGCAGCCCTTCAAATAGAAGACCGTCCTCTATAAAGTAGGACACATGGCCATCCCACATATACTTGAAACTGCCTCCCAGAACACATGTATCAGGGGTGGGGAACCTCTTTCAGTCCAAGGCCGAGTTCAGTTTTGGAGAAGCTCTCAGGGGTACATTCCAGTGGTGGGCAGGCTAAAAAAAAAAATTAGAAGGCAAATAGCAGCATATTGGAGTTTAAAACTGCCAGTAATTAAGCCTTAGGAGAGGCATTTAATAAGAACACAAGAAGAGCCATGTTGGATCAGGGTCCATCTAGTCCGGCATTCACACGGCGGCCAACCAGCTGTTGACCAGGAAACCACAAGCAGGACATGAGTGCAATAGCACCCCCACCACCACCCATGTTCCCCAGCAGCATATGGCTGTGAGAGCTGGACTATAAGGAAGGCTGAGCGCCGAAGAATCGATGCTTTCGAACTGTGGTGCGGGGGAACACTCTTACGAGTCCTCTGGACTGCAAGGAGGTCAAATCAATCCATCCTAAAGAAAATCAACCCTGAGTGCTCATTGGAAGGACAGATACTGAAGCTGAAGCTCAAATATTTTGGCCACCTAATGCGAAGAGAAAACTCTCTGGAAAAGACCCTGATGCTGGGAAAGACTGAAGGCAAAAGGAGAAAGGGACGGCAGAGGATGAGATGGCTAGATAGCATTACCGATGCAATGAATATGGACTTGAGCACACTCCAGGAGAGAGCGCAGGACAGGAAGGCCTGGCGTGCTATGGTCCATGAGGTCACAAAGAGTTGGACACGACTGAATGACTGAACAACAAAATTGCCTCTGATACTGGAGGAAGCGTATAACCATCAGGAGTGGTAGCCATTGATTGCCTTCTCCTCCAGGAATCTGTCCAACCCCCTTTTAAAGCCATCCGAGTTGGTGGCCATCACTACAGCTTGTGGAAGTGAATCTGTAGTTTAATTATGTGCTCTGTGAAGACATCCTTCCTTTTATCTGTCCTGAATCTCCCACCAATCAGCTTCATTGGATGACCTTGGGTTCTAGTATTATGAGATATTTCCATCTTTTAGAATGGGGAAAAGAACTGCACAAACGGGAAACTGCCAAATGATCAGTGGTTGGGGGAAAGGGGGTGGGGTGGGGTGGGGGGCCTTCTGGGGAATCCCGGAGGGCCAGATCAGGACCATGAGAGATTATGTAACCTCATTATGTAATGGTATGAAAAAGTTGGTACCTGAATTTGCTTATTTCCCTCTTCCCTCCCTCTTCCATTTTCCATTGGTATCACGTGTCTTAGACAGTAAGCAGTCATTTTAAACTATAAACTGCCTTGAGTACTTTGGCAGAAAAGTGGCAAATAAATCTAGGAAAGAAAGAAATATCCCATAAATCCCCTCACCCTCAATACCTAGCGCACAATGACAGTGACTCAGAGATCAGCTGCCCAACCTGATGCCTGTTCTTGCTGAAAGGCAGGGGCCAACCCCCCAGGAGCCACTGGTCCTTTGGCCAGTGACTGAAGAGTTCAATCGACCCCAATGATTGGCCGCAAGTTATACAGTAAGAACAGAAGACAACCAGTTTTTGCCAACCTAAATAATATTTTTCAAATAGTACTCTGAAGAAGGAATTCTACCAATAGCAAAAGTAAACCTATAAAACATCTCCAGTTCTCTTTCTGACCTCTTAGCAGTTCACGGAGCCTCTGCTGGTTTTGCTTGGGTGATCTGCCGATTTGAGTTACTCTGCAGATGATCCTGTGCCAGTGCTAAAACGAGAGAGGATTTCTGGGCAAAAAAAGGAGCAAGCCATTTGGTTCTTCAATTCACACAGATGTTAGAACAGAACAAATAATGAGGCAGACTATCTAAAAGACTCATTCCTCAAAGATGATAGTTCTGCGATATCTCTGTGTCCGTTGTTCTTAAACTTTGATGCACTAAAAACAACAAAAACACTAGTGTAGCTTATTCTCTGCAGATTTCCACAAAGTATTTGTGTTATGCTTTTCCCAGTTGTGGGCCTGTTAGCAGCTGTGGAGGAATGCGTTGCAGCAGGGATGCAAAGCCTCTTTCAGCCCATTTCAGAGAAGCTTTCAGGGGCCGCATTCCACTGGCGGAGGCAGAAAATATCAATAATACTAGCATATTTGGCTTAAAGTTCCTGTTGCTGGTAACTAAGCCTTAGGGGAGGCATTTCAGTGTTTTAGAATGAGGAAAAATTCTGCAGAAAAGCTGGGAATCCACCAAGCTGGGTGGTTGGGTGAAATGGGGTCAGTAGAGGCTGGTGACTCCAATGCCAGTGGGGTGGTAAATCTGCTACGGGTTTTGGTCAGAACCAGTCAGAACTCCAAAGGAGCTATTCAAGGTGCTTTGTCCCTTGGATAGCTCCTTTAGAGTTCTGACTGGTTTGCACCTTGGATAATGGACCTAAAAGAGCTGACTGGTTCTGACTGAAACCCGGAGCAGATTCACTGCCCCACTGACATTGGAGCCACCAGCCTACACTGAATTGGGTGGGGTCAGAGGAAGGGAGCGTGGCCATCTGGAGAACCCTGGAGGCCCCTATTTGGCCCCCCAGGCTGAAATTCTGCACATCTGCTTTACAACATGGAGAAAATGGTGTGAGAGAGGTTTGTCAGTAAAAATAAAAATGCCGGAAGATAGGATCACAGGTCTCCTGTCCACATCATGTGTGGTTTGGCCCTTAAACGAACGCTCCTAAGTAAATCAAAATGAACATTAAAATACGAGTTCTGCTTTTGATCAGAGCCTTTGTCAGGACCTTAAAAGGTCACCATTTGAAACTCTGCTTTTAGGGGCGGGGGAATCTGCTCTTTCCACCTTCTGCTCCTTTTTCTCTGGCCCTCTTCCACCCTAACAAATATTCGTAAGTATATACTAAAAATAATCAAAGTAGGCTGAATGTAGCATTACATTTATGCAGCCCAAGGGACTTTGCTTGAATGTGCTGAGTGAACCTGCTCTAATAACTTACATGGGGAAATCCATAGTGCAAATCAGTGGCCTTGATATAATAAAGTCTATGTGATCAAAAAGAACCCAAAGGAATGATGACCTATGAAAAGATATTCTTTTAAATATATATATATATATATATATATATATTTTCAAACAGATTACTTTACAAAATAGATCACTGCACACATTAAGACATTACTATTTTTTTAGACATTTAATACACTAAAACCTATTACAAACATTAAAAAAGAGTTAGACCAATCAAATACCTGATAATAGTAAAACATCTAGACATAAATAACTTTTGCAGTGAGACACTATAATAAAGGAAATGGATTACCACGTACCACACCTTGAAGAAAAGAGATATTTTAACTGTTGGGCTCCTTGTTACACACACCATGGCGTTACACACCAAGTTACATACCAGTAGCAAAGTTTCCTCCCACCCCAACATCACATTTAGGCACGTGCAATGCTTCCGACTCCCGCAAACGGGAGCTGATGCCAGTCCCACAGCTGGGGTCAACAACAGCTCCCCAGTCTGAGCCGGGGACCAATTAGCCACTTCCCACATCTGGGTGACCTCTGCAAAGTGACTGCAGACTCTGGTCTCACCCATCAGCCGGAGAACCAAAACCAACTAGGAGACTACAGTCTGCTTCCTCCCAGGATAAACATAACAGCAAGGAGGAGCAAAGGGCTGGATGTGCCTGATCTCGTCTGATCTTGGAAGCTAAGCAGGGTCAGCCCTGGTTATTACTTGGATGGGAGGCCATCTGGGAATCAGGCTTCCTGCATTGAGCAGGGGGTTGGACTCAATGGTCTTGTAGGCCCCTTCCAACCCTATTGTCAAGGAGGTCGCCCCTGCTGCCTTCTGAAATCTTCAGGTAGCCAGAATCAACACACAGACAATAGGGCTCTTTTCCAAGGCTTTATTCCCATTCAACCTCATGACGCTTACAGATGCTAATTGCTTGATCCTACGAGTGAGACTTAAGAGGGCTGCCTACTCGGGGGTTCTAACCTTAGGAATCAGTTGATCTCCATTTGGAGGGGAAGGCGGGAAACCTCTGTACTTATGAGCTAGGAGGAGAGAGCCCACCCCTTTCCCGTGGGCCATCGGGTGCCGCTGTTGCTGTCACGCCAAGCGGGTTGAGCACCTCTTCTCAGCGCCCGCCATCTCGTGCTTGAGGGTGCACCGGCGCCTAGCGTCCAGAAACTGCTGTTGCTCCGCCCTCTCCCTGCCACGGTCACTATCACTCTCAGGAATGTGTACCAGGAGGGGCTCTCCCCATGGCTGCTCCTCTGAACAGTGCGCGGGTTCCTCTCCCACGGTTTCTCTCTCTTCCTCAGAATCAGAACTGCTTTGGGGCTCTCTGGGCTCCGATCCAACCCTGACACCTATGATTCTATTAGATTTATGAGACCAAGCTAGCCCTGCACATTGGCCAGAGAAGGAATAGCTGCAGGGAGTTTGTTTCACCCTTTCCTGCAAGAAAGAACACGTATACAAACTTTGAAACTAAGAACTGGTGCCTGAGTTTTGCTCTTTTCCCCCCTCCTGCCTCCTAATCCCCTTTCCTTTTGTGTCATGTCTTTTAGACTGGAAACTTGAGGGCAAGGACTGTCTAATTCTTAATCTTCATAAGCCACTCTGGGAGCCTTTTTTGGCTGAGGAGTGTGGTAAAAATGCTGTAAATATGCTGTGAATAAAGATCCCAGAGTCCAGGAAGAACTAGGGTAGATGATAGTGGGCTACAAAATAGTGGGGAGGAGGGGCAGCAGTGCAGTCTATTAGCTGTTGCACCTCATGAGCCATACACTGTTTGGCTCAAACACAGATCTACAAGTGAGTTCCTATAGATCAGGGATTCCAACACAAAATTCACAAAGGAGTTAGTAGATACGATGGCAATGTGTCCTACTTTACAGAGGACCGTTTGAAGGTCTGTAAGAGGGTAGTCCTCTATTTGAAGGCATCTCCTATTTGAAGGACTGTCCAGTCAAAGTCTAGTTTAAAGATAACAGACCATAAGAAAGGAGAGCATCAGGGGCCTTGAAGTTGCCCACCAGCTTCAAGTTGCAGTTTCTGAAGCTGCATGCTTTGCTGGGCAAAGAAAAAGACACAGGTCACCTGGTCACTGTCACGAGGGTGAGATGTATTGCATTTCTATTTAAATGATAGTAATCATTTCTAAATTTGCATCTACATTAGCATAAACCATTTTTATGCAAATCTTGTCCTCTTCTGTTCTCGTTCTTTGATGGCACATTTCTTCCTTTTTGGCTGTGTGTAAGTGGCTACCCTATGCCTAAAGACCTGTTCAATAGCAACCAGCTGATACACAGATTTACAGGTGAGTAACATGGAGGATAGGAGATACGTGGTGAACACAAGGCCAGCGGCAGAGAGAGATATTTTTTAATGTTCCATTTTACTTGCTGCTGTTAAAACTCTTGGGAGACATAAATCCTTGCTGATCTAGTCACACCAGTAGATCTCAACCTACTTTCTGCCCACCCCCGAGATACAAGATGTAACAGCCACAGTAGCATACAAAATATTACCATCCAATTTTACAGAATAAAACAACCAATCCAGAGAATGAAAATGACAAACTAAAATAACATCGGGCTAAAATGGCAGGTATCAGAGTAGCATGAATACATCCCAACAGTTTAAAAGCCTGGAAACATTTTTTGAAAATGGTCTTCATGTGGCACCCAAACACACATCACAGTAGGCACCAGGCTCGCTTCCCTGGGGAAAGGTTTCCAAAGGTGGAGTGTGTTAGAAAAAAGGAGACTCCATAACCGTTGGCGTCTCAAGTTACGTAAGAGCCTGAGTGGCGGGAAAATATAGGCGGAGCAAAAAGGGAATCATACTGACGCGCTCATGACTAACAGCTTGGTAAGCTGATAGTGACTGTTTATTGGATATTAACTTAGTGAGCCGATGTACTAACTGTTTCATTGGTTACTGGTAAGAACAATAGAAGCGATATGATATAAAGGGCTTTTGCACACGTGTCTCGGGGTCCAGACTGCTCTGCACCCGTTTTGCAAAACGTTCAATAAAATAGTGTTGGATCCACTGCTGCCTGCCTGGCATTCTTGTCTTCTAAACCGAAAGCAAGGACTTTTTATCTAACAATTGCCACAATGAGGGTGGCCACTTGTGAATCACCAAAAAACGGGGGCATGAATTTGTATACAATACACTGATGTATATGTATAGATGAAAACAATAACAATTTAGAAACAATTATTATAATTTAAATAGAAATACAGTACATCTCACCATAGCGGGGAAGACTGTGACTTGGTGACCTGTGAGCCTTGCTCAGTCTGCTGTTGATGAGCAACTTGAAGGCCTGGCTCTTCCTTCTGACGGTTTCCTTCTTTCTACTGGAATTGGACAGGGCAGCCCTTCAAAGAGAGTTTGCCTTCAAATAGTGGATGGTCCTCTGGCAGTTCTTGAAACAGAAGACTGTTCTGTGTACACGTGGGAAGTGCCTAACATTGCATTGATAATGTATATCAGAAGCGTCCAGGAGCTGAAGATGGCCAAAGATTTTACCATTCCTGATTGGGGTGTGTGAGTTTGTATGCATGTGTCAAAGGGAGAGGAATATCTTATTTATAAAAAGGGCCCTGCAGGTTAAATGTACTGTACATAAGATCTAGACTTTTAGCTTTGCCGTTTTATATCTGTATTTTAAATCTCTGCATTGCTGCTAGGTTTTACTCTGGTTTTATTCTGGTTGTATTGTTATATTGTGGTTTTAATGTTTTTTATTTTATATTGTTTTACCATGTGCTTTTTGGTTTTAATTTTTGTGAACCACCCAGAGAACTTTGGCTATTGGGAGGTATAGAAATGGAATGAATGAATGAACAAACAAACAAACAAACAAATAAATAAATAAAATGTCCATAACAAGCAGTACATTTGCAAAATTCCACACCATAGTTCACATCTGTCAGTTGTCTTTGACCTCCATGATAGACTTCTGCTTCTTTTTCCAGGATTGCCAACAAAGAGTGAGATTGTATTAATATGTGATGCTGAAATGATTTTTTTTTTTTTTGTAGTAAAGGAATGCAGCGATACATCCCTGGGGGAACTAGAATGAAACCACCAGTTTATTTTATGTAACTTGCTGAGTGGCCATTATGATACAAAGTCACTCTTTCAAATTGACACCAACCGTAAGGGAGATTCGAACCAACTCTCTACAGGTAAGAGGTGAACATAGGGTAGTTTGAAAAAGAACATTTAAGCAGGAGGTTATGTGCAAGCCTCTGCCAAGCATTAACAAGGCTGTGAGTATGGAAAAAGCTGGTATTTTAAGGGTAACAATCATGACTGGGCAGACTCCCAAGAATGCAAATAAAATTAGAGGTATTTTTCCTCCTCTCTAGATCTTGCCCACTGTAACTTTGGAAACGTCATTAAAAATAATGATAAACCACCTAATACATTTTTTAATACATTATAGCCTTTAATCTTTCATGTTAATGGAAGAAAGGTTACCATTAGCTGCCCTGTACTTTGCTGTCCAAATCAGGCATTTGTTATAACCATGTTTTGCTGCTCTCCTGTATGCAGATGGTAGCGATTTCAGTTCAAATTCCATTATATTAACATGTGGAGCTGGGGCGGGGGGGTTGGAAGGCCAGGGAGTAACAGTGCAAATAAAACAGCACCATGTAGGCCTTGGGAAATGTATTGCTTTAACCACACGGGCCATTCCTAAGGGTGTGTCTCCATGCTGAAACTGTTTCATAAACATCTCTGATCAAAAGGAATTCTATTTGCTTCAATTGCTAAGATGCACTGGCGTAGACTTTTGCATGTTCTCTAGAGTGGGGATTTCTGGCTGGCCAACTGGAAAATCTCTGTATTTCTAAGTATTTAGATGTGTGAGAGAGGTTTAGTATAGCAGTTCATGAGATAGCACTGAGAGACTGGGAATTTTACTTTCAATGTCTTCTATGCCTTGTTCACAGAGGCTATCCCATTTTACTGTCCAACAACTCTACGAGGCAGATCAGCTTGAGAGATGGAGACCGGCCCAAGGCCACCCAGCAAGCTTCATGAACCTTCTTCAGATCCTTGAGAATGGTGGATGGTCAACATGTGGGCTGGGGGCAGGACCATTCCACCATTTGGCAAAGTGAGGTGCCTGTCTTAGCCAGCAGATGCTGGGGGGCAGGCGGGCAAAGTGTTGGAGGAGCGTGCTGTGTAGGGTAAGCATGGCCTGCCACCTCAGCTAGCCTGCTGCCCTCAAATGTGGTGAGAGGTACTATCCCTTCACTAGTATTGAATAAGATTCAGCTGTCAGTCTGGTTGGCTTCTGAATATGTGATGAGGCAGGGGTGCCATCTTGTCCTTCACGAATGGCAGCAAAATGGCTTGGTCCAGCCCTGACTAGGGGAACAGGATCACATCAATCTGAAGGTCTAAACTGGGGTGCCAAGCCTCTTTGAGCCCAAGGGCCAAATGCAATTCCAGAGAAGCTCTCAAAGGGCTACATTCCAGTGGTGGGTGGAGCTAAAGGCAAAAGGGGCGGGGCCAAAGGCAAAAGGGGAGAAGCAAAAATACCAGCTTATTGTGGCTTCAAGCTCGTACTGCCAGTAACTAAGCCTTAGGAGAGGTGTTTCAACCCTTTAAAATAGGGAAAACTGCATAAAACCCAGGAAGCCACCAAGTGATTGGTGTTTGGGGAAAAGGGGTATGGCCATCTGGGGAACCCCAGAGGGCCAGATTGGGCCCCCAGGTGAGTCAGATTTGGCCCCTAGCCCTAAGTTCTACACCCCTAGTCTAATATTTGGATATAACTTTTACACATAGAAGATCTGGGAGGGGCCATAGCTCAGTGTGAGAGAGCACCTGCTTTGCATGGAAAAGGTCTCAAGTTTGATCCCCGGCTTCTCCAGGTAGGGCAAGGAAAGAATCCTGCCTGAAACCTCCGTGAGCCACTGCCAGTCAGCGTCAACAGTACTGGGCTAGATGAACCAATGATCTGACTCAGTATGAGGCAGCTTCCTATGTTTCTATCTATTCAGATCTTCAAATCTGTACATGGAGTTTGAGACAGCGAGTACACTCCCATAGTTCCATGTGCTGATCAGTTCCATGTGCTGATTATCCACATTCCCAAACATCTGATGGATGTTTAGATACATGGGGCCCTGATCTCAGGCCCGTCTCGTTCAGGTCCAACACTTTATCCACTAAACCACTGAGGCTTCATCACTAGGGTGGCCACTGTGAAGTGGCCCAAAAGAGGAAATGTATCACTAAAAAAAGAAGAGAAAAACTGAAGAGAAAAAAGAAGAGAAATGTGCATATGCCAACATATATGTATAGATGCAAATTTAGAAATAATTATAATTGAAATGGAGATACAGTACATCTCACCATAGTGTAGAAGACTGTGACCAGGGGACCTGTGTGTCTGCCTTTTCAGTCTGCTGTTCAGTTGCTAAGTGTGGATAGGGAACAGCTCTTATGGTTCCTTAGGTAGAATCCAACATAAGTCCTACTTAGAGAAGGCCCATTGAAATGAATGGGACTTAAGTTAGTCAGGATTAAGTCCCACTCATTTCAATGGGTCTTCTCTAAGTAGGACTTATGTTGACTTTTACTCTTTATCTTTAATTGGACAGGACAGCCCTTCAAACAGAGAACGCTTTCAAACAGAAACCAGTCTTCAGGCAGGCCTTCAAACAGAGAACTGCCCTCTGTAAAAGAGGAGCCATGGACACTATCACATGAGAGCTCTGTCTCTTCAAAAGACAATTCTACCATAATTTCCTAATCTTCTTCTCCACGTTCCCAACTGCTGCAGGAAGTTGAATAGCCACTAGGTTAAACTATGTCGTTCTTGACATAGTTACTTACAGCGCCACCCATGGCAGTGCCACAAAAGCATTATGTATGTATATGATCAAGCCCATTCACACTTGTTTCCCTTTTCCCTTGCTACCCCATGCTGTCCATGGAAAGCAGCGGAGGTTGGTGGCTCTGATGTTAGTGGGGCGATGAATCCGCTCTGGGTTTCAGTCAGAACTCTAAAGGAGCTATCCAAGGTGATTCACAGCTTGTATTGCTCCTTTAGCATTCTGACTGAAACTCAAAGTGGATTCGCCACCCCACCGACATCACAGCCACCAGCTTCCACTGATGGAAGACCATGGGCAAGATGGTCTAGGCCCAGTGGAGAATGGGAGAAATTGCCAACCAAGGCCACACACGCTATCCAGTTCATGCCCAAAGAATCTGGTGGGAAGGCCCCAACTACAAATTCTTCCCTCACCTCCTGTAAGTTCCATAAAAAATTGTTAAATTTCTGACAGGACATTTTCTCTTCTTAAAAAAAATTCTTATCTGTGGCTCCTATAGAAAAAAAACCTCTCCTCTCTGTGGCTCCTATATAAAATGTTTTTGTTAATTTACATAGTTTTGTGGTGGTTCTCATCTTAATTTTAACATGAGAAATAGTATTCCCCAAACACACCCACCTGAAAAGGAATCATTACAATTTACTGTGGCTTCAAAATCACTGCAACACTAACCATTTTTCAAACACGGTAACTAAGGATCTTTTAGCACAGTGGAGATGAGGTTATAAGACCGTTGTAAACACGTGAACATGAGAGAGGCAGTTGCCTCATTTTTCTGCCTCAAGCATGGCTGACAACCCTCCAAATAAAGCCAATGGGCAAGGACTTAGATTTCAGGGACACCAGAACAGGGGACAAGGAAGCATGGAGAATTCTTGCTTTACTTTTCACACAGGTCCCTGGAGCAAAATAATGGCTCAGCCAAAGAGATTCTTCAGAACTGGGAATGAAGCATACTTGGCACAGCTGAATATCTGCAGCTAGCTCTGGACCCCAAAAGAAGCCATATGGAAGGGTTTAGCCTAGATTCCTCCCAGATTATGGAGCCAAAAGGAGCTGGAGTACTAAGCTCATAATGGTGACCTGGTTCATTGCAATGGAAAATGAGATACAGGTGTGTATTGCTTTTTATGTGAGGATTTGCACCCTCTATTGAAGTAAACAGAGTTCCCTCTGTGTGTTCAGGACTCTGGACCTGGGCTCATTTGTATACAGCGGGGGTGGACAACTTCTGTTTTGGCCAACAACTCCCATCAGCCCTAGCCAGCATATCCAATCATGAGGGATCATGGGAGTTGGAGACCAAAATATCTGAAGAGCCACAAGTTGCCTCCTGCTGGTATACAGGGATGGGTAGGAAGATGGATAAATTAGGGTGCAAGCCTATGCATGTTTAGACAGACAAAAGCCTGGCTGGGGAATGCTGGGAGTTGTAGGAATTTTGTCTGTCTAAACATGCATAGGATTGTACCCTTAATGGGTGCAATGAAAGTTATATGAAAGGTTCTGATGAAAACTGTTCTTCTCAGTTCCATAACCTTTCAAAAATATTGCTTTCCCATAGGGTTATTTTGGAAGAGAGCCCTGCTTTTAAACCCCAGGTGATGCTGGGAAGATTGATTTTGTTTTCTCCTAATCCAATCTAAGACTACCTTTCCAAAGATGAAACCATTGAATTGTAAATATTACAACTGCCAGCCGTTTATCATTAAACCGTGGAGCTCAGCAGGAGCAAGAGCAGTCGTCCTTTTATATCTACATTCCTATAATACCTACATTTGCTTTTTTAAAATCAAGCACTGGATTGCAGCCACAATAACTCTGAAAGTGCGCCAAGCCAGAGTGACATGCTACATTGGAAGAGGCCCAGGTAGCCATTATGCAGGATTGTGTCAAAGATTCACTTATGAAAGTCGTGATGTGCCTGGCCCAATAAATCAACATTGTTACACTGTTTTGTTTCCATTAACGTCCTTGTATTAGAGGTTTGACATAAGTCTTTCCTGCTGGTAAGAACTTGTTATAGAGTCTGTGTTAGCATCGCACTTAATTCCTACTTGTCTGTCTCAGCTGTCTGCCTCAGCTTTAATCCACACTGGCCATATGTGGATCGTGGTGTGTCATGTGACACCAAAGCTTCATATCTTCAGCCTCCATGTGCTACTTTCCCAAATCATGTAGTGATGATGTTGAGCACACTTATGGCTGCAATCCTACCTTGGGAGTAAGCACCGCTAAACACAACAGGACTTACATCTCAGCAAAGACCACAGGATTGCACAAGTGTTGATTTTAATAGAAAAAATAAGCATATGCTGAATGTATTTATTTATAATATTCATATGCTGCTCCAGTACATAAAGTTTTCTGTCTAGCTCACAATAAATAAGCATAAAAAAATGACGTAGGAAATAAGACATAAAATCATAACATCAGAAATAGCGGAAAGACAACAGAAAACAAAACAGTTAAATCAGATTTTAAAGCCAAGAGGCCCAGGCTGCATAAGTTATTTGAAAGGCCTGGGTGAACAAAACGGTCTTTACCTGGCACCAAAAATACTGTGAAAATGGCATCAGGCAAACCTGTCTGGGAAGGCTGTTCCATAATCGGGACGCTACTACCAGTGGAGGCTGGTGGCTCCAATGTCAGAGGGGCATGAATTGGACGGCTCCTTTAGAGTTCTGATTCTGACTGAAACCTGGAAAGGATTCACTGGTCCACTAACATTGGAGCCACCAGCTTCCCTTGGCTACTAGGGAGAAGGCCCCCTTTCTGGTGGCTACCTGCCTCATTTCATTCGACAGGGGTACGTACTCAGAACGTCTCTCCCACTGAATTCATTGAGTCTTAAAAGTAAAACAGCCTAATATTTCCCCTCGCTGCCATTTTCACAGGGCCATTCATGCCCCGAGGAAAGGGGAGGGGGCATTTTGGGCAACTTTGGGGGGTGTTGTCAGAAATCTGTGAATTGTCACCATGGGGGGATTACCATTACTTAAAATGAGGCAGCAGAAGGTTTTGCCTCTTCTAAAGACGCTCTGTGGCATAGGCCATACAGTGACACTCAGGGTGGAAACCAGCTGGCATTTATCTCCACTGTCTGGCTTACGGGCCAGATGGTTTGTCGCTCCTCCCACCCCCACCCCCTGCCTGATAATACGAGAAACAGGAAAATCAAAGCCACTTTTCCATCCTACATTAAGGTAAAACAAAAAACAAAGGAACCCTGTAGCCTTTCTTCCCCCCTTAAAACAAATTGCAAATTTTTGCCCCCACCATGAAAATCAAAGAGCAAAATTTGCTCCTCAGTTGGATGGATTGACTGAGGGTTCAAATGTTTCTGTGTTTCAGCCCTAGTTTTAAATCAGGAGCACAAATATGAATATAAACAGTATAAAACTATATTACAAACTATTGATGCTAATTACAGTAATGAAACATAAAAACAAAACTTGAATGTGTCACTCTCATAATTTTTAATTTTTATCAATAGCAATGCATAGTTCGGAAGCCATTCCTTACATTGCCAATCTAAAGACCCCAAAGAGTTCGTATAAAATGAGAGTGTTGGTGTGCTATAAGTTCTATAGCTTTTCAATCTTGAACAAGTGTATGGATGCTCTGCCCTTTATAGATTTATTCCCGTGGAGTTAATTTGGGATGTTATTACATGACTCCTTAGTGTGAATTTGTTCCAAGTTGTTTGTGTATTTAGGGCACAAACAACAAAACAGAGTAAGCAGCTTAAAGGCTTATAACTATAGATGATAGATTATCTTAGGCTAAGGGATTTTTATAGGGCAATTCAAGCAGGCAATTCTATGACCTCTCAGCATCCTTTGTATCTCTTTTCCATCACAAGCATAGTACCCTTCTGAGACCAGAAAAATATTAGAATAAGGAACTGCCACACACTGGTTTCAGCAATACCAATACAATGCTTTGGCAAGTACCTGAATAAGAGGGGGAAACAGCACTAAAGCATCAGTCTGCTGGTTAGATCTGAAGTAAATGCTTGAGATATATGTGTGTGTGTGATAATCCAGTTTTTTCTGCAAGCAAGCTGTAGGGAGGGATGAAAGACAAGAGCAAAGCATTTCCCATTCAGAGATTCTCTCCTGGATAAGAGATTATCTTTACTTCCTCCATCCCCCACCCCACTTCATTCTGTCCTCCGCTTGCAGGTTTGCCTTATGGTCAGAGGTCACTGAATTAATCACTTTAAACAAGAGCGTTTACTGAGCTTTCTGTATCTCTAGCACATCCTGCTCCGTTTTCTACCAGGTTCTTCTGCTGTTTGCAGGACAAAAGTCACTTGGATGAGGATCCTCATGAGACAAGCAACCTCCTGAAGCATCAGGGCTCAGATAAACCCTGCAAGGTGGGGAAATAGCTGCCATATGGCTAGCCAGAAGACCCCGTACATCAGCCTTTCCCTACTGGTATCCCTCCAGATAGTTGGGGCTAAACTCCAGCAGCATGGGCAGTGGTCGCAGATAATGGGAGTTGTAGTCCAAAACATATGGGGGGATCCTGGTTGGGAAAGGTTGCCATAGGTGTTGTAGTCAGGGGCTCTAGCAGTCTATCCCGTTAAAGCTAGTGCTGAACCTTAGCCTAGGAATGCTTGAGAAATTTAACCATCATGCTTGCCAGATGAATCAACCTGATCTTCATTAGAACATAGGAAGCGTCCTTCCTTTCAGTCAGACCACCGGTCCATCTAGCCCAATTCTGTCAACACTGACTGGCAGCGGCTCTCCAGGGTTCCAGGCAGGAGTTTTTCCAGCCCTGCTTGGAGGTGCCGGGGATTGGAACTGGGACCTTTTGCATGCAGAGTATGTGCTCTACCATATCTGCAGCCCCTTGACTAATGGGATGGAGCCAGATTTAGTCATACATAGACTAGACCCATTTACATCAATGGGACCTACATTAGATATGACTAACGAGTTCAATTGGTCTACTCTATGTATGAAGAAATCTGGATCCAGGCCACCATGTAGATTGGACATTAAATATGCAGCAGTTTTTTGCATTTCCCAAATGTTCTAACATAGTTCTCAGCACAAAATAGGAATCAACATGCAATTTTAAAATGTACATTTTGAGAGAAAAAACAGAAATGCATATTTTGAGCCCAAGAAAACTTGGGTAAAGACCCAATAAAGCTCACAGATGGCTCTCAGCTAGGGATGGATGGATCATGGGTCAGCTTTGCATTTGGTCAATCCCCATCCTATTTTCTGCTAATTTTTTAACAGCACAAAAATGGCATTTTAATCGCATGCTTTGCCCCTGAAATCCTCATTCTGTCTAGTTCTCAGTCATTTTTTTAACTGCACCAAAATCCACATTTAAATTGCATGTTTCCCCCCACCCCAATGCACATTTGCATATACATTTCTTGAGCCAAGAACTACATCACAAAATTCAGAGAAATAACTTTGCTCCAGTCCAGATTGCCGTGGCACCTCCTGCTTCTTGCATTAGACATTAGACTTGCATTAATCTGGCAAGTCTGGTTTGCTTAAAAACATGGACTGAAATTCTTGAGCATCCCTACTGTCAGCCTAACCTATCTTTGTGAGAATAAACTGGAATAAACCCACTGCTCTCCTTGGAGGAAGTGTGTGATCCAGAGTCAATAAATAGATAAGCAAGTCCCATTCAAACTAGCGGTACGGTAATGGAGCTCTCGTGCAGCTCCATTCATTTTCCTGGGGCTTGCACAAAAGAACTGCCCTGTGGATTGTTGTCACGGTCTGCTGCTTATCTTGCAGCATCTGTACTTTTATTAAAAATGTCTTTTATTGTATTTTATAACATTTCTGAATGGCTTATTTGATTGTTTTATAAGGGCCAAGACAGGCAGGAACAGGTGTAGATTTTCTGCTGCAGCTTCTCTCTGGCTTTGTTTCTGCACTGACATCTGCATCCAGCTCCAATTCCAGCATGTTTTCCCTGGGCCGGCATCAAAGGTAGGCATGGTTGGGCAGCTGCCGACAGTCCACATTCCAGGAGGGGCCCACTGGCAAGAGCCCCCTAGAGTTGCTCCTCCTCTTCATCATGCACCCTGCTTCTTCACCTGCCTCTTGCTCTGGCCCAGACAACGGCAGTGATGAGAAGGAGAAGCAGGAGGTGCCACGGCCTGCTTGCTCCCTGGCTGTCTGCCTCTCAAGCAAGCAAGCGGTAGCAATGATGAGGGAGGGGATGAGGAGCCAGAGCCGCTGGTGACAATGGTGGTCAGAAGGTAGATTCCTTGAGAAAGGGGGACCATCGAGGGTGTCTTGCCCAAGAGCATTCAAAAACCTGGACACGCACACTACTTTGGGCAGGCACATCTATCCAGTTAAGCATAGATTCAGTGGCCTTTGTTAAGGCAATCTGTTTGATTTTGTTTAATTTTTGGTAGAGGAAGGGGAAGTGACTTCATGACTGCTAGAAGGCTAGCAAAAAAGCACTTTGAACAGATACAGGAGGAGGTGGCTTCATGATCAGGCCCAGCACTAGGTTTGAGGGGCCCTGGGCAAAGTGCCCTCCTGGGTCTCCCAAGCTGCTTTCTCCCCATCACAAGCCCCCTCCCAGCACAACCCTGGCCCCTCTGCTGTCCTCCCACCAGTCACTCCACTACCCCCGCCACACCCCAAATAAGCTTATCAGATGTCAAGAAGGGATCCTTTTTTCTTTAAAATACACATATTTTTCCAGGGTGGCTGGGCATGCTGCAAAGCAAACTGCTCGCTGAGGATCTGGTCACCCGCCATCTCCATTTCTCCAGCATGCCACTGGGCACCACATCTGGAGTCTCTGGATAGCACCTTACATGGCAGTATGCCTGGCCACGGTGTAAAAATGTTTGCTTTGTTTGTTTGTTTTTAGGAGGATGTTATGGGGACTGGAATCAGCTGGGCTAATTCAGGATTGCTGAATTGCTACCAGGATTGCTACCAGAGCTAGCCAATCACCAATCTGAACAGCCAGATTCCAAGAAGAATTAGTTACTCCCAGGCTCAATTCTCTCTGAGAAGTGCATACATTTATCCTAAAAGGGGTGGCTGTAGATCAACAGTGGACCTTTTCTGCTGTGGCACCCTGCCTGCCTAATGAGCTCCCTAGAGAAGTTTGCCTGGCACCTACCTTGTGCTCTTTCTGGCACCAGGTGAAGCCCTTTTTATGTTCCCAGCATTTTAGCACTATAGTCTTTTAGCTCTGCTGTTCCTTCTAGAAGATCACTGTTCGCTATAGAATGATAATTCTGAAGCTGTGGCAGGCAATTATTTCACAAAGGCCCCAAAGGAAATAAATCAGGGGCGTGGAACCATTTTTGATGAGGGACCCATCCTCTTGGGGGTAATCCGGCTGGCACCACATGGCAGTGGTGGGTGGAGTCAAAGCTAGCAGTGGGCTGGACCAGAAACATATATGGGTCCCCACTCTCTCTCTCCCTCCTCCTTCCTGCTCGGTGGGTTGCCATGGGAAGGACTGATCACTGTCAGAGCACTTTTGAAATTAGACCAACAGCCGTATGCAGCCCTTGAGCTGTAAGCTGCCCAACCCTGATATAAATCCGTCATGACAGCGGTGGTGGCTGATTTCAGGACACAGTTCCCATAAATGTTTTCCACCTCCGCCTCTGCTGGAGATCCATAAAAGATCTCCAGATCCAAGATCTAGCTCACCAGTTGCTCATGCCCATGCTGAGGCATGCCAGATGGTTGCTGCTGAAGAGAAAATACTGACTCAAGTCATTGAGGCCATTCTGTGCTTTTAGAGGAATCAGAAGCAATAATGCTACCATTCTACTAAGCCTTCCCGAGTCAGAAGAAAAAGTTTGCCTGACTGAATGTATACAAACCACAGCAGATGGCCTTCTCTGATCTAAAACATTAAAATGCTTCACAGTTCTAAAGTGGATCACCACGCCGAAGCTGATAAAGGTCTATTTTCCACCCACCACATGGACAGCTGAACGTGAACCCAGGGAAACAACTCAACACTCTCCTTTGCACGTCAATATACCTTAAGCGGTTCCATATGTTCATTTTACTTTTATTGCTCTCGATTCAGTAACTTTTAAATTTATTTTGGAAGTGCTCAGTGTAGGCCCTTTCAACCAAATGGAGGATAACAGAGCGTGAAAGCAGGATGCGTCTTTGGAATCCAAATGTCAGCTGAAGTTAAGATGAACTGCTCTGTTTTAAGATCCAGCTAGTTGACTTGTGCTTTGCTGGAAAATTCTGGAACAATACAAAGTAAGGGGACTGGAAAGAATGCTGGTTGCACTGGGATTGAGTCTGACAGATTTCTGGCTGCATGAACTCTCTGGCACAATTAACTTTTCACTCTGAAATACTATGAAATAGCAGCTTTGTTACAGAATATGCAGTTTAAAAGGCCATTGTCAGAGCTTCAGCCTCTCCTTTCTCAATAGGCTTTGTATTTTATGGAGCTGTCCATATGTGGCTTACAATCTTTTTCGGATCCCGTAAGCAGCAACAGAATGTAATGCCGAGGAGTGCTGAGAATCCCTTGCCACCATCCACCTTTGCTCTTGCTTCATTTCCATTTGCAAACTCTATTCATGGGACACAGGATGCTGCCTTATAGTGAGTCCACCTGGCCCAGTACTATCGGCACGGACTGACTGGCTGCAGCTCTGTAGGTTTTCAGCAGGCTTCCTTCCTATCCCTACCAGGAGATGCCAGGAATCAAACCTGGGACCTTCCACCCACAAATCATGCTCCCTACACATCCTGAAGAGTGAGGTTGAATGGGCCTTAAGAAGCATTGCTAATAACAAGGCAGCAGGAGATGACAGTATCCCAGCTGAACTGTTTAAAATCTTGCAAGATGATGCTGTCAAGGTGATGCAGGCCATATGCCAGCAAATTTGGAAAACACAAGAATGGCCAACAGATTGGAAAAGATCAACCTATATCCCCATACCAAAAAAGGAAAGCACCAAAGAATGTTCAAACTATCGAACAGTAGCACTTATTTCACATGCCAGTAAGGTAATGCTCAAGATCTTGCAAGGTAGACTTCAGCAATTCATGGAACGAGAATTGCCAGATGTACAAGCTGGGTTTAGAAAAGGCAGAGGAACTAGAGACCAAATTGCCAATATCTGCTGGATAATTTCAGAAAAACATCTATTTCTGTTTTATTGACTATTCTAAAGCCTTTGACTGTGTGGATCATCACAAATTGTGGCAAGTTCTTGGTGGGATGGGGATACCAAGTCATCTTGTCTGCCTCCTGAGGAATCTGTATAATGACCAAGTAGCAACGGTAAGAACAGACCATGGAACAACGGACTGGTTTAAGATTGGGGAAGGAGTACGGCAGGGTTGTATACTCTCACCCTCCCTATTCAACCTGTACGCAGAACACATCATGCGACGTGCTGGGCTTGATGAAGCCAAGGCTGGAGTTAAAATCGCTGGAAGAAACATTAATAATCTCCAATATGCAGATGATACCACTTTGATGGCTGAAAGCGAGGAGGAGCTGAAGAACCTTATGACGAAGGTGAAAGAAGAAAGTGCAAAAGCTGGGTTGCAGTTAAACCTCAAAAAAACCAAGATTATGGCAATGAGCTTGATTGATAACTGGCAAATAGAGGGAGAAAACGTGGGGGCAGTGACAGACTTTGTCTTTCTAGGCGCAAAGATTACTGCAGCCAGGAAATCAGAAGACGTTTACTTCTTGGGAGGACAGCAATGACAAATCATGATAAAATAGTGAAGAGCAGAGACATCACACTAACAACAAAGGTCTGCATAGTTAAAGCAATGGTATTCCCTGTAGTAACCTATGACTGCGAGAGCTGGACCATAAGGAAGGCTGAGCGAAGGAAGATAGATGCTTTTGAACTGTGGTGCTGGAGGAAAATTCTGAGAGTGCCTTGGACTGCAAGAAGATCAAACCAGTCCATACTCCAGGAAATCAAGCCAGACTGCTCACTTGAGGGAATGATATTAAAGGCAAAACTGAAGTACTTTGGCCACATAATGAGAAGACAGGATACCCTGGAGAAGATGCTGATGCTAGGGAAAGTTGAAGGCAAAAGGAAGAGGGGCCGACCAAGGACAAGATGGATGGATGGTATTCTGGAGGTGATGGACACGACCTTGGGGGAACTGGGGGTGGCGACGGCCGACAGGAAGCTCTGGCGTGGGCTGGTCCATGAAGTCACGAAGAGTCGGAAGCGACTGACTGAATAAACAACCACCACCACCACTAAGCTCTGGCCCCTCCATGCCAAGATGGCAAGTAGTGTCAGGCCCTTTTTACATAATGATGGGGTGCATTCATTTAATTTATTATTTATTATTATTACATTACACCCTTTCTTTTTTATTTTGCAAGGAACCCAAGGCAACTTACACAGTCGTTTTCTTCCCCATTTTTATCCTCACAACAACCCTGTGAGGTAGGTTAAGCTGAGAGTCAATGCCTGGCCCAAAGTCACCCAGTGAGTTTCATGGCCAAGTGTGGACCAGAACCTGGATCTCCTGAGTCCCAGTCCAACACTCTCACCACTTCAGCACACTGGCTTATAGGAGTAAGAGTGTTCTGAATTCTTCACACACTTTAAGGGCATGTCTCACTTTTATCCCATATGGAGAAGTGAGCTCAGTGATGTTATCGCTGCATATTCCAGAGGGGGCTTTTGGAGTAATTTCCCATAGTTTCCTTCAAAGCCTACTAACCAGACACGTTCCATACTTGGTAGATGGCTGCTGCAGAGGCCCACTCCATGCGTGACTGAAGAAGTATGTGAGGTTCTTTCCTGTGGCATGGTCCCACGCTGCTCCTGTAATGTCTGTAGGGAAGAACCATATGGATAAGCCAAATGACTTTGCTGTTCCCCTGGGTGCTAGTGAAACCAGTGTGAGAAGAAGGCACATGGTTCTTTTTATACACATGACTAGAGAAATATGGACAGGATTATGGAAGATGACTGGGGAGGTGGGTGTCCCAAAACACAATCCTGTATATGTCTACTCAGGCGTGTAATTCAGAAAAGGGATGAAATCTTATAATGTCCTTATGAAGAGAGGCAGGTTGGAATTAAAAGTCTGCACACCTTTTTACAGCGTGTTTGACAGAGCCCTAACTTTTTAATAAAATTATTAAAAAAGAAGAAATGGTTTCAGTCAGTTTATTTCTGGCTTGTTGTTATTTTACCACCGTGGCTCATTTCAGTACACTTAATTAGTCTGTTTCTGAACATCTACCCCGAGAAGACTGAACCTCTGGCTTCTCACAAGGGTTCCCAGGGCTTTGCCAAGCTCTTATAATCAGTCTCCTCTTGGCTTCCCCCCCAAGTGTCTTATTTCCAGCTTTAAAATGGTTACTTTCAAACTGGCTAGCAACAACCTTGAAATCTCCCAGCTGTGGCCTATTACTCACTACTGTCACCTGACTCACGCTGGGTCTCATTCTGAAAACACCAAAGAAACAAGGCCAGTATGCATTTCCTGAGTGTCATGCATTGTTTCAGACATATAGTATGTTCTTCTGAACAACTTCCTAAGCCGTAAGCCCCCTGAATTTCCTTAACCATTAACACAAGGCCAGCGGGAAGGGTAGGCATGGTTGGGCACCTTCTGAGGGCCCACACCCCAGCAGGGACCCACTGATAAGAGCCCCCCTGGCCTTGCTTCTCCTCTATGCCATTGCAGCCTGCTTGTTCATCTGCCTCTCTCTCTGGCATAGGCTATGGTGGGGGGTGAGAAGTAGGAGCAGGAAATGCCACGGCCTACTTGCTCCCTGGCTCTCTGCCTGTCAAGCAAGCAAATGCTAGCAAGGATGGGGAAGAGGACGAGGAGCAATAGCAGCGGATGACAATGGTGGTGAGAAAGCAGACTTACTGAGAGAGGGGACCAATTGAGATTTCTTTCCAAAGGGCCCTCAAAAACCCAGAGCCAGCACTGCATTAATATAAAGCATTTGCTCCACAAGATAAAACTAATGGAATTTGCTGCTGCCTGAAGGAGCGCCTGCTCCCGCACCAGAGATGGAAACGCACAGTGCGACATCTCATAAAATTAGGTTTACAGTTAATCTGTTAATTGTAAATTAAATAACCGACCATTTCCCACCTTTTAACAGCACCACGTATCTGCTATCTGAGATTAACCACCTTATTTTGTCTTAATAGTACAGTTTGCCATGGATGTTAACTTAACATTACGCAACTCGGGGTTTTTAAGATGAGAAAAAAATTATCTCTGCATTTGGCTTTGTTCCCCCACCAGCTAATGCGTTGCCATCTGACAAATCAGCTGTATTCCTCTTCAGCAGATAAGTTAGTTGAACATATATTTGTAGTTAAGTATTTAGTAACTGTGCAGCCGTAACATAATTCCACTCCAATATTCTGTGCCAGATGTGGTTGTTCTCCACAGCTGGGAGACATAGTAAGGGACTGTTGCATAACTCCCACCCCATCCTAGCATGGAGAGAAATTAAATCTGCAATTCAAGAACTGTGTGCCCAAATCACTCTTGGTGCTTCCTCCTGGTCTGTTTCACCTGTCAGTTTATAGTTAAGTAAAGTCCCGCTTTTCATCTTAATCTCTGGCCAAGACACTGGTTCATCTCTCATTTTCACTCACTCTTCAAGCATATTAGTTCTATACCTTTAATTGCATGTCATTTTTGTTGACCAGAAAATGGAACATCGCAAAAATCCAGATTTCAATGCCATCAAGCTTATAAAAGATGCCTTCATTACTCCACCTGATTTAGGAACATCCTCTTAACAGATCTACATTTTAATAAGCTGGGCTAAATCATTAGCTTTGAAGTGAAGTTTATTCAGATGTGATCCTTCTTTGAGGACTTATTAAATAGAAGAGGGGATGAGGTATGTAATTTATGACAAAAGGGACCTGGAAGAACTAACTTGTCGATTAGAAGTCCAACTACAGTTGAATGTGCAACAGATGTCTGGCAAACATTTGCCTCTGTGCTGCCAAGTGAGGCAAACATAGGCCTAGATTTGGGAAGAAATACAGAGGATGAGATTAGAAGGTGCTTTATGACTGCAGTCCTAAACCACTTATAGCCCATTCATATATGACATGCATCTCCACACAGCAGGGAGCCACAGCCAAACCCAGCTCTCTGGACTTTGTACTTACATGGTTTTGAGTGAAAGCATGAGTTTGTTGAATGCACACTTGAAACTCTGAATGGGAATGCATTACAAATGCAATGTGTGAAGGAGCCTTCACCCAGCTATCTTCGTGGATAGAGGCGTGGAGCCATTCCAGCAATGATCACCACGAGTACAACTCCAGAAGCTGCAAGCAGAGCTTTTCCTTGGTCTTGTGCACTTGAAGTCAGCATCCAGCAATGTGAACCCTGCACAGAACACTATTCCACACATAGAACCAAGGCCAGCCCTACCATTAGGCAGAGTGAAGCATTGCCTCAGGTGGCAGATGCTGGGAGGCAGCAGCAAATTACTGGAGGAGAAACCTGTGTGCCATGTGGCCTGTTCTGCACCTCCTAAATTAGCCTGTCCCCTTCAGGTGCACTGTCCTCAGTGTTGAAGGCAGATTTATCTGCTGGTCCAGTTGGCTTGTCTACACAGAATGGGACGGGGTGCCATTTTGTTGTTTGCCTCAGGCAGCAAAATGTCTCAGGCTGGCCCTGCGTGGAACACTTTGGCTGGATTGGGTTTTCTTCTTGAAACTCACTACATATATTTTATTGTATCATATTTTTTATTCGATATAAATTTCCAAAGCAGTGCACAATATAAAACATCAACTATCAAATTACGAAGCATTGTAAAGATACCATAAAATGTTTTTTAAGGACACTAAGAGCAAAATCAATAAGTAAATAAACAGTGGAGCAGCAGACTCAACTTCCAAAAGCACAAAAAGTAAATAGAATTCTTAACTTGCTTCTGGAAAGATAACAGAGAGGGGGTCATATGACCTTCAATGGGACGACATTTAAAAGTTTCAGGATTACCACAGAGAAGGCCCTGTGTGTCATTAAGGCCAACATAGTCTCCACATTATATGCTACTCACAGTGGAATTTGATTAGTAGATTTTAAATCTCAGGGGGATTCACAAGAGAAGGAGACAGAGATAAACTGGACTCAGACCATTTAAGGACGTGACAGATCAGGACCAGGACCTTGAATTGGGCCCAGAAAGAGATCAGCAGGCAGTGCAAGAGGTCTCAAAGCAGGTGTATGTGAGCGGGCTAATTTGCACCTGTTAACAATTGGACAGCAGCATTCTTCCCTGTCCTCGTGTGGAATTAACTGAAACTCATCCAATTGGCCATAGGTAAGGAGGGTTCTGGTACAGATTCTATCACCAATGTGGTATCCAGGTGGAGCAGATACAAGTAACTTTGGTGTCTAACCAGCACTTTGAGCGAGTTTTTTTAAAGCTGGGAAAATGTGGCATTTAGGGCGCAATCCTATGCGGATAGCTGGCCATCTCTGAACTCGGGGGCTACTGCCTATCCAATGCAGGGCAGGAGAAGCATGGAGGGGATCATTCCCTCCGCGTTTCTCCTTCCCTGAATTTTCGGCTAGACAGCCAGTTGTGGCTGTCTAGCTGCAGGAGGGCTGAGTGGGGGAGGAGGCTGCCATATGACACATTAGATGTGTTTTACAGGCATTTCCGCCCCCCCGCCCTGGAACCCCCCCACAACATGCCCCATTTTGGCCGCTCTGTGCTCCTCTTGCGAGCATGGAGCTTTTCTGCGCTGTCTCCAAGGCAGCACGGGAGTGGGGGGAGGTTGGTTCTCTGGGAATCAACCTCGGAGCATCGTCTCCGAGGTCAGTTCCCAGAAAATCAGATATCCTATGGCTGTCTAGCCGCTGACTAACGGCCATAGGATTGCTCCCTCCATTGTGAAAGCGAAAGAGTGATTTCCTCTTCTGTATTTGCACTATTCCATTATACCACCGTGCCACCTAGAGGTTATATAGCACAAAAGCAGGAAAGGAAACACTCCTTCTGTAGTGCTCGGATCTCAATTGTACAACGAAACTGAAAGTAGATACAGCAGATAAATAGCTGATTAACAGCCTTGTGTAGAAAAGCTCTCAGATTACTGCCCCAGTTCTGACGGGTGCAGAAAACTCTTTTCTTTCATCAGGCATTTTACAATTGATTTCTATATTATCCTCATTATTGTTCTGATATTGTGATTTATTTATTGTAGGCCTCTTTGGGGGAGAAATCATTTTAAAAGGCAGTGTATAATTAATTACACTAAATAATTCATTCCATAAGGCCTGATCTATACAGGCAGTGAAATGAAATGGTTGAGTCCTGAGGTGCTAGAATGGACTGTGCCACTTCAGATTTGGGGGGGAATACAATTTTTGAATGTTTTCCGTGATTTTATTTTTACACCTGTACAAGGTGTTTAGACAGAGGTGGTAGAATTCTGCCATGTATCACCTTGGCAGGTGCAGGGCACATCTGAATGTTGTTTCAGTGCTATTTTAATGTTTTTAGTTATTTTTATTTGAATTGTTGTATACCATCTTGGTGACATTTGTGGAAATGTGGTCTGTGGGTAGTAGCCAATGTTAGTCCTGTGTAGAGTAGACCCACTGAAATGAATGAGACTTAAGTTAGTCACAACTATCTTAAGTCCCATTCCTTTCAATGGGTCTCCTCTATGTAGGACTAACATTGGATAATACTGAATAAGTACAGATCAATAAATGTGAACGCTCCTGGAGAAAAAGCCTGGCTATCCTGAATCTTTCTCCCTGATCTGCCAGTTGCACAGGAGTTCTGGTGGGTATTTGTTTTATACTGGGTAGTGTTCATAAATGAACTTGCTGAAGCTAAGCAGGTCTGGGTATGGTCACTGCCTGGATGGAAGGCCGCCTGGGAGCCCAGCATAAAGTTCCATCATGGAAGAACAGGGTGATAAAAATTTCTCTTTTTGGTATTGTGGAGGCTGCTCTCAAGTCAAGGCAGCTGGAATCTTATTATACACACTGATAAAGAATTTAGTCTCTTCCTACACAGCTGTTTGGGCTTTGCTTTGTTTTCCCTGGACATTTTTACAGCTGTTCCCTCTTACTGCCTTGGAGGGGCAGTTAGGCTTGAACTATGATGGACAGGTCAGTTCCACTCCCCCTGTTGCTTATACTAGTGTTAGTCCCTTACTATAATATAAAAATTACTTCTTGGTGATAATATGCAATGTTGCTTTTTTGTTTTTATAACGTAAGAAGTTAATTTTTACAATGTCAGATTATTTGTACATCTAGCCCAGTACTGTCCATTCCAGCCTTCCCCAACCTCGTGCTCTCCAGAGGGTTTGAACTACAACTTCCAGAATTCCTGACCATTGGCCATGCTCTCTAGGGCTGATGTCTACAACTGAAGTCCACACAGTAGAGGCCGGTGACTCTGATGTCAGTGGGGCCGTGAATCTGCTCTGAGTTTCAGTCAGAACCAGTCAGAACTCTAAAGGAGCTATCCAAGGCACTGAACCCAATCCCCAAACTAGGTTCAGCACCTTGGATAGCTGCTTTAGAGTTCTGACTTGTTCTGACTAAAATCGAGAGTGGATTCACTGCCCCACAGACATTGGAGCCCCCAGCCTCCACTGAGTCGAAAACGTCTGGAGGGCACCAGGTTGGGGCTGGTCTACTCTAACAGGCAGAGGCTCTCCAGGAACTCAAGTATTTCCCTTCATTCATTCATTTCATTTATTACATTTCTATACTGCCCAATAACCACAGCTCTCTGGGCAGTATACAAAGATAAAACCCATTAAAGATACAGTATTATGCATAATATTAAAACAGTTTAGCTACAACCATATAAACAGTGCAGACACACATACTCACACACATCCAACCAATATCCCATGACTGGATTAAAAAAGCTATCATATGCTGCCAAATGCATGTGAGTCGAGGAAGGTCCTAACCCAGCACCGAAAAGATAGCAATGTTGGTGCCATGCGGGCCTTGCTGGGGAGTTCTTTCCATAATTGGGGCCATCACCAAGAAGGCCCTCTCCCATGTTGCCACCTTCCAAGCCTCCCTTCCAAGCACCCAGAGGAAGGTAGATGATGAGTGTAGTGTACAGGTAGGTTCATGCCGGCAGAGGTGCTCCATCACCCGCCACCTGACCCTTTTTAAACTAGACACACCATGGATTGAACCTTGGACCTTCTACAAGTAACGCCTGTGCTCTCCCACTGAGCTGTGGGCTCTTCTTATTTCTAAATAGTGTTCTTACCTTAATAGTGTGATAGTATCTAGTTCAGAGCTATGGGATTGTACTTTAACAGCTACAAAAATGAGTGATATAAGATTCATGCCACTGAATCAAGATACCCAGGCCAACCATTTTGAGGCTGAACTCAGTGCTAAGTTCCTTCTATTTAATGTAACATTATCCACGCACGGTTGAGCATTAAGCAAATGCTGTGTCCTGATCTTTCCAGGACACAGCAATTTGCAAAGGATTAGGATGTCTAGATGGCTAAAGAATGAAAGAGCAAATTTATTACAGAGAGCATCTCAGACTCCTGTGTTGCATGTTTTCCCAAACAGCTGACTCCCTTCCTGACAATGTTTTTTTCAGCAATATATATGGCAAATGTTGGTTTTAAAAGAAAGGCTCTGACAGGCAGGAAAAGGTAGGCTTGAATTAGTTTTAGTATCTGACGCTTGAAAACCGACGTGTTTCAGATGCACTGTTACTGATATGTGCAGTGGTACAGTCCTGGTTACATATTGAAACGTTCCCTAGTTACCAAAGATCATAACATGGCACATCAACAGAACATCTGGTCTGATTATTTCACCCCAAAGTTCAGTTTCAGGAAACAGCATTCTTGATGAAACATGCATCCAAGTCCATGGATTGTTGTGGTGTTTCATTTAGTGACATGCTTGAGAAAAACCCATTGGTCCGGTATTCACCTTCAGGGTTAATAACAGCAGAGTTCTTATCTGGAATGTCTCTTATAATTGTGTAATTACACACCTCATTTATCCAATTGTTAAGCCAGGAGTTTGATTAAATATTAACAACTGCTTGGCTCTTCTTGTGTCATTAGTTGGAAAGCAACCCTGTAATCTCAGGTAACACACGACGGTAATTATCTTTCACAGTCACACTTAGCCTAAAAACCCAGTACAATCAGGACAGATAAGGCCACTCAGTTGAAAAGACATTACCTAAGATTGTCTTTTGTTATCTTAACAGCATGGAGGATAATGTAGGTTTCAAGCCAGTTACCCACTAGATAAGAAGTCAACCAGAATATGGAATTGCATTGCAGTGTTAATAAGCAGTTAAATGTTCACTCTAACTACTCCACCCATTTCTGCAATATAGTCCAGACGGAGCTATTTGAGGCCCAAACTAGGTATGACTGGATTACATGACTGCAATTAAGGTGCATAGTTTTTTGTTACGTAAATAGTGGCTACAGGGGAACCTGGGGGTTGGGGAGGGGAAGTTCTTTTCCTCCCTGCCACAGTTTGCATTTCAAGTGCAGCCCCCGCTGGTGTCAATCTGAGTTTTCCTTGGAAATGCACATAGCAGCTTCGGAGAAGCGATTTTTGTTGGGATCATGGCAGGAAAAGAAAGAGTTAAACTTCCCTTTCCCACAAAAAAAGGTGCACATTAATTGCATCCATGTAATTCATGTTATGCGTGGCTTCCCTGTGGCTGCAAAGAACCTGCACATTAATTGTATTCATGCAATTAACATCACATCTAGTTTGGCCCTGAGTTTATAGCCATTGGGAAGAGAGACATCATTGATTTTTGCATTATGTAACTACCAAGCAGAACTGGTTAGGCACTACATTTATGTAGGCAGTAGTATCTAACTACACAGTGAAGCTAAGGCTGCGTCCTCTATGCCTGATTTAACACTCCCAGTGTAGCACTAAACTGGAAATGGGGGAAGGAGAAGGAAAATTTACAGCTAGCATGGAAGATCTGCTAAAATCGCTGCTTTGGACAAACAATACAGGGCACCTTAAAAGCAGATAATTTTACTGTGACATACACTTTCGATTTGTTCTTCTAGCCAGATTCTGGTCTGCTATTTTTGACTAGTATCTATCAGTGCAGGAGTTAGCACGATCCTCATGAGAGTTGCGGGTGCTCTAAACCATTGCAGGTCAAAAGGAGCAGATGGATTGGAAGATGCCATTGCATGGCTCCTTTATGCCATGGCAGATAAGGCGACAAGTACCAGTGTCAAAGGCTGCAGCCACACAGGGAATGGGACCTGGCTATGTTGCAAGGGCATTATATGTACCCTTGTGGTACAGCTGGAGCCATTATGCCCCTGGAGATGGGAGTTCCAGTGTGGACCTACCAGAATTTCTCCATTCACCTCAAAGGAAGGGGCAGTTCTCCACATGCAAGTGTATTGGAGCTATTGCTCACTGGAGTGAATGGGGAACCTCATGTTCATATCACAGAGCTCTGGATCTGGGAATAATGCCTCCAGAATTACTGGACTGTGAACAGGTGGGGCGGGTGGTGGGGAGAAGGAATGGGAGCGTGATATACTTTATAAAATAAAAAAGCTCAAATTCTCAGGAAACATGGCAGATCATTCCAAACACATGATAAAAGGGAAAAGGAACATTTCACAATAGGACACTCTACAAAGTAAGTGGCTTGAGAATTGCAGTCATAAAATAATCTAGTGTTCCAATATCAGCAGGATTCTGGCTAAATGATCTGTTAACTAGATATGAAATATTGAGAAAGTGAGCCTTTCAAGCTTAATTTACTGGATTTCAATCTCACTGTTTCTATAAACTTGAGACACAGAAATAAACTTGGTTGACACATAATTTTCATTTTGAATGCTCTTAGCTACCCTTGGGGGGGGGGATATATTTGGAAGTCTTTGGGTGCTTTTGAAGGTTTGATTAAGGTGCCTGAAGGTGCTTATTTGGCCTACGGAAGATACAGAAGAGGTAGTGCAGAAAGTTCTGAAGAACTCATATATAAGAGTATTAAATCTAACCTTGATATTCTGAATGGCAGACACCCTGAAAGCAGAATGATGAGCTACTTAAGACTTCATTATCTCTGTGTGTGTGTGTGTGTGTGTGTGTGTGTGCGTGCTGTGCATGAATGATACCCTATGTCAGCTAGGGACTCTGTTGCTTTGTAGACTTAACAGGGATGAAAACGCTAGCATTTATTTTCCAAATCAAAGGAATACTCTCTTATTCGGTCACAACAAAAAGGAAAAACAAATTCTCGGTGTAGACTAGACGACAATGCCAAGTTCATGCTGCTTTATTTCTTGTTGTTGTTTATTCGGTCAGTCACTTCCGACTCTTCGTGACTTCATGGACCAGCCCACGCCAGAGCTTCCTGTCGGCCGTCGCCACCCCCAGCTCCCCCAAGGTCGAGTCCGTCACCTCCAGAATATCATCCATCCACCTTGCCCTTGGTCGGCCCCTCTTCCTTTTGCCTTCCACTTTCCCTAGCATCACCATCTTCTCCAGGGTATCCTGTCTTTCTTACCAACCAGAATAAAACCTATTTAAGGCTGCAATTCTAAATGTATTTAGTTTAAAATAAGTCCCAGAGTAATCAACCAAACTTACTTCCAAATAAACATGGTTAAGATTGGAATGCCCATCTTTTACTACAAAGGATATAAGAGCTGCTTTGGATCAGTCCAACGGTATGTCTGTCTTAAAGGCAACTAATTCTGAACTGATTACGTCACACAGGCCCTCTTCCATAGATGTATGTGCAGCAGTTTTTTCCCTGCTCCTTGCCCCACAGAGAAAAGTGATGGTTTAAACGCCCCTAAAAGCAGCTTGTAATATATGGCACAGAGCACATGAGGTTCCAGAATGTAAGGACGGATGGACCCTCCCCCTCATCCAGCTTTAGCAGGTGCCAGCTGAAACACTGCCCCTGCTCGAGCCCCCTCAGACCCAGGCTCAAGCCCCCACGAGCTCGCTGAGCCACCCACACGCACCCCGGATCCCATGTGCAAGTGCCTGCCATTTTCCTGAGTTTGTTTTTACAAAAAGAGGTCTTTAAAGATGTGCATATTTAAGCATGTGCAAATTCAAGCTGGGAAGGGTTGATATATGCAATATTAAAGGTGTAAATGGGCCATTTATGCCTCTAATATTGCATAGATTAGCCTTTCCCAGCCCACATTTGTGCATATTTAAATATGCACATCTTTAAAGACCTCTTTTTTTCATAAGGACAAGCTCGAGAAAATGGAGGGTGCTCATGGACAGGTCCATGTGAGTGCAGGGAATGTCTGGGAGGGTGCAAGCGGGGGTGAGGCCAGAGGCTCGGCAGGCATAGTCTGGGGTGGGGGGAGCCCAACAGACTCCCGGACCCAGTCGGGCGCCCGTGCCATCCCTACCAGAATGGCACTGAGGCTGCAATCTTATGCACACTTACTAGGGAGAAATCCCCACTGAAATCAATGGGACTTACTTCTGCATAAACGTGTATTGGCTAGTGCTGTAAGTGCCACTGTGCACATCATGAATGCATGCAGATAATGTGCTCTCCACATCACAGCAATAAGGCTGGAAAGAATCTGATGAATCATTTAGTCCTCGAGACAAGATAGTCTATGCCTAAGGGCTTTTCTACACGAGTCATTTATCATGTGCTTGTCATTCTCTACTCATGGTTGTTTATAGATTCTTTAAATGATATTGTGAACCTCCAGTTTCACTTCTGTGTCTAACCAGCATTTTCGGTGAGGTTTTTTTTAGAGCAGATAAAGTGTGGTATTTAACTGTAAAAATGAAAGGAAACACCTTTTTTACTTGTGCATTTGTGCTATCCTGCTATACCACAATGCCACTTAGACGTTATGTAGCAGAGAAGCAGGAAAGGAAACACTCTTCGTGGAGTGCTTGGATCTCAATTCTGCGACAAAACCAAAAGTAGATACAATGGATTAACAGCTGATTAACAGCCTCATGTAGAAAAGCTCTAAAGCATTCTTGGTGGGAAATTCAAGACAGATAGAAGGAAGTACTTCTTCACACAGTGCATAGTTAAACTATGGGATTCACTACCACAGGATATAGTGATGACCACCAATTGGATGGCTCAAGTTTCAGTTAGAACAAGAGCATGGATGTGGTTGCCCTTAGCTTGAGATGCTGGAATGCCTCCACACAATGCCCTAAGCTCTCAGCTTGCCCACAGAAGGGGTAAAGCCCCATCAGCAAGTCAGAAAAGTGACACCACTCTCTCACGCTGCAACGGCAGAGCTCCCTAGGATTCCAAGAAGCCCATAAAAGGTCAGTGGCCACTTGATAGCTGCCATGTGGTCAGCACAGGAAGCTCCAGGGTTTCCCAGCCAGTTCTTTTGAGCTCACAGAATGATTGGGCCACACCAAAGAAATGGAAGCAAGCTGGGTAGCTGCAGTGGGTGCTTCAGAGGAGATGTGGGTATGCAAGCAACAACATGGTTCAAGCGAGGAGAGAGAAAAACTCTGGTCCTGGAAACGTGGACTAGGCAGCCGCAGCAAAGTAAGAGAGGGAGAGTGCTGGAAGGATCACAAGGAATGGGCCATGAGCCAAGTGAACCCTATGCATCTCTTGGAGCTGTGCAACAAAAAGTCTGACTGTGCTGAGTTCAACAACCAAAGAATGTGCTGGATGGCCAGGCTCAAGGGAAGTTATAGAATTCAGGTTGGAGCACAAAAAGCCATTGATTTTGGATGGATTCAGGATGGGGAAGAGGAAAAGGATCAATAGCTTGACTCTGGATATGAAAGAGAGCCTTGGAAAATCCTTGGTTTCCTGACTGAATTAAAGCTAGTTGACTAGGAATTACAAAAGCCACATTTCCAACAGACAGCTAGGTAACAAAGGGATAACACAAGGGGTGCTCAGGTGGTACTTTAACCTGCTGATCTATCTTGAGGTGAGGATACTTCAGGCTTGGACCCTGTTTCCCACCAAGGCATCAGGTTGGCTAGTTTAGAGTAGGGGATGTCCATTGCCAAGGAATCTGACCCTTTGGGAGCTCACCAGATTTCTATGATGCCCCCGACTTGACTTGTATTTGTGAGCCAAGCCACAGGTTTTACCTGAAATCCAGGAACTTTTCCCATTTTTTAAAAAAATGTGGAAATAGAAATTCACACAAATTGCAGCCTCAATTTGCGCAAATTTCAGCCATAATTCGCACAGATTTTGGCTGTAATTTACCCAAATTTTGGGCACAATTTGCACAAATTGTGCAAATTGCATGTGCAATTTGCACAAATTTCTATTTCTGCAAATAAACACACACATCCTGGAAAATCCATGAACTGCCCCAACTCAATGCAGATTGAGTCAGGCCAGCTGGCAGGGAAACGAGCCGAAGTCCGGGGGCAGGGGCTAGCTGAAGAAAGCTCGGTGAGCTCCACCCCACAGACAGATTCCTCCAGCATCCCTAATTTAGAGCTGCCTTCATGGGTTGCTTGAATAGGGTGGTGACTTGGTAGTCAGGAAGGCATTTGCATTACTTGGAGTTCCCATGGGGGCAACTCCTTCTACTTTAATCAGTACAAGGCATACAGGGCAAACTCTGGGTGAAAGCTCACCTGTTACCATCTAGAACTTCCTGCTCCTGGCTGCTAAAAGCCCCCCTGCTTTCAGAGCCTTCCAGAACACAAATAAATACTTCGTGGCATGGTGCCAGCAGAAATATATTGGTAACAATAGGGAAGAGGTCCTTGATGTGTAGTAAAAGAGCATTAAAAATGCTCATCCCATATGCATTTCCTCCAAAGAAAACAGGTTATGCTTAACAATTTAGGAAAATTACATACACTACACAATAATGTATGCAGTAGTGCACAATACACTAAGCACTCTAGAACACCTGTTTGTTCTACTGGGGCATCAAGGGAACCCCTTGTTGGATTGGTGGTGCTGATTATGTTCTAAAAGGAAAAATACAAAGGATTATGGTGGCATCCCATCAACTAATAGGAAAGAATTGGAAAGAATCTACAGACCTGTCAATAGCTGTGTGGTATAACTATCTTTGGAACACTGTGTTAGCTGAAAAATTAGCTAAACAGATAAGGGCACAAAGGCAACAAAAAGAATCTGACACTGTCCATACAAATTGGCATAAATGTATTGATTTTATTAACAAATGGGTTTCCCAGAGGGCGGGGGGGAAACCCACCAGCATGTCATGGACAGATATGGAAAGATATGTTTAGATAATTACAACTAGATCTTAAACCTCTGATTAAATTCGGTGGATAAATGTAATATATTATTAATATATTGAACCTCCTGTGATTCGTCTTAACTGTAATTCAGTTCCTTATGTAATGTTTCCCCTTCATGGATCACTGCCTTGTTGTGGCAAAGGGGCTTCTGTAACTCAGTGAAACCATAAGCTATGCCATGCAGGGCCACCCAAGACAGACAGGTCATGGCAGAGAGTTCTGACAAAATGTGGTCCACTGGAGAAGGAAATGGCAACCCACTCCAGTATTCCCGCCAAGAAAACCCCATGGAACGTATCACAAGGCTAAAAGATATGACGCCGGAAGATGAGCCCCTCAGGTTGGAAGGTGTCCAATATACTACTGGGGAAGAGCAGAGGGAATTTCCAAGTAGCGCCAGAAAGAGTAAAGCAGCTGGGCCAAAGCCGAAAGGACACTCAGCTGTGGATGTGTCTGGTGGTGAAAAGAAAGTCCGATGCTGTAAAGAACAATATTGTTTAGGAACCTGGAATGTCAGATCAATGAATCAAAGTAAGCTGGAGGTGGTCAAACATGAGATGGCAAGATTGAACATCGACATCTTGGGAATCAGTGAACTAAAATGGACAAGCATGGGCGAATTTAATTCAGATGACTATTATATCTACTACTGTGGGCAAGAATCCCTTAGAAGAAATGGAGTAGCACTCATAGTCAACAAAAGGGCGGGAAAAGCAGTACTGGGGTACAATCTCAAAAATGATAGAATGATCTCAGTACGAATCCAAGGCAAACCATTCAACATCACAGTAATTCAAGTCTATGCCCCAACCACTGATGCTGAAGAAGCTGAGGTTGATCTATGATCTATGTTGATCATGACGTATGTTGATCAACCTCCTATGAGGTTGATCTATGAAGACCTACAACACCTTCTAGAACTAACACCAAAAAAAGATGTCCTTTTCATCATAGGGGATTGGAATGCTAAAGTAGAAAGTCAAGAAATAACTGGGATAACAGGCAAGCATTGCCTTGGTGTACAAAATGCAGCAGGACAAAGGCTAATAGAGTTTTGCCAAGAGAACACGCTGATCATAGCAAACACGTTTTTCCATCAGCACAAGAGGCGACTCTACACGTGGACATCACCAGATGGTCAATATCGAAATCAGATTGATTATGTACTTTGCAGCCAAAGGTGGAGAAGCTCTATACAGTCAGTAAAAACAAGATCTGGAGCTGACTGTGGCTCAGATCATGCGCTTCTTATCGCAAAATTTTGGCTTAAATTGAAGAACAGTGGAAAATAAAACTAAGTGTTTTTTAGTGGAAAACCACTAAACCATTCAGGTATGACCTAAATCATATCCCTTATGAATATACAGTGGAGGTGAGGAATAGATTTCAGGGATTAGACCTGATAGACAGAGTGCCTGAGGAACTATGGACGGACGTCCGTAACATTGTTCAGGAGGCAGCAACTCAATCCATCCCAAAGAAAAAGAAATGCAAGAAAGCCAAGTGGCTGTCTGAGGAGGCTTTACAAGTAGCTGAGGAAAGAAAGGAAGTGAAAAGCAAGGGAGAAAGGGCAAGATATATCCAACTGAATGCAGATTTCCAGAGAATAGCAAGGAGAGACAAGAGACCCTTCTTAACTGAACAATGCAAAGAAATCGAGGAAAACAACAGAATGGGAAAGACTAGAGATCTTTTCAAGAAAATCGGAGATCTCAAGGGAATGTTTTGTGCAAAGACAGGCATGATAAAGGACAAAGAAGGCAGGGACCTAACAGAAGCAGATGAGATGAAGAAGAGGTGGAAAGAATACACAGAAGAACTATACAGGAAAGATCTGAATGTCCCTGATAGCCATGATAGTGCAGTCACTGAACTTGAGCCAGACATCCTAGAGAGTGAAGTCAAGTGAGCCTTAGGAAGCATTCCTAACAACAAAGCTAACAGAGATGACAGTATTCCAGCTGAGCTATTTAAAATCCTAAAAGATGATGCTGTTAAAGTGCTGCACTCAATATGCCAACAAATTTGGAACACTCAGCAGTGGCCACAAGACTGGAAAAGGTCAGTGTACATTCCAATTCCAAAGAAGGGCAATGCCAAAGAGGGCTCAAACTACCGTACAGTTGTGCTCATTTCACATGCCAGCAAGGTGATGCTCAAAATCCTACAAGCTAGGCTTCAGCAGCATGTGAACCGAGAACTACCGGAAGTACAAGCTGGGTTTCAAAGAGGCAGAGGAACTAGAGATCAAATCGTCAACATTCGCTGCATCATGGAGAAAGCAAGAGAATTCCAGAAAAACGTCTATTTCTGCTTCATTGACTACGCTAAAGCCTTTGATTGTGTGGATCACAACAAACTGTGGCAAATTCTTAAAGAGATGGGAGTACCAGACCATTACCTGTCTCCTGAGAAACCTGTACCACAGTCAAGAAGCAACAGTAAGAACCGGACATGGAACAACCGATTGGTTCAAAATTGGGAAAGGAGTACGACAAGGCTGTATATTGTTGCCCTGCTTATTTAACTTCTATGCAGAGTACATCATGAGAAACGCTGGGTTGGATGAATCACAGGTCGGAATTAAGATTGCCGGGACAATTATCAACAACCTCAGATACGCAGATGATACCACCCTAATGGCAGAAAGCGAAGAAGATCTAAAGAGCCTCTTGTTGAGGGTGAAAGTGGAGAGCGCAAAAGCTGGTTTGAAACTCAACATTAAAAAAACTAAGGTCATGGCATCTGGCCCCATCACTTCCTGGCATATAGAAGGGGAAGAAATGGAAGCAGTGACAGATTTTATTTTCTTGGGCTCCAAGATCACCGCAGACGGTGACTGTAGCCATGAAATTAAAAGATGCTTGCTCCTTGGGAGGAAAGCTATGGCAAACCTTGATAGCATAGTAAGAAGCAGAGACATCACCTTGCCGACAAAGGTCCGTATAATCAAAGCTATGGTTTTCCCAGTAGCAACGTATGGCTGTGAGAGCTGAACTATAAGGAAGGCTGAGCACCGAATAATTGATGCTTTCGAACTGTGGTTCTGGAGAAGACTCTTACGAGTCCCCTGGACTGCAAAGAGGTCAAATCAGTCAGCCCTAAAGGAAATTAACCCTGACTGCTCATTGGAAGGACAGATACTGAAGCTGAAGCTGAAATATTTTGGCCACCTAATGCGAAGAGAAAACTCCCTGGAAAAGACCCTGATGCTGGGGAAGATTGAAGGCAAAAGGAGAAGGGGACGGCAGAGGATGAGATGGCTAGATAGCATCACCGATGCAATGAATATGGACTTGAGCAAGCTGTGGGAGAGAGCAGAGGACAGGAAGGCCTGGCGTGCTATGGTCCATGGGGTCACGAAGAGTTGGACACGACTGAATGACTGAACAACAACAATGTAATGTTTATGTTTAGCTAGTTTAAAAAGTTGTAATATTTTCTATATAACTGATAATATTGTAAATATATAATTTAAAACTCAATAAAATACTATTTAAAAAATGCAAAGGAGAAAGTGCACAGCGTAATATATGTCCACATACAATGGTAGACTAGATTAAATTCCAGTGTAGATGGCAGGCCAGATGAGTGTAGCAGCAATGCAAACAATTAGATGCAATTAACAATCCTCTTTCAAAAGGGGCCAGAGAAGCATAAGCCAAGAAGCTTAGATTATCCTGTTTTAGTAGAACAAAACGGGAAGCAAAGTTCATGGCTGACATGAATAAGTTCATGGTTGACATGACATAGTATAATAAAGACATATTCTAAAGACATTCTCTACTCTCTAGTAGTTATAGCTGACAAAGACCTACGAGTTTCAACAGCAAACAGTTTCCATCCCTCCGCTTATGTAAGTGTTCTGCTTGTGTGTAAGAAATGGGGAGATGAGACATAAATCTATTCCACTGGGAATCTCTATCGCTTCCTAATGCAAACACATCACAGCAGTAAAGCTTAATTCCAGATGTTTCTTCTAGGCTAATAAATCATTATTTGAAATAGCATTCTGAATTCTATATGTACCTTAAAGATTAGCAACTATAAGTAACATGTCCCCCTCCTGCCCCCAATAGTTTGAATATTTGTGTTCAATAGAACTGGCAGGGGATAAAGTTAGTTAGAATTAACTGACAAATTAAATAGGTACATGTTGCTGGAGCTGAATCCCATTCCCTCCAAGATTTCCTTGGTCTCAAATGCAAAAGCACTGAAAGATATGTTACTAATTATCAGCCTACTTGCCTGAAACCAGTGTAACAACACCAATCTCTTTAAAAAGATCTGGGAGGGATCCAGGAATTTAGATTTGCCTGTGTTATTTCTGTCCCTGGTAAATTGGTAGAAAGCATTACTAAGGCCTTGCAGAGGAAAAATCTGTATGGCTATGTCAGTCTTACTTCACAAACTGAGCATGGCTAGAAGCACATAGGGGGATCTGGTTGATGGCATACTCTATTTTTTGTTTTGTTGTTGTTTATTCGGTCACTTTTGTCAAAGCATCTTGCCAAGTGTTCCTAAACAAATATAGCAGCTATAGGATAAGATGATCCCTTTTATGAATCAAAATGTGGCCATAAATTGGGAAACAGAGAGTTGGAACAGTTTTCACAATGAAAGGAAGCAAACACAGATACAGCCCAAGATTCTGCATTTAAATGAGTGGCAATCCACTTCATTATAAAAGATCTGGAGTCAGGCAGGGGTGGATTATGAGAGAGTCAAATTTGCAGACAACATCAAATTATTTAGGGTTATATAATTCCAGACAGACAGAGAAGAGCTCCAAAAGGATCTTGCCAAACTAGGTTATAGGTCCAGGACAACGAAAAGGAAGTGTTTTTCATGCAGATATTCAGGACAACCAAAAGGAAGCAGTTTTCATGCCAATATAATTAACATATTGCATTTAATGGCACAGGATGATGGGACAGCCATTAGCTATATGGAAGACAAGAAGGTTGGTCAGTCAATGACAATTAGTCATCATTATCTTTTATTGTTCATTGCTAATTATTCTGTTTAGATATAAAGTTATATATAAATGGGGTTGTTAGTAACAACAACAACAACATCATCAACAACAACAACAACATAATGGCTAAGAAATGGCATCTCCAGAATCAGTGGAGTTATACATCCAGTTACCAGATCCTGAACAACTGGAGATGGCTGCCATCAACATGCCTGGTGTGCTTTCCAGAGGTATCTGGCTGGTCATAGTTAGAAAGACAGAATGGTGGAGTTGCTGGACTGTTGGGCTAATACAGCAAGCAATTCTTCCTTTTTTTATACTCAGAAATTGATCCAAATTCCAAGATATTTCTTTGAAGGCCATTTTTGATTTCAGGTTTCAGAACCATTATAGCCATACTAAAAGGAGAGCTCTACTGGAAGTAAATAAATCATTAATGTAAAATCATATTATCCCAGTGGGAAAAAAGTGGGGAGACACACACTACTGTCAAATGCACCTTACCAGGGCAATTGGGAAGTTCTTTTACAACTGATCTCTTCTAGTTATAGGCAGGATCTAAACAGCTGTGTAATTCATTCAGTGTGTCCAAGGAGCCTTTACAGCTCAAATTTATGCATGCTTGCTCAGAAATGCCCCACTGAGTTCAATTAGGCATACTCCCAAGTAAGTGTGCATAGGACTGCACCCCACGACTTGTTTTTCCTCAGTCATCAGTCACCCATGTTACATGGAAAACTGCTGTTGAAAAAGGTGGGGGGGGGCTTCAAAAGATACTTTTGATATGGCCAAGGAGTCAGCTGTTCAAAGCAAAAGATGCCACTGGGCTAATGCAAGCTCCTTACACATCCTCAACAGCTCTTGGCTTTCTAGTCATAATGTTTGCACCAATGTCACCTTTGACTGCCATTATACAGGGAGGCAGATTTCAGTTGAACATCAGGAAAAAACTCCTAACAGTCAAGGCAGTCAAACAATGGAACTAACTGCCTCGGGATGTGGTGGGCTCTCTGTCACTGGACGTATTCCAGGCTGGACGGCCATCTGTCGGGAATACTTTAAACTGGATTCCTGCACTGAGCAGGGGGTTGGACGTGATGGTTTCTATGGCCCCTTCCAACTCTTTGATTCTATACAATAAAGAGCCATGTTTCCACCTTGTGCTTGCCTCAGCTATTCATCAGCCATACCTTTTGATCCAAATAACATCTGACATGAGTGAAAAGGGTATGGAATATTATTCATATAACACAACTTGGACTCAACATATTCAGAAGAGAGGAAAGAGAAATAATTTGCACCATCTCCATAGTTGTACAGACCAAGAATATCTATCCAAACCTACCTTAAATACTATTTTCATTCTTACCTTCAATTCTATGTGTCAGCATAGAAAACAGACTACAGTTTATCTGCCTCAGAGTTTTGCAGATATGTCATTCATCTTATTTAATATACCTAACAGCAACAGCCTTCTGGAGTCTGTCTATGCTTAAAAGTATCCCCTCTCAAACGTTGATTAGCTTGGCAGAACATATACCAGGTGACCTGATGACATAAGGGCATAAAGGCAGAATTACTGGCAACCATGTCTGATTTGCACTTAGGACAAAAAATATTTTGGCAGATAGCAAGAAGTGGTTGGATGGGATTCAGCATCCAACTGTTGCCTGATTGGCTAAGAAGCACAAAAGGATTTATTTGAATAGCACATTATGACAGGTCCAATTTACTTCAGTCAAGAATATTGAGACAGGGAAGGAACTAACGTGCCATGAAACGAAAGCTGCCGGCACAGCTCTTGACCTAAGGTTACAAATACTCACCCAAGAAGATGCATTCCACTTATCCTGGACCACTATGATTTGTTACTTCTGTCAATACTGGAGAATTACCTCTTTCTTCATGCAGTGTTATGCCAAGTCATTCCAGCTGATGCAGTGCAACTAATGCAGCAAAGAGGGCTTCATTTGCAAAATATTTAAGAAGCCAATTTTGTATTTCTGTCTCTTGGTGACACTGAATTTCAAACTTGGCCAAGACTTAGAAGACCCTCCCTGGGTGGCTTCCTGGACTGGCATCTCTCTGTGGAAGATACATCTCCAGGGACACATTCTCTATGGCTGCTATGACTTGCCTGGGGCTAGTCTCTGCCTGAGCTCCACACTGTGCAGAGTAATTTGGGCTGCCTTTACATTAAAGAAAAAAAATGTCCTCAGTCCTCTCATAGTGGAGCGCTTCTGCATTTATAGCAGCGACCACAGGATTACTGAGAGGGGAAGCTTTTAATTTTCAAGTTTCCATAGAACTCAAAGAAACAACGCCATCTAGTGACTGTTTTAATAGCACAACATCCTGACTTAAATAGATAGCTCATTATTTCTGGATCTTTTTGAGATGGAATAACCAGGAAATACCTCTGGATGTGCCCTGGAGATTCATGACATCATCTAAAGGACCTGCAAACTTCTGTGAGTGAGCAATCTTAATAGCAGGATAAAAGCTCCATGTGAAGAAGCCCTTGGAAGCTGGTTGGGTTGGGTGAAGAGTCTTGCCTGTTTCTCAGAGCCGGTAAGGGGGGGCCTTTGAGGAAGGTGGGGGAGGAGGAGGAAGACCCTGACTAGCATAGTGGAATTGACTTTGCATGGAAGAACGCACAAACTCTGCCAGAGCCTTGCACTGTGGTACAAGCAGCTTCACTGAAGGCCTGCTGGACAAGATGACAGGGAGACAGCATGCTCCCCACCTCCCCACTCACAGTATCCCAGCCAAACCACTGCCTCTTCCTTCCCACAGAGAGGTGTAGGGCCGTTCCCAGGGCTTGAAGGCAGAGTTAGGCAACCCCTCTCCCAAAGAAACATTTGATACCTACTCCACCCCTACCTCCAACCATCATATTTGGCAGGCACGTAGGTAGTATTATTTTTATACAACTAGGGCTGCAATCTTGTATTACTTACCTGGGAGTAAGGCCCACTGGACTCAATGGGGATTGTGCTATAAGGCAATTACTCTTCTACAAAAGGTACCAGAAAGAGACTGTGCTTGTGGAAGAGGTAACCAGGCGCAGCTGGAAATTTCCTACAAAAATATAAATAAATAATGGGGAAATCAGTCAGCAGGGGCATAAATGTGCTCACAGAATAAACGTACTCCAGACACATGCCAGGGTACATCAGCCATGATCTAGAAGAACTGTCACTATGGCTTCAGAGGATTTCTCATTGTAGCAGCTCCTCCACAGATTACAATAGTGGGGTGATTCATGGAAGAGAAAGCGTTGGCTTCTGATAATGCTTGAGCCATTGGGGTTTTATAGACTGGGGTTCATGCTGGTTTGCTGCAATCCTGGTTTAGTTTATTTAAATTATTTATAAGGGGTCTTTCAGATTAGGCCCTTCCAAGGTGGCATACAGTAACAAAATAAACTGAAACATGACTGAAAACAGCAGCAAGAACAAACAAACATGAAAGAAAGTCCTGACAGAACAGGAAAGTCTTTGGAGCCCATCTAAAACTCTGAAGGGAGGGGGCAAAATGGATTTCTCAGGGGAGGGAGTTCTAAAGATGTGGTGGCACCAAAAAAGACCATGTTCCTGGTTCCCACCAGAGACTATTTAACTGACTGCAACAGTATTTCTCCTTCTGGAAACAAACGGATGGCTATGACGGTGGAAACCATCTTTGCAAAATCTAAATTGCATCTAGCTTGGTGACTCTAGAGCATGCTGCTTACAGATGCACCTAACTTGGACAGTCATCACATGACACCACTTTCTGCACTTACGGGTTTGCTCCCAGGAGCTGCTTTCATGTGAGCAATGAAAATAATATGTGAGCCAGAACTTCACGCATCTCAGCCCCAGCAAGCTGCACTTCTTCGATATCTATCTCTTCCCAATATAAGGGAATGAACAGGCTTTTGAGGGTAGTACATTCCAGGTTACTTTTAAGGCTGTGCCTCCACAACAACGGAAGGAGAAGGGAGGAGTGGCTTACCCGCATTTTTCTAGGAGCCGTTTTTGGTCCGGGCAAGGCTACACGAGGGTGTGCATCGCACCATTCTATGTCGCTTCACTTCTGGGTAAGGTGGGGAGGTTGGAGTGAGCGTCATCTGAGTGGCAGGGCCTGCTCAACCAATAAGAGAGGCTTCCCACCTCTCCAAGCTCTCCCCCCCTTTCTCCCTAACAAAGGTGCAAAATAGTTGCTTCAGATGTGCACATTAGGGAGCCTTGCAACCAGCCCCAAGCCTCCTAACCTTTGGTGTGCTGGATCGCTTTAACAGAGGGGCAAAATAGTTGCTTCTGATGTGCGCATTTGGGGGGAAAGCATCACTGAGCACAATGGGAGTTACTTCTGAATAGACACGAATTGGTCTGTGCTGGGAAACACAGGATGGGAGACACACCCCTTGACGGGGGTCATGGTGAAAAGCACCCCCTGGGCAGGGCTAGCATACCCGAGGTAAATGCGGGGGTTGGGGCACACAACAACTATACCACGGAGAACCCGACTTGAGGAAAAGAATCAGACATTAAACAGTCTCCAGAAATCTGGTTTTTCCCTGATAAGCTCTGGGGTAAGTGCTGGATGGCCATGACATCATCTATCCCATACGACCTCAACATGCAGCCAGCTTGGAGTAAATCGCTGGTGGAGACACCCCCTAAGATAGTACAGGGAAAGCCTATTCACTTTAGAGAGCTCATATTCCAAGGGCCTGCAGTACCGGTTGCAGTTACAATTCTGGAACCAAGAGGAGTTGGCCACTTACAATCAGTTGCATGCCAAGGCCTCAACTACTTCTCATGTCAACAACAATCACCTCCCCACCCATCCCTCCCTAGAATGGGGGCGTAGTGGTTTAAAATAACTCTGGAGAATGTAACCCAATGCCCTACCCTGCCAATGCCAAGGTAACTGGCAGTGGATCTGCTTTCTGCTCTCTCCTAATGAAGGCAGTTTGAAACACTTGCGCACTAAGAAGAAAACAGGAAGAAAGCCAATTCAGGATCTGGTGGGAATGTCTAAGGAGGAGCTGACATACTCCAGGAGCTTATGAGAGAGAGAGAGAGAGAGAGAGAGAGAGAGAGACCACAAAGATTTAGTGAGAGAGTAAAGAGCTAGGATCATATTTAGCATTGTTATAGGGATGGACGAAAGTCACTTACCTGGTCCCGCAGCTTGCTTCACAGTGGGGGGGAGCCGCTCCGTCCCTTCCCCCGAAATTCTGGGGGGGGGAGGCGCCCCGTCCCTCCCTGCTGAAATTCTGGCCAGGGGGGAGCGCCCACCTCTCCGGCCGCGAAAGTTCTTCTCCTGCCGGGATGCAAATGGCGGCAGCCGTAGCCGCCGCCGTTTGTGTTCCTGGCCTGCGTAAATCTTTACGTAGCCTATGACGGCTGATTTTGAAAAAAAAAAAAAGCGCAAATAGCATTGCCCTTATTTTCGCCATAGTCTATGTAAATATTTTTTAAAAGTACGCGCTTTTCTTTTTTTTTTCAAAGTCAGCCGTCATAGGCTACGTAAAGCTTTACGTAGCCTATCACGGTGTTTTTTGAAAATCTAGCTGTGATAGGCTACGTAAATCTTTATGTAGCCTATCATGTTTGTTGTTGTTTTTTTTCACCTTGGAAATGGCGGCGGCGGCAGCCGGTCAGAAGACCGGCCGCCACCACCGCCGAACCGCTGCCGGGAGCCGCCACCGCCAGGGACATTCGCCGAAGGTAAGTCCCATCCCGGGGGGGTGGGGGGGTGGCGGACCATTTCTCCACCAATTTCGGGGGCCGAATGCGTTGGCATTCAGCCTCCCGGAGATTCGTGGAGTAATTCTCCGACATCCCTAGCATTGTACTTCTGTTTGAAAAGCCAAGCAAGAGATCAGGATACCTGAAGACCATCTTCTCCGATATAAGCCTGCCTACACACTAAGGATGGACGAAAGTCCCTTACCTGGTCCCGCAGCTGTTTTCGGTGGTGGGGGGAGGTGCTCCGTTTCTCCCCCCAAAATTCTTGGCGGGGGGAGGCGCCCCGCCCCTCCCGGCCAAAATTCAGGCCGGGGGGGGAGGCGCCCCATCCCTCCCCGCCGAAATTCTGGCCGGGGGGGAGCGCCCCGTCTCCCCGGCCGCGAAATAAAAAAGTAAATTGTAAAAAAACCCAAACAAACGTGATAGGCTACGTAACAATTTATGTAGCCTATCACGGCTAGATTTTCAAAGTCAGCCGTGATAGGCTACGTAAATCTTTACGTAGCCTATCACGGCTGACTTTGAAAAAAAAAAAGCGCGTATGCAAATGGCGGCGCCCATGGGCGCCGCCATTTGCGTTCCTTATTTGGGCACGGGTAGTCTACATAAAGATTTACGTAGACTATGGCGAAAATAAGGGCAACGCTATTTGTACGCCCTTTTTTTTTTTTCCAAAGCCGTGATAGGCTACGTAAAGATTTATGTAGCCTATCACGGCTGACTTTGGTAATCTAGCCGTGATAGGCTACGTAAATCGTTATGTAGCCTATCACGTTTTTTGTTGTTGTTTTTTTTACTTTACTGGGAAATGGCGGCGGCGGCAGCCGGTCGGAAGACCGGCCACCGCCCCCGCCCCCACCGAAACGCCGCCGGGACCCGCCGCTGAGAGGGACATTTGCACGAGGTAAGTCCCATCCCAGGGGGGGGCGGGGGGTGTTGGAGAATTTCCCCACCAATTTCGGGGGGCCGAATGCGTTGGCATTCGGCCTCCCGGAGATTCGTGGAGAAATTCTCCGACATCCCTACTACACACACATTAAGGTCATCAGCACAGACTATCTTATGTATCTCAAACTGGAGCCACCCTATGACATTTCCTTCTTACAGTATTGGTGCGGGAGCTAATCATCAACACAGGCCACCGTATGTATCTCAAACTCACGTTTGGCTGGACAAGGTCCTTTTTGGTGTCTGCTGCACCTAGGTTTGGAATTCTCAGCCTAGGGAGCCCCACTGGTTGCTTCCCTAGCAGCTTTTCCCAAAGGCGTGAATATCTCCTCCTCCTCCATCTTTTTTTTTCCTTTAAAGGGAAGACTTTCTCCTTAGTTGCTTCACTGAAGCCTTTTTCTGATGGTTTAGACTGGCTGTCTTAATAGTTTTGTATATTTCGGTTGATAATGGTGTTGTTTTTATTACTTTTATTGTATCTTTATTGTGTCTGTACTTTGCTGTTGTTGTTGTTGTTGTTCAGTCGTTCAGTCGCGTCCGACTCTTCGTGACCCCATGGACCATAGCACGCCAGGCCTTCCTGTCCTGCGCTCTCTCCCGGAGCGTGCTCAAGTTCATATTCATTGCATCCGTGATGCTATCTAGCCATCTCATCCTCTGCCGTCCCCTTCTCCTTTTGCCTTCAGTCTTTCCCAGCATCAGGGTCTTTTCCAGGGAGTTTTCTCTTCGCATTAGGTGGCCAAAATATTGGAGCTTCAGCTTCAGTATCTGTCCTTCCAATGAGCAGTCAGGGTTGATTTCCTTTAGGATGGACTGATTTGACCTCCTTGCAGTCCAGGGGACTCGTAAGAGTCTTCTCCAGCACCACAGTTCGAAAGCATCAATTCTGCGGCGCTCAGCCTTCCTTATAGTCCAGCTCTCACAGCCATACATTACTACTGGGAAAACCATAGCTTTGATTAGACGGACCTTTGTCGGCAAGGTGATGTCTCTGCTTCTTACTATGCTGTCTAGGTTGGCCATAGCTTTCCTCCCAAGGAGCAAGCGTCTTTTAATTTCATGGCTACAGTCACCGTCTGCGGTGATCTTGGAGCCCAAGAAAGTAAAATCTGTCACTGCTTCCATTTCTTCCCCTTCTATATGCCAGGAAGTGATGGGGCCAGATGCCATGATCTTCGTTTTTTTAATGTTGAGTTTCAAACCAGCTTTTGCACTCTCCTCTTTCACCCTCAACAAGAGGCTCTTGAGATCCTCTTCGCTTTCTGCCATTAGGGTGGTATCGTCTGCATATCGGAGGTTGTTGATAATTCTCCCGGCAATCTTAATTCCGACCTCTGATTCATCCAACCCGGCATTTCTCATGATGTACTCTGCATATAAGTTAAATAAGCAGGGTGACAATATGCAGCCTTGTCGTACTCCTTTCCCAATTTTGAACCAATCGGTTGTTCCATGTCTGGTTCTGACTGTTGCTTCTTGACCCTCGTACAGGTTTCTCAGGAGACAGGTAAGGTGGTCTGGTACTCCCATCACTTTCAGAATTTGCCACAGTTTGTTGTGATCCACACAATCAAAGGCTTTAGCGTAGTCAATGAAGCAGAAAGAGACATTTTTCTGGAATTCTCTTGCTTTCTCCATGATGCAGCGAATGTTGGCGATTTGATCTCTAGTTCCTCTGCCTCTTCTAAACCCAGCTTGTACTTCCGGTAGTTCTCGGTTCGCATACTGCTGAAGCCTAGGTTATAGGATTTTGAGCATCACCTTGCTGGCATGTGAAATGAGCGCAATTGTGCGGTAGTTTGAACACTCTTTGGCGCTGCCCTTCTTTGGAATTGGAATGTAAACTGATCTTTTCCAGTCTTGTGGCCACTGTTGAGTGTTCCAGATTTGTTGGCATATTGAATGCAGCACTTTAACAGCATCATCTTTTAGGATTTTAAATAGCTCGGCTGGAATACTGTCATCTCCGCTAGCTTTGTTGTTACTAATGCTTCCTAAGGCCCACTTGACTTCACTCTCTAGGATGTCCGGCTCAAGTTCAGTGACCGCACTATCATGGCTATCAGGGACATTAAGATCTTTCCTGTATAGTTCTTCTGTGTATTCTTTCCACCTCTTCTTAATCTCATCTGCTTCTGTTAGGTCCCTGCCTTCTTTGTCCTTGATCATGCCCGTCTTTGCACAAAACGTTCCCCTGAGATCTCCAATTTTCTTGAAGAGATCTCTAGTCTTTCCCATTCTGTTGTTTTCCTCGATTTCTTTGCATTGTTCATTTAAGAAGGCCTTCTTGTCCCTCCTTGCTATTCTCTGGAACTCTGCATTCAGTTGGGTATATCTTCCCCTTTCTCCCTTGCTTTTTGCTTCCCTTCTTTCGTGAGCTACTTGTAAAGCCTCATCAGACAGCCACTTTGCTTTCTTGCATTTCTTTTTCTTTGGGATGGATTTCGTTGCTGCCTCCTGAACAATGTTACGGACCTCCGTCCATAGTTCCTCAGGCACTCTGTCTATCAGGTCTAATCCCTGAAATCTATTCCTCACCTCCACTGTATATTCATCAGGGATATGATTTAGGTCATACCTGAACGGTTTAGTGGTTTTCCCGACGTTCTTCAATTTAAGCCGAAATTTTGCAAGAAGCAGCTCATGATCTGAGCCACAGTCAGCTCCAGGTCTTGTTTTTACTGACTGTATGGAGCTTCTCCATCTTTGGCTGCAAAGGACATAATCAATCTGATTTCGATATTGACCATCTGGTGACGTCCATGTGTAGAGTCGCCTCTTGTGCTGTTGGAAAAGAGTGTTTGCTATGATCAGTGTGTTCTCTTGGCAAAACTCTATTAGCTTTTGTCCTGCTTCATTTTGTACACCAAGGCCATGCCTGCCTGTTATCCCGGTGACTTCTTGACTTCCTACTTTAGCATTCCAGTCCCCTATGATGAAGAGGACATCTTTTTTTGGTGTTAGTTCTAGAAGGTGTTGTAGGTCTTCATAGAACTGATCAACCTCAGCTTCTTCGGCCTCAGTGGTTGGGGCATAGACTTGAATTACTGTGATGTTGAATGGTTTGCCTTGGATTCGTACTGAGATCATTCTATTTTTTAAGATTGTACCCCAGTACTGCTTTTCCCACCCTTTTGTTGACTATGATTGCTACTCCATTTCTTCTAAGGGATTCTTGCCCACAATAGTAGATATGATAGTCACCTGAATTAAATTCGCCCATGCCTGTCCATTTTAGTTCGCTGATTCCCAAGATGTCGATGTTCAGTCTTGCCATCTCATGTTTGACCACCTCCAGCTTACCTTGATTCATTGATCTGACATTCCAGGTTCCTAAACAATATTGTTCTTTACAGCATCGGATTTTCTTTTCACCACCAGACACATCCACAGCTGAGTGTCCTTTCGGGTTTGGCCCAGCCGCTTCACTCTTTCTGGCGCTACTTGGAAATACCCTCTGCTCTTCCCCAGTAGCATATTGGACACCTTCCGACCTGAGGGGCTCATCTTCCGGCGTCATATCTTTTAGCCTTGTGATACGTTCCATGGGGTTTTCTTGGCAAGAATACTGGAGTGGGTTGCCATTTCCTTCTCCAGTGGACCACATTTTGTCAGAACTCTCTGCCATGACCTGTCCGTCTTGGGTGGCCCTGCATGGCATAGCTTATGGCTTCATTGAGTTACGCAAGCCCCTTCGCCACAACAAGGCAGTGATCCATTTTGCTGTTACCCATGTAGAATTCTTAGGAAAGGCAGGATCAACATATTTTAAATAAAGAAACAAAATACACTTCCTGATAAGTTAGTCCTCAATGCCCTGGCAATTTAAGCGTAGTTCAGATACCCCGGGGTTTGTTAAAGCATGTATCTGATCCAGAATTTAGACCCATTTCCCAGGGCTTTAAGAGAATTTAGTTATCAGTGAGTAAATTCAGCATTAATTCTATATTCTTCCTTAGAACAATGCAAGGAATTACTTGGATAACAGAAGTAGGGAAAAACGGAATCATTTTACCAATCATAAAAGCAATTGCATGAACCACTCTTTTAAATAAATGTTTTACTTGGCAGTAGTCCCGTATCGTACTGTTCATTCTCTGAGCAGTGGAAGTTCTAGGCCAGCTTTGTGGGGCCAGTTTCTCCTTGGAAGGAGTGATAGTTTATTAATATACAACTTGAATATGTAGGAACAAGTAGGTATGTAGTAGGCAGTGTGAGCACTAAAACAATATGTTTTCAAAAGCAACAGCAGAGCTCCAGGTTTCAAAAAGTAAGATTCTAATGTTGCTAGCAGTGGCATGAAAGATACTATGATGTGGCTGCTCTCACAACATTCCAGCCATATTTGAAGGAGTGCTCTGTGTGTGTGTGTGTGGGGGGGTAGCAATTGAGTTTCTTCCCACACCAGTCCTCCCCCCTCCCTTAGGTAGGACTATGCTGGCATGAGATGGAACCGCATATTTGAACCTTCCATATAATCTAGTTCTAGGGGGGTCACTTGTGAATCACCAAAAAATAGGGTGTGCTTCAAAACAGAGGACAGTCATCTGGCAGCCCTTCCAACAGAAGACTGTGCTTTGTGAAAGAGGACACATGGCCACCCTATGACACTTCCTTCTTACAATATTGGCATGGGAGCAGCCATATAGGAGCTAATAATATATGAATCATACCAGTCCAGACCTTAGATATGGATTTTTTTCCTCTATGGCCAAATTCAAACTGCTCAACTGTCTCTTGTAGCCCATGTTGCTTATCTTTTTGAGCACTTAGTCCGGCAGGATGATGCACCCAATACATTCCAGAAGCTTCTCAGGGCCTTCTGATTAGGCCTGTGTTGATTATCTACAAATGCTTAGAGGGATGGCCATTTTGCCTAACTGAACAGCATGGCTATAACAATGTTAATAAATCGTCCCCTTGCCCATTATTCTTCTAAGTCTGTGCCCATGTGCCCTTTAGACATGCAGACAAATATCTGCAGCTGATCATATGAACACAAGAAGAGCCAGGCTGGCTCAGACCAAAGACATATCTAATCCAGCATCCTGTTTCCCACGGTGGCCAACCAGATGCCCATAGGAAGCCCACAAGCAGGACATGACGGCAATAGCCCTCTCTTGCTGTTGTTCCCAAGCAACTGGTTTCATAGAGATGCTGCTTCTGATCCTGGAAGTAGGATGTAGCCATCACTGATAACCTTCTCCTCCATGAATTTGTTTAACTCCCTTTTAAAATCCACATTGGTGGCCTTTGACACATCTTGTGGAAGTGAATTACATAGTTTATAACTACACAATATGTTGAAAATGTACTTCCTTTTATCTGTCCTAAATCTTCCATTATTTAGCTTCATTGGATGATCTTGGATAGGAGGGAAAATATAATCTGTCTGCTTTCTCTACACCTGTATACTTTTATAAACCTATGAACATAAGAACCGAAGAAGAGCCATGGTGGATCAGGCCAAGGGTCCATCTAGTCAAGCATTCTGTTCACACAGTGGTCAACCAGCTGCTGCCCAGGAAACCACAAGCAGGGCGTGAGTGCAACAGCACCCTCCCACCCATGTTCCCCAGCAACTGGTGTACATAGGCATACTGCCTCTGACACTGGAGATAGTATATAGTCATCAGGACTAGTAGCCATTAATAGCCTTCCCTTCCATGAATTTAGCCAATCCCCTTTTAAAGCCACCCAAAGTGGTGGCCACCACTACATCTTGTGTAAGTGAATTCCATAGTTTAACTGTATCACCTTTGATTCCCCTTTTTTCTAAATTAAAATGCCCCAATCTTTGTTACCTTTTCTTGTAGGGGAATTGTTCCAGCCACCTGATCACTTTGGCTGCCCTTTTATGCACCTTTTCCAGCTGTGCAATATTCTTTTTGAGATGGGACAATCAGAATTGCACAGTATTTGTGGTTGCACAATTTGCTCTGGGTTTCAGTCAGAACCAGGAGTTATCCAAGGTACGAAGCACCTTGGAGAGCTCCTTTTAGAGTTCTGACTGAAACCCAGAGCAGATTCACCACCCCACTGACATCGGAGCCACCAGCCTCCATGGGGTTGCCCCATAGTTTTGTATAAAAGCATTATGATCTATACCTCCTTGAAGTATAGGGTTTCCCACCTATGTGTGGATGGGTAATTTTTGGGATTGTCTGATTATTTCTAATCAAGTCCTTTTTTAAAATTGATTTTGCCTGCAGGAAAAACAAATCATAACAGGATAAATCAGCTGTAAAACGGTATTAAAATGAGAACAGACAGGCTTTGCTGCTCTTCTCAAATGATCACATTCCATTTTCTTCAAAAGGCTGGAATTTGTGCTTCTTGCGATGTTCAGTGCAGGCATTTTCACACACCAGGACCAGTATAGAGAGTTGACATGCAAGCTCCATACAGTGGATAGCATAATGCAGTGCATGATCAGCACAATAGATGATACCACATAAGCTGGGTCTTCTTCTCAGGCATTGGCACTGCCTGGACAAGGTTAGGAGCTACGTAAGCTGTTCTTCCAAATTCCTGCTCATCCTCTATTTTCCAACAGCCAAGTGAATGGAAGGTAAAAATCTGTATCTAATGAGACATGACAGGCAGCTTTGGTTGAGCTAAATGGCAGAAACCTGAATTCCAAGACGTAAATGAAGCTGAGCATTTGTTGCCAGCAAGGCTGTTAAGCGGGCCATAAGAATCCTCAGCTTTTCGGCAGGAGGAGGAGAAGATTCTGCAAGCCAGAGAAGGCAGTGGAACTCATCCAGGGTCAGCTTATTTATGGTAGGATGAGAAGGAACCAGTTTCCATGTGGGGAACTTTAACAGCATGAATGGAAAGGCACAGATGGCGGAAACAAACAAAACGCATAGACTGACGATCGCTGCAATGCTGAAAGCTGCTGCAACTAGCAAGAGAAAAGTAGGATCCAAGTCTTTTAAGAATAATATGGCACAGTCTTTCCTTTCCTGTGTGCATGGGTTGGGGGGAGGATCACCATAGATTCCTTCCTCCTACTCCTCACTGGAGACACTGATGCTGTGCTTGGGGGCAATGTAATCTGTCCAGCCATTCTGATAACATGAGGCGCCTGACTTATAGCTATCCTGCAGCCCACTCCTTTCCAGGCACAGGCTACCCCATGAGATGAGCATAACAGAGTTCCAGCATGCAACTAAGACCCGACGTTGCTATTTTCAAATGAAAAGCCACCTTGGGACAGAAGAATTTAGAACAGTGAAGAGAGGGGGTGGAAATGGGGGGGTCAGTTCTAACCCCCTAGCCACCCCCTCCCCATGGCATTTCCCTGCCATGGATTCCAAAAGCATGCTTGTCCCAGCATGGGTGTTTTTGGAACACTTTTCTGGCCTTGGGAGGGGACGAGGCTGTTTGAGAGATCTGGAGAGAGAGAAACCACACTAGGAATGGGTTACACATACTGTTACTCTTCTGTCACTTTTCTGCTCTAAAAATATGGAACCGTGGCTCAGTTACACACCTTTGCATGTGGCATGTAGTTTCGTTTGCCCCTTAAACAATGCTTCACTCAGGGGTGCAGAACCTCAGGCCTGGGGTCCCAGTCTGGCCTTGTGGGGTTCACCATTAAGGCCATGCCCCTTTCCCTGGCCCCACCACTTTCCTGGCTTTTATGCAATTTGCGCTGGCTGGGGCATGCTGGGAGTTGTAAGACTTTTTTCTGTCTAAACACACATAGGATTGTGCCTTAAAGTGCTTAACTTTGGCTGGACCTGAACACTAACACTGAAGTGCCACAATCCAGTAACAGAATATATGTGCAGATCTAGTTTCTACCTGCATATATCCCTAGTTGGATAGGTATTTTACGCATGTAAACTGGTACAGCACGTTCTATTCCCTTTCCTGTGCACAGATAGCCCTTTAAACAAAGCTGAAATTCCACCCACTACTTGTTTGGGAGGCTGTATGGGGAGCTCGATTAATTCTCTCCCACTCCTCCTTCCCCCACAAAACACCCGATTAGACAAGTTCACAGCCACATAGAACCTGCCCCAGTGTTGGCTCCATGTTTCGGACCTTCAGTGGGCCTCCTACCTGCCTGGGCCCACCTCTTCCTCCCTGCTGCCACCCTGCTCATTTGCTTGCTCCAGCGCTTTGGGTCCAATCAGCACAGCTGCCCAGAGGGAGATGACAAAGTGACTAGAGGCTGCTGCTCATTTCCCATGCTCCTGTCGCTGCTTGCTAAAAGGGACGAGGTAACAGGCATCGACAATGAGCAGCAGAAGAAAGAAACAGGAGCTGGCAGTCACTGGCCCCCCTGCTGGGTTGTAGGCTTGGCAAGGACCCCCTGATGCCAGCCCAGGAATCTGCAGATCCAGAGGGAGTATCTCTCTGAATAATTCCAGACACTGGAGGAAAACAGGAGAGGATTGCTACCATTTATTTATTTATCTATCTATCTATCTATCTATTTATTTATTTTACAATATTTATATGCCGCTCCACATCAAAGATTTCGGAGCAGTGAACAACAAGATAAAAGAATAAAACCCCATAATTAAAACAATTGAAACATTCTAAAAGAACAGATTCTGACCTTAATAAACCACGGCTGGTCACTCAGGAAAGGCCTCTCAAAATGACAATCTCTTCAGGAGGCACCAAAAGCAACACAATGTTGGCACCTGCCAGACCTCCAAAGGCACGGAGTTCCACAGGAAGGGGGCTACCACACTGAACGCTCTTTTCCTGGTGGATTATTCAGACAGGATTCTGATCTGATCCAACAGGACAGTTCTTACATTCTTATGGATCATGCAGTAATATACACTTCTAGATCTAGAAGTGATCTGGAAAGTGATCTACACTTCTAGAAAAACTTCCTGACTGTTAGAGCAATATGACAATGGAACCAATTACCATTGGTAGTGGGCTCTCCCCCACTGGAGGCAGTCAAGACAAGGCTGGACAGCCATCTGTCGGGGATGCTCTGACTTGGATTCCTGCATTGAGCAGGGGGTTGGACTCGAGGGCCTGGTAGGCCCCTTCCAACCCTACAATTCTATGATTCTATGATCTCACACCACAATTTGGATAATAGAGTGGTCCCAACAACACAGAATCTGCCCACCCCACAATTTTTTTTTTTTAACGTGTTTTATTTAAAAGCCTGTGTGGTGTAGTGATTAGAGTGTTGGACTGGGACTTGGGAGATCTGGGTTCTAATCCCCACTCCGACATGAAGCTCACTGGGTGACTTTGGGCCAGTCACTGACTCTCAGCCTAACCTACCTCACAGGTTGTTGTGAGGATTAAATGGAGAGGAAGAGGACTTTGTAAGCTGCCTTGGGTTCCTTGCAAGAAGAAAAAAGGCAGGATAGAAATGTAAAAATAAATGCATAACTAAATACAGGTTGTGTTTATTTCAGTTGTGTGCTAGTATTTCTGATTTATATTAACTAGAGACTCACTGTCCTGACTGTACACATGCCACATGGCAATGACAAATCATTAGTCTGGTTTTCATCCAGTCCTGTACAACAATATTCAGAATAATCCTGTTTGTATAAAAAGAGAGAAAATGCAAAACAAATTAAATTTAAAACAAGATATGTGTACATATGTGGATGTATGGATGTGCACGAAGGAACATTTCGAACCACCTCCCTTTAAAAAAAAGGAGAAAAAAGTTGAATGTTATCTCTAGTATTAAATTGTATGAAAATTGATATAATTGTATTTAATTGTAATTTAAACAGACTAGTTAGTATTGCGATGCAATACTACATGAGCAATTTTACATGAGCTGGAATCAATGGTTATGTAAAATCCAAAATTAGGTTTTGAAAAAATAAATCAACCCTGAGGCCAATAGAAACGCTTCCATAAAATATTAACTTTCCAGGGGGAAATGAAAAAATAAATCTGCTGTGTTGGCAATCAATATATTGCAGCAGTGTGCCAGAAAAGCAGTAAATTAAAAGAAATCAAAAGAAAAATTAAACTAAGTACTTGTTTGGCTTGACTTTCCACAAGAAGAAAGTAACAGAAGAAAAACAGAATGTTAGTGATCTCTTTCCACTTTTAACAACCCATAACTGAGGCCACAAAACTCATTATTCAACAGAGATACGATTTATACTTTGATTTTGTCCTTTTGATATATTACTGCAGTAGATGAGATGGCTAGATAGCATCACCGATGCAATGAATATGAACTTGAGCACGCTCCGGGAGAGAGCGCAGGACAGGAAGGTCTGGCGTGCTATGGTCCATGGGGTCACGAAGAGTCGGACACGACTGAATGACTGAACAACAACAAGTATAATAAATATGGAAGATAAAGGAAACATATACATTAGAGGCAGAGTCTTTTTCACTTTTCTAAAGCATTTGGGGTGGGGAGAAACACTGAATACCTTGAGACCTGATTACTTGTGAGTATCAATGCAAAGACTTGATATTTGGGATGCTGTTTGAAAGTACTGCTGAGCTATTCCATCCTGCTTACTTCTGAGTAGACATGCAGAAGCTTACTTCTGAGTGACTTAATATGGTAATAATTACATTAGGTCCCACCTACTCTGCCTTTGGCCCCACCCACAGTGTCAGGAGAGCCCTAGCTGCCTCTTGCAGTCCCCTCCAATAGCCAACTCAGGACACAGACGATGAGGATTGTTTCCAAGGCTTTATTCCTTTATTATTTTATGACTCTTTCAGATACTAATCAGTAGCGACTAAGCAAGGAACAGCACTGGGGAAAGATAGCAGAGTAGCCTAAGCTCCAGGTAAGGCAGTTGGTCCCAGTTTGAAGGGGAACCGCGGGAAGACTTTGAACTTATGGGCTATGGAGAGATCCTCTTACCCTTGGGTTCTCAGGATGCAACCGTTGTTTGAGCGCCAAACGAGCAGAGTGCCTCCTTTCGGTGCCCTCCATTTGTCGCTGCTCCCTGCGTCTGCGCTAAGCGTCCAGCAAGCCCCCCTCCAGTGCTCTCTCACTGCCAGGGTCACTATCTCTCCCAGGAATGCTGGCAGGAGGAATCTCTGCCAGCCGCTGTGCTTGTGAGAGATGAGCGGGTTCCTCTCCCACGGATTGCTGTTCTTCCTCAGAATCAGAACTGCTGGGGCTCTATGGGCTCAGTTTCCACCCTGACACACAGATGGAATGTGGCTCCTGAGACCTTTCCCATTTTGCAATTTGGGCTTTGGGCTGAAAAAAGTTCCCCACCCTGCCTTATGGAGTAGCTCTGAAACTATGGATAATATGGCCAGACTTGACACTAATACATACCTGGCTAAAATAGTCTACCAAGGTAATTCTAAACAATTCAACCATCAAGCTGAACAGTTATTTATATGCTGGGATATAATATCTACTCATATTATGACTAATAATGTTGATTCAGAAAACACCAACAACATACAGCATACAACAGAAGCAAAACAAACAACAAACAAGTCCCTGCCCCAATGAGCTTGCAATCTACATTTGGACAGCAATGGGGCACAACAGAGTGAAAAGAGAGAAGGGAAAAGTGAGAATAACAAATAATCAAGAGTCTGTAGACGGTGGTGGTAGAGTCCATCTGATGTTGGATATTCATCTTTTAGTCAGAAGCTAGAGTAGGTAATTGATCAGCCACTGTTGAACTGGCCAAATGCTAGCGCTGAAGTATATTGATGTCCCCTGAATCCAATGACACCAATAGCTAATACTATCCTTCATTTATATTCACAGTTGAATAGAGTGGATATTAATTATTCCCTATTCAGGAATTGAAAATCACACAGAAACTCATACTAAGGGAATGGAATGTTACTCGGGGCCAGTCATTCCATCAAATGATGAAAAGGACCTCTTGTTTATCCATGTAATTGCTGACATACTTAACGAAAAATGTCTGTGTTGGAATATGTACATTGATAAGAGGATTTTCTTATAAGAGGAGAGCCAGTGTGGTGTAGTGGCTAGAGTGCTGGACTGGGAATCAGGAGATCCGGGTTCTAGTCCCCACTCGGCCATGGAAGCTCACTGGGTGACTTTGGGCCAGTCACAGACTCTCAGCCCAACCCACCTCACAGGGTTGTTGTTGTGAGGATAAAATGGAGGCAGGAGGAGGATCATGTACGCTGCCTTGAGTTCCTTGGAGGAAAAAAGGCGGGATATAAATGCAAATAAATGCAAATAAATAAATTTTCAGCCCATTCCACAGCTGTGTCTACATTCATATGATCCTGAAGATGGAACTGTTGAAAATGAAAGTTGTAGTCACGGATGTGAAAGGAAATTCTGTATTCCTTCTTCCTTGGTCACTTGACAGTGAATGTTTTAAAATCTGTTTTAGGAAACAATTTACATGATAGCCATGAATTTGGGCCTATAGTGTATTGCTTCCCCCCACCCCCACTGCCCTTTTATCTCTTCGGTTTTCTATGAAGACATTTTCCCTCTCTTTATTCTTCCTAAAATTTACCATAATACACACTACCTTCTTTTATTGCCGAAAAAGCCATGGCCACCATGTGATTTATCTCTTTTTCTTCCCCTTTTTATGCACAATACATTATTTAGTTTCTTTAGATGGCACCCACTGTAGTTGCAGGACATGAGACATTTTCACAAGCGACATCGGGAGATCTGTGAGAAAACAATAAATAGTAATTTATCAAAAATACTGTTTAAAATACTCGTGTTTGTCTAAGCTGCGATCTCTTCACATTCAGACCACTTTCTCTGAATCAGATACATACAGGATGCTAGAACTGCAGTAATATTTATAGAATACTTCATCATTTAGGCTTCAATACTCTACACACCAGGAGTGAGGAAACGTTTTCCTATTGAGATCCATGTGATGTTAATCAAAATGTATCAAGATCTGCATTCCAGCCATGGGCGTGGCCAAAGCCAAAAGTGGGTGGAGTTATGCAAACGATTCTTACATTTGCTCAGTACATATGGGAGCAGTAGAGGTTGGGGGAGAGTTATTTGCCTCCAGGCAATCCCTTCCTCCAACTTGTGCAAGGTTCCCTCCATCAGCCTTGTAGCTTGGGGACAAGGTACGATGGAGTAAATATACCGATAATCCATCTGGCAAGGAGGAGAGGCTTGGGGAGAGTCAAGAGGTCCAGACTGAGTGGTCTGAGGATCCGCATTTGGCCCATGGGCCAGATTTTCCCCATCCATTACCTACATACTTACTACCTGGGAGTAAGTCCCATTCAACTCAGTGTGGCTTACTTCTAGCTATACATATATAGGGATGGGTGAACCAAAGATCCTTGCGCTTACTGAAATTCTCTGAACTCCACTTCAAAGCTCGGTTTGACTCGCTCCTCTTTTCATTTGTGGCCTATTTTTCTTTTTGTACGACTGGGGAAAGTGTACACTTCTGTGCACATTTTTCAAATTGACAAAAGCATGAAAATGCAAATGTTTACAAATGCACAATTTAAACTGTGCATTTTTCAAAAAAAAAAAACACATTTCTCGAACACAATCACAAGCTCAGGAATGTGCGAGCATTTTTGGAAAACTGCGCTCCTGTTCACATTCTCATTCAGGGTTGCAAATGGGGCAAGTTCTGATGATTTGCGAAATGAGATGAAGTTCTCGAACACTGCATGTCTTGTGTAGGAGGAAAAATTGGATATTTTCCTTTGGGGTCTGGTAACAAATGTAGAACTGCACAGAATATTCTCCACTAGGAAGCAGTGTTTTTTTCTTTCTGGAAAACACTTAAGATACAATCCAGCCACTTATAATATCCCTTCCTGGATCCTTAGTAGATATGATGCATGCTTATGTATCTTGTTTCTTCCAGATCAGAGACGGAAGACATCATGCTGCACCTTCTGGCTGAAGCTTCATCTGGGGCTCATTGCTGCCTCTGCTCTTGGGGCTGAGCAGGAACAGTATGGGATGTGTGACCAGTTGGGAGGCACTGGGCCTCACAATTATGCAGATTGTCAGGGTCATGCATCTTCTAGGGTGGTAGCCATGATGATGATGATTTTTAACATGTCTTTCAGGGTGCACTGCCTCCACAAGGTGTCATACAACACTACAGACCATGAACATACAATTACAATTCAACACAGAACAGACAGACACACACACACTATCAGCAGCAGCAGCAGCTAATGATTTTTAAGTACCAAAGGCAGATGGGAACAAATGAGTCTTCAGGGTTGTTGTTGTGTGCTTTTTAAGCCAGCAGTGATGAAGCCTTATGTATCTCTCTGGGCAGGGAGTCCTAAAGGTGTGGGGCCACCACTGCGTAAGCCCTATTCTAATACCCACCAGTCTAAGGTCTCTTGCTAGTTGGCCAGAGAGTCATCATCATGGTGATCACTCATGACCGAGTAAGATTGTCTTCCAAAGATAGAGTCTATATAGATAAGTCTTTAAAAGGATTAGACAGATTCATCGAAGATAGGTCAATCAACACATTAATCTCTAGCAGTGGGTCTGCAGGTGGCTGTAAAGGCCAATTCTGGATCTATACAGCCTCCCACAGTGAGGACTTAGGTTTCCAGGTGGAAGGCGGTCACAGTCAGGGTTTGCTTGACATGCCTTCCGCTGAGCTCGTTTCACCGTTTTACCCTGTACTCGTGCTTCTTCAAAGTCCATAGCGCCTTTAATATAGGCTGACCTCCACTTGGAACGCTCATGAGTTAGAGCTTCCCAGTTCTCAGTGTGTATGTTACATTTTTTTTAGATTAGCTTTAAGAACATCTTTAAATCTCTTTTGCTGTCCACCAATATTCCATTTTCCATTCATAAGTTGGGAATAGAGTAACTGCTTTGGAAGACGATAATCAGGCATTCGAACAACATGGCCGATCCAGCAAAGTTGATGTTGGAGAATCATTGTTTCAACGCTGGTGGTCTTTGCTTCTTCCAGTACACTCACATTAGTCCGTCTGTCTTCCCAAGTAATTTGCAGAATTTTTTGGAGGCAGCGTTGGTGGAATTTTTTGAGAAGTTGGAAGTGGTGTTTATAGATGGTCCATGTTTCACAGGCGTACAGTAAGGTTGGTAGTACAATGGCTTTGTAAACAACCATTTTGGTCACCCTGCGAATGTCCCAATCCTCGAACACTCTACGCTTCATTCGGGAGAATGCTACAGTCGCAGAGCTCAGGCGATGCTGAATTTCAGTGTTGATGTTGGCTCTTGTGGAGAGATGGCTGCCAAGATAAGAAAAGTGATCAACATTTTCCAGCATCACACCGTTAAGCTGGATTGATGGTGCTACAGAGGGATTGGTTTGTGCTTGCTGGTAAAGCACTTTGGGGTTTCTAATGTTAAGCGAGAGGCCGAGCTTCTCATATGCTTCTGCGAAGATGTTTAGAATAGTCTGGAGATTTTCCTGAATGTGCGCAGATTACGTTATCATCAGCATATTGAAGTTCTATGACAGAGGATGTAATTACCTTACTTTTTGCTTTCAGACTACTGAGATTAAAAAGGTTTCCATCTGTTCGATATATGATTTCTACACCAGTGGGAAATTTCCCTTCAACAAGGTGTAGAATCATAGCGATGAAGATAGCGAATAAGGCTGGAGCAATGACGCATCCCTGTTTAATGCCTGATCCCACTTTGAATGGATCACTTTGAGAGCCACTGTTATCCAAGATTGTTGCCATCATGTCATCATGGAGGAGCCGTTCACAAATTTATTAGGGCATCCGATTTTCAGAAGGATGGTCCAGAGAGCAGTACGATTTACAGTGTCGAAGGCCTTAGTCAGATCAATAAATGCCACGTACAGGGGTTGGTTTTGCTCCCTGCATTTTTTTTTGGAGCTGTCGTGTGGTGAAGATCATATCCACTGTCCCCCTGAAAGGGCAGAAGCCATTTTGGGATTCAGGGAGGATGTCTTCTGAGATAGGTAGAAGGCAGTTTGTGAGGATCCTTGCCAGGATTTTGCCTGCCATAGCCAGAAACTCGATAGTTCCCACAATGTGTTCTATCACCCTTTTTAAAGAGGGTAATCATTATGGCATCCCTGAAGTCTGCTGGGATCTCCTGCCTCATCCAGATTTTTTGGATGAGCTTGTGAAGCTGTTGTGTAGCTTCAGGCCCACCTTCTTTAAAGACTTCCACAGGGATCCCATCGGGTCTGCTAGCTTTGTTATTTTTCATTTGGTTAATGGGTTTGCTGACTTCCTCCAAACTAGGGGATACTGCAAGCTTGTCTCTGGTTTGTTTTTGTGTGATTTGTGAGAAAACCTCATCAGCCACAATAGAGTCACAGTTAAGGAGGTTGTGGTAATGCTCTTTCCAGTAGGGATGTATGAAAGTCACTTACCTTTCACGGATTATGTTTATGGTGGGGGGGAGGCGTTCCGTCCCTCCCCCCGGAATCCTCGATGGGGGGGAGGTGCTCCATTCCTCCCCCCCTGGAATCCTCCGCCGCCGGCTGTGCTCTGCAGCAGCTCCGCGGAGCAGCCGGCCAGGCCCAGCCAGGCCAGAGCCGTCCGCAGCCGAATTTCCGGCCGCGGAGGGCTCTGGGAAAAAACAAAAAACAAAACCACGTATGCAAATGGCGGCTACGGCTGCCGCCATTTGCGTTCCTTATTTTCGCCATCTTAGTCTACATAAATATTTACGTAGACTAAGACGGCCCAAAATAAGGAACGCAAATGGCGGCAGCTGTAGCTGCTGCCATTTGCGTACGCCTTTTTTTTTTTTTACCCAGATGTTTTAGGCTACGTAAAAACTTACGTAGCCTATCATGTCTTGTAAAAAACAAACAAACAAAAAAACTGCAAATGGCGGTGGCAGCCAGTCGGAAGACCAGCCGCCGCCGCTGCCGCTGGAGCCGCCACCCGGAAGATCCACCCCAGGTAAGTCTCGTCCCGGGGGGGATCCGTGGGGTGGCAGGCCGTTCTGCCACAGATTTCGGGGGGCCAAATGCACTGGCATTCGGCCTCACCAAGATCCATGGCGGAATTCTCTGCCATCCCTACTTTCCAGGGCCTCCGACATGGATCTTAATGCTTGGGCAGGATCACACAGGTGCAGGTGGTCCTTCAGATAACAAAGGCCCAAACCAGGACTGGCAGGTTATGCCAACTGCCCTTGGGCTGGTGGTTGAATCCACCTCCTGAATGAGATATCTGAGTGTCAGGAACGCCTTAGCGGCCTCTCTCAGTAGATTCCAATAGCCAACTCAAGACACAGACGAAAGGGAATTCTTTTCAAAGCTTTAATCCCATTACAGCTTAATGACTCTTTCAGATTCAGATGCTAATCACCAGCGGCTAAAGCAAGGGACAGCAGCGTGGCCTAAGCTTCAGGCAGGCAGTTGATTCCCGTTTGAAAGAGAGTCACTTGAAGACCCAGAACTTATGGGCTAGGGAGAGATCCTCCCTCTTTCCCTTGGGTCCATGGGAGGCGGCCATTGCTTGCACGCCAAACGGGCGCTACGCCTCCTTTCTGCGCCCTCCATCGCTCGTTGCTCCCTGCGTCTGCGTTGAGCATCTAAGAAGCCCCCCTCCTGCACTCCCTCACTACCCAGGTCACTATCTCTGGAATGCTGGCAGGAGGAATCTCTGCCAGGTGCTGAGCCTCTGAGGGATGAGCTGGCTCCTCTCCCACAGATTGCTGATTCTCCTCCGAATCAGAACTGCTCTGGGGCTCTCTGGGCTCAGTTTCCACCCTGACACTGAGGATCTCTCATTCAGTTCTGAGGCATAGAATGGACTTGACATTGGCAATGAATACTATATTAGAGGTATTTCTTGGTCTGTTAACATTTGAAAGAAAGTTTTTTTATATTGGTGGGATTTCACCTTTTTGTGACACAGCAATGTGAATTTTTATTAAGATTTCCCCGCCCCCAGCAGAAAACATTATGGTTGCCATAAGTTTGGACCTGGACAATCAGGGTCTTCTGGTGCATAAGAAGTTGTCAAAACTATACAGAGTTAAACAGGACTGGAGATTCGAAGCTAGAAGAAAAGGGGAAATTATTAGAATAGAATAGTATACTGTTATTAGAATAACAGTTGTCCTTCTTGTATCTTACGAGAGAGAGAGAGAGAGAGAGAGAGAGATTGAGAGAGCACAATAGGATTTTCAGATTTATTTTTAAAATTTCTACCCCACCTTTCCCTAAGCCCAAAGTGTCTTATAATCATCCATAAATATAATATAGTAACATCATAACCCTGCTCAACATCATAAAGCAGGCTTTAATAAGTTTGGAATGCATCTGTCACAAAAAAATCATAATGGCATTCTAAAAAGAAATGCTTTGCAATGTTCTTGAATTGACTGCATACTGTATGCTCAAGTTTCAGTAGGGCTCTTTAGGTATGCTTCCTATATGACTGGGAACCACAGTTGAGAAGATCCTGATACAACAATTTAAAGGTCCCAAGTAGAAGGAATTCTAATGGGGCTGTTCCTGTAGCTCTTTAAAAAATGGGAGGACTTATCAGAGAGAGGGCCTCATAACAACATTACACTGGTGATACAGAGAATATTGAAGTCTTTGCTTCCCCCCACCCTACCTTATAAAGTGAGCTGTAAAACAACGTTGGCGCAAATTGCACTGCACTGCACAGGGAGATGTTTATTGCTGTTTTCATAACAGGTTATCCTTTGTAAAATAGATGTAAATGCCCTCTTTCAATGAATATGAATACATTAACTCGAACTCTATTAAGGGAGCTGATAACACGCAATATAAAATGGTAATTAATGAGTTGTTTCTTCAGTGCTGCTAGAGACAATTATGCTGACCAGGTCTCATGGGGAAAAAATTATGAAGGTAGAATTCAAAAAGAAGCAGCAAAAATAAAAAAGATCAAGTGGCGACATCACATAAATCAGTCGTGGAGTATGAACCTTGCTTTGCTTACAAATTGTAGATGAACTCAAAATACCCCCACAAATACAGATGATGCTTCAAACTGAGTGGCTCCAGTCCTGTGATGCGAACGGAGTCCTTGTGCACAAACCCTCTTTCAAGGTCGGGAAACCAACCCATATGCAATCCTTTGCATATGCAGAGTATTTATGCATTATGAGAAATGCCTCATGTAGAAAAACTCTTATTATTTATTATTATTTATTGCATTTATATCCCGCCTTTTTTCCTCTTGCAAGGAACCCAAGGCAGCTTACATTCTCCTCCTCCCCCTCCTCCTCCTCCCCCTCTCCATTTTATCCTCACAACAACAACCCTGTGAGGTAGGCTGGGCTGAGCGTCTGTGACCGGCCCAAAGTCATCCAGTGAGCTTCCACGGCTGAGTGGGGACTAGAACCCGGATCTCCTGGCTCCCAGTCCAGCACTCTCACCACTACACCACACTGACTCTCTTATATTGAAGTTTTATGTTTTTAGCCACCTCCTTGTGGTTAAGAGGTTGAGATATATAAAGATTCAATATATTTTAATAATCCAAATTACCCAGCATTCATTTCCAATGCAATTCTATTCATTATTCACTTGAACAATTGTTGAAGATAAGCCCCACTATGTTCAATGGGACTTGCTTCCTAAAAACTGTGTATAGGATAGCCTTAGATCTGAATGCAAATAAGCTGCTACATGTGACTAATGACCTGGGACAGTGGATGGAATATGTGTATTCCCATCCATATTGCAAAACAGAAGAGAAATGGTATCTTCACCCATAACCTCCATTGTGACATTGTATCAGGTGCCTGGCATCTCTATATGCACTGCAATACAGAGGTTGCTCTAATTGCACACTCATATCTGATCTCTGATTGTAAGTGCCAATCCAATGAGAGATATGTACATGCAATTACTATGGACTGGATCCAGACAAGGTTAATTGAATGTACATGGCCTGCTCTCAGTGGTGTGGGGACAGAGCGCCAGGGAACTAGTCAGCGTCAGTACCAAAGGCATAGTTAGTAGGGCTGTGCACCACTGGAGAAGGAAATGGCAACCCACTCCAGTATTCTTGCCAAGAAAACCCCATGGAACGTATCACAAGGCTAAAAGAGATGATGCCGGAAGATGAGCCCCTCAGGTCGGAAGGTGTCCAATATACTACTGGGGAAGAGCAGAGGGAATTTCCAAGTAGCACCAGAAAGAGTGAAGCGGCTGGGCCAAAGCCGAAAGGACACTCAGCTTTGGATGTGTCTGGTGGTGAAAAGAAAATCCGATGCTGTAAAGAACAATATTGTTTAGGAACCTGGAATGTCAGATCAATGAATCAAGGTAAGCTGGAGGTGGTCAAACATGAGATGGCAAGATTGAACATCGACATCTTTGGAATCAGTGAACTCAAATGGACAGGCATGGGCGAATTTAATTCAGGTGACCATCATATCTACTATTGTGGGCAAGAATCCCTTAGAAGAAATGGAGTCGCACTCATAGTCAACAAAAGGGTGGGAAAAGCAGTACTGGGGTACAATCTTAAAAATGATAGAATGATCTCAGTACGAATCCAAGGCAAACCATTCAACATCACAGTAATTCAAGTCTATGCCCGAACCACTGAGGCCGAAGAAGCTGAGGTTGATTGGTTCACACCGCAGCTTGAATATTCAAAATGGTTGCCGGCACATGCTGCAACCCACCGTGGCTTAAATAGTGGGCTGCGGTAATTGTGCAAACTGGGTCAGTGCCACTTTCCTTGCTGATGCTTCCCAGCAACTGGTATTCAAAGGTATACTGCCTTGGGATGTGAAGGTTCCACACAGCAATCATGGCTATGGGATTAGGCCTTAGGAAGCATTAGTAACAACAAAGCTAGCGGAGATGACAGTATTCCAGCTGAGCTATTTAAAATCCTAAAAGATGATGCTGTTAAAGTGCTGCATTCACTATGCCAACAAATTTGGAACACTCAACAATGGCCGCAAGACTGGAAAAGGTCAGTTTACATTCCAATTCCAAAGAAGGGCAACGCCAAACAGTGTTCAAACTACCGCACAATTGCGCTCATTTCACATGCCAGCAAGGTGATGCTCAAAATCCTACAAGCTAGGCTTCAGCAGTATGCGAACCGAGAACTACCGGAAGTACAAGCTGGGTTTCAAAGAGGCAGAGGAACTAGAGATCAAATCGCCAACATTCGCTGCATCATGGAGAAAGCAAGAGAATTCCAGAAAAATGTCTCTTTCTGCTTCATATTGCATATTGTCACCCTGCTGCATATTGTCACCCTGCTGCATATTGTCACCCTGCTTATTTAACTTATATGCAGAGTACATCATGAGAAATGCCGGGTTGGATGAATCACAGCTCGGAATTAAGATTGCTGGGAGAATTATCAACAACCTCCGATATGCAGACAATACCACCCTAATGGCAGAAAGCGAAGAGGATCTCAAGAGCCTGTTGTTGAGGGTGAAAGAGGAGAGTGCAAAAGCTGGTTTGAAACTCAACATTAAAAAAAACTAAGATCATGGCATCTGGCCCTATCACTTCCTGGCATATAGAAGGGGAAGAAATGGAAGCAGTGACAGATTTTACTTTCTTGGGCTCCAAGATCACTGCAGACGGTGACTGTAGCCATGAAATTAAAAGACGCTTGCTCCTTGGGAGGAAAGCTATGGCAAACCTAGACAGCATAGTAAGAAGCAGAGACATCACCTTGCCGACAAAGGTCCGTCTAATCAAAGCTATGGTTTTCCCAGTAGTAATGTATGGCTGTGAGAGCTGGACTATAAGGAAGGCTGAGCGCCGAAGAATTGATGCTTTCGAACTGTGGTGCTGGAGAAGACTCTTACGAGTCCCCTGGACTGCAAGGAGGTCAAATCAGTCCATCCTAAAGGAAATCAACCCTGAGTGCTCATTGGAAGGACAGATACTGAAGCTGAAGCTCAAATATTTTGGCCACCTAATGCGAAGAGAAAGCTCTCTGGAAAAGACCCTGATGCTGGGAAAGACTGAAGGCAAAAGGAGAAGGGGACGGCAGAGGATGAGATGGCTAGATAGCATCACCGATGCAATGAATATGAACTTGAGCACGCTCCGGGAGAGAGTGCAGGACAGGAAGGCCTGGCGTGCTATGGTCCATGGGGTCATGAAGAGTCGGACACGACTGAACGACTGAACAACAACAAGCACCACTTTGGTCCGAAGCCCAAGCTCCACGTCAGAGCAGGGTACTTCGGACCACCTCCGAGGCGAAGCGGAGGGGGCACAAAGCGGCCTGAAGCGAGCTGCTCCAAAGTGTTTCAGTGCGGTTCAGAGCAACCTGGAAGCCCAGTTGCCACACCACTGCCACTGCCCAGCCCCCAGCTCCTTAGCTGGGTCCTATGGTTATGCGCCGGAAGCTGTCTTGTTTTTCTGGAGTGGCAACTATGGGGAGTTGCCATTTTTAAAATGGCAACTCCCCATATTTCTGGAAATACAGGGAGTCCTAGCGCACAGTGCCTAGTCCTAGCTCTCAGTACCACTGAGAGCTAGGACTAGGTTATCAGGGAAACACAAGGCAGGAGCTGATGCATAGCGATTGGTCCAGCACTGGGCCTACAACAGAAGGCTTTTAAGCCTGAACCTTCAGAATCCTTCCCAGGACACAGCTGCAGGCCATCAGTGCCACATGAGGAATTGGCTACTTGTGAGCAGAGCCTTGCTGATGTGTATACCTTTACTCACGAGGAGTCCTTATTCCTCAAGTGGGCACTACTGCATCTGGCAGCTGGCCATCCTTGAAATTTTAGGCATCTGCACTCCCTGGGACCAGGTGGCTACTCACCGTCGGCCACTGAGTCCAAGAAGAGGATAACTCTGTTGTGAGGGGTTGGGCTGATGGCTGTCTTCTCCAAGGATCCAGGATCTCCCTAATCTGCCTCAAGATCCTTCGACACAGGCAGCTCCTCCACAATGTTTGGCTCAGGAGGCTCCAGGTCATCTTCTGAAGAGGAGGCCTCCAGAGGGGCGATGACCATGCATCCCACTGATTTCAATGGGAGCTAAGTTCAACTCATTCAGACTGGATCTACCCACGTGTTGGGGAGGGACTATGGCTCAGTGGTAGAGCATATGTTTTTCATGCAAAGGTTCTCAAGTTCAGCCCCTAGCACCTGCAACTAAAAAAAAGACTCAGGTAGTCGGTGATATGAGAGACCTCTGCCTGAGACTCTGTGGCACCCCTGCCAGTCAGAGCTAGGGATGCCCATCCCGGGGAAATCCAGCCCTTTTTGAGCTCACCAGATTTCCGCGGAGCCACGGGCTTTTCCCTAAAATCGAGGAACTTTCTCTGGGTTCCTATGTTTATTTGCATGTATAAAGCATGGCAAAACAGGGATGTACAGATTTTATTAAATCCATTCCATCTTTGTTTTGTAGATTGTCAAGCATCTTCCATTCCATTGTCCGCTCATTGACACAATTGTATTTTTTTAGGGATGTAAGAGAATTTCATTCCACTTGTGAAGTGAGCATTAGCGGTACTGTGCATTAGCACTAATGCACGCTTGCACTAATGTTCATTAGCGCAAATGTGAATTCGTGCAAATCCCCCCCCCCCCAGTAAAAACAAAACAAAAATGGTCTGCTGCAGAATGCACTGGTCAGATTCATAGAAAGCTGAACTTATTTGAATCTGTTGCGGGTTCTTCTGACATCCCTATGGCAAAGCCAACCATACCTGCTAAACATCATTATTCACAGTAATCCTTTAAATGTCTTCCTAAACTATAGTTGAAGTTTTGCACCAAATTTGGACGGTCTTATGTTTCCCACCCAAACACTGTTTTACTAAAAGAATTACTTTTAGGAAATCAATATCTTGATTTCCACTCCTACTCGAGTTAAATATCTGAGCATAAAATATAAACATCTTAGCACATTTTTGTTGTTGCTTTGCTTAACACACAGGAAGTCTCTTTGTCAAACTTCCCTGCTTTCATCATCACCCAGCTCATCACACAAGCCATCTGCATAAATAAAGACCTAAGCATCTGCTGTATGGCAAATGGTCTCAGGGGCAGATGTTTCTATCCTTGTGCTCATGTCACTGAGCATGGATACATTATTTGAACAGATGCGTGCAATATGAAAGTGTTGTGTCCCACAGTGAAATGCCTCCAACTGCTTCCTATCAACATACATAAATGCTATTTGCACCTGCATTTATGTTAATGATAGAAAGGCAGCAGGGGTTCCCACTGAGCGAGCGCTGATGCTATGAAATACATTCAGATGGTTAATTGAAGTTGAACTTCTGTCTCCAAAAGCCGGCATTGATACCAATACAGATACGTTTAAAAAGAAAAATGAATGCTGTTGTTTTTTTAAAAAACTTGAAATAGATGAAAAATAAATGGATTGTTCTGCTATATCTAGCAATCAACAGATTCAAAATGGTTCCAAATTTTCCTTGTTCTTTAAAAAAAAGCCATGAAAAAAATATTCAAGAACAAAATACATATCTAGATGGAGAGTTTTATATTTTGTATTCCTTTTTGTTCTACATTGTATGGAACAGGTTTTATAAAAGTGACAGATTTTCCAGCAGTTGCTGTTACAAAAATCTCCAAGGATCTAGACCTCAAGCAAGGCTCCAGTTCTCCAGACAGATTCTTAGGGCTGCTAACCCCCATAACAGCCTGATGCTCTGCTCCAGACCTAAAACTGAATCAAAAGGAGAGAGTGTGTTTTGTGAAAATTTTGACAGCAGTGAAAAACATTCTCTCTTTTAGCAATCTTTCAGCCATGCGAAAGATGGCAAAAATGTTTCTCCATCCAAAGCAAGGGCCATCAGTGATCCTATTGGTGAGAATAACCAGTGAAGGAAAAGCTTCCTCAGGTCGATGGAAGACGTTGATGAATTAAAAAGTAGAATGGACTTATAGAAAGCTACAAAGAATCAGCCCTGGAGGGAACCAGCAGAGGAGCCGGCAGCCAGTTCCGATGAAAGCTGGGAAGTTTGGAAATCACTGAATAGACTGCGCATGGGTGCAACACGATCTAGAGACACTTTGAATAAATGGGGTTATCCAGTGATCTCTGCCCTATGCGACTGCGGAGACTTGCAGACAAGACACATATGTATACTTGTCCTTTGTGCCCTGACCAATGTACACATGAGGACCTTATGACAGCACGACAGAACACAATTGATGTTGCTAGTTTTGGAGCAAGATTTGTCTAATTTCTAGGGATGGCGGAGAATTTCTCCATGAATCTCGGGGAGGCCGAATGCCAACGCATTCGGCCCCCCGAAATTGGCAGTGAAATTATCCGCCCCCCCGCCCGCCCCCCCTGGGATGGGACTTACCTCCCTCGAATGTCCCTCGCGGCGGCGGGTCCCGGAGGCGTTTCGGCGGCATTTCAGTGGGGGCGGGGGCGGCGGCTGGTCTTCTGACCGGCTGCCGCCGCCGCCGCCATTACAAAGTGAATTTAAAAAACAGCAACACACACCCGTGATAGGATACGTAACGATTTATGTAGCCTATCATGGCTGACTTTGGAAATCTAGCCGGGATAGGCTACGTAAATCGTTACGTAGCCTATCACGGGTGTGTGTGTGTTTTTTTTAATTCACTTTTTTATTTTGCGGCCGGGGAGACGGGGCTCTTCTCCCTGGCCTGAATTTCGGCCGGGCGAGGCGGGGCACCTCCCCCCCCCCGGCCTGAAGTTCAGGGGGAGAACCGAAGCGCCTCCTCCCCACCACGAAGCAAGCTGTGGGACCAGGTAAGTGACTTTCGTACATCCCTACTAATTTCTATATATTTTAACTTCTACATTTTATATTTTAAATGTTATGTGTTATAGTATGTTTTTTAATTGTGATGATGCTTCTGACACGAATAAATAAATACCAGTGAAGGAATATTTGCCCTCAGTCGCAGTTGGCTTTGTTAGCCTCAACTTCTGTCATCACAGCAAAATATGATCAGACAGCTGGGCAGTCAAAGAAGGGGAAAGAGAGGAAGTGAACAGCAGAAAAACATCTTGGAATGGTTGACCATTAAGGGTAGGCTTTCCAACTCTTGAAGGACAAAATACTAATACTAAAGGGGTGGGCTGGAGAAAGGAGCCTGGCCAAGTCAAAAAGCAGGCAGGCACAAGGGCCAGGCACAGTGATAATGGGACTACTGTGCTCATGAGTAGAGTCCACAGTTCATTAAATTCATCCAGATATTGCATCTGCTCACAAGTCCCTTGCCACCAAAGTGTACCACCTATACATGATATTAGGCCACCACAGATCAACAGAACTCAATGCAAACACAAAGGAAAAACTAGAAGCGTATGTGGATAACTAGCAGGTGAGCCCAGCCAAAGACTAGATGTCGAGTAACATATACAACACACACATGTAACACATTATTGCAGAGCCCAGGCTACCTGAGGGATCATCCCTCCCATATGCACCTGCCTGGACACAAAGATCATCTTCAGCGGTCCTTCTCTGGGAGCCCCTGCCAAAGGAAGTGAGGCAGGTGGCTACCAAGAAGAGGGCCTTTTCTGCTGTGACACCCCGGCTGTGAAATAAACTCCCCAGAGAGGTTCACGTCACGTGACACCTACATTGTGCTCTTTCTGGTGCCAGGGAAATACATTTTTTTATTCTACCAGGCATTTTAATTTTTCAGTTTGTTTTATATCTTGTATTGTATTTTAAATGTTTGCCCTGCTGTTAGCTTCTGTTTGGTTATTATTTTCACTTTTATATTGTAGTTTTAAATGTTTAAATTTTATACTGTATTTTAACATCTGTATTTTATTGTCTAATATTTTATGGTTTTAATGCTTGTGAACCACCCAGAAACCTTTGGCTATTGGGTGGTATAAAATGTAACAAACAAACAAACAAAATAAGTATTTGGAAGACCTTCTAGTAAACATCTCCCCATTTTATGGGTGGAGGACACTGAAGCCAAGACTAACTCCAGTGGCACTCGGGGTCAGTATCCTTAAGCACAAATAACCATTATTTCATGGTACATCACAGCTAGTCTTAATAAGGAACATAGGAAACGGTCTTACACCAGGTCAGACTTGTCTGTCCAGCCCTGTATTGCCCACCCTGACTGCCAGCGGCTCTCCAAGGTTTCAGGCAGAGGACTTTTCTATCACCTGCTGCCTGGTCCTTTTAAGTAGAGATGCCAAAGACTGAACCTGGGATCCTGTGCATGCAAAGCACATGGCCGGCCACTGAACTATGGGCCCCACGTATCTCTCTCACCTTTCAACATAATTCTCTCCCTTTCACTGAGCCAGTCTCCACACTCTTACCTTGTCCATAGTGGAACTATGAAGACTGGTGGGAGACACACTGCAGGGCCCTAAAGGAAAGGAATGAGTAGGGTCGCTTGATTTCCTTGACTTCTAAAACAAAGATGCTACATCTAATACCTGCCTAGAAATCACATTCTGCTAAGCCATTTGTGTGTGAGGCAGGGCAGGGGGAGGTGTTTGTGGTTACTCAATTAAGGCATTATTTTTTATTATTATAATTATTCCACACTTTCCAGGGCTAAAGCCAGAACTCAGTACTAAAATCTATGTTCTAATGCCAGGGCTCATTCCCACAGGTTTGAGAGCAGCATCTAATTTCAGCTGGTAGCAGCTGGAGGCCAGATTCAAACCTCAGTGCAGGTGCAGCCATTGAGACAGGCCTCATAGTTACTTGTGTTGGCCAGCCAGTGATGGCAGGTTGAAAACATGAGACTACTAGCTTTGTTAAATCTCAGAAAGACCACACACACACACACACACACACGGGTACAGTATAGATTTCATTTCTGCTTCCCTCACCACCTGTCCATAAAATTGTCCCTGGTGTACTCTCATATCAGCTTTTACTTTTGGGACCCAAAAGGCACAGTAAAGAACAGAATCTTTTGACCAACGTACAGAAAGAAAGGCCACAGAAAACTACACACCTTCACAGAACTTGCAGCCATACGAATACTGAAGAAAGCATTGTATATCTAAGCTTGGGACCTAGATACCTAAAGGAACATCTGTCCTTGCCTTCCCCAACCTGGTGCCCTCCAGATGTGTTGTACTACAACTCCCATCCCAGCTAGCATGGCCAATGGCTAAACTATGGTTTATTGTGATGTGAAAAACCTAGGTGAAACTCTGGTTCATGAGCTCCCCTTCCCCTCTTCTCCTCTGGTGCAACAGTGAGGAGGAGTTGGGAAGTTTTTGCTTTTGTTTACAATTAGTTACCTATTGTTATATTGTCCAAACTGACAAACTGCAGTTAATTTTAACTATAATTTGTTTGGAACAGCCTTGTGTTTAAACACTCGCCTGGTAGTCATGGTTGAAAAGGAATTGGATGTAGGGGTGTACGGATTACTCTCCCCGTTCTGGGTGGGGCCATCCGCTGGGGGTGAGGGAGGCAATCTGTCCCTCGCCCCCGGAATCCTCCCCGGCTGGTTCCGCTCCATGGCGAGCCCGCGGAGCCGCCGGCTGGGCCCGCCTGCAGCCGGACTTCTGTCTGCTGCTGAGCTGCGGCTGCAAATGGCGGCCGCCATAGCGGCCGCCATTTGCATCCTTGCATTAGTCGTGATAGGCTACGTATATATTTACATAGCCTGTCAGAGCAAAGAACAGGGATGTAAATGGCGGCTGCTATGCCATTTGCGTCCCTGCTCTTTTCGTGATAAGCTATGTAAATATATACGTAGCCTATCATGACTAACGCAGGGATGCAAATGGCATAGCGGCCGCCATTTGTGTCCCTGCATTAGCCATGATAGGCTACGTATATATTTATGTAGCCTATCACAGCAAAAGGCAGGGACGCAAATGGCATAGCGAATGCTATTTGTGTTCCTGCTCTTTGCCATGATAGGCTACGTAAATACTTACGTAGCCTAACAAGGCTAAAGTAGGGAGGAAAATGGCAGCCGCAGACCGGGGCAGCGGACGGACCGGACTGCCGACAACAGGTAGGGTCCATCCCGCGGAAATTTTGCGGGGTGGTGGTGGGGACGGCTCTGTTCCGCCACGGACTCCGGGGGAGACTCATTGGAGCTTGTGGTGGAATTCTCTAACATCCCTAATTGGATGCATCCAAGTGCATAGGATGCCATGTGGGTGAGTGTGCAGGCTGGTGTGCTCCTCCTCTGTGCCCAGCATAGTGACCAAGCAGGCTGCCAGAAGAGGACGTTCCCCTTCTCTGCAACAACCAGCATAGAAATGTAGTGAGCTGGAGGGCTCTGTCCCTCCTCTGTCAGCCCCCCAGCAGGCTAATAAAATATTTTTCAGGCAAGTAACTTTTGTGGACTCATTTACAAGCTGGCTGGTTTGGAAACAAGCCAACTTGAAACCACAGAGGTTGGAGCGGGGGATGGAGCGTTTGATTGGAGGAATGGTATGGGAGGAAACTGTAGTGCGGTCACTGAACTTGAGCCGGACATCCTAGAGAGTGAAGTCAAGTGGGCCTTAGGAAGCATTCCTAACAAAAAAGCTAGCAGAGATGACAGTATTCCAGCTGAGCTATTTAAGATCCTAAAAGATGATGCTGTTGAAGTGCTGCACTCAATATGCCAACAAATTTGGAACACTCAACAATGGCCACAAGACTGGAAAAGGTCAGTTTACATTCCAATTTCAAAGAAGGGCAATGCCAAAGAGTGTTCAAACTACTGTACAATTGTGCTCATTTCACATGCCAGCAAGGTGATGCTCAAAATCCTACAAGCTAGGCTTCAGCAGCATGTGAACCGAGAACTACTGGAAGTACAAGCTGGGTTTCAAAGAGGCAGAGGAACTAGAGATCAAATTGCCAACATTCGCTGGATCATGGAGAAAGCAAGAGAATTCCAGAAAAACATCTATTTCTGCTTCATTGACTACGCTAAAGCCTTTGATTGTGTGAATCACAACAAACTGTGGCAAATTCTTAAAGAGATGGGAGTACCAGACCACCTTACCTGTCTCCTGAGAAACCTGTACGAGGGTCAAGAAGCAACAGTAAGAACCAGACATGGAACAACCGATTGGTTCCAAATTGGGAAAGGAGTACAAGGCTGTATATTGTTGCCCTGCTTATTTAACTTCTATGCAGAGTACATCATGAGAAACGCTGGGTTGGATGAATCACAGGTCGGAATTAAGATTGTCGGGAGAATTATTAACAACCCCAGATATGCAGACGATAGCACCCTAATGGCAGAAAGCGAAGAGGATCTCAGGAGCCTCTTGTTGAGGGTGAAAGTGGAGAGTGCAAAAGCTGGTTTGAAACTCAACATTAACAAAACTAAAATCATGGCATCTGGCCCCATCACTTCCTGGCATATAGAAGGGGAAGAAATGGAAGCAGTGACAGATTTTATTTTCTTGGGCTCCAAGATCACCGCAGACGGTGACTGTGGCCATGAAATTAAAAGATGCTTGCTCCTTGGGAGGAAAGCTATGGCAAACCTAGACAGCATAGTAAGAAGCGGAGACATCACCTTGCCGACAAAGGTTTGTATAATCATAGCTATGGTTTTCCCAGTAGCAACGTATGGCTGTGAGAGGTGGACTATAAGGAAGGCTGAGCGCCAAAGAATCAATGCTTTCGAACTGTGGTGCTGGAGAAGACTTTTATGAGTCCCCTGGACTGCAAGGAGGTCAAATCAGTCCATCCTAAAGGAAATCAACCCTGACTGCTCATTGGAAGGACAGATACTGAAGCTGAGGCTCAAATATTTTGGCCACCTAATGCGAAGAGAAAACTCCCTGGAAAAGGCCCTGATGCTGGGAAAGACTGAAGGCAAAAGGAGAAGGGGACGGCAGAAGATGAGATGGCTAGATAGCATCACCGATGCAATGAATATGGACTTGAGCACACTATGAGAGAGAGCGGAGGACAGGAAGGCCTGGCGTGCTATGGTCCATGGGGTCACGAAGCGTTGGACACAACTGAACGACTGAACAACAACATGTGCTTAACAGCAGCAAAGCCCTCCTGATTCATCCTATGTGCAGCAGGCAAGGGTGAAGACACACTGAGGGAATTGCACACAGTGCTGGCTAACTCAGCACAGAAGACTGCCTGATGGCAAGGTGGGGTAGGCCGGGTCTACACATGCAGCAGGATGAGGCAGTAGAATGGGCTTAGCCCCTGTCAGTCTGTCATCTACACACCCGTGGTTGATGAAGAGCAAGATGGATTTGCTCCACATCTGATTTACATGAATGATTTACGTGTCTGATCCACCTTGGAGGTCACCAGGACTTCCCACTCAGCAGGCAAAGTAACGGCAGCAGCGTTGGTAGCCCCCAGGGGTTGGTTGTGGACAAAAACTCTCCTGGGCGCTGAGGTGGAAGTCACTTTTCAAGAAGTCCAAAAATACGTATAGATAATATATATCTCACTAATTTTGTACTGTATTTCTATTACATCAGTCACATTACTTAAGTAATGCTCACTTGAACGGTTGTCCAGTGCTTGGAACACCATTGCTGGTGGTGGATGCTGCTGTGGTATGTTATGAAGAAGATCCAGTTTTATTTAACTATATTTCTATCTATCCTGCCCTTCCTCCAGGGAACTCTACATAGTTCTTTCCCCTGCCCGTTTTACCCTGCAAACAACCCTGTTAAGTGGGTTAGCCTGAGGGATAGTGACTACTAGCCCATGTTATCCAGTGAGCTTCATGACAGTGTGGGGATTTGTGTCATATGATTTTGCTAATTGGATACATTAGTAGGGACGATGAAATTGATAAGGGCCATTGTAATGGCAGTTCTGATTTTTACATAACCATTGATCAAGAGTATTGCATTGAATGTATTAAAAAATTAATTGATTGCCTGGACATATACGGAACCAGGTTTGACAAATCACTACTGCCTCAGCATGTAAATTCCATGAAGAAGGAAAGGAATATGGATTACAGAAAAGGAATTAATACCAAAAATTAACAACACTCAGAGGATCTGCATGCCATGCCTTTGATCTTCCTGCTTCTCAACAACAAAGTCAAGTGTTGAGTATTTATATTAAAGTAGCATCAAGTTTCCCTTCATGGATCACTGCCTTGTTGTGGCAAAGGGGCTTGCGTAACTCAGTGAAGCCATAAGCTATGCCGTGCAGGGCCACCCAAGATGGACTGGGAATCAGCAAACTAAAATGGACAAGCATGGGCGAATTTAATTCAGGTGACCATTATATCTACTACTGTGGGCAAGAATCCCTTAGAAGAAATGGAGTAGCACTCATAGTCAACAAAAGGGTTGGAAAAGCAGTACTGGGGTACAATCTCAAAAACGATAGAATGATCTCAGTACGAATCCAAGGCAAACCATTCAACATTACAGTAATTCAAGTCTATGCCCCAACCACTGAGGCCGAAGAAGCTGAGGTTGATCGGTTCTATGAAGACCTACAACACCTCCTAGAACTAACACCAAAAAAAAGATGTCCTCTTCATCATAGGGGATCGGAATGCTAAAGTAGGAAGTCAAGAAATCACCAGGATAACAGGCAAGCATGGCCTTGGTGTACAAAATGAAGCAGGACAAAGGCTAATAGAGTTTTGCCAAGAGAACACGCTGATCATAGCAAACACACTTTTCCAACAGCACAAGAGGCGACTCTACACATGGACATCACCAGATGGTCAATATCGAAATCAGATTGATTATGTCCTTTGCAGCCAAAGATGGAGAAGCTCTATACAGTCAGTCAAAACAAGACCTGGAGCTGACTGTGGCTCAGATCATGAGCTGCTTCTTGCAAAATTTCGGCTGAAATTGAAGAACGTAGGGAAAACCACTAAACCATTCAGGTATGACCTCAATCATATCCCTTATGAATATACAGTGGAGGTGAGGAATAGATTTCAGGGATTAGACCTGATAGACAGAGTGCCTGAGGAACTATGGACGGACGTCCGTAACATTGTTCAGGAGGCAGCAACTCAATCCATCCCAAAGAAAAAGAAATGTAAGAAAGCCTTACAGAAGGCTGTCATCAGACAGCCAGAAGGCTGTCTGATGAGGCTTTACAAGTAGCTCACGAAAGAAGGGAAGCGAAAAGCAAGGGAGAAAGGGGAAGATATATCCAACTGAATGCAGATTTCCAGAGAATAGCACGGAGATACAAGAAGGTCTTCTTAACTGAATAATGCAAAGAAATCGAAGAAAATAGAATTGGAAAGACTAGAGATCTTTTCAAGAAAATTCGGAGATATCAAGGGAACGTTTTGTGCAAAGATGGGCATGATAAAGGACAAAGAAGGCAGGGACCTAACAGAAGCAGATGAGATTAAGAAGAGGTGGAAAGAATACACAGAAGAACTATACAGGAAAGATCTTAATGTCCCTGATAGCCATGATATGATAGCCATGGTCACTGAACTTGAGCCGGACATCCTAGAGAGTGAAGTCAAGTGGGCCTTAGGAAGCATTAGTAACAACAAAGCTAGCAGAGATGACAATATTCCAGCTGAGCTATTTAAAATCTTAAAAGATTATGCTGTTAAAAGTGCTGCACTCAGTATGCCAACAAATTTGGAACACTCAACAGTGGCCGCAAGACTGGAAAAGGTCAGTTTACATTCCAATGCCAAAGAAGGGCAATGCCAAAGAGTGTTCAAACTACCGCACAATTGCGCTCATTTCACATGCCAGCAAGGTGATGCTCAAAATCCTACAAGCTAGGCTTCAGCAGCATGTGAACCGAGAACTACTGGAAGTACAAGCGGGGTTTCGAAGAGGCAGAGGAACTAGAGATCAAATTGCCAACATTCACTGGATCATGGAGAAAGCAAGAGAATTCCAGAAAAACATCTATTTCTGCTTCATTGACTACACTAAAGCCTTTGATTGTGTGGATCACAACAAACTGTGGCAAATTCTTAAAGAGATGGGAGTACCAGACCACCTTACCTGTCTCCTGAGAAACCTGTATGAGGGTCAAGAAGCAACAGTAAGAATCGGACATGGAACAACTGATTGGTTCAAAATTCAGAAAGGAGTATGACAAGGTGTATATTGTCACCCTGTTTATTTAATTTATATGCAGAGTACATCATGAGAAACGCTGGGTTGGATGAATCACAGGTCGGAATTAAGATTGCCGGGAGAATTATCAACAACCTCAGATACGCAGACGATACCACCCTAATGGCAGAAAGCAAAGAGGATCTCAAGAACCTCTTGTTGAGGGTGAAAGTGGAGAGTGCAAAAGCTGGTTTGAATCTCAACATTAACAAAACTAAGATCATGGCATCTGGCCCCATCACTTCCTGGCATATAGAAGGGGAAGAAATGGAAGCAGTGACAGATTTTACTTTCTTGGGCTCCAAGATCACTGCAGAAGGTGACTGTAGCCATGAAATTAAAAGACGCTTGCTCCTTGGGAGGAAAGCTATGGCACACCTAGACAGCATAGTAAGAAGCAGAGACATCACCTTGCCGAAAAAAGGTCCATATAATCAAAGCTATGGTTTTCCCAGTAGTAACGTATAGCTGAGAGAGCTGGACTATAAGGAAGGCTGAGCGCCAAAGAATTGATGCTTTCAAACTGTGGTGCTGGAGAAGACTTTTACGAGCCCCCTGGACTGCAAGGAGGTCAAATCAGTTCATCCTAAAGGAAATCAACCCTGACTGCTCATTGGAAGGACAGATAATGAAGCTGAAGCTCCAATATTTTGGCCACCTAATGCGAAGAGAAAACTCCCTGGAAAAGACCCTGATGCTGGGAAAGATTGAAGGCAAAAGGAGAAGGGGACGGCAGATGATGAGATGGCTAGATAGCATCACTGATGCAATGAATATGAACTTGAGCACACACTGGGAGAGAGCGGAGGACAGGAAGGCCTGGCGTGCTATGGTCCATGGGGTCACAAAGAGTCGGACACGACTTAACGACTGAACAACAAAGCATAAAGTTACTGACAATTTGAAGGCATTATGAAGACTCATGTCCATTTTCTTTTAGTTAAGCCTCACAACCACATCTACCCTCCATCATTCTAGCTGAAGAGAATATTATTTTCTTCAACAATCCAACTTAATCCATCTACATAAGATCATATTTTATTGTTGCATTGTGGCATGTTTCTCCTCATCTCTCCTTCTGTCAATACAGGATCTACCTCACTTGTCACTGTGTGGATGAATGAGAAGGAATATAAGGATCCAATCCTATGGCCAGTTACTTGGGAATAAGTCATTTTGAACTCAGAGGATAACAGTGAGCTGAGAATTCAAGACAGGGGTAATCATCTATGAAAATAAAAATACCCTTTCTTGAATTCTTGAGAGCAGAATTGAAGTGGGCACAACCCACCTCAAAGAGACCCCCATGCCTTGATCCTTCTCATGCCCCAAGGCCTTAGCCACCTACTACCTTGCCCCCTCCCCCAAAGAAAATGCACCGCTTAGGTAAAGGGGGAAATGGAGCAAGAGGTGGAAGGCTAGCATCCATGGAGCCCTTCAAATGTCCCTGGCTGGGGAATGCTGGGAGTTGTAGGACTTTTTTCTGTCTAAATATGCATAGGATTGTGCCCTTAAGGTTTGAACTGTATGCTTTTAATGTATTGTACAGCACCCATAAAACTTTGGTTACTGCGTGGTTTAAAAGTAGTTAATAAAATAAATAATCTATGCAAAGCAGCTTAAACAGTCAAGAAGTGCTACAGACATGCTAAGCACCACCCAATGGGGGCCATCGTTTTAATTTTCACAAAGCCCCAGAGTGAAACTACACTGGGGTCATTGTTGAAAATTAAAATGGCATCTCCCAGCCACCCGGCACTTCAAAAAGGAGGCCAGCCAGCTGCCTGAGGATGCTATGTCCTGTTGCCAGATCAGATTTTTATTAATAAAATTACTAGAAGGACAGTTTAGGAATGTGTTTGTCTTACTCCAAATGATACTATCTTGAGTGCCTTTAAAAGATAAGTGGGTGGGGGGTGGAATAACTATCATATGGAAAAATAAACAGGTCTCTGTTTTCTTCTTTGAATTGTAACTACACAAGCAGGAACTTCAATCTAAATCCACAATTCTCTTGTGGAACAGGGATATGGGAAACACAATTTGAAACCCTAAGGTTAGAAATAAATAGTAACTGTTTATTTTGTTTTTGTAAACTATGGAGATCTGGAAAAGAAATCCCAACTCCATGCAAAACTGTTAGTGGAACTCAGATCTATGGAGCCTAAGGTTAGAACTTCGCTGTTGTCATGTGGTTGGTTACCCCTCTTCTTAGTTACAATGTGGAGTTAATGTAAAGTTCCTTTATTATATCATGCATTTCTCTCTCTCTCTCTCTCTCTCTCTCTCTCACACACACACACACACACACACGCCAGCAGCAGCCAATAACGTTGACTGGGGCTGGATATACACATGACATATCATGCATTTGCTTAATTACACATTATAGGATAAAGAGGGAGAATTCAACATGATCACCGTTATGTGTACTTCTGGCTTTGGGTGGTTCGCCAATTACGTAGGCAAAAATAAATAGTTAAAAATGTGCCTTTTCAACCATAACCTCTTTTCTAAATGTTTTTAGCAAAAAGATCACCTTTAATATGAAACTGAAAGCCATTCATTGAGGATTGAGCAAATTCTGAACCCACACAGATAATGTTAATTTTTTTTAATCCTAAATCTGACTTGAAAAGAATAATTTTCTTGCCATATTATTGTTTTTAAAGGGATGTCTTCTGGGACTGTAGAGCAAAGGACAGCACATTTAAACTATCTTACACAGGAAAGAGATTTTCTTTTCCTTAAAAGCAGAAGCTTCGCCCACATGGATCACCTGGGACAAACTTGGCCGGTGCAAACAGACTAGAAGGTTATAGGAGCCTGGGAATGTTTAACCTCAAGAAAATAATTACAGCTTAGCAAGATCAGAAGGAATTACACAGGAAATGTGAACAGTAACCCTTTCGTTCCACCACCAGCAGCAGCAGCAGCAAAAATCACTTAGCACTGAAACATTCTTCTACTAAACTACAGAACTAAACCAACCAACTACAAAGTGCAGGAATGGGGGTGGGGATGGAAGGCAGGGGTGGGGGGAATTATATAATGCTTTATAAACTCACAATAACATGATCAAATTTTGTTTCCAGAACAGCAGTCTTTGGCCTTCCATATTATATTGTAATTAAGAGCAAAGAAATATGTTATTTCAAACACCATGTAAAATGGAATTAAGGTCAGTGGTTTCTGCAGATCTTTGTAAAAACTGTATTCTAGTAATAAAAAAGTAGCTTAACAAAGTAGTAGCTGTTTCTTAATAGCTGCAGTCCTATCCCTTGTTTGTGTTTGGATGTTTGTCCCTTTACAGTTGCTGTAGTCTGGCCCTCTCAGGACAATGTCCCGAGATGCTGACAACAGAAAATAATAAGCTAACATCTAGATCCAATGCAGAGTTACAAGTGTCTCCTATGTGTTAGCATCAACTTTAAAAAGTAATAAAACCTCTAGCTCCCATAACTAGAGTTCTTAGTTCCTATAGAGGAACTTTCTTCTATAGATGAACAGCATTTTTGTATTCAAGGGGGGGGAAAGTGATGCATGAACTCGAATGTCATCAAAGTTTCGAAAATCAGATTGTTTTTTCAAGAGCCCTAAATAGGCATATCATGCACCTTGGGAATTGTTGTGTTGTGAGGAATGAGGGTGGAAGAAGACAGGATGTTTTCTGGACCAAAGCAGTCAAGGAAACTTTCACAACCCCACCCAACCGACACACAAATAAAACAAGCAGCTATGAAAAACATGGGAGCCTTTCTGGTAATCTCCAAGGAGGCCTCCTGGTACGGAGGCCAAAGCCTAAGGGTGGGTGACTGCCCTCCCACTCACCAGGGCTGGCCCAAGACATTTTGCTGCCTGAGGTGGACAAGATGGCACGCACACACACACATACAGTGCCCCATTCAACTTGCAGGAGCTGGCTAGACTGGCAGATGAATCTTACTTCAACACTGTTGAAGTCCCAAGATGCTGACAACAGTTGTCAGCATCTCGTTGTCAGCATCTCGGGACACTGTTGAATCTTACTTCAACACTGTCTAAACATGCATAAATTTAAGAGCACAATCCTATCGGGATAGGCGGCCGCCTCCGAACTCGGAGGTGACCGCCTATCCAGTGCAGGGCAGGAGCAGAGTGGAAGGGATCATCCCCACCACACTTCAGCCGCCCTGCATTCATGGCTAGACAGCTGATTTCGGCTGTATAGCTGTGGGAAGGCGTAACAGGGGAGGCAGATGCCAGCAGACACATAGGAAGCGTTGGAATGGCAGTTCTGCCCTCCCCGCCCCAGCACACCCCTAGGAATGCCCTGTTTTTGCGGCTCTGTCCTCCTCTTTCAAGTGCAGAGTGCAGGGCCGTTCCGCGCTGCCTACAAGGCAGTGTGGGAAGGGGTGGAGGTCAGTTCTCAGGGAACTGACCTCAGAGCGCGGGCTCTGAGGTCGCTTCCTGGGAGCCGACCTATCCTATGGCCGTCTAGCCACTGACTAGTGGCCATAGGATTGCACCCTAATGGACTAAGAAAAAACAAAAATGATGCCAGAAAAAGAAGTTTGCTGTCTAGTAAAAATCAGTTTTTGAGAGATCCTTCCATTAATGCAAAACTGTATACCCTTACGTAAAGTAACAACTGGCTTATGTCTCCAGTTGGCCTGTAATCTGATGAATCTAGCATGCTTCCAATAAAATCATACCAAACCTAATGCTCAGGGTATATGAAACAAGGAAAGAGACTGTGGGAGGGCAAGTTATGCTCAGCATCCTCATTGGGATATACGTCCAGAAAACACTACACATTTGCTACTTTTCCAGTGGTTTCTTTCTGTGCTAAAAACTGGAAAGCAGAGAGCATACATTTTCATATCTTTAGAAGACAAACGTTTAGATTCATTCAGATTTCTATTTGTGTCCATTCAGTTCCTCCAATCCTTTCATATTTCATATATAATCTGGTTTTCATGAGAACCTGGCATTATTTTCTAGTAGGAATTGGTGGCAGGGTGGCAGAGAGATTACAGTGAAGACCTGATGATCATAAGATCACATACTAGCGTCGGAACATGACTGGAGTAAAGGGTACAAACTGAGGACTTAAACTGAAATGTGCTAGTCTCATCTATTAAATACAACAGAACTGTGCATAGAGGAAAGATTTTTAATTATATAGTCTTAAGTATTTCTGAAAATACATGCCATGGGCAATTGCCCGGAAAGCTCTATGAATTTGGATGTATTGCCCAGAAAGCTCTATGAATTTGGATGTATTGCCCGGAAAGCTCTATGAATTTGGATGTATTGATTCTAGTAGTTTGGTCTCACTGAATGGCTGAAAACCTCTCTTCTCTGCCTTTGGAAGGTGACATTCTTAGGCCAGTGGGAAGGGCAGGGAAACAGTTTGTGGCAAATTTGAATTTGGACAGAGAGAAGGTTTTTTGTTTGTTTTTACTTGACTAAAACTTGGAGTGCAGTTTGTCTTTGGGAACCAGATGTAGGATTAGCAATTGTGCTGCCTGCTGTAGGAATCCTTGCTTCCAATATGCTCATCTTGTATATTTGTAAATAAAGCAAATAATAAAAAGACACCATATGTCTCCACAGTTCTCTTATCTGAAGAAAACTAAACTCTGTAGCACTGCCCTGGGCTTCTCACCACTTTTGGAACTTGGATGTGCATAACAGTATTTAGAGCAGAATTGGGTTAAAGAAGCTCTCTGCTGTACTTCATATTCAGCACAATTGCTTCCATGCATTGCTTTTCATTCTGGACTGATTCTTTTCAATATAATCTGCAACATTTTGGATTTAGAACAAGGCAAAGGAAAAGATGGATTTGATGACAAATTTCATGTCACGATAAATGCTCTTATAACCAAATATGAGCACTACCTTCAGTATTTCTCTGTATTTAACAGATATTTAACTAATGGCTCTATAGGAGTAATATAAATAATACAACTTCATTTCCCCTTCCAAATTTGCAACATATTCAACCTAGCAAGGCTAAATCTGGTGGGAAATTAACCATTCTGCTTCCTGCTGGGCTCAAAGATGGGAACACTCACTTGAGCCAAATTATTTCAATTTAGCCATTTAGTCTGTGATTTCAGGCATAAGAGTAGCCTAATAGTACTTCAAAAGAAGCTGACAGGACTATCACATTTAATGGTAATGAAATTCAATAGACTCACAGTCATAGAATATTTCAGTATCTACATGCAATACAATTCTAATATTACCATAATACAACACTTTATTCCTTTTATTTTGGTTTCTCACTACTGATCTCTAGACTTGGATTCTCTGAAGGCCATACTCTGAATTAAGACTGCAACACTGGAGTTGGACAGAAAGTATGCATTAATTTTCCAAGGGTGAGATCCTATGCATGTTTAGACAGGAAAGGATTGTGCCTTTAGTTTACCAGTTAGCCATCCTAAGGAGCTTTTTATAAATCACAACACAGGAATTTGTTTGATACCAGCTCAATTTGTTCATCTAGCCCAGTCTTGGCTACCCCGACTAAAATGGGTCTCAGACAAAGGGATTTCCCATCACTTGCTACCTGAAACCCTTTGAACTGGAAATACTGCCAGGGACTGAACCTGGGACCTTTTGCTTGCAAAGCATGTGCTCTTCCATATGTTTCCTCCCCCGAAAACGACTGAACAATTCCCAGATAAGCCATTGACCTTGCCTATTTATTTATTTATTTATTTATTTATTTATTTAAAGATATATGTACTCTGTTAGAGGTCCAAAAAGTAACCATAGAGGACAGTTTAAAAAATCAGATTATACAAGCAGGCCCTACAATAAAATGTTGCAGTGTACAGTGCTTCTGTCCAGGGCCCCAGCCACTCATAGAATCATAGAATCACTCCATTCCTTTCCTCCTACCCTCAATGTTCCATTCCACCACCTCCTCCTAACAGTAAGCATTCCATGCCCACTGAGTAAGCTCAGTTCTCATCAGCCTGTTTTGGCACTTTTCCCCTCCATTTGGATCCCGCCCCGCCCTTCATGGAGGGCACAATCCTATGGGGATAGTCTGCCACCTCCGAACTCAGGTGGAAAGTGGAGGGGATCTTCTCCTCTGCTCTCCAGCCGCCCTGCATTTGTAGCTAGACAGCCAATTTTGGCTGTCTAACCAGAGCGGGTTGGAGAGGGGCAGGGGGAGAACAGACAGCACATAGGAAGTGTTGTAATGGTGCTTCTGCGGTCCCCTCCCCAGAAATGCCCCCTTTCAGCCGCTCCACACTGTTTTTACGAGCATGGAGCCAGGGACGAGGTGGCAGGGCGGGGAGCTAAGTTTCTGGGAACCAAGCTCGGAGCACTGGCTCCAAGCTCACTTCCCAGAAACTGAAAAATCCTATGGCCCTCAAGATGCTGTCTAGTGGCCATAGGATGACACCCTTAATTTTGGTATTTTGTTTTTGTTGGGGGCGGGGTGATGCCCAGTCCCAGCTACATTAAAATATTGCAGTTCTCCACTGATTTCTATAAGGTAGTCTCTGTTCCATCCCTGGAATCATTTTAAAATAGGTTTTCAATGTGAACCAGAAATTGACCTACCCGAACAATAATATTTCTTCCTACCCTTTATGTATACCTATGTGTTTCCTCCTCCTTTTCCAAACATTCCATTCTGTTCCCCTTCCAACCATTTTTTCTCACTCGGTCAGCCAACATTCTATGCTACTGAGTTATTATGGGGACGTTGGGGACAGGGGCAGGGTTCTCCACATTATTTTAGTTTATTTATTTAGCATACCTGCAAACCTCAGGGTTACCCCAAATCTGCAGATCTCTCTCTTTCTTTCTCTCTCTCTCTCTCGTGCATGGGTGGTACGGTATAGATGGAATGGTTTCCTACTTACAGGTTTTCATATAGTAGAATAAGTAAACCATAAGAAAAACCTGTTATATTTAATCTGGTATCAAGATACTTGAACAGGAAATAACTTCTTTAATCCAGTGCCTCCGCACTTATTTCGAAATTTCTAAGAACACCCTCTGTTACATATTTCTGGACACAACACAGTCAATAACTGAAGAACTCCGATATGTGCCTTAAGATCATCCTCAGCAGTCCTTCTCCATGAGCCCCTGCCAAAGGAAGTGAGGTGGGTGGCTACTAGGAGGAGGGCCTTTTCTACTGTGGCATCCTGGCTGTGGAATGAGCTCCCTAGTGAGGTTCGCCTGGCACCTACAATGTATTCCTTCCGGCGCCAGGTGAAGGTCTTTGTATTTTCCCAGGCATTTTAGCATATTAGCTTTCTAGTCTTTGAGCTTTGCTGTTTTAAATCTGTATTTAAATCTCTGCATTGCTGCTAGGTTTTATTCTGGTTGTATTGTTATATTGTGGTTTTAATGCTTTTATATTGTTTTACTGTGTGCTTTTTGGTTTTAATTTTTGTGAACCACCCAGAGAGCTTTGGCTATTGGGCGGTATAGAAATGAAATAAATAAAAAATAATAAAATAAACTTGGAAGGTCTCAAGTGGCCTAACAAAGGCATCAAATCTACCCCAGAAAGCAGCATTTCTTATCCTAAGGAATTAGGGCTGCGATCCTATAACACTTACATACTGCGGAGTAAGCCTCACTGGGCAGTATCCAATGGGAGCCTTCTACACTCAGCCAGTCCTGCTGGTTCTGGTCTGCGTATGGTCAGCCCCATTCTGTGCACAGTCCCTACTCCGTGCGCAATGCAATATAGAGCTTCCAGTGGCAAGCCTGAAACAAGCGGACATGCTCATTTCTGGAAGGGGCAAGGCTCCAGGAACATCCCTCTTCCAGAAACGAGCATTTCTGCTCGTTTCGGGGCTTGCCCCCACAAACACTATATCGCGTCGCAGAAGCGGTAATTGCTGCTTGTGGACTGGGGCCGGTAGGGCTGGTCATGCACAGAAGGCTCCAACTGGATACTGTCCACTGAATCCACACAACTTACTTGCATGAGGAAACATTTATAGAATTGGCTATAAGGCTGCAATCTTACATCCACTTACCTGGATGCAAGTCCTAATGAATACAATTGAGCTGATTACATAATTGGGTTGCTTAAATGATAGTGAATGAGACATAAAAAAGAAAGAAAAAGGAACAGAGAGGGAAAAGGAAAATAAGTTAACTCAAGTACCAACTCTTTAATATTGTTATACAATGAAATTACATAAATTAGCATCCCCACTCCCAGTTAGCTTATCTGTTTTCACCAAAGGCCTAACCAGCGAAAGACTTTTTACAAGTGCTTCTGAAATATATCTTAAACCTGGGACTTTGAAGAATCTTGAGAAGTAAAAGCTACAAAATCCAGGGAAAGTAAAGAAATGGTGGAGTATTACTAGTAAATACACCAGGTATAAACAAAACAACATATCAAACATATTGGGTATCTGACTATACTGGAATAATTTCATATGTCAATGATTTCATTGTGCACTGTAGTGGCATTTGCCTTAGCATGAGTAAGCTATTTATTTGGATTAATATCCCACATTCCAAATACCAAGGAAAGTAAGAGAAACTTTATGTGAAATAGAAGGGGTTAGTGTGTTTGTTAATGGGCTTACAAGGGGAAATAATAGAAAGATACAATTTAAAAATTAAAGAGGGAGCAGGATTGCCACATTTTTTTTTTTAGTATGGCTACTGTATCTTACACACCTGCATAGCAGGCAGAAATGCTAAGATGAAGCTTTCCCCACCATGACTTCTCTAGGAGAAATTTGCACTCATCTCTTTTATGTTTTGAATTTGTCTTTTTGTTTGGGACTGTTGGGCAGTATATAAATGTATTAAATTAACCAACTGCCATGGTGAGGGAAAGGGTTTTGGGTACCCAGGCTCCTCAAGGTAACCAGTCACACACATTGAATAAATTAAAACACACACTAAAAACGTATCAAAGTTATGTTTAGGTTTTATGTTTGCAGTTTTACATGGGGTGCTTCCAGACAGTCTTCTAATGCTACTAATCAAAAGGCATTGTGTACCTATTCAGTCTTTTCTTCCTTAATAGTTTTCCTTTTTTTCTGGTAAGAAAAATGACTGAAGAGACAGTGGGAAAACACAAGAATGTTACAAGTGGAAGATGACAATGTGCAGACCTTCTGTAAAAGAGGCTTTTACGGCATCATCACTCTGCCTCTTTCCCAGAATTTTACAAGGGGTCCAGACATCATCGGCTCCCACTCATAACCTTCTTGTTTTCCCACTCCTTCCTTCTTTTTGCTTAGCACAGAAAAATCGGTTAAGGGGAAAAAGATGGAAAAGCCACACAATGCCTTCTAACTGGTAGCGCTAGGAGCCCTCTGTCCAGAAGCATCCCCAGTGTACCCTTAGGCCTTTTCACCATTGCATTAATTTCTCACTACAAGCCTGACCAGATTTCTGCCTGTCACCCAGCAGTAGCCCCTAAAGTTACTTAGTGCCCTTACTAAGGAAAACAATGGTCTTGTAGAACCTTATAGAACAATCCTGTGCATGTTTAGACAGAAAAGTCCTACAACTCCCAGAATTCCCCTGCAGCCAACACCTGAACAGTTCTCATCACACATCAGTTTTCAGACTTCTTGCCCTGAGCAAACCCCTTTCATACTGTCTTGTCATCCAAGACAGGTTTACATACTGATGCTGCCATTTGAATAGGCCTTTGGTCTGATTCAGCACATCTCCTTTTATGTTCGACTAAGTGTGCAATCCTATGCATGTTTAGACAGAAAAAATTCCTACAACTCCCAGCATTCCCCTGCCAGCGTAGGCTCAAAAGACATTTGGTAGGCTGGGATTGCTGCTCCAGAAAACACATCCAAAGTACGCCTGGCCGAGCTGGCTGGGGCATGGGCATGCTGGGAACTTTTTTTCTGTCTGTACATGCATAGGATTACAGGCTTTTTTTTCTGTCTGTACATGCATAGGATTACAGGCTTTTTTTTCTGTCTGTACATGCATAGGATTACAGGCTTTTTTTCTGTCTGTACATGCACAGGACTACAGGCTTTTTTCTGTCCGTACATGCACAGGACTACAGGCTTTTTTTCTGTCCGTACATGCACAGGACTACAGGCTTTTTTTCTGTCCGTACATGCATAGGACTACAGGCTTTTTTTCTGTCCGTACATGCATAGGACTACAGGCTTTTTTTTCTGTCCGTACATGCACAGGACTACAGGCTTTTTTCTGTCTGTACATGCACAGGACTACAGGCTTTTTTTTCTGTCTGTACATGCACAGGACTACAGGCTTTTTTTTCTGTCCGTACATGCACAGGACTACAGGCTTTTTTTTCTGTCCGTACATGCACAGGACTACAGGCTTTTTTTCTGTCCGTACATGCACAGGACTACAGGCTTTTTTCTGTCCATACATGCACAGGACTACAGGCTTTTTTCTGTCCGTACATGCACAGGACTACAGGCTTTTTTTCTGTCCGTACATGCACAGGACTACAGGCTTTTTTTCTGTCCGTACATGCATAGGACTACAGGCTTTTTTTCTGTCCGTACATGCACAGGACTACAGGCTTTTTTTTCTGTCCGTACATGCACAGGACTACAGGCTTTTTTTTCTGTCCGTACATGCACAGGACTACAGGCTTTTTTTTCTGTCTGTACATGCACAGGACTACAGGCTTTTTTTTCTGTCTGTACATGCACAGGACTACAGGCTTTTTTTTCTGACTGTACATGCACAGGACTACAGGCTTTTTTTCTGTCTGTACATGCACAGGACTACAGGCTTTTTTTCTGTCTGTACATGCACAGGACTACAGGCTTAAAGTATACCCAATTTATTATGGGATATGCTTATGAGGGAGTAAGCCCCACTGGGCATAATGGGGCTCACTTCTGAGTAAACACGCAGAGCACCAGTAACTGTGGTTTGGGGAGGTACACAAAGGGATTCTCCAGCTGGTGGGAGGGTGAGGGGAGACGAGGAGGACGAGGAGGAAGAGCAGAAAGGCCCGCCAAAGAAGCCCACTCTCTCCCTCAGCCTCTCCCGCCTCCCCTAGAGGGCAACGAAACGCCACACAAGCAAGAACGCCACGGCGGCGCACACGGTCCTGATACCAATGCGCGGTTTTGAGGTCCGGCCGTCGGGGCGGAGGCAAGCGGGGGAGGGGGAGCCGCACGAGCCGCAAGGCGGCTCTCCGCGCATGCGCGCGCCCTGCCGGGGCCGCTGCTGCTGTGGTTGACGCAGCTTTAAAGGCGAAGGGGGGCGGAGAGCGGGACGGGAGCGAGTTATGTACAGCTCCCCTCTGCGCGGCTGCGTCACGCCCCGGCGACGTCATAAAGGTCACGCGGTTCTCAGCGGCTGGTTGTGAGGCGCTGCTGGCTCTTCTCGCGCTCGTGGAGGGAGGCGGGCGGGCGGTAGGGCGGTAGGGAGGGAGGGAGGGAGGGAGGGAGGAAGGAAGGAAGGAAGGAAGGAAGGAAGGAAGGAGCGCCCCCTGTTGCCTCTTTTCTCGGCTTGCGCGCCGCGTGCGGCTTGTCGCTGTTGGCTGGGGCGGGAAGGGCAGATCGTTGGACGAGGAAGGGATTCCTTCAGCTTATTACCGGGGGGGGGAATCAAAGCCCCCCCTAATTGGGATGCTCTCTCTTGCTTGCCTCGCACACAGACTCGCACCTGTTGCCGTTGTGCCTTGGTGCGTAATGCGAGAAGCGGGGGGGGGGGGTCGCTGTGGCTCAGTCATCACCATTCCTGTTGGAGTCAGCCTCCTTAAGGGCGCAATCCCGTGCATTGTTCAGACAGGAAAAAGCTGTGCAACTGCCAGCGTGCCCCATCCAGCCCATTCCATTTTCTGACAAATTATAAAATCAAAGTAATCAACGTATTCAACTGGACAACCCCAGGGGCATAAAATGTATTGAAATATTTTCAGGATTTCCCATACAAGGTACTTTGCATTAGGAAAGGAATGTCGCCGTGCTGCTTAAAATACTCACTTTGAAGAAAATCCACTGTTTAGAACAAATATGTGAGAAGTCTATATACTTCGAGTTACAACACTCAAGGTGCAATCCTATGCATGTTTTGCCCCAGCCAGGAGGGGGTTTTTTTCTGTCTAAACGTGTGTAGGATTGTACCCTGTATCGGTTTTAACAGCGCAATCCTATGTGTATTTACTTGGAAAGATGTCCCGCTGTTTCCAGTGGGACTTCCTCTCAGGTAAGCATGCATAGGGTTACTGTCTGTGGTCAGGATATGATTTGAAGAATGGGGTAGAAATCCCTATAATAAAAGGTATAGAGATTTACAGATTAGGTTTTTCCATCATGCCTGCCTACCTACCTGCATCCTTTCTCCCAACAACATCTGAGCTGTTTTGGTTTTTCAAAATTGTTTGCATAACATCCAGTAGCCTGAAAAAAAGTTCTGGTGAAGTCAAAAGCTTTGTCACTATGTGTTCTTTTGGTTCGGCTTATTACACTATGGTTGCTTTTGGATCCTCCCCACCTACACAGACTCAAACTGCTTGTAATATTTCTCTACCCCTAATGATTGGGGTAGACAGAAATTATAAGTAGCATAGGCCTAATCCCATAGCCATGATTGCTGTGTGGAACCTTCACATCCCAAGGCAGTATACCATTGAATACCAGTTGCTGGGAAGCATCAGCAAGGAAAGTGGCACTGACCCAGTTTGCACAATTACTGCAGCCCACTATTTAAGCCACGGTGGGTTGCAGAATGTGCCGGCAACCATTTTGAATATTCAAGCTGCGGTGTGCAGTCACCACGGCTTATTGTGTCTGAACGCAGTGAGGGTGGAGTGTTGGTGCAGTGAACAAACCACCCACAAAGAGTGGACTGTTTTAGGGTTGTGGGTGGTTTGTTCACCACGCCAACAACCACCCTCGCCAGGTTCGGATGACACAAGAAGCCACAGTGGCTGCCTGCCATAGTTTGAATATTCAAAATGGCTGCTGGCATGCACCGCAACCCACCATGGGCTGCAGTGATGGTGCGAACTGGCCCACTGCCTTCATTGTGCCATAGTGGGCTTCCCAGAAGCACCTGGTTAGCCACCATTGGAAGCAGGATGCTGGACTAGATAAACCCTTGATCTGATCCAGCAGGGCTTGTCTTATGGTCTTCTATATGGCTGCCTAGGGTTGTTCGGAGCTGAGGGAAAGCATTCTGTATGTGTTTAAAGTATCATTTGCTTTGTATGTTCTATGTTGTGCCATGGTACTGAAAGCAAACACTGCGACTAAGTCTAACACTAGTTTAAACTATGGTCAGACTTTACATGGGATGCTAGTTGGCCATCTTGACCATAGCTCAGTGGTATATAGTACATGCTCTGCATGCAAAAGGTCCCAGGTGCAACCCTTTCATATCCAGTGAAAAGGATCAGGTAGCAGGTGGTGGGGAAGGACTTCTGCCTGAGACCCTGGAGCACCAGTATGTTCCACCCACCCAACCACCCACCCCCAACACACACACATAGTCCTGTTTCAGAATTTGGCACCCAATACCACTTAGTGCTTTTGAACCTTGATCATGCTCTTTGTGTGCATACATGCCAACGCTGTGCATATAGGACAGAAAACACAATTTTAAATTGCATGTGGGTCTAATGTTTTAGTTGTAGTCAGGGAGTGCAACTAAATGCCCCCCCCCCCTTTGTGAAAATGGCCCATGTGTGCATAGGACTTGTTTTGTCATCAGCTTCCCTTGTGATAATTTTAGCATTACAATGTTAATCTGCAATTTGGTGGGAGGAAAGTAATGCAAGAAAGATTGTGTGTAACAGTTGCTTAGTTTTCTTTTATTTTGATGGTGCAATCCATCCTGATATTTAGCTCTTGGTCTGTTGTTTGATTAGATTAGCAGAAACCACAATCCCTGTGTAATTTTCCTGTGTAAGGTATCATGATTGCAGGTGCCGGGGAAAGGGCCATAGCTCAGTGGCAGAACACATGCTTTGCATGCAGAAGATCCCAGGTTAAATCCCTGATATCTCCAGGTAGGGCAGGGAAAGACTCGTGTCTTTAATCTTCGAGAGCTGCTGAGCCAGTACCAAGCTAGACAGACCATTCCTCTGACGCATAGGCTGCTTTTTGTGTATCCTGAATCAGCACACCTAATGCTTGCAAACCCCCTCCCATCTGAAGCACCTATCATCTATCACCTTGTACTCCTTCCACATCAGTACTTCCAAAATACGCTCACCATTTGTAAGGGAGAGTGTTTGTTCCTGCCTCCTATTTACAAAAGGGGAAAACCAGTTCGTGATTGCAAGGCAGTGAATAGGTTGTGGGTTCTGTGGGGATTGCTGGGATTATTGAGTGGTAAAAAGCTAAGCAATCTGCAAATACTGAAATACAGAGTATTTCTCTGTTACTTTACAATCTGGGGCTGATACCTGAAAAATAGCTTTGACAGATGGTCCCTGGCCCTGTAATATTCATTCTGATAGAATCAATCATACAGAATTCCAGTGGGTTGCCACATACTTATCAATTATTACAGTTCGCTTTCTTCTGTATGCTATGCAGTCACCTGCTTTTGTTTAAATATCTGATTAGCTTAGATGGCTTTAAAGGTATTAGAAAGATGCCATGGATAATCGATCCACTCATGGGCATGAGCTATATGGAACCTCAGTTTCTGAGGCTGTGTGTCACCAAACACCAGTTGTGGGGAAACAACAACAGGAGAGGGTATTCCCAGGATCAGCCCAAGATGCTTTGCTGCCTCAGGCAAAGGACAAAATGGTGCCTGCCCCCCATTCCATGTACAGAAGGCAACCAGACTGACAGTTGACTCTTAACTCTGCTCCTTCTTCACCTGAGGGCAAGCAGAGTAGCTTATGGGGTGCAGGGCATGCTGTGTGGTACACGTACAGCTCTGTCATCCAACACCTTGCTGCCACTCCCCACCCATCTGGATCTGCTGCCAGAGGCAGCTGCTTCCCTCTGCCTAATGATAGGGCCGGTCCTGGGCATGCCAGAGTCATCTGGTTGGTCACTGTAGGAAACTGTAAGCCAAACTAGATGGACCTTTGGTCTGATCCAGCAGGGTTCTTCTTATCTTCTTAAACAGGTTCATATCCTGACTATAACTAGCATGAGCCATGTTTCCACCACGCACAGAACTATCAGTAGAATTTAACATTGCTCTGCAGTCAGAAGAGATCCGTTTGCACTTTTCCAGACTTGCTGGGATGGAGCCAACCTGAACAATGAATGACACACTTGCCAGCAGAATTGGACTGGAATATTTAGTGGGCCACTGCTATTCCGATTTAACAGATGGCAAACTGTTGACCATTCTGAGAAGAATATTTGCAAATGTTTCAGACACAGAAGTGAGAAGCAGCCTGGTCAGTTTGAAGAGCTCTCCAAAAAAGAAAAAGGAAGGGGAAAAAAGGCAGTATCATATAATAAGTGTATTATTCCCAAGGGATTAGTGGTTTTGTGTATTTCTGCTCTGCTCTTGTATCTTATGACTTTTCAATGGGTCTTTATGAGGGGGAATAAGTAGTCAGCATTCTTTTGACAAACAGAGCCCTTTTTACAGTCTCTCAAGTTGCCTGGCTAGAATTAAGGTCACATATAAATATTCTCACAATTTGTTGGCGATCATTATTATGACTGAAAGAAATTGAAAGCGCCTGCCCATCTTATCCCTTGCATTTCCTATTCCCAGGACCAGTTCCCCAAGGTTGATTTGGATAGATTACTACTCAAAAATACTGGGGGGTTGGGGGTTAGAATAAGAGCAGCAGCTGCCCTTTGAAAATCACTTCTCAGAGCACAATGCAGAAGAGAGGAATGCTTCCTCTGATGACATATATTTGCTCCTGTTACAGTGCAATCTGATTTATCTCTATCAGAAGTAAATCCCATTGAGTTCAATGGCGCTTACTTTCAACTAAGTGTGCATAAGATTGCAGCCTAAAGGAGCAATCCTATGCATGTTTAGACAGAAAAAAGGCCTACAACTCCCAGCATTCCCCAACCAGCTGGCTGGGGAATGCTGGGAGTTGTAGGCCTTTTCTCTGTCTAAACATGCATGGGATTGCTCCTTTAGATGCCTTCTAGCAACAACCACTCTAATTAATTCTACCATGGTATTTTCTCTCTTGATCCAAAAAAAAGCTTCATGAAACCTAACCCCGTGATTGAAGATGTCACTATATTTGAATAACTATCCTATTAGTGACCTTAGCCGTCTGTGCAGATCAGCTGCAAATTCAGGAGTTTGGCAGGACAGGCAAAAGTACCTCTATTTGTTTGCATTGGGGGAGGCATACAAATTGGTGCCCCTCACTTGTCATCCCTGCTCTTTGACCCATTGCAAAGTGTTGTGAGTCTCCACAAATTCCATGTAGGAAAACAAATTGTACTTTAAAGCAATGAACTATTTTTAAAAACTTCGATGGCTTATCTGTGAACATGCTTTCAGAGGTCCAAGATGCTCTGAGACGTCTCTTCTCCCTAAACTACTTGTAGTGCTTTCCATGCTTTCAGGAAACACATGTATAAAATGTCATGCCAGACCTACCATGGTGTAGGGCAGAGCTTTCCAAACGTTTCACGTTGGTGACACACTTTTTAGACATGCATCATTTTGTGACAAGGTAATTCAGTTTTACTAGCAAACCGGAGGTTAAACTAACCCGTTATAAGAGAGGCAGACACATACATAAATTGTAATAAATGTATGGGGATAGAACATATCTCATGAAAACCTTTCATTTATATTTTTAAAAATATATGATTTGTAAGATAATAACATACATTGTTGTCATTTATGAGTAACAGTATGTAAATAAGTGCAAGAAAATGTGAAAAATAAACAAAATTAACTAAAGTATTTACAATACATATTAGGACACATAGGCCCAGGTAGGAGCTCAGCTGCAAAAACACATGAAGTAGAGAAGCAAAAGTCCAACAAAAATGGTGTAAATATATATGTCTCACTACAAGGCTATATTGCTGTAAATATTTGCAATGCCTATGTCCAGAATCCAGTTCCAGCACTCTCCGGTGGTATACTGCCGGTGGGTGGTTAATCCACAATTACAGCAGAGTAAAAATAAAAATAAATGGCAGAAATCAAATTATAAGTGCCACGTGGTGGGTGGCTTGCTGTTTGCCACATTGGATTTGGGAGGGTGGCCTCCCTTCAGCCAGCAGCAGGTGGGTTGACTGGGTGACAGCCTGCAGCTGCGCTTGCCTGGGTGATTGGGAGTATGCTAATTCTGAGGCTTCTGGCCTCCACTGAGCTCCATTCTGACTGGTCAAGATGGCGGACGGCCCGCTTGGTGCAGTCCCAGGCGGTGTTTCCACCCGCGCGCTACTCTGGCCTGGCCGCGCAGGAGCACGGTGCAGAAGTCCGCAAAGGGCACGCTCGAAATCTCACAGGGCTGGTGGCCGCTGCCACTTCGCGCCGGCGTCAGCCAAGCTCTGCTCCCTGGGCGGCGCCTCCCCTCCCCTCTCTTCGCCCTGCACCTCTACCTCGCCGTATTGCTCCAACACCGCCAATTAAGATGCCACATGATCTTAAAGCAGCTAAGCCTTAGCTGCTTTAACATTAGCTGCTTTAGGAAGTTCCAGGGGAGGGGCCAAGGCAAGCAAACGCGAGTAAGGGAGCTCCGCGGTGCCCTTCCGCACAATTTTCTGCATTTCGCGCGACACACACACTGCCGCCAATGTGTCGCAGCACACAGTTTGGAAAGCTCTGGTGGAGGGTGTGGGGGAACTTTGAAGGAGACAGGGCTGAAACTACTACCTTTCATTGCCTAGCAACCTGAAACTATGATTTGTAAACAAAAATAATAATCTTCAATTATTATATGATTTAATAATATGATTTGTAAATCCCACTCCAATTAATGTCCAGATTTCATATTATACAGATTTGTTGTTGTTGTTGTTTTTTACATCTAAGGCTGCAGTACTATGCACTCTTACTTTCGGACTGTAAGCTCCACCAATCTCTCAATGAGATTTACTTCCAATTAAATATATTGGAATATTTAGGATCAGGTTGCATAACAAGCAGCAACATCTTTAATAACAAATTACTTCTTGTAATCCCAACATGAAAAGGCTACCCTACTTAGGTTGAGCACTGACAGCACTACTAATTACCAAAATGTAATGACAGAAGTGTGTGTGTGTTCAAATAAAATTATGGGTGGATTGCTTTGGGAAAAAAATTATGATGCTGTTTCCTGAGGTCTTGCATTTAAATTACATTTCAGAAGAAAACTAGTGAGCTACAGAGGCTTTACACTGGAGGACCTTTTGTTTGTGAGGTACTGCTTTCTTCTTCCAATTCTCTCATCCCTTTGATCCCCACCCCACCCCCATTGTCAAACTATAGAATGTAAACTCCTTGTGGCACAGAACTGTCTTTCTTTTTTTGGCTGTAAACCTCCATGTAGATCAGGACTGGGGAACCTTTGGCCTTCCAGATATTGGCAAACTATTTGTCCCATCATCCCTCACCACTGGCCAGGCTGGCTGGGGCTGATGAAAACTGCAGTCCAACAACATCTGGAGGGCCACAGGTCCCCCAGTCCTGATGTAGATAAATAGATACAGATAGATTTTATTTGCTTAATTCTGAAATGTATATCCTGCTCTTCAATGAACAATTGGCATTCCAAGGGCAGCTTACAAAACAATATGGTAGGCAGGTAAATAGGTAGGAAACCAGATAGATAAGAACCCTATCCAGGTGCTTTTAGGGATGGATGGATCTGTCATTTTCATTTTCTCTCAGTTTCTCATATTCATGCACATTTTTGTGAGCATTTCCCCTAACACATGCACAGTTGTATGTAATTTTGCCTAATATACGCATTTTTGAATGCAATTTCCCCAATATAATGCATTTAGGGCACAATCCTAACTAGATAGGCAGTCACCTCTGAGCTCAGAGGTGACCGCCTATCCAAAGCACGGCAGGAGAGGCATGGGGGGGGATCGTTCCCTCTGCGCCTCTCCTGCCTTGCTCTTTTTTGCCTTGCCCCCCACGGGGGGGGGGGGCGCACTGGGAGAGGAATCTGCCGTACGACGCATAGGATCCACACAGCTCCGCTCTCCCCCCCCCCGGAACTCCCCCAGCCCCGCCCCTTTTCATTTGCTCCGCACTCCTCTTATGAGCGCAAAGGATGAGGCTTCTCCGTGCTTCCTCAGAGGCAGCGCAGACAAGTGGGGGGTTGGTTTTCCAGGAACCGACCTCGAAGCGTGGGCTCCAAGGTTGGTTCCCGGAAACGAGCATATCTTATGGCCCTCTAGACAGTGCTTAGTGGCCACAGGATTGCTCCCTTAGAGCATCATTTTCACTAATATATGATTTTTGTGTATGCATATTTCCCTAATATGCACATTTTTAATGTAGTTTTTGATTGGAGAACCCCATCGCAAAATTCAGAGAAGTGTGAATTTCAAAGGATAACCGAGTTTCAGTTCACATATTGGTTCAAAAGTGTGCAATAGGAAAGTTGGCACTAAAATGCAAACTGAACTAATTCCTCCCCCATCACTAGGTGTTCTATCCCTCATGCAATTGCGTGAGGGGAAAGCAGGGATGTGCAAGGTGGCCTCATCTCCTCCATTGTGTCATGCACTGGAGGCTGAAGGGCTGTGGTGGAGAACGTACTGTGTGCCTGGAGGCTCTCTGCACAATGAGAACCCTGATTGTACAGGGCTCTAAACTGCACAGAGACCCTGCACGACTACAGCAGGGACTTGGCACCTCCAACAAATGGGGGGGGGCAGTGACGGGGACCAAACAGAAGGGACAGGGCCCGCAAAGCTGGCCTGCCATCCACAATTCTAATTGTGTGAGGGGGGGATGCCCAAATAGGGTGAATGTCTAGTTGCGATTTCATTAGGCTAAAGCAAGCAAAGTATTTGGAAGAGGTGTTGTGCCTCCCAGGGGTCTTTTCCCACAATAAGGAGGAATCAAAAACAACAGTAAGGAAAACAATCCACAACGCGGAACAGTTACAAGAATTGTTTCCAACATGCTTTAAAAATATCTTGATCAAGATAAGTTCTTATATTTATTCCTTAGTTTAAAAAAAATGGCTAGAAAAAAAGATCTTCATGCTGCAGGACAAAGGTTTTTGAGGAGTTTTTGTTGAAGAGTAAGTAAATAGAAGAATGTCCCTCAATAAAGGTATTTTTGAAATGCATTGGAAACTCTAGTTAAATTCAGTTTGGATAATACGGAAGTACTGTGGTTGGGAAATCTGCTAGTCTGGATGGTGGTTTAGTTTTGACTCTGGATGGGGTCACATTCCCCCTGAAGGGCCAGGTGCATACTCTGGGAATGCTCCTGGAGTCTGTACTGTCCATGGAGGCACAGGTGGTGTCAGCTGCCATGAGTGTTTTTTACCACCTTAGGCTGCTTCAGCAGCTGTGTCCTATCTAGAGAAAGCTGACCTAGCCACAGTGACACATGCCTTGTTGGTTACACCCAGGTTAGAGTACTGTAATGCGCTCTATGTGAGGCTGCCTTTGTAGATGATTTGGAAACTGCAACTGCTACAAAATGCAGCAGCTTGAACACTTGTGGGAGTGAGGCGCTTTGATCATATTACTCCTAATCTGTATTGTTTACATTGGCTGCCTGTTCGTTTCCAGGCCCAATTTAAGGTGCTGGTTTTGGCCTTTAAAGCCCTGAATGGTTTGGGACCACATCACCCGAAGGCTCACAGTTGTATGAGCCTGCCCAAGCATTAAGATCACTGCCAGAGGCCCTACTCTCTGGACTACCAGCAACAGCCATAATGCTTGTGGTTAGTGTTACTAGGAATAGGGCTTTCTTAGTGGTGGCCCCACACCTTTGAACTCCCTCCCCAGGAGGATAAACATGGCCTCATCACTGCCGGCGTAAAAAAACAACAACCTTGAACATGTATTTATTCCAGCCTGCATTTGATGCATAAAAATAATTAGCAGCTGCTGCTGCCGTGTGTGTTTGTATGTTTAATTGTATGTTCATGTTTTTGTAATACCGTGAGAGCATGGCATCCTGAAAGTCAAGTTAAAAATCTTTTAAATAAATAAATATATCAATCTGTGGTGGGCTCTTTCTTTCTATGGAAGTTTTTTCCCATTACAATTGGTCCCAGAGTAGGTGGGAGGTAGATTATCCTGTGGGCTGACTCACAACTTTTTTTTTTTTTTGGATCTTAAAATCTCACATTAAAAAAAAGAGTATGTGACTGTTTGGAGACACATTTATCATATAGGTGTATATCACATGGCTGGATTGGCTGCCTGTCAAATGTACCCTGTCAAATGCACACAGCAGGTTCACAGACATAAGATTAGTGCTATATAACATTTTGAAAAGCTTTTTTCAGGCAACTAGAAGGTTAAAAAAAACCATACACATGAAGACAAGCAGCATCTGGCCTGCAATCATTTCAACAGGCAAAAATACCATTACTTGAAAAGAGAATGACAATCCTTACAAGCTGAACAATGTGCAAGTTGTGCAACATATTGTAGAATGGGTGGGCAGACTTTGGGCTTACAGGATCTGCTTTGTTTTTAACTAGAACTCGAAGATGCATCAACCAGAACTTGGTGCAAAGGACATTTGATTTATCTTTTTTTAAAATTCATTTTTATTACTACATTGATATCTCACCCTTTTTCCTCCAAGAAACCCAAGACAGCTTACATAGTCCTCCTCAACATTTTATCTTCACAACAACCTTGTGAGGTAAGTTAGGCTGAGAGTTACTGACTGTCCCAAAGTCACCCAATGAGCTTCAGGGCTAATTGGGGACTAGAACTCAGATCTCCTGAGTCTCAGTTCAACACTCTAACCACTACACTGGCTCACACTGACATATACTTAGAATGAAAGAAATATGAGCCCAGGTTTTTGTTTTGAGTACCAGAACTAAATGGAGCTCACAGTCCTTCCATACTAACTCCTCTCCTGATCACCCCAAGATTTCTTCATTTAAGCAGTATAGTTTAGGTGGTATAACGTTCTTGCTGTTGTTAAACAATTGGGAGTCAGAAATCCTTGCCTATCTAATGCAAATCAGCCATAGATCTAACAGTAGATCTAGATCTACCTTCTGCACCCCGCACCCTCACCGCACCTCTGGGTTACTAGGCTGACCTCTTATGCACCACCAAAAAGAAGACACAGGTTTGCATACAATTTGGATATGCTGATTTACATGCATAAATGCTAATTTAGAAATGATTATAATTTAAATAGAAATACCAGATATCTCACCATAGTGTGGAAGACTGTGACCGGGTGACTGGTATGCCTTGTTCAGTCTGCTGTCCAGGTGCGACCTGCTGATGGGTAACTTCAACTCCCCTGCTCCTCTCCTTTCTTATAGTTCTTTGTATTTAAAGCAGACTTAGACTGGACAGCTCTCCAAATAGAGGACGCTTCAAATAGAGGATTGTTGTCGTTCAGTCGTGTCCGACTCTTCGTGACCCCATGGACCATAGCACGCCAGGCCTTCCTGTCCTGCGCTATCTCCCGGAGCATGCTCAAGTCCATATTCATTGCATCAGTGATGCTATCTAGCCATCTCATCCTCTGCCATCCCCTTCTTTTGCCTTCAGTCTTTCCCAGCATCAGAGTCTTTTCCAGAGAGTTTTCTCTTCGCATTAGGTGGCCAAAATATTTGAGCTTCAGCTTCAGTATCTGTCCTTCCAATGAGCACTCAGGATTGATTTCCTTTAGGATGGACTGATTTGACCTCCTTGCAGTCCAGGGGACTCGTAAGAGTCTTCTCCAGCACCACAGTTCGAAAGCATCAATTCTTCGGCGCTTAGCCTTCCTTATAGTCCAGCTCTCACAGCCATACGTTACTACTGGGAAAACCATAGCTTTGATTAGACGGACCTTTGTCGGCAAGGTGATGTCTCTGCTTCTTACTATGCTGTCTAGGTGTGCCATAGCTTTCCTCCCAAGGAGCAAGCGTCTTTTAATTTCATGGCTACAGTCACCTTCTGCGGTGATCTTGGAGCCCAAGAAAATAAAATCTGTCACTGCTTCCATTTCTTCCCCTTCTATATACCAGGAAGTGATAGGGCCAGATGCCATGATCTTAGTTTTTTTAATGTTGAGATTCAAACCAGCTTTTGCACTCTCCTCTTTCACCCTCAACAAGACGCTCTTGAGATCCTCTTCGCTTTCTGCCATTAGGGTGGTATCGTCTGCGTATCTGAGGTTGTTGATAATTCTCCCGGCAATCTTAATTCCGACCTGTGATTCATCCAACCCGGTGTTTCTCATGATGTACTCTGCATATAAGTTAAATGTGCAGGGCGAAAATATGCAGCCTTGTCAGCCTCCTTTCCCAATTTTGAACCAATCGGTTGTTCTTACTGTTGCTTCTTGACCCACCTTACTGGCAGTTGTAGAATACAGACTTTAAAAAAATAGTGTCTATTTGTTATAATATCTTCTTCTTTCTTCTTTTGCATTGTCATTAGAAATAAATGTGTGTGTGTTTAATATTAAGCAGAAATCAGATTGTGCTTTGCTTGTATTCTCCACATAAATGAAAAAACATAATGGCATGTTCTTGTCACAGTTCAGTGACAATATATATGTCGCATAACATTCCTGCCATATTTCCAGCTAGATGCAGTAAAATCAGTTGTGCAGGAATGGGACAGAAGTTTTTTTCAAAGTCTAGTATTGCCTTGTAAAAATTGCAGTTATCTGGCTTCATATTCAAGGCTTTGAATATTTGAAACCCTGCAACTAACACCAATTTTGATTTGAATAGTAAGTATCTTTGTTACAGCAATTATATGTGTAAGAATCCTTGATGTACTTATCTCCTGATATTTCCCCATAATCTGGAAAAGGAAAAGTCACCAATTTTATACAACAGACTTACAATAAAATGTGCAGCATTTGAAGCTGGTTAGGAAAACAGTCTACTCAGCTTCTGTTAAAAAGGAAAAGTTAAGCAGAAGCTAACCTTCTGAGTGAATGTGTCTAAAATGACTGAAAACTTAATTGCTGTTAGATTTGTCTACACCTCAGTTACAATTGTAACATAAACACATTTTTAACCTGCCCTATTCCATAGATTCCAGCCAAGTCAGTAACTTCACTGAACCCAACGTATCTTCACAATCCCCATAGGCATCAGAATAATGCAAAAGGAACCTGATGAAAACTAGGAGAAACAATTGGCATAACTGGATATGTTTGAGGCCTAGTTTCGCACACCGCTCACTGATGTAGTTGTCACTTTCCTGTGACTGTATCCTAAACTGCTTGGCAGCACCTGAAATGGTGAGAGCAGATGAGATGTATTACACACTTTTAAATCTTTGCTATTGATCCATGATTCAGGCTATTTGCTTTATACACACACACACACACGAGAGAGAGAGAGAGACAGACACATACATACATACGTATATTCACTGATACAATAATTTTAAACATTAATTTCATGTATTATCGTTATATGCCTAGCTGAACATACTGGAAACAATTTTGCCAAAGTCAAGCATTTTCAAAGTAGGTCAGTGTCAATTTTCAGGGACAAAATTCCTGGAACAAAAGGGGAGGTTTCAGTGGAAAGTTTCAGGAGCCTCTGCCACCGCCAGTCTTATTTGCATGGTGTTTGCTGCCTGTTTGCAGCTGCTTCTTGTGTTATTCTGCAGCTTTGGTGCAATTAAAAATAAACCAGGAGCTGCTTCTTCAGGATATCCTAGCTTCGGGAGATTGTGCAGGTCAAGGGCCACAACCTGCAGGCCACAGGTGGCTCCCTAAGCCCTTTTGGGGCTCTCCATAAGGCCCCCAGCCACCGCCATGAAAGCCGCTGCCACTATAAAAAAACCCACAGCAACACACACCCTGGCAGGAAGGCAGCAATCAGGTCAGGATCGCTGGGGCCCAGATTGCTGTTTTACTGCCTACATTGTAGATGGTGTGATATCCTGATGTTTTGAAGCCAAATCAGAGTAGGGGAGAATGTTTTGTCCTCACTCTGAATGGGCTGATGCCAGATAGCCGGTCAGATTTGGCAATGTGATGAAGTCATGAATTCACAAAGTGAGGGCAATGTTTCCTGCCTTCATTTTGAATGGATGATTATTTTTCTTCCTACTTTGCAGCCTGCCCCCACCCTCCCAACACAAAGGATGCATTTCACAGGGGGCAACATTTTTTGTAAAACAAGCCCAATTCATTTTGACTCAGCCCTACTTTTAAAGCTGAAATTGTATGCGTATTTACTAGGGAGTTGTACATTGAACTCAGTTATATTTCAGAGCAAACATTCATAGGATGTTTGAATCCTACACCTCTCATTAATCTCAAATCAACCACTTTTGCACATGCTTAACTCTTTCACTTGGGATGCACAATGAAGTCCAGTTTCACATCCCATTCCTTTTCAACAGATTACCAGTTTTGCAGTCTTTAAAAATTGTCATGATCAACTCTAAAGGTACCTCAGAGATTTTACAAACTTTTAAAAAGGGCGGGGGGGGGGTTGTTTGCATGCTGCTGTTTCTGAGGCATTTAGGCTTTTGTAAGTTCTAATTTACATTTTCCTTCCATTTCTTTGCTTTGTGTTTCTTTGTTCAGTCTGCCATCCTGCCCAGGTTTTTCTTTTCTTCTGACTTTCCCCAAATGCTTCCCCTCGGCACTTTTTCTGTTCTGTGGACTGAGTGTTCTCCAGCCACTGACCTCCTTTGCTTTCATCTTGTGCATAGCTTAGATCTATTGGATCTTTTGATCTATTGGCAATGAGCATCAGAAAGCACATGTTCACCTTTGGCAACATCAGCCTTAGTGGGTCATTCCTCTGATACACACTGCTGCAGTTTTGCTACAACACCTCTTGTTAATCCTGGCCACAAACAAAACAAAAACCCAACTCTATAATTGACATGAATTTTCTAGCAGAAACACAGGACAGCTTCATTTATCTGAACATCTTAGGGGACTTCCAAAATGCAAGATAATCCGAACTTTGGTAATGTACTGTTTCCACAAGATTATGAAAGCATTGAATTCCAGTCATGTTTCAAACAAACATGACAGGAAGGAGAAGAAATCTCACGCTCCAATCCTAACCCACACATGGATTGGATATCTATTCCATTGAAACTCGGATTTGCTTCCATTTGTATGCATGGGATTTGTCCTAACACCCGGCATTCAACAATGCATAACTATCCCCAGTTTGCATGACAGCTGTTGCTTTAGAGGAGAAATGCTGTATGCTCAAGAGCCACATGATAACAGAGTTGTATCAGTGTCTTTCTATCCTGTTCTAAGTCGCAGAAAACCCCACAAAGTGATATTTCAATGAGCCAGAAAAACATCTCTACATCCTTCAATATCTCCAGCAAACAACTGTTCCTTATTTGCCAGATTAGTGCTATAATTAAGTCCAAATGTTCCTTATTTTCCCCCTTAAGATCCCTTCGTCTGAAACCTGATGCAGGGAAGGGGCACTGTCCTTTTGTGACCTTTTCCCTTCCTGTCTCTGCAGCCCACCAACTTTTCAACTGTGAACAATTGTAAAACAGCAACAGTTGCCAGAGTTATCACTCTCCTCACACACCTGGAGGTCTGCCTACCATAGTGGTGAAGGCTCAAGCTGTGGAAATCTGTTTTGATGTCTAATCCCAGGGCAGGACAGGTATAAAGCAACAGATTTCTACGCAATGCAGTGACAGTAATGCGGTGCAAACCCTGCATTAGAAACCTTTATTTTCTTTATTAAACAGAGCAATCAGTAATCTATGTACTCTAATTCATAATAACACAACCTCCGGGGGATTATTTTTTGAAGATGCTGACCAGAGCTCCTGCAAAGTGTGTGTGTCTCAGTTTGTAGGTTTGGTTTCTCTCGGAACAAGTCAGGCCCAGATATCCTCCATGCTTCATAGGGATGTGCCAAATTATGTGATAAATGGCACAAGTCTTATTGAAAAATATTTGGTTCCCCTCAATGTTCTTCTAAATTTGCTTTGAATTTTGGCTTGCTCAAGGCAAAATCCAGGGTCAAGGATGAGCTCTCAAACAGGAGCTAGGAAATGGAGAGCGTGAAACCAGGAACCACAAGCCAGAGCCAGGAAGACTGTCACTGCCTAAGCAAAGTCCCATCCTGAACAAGAAGATTTTATAGATCAGGGATGGGGAACCCATGGGCTGTGTGGGCCAGGTGCAGCCCCCACTGCCACTGTCACCCTGCAAAACTTGGTTTTAAAGAACTGGAAGTTTGCCACTGAAATTTGGTGGGAAACCACTATGATAGTGGCTACAGAGGCTTTCGAATGACAAATTTAGTTTGTTTTCAAGGCGTTTCTTATTTTTTTTAATCACCACCACTGCAGTAAGAGTGCAGCCCACAGAGGGCAATGTGTGTGTGGGGGGGAAATTGGCCCCTGGGCTGCCTTAAGTAGCCTACCAGTGGTATAGACCTTCCTGTTCAAGAGAGCCAATGGGCAGTGTGGGTGGATGGTGCCACTCTAATACCTGGGAATCCTTTCCCTGCTTAGGGAAATCCTCTAAGGGCACAATCTTAGGCATGTTTTGGCAGAACAAAGGCCTACAAATCCCAGCATGCCCCTGGCTGGAATTGTAGGACTTTATTCTATCTAAACATGTCTAAGATTGCACCTTACGTTGTAGCCCCCAGTATCCCACCACAGGGCAAACCTGTGCAGAGCTGTAATTTCTTAGCTCTAGCCCTAGCAGCTCCCAGTATCTAGTGACATCCTGCTCCACAAATATTGTTTGTTTTATCAAACCTCTTTTGGCTTCTCTTAAAATTTCTGATATCTTTTTTCCTACAATCCCCCACTTGGATTTTGAAGTGGTACAGTCTCAGGAGGTCTGTACCATGTGCCTTTTCTGAATGTGCATATATTTGTTCTTTACCACTAGACTTGGTATAGTATCTTCATTATTACACCGCTGTTCTACCTTCCCTTTGACTTGTACATCTTGACTTGTACATTTTATGGGCATACCCCTGTTCTTTTCTGTAATACTTCACCTGTGATCTCTATTGTTAGGAGAACACAGTTTGTGTCAAGAGCAGCAAGCATGAGTTGCTAAAAAGGGATGGTTGGAAAAGAAGGAAAAGGCAAGTTATTGGGTTGAGCAAGCAGATTCTGACAAAGCATCTACCATGTAGCTTTCCTAATAAAAATGAGTGGAATCAACCATTTCTGCTCTGAATTAAGTTCAACACATGCGATCCTGGTCTATGCCCCTCTTAACCATTAATCACGTCCCTCTTCTCCATCCTCTCAAGGCAACACACATGTCAGTTGAAATGTTTTGATGCGCTTTGATGGCTTTACATTAATCTAGTCTGTCTCTTCCTCTAATCTTCAGCTTTTGAGAGAACTAATTTAGTATCTTCTGTTTTGGTGGGGTGAGCGGGGAAGCTAACTTTTAACAAAATAAGGTAGGTTTGAGCTGCGGAACATGCACTGGAAACCTCTCCTCAGACGCTCAGGCTATCTCAGATACAGAGATGGGGGCAGTTCTGGCACGGAGTTTGATCAGTGGATAGTTCTAGATGGGTTGGACTAGATGGCTTTTTAGATTAATTATTCTACAATTCAATTGTTCAAATTGATTTAGTAGTTATCTGTAAACAAATAATTTTGCATTCTTATCTATTATATGTTTCTCCACAGATTTTTACCACACTTGCATCCCGCCTTCTCCTTTAAGGAGCACAGGGAAGGGTATATGGGTTTATCTAGGGATGTACAGAATTTTGTTCCTCTTCACAAATCATGCAAACATGTCTTGTTCACAACCGCAAATGCAAGCAGGAGCACAATTCTCAGGAAATGTTCACAATTTCCCGAGCTTGTGTTCACATTTGAAAGCGTGCACTTCCAAAAATGTGCATCCCCCCACCACCTCAAATCTGCATTTGCATACTTCAGCCTATGGGGGAAACTGTGCATTTATGGAAACTGTGCATTTTGGGTCCGCACCTTTAAGAATGTACATTTTTCCCAATCAGAAATGCGCATTTTTCCTGAAAAAGACGCTCGCATTTGAGAATGTGAATGAGGTAAACTGAACTTCAAGGAGGAATTCAGAGAACATCAATGAGCTCAAACACTGCCTGTTTGCTCATCCTTAAGCTTATCCTATTATTGGTACAACAACCTTGTGAGGCAGATTAAGCTGAGAAATGGTGATACGCCCAGGGTCACCCAGTGTACATGATGGCCAAGAGGGATTCGAACCCAGGTCCCTAAGGCTAATATTTTAGTATCCAGCATGCCACTTCGGCTTTCACAAGTTGCCGACATCAGATCTCCAGATCAATTGCTGACATCTCCAGTGATTTAATTTTTCTTAAAGTTATTCCAAGAGTTCATATGGTAATGTTTCACAGCTGGTAAAGGATATGGCTCAGGGATGGTTAAAAAAAAAAAAAAAGCAGCATGCCCTCATTTCCCAGATGTATTTTATTACTTTATTGCCAATTCACAGGAAATGAACAATCATTTAGCACTGACAGGTACATGCTGAAATCCACTATCTTTCTTTGAAACCTTAAAATAATGTCTCACAGAAGTTTAGCATTAACCTTAAAATACACTACTTTTTTCCTTTTTTTGGCCTTAGTTACAATGTCTTGTGAATGCTTTTGAGAGCAATGCGAAATTGCTGGCGGCAAGGCCGAAAACCTAGCAAGAAAAGATAATAATTCAAAACACATTTGTCTTAATAAAATTAAAGGTTCGTGGTAGGTCTGAGAACGGGAAGCCTGTTTTCCTTTAATTGCTGTCTAACTAAAATTAATGGTATCATAGGGCCATTTTGTACATTGAGATGTTCTACGCTGCTAATGTATTAAGTTATTTTTTGCTGAAGAAGAAAATAAAAATGTATGAAGTGGACTTTAGCCTTATTATCAGACCAGACCACAAATGAAAACCTCAGGGCGTTTTCAGATGTGACACTAAGGCTAAAACTTCAGCCATATGGTGGCAAACGTGGAATTGCCAATTCCATGTTTGCCTCTGGCGTAGAACATGAGGGTGCTTTGGGGGTGCTTTGGGGGGGGATTTAACTCTTCCCTTGCCTGCAGCCTCTCTCTGCACACCCAACCCACCATCTAGGAAACTCAGTCTTGGAGCCAGGCTGCTGGAAAAAATCACTTCAGGTAAAGGGTTAAGCAAATGTCCTCCCACCACATGCTTCTCCTCTGAAAATACTCCCCCATCTCTACTTTGGGATTGGGAATCTTGTCCTAGTTCTGCTCTCAAAAGTGCATTTGAGTCTCACACTGTAATATCTATTATACAATTTGCCTTCGGCTCCTAAACGCCAAACTAGGCATGACGTTAATTGTGTGTAGGCTATTCAGGGGCAGTCTTTTTTGGGGAAGCTGGAGCAGCCTTGGGACCATGGATGGTGGAGTGAGGACGTTGGACTCTTTCTCCCCCTGCCATGGTCCTGACAAAAAACTCCCCTTGCAAGGCGCCATTTGCATTTCTAGGGCAGCCTCCATTGGTGCCAATGGGAGTTTCCCTTGAAATGTAAATGTAGGTGATTTTTGTCAGAACCATGGCAGGGAGAGAAAGACATCCCTTTATGACCCGGGGGCTGTTCAGTCTTCCTCACCACTGCTATTTACATAACAAAAATGTGCACATTAATTGCATTTGCACAATTAATGTCACATCTACGTTGGCCCTGACACAAAGTCGATTTGAGCTTGCATTATTCAAGAGGAGCTAAGCCATTCTCTCTTGGTCAGCTCCTTCCTCCTACCACTGTGAGCAGCAGCAATCTGAAACAGCTATATCACTTAGTGGGGGCCTCAATCTTTATTATGACCAGTGTGTGCACCTATTTCTCCATTTCAGCAAGAAGATTTTTGTTGTTGTTAAATTACATCTTACCTGTCTTCTGGTGTCTCAGATGGTTTCTGAAGCTGGTATCTCTGACATCAATGGGGCTTCCTCACCTTGGATCACTCCTTTAGAGTTCTGACTGGTTCTGACTGAAACCTGGAGCATATTCACCACCCCACTGATATTGGAGACAAGACAACAGCCTCCACTGCAGCCAGCCTGGAATTCTCAGGAGGTCTCCCATCCAGACACTATCCAGGTCTGGGCCTGCTTTCCTCCATTGCTGCCTTACATGCCTTTGGCCCATGGCCTGGCATCTGGAAGAAGACCCAGCGTGTGGCATCTTGACTTTCAAAGACGTATGGAATCATATCACTACAAGCTTGACTACTGGTAAAAAGGCCAACGTCTGCTTATGGAGGTTGGGGGGAGGAGAACGTTATCTGTCATTTCGAGGAGTTCAGAAACTGGAACAGTGGAGTTACCTTGCTGCCAAAATACAGCAAGCGTTTGCAACGTGTGCAAGATTTTTAAGAACAAAAATAAGGAAGACGTTTCAAATATGTGTGCTGCAAAAGGAAGACAAAAAGATACACTCAATATGTAATTTGTCTCAGAAGGACAAACACTAACAGAAGTCATACGATACACATCTCAATCTGATATTGAATTTATATCCGTTTAATGGTCATGGCTTCCTTCAGAGATTCCTAGCACTTTTGGTTTGGAAACTAGATTTCCCACATTGCACTAGGGTGAGGGCAGAAATGTTAAACCAATAAATCTGTTGTGTAAGTATATCCAGGAGGGGTTAAAATAAAGAACTATTTAATAGTTTATTTACTTCAGCTAGAAGAAGGCTGATTGCAGCTGGCCTAGAACCCTTATTTAAGCTATGCAGGCACTTTGTCAGTAGGAATTAAGCAGACATTTAGAGGAAGCAATGATTATTGAAACCAAAGTCTTAGAAGCAAATTTTCAGTACCCCCATGGGAATATGAGTAACTTCGGCTCATGTGAACTGGTGCTTTTGGAAATAGGTCTTCATGGGGTGTAGAGGAAGATTAAAGATTTGTTATTATTCTTGGCTTCCATTCCTGCCTTGGCGTTTATATTTTCCCAGTAGAATTCCCCAAATTGGAAATGTAGAAGTGTCAGCGAGCACTGCTTCAGTTAAGGTTGTGTCAACATTTCCTATAAAAACGTTGTTTGTCTAGGCTTTATAACCAGACTGTAAAAATGTGCTATGTGCAGGAACTTGGCATTGAGGAGTTGAGAGCGTCTAATTTAGCCTTTTCACAATTAAAAATGAAAAGCCTGTTCACCTGCTTCTAGCAAGTACCCTGTTGCTATCATTGAAATCAGCTGATCTACAGATCCATTTTCATAATGCCCAAGTGTGCTTTCTTTTAAAATACAGTTTGTAAAAGGATTAAACTATCCATACTTTGTAACTTGAGGAAGCTATAGATATATTTTGACTTAGGCTGGGTTCATATGAGCCTTCTTCCACCTATACTTCTCCTAGCCAAAAATCATCTGGGGAGGCTCTGTTGGCAATGCCGCTCCCTTTAGGGCCTTTTCTTTAGGGCCTTTTCAATCTAGGGCCTTTTAGGTGGTAGCTCCTTCATCTCTGGAAACTCCTCAGGGAAGCTCATCTAGCCTCACTGTCAACATTTCGGACAGAGTGGGGAGCCTCTGCCCATGAGCCACGTGCAGACCTCTAGGCCTTTTAGTCCAAATTCGGCCTCCCTTGAGGGCCATTCCCCTCACCAACTCCGCTCCAGGTTACTGACATTATTTGCTCTTTCCCACTTTGTCTCCCAACAACAAAGCTGATGAGAGGGAACCATCCACCCTTAAAAGCAGCCTAAACATCATTTTAAATAAATAAAAAATAAACTTGCACAGGTTAGGGAAGGAGATTTCCTGGATACAAATGCCTCTTTTTTATTATTGCATACTGAACAACGACAAGAGTCATACCTTCAACTCTATTTCAACTCATAGGACTGGAAACAAAGCCCTATGAAGAGAGACTGAAAGAACTGGGCATGTTTAGCCTTGAGAAGAGAAGACTGAGGGGAGATATGATAGCACTCTTCAAGTACTTGAAAGGTTGTCACAGAGAGGAAGGCCAGGATCTCTTCTTGATCATCCCAGAGTGCAGGACACGGAATAATGGGCTCAAGTTACAGGAAGCCAGATTCCAGCTGAACATCAGGAAAAACTTCCTGACTGTAAGAGCAATACAACAATGGAACCAATTACCTGGGGAGGCGGTGGGCTCTCCCAGACTGGAGGCCTTCAAGACGAGGCTGGACAGCCATCTGTCAGGGATGCTCTGACTTGGATTCCTGCATTGAGCAAGGGGTTGGACTCGATGGCCTTGTAGGCCCCTTCCAACCCTACTATTCTATGACTCTATGATTCTATCCATATTGGGCTCTGACCACACCCACTGCTGGAATGCAGACTCTTTTGGTACCTTGCACTACAGCAACAATGATTCCCTGGTTCCCCGCTGTTATTATTGATTCTTACATGTTTTCAAGGTTTTTTATTATAATGGTATGGTGTGGTGTATATTTTGTATGATGGGTTAAATTTGCTTCAGGAGTTATGCTGAGAAGCAAGGTTTGTTTGTTTTTTAAAAACTTGCCAACAAATATTGCTGTGTGAATATCAATAAATATTGCTGTGCCAGTACAGCTGGGCCCCTCCCTGCTGTGGCCGTTAACATCTGGAAATAGGAAGCATGTGGTTCAAGCAACTCATCCCCTGTGATGACAGTGGCGTGGGAGTTAATTATGTCATCTGCACCAGAGAGATATGTAATGAAATGGTCTTTGTTTGGAGGGACACATAAGATTGCTCCTAAGGAACCTGAGCCCCATGCCAAGAACAGGTACAGCAGCACCTGTTGCCTGCTGCACCTGCCAATTTAGGGTGGCCATGTGTCCTACGTTACAGAGAGCAGCCTTCTATCTGAAGGGCTGTCAGAGTACAGTCCTCTATTTGAAGGTGTCCGCTATTTGAAGGGCTGTCCAGTCCAAATCTAGTTTAAATAACAACCATGAGAAGGGAGGGGCCTTGAAGTTGCCCATCCAGAGTTGGTATCTGGAGAGCAGGCTGAGCAGTCACACCGGAAACCTGGTCATGATCTTCCCCACTATGGTGAGACGTGTTGTATTTCTATTTAACTAACAGTCATTATTTCTAAATTTGCATCTGTACATACACATTAGCATATGCCAACGTTATGCCAGTTGGTGTCCTCCTTTCTAGCAATGTGTAAGTGGCCACCCTACCTGCCATGACATTTCTGTGCTGTACAAGGTCACAGGCACACAACATTGGCATGATCTAGCATGGGGCAGGGCTAGAGATGGTGTCCGACATTCTGCCTGACCAGCTGGGCCTTCGTCATGACCATAGAAACATGCAGCGGAGGCTGGTGGCTACAATGTCAGCAGGGCAGTGAATCCACTCCGGGTTTCAGTCAGAACTCTGAAGGAGCTATCCCTGCCTGCCAGCTTCCCCACCCCTGCTTGACACCCCCCCCACACACACACACACACATTTGTGGAAGGTCCCGACACTCAGCCGGGACCTTCCACAAGTCCAGCAAGCACCATTTTGCTGGGGGAAATGGCAATCGCAATATGCGCGCATCTAGTTGTAGGCAAAATGGTGCTGTGAATGGCCCATACATACAAGATTATAGGCCATTTACACCTGTAATTGTCAAGGGCTCCTTGGAGGCCTCTCTCAGTCTAATCCAGTAGCCAAGTCCAGACACAGACAAATGGATTCTTTTCAAAGCTTTATTCCTCTTTTACAACTTAACAACTCTACTGTTAGCAACTAGATATGAGCAGCAGAGTACCTATGCCCTAAGTTGGAACAGTTGGTCCCCGTTTGAAAGGGAATTACTGGCAGACCCCTGAACTTAAGGACTAGGGAGAGTCCCTCCCCTTTTCCCTTGGATCCTCTGGGCGCAGCCGTTGTTTGCGCGCCAAACGGGCACTACGCCTCCTTTCTGTGCCCTCCATTTGGCGCCACTCTCTGCGTCGACGTTGTGCTTCCAGCAAGTCTGCTTCCCGCGCTCTGTCACTCCCTGGACTGCTATCTAAGCTAGGAATGCTGGTGGGAGGAATCTCCGTCAGCTGTTGGCCCTGGGAAAGAGGAGCGCGCTCCTCTCCCAGGAGCGACTGCTCTTCCTCAGAATCAAAACTACTCTGGGATTCTATGGGCTCAGTGTCCACCCTGACAGTAATCTCATATATGGGCCATTCACAGCGCCATTTTGCGTACTAGATGTGCGCATATCATGATCGCCTTTTTTTTTTTGCAAAATGCCGCTCGCGGTGCTCAAGGATGGGTCCTGGGTGAATGCGGGCGGCCCGACGAGCAGCAGGAAGTTGAAGCATGGGTTCAGGGGCATACAAGAAGGGGCAGAGGCTGAGCGGGCACCCAGAGAACCCAGACGGGGGGGGGGGTGCCCATCCATCCCTAGTTCTGACTAAAACCCAGAGCAGATTCACCACCCCACTGACATTGCAGCCGCAAGCCTCCAGATAGGAAACACACGCTTCCTATTTGCGATAGCAAGGAACTGTCTTAGCAAGTGAAACCACACTGGGCAGTTAAATCTCTTCCTGCGAGGCTTTAGATTTGTCACCATTTGCGCCACGGCAGCTCAACGTGACCGGTGCTCAGTTTGCAAAATGAAGCCAGTCCTTTGGAGACGAGTTCCCCTGACATCAATCGTGCTTACTTTGAAGTCAGTGACTTAACACTCATTCCCTGGTGCCCTCTCCCTTTCCTGCTGCAGGCCCCTGTATGTCAAGAAAAGCTGCTGTTCACATGGAGGCACCCCTCCGGAACGGCATCACGCCAAGCTGCAGCTGGCAGAGGTGACTGTGGAAGACCTGATCCGCTTGTGCATGCACGTTAAGAAGTAAAAGACAATCTAGTTGCTGACGGGATTACTTAGTAATGATGCCTCCTGTTAGAAAGAAAATTAGCAGAGAACACCGCCCCCCCGTGTGCAAAAAAAAGACAAAACAGAATGAGCATTTTCCAGTCCCATATGCACACAAAGCTATCTTAGAATAAAAGGAGGCTGCATCCTTCCTTGGTGAAGAAAACATAAAATGGTTTACTCACAATATTCTTGCATATAAATGCAGGTACACAGCATAGAATTTCAAAAAGGAGTTTGTTCAGTCTATTTTGTGTTCCATTACACAGGCAGGAGTGAGAGAGCAAACACATAAGCTCCCAGCAATGGAGAAGGTTGGGGATGGGGGGGAGGAAGGGGAGGAATAAAAAGAAGAAATCACAGGAAACCACATCGCAGGCTATAGAGATCCTGAGGCTAGCTGTGGTCAAAATTCCCATGCATTAAGTAACGAAAACGGTGCCCCCTTCCAGTAACTTGCAGACGAGGTTGCAATATTCCCAACAGGCTGGCTGGGGATGATAGGGATTGCAGTTCAACACATCTAGGTGGGCACCAGGTTGGGGGTGGCTGTTCTAATGATTCAGGTCCTTCCTGGCTTCCTCTTCTCCCTCCCCTTCTTTGCAGCACCAGGGACTATCACGCTGCATGGGATGGCCTGCTCTTGAGCACTGCTCCCCAACAAACTGGCAGCCCCCCTTTCCAGTGCTCCCCACCCACCCAACGCAGCTGCATTCCAGTTTGTTTTTAAAGGCCTTCTGATCCTTGAGTGCCTTTTTCAGCCTCTGTGTCTGTACATTACAGCAATGCATTTGTAATAGAGCAAAAGATTATTTGAGAGAAAAAAACCCAGCACCAACTGCTTATCTGCCAAGTAGGAATGAATGTAAAGACCTCGTTCCCAGCTTATCCCCGTTCTTGAGAGTGTGAGAACAGGCAGGCCTGTTGGAACATAGTTTGCAGGTCGAGGGATGCTCTCAGCCAACTGAGTGAGCGCCAGGCCCTTGATCAAAAGCATCCTGCCCGCACCCTCCTCCCAGTTGAACTGGAAAGACTGCAAGCTCCAGTTCCTCAGCTGACTTCACATATGGTATTGATCACAGTATCACAGGAGGAGTGCTGAGCCTGGACTCCCTGGATTTGGTCTATTTCGGGGGGAAAAAATGGAACAACTTGTCCCTGGGTTTTGGTTGAGCATGAAGTTTATTGCAATGAACTGCTCCGTAAAAATTTTTTTACTTTTGCCCATAATAGTCTCTGAAAGTGTTCTTCTACAGGAAAAGCCTTCTATACTGCAATAACTCTTTCTATCCTGCTTTCTATTCTGTAATAACAACAACAACAACCTCTTTCTATCCTCCAGTAACTTTTTCTATACTGTTTTCTATGCTGTAGCAATAACAACAACAACAACAACAACAACAACGTGCCCTTTCTATACTGCAATAATGCTGCAGGCGTCTTTCCTTGCATGGAGTCTGGCACCCCTAGCTTATAATACAATATTGACTCTCGGATTATCAAGCCAATCTGTAAAGTTCAGCCAGTGCCAGCTCCAGGATTTGGGGACCCTTGGACAAGACATTTTTATTGGGTGGTGGTTCTCAGTGGGGGCTCCCCTTCCCTAGGGTGGCCATGGGTCCCCTTTTACAGAGGACCATCCTGTATTTGAAGGTGTACTCTGTTTGAAGGGCTGGCCATCCCAAATCCAGCCTCAGCTGAAGAACCATAGGAACTGTTGCCCATCCATAGTCAGCACCTGAACAGCAGACTGAACCTGGTCGCACTTCCACACTGTGGTGAGATGGACTCGATTTCTATTTAAATTAGAAGAATTATTTCTAAATTTGCATCTATACCTACAAATTAGCGCAGGCGCTTTTTATGCAAACTGGGGTCTTCTCCTGGGCTCTTCTTGTGATTCACCTGTGGCCACCCTACTTCAGTGGGAGCCCGCCTCAGCACTGCCAGTTGTCTCCAGCTCCTCCTCTCCCTCACCGTTGCTGCCACCTGCTCTCTTTCCAGGCCCAGAGCCGTTGAGCCAGCAGAGGGCAGCTGCTGTTGCTGCTCTTCTCACGGCTGCTGCGGTTCCCTTGTTTGCCCTGACTGGGTCAGAGGGCGGGAGCAGGTGAGCAAGCAGGTGGCAATGAGGAGGGGGCATAGATCCCCGGGCCTCTTGGTGATGCCTCCCTCTGCTGGGATCTGGGTCTTGGCTGTTGCCCAGCCATGGTAGCAGCCCTGCCCCAGACCAGGCTCCTTGCTGCTTTTCATTTCATGTCACTGTTTTGAAATAATTTCAGTGCACTTCCCATGTACACAGTTCCTCCTGGGATTACACATTCAGGTTTGTTTGTTTTTAAATTGCTACCTAGATACCTTCCAATAAAGTAAATGCAGCATACTGGGAATTGGGGCAGCCAGGAGTGGGGAGAAACAAGGGGAGCTTGAGAGGAGTTGCAAAACAGCCCATTTCACGGAGAAGCCACGAACTGGGTTCCAGCTCATTTACTTTTTGATAGTGAGCAAATGTCACCAGACATAGAATCATAGGGTTGGAAGGAGCCTACAAGACCATCAAGTCCAACCCCCTGCTCAATGCAGGAAGCCTGATTCTCAGGCGGTCTCCCATCCAAGTACTAGCCAGGGCTGACCCTGCTTAGCTTCCGAGATCAGACGAGATCAGGCGCGTCCAGCCCTTTGCTCTCCATGCATAGGTACAACCATGCCAATTATGCACCAACAGAAACTACCAAAGGCTTGATGACGAAGGAGAAGACAGCCAGGAAGAGGCACAATGTGCAGTTCAGCCAACATCAGGGGCACAAACTGCTTGACACCACCGGGAGATCCCCTCGAAATGCAAATTGCAACTTCGCAGAGGTGATCTTCTTTGCAGAACTGTGGAGGTGGTTTGTTTGGCAAATCTGTGCCTCAGAAGCAAAATACAGTGGTATCAAATAGGGGCGATTTATTTTAGGATATTTTCTCAATGCTGAGGGACGTAATCTTGAAAATGGGCAACCACTTTATTCTCTATGCACGGCTGTACATTTATTTATGTACTTATTCGTTTTAAAAATGTATAAACCACTTTACATCTAAAACAGATTTCTGAGTAGTGAACAGTGAAATTTTGTAACATTTTGCCAAACAACAGGCTAGGGTGGCCACTTGTGAATTGCCCCCAAAATAGGACATATATCACTAAAAAAAAAGGGGGGGGATGAAAGAGTGCTGATTTGCATATGCCTTGGCGAAGAGAGACATCTTTAATCTTTCTGGTGCTACAATATGTTCTTAGAAGTGTTTAAACTAATGACCCTCAGCTTCATAGCATGCTCTTATGTTAATATTATTGATCTGTTCCATTTCATTTTAATTATTGTCTGGGCTTGGAGTGAACAACCCTCCATACAGAGGACACCTTTAAAATAGAGGATAGTTCTTTGGCAACCCTTCAAGCAGAGGGTTGTCCTCTGTAAAAAGGGCACATGGCCACCCTGCAAGCTCTGTGTCCCTTCAAAGTTTGCACTCTCTAGTACCAACAGAAGTTGATCCAGAGACAAATATATTAGTTACTACTTTGTACTATTTTATACAGCTCGATATATTATGATCCATATTGCAGCTGGGGGAGAAGGACTGAGACTGAGGGAGAGGGGCTTGGTTAAGGCCACCTAGTGAGTTTGTGGCAGAGGTGAGATTTGATTCTAGGACCCACTGATTCGCATTCTCCACCACTACGTGAAACCAGGTCCGTATATCACTCTACCTCTTCCATACCTCTTATTTTATGATAATAGCTCAGAAAACGTAAAATGGGGCACTTGTGATGTTAAACACATCATCATCTTTCTGTCCTTTCTTTTTAAATAGCAGCTGAGAGGAAGGGAGGGTATTGAGATTAAGAGTATGATCTCTCTGTGTGTGTAAGGGGAAGGGGGGAGATTGTATCTTTTCACCCCTGCACTGAAATCTTCCCCCGAGGTAATATTTGCCTCTTAAAGTGCCACTTGGTCCAATGGCATGTTGAAGGTCAAATAACTTCAGGGAAGTATTTTCAATGGGAAAATGGCATAGTGGGGAAAGAGTTTAAGCAGCCTTCTTCCCACACCATGGTCCCAATCCAATCCCCTACCCCACCCCACCCCACCCACACATACATACAGCGCTACTATTTCGAAGGGGAGGAAACACAATAAAGACAATGATGTGTTTACCCTCATATCTAGTCTGGTCCCTTTGATATGTTTTTTTCCTCCCTGATGCTAAATGATAAATGATAAATCTCCTCCTGTTCCAAAGTTAGACTTTTCTGTACAAGCAATTTCATAGGGATATAATTATTCAGTCACTGATGGGAGGGGAGAAAAGCCAAGAATAATATAATATGAAGACGGATGATCGGTGCATTTGAAAGTAAGGGAGGATGGGTGTCCACAAACCTTGTCCCTCAGTCAGGCTGGTACAAGACATTTTGCTGCCTGAGGCAAAGCAGCAAATGGCACCCCCCACATCCCCAAGTCAAGATGCCTAGTACCATATGCCACAGTATTTTGGCATATGAGGCAGAAAATCTCACAAGTTCCTCACTGGCAGTAAAAATACAGCAATAATAAATTACATAGCTAAATTACATAGCTAACGATTTGCTGTTCTTTTCATGATACCCAGATGAATCTGCCTGAGGCAGTTGCCTCACTCTACCTAATTGTAGGGCTGGCTGTTGCATTCAGTAGAATATGGTCCACACGATGAAAAGCGTCAACCCTTTCTCAGGGAGTTTTGGCCTACAACTCTCATCGTCCCTCATTGTAGGCTATGCTGGCTAAGTCTGATGGGAGTTGTAGGCCAAAACATCTGGATGACCACAAGTCACCCACCTCTATAATAGGGGATTGCGGGCCCAGAGCAAAGAGAACAGTTGATGTGGGAGCCTGGGGTCCACTGGTTTTTACAAGTTCCCTCTTTCCTACTGTAATTGGCCTCCTGATTAACAGGGGAGCTGGCAAGAGTTGATTTGCACAGAGAAAGCTTGTAAATAGTTTTTGCTAAATGAAAGCCACACACACGTATAGGTACACTTTGTACTTTTAGCCAATTTTTTTTTTTACAAAAGCATTCCAAAATTACTCAGCAAAGCTCAGTGATTAATTTCACTGTCCTGGGTCTTTTAACTGGAAGCGGGCAGGCTAAGCTGTAAGTATATAGGGAATTTATGAAGCCAACCTTTACACCTTTCATAAACAAAAAAGTTAGTCGTGGAAATGTTGACAGACTGTGATCAAAGCAGAGGCTTTAGGTGTTGCTATGATCTATTTGGCTGATTGTTAAAACAGGGTGACAATCTAACCAGCTTGGCAGTATTTAATTGAGGCATTCATCTGTATCTTTTGAAGAAAACTCTCAGTTTGTTTATTCAGCCAGCTTGCTGTCTGACACACATACACAGAGAGAGAGAGAGAGTAATAAGATTACAGCGAGCTGCCTTCAGATGTATGCATCAGGGGGTTGGACTCGATGGTCTTGTAGGCCCTTCCAACCCTACCATTCTATGATTCTAAGAATATTCTCTTCACATGAATATTCTTGGATCTCCTCCCCTTGCGTTGGTATTTTTTACAGTTTACTGCTTTATTTTAAAGCATTTTTGTCCCCACTCTTCAGATGAAAAGAGTCCCTGAGTTGCTTATACAAGATCAATGAAAGCAAGACAGTCCCTGCCTGTAGGCTTAGAATCTAAAAGGAAAACCACTATCAGCTCTGCTGAGAAGCCAGCTTCTTTGGGCTTTGCCTCTCCCCCAACCCTCATCTAGCAGCCATTGCATTAGGCTGCAGAAGTGAGAGAGACAGGAAACAGGGACACCCCATCTGCTCAGGTGAGAGACCAGCTGTTTTTGGCTCCTCCTCCCTTTGAACAGTTTCTGTTCTGGCTGGTCTTGATAAGAAGACCAACAACTTCCAGCTGCATTACAGCTGGTCATCGTAAAAACCTTATAACATTAAGAACTGATGTACGAGTTTTCCTTTTTCCACCCCGTTCCTCTTTCCTTTGGTGTCATGTCTTCTTAGATTGTTTTTATTGATCTGAAAGCCACTCTGGGAGCCTTTCCAGCTGAAGGGTGGGGTATAAATACCTCCAGTAAATCAATAAATGGCATGACACGAAAGGAAAAGGCAATGAGGAAAGAAGAGAAAAGCTCAGGTACCAGCAGCAGTTCGTATAATGACTAGCTCTGGAACGGAAACAGTTGAGAAATATGAGGCACCAAACAGAGCTGGTCTTACACTGAAACTGATGGAGTGTCCCTGTTTCCCATCTGTCCATCTGCTCCACCAGGGTTGAATGTATAAGCAAGTCAGAGGGCAGGTAGGCTCTCTATAGAGCAGCGTCGGCCAGAAAAAAATGGCTGGTGTGGCTCTTCAGGGAGCCGGCAAGGCCTAAATGCCTGGTTCTGAGGGGGTCCTTCTTCAGAGCCAGACATTATGGTCAGGGGTGTCCCAGGAGATCACCTGTACAGTGGTACAGGTGATCTCCTGGGACACTCTTACTACAGTGCCTGGTTCTGAGGAAGGACCCCCTTAGAGCCAGGCATTTGGGGCTTTCTGAAGAGCCATGGTGGCCACTTTTTATGACGCTTACAACGCTTTCACTGTTTGGTGTATAGATGCCACCTGCAAATGGATATTTAGAATCATAGAATAGTAGGGCTGGAGGGGGCCTATAAACCATCGAGTCCAACCCCCTGCTCAATTTATTTGGATATTTGGTCCAGTTTTGTTGAGGTTTATGTATAATTCTTAGAAAGCCATATATATATATATATATATATATATATACACATATACACACACGCGCGCGCACACACACAGACTTCATAGGCATGCATTGAAACTGATATATTCAAATTTATACAATTGTTTTCCTCTTATTTATGTTGTTTTGTTTGGTTGAAATTTCACAATAAAAATTAACTAAAAACGCAACAACTATAAAACAGTTGTAGGAAAGCAGTAAAGAAGAAACATGAGAGTAAAAATAAGTCATCCATTTTTGCATTTCATTGCTCCATATTTCCCACCTGACTGTCCTGGTGCTTATCATATCATACATACGTATGTGAACAGTCATTAGAAAGAAGATTGAAATTGTAGCAGAAAGGTCTACACAGCAAGGGTTAACTACATCCATCAATGTTCTGTTCTAAAAAGCTTAGTTCTTGATCTGTACTTTTAAAAAGAGGCTTTCATTTAAATGTTATTTTTTCACCCATGCCGCCTGATGCTGTTACATCTCTGAAGCTAAGCAGGGCTGGCAGGGCTGACTTCACTGTACAGGCCGACTGCTTGTGGTGGATGTTATGAGCCTGGCTAAAACCAAATGCGTGCTCTTGATGCTTGCATGATTTAACTTCATGTAGCCAGGCCTTCTATCTAGTTCAATGAGTAGAACTATTGAGCAGAACAACAAGAGCAGAAGAACTTAAGTCTTCGTATTTGTGCTTAAAAAAACATAACTTTTTAATCTGGGTAAACCTGAATATTGCCTGTGGCTGCTTCTTCACTTTTCCCAACACCACCACCAACAAAAATAATAGTGTTTAAAAAAAAAATTAAGTACCCATGTGACTGTATCCAAGCCTGAATTCAAAGTGAACTCTGGAGAAGTTAGATCACCACACTCTGTACTTGAGCCCATGTGGTTGAAACACATTAAACTATGAAAGCTTTTACTCATGGCTTTCACTTAAAGCCAATCTGTGGATGCATTAGAATTTGTAAGATCGTGTGCCAGCGACTTGTTTAGTAAAATATTTGGTTTTAAACCTTCGTTCTTGTAACGAGAACTTCAAGTCAATTTGCAGTCTTTTGTATGTTTGATTTCTATATACCCTTTTATGGTTTAATTTTAATAATTTTATGTAAATATTCCAAAAACTTTTACCTTGATCTTTAGATTGCTTTGAATTACTATGTGTAGTTAGGGATAATTTCTTTTTCTGTTCATTTCCATTCAAGTTCCTGTGAGAACAGAGAGAGGATTCCAAACAATATGGAACCTGGAAAAGAAGAAAGGAAGCTCAAGTGTCCCATGCTTCCTGTTCCTTCCTGCACTTCTCCATAATGTGAAAAAAAGAATTTGCCCATGTCATAGCTTGCACCAAAGAGGAGATGCAGTTCTATTGTTCACAATAGGTACAGATAAGCAGGGAGAAGAAGATGTAGGGAGCAGAAGCTCCATTGAATATGTACCCCACAACCTTCTGCGATGTTGGTTATTCCCAGGCTTACTCACAGTTTATGTGGGGAATCAGCCACTGTGGCAATAGTCTGCAAGTCTGGATTCCCATGTAGCTTCCATTGTGGTTGGCTTCATACCTAAATTATGCTGTGCTCCAGATTCTTCTGTGATTGACCCAGTGGTTTCTGAGCTTCACTTTCCATTCATGCAAAGATGCCCCAATGTATCATCAGCCTGACACATGTGGCTGGACATACTTTGGACTTGGTTTTCTCTGCAGGGTAGGAAGAGGATGATCTGAAGGTGGGGAAGCTTGCCACCATTCCCCTCTCATGGTCAGACCACCTCCTGGTGAGCTTATGACTGTCATTGGCTTTTCTCCTCTGCAGAGCTGAGGGACCCATTAAGATGGTCCATCCTTGGAGGCTGATGGATCCAATTGGTTACCAGAGAGCTATGGAAAGAGTGGTTCCTTCCAGCTAACAAGACTGATGCTCCTTGCTGAAGCCCTGGTCCATCTGTGGAATGTGGAGAGCATCCTCCTTAGCAGAATCCTGATGGATCCATAATATACCCCGGAGCTTAGGGTGATGAAGTCCTTAGGACGATTGACTGATTTGTACCCAAGCACTCAATGGCACTCAAGGCAGCCTACAATCATAGGAACATTAAAAAAATTTGATTAAAAAAAATAAAAACACATTAAAAACACAGTAACAGAATTTTTAAAAAGCACCCAACCCAACAGACCAGCTTACATGCCAAAGGCCTGCTTGAATAAAAAGCATATTTGCCTTCCTACAGATGGACAGCAGAGAAGAAGCCAACCTAACCTTCCTCAGGAAGGAGTTCCACAGTGTGGGAGCAGCCACCAAGAAGGCCCTCTCTCACATCGCCACCAAACATGCCTCTGAAGGCAACGGTACCAAAAGAAGGGCCTCTTCCAAAGATCTTAACACCCGGGCGGGCTTGTATGGGAGAAGGTGGTCTTTCAGGTAGCCTGATCCCAAGCCATATAGACTAGGATACAAGTGGGAAAAAACTAGGTGGACTCATCATTGAGCCTACTTATTGGCAGTGAAGGCAGAGAAGAAGCACTGCTTTGTTGCCTCCATTGCATCTTCCCTATGCTGATTGGCAGAGCCATTCCATGTGAATTCAGGGCTATTACACGCTGGCCCAAAAGAGGTGTTGAACCCTTGGAACGGTTGCCTGCTGTAATTTATTTGCTAGGCATTTTGAGAATAAAATCGCTTGCATCTGTCAGGACCTCAACTCCACTGTTTGAGCAGATCAGGTGTCCTTCATGGTGTGGAGTTCCTTCTACCAGCTTTGGCTGGTAGCCCAGCTGAGAACCTATCTGGATGAGGATAGCCTGGCATCACTGGTCTATGCTCTAGTAACCTCTAGGTAGATTACTGCAAAGTGTTGTATGTTGAGCTGGCTTTGAAGACAGTTCAAAAACTACAACTAGTGCAGAATTCAGTGGCTACCAGTGACAGAGAACAATTTTAACATATGTGTCCAGTCGTGGCTCGCCTACAGTGGTTGCCAATTTGTTTCTGGGCCAAATTCAAAGTGCTGGTTTAAACGCATAAAGCCTTGCATGGCTCAGGACCCCAGTCCCTCAAGGCCCACCTCTCCCTATATGAACCTACTGAACCCTGAGGCCAACATCAGAGGCCCTTCTCTGTGTGTTCCTGTGGAATTCCTGCCTGTTTATTGTGAGAATACCTTTTCAATAAGGCCTTTCCCACAGCAGGCAACCCTTTCCCCCACTCACTGTAACGCTGCCACCAGGACCATTACCTCAGGTCCAAGCCTTTTTGCTTCATGAGATGTGGGGTCACACTGGCTTTATTCTAAACTGTATTATTCCCTTTATTACTTTACCCTTTTGTAGCCACAAGCAGTAGGCACAGAGTTTTATAAAGCAATCCTTATGAATTATAGCATTAAGATGTTGAACAGTAAATAAATAACTTCAAAAGCTTCTATCCTCTCACACACAGGCACACTTAATTTCCACTTTAGGCCTATACACACAAATCCTAGCCACTCTCAAGTCTCTTCCCAATTTATCTCTTCAAAATCTACCACTTCACAGACCCTTTCTCTCTCTCTTCCCAAGCTCTATCCTGATCTAAACCTTTCTCTATCTTCTCTACCCAAGCACAGCACCCTGTTTATATAGTGCACATTATTTCACATGCCCCTCACTCAGCCAATCATCTCATATATGCAAATACAACATTCCTCCTGTCAGTCATCCCACTCTCACTCTAGACCTACTTACCATAAACATGTAGAGTTCTAACATTAATACACATATATAAACCCAGGTTCATAATATAATACATGTACATCACAGTCCCCTCCGAGAGAAGCTTGTGGGGTGGCAGCTCAGCAACGGGCCTTTACTGTGGTAGCCCCACATTTATAGAACAGCCTCCACAAGGAAGTTCGCCTGGCACTGACACTGTTATCTTTTTGGCACCAGGCAAAGATGTATTTCTTTTCCCAAGCATTTGGACATTTGTTACAACTCAACTGTTGTGCATTGCTTTTATGGTGTTCATTCTGGGTTGTGTGTGGATATTTGGGTGTTTGGCATGTGGATGAACACTTGAGTATTGTAGTGCTTTGGTTTCTGTTTTTATCTGTTTATATTTGTATTACTGTGTTATACTGATCATGACTTATATTGACTTTGTCTTGTTTGTTATATTGATTGTGGATTTGTCGGTATCTTTTCTTGTGTAAGCCACTTTGAGACTAGGGATGTTGTGGGAGTCCAAGAGGCAGGTGGAGGTTGGCAGACTCTCCCCTGCTCAGCCTCCCAGACTCCCCTCAGCCTCCCGGACCCCGCTTGGCCTCCTGGACTCTGCGCACCAAGCTGCAGCGCTTACCAGACCCAGTGGCTGAACTGCCACATGGTCTGCGAGTGCCTAGTAGCTGCCTGTTCCCTCAGCGAGCCACCATTTCGCAAAAAAATGGCAGCTCGAGTTTTTCCGTACATGTAATGTTACGTAAGTGGTGGCTGTAAAGGGGCCATTTACACAGGATTACAGGCATAAATTGTCCATTTACACCTGTAATGTTGCATAAATGGCCCCTTCAGGGAAAAACTGAAGTTCCCTCGCTGAGGGAACAGGCGGCTGCTGGGTGTTCACCGGGCACCTGCTGCTTGCATAGTGCAGTGAGCAGGGGCGGGCAGCCGGTGGGGGTTCGGCGGATGGGTGGTGGCGGGGATGGAGGTCAGTCCGTTCATCCCTATTTGAGACTGCTTTTGCAATGGGAAGTGATATGTTTAATAAATGAGATGGGGGGAAATGGATGTCCCAGCTCTGTCTAAGGCAGTTCACCATGATCCTGAATCAGCCTTGGTTCTGGGCCCCACCAGTACCTACATGGGAGACCAGGTGGGAAGCCCACGTAGCCCCAGTCCAACAGAGTGGCCATGTCTTCTATTAGCACAGAGAGCAGTCTTCCATTTGAAGGGCTGTCAGAAAACAGCCCTCTATTTGAAAGCATCCTCCATTTGAAAGGCTGTCCGTTCCAAATCGAGTTAAAAAAAACCCTAAATAGAGAGAACAGCAGAGGCCTGGAAGATGCCCATCCACAGTTAGCTCCCTGGACAGCAGACTCAGCAGGCACCCAGCTCACCTTGTCACAGGGTTGGATCCAGGATCTGCCTTTCGTTGACAGAATGGCTCTGCTTCTGGATAGTGTGTCTACCGAGTGTGGGGGGATCCCCCCTTTCCGCACAGCTCAGAAGGGTCTGTGCAGCATTTTCAGAGGGTAGAGGAGCTGCCATGGGGAACAGGGGAGGCAGGGAAATCTGTGTTCGCCAGCCCAGTTGCATGGCCCAAAATCTGGTCCAACCCACAGTCTTTCCTGCTGTGGTAAGATGAATTGCCTCTCTATTTAAATAATAGCAATCATTTCTAAATTTGCATCTATAAATTAGCATGTGCACGTTTTATGCAAATCCACACCCTCTTTTTTCCTGTGACGTGCTTCCTCTCTCTTTTTGATGACCACCATACACTCTGTGGTGCTTGGAGGAAGAACGGCTACAAAACTAACAACTAATTAAACTTGTTCTCCACATCCCTTGAACTCTGCAGTTCTGAACTGCAGTTCTGAACTCAGAACTCTCTGAGTTAACGTTGTCCTTTTAAGGTAAAGGAGCTGTATGGTTAACAGTGATCCAGTCTTCCTATGATCAGCTGAGGAATCAAGCCTATCCCTTATGCAACTCTTCCTCACTGGGCTCCCCTCAGCTATTTCTAGGCTCAGAATCTAGATGCGAAGCTTTTGTTAGGAAGCTAATCGGATGGAATCCCCGTCCCCACCCCACTTAAACTAGTGTCAGATGAGCCACCGACTACTAGACAGCAATGCTTTCTCCTCTCCATTGTTGTTCAGTCGTTCAGTCGTGTCCGACTCTTCGTGACCCCATGGACCATAGCACGCCAGGCCTTCCTGTCCTGTGCTCTCTCCCGGAGCGTGCTCAAGTTCATATTCATTGCATCGGTGATGCTATCTAGCCATCTCATCCTCTGCCGTCCCCTTCTCCTTTTGCCTTCAGTCTTTCCCAGCATCAGGGTCTTTTCCAGAGAGTTTTCTCTTCGCATTAGGTGGCCAAAATATTTGAGCTTCAGCTTCAGTATCTGTCCTTCCAATGAGCACTCAGGGTTGATTTCCTTTAGGATTGACTGATTGGACCTCCTTGCAGTCCAGGGGACTCGTAAGAGTCTTCTGCAGCACCACAGTTCGAAAGCATCAATTCTTCGGCGCTCAGCCTTCCTTATAGTCCAGCTCTCACAGCCATACATTACTACTAGGAAAACCATAGCTTTGATTAGACGGACCTTTGTCGGCAAGGTGATGTCTCTGCTTCTTACTATGCTGTCTAGGTTGGCCATAGCTTTCCTCCCAAGGAGCAAGCGTCTTTGAATTTCATGGCTACAGTCACCGTCTGCGGTGATCTTGGAGCCCAAGAAAGTAAAATCTGTCACTGCTTCCATTTCTTCCCCTTCTATATGCCAGGAAGTGATGGGGCCAGATGCCATGATCTTTGTTTTTTTAATGTTGAGTTTCAAACCAGCTTTTGCACTCTCCTCTTTCACCCTCAACAAGAGGCTCTTGAGATCCTCTTCGCTTTCTGCCATTAGGTGGTATCGTCTGCATATCGGAGGTTGTTGATAATTCTCCCAGCAATCTTAATTCCGACCTCTGATTCATCCAACCCGGCATTTCTCATGATGTACTCTGCATATAAGTTAAATAAGCAGGGTGACAATATGCAGCCTTGTCGTACTCCTTTCCCAATTTTGAACCACTCGGTTGTTCCATGTCTGGTTCTTACTGTTGCTTCTTGACCCTCGTACAGGTTTCTCAGGAGACAGGTAAGGTGGTCTGGTACTCCCATCACTTTAAGAATTTGCCACAGTTGGTTGTGATCCACACAATCAAAGGCTTTAGCATAGTCAATGAAGCAGAAATAGACGTTTTTCTGGAATTCTCTTGCTTTCTCCATGATGCAGCAAATGTTGGCGATTTGATCTCTAGTTCCTCTGCCTCTTCGAAACCCAGCTTGTACTTCCGGTAGTTCTCAGTTCGCATACTGCTGAAGCCTAGCTTGTAGGATTTTGAGCATCACCTTGCTGGCATGTGAAATGAGCGCAATTGTGCGGTAGTTTGAACACTCTTTGGCATTGCCCTTCTTTGGAACTGGAATGTAAACTGACCTTTTCCAGTCTTGCGGCCATTGCTGAGTGTTCCAAATGTGTTGGCATATTGAATGCAGCACTTTAACAGCATCATCTTTTAGGATTTTAAATAGCTCAGCTGGAATACTGCCATCTCCGCTAGCTTTGTTGTTACTAATGCTTCCTAAGGCCCACTTGACTTCACTCTCTAGGATGTCCGGCTCAAGTTCAGTGACCGCACTATCATGGCTATCAAGGACATTACTATCATGGCTATCAAGGACATTAAGATCTTTCCTGTATAGTTCTTCTGTGTATTCTTTCCACCTCTTCTTAATCTCATCTGCTTCTGTGAGGTCCCTGCCTTCTTTGTCCTTTATCATGCCCGTCTTTGCACAAAACGTTCCCTTGAGATCTCCAATTTTCTTGAAGAGTTCTCTAGTCTTTCCCATTCTGTTGTTTTCCTCGATTTCCTTGCATTGTTCATTTAAGAAGGCCTTCTTGTCTCTCCTTGCTATTCTCTGGAACTCTGCATTCAGTTGAATATATCTTCCCCTTTCTCCCTTGCTTTTTGCTTCCCTTCTTTCCTCAGCTACTTGTAAAGCCTCATCAGACAGCCACTTGGCTTTCTTGCATTTCTTTTTCTTTGGGATGGATTGAGTTGCTGCCTCCTGAACAATGTTACGGACATCCGTCCATAGTTCCTCAGGCACTCTGTCTATCAGGTCTAATCCCTGAAATCTATTCCTCACCTCCACTGTATATTCATCAGGGATATGATTTAGGTCATACCTGAATGGTTTAGTGGTTTTCCCTACGTTCTTCCATTTCAGCCGAAATTTTGCAAGCAGCAGCTCATGATCTGAGCCACAGTCAGCTCCAGGTCTTGTTTTTACTGACTGTATGGAGCTTCTCCATCTTTGGCTGCAAAGGACATAATCAATCTGATTTCGATATTGACCATCTGGTGATGTCCATGTGTAGAGTCATCTCTTGTGCTGTTGGAAAAGAGTGTTTGCTATGATCAGCGTGTTCTCTTGGCAAAACTCTATTAGCTTTTGTCCTGCTTCATTTTGTACACCAAGGCCATGCCTGCCTGTTATCCCGGTGATTTCTTGACTTCCTACTTTAGCATTCCAGTCCCCTATGATGAAGAGGACATCTTTTTTTCATGTTAGTTCTAGAAGGTGTTGGAGGTCTTCATAGAACCGATCAACCTCAGCTTCTTTGGCATCAGTGGTTGGGGCATAGACTTGAATTACTGTGATGTTGAATGGTTTGCCTTGGATTCGTACTGAGATCATTCTATCATTTTTAAGATTGTACCCCAGTACTGCTTTTCCCACCCTTTTGTTGACTATGAGTGCTACTCCATTTCTTCTAAGGGATTCTTGCCCACAATAGTAGATATGATGGTCACCTGAATTAAATTCGCCCATGCCTGTCCATTTTAGTTCACTGATTCCCAAGATGTCAATGTTCAATCTTGCCATCTCATGTTTGACCACCTCCAGCTTACCTTGATTCATTGATCTGACATTCCAGGTTCCTAAACAATATTGTTCTTTACAGCATCGGATTTTCTTTTCACCACCAGACACATCCACAGCTGAGTGTCCTTTCGGCTTTGGCCCAGCCGCTTCACTTTCTGGCCCTACTTGGAAATACCCTCTACTCTTCCCCAGTAGTATATTGGACACCTTCCGACCTGAGGGGCTCATCTTCCGGCGTCATCTCTTTTAGCCTTGTGATACGTTCCATGGGGTTTTCTTGGCAAGAATACTGGAGTGGGTTGCCATTTCCTTCTCCAGTGGACCACATTTTGTCAGAACTCTCTGCCATGACCTGTCCGTCTTGGGTGGCCCTGCACGGCATAGCTTATGGCTTCACTGAGTTACGCAAGCCCCTTCACCACAACAAGGCAGTGATCCATGAAGGGGTCTCTTCTCCATACAAAGAGCTTAATCTAATAAATAGTTCTCAGAACTGCACATAAAATGCAAGCTACCTGGTACATCTCAACATCAGATACACTCATAAGTTAAATACTGAACTAGAAATTCTACCACTGGATACAGATACAGTCAGCCGTGTCACCCATAACAGTGATGGCCCTGGAAAGCCATGAAGAAAGAATGTCATGTAAATACGTGAGCCAAGAAGTGTTTAAATACATTTTTACATTTGAGGGCTTTCAGAAGAACAGTTCCAGTACCGGGGTGGGCAAACTTTAGGCTTGCCAGATCTACTGTCTTTATTGATCTGGAATGCCATGATCCACCAACAAGAGCCAGGTGCAGAAGACATAGAGTTAGAATTAAAGAACAAGGTGTCTCTGAGCACGTTCTGAGCCAAGGAATTTGTTTTCAGTGCCAGAGCTGAACTGACCTCCGAGTCCTTTCACACATATCCATTCCCAAGCCTTTATATTTCAGCAGCCTCATTTAGGCGCAAAAAATCATTTTGTTTTATTGTTGAAAACTGGGAGTCGGAAACCCTTGCCAGTCTATTGCAAATCACCCAGAGACCTACCAGTTGATTCAAATCCACCTTCTCCATATTCTTTTAAATTTATTTTGTATTATTTATTTAAAATAATTTTAGGCTGCCTTTAAGGGTGGAACACCCTCCCAAGGTGGTGTACAAGATGGGTTGGATCCAGATTTAAACCTGTGCAACTGGACTGGTGGAAGCAGTCCTCTCCGCCCCATCCTCCTCACTGAAAGAAAAGTTCCTGGGATGGAAGGCAGGCAAGAGAGGCAGTGAACATTCAACTGTCTTTTTACAATGAGCAATTCAAAACATAATAGTTTTTTAAAATGCTAAATATGCCAATTGATCCTGATCCCACCATCCTTAGTCCTGAAAGGGTTAAGCTTGATATCTTATAACCAATGACAATTGAGGAACTTGGAATGGAAAACTAAACCAGAACAAAGTTCATTGACTAAGGACTTGTCTGCACCTCACCCTTTCCATGTGATCTACCAGATCAGTGTAGTTTTGTCTGTACTCAGACTTATCCATGGAGAATAGTAGTGATGTGTTTTGTTTTGTTTTTTTCTATGAAAGAATGTTGGAGAGTGAAGAGAAATCTGTTCTTCCATGATTGTTCCATCCGTGTCTGCGTGGGCCAATGGGTGGATAATGCATGTTAAGGGATAATGAATACACATCAAGAAAATGAATTTGTGTCTACGTTTATTAGTGGAAACTTCAAGGCGTGCATAGACACCACCCTTCTGTGTTATTAATGCCAAGTCCTTGATCGATCACGCCATTACCTAGAAGGTGACAACATTGCTCTAGGGACCCATACTTATGCTTGCTTGCAGGAGCAGGACACTTCCCCTACAGTCTCTTCCTCTCTATCCAATGGTGGAGGCATGTGGTGTTGCTGAGCTCAGTCTGGCCAATGTTGCACAGTGAACACCATGCTGTATTTGCAGAAGTACTGTGAGCAGTAGCCAACAGGGTCACTGCACTCACGCCAATTCCGTTGCGCAACCAGGACCCACCACTTGTGCAATGAGGATTTAGTGCTTCATAAAGCCAGCCCAAAATGAACAGAAATGCTCATTTTTGGATTGGGACAGGTTGGCGGAGCCCCGTTATGCAAGCTCCTCTGAAACGCCTCGTTCCAGAATTGAGCATTTTTGCTTGTTTCCCGTTCCTGTCTGAAGCACTAAATCCCTGCTGGCATTTGGGCAGCGCTGGATACTGCCTTATGTCATTTGAAAAAAATTGCTCTGCTTTGATTGTTGGGGTTATCCCCGTGGAGGCTGGTGGCTCCGATGACAGTGGGGTGGTGAATCCACTCCAGGTTTCAGCCAGAACCAGCCAGAACTCTAAAGGAGCTACCTAAGGTTCTGACTGAAACCTGAAGCAGATTCACCACCCCACTTACATCGGAGCCACCAGCCTCCACTGGGTTACCCAGGCATAGTCATTTTCAAGATTAGGACCCTAGAATGAATCCTTCAAGTCAAACACATTGAAGATTCAATGAATGTATTCAACTGATCCAATTCAACTTCATTCCAGTTCACCATTCAGACAACCTGGACACTCACTCCAACTTTCAAATCCTATTGCAGCCAACTGGGTCTACCTTACTGCTTGGGGATTTTTGCTGACACTTCAGGTTGGCCAAGCCGATGTACATGTGCAGCCTGATCCAATGCATGTTTACTCAGACATAAGCCGCTTTGAATGCATAGGATTGCAACCTGAAGACCCTACTCAGATTTAAGTACAAAGGAGTTTTCCAGAGCCACGGCACACTGCTATATATTTCCTCTGCGCTACACTGAGAAGACTATTAATAATAATTGTATCATTCACATCTTCTTGAAACACTTTGGAATTAGCTTTAACCCAGTTGGTCTATTATTGGTGTTTACAGATTAAGAACAGAAGGTTCAAATTAAATGGAATAAACTGTTGATTAAATATTTGTTTTATTTGGCTAATGTTTGGAGCACATGGCAAAAGGATTCAACTTATCAGGAATGAAATCTAAGAGCAATCAACTGGTGCAGCTATTAAGCTACAAGCGCAGGCTTTATTTTTGTTTTATTACATTTATTGCTTGCATTTCCTCCATGATGGAACTCTAGGCATTGTACATGGAGTTCCCAAGCAGTCTCCCATCTAAGCACTGACCAGATGAAGACCTGCTTTGCTTGAGCAAAACTGCTGAGTCATCATGGGTCTAGACTGCGGCCTCTGGCCCCAGATCAAGACTCAGTGGAGGCTGCTGGCTCCAATTTTGGTGGGGCTGTGAATCTACACCCCCACCCCCCTCAAAACAGCAACATAAAATAACAGGAAGGAGTAAAAGTTTAGCCCAGAAAGTGCAGTGAAACCAAATAATCTTCACAGTACACCAGAACGCTAATAAAGAAAGGGCCACATGGGCTTTCTAGGGTAATCAGTTCTACAAACTGGGTGCCACACCAAAAAGACCTTGTCCCATTTTCCCACCAAGGGCACTTCTGGCAGTAGCGGGATGCAAAGCACAGCCTCCACTGATGATCTAAGTGGGTGGGCAACATTATGCAGAAGAAGGCAATCCATTAAATACCCAGTCCTAAACTGTTTAGGGCTTTAATGGTGATCGCCAGCACTTTGAATTGGGCTTGGAAATAGACCAGACGTCAATAAAGATGGGATAATATCAGAGTCACGTGTGCCAAAGAATGAGCCCAAGACAAAATGTTGGCTGCAGCTTTTTCCATCAGCTGAAGTGTTAATATATATTCTGTATATATGCAGACTTTCAGACTGTGCTCATACAGAACATGAACAAGTCAGATGACCCCTTCATCAAGACCCAGTAGCAGTTGTCATGGGCACACACAAACAAATGAAAAACATCTGTTAGGAGCACCCGCCCATAGGATCAAGGAAGATAATTTGACTTTGTCTATACTTCCCTTTCCTGGCTAGCTAAGAAAGTGATGTTTGAAGGATAGCGCTTTCCCTGTTCAGTACATAAAATGTTGAACCCCATTTGCTTTCTTCCTGCCCTGAAGATGATCTGTGCTATGACTTCAAGCTTGATGCGTTCTCCAGAGGGAGATGAATTTCCTCATTATTGAAATGTTGGCCTGTAACAGCTTCTGCCCCAGTGTTGCCAATCTGGAGTTTATCTAGGCGGTAAATGGCCCAAGCCTTCCAGTGAAATTAGACCCTGCATTCTAAATTAAGTTGGCCAGATGTCTTCAGTTTAGCCAGACAGTCCTTGGTGTTTGCAGGGAAATCATCAAGACCGCGAACCAGCCCTGATCTGCCAGTTTTGCTCTGTACAGATGGCCCCACTTTGAAATCCATTCCTTCCCCATCTCCACAACATGCAAAATGAAGATTAGCAAAAGCTGCTGCTGGACAGTTTAAAAGACAAAACCTCTTCCAAGCTGTGCTCCCTAGCTGGGGAAGAAAGAAAGAAAGAAAAGCCCTCCCTTAGAGGGCCCCTTTGGGTAACAATGGAAATCCTTTGGGGGATCTAACAGGGGAAACCTCTTACAAAGAGATGCATGACTCCCACCTCCAGCTGCTGCTTTGCTACAAAACAAGGGGAGTGACGGTTTGGTCACTTTCATCTCAATCCTCTTAGACAATGTGAGTTAGCAAGGGAGTGTTTTTTTTGCCTCTTTTGTTCAACATTCTCTGTTTCAGAATCAGTGTAACATCTTTGGGTGGAGGCAACACAGCACATCATGTGGGGAACAAATTACTGTAGCATCTTATCATGGTCTAGTGGCACACAGTTAAAGGAGACACATTTTTTCTCAGAGATTTGAAGGTGCTATGACAGAACACAACATTGCTGATCGCGTATACATTCATCCCATTCTCATCACTGTTAAGAGGTTTTCCAGGTTTTCCAGTAAGCACTTTGAAAACCTGCAAAACCTGCTTGATTAGTAGGAGAAAAGAGATGTCATGGAGGGAAAAGACTATGCTTCTTTTATACTACCCTGATTCCGTGTTGGCAGAGTTTGGAACGAACCTCCATGATACTTTCTAAAACTTGAGACACTTTGGCGGGTTCATTCCAAGGGGCTACTCCTTGGGAAACGTTCCAACTTAAATTCCAGGTGATGTTCCTGTGTGCTTCTGGAAAATCCCCTAGGCCTGTTGCATCCCTTACAAGAACATAAAAAGAGCCCTGCTGCATTGGAGGAGGGAGTGGTGCCAGAAAAACTACTTTAGGGGGAGAAAAGAGATGGCAAAGACCATTCTTAGGAAGCAAGGACTAAATCCATGCTATCTAGGGACTTAATATGCTGAAAGCTCCCACCCCCAAGGATACAATTATGTTAAAGGTCTGACAGCTTTCCTTCCAAGTAGCCTTAAGTGCTGGCAATCTTTTCAGAACTGAAGCACTCATCCCAACTCCTATTCTATTCTCCTCCCTTTCCCATCAGCATGTTTTTGCTAAGAGCCTACCGTGAATGGAAGGAGTGACCATTTGCTATGAATGCCAACGTGGCTACAGCAGCACCCTGCACAAAGCAAGTGAAAGAACAAACTAGGGTGGCCAGGTGTCTTCTTTTACAGAGGGCAGTCTCCTGTTTGAAGGCATCCTCTGTTTGAAGGGCTGTCCAGTCCGTGTGTGTGGTAAACACACACACACACACACACACACACATATGAAAGATAGAAAAACTAACAACAAAGTATTCAAAACAACATATTTTGAGATCTATCTATCTATCTATCTATCTATATCTCACCCTAAGAAGGAAGAACAGGAGCCTTGAAGCTGTCCATCATGAATTAGTACTTGGACTGAGCAGACACACAGGTCACCTGGTCACAGACTTCCTCACTATGGCAAAGTGTGGTATATTTTTATTTAAATTATATTAATTATCTCAAATGGTGCATCTCTACATAAAATTGACACATGCAGGTTTTATGCAAATCTGTACCTCTTTTGTCCTTTTTTTGGCAATGCATCAGTAGCCACCCTACAACAAAGCCACCTGGCTGTTCCAGTTGTCCATTGGAAGTGAACAGCTTTCTACAACAGGTCAAGTTGGAGAAAGGCTGTCATGGATGGCATGTGAGTCATCTCCAGCCTGGTTAATCTGACCTGCCCAAGCACACTCACCTCCATCCATTTCTGCTCCCTATGTAAGGTCTTGTTTAAATAGTACTTACGTGGCACAGCCCATGGGAGAACCCTTATTTGTGCCAATGACGTACACTGGGAGCATATTGTACCAAAGCTCCCTGCTGTGTTCACAGCCCCCAGCACATGTACAAACTAGGAGTTAATGCATGCGCTGGGGGCTGCCCACAGGTTAAGGATCTTTAGAACCAAAGCAGATGTTACTTTAAATCTGCATCTAGCAGCTATGTCTTTTTTCTCCATTTTTACTCTAGAGTAGATGCAAGGGGCCTGATCTAGATCTTAAAAGCTGCTTTAGCCCTCATGCTAGGGTCCCAGTCCAGATCAGGGGCCCTGTACCTACTCTAAGAACTGGGGTGGGGGGAGATGTAGCTGTTATGTATGGATTTAAAGTAATGTCAGTTTTGGCCCTTAGAATATCACACTTGCCACACCCAGGCATTCCTGCAGCCAGAGTACAGGGTTAGTAAAGTTTAAACAGGCCCAAGGTTTTGCAGTCCTTGCTCTGCCAATGAGCTAGGCAGTGTAGGCTGGTGGCTCTGATGTCAGTGGTGAGGTGAATCTGCTGCAGGTTTCAGTCAGAATTCCAAAGGAGCTATCCAAGGTGCTTCTGATTGGTTCTGACTGAAACCCTAAGTGGATTCACTGCCCCACTGACATTAGAGCCACCAGCCACCACTGGAACTCGGTTAGCTCCCATCGGGCCAGTACAGCCTTCCTTGCAAAGGGTCCTACATACTTTAATTTGCTGCTGCAGGAAGCCCTAGGATCATGCCATCAGGTTAGCATTATAAGGCGGTGATCCTGTACACACCTGGCTGGGAGTAAATCTCACTGAACCCAATGGGACTTTCTTCTGAGCAGATTGGTAAAGGATTACCTTGCAAAGGAGTTTCCACCACTGCATCTGATATTATTGAAGGACAGCACTGCAGAGAGGGGGAAACTGTAACAGGCAAAGTACTGCAAAGACATAAAACATGCAACACCCTGAAAAGCATTCGTGCTCTTTCCTTGGAGGGCTCCCCCGCCCCCACTCCTCCTGCATGGAAGGAGCAGAGAGTTGCATGTCCCAAAAAGGCCAGATGAGTAGTGCAAAGTTATTAGTCACCCAGGTATTTACAGTGTTTTTCCTACTTCCTTTCTCCCATGGCCTTTGTGGTCAGCAGAACAAAATTCCTGGGAACTCCCACCTAAACACAAGTTTCCTGTTTATGCTCTCCTAGTGCTTTTATGTCTTTGCTGTTGAAACACCCGTGGACCAACATTGCCATAGAACAATGCCAAACAGAGATTGCAGGTGAGCAATAAACCGAATCTCTTCATGCATGTTTCTATTCTGGAAAGAAGAAGAAAAAAACGGAGGGCATGAAAGGTAACTCTGATCAACAAGTTACTTTTCCCCCTCTGAGATGCTCTATATGACAATGTTCTTGTGGTATATAATCTAAAAGGGGAAGGGTATGTTTTGCCTTCTTTTTATCCTATCAGGTTTTGCCACCATCAGGTAGCAAACCATCAGGTTTTGCTTGGACAAGGGAAGGGGATGTTAGTCCATGAGCTTCTGAGAAGTAGATGAATCTGTCAATCATGCTGGCAGAGCACACCTTGTCTAGTCTGGCTAGCTCTGGACAAAGAACATAACAGTCCAGGTGATGTATCCAGAGAACTTGGCTTGAACTCTGGCAAATGCACCCGCTATACGTTTTGAGAGGAGCAGTTCCGGACTGTCCACCCCACCCACTGGGACTGATGCTCATTCTTGAGCATCTCATTGGCTCGAATGTGCAGGACTGCTTCAGAGCCGACATCTGCCCTGGGAACGAGAGGTCCAGCCCCGCGCCCTGTGCCCAAGGAGCACAGCATATCCACCAAGATACATCTGCGTCAGGGAAGCTGGGACTGGAGACAGCGCAGGCTGGCTAACCATGCAGCCATAGACACGAGGAAAATACTGGGTTGGTTATGTAATGATCTCCATGTAATGATCTCCAAGGGATTGGAAGTATCTGGTATATGCTTCTAGTACTTTGCTTCTCAATAACACATTCTAAAAGATTATGTAAGTAGAAAACTAGCACATCAGACATCAAAGTCTGAGCTAGTGGAGGGTACTGGCTCTGATGTCAATGGGGCGGTGAATCCACTCCAGGTTTCAGTCCAAACTCTAAAGGTGCTTTGCACACTGGATAGGACCTTTAGAGTTCTGATCACCCTCCACTGATCACTGCCAGACGCCAGTACAGGAGGGGTAGGAGGCTGTGTCAAAGGGGGACAGTGATGCCCTGTTGCCCTAGGGCCACAAAAGCCTGGAGCCAGCCCTGGGTGAACTGTAAGTCGTGGCAGGATAGAAACCTGAGCCCGCTCAAGTTTTGGGAGCAGTTAAGGACTGGAGCCAAGTGGACTGCTGGGGCAGCTCCACAAAAGGTCCAAGATGGAGGCAAACGGAGCTGCAAACCAGGGTCTGGAACTAGTGAAGTAAAGCACCTTGGATAGCTCCTTTAGAGTTCTGGCTGATTCTGTCTGAATCCTGGAGCGGATTTACTGCCCCACTGACATTGGAGCCACCAGCCTGCACTGGTTTGAGCCCAGCCCGTTCAATACTGTGCTAGCTTTAAGTGGAGAAGCATTGAAAAATGGCACCTCTCCCTTGGAATTTGAAGTGGGGCCATCTGTCCTATGGACTGCTCCATTTCATTCCCACCTAATCCTGCTGCATGCGTAGATCTGGACTTTCAGGACCTGACAGAAGCCCCCAGAGAGTCGTGTTCACTCTCAGCTGAATGGAACACGATCCTGTGGGATTCCTCTGAGGTAGGGAGAGAGGAGCAAGCCGTAGCTTCTTCCCTCCTTCCTTCCCAGTCCTCAGCCCGCCTTCTTCACCTGAACTCCTGGTGTGCTTCCCAGCAGTCAGTGGAAAGGAGTAGACAACAGGGCTGGTAGCTAAATGAGCAGGACAAGCTGAGGCTGCCTCCCAGAATCATAGCACTGGAAGGAATTGAGGAGATCACCTAGTCCAACCCAGTGGAGGCTGGTGGCCCTGATGTCAGTGGGGTGGCAAATCCACTCTGGGTTTCAGTCAGGACTAATCAGAGCTATCCAAGATGTTCTGGATTCACACCGCCCCACTGACATCGGGGCCACCAGCCTCCACTGGTCCAGCCCCCTATTCAATGCAGGCTCGGATGCAAGGTGCAGCTCCAACATCCCTGAGCGTTGGCCATCCAGCCTCTGCTTAAATACCTCCAGGGAAGGAGAACCCACCACCCTCCTGAGGCAATCTGTTCCACTGCTGAACACCTCTTCCTGTCAGGAGGTTTCCCCTAATGTTTAGCCAAAATCTGCCTCCCTGCAATTTCCACCTACTAGTTCTAGTCATACCCTCTGGAGTCACAGAGAACAAGTCTGCTCCACCTTCTGTCTTTCAGATATTTGAAGACCACTATCACATCTCCCCTTAAAACTCTTCTCCAGGCTAAACATACCCAGGTCTTTCACCCATTCCTCATAGGACTAAGTTTCCAGCCCCTTCCTTCTTAAAATGTGGCACTCACACAGTAGTCCAACTGTGGCCTGACTAACACAGAATAGAGTGGAACCATTACTTCCCGTGACCTGGACATTATGCTTCTGCTAATGCAGACCAAGATTGTATTTGCTTTTTTGGCAGCCTCATCACAATGCTGGCTCATATTCAGTCTCATCTCCCACTGCACCGGGGAATATAAAGAAACAATGGATCTCTGGCTTGCAACCTGGTAACCATATGCAGGGTAGATATTGAACACAAAATTAAGTCGGGGAGGTAGGATTGTCAACCTGTTCCACTAATACCTAATGATAAGCAGGAATTTAGCAGATAAAGCTTTCCCCAGCATATACAGATGTGCAGTGATGGAAAAAGCTCCAACTGCTGAATTTCCTCCTGCTGTGGTAAAGTTAACAGGCAGAGGAGCTCTGCCCCCCCCAAAGATGGGCTTTGTTGTACTCTTCACCAAATATTTTTGGTCTGGCAAGTAAACCGTGGGATAGATAGATTTAGTCATGCTTAGAGCAGACCTGGTGAAACCAGTGGGGTAAGTAACTCATGACTAACTTATGTCCCATTGATTTCAGTGGGTCTTCTCTAAGTATGACTAAATCTGGATCCATCCCATAACTGATGATCCTATATACTAAGAGCAAACTCATTTTCCAAGTGTGGGTCTTTATGCAGCAAAAACGGCATCATCCGTGCACAAGAGGGAGATATCAGCAGATATCTTGGGAACACCCCAAGATTTACAGAAGTACACAAAATATTGTGTGTGTGGGGGGGGGACACAGCACAATGGGGACTGCGCATGCTTAGTGGCTATGGAATGCTGTCTGTTGGGTGGGGGTGAGGGCGATGGGAATGTGAAATGGAATGGAGTATCCTAGAAGGAGACTGGCTGGCTGGCTAGAACTCTGAACAGGAGCAAGCTACACTGCAACATTTTGCTGTAGTTCTCCATTGTTATTTCATAATAAGGGTTTGCATAGGGCTATGAAGGAAATCAAGGACCATTGCAAATGCTTAGCCCTTCATTATTTTATGGTTGCCACTCCCCCCCCCCTCCGATGGTGTAGAGAGAAACTTTACCTGTTGAATTTCTGCATTTCATCAGGCTGTAAAATCATAGGAATCCTGACCGGGACAACACCAAAAATGGTGACAACCCTATTTAAACCCCAGCAAGTGCTGCAACCAGCACACCACCCACAACGTGCTTTTTATTCACATCCGCTTGACTTGGAAGTGGAGGGTCAATACCTTTGATTTCCTGGCTTGGTTTGCGTTGAGCAAAACCCTTAATGTTATTTAAACACAGTTTTGCGTATTTAATTATATCATGAATTATGTCATTTTCACTACAGACAGCCTCGGAACTGAATTTATTTCAGCAGCTGCTAATCAGAAAAGCATAATGGAGCTTTTCATGGGCTTTGTGTACTACAGGATGTATTCACTGTATAGCACCCATTAATATGGCTAATTTTTTATCCACTCTTGCCCTGTACACCAAGAGCAGACCTAAGACCCAAGAACGGTGGCCTCAGCAGTGTTTTATTTAAACCACTTTTCATAAATGTTACTTCTTTCTGCACCACAGCAGTACTATAGTCCTAGTACTGACTATGAATGCATCCGCAGGGTGTTGAAATGTGGAACATCTCCTCTTAAAGATAAGGCCCAAACAAAATAAGAAGTGAGTTTGGAGTTCTTCCTCAGAAGAAACATTAGAAGAATGTCTAGGGAGCCAAAAGGGGTGTTCAGAGTTCTCACAGGATTTTGCTGAAATGTGAGAGTCATAAATATTCTGAGAAATTCTGAGGAAAAAGCATTTTGGTGACTATCTAAGGGCTTCTTCACCCAGAGCTTTTATCCTGCTATTGAGATTGCTGACTCATGGAAGTTTGCGGGTCCTTTAGATCAGCAGTCCCCAACCTTTTGGGGACCAGGGACCAGTCCATGGAAGACAATTTTTCCACGGCCAGGGGGGGATGACCGGGCCACAGTAGGGGTGTGGGAACTCCCCTTACCTTGGGTCCGTTGTGGGGGAGGCGATCCGTCCCTCCGCCCCCAGAATCCTCACTGGCCCTGGCTGGCTCCGCTCCGTGGCGAGTCCGCAGAGGCAGAGCTGCCAGCTGGCTCCGGCCGGGGGAGGACATCCGGCCGCTGTTCTTTGCAGTAATAGGCTATTACTGCAAAGAACAGGCCGGGGGCGGACTTCCAGCCACTGGGACGCAAATGGCGTCCGCATAGCAGATGCCATTTGTGTCCCTATTCTTTGCAGTAATAGGCTATTACTACAAAGAACAGGGCTGGAGCCGGCCAGCAGCTCCGCGGACTTGCCGCGGAGCAGAGCCGGCCAGGGCCAGTGAGGATTCCAGTGCGGGGGGGGGGGGAGGACGGATCGCCTCCCCCCCCGGACCTAAGGTAAGGGGGGGTTCCCACAACCCTACTGCAGCCTGGTCCCTAACAGACCACGGACCAGTCCACGGCCTGGGGGTTGGGGACCCCTGCTTTAGATGACGCTGTGAACCGCCAGGGCGTCTCCTGCACTAAATGACTTTTATTCCATTTTTTAAATAGATCAGAGATAATGAGGTGTCAAATTACCCCGCTTGTGTTCTGCATGAGTTCCTCAGTGAAAAAGGAAAAGCCGCAAGAAGAGGAGCTAGACCAATGAGACATATGGAAGACTCGGATAATGGGGGAAAAGAGGGGGGAAAGGTGAGGGGGAAAGGAAGTGTGTTTAAAGGGATTCCGTTGTGATCCTGCATTTAAAACGGAACAGAACACCCCGTTTTAAATGCAGGATTTTATGCTGGTGTAGAGATGCTCTAAGTCAGGAGTACTGAACCTCTTTCACGGCAAGGGCCAAATTCAATTTCAGAGAAGCTCTCGGGGGCCGCATTCCAGCGGTGGATGGGGCTAAAGGGAAAAGGGCCAGGGCCAGGGCCAGAGGCAAAACAGACATGGTCAAAATGCCAAGATTACCAGCATATTTTAGTTTAAAGCCCTTCCTGCCAGTAACAAACTCTTAGGAGAGTGGCATTTCAACCTTTTGGAATGGGGAAAAAACGGCACAAAACCGGGGAAACTACGCAATAATCCGTGGCTGGGGAAAGGGGGTGGGGCCAGGGAAGGGGCCTCCTGGAGAACCCCAGCCCGCCAGACTGGGACCACCGGAAGGCCTAATTTGGCCCCCAGGCTTGAGATTCCACACCCCTAATCTAGGTTGCCTCCAAGCAGAAGTCCCAGGCAAATCTGAGCAGATATCAATATAAACTGTATTTCCCCTTGTGCTGTCCCAAGTGTATCTCTAAATATATGCAGTTTTCATATTTTATATTGCTTTATGCTACACTCTGTGGTTTTAATTTTTGTAAACCGCCCAGACTGCTTTGGCTATTGGGTGGTATAGAAATGAAATAAATAATTTGGGAGCTTCCTCTTGAAATGCATGTAAAAGCAAACATTGATGGACACCACTTACCTGCTAATATGGGTTGAATCTAGTGGAGGCTGGCAGCTCCAGTGTCAGTGGGGCAGTGAATCCGCTCCGGGTTTCAGTCAGAACTCTAAAGGAGCAATCCAAGGACTGGTTCTGACTGAAACCCAGAGCGGATTCACTGCCCCACTGACACTGGAGCTGCCAGCCTCCACTGGTTGAATCAATAGAACAATGAAGCCCTCTTTGACTGCAATCCTATACACACCTTCCAGGGAGTAAGTCCCATTGCATTCAATGGGACTTACTTCCAAGTAGACATGCATAGGATTGCACCGCTAATCTCCTCAGTATGTATTAATTATGATTTCATGTTGATATGTTATTTCCTATTGTTGTAAGTGTAAAATGGAAACTTAAGATGAACATTCAAAAAGGGAAATTAAAAGAGTTTCAGTAAAGATTAGAACGTGTGTGTGTGTGTGTGTGTGTTTTCTAAGAAGGGTTTGAAGGTCTCTAGCAGGCACACTTTTGGTATGACTGGCGTTATCTGCAGAATTGTGACTATGCAAGATTTGCATGTTTTTGTTTATTTATTTATTTATTTATTTCATTTCTATACCGCCCAATAGCCGAAGCTCTCTGGGCGGTTCACAAAAACTAAAACCAAACAACACACAATAAAACAATTTAAAATATATAGAACATTAAAACCACAATATAACAATACAACCACAATAAAACCTAGCAGCAGTACAGGAGTTTAAAATACAGATTTAAAACAGCAAAGATAAAAATTTAGAAAGCTAAAATGCCTGGGAAAATAAAAAGGTCTTCACCTGGCGCCAAAAGCAGTACAATGTAGGCGCCAGGCGAACCTCACTAGGGAGCTCATTCCAGAGCCGGGGTGCCACAACAGAAAAAGCCCTCCTCCTAGTAGCCACCCGCCTTGCTTCCTTCGGCAGGGGCTCACGGAGAAGGGCCGCTGATGATGATCTTAAGGTCCGGGCAGGCACATATGGGAGGAGGCGATCCTTCAGGTAACCTGGCCCCAAGCCGTTAAGGGCTTTGAATGTTAACACCAGCACTTTGAATCGGGCCCGGAAATGGACTGGCAGCCAGTGCAGCTGGAAAAGTACTGGCGTAATATGAGCTCGCAGGCCAGTCCCTGTAAACAATCTTGCTGCCCTATTTTGGACCAGCTGAAGTTTCCGGACCGTTTTCAAAGGCAGCCCCACGTATAACGCATTGCAGTAATCCAGACGAGAAGTTATCAGAGCATGGATAACTGTAGCTAGGCTATCTCTGTCCAGATAAGGGCGTAGTTGGTATACCAGCCTAAGCTGATAAAAAGTGCTCCGTGCCACTGAGTTCACCTGTGCCTCAAGTGACAGTTCTGGATCCAACAGCACCCCCAAACTACGAACCTGATCCTTTAGGGGGAGTGCAACCCCCTCCAGAACAGGTTGAATATCACCTAGCCGGGCAGATGAACCACCCACTAACAGTACCTCCCTCTTGTCTGGATTGAGTTTCAGTTTATTAGCCCTCACCCAGTCCATTACCGTGCCCAGGCACTGGTTCAGAACAGCCACTGCCTCACCTGGTTTTGATGAGAAAGAGAGGTAGAGCTGGGTGTCATCCGCATATTGATGGCACCTCAGCCCACACTTCCGGATAACCTCCCCCAGCGGTTTCATGTAGATGTTAAACAGCATGGGGGATAGAATAGAGCCCTGTGGAACCCCATGGCACAATTGCCATGGCACAGAGCAATAATCCCCCAGCACCACCTTCTGGAATCGGCCATCCAAGTAGGAGCGGAACCACTGTAGTGCAGTGCCTCCAACTCCCAACCCAGACAACCTATCCAGAAGGATACCATGGTCGATGGTATCGAAAGCCGCTGAGAGGTCCAGGAGAATCAACAGGGTCGCACTCCCCCTGTCCTTCTCCCGGCAGAGGTCATCCCACAGGGTGACCAAGGCAGTTTCCATTCCAAAACCAGGCCTGAAGCCCGACTGAAATGGATCTAGATAATCCGTTTCATTCAAGAGTGCCTGGAGCTGTCCTACAACCACCCGCTCAAGCACCTTGCCCAGGAAGGGGATGTTGGCCACTGGCCTATAATTGTTAACATCCTCTGGGTCCAGGTTAGGCTTTTTCAGGAGTGGTCTAATTACTGCCTCTTTTAAAGCGGCAGGCACCACTCCCTCTCTCAAGGAGGAATTTACAACCTCCTGGACCCAGCCGGACAACCCCTCCTTGTTTGATTTAATAAGCCATGAAGGGCAAGGGTCAAGCACACAAGTGGTCGATCGGACTTGGCCAAGCACCTTGACCGCATCCTCAGGCCTCAGTAACTGAAACTCATCCAATAAAACTGGACCAGACGGTGCTCTGAACGCCTCTACCAATGGAACTGCATTAATGGTTGTGTCCAATTCATGACGAATCTGAGCGACTTTATCCTCAAAGTGCCGCGCAAACTCGTCACAGCGTGCTACCGAGGGTTCCACCGTCTCTCTCCCTGGCCCAGAATGTAACAGGCCGCGAACCACTCGGAAAAGCTCCGCCGGGCGACACTGAGAAGATGCAATGCTGGTGGAAAAGAACTGCCTCTTTGCCACCCTCACCGCCACAGAGTAGGCTCGATAGTGGGCTCTTACCTGTGTTCGGTCAGACTCAGCACAAGTTTTCCTCCACCTGCGTTCTAGCCGTCTCCCCTCTTGCTTCATTGCCCTCAGCTCAGGTGTATACCAAGGAGCTGTCCGGGCTCTGCTCAGAGGGAGAGGGCGCTTGGGTGCGATCGTGTCAACCGCCCGAGTCATCTCTGCATTCCACAGAGCGACCTGGGCTTCGACAGGAGCACCAGTCATACCAGCAGGAAAATCCCCCAGAGCCCTCTGGAATCCATCGGAATCCATTAATCTCTGGGGGCGGACCATTTTAATAGGTTCCCCACCCTTGCAGAGGGGAAAGGCCACCAGAAGTCTAAACCTCAGCAGGAAGTGATCTGACCATGACAAAGGGACAGATGTTAATTCCTCTACTTTCAGATCACCATCCTCCTGCCCAGTCGAGAAAACCAGATCAAGCGTGTGTCCTTTTATATGCGTTGGGCCGATGACATGTTGGGACAGCCCCATGGTTGTCATGGCGGCCATGAAGTCCTGAGCCGCCCCGGATACAGCGGCCTCGGCATGGAAGTTGAGATCCCCCAGGACCATCATCCTGGGGGTCCTCAACACCAAGTCCGAGACCACCTCCGTCAGCTCAGGCAGGGAGTCTGATGGGCAGCGGGGTGGGCGGTACATCAACAGAATCCCTAATCTGTCCCGGGTACCCAACACAAGGTACAGACACTCAAGATCTGCACTCGAATGAGCAGGAAGCCTGGAGAGGGAGATTGAATTCCTATAGACCACGGCACCCCCCCCCTCCCCGACCCTCAAGTCGGTGTTGGTGCTGCACTGAGTACCCAGGAGGGCACAGCTGGGAGAGAGTGACCCCTCCCAGTTCCCCCACCCAGGTCTCAGTAATACATGCCAGGTCAGCCCCCTCATCCACAATCAAATCATGGATGAGGGAGGTCTTATTTTGGGCCGACCTGGCATTCAGCAGCAGCACCACCAGACCCGAGGGCAGACTGGTAAGGCTGCCAGGAACCATCAGGTTGGGGGAAGAACCAGAAGAGGGGACAGCTGTAAGGTGTCTAGCCCCTCTTCTCCTCAGCTGGCCTGTTAATCCCCCAACGCCATACCTCCCCCTGTCCGTGACCACAGTTATGGTGGCACCTCTCCCACCCCCTGAGTTGTCCAATAGTCCTCCCAGGCACATATTAAAATATTAATATATAAAATATACAACAGTTTAAAAGAATATAAAAGAGATAAAAGAGAACAGCAGCTAAGAAGGAGCAGATAGTCCACGTTTGCCCCTTCCCCTGGTCTTTAAAGCTGCTGCCCTCTGCTGCTGCTGCTATTTGCTGCTGGTGTTGTGGCTGCTGGTGTCTCTGGAGAAGCAGGTGGGTAGATCTTGCGACTCCAAGTGCGACGCTAAGTGCGCACTTAGCGTCGCACTTGGCGCGACGCCGAGGCGCTGCCTCTGGCAGCCCCGCCTTAAGTACCTGTGGGCGGGGGCAGAAGCAGGCTCAGGCTCAGGATCACCCGGTGCAGCTGCTGGCTGGTCCTCCTTCCCCAGGCTCCTTCCCCAGGCTCCTTGTTAGCTGTCCTGGGGTTGAAAGCTGGGATACAATATATTAAGCATGTAAATAAATACATAAATCTATCCTATCCATTAATAGGGAGCTTAAACAGACAGTACTGTGCTGGTGAAATCACAAGAGATTTATAGCTATGGTCACAGCATAGACAATCTATCAAAAACCTGCAAGACAATGCAGCATAAATGTCCACAGTGAGATGGGATTTAAGCTAAACTGCAAAACTAAGACATTTGGGGGTCTCTCATGGACTCTCCAGATTCTTCCTGCAGTTATCTTTCTTGGTTACTCGGTCTCCTATATCGTTAATGTTTAATTCTTCCATCTTTGAACAGTCCCATTCCCCACGACCACCCTGTGTGGCCTTTCCTGTGTTAGGATGGCACTTAAGGAAAAGATGAAACAGAAGTGTGCTCTTTTATATTGTACTATATCAGGTTACAGAGCAGATGCTTCACATGTAAAGAGGGCTAGGTGAGGAGAACAGATGGCCTAGCACCCAGGGAACTGACTGGTGTATTTCCCATCCCCAGCTTCTGTGGGAGAGCAAAGGAGGCAGTTACCACCTGGGTCTTGCACAGGTGGTGGTAAGAACAACAGAGTAATAATTTAAAGGAAACAGACAGGCTCTTCCATCCATCTTTTTGCCCATGTGCAAACAAAAATGATCCATATATTAAGACATATGACCTTGCCAGAAGGTTTCTTGAATTTCTATGATGACCAAGGTTGCTTCCAAAGTACGACCCTCTAGCACTGCTGGGACATTGCTTTTCCGCTCCCAGGTAGATGCAGAATTAAAACAGTGGTGGCACACAGCACTTAACATAGCACTATATGCTGGCTAGGGCTGATGGGAGTTGTAGGCCAAAACATTTGGCCACAAGTTGCCCAACCCTGCGTGATATTATCCAGCAATGCCCCTCTGCATGGCCAAGATCTTTCTATAATGTTTAAACAGAAGTAAGTCTCATTCAGTAATGCCCCCCCCCATGTGAATTAATAGCTTCTTCCTTGCAGGTTCTGTCACTTTTATTGCTTCCTGTTCAGCATAGCTGGGGGATTGGTGATAAATAACCTGTTAATTGCTTCTTAACACCAGTTCCTGTTCTCTGATTGGGCAGGAGGATTTAATAACTGTTTTCCTCTCATTATTGCTTTCATCTTGTATATCAAAATAGCATTAGTTCACATTTTAGACATGCATACACATGCGAGGTGGGGGGGAGAGACAGGAGGAAGACAATGGTCAATACATTAACCTGTATTTTAAACTCCTGCACTGCTGCTAGGTTTTATTGTGGTTGTATTGTTATATTGTGGTTTTAATGTTCTATATATTTTAAATTGTTTTATTGTGTGCTGTTTGGTTTTAATTTTTGTGAACCGCCCAGAGAGCTTCAGCTATTGGGCAGTATATAAATGAAATGAAATGAATAAATAAATAAATAAAGATTGTTCCCTCTGCCTCATGGGAACAGGAACTGATATTAAATGGTAATTAACAGGCTAGTTCAGGTGGAATTAATCAGCTATCGGTAATTCTGCTGCCGCTACTTAATAAGAAGCAATAAAACATGCAGAAGTGCAGGGAGGAAGCTTTTATTAAAAATATAGGAGCCCTGAAACACCTCAGTAGCACTTTGCCAGTCCACACTGGACAGGCTGGTACTGCAATTGCATTTTATTGCACACAGAAAACAGAGCCACAAAATAGGTCTGAAAAAGCATACAAGGATTGCTCAGAAAACACTGGAATACAAGGGGCTGGCAACAACGTTCTGCAGATTCTCCATAAAAAGTGAGAGAACAAAGGATAATAATGAGAGCCAATGTGGTATAGTGGCTAGAGTGTTGGACTGGGAGTCAGGAGATCTGGGTTCTAGTCCTCACTCGGCCATGGAAGCTCACTGGGTGACTTTGGGATAGTCACAGACCCTCAGTCCAACCTATCTCATAGGGGGGTTGTTGTGAGGATAAAATGGAGAAAAGGATAATGTATGCCACCTTGGGTTCTTTTTTTTTTTAGGAAAAAAAGCAGGATATAAATGTAATAAATAAAATAAATTCCAGACAAAGCTGTTCTTGTAGAAGTAACTCAAATCAGGAACAAGATAAATGCTAAGAGATTATCTCCACAATATTTGATCACTATTCAGTGTATGCTGAGAGGTGCTGGTGCTGGCCGCCAGGTTCCAAAGAGCTCTAAGAGGGTGCCCAAATGGAAGTTTTGATTTTTATTTCTTATTTGTATTTATATGTATTATTTGTATTTATATGTATACATTATACATTATACATTGTATAATGTATTTCCTATACTGCTGATCTCACAAGACCGCACAGTGGTTTGCACATTTACCAACAAAATTTACATTTTTAGCCAATAAAATCATAGCTTGTAATAATTTAAAACAATTCAATAAACAATCAAACTCTGAAACACAAATGACAGCAGTACCTAAGAACCAAACATGAAACAGAGCAGTCAATGATCAGCAGTTCTCGACAACTTTCTGAAAAAAGAAAAGAAATGTTTTCAGTGAACTCTGGAAGAACAGCAGGAAGGAGGTTGAACAGGCTTGTCTCAGAAGAGAGTTTGGGGTTGCTACTGAGAAGGCCCTGCTTCTGGTGGAAACTAACTTACGGTGCAATCCTATGCATGTTTAGAAAGAAAAAAGTCCCACAGCTCCCAGCATTCCCCAGCCAGCATAGGCTCAAAAGACATTTGGCATGCTGGGATTGCTGCTCCAGAAAACAGGTCCAAAGTACGCCTGGCCATTTAAAATTAATTGCACAGTTCTTTGGATCCAAGCTAATCAAAAGAATATTTCATTTTATCAAGCACTTACAACAGGTAGGTGCTGCATACAGAACACTGTATTTTTAAGCCACTGTCTTTTTTCCACCTTGAGAACCAGAGTGTCAGCTTCCTTAAGGAACAAACTCTACTGGCCAGCACTCCCATGGAGCTGATGGTGTTTGTGCCTTGAGGAAACTGGCCACCGCAACTCTCAAGGACCTCCAAACCCACTGAATTGAATATGACATCTCGTGCATACAAGCCAAATGAATTCTATGTATTTTCTGTGAAGGAAGTAAGATATTTATCCATTTCCTCCACTGGCTCCAGCATATCCCACATCATTTAAAGTAATGCCTCTCGGTTTCTTTCAGCCCCATTTACATGCTTGATTTGGAAGAACATCCAGATTTTATTTCTTCATCTCAACCAGTCCTAGGGACAGTCCTAGGTGCAACCTGAAACCATCACCACATCTAAATTGAATGTCTGCTACCTCTTCCTACATTCCATCTTACGACTGTAACTAAGAGACATCTTAAGACTTCATAGCTTCAGCATCAGCCACTCTCCCCCCCTTTCTTTCTTTCTTTCTTTCTTTCTTTCTTTCTTCCTTCTTTTTTTTTTTTTTGCTTTGTTTACCAGCTGTTTATGAAGAGTTCTGGAGAACTCAAAAGCTTGCACAATATTTTGTGGCATTTTTGTTGGCCTAATGAAAGTATTGCCTTTATATAGATTTCAGATTTAGAATTGTATGTAAAGTTTCCTAAAGCTAAGGAGTTGGATCCAGATTTAGGCATGTGCAACTGGGCTGGTGGAAGCAGACTTCTCTGCCCCTCCCCCAGGGTGGCCATGTGACCTCTTTTACAGAGGGCAGTCCTCTGTTTCAAGGGCTACCAGACTGTCTTCTTCCTAAAGGACTGTCCTCTCCAATTCCAACTTAACGATAAAGAACCATCAGAATAAAGTTCTAGACAAAAGAATGAGCAGGAAGGCACATATGTCACCTGGTCACAATCTTCCACACTACAGTGAGATATACTGTATTTCTATTTAAATTAAAATATTATCTAAATTTGCATCTAGACATATAAAAGAGCACATGCACATTTTATTCAAATCACTGTCTTCTTTTGTCCTCTCTTTGGTGATGCATTTCCTCTTTTTTGATAATTCATGAGGCCACCCTACTCCTCCACACAGCAGCCCCTCAAGTCCCCCGAAAATGCTACACAGAGGGTCAGGGGACCCTGGTAAATGGGGTGAGCTGTGATGTGAGGGGGGGATTCTTGAAAATTGGGAGGAAACACATTCAGTAAGCCGAGCACATGAATCATTGCAAGATAGATCCTGGATCCAGCCCAAGATGTTTAAATGGATTGTATCTTGAGTGGGAGGGGGATCTACATGCCAGATATTTAGATGTGTAAGTTCACAGAAGATTTACTTAAGGAAAAACAGTAGGCCCAAGTGACTTTTAAAAAGTAGCCATAGGGCAGCCACCTTGAAAGCAATTGCACCAAGGCGAAGCACCTTGGATAGTTTCTTTAGAGTTCTGACTGGTTCTGACTGAAACCTGGCGCAGAATCACCGCCCCATTGACATCAGAGCCACCAACTTCCTCTGCAGTTCTGTGTGGCAAGCGCTTTTCTTGGACAGCCACACGTGCTTGCCAGACCGATCCAGCAAATATTAGGGATGGACAAATCTGTCAATATCTCTTTCTCCCACATTCAATTTTTTTTTTTAATGAGTTCTTTCTGTCCTGAATATGAGAAAAATTACAAAGTTTGGTAAATTCTTACCAAAAATGAACTGAAACAAATTTCTCACCCATCTGCACTGACTAAATTCAACAGGTATACCCATTCCCAGCATAGAGAAATTTATTTATTTATTTATTGCATTTATTTATTGCATTTATACCCCGCCTTTTTTCCTCTTGCAAGGAACCCAAGGCGGCTTACATTATCATCCTCCTCTCCATTTTATCCTCACAACAACAACCCTGTGAGGTGGGTTGGGCTGAGAGTCTGTGACTGGCCCAAAGTCACCCAGTGAGCTTCCACGGCCGAGTGGGGACTAGAACCCAGATCTCTCAGCTCCTAGTCCAACACTCTTGCCACTACACCACACTGGCTGCCTGAGGAGACTGTTAGGGGAAAAAAAGTGGCAACCCTAATTCAGCACTGTAAAAATGGCTGAATACACAGGGATTCAAACCCAGACTTTTACGGATAAAGCAGTCAAAACCCTCTGCCTGGATCAATGAATCTGACAGTTTCACTTTCTCCCAGATTTCATTTTTTTAAATCTCAAGTTCTTTCCATCTCAAACATGGAGAAATTTGTGAATTATGGTAAATTCTGATTTTAAAAAAATGAACTGAAACTAAATTCTCACCCATCCCTAGCAAACACTCACCACATTTCTGCCAGCTGAACAAGCATCAGTGGATAGCACCCTGAAAATTGCAGGATTTTTATGGGAAGCTTCCCTACACAAAAGGTTCGCCATGTGGAAAGATGTCCGGCTGGTGTGTGGGGGAACTGATCCTGAGATCTCTCTCGTTACATATTTCATTTTGGGATGGTTCTCATATGCTTGGTAGGCCTGCCACACAGTTACTGTGACACCAAGTGATGACTTGTACATATGAGTGAACCATCACAGATCATATATCACAGGCCAACTTTTCATATCACCCCAAATGCAGTGCCCTTCAGCGAGGGCCACATTCAGACAATCAGCTGCAAGTCACCAACTGCTGAATGAGAAGTGATCAGGTCAGCAGTCATCAAGTTGATCTACATGCATGTGTGAGCCAACCCTCTACCTTATGAACAGAAATTAATTCTGGGTGGTCCTATTTCTGTGCTACATGATTAGCTCTATTGTAGTACCTCTAAACTATTACTGAGTGAACCTGGTTTGCTAGAAGTTTGCAACCCTGTCCAGGTTTTGCATAGGAATGATTCCACTGTAGCTTACTTGAACTGTGATCATCTTGGTCAGCTTCAGTGGGACTACTCCAGTGAAAACATTCATTGAGCCTCCTAAACCTTTTGGTGAACTCCAAGTTTTAAACAAACCTAGGACGTATTTACGATTCCAGGTGGGAATAAGGTAACACTGTGGTTTGGCATGTTTTCTTTAATAACCCCACATCTGCCCTAAATCAGGGAACTCTCCGAACTCCGAACTTATGCAGTTTGTGAATCATCACTCACAATTCTTATGTGGAGTTGTGCGCATGGCAGAAAAGGTGTGGCGTGGTGGACCAGTACACAAGGGGTGAAAGTTGCTCAGGCAAGTGAGGTGTTTAATGCAAAACCATCTGTTGAATTCAATCAGCTCTGAAGTAAACAGCCCTAACTTTATAAGGATGAATTCTTCTATGCATTTACAGGCTTCCGAAGATGCTGCATGGCATGTCAACAGTGAGTTGTGGCGTGCACTGTGCAGCCTTCTCTCAGTAGATTTGGAGTGTACCCAGTAGATTTGGAGTGTACCTCAGACAAGTTGTTTTAAGTTACAATAGAGCAATGGTTTCCCAGTTGGATTGAAGGCACTCAGCGGTGGTGTAGTGGAGCCAGGGCTCAGATGGACACAGCACCAGAACTCTTGGATTAGCTGACATCGCCTGCCACCCCCCTCCTCCAGAATTCCCTGTTCTGTCTGCGCTTAGCTGCAATCCTCACAGTAGCTGGGGAGAAATGAACTTCCCCAGGAACAACATATTGTTCCTTGTTGTGACACAAAGTGTTACACGAATGGCCAATTAATGGGCTTGTTCATGAATGGGCAATTCAGATCCATTAGCTGTACAACAGCCCTGTTCCTGGTGGACTTAGGAGGGGGTCAAAGGGATCCTTCGGGGCCTCAGATGAGGCGTCTGTGCAACAAGACTCCTCAGGTTGCCCTACATCTTCTGTGGGGGTGGGGTTTGCTGGGAATCCAACTCCTCCATGTCCTCCTCAAAGAGGTCTCCTCTGGGCTTGAGCTGGCCAGAAGCCTGGCAATCAGTCTTAAGTGTCTTTCAGGTGAGCCCCTTTATTGATTACACCATTACTGTAAGAGAACATCATTGCCCGAGAACAGCCTCCCCCAAACTGTGCCCTTCAGATGTGTTGGTCTACACTCTCCAATGGCCATGCTGGCTGGGGATAATGAGAGCTGTAGTCCAACACCTCTGGTGGGTTGGGGAAGGCAGCTCTAGAAAGCCTTGCTTAGGCTTACTTGCAGGAGTGGGCCATTTTGTCTACAAATTCAGTTCTTTCAATGCTGTCCAGTAGATCCAGGTGGAGAGAAGTGGTGTTGCAAAGCTCTTTCTCCTCTTCTGTTAAAGTGATGACAACACACATGTGTATCATCTCAGAGCAAAGAAGATATGCAGTTATGACAGATTTTGGCACATGCACACTGGAAAAAGATGTTAAAATATTTTCCCATCTGAAGGAAGGCCTGGATTGTGTGGATAAGGCAGGGGTGGGCAATATTTGGGGGCACACAGGCACACACACGCACACTCATGGGATGGGATCACGCAGGAAGCGAAAGCCTCTCCCCCCGCCCCCCCAGCCACAATCCCAGTTGGGATCGCTGTTGTCTCGTCGCCATAACCCAAACCTTAAATCATGCCCCCTAAACCTACAGGTAGCCTGCACAATTGAACTGGGGGAGAGGATGCACAGCAAGAGTCATCCTCACACACCCTCCTCCCCAGTGCAATCGGGCTGTTTAGTGGGCTGTCAGTGACTGAGATGGGAAGAGGGTACCAGAAGAGAGTTGTCCCCACCTACCCTTTTCCCCAGCAAAATTGCACTGCTATGGTGTGGGAGGGGGAATTGGGGGGCCTTGGGCCCCCTGGTTGGGTTGTAGCTTGTCTAAGCATGGGCTAAAAGTTCTCCTGAAATTAAGTTGGCCCCAGGCCATACATGCCTACTCAGAAGTTAGTTCCATTGGGTTTAATGGGGTTTACTCCTGGGTAAGTGGATAGAGCAGGGATAGGCAAATGTTTTGGGCCATGAGCACATTTGGCAATTTGAGAAACTGTCCTGGGCACCTCCACAAAATGGCTGCCATAGTGTGGCAAAGGACAAGTAACCTGCCCCAAAGGCTGAGTACAAGGCAGAGGTGGGGCCTGATACCCCACACACTAAGCAACTCCTTTGAACCCACAGTTTTCAACATCAACAGAAACCTGTTTCATAGTGATCCCAGCTGCCAGTAAGAAAATATGTTAATTTAAACACACACACATGATAGGGATGGGCCCCTGAGAAAGGTCTCTGGAGGTGCATTGGTGCCCAGGGGCACCATGTTGCCTACCTCTGGGGTAGAGGATTGCAACCTTATAGGTCATGATCTTGCATCATGCCCCAAACCCCACAGGTAGCCAGTGCAAATTCATAGGAATTGGTGTCATGTCATCTCTCCAATAAGAGGCAAGTAGTCACATTTTTATCACATGATGCCTTCTAGCTCTGTGTTTGTATGATCTTGAAACTGCCCCATCAAACAGCTGACACCTACCTAAGAGGCCTGCCTAAATATAGCCTCCCTTTCTATTAACATTCCATTATGGGATGAAGCACAGTGGCAGTGGAAAGCCCCACGGAAAGTCTCCTTTTTGTAAAATAGAATGAAGATCAAAACACTGTGCCATGCAGACAACCACTGAAAAAGGAGATCATCTTGAACTGCAAAGAGGTGTAATGAAAAGGCGACTGAGGCAGATGTTGCTAGATATATGGCTGTGGAGTTTACCACATCAGAGAGAGAGAAAGAAATCCACTTTGTCAGCTGTTTGATGCAAACTAGCCCAACACTTTTAAATTGCAGGATTTATTATGCCAGGCTTGCAAAACAGATGTCACAAAACGTCCCCAGATGTACATGAGATGCTTCCCAGACTGTTCTTCCCTAGAAGTGAAAAGATGACTCCAAGGTATGCAAATGTTTGAACTGAAGGCTTGGTTTCAATGTGGCTCCCACATCCTGTTTTTTTATTTCTGTTTGGGCTCAGTGGGAAGACCAGACTTTAGATGGAGGGCATGACATGATCATTATGTTTTTGTTTCTGCTGACTTTGGCACAGGAACATATCCTGCTTCCATGGATGCTGAAACTTGGCCCCAGCCAGAGCCCGCTGGTGGACCCTCACAAGGGATTACCTTCCGTCAGAATAGTTTTCTTTCTCATGGAAAAGCCAGCAGATATCTACAATAAATGGTCCAAGATACTGGATTTTCAGAATTCAGAAGGGGGTTCGAGGGCTAATTCCTTCTCCCTAAACAAGCCCTGACTTTTTACAGATGATGACGTCAAGAAACCAAACTCTCACACGTGACTGCTAGGTGAACCTTATCTCCTTACACAGTAGTATCAACCCCATGGAGACTATTGGGGTTAATCAGATACTGAGCATCAAATTTAGCATCTTTAAAAGCTGCTCTGTTTTGAATGAAGCCTGTTTCTAGTCCTTACAGCTGTGTAGATAGGTTTGAATGATGTCTTTAATATGATCCTTGTATTATGGTTGCTGAGTAAGCTAATAATCACAAAAAGAGGCAAAACTGGATATTCTGTATCCTCTTAAGAACATAGGAGCCATGCTGGATCAGACTAAGGGTCCATCTAATCCCTTAGGGGTTGAACTTGATGATCTTATAGGCCCCTTCCAACCCTACTATTCTATGATTCTGTGACAGTCCAGTATTCTGTTCACACAGTGGCCAACCAGCTGTTGACCAGGAACCCACAAGCCGGACACAAGTGCAAAAGCACTCTCTCACCCATGTTCCCCAGTAACTGGTGTACATAGGCTCACTGCCTCTGGTACTGGAGGTAGCACATTGCCATCAAGACTAGTAGCCATTGATAGCCTTTTCCTCTAGAATTTGTGTAACCTCCTTTTAAAGCCATCCAAATTGGTGGCCATCACTACATCCTGTGGTAGTGAATTCCATAGTTTAACTACCCACTGTGTGAAGAAGTACTTTTATCTGTCCTGAATCTCCCATAAATCAGCTTTGTGGAATGACCCCAGGTTCTAGCATTTTGAGAGAGGGAGAAAATTGTCTCCCTATCCACATTCTCCACACCATGAATAATTTTGTACACCTCTATCATGTCTCCCCTTACCCTCCTTTTTTCCAGGCAAAACAATCTCAGCTGTTGTAACCTTCCCTCGTAGGGGAGATGCTCCAGCCCCTTGATCATTTTAGTTGCCCTTTTCTGCACTTTTTCCAGGTCTACAATATCTTTTTTTAAGTGTGGTGACCAGAACTGTACACAGTATTCCAAGTGTGGTCGCACCATAGATTTGTATAAGGGCGGTATGATATTGGCAGTTTTATGGTTGTTCTATGGTTCTGGCAAAGTGTCTTTTTTTCTAAGTACTTCTCTGTGCCCTGCTATTTGCAGGCATGCCTAGAGTTCTACAGAATCCTTATCCCTTACTTGAACCCAGTGGTTTTAAACAGTGGTCTGGGAAATCCTGAGGTTCCTTGGAAGCTGATGAGTCAGCTTCAATAACGGCGGACAACCTTCCCACAAAGACTCACTTCCCCACTGGGGGAAAGGGGTGTGTGTGTGTGTGTGTGTGTGTGTGCGCTCTTGGGGTGACTCTCAGTTCGTCAGAAGGCCACTGATACCCAACAGGTCTGGCCAGTGCCCCATCTGAACAGAAGGTGTTCCCAGTGGTCAAGTTAGGGCTGGCCCTAGACATTTCGCTGCCTGAGGTGAAGAACAAGATGGCGCCCGCCCCATTCCACATACACAAGACGACTGGCCTGGCAGTTGAATCTTTCTTCAATACTGGCAACGGGGCAGTGTCCTCTACCACACCTGAAGGGAGCAGGCTAACTTAGGGCTCACAGTCCACGGAGCACAGGGCTCTCTCCTCCAACAGCTGGCGGCCAACTCCCAACATCTGCCATCTGAAGCGACTGCCTCATTCTGCCTAATGGTAGGGCCAGCCCTGGGACAGGGCCCCGCAGCTGAGCCCCCACCCTCTGAATGACCATCTAGAGAGCAGCAAGTTTAGGGTACAGCGGCAAACAGGGCATCAGCACCTGAGCCAGCATGGCCATGTTGGGGCACAATGGGACTGAGGCTGGTTGCTGCAGCATCCTTTCTCATTAAGAATAAAACAGCACATGTTGTAGTCAGGAGGCAGCTGGCTGGGGCATGTGCATGATCCAAGATGCTCCTTTTATTATCTTTACTTTAAAAACAGAGTATCCTTTTTTTCTGCAACAAAATGGTACTTATTTAGTAAATGTGTTGAGCATCTGGGCGGCAACTCCCATTTTATTCTAGTAGTCATGAGGATGCTATGGTTTCTGCAAATTTAAAATGCAAAACTGCCCATGCTCAGGGTAGCTCTTGCTCTCTTTTTAAATCAAGGTTGGCAAACAGGTGAGTGTTGTGTTTGTTTGTTGGGGTATTTTGCTCTTGCATATCAGGAATACAGAAAAAGTTGTAAAGCACTGGGGCCAGGGGGAGGGGGGAGAACAGAGAAATGTTAGTTGTCTAAAGTGGGGTATAAGATCATTAAGCATGCAATCCTATCTGTGTTTAGACATGAAAAAACCCTGCAACTCCCAGCATTCCCCAGCCAGCACTGGAGTTGTAGGGCTTTTTTTCTGTCTAAACATGCATAGGATTGTGCTCTAAGTCCAGGATATAAAATCAGCTAGCTGCACCACAGTGCGCTCCCTAGAACAGCCCTCCTCAATCTTCTGCTGCATGCAGGAATCCCATGGTAAATGCTCACAGCATTCTCAGCAGACAAGTCAAAGTGGAAAGGCTTCCTTGAAGGTAGAAAGCTTGAAAGCCACTGACCTTCTTCTCCTCCAGACTCCAGTATACCTGGTCCTTCTTTTACAATGGAAGCTAGAACAGCTTGGTGTTTCATGGTCTCCCCCTGACCATTTCTCCAAAAACCTTCCATGTTACATTTTCCTCCTGTAGATCAGGCCGCTGACTATATGGTACTGCTTGCACATACACACACACACACACACATTTAAAGAGAAGATGCCATTTTATCTTGCTGATAGCAATGTAATTAAAAGCTGCTTGTCATGCACAGATGTCTCTAGCAGTCGCTTCGCTTGGCATCGTCCCATCGTGCTACCGGCAGCGCTCCTCTGCTCTCCTTTGGCTGTTCTCCTAGATGTCTTACAGTCCATAGAAACATAAACCTGGTTGACTCAGGGAATTGCCTGGCAGGATTTCCACATCAAGCATTGCATGGCAAGACTGCTGCCATGACATGACATGATAGTGCAATTTGGTTCTCTTATCACACTCTGCCATGGTGTAACCTGATAAGATGCATAGGAATGGGAGTCTAGGAGGTTTTATGAGATGTTGCAGAGGCCTCTATCCTTTGTTGATAACAAGATTGCTTTTAGGTTCACTTCCTCACCAGGACGCTACTTTGACATCTATTTTGACACCTTTCCCCACAGCACAATTTACATACCCTTTGAGCTTCCTTTTGAGCTAGCGAGGACCCCGGAAGAGATGAGAAGCAAATGACAGTGTAGTTTACCAAGTGGTAACTTACTAAAGTCCAGGGGTGGGGAACCTCAAGCCCAGGGTCCAAATCTGGCCCTCCTGTTCCCCAGAAGGCCACACCCCTTTCCTCTGGTCCCACCCCCTGTTCCCCTGGCCCCACCTCCTTGAGAAACCTGTACGAGGGTCAAGAAGCAACAGTAAGAATCGGACATGGAACAACAGATTGGTTCAAAATTGGGAAAGGAGTACGACAAGGCTGTATATTGTCGCCCTGCTTATTTAACTTCTATGCAGAGTACATCATGAGAAACGCCGGGTTGGAAGAATCACAGGTCAGAATTAAGATTGCCGGGAGAATTATCAACAACCTCAGATACGCAGACGATACCACCCTAATGGCAGAAAGCAAAGAGGATCTAAAGAGCGTCTTGTTGAGGGTGAAAGTGGAGAGTGCAAAAGCTGGTTTGAAACTCAACATTAACAAAACTAAAATCATGGCATCTGGCCCCATCACTTCCTGGCATATAGAAGGAGAAGAAATGGAAGCAGTGACAGATTTTATTTTCTTGGGCTCCAAGATCACCGCAGACGGTGACTGTAGCCATGAAATTAAAAGACGCTTGCTCCTTGGGAGGAAAGCTATGGCAAACCTAGACAGCACAATAAGAAGCAGAGACATCACCTTGCCGACCAAGGGCTGTATAATCAAAGCTATGGTTTTCCCAGTAGCAACATATGGCTGTGAGAGCTGAACTATAGGGAAGGCTGAGCACCGAAGAATTGATGCCTTCGGACTGTGGTGCTGGAGAAGACTCTTACGAGTCCCCTGGACTGCAAGGAGGTCCAATCAGTCAATCCTAAAGGAAATCAACCCTGAGTGCTCATTGAAAGGACAGATACTGAAGCTGAAGCTCAAATATTTTGGCCACCTAATGCGAAGAGAAAACTCTCTGGAAAAGACCCTGATGCTGGGAAAGATTGAAGGCAAAAGGAGAAGGGGACGGCAGAGGATGAGATGGCTAGATAGCATCACCGATGCAATGAATATGGACTTGAGCACACTCCGGGAGAGAGCGCAGGACAGGAAGGCCTGGCGTGCTATGGTCCATGGGGTCACGAAGAGTCGGACACGACTGAACGACTGAACAACAGCTTTTTCCCAGTTTCTCACACACACACACACACACACACACACACACATTCTAAGAGGTTGCAATGCTTCTCCTAAGGCTTAGTGACTGGCAGTAAGAGCTTTAAGCTAAACTATGCAGGGGGGGGGGGATTTTAGCCCTGCCCCTTTTGCCATTGGCCCCAGCCACCACTGGAATGTGGCCCCTGAGAGTTCCTCTGAAATTGAATTTGGCTCTCAGGCTGAAAGAGATTCAGTACTCCTGAACTATGCACTATGTGAAGAAGTCAAACTGAACCCAAACCAAAAAACAAACAAACCTGGTTCTCTTCTGGTTCATGTTCAACAGAGAACTGGTTCAGAATAAGGGTTCAACCAAGCCCATACCTGGAAAGATTTATATATTGTGGGTTCGCACAAGCTTCTATACGCTGACCACGTCAAGGGCTGGGCCTGGGAAGCATTAGGAAGGAATTGGACTTGGGGCCTGCATCCCCTTTGTGACTAGGGCCTAGTCAACATACAAGTTACAACATAGAAGGGATGAATATGCAACACATTGGGACAATCCACAGATCATGATAAGCTACCATGGGTTAATTCACCTGCGGGGCTCCAAGATGCACGCTGGCCACCATTTTGAATATGCAAGCTGTGATGGGGGTTGTGCTAGGGTTATCTGAGGGTTGTTTAACTCTCAAATAACCCACGATCCCCAGGTTCACACAACACAACAAGCTGTGGTGCAGCCTTTAATATATGAAATGGTTGCCGGCATGCGGCATAGACATACTTGTTGTGTATCAAATGGTTGTTATATGTACAGTGCAAATGAGAACATTTATGAACATGTAAAATGAATTGGGAATACGTTTGAAAGAGAGATTAATCTGTGTACCCAAAATTGGGGCAGGAAAACAGGAAATAAGAAATTTACAGAAAGACAGGAAAAGCAGAGATAAGAATCAAACAGGGCCCAACCAAATGAAGAGGTGCAAACACAAATCTTGATGGAAGAGGAGGTGTGCAGTCCATCTATTGTGTGCAGTCCATCTATTGGAGGAAGCTAAAGGAGGAGGTGGACACCATTGTCTACATGCTGCAGTGCTTAGCCAACCTCTGTAGCTGGTGGGTATCTTGCTAATGCATCTGTGGTAACTAGAGATATCAGAGAAATCTGCAACGTAATCAAATGAGTTCAGATTTCTGTGAATCCAACCCGCAATTCCCCAATGGACCAGCTTTTCCTGAGTCACACAGATCCTACAGATTTGCAGAAGAGTTGTTTTACTTTCTGGAATTTTATGCAAATTTAGTCATAGAAAAATACATAAAATTAAATAAAACACCAGCTGAAAATGTGCATTTCCCCCATAAGCTAAAGCATGAAAATGTCATTTGGGGGGATTTGTGCATTTTCACACATGTGAATGTGTGCAGGTGTGAATTTGTGCAAATTTGGGAAATGGGAAAAAATGATTCTGGCAATGAGTGGATGATGGAATGAAAGGCACCTGACAATCTGCGAAACGCAGATGGAACAGATTTTAAAAATCCGTACAACCCTAGTTGTAGCTAGGTCTTCAGGGCCCCAGGCAGAGCAGAATGCACAGTGCAGTGGCCTACTTGTCCAAGGGTGCTTTCAGATGAGGGTTTTAGGATGCCATCACCCTGCGTCATTCACGGATATTTACTGGGCAGTCCACTTGTAACCCTACCACATTTTCCTGCCACTTCTTCCGTCTTTTTTCCTGAACACAGAAAATCTATTAAGGAAGGGGGGAGGGGGATCGAACAGTGGCACAATCCTTCCCATTGGTAGTGTAGGAGCCCTCCATCTGGAAGCACTCTAGCCTAGGCCCTGAGAATCAGAGAGGTGGATGTGCAGGCTCTCTGTACCCTAGGAAGACTGAAGGGGTTCTTTGTGCAGGCAGTGGGGAGCATGGTGTGCGTGGGGCGGGGGGGGGAGGTAATTGGAGAAAGGGTTCCACTTTGGGGCTGACTCCAGCTGTTGTTGCTCCCCAGAGGATTAAAAATCTTTTGAGCATCCTTAATGTTTATGCCAGGTAGGTGTTGCATATATTGCCAGGGGATTGCCTTATCTAGAAGAGGGAGCAGTTAGGGTAATAGGATGCTGGTGGTAGTAGGACACCGGGACTAAGGCTGAGAAGTAGCAGAGGTTAGCATCAGAGGTAGCTAAGGTTAGAGAGGAATGTCAGGCATCATGAGCTTTATATTTAAATGTTCTCTACTGAACCAGTTGGTTATGTGTGCCGAACCAATTACTCAGCCTTTATTGGCCTGAACCAGAACCAAACTGGAAGAACTTCAGCTGCAGCTGAACCATAACTGGAACTGGACTCTCCTTGCCCCCCACCACAAAATGAACAGTGTGACTTCATGGCTGTATGAACCCTGTGATGGCCAGCCACAGGACAGACGTCTAGGGTAGGCATTGTTGGGCACCTGCTGAGTGTCCACACCCCAGCAGGAGCCCACTGACAAGAGCCCCCTGGAGTTGCACCTCCACTTCACCATTGCAACCTGCTTGTTCACCATCCTCTTACCCAGACAATAGTGGTGGTGAGAAGGAGGAGCAGTAGATGCCACTGCCTACTTGCTGACTGGATCTCTGCCTGTCAAGCAAGCAAGTGGTTGCAATGATGAGAAAATGGATGAGGACCAATAGCAGCTGCTGACAATGGCGGTCAAGAGGTAGACTCAGTGAAGGAGAGGGCCATTAAGGGTATCTGGCCTAATGGTCCTCAAACACTTGGAGTCAGTGCTGGTCATCCACATTCACTAACCATTAAGAGTGTTGATGATCCAAGGTTCCACAGTGATATTTGGCTCTTTACCTTGTTCTAACCACTTTCATTGTTCCGTATCCAAAATCTGTCTACCATATTTCCCTCCACCTCAATATTCTTAGACTGTGTTTCCATGTTGTAACTTAATACCTCTTTACTGCCTTGAGCTTTCCCAGAAAGCTCACATTTCAGTGAGGGGTGAAGGATTCAGAACCAGAACTAAGACCAATATATTCAAAACATCCACAATTGTGCCTGGTGGCTCACAAAGAAAACTGCCTAGCTACATTCAAGGGGAAAATGTATCTCTCTATTTGTATTGTCATGTTTTGTTCATGTTAGAGGTCCAAAATAAATACCTGTTAAAGCCATATGAGAGCACAGTTTAAAATCAGAGTAATTTTGGACTGAAAAGGAATTGAACTGAAAGTCATTGGTAGAGCCTCATTAGTTTGACATTTTTTGGCTTTTCTGCAAATTGGTATTGGGTTTTCCCCTGCCAGTATTCCTTCTTTTTCCCTAGAAACAAAGCCAGCATTTTTATACAGTGGTGTAAAAGTCATTTAAAGTAAGAATGACATTAATTTTTACACTATAGTCATTCCATGAAATGGCATGGTTAATATTCTGCCAGCGGCTAAAACATATTTGGGCTTCTTTCCTATTTTAATGTAAAGTATATTCCACTGAGCATTAACCCCTAAACAATATTACCTAGAGATATGTTAATAATAGTTTTTTGTAGCTCACAGGAATATTAAAGCTCAACAATGTCTCCAGAAGAAAAGCTTTCTATGCAAATTGCCTGTAAACCTTGAAAACAATACTACAGGCCCATTAATTTATTTATTTGGAAAATGTTGCTAGAGTATGACCACTGAGATGAAACATCTCATTTCAAGAACATCTTCGGGGACAATGGTAAATTATAGGCTGCTCACGCTCATGCAGTAGGCAGTACAGAATACAATATATGATCAACCCTGACAACTGCAGGACTTGCTTAAAGAGGACAATAAATTTGCCTAAAAGATGGAAGGGAGAAAAATAGAATATTCTGTATTAATAAGTTCCAGCCAGATAGTTTGGAATATGTAATGATCCTCATTCTGCTTTACTTTGGGGGAATTTAAACTCTTATCACCTTTGTTGTTCCCACTCCCTTGTTAGTAATAAGGCAGGAGAAGAAACTGCACAGAACAAAGATATAATTCAATGATTTTTTTTAAAAAAAAACCCTGCTGGTTTAAGACCAGAGTCAAGGCTATCTCATGTTGGCTCAAGCTCCACAAGGCAGGAAATTGGAAGCTGAGGCCGCTGCCTTAACAGACATGCTCCATAATCAATAACGATGTTGTGCAATGTCACAAATGGTGTTTGCTTACAACTTACCCTCCATATACCCACACTTTTCCTTGGTCTTTCAGGCCCAAATCCATATGGGGAGGATGGAGTGCCTGGGACCATCAAAGGTGCCCCACGTTGTCCTGGTCCTGTATTGTTTTATTAAAAGAGCAATCCCATGGTCCCAGGAGAGCATCCCTGGGACCACTGGATTCTTCAGAGTCCCTCCTCTGAGGCCGTACACACTGTGTACTTCAGAACCTCAGAAGGGAGACTCCAGCTTCCTTCTCCCTCTCACACATTCATTAACAAAATGGTGGCCATGTATCCTACATTACAGAGGACAGTCCTCTATTTGAAAGGCTATCCAGGGATAGTCCTCTAGTTGAAGGTGTCCTCTATTTGAAGGGTTGTCCAGGCCAAGTCTGGTTTAAAGATAATAACCCATAAGAAGGGAGAGAATAAGGGGGCTTGAACTTGCCCATTAACAGCTGGCACCTGGTCACATTCTTCCCTGCTATGGTGTGTCAGGGTGGATACTGAGCCCATAGAGCCCCAGAGTAGTTCTGATTCTGAGGAGGACCAACCACCTGTGGAAGAGGAGCTCACTCATCGCTCACAGGCACAGTGGCAAGGAGAGATTCCTCCTGCCTGCATTCCTGAGAGAGATAGTGACCCTGGCAGTGAGAGAGTGGGGGATGGGATCTTGCTGGATGCTCAGCGGAGACACAGGGAGCAGCGCCTGATGGAAGGCGCCGAGAGGCAGCACTCTGCCCACTTGGCGCTAAAACAACGGTCGCATCCCGAGGATCCCCGGGTAAGAGGGAGGACCTCTCTATAGCCCATAAGTTCAGAGTTTTCCTGCTCTTCCCCTTCAAATGGGGACCAACTGCCTTGCCTGGAGCTTAGGCTACTCTGCTAACTACCCCAGTGCGTTTCCTTGCTTAGTCGCTGGTGATTAGCCTTGGAAAAAATCCCTTTCGTCTGTGTCGTGAGTTGGCTACTGGAGGGGACTTAAAGAGGCAGCTAGGGTGCTCCTGACATGGTGGATGTATTGTGTTTCTATTTAAATTACAGTCATTAGTGTAAATGTGTATCTATACATGTAAGTTATCACATGGAAACTGTATGCAAATCTGTATCCCTTTTTGTTCTCTTTTTTTGGCAATGCGTAAATGGCCAGCCTAATAAACAGGGATCTCACAGGAGACTGCAATATGCATCTCTTTCACACAGACCCAGGGTCCCGATCGTAGCACCTTCTTGCAAAGGTGCTCTGCAAATTCCTGCTCCTGTTTCATTAAATAAATGTTTGTTATTTTTTCCTACTATTTCTCTCTTCAGCAAACGTCTAAAAAAATTCTCAATACTAAATTCCACAATGTCACAAAAATGATATGACCATCAAGAACAAACCAAGGACCAATGAAAAGCTTTTTTTCCCCTTACATTGGATACTACAGCATAAACGTATGTGAACAAAGCATTCCATTTTCTAACAAATTATAAAATTATAAAGTAATCCATGTATTCAAGGACATAAAATGTATGGAAATATTTTTAGGAGTTCCCATGTAAGATACTTCACATTAACAAAGGAATGCAGTAAATCTTTATCCTGTCTTAAAATACTCACTTTGAAGAAAATCCATTGTTTAGAACAAATATATGTGAGAAGTCTATATACTTTGATTTAGGACACTCAGGGTGCAATCCTATACATGTGTAATAAGAGGAAAAAAAAACCTCTTATTACAACTCCCAGCAGGCCCCAGCCAGCCATTTTTGCTGACTAAACATGCATAGGATTGCACCCCTAATATAAGAATGTAAGAGGAGCCATGCTGAATCAGACCAAAGGCCTATTTAAAGGGGAGGAGCAGAATGCAAACCTCCTTGGATGACAAGACAGCGTGGAAAGGGTTGGCTCACAGCAGGACGTTTGAAAACTGATGTAGTGTGAGAAGAACTGTCCTGGTATGAGGAGTGGTCAAATAAAAAGGAACCTGCGTGGGCTGCTGGCCAGCTCCAGTTACCATAGGAGTTAGAGAACCCAGAGAGATAGATGTCTACTGGGAGAGAGCCTGAGAGAGAATTAAAAGTCAGTCAAAAAACCTTTGGTCTGCTGTTGGGTTAACTGCTGGGTTGTTTAGCCCCTAAACAACCCAGCAGTCCAGGTTTACATGTCATGCTGCACAACCTATGAAAGAGCCGATCATGGGTTGTGCTGTAAAGTACAACAGATGGTTGTGTCCCTGACAACCCATCGGTTTTTAAACCGATGGGTTGTCGTTATGTGCGAACAGCCCCATCAGCCTTCCATCAGCCTTTAAATTCTTATTTTTTTTTCTCCTTCTCCCACATGAAGTCTTAATTAATAACCTATTTGAAGCTGATGTATAGAAGAATGACATTTTTATTTGATCGTGCTTTTTTGAAAGCCAAACAGTTACATAATCAGACACGATGGGTTCAGGATGAAAATTACAAGGAGAAGTGAAACCCTGAAACTCTGCAGTCGGTACAGCAATTTCCTGACTAAAGTGAAATCCTACAGAAAAAAAGTATATTTATGCCATAGTATACAGCTTCTGAACATCTAAAAACTGCTGACTAGTTCAAATGTCATCTTTATATTTCTTTTCATTTTTTAAACCTGCCACCTTTCTTTCCTGCTTGGGATAATGGCAAGTTTTTAAAAAACATTAAAAGGCACGCATTAAAAAAATAAATCCTGTGCTTGGAGCTCTTGGAGCAAAAGCCTCAGCCTAATTTTAGATTTTTGTATATTCTCACAATTAGGTTAATTTTGTCTAGGAGCAGTTCAAGGTTGGGAATGTACAGTAGTATTCTGTACAGTACTCAGGTCTATAACCATTGCTAATAATTATTATTCATAACAGCAGTAAGTTAAATGACGATAAACAGATTTTAATTACAGACTATATAATGCACAATCAACCTAAATACCAAAAATGTTTTGGGTGGGCCCTGATGAGTAGAAAAGCTTCCATTGATTTTAATGGATCTGGACTGCACCCTAGTTCATGGCCATCTTCAGCAAATAAACCATGTTGCACATCAAGCTGGCCTGTGAGCTCTTAGCATTGCTGTAGAGCTGCCTTCCCCAACCTGGTATGCTCTAGGTGTGTTGGACTACAACTCCCACCATCCCCAACCAGCATAGTCCACATGCAACCAGGTGGGACAGTAGCTGTAGAGTCACTGATGCACAAACGGTGTGAAGCATCTCTGTCTCCTTCAGGGTCAATTCACACAACCATTAGGCATATGGTTGCTGCTTGTAATTCCTGTGCATGACAGATTCCTGCCTAGATTTATATGCAATCACTTCCATAATCAGGATTATGATTGTGCACTGCCACAATAAGAATAATTGCAAGTATTTGTTAACACACGAAGGAATCTTAATCCTAAGTGTGCCAACAGCTGCACACATTTAGCAAGTACACGCACATACACACACAGGAAATCCAACTACTACCACAATGGCGATAACTGAGCGGACTGGCCATTAGATAACATCCTGTGTGGAAGAAGGGCTTGGCTGGAAGCAAAGACCACTACAGGAAACCATTAGTTCTGTGACCCACAGCTACACGTTGCTTATAGCCCATCGTCTTGCCCCCAAATAAGAGATCCTTTAATTCAGGCCCATACAATATGTGCCTGCTAACCCAACAGCCAATTTTTGGGTCCTGAAAAGCGCTTAACAATCCCGTTTTTGCAGTCCTAGATAGGCAACAAAAAAAACAGTTGCTTTATCAAGCCCTTCTATACATTCCTGGGGGAAAATCCTCCACAAATGTTGACTTGCTTCAGTAGCCAGCCATAATTTGGGTTTGCCACTGACCCCTCCTCAAAGGACCTGCAAGTCCTTTGTGCATGGCAGAGAACTTGTGAGAAGGGATCTCTCTCTTATATTATGCCTGGCTTTGGAGAACATGGAAGCAGAGCCAGTTGCTTCAACTTGCCCTGAAAACTTCACCTGATATGGAAAATCCCTCCCCTCCAGGGCTGTGGAAAGGCAGAAGGAGTTTCTCGTATTGTGCTGACAAGTAGGGAACTCACCAGAGGCCCTGGTGAGCTAGTGAGTGGATTCGTGGAAGCCTTTCTTTGGGGCTCTGTGTTTAGCTTGGAACACAGGAAGCTGCCTTATACTAGGGCAGATCATTGGTCCATCTAGCCCAGTATTGTCTGTGCTAGTGCTGTGCTGAAAATTTCTCCCACTTTATTTCTGACCATTCTCATTCAATGTGATAGAAAAAAATGGCTTTGGGAAAGAAATTCAAAGGAGAAGAAATTCTGGAACAATTCTTGTGGGTTCGGTTCATGGTTCTTCTGCTTACCTTATATATGAGGTGACCAAGAAGTAGGGATGCTGGAGAAATTTGAGATGGACTAAAATGAGCTCAGATTTCTAAGAATCCGACCTGCAGAATCTGCTGTGGAGCGACCCGCTCAGGCTGCGCGGAGTCCATGGACATCCGGATGGTTTTTTTACTTTACTGAAATTTACGCATATTTATTCATAGGAAAATACATACATTTTTGCTGAGGAAAAGTTGAATGGAATGGGAGATAATATGCTAAATGCCACGTACTAAGGTAAATTATGTAAATTCTTACAAAGCCTCCTACGTAATTATTTGAGAATTTTTCTGCATGGCGAAAAATATATTCGCATCTGTCTGTGAGGGGACAACAGAACAAAAGGTGCCTGACAATCCGCGAAACACAGAGGGAGTGGATTTTACACAGTCTGTACATCTCTGCCAAGAAGCGTGCACGACTGCCCTGTCTGTCACTGTACACTCATCTCTCTGCACCTGCATTAGAGACAAGATGCATCCACACTCTGCCCTTAGAAGTTTAACATTTGGGAGATCCTGGGGAAGGTGCTGAGTCCTAAAGAACTACAATGAGAGCTGAGAAGACATTTTTTCTCAGAAAAGTCCTGAGATTTTTCCTTTCTTACGCCCTAGAAATCAAAGGCCACTCTGCAGAATTTCCCTAAATTTCTTCCCCATTTTTTGGTAGCTTTTGACTCCCCCTCCTCCATGCCCCAGAATGATGCTAGGTATAGGGTGTTGTGGAAAATGTAAAATGGGGGCCAGGCTGCCAACACAATTACTGCTGTTGCCACTTGCAGTGGCAGTGCAAAGAAAAATCCTTAGGAAAGAAGCTGTGCTACAACCCTTGCAGGTGGTGAGCCCCACCTGTCAGAAACGGTCAGAGAATTTCTCCTGCTACTGGAGAAATTCGCTGAAATTGTCCCCTCCCCCCACCAATAGATTCTATGAAATTCTCTACCCTATTTGTGGAGAGGATGGGGGGAGGGGGACAATTTTAGTGAATTTCTCGAATAGCAGGAGAAATTCTCTGACAGTTTCTGCCCACAAATAGGGTGGAGAATGTGAAGAGGTCATTTGTGCACTGCTGTAGTCTACACTGCCTCCCCCAGCTTGGTGACATCCAGATGTTTTGGAATCCAACTCCCATCTGCCCTAGCCAGCAGTTATTACAGATGGGAGTTGAAGTGCAAAACATCTGGAGGGCACCAGGTTGGGGCAGGTTGGTCTACACTGGGTGGTTCTTCTGGGTCTGCAGCAGGGGTTCTTTCCCTGCTCTACCACGAGTAGGGATGGGATTGCAATTTGTAGGGACTCCCCCTCGCAGCTGGCATGGAGAGAACTGTGCCAGCTACCAGCTCGCAAACATGAGCTCAGACAGGAGGTTCTCTGGGCAGAGAGGGGAGGAGACCAGGGCAGCCAGCTTATAAAGAATCCTCCAGCCACCCTGGCCTCCTTCTCTCCCCTGCCACAGAGCCCGTCTAGTGAAAATCGCCTGTCTAGCAAAAATGCAGAGTGGGAGGGCCACGGAAGCAAAGATCACATCCATGCTTCTCCTACTCTGCATAGGTTGCCCATCAGCCTCCACGTTTGGAGGCTGACAGGCATCTGGATAGGACTGTGCCTTGTAGTCTACCACAACCCCTTTCCCCTTTTTATAAAGGGCAGGGACAAGTAAGGTAACACTCACCATATTCCTGTGTGGGCTTTGTGCATCACAAATGGTACAGGCCTGCTATAGCTAAAACATTCCTGACAGATGCTTATCCAATTTTTTTCTTGAACACTTCTAGGGCAGAAGATTCTTGAGCCTATCACACTTTGCCACTTCTTCCATCCATAAACTGCTCTTTGAGGTAGGACAGGTCCATATTATTGACCCTCCTTTGGGGCAATGCTGTCTCTTAGAAATGTCTCCAGAGGTCCCAGGGCTTCCTGAGGGGATTTATAGACATGGAGGTAAAAGCTAGAGAGACAGAGAAACAAAACACACTTTTGCATCCTACATGCCTAAGGGAATCTTTACAGTACAACTTTCTTGATTCCAGTTTGCTTTACTGATTAGAGGATAGGAGATTTGTGAGGGATTAGAAAAGGCAAATGCTGAAAATATCAAGGCCAAGAAAAAAGGCTGCAAGGTCCAGTTCTATACATCAGTGGCCTATTAAGGGATAAGCATATGGAACAGGGAAATCTCTTGGCTCAAAAAAGTAAATAGAATGGATAGTTTTCTGCTTTGAAGGTAAAGGTCATCATCATCCCATCCAATCTCGACATTCAAAGCTTTTGAAATTACAGCCACAGATCCTTTTGCAAGAGGTATGGCAGCTAAAACACCAGCTGTTGTCCCTGAAAACTGCCAAAAGTTTGCTGGAAGAAGTTAGACAGCACCTTGTTGGGCTAGTCAACTGAGAAGGGACTCTTGATTTTATTTTGTAATTGCCTAAGCAGAAATCTCACACTATTGTAAGATGACTGAAATATGCTGTTGTCAAAAGTCATATATAAAATATGACATTTGGAGATGGGTGGGTGGGATATTATCATGTGCCTCAGTCCCAGAAAGCAAGCAAGCAAGAAAGGTATATTATTCAGAGAACGTACAATAAATTGCTCTTTCGTAATTAGAAATTTCCATAAAGCTATGGTAAGCTTTTAAAGGAAGAGTCTACTAAGTTTTTTGCCAGGATCTTGGCTCTCACTGGGAGCTGGAAGTATTTCTGCTGAGTTAGGCCATAAATGGGCCAACCACTGATGGCAAACAATATAACTGCCTTCATTATTAAATTTCACAAGCGGAGAGACGTTTTAGATTTTTGTGAACCTTAATAGAAAAGGGCATTAACACAACAGCAGTGGAACTCAAGTAATGGTCTAGGTAGAGATGGGTGAGCTTGTCCCTGGTTCGCCTTGGACTGACTCGGAAATAAACAGAATTATTTCTGCAAAAGTGGTAAATAAGTCTGTTTATTTTCTGAGCTAATCTGCCAGCCCTCCCTGAATCCAAAAACACCCTCTCCATTAGCTCCCCCAGTCCCTCAAACACCTTCCTCCCCCTCCACTTAAGGCCTTACCTGGCTGTGCAGCAGGAGCAGCCCTGGAAGGGGGTGCTGTCCTCCCTCCCTCACCCAGCGTACAGCAGTGGCATTAGCCCTTGGGAGGACTCCTTCCCTCTCCCTGCAGACACCACTACTGTTCCTGCTGCCATTACCAGGGCAGCCAAGGCCTTCAGAGAAAGAGAAAAGGTAGCGTGCTTTGGGGATCAGGGAGAGCTGGCAGGAAGTGGGGAATTCTTCTCTGGTTTGGATTTTAATCCGAGCTGGAGAATAATTTCATTATTTGTAATTGTGGAAAATTCAGTACATCAGAAAGAGACAGACAGACAGAATTTGAAGTGGGCTTTAAGAGCCCCCCAAGAGGCTCAGAATGGCTTGGGTGAACTTCACCAGTAACTCTAGTTCCTAGTTCTATCCCTAGTTTTGTCTCAGCAGAATGGAGGTCCTCAGCCCTAAAGTATGGGCTATTACAGTAGCTATGTTTGGTAATTCTTAATCCCAGTTCCTGAGCTTGGAGCACTGCATGGTGGGAGATCAGATGATATAACCGTTTTACCATATACTCTACCAAGTGTTTTACTACACTTTGGTAGTTGATATGTGGCAATATTCTACTTGCTAGGATGAGGCAAATTACCAAAGCTAGCATGGGGTGAGAAAGCTCACCTCAGAGCCATTTGAGTGTATGAGCTCATAGTCTGAGAGGACAAGAAGTGGGAAGGATAGAGAACAGTCTGGGCCTAGACAGCCTTTCAGAGCTATGCCACATTTCTTGTGTAATTTTTATTTTTGTAAATAAACCTTGTTGAAGCACGTTCCTGTACCTCAGTTACCAAAAGACTGACTGGGACCCTGTGAAGGTCATTGACATTACCTGTGGACTCATTTCTGGAGCCAGCAGCGCTCTTGCACATACATTGCTTACTAGCTTTCCTTAACTAAGGTAAGGTAGACAGCCGCCTACCCCAGGTTCAGGAAACTTTGCCTGCATACCAGTCTTGAGCTGTTTTTGTTTCATCACACACCCCACCCCCGTGAATTCCCAAAGAAAGCTGAGCCAACATGTTCTCTAGTTCTTCCATACTTTTAATAATTGTGAGGAAGAAGGAATTACAGCAAATGCAGCTTTTCTCTGCCTGCAGCATCGTTTTATGATGAGAAGTTGTGGCAGTCAAAATTCTACACAGCTGTGTTCCCAAGGACTTGGTGGTGGTTCTGCTTTCATCCCTGAATCAGAAGTGGGACTCTCAGCATCCTAAGGAGACAGGTCCAATAATGTCACTCCCAAGAGCACAGCGTTCCCCTAATCACCCTCTGGGGTTTCCAGAAATAGTCTGCTTCTCTTAAATGTTTACATCGGGGAGCTCTGCATCATCCTGTGATGAGGATCCCTCTGGAGGAGGCATAATGCTGCACAAAGACTGCTGAAACACAAAGGTTCCTGAATCCAGAAAAACGAATGCCAAAGAAACCTGCACCATATAGGGTATGAGCGTGTAGGGGGAGAGGGGGACTGGTATTACTTTCAGAGTTGCTTCATGGTTCCATACTTCTGAGAAAGCTCTAGATCTGTTTCTCTTTAGGGGAATGAAGTTGCCTGCACTGGTGTAAATCTTGTCCCAAAGTTAGCAATTACTTAAATCCTGTTTCTCAACTTTGGATGGTCTGAAAAGCCTTGAAGCAAACAGGTCTTGTGCCAATAAACCAAACTAGGGACCAGGCTACAAAACGGGGAGTTTTGAAAGCCTCTCAGGGAGCAGAGTTGGTCTCTGCTTAACATTCACTAAAATAGGAATAAGTTCAGCCCCTTTCCCACATATTTCTAGCCTCTTCACTGTTGTGAAATCCTGTAACAGTGTGGTATGTGTGCCAGAACCATCTTGCTGGGGCCAATTGTGTGGCTCTTACCCCATCCCAGCATCACCTGGCTGGAAAAAAAGTCAACAGCCAGATGGAAAAAAACCAGACAATTGGCCTCACCCATACAGTTCTGGTATTCGTACCACACACATATTGCAGCAGTGTGGGATCATACAATGAGGAAACAGCTCCCATGTCACTAAAGATATGTATGAATGACGTTTTAGTCAGCTCTTGAGGGGAAATTCACTTCAGTGTTTACTTCATATCACCAGAGAGAAACAATGCCCTGGATCTTACTGAGAAAACCAGGGTGGACTTTGCAGCTATACACATTTTTATTGCCTGTACTACTGGCTGGCAAATTTTACCTTCCAGAGCCAGTTCTGAGCAAAGGTTTTGAACAGAAACATTTACTTTTTTCCAGTAATGAGGCAGGTGCAATTACTGCTAAGTGAGTAGTGTGTGTGTGTGTGTGTGCACGCGCATGTGTGTGTTCATGGCAGGATAAAATGATGTTAGGCTCTCCAAAATACACTACAGAGAGCAGTCTTTCACTGGCATGAGAGACTGGGTTCAGATCCCATTCACACATAGATGTAAATTGGGAGTACCACTTCTCATTTACACAGATACAGAACAAAAGAAGAAATGGCCCCATAGCTTCACAGCATGCACCCCCCCCCCCGCCCCCGTTGAGTGTGGCATGCCAGCTACCTCTTGCAACCCAACAGATTCCTGATAAAATCCTGGGTTGCATGCTCAGGTTCTCCCTAGACGTTACATGTGGTGTCATTCTGTCTGACCTCATGACTCTAGGATTCTGCTGTCGTTGTCATGGCTGGCTTCAGGGGTAGGCATGGTCAGGCACTACACCTCAGCAGTGGCCCATAGACAAGAACTCCCTGGAGTTGCTCCTCCTCTTCAACATTGCAGCCGGCTTGTTTCTCTGCCTCTCACTCTGGCCTAGACAGAGATGGTGGTGAGAAGGAGCAGCAGTTGCCACTGCCTGCTTGTTCCAGTGGAGGCTGGTGGCTCCGATGTCAGTGTAAATCCACTCCGATGTCGGAGTAAATCCACTCCGAGTTTCAGTTAGAACTCTAAAGGAGTTATCCAAGGTTATAGGCCTCTTCCAACCCTACTGTTCTATGATTCTATGCTTTGACTTGGATACCTGCATTGAGCAGGAGGTTGGACTCGATGGTCTTATAGGCCCCTTCCAACCCTACTTTGCTATGATTCTAAGGTGCACCTTGGACAGCTCCTTTAGAGTTCTGACTGGTTTTGACTGAAACCCGGAGCGGCTTCGCCGTCCCACTGACATCAGAGCCACTAGCCTCCACTGACTTGTTCACTGGCTATCTAACAGTCAAGCAAGCAAACAGCAGCAGGATGAGGAGCATTTGGAGACGATGGCAGTGAGAAGGGTTGGATTGGGACTCTGGGCCTGAGGTGCTGCACCCCTGAATAGAGGATGCTGTCTAACAGAGGACTGCCATCTGTTAAGTAGGACACAGGACCACCCTAAAAAGCCGCAAAGGATTTGTCAGAGTCCCACAACGTCAGCATTGTCTAAGCATCTTTCCCATGTAAGAAATGCAGGTCTTCAAATGAATGGTTGCATCTTGAACTTGATGATTATCTCCCTGATGAAGCAAGACAGAGGGAGAAGTGGCAATACCACTCAAAGTATAGTATCAGTGCTGAGACACCTATACATCATGCGCACGATCACCTCCTACGCAATTGAAATGAATGGGAAGTATGCCCTGTATTTCCAGCTAGGACCTCACAGCGATGTGTTTTGGCGCACAATAAGTGGGGTGGCTAATCAAGCGTAGATCCTAATCAGGCACCACCTAACTCTGCATAAAGTCAGGCTGGCAAAAGGTCAATGGCCAGTAAACATAACTCCAGCAAGCTTGACAAAATCCTAGCATATAAAAAGTTGAATTGTTTCCTAAATGACTGATATTTTTCTCAAACAAGCACTTAGATATCATTATTTATTTATTTATTTGCCATCTTTCAGAGCAAAAGCCTCCCAAGGCAGCTTAGAAACATAATTAAAACAATATCAATCATTTTAAAAAATACATACAAAAAATACAAAACAATTCGATTACAAAACTAACAACAGCTGCAGCTTAAAAGCCCAGGGCAAGGTTTTAAGTAAAACACAGACTGAAACAAAAAGGTTTTTAATGTCCATTTAAAAGCTAACAAAGATGGAACCATTAGAAGGATGATCTGTGTAGGAGTTTGAGTAAGAGAGAGGGGGCGGTTTCCCTTTGTTCACCTACATGGGGTAAATTACACTGCTTGGAAGTTCTTACTTTATGAAGAGTGCACACCTTTCACTTTTATTGACAAAACTGCAGATTGGTGTAGGAAAAACACTTCACCTTTACTCAGCATAAATAGTGGCAAAACAGACAAATTTGTCTAGGGGCTAGCTGGAACTATACAAATGTTTTCTTAATAATAAGTGGCTGGCTGTCTTTGGAGAATGCAAGCTTATATTTAGTGCACAATCCTATCTAGATAGGTGGCCGCCTCCGAACTTGGAGGCGACCACCTATCCAAAGCAAGGCAGGGGAAGCACAGAGGGGATCGTTCCCTCCGCACTTCTCCTGCCCTGCTTTTTTGGCTAGACAGCCGATTGCGGCTGTCTAGCCGCGGGAGCACGGAGCAGGGAAAGAGGCTGCTGTACGACACATAGGATGTGTCATACAGTCAGCTATACTCTCCCTGCCCTGGAGCGCCCCCAGCCACGCCCCTTTCCGGCTGCTCCGCGCTCCTCTTGTGAGCGCGGAGGATGGGGCTGTTATGCGCTGCTTCCAAGGCAACGCAGAAGTGGGGGGAGGTCGGTTCTCTGGGAACCAACCTCAGAGTGCGGGCTCCAAGGTCGGTTCCCAGAAAACAGCATATCCTATGGCCGTCTAGCCGCTGTCTACTGGCCATAGGATTGCTCCCTTAGTGAATTTCATTTCACCTATTTTGTGAAATGCACTGGAAGTAGATGGTAACCCTAAACTCATAGGTTCCAGTCTAGCACAGAATCAAGTCCATTGGTTGTTGCACTAGACTCTTACAGCCTAATCCTATGACATTTACTCAGACCAATTATTTGCATCCAGACTTAAGGGCATAATCCTATGCATGTTTCGACAGAAAAAAATTCTTACACCTCCCAGCATTCCCCAGCCAGCTATGCTATGCAAAGTACAATTGACAGTCTAGCTCCAACCCAATGACTTCTTGGAATCAGAAGAGCCCCTTGAAACCACGTACTCCAATGCTATATCTAGAAAGGGAATAACCTGTAAAGTATCCCCATTGGGTGCTTATCCACAAAGCCTCAAGCAGATAGCTGCTGTCACGAGTTAGGAACATAGGAAGCTGTCTTATAGCAAGTCACTCAGTATTGTCTGCACTGACTGACAGTTGCTTTCTAGTGTTTCAGACAGATTTTCAAAACCCTAGCTAGAGTTGCCAACAATTGAATGGGGATGTTTCATGTGCAAAGTATGTGCTGTACCACTGAGTTACAGGCCTTCCCAATTGAACCTAGGCTGTTCTGCATGCAAAACAGGTTGCTCTTCCATTGGCTTATAGCTCTTCAGCATCAGAAACCATTGGAATAGGTTCTTTGGGTATAAATACAGAATTCTGTAGGAGGTGTATTGACTAAGCTCTTTCAAGCTCAGGTATGCGCTCTGTGGACTTGGGTAACAGTATGTTGCTAATGTTCACAGCTGTTATTTGCAAACGGATTGAGAGAGAGAGGAGGTAGTTACATGTCAACAGTTAATTATTAATACATTGTTCTGAAAGGTGTTGATCATGTTCAGTTTTCTAACGTGTTGTAACTGTCTTGGCTGATTGCTTGAATATTTTATGGACAGTGAACTTCTGCAGAGTTCTGAAGCTGGGTGTGTTTGTCTTGTTTCAGAGCAAAACAAAACAAACAAAAAACAAAGAACTTCCCAAGTGCTCATTTAGACACATTCAAGAGACACATACTACAATCCCAAATAATCAAATTCTGGAACTGATTCGAAAGGTCTGCTTCTCCTTACATACTGGCTTGGGCATCGGTATAACTCTGATGATTCAGTGGAGTTAGTACTGAGTCATAATAATGAGGAAGTGAGAGGAGAGCTGGACTCAGAGTTTCCTTCTGATATTGATAATAGAGGATGTTGGGCTCTTGTGCTCTAGGATCTAGCTATTAGTCTAGAAATAGGCCTTGGAAGAATTATTGTTTCATCCTCCTGTGTTTAGAATGCACGTCCGGTCTAATAATGTGTTTGATGTTATTAAGACAATTTTTCAGAGCCAGTGTAGTGTAATAGTTGGCATGTTTGGTTAAAATCCTTCTTTACTGAAGTTTACTGGATTAACCTTGGGCCAGACATTTTCTCAGCCTAACCTACATCACAGGGTTGTTGTGAACCCTTTAACTTCATACATGCTACTACTCTAAGCTCCTTGGAAAGAAGAAGAGTGGGATAGAAATGTAAAAGAGAATTCAAGGCTCTACTTTTGACAAAGCCACACGCAGCTTTCAGAGGCAGCCAGAAACATGGCTGAGTACCCCGAGATTCAAAGCCAGACTTTTAAGAGCTAAGTACTCAAAGCCCTGGGCCTGGAGGGATAGACACATGGATATATCAGCTTCCCTTTCTCCCACATTTGAATTTTTTTAAATCTCAATTTCTTTCTGTCCCGTTTCTGGAGAAATTTGCAAATTTTGGCAAGTTCTCATCAGAAAATATACCGAACAAAATTTGCACCCATCCCTAGGTCACTGTTGCTGCACATCAGGGGTGGTGATGGAACCTCCCAGGACATGGGGGCCTCAGGAGATGCCCAAGGACATGGGACCTGTCAAGATGGCATTACAGGATGGCACTGGATGCACCTCTGTCCGTTTGGAAACATCCTTAATACGGACCTAACCATGGTGAATCAAACCACTATACTTTCCCTCAGTCACTTGCCTAATACTTTCCTGATGTATTGTGTATTCACAGATCATGGTGTTACCCCCACGGTCATCAGATTTAGGCAGTGGAGGCTGGTGGCTCCAATGTCAGTGGGATGGTGAATCTGCTCCAAGTTTCAGTTAGAACCAGTCAGAAGTTGCACCTTGGATAGCTTCACACCTTGGATAGCTTTGCACATTGGAGAGCTCTTTTAGAGTTCTGACTGAAACCCGGAGCAGATTCACCGCCCCACTGACATCGGAGCCACCAGCCTCCACTGGATTTGGGATCAGTTTAATGATACGTTGAAAGAACTGTAAAATGTTTTCAGAATCACAGTCGCCCTTAGCTTATGTTCTACCATATAGGCACAACTGACCCTGACTTGAACTCATATATTCAAGTACAATATCTTTTAATTTTGTCTGCCTTTGTGGAAAAAAAAATAAGGCTGAAGAATGCATGGGGGAATGCTCAGTTTTGTCTTTCTCAGGCATGAAGTGCCCTCTGTAATAGTGTGGCATTTCTGATTACGATTTCTGACCTGCAAAAGAGCCTGTTTAGTTCACAGCCTAGCTGTTGGAAAGTAGCTTTGTGAGAGCTTTCTTTCTTTCTTTCGTTCGTTCTGTTTTGTTTTGTTTTAATTCTTCAGAAATGCAATTCAGCTAACTGACTTAACACACTTAAAACTTTGTTTCCCTGACTCAAGAGCAGCTGCAAAAGTTCTTCCATTTCCCACATCTAACCCATGCTGGCTCACATTGGAAGCCGAATTCCTGGCACGTCCAGAAGCGGAGAGGAATCTATGAGAACAAGAAGTGCCTTAGTGGTGCTCTCTGGTTACAAGGCAGGTGGAAGGTGGCACAGCTTTTAAGGAAAACAGACCAGCGATCAGTTTCCAGAGATCGTCGATGGCTCGCATTTGTTCTTTCACTCTCTCAATTTCCCTGGAAAAGCCATCTTTATGAAGGAGGGAGAAAATATCTACATGCCCTTCCAAGAGTACCCTTGTTACTCTTTCCTCTTCTGACTGAACCATTAATAAACACATGGTCATTTTTGCAGTTCCTCCAAGCAGAGTATGGTATATAAAATAGCTCTGCCCTTGGACTGTTCTTCTATAAAGGAACCCGTTTGGAAAAGAAATGTCTGTGTTTCAGGAAATATTATGGAAAGCAATCTGTGTCAGTACAATAGGGCAAAGGGAAACGCCACTGTTAACATCAGTAAGAATAAAGCATTTGGAAGATTGGGAGTACCTAATTTCTAATCAAGCTTTCCTTAGAAAAGTCTGGCATGGCAACTATTAAAGGACAATGTATTTTATTTTATTTATGTATTTATTTAAATATTTATAACTCGCCTTTTGGGGTAAATTTCCTCATAAAAAGCTCCCAAGAGAAAAATTAAAATACAATTTTAATTGTAAAATTCTCAGAAATGGTGTCCTAGCCCAATGCCCTCGCCCTGATCATACTAGGATCAACCTCGTTGGATTTATACCTGGCCTGGCTAATCCAGTGGCATTTGATGATCAGCCTATCAAACAGGCTGATGTTTGTTTGTTTGTTTGAAACATACTTACCCCAGTCTTCACTCAAAAGGCTTTCCAGGGCCGCTTACATAAAATTAATAAAATCAACAAACAAGACAGCCCCTGCCCACAAACTTACATTCTAAACGTCAGGAAACAACAGGAAAAGGAGATAGAGAGAAAAGAGGAAAACTCGGGCACCAGTTCTTAAAGTTACACCTTTCTTATAAAAGTCAGTTTAGGTGACTAGGTGATGGCCAAGCAAGGAGAATAGTAAAATAAAGCTGGACTCTCTGCAGAAGTGATGGAGTGGGCCCTGCTGGAATCCCCTCTCTTCCTCTGCTGCGGCCAGATAGAGTAGCTCTGATAGATGTTGGGCATTGCCTGAAGAAGGTTCTGAAGCTTGAGTGCCTATATGAGAGCATATCTTTTATCAACAATTCTCAAATGGTGGCTCTGAAAATTTGCCTCTCATTCATCATCAAAGGATTCTTCATCCTTGGAGGCTTGTGGGCAGATCTCCAGAATGCTAACAGTGGATGACTTGGGCCAGGTCTGAATGAGGTGTAATGTTGCCTGTGTGTTTGCTCCAGACAACTCTTGTGTGATACATGGCATCTCCCCCCAACCCCCGGCCCCGGCCCCAGCCCCACCTTTAATAAAACATGACTTATGTGCGTGTGTTTTATGACACTGTGCAAACATATCCCATCAGGCTTCAGCAGTACTGAAACAGACATTTGCCTTCTGTTTCGGTAGTGTCTGCCCGTTACCAGCATGGCCCCTTTGCCCAGTCAGATATAATTATTCCCTTCCTTTGTGCCAGTGCTTTGACAGACAACTATGGAGAAAGAAGGCTAGATTGTCTTTGCAAGATCAGCCGCTCTAGCTGCTGCACAAACTGCTCTGGCAGGCAAAGAACCTCCTCCCAAACCATGTCCCACTTGAACTTGACACAGACGTTGCACTTACTATGCAAGTAGGATCGCATATGTGGATGTCCAGGGGATGGGGGAAGGGTGCACTAGGGGGAAGCTCTGGTCATCACATGAGCACCATACAACGCATGGTGGGGATGAGAGAGATATGGTAAGGATGTGGAGAGAAAGATGGTACAGGAAGCACTGTGGTACGCCTAGCGGGAGAGGAGAGTCTGAGGGGTTAAAGTCAAGAGAAAGACTAATAGAGAGGCAGGGCCAGTGGACTGAGGAGTTAAAAGGGACAGGCTTGCACCAGGGAAGGAGACAGTTTGCAACTGATGTGGATGAGGGAAGGAGAGCATGTGAGGTAGTAGAGTGGGAGCTTGAGAGGGAAGGCCTGCAGGTTGGGGTTTGGCACCAGCTGCAGAGGGACGGTGAGACAAAGTGTAGCCAGGCCTGCACTTGGAGATGGAGAGAAGCTTAGCAGGCTTTGCTTCCAGGTTGGGAGATTTGACCAAAGCAGCTTGCTTGTTGAAGCCAATAACTGACCGAGCCTCTGTCTTCTACCAGCACACTATTAAACAAAAAGGCCAAACTGTGAGCAACATGTGAACACACATGTGGCAGATGTTTCAATAAAAGATTTTTTTTTATATTCTTAATCCAAAACATGCATTTTTTCCAAATGAGCAGAATTGGAGTAATTCATATAGGAAATCATTCTTTATTTCACACATTTATTTGCCTCCTTTCCCCAGCTTGGGTTTTTCACAGTTCAAACCTAGACATGTTTACTCAGAAGTAAGTCCCACTGAGTTTAATGGGCCTTACTCCCAGGTAAGTGAGTATAAGATTGCAGACTGTTTTGCCACTGCTGATGTTCATTGCCTGAAAACTAGGTGGCTTAGGTCACCAAATGTAAACCAAATGTATATATAGCACAATAGCAAGTACAAATCTCAGAGTCCCATAAACATTATATTTCTTCTGCAAGACCCTGAAATAACAAAGAGGGCAGAGTCAAAAGGCTTCTCTTGACAGACAAGTTTTAAATGTGTATTAAGGGTCTTTGAGACATTAAAATAACAAACCACCCTGAGAACACAGACAAGAAGACTAGAAGCAATATTTATATTATGCTGCTTCCCCACCCCCACCCCCACCCTGATTTTTAAAGTTTTTCCAAGTAAAGGGATTCCAAGAGGAACATCTATTGGTTTCCCAAAGCTTGGATACAATGTATTCAAAAGAAATAAAGTGGGGGGTTTTACAGGCTCAAATTCCCTATAGAATCAAAAGTTGTTTTCCACAGCAGAAGGAAATAGAGAGAGAAAGAAAGAAAGAAAGAAAGAGAGAGAGAGAGAGAGAGAGAGAGAGAGGAGATGCTGGGAGATGTAGGGTTTTTTTCTGTCTAAACATGCGCATGATTGAGCTTTAAATAAGTCCTAGACATGCTGGATGACACACACAGGCCATCTTAGTGAGTGTTGAGCTAGGCCTCCCAGGGGTGGATACTGCACAAAGTGACAAACAGAGCAATTGATTAGAGCAGCAGTCCCCAACCCCTGGGCTGCGGACCAGTACCGGTCTGTGGTCTGTTAGGAACCGGTCCGCGGGGGGGGGGGGAGGCGATCCGTCCCTCCCCCCCCCCCCCGGAATCCTCACCAGCCCTGGCCAGCTCCGCTCTGCAGCAAGTCTGCGGAGCTGCCAGCCGGCTCCGGCCATTGGGACGCAAATGGCATCCGGCATAGCTGATGCCATTTGCGTCCCTGTTCTTCAAGTAATAGGCTATGTAAATCTTTACGTAGCCTATTATTGCAAAGAACACAGGTGCAAATGGCGTCATCCGCATCCATGTTCTTTGCAGTAATAGGCTACGTAAAGATTTATGTAGCCTATTACTTGAAGAACAGGAACGCAAATGGCGTTGGCTAAGCCAGACGCCATTTGCGTCCGCAGTCCGGGCGCAGCAGACACCATTTGCGTCCGCAGTCCGGGCGCAGCGTCTGCAGTCTGGGTGCAGCTACCCCCCCCCCTGCCACCCCCCGAAATCTCCCCAGGACGGATCTGGACCAGCCACCGCCAGGTAGGTTCCGTCCTGGGGGGATTTCAGGGGGTGGCGGGGGGGTTAGTCCACAAAACCGGTCCCTGATGCCAAAAAGGTTGGGAACCACTAGATAAGAGGACAAACAGAATAAAGAAATGAATATTTGTATTGGTGTTTTTTGCATTGAATTACGGTGTGTATGTTTTTAATTGTATTGTAGTTTTAAATTGTTGTGACCAACAACACTGAGTGGTGCATGGGTGCTAGAAGGGTGGGATATAAATTTCTATATAGATAAATAAAATAAATGTTGTAGGAGCCAGAGCTGGTGCCTCTCCAATACATCTGCATAATCCTAGAACAGGGGTAGGCAACCTGGTGCCCTCCAGATATTTTGGACTACAACTCCCAGTAGCCCCAGCCAACATGGCCAATGGACAGGGATTCTTGGAATTGCAGTCCAAAACATCTGGAAAATAGAGGCTCTAGAAAATAGAGGATTTGAGGGTAGCTTATAGAGCTGCCCTGCACATCTTGTGACTAGAAACGGATGAATCAGCCTATATCTGGTTCATGTCATTTCTGCATATATTCAGTCTTACTTCTATTCTGTCCAATTGCTTCATCAGGCTGCATTAAAAAAAAACTGCACAAAATGCATTTAATTGCATGTACAATTTCACCTAATAGATGCATTTTTGTACACAATGTCTCCTAATAGATGCATTTTTGTATACGACTTTCCCTGATACTCACATTTTTGCATACATTATTTTAGCCAAGAAAAGTATCACAAAATTCAGAGGTGTGCACAAGTTGAAAGATAACTGTGTACCAATCTGCATATTCGTCCAGTAAGTGTGAACTAAATGCAGGCCAAACTAAATTTACCCTGGCCCCGTCCCTACTTGTGACAACGTCAAACACAGCCTGCTGTCAGGACCTCAAGCCAAAAGTAGCAGCAAGTCATCCAGACTGTGGAAAAGCAGAAGTAGATTTGTGAGATTCACATGAGACAGTGATACCAGATTGGACCTCTATTGTCACCTGACTCTCCAGGCCAGGAGGATTCTGGGATGTTGTATGAGTGAGCCAGCTGGAACTGCCTGTGTTTCCCAGCAGCCCCAGTGGTGCATGATGGCTGCCTCTCATGCACAAGATTGCCACTTCATATTCTCTTCACATTTTACAGAGGAAAATAGGAACACTCTTTCAAACCTCTTCTTAACCCAAAGATTACTGTCAGAGCCACTATACATTGCTTCTCACAGGTTGTTTGTTATATTTCTATACCACCCAATAGCCAATCTTCTCTGGGAGGCTCATCGCAGTTTACTTATTTTAGGGCACAATCCTATACATGTTTAGACAGGAAAAAGTCTTACAATTCCCAGCATTCCCCAGCCAGCATGTTGGGAGTTGTAGAGCTTTTCTCTCTCTAAACATGCATGGGATTGCATCCTTAAAAACGTAAAAGAATGTTTATAGGACAAGTACAGTCACAATGGATGTGGTTGTACTTATTACAGAATGTGTGCAACTCATAAGTGTTCAACAACATTTACTATCTAACTGGATGGCAATGCACGGGATGTGGCAGTACACTGACATTTTGTGCTTAGGCACATGCTTTACATGCGTGTGCACCAGAGTCAAGATGTGTCCTGGCTAGGCGAGATGCCCACAGAAAGGAACCTGCAACACATATACTCACAAATGGTTCAGCGTCTTGTAGAGAGGGTTCAAGTCTGGAAAAGCTGGGTCAGGTCCAGGAGAGCAGGGTCACAGCAAAACAAGGAATTGTCAGAAGCGTACTGTAGGGGCTACTGACTGGAGTATTTCCTCACAGGGAGAGCTGTTGTTCCAGCAAAAGGAGTACAAGCAATTGAGGCCTTAAGCAGGCTGGACAGACTCCACCCCAATATACGCTAGCTGTAGCCCTTAAAAGGACCATGGATATTTCTATAGCCTCTTGCTCCTATGTGGCTGAAGGACAGGAGAAACCATGGAGGAGCAATCTTCAGGGTCTGAGGTTTAAGGGGAGGGCTATATTTTCAGGCCTGGAAGGTATATGAGGGGATGCCAAGGCTTCTCACTGAACCAAGGTGACCAGTGGCTCATCAGACTCTTGAGTTTGCCTCAGGGTGCTGCTGAACCTCCAAGCCTGGGCTCATGTCAAAGATGCATCTGCTCTCCACTCAGGGAATTAACAATAACCAGAGAGAGAGTTGGAGCCTGAATAACTCTAATGCACATACGTGCATGCTGTTATGGCACATGTCAGGGATAAGCTGGCATCCCTTGAAACAGGCAAGATGTGATTCAAACATGCTGTACAAGTCAAGGCTTAGTATGTTGTAATTAATTAGTAATTAGTAGTAATTAGTATGCTGCACTAATTGAAACTTCTGAACTATTTTCAAAAGCAGTCCCAAGTTTAACATATTGCAGTATTCCAACTGAGAGGCTACCAGAGCATGGATAACCATGCTTAAACTAAAAATCAGTTGGAGAGAGGTTGGCAAGCCTCAAGAACCAGCTGATAGACTGCATTAGGCTTTGAGGATCACATTCTGTATGGGCACATCAGACTAATTTCAAACCAAGCATCTCAGTTCAGTGATCTGCTCCAGGTCCAGGCGCTTTGATACATGTACAAAGCTCCTCTTCCTCTAACAATTTCTTCAATGGAGAAAGCAAACCCACATGCACATGTTTATTTTAATTTTTGCAAATAAATCTGCTCTCCTACATTTAATTAAATGCACAGTCATTACATTGAAGAGACCTGTGTTCACCCAGGAGCACACATAAATCTCTGGATCGAGGTAAAGGATACTTGAGGTACTTTTGGAAGACCCATTATCAACTGCACTCTCTAATAACCGTCAATGTTTGAACATCCCAAAGAGCATAACGCTTTGCCAATATTTGGCTACTCAGAGGTAAACGCCATTGAGTCCAATAAGACCTATTCCCAGGTCTTATGTAGGACTATAGTCTTGGGCTGCCAGGATAAAGTACCATTGAAATCAGTGGGAGTAGACATGCATAGGATTACACTGTTAGACTCCTCCTCTGACCTTCAAATCTCTATCTACTATTCCCACTGCTTTGACTTAGGATAAAAGGAAAGCCAAGAAAGCTACGGTTGGTATTTGTAATTTTTTGCATTCATGTTCAGAAAATATTCCCAAATTTCTACTAAGAAGCAAACTATTTAGGAAAGTTTATCTATATCCTGTTTTTGAACTTGGTCTGTCTGGGTAGCTAAGGATGGAAATGGGGGAAGAGTTGAGTAGGACAGGACAGATTCTGTACTAATGATAGACCTTCTTGCAGAAAATAGTGGGTGTCAAACTAACGGTCTGCAGTTCTGTGATAGAGATGATGATGGAGCAAATTTGTTTTCTCTTGCTCCAGAGCCATAAGACCTCAGCCAATGTGTTCAGATAACAAGGAAAATGATTTAGACTAAATATTGGGAAGAATTTCCTGACAGTACAAGCTGTTCAACAACAGAAAAGACCACCTCAGAAGATGGTGGACTCTCCTCCATTAGAGATCATTAAGGTGAGGTGGACAAATGGAAAACTACTCAATTTCCAGGAGTTTATTGGACACTTGTCATGAACTTGATGCTCACTAATGAGATTTACCAGGTAGAGAAATATCAATCTCATCCTCTTTCTTTCCCACAAAGGCACATCATTGTTCTTTCACACCCAACTATTTATTTAAGAGCAAGATTTCCAAGAATGCTTGTGAACATTCTTTTTGCACTTTGTCAACTGAGACTTATATTCTCATTCCTTGACTTCTGCCAGCTGTTTTAGGGATGTCTCTGTGGACAAAAACATCTTGTCTCCATAACTGCAAACAAATAACTCCATAACAGAGTTATTCCAATATCAATCTGGAGAGGCTACCGAAGTTTTCAAGTAATATGTTTTACCCAGGACCTGTTATTAAATGCATTTTATTACTTGTATGATGTGGTGCAGAATTTCTGCCAATGCTGCAATTTGATCAGTGCCTGACAGTTGGCACTGCTGTGACGGTTTTCCCCATTTCTTGCAGAAAATCAGTCCGCTACAGAGCTAACTTCAAATAGACATTTCACAGAAATTGGCTACTTCTAAAAAATGGACATTGGGAAGCAGGTTTCTACATGTTCTATTGCAAAGTAGCCGATGTGGAGTTTCACACATCCTGAAATGTCCCCTGACCCTCTCCACCTCTGCGGGAGGCATTGCTGCTTGTGGTTAATATTGTCATTATGGTTATATATAATTTAGAGCACCTATGCTAACTAGGTACTGTAAATCAAAAGAAATATGACTCAGCCAGAGCCAGCCTATTTGTAGTGAGGATGCAGTACAAAGAGTGCTTCAAGCAGTGCTTGTCTCCTCCTGAAAATGCCTTTCCTTGCACTCCCCCCCACCCCCACCCCAACAATAGTGGAGAATTCTTAACCTCTCTCTAATGCATGGTTCCGGAGCAAGTTAGTGGAGTATGTAATGGCATGCTGGTTCCAGACATTTCTAGATGGTCCCAGCAATTCTAGATGCATTTCAGTCTGGGTTTAGAATCAGGTTGTGGGACAGAAATCGCACTGGTGGCCATTTCTGTTTTCTCTTCAGATGTTCTCTCTCTCTCTCTCTCTGTGTGTGTGTGTGTGTGTGTGTGTGTGGGAGAGACTAACAGTGCAATCCTATGCATGCATAGATGGCATGCCCCAGTCAGCATGCTGGGACTTGTAGGCCTTTTTCCTGTCTAAGCATGCATAGGATTGCACCCTAACTCTTTTAGTTCTTCTAGACCAGTCGTGGGGCAACGTGTGTCCCTCCAGATGTTTTGGCTGACAACTCCCATGATCCCTCACCATGGTCTATGCTGGCTAGGGCTAATGGGAATTGTAGGCCAAAACATCTGGAAGACCACAAGTGCCCCCTCCCCCATTCTAGAGCCTTAGTGGCATTCAGAAGTATTGACCACCAGATTTTATTGGATTACCTGCAATGGAATGAGAGGCAATGCAGAGATGCTTGTTAGGATTCTTGAACAAAGGGCTACAACTGACTGGAGCATCTGCTGAACTAAGTTCTTGAAAACACTAAAGTTTTAAACACTCAGCAATTGTGGCATCAAGAGACAGGTGAGGCAGAAGAAGAGGTGAAGCAAGGCTGAAAGTGACCATAGCTGAGCAGGAGCTGATCTCTTAGTTAGGGACTTTGCAAGCTGCCTTATACCATGTAAGGCCATTGGGCCATCTAGCCCAGTATTGCCTACTCTGATTGGTAGCAGCTCTCCAAGGTCTTAGGAAGAGGTCCTTCACGTCCCTTGCTACTGAGCCTTTGAACTGGAGAGATGCCAAGGGGATCATCTGTGTCACGGATGGGGAACCTCTCACTGCAAGGGCTGAATTCAATTTCAGAGAAGCTCTCGGGATTGGCATTCCAGTGTTGGGTGGTGCCAATGGCATAAAGGGACAAAAATACAAAAAACAACCCCAGCATTTTGTAGCGTTAAGCTCTTACGGCCAGTAACTAAGTCTTTGGAGAGGCATTTCAGCCTTTTAGAACTGGGGAAAAACTGCACAAAGGCTGGAAATCCACCAAACAGTCAGTGGTTGGGCGAAAGGGGTGGGGCCATGGAAAATGGAGTGGGGCCAGCTGGAGACCCCTAGGGGGCTAGATTTGGACCTCAGGAAGGCCAGATTTGGCCCCTGGGCCTGAGGTTCCCCACCCCTAATCTGCATGTGAAGCAGCCCCCCTCCCCCATAGTTACTCAGGCCAGTGAACAAGCTTAATCCAGAACCTTTTCTAGTGGCCAGTTACTGTCACTGCCCTGCTCTGGCCTATTGGTGCAGGAAGGTGGGCCTGGCCTTCCTGCAGTTCCCTTCATTGGCCAGAGCTGGGTGGTGGCATATAGACTCCTATCCCTCAGGTCACCAAGGCAAGACCTGCTATGGCAGGGCTGTGGCTCTCCAGATGTTGCTGGACTATATCTCCCATCATCCCTGGCCATTGGGCATGCAGGCTGGGACTGATGGGTGTTGCAGTCCAGCAACATCTCGAGGGCCACAGATTCCTCAGCTCTGCACTTTGGACTCCAGTCCTGACACCAGGGCATGATTCTATAAAGCAGTTCTGGGCAAACTGTCAGGACTTACTAGTTCTTTTCCTATTCCCTCTCTCCCCAGCCAACAGTCCCTCATAATGCAATGACAGAACCCTTTTCAGACATTCTACATTCATGGCCAGCCATCCAGAGCTGTGGCTCGTTCAACCACTTCGATCCAACTGGCAATTTCCCACATTAGTTTTCATTTATTCTTTGGGGGGGGGGGTGTTTTACTAATTTTCCTCCAAGACCAATTATACACACACACACACACACACACTTACACTTACACTTTAAAACCAATTGCTGATGTTTAAAGATCTGGCCATTTTGAACTCCAATGAATTAAAGCCTGGGAAGGAAACTGCAAACTTGGACAGCAAGTTGTTCCAATAAAATGGCTCTTTTTATGGGCAAAACCATGATGAGTTTTCTCCTAGTAATCCCTTTTCAGTCCTGGTTCCTGTGAGAATCCCCACCGTGAAGGTGAATCATTCTGAAAGGAACAAGTTTGGGAACAAATACATTGAGTCAGTTCTAGAGCCAGAAAAATGTGATTGGGATCTTGTTTCAGATGTTTTTAATAACCAAGCTGTTGCCTCAATACTATTCATATGGGGGGGGGGGGACACCACTCCATATTTTACTTTTTTGCAAGATGTACTTCTTCTTGAAGTGTGTGACTAAAGCAGCCTTCCCCAACCTGGTGCCCTCCAGTTCTGTTGGACTACAACTGCCATAGCTGGCTAGGGGATTAAGGGAGTTGTAGTCCAGCATATCTGGAGGGCTCTGGGCTGGGGAAGGCTGGACTAAAGCATACAGCAACAGTGGTCTGGATACTATGCTTCTGTTAATGCAGCCCAAGATTGCATTAGAGTCTGTTTCCCGCCTCCCAGCTGTCTGTTTCCCGCCTCCCAGCTGAGCAGAGCAGAGCAGAGGAAGCTGCTGCAGCTGGTCCAGGGACTACAGAAGCAAGCAAGCTCCCAGAGAGCGAGTGACCAGAGCGAGTGAACAGGGGGAGGAAACAGGAGTTGGCCAGGGGAGTTGCAGTGGTTGAAGAGACAAAGGAGACAAAGGAGACAGAGGCTAAGAGGTAAGTGGGCTGCAGGAAGCCCAGGGGGCTGCCCTTTATCCTTCTGAGTGGCTGTGAGCTCACCAGGTGCTTCTGAGAGCTCCAACTGAATTGGGGGTGTGTGGCCTGAGTACTCCCAGCAGCTGGGTGGGTGGGAAGCTTCAGTCTGTTTCCTGCCTCCCAGCTGAGCAGAGCAGAGCAGAGCAAGCGGCTCCAGCTGGTCCGGGGACTACAGAAGCCAGCAAGCTCCCAGAGAGCGAGCGACCAGAGCGAGAGAACAGGGGGAGCAAACAGGAGTTGGCCAGGGGAGTTTGGCAGGGGAGATCAAGGGGGAGGCCCCTAACATTTTTTTTCATTTTTTATTTTATTTTATTTTGTAACTAACTTTTTTCCATTTATTTGTCTTGTAACACACACTTCCACACCAGTGGGACTCTGCTTTTAACCTCTATTGAGTAGAGGAACAGGCACAGGCTAGTCTAGAACAATCACAAAGCTAGACACAAAAAGGGAAAAGAAGCAATGGAAGGACAGGACTCTCCAGTGGTGGTGAACTGCAAGGTGTGTGCAATGTTTGATTTCTTGCCTGAGAACAACATGGCTTACACCTGCAACAAGTGCAAGTTGATCACGCTGCTGGAACAAAAAGTAAGTGGACTGGAGCAGCGACTGTCGACCCTCCGGGGAATAAGAGAACACGAAGAGTTCTTGGACAGAATGGGGGAACTACAGCAGCAAAGGGAAGACCAGAAGCTTGAAGAGCAACAGCAAGATGAGGCAGTGGGAAATGCTAAGGTGAAGAAAAATGGAGTAGAGGATACTCCTTGGAAAAGGGTGACCGTTAGGAGAAGAAGAACTAGACGCCACTCTGCACCAGTGGAAGCAGTGGAGCTGTGGAACTGATTCCAGGTACTTGCGGATGAGACTGGAGGACAGCCTGCAGAGGAAGAATCACAGGGGAACCTACGTGAGAGTGAGCAAGAGGCTGAAGGTCAGTCAAACAGAGGCAATGAAACCCAGGCCTACAACAAGAAGAAGAGAAGAGTGGTAATAGTGGGAGACTCCTTGCTGCATGGGATCGAGACCCAAGTATATCGCGAAGACCCGTGGACTCGCCAGGTATGTTGTCTCCCAGGAGGATGAATTAGAGACGTGACTGAAAGGTTGCCTGCACTCATAAAGCCCACTGACAGGTATCCCTTTCTTCTCATCCATGTGGGAACAAATGATACCGCCAAGCGAAGCTACGAAGAAATCACGTCAGACTTTGAAGCTTTGGGAAGGAAACTCAAGAACTTTGGGGCCCAGATAGTTTTCTCATCCATCCTTCCAGTAGTTAAAAGAGGGATAGAAAGGGAATGAAAAATACTATGGGTGAATGACTGGCTACGAAGGTGGTGCTGACGAGAGAGATTTGGATTCTGGGACTACGGGCTATACTTCCTGGAAGATGGGCTGTTGGCAAGGGACGGGTTGCACCTCACAAAGGCTGGGAAGAATGTGTTTGGCCACAGCATGAAGAACTTCATCAGGAGGGCTTTAAACTGAATCCTACGGGGAAGGGAGATGTAATGTTGGGGGTAACAATGGACGTAGGCGCATGCACTGCAATGGAGAGAACAGCTCTGATAGCGCCCAATAATAGTCTTCAGACACATGTAGGAAGAAAGCCAGACTATGAAGCACATGGTCTTCGATGTCTATATACTAATGCCCAGAGTATGGGAAACAAACAGAACGAACTTGAACTCTTAATACAGGAGGGAAATTATGACTTGATAAGTATAACTGAGACTTGGTGGGATGACTCTCATGACTGGAATACAGCACTTGAAGGATATAACTTGTTCAAAAAGAACAGGAGGAACAGAAAGGGAGGTGGGGTTGCACTGTATGTGAAAAATGCATATCTCTGCACAGAAATACAAGAGGATGAGCTTGGTAGCCCCATCGAGAGCATCTGGATCAAAGTAAATGGAGCAAAGAATAAAAGGAACCTGGTGGTCGGAGGCTACTACCAGCCACCCAACCAAGGAGAAGACAAGGATGAAACTTTTAAAAAGCAAATAGCCAATGTTTTAAGGAAGCATGATGTAGTAGTAATGGGGGACTTCAATTTCCCCGATATTTGTTGGGAGACAAATTCTGCAAAACATGGCCCCTCCAGGAAATTCCTGACTTGTGTGGCGGATAACTTCCTCCTACAGAAAGCAGAGGAAGGAACTAGAGGATCGGCTATCCTAGACTTGATCCTAACCAACAGAGATAACTTAGTGGATAAAGTAGCAGTTACAGGAACTCTGGGGGAAAGCAACCATGTTGTACTTGAGTTCTTGGTTCTAAGGGAAGCAAAAGCCGAGTGCAGTCAAACGCGTACCCTGGATTTTAGGAAAGCTGATTTTAATAAACTCAGAACAATGATCAGTAAGGTCCCATGGCAAGCGATGCTAATGAGAAAAGGAGTCCAAGATGGGTGGGAGCTTTTAAAAAAGGAAATTCTCAAGGCACAATCACAAACAATTCCAACAAGAAGAAAAGGTGGAAGACAACAGAAGAAGCCAATGTGACTTCACAAAAAGCTTAGGGATGACCTGAAAACAAAAAAGGACACATATAGGAAGTGGAAAGATGGCCAAGTAACAAAGGAAGAGTACAGGCAGGCAGCACAGAATTGCAGGGATGGCGTCAGGAAGGCTAAAGCTGAGAACAAGCTGAGGTTAGCGAGGGATGCTAAAAACAACAAAAAGGCTTTCTTCAGCTACGTGCATAGTAAAAGGCAGAGGAAAGAAATGGTTGTTCAGCTATTAAATAAGGATGGCAAAACGATAACAGATGACAAAGAAAAGGCAGAGGTGCTCACTTCCTACTTTGGCTCAGTCTTCTCCCAAAAGAGGGTCTATGACCCCCTTGGCAAAAATGAAGTACAGACTGAAGGGGCAGGATTGCAGCTTGAGATTGATAGGCATATGGTCAAGGAACACCTAATTACTTTGAATGAGTTCAAATCTCCAGGGCCAGATGAACTGCATCCTAGAGTCATAAAGGAACTGGCAGAAGCTCTCTCAGAACTGCTGTCTATTCTCTTTGAGAAATCATGGAGGACGGGGGAAGTGCCAGATGGCTGGAGGAGGGCTAATGTTGTCCCTATCTTCAAAAAGGGTAAAAAGGAGGAACCTGGGAACTACAGACCAGTCAGTCTGACATCAATCCCTGGGAAAATTCTGGAGCAGATGATAAAGCAATCCATCTGGAAGCACCTTGAAAACAATGCCGTGATTACTTGAAGCCAACATGGATTTGTCAAAAGCAAGTCCTGCCAGACAAATCTGATCTCATTTTTTGATCAAGTAACCTCCCTTGTAGACTGTGGGAATGCTGTAGACATCATATACCTCGACTTCAGCAAAGCTTTCGACAAAGTGCCCCATGATCTCCTGATGAGCAAACTAGCTCAAAGTGGGCTAGATGAAACAACGATCCGGTGGATCCACAGTTGGCTACAGAATCGGACTCAAAGAGTGCTTATCAATGGGACCTTCTCAAACTGGAGAGAGGTAACGAGTGGGGTACCGCAGGGCTCAGTCCTGGGCCCAGTGCTCTTCAACATTTTTATTAATGACTTGGAGGAGGAGGAGGTGCAGGGAATGCTGATCAAATTTACAGAGGACACAAAATTGGGCGGGATAGCTAATACTTTGGAAGACAGAAACAAAATTCAAAGTGATCTGGATAGACTGGAGCACTGGGCAGAAAACAACAGAATGACATTTAATAGGGATAAATGCCAAGTTCTGCACCTAGGAAAAAGAAACCAAATGCACAGTTACAAGATGGGGGATACGTGGCTCAACAACACTACAAGCGAGAAAGATCTTGGAACTGTTGTCCATCACAAGCTGAATATGAGCCAACAATGTGATGTGGCTGCAAAAAAGGCAAATGCTCTTTTGGGCTGCATTAATAGAAGTATAGCTTCCAAATCCCGGGAAGTACTAGTTCCCCTCTACTCGGCACTGGTTAGGCCTCATCTGGAGTACTGTGTCCAGTTCTGGGCACCATACTTGAAGAAGGATGCAGACAAACTGGAAGGGTTCAGAGGAGGGCAACAAAGATGATCAGGGGACTGGAAACAAAGCCCTATGAAGAGAGACTGAAAGAACTGGGCATGTTTAGCCTTGAGGACAGAAGACTGAGGGGAGAGATGATAGCGCTCTTCAAGTACTTGAAAGGTTGTCACAGAGAAGAAGGCCAGGATCTCTTCTTGATCATCCCAGAGTGCAGGACACAGAATAATGGGCTCAAGTTACAGGAAGCCAGATTCTGGCTGAACATCAGGAAAAACTTCCTGACTGTAAGAGCAATACGACAATGGAACCAATTACCTAGGGAGGTGGTGGGCTCTCCCACACTGGAGGCATTCAAGACGAGGCTGGACAGCCATCTGGCAGGGATGCTCTGACTTGGATTCCTGCATTGAGCAGGGGGTTGGACTCGATGGCCTTGTAGGCCCCTTCCAACCCTACCATTCTATGATTCTATGATTCTATAAGCTTTCTTAGCTGCCACATCATACTGCTGGCTCATATTCAGCTCGTGATCTACTAAGACATCTAGATCCTTTTCACATGTGTTGCTGCCAAGTCAGGTCTCCCCCATCCTATACTTGTGTCCTTGATTGGGGTTTTTTTTGGATGGATGGCTGTAAATGCAAGACTGTACATTTATCTGTGTTGAATTCATCTTATTAGATTTGACTTAGTGTTCCAGCCTGTCTAGATCCTTTTGAATCTTGATCCTATCTTCTATGGTGTCCACTATCTCTCCTAGCTTCAGGTCATCTGCAGATCTGATAAGCAACCCCTCTACACCCTCAACCAAGTCATTTATAAAAATGCTGAGCACCATAGGGCCTACGACAGAGCTCTGTGGTACTCCACTCGAGACCTTCCTCCAGGAGGATGCTGAGCCATTAATTAGCACTTGTTGAGTATGGTTGCTCAACCAGCTGTGGATCCATCTAATCGCATTATTGTCCAACGCATATTTTACCATGTTGTCAACAAGGATATCATGGGAAAACTTGTCAAATGCTTTGCTGAAATCCATGATCTACCAAATTTGTAACTGATCTACCAAATTTCTCCAGAAAAAAAGGAGATAAGAGGCTTTTCTACGTGAGGCTTTTAACCCGCCACTTTACTGAGGCTTCTGCTTCCAGATTATTTGTGGGATTAAGATCAGCTCCTTTACATGTGTTTTTTCCAGGGGTTTTCTTTCATTGTTTTTCTATATATTTCATTACACAACCACTAGGTGGTGATCTAGTATAGTGGAATTGCACAATAAACCAGGTTTTCATGCTGCCATTCACAAAAATACCAGACTTTCCTCATTAGGAAAAAAAACCCCAACAACCCTGCTATAATGGCTGCAAAGCATGGGAGAGGCCCTGGAGGATGGTGACATCATGTAAAGCACCCACAAACTACCATGAGCGAGGAATCATGAGTGCACAATAAATTCCTCATGTAGAAAGGCTGAAGGTTGGTCTGGCATGACTTGTTCCTGACAAACCCATGTTTCCTTCTAGTAATCCATGCTTTATTTTCTAGATGTTCACAGACTGACGGCTTAATTGAGAATTTTGCCTGGCTGACTGGTCTGTAGTCTCCTGGATCTGCCTTTCCCCCCTCCTTGAAGATGGCTGGGATCAACATTTTCCCATCTCTACTCTTCTGGCAGCTCGCCTGTTCTCCAGGAGTTCTCAAAGATCACAGGTGATGACTCTGAATGAACATCTGCAAGTTCCTTCAGCACCTGGGGATGTAGTTCATCTGGCCCTTGAGACCTGAACGCATTTAAAGTAGCTAAGCGCTCTCTAACCATGTCCTTACTTATTCTGGGCTGCAAATCCCTCTGTATATCATTTGTTCTACTTGTCCCAGGCAGAACACAGCTCCCTTTGTAGGAGAAGACTGAGGCAAAATAGGAGTTGAGTAGTTTATCTCCATTGCCTCTGAGCAGTTCAACATCTTCCCTATGCAGCAGACCTACCCCTTCCTTGATCTTCTTCTTGCTCCTAACATAGCCAAAGGAACCCATTCTGTTGTTTTTAGCATCCCTTGTCAGCCTCAGCACATTCTGGGCTTTCACCTTCCTGACACCAACCTTGCAGGTTTGGGGAAACTCTACTGTACTCCTATGTCCTTCCTTGCCTCTCCTATATTTATTCATTGCATTTATATCCCGCCTCTTTTCCTCTTGCAAGGAACCCAAGGCAGTGTACATAATCCTCCTCCTCTCCATTTTATCCTCACAACAACAACCCGGCGAGGTAGGTTGGGCTGAGAGTCTGCAACCGGCCCAAAGTCACCCAGTGAGCTTCCATGGCCGAGTGGGAACTAGAACCCGGATCTCCCAGCTTCCAGTCCCAACACTCTCACCACTACACCACACTGCCTCTATACATATCCCTTTTGCATCTCAACTCATCAGAGAGCTCCCTGTGCAGCCTCCCTGTGTTAGGCTTCGTTAAATGTCCCGTTTTTCCTGCTCATGGGAATAGTCCGTGACATGCCTTCAGTATTTCAGTTTTCAGGATCTCCCATCACTCAGGAGCTCTTTGTCCTTTCAGGATTTCTAGCCATGGGATCCCACCCAGCTTTTCCCTGAGCTTTTTTAAAATTGGTTTTCCTGAAGTCCAAGGTACACATTGGACTAAGCACCATTATCACAAATTCCAAGACGACATGGTCACTTACTTTCCCCTAAGGTTCCTGCCACTTTCACATCATCTACCATTTCTTCCCTGTTGGTCAGGATTAAAACCAGGACAGCAGTTCCCCTTGTTCCTTCTTCCATCTTCTGAGATATGAAATTGTCAGAGTTAGACTTTGCAGAGTTAGACTTCCATCACATGTCAGGATAGTTGAAAATCCCTTTTACTGCTATTGCTTGACTCTGTGCAAGTTTTGTCATCTGTTCCTGGAAAACACCATCCACATCTTCCAGCTGGCTGGGCAGCCTGTATTACACAACAGTATTGCTCTTGTTTCTCCCTCCCTCTGTAAATGCTTTCAACAGGGCATCCATTCTGAAATCATGAATTTCCAAACAGGTGTATTCATTCCTTACATATAATGCTACCCCCCCCCTTCATGTTGGACCTATCCCTTTTGAACATGGTATACCTTTCAATGCCTATATTCTAATCATGAGTCTCATCCCACTATCATCATATAACAAGGAGCCATGGACAGAAGAGAAAATGTGGGTAGTTTACTTGCTCTACATGAACAATGCTCCTATTGGAGGTAACTGGGTGAAGCCAGTGATGAGCTTTCAGCATCTACTATATAGCTTTTGCCGTTTTATTTTATAGGTCACAGAATTAAAGATGGGCAAAACCTACCTTGGTCTGGTTCGCGTGCCGCTCACTGGACCCCCATTGGCCACCCCCCTGCTCGCTGCATGTGGTGAGTCACCAGGTGATCCATGAGCACCTGGCAAGCAGCTGCCCACCCGATCCCTTGCTGAGCCACAAAAAGGTGGCTCAGCCTTTTTTTGTAAAGGCCAATTTGCAAATGGAGGCCACAAAGAGGTCATTTATGCAAGATTATAGCTGCCATTTGCATAAAATTGGCCTTTACGAAAAAGGCTAAGCCGCCATTTTGTGGTTCGATGAGGGATCGGGGATCCCTGTATTTGCACAACTCAGGGAGTGCTGAGTCAGGCAAGCACAGGGATCTGCGGACTGGCGTCATCCCTACACACATGCCCACAATATTCCTACACACCAACACTCTACTGGATATAATGTAGTAGTCAAAGAACTAAGGGGTTGGTGCAACGGAGCAGGATCTTGGGCTGATATTAATGCTGGCTTGGATCTCTGAGAAGACACTAGAAATGAGAACCTGCAGCCTGTGAGATAGCGGAACAGGAAACGAATCTGTTGGAAGGTCCAACTCACTGCCTGGCTAGCATTATTTCTCTTAGGTTTGCCTATTCCTGATCTCTCTTACTGGGGTTGCAGCTGCATTGCTAGCAAAATGGCAAGCAGTATCCCGATTAGCGAAATAGAAATGAATAAAAGAGACATAGAAACACAGCTCTACCAAATGGCATGTCCAGAAAGATCAGGACTTTGTTTGGAAGAATGGGGGCTTTGTAGTAGTAGTTACCCATTAGCTTGGTGGACCTCAATGAATACATTCTGCATGAACCCTTTTTTTCTGTCCAGACTTTCTTAGGAGAAGAGGTGGTGACCTAAACATGAATGGCTCAAAATACTGATGAGCCATGCACAGTTTCTGATGGGTGTCCTTGGAATTCTCTAGTCCTTTTAATGGTTCCACAGTCCACAGAACTGAATGGAGAACCCCCACGTTGTGTTTGTAACCGCTTTGATAATAGCAGCTTGTTTGGTCTGTCTTGCTGAGCACAGTAGTTTCTATTTGGTTCTTTAAACAAAAAATCCCTTTAGCATTGTGGGATGACAGCACACTACATGCCCCTAGTGAGAAGTCATTAGATCCTTGGTGTGAGGTTTGGGAAAATTTTTACAGGGCGAGCAAAGCTATAGTAACACTGCATTAAGAAAACATTGGAAGAAATTATTGTGGGAAGAATGATGGCAACATTTTAGAATAGGCATAATCCCCTACATGGGGAGATTGCGACAAACAGAGGACAGTGCTGGGCTCCCTTCCATTCTGATTCATAACTAATATTCATCTAATTGGAGAAGAACTGCAGCATGCTGCCATTCTTGCAGATCACAACCAACAGTAACAAATAAACAACCACAGGAGTGAATGGGATCACTCTGTTCTCTACTAGAGATTTAAGCAATGATGTCTGCTAAACAAAATGAACTTCTTGCAACAACAATAAAATATGGGGCAAACAGCTTACTGGGAGTGCAAGAACATCCTATTGGGCATTTAGAAAACCCTTTGCAGGGTCCTGAGCAGCTGAACACACAGGAGGTAAAGCCAAGGCTGGTATCAGCGGTCAGCACCATCAGGCACTTGCCAGTGGCCCATGACTTCAAGAGGGCCCACTGCAGACCCCTCTGCTGTGTGGAAGCAACAACCTGGCAGTGAGCCTATGAGGACACTGCTCCCAGGCAATGTCAGGTGATGTCATGCTCTTGTGGCATCATCACTAGGCACTGGGAAACCATCCCAAGCAGGAATTCTTTGCTGGCAAGGAGGAGGTGTGGCCACAACAGTCTTGGTCGCTTCAAAGTGCCCCCAACCAGCTGGTGGCTGAGGTAACTCAAGGGGAGAGAAAAACAGAGGAGACAAAGGCTGGGAGAAGGCAAGGAGCGCAGAGGGACAAGATGGTGTGGGTGTGGGTATGTAAGCGGGTGGGTGTATATCCAAAGATATACACTGGCGCTTGTCTTTGCTGCTACTCTGCGGGGGGGGGGGGGGGCAAGGACATAACTGTTCCCCAATGATAGGTGCAAAGGACTTCTCCATTTATTGCTATTACCCAGGGGGAGTTTTTTTTTTGTAAAACTTCATTGAAAGTGGAAATTTAAGGTCTTTGTGTCTCTATCTTTCATTTATCTATGCGGGAAGAGGGGGGAACAACAGGAAGAGAGTCAGAACAAGTGGAGAGCAGTGAGGTGAGCGGGGAGGAAAAGGCACACACGATTGTCACAGGGCAGGGAAAGGAGAGCCAGGAGAAGAAGGGGAACCAAAAGTATTTATTTAGACCATAGACCTTTCCTGAGGGCCGCATTCCATTTCAGATAAGCTCTTGGGGGCCACATTCCAGTGGTGGGTGTGGCCAAAGGCAACAAAGGCAGGATCAAAAATACAAGCATGTTTGAGTTAAAGCTCTTACTGCCCATAACCACAGGAGAGGCATCTCAACCTTTTAGAATGGGGAAAAAACTGCACAAAAGCTGGGAAACCACCAAACAATGGGTGGCTGGCGAAAGGGGAAGGGGGTGTGGCCATCTGGGGAACTCCGGCAGGCTGAATTGGGGCCCTGAGTGTTATGTATTAGGGGGAGGGTACTGTGGGTTAGTTCTTGTTTTGAACCTTGGCAGCTCCTGTAGAGTTGGGAGTAGCAGCAGTGGGTGGAGCTTCTGCTAAGTTCCGCCGTTCTGTGTGTGATAAATAAAGGACCGTTGTATTTAGGGCCTGCTGAGTCTTACAGTCATTCTCTGGCCATCTGGGAAACCCCGGGGGGCTGAATTGGGAGCCTGAGAGAGCCAGATTTGACCCCAGGCCAGTGGTTCTGCATTCCTGGCTTAGGGCTTCATATCCCATCCATGGTAGAGCAATATTTATGAAAACCTATGAATACTGTGTAAAGATTTGCACAAATCAGTGTCATCTCTTATATATACCCCAATCTGTGCAGTGCAATCCTATGCACGTTGGCTCAGAAGTACCACTGTGTTCAATGTGGGCCTTGCTTCCTAATGAGTGTATTTGAGACCGCAGCCTCTGGGGTTGAATCTGGCAACTTGAAGGATGAAAACACTGTTAATGTCAGTGGAGGCTGGTGGCTCCAATGTCAGTGGGGCAGTGAATCCTCTCCAGGTTTCAGTCAGAACTTTAAGGGTGCTTTGCATCTTGAATCGCTCCGTTAGAGTTCTGACTGAAACCCTGAGTGGATTCACCACCCCACTGACATCACTGCCACCAGCATCCATTAGTCATGAAAGTACAGGAGGGGTAAGGAGGCCATGCCAAAGGGGATGCAGCGGTACTCTGCTGCCCTAGGGCCACAAAAGCCTGGAGCCAGCCCTGGGTCAACTGTAAGTCCAGGCAGGATAGAAACCTGAGCCTGCTCAAATTCTGGGAGAGGTTAAGGATTGGAGCCAAGTGGACTGCTGGGACAGCTATACAAAAGTCCAAGATGGAGGCAGAGGTAGCTGCAAACCAGGGTCTGGAACCAGTTAGGTTAGGTCCTAGTCAGGGCAGCAAGTACACGAGAGAATTTGAAGGCAGGAAGAGCTGAGGTTGCAGCCAGGAAAACTATCCAAACATGATAACCAATATCAGAGAGAACAAAAGCCAAGATTAGGGGTCAGGCAGTCTGTCCATGGAGGAGGAAGTGGGAACTTAAGGAGCAGGGAATGTAGGTTGGAAAACACAGAGAGGAAGCTTGAACTCAATTTTTAAAATTTATTTAATTAATTAAACTCCTCATAAAATATGTTATTGATTGATTGATGTGATGTGATTTGTACCCCATCTTTCCACCAAGAAAATGGTGCTCAAGACAGCAATACATTTCTCTAGGCGTTTTTGGTAGAGTGATGAGCAGGCAAAGACTTAGGCCTCACCTGGGAGTATTTATAACCAGGCGAAGTCACCAGTACTCAAGGGGCTGCCTGGAAGGTGCGGCTGTGCATTCCCCTTCTATTCTGTAGCCTTGAGTGACTCCCCACATGGGGAACCAATTGCCCAAACCAGGAGGCACGTGGCATGAATTCCCACTCAATATTCAGCTTCTAGAGTGCGATAGAGAAGTAATTTGTAATATAAATACTTCTAGAGAAGTAATTTGAGGTGGAGGGTGGATAACTACAGAATAGGGGTGGCCCTGGCAATCTACAGCCTGAGGGCCACCTACATGAGGCCCCCGGCCTAATTACATGCAGCTTTTGGCCTAATTTTATGCAGGTGATGGGAGCCTGGAGGGAGAGAAGAGGGGAAAGTTGGGATGAGGACAGGGGGGGGGGGCTGAAACAGATAGAACAGTGGAAAGAGGGCAGGGGAGACCCTCTACAAGCAATCAGTTCAGACCTCTGGAGAGGAAGGAAAAAACATGGGGGAGGGAGAAGCCAAAAAGGATGAAGTGATGGAAGGAGTAGGAACCAGTCCTCTGCAAGTCATCATTTCAGACCTTTGGCAAGAGTGATCTCTCCCTTCCGCAGCTGCCTGCTGGTGGGAGAGGCAGAGAGAAAAGAGGGTGGCAGAGAGAAAGTGCCGGTGTGCTGTAGTGGATAGAGTGTTGGACTGGGACTCGGGAGACCTGGGTTCTAGTCCGCACTTGGCCATGGACCTCACTGGGTGATGTTGGGCCCAGTCACTGTCTCTCTCAGCCTAACCTACCTCACAGGGTTGTTAAGATAAAATGGAGGATCATGTAAGCCACCTTGGCTTCCTTTCAAGAGGAAAAAGGGCAGGATATAAATGGAAGAAAAATAAATAAATAAATTTAAAATAAATAAATGGAGAAGAAAGGGTAGTCCTACCCACTTTGGCTCCAGCCTCACCCACTTTTGATTGGCCCTGCCCACTGGTGGCATGTCTCCCCACTCCCCATAGAATACCCCCAAGGGAATGGAGCCTTCCCCAGACAAAAGGTTCCCCATCCAGCCTGCTATAGAAGGCGATCCAAAAGCCACACACCACTGGGTAAATTACCTGGAATGTTTGCAATGTACTCCAGCAGTGTACATTCCCTGTCATGCACAGCTTTTGGATTCCTGAGCGGTTGAACAGCACATTTAGTTTTACATTTGTACACTGCAAAACACTTCCAGGATTTGTGCTACATAAATATCATGTTTGCAAATGTTAGCTGTGGCCACCAAAACATCATCTATACCCTCAGCTTTTGTAATTACAAGCTCAGTGCTGAGCTCCAGAAATGACCTGGGACATATTGGCCACCAGACCTACAAATACACTCAACCACAGGTCTAAACCTCCATAGCTGATGTATATGAAACCGCACTGTACAGTAAGACTGAATTTTCCTGCACACATAACAAAGCATGTGCTATTTTTAGAATGTGCTGCTCTTAAGTGGACATTTTAAAGAGGAACCTACAAAAGTTAGGTGTACTTTCTGGTAGTAATTACCTCCTACAAAACGTGACTCATTCCTGCAGTTTGAATGTATACGTTTGATGTCCCAAAATCAGCAGTCTTATAAATAAATCTCTGAATCACAGACGGAAAGCCTTAAGTGTTCAAATATTTCTGGCTGCTCTGGAAAGCAGTTTTTGAGCTTAAGCTTTTAACTTCATAACAAAATTCCAAAGTAGCAATGTTGATATTTAAGGTAGGCAAATGTAGAGAGAAGGCAGGCTGCACTGAGAGAAGTGCATCAGCATCTTGTTCTTTGCCTTGTCTCATGCTTATAGTTTTGTAAACACCACCCAGCTGCAGAGTTGGATGTGAAGAGTACTGAGGCTGGCAGAGGTCTTTTATTGTGGAGGGGTGGTAGCTCAGTGTTACAACAAGGGATGCTGGAGAAATTTGAGAAGGACTCAAATGAGCTCAGAATTCTAAGAATCCAACCTGCAGAATCCACTGTGGAGTGACCCCCTCAGGCTGCGCAGAGTCCGTGGACTTTTGGATGTTTTTTACATTTCTGAAATTTACGCATATTTATTCATAGGAAAATAAGTAAGTTTCTGCTTAGGAAAAGTTGAATGGAACGGGGGATGATACGCTAAATGATACGTGCTAAGGTAAATTGTGTAAATTCTTACAGAACCTCTCATGTAATTATTTGCGCATTTTTCCACATGGTGAAAAAAAATTGCATCCTCCTATGACGGGACAAAAGGACAAAAGGCACCCGACAATCCATGAAACACAGAGGGAGCAGACTTTACACAGTCCATACACACATGCTTTCCAAGCGGAAGGTCTCAGGTCCAATTCCCCACATCTCCTCCTAAGGGTTAGAAAGGCTCCGTCTTAATCCCTGAAGAGCTGTTACCAAGAAGACTACCGGGCTCAATGGTGCAATGGTCTGACACCAGTACAAGGCAACAGCCCAGAGAGCTTTGGCTATTGAGCGGTGTAGAAATGTAACAAATAAATAAATAAAACAAGTAAACTTCCTATGTTAAACAGTCTCGGTAAACTGCATTACTAAAACAAAAAGGAGAAAGAGCTGGATTGTGGGCTTTTCTTAGGGCTCATAAAACAGAAACTAGAACAGAGTTGGGTGGGTCGATACAAGATAGTTAATGGACGGTAGTCAACAGATACAACTAAATGCAACTGTGTCGGTTGAGGCAGAGGGTGTGTTCATATGCAGTATTATCTGTCCAGCAAATTAACAGCAACTGGTGGCTGGAAAATGTAGATAACTTGTTTTCTCAAGCTAAATGGTGAATCTTACCCTCTGTGTTACACATAGACATGTGTGAATGAGCAAGGAGTCCTGGCCAGCACAGGATGGCAACAGACAAATCATGCAGACTACGTTACACAGTTGAGCTGTTTAAACTGTTTTAAATTTTGTATGTTAAACATTTTATGCTATGTTTTATTATCTTGTATTTGTAGTTTGTAATTTTTGTGAACGGCCCAGTGAATTTTGGCTGTTGAGCGGTACAGACATAAAGAAAGAAAGAAAGAAAGAAAGAAAGAAAGAAAGAAAGAAAGAAAGAAAGACAGGTGTTGTATATTATTGGGTACCATCCAGTCCTGTTCAGCACTCCCTTTGTCTTTCCTTTTCCAGGTCAATGTTGTTGTCAGATCTTTCAAAAGTCCTAATAATTGTCCTCTTCTTTCTGATCCTAGTACAAAATACTGATTCAATCTTTAATTGATCTTTCATCTCTGTAGCAACACCCACCATCTGGAAAACCCTCCCTCATGTAGTTTGGGAGGCAGAAAATGTAACATCTTTCAAATGCCTCCTGAAAACACAGTTGCTCACCAAGGCTTTCCCTGAGCTGTAAGTAAATTAATTATGCTGCTCCATTTTACTGCTCTTTGATTTTTTTTTTGCTGTAGTTGGAAGTGTTTTTAATGCTGTGTTTTAATGTCATGTTTTTAATATTGTATTTAATATTGTGAACCGCAAAGAGATTTTATGATATTCAGCAGTATATAAATGCCACAGATAAACAAACAAACAAACAATCTTAATTGTTTTATTTGGAGGTCTTCCATTTCCTCACCTTAAACTAGGGATAGGCAACCTTTTTATGTCACGGGCCACATTCCCTTGTGGGTAATCTGTTGGGGGATGCATGTTGGCGGTGGGTGGGTTGAAAGCCAGTGATGGGTAGGGTCAGAGTCAAAAGTGAGTGGGTCACAGGGCCAGCCCTACCATTAGGCAGAGTGATGCAGTCGCCTCAGGTGGCAGATGCTGGGAGGCAGCAGCTGGCTGTTGGAGGAGAGAGCTCTGTGCTCCATGGCCTGCCCTGTTAGCTCCAAGTTAGCCTGCTCCGTTCAGGTGTGGTAGAGGATGCTGCCCCATTGCAGCATCGAAGAAAGATTCAACTGCTAGTCCAGTCGGCTTGTATACATGAAATGGGAGGGGGTGCCATCTTGTTCTTCGCCTCAGGCAGCATAATATCTTGAGCCGACCCTGGTGGGTCACCTCTTTGCTCTTTCTGCCCTGCCCCCTTTTCTCTCTCTTTTTGCCACCCCCTTTTCTCTCTCCCTCTCCCTTCCCAAGCAATAGGCTTCCAGGGAAGGGATAGATAGCTCTTGCCAGAAGTTTGAACTGATCACACACAGAGGGCTTTTGAAATTAGGCTGAGGGCTGCGCATGAAGATAGGCTAAGGACCACGTGCAGCCTTAGGGCTGTAGGTTGCCCACCCTTGCCTTAAACCTTTGAGCCCAGCCTAGAATTCTGCTGCCTGCATTATTTATCTTACTCGCCATTATGATCATACACAAAAGAAACCTGCAGCTTAAAGATGAAGGAAGAAATCCTATGCACACTTGCATGCAAACTTCATTTATCTCAATGCAGCTTACTTTTGAGTAAACACCCCTAGGATTAAGCTGTATCATATTTATTAGGTTAGGGCATAAGCTTTCATGGACTAGAGAAGTCTTACAGGCATGAAATGTTATCCTCTGTTGGTAGCTACATACATACAGAGGTGTGGGTGCAGAGAAAAAGTGTTGTGAACAGTGGGACTACAATTTCACACTAGGCTAGACTAGAATTTATCGGCAACTTTTATCCCAATTGTGACTAGGGATATCTTTCCCACTCCAGAAAGTAATTGTCTCTCTTAGATGTTAAATTAACATTGAAAAAATAAACGGTGTGACCACCAGCGACTGGTGTGGGGTCACTCTGTTCTTATCTCTTCCATTTGGGCTCTGAATAGAAGTATGACGGACATACTGATATCCTGCTTATTTCATGGCCTTTTGACCCCACTGTTTGGTCCACAAAAGTTTATGCCACACAATAAAATTAGCCTTGGGAGTGTCATAGGACTTTCTTGTATTTGCTAGAACAAACTGACACGGCTACCCCTCTGGAATTCATTATGATCTCATTACTGCTCTCATTTGACCTCCTAACTGGATCTCAGGGTATTTTTTCTCTCTCTTTCTCTCTCTCATATTTGGTTTAAATGTTTGGCTTTCACTTTTGATGCTCTTAGCAGTTTGGCTCCTCCTTGTCCTTCGTGGATTTGTTGCTATGCTCCAGTAAGAGCTTTTCAACCTTGGTCACTCTGTGTCCTTTATCTCTTCCTTTTTCCCTACTCCTGGGATGGTCTTCCTGAACAGATTTGTCACTCTTCCTCTCTTTCCTCTTCTAAGAAACACTTATATATTTTTGCCTCCCTTTTCCGCCTAAATCTTTTATTTTCCTCCTTTTACTCTTCAGAGATTTCTTATATTTTAAAGTTTAATTCAATAATATATTTTGCAACTTCTAATTGTGATCAGATTTAACATTTCAAGTCTGGGGATATAAATTTGCATGCATATACTTGTGCTGTATTCCTTCCCTTTCACCTATTGGACCCTACCACCCCCCACTGTCTATACGCTCTTGTGCACAAGGATGTGTTTCTTTCCTCACTTAAAAAATCAGCTAAGAATACTGTGGAGGTTATGAAAAATAATGTTGTCCAGAAGTTTAAACTGTCTTCTCAAGAAGAAATTGAGAACTTCGGAACCTCTTCTTTGAAAACTCTAGATGGGAAATAAAATCCTTCCTTCGTTTTCAGATAAGGCGGTAGTGTTTACCAAAAACAAAACTTGCAGCACTTCCTTTAAAGAAAAATGGTATGTCGAGATGAAAACAGCATATATTTCTGATCCACTTCTTTACCAGTTGTACATACTTGCCAATTCTGTATTTCCAGAATCAGTCATGAAAACTCTGTTCAGTCCTAAAACTGTAAAGAACTGCATTTTCTGAGCAGTCGTATGGAGGAAATAGCTTTATCCATTGTCTTTCAAGGAAGCCGTGCATTAACGAAGGGGGAGGGGGGAAAGCCTTGATAAGTTCTTGCTTGGTATTTCTTAAATCAATTTTCAGCTTCTGGATTTGCTGCCTGTTTTGCAGCTGTTCTTTGCTGCTGGGTTTGCCTGCATGTCACCGAAGAATCTAAGGAAACACATAAACTCTTCTGCAGCTAAAGGAAGGAGCTGGTGCCAAAGAAAGGGAACCACTGCTGATGGAGGTCACTGCCAGCCAGCTGCTTAAAGTTTGCAGCCGGAGCTTCAGTGTTCTTAACTTACACCAAGGAATACTCCTTACTTGATCAAGTCGCCCATTCTTCTGTGTTTATTCTGAAAATGCTATAGCAGTCCTAGAAAATATTGCTCCAATCCAAGAACAGTACACGCCTTGACAGGGCTGTGTCCATGTAGGCCAGCCTTCCCCAACCAGGTGCCCTCCAGATGTGTTGGATTACAACCCACATCATCCCCAGCCAGCATGGCCAACGAAGGAGGAGAGGCTATGTCGGCCTTTCTCAACCTGGTGCCCTCAAGATGTTTGGGATTACAGTGCCCAGAATTCCGGACCATTGGTCATGCTGGCTGGGAATGATGGGCATTGTAGTCCAAAACCATCTCCAGGGCACCAGGTTGGGGAAAGCTGTTGCAGCCTCTCCTGCTGTATGTAGGGCTGGCCCTATCTTACAGCAGGGTGAGAAAATCCACTCTAGGTGACACCATGAGGGAGAAATAGACGAAGCAGAAATTGGTGTATGAATGGTGCAGCAAGGTGTTTGACAAACTCTTGGCCCTAATGGGGCGCATGTGTGTGGTCACTATTGGGGCTCTGCTTTAGGCAGTGCAATCTCTTGTGCCAGCACCAGCTGCTGGTGTGCAGTTAGATCAGGGCCCAAGGATGAAAGACATCTCTGTTAAAATCAATTGGACATTTTTCCAATGCCTTCAGTGAGAAGTGGACTGCATCCTAAATCCTTAGTTAAATACACATGAAATAGCCCTGATATTGGGGCAGAAATGTTTATTTTCCTCTGGTCTTGATTCAAGATTGCTAGGATCACCATTCCTTGTTCTCAGATGCCTCTCTCTCCATTTGTGTTGGAAAACTTTGCTTGTTGAAAGAACACTGTAAAGTGAGATGGTTCCCGGGCTCTGTATGCACAAAGGTAAACGTTCCAAGGCGATCTTCTAACTGTTCAGTTTCATCACCAAGAAAAGAAGCTGGGCCTCAGGTGAGTATTAGGGGTTTCACATCTGTGTTAACAGCATGTTAAAAAGAACAACCCCTGAACTGCAGAACTCTAGGTTGATACATGCCAATAAGGAACACAAGACTGGAAATTATGTAGGCCCGATCTACACATGCAGCAGAACTGAGCTGGCAGGACCTGAGGTGGTAGAATGGAATGTACAGCCTCAAACTTCCGGTTGCAGATAGTTTTTAAATTCCACCTGTACACACACACACACACACACACACACCAGGGATGTCATGAACATTCAATCAGAGGTGCTCATAAATGTGAGCCAAGCACCGTACTCGAATGCATATGAGCCGGGCTGGAGCATACACAGCCTTGTTGACAGAGCTGCGCTTGCCCTGAAAAATGCTCTATGGGGCTTGGTAGCACTTGAAGCTGCCACCACCAAATCTGCCTTTCTCCAGACCCAAGGTAAATTTAGGGGTGCTTGAGGTGTAGGAGTCAGCGTGCACTTTGCTAGCATCACTTGAAACAGTTTGTCCAGAACAGGACTGCTGTTTTAGTTGTTGACTGGGGCTAGCCGATACAATCATATTATGCCAGGACTTTGCCATCTACATTGGCTGCCAGTTCATTTCCATTCAAAAGTCTAGTTTTAACCTTTAAAAACCTAAACAGCTTAGGGCCAGGTTAGCTGAAGGGGCACTTCCTCCCATATCTTACCTACCCAGTGTGAATTTGGTCCCGTTTAACCCTTAAGGTCAGCATCTGAAATCCTCCTCCAGGTGCCCCCACCAAATGGGATAAGGCAGATGGCTACAAGAGAGGGGGTCTTTTCCATGTTGGAGCCCTATCTGTGGAATGCCCTTCCCAGACAGGCTCGTCTGGCGCTTACATTATGGTCTTTTCTAGGGCTGTTCATGGACATACACACTCCCATTCACTTCGGAGGCCGATTCAGATCTTCTGAACCAGCCCTCATTGGCTTCAGACCGATTCAGACCCAATTCACTTTGGATTCAGATCGGAATCAAGATTCAGATATCCAAATTATTTGGATTTTATGTTTCTACTGACTTGCATTGGAAAACAGAAATTACCGTATCTCTTTCTGTTGTTATGATAACTGCATGGAATTTGGGGACCTGGCAGCCCCAAGGGAGGTGACTGAACCTGTCAAATCTCAGTTTGGCCTAGTAGTTTTTGTGCTTGGCACAGGTAAAATTTGCTTTTTTCAGGGAAATCTCTCAAAGCAAAGAGCTACAATTCTTCAGTGCTTCCACAGAAGTGCATGAAATTTGGGCAACTGGCAGCCCCAATGGAAGTGACTGAAACTGCAAAATTTTAGACAGCATGATCCAGTAGTTTTTGTGCTAGCCATGCATAAAATTTCCTTTTCTCAGGAACAAAAAAGGTAAAAAAAAACCTGTCACCCACACAGGGGATTAGAGATCCTAATCAGAAGGTGTTTAAGGTGACAATTAGGTAGGGGTAGACGAAAGTCCCTTACCCGTCGTCGAAGGACGTTCGCGGTGGGGGGGAGGCGCTTCGCTGCTCCCCCCGCGAAGTTCAGGCCGGGGGGGGAGGCTTCCCACCTCGCCCCGGCCGAAATTCAGGCCGGGGAGGAGGCTTCCCGCCTCGCCCGGCCGCGAATGCGAAAGTTAAAAAAAAAAAAAAAAAAAACGCCCCCTGATAGGCTACGTGACGATTCACGTAGCCTATCACGGCTAGATCTGCAAAGTCAGCCGTGATAGGCTACGTCAATCGTCACGTAGCCTATCACGGGTGACTTAAAAAAAAAAAAAAAAAGCGCGTACACTAATGGCGGCCCCCATAGGGAGCCGCCATTCGCGTTCCTTATTTAGTCGCTGTAGTCTACGTAAATGTTTACGTAGACTACGGCGAAAATCAGGGCAACGCAAATAGTATTCTATTTTATAGTCATTTGATATACACAAGGGAAAACAAGCGACAGGCAAAGTGTCCTGGAAAATCAGCAAAAATGATGATGCTTCATATTATGTGTATTGTGCAGTGCTTTGCCCCACAGAATATAATTGGACTGTATATTAGTGTGTTGCTTTGGCCACACATTGTTTGCTTGTGCACAGTGATGTGTAAGGTGCACTCACACAATACACAAGACCAAAAGAAAAGCAGATACAGAAAGAAAAAATTACCTACAAGCTAAGGGGTGAGGGGAAGGGAAATAATACTAAAGCCTAACAGAAAAAGGGTTCGTTTTTGTTGTTGTTGTTGTATTCTTTGTTTTTTTATAAGAATATAGAGAGTTGAAAAATGGGCAGGGAAGGAATAGTAATTGAGAAGGGCAGGGAGCCAAAGAACAAACAGTACAAAGCCAAGAAACAAACTGCTGGGCTAAAAGTTCAGCCCCATTAGCACCTAGAGATGTCACCTTCCAAGGCTCAGTTCCCCCCTCCCAATTACTCCTCTCCCCCTCACTTCTCTAACAAGTTGTTACATTTGCTCAGACAGGCTGTCTGGGCTTCAGAATTCTCCAAAACAATCCAAAGCACTTTGGATCTCTCTGACCCAGTTTGGACGGCTCAGGACCACTTCGGATTCGGACTGAAGTGATCTGAATCACCTTGATTTGCTTTGGAATTCAGGACTCAGACCAAAGTGGTGCAGAGCCCTAGTCTTTGCAGCGACAGGTGAAGATCTTTTAATTCTCCAAATGCCTGAAGTGATGAACACTTTTAGTGGTTTTAGGTCTCTGACTGTTTTATTTTGTGGCTGGTTTCACTTTGGCTTTATGTGCCATTTTGTTTTTCCCCTTTTTATCTTGATTTTACTGTGCTGTGGGTTGTATTTTTTTAAACAATGCTTACTTTTTTGTTTTCAACATACCTGTATACCATGCAGAGAACTCCAGTAATTGAAAAGTGTAATAAATAAAGAAAACACTTCCAAATGCTCAGGCGTTTCCTTCCCTTGAGGCACAGTTGAGGCACAGTCAGCTTTATCACTAGCATATGATTTAAGTCATAGCTTCAGTCATCAACTATTTTCTGACGTCAGAATTGTCAACAGCCAATTGGAAGTTCAGTTGTAATGTCAATGGCAGTCTTCCCATAATAAATGTTAAAGGATGTAGTGGCTGCTGTTGTAACTGGCATCAAATGCTGCTTTCAAGTATACTGCGATAGTTACAAATAATATAGGATTATAGCAAGACTGAGCGAAAAGAAGAATTAATAAATCATCCAGACAGAGAGACTTCTGTCTGGAAAACAGTTGCTGTTTCTATCTTTCTTCAGACAGAGTATTAATTTCTGTCCTGATATTCTCAAGCTCTCGTAGCTTGGCTGGTATGAAATTAATACAGTGCACTTCAAAATATTTACAGTACGATGTCCTTAGAACGTGCTCAGAAGAGCATTACGATTGAGATCACAGTGAACTTGGGAAAATAAGTCAGGTCACAAAGTGTTTATTAATCAAAGTTTCCAGAACATGATTTGACTGACTACTAGGAGGCTTAGGACTGTTCTTAAGTGATGTAAAAATATTATCCTGCAATCTGAGAAACAACAGCAATTTCCATTTTTATTTCTTTAGCTATTTTGCAAAGCTATTTTGCAGCAGCATTTGGGCCTATCTATATAAGGAAGCACGCTTGCGAGCAAGCCAGCTCTCTGAGCGCGAGGAGCCCTAGCAATGAAGCATCTCAACCCCAGTGACAAAGCATGAACAAACAAGCGAGTTAAGCAACTGTGCAAGGAAAAGGAATCACCATTCCCTGGGGGACCAACTGACCTACATTCCCAACCACTGAAAGCCAGTGCTCATCAGGAGTTCACACACAGCCTCCCTTGCTTTTTAAATGAGGCCCTCCAATCAGATTCACTGCAGCAGCAGGTGAGCCTATCTATATAAGTAGGCATGCTTGCGAGGGAGCCAGCTCTCTGAGCGCGAGGAGCCCCAGTGACGAAGCGTCTCAGCCCCAGTGCCAACACAAAGCATCACCAAACACGCTAATTAAGCAACTGTGCGAGTTTAGCAACACGGCAAGGAAGCCAGGGCGGTGAACTCTCCCCCCCTTACTCAATACTCACAGTAAATAACTGTAAATAAATAACTATAAATAATTTCCCCACCTCCTCGTAGTAAACAACTAAGTTTTCCAGGGACCCCCTAGCAAAAAAAAACAGTTATGAAGGTAGAAAGCCAGCAGTGGGGAGGGGGCTATCCAGTGTATTGCACTGAGTGCCACATGTACGACTATCTACCTGCTAGATGGAAGTCATGGGTGTGTGCTCGGTGTAATGAGCTCCTGGCTCTCAGGGAACAAGTGCATTCCCTTGAGGCCAAGGTTGCTGACCTGGAGAAGCTAAGAGAGGCAGAGAGGTTGGTGGATGAGACTTTCAGGGACCCATTAGCTGTGTCTCACTCCCAGGGTGACAGCTGCTCTGCTGTCATGGAGAATGTGGGTCTCGGGGAAGGAGGGCATCATTCTGAGGAAGAGGGAAATGATCCCTTAGTAGGGAACCATTCCTCAGAAGATGAACAAAGGATGTGCCTCCAGGGGGGGATGTGCCTCCGGGGGGGATGTGCCTCCAGGGGGGAGGGGGGCTTCTGATAGTGGGCGATTCGATCATTAGACACATAGACAGCTGGGTTGTGATGGGCGTGTAGACCGTATGGTGAATTGCCTGCCTAGTGCGAAGGTTGCGGATATCACGCGCCGTCTAGATAGCCTAGTAGATAGTGCTGGGTAGAGCCAGTGGTCGTGGTCCATGTTGGTGCCAATGATGTGGGGAAATGTAGTTGTGAGGTCCTGGAAGCCAAATTTGGGTTGCTAGGTAGGAGTTTGAAATCCAGGACCAGTAAGGTGGTTGTCTCAGAAATGCTACCTGTTCCACATGCAGGGCCTGCTAGACAAGTGAAGCCAAGGAGTCTCAATGTGTGGATGAGATGGTGGTGCCAGGAGGAGGGGTTCAGATTTGTTAGGCACTGGGGAACGCTTTGGGACAAGTCAGGCCTGTACAAGAGGGGCAGGCTCCACTTGAACCAAAATGGAATCAGACTGCTGGTGCTAAACATAAAAAGGGTGGCAGAGCAGCTTTTAAACTAAACCCTGGGGGAAAGCCAACAGGAACGGGGAAGTATCTGGTTAAATCATCCCAAAGGGCTGAAGATGAAAATGTTTTTGATTGCCCAAATGTAGAAGGGGAGGAAATAGGCCAGGAGCACATGGCAGAACATAATAGCCATCAAAGGGGCCAACATCCCATAGCAAAAGATGCACACGCTAGAGGCATCTGGGGAAGGATAGCGTGTATAGGTGTTTCTATGCAAATGCTATAAGCCTCCGTGCCAAAATGGGAGAGTTGGAGTTAGGGATGTACAAAAGTCACTTACCTTTTCGAAGGGGTGATTCGTGGTGGGGGGGAGGCGCTCCGCACCTCCCCCCGAAATCCTAACCTGGCCGGCTCCACAGCAACTCCTCAGAGCCACTGGCCGGGTGCATTCGCAGGTGTGTGGAGCCTGCGGACACAAATGGCGGTGGCTATGGCAGCTGCCATTTGTGTTCCTGTTGTTTTGCTGTGATAGGCACGTAAATATTTACGTAGCCTATCACGGCAAAAAAAACCGGGCGCAAATGGTGTGGCGGCCGCCATTTACGCCCTGTCTTTCGCCGCGATAGGCTACATAAATATTTACATAGCCTATCATGGCAAAAAAAACAGGGTCGCAAATGGCGGCAGCTACGGCAGTCCGCCATTTGTGTTCCCTTTTTTTGCCGTGATAGGCTATGTAAATATTTACGTAGCCGATCACGGTGTCCCTGCATTAGCTGTGATAGGCTACGTAAATACTTGCATAGCCTATCACGTAGGGATGTACGAAAATTCCGCCATGGATCTCGGGGAGGCCGAATGCCAGCGCATTCAGCCCCCTGAAATCGGTGGCGGAACGGCCCGCCCCCCCCCCGGGATGAGACTTACCTTGGGCGGATCTTCCTGGCGGCGGCGGCAGCTCCAGCGGCGGCTCTGGTGGCGGTTCGGCAGCTGCGGTGGCCGGTCTTCTGACCGGCTGCCCCCACCATTTCCAGTTTAAAAAACAAAACAAAAAAACGTGATAGGCTACGTAAAGATTTACGTAGCCTATCACAGCTAGGTTTAAAAAAAAACACCGTGATAGGCTACGTAAATGTTTACGTAGCCTATCACGGCTGACTTAAAAAAAAAACAAAAAAAAACGCATATGCAAATGGTGGCGGCCGTGGCCGCCGCCATTTGCATACGCACGTTGGTTTTTTTTTTTTTAAGTCAGCCATGATAGGCTACGTAAACATTTATGTAGCCTATCACGGTTGACTGCAGGGACGCAAACGGTGGCGGCTATGGCCGCTGCCATTTGCGTCCCTGCTAGCCAGCGGCTGGATGTCCGGCTGCTGGCAGAGCTGGCCGGTGGCTCCACAGAATCACTGTGGAGCACAGCCGGCCGGCCAGGATTCCAGAGGGGGGAGGAACAGAGCGCCTCCCCCCCCGGCGAGGATTCCGGGGGGAGGGACGGAATGCCTCCCCCCCAACCATAAACAGAATCCGCAAAAGGTAAGTGCCTTTCGTACATCCCTACTATCACGGCAAAAATGGGGAAGCGAATGGTGGCCACAGATGCGGCCGCCATTCGCATAGCTGTGTGAACGGCACCAGGGAAGTGCTCCATTTTGTGCACCTTTCGCAGGATGGGGGGGCGGGGGGGCTTCGTTCCGCCATGGATTTTGGGGGGCCAAAAGCACTGGCATTTGGCCTCACTGAGATCCATGGCGGAAGCCTCTGACATCCCTCGTTGGAGTGCTTGATTTTAAAGGAAAACCTGGATATAGTGGGCATTACAGAAACCTGATGGAGTGGAGAGAACCAGTGGGATATGGTCATCTCTGGATATAAACTCTATAGTAAGGGCAGGGAAGGGCGTACTAGGGAAGGTATTGCCCTGTACGTCAAAGAGGGCATAGTGTTGAGCGGCCTAGAACACCTAAAAGGGATAGGCTCTTCCACAGAAGCACTATGGGTGACAATACCAGGCTCCAAAACTAATTTAGTGATAGGAACATGCTATCATTCCCGAGACCAGAATGCTCAGAGTGACCTCGAGATGGAAAACGAAATCATGGAGCCCTTTATTACAACAAGGAAGTGTTGTAATAATGGGCGACTTCAATTACCCCCACATTGATTGGATAAATACATGTTCCAGCCATGAGAAAGAGGTTAAATTTCTAGATGCCCTCAATGATTGTGCCCTAGAACAGTTGGTCATGGAACTGACCAGAGGGGAGGTGACCTTGGATTTAATCCTAAATGGTGTCACCCAGAACCTAGTACAAGGTGTAAATGTTGTTGAACTAATTGGAAACAGTGATCAAAGTGTAATCAGATTTAATATATATTTAAGTGGAAAATTGCCCAGGAAGTCCAACACAGTCACATTTGATTTCAAAAGAGGAAACTTCTCTAAAATGAGAGAACTGCTGTAACGGAAGCTAAAAGGGGGAGTCAAAGGATTAAATCCCTTCAAAATGCTTGGAGATTACTGAAAACCACAATAATAGAAGCCCAGCTAAAATGTATACCACGGGTTAGGGAAGGTAGCACCAAGTCCAATAGGTCACCGGCATGGTTATCGAGCAGTGTTAAGGGAGCTATTCGAGAAAAGAGAGCTTCCTTCAGAAAATGGAAGTCTTGTCCAATTGAGGAAAACAAAAGGGAGCACAAGCTTGCACTAAGACGATGCAAGCAGACAATAAGAGATGCAAAAAAGCATTTTGAAGAGCATATCACTAACGACATCAAGGCCAACAAGAAAGAATTCTTTAAATATATCAGAAGCAGAAAACCAGCTAGGGAGGCAGTTGGACCACTGGATGACAATGGAGTTAAAGGAGTATTGAAGGAGAGCAAGGCAACTGCAGAGAGGCTGAATGAATTATTTTCATCTGTCTTCACTGCAGAAGATATAGGACAGATAGCTGTGCCTGAACTGATGTTTTCCGGAAGTGAGTCTGAGGAATTGAGGCAAATAGTGGTGACAAAAGATGAAGTTCTCAACCTTATTGATAAATTGAAAGCAAAGAAATCACCAGGCCTAGATGGTATCCATCCTAGAGTTCTCAAAGAACTCAAATATGAAATTGCTGATCTTCTAACCAAAATATGCAGTCCCTAAGATCAGCCTCTATACCAAAGGATTGGAAGATGGCCAATGTAACACCAATTTTCAAAAAGGGATCCAGGGGAGATCTGGGAAATGACAGGCCGGTTAGCTTAACGTCTGTTCCAGGTAAATTGGTTGAAGGCATTATTAAAGATAAAATTAGTAAGCATATACAAGAACAAGCCCTGCTGAAAAAGAATCAACATGGCTTCTGCAAAGGTAAGGCCTGTCTTACTAATCTTTTAGAGTTCTTTGAGAGTGTCAATGAACATATAGGCGGGGGTGATCTGGTAGACATTGTTTACTTGGACTTCCAAAAGGCTTTTGACAAAGTCCCTCACCAAAGTCTCCTGAGAAAACCTAGCAGTCATAGACTAAGAGGCCAGGTCCTCTTATGGATCAGTAACTGGTTAAAGAACAGAAAGCAGAGAGTAGGAATAAATGGTAAATTCTCCCAATGGAGGGAAGTAAATAGTGGGGTCCCACAGGGATCAGAATTAGGACCAATGCTTTTCAACCATAAATGATCTGGAAATAAGAGTGAGCAGTGAAGTGGCCAAGTTTGCGGATTACACCAAATTATTTAGGGTGGTTAAAACAAAAAGGGATTGTGAAGAGCTCTCTCCAAACTGGGAGAATGGGCATCTAAATGGCAAAGGTGGTTCAATATAAGCAAGTTTAAAGTGATGCATGTTGGGGGGGAAAATCCCCACTTCAAATATAGCCTGATGGGATCTGAGCTAGTGGTGACCGACCAGGAAAGAGATCTTGGGGTTGTGGTGAACAGCTCAATGAAGATGTCAACCCAGTGTGCAGCCACTGTAAAAAAAAAAAAAAAAGGCAAACTCCATGTTAGGCATAATTAGAAAAGGGCTTGAGAATAAAACTGCCAATATCCTACTGCCCCTATACAAATCTATGGTGCAACCACACTTGGAATACTGTGTACAGTTCTGGTCACCACACCTAAAAAAAGATATTGCAGAGCTGGAAAAGGTGTGGAAAGGGGCAACTAAAATGATCAAGGGGCTAGAGCATCTCCCCTATGAGAGAAAGTTACAACAGCTGGCATTGTTTAGCTTGGAAAAAAGGAGTGTAAGGGGAAACATGAGAGAGGTGTATAAAATTATGCATGGTGTGGAGAATGTGGTTAGGGAGACATTTTTCTCCCTCTCTCAAAATACTAGAACCCGGTTCATCCCATGAAGCTGATTGGTGGGAGATTCAGGACAGATAAAAGAAAGTACTTCTTCACACAGCAGGTAGTTAAACTATGGAATTCACTACCACAGGAAGTAGTGATGGCCACCAATTTGGATGGCTTTAAAGGGGGGTTAGAGAAATTTCTGGAGGAAAAGGCTATCAGAGGCTACTAGTCTTGATGGCTATGTGCTACCTCCATTACCAGAGGCAGTGAGCCTATGTACACCAGTTGCTGGGGAACATGGGTGGGAGGGCGCTGTTGCGCTCATGCCCTGTTTGTGGGTTCCTGGTCGATAGCTGTTTGGCCACTGTATGAATAGAATACTGGACCCTCGGTCTGATCCAGCAGGGCTCTTCTTATGTTCTTATGCTAGTAGACAGTTTTCACGTTTTCTGGGAGCGAGATGGAAGAACAGAAAGACAGGAATATGGGGCCACCAGTCACCAGATGGAAGAACAGGTTCCATTCTTGTTGCTGGTGTATTCTGATCCCCACCACCACCACCTCCTCCTTTCCTTTCTTCCAGATATTAGTTGAGAGGTGCCAATAGCCATGCTGGCTGGGAATCATGGGAGTTCCAGTCCAACACATATGGAGAACACCAAGTTGGGGAAGGCTGCGCTAGCATCTGCCGCCTGAAGCAGCTCCCTCACTGTGTCTAGTGGTAGGCCAGGCCCTCCAATTACTTTTAGGAAGAGGAAGACATGGCCAGGTCCTACACACAGCAGTGCACAGGGGAGGAAAAATAAATTATGCCCTGCCCTCTTCAACAGTTCAATTACCAGGACCAATTTTTTTAGCTGCCAGTGCTGACTGGATGCCCATATTTTGGCATCCCTGGTAGCAGTAGTCATAGTAATTAATATTACAGCTATTAAGCAGATGCACTGATGGAGAGCAAGAGTTCAGTCAATGTCCATAGCCATTTCTTTTATCCTCAAAACAACCTTATAAAATAAGTGAGAGATAGTGACTTGCAGAAGCCTGTGCAGAGATTTCACCTTCAGACACTTTCCTGCTCAAAATCCCCTTCCAGTTTTCCCCCACTCCCGTGGAAGCATGTATCCTCACTTGCAACTCAAAGCAACCTCATCTCTATTAACTCACCTCTGCTTCGAGGACAATATATGATCTAAGAAGAATTTCCACTAACTCCTTGACTTCCCAGATATCCGGTGTAATTGGGCTTCATTTACCAGAATGTTTCAGTACTCCTGTTTTGTGCCTGGCAAGAATCCTTCATTACCATTTCAGGGAGTATCTCCATCAGGTCTATGCAGACCTCAGGTTTGTGGTCTTGTACTACAACCCTGAGCTCCACCATTTGGAGGCAAGTGCAAAACAGTGGTGTTGGGCAGATCCAGATACAAAATGATAGGTGAGAAGTGGAGCCAAGTGCTTTACTGCTCTGCATCCCATGACCTATTCACTGGACTGAGCTGTAAATATATCAAAGGTGATGTCAGAAGTGGACTTCCCTGCCCCCCCTTCCCACGGCAGCCCCTCCAGCCCCCTGAAAAGGTTACCCAGAGTCAGGTGTCCCTACTAAATGGGGTGAGCTGTTATGGGGGGTGGGAGGGGGGATCCCCCAAAATCAGGCAGAGTGACCTTCCACAAGTGGAGCCCTTCCTCTCGTGGGAGGCAGACACTGGATCCAACCCTATATATGTCCAATGTATCTATCTTGTAAAGTGTGAACTGGCCCTCAGGAAGAACAGCTTCCTAAACTGGACAGAAGTTGAATGTGGGTGCTTCCAGACAGAGGGCTCCTAGTGCTACAAATCCAAAGGCACGGTGCAACTATTAAGGTTTTTCCCCCCTTCCTCAACAGATTTTCTGTGATAAGGGAAAAGACAGAAGAAGCTGTGGGAACTGGGAAAACACAGGAAGGTTACAACTGGAGGATGACAACATCTGGACCCCCTGTAAAATTCCATGAGACAGGGTGATAGCACCCTAAACACCTCATCTAGAAGCACCCTGTGTTTATTTCAAATTCACCAAAACATTCCTGTACTTTAACTTGCAGTTTTATTTATTTATTAAAAACAGTACAGGTCAGATCATAGCATCTTGAACTCATCTTCAAAAGTGGGGAAAGGATATGTTCAGCAGAGGATGGGGCCTGTGTGTGTGTGTGGGGGGGATATTTCCAGGAAGCCCTTGGATGCTCATACCAGAAGGCTAAATCTGCTACTGGTTGGTTGGATTTTATTTAATAGTTTTTTAAAGTGCGTATGGAGAAATACTTTATAGTGCAGCATTTAAGTAAGAAGTGCACCATGCCTAAAGGAATAAGCTTTTAAAAGGGATGAAGCCTTTGTATATATACTTTGTATATATACAAGGCATCTATAATGCCTTGGTGCAGTGCTGTACATTTCCTTTGTGATTTATCATAATTTCTCAAGTTAGTGCTTGATCTGGATTCTGCTGGAGTATGATAGTGCATGCAAGCCAGTCGCTTGCCTGATTTTTGCTATGGTTTTTAGCTTGAGGCTCTGAATTACATAACATTTCTTCCCCCCACCCTTTTCTTTTACAAAGCCTGCTTTTTAGTACAAGTTCTGTGTGTTCCAGTCCTTTTCTGTAACTACTTTCATATGACATTGTATAATGTGTGGAATAATGCACTTAAAGAGACATACCAGAGATTTTCATGTTGATCACTATGGGTGTGTGTGTGTGTGTGTGTGAGAGAGAGAGAGAGAGAGAGAGATTTTCAAGAATTCTCTACTGCTTTTGGTAATAATTAATTCACTATTTATTTCCAGATGGCCAGCAGAAAATGGTGAAGTCTTAGAGTGGCTTCACATCTTATAGGAAGTGTTGAAAAGTACATATGTGAGCAACTGACGGTTCCTCTTTTGGCACTCCTGAGGTAACATATGAAGGGGAACTTAAGCATTTTCACTGTGGTGAGGTGTGCAAGCCCAGATAGACATACAGCTTGATGGTGTGTAATTTCAAGAGCATGAAGTTTATGGTCCCCCCTCCACCATGTTTCAGACCACATCCAATTATTCTTCAGAAGCTCCTCTGTTTGTAACGAACTCTCTGGTTCTCGATACCAAATGTCTGTTGTTAAACCCAATTAGGACTACAATACTTTACCCACTTACCTGAGAGTAAGCTCCACTGAATTCAGTGGGGCATATTTCTGAGTAGACACATACAAGATTGCACTATAAGTGGTCCTTATACCAGGTATGCATACCAAAGACTAGCTATGAGGGAGAAATTTGTTCAGTTTCTATTTTAATGCATACTTACCTAATTTTGCACTTTCAACCAATATGTGAACCAAAACTCAGTCCGCCTTCAAGATTTGCACTTCTCTAAATTTTGCAATGGAGTTCTCCAATCAAAATATGCATACAAAAATGTGTATAATAGGGGGAATAATGTAAAAAATGCATTATATTAGGGGAATTGCTTGCACAAATTTGTATATTAGGCAAAAATGCAGACAAGAACGCATGTATCAGGAGAAACGTGAACAAAACAAGCTTATGAATTTTCATGTAAACTTTTAAAAGTTCAGGATGAACCAAACTTAAGACTGAAGAAATTCACAAAATTTGAGACAAGCCAAATTTAAGATTGGAAAAAATGAGAAACTGAAAGAAACTGAAACTGACATATTCAACCATCCCTACCAAATATATGCATCTCATGCTGGCTGGGAATGATGGGTGTTGTAGTCCAACATGTCTGGAGGGCACCAGATTGGAAAAGGCTGCCTTAGAGTAAGGCCACTATCAGAAGGATTTATTTAAAAGAGTTAAATGCCAGCCTTCAGTTTGTATGACTTTCAGGGTGACATAAGAACCATTAACAACATAAAAACAATGTCAGTTACAATAAAAATTAGCAGAATAACAGAAGCATAACAGAGTGATAAAACCATTGAATCAGAAAAAAGAAGTTAAAACGTGCTTCAAGTAGCATCTTGGAAGGCCTGGGCAAACTAAAAAGTTTGTCTGGTGCTGACATTTGGCCACATACAAGGTGCCACAACTGAGAGGGTCCTCTCTGTGGTTATCATTTCTCTAACTTCAAAAAGCGAGAGGCCTTGGAGGAAGGCCTCTGATGATGATGATAATAACGTTCAGGCAGGCCCATGTGGTAGACAGTGGTCCTTTAGAATCCCAGGCTTTTTAAGGGTCTAAAGGTAGGCATCAGCATTTTGAACTATGCCCAGAAATGGGCCAGCAGCCAATGTACTTTGGGCTCTACAAAATATTGAGTTGAATCCAGACTAAGTTAGTCATGCTTTTTAATCCCATTGAAATGGAACTTAACATTAGCCTTGACTAACTTCTGTCTCTGATGTCAATGGGGCTAAAGTATGACTTAGTTTGGACCCAACTCAGTGTGTGCTGTTTAGCTCTTTGCCACATTGCATTGTCAGTCCCTAATTGCAGTTTTTCTTTATGGTCCTTGGCCTGCACCCTCAACCTTACTTCTGCTTAGCCTTGCTGTTATTTCCTTGTACCTACTTGATGTAATTCCGCCAACATCCCAGCCTACTTTGGCCATGGTGGATCTGCCTTCCTAAGAAGTATAGAAGGACATCATATATTGTACTCTGGAGCTTTCTTTCTAACACTGATTTCCTACATTAGATTTTCTCCGCAGTATGTCAATGGATACCTTGGCCTGGACATTACACCGGAGGGCAGCTCAGGGATCTTATAAGCTAAGAACTGTGTAAGTACTATTAAATGCAAACACAATGGATAGGAAAGTTATTATCCAACCACAGTGGTTTGCTTTTTCATTTAGGAGAAGAGCTTCTAGAAGACAAATATGGAATAGTTATGCAATGCTCCAGATATGGTGGGACTTCAACTCCTGTCATCCCTAATTACTGGCCATGCTGGCTGGAGCTGATGCAGTCCAACAACATCTGGTGTGCTACAGGTTCTCCTCCCTTGATCTAGGTAATCCAAGGACAAAAAGCAGCATAGGGGTAAATTTAGAAGTAATAAGCATGGCTCATCTGCATTTTAAGTACAGTTTTTAGCTTTCTGGATGCAGCATCCTGAGCAGATATTTTTTTGAGGGCATGCACAAATGCCATTGTGACATGGGTATGACAGAGGTTTAATTGAATGAACAAATTTTGCAGGGTTGAATTGACAGTGATTTTAGAAAATGGGGTGGGTGAAGGGAACATTGTTCTTATTAAATGAATTATGGAATCATAGAATCATAAAATACTAGGGTTGGAAGGGGCCTATAAGACCATCCCCCTGCTCAGTGCAGGAATCCAAGTCAAGCTCTACAAAATTCTAACTTCTAGAATTTCTAGATTTGTGCTCACGGGGAATGCTTTTAGGGAACACACAAATGGGTAAAAAAAATCTCTATGACATCTCATTAAAAGCAAAAATGTCAACTTACCCTTTTTTAAAAATACACTGCAGGATTCCATTACTGATTGAGCTCCCATCTATGGAATACTATCTCAAGTCTCATTTCAACTTTAAGGGAGCAGTCATACTGGGATAGGCAGCCGCCTCCGAACTCAGAGGCAACCTCTTATCCAATGCAGGGCAGGAGAAGCACGGAGGGGATCATCCCTTCTGCGCTTCAGCCGCCCTGCATTTGCGGTTAGACAGCCAGTTTCAGCTGTCTAGCTATGGGAAGGCGCAGTGGGGGAAGCAGCTGCCAGATGACATGTTGGATGTGTCGTACCAGCATTTCCGCCTTCCCCGCCCTGGAACACCTCCTGGAACACCCCGTTTTCACCATTCCACACTCCGCTTCCGAGCACGGAGTGTGGGGCTGTTCCAAGCTGCCTGAGAGGCAGTGTGGGAGGGGAGGAAGGTCAGTTCTCAGGAAACTGACCTCAGAGCGCAGGCTCTGAGGTCAGTTCCCAGAAACTGACGTATCCTATGGCTGTCTAACCGTTGACTAGCAGCCATAGGATTGCTCTCTAAATTCTTTTCTGCTGATGTTCATATGCCTTCCCTCCCCTATTTTGTCAAAAAGGAAGAATGCGATATAGCTATAACCTGGTAGACAAGATGAAAATAAGCATGTAGAATGGAAGATATGAAATTCCTACAGAAAACACAAACATATACATATTTCCCTCTGATTTCTTTCTTTTCGCAAGCATTGTTACATGCATTGGCAAAGATCCAAAAGGGTCTATTTGAAATGTGCCCAGTGCTGTTGTTGTTCTTTTAATATATAAATAGCATACCTTCCCATATGATATCAGAAACAGTCTGGGACCTCTTATCTAAATTACTGCCTTTGCCCATATGAACCTATCAGTGGTTTTAAGATCATCTTCAGCTCTGCTCTCTGGTGTCTTTTCAAACCTGGCGGCACCCTGGTTTCTGTCTGGGAATGATGAGGTTGCAGTCCATACATCTGGAGGGTATCTAGTTGGAGGAAGGCTGCTTTCAACCATACTTGCTTGGCGAGTATCAAAACCAGGGCCTTTTCTGTAGCAGCATCAAGGCTATGGAATTCCCTCCCTGGGGAAATCTGTGAGGGCCCCTCATTGTGCACTGTTGCGTGTGCTTTGAAAACATTTTCTTTACATTCCAGTTGGCTTAGTGATGATTAATTTCTGCATGTGCCAACCTGTTTGTTCTGTTTCAAGCTGTTGTGTTTTTACTGTTTTGATTTTACAGTTGACTTTATTGTTTTTATGGTGATTATCAGTAAGCCACATTGTGAGATCTTCTTCGCCTTTGCCTTCTCCTCTAAAAGGCAGGGTAAAAATCTGAAAATGAATTAAACATTGAAGAAGAAGAAGAAACCTAAACAGCTTTTCAAACTCCACTCTGTGGTTTGCTGTGTGGCACGAGGGGCTGCTGTTTGCAAAATGCAAGGCTAGTGTGCAGTTCTTTGGGTCCTGGCCAACGACAGCAGGTACTCTCATTTTCAGAAAAGATGTGATTTGGCTGTCTCTTTAAAGTGTAAATTATTTCCAAATAGGAATCAGGTGTTTTATTTTTCTTTATTGTTTTAGAAAAGTAGGCATCTATAATTGTAACAAATGTTTAATCATGGTGACATCTGAAATTCTTTTTCATTTTTTAAGGACTGACATGGCAATTAAAAAGTACTTCTCTTTAGAAGGTTTATTTTAGCAACTAATAATCGTTCTTGCCATAAATAAATATGAAGGTGATACACAGACAGAAAGCATGAGGCAGTATATAAAGATCTCAGAAATGGGGTGGGGGAGAGGGATTTAATAAGGAACTAAAAAGGAATAAGGACAAGTGTAAGCACTAACAATCTGAGACAACATTAACAAGAAAAGACTCCCTGAAGGGAAAAAGGTCCTTTTCTCATGACTTCTCCGTTTATTGATTCAGATGAAAGAAGATAGATTCCACACTGGGTTTGTTTATTAATTAGAACAGTGTTCAGAGATTTACAATTTAAGCATTTGCATGTTAAAAAAAGAAAGAAGCAGCAGCAAACCTATTGTTTTGACTGTCTCTTGTTTAGTCTATCTTGAATGCTTCAGAAGTTTACTATCAAAGGTTGGAGAGCAGATGGAGGAATACAGAAGTACTGTCTCTCTCCTCGCCCCCTCCAGCTCAATCTCCTTTGTTCACTTACATGGTGATATTATAAAGTAGGTGTCTATCTTCTACTTTGTGTTAGTCAGCAGTACAAATATTTTGCAGCATGCACTGCCTGGCTGGCTGACTATATATTTGGAAGAATTAGGTGCCTATTCTAGTTTTAGTAAGTCACCCCAAAATATGCATTACATTCTTACACAGGACTTGGCTAGTCATAGTGTTTCACAAATGCTTTTGGCTGTGTAAAAAACCGCCTCCTTTTACAACCATTTTTGGACACTCCTGGCAAAAATGCTTGTGTCTTCATTTACAATAACCTATTCCTACTCTCAATTGGCTTCACTAGAACTCAAGTGATGTCATTACATAGGCAACATAGAACTGTTATATCATCCCTTTAATTGTGTGATCCCTGATTGAGTGGGGTCACCAATGTGACTGAGAGAGCAATCTTATGGTCCTGGGGAGTGTGTTCCAGGAACCATAGAATTGTGCAGATTTTGCTCTCCAATGCTGTAGATAGAGCTCCGACCTTAGAGGAAAGTCTGAACATGGATCTCCTCTCCCAGCCACCATGGAATGCTCTGTGGTGGCTTCCTTCCTCAGGCTGGTGTAGGTATTTTCCCTCCCATTGGTTTCAAGGGGGGGGGGGTAAAAAAAGGAGAGAAAGCACCAAGAACATGAGAAGTTGCCTTAAACTGAGTGAGACCATTGGACCATGTAGCCCAGTATTGCCAACATGGACTGGCAGTAGCTCTCCAGGTTTTCAGGCAGGAGACAACTTACTTATAAACAGACATGGATATACAGCACCTTCCATCTCCCTCATCTACTGTGGAGAGAGGGGAGGGCCAATCTCATATCATTCTTTTGGCACCCCCCCCTTTTTTTGCAGAAAACACCATGTTTTTTGTTTGTGTAATGAAACTGAAGGAAGTTGGCAACCCTTTGCTATATGAATACATATTTACAATATGTACCTGAAACTGCATATTTGTATATATATTGTCTATTTATTTATTACAATAAAATGCATGGGGAGCTTTCTTGCCCAGAATTGTTTCTACATTTGACTACAGCAATACCAAATACTAGCTTGCCCTTTGTGTGCATTTAAAAGGAGAGAGCAGATGTATCCGATGCCCAAATCATAGATCAGTGAAACTAATGGGAATAGTAATTGCTTCAGTTGGCTTTAGATCCGACCCTAGGCACTTCAGCCTTGTGCTCTCTCATCTAGAAGTTCCTTCCAAAAGAAACATATTTCAATTTATTTATTAGTGTTTTATTAAGGAAGACAGGTGGACAAGTAACTACTGCCAACATTTCCCCCACAGAAAATAAAGTTTTAATGAATTGTACTGCTACAGGGAATAGATAGCATAGGAACAAATTGTTCCAAGACATGTGATGGATCTAGAAGACTAAGTCAAAATTAGGCATTTGGGGTAGTTTTTTAAAAAAAAGATCTAGGGCAAAATCCAGAAAGTTAGTCACGACCCTATGATTCTATGAGATCTATGACCCCATGCCTTTCACTGAATTGCATCTATAGCTTGCAGTCAGTAAATAACTCATACTAGAATGAATTATATAATTCTGCATGATATCCTGCAAATAATTTTAAATGGTCACAGACGTCCTTCTGATTACAGTAGGATTTAGGGCTATTTGCCCATTACTTCTAAAAGACCGCTCAGTGTCTGAAGGTCCATGCAACATCACAAGTATAAAATTCACATCTAAATGAAACATTAAAAACATGAGAAAAGTCATGCTGAATCAGATCAAGGTCCATCTAGGCCAGCATTCTGTTCACACAGTGGCCTACCAGTTGCCTCTGGGAAACCCACAAGAATGACATAAGTGCAAAAGCACTCTTTCAGTTGTGTTCTCCAGCAACTGGTATACACAGGCATACAGCCTCTGATACTAGAGGAAGCACATAACCACCAGGACTACTAGTAGCCATTGATAGCCTTATCCTCCATGAACTTCTCTAATCCAGAATGCTTCTGTATTTTGGAGTTTTGCCTTGTATCCTGCTTCTCTCAGAGATGGGTGTGTTATTTTAGTTTCAAACTTATTTTTCACAGAACCTTAGAGATGCAAACAAATCTCAAGAGGATGTCCATGGCCTTCAAGAAAGTAATGTAAGAAACAGCTCTTGCAGACACTTAAAACTATAGAGAATAGCAGGCACTTGACCACAATGGAATGAGAGAGCTGTGCACACACACACATCACTGTAGGGTGCAAAGGCCAAATAACTCCCAAAACAACAACAAAGGCTCTCCTCTGGCTGTCCTCGCTGTCTGAGATGAGATGGGTGGCGACTAGAGAGGACATCTTCTCTGCTATGGTGTCCCCATTTGAATTTGCTCCCAAGAAGTTTCACCTGGCACCTTTGTTCCTATCTTTTCTGCACCAGGCAAGGATCTTTTTAACTCTCCCAGGGTTTTAAAAACCTTGACTGTTTGAAATGGTGCTTTATCAGTGTGCTTTGATGTATTTTTAAGGATACTGGGCTGGATGCAGACTATGTTACCTGAGTTCCCGTTGAAAAAAATAGAAGTTACATCTTGACAAACATGTGCCACTGCTTTCAATGGGACCTAAGCACAACTAACTTAGAATAGATCCAACCCATTGTTTTTACTGTTATCCAAGTAGTAGCTTATCTTTGTTGCATCATGGTTTCATCTATTCAACAACTCTATGTTGCTCAGGAGTTCCCAACTTCTTTGGGTCAGTGGGCACAACTGGAATTTTGAGTGTCAAAGGCACGTTCACAAAATGGCTACAATAGGGAGGGGCTTGCTCATTCATAAAATGGCTACCACAGTGGGTATAGCTGTTAAAAAAAAACTGTCACAGTATTCCTCTGGATTTACAGCGGAACTGTAAAGCATTCAGATTCCGTTTGCTGAAAGCTAATATAAGGCATGATACAATGGTTACCATCTTTGCATAGCACTATATGTGTTGCTTTCTGGGAAACAGAGGTTTACAAATGGGACCTGCAACAAAATGTAATGTAATGAATGAGTGTTCATGTTCAGGATTCCAGCCATGCCCTTTTGCATGATATTTCATTCCATTTCCCCACTTCTGATTCCCCCCCCCCTCCAACATTCCATGCCCATTAAGCATGCTGTTTTAAGTTGTTTTCTTTCTAAGGCTCTCCTCCCCCAAAGATGTTTTGTACTTCTGCAAACCTTGGGGTTCTCTCAGGCCAGCTGATACCTCCCCTCCTGGATGTGGATGGTGCTGTTCTGGTTAGGTAAGGATCCACACCCAGGGAGTCACATTGTTATCATACAAGGTTTCACAAATCCCTTCAAGGTTTTTCTTCCCTAAAGAACTTATAAGGATTGAAGGCTTTGTTATATATGCATTTACCATTTTAACTGAAAAAACTCGCACTGCTCCAATCAACATCAGGTAGGGGTCAAGTGGATGACCGTGGGGACCACAGTGATGGCACCGATGTTCTGGAATGCTGCGCCTGCCAGAGAGGCCTGTCTCGCCCCATCATTATTTATGCTTCATAATTTGGTAAACGTGGTTTTGGATGGGATGCTTTCTCCTGTGACTGGATACTGTTTGGGACATTTTCGCTGTTGCTTATGCACAGGGATGAGAGAGAAATTCATTTAGTTTGCATTTTAATGTGAACTTACCAAACCAATATGAAGATTGAAACTGAGGTATACCTTGATATTCACACTTTAATGAATTTTGTGATGCAGTGCTCTAATTAAAAAAATGCATACAAAACTATGTATATTAGGGAAACATGCAAACAAAATGCGTATATTAGTGAAAATAACGTACAAAAATGCATTATATTAGCAGAAATTGTGCACAGATATGTGTCTCTTAGAAGATATGTGCACAAACCACATACACATTTTTGTGTGGACCTTTAAAAAAAAATGCAGACAGATGTGGAAATGGGATGAAACAAATGTAAGGTTGGAAAAGAAGAAACTGAGCAAAACCGAAATTTAGAGACTTGTCCATCTCTACTGATTCGCCGACTGCTGCTTTTTTTGTTCTCAAGATTTTGTGATATTGTTGGTGTTTTTCCAGTTGTCTTAATTTCCATGTTGTTAGCTACCTTGAATTTTCTTGTAAAAGAAATGTGGGGTAGAGATGCTTAAAATAAATAAAACCATATTAAAAAACAAAACAAAAAATACTTTGTGGCAGGGTAAAATATATTTAAAAAATAAGGACACCTAAAACCAGCAAATTTTCAAATTATGCAGTCAAAAAGTACTGTCTTTTTCATGCAATCAAGTCTACAAAGAGTTCATGACCCCCCACTGAAGTATTTATCTAGAGGAAGGTTTCCTGACCCACCAGCAATGGGCATCCTGCCTCGCAGCAGTCACTGATTAGCACCAACTTCCTCGTTTTGGTTTCCGTCTTTGTTAAGGGCTCCCTTCCCTGAGCTCTCTGTTATGCTCAACAAGCAATGACTCCCACAAGGTTGCACAATTTTGTGGGAATACCATCCTGCCTGCCAACCTATTTAAGAAGAACCCTATTTCAGGAAATTTACTGAGATTGTCTGCACCGGATATTCCAAGTTACGTTGGTTTTCATTCCAGTCCAACATGCTGCGGCAAACAGTTGTTCCTAAGAGATTTTTACCGAAAAGTTTACACCTTATCCCACCTTTTGAGATTTTCCTCCTCTTAGGCCCTAAGATTTAGGGGCTCTTCTCTAGAGATTTTTTGTAGACATGGACACTGAAGAAAAGCCATATTTTCTTGTTATGTTCTACCAGTTGACAATTGTCAGCTAAAAGGTCCTAAGCTAGTATGGGAACAGAGGCTGGACCAAAAGTTTGCAAGTTAGAGCTTTCCACTGAATTTGTGGGAGGGCTGGGGCAAAAAGTGGGCCCTGTGCCTAGCTTTTCTTTTTCTATCCCTGCTAGTTTCACAATGATGATAGCAATGGAGCTGTTCCTAATGGATGCCAGTTGACAACTGCTATTTGCATTTCCCATAATGATGGCTACCACCCCCACCTTACAATTCCCTTGGAATGATGCTACATGATGATATTGCATTGTTCTCAAGTGAATTATGGGAAATTAGAATAGCAGCTAACAAGCTGGTATTTTGCCACGTTGGTAAATAGGCCACCCCTTTCTCCCCTGCTAAATATTGCCAAAACCACTGCCGCCCATTTTCACAACCAGCAAATATACCGGCGTAAGGAAAACTTTGGGTGCACTGAGGTACCAGTGGCTTTTATTCTGCCAGCATCCTAAAAGTATCGTTGCTGGTCACTCCATTGCTCTAATCCACTCATGCTGTTTTAAGCACTAGCCTGGTAGCCATAGGTGACCAGGAATTGGATACAGGCAAACGCACGGAATTCCATGAAGATGACTGATCAGGCTCGCAGAGGAGGGATGGAGCACTTGGGCCCATGTCTGCACCCACCAGCATAGAAATGCAGCTCTTCATCCCTCCTCTTCCAGCTCCTAGCAGGCAATTAAAAACAACAACAACTCTTTTTTTTTGCAAGGCTAATAACTTTGGGGGGCTTATTTACAAGGCTACTGTAGTGAGAGATACTCCCCCCCCCACCACTCCTGCTAAACAGCACACACAACACAAATCTTTCAAGTTCAATAGCCACATTCTCATCTCCCAGTGCGATTCATCATCTGCCCCATAGCTATTCAGTGACAGCTAGCAGTGTCCTAAGACCTGCCTTGAGCCACAGTCACTACTGCTGAGAAGCAGCCCTGGAAGATCCCCAGCACAGGGCTGGCTGCTTGACAAACAGTTGGGAAACAACATAGCAGAAGCAGGTGGTGTGTACACCATGGAGGATGTGACCCTTATCAAGTTTGACAAGAGAGGGTGACAGGGGTGCCAGTCATGTGCCAGGGAGGCAACACGGGTGGCATTTTAATTGTAACTTCAGTGTGCCAAATATTGAAGGCTGCTCCTAGAAGAGAATACAGAATGCATAAAAATACTATTGAGAAACATAAAACTATTTGAAAAATAGAACCCATAAGCTTATTCAGCTACATAGTTCCTACATATTGGATTTTTTAAGAACATCAAGTGATCAAATAGTGAACCAAAGCTTCAGAGTACACATCAACATAAGCTGCCAAACAAAACTCTGAATAGCAGCAAAGAAATAACTTCCATTGAGTGATCACGAAAAGAGCCACATTCATTTTCTGAAATGAATTTTTGAGGGCTTAGCAGACATGGCCTCCCAAAGTTCTCCACTCTAATTGCAAGTGGTGAAATACAAGGGAAGCAGAATTCTCCAGCCAAATATTCTCCCGACAAGGGGGTGGGAGTTAGAATACTCTATTCTAAAAAGAAATTCTCTCACAAAACTCTCCTCTGAGAAATTTTGCTTCATTTAATTAAAATATAGTTCGTTTGTAACAGTGGAAGAATGAAGCAATGGGTTACGAAATGAGGTCTGGAAGGAGTAGGGGCCAAGTACATTGCTTCTTTCAATGGTATTAAGCAATATTCAGACCGTCCAGAGTTGGACCCCAAATTCTCCACTCCATTCATGGGCAGAGGACTTGGACAGCATTTTGCCATAGGTTCTCTAGCAAACCAGTTTGGGGGAACCTGGGGGGAAGGGAATATTTTCTGAGAAATTTCAGCCCAGCTATACACTTCCTGAGTAATTAAAAATCAATCACCTTGCAATATTAAGCCCAATGTGAGTACACAAAATGGACATACACAGAGCATTTGTAGACCTAGTTCAGAATCAGATACGTATTCAGGCCAAATATTATGTTCCTGTAATAGCGTGCGGGGGGGGGGGAATACCCCAACCCAATGCATAATGTATCGAGGCCATTTCATGCAGTTGTCCATACACCTGGGGAGCTGAATTGCACAAATTCCCTCCCCACTTTTGAGGGGAAAGAATTGCATGATTCCTGTGTTTTCTATTATGGGACAAACTATGACAACTGGCCTGTGACCTGTGAATATTGAGTTGAGTCCACAGAGGTATTATCTAACTGATTTATTTACATTATATATGACTCCTAGACCAAGCTCCTAACACAGGCCTGCAAAATGTTTCTTCTAGTTTCTCTGGAGGCCATGTATTCCTTAAGGAACAATGGACAACCTCTAGCCCAAGGGCCACTTGGGAACCTCCCTTTTCCCAAACCACACCCCATTGCACCTCAAGGCTCTGGTTCAGTCAAGGGCCAACTTCACCCACCCTTCACTTTTCCTGTTTGGTGAAGGCAAGGGACATGAGAAATAGATTGTGTATATCTGTGTGTATATTTGCGAGTGAATGGGGTAGATGTGAGTGAGCAAGGAGACAAGCACATCAGGGGCCACATGCCGGCAGTATGGGTGGCCCTATCCACTTTGGATTTGTGGCCCAAATATGCTTCTCCAGAGTCAATCTCGCCCTTGGCCTGAAAAAGCTTTCCCACCACTGCCTTAAGGGACAGTACACAATAAATTCACTGTGCTTGAAGATCTTGTAGATCAGGAAAAAAGTCTGTGCATCTTCAAAAATGGCTATCTCAATACAGCCCACAAAAAAAGGTTTCCCCTGAACAATGCGTACCTTGTATAGGATTTTTGGAATTAGATTTATTGCACGTTTTATTCGTGCATTCATGCTTGTTATTTACGTTGAAAATGTGCTGTTTTGCACTCATTTTAGATCTTATGTAATAGCTTCCACCACCCATCTCCTTCAGTACCTGCTATGTAAGGATATATGACAAGAGAATAAGTGGAAAGCAGGGAGAGGACTGGCAACAGCTTTACTATGTGAGATTTGTATGAAAGTACCACATTCACCTGCAGAGCCTTATCCTTATGAAGAACAGCACATACATTCAGCAAGGTGTAATTAGAGGGGATGGCAGCAAAATCTGAGGGCGGGGGAGAATTATGGGCAGGAGATAGATTCACCACCTCCCTCTCACATGAGATTGCCTATTATACCCCTTTAGAGCCATCACCATCTTCTAACACAAGCGTGCCACTATTCACTTTAGTTGGACACTACAGTTAGCCATGACATAAATAGATGCAACAATTTGGGAAGTCATAAACAGAACAAAATCAATCAAAATAATTGAATTGAAACATTTCTGGTTCTACAGTGTAAGTATTTATTAAGTATACTTTTTCTCCACCTTCCCATTAAAAATATTAGAATCATTCACTTGCCTTTTTTGAAGATATCAGGAGAAATAGTAGTCAATTACTGTTAAATTTCTTAGCAGTAATCTAACTACAAAGTATTGGAGGCCAAGTGTGTGAGCCATACAGCAATGGAGACACATTCAGCAATAGTTCTGGGATAAAAATTAAGACTCCTGTTCTGCATCATGAGATTCTTCACGTGTGGAATCCCATAGGCATAAAGTTTATTTTGTCCTGCTCAGTCTCTATGAAGTTACTGCCTTAAAGTGACAAAGTAACATATGTTGTTGTTGTTGAGTCGTTCAGTCGTGTCCGACTCTTCGTGACCTCGTGGACCATAGCACGCCAGGCCCTCCTGTCCTGCGCTCTCTCCCGGAGTGCGCTAAAGTTCATATTCATTGCATCGGTGATGCTATCTAGCCATCTCATCCTCTGCCGTCCCCTTCTCCTTTTGCCTTCAGTCTTTCCCAGCATCAGGGTCTTTTCCAGAGAGTTTTCTCTTCGCATTAGGTGGCCAAAATATTGGAGCTTCAGCTTCAGTATCTGTCCTTCCAAGGAGCACTCAGGGTTGATTTCCTTTAGGATTGACTGATTGGACCTCCTTGCAGTCCAGGGGACTCGTAAGAGTCTTCTCCAGCACCACAGTTCGAAAGCATCAATTCTTCGGCGCTCAGCCTTCCTTATAGTCCAGCTCTCACAGCCTTACATTACTACTGGGAAAACCATAGCTTTGATTAGACGGACCTTTGTCGGCAAGGTGATGTCTCTGCTTCTTACTATGCTGTCTAGGTTGGCCATAGCTTTCCTCCCAAGGAGCAAGCGTCTTTTAATTTCATGGCTACAGTCACCGTCTGCGGTGATCTTGGAGCCCAAGAAAGTAAAATCTGTCACAGCTTCCATTTCTTCCCCTTCTATATGCCAGGAAGTGATGGGGCCAGATGCCATGATCTTCGTTTTTTTCATGTTGAGTTTCAAACCAGCTTTTGCACTCTCCTCTTTCACCCTCAACAAGAGGCTCTTTAGATCCTCTTTGCTTTCTGCTATTAGGGTGGTATCGTCTGCATATCGGAGGTTGTTGATTACTCTCCCAGCAATCTTAATTCCGAGCTGTGATTCATCCAACCCGGCATTTCTCATGATGTACTCTGCATATAAGTTAAATAAGCAGGGTGACAATATGCAGCCTTGTTGTACTCCTTTCCCAATTTTGAACCACTCGGTTGTTCCATGCCTGGTTCTTACTGTTGCTTCTTGACCCTCGTACAGGTTTCTCAGGAGACAGGTAAGGTGGTCTGGTACTCCCATCACTTTCAGAATTTGCCACAGTTTGTTGTGATCCACACAATCAATGGCTTTAGTGTAGTCAATGAAGCAGAAATAGACGTTTTTCTGGAATTCTCTTGCTTTCTCCATGATCCAGCGAATAATCAGAATGTGACAAAACAGCTGGACTTTTCCTAACTATATAAATACTACTCCAAAGGTGGGAAACCTCAGGCTTGTTGTCCAAACTAAGCCATCTGTTCATTTCTACATCTACATTTCTTCCAAGGCTCTTACTAATTTGGTGTGACTACCAAGGAGCAAAGGGATGGAGAAGAAGAGGCCCATAGAGTGCAATCATATGGGGTTACACCCTGTTAGACAGAAGCCTCCAAGCTCAGAGTCCTCCAAAAATCTAATGACCTGCCATGCCATTGCCAGCGCAGCAGGAGGAGGATGGGGGCATTATCACCTCCCATTCCTCCTAAAAAAAAAAATGATCCAACCAACCAGTTAGATGGGTCTCTGAGCCTGTCTGGCTGATTTCCCAGCAGTGGGCAGGAATGTGCAACAGATAGGCCATCGGATACTTTGGTTCCCAGCTTCTCCTCGCCCACTATCCCATCCCCTTTTCACCCTCCCCAAAGCTGTCCAAAGTTGCATTCTTCCCACTGCAGCTGTGAGGGAAGGGATTGGATCCCAGAGTCCCACTCCCAAAGTCATAGGAGTGTCTACAGCCTCGGGAGGGGGCCTCCGAAATATCCTATAATCCCTGGAACATTCTCCCAGAACCATATGATTGCTCTCTCCTTCTCTTTCCCATGATGCTTCTGGCTGCTTGAGATGAACAGAGGGCTACACTGCTCTTTTCTATCATTGACAACTTAGGCATGCCTAACTTTGCATAGGATGGCAGCCGCAGTCTCAAAGTACATGTCTGTGTATTTGGGGGGGGGGGGCAGCGCAGCTCACAGGACTGTGTATTCTTGTGTCAGAGAAAATGTTTGTACCCATACATATGCTTTTTGATGAAGCACCACTATTCAGCTTAAAACTGGTATGTTCCTACACATCAGAACTTGGTACCTACCATATTGTTGCAAGTTATGCATCTGTAACTTCATGGAAGAAAATGGAGTGATTGCTGACACCTAAGACGCACTTCTTAAGTATAAATAATGCTCTCAAAATTCAGCACGCTTGCAATATAAAAAATGAGAGACAAATAGGATATAACACATGAATAACATCTTCAATGACATGTGCTTGCAATAAAAGCATGAATATGAAAAAATGGTGAAATAATTAAAGAAATCTTGCTAAGAGTTAGACAATTAAGTGAGCCAACTGTATAGAGACTGTAATCAAGAGAATAGCTCCAAACGAAAACCAAATGAGCAACAGCATAATATTTTGGGAAAGCAACTAGTAAGCATTGCTGTGTGTAAAAGAGCAAAGCCAGAAACAGCACGTACATTGCAGAAGGCAACAAAAATACACCATATGGAGAGGAAGAAAAAAATATTCTTAACACATTTGTGTTTAATAACAAGGCAATGGCAATCATAGCAAACAAAGAACAAATAAAACATTTGTTACACATCAGGAAACCTGTTTGCTTACAACTTGATGTGAAATTTTGAAACAGAATAATTTATCTTTGGTATATTACATAATTTGCTACTGCATACCACAAGTTACAAGTAATTTCCAAGGAAAGAAGTTTACTGATGTGGGGCATTATGAGAATTTGGTTCTGTGGCACTGTGAAAAACTAAACCCAAGAGTGTTTGAAAGAAGGCAATCATTATTTTTCTTCTTGAACAAACTGTGATACATTTAAGGCTATACAATAATACATTTTATGTGATTATATAGGCAAGAGCCTATTTATTCAGATGCATGAAGTGGAGGGAAAAGGATATAGGATTAGGATTAGATGGATAGCAAGACCAGGAAGTCAAACCATTAAAGCAACTAGTTGGGCATAGTTGGGACTAAAGCTGTTCTAGTTTGACTCCAGTTCCAACCATCTGGCAATATGCTTGGTATACCTGAATAGTTCAGTCTCAGTTACATGGGAAAATTTAAACTTCATCCACACTCTGATGCTGATCTGCATAGATCAGATTATTGATATCATTATGCTACATCTTAATGGCTAAACATACTAGACATAAAAGCCAGCAACATGAATAGAGAGTGGAAGGAAATAAGAAGCACAGGGACTGGAGAAAGTTAATGAGAAGGCAAGAACAGTCATTTTGACTGGATTAAAATATGCCATAACTTAATTACTATCTCAGAATTTAAGGGTGAACAAGGGTGAAGCCTGATATGACAGCCCAACCGCTGACCAGGAAATCTCCAGCCCTTCTGCTAGGAAGACATCTGGGAGGAAAATCAGCTGAAGACACAAAATAGTGTAGGGCAAGGCTAGGCAACCTTTTTTGGGCTGTGGGCACATTCGGCCATTTTGGAAGCTGTTGTAGGCACCACCACAAAATGGCTGCAATGGGAGGTGTGGCAAAGGACCAGTAATCTGCCAGAAGACTGAGCACAGGGCAAAGGAGGGATCTGAGCCCCAACACACTAAGCAACTCCTTTGAATCCATGGTTCTCGGCACCAACAGAAACCTGTTTCATAGCAATTCCAGCTGCTGGTTTAAAAAAATGTGTTAAATAAAAAAGGTGGGACTGGTAGGAAACCAAGAAGGGTGTCTGGTGGTGCACTGGTGCCCATGGGCACCACACTGTCTACCCCTGGAGAAAAATAATTTTCTCCACCCACCAAAAAACATTCATTCATTCATTCATTCAATTAATTAATTTCTATACCACCCAATAGCTGAAACTCTTGGCAAAAAATTAAAACCATGAAGTACAACATAAAACAATATAAAAAACGAAAGCTTAAAACTACAATATAAACATACAACCAGAATAAAACCTAGAAGCAATGCAGAGATTTAAAATACAGATTTAGAACAGCAGAGCTAAAAGACTAGAGTGCTACAGTGCTGGGTAAATAAAAAGGTCTTCACCTGCGGCTGAAAGGAGTACAACGTAGGTGCCAGGTGAATAAAACATAAAGCACACCAACACAGCAGGATGCAATGGCCAGCTGAGGGTGGTTGAAATGGGGCAGGAGCGCTGCTTTGTTGACCAAGCAGCATATCCACTGCAGAGGCCACCAGTGCACACAAAGAAAGCTCACAGGCATATGAGTGCTGCCAGTGGTGTTTCTGCCACCAGTACATCCTGGAACAGGCTGTTCTGGGGACGTGTTAGCATAGCCCTGGATCCACAACCCCCTTGCCTCCCCAAAAGTTCCCCAGACCAGGACCCGCATCTATGCTAGGCTGGAGCTGGCATAAGCATTTTCTCTCCTGTTGGACTGAATGAGAGGGGAAGGAAAAAAAGAAAAAAAAATTCTGGGAGAAAATGTCCTCCCTCACCTAGCCCCTTTGCGCAACAAGAGCTCTGGATATGGCACTTAGGGCGCAACCCTATTGACATAGGCGGCCGCCTCCGAACTCAGAGGCGACCACCTATCCGAAGCAGGGCAGGAGAAGCACGGAGGGGGGCATTCCCTCCGTGCTTCCCCTGCCCTGCTTTTTTGGCTAGACAGGTGATTGTGGCTGTCTAGCTGTGGGAGCACGGAGCGGGGAGGGAGGCTGCTGTACGACACATAGGATGCCGTTATCCTACAGCAGGGAGGCTGCTGTACGACACATAGGATGTGTCGTACAGGCAGCTACAATCTCCCCGCCCCGGAATGCCCCCAGCCATATCCCTTTGCAAGTGTAGAGGGAAGTAGGGGGAGGTTGGTTCTCCAGGAACCGACCTCGGAGCATGGGCTCCGAGGTCAGTTCCTGGAAAACGGCATATCCTATGGCCATCTAGCTGTCTAGCAGCCATAGGATTGCTCCCTTATAGACCCTTATTTGGGAGTACATCCCATTGAACTCAATGGGATTTACTTCTGGGTAGAGACATATAGGTTTGCACTGCAAAAATTCAAAGCTTTACTTGGAAATTATTTTTAATTTAATATTTGTAAATATTCTCACAATTCAATAGCATACACTTTCCTTACACAGTTTATATTTTGAGAAACAGACTAACAAGTTAACCTAGTTTTAGCATATCCAAAGAGCTATGCATGATATGTTTACTTCTAATAATCTATTTCAACTTTTGCTGAGAGCTAGATTCCATTCGATTCATGCATTATGTTTTCTTCTCATTATTTCCCAATGTCTATTAAACCAAGGACATACAACTTAAATATTGTAAACTGATTTTGCACATGACTATAGCTTCCAGAGTAAACAACGAACCTTGGAAAGTATAATTTGTTCCCACAATAACTGAATGGCAAAACAAACTGTATGAACATGCGATCAGGACAAAACTAACTATATTAAAGCAAAAATAAGAATGCAATAATTTAATAAGTTTATTAGTTAGAGGCAAAATAAAGTTAATATATTCAAAAATCAGTCTCACATATTTAATTTGCTGTAGTAAACTGTACAGACTGTTACTGAAGTCTATAAATTAACATTTATATTTTATTTTAAAATTAACAAAATATATTTTAAATATTTACAAAATGGTGCCAAATTTTGAGGTTGTTACTCATTTACCATACTTATTTCACAGGAATACATAACGTAGGACAAGAAATTAAAAGTTTTAGTAAATAGGGGTGGGGGAAAAACATTCATATGAAACTGTTGCAAACAACTTTGTATTGATTGAGTTGAGAGCTGCTACAGCCAAAAGAGGAAGGAAAATTTATCATAGCCTTTTTGTTTCCTAGTAGAGGTGTGCGCCAATCCTCCGATTCATCTCCGACTCCGATTTGGAAAACTACCTGCTTCCGCTCTGACCAGTTTGGAGTCGGTCCACTTCAACTCCATACCTAACTCAAGCTGAGGTTTGGAAAACCAAGGGTCTGTGCAATCCAGGGGGGATTTGTATGAAAATGACAGCACCAGAAATGGTCTGAAAGGGCTCAATTCGGCTCGATGCACATCCCTATTTCCTACGTAGTGCCACAAGTGGTCTATAGGGTACCTAAGCTCTATGGAGCAGGAACGTGTCTTTTTTAAAATTCTACTCTTTAAGGAATCATGCACAATGATGGTGCTATATAAAATTCTAATGCTTTACAAGCTTAACCTATCTTTAGGGACATATTTAACTTAAACTGCATATTAAAACATGAAACAATTCTAAGAATACAAGTGTATGTGAGCCCAAAGGCATCCATGTTATGCCAGTGCAATTTACATTTGACTGTACACAATCCTAAACTAGAAAAAAAAATTCTTTTCCTGGAGAACAATCTATATAAGCACATTTACACTTGTGTTTGTTGCTATGACAAAGTAAAGTATTAAAACCTTCAGCCAGCTCACACTGGCTCCCAGCAGCAATGCTTCCCTGCTCTAGGCAGGGAAATGCCCCACCCGCTGGCTCTGCAATCCAGCTGCTACCAGCAATGAGTACTAGGGCTGTGCACCGCTTCGGCCTGAGGCCCGAACTCCGAGTTGAAGTGGGCTGCTCCGGGTCAATTTGAGCCCCTTCTGAGGTGAAGCAGAGGGGGCACAAAGCGACCCAGAGCAGGTCAGTGGCTCCCCGAAGCACACGAGTGCTTCGGAGCTTTGGCCCCCCCAGCCCAGCAGCACCAGGTCCCTACCTGAACTGCTGCTGCCTCCAGCACAACCATCACTGTCCTTGCTGCCACCACCGTCCTTGCCACCACCTCCACCATTGCTGTCTTCGCCGCCTCCGGCACCACCGTCCTCATTTTAAAAGTGGTGACTCCCTGCACTAAGAGTTGGTGCACATGTCCAGGCCTCCGGAATTGGCGGCAGCAAGGACAGCAGCGGAGAAGGCGGAGAGGATGGTGGTGGCAGTAGAGGCGAGGGCAGCAGCAGAGGCGAGGGCAGCGGCGGCAAGGTAAGGGGGTTTGTGCGGGGGTGTCAGGGGGGACCCGAACTGGGGTTCGACATCCAAATCCCACTTCAGGGCCGAGTCAGGTCGGGGCCCCCCAAATCTGCCCAAGCTGAATTGGGCCTGCCACCAGAGCCACGAAGTGGCTTCCGAGTCGGATCAGGGATTCCCTGCACACCCCTAATGAGTACTAGCTTTCCCCATTGTGGCTGAATTACCTTGCAGCCTCAAAGGAACGCAAGGTGAATTGTGGCTGCTCCAATGTGGTCTGGATGGACATGTTGAGCAAGGGGCAGAACTTCCAACCTCACAAGGATAAAATACAGTGGCAGTAGCTGCCAGGGAGGCTTTGTGAGTAGGATTCCCAGCTCCAGACAGCCCCTGAAAACAGGCAGAGCCCAGTCCCTTTTGGCTCTAGACATACCTCCTCAACAAGGCAGAAAAGGAACCAAGCCTTAGTCAGATGTTTCCTTGCAGTGTTGTTGTCTTTTTGCTTTTGGATTCCTGGGGCAGGTGACAAAAAATGGTACTCCAGTACTTCTGTTGTTTTCCCCTCTTTATTAAAAACCTGCAGAGGTCATAATCTGCAATAATCTGAAAAAGTCAAACAAGTTGGGACTCCAAAGTTTCAAGCTCCATGTAATGCTCCCAAGTCGCCCTTGCCAGGGCATATCCCATCAGTGGGGCGTGTCATGAGGTTATGGCACATTCCCCCAGCCCATAGCAATGCTCAGTTGTTCATAGTGGCTATCATCAAGTGTGCAGAGAAATATTTTCCAGCCTTTACTAGTGCCAAAATCTTATGTTTAAACTGTGTTGCCGTGAACTGAATAATCTCATTTTGAATATTTTCCCCTAGATAAAAGTTATGGCTAGCTTGTTACAGGAGTCTTTTAAAGATGCATCTTCAAATATCTGTATTAGCATCACAATTTTAAGAAATTTGCTACTGTTGAACATGAACATCTTATCTGGGTTCCCACACAGTGCTGCTTTGAATCACAAGTACTCTTATAATGGCAATGACTCAAAATATTTTGCCAGTGCTGCATCTCAGATGGGTTTACATCTTAGTTTCTGTTATCAACGCTTGCATTTGTCTTAACAAGCACTTTCAAGCTCCCAGAAGATATGGTACCTTCTTGCAGCTCTAAAATTGTCTAGACAAAGTTAGTCGATCCTTTGTTCCAGTTGAACCAAATTCTGCAGATACAGTATTAATCCAAAACAGTCTATTGCAAAAGCAGTCAACTGCATTCAAGCACTTCAGATATTTCAAATATGGTCTATTTTTTTCCTGATTGTGTAATTCATGCATGTAGTACTTCTGATAGCACCCTCTATTCTTGTGGTCCTTTGAGAACGTAAAGCTGCAATCCTATACGCATTTACCTGGGAATTAGTCCTATTGTGCTCAATGGGGCTTAGCTCCATGTTCACATTGCACTGTAACTAACTTGTTTTTGTGGACCATTTAGTAGGAAGATTATCAGATTACTGGTCAAATCTAACCACAGTCCAAGATTTTCAAAACACAGATGCGGTAATATCAGTGCTAACTTTACCACCAATGCTAGAGATGCCTGGGTATCATTAGTGGGGGGCAGGGTCTTTAGACTCTGCAGTATCAGAATCTTCATTTGAAGAGACATCTTGGCCTGGGTCTCGGTCAGGCATAACAACACGTGTGTATGTCCGTGCACATGGGTGTATGCATGCGTGTCTGTGCGTGCGTGTGGCCCTCAGCTCCCAACCCCCAAGCCAGCATTACACATGGCCCTTTGGGTTTAATACAATGATACTTAAACGGAATTGGACATTTGGACTGTGAACTGGGTTACCGGGAAATAATTAAGTAGTTGAGTTGTAGAGAAATAATTAAAATTGTTACTGTTTCATATTCTTTATAAACATAAAAAACCTAAGTTAAAAACAGGAACTCTTTGCTCTAAACACCATGTTTTTGGGGGGTGGGGGGGGGAAATGGGAGAATATTGTAGAATATTATATTATAGAATATACATCAGATTCTGGTGGTAAATCAGTTTAATAGGCTAGTTATTTTGGTAGCATTCCTTGAACATAACTAGAAGCTAACAGTGAATTCTAGTGTAATGCAAGCCAGGATCTCTGCACTGAAGCCAGTGCATGACAGAAGAAAGGACTAGGGAGGCGCACCCATTCACTATGGATTATGAAGCCATAGACAAATTTTCAAACTCAACCATTTGGTTCCTGTTTTAAACTAACTGCAGTTTGTTATGTCTGAACTGGGACTGTGGTTAATTTTAACTAAGGTTAACGTTCGCTGCCTATTTTCTAGGGATCCCAATCCAAGATGCTGAAGCTTACCTTTAAAGCCCTAAATGGTTTGAGGCCCAAATATGTGAAGGAACGCCTCCTCCCATATCAACCTGCCCATGCATTAAGATCCCTAGAGGAGGTCCTTTTTCTGTGTACTTTGTATGATATTTGCCATCCAAAAATATAAAGGGCCTTTTCTGTGGGGGCACCCCAACTTTGGAATCCCCACCCACCCCACAGGAGGTATGCCTGGTACCAACACTGTACTATTTTAGCACCAGATTAAAACCTTTTTATTTGCCCAGGCTTTTTAAAGCCTTTTGAAATAGTTTTTATGCCTCTCCTTTTTATTGTGCCACTGTCTGTTTTAGGTTGTTTTTATGGTATTGAAAATTTCATTTTTATGTACACTGCCCTGAAATCCTATTTGGGATGAAGATATGATTTATCAATTTTAAAAATAATAAATCGCATTTTTATCTGAACAAGAAAAGAGCATAAATCACAGTTTGAAGTTAGCTTGTTCAGATATAACATAATTCAAACTAACCACAGTTCGCCCTGATACGGACATAGCAACAAACCAGAGCTGAAGCAAATGCTTCCTATCTTCTCCTTGAATACACAGAAGACCAGAAGAAGAACTAAGGCCAAAAGATGGCTGCCCCCATTTGGTTAAAAACCCTTGGCCACCTCATATGTAAAGGCAAGACCATTCCCTGAAAATTCTTAAAATTTTTCTTCCCCTCGCAGCTGATTCCAGTCTTTAGCGGGTTGCCCCACACCCATGAAACTTGCCTGGGCCAAATACTTCACCCCGGCACTAGTATCAGCAGGTTTAGAGGAAGGTTTTTTTCTTTTCCTTTCCCTTTTAACAAAAGCAACAACAAATCGTGGCTTGAAGCAATCATAAGCCCTAGAACTTTGTCTCTTGTCACCATGTGCCTGTTCTTCAGAATCCCTTCCTGAAAAAATCAGTTCAGGCCTCGGTATGTGCCCTATATCTTCCACAGTGAGGACAAGAGGCAAATAACTCATCACTCGTTTAACTCCCTTGTTGTCTAACATTCCAACTGCTAGATGCTGTAAGTCCAAAAAACAGTTACAAGTTACTAATGTTGAGCTGGCATACACCTTCTCTACTTTTTTTAAAAAGTCCTGTAAAATAATTATTGTTGACTCTGCAAATCATCCTATGGCAACGCCTAGACTTTTAAGTACATGACAAGTAAATCCCTGTCCCTTAGAGTAGCAATTAGACCAGATAAAGCTGTATTACAGATCTGGAATGATACTCTAATGCACAGCCTTCTAACTGGTAGAACTCCTCCTCCATCATCATCCATCTGAGGAGCTGAGCTTCATTCTCCTTGTACAGCCCAATCCTACGCACGTTTACTCAGAAATAGTTTATTGAATTTAGTGGGACTTACTCCTGTAGTCTTCTCTATTTAAGAATACAGTTGCCTTTTTGGATCAGACGAAAGTCTATCTAGACCAGCATTCAATTTCCAACAGCAACCGGGCATGAAGGGAAAGGCCATCCCCTTCATCTAGTATTCAAAAGTATACTACCTTACTATGTGAATGTTCCACTTAGCATAATTCCTAACATCAGTGTTATCATCATATTCAACTTATGATTTTGGATTCCATTGGCCACTGGGGTAAGGAATACAAGCAGGCTTATGTCATGTCGGATTACATGTTTTGACTGGCACTGGCTTTCCAAGGTCTCACCTGAAGTCTTTCATATCACCTTCAACCTTATCCTTTAGCCTATAGATTGAATGATTTTATTTTTGTTGTTGTTGTTCAGTCGTGTCCGACTCTTCGTGACCCCATGGACCACAGCATGCCAGGCCTTCCTGTCCTGCATTTATATCCCACTTTTTTTCCCCTCTTGCAAGGAGCCCAAGGTGGCTTACATGGTCCTCCTCTTCTCCATTTTATCCTTGCAACATCCCTGGGAAGTGAGTTAGGCTGAGAGTCCATGACTGGCCCAAAGTCACCCAGTGAGCTTCATGGCCAAGTGGGGACTACAACCCGAATCTCCCAAGTCCCTGTCCAACACTCTATTCGCTGCACCACACTGTCTGCCAGGGATTGGGGGGGGGGGGGGCTTCTGAACATTCCTAAAGACCATTGCTTAGACTACTAGCAATGTTTTATCTCCCTGCCCCCACTCAGGTGGCTTTCAATATTGATAGCATATTACACACAGAAATGGCTTCTACATTGCTGATTTTGGCTCCTATTGCTTCATGTGGCTTACAATGTAGTAAGGACAGAGGGTTCTTGAAGCTAAATGGTCATGTATTTCTCTGCCTTTTCAGTGGTAGGACCCCAGTTGTGGAATGCCCTCCCCAGAGAGGCTCACCTGGCACCTACATTGTGGTCTATTCAGCTCCAGGTGAAGACCTTTTTATTCTCACAGGTTTCTTAAGGTGCAATCCTCTGCACGTTTAAACAGAAAAAAGTCCTACAACTCCCAGCATGCCCCAGTGAGCCATGCTAGCTGAGGCATGCTGGGAGTGATAAGCCTTTTTTCTGTCTAAAGATGCAGAGGTTTGCACCCTTAGTCTTTCAGTTTTAAAATACGGTGTTAGTGCATTTTTAGATCTTTGCACTGTTACTAGCTAGCTTTTACTTTTGTTTTCACTTCAGTTTTATTCTATTTCTTTAAAGTCTTTATATTATGTTTTATTATATTTTGGTATTTTATGGTTTTAAGTTTTGTTTTGTGAACTTCCCAGAGAGCTTTGGCTATTTATTACACTTATTAGAAATGTAATAAAATAAATAATCTGTCCCCTGATTCCTGCAAAGGGGTGGTAGGGAAAGAGCAAGGGACTTTCACTGCTTCCTTGGCTTTATTTCCATTTTTGTATTCCATTTTGTTAGTGTAAACAACCATGGAAGCTTTGCAAGATACTAATATTTTAAATATATAAATAAATGATGCAAAACAAGGAGACCATGGGCATTTGTGCCACCTGCTCCTATCCACGTTGACTCAGAAGTAAGCTCCATTGGCATCAAGGAAGTGTGTACTTGACTGCAGCCTTAGTTTCATGAAGTATCTGAAAATATTTGACCAGTCCTAGAAAAGGCTGACAGCACCTGACTAGCCAACTGTCCAACATTGCAATCACAAGATAGTAAGGGCGCTTTATATTTGCTGCCCCCTGTATCCTTCATAAGAACAAAAGAAGAGCCATGCTGGATCAGATCAAAGGTACATCTAGCACAGCATTCTGTTCACACAGTGGCCAACCAGCTGCCCACAGGAATGCCACAAGCAGGACACAAGTGCAACGGCACCCTCCTGCCCAGGTTCCCCAGCAGCTGGTGTACATAGGCATATTGCCTCTGATACTAGAGGTAGCATATAGCCATCAGGACTAGTAGCCACTGATAGCCTTATCCTCCATAAATTTGTCTAAACCCCCTTTAAAGCTATCCAAACTGGTGGCCATAACTACATCCTGTTGTAGTTAATTCCATAGTTTAACTATGTGCTGTATGAAGAAGTACTTCCTTTCAGCTGTCCTGAATCTCAACCAGTTTCATTCTAGTATTATGAGATAGGGAGAAAAATGTGTCCCGACCCATTTTCTCCACACAATGCATAATTTTGAATGCCTTTACCATGTCTCTCCTTGCTTGCCTTTTTTCAAAGCTAAACAGCCCCAGATTTTGTAACCTTTCCTCATAGGGGAGTTGCTCCAGCCCCTTGATCGTTTAAGGGCACAATCCTATGCATGCTTAGACAGAAAAAAGTCCTACAACTCCATGCTGGGTGAGGAGCGCTAGGAGCTCTAGGGCTTTTTTCTATCTAAACATGCATAGGATTGCACCCTTATGGCACAATCCTATGCATGTTTAGAGAGAAAACAATCCTACAACTCCCAGCATGCCTCAGCCAGCATCACCTTCCTACCATGTAGCGTTCTGGCTGAGGCATGCTGGGAGTTGTAGGCTTCCCCCCCCCCGTCTAAACATGCATAGGATTTCATCCTTAGTTGCTCTTTTCTGCACTTTTTTCCCCAACTCTACGATATTCTTTTTTTAGGTGCGACGACCAGAACGGTACATGGTATTCCAAGTGCAGTTGCACCATAGCTTTGTCTAAGGGCAGGATAATCTGGGCAGTTTTATTTCCGATTCCTTTCCTAATTATGCTTAACACGGGATTTGCCTTCTCCCCCCCCCCCAAAAAAAGGCAGCCGCACACTGGGCCCACGTCTTCATCGAGCCGTGCACCACAACTCCAAGACCACAACCCCGAAGACCACAACTTCCCACGTTCCTCCCATGCCAATAGCTGACCTCCAAATGACTGTTCGCGCCCGCTGGTCCTTCAGGAACAAGCCTGGGTGTGCGTGTCCCCACTAGCTCCCCCCGCCCCCACGGAGGTGGATAAGCGCGCGGACGGCGGGCCCCGACTAACGGAAGCCTGGTCAGCGGGCACATTAGGGGCTGAGGCGCGCTCGCTTATGCATCGGCCACTTCCCGCGCGCTCACACAGTTTCGCGCGCCTGAGATTTCTCTCTCTCTCTCCTGCCCCTCCCTTTGGACTCCCCCCCCGTAAAGGGGAACCCCCCCCTTCCAGCCCATCCCCGCTCTCTCAGTATCCCCCTCCCCGCGCGCTCCAGAGTACCTGCGTGCGGCAAGCAGGGAGAAACTTTTCCCTCCTGCCGGTTCAAACGTGCTGCCGTAAAGCGGCCGTCTCCCCTGGCAACAAGGTTCCGGCGGCCGAGCACTAGGTGTAGGAAGGTGATGTAAAAAAGTAAAAAAAAAAAAAAAAAACCAAGAAAAAAAAACCCAGACACACCAAACCACCCAGTGTCGTAAACCAGGTCCGGGCGGGGGTTGAGGGGGGGGAGAGCAGCGAGGGGGAGGGGGGAGGAGGTGACTGGAGCATTTAGACACAAGCGAGAGGATCATGGCGGATGGCCCCAGGTGTAAGCGCAGGAAGCAGGCGAACCCGAGGCGCAATAACGGTCAGTCAGCTCCGCCGGGCAGCGGCCCGTGCTACGCTGGGGCCGCTCGGGGGACCGGGCCGGGGGTCGGGCTGAGCTCTTGAGTGAGGGGGGAGGAAGGGAAGGAGAAAGCGGCGGAGGGGGAGAGAGAGAGGCGAGAAGTAGAAAGTAATTCCCGGGTGCTCCTCGCCGAGAGCCCGGCTCCCCCTGCACCGTTAGATCCGCTACCTGGTGCCTCCCTCCCTCCTCGCTCGCTCGCTCGCTCGCTCTCCCTCCCCGCCGAGCTGCCTCCTTCTCCGCCTAGCGGTGCCTCCTCGCTCAGCCTGCTGCTCGCGAGCCCTCGCCCGCTCGGGGACCGTTACACGCCGCCTCAGCCTCCTCGCTTCTTCTCTCCCGTCCCCCTTCATTGTGCCCCAGCGGCGGCGGCATCGTCCGGTCCTTCCGCCCCGCTTCCCTCTCCGTGTGGAGGGCGAAAGGGGGTCGCCGCAGTCCGGCCCTTGCGAGCGGCCTTCCTTCGCCTCTCGGCGACCTTCGCAGCCCCAACTTGGAAACTTATTACCTGAGCTCAGGCGGGTCCCGCCGGCCTCTGAGTGGGGGGCAACGCCCCCGCCAGCCCCGCTCCCCAAACTTTTTCGGGGGCGTCTTGCCCTCCCCCTCCTCCTCCCCCCCTCACGCTGGGAAAGTCCGAGTGAAACGCAGCGCTTCGCTGGCGCCCCTCTGCTCTTTTCTTCCTTCCTCCTAGTTTGTTGTTGTTTTGGGGTGCTGCGGGACGTGACGGGGGGGTGGGGTGGGGGGCGCGGAGACGCTTTAGTTTGGGTCTGGGGAGAGAAACTGCGTGTAACTCCTCAACTACCTGGCTGCCAGACGTGCAACGAAACGTCGAGGCACACGATAACTATAATGGGGACTTCGTTCTCAAGAGTGTGGCGTGTTTTGGCCCCGACGGGGAAAGAAGGGGGGGGCATTGAAGCACTGTTGCTTGCTGCAGTGTGTATTGATTTTATTTTTATTTTTTTGCCAGGGAAACGCACCACATGCGCACCCCTGAGATCGCCTTGAGAGGGACCCCCTCCTCCCTCCTCCTCCCCTTTCTGCTTTTTCTCTCTCCCCCACCCCCGTACTTTCGCCTCCGCCTCTTTTAGTGCCCGCAGTGCATGTTGATTTATCTCCGTAGCCATTGAACATATTGTTTCTCCTCCCACCCCCCCGCCAACCTCCAAATCTTGGCAGAAGTGTTAGAAGTGGGGTGGGTGTTCTGTTTTTTGTTTGTTTCTCCCCTCCTTTATCAACGTGATGGGGGAAAGGAAAGCTTCTCTGTGGGTTGGGGAGGGAACGTGAATCAGCTAAGTTTCTCTTTCTCGCCCTCTTCTTGGATTTCGAGGTACCTGTTTGTATAATAATCATAATAATGGGTGGTAACGGTTTGGCCGCTGCGCCCCCCACCTCACCCCCTTGGCTGGCGAAGAACTGCTGCAGCCTATATAAGGAATGACGCTTACTTTTCAGATTTAAGGGTTGTCTCTTTCTCTTTTTCTGGTTACATACGTAATACTTTGAAATGAGCTCGGAACCTACGTTGAAAAGTGGGGGAATAAATACACAAAACTTCTCTTGTTGTTGGATTGTTGTTGTTTTTTTCTCATTTCTTCTAGAAAATAACGGGAAAGCGGGTGACTTCATAGGATGTAAAACGGGAGGTTTTGTAATCTTTCTTGGCAGCTTTATTTTCAAGCTTTCGTGTGGCATTTCCTGTATACGGTTATGGATAGGAAGGGTTTTAGCGGTTCGTCCGAGATCATGACGTTTTGCACGGGTTTTTAACATATCCGAGAAGGAATTATGGTTTCCCGGGGGGCGGGAGGGCGCCACGACTTATGATACTTAACGTGTGAAACGGGCACATAAACATTGGCCTTCTAGCAAGTTGATCTGATGGTTGTGAATAGTTCCCAGCTCTGTGGGGTGGATTTATTTATAGCACGTATCAGGATATATACGGGGTATTACAATGCTAATTTCCTGTTTTAGACCACACGTTTGTGTATGTGTGTGTTTAATGTTGAGGCTATATTAAAGGTAAGTTCAGAAAGTACTCCTCTCGTTACCTTATTTAAAATGTTAATGATAGAGAAAGGGGCTTTTCTTGTTGCTGACGACATGTGTGTGACATGCGAGTCTGAACCACCCAGTCTCTGGGCAGGAGCTGTAAACATGTTTACCTGAGCAGGAAAGAAAATGGATTTTCTCTTAAATATGCTCTTAATTGGAATATCATACTTCTAAAGCATATCAACAGATGCCTTGAGAGAGTGCCTGAATACCTTGCTTTTGAAATCAACGGGGGGAAAAGGGATTCTGACGGCTGCAGCAAATGGCAACTTGTGCAGGTAGAAAAAAAAATGGTGTGTGAGGTTTCTCTAGCATGCATGTCAGCCTTCTCCTGTCTGCTGCTTTCATTCTCAAGGGAGGGATTTATTTACCATGCTTGCTGTCAATGTTTTTCCTTTGTGCTTAATATTAGAAAAACAGATTTGAGGCTGTTTAGCACAAACATTTTGGCTGCAGCATGTATGGCTTGGAGAAAATAAAAGGTGTGTGGGGTACAATGTCATTCCAGGTATTTTTTTCATTTTTCATGATTTTTGGTTGAAATCATCACACCTATGTGCTCTCATTTTGGAGAAAGGCTTTTGCTTTATTATTGGGTGGTTCTAAAAGTAATATAATATTATAACAAATAAAGAATAACTTGAGCTGCTCTACATTAACCATCACTGGATAGGCTAGATAATAGAGGCTTGATAATAGGGATTTCTCAGCATTAGGTTCCTGTTTGACTTGCAAATGTTTGCTGATCAAAATTGCTAGAGGAAGTTAACCCTTAAACCTTTGCCACAAATAGACAATTGAAATCATCTCTATACCAAATCTCTTCCATAAAGGGGTTGTTGATCTCTTGCCTTTCAAAGATAGGTACCATGTCTACTGCTAATCCTGTGTGATATTTTTTGTCACCAGTCTTATGGAGAACAGACTACAATAAACTGACCTCCAGAAATGTGGTTTTTACTTGGTTGTAACACCAAATTAAGTGCTGTTGCTGCCTTAATGGAGTAATATACACTGCTTTTAAAAGATAGATTTTAAGAAAGGACTCATTAAATACTTTTTCTGCTTCATACCTTTGCCTCCTTATTGAACTGTAAATTGATGTCAATATCTTTTCTCCCTTCTCCCCCCACCCCCTTAGTAGTATAAAGGTATATCATCTTTGTGTGCTAACTTAGGTGTATCTGACCTAAATTGTAAATCTCTAAATATCATTACTGTGCTATCCTCTCCTCAATTGGTTAGTATAGTGTGTTAATAAAATACTTTAAGGGCGCAATCCTATGCACATTTAGACAAAAAAAGTCCTACAACTCCCAGCATTCCCCAGTCAGCAAGGCTAGCTGGGGAATGCTGGGAGTTGTAGGACTTTTTCTGCCTAAACGTGCATAGGATTGCACCCTAATACTGTCAGAGGCACCTGCACCAATGTCTGACATATTCTCCCTATTAGATTAAGCACATTCCATAATCTTGGTAAAATTAGTCCCATGAAGATATACCCAAGCCATAACTTTCCTGAGTATTTATTAATACTTGAATATAACAGTTGTCATGTACATATGTTTGAAAGCTGTAAATTTAGTACACCTGAAAGGAATTCTGTATAAGTTCCAAATTTTGCAACTTAAAATGCAGACATAAGAATAAATGCTTTTGCCACACTTGATTTTTTCTCAAATCTTTTCCTGAAATGGTGTTAATAGGTGTCAAGTTCATAAGAAATCCCAGCTATTGACATGCACCCAGGAACTAAGAATTTAAGTAATTCATAAATATTATTTCATAAAGCATGTCTAATGCTGGAGAAATCTTGCAACTTTAAATATTGAACACTGTTTGGAAAGTTGTTTGGTATAACTTGATCTAACATTCGTAATCCATACACACCAACAGTAGAGGACTAAAACTGGGCTGAACCAGATTTGGGTATTAAATTTGATACCTGAATTTTTAGTTGAAAATTTCAATACCTTCTGAGATGCAGAACGATGCATGAAAATTTGAAGTGTGGCAACTTGGGTTAGAAAATTGGTTCAACCTGAATACTGTTTTTCACCACAGTTTAGTTTAGGTCTAATTTAGGCAAAATATAAAAATGTTATCCAAGCTAACTTACATAAATCTACTAATATTAATTTTAGTTTTTGTGAACCGCCCAGAGAGCTTCGGCTATTGGGCGGTATATAAATAAATAAATAAATAAATAAAAATATTATACGCAGTTGTCTTTCCATCTACTTCATATTCTGCTGATGTTAGGCTATGCAGCTTGGCCTCTGTCGTACTCCTGAAGTTTTCAAATAAAGAGACAGACACATATCACTTAATTCAGCCAAAATGGCCATTGTAGTTATATTGTATAGTTTAAGTTTGCTCATAGCACTTATTTTATTTAACTTATTTATATTCCAACTTTCTACAACTGAAGTCAGGGGTGGGCAACTTGTGGCCCTCCAGATGTTTTGACCTACAAATCCCCATCAGTCCACACCAGCATAGCCAATGGTGGTGAGGGATCATGGAAGTTGTAGGCCAGAACAGCTGGAGGGCCACAAGTTGCCTACCCCTGAATTTATCTAATTACTTGCCCCTTTTTGTGTTGCAGCTTGCCCCTCACAGCTTTTTGTGTTGTCCACACCTGGGCAGCATGGCTTGTTTGAGGGTTCTTTCACCCTCAAACAAGCAATGCCACCTGGGTTCAGACAACATGATAAGCTGTGCCTGGGCAAGTAATTAGGCAAATGATGCTCAGCATTCGCTGCAGCTTAAACAAGCCACTATGGTGATCATGCAAACCAGGTAATTTTAAAAACAACGGGTGACATGCACACACAGCACAGACAAAACACTCCCCCCCCCCACACACACACACACCCAGGATGCTGCCTGCCAGCCCCTCTATCCTCCTAGGACACTCCCTTCCACCTACAGATTACATTTTCTTGGTGGCTGGGCATGCTTTAAAACAGTACTTGGCAGCCACCTACCATTTTTATTTTCTAGGAATGCCTCTTGGGCCCACTTACAGGATGCCTACTTCCCAGTTCACTCTGCAGCATGCTAGCCTCCCAGTTAATGTATGTATGTTTTTTCAAAATCAGGACTGGCAGGGAACCTGGTAGCTACCAAGGGAGGTAGCTGTGAGCTCATTGGTGCCCATGGACACCATGTTGGGGACCCCAGCTCTAGATAAAGTTGGTATAGTTATCCTTTTAATCTTAAATTACTTTCCCCTGGGGTTTCTACTGTATCATCTGACAGGCGGCTCCTTAGCTAATACCTGTTGTTTTTAAAGGAAAAATGCATATCTCTCTCGATTGTGCAAACATAAGTTGGGCACAGTATACACAAGTGTGTACTGTGCCATACATACAACATTGGTGTATGCTTGAGTGTAGTAAATGACTTTTCTTAGTGCTTTAGGTATCTGTATTTTTCTAAAGTAAGTACTCATAGTAGAGCTACTCATAATATGTCAAACAAATAATTGCTAAATGGCAGATGTTAGCATATACTTTTGTTATGCTTGTCGTGTGCCTCTTTCTTGTTTTGTATTGTTGTGGAAAAGGATGATGCTCTAAACTTGCAGTAACTTGAAAGTTCCAAGCATAACAAACAGGTCTGCGTACCAAAGTGGTCAACAGTTTCCATGGAAATACTATCCTAAAGTTTAGCTCATGATCATGAGGAAACATTGCATTTTGTAATTAGGCAACCTAAAACTACCATCTTACCCTTACATTGTGGCTGATGTAGTGACATCCTTAAAGCTATAGATGCAGTGGGAATCTTACTGTAGATTCAGTGGGAATCTACAGTAAGCACTATGTGAGCCACTCTAGAGCTCCTTGGAGAAAGGGCAGGATACAAATACAAGAGGGTGGAGGACAGGAAGACCTGGCGTGCTATGGTCCATGGGGTCACGAAGAGTCAGATACGACTTAATGACTCAACAACAACAACAACAACTATGCAAATTCCAGTTGCTTCAGTGATGTGATCTGCAGATTTAGGTTCCAGTCTTGAAATATCCATTCTGGGAACTTAGTGGGAAGAAAAGTGTTTAAGACATTAGCACCATTATTTTGAGAGCAGCATCAGTAAAACACTGAATGCAGTTACTGGGTTTATTATCAGGCTTTTAAAACCACTTTTTTGCGAAGTTGTACAACAACCAGGGAATGATGAGTCCAAGGAAAAGGAAATGCTGAGACTCCACTTTTGTGGTTGTCTAGTGCCATCCACAGTGCCATGTAACATGATCGTGATGTTGATAAGCAGGCCATACTGTCTGCTGATAACCTCAGCAGACAGTTTCTCCCATCATTCAGCAAGTGAAAATGTGCCTGTCAAAATTCTAATTCTTTGCAATCAGTTAAAGTACAGGAACTCTTCTTATAGCAACCTGAAGGGAAGAAATCCAATAAGGAAAACCAGAACAGATACTATTCTTCACTACCCAGTGCAAGCATGACCCATATAATCTGTGAAGCTAACTTCTTACACTGAGAGTTTTAAAGGATCGTGTCGCTAGGATTGTCCAATATTTAGCAGCTACACATATTATGAATGCCTAGAAACTAACAGGATCTTTCCTGAAAAGTTTTTCATTCCATATCTCTAGCATTTCCATGCTTTAAAAAATGGGGTATGACAAAACTCTTTGAACAGTTGAAAGTAATAATTCTCTCCTTAGTAGCTCTTCAAAGTACTTTCTTGCACTGAAGAACTTCATTCTAAATATTGTTGTTGTTGTTGTTCAGTCGTGTCCGACTCTTCGTGACCCCATGGACCATAGCACGCCAGGCCTTCCTGTCCTGCGCTCTCTCCCGGAGCGTGCTCAAGTTCATATTCATTGCATCGGTGATGCTATCTAGCCATCTCATCCTCTGCCGTCCCCTTCTCCTTTTGCCTTCAGTCTTTCCCAGCATCAGGGTCTTTTCCAGGTGTTCCGAGAATATTCTTAGGGCACATAAATGCAATTGTATGTGTCTTTCAGCAGTGTTTTTGTAAGAGTGGTACACCAGTATCAGTATGCTCTGGTTGTATCAAGCTCCATTAGGATTGTAAAACAGGCTATGTGAATTTATTTATTTCATTTCTATAGGTGAAGGCCTCTGAGCGGTTCACAAAAATTAATACCACAAAGCACGGCATAAAACAATATAAAATATGAAAGCTTAAAATCATACTATAACAGTACAACCAGAATAAAACCTAACAGCAATGCAGAGATTTAAAATACAGATTTAAAACAGCAAAGCTAAAAGACTAGGAAGCTAAAATGCTAAAATACTGGGAGAATAAAAAGGTCTTCACCTGGTGCCCGAAGGAGTACAATGTAGGTGCCCAGTGAACCTCTCTAGGGAGCTCATTCCACAGCCAGGGTGCCTCAGCAGAAAAGGTCCTCTTCCTGGTAGCCACCCACCTCACTTCGTTTGGCAGGGGCTCACGGAGAAGGACTGCTGAGGATGATCTTGGGGTCCGGGCAGGCACATATGGGAGGAGGCAATCCTTCAGATAACCTGGCCCCAAGCCTTTTAGGGCTTTGAATATTAATACCAGCACTTTGAATTGGGCCCAGAAATGGACTGGCAGCCAGCGCAGCTGGAAAGGTATTGGCGTAATGTGATCTCGTTGGCCATTCCCTGTTAACAATCTTGCTGCCCTATTTTGGACTAGTTGAAGTTTCCAGTTTTCAAAGGCAGCCCCACGTATAACGCATTGCAGTAATCCAGACGAGAAGTTATCAGAGCATGGATAACTGTAGCTAGGCTATCTCTGTCCAGATAAGGGTGTAGTTGGTATACCAGCCTAAGCTGATAAAAAGTGCTCCGTGCCACTGAGTCCACCTGTGCCTCAAGTGACAGTTCTGGATCCAAGAGCACCCCCAAACTACGAACCTGATCCTTTAGGGGGAGTGCAACCCCCTGCAGAACAGGTTGAACATCACCTAGCCGGGCAGACAAATTACCCACTGATAGCACCTCTGCCTTGTCTGGACTGAGTTTCAGTTTATTGGCCCTCAGCCAGTCCATTAGCATGCCCAGGCACTGCTTTAGAACAGCCACTGCCTCACCTGGGTTTGATGAAAAAGAGAGTTAGAACTGGGTGTCATTCGCATATTGATGGCACCTCAGCCCACACCTCCAGATAACCTCCCCTAGTGGTTTCATATAGATGTTAAGCAGCATAGGTGATCAAATAGAGCCCTGTGGAACCCCATGGCCTACTCTGTGACTGAGGGTGGCAAAACCTGTGTTGGGTCAGACTCAGCACGATTTTTTCTCCACCTGTGTTCTAGCTGTCTCCCCTCTTGGTTTATTGCCCTCCTTGGTGTATACCAAGGAGCTGGCTAGGCTCTACTCGGAGGGAGAGGGCGCTTGAACATGATCATGCTAACCACCCCAGTCATCTCTGCATTCCACAGAGTGACCTGGGCTTCGACAGGAGCACCAGCTATATCAGCAGGAAAAACCCCAGAGCCCTCTGGAATTCATTGGAATCCATTAGCCTCCAGGGGTGGACCATTTTAAAAGGTTCCCCACTCTTGCAGAGGGGAAAGGCTGCCGAGAGTCTAAACCTCAGTAGGAAGTTATCTGACCATGACAAGGAGACAGACATTAATTCCCCCACTTTCAGACCACCATCCTCCTGCCCAGTCGAGAAAACTAGATCAAGCCTGTGTCTTTTTACACGTGTTGGGCTGATGACATGTTGGGATAGCCCCATGGTTGTCATGAAGTCCTGAGCTGCCCTGGATACAGCGGCCTCGGCATGGAAGTTGAGATCCCCCAGGACCATCATCGTAGAGGTCCTCAACACCAAGTCCAAGACCACCTCCATCAGCTCAGGCAGGGAGTCTGATGGGCAGTAGGGTGGGTGGTACACCAGCAGAATCCCTAATCTGTCCTGGGTACCCAACACAAGGTACAGACACACAAGATCTGCACTCAAACGAACAGGAATCCTAGAGAGGGAGATTGAATTCGTATAGACCACAGCAACCCCCTCTTCCCAACCCTCGAGTCGGTGTTGGTGCTGCACTGAGTACCCAGGAGGGCACAGCTGGGAGAGAGTAACCCCTCCTAGTTCCCCCACCCAGGTCTCAGTAATACATACCAGGTCAGCCCCCTCATCCACAATCAAATCATGGATGAGGGAGATTTTATTTTGGACTCACCTGACATTCAGCAGCTCCACCAGACCCGAGGGCAAGCTCGTAAGGCCACCAGGACCCTTCTGGTTGGGGGAAGAACCAGAAGAGCGGATGGCTGTAAGGTACCTAGCCCCTCTTCTCAGCTGGCCTGTTAATCCCACAACACCATACTTCCCCCTACCCGTGACCACAGTTCTGGGGGCACACATACCCCAACCCCCTGAGTTACCCAATATATTTCCCAGGCACATATTAAAATGTTAAAATATAAAATATAGAACAGTATAAAAGAGAACAACAGCTAAGAAAGAGCAGGTGAAGATCTGCATTTGCCCCTTTCTTGTTCTTTGGAGCTGCTGCCCTCTGCTGCTGCTATTTGCTATTAGCTGGTTGCAGGTATTTCTGGAGAGGCTGTGGGCGGGTCTTGTGTGTGCTGCTCAGTGCATCTTCAAGTGTGATGCTAAGTGAATGTCTTTATCCCTCACCCCCTGCCTGATTTCTTTTAGTTACCAATACGCAGTGTAATTGACACTGTTGAAATCTGAAGTATGGTAGTCTGGTTCAGATGTAGGAAGAGATGTACTCTTAAAAAAATACTTCTACGTAGGAAACAAAAATACCTTGTTTTTTGGTATCGAGGGTTTTTTTTATAGTTACATATTACCTGCTTTGGGGGTAGATGGGAAGAGAAGCGTAAAAGAGTACCAAGAAATGGAAACTGCCTGCAACATGGTGGCCACAGCTGTGGCTTGTCCTGTAATGACTCATCTGTATCAGGTTCTGCCACAAGCTGGTGGAGGACTACTATGAAGGCCGCTACCTCACTAATTTAAATTAAGGCTGCTGAAGAGACAGCAGTTGGCTCCCTGCTATCTGCCATCATCCAGAGCTAGAGGGGCAAGGCTTCTCTGGCCATAGAACAGGGAGCCATTCCACCTGAGCCTAGGGATGTCGGAGAAATCTGCGACAGAATCAAATGAGATCGGATTTGTATGAATCTGATCCATATATTCCCCAGCAGACTAGCTTTTCCCAAGTCGCACGGATTCTGCAGAGTTGCAGATTGTTTTTTTACTTCCTGGAATTTTATGCAAATTTAGTTATAGAAAAATACATCAAATAAAAAAAAAGCTGAAAATGCTCATTTTCCCCATAGGATAAAGCAGGAAAAAGGGCGGGGGGAGTGCCAATTAGTGCAATATAAATTTGCACAAATTTGGGAAATTGGGGGGGATCTGATTTCGTCAGTGAACAGACAATGGAACAAAAGGCATCTGGCAGTCCACGAAACCCATACCCAAGCCTGTTGAAGTGGTATAAAGTATACATTTCTGTAAGTTGCTTTGAGAGTGTATTTAGCGAAAAAGTAACAAATGTATTAAGTTTATCTTTGCCCATTAAGCAAATACCTTCCCTATCCCGCACCCCACCTTGCTGCTGTCTACAACCCTCTCCCCACAAGTGGATTAGGAACTTTCCTATGTGAGGGATAGGGAGTTTGGTTTTAAACCCCTGTACTTATTGCTTGCTTTTACCAATGATGGCAGATCAAACTGAATGTTTGGGACAAGTGAACTGAAAAAGGGATGGCCTGAGATGCATGGCACCTGTTCTTCCCTGGAATGGGTGGAGGTGGAAACAGAAAAGCCTGGTTATTTGGGAAGGAATTCATTGTGTTGCATGGTAAGGCTCTTTGGATAGATGGTGTATATTCACTGTCCTCCCTCTCTATCCTTTCACTGCTTTTTCTCATTCCCTATTAGCTTTCAAAGTGCTGTTAAGATATATTTTTAATTAGATTTGCAAGTGTAAGAGCTACCTTGATGGGAGGGAACTGTATCAACCTTGCAGACTGTACTCACTAGACCAACTACTGATCAGTGGAAAACAGCAGCAAAAATGATTGGGGAATTTACACTGTTCATCAGTACTGACATGACAGTTTATTCTATTAAAAGGTTTAAGAGACACTCATTTAGTCTTTAAAAAACAACAACTAACATGCTGGCTGCAGGACAGCTGCTACGTGTTGGGCTCATGCTTAGCTGAGGATGGTAACTAGGGAAAGGTGCTACTGGTTGCCTGGACTTACACAAAACAAACCATGATCAGAACTAAAGTTAGCATGCTTTTGCTTTCTAATTTCAGACTCCTGGTAATGTAAATCTTTAGGCTATGCTCCTTTGCTCATAAGAGGAGGATCTTTTTGTTGGGAGAATTCAATTATGCTGAATCACTTTATTTTTGCTTTGTGTTTTGTTGAAAATAATCTATGGCATAGACTTTTAAATTTACTTGTTCATATGTACAACCTGCTTAATTTTTTTAAAAATCCCACGTGGCTAACACAACCCTATAAAGTGCAACTAATCTTGGTACACAAACACACCTAGCTGTATCTCTCCCTTTTTTGTTAGCTGCAGGGTGTGGGTGTGTGTGTCTGGGTAGTAATTGGTTCCAGTAGAGCAGTAGAAATATTGCAGTGTGTGTGCTGATGTGTTGTCTTTATGTTTAATGAGAGATCTCTATATGGTAGGAATGTCCTCTGCTTTTCTAGAATAGAGAAGAAATGTCACCTAGTGTGATTACTTTCATCCAATGAAACATGAGCTTGAGCAGAATGGAAAAAAATAGACAACTGTTGAAAATGTATTCTAGTTTTTGGAATATGGCCTAGCTGCTGCTGTAGCTTAATCTAGGGGTGGGCAGGCTTCAGGATTGCAGGATTTACCTTTTTTTTTTTTGTAGAATCTTGAGATCCACCAATCCGGAGCCTGGTGCAAAAGGCTTATACTTAGAATTAAAGAATTCTGAGGCCAGGAATTCGTTTTGAGTACCAAAACTGAATGGCGTTCACAGTCCTTCCTCACAAAAATCTAATCTCGATTACCCCAAGCTTTCTTTATTTCTGCAATATTAGGGAGGAGTCTTTTTTTTTTTTTTGCTACTCTTAAACAGTTGAGAGTCAGAAGTCATGGCCGATCTACTGCAGATCTCCCAACAGATCCAGATCTGCCTTCTGACCAACATTGATTTAATCTTTCAAGGTCTATAATCTTGGGTTGGGGAAGTTGTTTAAATATCCCATATACATCTCCCCTGAAGAGGTATTTAGTATAAACAGGATGAGCAGTCATGTTCAGTATCATAGATTCTCAAAAATATAGTCCAGTCAATGATGCTTTAAAATGTGTGTAAAACTAGTTGTGAGCCAAATGGTGGTTGGGTGTGTTTTACAAACAGTTGTACCTCGAGCAAAACATCCTTCCTCTTTTGGTGACATTTCACATTCCTCTGAGAAGAGTGTGAAACTATTTGCAAAGGGGTAGCTGTTGAGGAGAAAAGAGAATGTAGTCTTGTTGCCAAGACAGCCTGGTTAACATTTCCTCCCCTGATCCAGACCCTAGTAGTTGGAGCAGAACATTGATAGGGAATAAGGATGTTTTTCCTTCACATTGCATTAGTTTCAATGGGATATGCATTAAATTGATCATCCCCTCCACATTTTGCCCCAACTATTCGTGTGTAGTTATGTGCGATTACATCAAGATCGGTGTGAAGGTCTTGCAGCACAACCCTGATAGGCTTGAAACAGTCAGCAAGGCAGGGTGGTTTGTCCTGTTACCCATGCAATGGGATCACGTTCTCTTTTCTCCCCCATCCCAATTCATAATGAGAGCAATGGGAGAGTTTCATTTTCCCCTCAATAACTTACCACAAATCTATCTATAGGTAGCATGGGGTAGCAGGGGCCACACTGGGGATGTTGGAGGCCATATAAGGGCTGCATGTTGCCCATCTCCGATATATATGGTGCCATACACTGTTGGAAGCCCTAAAAATGGTGCCACTGTCTTATATCAGGTCTGTGAACTGGTGGGAAATGACAATGATGGGTGCAACCCTACGTATGTTTAGACAGACAAAAGTCCTACAACTCCCAGCATGCTGGGAGTTGTAGGACTTTTCTCTGTCTAAACCTGCATGGGATTGCAGCTTAAGATAGTTCTTTTTTTCCAAGGACTTATTGAGGTGTTTGCAATCTTGCACAGAGGTAGAGGTGAAAAGTGGACCTTCAAGAGACTAACTTTGAGGTGGTTGCTAGAGGTAAAGCATGGGGCAGGACTAGGCCAACATGTGCTGAGCCAACCCTGCCCAAAGCTTCCCCAAGTAGAGCAGCAGCCACCGGAAAGCTCACTTTTCACCTCCACCTCTGTGCAAGATCAAGAACAATATCCTCCTCTGCTTCAAATGTATAGCTAGAGAGAGGCAGTGGGGATAATCCTTGCAGTTGCTGAAGCCTAGTGTAGCTCTGTGGAATCTCTCCACCTCATCTCCAACTCCAAGTTGGAGGTGAAAGAAGAAATTGGTATTGGCTGCCAAGATACTTGGAGTGTCTTGGGTGTCCAGTTCCAAAGTGGCAGCCTAGCCTTTCTCTCCAACTTGGAGCTGGGGGGCGGGGGCGGGTGTCTTCCCTGTAGTTGAGCTGCGCTTCTGAGCATAGCACTGTAGCAATGACAATCCTTTCCCCTTCCCTTCACCAAACTGGAGAGGAAGCCTGGGATTCCTCTTATCACTCTTCAGCAGCAAGCAAGTAAGTAAACAGTTACCATGGCAAGTAGGACTATGGACCACTGATCATCAATCTCTGAAGTAAATATGATCCATTCTTAGAGTAATTGAGTAGTTAAGGAAAAAAAAACAGAAGAATATTCACTTTAGTGTGTCTCGAATATTATTTGCACAGCATTCTGGAGCAGTTGTTGCATACTTAACACTGGTCCTTTATTTAGGGATTTATATTAGGCTCTTCTTGTGCTTACAGACCTTACAACAATTAAATGAATTATAAAATAAAATAAGTTTTCATAAAAATATGTTACATGGGTTCTGCAAATAATCAAAGAAATTGGATAGGAAATTGTCTACCTGGTAAAACCAAGGCCTTCCAGCCATCTGATGGAACACAGCAAGAGAGTGGGCTAGCTGAGCCTCAGTGGGCAAAATGTTCCATAATTTGGTCACATCCACTGATAAGGCCCTTTCTCTTGTTGAAAGTCAGCAGGAGAATCTTGAAAGCCAAATATGCACCTTGTGGGCTAGCTTAGCTGTTAATTACTTTTAGCTTTGTATAAGAATAGGCACACTTCTGTAGCTGTTGCCTCAAATTGGGTAAGGGTCAGGATGAGACCTGCTTCCACAGAGTTCACCCTGCCTTCTCAACAGGCCAAAGCAGCAACTGCTCACTGTCAGGTGTTGATAAGGAAAGCCTTGCTTTGTGCCCCCTTCCCTAAGAGCTGAGTTTGGGGGCAGGCAAAGCATTCCTCGTTGCATTTCCAGTAGGCTGCAGTTTTTGCTTGGGGAAACTTTGGGCAGGGTTTGGTCTGCTCAAGCAGGCCTGGTCTTGCCTCTTGCTCTACCTGTAGCAGCCATCTCAAAAATGGGTAAAAGAGCACAAGAAACTTCCACAGGTGCTTCATCCTCACAAACATAGCATGGAGACAGGCCCCCATCCAGTGCAAACTGGTATGGAGAAACTGGTGGCATTTCAGATAGAAGTGAGGTATGGGCAGAAGCAAAGGTGGTGGCAAGGAGTAGGTTTCAAAGAATGATGGTGGAGGGGGGGAAGCCTTTTCCCCACCCCATCAGTGAAATTTTCACAGACTTTTTCATGACCTATATAAGCAAGTTTCAGGCTTGCATCCTCCTGCCCTCTAGACAGAGGGCATAAACATATATGCAACTGCTTTTACTTTTTCTTATTGAAGTGAATGGCTGCCAGCCACATATGGGCTAAAGTAAAGTGTACTCAAAACACTAGGCAAAACCTGGCCCCTGAACCTGACACAGGGTAGCCTGGCAGAAATGTGCAAATGTTGAGAATGTGGATGCACAGTCCTGCCACCCACAGTTCCCTGAATTGTACTGGACCTCCTTCCTGTTATAACAGTGGGCATTTTGATAATAGAAAATCACTGTTTGAAGATGTGGGCAAAACTTAAGGATTACCTATAGCTTCAGAATCTTTACTTTGTTTTGTGTAGTCTCAAAATGTTCCAAATCTTTCAACATAATCAGTTTACACTTTGTTCTCCCACTCCCCACTCACTATTTCATATAAACTGACCATTCTCTGAGATCTACAGATCAGGCCTCTTGTTTGTCCCATCACCTGCACAGGTACATTGGACAGCAACCAGGGAAGAGCCTTTTCTGTAGTGGCGCCCCTGTCTTTGGAATTCTCTCCCTGCTGCAGTGTGACTGGCACTATTCTTGATGGTGTTTATGCACATCTTGAAAGTTTATCTGTATACCCAGACATTTGCTGATTTTAATACCTAGCTTTATAGATTTTCTTTATTTTTATCTTTGCATTTTATTTTGTTGTTTTTAATGCATTTTGTACATCATCCTGTAATTTGATAATGATGGCCAGTATATAAACATGTCAGGGGTAGGTGACCTAGGGCCATCCTGCTGTTTTGGAATATAACTCCCATCTCCCCTGACAGTTGCGCATGCTGGCTGGGGTCGATGGGAGTTGTGTTTGATAACATCAGGAGAGCACCAGGTGGCCTAAATCTGTTCTATTTGTAAGGGGGGTGGGGTTGAGCTCCAATTAACTTCACTAGAAGCTTTTCCCCCTATGGAAATACCAGTTACAAGAGGCCTGATTTGGATTAGGACTGTAGCACAGGACAAAGAGTTCCGTCATACAGACCAGGTTGAGTTTTAAATTGTGTTTACCACAATTACAGTTGGTTATTACACATATTTGTATCTTTGCCAGTATGAATAGTTGAGGTCTATATTGTAAAGTTTCAAACCAATATTCTCTATGGTTAGACTGTCAAGAATGATCAATTGCAGTGTTTGGGAACAATTCCTATTGCAGTCAGGCTGTAATATGACAACTCCTTACTCATAGATTCTAACAGTCTGATCTGAAACTTCTGATTAACATGTTAAGTTCTTGCATAAGTCTTTCATTTACTTCAGTTTTGGGTACTACTGCATCCACACATTCCCACTGAAGTGAGTATGACAGTCCCTGCTCATACAGCAACCTCATAGAGCTCTGGATTGTGCTATAGTGTGTCTTGTGAATTTAAAAAAATCTTACATTTCCTTTCAGTTCTGGAATATTTTTACACTTTGTATGTACAGCAAGAACTTATTTCCTGTTGAAGGGTATTTCTAGTGTGACCCAGTAAGATGTGTCCACTTCCTCTAAAACATTAATAGTTGTGTCTTTAGAAGCAAAAATCTCTGGCATTTTTATCTTTTTATTTTTGGTAAACCTAAGGTAATAGTGGAGTTGATCTGACTGGATCATAACTAATTTACTATAAGAAACCATTTCTAGAGCTTTGAAGGATACTGTCATTTTAGATACTGAGCATCTTTTCAGAACTCATAAACAGAGGGCCTGTTGGAAACTTTCTTCTAAAACAAAACCGGTAGATTTTTAGATTTTTAATTGATACTGCAGTTTCTTGCTTCTCAAATTCTTAGTGTAAAGACCTGAACACAAGCTCTGTTAATATATTAAAAAATTGTCTCTAGCAAATCTGTTTGGCAACTGATTTCAGCGGCTGTCACCTTAATATTCCCGAAATAGGACACTTTAACTATGATAAATAATTATTATGAAACTTGTACCAAGAGGCAAGATAGCACAATTTTGCTCTTTCAGGGTTCCTAAAGTGACAGCAAGATAGCCCTCCTTATTGTAGCTGGGAGGCCTGTCAATTCTCTTGCTTTATGAAGCCTGGTTTATTCAGTCAAAACTTCTTTTAGTCACTTTTAAAACTGTCTGTTTTGTAGAAGAACTCAGTTAAAACAGGGTCATGTGAAGGCTTTTGCTGATATTTGTATATTGGCATTACATACAAGCTAGTGGTTCCTAAATTCTTAACGGAAGACATGTAGCAAGTTTCGGTTAGCCAAATCAAGATTTTGTAAAAATATGTATTGTACAGAGGATTGACAGTCTCATATCAAACTGTAGTTGGCAGCTGAAAAACTAACAACCTTTGACACAAGGAGAGCTTGTGAATGCCCTGAGTATGACTTCACTTTCACTACATTCTTTGAGCCTGAATGCTTGGGAAATCAGATGTATATTTAAATCTTTTCACTCAGCGTGCCCAGGAGGCGAAGAACAAAGCATGGGGTCAACTTGGAGTAATCCCACATTTATCATACAGTATTGTAGTGGTTTGCGGGGGATGGGGTAGCTGTTCTTTAACAGTTTGAAAATAGAATCCAAACAGACAAAGATTATTGGTTTTCTCCTACATTTGGCTCACAGGGCATCAGCTAGTTTTAAATGTTAGTTATGTGCATAGTTGACTGGGCAGGCTGCTAGCTGATGTGCTTGATGGCTATTTTGATCTGTGTGCGCAATGCATGATAGCAACATCATTTGGGGAAATGTCTGAAGTAAAATTGTAGTGATTCCCTCAACAATAGATGTTGAAAGAAGCTTATGGTAGAGGCTTGAGAAAAAGATCCCATTCTGTAGCTGCACCTCAACTGTGGGTCTCCCTTGCAAGGTAAGACAAGCTGGCTCCATCCCTTTGAAAGAATAGACAGGCAGTAAAAACAGTATTGTTTCGCCAGACCTTTGGCTTTTAAAGTTGTGTCTGGTCTGTTTGTAAATAATGTTCTGGGCTGGGGGGTTTTGCTTTTATGTTGATGTGATTTTATTAGACATTGTTTTGAAGGCCCTGAAGGGCAGAAAAGTGATATGTAAATACTTTTAATAAAATAAATACATAAATAAAAATACATATGACATTTGTTGATGCTGTGCAATAAAGATGGCTGCTTGTGTTGAACATGGGGCATTAAGCAGGGGGTTGGATTTGATGGCCTTGTAGGCCCCTTCCAACCCTACTATTCTATGATTCTATGAGTGTTCAGGATCTATAAATGAGATACTGTGTGCACACACACAACGGGCTTACGTCTAGATGACAAAGGGCTTAGTTACATTTTGCAGGTTGTATAAGGTGCAACACTTGTTTGTTGTGGAAGAGAAGCATTATTTAGGGGCCAGTGTACAAAGACACTCTCCCACTGAAACTGAAAATGTCCCAAGTTAGGAAAAACTAGTTTAGGAACTCAAGGTGACTGATCAGGTGAGATAATTTTCCTTGTCCTAGCACTTCCAACTTTATGGTTTTGTGAAACACAAGTTGAAGTATAATGTAGGAAACATGGTGATAAGGCCAATGGCTTCATTTATAAAAGAAAACAAAATGTTCTTTTTAGACCCTTCTTAAGACTAACAATACTGATTATCTGTAGCTTTACTATAGAAAATAAGTTTTTCTTACCAGCTAAGAATTGCTATATAAATGCTGAGATCCGACTCATAAGTGTGACATTTATTCTCAGGCCTACACCAGGTGTGTTAATGGGTAGCTACTTTAAACATGCTGTAAATAACTGATGTCTATTTTTCATGTACCGTGGAGCACAGGGCTGGTTCACAATGTGCCTACCAAGTAAGCTCTACACTCCCTTCTCCCACACCCTGTTGCAGCCTTCCCCAACCTGGTGCCCTTCAGATGTTTTGGACATCAATGCTCATCAGCCCCAGCCAGCATGGGCATTGGTTGAGAAAGCTGGGAGTTGTGATCCAAAACCTCTTGAGGGCACCAGGTTGGGGAAGACTGCCCTGTTGGACATAGAGGCAGACTGTCTAGATGCATTATGAACGGGCCAGTAGTCCAAAATCTACTACACTTGAGTAAATGTTTCTTAATGTAAATGTGAGAAGGTTTAAAACACTACTCCATTCTCTGCTGCTAGGACTGCTAATGCCTGCTTTTAGCGTACACTTTACCCATAGCATGTCCTTGGTGTTAAAGATTCAGTGAAAGAAGGCAACACAACTGAGATTATTGGATAGCAACTTGCCCAAGGGCTAAGAACAACAAAATAATTATCTCTAGCACAAGCGGAACAACTTCACCCTTTAGCACTTCTGTGACACTACCCTGATTCAGCAATAGTAGCTTCATTCCATGACAATGTAGAGGAAGGAGAGGGGTTGGCTCTGGAGTGTGGTATTGGGTCGGGAGAACCTGTTTGATCTGCTTTTCCTAATTGCTACTGCTTTTCCTACTCTTATATTCAAAGACATGCTGAGATTAACTAGACCAGGTCAGAAACAGCTTCTATTGTGGTAAATCTCATTCTTAAAGAGGAAAACAAGGGTTGTGGCTAGTAAGGCATTGCTGTGGGGGAATGGATGGTCTTGTTATGTCACTTTGCTTAAAGGTGTAGTTGAGTCATTCATGGATGTGCACACAGTATTTACAAATGTGATAAAATGAATTCTAAATCCATCATAAATATACAATACTGCACTTCAGAGCCCCAGGTTTTAATAACTGATTTTTTTCCTTTGCACAGCTATGGATAGTGGTATAATACTCAGCCTGAAGACTCCAAAATTTTTATCAGACTAATCAGTATATCTGTAGGCAGCCTTACAAAATGCCATATCACCAGATGATGGTTTCTGCAGCTGATTCTGAGGGATACAACTTTCACAGAATTTTCTTTCTTCCTCTCACTTCCTTCCCTTAAGGGTAGAAGTTTACTTTTGACAAATTGTTGTTTTTTTTGTGTTTTTTTTGTGCTTGAAACTAATTCATGCCATGTTGCAGGATAGGGTGGAAAGCTCAGCTTTTTGTGTGTGCATATGCAAGGTTGAGATCTAGTAAAAAAGTAATCCTATTTAGATTTACAGCATGCCCCATTCTGAAAACGTGGAGCCAGTAAGAAAACATGGAGCCAGCCCCTAGTGGAAACAGAATTTTAAAAATCTACTGAAATTTCCCCATCTTTCCTGAGTTGAACCCTGTCTCAAAGGCAGATTGAAATAGAATGATTGGCTTGGCCACACCTCATCAATACTTGCACATATTAAAATATGTTAAGGCAGAGCTCGGAATGTCTTGATATTGTGGTACTTCAGCAGTTGGGCAATAGTCTTCTGTTCCTTTTCCTTTACTTGCTTTTACAGTAACCCTGAAAAGCCCAACATGCTTTGCACCAATCCTATGCTTTTTTACTCACTAGACTGGTGGGTCTTACAAAACAGACGCATGCTGACTACGTGCTTACCTGGTTCTAAATATCTTAGATATTCATCTGAAATATCTTTTCAGAAGACAGGCTAATCCTGTCTTCTAAAAACTCTCCATAGGAAATTCTGCAATTTATTTGGAGAGTTTATTGTATCACCCAGATTTTTAAAATTAACTTTCTAATATCTACCCTAAATCGTTTTTTCTTAAATGAGTGGTGCATGTCCTTTGCTTTTTATAGTGCACCCTGCTCATCTTCTGAGTTGCATATGCATAGTTTCTTCAGCCATTCCTTGTATCCTGTATCCAACACCTTTTTTATTGTTGCTTCCCTAAGAATTCTTTTTGAAAGCCAAAGTGGCATCAGCACTAATTAGTTGTCTGTCTGTCTGTCTAAAACTTTGATCCCTTGGTCCTGATTATTGGCAGCTGTCTTAAGCAGACTTTTCTTTTGCTAAGGTAAGACAGATTTTAAACAAGCTTTGTTTTAGGAAATATAAATGGGAAAATGAATATTTAATTGCTTGATATAGCATTAAAGCATAGTATGGGGCTGTTGCTTACAATTAGACTTTCTATTACTTATTTTATGCATATGAAATGCCACATGAGAGCCACAGTAGCAAGAAAACATAGCTCTCTACATTTTGTTTGTAGTCTGCGAAAATACAACACCAGCAGATCTCGCTAATCTAAAGTTACTTTGTTGCATTCAGCCGGTTGTTTTGAATCTTCTCAAAATCTCACATCGGTAGTTGCTTTTCCTGTGATATCAAGGCAGATTCCACAATAGTTGTTTGTTTGATCTAATTTGTTTATTTGGCTTGATTTGTACCCCCTATTTGTACCCCACCTTTCAACAAAAAAGTTGCACACAAAGCAGCTGAGGTGGCTGTTCTAGTCTTGGTCTTGTGTGGAACTGCTCCTTTACTTCCATGACTGGAATACAGCAATTGAAGGATATAACTTGTTCAAAAAGAACCGGAGGAACAGAAAGGGAGGAGTTGTGCTATGTGTTAAAAATACATATCTCTGCACAGAAATACAGGAGGATGAGCTTGATAGCCCCATCAAGAGCATCTGGGTTAAAATAAATGGAGCAAAGAATAAAAGGAACATGGTGGTTGGAGTCTACTACCGGCCATCCAATTAAGGAGAAGACAAGGATGACGCTTTTGAAAAGCAAATTGCTAATGTTTCAAGAAAGCATGACATAGTTGTCATGGGGGACTTCAATTTCCCCAATATTTGCTGGGAGACAAATTCTGCAAAACATGGCCCTCCAAGAAATTCCTGACTTGTGTTGCTGGTAACTTCCTCCTACAGAGAGTAGAGGAAGAAACTAGAGGATCAGCTATCCTTGACTTGATCTTAACCAACAGAGACAACTTAGTGGATAAAGTAGCAGTTACGGGTACTCTGGGGGAAAGTGACCATGTTATACTTGAGTTCTTGGTTCTAAAGGAAGTAAAAGCCGCGTGTAGCCAAATGCGTACCCTGGATTTTAGGAAAGCTGATTTTAATAAACTCAGAACAATGATAAGTAAGGGCCCATGGTAAGCGCCTCTAATGAGAAAAGGAGTCCAAGATGGGTGGGAGTTTTTTAAAAAGGAAATTCTCAAGGCACAATTACAAACAATTCCAACAAGAAAAAAAGGTGGAAGACAACAGAAGAAGCCATTGTGGCTTCACAAAAAGATTAGAGATGACCTGAAAACAAAAAAGGAAAAATATAGGAAGTGGAAGGAAGGCCAAACTACAAAGGAAAAGTACAGACCAGTCAGTCTGACATCAATCCCTGGGAAAATTCTGGAGGAGATTATAAAGCATTCAGTCTGTAAGAACCTTGAAAACAATGCAGTGATTACTCAAAGCCAACATGGATTTGTCAAAAACAAATCCTGCCAGATGAATCTGATCTCATTTTTTGATCAAGTAACCTCCCTTGTGGACTGTGGGAAAGCTGTGGACATAATATACCTCGATTTCAGCAAAGCTTTCAACAGAGTGCCCCAAGATATCCTGATTAGCAAACTAGCTCAAAGTGGGCTAGAAGAAACAACGATCAGGTGGATCCACAGTTGGCTACAGAATCGGACTGAAAGAGTGCTTATCAATGGGATCTTCTGGGGAACGGTAACGAGTGGGATACCGTGGGGCTCAGTCCTGGGCCCAGTGCTCTTCAAAATTTTTATTAATGACTTAGATGAGGAGGTGCAGGGAATGCTTATCAGATTTGCAGATGACACTAAATTGGGCAGGATAGCTAATACCCTGGAAGACAGAGACGCTGGGCAGAAAACAACAGAATGACATTTAATAAGGATAAATGCCAAGTTCTGCACCTAGGAAAAAGAAACCAAATGCACAGTTACAAGGTGGGGGATAGCTGGCTCAACAATACGACAAGCGAGAAGGATCTTGGAATTGTAAATCACAAGCCTTGGAAGGATCTTGGAATTGTTGTCGATCACAAGCTGAATATGAGCCAACAATGTGTTGTGGCTGCAAAAAAGGCTATTGCTATTTTGGGCTGCATTAATAGAAGTATAGCTTGCAAATCCCAGGAAGTACTAGTTCCCCTCTACTCAGCACTGGTTAGGCCTCATCTGGACTACTGTGTCCAGTTCTAGGCACCACACTTGAAGAAGGATGCAGACAAACTGGAAGGGTTCAGAGAAGGGCAACGAAGATGATCAGGGGACTGGAAACAAAGCCCTATGGAGAGAGACTGAAAGAACTGGGCATGTTTAGCCTTGAGAAGAGAAGACTGAGGGGAGATATGATAGCACTCTTCAAGTACTTGAAAGGTTGTCACAGAGAAGAAGGCCAGGATCTCTTCTTGATCATCCCAGAATGCAGGACACGGAATAATGGGCTCAAGTTACGGGAAGCCAGATTCCAGCTGAACATCTGGAAAAACTTCCTGACTGTTAGAGCACTAAATACGACAATGGAACCAATGATCTAGGGAGGCAGTGGGCTCTCCCACACTGGAGGCATTCAAGATGAAGCTGGACAGCCACTTGTCAGGGATGCTTTGACTTGGATTTCTTCATTGAGCAGGGGGTTGGACTCAATGGTCTTATAGGCCCCTTCCAACCCTACTATTCTGTGATTCTACTCCACTAGCATAGCAGGAGGTAATTCAGCCAGAAGGTGTTCTCAGATTTGGCATCCTAGCAGAAGGGCTTATTTCCAAGCTCTTTCTATCCCACTTGACAATAAGTCCACCTATGCCATGGCTTGGCTTCTTGTACTGTGGGTTCATATTGAGGTCATCCATTAGAGCAAGGATGTAGAACCTCTTTCAGACCAAGAGCCAAATTCAATTTGGAGAAGCCTTTGGGGGCCACATTTCAGTGGTGCTGAAGGCAAAAAATGGCAGGGCCAGAATACCAGTGTATTTTAGCTTAAAGCTTTTACTGCCAGTAACTAAGCCTTAGGAGCAACAATCTGACCTTTTAGAAAGGGGAAGGAACTGCACAAAAGTTGGGAAACCACCAAATCAGTGGTTGTGGGAATGGGGAGGGTGTGTGACCATCTGGGGAGCCCCAAGAGGCTGGATTTGGCTCCCAGGCGTGAAGTTCCACACCTTTGCATTATAGGTTGCTCTCCCAGTGTGTCAGATGTTGCCTGGGAGAGCTCAGCTACCATCATTTTCCCAGTTCTTGACAGTGAGTCATCTTCATTGAGTTGGATGGAGATAACTTCTGGGGTGGAGGCTCTAATATAATCAAATGGTAGGTGGCTTGCATTTCTTGGCCCAGGTCAGTCCAGTACTAATTTGCATAGTGTTTTCTTAGCTGACGAAGTCCTTGATCATATTTTGTCATAGGCTTCATTATTTATTTCAGCTGTCTCAGACTGTGTGTGTGTGTGCGCGCGCGCACGTGTGTGTGTTAGAGGCCCAGACTACTTTCAGCGCTCCTTTTCAAGCTGGGAAGGAAGGGGCCCTCATTAAAGCCTTTGCTCTCTGTTAATGCCATGAGGCATCTGAATATAGATCATCAGGTACATGGTGGCCCTGGCATTCTTCGTTCATGGAATATTTGGTGGCATTTGACATAGTTGGATAATTGATCACCTCACCTTTATTTCTGAGCCTGGCTAGGTTGTAGGGATCTGTGAGAACATACAGTCTACCTACCTCTTCAGTTTTTCTCAGTAATCTTTAGCTTTTGTTTCTGCTGAGACTGACTTGCAAGGACGTAAAAGGTAAGGGTTTATTCAATGGCCTCTTCCACAGTGCCATGAGGTTATGTGGATATTTTATATATACATAGTAACGGCTTCCAGCCAATTCCATCATCCCCTGGAACGGCCATTGTTGAATTTTTTGTTGGGCATCTCTTATTTCACGGTGAGCTTCCACTTAAGGCTGTCCTGGTATTTACTTTAAAATATCATTATCATGTCCTACTGTCTGCCATGTTTGCGGGTGCTTGAGAGTCTTAGGAATGCTTCAGTTAATGCAATCAAAAATACTTGCCTGCCTTGGAATAGCATCACACGGGTGACAAACCATGATAGTAACGTGCCCATTATTCATATTTTGCATGCTACTTATTCCCAGTGCATAATACTTCATCTCAATGGACAAACATAGTTTTATTTGTTTGACGTTCAGTTTGCTAATGGGAACGAAGGATGTCTGTTAGCACCTGGGTAGCACATTTTGCTGTAATAGCTGTTGAAATCGTAGACCAGTTCTAGAAAGCAACATGATCTGCTATATTAGGGATGTTAGCAGGACTTCTGGCATCTTTCTGTATTTACCTCTCAAACTTTATGCCAGTTTCCTTCTGTCTTTCTTTAGAATATTGTTACAGATGTGTAGCTTAAACTACCAAGGGCTATTTCCTGCGTGGAAGTTTGTATTTGCACATTCTCCCAATATTGGGTGCTCTGCAAACCCGAGTATATAAATTATTATTTAATCCAAGCCTAATAAGACACCAGGATAGACTCGTATGGAAACGTTTGTTACCTTCTCAAATACCCATGGTCACTGTTCCCTCTAAAGAATGTGGTAACCATTAATATTGTTGCTCTCTGACAGTGGCTACCTATCAACATATATTCCACATTTGGTCCTGTCTTGCCTATAGTTCTTCAATTTTGCTAATTAGAATGTGTAGAATAATATCTAAGGATCTCTTTAAACAAGGAAATAATTTGGACACAAGCTTTGTATATTTATGAGGATTTGTTTGGTTTCTGCTTTTGCTAGCAAGTAATAGGGGGACTGTAGATAGGGGGAATACCTGCCTCTGTATTTTTAGTTTGTTGTGAGGATTTATTTATGGCCACAGCATCCAAAAACCAAGAGGCATTTCTAATCTCTATAAGTGTTTAAGGCAGCTTTCCTATACCTAGCACCCTCCAGATATGTTTGGCAATCCTAGCTGGTGATGATGGGAGTTGTAGTCCAACACATCCAGAGGGTGCCACGTTGGGGAGGGCTGATCTAAGGGTGCATACATATGTGCATAGTCTGAATAACAATTTCCAGAAGGGTAGCCATGTTCATCTGCTGCAGCAGAAACAACAGAGTCTTGTGGCACCGTAAAATCTGACGAAGTTATTCTGGCATAAGCTTTTGTGGACACTGTCCACTTCATTAGATGCTTTGAGGAGTAAGCCATCTTTGAATCTTGCTTCCTTTTGGAGGTCAGATGTACAGTCGTCCTCAGACTTAAGCTTGGGAGGAAGCAGTTCTTGTTTCCAGCGGAAGCTGACAGAGTGCTGATTGGCTGGCCCTTGTCAGCTCAAAGCCACTTGTTGATGCCTTGCCCAGAGCAGTGTTTCAAGTAGCAAAACGTGATTGGCTTAAACAGGAAAAAAGAGGGGAAATGTTTCTTCTGGTCCCTGGAATGGTTTCTCTCTTGTTGAAAAAAGGAAAAAGCAACCAATGTGCCTGGATCAGCACTGGTTTCAGCCAGTACATGTATCCGGAGTAAGGGAGGGGGGAGCAGAAAACCCCACAATGTCTCCTGTAGGTAAGTATGCATGCACCTTATTTTGTTTTTCAAACAGCTGCACTGAATATTGAGTTAACACGTGTGTCTTGGTTTTGGCTGTTTCATTTTGAAGCAGCTTGAAACTGGCAAAGCATAATGGCTCTGATATTTGGCATAGAAGGAAACTTTCTAGGGTTATCCTGAGGTCTCTTGTTCTTCCTACATAACTACATAATACAAGTCCATGCAGTGTTCTGCAACGTGTTAATTGAACTGAACAAATCTTGATGTACTAGATGTGACACAGATACTAGATATGGCACAGCAGAAGAATGGTAGATAAGATGCGTCTTCTGTTTGCTGGGGCTGCAAGCAAGGGTTCACAGTTTTTGATTGGCTTTGAGGCCTACGCTTACTGGTCTAGCTGTTGTGTGATTTAGGCATTGTGGGCATCTCAGCCACACAGCAGCCAAGGAATAGGAAATGGTGCCAGAGGTTGCTGCAGCCGCACAAGGCACTCAGGGTGAACAATGCAGCAGCTGAACAACTCCCAGCCTTCCTCCAAAACCTGGAGCTGAAGAGGGTTCAGGGATCACTGTGCAACTGCCGAGATTATCCCTGCCCATAAAGCCAAGCAACATCAAGCACCAGCTTGGCAACAGGAAATACTTGGCCACCAAGCCTGCCTCTTTAAAGACCCTGTGAAATAAACCCATTTCAACCAATTTCTTCAGAAAAAAGAGGAAGTCAGCCTGAGAAGCTGCCTTGAGCAAAGTTCCACAAGATGGGATGCCATCACAGCAAAGGCCGTGCTCCTTATTAACATACACCTCAATTATATGAATGGCTGAAAAGTTCAGATTTATGGGCGGGGGGGAATTGTTAAAACTTTCTTTGGATTGAAGAGGGCAGGCAAAAAACAAATTATCTAAATTTAACTTTCACTTTATAATATGGATCTCAGTTTTTCTGTTATGCACACAGTATAATTTTTCTTTTATTACCTGGGTATGCATTTTTAAATATATTAACATCATAAAACTGTGTGTGCTCAGATGACACAGCTTCTACTTGTGTTGTTTATTACTAACTGATGTAGCTTGCTACTGCCAAATCTGTTAGTTCACTATTTTAATAGTGATTGACAGTAGGAATTGCTTATTTTTATGAATTGGGTTGGATTTAGAACCGTAAGCTAAAATGGAACATCTAAAGTCACTTGAATAGCTTTGTGTATCCCTAAGATACATTAAGGATCATAGGCCTGCAAGGGACTATAAAATCCATTGCTCCTGTCCCATGTAGACTATCCCCATAGCCTACCTATGGTGCAGTGCAGCACCCATGGGCAAAAAACATCCATGAATACCTCCCCTGGTGCCTTCGAAGCCTCTGCCCCCCCCCCCGCCTTTTGTCCCCACCTTAGGAATTGGGAAGGCAGCAGTTCCAACCTTATAATGTCCACAGAGGTGAGAAGAAATGAAGGGTGATCTAAAAATAATTTTAACAATAATTTCCATTTCCATGTAGAGTCTGGCACATAGAGGTGGGAGAGGAAATGAGAAGAATCACTCCTTCCCATTTCTTCTCTCAACTCGATGTACTTTTCCAGGCTAAGACAAGCAGCAAAGAAGAAGGTGAATCAACCAAGATTCACCCTACAAAAATCTTTAGAAAGAAAATCGATGGAAGTAGAGTGGAGCAAGCCGATATGAAGTGGATGAGAGGGAAGCGAAATAAAAGGGCAGAGCATATCTGTGCTTTCTTTCTCTGTGTCTGTGTTTCTCCCCTCTCCACTAATCCCCTCTCTGTCTGTGTATCTGTGTGTGTGTGTGTGTGTGTGTGTGTGAGAGAGAGAGAGAGAGAGAGAGAGAGAGAATGAATTCCCTGATCCATTCAGGTGTGCGTCTTTGTGTGTGCCATGGCAGCTATTTGTGAATGGGCATGCCCCATGGCAGGCAGTTTGTGACAGTGCCCATGACACCCAAATGGACCCCCAAAGATGGGAGACTCGACTCCTGGACACAATTACATCGTAAGACACTTCTTGAACTTTTCATAGAATCATAGAATAGTAGGGTTGGAAGGGGCCCACAAGGCCATCGAGTCCAACCCCCTGCTCAATGCAGAAATCCAAGTCAGAGCATCCCGGACAGATGGCTGTCCAGCCTCGTATTGAATGCCTCCAGTGTGGGAGAGCCCACCACCTCCCCAGGTAATTGGTTCCATTGTCGTATTGCTCTAACAGTCAGGAAGTTTTCCCTGATGTTCAGCCGGAATCTGGCTTCCTGTAATTTGAGCCCTTTATTCCGTGTCCTGCACTCTGGGATGATCAAGAAGAGATCCTGGCCTTCTTCTCTGTGACAACCTTTCAAGTACTTGAAGAGTGCTATCATATCTCCCCTCAGTCTTCTCTTCTCAAGGCTAAACATGCCCAGTTCTTTCAGTCTCTCTTCATAGGGCTTTGTTTCCAGTCCTCTGATCATCTTTGTTGCCCTCCTCTGAACCCTCTCCAGTTTGTCTGCATCCTTCTTCAAGTGTGGTGCCCAGAACTGGACACAGTACTCCAGATGAGGCCTAACCAGTGCTGAGTAGAGGGGAACTAGTACTTCCCGGGATTTGGAAGCGATGCTTCTATTAATGCAGCCCAAAAGAGCATTGGCCTTTTTTGCAGCACATCACATTGTTGGCTCATATTCAGCTTGTGATCAGCAACAATTCCAAGATCCTTCTCGCTTGTAGTGTTGTTGAGCCACGTATCCCCCATCTTGTAACTGTGCATTTGGTTTCTTTTTCCTACGTGCAGAACTTGGCATTTATCCCTATTAGATGTCATTCTGTTGTCTTCTGCCCAGCGCTCCAGTCTATCCAGATCACTTTGAATTTTGTTTCTGTCTTCCAAAGTATTAGCTATCCTGCCCAATTTGGTTTCCTCTGCAAATTTGATCAGCATTCCCTGCACCTCCTCCTCCTCCAAGTCATTAATAAAAATGTTGAAGAGCACTGGGCCCAGGACTGAGCCCTGCGGTACCCCACTCGTTACCTCTCCCCAGTTTGAGAAGGTCCCATTGATAAGCACTCTTTGAGTCCGATTCTGTAGCCAACTGTGGATCCACCGGATCGTTGTTTCATCTAGCCCACTTTGAGCTAGTTTGCTCATCAAGATACCATGGGGCACTTTGTCAAAAGCTTTGCTGAAGTCGAGGTATATGATGTCTACAGCATTCCCATGGTCTACAAGGGAGGTGACTTGATCAAAAAATGAGATCAGATTTGTCTGGCAGGACTTGTTTTTGACAAATCCATGTTGGCTTCGAGTAATCACGGCATTGTTTTCAAGGTGCTTACAGATGGATTGCTTTATCATCTGCTCCAGAATTTTTCCTGGGATTGATGTCAGACTGACTGGTCTGTAGTTCCCAGGTTCCTCCTTTTTACCCTTTTTGAAGATAGGGACAACAATAGCCCTCCTCCAGTCATCTGGCACTTCCCCCGTCCTCCATGATTTCTCAAAGAGAATAGACAGCGGTTCTGAGAGTTCTTCTGCCAGTTCCTTTATTACTCTAGGATGCAGTTCATCCGGCCCTGGAGATTTGAACTCAGTCAAAGTAATTAGGTGTTCCTTGACCATATGCCTATCGATCTGGAGCTGCAATCCTGCCCCTTCAGCCTGCGCTTCGCCTTTGCCAGGGGGCTCATAGACCCTCTTTTGGGAGAAGACTGAGCCAAAGTAGGAATTGAGCACCTCTGCCTTTTCTTTGTCATCTGTTATCGTTTTGCCATCCTTATTTAATAGCTGAACAACCATTTCTTTCCTCTGCCTTTTACTAGGCACGTAGCTGAAGAAGGCCTTTTTGTTGTTTTTAGTATCCCTCGCTAGCCTCAGCTCGTTCTCAGCTTTAGCCTTCCTGATGCCATCCCTGCAATTCTGTGCTACCTGCCTGTACTCTTCCTTTGTTACTTGGCCTTCTTTCCACTTCCTATATGTGTCTTGTTTTGTTTTCAGGTCATCCCTAAGCTTTTTGTGAAGCCACATTGGCTTCTTCTGTTGTCTTCCACCTTTTCTTCTTGTTAGAATTGTTTGTGATTGTGCCTTGAGAATTTACTTTTTTTAAAAGCTCTCACCCGTCTTGGACTCCTTTTCTCATTAGCGTCGCTTGCCATGGGACCTTACTGATCATTGTTCTGAGTTTATTAAAATCAGCTTTCCTAAAATCCAGGGTACGCGTTTGACTACACTCGGCTTTTGCTTCCCTTAGAACCAAGAACTCAAGTACAACATGGTCGCTTTCCCCAAGAGTTCCTGTAACTGCTACTTTATCCACTAAGTCATCTCTGTTGGTTAGGATCAAGTCAAGGATAGCTGATCCTCTAGTTCCTTCCTCTACTTTCTGTAGGAGGAAGTTATCCGCCACACAAGTCAGGAATTTCCTGGAGGGGCCGTGTTTTGCAGAATTTGTCTCCCAACAAATATTTTTCCCACTTCTGCCTCATCTTGCTGTTGCTCTTCAAGCTTCTGGTCTTCCCTTTGCTTTTTTAGTTCCCCCATTCTGTCCAAGAACTCTTCGTGTTCTCTTATTCCCTGGAGGGTCAACAGTCGCCGCTCCAGTCCACTTACTTTTTGTTCCAGCAGCGTGATCAACTTGCACTTGTTGCAGGTGTAGGCCATGTTGTGCTCAGGCAAGAACACAAACATTGCACACACCTTGCAGGTCACCACCACTGGAGAGTCTTGTCCTTCCATAGCCTCTTTTCCCTTTTGGTGTCTAGCTTTGTGATTGTTCTAGACTAGCCTGTGCCTGTTCCTGTACTCAGTAGAGGTTAAAAGCAGAGTCCCACCTGTGTGAAAGTGTGTATTACAAGACAAATAAATGGAAAAAAGTTAGTTAAAAATAAAATGAAATGAAAAATGAAAAAAAATGTTAGGGGCCTCCCCCTTGATCTCCCCTGCCGAACTCCCCTGGCCACCTCCTGTTTGCTCCCCCTGTTCGCTCGCTCTGGTCACCGCTCTCTGGGAGCTTGCTGGCTTCTGTAGTCCCTGGATCAGCTGGACAGCTTGCTCTGCTCTGCTCTGCTCAGCTCAGCTGGGAGGTAGGAAACAGACTGAAGCTTCCCGCCCACTCAGCTGCTGGGAGTACTCAGGCCGCACCCCCCCAATTCAGTTGGAGCTCTCAGAAGCACCTGGTGAGCTCACAGCCAATCAGAAGGATAAAGGGCAGCCCCCTGGGCTTCCTGCAGTGACTTTGACCCTATCCTAAAATGTTTACCAGACATTGTTTTACTGTGAGGATTAGCAGTAAGAGTGTGACATCATTGAGCTGCTATATCATTTAATCAAGGTAAATGATTAATGATTTCACCTATCAAGGTGAAAATGAGTTTCACTAACAGTGTGTATGTTTGATGCATTTTTAAATTATTTTTGAGACAGGATGCCATTTAGCTAAGACAGTGATGGGAACACCACCACCACCACCACCACCACCCCGCCCTTGAATTTCAAGCCTCTTGTGATCATGTTTCAGAAGTGTCTAACCTGTAACTTTGGCATACACTCTGAATGGCTCAGCATGGTCATATCTTTCTAAAATGGCACTTCTGTTTAGGCATTAGCATTTTAGTTCACATTTGATAGATGTGTTTATGATGTTACCTCAAAGCATTAATCTTCACAACATAGTAGTTGCGTATGTTCTTGGAGTAACAGAACACATGGGGTGGTGGGAAAAGAGTAAACAAACTAGGGATGCTTGAGAAATTCAGTTGATCTGCATTCCAAAGTAAACTCACCTGAACGGCACCTCCTGGATTAATGTGCAGACTGGAGTGTGGGCCTCCTCTAGAATCTACGCTACTACCAAATTCTACAAGATAGTCCGGGAGCTGCCTTTTAATTTTGTTTCCTTCTTTTCTTTAAACAGGCAAAACCTGTTGAAGCACAGCTGCTGCCACATGATTGAAAATGGGGCCACAAATGCCCCTGGGAGTGACGGGACATGATGACCATGGGGGCGCGATCTCTTTTTCCGCACAGTGTCTCTGGGAGGGATGGCATGTCACTGTATCCTGTCACTCCCATTTATAGTCCCATTTTAACGACTGCAGCACCAGCCACATTTTCTAGCCACTCCAAGAAAAAGAAAATAATAATTAATGGGAGCCTTCAGACCTCTTCATAGAATTGTTATTTATTTATAGTTTTTTAAATTGGTTTTCCATATATGGTACAACCATAAAGGAAAGTGAGGGGATGGGGGTAAGGAGTTTGAAATCTGAAGGCAGATTGGGTAGGAATGGCAGCTCAACTTAAGTGTTAGGCTATAAAATATGTTTGCTTGATTTTTTTTATCAATACAGGTCTATGTAGTGAGTCCAAATGGCTGTTCCTCTGGTGTTACCTGCAGTAGGCTGCACATTCAAATACAAAGAAGGAAGCTCTTCAGTAATAGTGGCAGGAACATGTCTTTCCCATGTTTTTAGCAGAAGGCTCTTGGAAACCATAAGTTCTCACCTAAGTCACCAATATTGGCCTTTGGGTAGATCCCCAAAGCACATGCAGTATATTAGCAACACATGTACATCTGCAAACTTCAAGCTTATTTCCTGGGCAAGATTGATACATACCATGATCTCAGCCCAAAAGGGGGCTGTACCCAGGCAAGACCACATCATGTGGGTCAGAGATGCAAGGTCAGCTTCACATCTCCAATGTGTTGTTGTGGGAGAATAAGCCTTAAAGAGGCTAAAGAAGTCCAATAAGTAGGAAATAACGATTTTGCTATAATAGATTTAATTTTAAATAAAGCAAAACAGAATGCACAATGAGCACCTTTCTACTGCTGTTCCCATATGAGATGCTGAAATTCCTTATTCCACTCCCTTCTAATATGCTATGCATCAACTTTAGTCATATCCAGAAGTTGCCTATTTAGTGCTTACTTAGGCTTAATCACTTGGGTTAAACTAATCAAGTAATCCAGCAAGGCTGGGGGCAGGAGGGGGGGTGCAGAGGCACTGAGTGCTAAGGAACTATAAATAGGTGTCAAAACATGCTTTAATTGTAAATGTTGCCAGTTTGCCAAAGTCCATAAGTTATACTTGTTTCTTAATTCAGAAAGTTATTTTAAAAATCCTCCTCTGGGCCAACAAAATGGTCTAGAGTATGAATATATTCAGCCCATTTTTCCCACAAAAATTATTGTTTCCCAGTGTTTAGGTCAAAATTACACTAGTTTAACATGGGAATAAGGATCAAACCACAATTGGCAGCCTAACATGTGCTATGCCTCTCTGGTTTCAGAGATGGTGGGTGGAATTGTCCCCTATAAACGCGTATGTGGGTAGAACCAAGTGCTATCCAGCTACTGAAGGGTGCCAGATAGAAGTTTCCAAATTGGCCCACAAGGGGGCCCTGGAGAACAGCGAGGTCTGCCACTCTGTACATGGCAGAGAAAAGAAGGTAAGCTTTGGGATATACAAGCTAAGATATGGAAAACTTTAAAAACTGTCTTTAATCGAATGGGTAGTTGCATTTTTGGGAAAGAGAATCTAGGAGGAGGAGAAGAACTCTAAACATATGGAAGTCTGTTAAATGTATTAAAATAACTTTGGGGACATGTTAGGGTTCCCTGAAGAACATATAAGATAGGGGGTAAAACATTCATTTTAAGTATATTAAATTTTCTTCCATGTAGTCTTGAGAAGTCTCTCCAGGTCCAAAGATAATTCTCTGATAGATTCCAAATTCAGATTGATCATCTTTACTATATCTTTGGAAATTTGTATTTCCTTGTAGAATTGTCAGTACAGCTCTTTTGATCTCAGTTTTAGAATTTAGTCTGGGTTTTAAAAAGTCCACAGTAAATATTATAGAGTGAGTGTGTGTGTGTGTGTGTGTGTGTGTGTGTGCGTGCGCGCGTAGGGGGATCTAGACATCAATATGCAAATGGGACAGAACAGACTTACAAATGAACATATGGGAAAGCAACACAGACCAGAATTAGACTGGTACCTATCCCTAAAACAACCTGCCTCCCCTAGCCCTGGATTCAGATCCAAATATAGCAGTGAGATTTCACCAGGAGACCTTTGTCAACTTGCAGTCTTCCCACTTTCTCATCTGTAACATCGATTTTGTGAGGATCTGTAAAGATTAAAAAGCACTTCACACAATTAATGTGCTATACAAAAAGTATTTGATAAATTAAACCTTTTTGCCTGAAAATGTGATTGTAATTTAGAATCCTGTTTGTCAATACACCATATTCCTGGGGTAAAATAGTATTTCAATGGCTTTTACAAGGTTTAACCATTGCCATGGGGGACAATGGCTAGGGCTACTGTTCATACCTTGGACCCAAAAACTGAGCTGTGCAAAAAATAAACACTTTTTATTTGCATGGGAAGATCATCAGCAATTTTCCTGATGATTCTTCACCATGCTGTAATCAGTTCATGCCATTCCAGAATGTCCTCTTACCTTCTGAAGTGTCCTTTCCAGGGGCATGGAAGGCTATAGCCAAGAAGGTACACACCCTGCCCCCCACATACAAACAGAGATGATTCCCATTATACAAGCCGATCTTTAGATCAGATAATGTATTCCTACATGATGAATACAGAATTTGGTTGCTCTTAATTTTGGTAGAAATCTATGTAAATAGCTTGATTCTAGGCAATTAGAAATAGGCACTGAAATCCTTTCGATATTTAACTGCTACCAGATAGCTGCCCTGTGGTCTTTACCCTGCTACGAAGTGATGCTACTTGTGTTTAAGATCCAAATATATCTTAAACACAGATATATTTAATATGTGTCACAATTAAGACCTCATTAGCTGAAGTCTCTGGGAACTACCTTTTCCTAAAGAGATTTCTAGGGAACTCCTGTTAGATCACTAAACTTGTAATATTATTTGATTCAGCTAATTCTCTTGATTTTAAAGTGGGCTGTACTTATCTGTTCACCATGTATTTCTCTTTTCCCACAGTCTCTGCCATGTCTTCGATTCCTCCCATCCATTTCATGTCATTTCTTTGTATTAGATCTGGAAGTGTTTTACTTAAGTGTTTAGCCATTAAAGGGTCCCCAAATTTGGCTGGTCCATAATTTTAGCCAACCCAAAACTTGTGGTCACCAGGGCCATGCCACTCCTGTAAGTGGAGAGTGTCTTGTCCTTACACTGAGACTCCAAAATGCAGAGCAGAATCATAGACAACTTGCCACTCCAGGTCCAAGGTTGGAGCGAGGGGTGTGTGTGGATTCTATGCAGCACGAATACTTGGCCCAAGGCTAGTTGTGTTTTGGCATTGTGCTTGGTGGATGTGCCAAGCTGCAAGCGCTCAGCAAGCATACAGCCAAAACAAATTCCAAGCTTCCTTCAAACCTTTGGTTGTGGCAGGGATCTCACCTCCACCCCTACATCTCCAAGGTTTGGAGGAAGCTAGGTGCTCAGCAGTGGTTGTCTGAGCGTTCTCTATGATCACCACTGGGGACTGCTGCTTAAGCAAGTGTTGACATTCTGAATCTCTGGACACCATTTAGGGAAAGGATCATAATGGTAGAGCACATGCTTTGCATACAGAAGGTCCCAAAGCTTAATCCCTGGCATCTCCAGGTAAAATGATCCGGTAACAGGCAAACCCCCCTCTGCTTAAGATTCCAAAGCAGCCTTCGACAACTTTTCTTGTCATGGCAACTGTGCCACCCAGGCTTCATCCCAATTTTGGACCTGCCGAGGTCTTCCTAATAGTTGTACAGTGATTCCTGCCCCAGGTCCAAGTTTGGGAGGAAGGCTGGGGGGACGTCACTTCATTGCTGAGGTCCAAATAGCCATTCCTGAAGGATGTTGGGATGCTTCCTTAAATTTTCTTAAGTGAGGTGTCTGGTTAAACCACTGAAGATCCAGACAGCCTTTCCTGCAAGGAAGTTTGTCAGGGCAAGCCCAGGTTTTGGAGACCACAAATTCTGGCTTGGATAAGAAGGCCATCCAAAAATGGTAGGCTCCTGCACTGGAGTATTGTTGCTAGTCAGAGGACACAGCGCTGAGCTAGGTGGAGAAATAGTCTGACCTTGTACTGGGCTGAACCTCCTTCCTTACAACATAATGTTGTTCTCATTGGGCTATTATGTGGGAGACAAAATACTGATTGCAGTGGTAAAGCTTTTTGTCTGGTTTGTTAAAAGAAAGAGGAACAAAGACACTCTCTGCTGTCTCCTGCCATAATGGTAAGAACCCTGTGTCCCCCCCCCCCCGAAGTATTGAATTTTCTCCCCCTCTTCTCCCGACCAAATGCCAATATATGGCTGCGCATTTTGAACCATCCCCATTCCTACATCCCAAAGTTGCTGAAAAAGTCTGGGCCAAATATTTCAGCCTGCCACAAGTCTGACTTGGTATAAGGCACTTTCCTATGCTCCAGCCCTTGTGTCATAGAGAATGAAATGCAGCCCAGCATTCAGGAAGTGTTCAAGTGAACATACTGATCAATTAAGAGTTAGTGTGGCATAGTGATTAGATTGCAGGATGGACTAGGGAGACCTGAGTTCATGAAGCTCACTGGGTGAGTGTGGGCCAGTCATTATCTCTTGGCTTAACTTACTTTATAAGAGTTGTGAGGATAAAGTGGCGGGGATTGAACCATATATGCCACCCTGTGCTCCTTGGAAGAAGGGCAAAATATAAACATAATAAATAAAATAAAGCAATATATTTTGTAGGCTTTCTCAGTTTCTGCATTGCAGAATTTCCTGGTGGGAAATTTAAAATATGTGATAGAGATTGCAAAACCTTTTTAACTGTCACCAGACCTTTAGAGGTTCATAGCACTCCAGTCCAGTCCACTAACTTTGTTTCTGAAGAGGGGTGTGACTTCTAGAACTTTGTTTTCCTCCAGGGCACCAAAAGTGGTAAAATACTGTGATGGTGGTAGGAATCATTTTTCAGTATTTAGAATCCTTTGTTATAGAGGTTTTCTTATGTCTCTTAATGAGGGATGGCTTCTGTTCCTAAGTTACCTTGTGGGCACATATGTGTAGCAATTGTGCTACATTTTTAGTAGGTATGTCTGTTCATAATCTGGAAGCCAAGAAACTCTGAGATGATGTGAGCACCCATGAAGCTGTTCATGATCATTGTAGTTGGCACAAGGTAGATGGAAAAGCTCATTCTGGGGGGCAGCTGATATCGGGTTAAGTCGTGTTCAGACAAGTCATATAGGTACAGGTTTGACCGTTACCTCTTTTATTTGCCTGAAAGCAGCCTGGGGTATTTCAGGTACTTTGGTAGTTAGCTCTGAGTTTATCAAACCACAATTTGATGGTGGGATTTCTGCTTTGGAATGAGAAGGGACACTTTAGCACTAGGCTAAATTTTAAAACTTGGCTGAGTTTCGAACTTAGTGTTGCAGAAAAATATATTCTCTATAACTAAATGAAAAACAGAATTGATATTTTTATACTTTATACAGAACTACTAAACTGATAAAATTTGGATCGCCTCTCATAGGCTGCATAGTAAAGGTTAACTTCAGGTAATTTGTAGAATTGAGTAATATCGGTATGCTAGAAGTGATGCCTCGAGTCTCTGGAAATCGTTCACATAATAAATATCTAATATAAAGACTCATGTCTTTCATATGAGAATACAGTTAAATATTGTAGTGCAATATGTCCACCAGCTTTAGTTTGGCACCTGCGAGGATTTATGACAATGGAAATGCAAAATCTCTTCATCATACGAATGTACCATTTTAGTATAGATATTTAATGTTTGGGAAGTGTTGTTGAATCAGAAAAGTGGCGGCAGTTACTCAAGTTGGTTTCTTTTTTTTTTCTCCCTGCTCATTTGTCTAAAGGTTAATACTAACGTCTTTGGCCTTACTAGACCATGTACATCTTCCCCAAGTTCTTAAATAATGGGAAATAAGTCAATGGTTCAACTTATTCAAGTAGTTCTTTCGGTGGTCTTTATTTTCGTAACCATTCTGTCTGATAGGGAATTGCAGCCACTCATAAATAGTGTGGTCATTTCTATATCTTTGGGACTCTCTTATGAACACAGAAGTGGGTAAATTGTAAAAGGAAAAGATGTTCTGACAAGAACCTGTGAGCTTCCAAGATTTAGAATTCATGTGTCAGAGGGGGGGAAAGGAAGCTGAAGTTGGGGAGAATGAATTCACCTGCTCAAACCCCTAACTGTAAATGTAGTAAGTATCCTGGAGGGAAGATTTAGGGTTAGGGAAGATGTGTGCCACAAGGTTAAACTCTCTACATGTATTATACGAGGATGTTTCACCAGAAACAAAAGGAAAAAGGGCACCTCTTCCTTTTCACTTCCTCACTCTCCAGAACCCACCACCACTACATAGTTATAAAATGCTTAAGTTCAGGGCTGGTACAGTAAGAGACTTTGTGAGGAAAAACATGTCCTTTTTTTTCTCCCTCCCCCTCCCTGGCCAAGAATCTTCAACAGCACTACACAGCTCCCCTTCCAGGTTGGCTGGTGTCCTAGACAAAAGCACTTGTCTTAGGAGATGGGGATAGAATTTGTTCCAGGCACATTTTTTTATTTATTAACAAGTTTCATAGAATAGTCGGGTTGGAAGGGGCCTACAAGACCATTGAGTCCAACCCCCTGCTCAATGCAGGAATCCAAGTCAGAGCATCCCTGACAAGTGGCTGTCCAGCTTGCATGCATACTTACCTACAGGAGACATTGTGGGGTTTTCTGCTCCCCCCTCCCTTACTCCGGATACATGTACTGGCTGAAACCAGTGCTGATCCAGGCACATTGGTTGCTTTTTCCTTTTTTCAACAAGAGAGAAACCATTCCAGGGACCAGAAGAAACATTTCCCCTCTTTTTTCCTGTTTAAGCCAATCAAGTTTTGCTACTTGAAACACTGCTCTGGGCAAGGCATCAACAAGTGGCTTTGAGCTGACAAGGGCCAGCCAATCAGCACTCTGTCAGCTTCCGCTGGAAACAAGAACTGCTTCCTCCCAAGCTTAAGTCTGAGGACGACTGTACATCTGACCTCCAAAAGGAAGCAAGATTCAAAGATGGCTTACTCCTCAAAGCATCTAATGAAGTGGACAGTGTCCACAAAAGCTTATGCCAGAATAACTTCGTCAGATTTTACGGTGCCACAAGACTCTGTTGTTTTTGCTGCAGCAGATGAACATGGCTACCCTTCTGGAAATTGTTATTCAGACTATGCACATATGTATACACCCTTAGATCAGCCCTCCCCAACGTGGCACCCTCTGGATGTGTTGGACTACAACTCCCATCATCACCAGCTAGGATTGCCAAACATATCTGGAGGGTGCTAGGTATAGGAAAGCTGCCTTAAACACTTACAGAGATTAGAAATGCCTCTTGGTTTGTGGATGCTGTGGCCATAAATAAATCCTCACAATAGAAACCAACAAACTAAAAATACAGAGGCAGGTATTCCCCCTATCTACAGTCCCCCCCTATTACTCGCTAGCAAAAGCAGAAACCAGACAAATCCTCATAAATATACAAAGCTTGTGTCCAAATTATTTCCTTGTTTAAAGAGATCCTTAGATATTATTCTACACATTCTAATTAGCAAAATTGAAGAACTATAGGCAAGACAGGACCAAATGTGGAATATATGTTGATAGGTAGCCACTGTCAGAGAGCAACAATATTAATGGTTACCACATTCTTTAGAGGGAACAGTGACCATGGGTATTTGAGAAGGTAACAAACGTTTCCATACGAGTCTATCCTGGTGTCTTATTAGGCTTGGATTAAATAATAATTTATATACTCGGGTTTGTAGAGCACCCAATATTGGGAGAATGTGCAAATACAAACTTCCACGCAGGAAATAGCCCTTGGTAGTTTAAGCTACACATCTGTAACAATATTCTAAAGAAAGACAGAAGGAAACTGGCATAAAGTTTGAGAGGTAAATACAGAAAGATGCCAGAAGTCCTGCTAACATCCCTAATATAGCAGATCATGTTGCTTTCTAGAACTGGTCTACGATTTCAACAGCTATTACAGCAAAATGTGCTACCCAGGTGCTAACAGACATCCTTCGTTCCCATTAGCAAACTGAACTTCAAACAAATAAAACTATGTTTGTCCATTGAGATGAAGTATTATGCACTGGGAATAAGTAGCATGCAAAATATGAATAATGGGCACGTTACTATCATGGTTTGTCACCCGTGTGATGCTATTCCAAGGCAGGCAAGTATTTTTGATTGCATTAACTGAAGCATTCCTAAGACTCTCAAGCACCCGCAAACATGGCAGACAGTAGGACATGATAATGATATTTTAAAGTAAATACCAGGACAGCCTTAAGTGGAAGCTCACTGTGAAATAAGAGATGCCCAACAAAAAGTTCAACAATGGCCGTTCCAGGGGATGATGGAATTGGCTGGAAGCCGTTACTATGTATATATAAAATATCCACATAACCTCATGGCACTGTGGAAGAGGCCATCGAATAAACCCTTACCTTTTACGTCCTTGCAAGTCAGTCTCAGCAGAAACAAAAGCTAAAGATTACTGAGAAGAACTGAAGAGGTAGGCAGACTGTATGTTCTCACAGATCCCTACAACCTAGCCAGGCTCAGAAATAAAGGTGAGGTGATCAATTATCCAACTATGGCAAATGCCACCAAATATTCCATGAACGAAGAATGCCAGTGCCACCATGTACCTGATGATCTATATTTAGATGCCTCATGGCATTAACAGAGAGCAAAGGCTTTAATGAGGGCCCCTTCCTTCCCAGCTTGAAAAGGAGCGCTGAAAGTAGTCTGGGACTCTAACACACGCACGCACACACACACACACACACACAGTCTGAGACAGCTGAAATAAATAATGAAGCCTATGACAAAATATGATCAAGGACTTTGTCAGCTAAGAAAACACTATGCAAATTAGTACTGGACTGACCTGGGCCAAGAAATGCAAGCCACCTACCGTTTGATTATATTAGAGCCTCCACCCCAGAAGTTATCTCCATCCAACTCAATGAAGATGACTCACTGTCAAGAACTGGGAAAATGATGGTAGCTGAGCTCTCCCAGGCAACATCTGACACACTGGGAGAGCAACCTATAATGCAAAGGTGTGGAACTTCACGCCTGGGGGCCAAATCCAGCCTCCTGGGGCTCCCCAGATGGTCACACACCCTCCCCATTCCCACAACCACTGATTTGGTGGTTTCCCAATTTTTGTGCAGTTCCTTCCCCTTTCTAAAAGGTCAGATTGTTGCTCCTAAGGCTTAGTTACTGGCAGTAAAAGCTTTAAGCTAAAATACACTGGTATTCTGGCCCTGCCATTTTTTGCCTTCAGCACCACTGAAATGTGGCCCCCAAAGGCTTCTCCAAATTGAATTTGGCTCTTGGTCTGAAAGAGGTTCTACATCCTTGCTCTAATGGATGACCTCAATATGAACCCACAGTACAAGAAGCCAAGCCATGGCATGGGTGGACTTATTGTCAAGTGGGATAGAAAGAGCTTGGAAATAAGCCCTTCTGCTAGGTTGCCAAATCTGAGAACAACACTTTCTGGCTGAATTACCTCCTGCTATGCTAGTGGAGTAGAATCACAGAATAGTAGGGTTGGGAGGGGCCTATAAGACGACTGAGTCCAACCCCCTGCTCAATGAAGAAATCCAAGTCAAAGCATCCCTGACAAGTGGCTGTCCAGCTTCATCTTGAATGCCTCCAGTGTGGGAGAGCCCATTACCTCCCTAGATCATTGGTTCCATTGTCGTATTTAGTGCTCTAACAGTCAGGAAGTTTTTCCAGATGTTCAGCTGGAATCTGGCTTCCCGTAACTTGAGCCCATTATTCCGTGTCCTGCATTCTGGGATGATCAAGAAGAGATCCTGGCCTTTCTCTCGGTGACAACCTTTCAAGTACTTGAAGAGTGCTATCATATCTCCCCTCAGTCTTCTCTTCTCAAGGCTAAACATGCCCAGTTCTTTCAGTCTCTCTCCATAGGGCTTTGTTTCCAGTCCCCTGATCATCTTCGTTGCCCTTCTCTGAACCCTTCCAGTTTGTCTGCATCCTTCTTCAAGTGTGGTGCCCAGAACTGGACACAGTAGTCCAGATGAGGTCTAACCAGTGCTGAGTAGAGGGGAACTAGTACTTCCCGGGATTTGCAAGCTATACTTTTATTAATGCAGCCCAAAATAGCAATAGCCTTTTTTGCAGCCACATCACATTGTTGGCTCATATTCAGCTTGTGATCTACAACAATTCCAAGATCCTTCTCGCTTGTAGTATTGTTGAGCCAAGTATCCCCCACCTTGTAACTGTGCATTTGGTTTCTTTTTCCTAGGTGCAGAACTTGGCATTTATCCCTATTAAATTTCATTCTGTTATTTTCTGCCCACCGCTCCAGTCTATCAAGATCACTTTGAAATTTTATTCTGTCTTCCGAAGTATTAGCTATCCTGCCCAATTTAGTGTCATCTGCAAATGTGATCAGCATTCCCTGCACCTCCTCCTCCAAGTCATTAATAAAAATGTTGAAGAGCGCCGGGCCCAGGAATGAGCCCTGCAGTACCCCGCTCATTACCTCTCCCCAGTTTGAGAAGCACTCTTTCAGTCTGATTCTGTAGCCAACTGTGGATCCACCTGATCGTTGTTTCATCTAGCCCACTTTGAGCTAGTTTGCTCATCAGGAAATCATGGGGCACTTTGTCTAAATTTCTGTATTGCCCTTCAACATTTGTATATTGCCCTTCAAAATGTCTAAACTGTCCTTCAAAATGAGTTCTCAGGACATTTCACAAATAAAATGAGAGAGATAGCAATGCAAAAAATGCAATCAAAAGTATAAAAAACAGACATTAGTGTTTTGTTGTTCTTTAACATCTTTATAGATGCTTACCTGAAGCAAAATCTGCTGGGGTGCATTTTAGTGCAATTCTGTCACAATCTGTGCTTATACCTGACAGAGCACCTCTCCCAACCTGAACCTACCCAGACACTATGATCAGCATTAGAGGCATGCTTCCAAGTGCCTCCTCCAAGGGAGGCTTGGAAGGTGGCAACAAGGGAAAAGGCCTTAGAATGATAGAATAGACGGGTTGGAAGGAGCCTTATAAGACCATCGAGTCCAACGCCCAATGGTGGCCCCCTGATTATGGAATAGTCTCCTGACTGAGGTCCGCATGGCGCCAACACCTTTTTGGTGCCAGGTTAAGACTATACTCACATGCATTGGATGGCATATGATGGGGCATTTGTCAGTAGTTTTTATCAGGTCCAGTATCATATTATAACCGTTTTAGTTGTTTAAATTGTGTTAAATTTTGTATGTTGGAGATTTTATATTATGTTTTTATTACCTTGTATTGGGGGGGTGTATTTTTGTGATACACAGGCAGTTTCAACTATTGGGTGATACAGAAATGATGATGATAATAATAATAGTAATAATAATAGGATGAAAACCTTTCCTGTTCTAACATTTTGCTAAAATCCAGTGATTAGATCAAAGCATTCTCTTTTTTATACTGATCAATTTATAAATACCTACAGTAAGAGTGAAATGGGGGTTTATATGTATAAAAGCACAAGTGTCGGATTTAGGGAGCAATCCTCTGGTCTCTAGACAGCTTCTGAGGAGCCCATAGGATAGTTCGGATTCCAGAGCGCTCTGACCTCGGAGGGCGGAGTCAGAGATCCGACCCCCCTTTGCCTCACAACCGCACACAGCAAGAACCACACCGGCTGGCCTCCAAGGTCGGGAACTTGACCTAGGATTGGGGCAAGAAAGCCCATCTAGAGAAAAATGCAGGGCAGGAGGATGGGGAGGTAAGGATCCTGCATAGGATGACTGTAAGCCTCCAAGTTTGGGGGCTTCCAGTCATCAAGGGAACAAGCCATCGGATTGCGCCCTTAAACTTTTAAAGAATGGTGGTTTCTCTAACTGAACTTTTTATCTCAAGTAGTATCAGATATAATGAAAAAAGCAAGCAAAAGTGTTGCAGGACTAGGGGAAAAAATGAGTGTGTACACACCTGTGTGGCCAAAAGATTCACAAAAAGCAGTAGTTCACTGATTTGCAGTAAATTATAATCACTCTTGAAAGCAAAACATCTGCTTTAAATGATAGCTGCTATTTATGTATACTGAGAAGGGCATATTAAATTAGTGGTACTGTTAGTCTGTATTTTAATCGAATGTCTCATTGTGTACGAGTGGGTGAACACACAAATATTTCTAATCCAGGTCAAATTGGGAAATTATAGCTCAGTCGTAATTTGGAGGTCTAAATTGGTCCTGTATCTTCATAACAAAGGTCAATAGATAACTTGAAAACACAAAGAATCTTTGCAAGATGTCTGGTAGTCTTTCTGCTTCATTTCCTCTTGAATAGAGCTTGAGTGAGCACTTTGATTGCTTTATGTGTGAACCATGACTCGTAAGACCTCCTAAAAACTAATTAACCTGTTATGTTTTACTGGAGCCAACCTGTGAATTTGGGGAGGCCTTTTCAGTGGTAACAGTGCAGTTTAAAGTAAACTTGGATTTACAAGTTTATTATAAAATATGTATGTAATCATTTTCCCATCCCAATTTTTGATGCAGTTGTACAAATAAATCCATAATATATATGAGGGATGCTTGAGGATTTTGTTCAGTCCACGTTTTGAAGCAAACCAACCTGGACTAGTGTGCAGATTAGAACGCAATTATCCTTCAGATTTTGTAGTTCTCCAAATTTTGTGATACAATTCTTGGCTCAAGAATGTACCAAAATGCCAACTTTAGAATAAAGTATGGCTAGAAATACCTATTTTTGAGAGAAAAGACATTAAAATACATATTTAAGTAAGAAAGTCCATGCTTTTAAAATTGATTAATGTGGAAATGGGATAGAACAGACTTCTAAATGAACACATGCTAAACTGACACAGATTGGAGATTGACTGATGTATCCATCCATAATATTTACTAGCATATATAATTTTATTAGCCCACCCACCTAAGCTTCTCAATGCTATCTGTGAGCTTAAAAAATGTAGTTTTACTGCCTATTTGTCTGGAGTAGGTGCTTGCTTGCCATCAGTGACCAGCCAGGCAGTTATTTACAAGCCTCTTAAATACATATCCTGCAACTGTGGCATTTGAGTAGCTGAGTAAACTATTTCTTCTGGAAGCTTAAGTAATGCATCAGTTAAGTCTGCCTTGCTCCTTTGAAGTATTTATCCAGATTGAAGTCTCAGAACCAACCTTTCCAAAATGAGTGATTTTTTTTTAAAAAAAAACCACACAATTACCATCCACTATTTCAGCTAAATCTTTGATTGGGGTGGGGTGGGGGCACTACCAGCTTTTCTTGAACCAAGTCCCATAGGCATTCTGTCACGTGAATACTGCATGCCTCAAAGCATAGTTCTAGTACAGTGTTTGGCCTTTGAAACTGGTTTCTTGTATTTGTACAATATTTAGAAATGCATTGGAACACTGGAAGCTGCCTTATACTGAATCAGACCATTGATCCATCTAGCTCAGCATTGTGAACTGGCAGCAGCTCTCCAGGATTTCAGACTGGGGATTTCCCAGCACTACCTGGAGATGCCAGAGATTGAACCCGAGACCTTCTGCATGCAAAGCATGGGCTCTGTCACTGAGCCATGGTCCTTAGCCTATTGGATTTGGGGGGGTGTTGATATATAGCAAGTAGGATTTGCAAAATTGCGTAATATGTTTGAAGAGGATGGAATGGAAAGAACTTGGAGCAAGTGAGAAATTAAGGCACACTTGTATAATGAAGAAAGATTTCTTGGATAACTGGTGCTATAAACAAATAGACTCTTTAAAGAGTAGTTTCGGGCTATAGATGTAGCTTAACTTTTCATTGTAGGCATAATATTTGCAGTCCTGTCAGTCCAAAATATATTCAGTATCCAGCAGACAATCTAGTTTAGTTTGTGTATTAAAATATTTAGGGCACAATCCTATGTCCCCTAGACAGCATCTTGGGGGCCATAGGATATTTTGGTTTCTGGGATCTGAGGTTGGAATCTGGGCTCTGGCCTCAGAGCCCAGAAACCATGCTCATTGTCCCATCCCCTGTCCCCTTGGAACCAGCATAGTGCTCTCCATGCTAGCTACAACTCCGCACTCAGGAATGGTGTGCAGAGATGGAGAAAAGGGGCGGTCCCTGGGGCGGGGAGGAGAGGAGACCATGGAAGCTGCTTTATGCAGCTTCCTATGCATGTCCCAGCTTCCTTTGTTCCCTGAAGCTGGACCTAGATGGACGAAATCACCCATCTAGGGAAAATGTAGGGCGTCTAGAGTACAGAGGTGAGGATCACATCTGTGCTCTGGCCACCCTGCATTGGATACTCGGCAGCCTCTGACTTTGGAGGCTGCCAACTATCACGATAGGATTGCACCCTTAGGGTATCTGGGTAGTAATGGCTCTAGTTGCTAATGTTTAACACATGCAGAAGAAGTCTTGCCCTACCAACCTGGATTGTGCCCTTCTGGCAGCTATTGACATAAAGAAATCTCACAGAGTGCATGGCTAAATAAGTGAAAAGTGAGACTCAAGCTGTAGAAATTAATAGTGCTCAAGAACCATGAAGGCTTGGGTAAGAAAAATTAGGGTCTCTGATTTTCACTGTTGAGAGAATGGATATAAACTATTCTAGCTAATGATGGGATTCTAAAGTGTTTCATAAGACCAAACAAAACTTTCTCAGTAAGTCACATCAATCATGCAGTTCTAGAGGGATTGTGTTATAATTCTTGGGAGTTCAGCTTAAATTTGTGCTTTTCAATCTAGTTCATAAACTTGAATGCATTTTTTCTTATTAAAACTCAAGAATAACTTTCCAACACTTATGTGGAGGAGGGCAGGAAGACTAGTCTATATTCCATGTAAATTGTGTTTTAAAATGGTTGGAAACATCTCAAACAACACTCATATAACAATGAGCAAACATGGATGAGACTTTGGCCACTGGAGGGCTCTCATATTTTTCTGTTTCAGCAGTCAATCCCAAGTGAACAGATTCCTATAGTAGCTTCAGTTACAACATTATCTATATGCATATCTGCTTATAGACTTCAAAAGTGAGCCCTTTGTAGCTTATTCCCTGTTCAAACAGGCTGGGAATTCTGACAAGTGTTTCTAACAATTTTGAGATTTTTTATTTGTATCCTGCTCTCCTTCAAGGAGCTCCAAGCAGCTTTTAGCCTTCAAAGAAACATCGGTGGTTAGACCAAAAGAGTGATTTACCAAAGACCAGTGATTGAATTCTGACATCCAAACTCATATTTTACACCACACTTGGTCCACAGTTCTTTTCTTTATCTTAAAAAATGAATGTACCATTACATTAAGCCAGTGCTTTCATATTCTATCCCGTATAAGAAGACTTTAAAATGTAATATCCTTGTATATGTTTAGTATGGCTTGTTTAATGCTGATAAGGATTAAAATAATGTACAAAGCTGCCTTATTATTTGTCCATCTAGCCCAGTGTTGTGTACCCTGGTCTTGCACATTACCTGTTATCCAATCATTTTTAAATTGGAGATCCCAGGCTTAATCTTGGGACCTTCTGCATGCAAAGTGAACTATTAGCCTCCCCCCACAAGCAGTAGTGATGCAAAAGTTTAGTAATGTCCCTTTTTAATAATCAAGTTGGGGAGATTCAAGTTCCGCACAGTCTGAAAGCTCACTGGATGACTTCGGGCCATTCACTTTCAGCCTAATCTACCTCATAATGAGGATAAAATAGGCTGTGAGGATAAAATGGGTTGGGGAGAAGCATGTATACTTCCCTGGGATCCCTGGAGGAACCATAGGATAAAATTCTGGCAGAGCTCAAAGATGCATCCTAATATTCAAGTGCACAGCTATCTAAAATATAAAACTTTTTGGCTTTGAGAGCAGTTGTCACAACTTTAAAATATGTGATTTCCCTTTTGTGCCTTGATTTGCACATAAAGGCGAAGGCACAAATCTACCTACCTCCCCTCACCAGCTACTACTCCCCAGGTGGCTGGGGAATACTGGGAGTTGTAGGACTTCTTTCTGCCTAAACATGGATAGGATTGCACCCTGAAGCACTGATTCCAATCGGTCTTTATAGGAATTTGAACATTTCTCTGCCTTTAAGATGGCCAGCTGGGGGTACGGCGGGGAGGGTGTTCCTTGCCAACCATTTCCATTCCATAAGGGGACAACTGCTTATACCTTGGCTTCTAAACTTCTTTAGAAGTTGCAAGAAAAGTAGCCTTATAAAACGGTGCAAAATTTAAGAATACCACCTCAACCCAGTCCACAAGCTTGATACCTTGAAAGAATTCTAATAGCCTGGTGAAGTATGGTTTCATCTTGCCAAAATCCTGTTTACTCTTCCCATCATGGCATGTTTCCTTCACATATTTTAATTATTTTTCTTCATTATATCTGGGGCAGATGTTAAGTTGCCAGATATGTAGTTCACTGGAATCTTTTTTAGTAAAATAACGTGGTTTTGGTTTGGTATAACTTGAATAAGCTTTGTAAAAGACAAGCAGTTTCAGGTGAATGCTACCACCCAATCAGCATGATTTCTAGTTTCAGTTTGTCTTTTTTCTGTCATCTGTTCTTTAACTGTTTTTCAAAAATGCATTAATCTCTTGCAATGGAAGACGGACTTGAAATAACCAGTTCAGTTTCTCTGCAAATACCTTGCTTTTCTTTGTGTTATCTAATGGCTCTCTATCTAGTTCTTTCTTTGTTTGTCTGATGCATTTAAATGAAGTGGTGGTGATTTTATATTTGTTCTTCCTGTTACTTTTTTGTAGATATCCTTAAGATCTAGAATATGTTCATTTTGTTATTGCGTTTAATAGTAAATGGCTTCAGTGAAATGGGCTGCAATAATGCTTTCTTTTGTTGCAGGGGCATAATAGCAATATAATTTGCTAGTCAATGAAAAAAGCAGATTTTACTCTTCCTATATATGGGAAAACAGAGCACATACATCTTCAGCATTTTATCGTTATAGCTGTGCTAATTGTTCACATTCTGATTTTAAGGAGGAGGGAGAGTGGACACAAGTTTGCCAAAAATACCTTAATTAAGAATATTCACCTTTGTGTTTGCTGCCATTGTTTCCCTATCTGCTGCTGCTTTGGTGCCCCTTACACCTATACAATATGGACTGTATTATTCCTAGTCCTGCCCCCTAAGGGCCCACAGTCGCAGGCTTCAACTACAGCAGAATATACAAATTTCTGTGAAATAAGGCAACTTGTATCAGAAAAAGTAAGAGTAATCTTCCAGTCTGCTAGGAAGGTAGCAGTAAGAACATGGGAAGAATTTTATACTTTTTGGTTAATATGGATTCCTAATCTGTCACAACTGATTTATATTTATGTATTTGCATTTATATCCCACCTTTCTTCCAAGGAGTTCAAGGAAATGTGCATGGCTTTCCTCCATTTTATTCTCAGAAAAACCCTGTGAGGTAAGTTAGGCCAGCCTTCCCCAACCTTCAGATGTTTTGGACTTCAGCTCCTATCAGCCCCGACCAGCATGGCCAGTGGTGAAGAATCTTGGGCATTGTAGTCCCAAACATCTGGAGGGCACCAGGTTGGCAAGGCTGAGTTAGGCTGAGAGACAGTGACTGGCAAGATTCAACATATTAAAAGTGTTGGTCATGCGTTTGATTACCTGAGGTTTTTATTAATTGAACCAACAAAATGTTGCTCCTCTAAGATGAACTACATCTAATATTTCCTATGCAGTGTATGTGTACTCCTGTTCCCAAATATAATTGTCTGGATTCTAATTTTACCATATCTGAAATAGTTGACCATTGCAAAAGAAAACGTTTTCCTAATTGGTCTTAAGGAACCCGTTGACTAAAATGTACAACTATTTTGTAGCTCAACTATTTTTAGAACGTGAACGCTTTTATCTGATGTTCTTTTTGTAGACATGCTAACAGGTTAATTGTGAACACGCTCAAAACAGTTCAATGAAAATCAGGCTAACCATGCTTAACTGGCTGGAAAATGCTGGGCCTTATTGCCTAATACTAATAACTACATTTCACTTTTTCTCTTTCCTCCTCTCCCCCCATTATGGTATAACCTTTGTGGGTTACTTGGGGGAAGGTCCAAAGAGCCCTTTAAGCATAATCTCACTCGAACTGGATCTCTGGCTTGTTCAAAAGAACAATGGTATTGCTACCGTGAGTGGTATGACTGACAGCTGTAGCTTGGTGGTAGTGGTGCTTTGCATGAATGACACCTCAATCTCTGGCATTTTCCGGTTAAAGGATCTCTCATGGCAATGTTGGGAAGATCTGTCAGAGACACTGTAGAGCTAATGCCAGTCAGCGTACAAGCTTGGCCTAGATGGACCAACCATTGCATAAGTGTAAGGCAGCCATCCCCAACCTCGGGATCTCAAGATGTTTTGGACTACAATTCCCAGGTCCTGACCATTGGTCATGCTGGCTGGGGCTAATAGGATTTGAAGTCTAAAACATCTGGAGGGTTTGGGAAGGCTGGTGTATGGCATCTTCATATGTCCAGATATGCTTGCTGTCCCTTGCTCTTTGAGCTACATTGTTTATGCAAATATGAAACACTGCACTTCTTACCATTTTCTCTGAAGGAGTGCTTAAGTTCTTCTTCATGGGTTCTGTGCAGAACTCATATTTCATGAAGTTTCTATAGCTAGACTAGAGTTTTGGCAAGTTCCCCATCCCCACACTCCAGTTGCATGCACAAGGGGGCATAGCTCTCGCTTTCCCAATCAGTTCCTTTCTTACCGCCACAGTGGGAGCATCTAGAGCAGGGGTGTTGAACCTCAAACCTGTGGGTTTCCACTCTCCAGGTTTGCCCAGGTGGCCACATCTTTCTCCTGACCACTGATAGTTTGGTGGTTTTCCAGTTTTTACAGTTTTTTCCCATTTGAAAAGGTTGAAATGCTTCTCCTAAGGCTTAGTTACTAGCAGTAAGAGCTTTATGCTAAAATATGCTGGTATTTTTTCCCTGCCTCTTTTGCCTTTGGCCCTGCCCACCATTAGGATATGGGCCCCCGAGATCTTTTCCGAAACCTCTTTCAGCCTCCTGGCTGAAAGAGGTTCAACACCCCTAGAGATCTAGAAAATGCTGCTTAGTGCTAGACATACACACATATAGATACTTTTCTTTTTTCCATTTATTCTGTTCTTTCTGCCCTCTTAGTGTTCATTTTTTCTGTTTTTGTGGATTGTTTTCCTCTCAGTTTTACTTCACTGCATTCAGCATGAGTTTTTCTTACAGCACTTTCAAGCGTGTATGGCTCAAAAGGTTGCCTTCCTCCACCAGTGTTCATCTGGTAGTAGCAAGTTGCTCGTCGTGGAGTAGCAAGTTGCTGACAGAGTCTTTGCCATCTGTGCTTGGAAGAAAGCCATCTTCTGGACTCGGCTAAGCACCATCAAGCTTTCTTGCGCCAAGCCAAGATGCATTCTAACTGAGGGCCCTCCTATGGGAGAAGGCGTTAGAGTCTAGGCCTTCACGACTCTGATCTACACAGTGCCTTCCATAGGCCTGTTATTGGGTTAGCCAGTTCTGCTTTCTTTTGCCTCAGCCAAGACAGCCATTGGAGAGAGTTTGTGGTCTCTCTTCAGAGGCCACTTTGACATCAATGGTTCCTGCAGTGTCAGAACCACTTGCCCCTATGCCAGCTGGCTCTTTTAGATACATCCTTAGTACCGGAGTCTTAAGTTGCTGGTTAAGTTGAAGCCTTCATCTGAGAGACATGCAGAGACAACTGCAGAGAAAAGGGGAAGAAGAAAAAGATAAGTCCGTGCCTTCAGTACCAAAGAAGTACTGAAGCAGCAGTCGGAACATCAAGATCAGCAGGTCTTCTAGAGACTAATCAAGATTTTAAGAATCTGCTTCTTAAGGGAAGATTAATGACCTCATTCCAGATGACTGAAGGGTAGTCACTTGTGCAGCTATAGTCTGTGCTGGATCTCATTCTTGGTATTGATCAAAGAGGGCATTTTGAGCTTCACCCATCTTGTCTCGCCATTCTCCAAGCCAGCTGCCATTGAACAGCTGTATTTGGACATGATTTAGGGCTGAGAATAAGCTTAGAGTCCCCCTGTGCTTTGCTTCTATTTTAGATTACTGCACTTTAGAGTGTCATCTAAACCATAGTTACATTAACTATAGTTAATCGTAACTATGATTAGTGAAAACAAGCCAGCTTCATAAACTGTGGTTTGAAGCTGGCTTGTTTCTGCTAAGAACCATAGTTTGTCTGGTTCAGACCAAGTAGCAAGCTGCAGTTAATCAAAAACAGAAGCAAAAGCTTCCAAACTCCTTCTCACAGCCACACTGAAGGGTGTGTGTATGTAGAGCACACAAGCCCAGGGAGAGGTGGGGCTCATTTTTGTAATGTTAAACCTTAGTTTAGCTTTCTCTCCAAACAAGCTCATTGGAGCACTTGTCTAAATAGGATCCCAGATATGTTGGGATAAGTCTTATACAGCCTAGGTTGATTTCTGTTTTTAGTCCACAAGTTCTGCCATCCCATTGCATCTGTAGTCAACCACTAATACACATTACTGTTGTCTGCACTGCGTACAAAACCTTTTGTATATGTTTAGTTTAGTGGATTGTTCCCAAAGTGGCTAACAATCAACATCAACTTATCAAAACATAGCATCACAAAAAGAGTTACAAAATATATCAAATTTAAATGAGAGAAGAAAATCAACAGTTCAGTAAACATGGCATAAATCCAGTATGACAATATAATAATATAGACTTAATACCTAACAAGTGCGAAGCAAAACCAAAAGTAACAGAAAAAATTTACCTAATCCTCACTCCTATTCTTGCTGCAGGGCCACAAATACTATCACGGGGTAGGTTTTTCTCATTGATTCACAGCTAGCTCCCTCCTCTTTTTCCTCCAGAGGAGGTTAACAACAGCAAGAGGGAAATGCTGGGGAGTGGCAGTACTGGTAAATTCTCTTTCCCAGCCACCCAGGTGTTCTGGCTGCTTTTGCTGATCTTACTGCTGCCTGTTGACAGAGATGCTTTGATCAGGATTAAAACCTGCACAGGGAATTCTTGTTAAATTACAATTTAACCTCACAGCCACAATACGTGCATGCTGAAGCTATGCAAAGAAATGACTCTGCCCTAGGGGCCCTTCACATGTTTTGACCTACAACTCCTATCAGCCCTAACAAACATAGCCAGTGGTGAGAGGTCATGGGTGTTGTAGGCCAAAAGATCTGGAGGGTCCACTCTTGCTCAAACCCTTTACCCACTCACTCCCTCCTCCCTGCCTCTTTTGTATTAACACTGTCTCTGACCTGAGGATTTGTAGGATTAGTCATTATATGTGTTGATCCTGCCAGTGAATGTTAGTTTATTCAATTTATATATCACTTCATACAATGAAAAGGAATCCCAAAGCGATTTACAAAAATGGCTTATGGAGTGCAGATGGTTGCCTCCTGAAGTTCTTGTTAGTGCATCCTTAGGATTCATTTGTAGTACCTTCGATCTTTAGTAACATCCAGTCTGAAAGAACTTTCGCAAACAGTCTATGAACTAGTGTGGCCAATTCCCTCTCTGGGTTTGATTTTTTGCTGATGTACTCAAACTGAAACTTATTCAGAAGTGTATTATTGGAAAAGCATTTTTACTACTTAATTTCAGGACATTACTTACAGACCTACAGGTGCAGAGCAAGTTGATGGAGCTTTTTTACACCATTTTTGTAGGAGTGTAGCCACTCCTATTCTCTTCATTGGTGCCATTTAGAGAACAGTGGTGCCACTGCAGCACCCATCCCATTGTTTCAGACCACTTACAGTCAGGGCCAGAAATAGTGGAACAAGGATAACTGTTTTGGCAGTTCATCTCCGTACACCACCACACTGAAGTTGAAAGGAAACACACCCAGATGGGAGCGAAGTCAGGACTTTCAGCTGTAATTAAAGGTTTGACAAAAGTGGGGCACTAACCATTCAGGAAGTACAGCCAGTGGCATACACACACACCCATCGTTGGTGGCTCATAAGTAATGGAACAAACCAACATCATTTCAAACTTAAGGATCGCCTTTAATACCTGGATGAAAATCCTTTGCAGTCAATGACTGCCTGAAGTCTGGAATGCATGGACATGACCAAATGCTGAGTTTCCTCCCTCGAGATGCTTTGCCAGGCCATTACTGCAGCTGCCTTCAGCTGCTGCTTGTTTGTGGGTCTTTCTGCCTTCAGTCTTGTCTTCAGTAAGTGAAAAGCATGCTCTATTGGGTGGAGATCAGGTGACTGACTTGGCCATTGAAGAACATTCCACTTCTTTGCCTTGAGAAACTCTGGGGTAGCTTTTGCTGTATGTTTTGGGTCATGATCCATCTGCAATATGAAGCGGCGTGCTATCGGTTTGGCAGCATTTAGCTGAATCTGAGCTAAAGATCCATTAAAGGGACCGTGAAAATATTGGGATGTGTCAGAGGGAGAGACATAAGTAACCATTCTTCTCCTTTTCAGTTCCTTTTATTCCTTGCCTGTAGCAGTTGCATTTTTTCTTTTTTTGCTTCCTACATTCCAAGCTCTTGGAGAGATTCTGAATTTAAAAGCACTGACAAAATAAGTCTCTCAGGGCCAAATAACATGCAATGCAAGAGATTGATCATCTGGGAGGGGGGAGGTGTTTACTGAAATGCAACAGCAGGGTAGTTATCAACTTTTTTCAAAATGGTGGTGAGGTTTGTTTTGGGGCAGGGATGGGTAGAAGGTAGATCTGGATCTACTGGTAGATCTCTGGGTGTTTTGCCATAGATTGGGAAGAATTTCCAATTTCCAGTTGTTTAACAATAGCAGCAACAAAATGACTCTCCCCCTGCTGCTGCTGCCCTAAATAATACTGCTAAAACAAAGAAAACTTAGGGTAAACAGAAGCGGATTTTGTGTGGAAGGACTGTGAACTCTTCAGTTTTGGTACACAAGACAACTTGCAATCCTGGGCTCAGAATTCTGTGTGTGTGTGTAATCTTTTGCCTCAAGCTCCAGGTGGGGATCTTGGTGTTCCAGTAAAAAAAAAAAATCTACATTGATCCCACAACCCTGAAATCTGCCCATCCCTAGTTTAGGGAAATAGTGTGCAGGAGAAAGGCTTAAACTCTTCTCCTTCCTCCTGCTGCTCTGAACAAAATTAGCAGCCACTCAGTGGGTGCATTTCAGTGGGGTTGTGTTTTTTTGGTGTTTTTTAAAAGGTGACCAATGACAGATCTCCCATATAATGTGTAGTTTAGCCCTCAGGATCTGCAAGTGTAATGCAGGCTGTTCTGCTTTAAACGCCCATGGGGACAGTTCACTCTTACAATCCTTTCTGTAATATAATCCACAATCTTCCTCTTTTACACAAGCCAGAGATCCATCCAGGGTAGGTATAACTTCAGACTGAGATCTGGCCAGTTCAGGTTTTTTTAAGCAATTCCAGCTCTAAGTGCTTCTATGTTGTCAGCCTGTGAATACATAATTTTAAAAAAGCAATGGAGGTAGCTTACTCTTAATCCTATTGTGCCACTAGCCCTGATACAGAATTGGTTTTTTGATAACTACAGATCTAAGGATGAAGGGGGCAGGGAGGAGGGGGGCCTAACTCCTATTCTGATCCTGAAGAAAGACTGTTCATGAATAACTGGACCTGACTGAGGTAGCTATGTGCTGTTCTTGTTCTCTCAAAGGGCTACATGTGCAGATATTTTACTGTTCTCTTTTTCTACACAATTCCATGGCAAAATCATTGCAAAATTGCTCCAGGGGAAAGGAGGGAGATAAGTGTTCCTAGGTGCCCAGGACAGTCACACAAATGCACTGATAGCTATTACAGCAGTGTTGGTCATGCTTCTTAGGACTAGTTTATGTTCTTTCCAATCCCAGTTACTGCTTGAAGTGCTACAGAAATCTGTAAAACACGTCAGCCCAGGAAAAAAAACAGCATGTGTACCATAAGCAATGCTGTGGCTACATACTCCTTGGAGTCCGCATATAATTTTCCATGAAGCACAACTCTCCAAGTTTCCTGGATTTATGTTTTGGAATTTAAGCAGAAGGAAGAACAGAATATGTTTCATGTCTAATCACACCACTTCCTTTGCTCAAATTAAGGGTAACTGCAGTGGTTGAACTTTGCACAATACATTGAATCTATTTCTCATGCAGAACAGCTAATCTTTCTTTCATATGTCTTTGTGAGGAAGCCAAACTGCATCCAGAGAATGGATTCCCCTATGCATCTAAAGTTGTTCAAATATCAACACACTCATGCACAGAGAAACATGAGTGCTCTCCCCCCCCCCATCCCCCATGAGAGTTGGAAACATAATTGCTTGGAATCACTTAAGATTCTGAAGCTTCTCTACATTTCTGATTCTGTTTCATTTTTTTAGTTAGTTTTTTGTTCAGATACACAGTTCTGCTAATATCCTTTCCTAGCTTCCAAAATAATGATCCTGGGCATATTCTGTGGTGTTGATCTTAAGAAAGGACTGTGGGTTGTTTTATTAAAATTACCTTCTATATTGGCCTGCAATCCTGTTTGCATTTAGCTAGATGTAAGCCCAATTAAACTCAATTGTACTTTCTTCTGAGTAAACATGCATAAGATTGTACAGCTTGGTTCACACATCGCAAGAACCCTGTTCAGACTCTGGCTTGCTGGGAGTGATACAAGCCAGAGTTCCTGGTTCACATGTCACAACAAACAACCCAGGAATGGAGTGTTTCTGGGTTGTTTAGCCACTCCCGCTTACATGCACCAGCTTTGTTGTGATTTGTGTACCAGGCCAGTGTTTGCAGAATCTATGAAAGGATTCAGCAAACAATTGCAACTCAGAATAGAAGTTTCCATTGTAACAATTTCCAGAGGGGTAGTTGTCTTAGTCTGTTGCAGCTAAAATAACATAGAGTCTTGTGGCACCTTATAGACTAACAAATTTATTATGACATAAGCTTTTGTGGACCCAACTGCACCTGATGAAGTAGACTTATGCCATAATGAATGTGTTAGTCTATAAAGGCACCACAAGACTCTTTATTGTTTCAAAACAGTTATGGTCTGCATATTATGAGATACCTATTTCTGATCAATTGGATTTGCAGATTAATTGGAACCAGATTTTTTTCCTCTAGAAAAATTAGTAGAGCAATTCAAGTGTTGTCTTTCAAATATACTCTAGGATTGTTCTAATGTTCCCAATTTTTTCTTTATGACCGTGAGCTTACTAAGTTAATATTGCCTTGCATATAGAAAGAAAATTAAGAATTGGCCAATTATCTATATTATAGTATTTGTATATTATAACACATTTAAATTTAGAACTGCCAGGAGCTGTTTATATTTTCTAATTTTTTAATGCTCTGTAGCAGGGGTGGGGAACAAGTGGCTCTACAGATATTGCTGGACTGCAATTCCCATTAGCCCTAGCCAGCATAAGTAATGGTGAGGGATGATAGGGGTTGCAGTCCAACAACATCTTGAGGGCCACACATTCCCCACCCTTTTGTTTGAGTTTTGACACAAGTTTTTTTGCACCATTATTATACTAGCCTTTTCTCTTAGCTTTGAGAATCTTCTTCTTACACTTGATAATCATTTTACAGCAGCCTTCCCCAGCCTGGTGCCCTCCATATATTTGGCACTGCAACATCCAGCATGCTAGCTGGGACTGATAGTCCAAAACATGTTGAGGGCACCATGTTGGAGAAGGTTGGTTTATGGTAACTGGATTAAAAAAAAAAAAAACTGCTAAAACCCAAGGTTCTATTTATTTTGATAGTTTTTATTACAAAAATAAAATAAAATGGGGGGGCAGTACCAAAAAGAGCTGGAAACTCACCCCTGAGGAGGTAAATTTTGCTTGCAGTAAAAAGAAGAAAAGGTTATTATGTAGCTTCTTCAAAGGATTTTTTAAATCAAGGATGTAAGTATTCTAGAAATTGGTGACTTCCCTATTTGTCTGCTGTGGTGATGGAAGGAACAGGACAACCTAATACCTTTGGGTAAATTGTAACTTCATCATTTCCCATGATGTTAATCTTTGTTTTATATCCAATTTACAAAATTGGGAACTCAAAGATCATCACAACATATGGTATCCCTGCACTTACTAGTTTCAGTCAAGAATTTTCGATTCCAAGTTTCCGTAATAGGTGAGATCTGGGATACAACTTGAGCGTTTTATCATCAATTTTAAGACTAGGGTTTTCCCATATTGCTCCTGTTACTAATTTAATTTGAACACACATTCTCTACAAATCTTGAATGTCTCTACACATCATCTGAACTACTACTTCTGAACTAAGTCTGTGGGCTGTCTGAATCTTTGTTAGTGCCCAAGGGTAAATATTGATCACTCTGCTAATTTCTATTACATTCATACAGTTTCTTTGAAACTTTTTGTTTTAATTTTGTGATTCGTACTTTTATTACACAGGTCTTCAATTTTTATTTTCATTTGTTACCTTGATACCAATTATTTATTCAAGACTGCTATGTTTTCTGTCTTTCCATTAAATGCTTGGTTACTCTTAAGTGGGTTAACACATTAATCTCTTGTATAATTATTTTTGCAATTATATCCTGTTTTCTGTATTCCTAATTTTAACATCCAGTTAAGATTTTATATCTTCTAGCTAGGGATGTACGAAACTCTTACCTGGCTCCACACCGGGCAATCCGCGGTGAGGGGGAGGCGCTCCATCCCTCCCCCCGGAATCCTCCCCGGCCAGCTCGGCTCCATGGCGACTCCATGGAGCTGCCGGCCAAGGCCGCCCGCAGCCAGACATCCGGCCGCTGGGCTGCACAGGGACGCAAATGGCAGCTGCCATAGCCGCTGCCATTTGTGTCCGTGTCTTTAGCCGTGATAGGCTACGTAAATATATACGTAGCCTATCACGGCAATAGGAAGGAACGCAAATGGCGGCGGCTACAGCAGCCACCATTTGCGTTCCTTCCTATTGCCGTGATAGGCTACGTATATATTTACGAAGCCTATCACGGCCTCCGCAGGGACGCAAATGGCATCCCTGCGTTAGCCGTGATAGGCTACGTAAATACGTAGCCTATCACGGCCTTTCGAAAGAGGTGAATGGCGGCCGCAGACACGGCCGCCATTCGAGGAGCACCAGAACAGCCGACAAAGGTAGGCTCCGTTCCGGGCCCATTTCACGGGGTGGTGGGGTGGGTGGCTTCGTTCCACCATGGATTCCGGGGGGCCGAATGTGCTGGCATTCGGCCTCCCTGGAATCCATGGCAAAATTCTCCAACATCCCTACTTCTAGCATATATTTGTTCACTCATTAGACAGTAACGAATGTTACATAGTTACACTACTTATTTTTCTTCCGTTAGTATCTATTTCTTCCATTAATATGTTTAATCTCATTTTAATACTTTTCCTGTTCATATCTGAATACTTGCCAAGTAATTTATCTACACACCTTTCTAATAATGCACAACCTGCTCAGTTGCATGGTACTGATAACACAGACCACTGATGATAGCACAGCCTGCTAGCTGAATGAAGTGAACATTAGGCTAAATACGGCAAAAAAATCAGTTAAATCGTCTCAAAGGTTTTTTTCAACAAATTTATTTTGTATATTATATCCCTTCTTTTGGTATGAGTGAGGCTTTCATCCCCAATTCAAAAATACTTGCATATGGGTAAAAGTAAAGATCAGCTGCTTTCTGTAACTTTTTCTCAAGCTTCTTTCTACCTTCCTGGGTTGTCAATAAGTGATTTTGTTCGCACCAGTTCAGAAACAGAGTTCACATCCATCATATGAGCTGTCTCATGCACATGGCCTTTTAGATTAATAACCCAGGCTTGTATGTGCATCTAATTCAGTATTATCCATTCTTCACATTGGATTGGACCCAGACTAAGTAATGCTTAAGAACAGACACATTGAAATCAATGTGATCTAATCAATTATGACTAACATCAGTCCCACTGACTTCAGTGGTTCTACCCCAAGCATGACTAAATCTGGATCTGACCCATTGTCTGAATTAACCTTTAAATTAAACATTTTTTAATTATAGAAAAAATGTATCTGCAGATTTCAGGATGATTTGGCTATTCTGTTGTACTTCTGACTCCTTGACTGTCTTATCCTTTGATAATATGATTTTGTTCTTTCTTTAAACTGAACTCTTTTAGAATGTTCAGTTGTGCTGCATTTTAGAACTTGAATTGCTTATGTTCTGGAATATTTACTCCCTTTGTTTCATTTCAGAATGACCTTATTTAAAAATGTATGAGGCTATTTATAATTGACTTGGTGGTGATTAAAGAGGTGTGAATAATAGGTTATTGGACGTTGACAGCTCCTTGTTTGCTAGGCTGCTGTTAGAACATTTATGCTGCTCAGTCTTACCTCATTTATTCTAAAGTGATATCTGCATTTTGACATGTGCCTAGTAAGTTTATGTATTATTGGGTGGGGGTTGACTTGTGGATTCGTAAATAACTTTTTTTTTACATTAACATGAGCATTTCAACGTCGGGTTACATTAACGTCTAATGATAGTGTGCACATACTTATTTTAATTATGCCCTTATCAGCTGTTTAGTTAATAAATTTGAAGTTTGCCCTCCAACTGTACTTGATTGGGAACTCAAATATCTAGCCAGTATTTAGGTATCACAATAGTTTCATTTTGAAACTGTGTTTACATGGCTCTCGAACTCTGATGAAAATGGAAATGATAATCCAATTTCCTAAACAATAAAGAGGGAGTTTTAAAAGGAAAAACTGAAGTTCAATTTTCATTGCAGATCTAGCCATGGGAGGATGAAACTATGAAAAAAATACAGAAGTATAGCTAATATTTTCCTCAAGTAGTAACAGCCAGAATCTCAAAAGTGGAAGAATTTCTGAACTGATTTTTTCCCAAATAATGTGGTGTTTAATTTGTATAAGTCATGTCTAACTCTTAATTTCACTTCATTTTACAAAAGATGAGATTTGAGTCTGATATGCAGATTGTAGTGTTAACTGCTAATCCTTGAAGTTAAATATTCTTTTTCATATCCTATATTATCGTCACCGTCACCTTCCATAAGAATTCCAATGTCAAATGAAATAGCTGTTATTGCAGTACTTTTCTACATAGTGAAGATTATTTAAAAGTAATGTTACTGAATCGTATTCTGACCTTGTGAGGAATTTGTCAAATGCTCCTAAATCTTTTAGTTGATAGATAAACACTTTCCATAAACCTTTTCCCCATAAGTGGGGGTGGGCAACATATGCCCCTCTTAATGTTTTGGCTTACAATTTCCATCAGGCCTAGCCAGCATAACCACTGGTGAGGGATTAATGGAGTTCTAGGGCAAAACATCTGGAGGGCCACAGGTTGCCCACTCCTGCCATAATGGTTATATCTTCTCCAGTGTGGAAACCTTCCTGTTTAGACAGGCCTTTGGCCTGTAAGGTTATCAATTTTTAGTCTCTGTGACTGCCTTCCCCAGTGTAGTGCCTTCCAGATGTTTTGGACTACAACACCGTCACCCTGACCATTTATTGTCATGCTGTGCGGGGCTGTAGTTCAAAACATGTGGAGGGCACCACATTGAGGAAGGCAGCTCTATGACATATTGCTCTTGCTACTGTTTATATTGTCATATGAATATCTTATGTACTGTTTTGTTATGTTTTAACCCTACTTGGAGGTGGTTGTCTTTTTATTTTTTAGTGTAATCAATGTTGCTGCTATTTTTAATGTGATTGGGTTTTTTAGATATTTTTGTCCTTAGCATTGTTAGTCACCTTGAGCATGATTCATGGAAATGCAGTATTATAAATATTTTAAAACAAAAAAAATTGTATTTTAATAAAATATTAGGTATTTCATTGCAACCTCATGGATCCATGTTTATCAGGAGTGCACAACCTGTGGCCCTGCAGATGTTGTTTGACTGCAATTCCCATCAGCCCTAGCCTGCATAGCCAGTGATGAGGGGTGATAAGAGTTGTAGTCCATCAACATTTGGAGGACCACAAGTTATGCACCCCTGACGTAGATGCTAAAATACCTTTCCTACTTTCCCCCTCAATATGGGAAGATAAACTTTTCTGTTTGTAGGCTTGGTATGTAAGGATTTCATTTGCTAGAATGGGTGCTTCTTTCATTTTGTCCTTGGAGATTAATTGTCTTGGAAAGTCTTTATGCTGAAGAACAAAGTGATCCTTCATGTTGCTCTGAGCCAATAACTTTCCTTTCTTAAGACAAGATTTGAAAACTCCCAGGACAATGTATTAAACCGTTAAGGCTGCAACCCTACACCCACATTTGGGAATAAATCCCACGTATTTATTTTGGGCTTACTTTTGAATAGAAAAGTATAGGATTGCACTGTAAGAGGGATGTGCTAGAACAGTTTCTCATTTTGGGTCCAAGAGACACTGTCCCCTGATGTTGCTGGACTAAAACTTCCATCATCTCCAGCCAGCATTGCTAATGGTCAGAGATGCTGGATGTCAGGGTGGACACTGAGCCCATAGAATCCCAGAGTAGTTCTGATTCTGAGGAAGAGCAGTCGCTTCTGGGAGAAGAGCGCGCTCCTCTTTCCCAAGGCCAACAGCTGACGGAGATTCCTCCCACCAGCATTCCCAGCTTAGATAACAGTCCAGGGAGTGACAGAGCGCGGGAAGCAGTCTTGATGGACGCGCGACGCCGACGCAGAGAGTGGCGCTAAATGGAGGGCGCAGAAAGGAGGCGTAGTGCCCGTTTGGCGCGCAAACAACGGCTGCGCCCAGAGGATCCAAGGGAAAAGGGGAGGGACTCTCCCTAGTCCTTAAGTTCAGGGGTCTGCCAGTAATTCCCTTTCAAACGGGGACCAACTGTTCCAACTTAGGGCATAGGTACTCTGCTGCTCATAACTAGTTGCTAACGGTAGAGTTGTTAAGTTGTAAAAGAGGAATAAAGCTTTGAAAAGAATCCATTTGTCTGTGTCTGGACTTGGCTACTGGATTAGACTGAGAGAGGCCTCCAAGGAGCCCTTGACACTGGGAGTTTTAGTCCAGCAACATCTGGTGACCCAAGCTAAGGAGTTACTGCACTAGAGTATCCAATAATAGTCACATAGGAGGAAGATGCTTGAGTTGTCAAATGTATATAGTCCAACCTTGGTTCCAAATTAAGAAGCTATATCGAGGTTAGGTATGGAGTGATAATCAAGGACTGGAGGAGAACAGGTAGTAAAACAAACAAAACAGTTTACTCTTTAAATAATCTAATTTAGACTATCTTAAAGATGACTCTCAAACTTACTTTTGAGGAGCAAGGATAACCCATGATGTTCAGATGACAATTTTTTATTAGGTATCATCCTCATTTTTAACATTGTGGAATCGGGGGGGGGGGGTTGATGAAGGACAGTTGTGTATGGCCCTGTTGCACTGCTTTAACAGATTCCTTGAACAGTTGGCTCCATGTCTATAAAATGAAGAAAACAGTTATATACCTTGCACGGTGGTTGTGAGGGAAAACACAGATTGAGAAATTGCAAAACTACTACAACTTGAGCCTATGTATTTAGAAAGCTAACCGTTGTGGGTCAGTAAAATTTACCTGGGAGTAAGTATGCACAGGATTGTTGACTTAGTGCCACTAATTCTGTATCTTTTATATCAGTGATGGTCCATTGTTTATACAAAAAAACCTGGTCTATTAGCAGCTCCATATTCTAATTTAGGAAAACAGTTCTTTAGGGCAATTTTAATCAGTTAAGATTATTGCGATTTAAACATTATTTTATTGCTAGCTTTTTATCATTCTTTGTTTCTGTTGTACATTAATTTTTATTTAATAGTTTTGTATGCTGCCTTAAACTATGTGAGGAAAGACAAGGTATAACTATTTTAAATAAAATAAATCTGTTGATAATGAGCTGTGCACATTCTGAGAATCTGGCAACAAATTTTAACTTATAACTCTGCGCTATAAATAAATTTACCTCTCTGTGAAACTGCTTAGATATAGGAGCCTCAACTACATTAATCCAAAGGGTTAATAAAAACAATTTGCTTCTGTTGAGTAGTGTTACACAGTCACTTTGATTCCAGTTACGCATTTGACAGAAATACACAGTTTTGGTTTCAGTTTTTCTCCGTATCTTTATCTTTAAAGAAACTCATTTTTAAAGAATGGTTGGTCTCTTTAAATGGATGACCAAATAAATGAGGCAGAGGTTTCATTTTTTGTGTTAATTACTACTGTATGTCTAACACTGAAATACAGATTTTAAGGGCGCAAATCTAGGGATGTACGAAAATCACTTACCTTTCGTGGATTATGCTGATGGTGGGGGGGAGGCGCTCCGTCCCTCCCCCCGGAATCCTGGACGGGGGGAGGCGCTCCGTTTCTCCCCCCCCCCGGAATCCTGGCTGGCCGGCTGTGCTCCTTAGCGATTCTGCGGAGCCGCCAGCCGGCTCTGCCAGCAGCCGGATATCCGGCCACTGGCTAGCAGGGACGCAAATGGCGGCAGCTGTAGCCGCCGCCGTTTGCGTCCCTGCAGTCAGCCGTGATAGGCTATGTAAATGTTTACGTAGCCTATCACGAATGACTTAAAAAAAAAAAAGCGCGTACGCAAATGGCGGCGGCCATGGCCGCCACCATTTGCATACATGCGTTTGTTTGTTTGTTTTAAAGTCAGCCGTCATAGGCTACGTAAACATTTATTTAGCCTATCACGTGTTTTTTTTAAAACCTAGCTGTGATAGGCTATGTAAATCTTTACGTAGCCTATCACATTTTTTTGTTTTTGTTTTAAACTAGAAATGGCGGCAGCGGCGGCAGCTGGTCAGAAGATCGGCCGCTGCAGCCGTCGCCGCCGAACCACCGCCAGAGCCGCCGCCACCACCAGGAAGATCCGCCCAAGGTAAGTCTCGTCCCGGGGGGGGGGGGCATTCCGCCACCGATTTTGGGGGGCCAAATGGGCTGGCATTCAGCCTCCCCGAGATCCATGGCGGAACTTTCATACATCCCTACGCAATCCTATGGCCACTAGACAGCAGCTAAACCACCATAGGATTGGTCGGTTCCCAGAGAACCGCCTCCTCTACCCTTCCCCCACTGCCGTGTAGGTGGTACAGATCGTCCCCGCACCCATAAGAGCAGCGCAGAGTGTGGCAAAAGGGGGCGTTCCAGGGGGCGGGGAGTGTGGAAGTGCCGATATGATACTTCCTATGTGTCATCCGGTCTCCCCACCCTGCACTCCAATGTCCCATGGTTATATAGCTGAAATCAGCCATATAGCCGCAAATGCAGAGTGGTTGGAGTGCGGAGGAGACTATCCCCTCCACGCACCTCCCACTGTGCATCGGATAAGCGGTTGCCTCTGAGTTCGGAGGCAGCCACCTATCCCCATAGGATTGCTCCCTCTGGGTCTTAATCTTTTGCATATCTTCAAATGCAACTATATCTCTAGGTAGGTAGGTGATTGTATAAAGATTTGAATTTTCCTGTAGTAATACTGAGAGTAACACCCAACAAATGATTTCCAAAGCTATAGTAAAGCCTCAGAACAAAATCAGTATGTGTGTGTTTTTAAGCTTATAAAACTAAAAACCAAAATGAGCATGTATCTCTTATCTCAAATGGAAGTTTAATTGAAGTGGAAAAGAACTGTAAAACACTTTATTAAAGTGGTAAATAAAATTATCAGATGCATACCTGCAAATTCTAGTAGTTTGTATATTCATTATGTAACTGTATGGAAGCTTATACACTCCGGGAGAGAGCAGAGGACAGGAAGGCCTGGTGTGCTATGGTCCATGGGGTCACGAAGAGTCGGACACAACTTAACGACTGAACAACAAACAACAATGGAAGCTTATATAGATTATATGGATACAGCTTCACTTACGTATAATGTATTGCTGTGCATTTGTCTGCTAGCAGGCTTCTGGGGAAATGGGACATGTGGTCTTGTCATGTAATAGTAAGTTTGTGGTAACTACACAATTTGTTTGTATACTGTGATGCAAAGCAAGCCCAATATGAGGCATCTAAGATGTTTTGGCAGGGCAGAGGTCGGTGAGGTGCTGGTAGGGCCAGCAACACCAGTAGCCAGGCTGGCTCGCCCCCAGTCCAGATAGTGCATCCTGGTCTAGGGAAGACCTGTTTTCCCAGGTAATGTGTATTCCATTCAGCCAAAGAGAGCCTGAGGTCATCCAGTGTGAAGCTGAATAGGAAAATACTAGGGGAGAGGGGTTATTTTACACTTCAAAAAAACCTGCACCAGAGATTAAGGATAGTGACCTCTTCCTAAACACCGCTTAAACACCTAACTTCTCTGATTATCCCTTTAAGACCTTTGGTTTGAATTTCTGAGAATGGCACATTGTACTTGTGCCTAGCACAAAAACACACAAACTGTCTGAAGTTTGGCAGGTTTAGTTACCTGCATTGGGGCTGCCAGTTGCCAAAATTTCATGCACGTCTGTGCAACCAGGAGAAGCTATAGCTTTTGCTTTGAGACTTATTGTTGGAAAAAACACATTTTACCTATGCCTAGCACAAAAACTACTGGGCCAAACTGTCTGAAATTTGGCGGGTAGAATTGCCTCAATGGGGGCTTCCAGGTCCCCAGATTTCATTTATTTTTCTTAAAAGCTGAAAGGGTTATGGCTGTTTCTGTTTTCCAATGCAAGTCAATGGGAAAACGTAAAATCCAAATAATTGAGATGTCCGAATCTCGCTTTGGATCCAAATCCGAAGCAAATCAGATCAGGTCCAAAGTGAAGTGGGGCTGATTCAGAAGGTCCAAATCTGGATCTGAAGCAAATTGGGGGGTCCGTGCACAGCCCCAGAATCAGCAGTATTGAAGCCCTGCTCCCCGTGAGTTACTGCCCCTGTACAATTCAATTCTAACCCGCTAATGCGACATTGCACAATTGCACGATTACAGGAGTGTGGAGTAATGATGTTGTAGTGCAAAGTAAAAATAAACAGGAAAGGCCGGCAGCCAAATAGCGCTACAGTGTAATAGCTAAGTGGGAAGAGAAGCCTGTATCCAAAGTAGCTACTGCCAATGGGAGGGGGGGAGGGATGGACCTATCCCTTGACCAGGTTATAGCCAGGTCACAGACACACCCCTAGGCAAGCCCAGTTTGCGGGATTTAATTCAGTGAAATGAGGCACAGTGCAGCGGAACCGCATGGGAGCCATGTTAAAGAAAAAATGCACTAAAAGGACTTTGCGAAAATGTGTCTTTTTGAGTGGGGTGCTGCACAATTGCTGTGGGGTGATGACAGCATCATGTGTTGTAAATGACCCTGATGTGCTCTCGGTCTGCACTAAATCACCTGTGTAGATTAAGTCCTGGTCTCTGAACTCTCTGGTCTCTGAATTCATATAATACACTAGCCAGGTGCATTATTCTGTTTTAAAAGGGAATGAAATGCCATAAAAGGGCGGTGATAGAGCAACATACACAATTCTGAAGGTAGTTGGCAGGTTGCAACTTACCTATAAAAGCTGGGAGGTGGGCAAAAGAAGAACATCTTGCTTCTCTTCCCTCCCACCCCACCCTGCCTATAGCATGTGATAAAATGCTTATATATCAGCTCGTATGTGTTCCTGCTGGATGTTCTTCGAAGCAAGTGAAGATTTGAAATGTATTGTTGCACTCACACCACCTTTCTGGGGAGAAGTGAGTTTATTTACTAATGTACAAGTTGAGCACATGCGGAAGCACAGTTTGAATACTCCAACCAATAGCCAAATCCACTGCTCTGCATCAGATCTCCAGAGAGAGGCACTGCTGTGTCCTCTAATGGTGTTAGCTTACAAAGCCTTAAAAACTCTGCCTGCTATCTTTCCAAAGCTACAGTTTGTCTCCTGTGTTTGCTTTCACAGACCAAGAAAGGGTTTGCTGGGAAGGGGGAAGGCATGCCCCTTTTTGGGATCTTCTAGCTATTCAGAAAGCATCCACTGTCATTTAGCCAGCAGTCTCCCTAACTAAGGGAAGTTGTAGATAGACCTAGTGAGCAGCCTTGACTAACTTTAAGCAGTTCTCTTGGCTCCATTAATTCTCCCTGTCCAAAGCCCCAATCTTACAGCAGTATGATTTCCCCTACCTTCTGTCTGAGGCAGTGGAATCTAGGGCTTTTCCAAGATGTATTGGATATGAGAGGATTGTGAAAGAGAGATATGAGATTTGGCTATGAGAGCGAGTTATGAAGGTGGGAGGCTAAGGTTCAGTTGCCAAACACATGTTTTACATGCAGAAGGTCACAGTTCCATCACTAGCATCTCCCATGAAAAGGCTCGGGTAGCATGGGAAAGACCTCTGTCAGAGACCCTGGAGTTCTGCTGCCAGTCAGAGTAAACAAATAATCTGACCCTGCTACATGGCAGCTTCCTATTCCTCTCCAGTGGAAATGCTCCTTGGCATAATCAGTGTTTTTCTCCTTATCACATGAGAGCTTAATACCCTCTCTCAAAACTAGTCTTCATCTGTGAAAGCTGTCACTCCTCAAAGCTTCAGAACTGTGCATAGCCACTTTATTGGGTTTTCAAGGCTGCCTTTTGAATATTGAGAGAGTTGCAAGGATGCAGTATTGATTCAGTAATCCTAGGACTGAAAAGGATAGTCTTCTACTCCACAACCATGCAATCTAGTCCATGACTCAAAGCTTGATCAATGCAAAATTACACTAAAACCGTTTCACTTCATCACCAGAAGCGGGGCAAACATTATCTCCAATGTTTGCAGCTAAGGCACGACCTTAATTTCATTCTGTTATAGGTGGTATGGAAGATAGGCAACCATCAGAAAGAGCATGTGCTAAATTTTATGCAAAATACGAACAATCTAAAAATTCTCTAAATGTATCTGACCTTTTCATACATTGCATGTTAGAGGTAAGGTGCTATTCCTGGAAATAAGAACACTGAATTTGAACTTCGTACTTTGGTGATTTGAGTAATGCTGATCTTACTCTTGCTGAACCTTATGACAACTGAGTATTAGGGTTTCTTTATTTATAGCATGTTTATCCTATCTTTCTGCCAAGAGTGACATACACAATTTCCTCTTCTCCCATTCCCCAATTTATCCTCATAACAACCTTGTGAGGATGTAGGTTACACAGAGGTATGTTGATTAGTCCTGGATCATCCAGTAAACTCCTTGGGTCATCTTAGGCCATCAGTCTTACATAGTAATTTAATGAAGTTTTCAAATCCACAATTGTCAGATCTAAAATTAATGAAAAGATTGCATCAACATCAAGAATTTCCTGTATCTAGATGCCTGTATAGTTTTATAAATGGTAATCTCTTAAATGTATCATTCAGTAATGAGTACCGGCTTGGTGTACTAGTTAGAGTGTTGAACTAGGCCTAGGGAGACCCATGTTCAAACTCTACTCAGTCATGAAGCTCACTGGGTGACCTTGTGCCAATCTCTGTCTCACTCTCAGCCTTACCTACCTTGCAGGCTTGTTGTGAGGATATAACAGAGGCAGACCAATTATGCTCCGTAGAGTAAAAGTGGGATAAACCAGTGGTCAAAAAGCTGAAGTCTTGCAGTTGCTTCTTTTTTGGAAGATATAAGTTCACCGCCAAAATGTGATATTGTTTATTGGCTGCTATTTTTCCCGCAATAAGTTTCTCTTTTATATATACATTTTAGGGCTGACTTATAAACCAACCACATCAATAAACACAATACCCACAGGATCTTAGCCTGGGAAACATAGGAGATGAGTCAACCCTCTGCATAAGTATTTCTTAAACTTCAGCTGTGTCTATGTTATGTACTAGTAAGCTGATAAAAAGATTCACTTGAAGAATAAAGAATGTCATGAAAGTGAAAGCTGAGCTAACTTATTTTGAATATGTGCCATTTTTCCTGAAAGTCTGGTAATATGGCTCAGCAGACATTAAGCAATATATCCTTCCTATGTAACATGTTGCTCTTCATATGTACATTTGTGAAGCGTGCGTATCTTAGCACTGAAGAACTGATGTTGCGTCTGTGCATATATGAATTGACCAAAAAGAACTTTCAGTCATTGGCCCCTTTCAGCTGCTAATGTTATTAAAAATGAAGTTCCATGCACAAAGCAGTTTCTAATATATCTTATCTTGTACACATTAGTATACTAACTATATAAAAAAATCCAATCACTTGAGCGATTTGGCAGTCCTACATACGCTACATAAATTTAGCATGGTACCTGCTCAGACTGCTGCAAGGCTATTTAGTTCTACATATGACATTAGTCACATGTTTAAATGAGTTTCACCTGGCCACTTTTGGGCAAAAAGCTGTTGGGCCTTGGTTCACAATGTGCTCCTTATGTGGATCAGCAGCCTGCATTGGTTTTCTACATTGCTCTCTTCTGGCAGCATTTCGCTTCCAGGTCCTGTTTACTGCAACCAGCACCTAGGGGGCAAAAAGCAGTGATATAGGGTTGATTTTCAGAACCTGAAACCTAAGGCCCAGAACTGGAGCATGTTCTGGATCGGGGCCCTAAGGCTGCCTTTTCTCTCCCCCCACCCCAAAAGCAGCCATGCTTGTTTAAAAATGTGACTGATATATGTAGTTTCAGGCCCTTAGTTGCATAGGACATTGCTAATTGCGGGTGGTACCTGTGGCCATTTTCAAAAATCAAATCTCTTTATGTTTGACCAGTGTAGTACATTCTCAATATGGATATGTTTTCTTCGCCCTTTTGTCAGCCTGCACCTGTACATTCACCCCTTTTTCTGCAATACTAGATGCCAAATTCCTTTTGTGGGCCAATTCACACAGGCAGTTTCCCCTACACATGACCTACTGTGGCTCTTAACCTATGTCTGTGCCCTTTAATCACATGCAGGAGATGTCTAAAGTGTATGGATACATCCATGATAGTGGCATAGTGCTTGTGTCTCTTTGTATCTCTTAGATACTGGCTCCTGTTTTAGGACTCACCTGCCTTAACTTGGAAAAATGGAAAGTAGGAGGTAATATTGCATTAGTCGACAGGCTGCTAAACCTCATCCATGACAGAACAGTCCATGATTTAATATACATAATATGTGCTTTTCGCTTAATATAGACATTAACTAACAGAACAGATCACTGGTCCTGTGAGTAACCAAATGCTTCTGAGCTGTATTCTCATACAGCTGCCACAGATAACACTTCTGAAAATGCTTCTACAGAGCTGATGTATGTTTATTTTATATTTTAAATTCTAAACTGCCCTTTATCAAAACAGGGGAATTGCACAATAAAACCCATGTCTACACACTCTTTAGGAATTCAAACCAGCTTCAGCACATCTGTTTTGCAAGGGACTACATTGAAGGACTGCTGCAAGCTACTCTCTCAGCACAGTCCTCCAACCTCCGGAAGAGGTATAAAAATGAACTGCATTGCAGGGTTGCTTTATATTACTTTCTCAGTCCAACCTGTAGTGTTACATGCTGTTCTCTCATCTTCAGTCCAAACTGCAATAAGGGTCTAATTCTCTGGACAACATTGCAGGGTTTTTGTAAACTACTTAGAGCTTGAACTGCAGGATTCAGTATGAGCTACACTGCAGGACTGTCAAAAGCCATTCTCCCACCCACGGCCTTTTCTAATCTATAATACAGGAACTCTAGACTACATTTGCTTTGGAATTTCCATCAGTAGGGTTTTTTAAATATTTCACACAAAATAAGAACTGAGTTAGAAAGTGCAGGAACTGTTTTCTTTGCTGCTATCTGTGGGGGTTGAAGGGTGGACACAGTGGTGCTCAATTCCAGCTAGTTAGGATTTTGGATTTCCATTAATTTCTATGAGCAGTTCTCACTTCTATCCCTGGGGATATTTAAAAAAAGCTCAGGATGAACAATGAAATGACCTCTCCAGACAATGGGAGGGTTCTCTCTGCTCTCCTTATATATGTGTGTCTCTTCCTCTACCCTCCTTTTTCAGCTGTTGCATTCCATTCTCCCTCCCACCAAGTTTTCAGTTTTTTTCTTCTCAAGGGTCAGTCAATATTTTGTAATAAGATCTGTGCTGGATCAGACCAAAGGTCCATCCAGTCCAGCATTCTGTTCACACAGTGGCCAACCAGCTTACCATGGGAAACCCACAAGCAGGACTTGTGCAACAGCACCCTCCCACCCATGTTCCCCAGCAACTGGTGTACATAGGTATACAGTCTCTGATCCTGGAGGTGGCATATAGCCATCAGGAGTAGTAGCCATTGATAGCCTTCTCCTCCAGGACTTTGTCTAACCCCCCTTTAAAGCCATCCAAATTGGCGGCCATCACTACATCTTGAAGTAGCAAATTCCATAGTTGCCCTTTTCTTTCTAAAGGTTTTTTGTATTTCTGTAAACCTTGCGGTTTCCCCAAGTCTGCTGACACCTCCCTGTTGTATGTAGGTACTGCTGTTTTAGCTACATAAGTGTGGATTCGTGGAGATTTGAATTGGTATTAGAATATAGATGATACTATATTAGAAATACCTCGCTTTTTAAATCATAAATCAAATTGTAATCATGGAGTTATTATAGTTTGTATTACATGATGCATGTATGCCGAAAAAAAGATGCCAAAAAGAATTTGACACAAGTTATAGAAATATGATTGGTAGTTTGATTCTTTATAGGGCTTTAAAAGAAGCCTGCACTACAACTACTAGGCCACAGGCTGTCCAGCTTTCCATCACTTCTTTTCTAAAACTTTTTCACCCTCATAATATAGCCCATTGCTAGTGCAAACATGTAGCTGGCATGGGACGGAGGAAGTGGCTGTTCTCACAGCTTTTTCGAAGCCACACTGAGAGCTGCCCACTGTCCACTCTCCTGAAGTCCCTTGGGCAGTGCTTTTATACCACGCACACTTCTAGTGCCAGTCATGGCTGCTGCAATCCTGGACAGGGTCAGGAGCAATGGAAACTGATCACAGGTCACCAATAGCTGATCATAGAATTATACATTACTACTTTGTAGTGTATGCTTAGAATTATACTGTAAGTGTTGCTATGAATTTCCTGCTGTGGTGTTCTTTTTAAGCCAAATACCTAAGCAGGACTTCACTTCAGGCAGGCCATAGTCCCAGGTTGTGTCTGCACCATTAACCCTTCCATCTTGTGCACATATTACTTGGTAGGCAAATGTCCCAACCTACCAAGGCAAATAGGTTGGAGTGCTTACTCGTGAGTAGGTTTGATGGCTTGAGAGGCTCAAGCCTCTGCTACTTGATATAGCTGGCTTGCTGGCAAGTAGTTGGTCTAGTCAGTTCCAGGGGGCAGAGAGCTTTATTCCTCCTTAACATGAAATGGACAAGACCTCAGCTTGCAGCTTGAAAGGGCAGACTGAGTTGCCTACTATGAATCAATCGAGTAACAAATAAGTTACTGTAGTTTCAAGTAGCACGCTTGCTGTGACAGTGTCTTAAACTTGTAAGGGACATTGCAGAGAAAAGTGAATATCACTACTCATCTTTCTGGAAAAGAAAAAAACGGATGCCTGATAATAGATATTCCCAGAATAAGGAACAGATTTTACCACCTGTTCCTAGACTGCATCCCAGAAATTCAGCTAGTCCGGAGACACCCTAGATATTTTTTCAATGCATGGTCTCATCCCTGGTACAAATGAAGACGTAACAACAGGGGAAGTGCCTCTGAACACTCTGAACATGGGAAGAATGTGCATTCTTGCTCCATCTATAGCTATAGCATGATGCTGCATGTCTAGATTGAGGGTGGACCTAATCATCAATTCTCTTATTAGAAATTAATCATTTCTAAACAGCATATGCATTGATCTTTTCTCCTTGTTTCTCCGCAGTTACCAGTTACAATAACATTGTAGAAACAAATTCAGATTCAGATGACGAAGACAAATTGCACATTGTTGAAGAGGAAAGTATAACAGATGCAGCAGATTGTGATACTAGCGTGCCAGACGATGACTTGCCAAAAGACCATACAGTATTACCAGAACGCAATGAAAGAGAAGGAAGTGCAAACAGTTGCTGGGAAGATGAAGGTGTGTGTCAAGATATGTGTCTTTACCTAGAAGGCTTTGTAGACATAGTAATAAATTGTTAACTTGTTTTATACAATTATATTGCACTGAAATAACTGCTTGCATTCTGCATTAAACAGTGAGGGAGAGGATACTGCTGCTGTAATCCAAAACAATAAACCGTTTTGAGTCCTGGTTTAAGCAGAGCACCTCATACATACCCTTTAATTATGTACATAGAGGTGGAGGAAAAGCATTTTCGCTCGTGCTTATGAAGTGTCTGCTTCATAGAAGAAGTTACATGCATATAGAACTCATAAGTGATAAGCCCCCCAAAAGAAGGATCTGCAGTATGGAAGATTCCACAGAGAACATTGGTATTGGTGTCTGTTTGAGGTGAACAAGCTTTTTGAAAGGAAAAAAATCCCAACAACTCAGTGGCATCAAGACACACATACATGCATGTTTACAGGAGCAGTAACTAATGTGGGGATGTGGGGGGCATTGGGATTTTGGCCCTTTTCATCTTGCTGGTGTTCCAGTGGCAAGATGCAGGCATAGGAGGCTTACATCAACAAAAAGATACAAGTGGGGTGGCTCCAGAAGATGCCATCAGCTAAATACTTTTTCATTCCAGTGCCTTAGGCAGGCTCACCACTTTCTGTAAGTATGTATTCACCTGGTAGATCTCCACTGTCAAAGTTTGTGGGTTTTCCTATTTGGGGAGATCATAACATCATCAAGACAATGCTCAACCATCAGCAGTAGGGAGTGATATTAGAACTCTGACATTTCAAGGAAGAATACATCACTTAACAATATGTGGAGTATAAATCTTATCCTCTCATGTGGTTGAGAGGTCAAGAGGAAGAGCAGTCACCTGGGTCTCTCCATTGACTCCAGTGGCATTTTTTCCGCATACTCCACCTATTTTATTGTCATCTATTTTATTGTCACCTATTTTATTGTCACAATGTTATGCTGGTGCAGAAGCCAGAACCATCTTGGAGCAAGGATAGCACTACGCTCCACTATTCCTCTGCCATGCCCTTGACTTTACTTGGTTTACCCCTTGCACTAGTGCTATCCCACAGCCATAATCATACAATAGTATTGTTTTTCAAGGGCGGATTCACTGCACTAGCATATCATCTGATTCCATTGATGTAACGGGATTTAGTAGTGATCCTATCCTCATTCAGCAGATGTACCTTGAAGATAGGATTGCACTGTTAAAAATCACAATTGCATGTGTACAAAGCTTTTTCTAAAGCTTTGTTTTCCATGGATACAATGCCAATGTGTCAGGGATCCAATTGCATATAATTCTACAGATACCTTGTGCTTATGTAGTTCAGGCCTTACCTAGAGCTATATGATGTGATCCCTGTTGGCACTCAAAGAATAATGAAGACTAACTATGTTCAAGCTCCTTTAAACTACCTAATATAAAATTTTATAGAGGTGAAGTTAACTGCTGTGTAACACTGGCTAACTCCATTTCATAGTGTGCCTTCTGAGAAGTACAGTAGGCTATAAGTCTGCTAAATGTTCAGTTTGTTTGCCTAAACCAGCCTTCCCCGAACCTGGCACTCCCCAGGAGTGTTGGACTACAACTCCCATCATCCTCAGTCAGCATTGGAGGAGGGGAAAGGACTTGCTTTGCAAGAAACTAAATGGCTCTGCAAACAGAATGTACAGCAAATTATAGAGAAAAGAGGGGCATCCCCAGTACCTTCCCCTAGATAACTCCTCCCACTCTGCCTAAATTTCACATTTTCCTGTCCATACCTGCTGAAAAATTGTATTGCTATTCTGCTCTTTGCCTCCTTACCAGATTTTTTTTGCAGTCAGAAAAAAGACAGATGCAGCAGTAGGAAAACATGGGCTGTTAACAAATGGAATACTACATCGTCTGAACCCTACATAGATTTCCATGAATGAGGCAGAGTGATTGCACAATAAAAGCCTTGTGTAGAATTTAAAATGTAATTTTAAAAATTAGCTGCAGGACAATATCATGAGCAGGTATGATCTATATACATGAGGCAAACGTTATTTGTTAGTAATAATTAGTAATTTAAATCTCTCACTGAGGAAGTCAGATGATATGCTTTTTATATTTGAGTTTGTGTGAATAAAGCAATACTTAAATAATAGTGCCTTTAATAATAGTATGCATACAGTGGTTGGATACCCAAGAATAATTGCACATTCTCCAGTATCATATTCAGATTTGTACTTTAAACTTCATTTAATTTCCAGTCTTATTTTAAAAGTCCAGGCTATTTGCAGAGGCACACTGTGAATTCTTTAGGTGGAATCTTCAAAATGGCATCAGCAGTGATCCCTAGGTAACCCCTTCTCCATGGTCTTCCCTCCTTGCATGATCTTCTAGATTAGGCTGTCAAATAAACACTTTAAAAAACATATACACCAGTGTAAGTAGTAGATTGGTAGCTCACGTCAGCAAACTATGTTTAGAGCTGATGATGATGAAGGCCACATCCTGAGAAGACATGCAGATTTCTTGCGCATGTAGACTCTCAATTACAGCATCACCTTTTAAGTTCACTTTGTTGTTGTTGTTCAGTCGTTCAGTCGTGTCCGACTCTTCGTGACCCCATGGACCATAGCACGCCAGGCCTTCCTGTCCTGCGCTCTCTCCCGGAGCGTGCTCAAGTTCATATTCATTGCATCCGTGATGCTATCTAGCCATCTCATCCTCTGCCGTCCCCTTCTCCTTTTGCCTTCAGTCTTTCCCAGCATCAGGGTCTTGAGTTCACTATCAATCTTGAAAAGGGGGGAAACAGAACCTAGCCACAGTTAACAATGCCCTGATAACATCCAGATTAGAGAACTGCAATGTGTTCTATGTGGGATTGTCTTTCAAGTCTGTTCAGAATACAGCTGCAGGGCCCATACCTGGTACTGATAAGTAGGGAACATCTCACCTGTACTTAAAGAATTTCTGTTGCTATCAGTTTGTTTCCTGGCACAATTCAAATTCTCACTTTATCCAATAAAAGTCTTAAACAGATTGGGGCTGGAGTACCTAAATATCAGTTTGCCTGGTTATTAAGATCTTTACCAGAAGCCCTGCTCAATGGGCCCCCACTTTCTGAGGTGAAGAGAGGTAGGTAGCAATGAGGGACAGGGCTTTTTCAGTTGTGGCACTTCACTTGTTTTATTCCATCTCCCGTCCATTCACGTAGCACCCATTTTAATGGCTTACAGATACTAGCTGAAGATACTGCCATTTTTGCAGGCTTTAAATGGGATTTAATATCCCTTTACTAGATTTTCTGTTGCTGTTTTTAAAACTGATTTGAAACTGTTTTAAAAAAACTGTCTAAAATTCTAAAAAATTGTTGGCACTTTTTGCTGTTGTTTTGTTTGCTGAAATTGGACTTCAGGCTGTTCTATAAATTCTTCAGTTTTAATTATATTGTGAACCACCTAGAAAATCACTATTGAGAGGTGGAGTATAAATAAATACTTATCTGCAGTCAGTGCAGAATTGGTGTACAGGAGTAACTGCAAAACTCAAAATCTTAACTATTAAAGTTGTTTTAGCTCAATAGCAATATTACATAATACTCCATTTCTGTAATTGCACCTTACAAGAACTCTAATCAGGGTTACTACATCGATTAATAAATGTTTTACTTACATACTGTATTTTCAGAATATTAAGCCACATTTTCCTTTAATTCCTTAGTTTTAGGATTAGTAGAACCCCATGCTGTTTTTTATTACAACAGAAAATGAGATCAAATGTATTCATCTTAGAATTTGGTTATCTGAGAAAGATTTTCTAAGACAACATCTACTGTTGTTTATACTACATACAAAACATTCTTACACAGCATACGTCTTATTTGTGCCAAAGAAATCTACACTATAGAAAGAACAATAATTGAATATGTAGCAAAACTGCTCTACTCGTATTTCTTGTTTGTCTTCAAATAATATAATTGGCTGGGTTCCATTAGTCTGCTTGCTAGCAACTCCATGGTTCCAGACCAAGCCCCACAGGGCTTTTGCACAAGGTGCCAGCAGTTGATACCTTCTGCAGTAGCCCAGTGAGTGAGAAAAACCATCCGAAGGTAAAGGAGTGGTGGCAACTACAAATTTGGGCTGACTAGAAAGTGTACCAAGGTATATATGGGACCCTGTTTATAGTTACAGTCTGTTTGCCTAGACTGATCGCTTTCTATTAAAATTGCAGCATCTTTTCCTTCTAAAAGCTGTATGGCTGAAAGATGCTCCTCACATAATAAGCAGTAACTCTATGAGGGAGTATTTTCCTCTTGACACCAGAGAACTAAATTATTTCAGATAAGTTAAAGAGTTTCTGGATTGTGTAAAAGTTTGCTCTTCTCTTCTGTCATGTTATATTTTAGCTAGTAAAGAAGCAAAGGAAATCCTGGGGCCTGAAGCTCAAGAAGATGAATCTGGATGTACAGGTATTTGTCACGACATTGCTTAGTTTGTGTGTGGGATACTTGGGATATCCTTAAGGTCTGCAGAACAGTGCATTCTTGAGAAAGGAAATTTTTTTTGTTGTACTACCGTCCTTCTTCCTTTTGATTTCCTTCCTTCCATCCATCAGTTTGTCTATACACACTGCTGAGTCTGTAAGCTGTAGAAAATCTACCAAAGAAGGCCAGTTTAGCCTCCCATTAGAGCAATTTTGAGGTGTTGCTAATAAATTATGCAAAGCAATCCCTTCCCCTGAAGAGCACAGCCTCTGCAGCCTCTTGGCTGCTTTTTGGTTCAAAGAGCAGGAGCAGTGGATGAACAATTTATTTCTGGTCTGTTGTAAGATTACAACAGGGCATAATGATGGGACACAGGTGAAGTAACAGTATTAGCCATAATATTTTAATATTATATTTTATGCTCAACAATGCATGTAAAATTAGCCCAAAATTATAATGAGCCCAAAATATACCAAGGGTGTGTTTATTTACTCCGGTACCCCTTCTTTTATTCATATGGAAATTAATGATTCCTTGTGTGGAGTTTTAAATTGGCACTATGACATAACTGTGGGCTGAACGATGTACACCCCTGTGGCACATGTGGTCTCTCAGAATGTTCATGCATCCTGCAAGCTCTTGTTAATATTGTAGGAATCTGAGTTTTCTAGCCTTAGAGATATATTTGAAAATGGAGTGGCCAGAGTGTTAAAAGATGAAAATGGGGAAGTAAGCAAAAAGAAACGGAAATTCTTCTACCACAGTAGAAACTCCTACACATGCTGTACTTCCCGTACATCACTGAGAAGGAAATGCTGTGTGCGTGAATATACATTTTGCATTATAATGCCAAAGAGGGCCTTTTCATAGACTCATGTAATTGGAGCTGCTAGATCATTGCTGTTATGTCTTCTAGTGCTCTAAATTGAGGCTTTTAAAGATCGATTTAGTTTTAAATTTGAGATTAGCGATTTCTGGGAGAAAAACAACCCGAAAATAATGCAATATCTTGACATTTTTCAAGTTGTATTTTAAAATTAATTTATCTCCTTGCGTTTTAAAAGAGGAACTTAACAATAAAGCAACCAGTCAGTAAGAGCAGCCAGAATTAAAACTGTGTAGGCTTGGCAGAACAGACATATATTTATCATTTTTCTGAAGGTCATTATGGGTTGTATCTTGAGCGATTTCTCCTAGGAGGGAATTTCATAAGCATGGCCCTGCAAAAGAAACCTGTCCTGTGATACCATAAGTCTAATTTCTGCTGGAGGCTGCCCAAGGAGAAAGTGTCACTCCTTCTTTAGATAAGGAGGAATATGGAGTAAGGCCTTTCCAAATGTTCTCAGAGGGCAGGGAGTAGGTGGAGGTTTGACATAACAATAACATTATTATAGTTGGTATAGCAGTATCATGAAGGTGAGCTTGTGAGTCTTTGATTTATTATTTATTTCTGATAAATCCTTCACTTCTGTAACAAACCTGAGGAAAGGATGAGTGTAGGAAAGACTATTTGAAGAGTGTAGAAATTATTTTTGGAATCCACCCAGAGAACAAAGGTTGATTAAAAATATAATTAATAAAATAAAATAAAAGAGGCCTGAGTTAAAGAAAAGCAGAGGAGGTAAGGACGTGCAGAATGAGAAACTAAGGAGAAGAGTTGAATGAAACTTTTCAATACTTTTCTCGAACTGGCTTAGAATTTTTCCAGACTTTTAAGAAGAAAAAATTAAACTGGGAAAAATCCCAAGTGAGAGCTTGGAGAAGTATCCGTGCTACTCTCCTGCAACCCCCAAAGCCACCTCCACCAGCCCCCCAACACACTTCTCCCTTTGTTACTGACAGCGGCACAGGAGCAGCAAAAACAGGGGAGGCCAGAGGGAGCCTTATTTTTCTCCTGTCCCTGTCACTCTGTCATAAAGACTAATAGAGTAATGTGGCTAGGAATATTGTGGTAGCTGTAGTGCTTTTCAATAGCCTCCGGATTGCATTGCAGGAGCTCTTGAAAAGAATTGCCGCTGCCATAATGCACCAAGCCTTATCACTCTTTTAGTCTGAGTGGTGGTGGTGAGGCTCCTTTTTGCCGCCTCTGTTGCCACCACTGCTCTCACAACACTGAACAAAGGGAGGGAAGGGGGAGAATATGTTTAGGGGGTGGCATGTATGGCTTTGTAGGAATGTAGGATGGTGGCAGGGAAGGGGAAGCTGGGATTTCCTCTCCAAATGTTCAGCTTTTGACCCAAGCAGGAAAGGAAATGTGGGGATTGGAAAGCTTACCTTATTTTTGAGGTTATTTGCCAACCCCCTGAGCTCTCCTCTGCTTCTGCTGATATTGATACAAAGGAGGGTTGGTAAAAATTCCTACATCAGTTAAATCAGCCAGGGCATCAGGTGCTTCCAGAAGGATGGCTCCTAGCACTACCAATCAAGAGGCATTGTGCAGCTATTTCATCTTTTCCTCAATGTATATGTGTATGCATGTGGTAAGAAGAAAGATGGAATCAGCAGTGAGAAAGCAGTGAGGGTTATGAATGGAAGACCATACCACCTGAACCCCCTTTAAAACTCTGTGAAAGAGGCAGAGTGATTGCATGAGACAAGGAGTTTACATTTTTTTCAGAAAGTCATTGTATCCAGAAGGTCTGTAATTCTGCAATTCTTGAAACTGGACGTCAAAGAGCTCATCAAATTATTGATCTGATTTAGAATAAGTTCCTTTAATCCAAATATGGATTTTAAGAATGGCAAGTATACTTCAGTTTTCATGTCCAACTTCAAAGTTCCTATGGTAGTTGGATAATCCTAAAAGCTAGGTCTGGGCCTCATGTTTACCTGTGAACATTTTAGGGGCAAACATAGTGTTTTTGAGTAGCCTGAAATATATCCCTCCAACCCGCCATTCTGCTTGTTCATCTTATTCACAGCCTCTTCACTGATCAGCTGCAACTTTGTCCTTAAAAAAAAAAAAAAAACCTAGGTCATCTTCCTGAGAACGGTGATGTCATGACATGGCCAATCAGATTTGGCTTCATGATAATCATCCTTGGATAACTAAGCCAATTAAAAATGATGGCAGTGGTTCCTGGAGCATGTTGCCCTCACTCTTTTTTCACATTTTTGTACCTTTTTGAGTCCCCTTCCCTCTGCCTGCCTTGAAAAATAATTGAAATGGGAATTTCAGCTCAGCACTTGTAAGAACAGGTGCCTCCATGTCATCTGCAGCCTAGGTATTGACTAAGCTGCTAAATATCATGGAGAAATTGCAAACATTTCAGACAGCTCAGGATAGGTGTATCAGAAATAGTACATTGGAAAACATTGCATTTTTTGTGAGGGAAGTAAAAATTCATTTTAGGAGAGATACTTCACACAGGGCACTTTACATGGCTCCAAGATTCAGGCTCTAAAGCATGTTACATGTTATGGCAAAGATTAGGATGGTAAACAAAAGGCATAATATGAAGATTGCACATAGGTAGTCAGTGGGTCCAGAAATAATATCCATGGGACAAGAAGCTGCATAAAACATTGAAGCCCCAATGCTGGCTGATGAAGCCTATCTCTGGACAAACATTGTCCACATGTTTTCAAGCTTCACAGTCATAAAAACTATTACATTTTCTTTAAAAATGAAAGCGAATTCTAATATTTGTTATTAACGTCTATTAATGCTTTACGAACGGTCATTTACTTCTAGTAAAAGAAGATGAATGTGATTCTGATGCAGAAAATGAACAAAATCATGACCCTAATGTTGAAGAATTTCTGCAACAAGAAGATACAGCAGTTATCTACCCTGAAGCACCTGAGGAGGATCAAAGGCAAGGCACACCAGAGGCCAGTGGCCAGGATGAAAATGGTAACTATTGCTTCAGTTTTCTGGAATTGTTTTAAATTATTTAAAATGTTTAATTGGAAACAAGTGCTTTATACATTGCCTTCTGTTTTTGAATTTATTAAAAATGGTGCCATTTCAAAAGAAAAATACATAGTGATTCACGTGTAATAAAAACTGCAAAAGATTACTTTTGTGTTCAAAACTTACATTTATCTTTAGGATTTCCTTTTTATGCCCCATAGATTCCCAGTAAATCCATGTTCTGCATTCTATCATTGAAGCAGTTGGTTTAGGGAAACTTAACAGTAATTAGAGTTAACCATGAATATTCTTTCTTCTAAGCAATTCAGAGAGCAATCCTATGGCTGCTAGACAGCAGCTAGACAGCCATAGGATGTGTTGCTTTCCTGGAAAACCAACCTCCCCCGACTTCCACGCTGCCTCTGAGGCAGCACGGAACAGCCCCATCCACCACGCTCACAAGAGGAGCACAGAGGGGCCGGAAAGGGGCGTGGGTGAGGGCATTCCGGGTGGGGGGAGAGATCATAGCTGCCTGTACAACACATCCACTGTGTCATACTGCAGCCTCCTTCCCTGCTCCGTGCTCCTGCAGCTAGACAGCTGCAATCAGCTGTCTAGCAGACAAAGCAGGGCAGGAGAAGCGCAGAGGGAACAATCCCCTCTGTGCTTCTACTGCCCTGCTTTGGATAGGCAGTCGCCTCCAAGTTCGGAGGCGGCCGCCTATCTAGATAGGATTGTGCCCTCAGTCTACTAAATGCCATTGGATTGGAATCAACATGTGAGTATGGCTTCCAGTCCCCCAATTCCTGTGGTTGAACATGTTTTTAATGCTAGCACTGTAAGAGCAGAAGTGAGCAGAAGGTAGATTGGGATCTGCTGGTAGATAGATGGATGACTTGCCGTAGATTGCAAGAGTTTGACACCCAATTGTTTAATAATAGCAGAAAATACCCCCCAAACTAAACTTAGAATCCCTAGAATAGTTTATAGATATAGTAGCTCAGATGTAGACTGCATTTGCACCTGCATATCATCTCAGCATATGGCTCATGGGATGCAATAGGTAATCAGCTCTACTCCTTGAACCAGCATTTTGCATCTGGTTCTCACCCAACCACTACGCTATTTTGCATCTGGCTTCAGTTGGTGGACCTCAGCGTTCTGCTAAAAACCGAAATAGCTTCTGTATACCTGAGGTCTGCTCATACCTGCTGTACAGTGTTTTTCATTTAATGTTAACTGTAAACCCAAAGGGCTTACAGTGAACATTAAATGAAAAACACAGATTCCCCTCAAAGCAGTGAAAGTTGGGTAGAGCACAATTAGGTGGAAGTGGCCCTATAAGCAGGTGATGGAGAGAAAGATCTTTCTTCTGAAAAGTAGGACTTGAAGTGGGACACAGGAAGAGAAAGAAAAGCAATACCACATGTGAAACAATAGAACATCCTGTCCCTGTTTCGCTTCCCCCTTTCCTCCTATTTCATGTCCCCCTTAGGGTCAAATCAGATGTAATACAGGAGACTCATAATTGGCTCTCTCAAGTCTCCCTTCCATCCCATTTACAGCAGTTGTGGGGAGGCACCCAATTCGGATCATGGTGCTTGGGGAGGAAGTGTTTAGCTCTCTACCAACACTATTCTCCTGACTGAAATAGCTCCTGTAAAGCTGCTGTTAGCCTACTCGGGAGAAAAGACAGGCATGATACAGGTCCTTGTCTTTTTTTCTCCTCGGGGGTAATTGTGGCTTCAGTGGGCAATTTAAAGTGGGAAAATAGTTCTGGGGAAGAGGCTAAACTCTGCCTCTTCCAGTGCCATTTGTTGTTGTTGTTACATTCCATGGGGTTTTCTTGGCAAGAATACTGGAGTGGGTTGCCATTGCTCTGATCAAAATCAGAGCTCCCTATCCTAATGCCTGCTTTAAGGTGGGGTGGGAGGAGTCAAATGATCTGATCACAAACCATTTTTGGCCATAGGCTGTAAACCTGTGGGCAAGGTGCTTGTCAAATTTTGTATGCTAGCCAGTGTAAGGAAGATAGATGCTTTTGAACTGTGGTGTTGGAGGAAAATTCTGAGAGTGCCTTTGACTGCAAGAACTGCTCACTTGAGGGAATGATATTAAAGGCAAAACTGAAGTACTTTGGCCACATAATGAGAAGACAGGATACCCTGGAGAAGATGCTGATGCTAGGGAAAGTGGAAGGCAAAAGGAAGAGGGGCCAACCAAGGACAAGATGGATGGATGGTATTCTGGAGGTGACGGACTCGACCTTGCAGGAGCTGGAGGTGGCGACAGCCGACAGGAAGCTCTGGCGTGGGCTGGTCCATGAAGTCACGAAGAGTCAGAAGCAACTGAGCAAATAAACAACAACATCCAGTGTCAAGTATATATTAGGTGACCTACAGGGCCATTCTACTCAGAGATAAATGTCATTGAGTTCAGTGGGGCTTAAAAAGGTAAAGGTGACCCCAACCAGTCGTGTCCGACTCTAGGGTGTGGTGCTCATCTCCATTTCTAAGCCGAAGAGCCAGCGCTGTCCGAAGACGCTTCCGTGGTCATGTGGCCGGCATGACTGAACACCGAGGTGCACGGAACGCTGTTACCTTTCCCGCTGAAGTGGTACCTATTTATCTACTTGCAATTTCTTGCTTTCGAACTGCTAGGTTGGCAGAAGCTGGGACTGAAGACGGGAGCTCACTCCATCACGCAGCACTCGGGTCTCGAACTGCTGTCCTGCTGACCTTCTGGTCTGCAGTTCAGCGTCTTAACCACTAAGCCACCACGGCCCCTCAGTGGGGCTTACTCCCAGGTAATTAGGCGTAGGATTGCAGCTGTAGAAATACTCAATTTTTTTATTGATTTGATTTGATTTGTTCCCCACTTTTCTACCAAAGGTGGCTGATGGTGATTTAATATAATTTAAGGCAGTAAATTCCAGATTAAAAGGAAGTGCCTTTTATGGACTCCAAAATCCAACCTTAGTATTAACTGCTGTAAAACGCCATCAAAATAAAACAACTTTTAAAGGAACTGGCTAATGTTACTAGTATCAATACCTGCATTTTTACTTAAGCGCAATAAAATAATGATCCATAGTACTTATACCTTAGGTGATAATCTGAAGAGCTCAGATTAGAGATTTGTGCACCTCAGCTCACAGACATGTACACCTCCATAGCTCTGCACAGTTGAATAACTGAGTCATGGCAAAAAATGGCCTTCATTTCCCCTGAAGTATGGTTCAAGTGACTAGAGGCAAGATCCTTCACTTTGTAGATAAATAACCTGATCCATTATGAGTAGTCCTACTACCCTAATAATAGTTTGTATTCCTTTAAAAAGAAAAGCATTTTTTCAAAGCTTTTGTTAAGCATGAAAGAGTAGTGCTATCCAAAATATGAACAACTATTGTAGATGAGCTGTGGTGAAGCTGCTATGTAAAAAATACACTTTAAAAAGAAAGACTTTGTGACTTAATCTGCCTAATTATGCACTAGCTGACTGCAGTTTGTTTTAGCTTTTTGTACAAGGCAAGCAAGTGCAAAGTAGGCTTATTTCACAAGCCTAGATTCCAGGTGGTGTTGAATTGGGTTCACATTTTTTAAAACTACAGGAAACTATATGCATAGCCTTCAGGAAATCAGGTTTAGAGGGGTGGTGAGGCAGCATGGCTGTCTATCTGTTGTGAGCCCAGGATATGAAGATGCATCTGCCCTCTTTCTTCCTTCCCATTTCTTCTTTATCTTCTCTGTCACATTCTAAGCATCAATAATCTAAAGCAGTCTTACCCAATCTGGTTCCTTCCAGATGTTTTGGCCTACAACTCCCAACTTTCCTGACCACTGGCCATGCTGGCTGGGCCTGGTGGAAGAGCACCAGGTTGGGGAAGACTAGTCTAAAGAATACTTCCTTGGTGTTTGCACGTTTTTATAGCAACCAAAGTGGGTTATCCTCAGTCAATCAAGCTAAGGAGTTCCATGTGCATAAACAGACATAAATGCATCTATTATTTGCTGGGCTGGATAACATGCTATTCTAGTCACACTTTGACATCTTTCATAAACATGGTAGATAAAATGCGGATTTAAATTCTTGGTTATTACGCCCTTTTCATAGTTTTGCTACTTTATCTGCAAGGATAATTTTGTACATTTAAAAACTACCAGAGACTCTTCTTTGACTACACTGTCGTCGTGGTTTATAGATGGTTTGAGCATACCTTTCAGTTCCTTAAAAACTGACTGAAGGTGAACTGATGAACATTCAAAGCCAATTTAAAAATGGAATTTAAGTAGAAGTAACTGTACTTCCTCCCATAAATTTATCTGAAACCCTTTGCATATCCTTTTTCAAACCTCATTGGTTGAACTGTGGAACCTTACTAGTTAGCTAAGTTTTGCTCTGCGATGGTGGAAATCTTGGCTGTCATCTTCATTGAGGTATTGATTCTCACAAAGTTACTTGTAATTCTCTCTATGCTGGAGGAGTGGGGAAGTGGGGAAAATTCTTTCTTTCCCTTGTTATTGGATCATTTCACCAAACAACGAGGCTATCCTAAGAAATTCAGAACCTTTGGACACCTTATACAAGTTCCATGCACAACGGAGAGTCAACATATATCCTTAATGTACTGATGCAGTTGCTTATACCCTGTGCTTTAATAGCAAAAAAATAGTGTTTTCTTATTCTTATTCAGGCACGCCAGATGCATTTTCCCAGCTGCTTACATGCCCTTACTGTGACAGAGGGTACAAACGCTTTACCTCTCTAAAGGAACACATTAAATACCGCCATGAAAAAAATGAAGATAACTTTAGTTGCTCTGTATGCAGTTACACGTTTGCATATAGAACACAACTTGAACGCCATATGACATCACATAAATCAGGAAGAGATCAAGTAAGTGATGAAGTGCATATCCATTGTATTGCTCTATACTTTAAATGGTTTCCTTAAACATTTTTGGTTTTGTGTGCCTTTGAATTTGATTTCATGTACAAATATCTTAAAAGCATACTTGCCTTAAAAATATCATGGTCTAGAATAGCATCTAAAACAATTGCTTTACCAGGAGTGTGTTACACTTTATACAAGGTTATGTTCAGTCATTGTTATGCCAGCTTTTTATTGTTGTCAGGCATCATAGACTATAATCAACTGAGTCAGCTCATTAAATGTTGTCATTTATGAGGACTGTTCTCTTAACTTTAAATATTCAATTCTGTACTTTTCTTATTGCAGGAAAGTTTAACAGGTGTAATTTCCTTGTTTGGAATGTATGGGAACATACATGCTCTTTATGGGAACATAAAAATTATTATTTACACATAGTGATGCAGATCACAACAAATCCATTCAATGGTTCAGCATTATTTTAAACATGTTTTTTTCTGTTACATAGAGAGATTTCAGACATAATGTTCCTAACCCTTCAAGCCATGGTTTCAAGCACCAGAATGTGCTGCCATATGTCACACTTCCTCTCTTTTCCCATTGCACAGTCCAAATCCCTGCCTTCCTTATTTGAGTAAACCATACGTTCGCCTTACATATGAAGTAGGCAAAATACGGTTTGCAGGCAAATCATGATTTGCCCTGCTCACTTGTAATAGCAAATGATGATTACTCAGACAAGGGATAGGGAGAGAAATTTGGTGTGCATGAGGGGAGTAGAGGAGAGAGACAACGGAGAATGTTACATAAGAGCTGAACGGTTTAGGTCAGTGCTGACCAAATCTGGATCCAACCAATGGCTTTGAGAGTTTTGGTTGGATCCAGTTTTGAGAGTTCTGGTTTTGAGAGTTAATTTTATACTCAAGACGTTATAAAATATAGTGCCAGAGTCACATTATTAACAATTTGTCATTTAACTACAACATTTTATATTGGCTGAATGGTTATGGTAAGGTGGTTTTGCCAGAATCCTTTGATGAAAGCAGAACTAGTGTGTTATGTTTACATTCCATTGGTCATTTCCAGGCTCTTTTTCTATTAAACAATCTAAGGTCTTCATTGTGAACTTTGTTGAGAAAATTATTGGCACACTGGTCCCCGAGAGAGAGAGAGAGAGAGAGAGAGAGAGAGATGGGGCGGGGGGGAGATAGAGAAGACTATATGATAACTTTTGTTAAACCAAGTTCTATAGAAAACATTGGTGACTAGTATCTACAGAGGGGCAAGGCATATGGGTATGCATCCCCTGTGACAGCTATAAAATGATATTAAGTGTGAAGGAGAGTCATGAAGTACATTGTACCACTAAAATCATGGAAGATAACAGTAACTTGTGGCCATCATTGCATCTGACACCATGCAGACATTGGTATTGCACAAATGATTACAGGTTGTTGAACCAACGGCACAGAGTGTGTGGCAGGGTGTGGGAGCAATAACAGTGCATAAGCTGAAGTGGATTACAACTTGTATTGCTTACAGCTCACAGGAGTTTGGCATGGCGTAGGGCTAGGATGCAGTCTTCAGGCACCCTGCCTGCTGGCTAATACCACCATCCCAACTCACATGCTGGGAAAACATTGATGGGAGTGATGGGAATCTCAGGGCCACAATGGCGCAAATTGATAGCAGCACATCCTGCGACCTGGGGTTGTGGCAGGTGTGCCAGCTCCCCAAGCTGGGCTGGGGCCTTCAAGCAACACCCCAAAATCCCTTATGGGGATCCCCCAGTGGGGAACAGGCTATGGATCCAGCTTAATGCCTCCTACACCACAGGAAAGCTAACTGCCAAACACCATCTAGCCTGAGCAAATCTATCTGTTTAAAGGAAATTCCTACATAGATCTGAATGTCAATAGTGCAGGTCAGGCCTCCTATTTATGGCCTAAGAGTGGGCCAGAGAGAAAAAGTTCCCCCTCAGATCCTTTCCAAAGCCCCACACCCAGAAACTAACAAGCACAGCATATTGTCTCCTGGGGCAGGACCTGAACAACAATGCAGCCAGGCAAAGAACCGGTCAGTAATTTGTTGGCCACACACAGGAGAGGGTTCCCCTTGCTCCCTCTCTCCCCCACCCTGCATAGCAGGCAGAAAGAGAACTCTCTGTTCTGCCGGGACCCAGAGTTTATGTAGATATCACACCTCAGGCAAGCAGGCAGCCAACACACAAGCAATATACAATGTGGTGTAAATCACATGGATTGGTTGGATGGTGACATCTAGTCCACATCAATTTATTTGTTACTTTATTTAAATATTTATCATCTGCATTTCAGGGCAAAAGCCCTCTATTGGATATTTCCCTTTTAAAGGATATGTATGTTTTAAGGGATATGTATAGGAATGACAGTAACTTGTGACAAGGAAACTCACATTTTGTGGTAGGAAATTTGAAACCCTACACTCACAATTATTTTTAGTATTTATAATACGAAATATGCTGTTTAATATTCATCTTGCTGGCTTGCAACCCGTGAAGTAGATCAGCATTATTATTTCTGATTTACAGAATGTGAACCTGTAGTTGAGAGATAAAAAGCTGGCAAGTCCACCCGGTGAGTGCAATTGAAAGTAAATCAGTGGGACAAGTACAGAATTCAGTCATGTCTGATTTTCTCAGGATTGCATGACTGAGTTGAACCGAGATATCCTAGATTTAAGGACCACATGGTATTCTCCAGAAGCCATGGGTCCTGGCTTTATATTATACTTGGCTACTATAGAAACAGGAATATGAGGATTAGAAACTATGGGAATCATTCCAGAGGGATAGCCATGTTCGTCTGTTGCATCAAAAACAGTCCTGCTGCAGCACTTAAATATTTACAAGATGTATTGTGGCATAAGCTTTCATCAACCAGAGTACAATTTCTCAGATGCATATACCATTGTCTTTAATTGGTAGGTATAACCATGGTTTTAGAAGAATGCCTTGTAAAACAGAGGCCCAAAAAGGCTCTGGTTACCTGGAGGCTTTTCATATACAGGTTTTTGTCAGACTCACCTAGAGTTGCAAGAGTGCAGTAGTACTGTGTTTCCCTATACCTTTTCTGTGCCCCTAGGAGCTTTACCTAAAGCTCCTAAGGGCACTTCTGTGCCCCTAGGAGCTTTACTTCTGTGTAAAGGAGCTTTTACTTCTGTGCCCTTAGGAGCTTTACCTTTATTATAACAACAATAATATTTAATTTAGTGTTAGGCAAAATGCCCCCCCCCCCACACACACACACACACACAATCCTGCACAATCCCATTCACAGGTTGAATTTGGTGGTGACATTTTTGGCATTTTTAAATCAATTTCTATTGTGAGTTTCAACAAAGCAAAACAAACAAAACATAAAACCAAAAAGTTAAAAATATAACAACATACTCTGCAGTCCTCAGTTTCAAATAATACAACATTCTAGGGAGAAAAAAGTAAAAAAGAATAGGATAGATTACACGTAAACTTCAGTAAAAGCAGACCAAATATCCAATATAAGTCCATTCGCACGTGACGCCTATATACCGATCTTTCAAATGTTACCAGTATTGTTAAGTCTTCAGTCCGTTGCATTATAGTCGGAGAGTTTTTATCCTTCCAGTATTGTAGTATCAGTCTTTTAGCAGCCAAGAGGGCATGAAAAATCAGTTTATGCCGACCATGTGTTACACTCCAAAAAGCAGGTAAATAGTTTAAGAGAACATGTACATCAGTACGTTTTAAAGAGCTTTCCAATACAAAGTTTATCTGTATGATAACTTCCTCAAATTTTTGGCAATATGAGGTGTAAACAGGAGTAAACTTCAAGTATGGGACATAGTTACTGCTGCTGGTGATTGTGTGTCTGGCTTCTGCTAGATATCTCACAAGACTCCAGAATGAAGACATCTGAAACCACATCATCATGATGTCTGCAGTTAAATCAGAGTGAAAGTAATGCTTCCTGCACTTACCCTGGAGTGTTGTGGGTAAAAACATTTAAAAGACACCCTGCAGCAGCTAGGAGTGTAACTGCCATCCCTGAAAAGACCATGCATCAGGCAATGGCAAAAAAAACCAAGCAGGGTTTTGTGAATAGTCTCTTTCGCTCTCTCTTTCTCACACACGCTAGCAAAAGCAACTCTTGGCAATCTATTCTTGTTAGAATGCAACATACTTTTAAAAGGTTTCTTGAGATCCCTTTGTCAGAAATGCCAAACACTCTGTACTTGAGTGAAAAAGTTCTAACAAAAAATTTGACCTTGCTCTAGTTTGGTTATAGATTCATAGAATCATAGGATCATAGAATAGTAGGGTTGGAAGGGGCCTATAAGACCATCGAGTCCAACCCCCTGCTCAAAGCAGGAATCCAAGTCAAAGCATCCCTGACAAGTGGCTGTCCAGCTTCATCTTGAATGCCTCCAGCGTTGAATGGAGAGCCCACTACCTCCCTAGGTAATTGGTTCCATTGTCGTATTGCTCTAACAGTCAGGAAGTATAGTCTAGTGTTTGTTGAATGGCTGAAACATGTCTCAGTATCTCTTTCGGATTCCTTTTTCTAAAATGTACTTTGTGTGCTTTCTTGGGTGTATTAAAGTGCTGAGCAGTACTAGGCCTGTTTGCTTGCTGAGCAATATTATCAACTGAACGATAATACAGTTTAGGGCGCAATCCTATGAAGATAGTTGGCAGCCTCCAAACTCCAGCGCAGGGTGGCTGGAGCGCAGAGGTGATCTTCACCTCCGCTCTCCAGCCATGCTGCATTTCTGCTAGATGGGCAATTTTGCCCATCTAGCAGTGGCACTTTGGACGGGGAGGGAGAGAAAACTGGTGCACCCCCAGGAACACCCCCTTTTCCTGTCTCTGCTCTCCATTTCCAAGCGTGGAGACATAGCCAGAACCACACGGGCTACAAGGGGGAGGGGGCAGGGAGCATAGTTTCTGGACTCTGAGGCCAGAGCCCTGTTTCCAACGTTGGAGCCCAGAAACTGAACAATCCTATGACACACACACACCCCAAAGCTGTTTGGGGAACATAGGATTGCTCCCTGTGAATACTATCTACTTCAACCATGAATTCACTGGATGGCCCTGGGTAAGTTACAGTATTCCAGCCTCAGCTGTATATCTGTCAAATGAAAAAATAGTGATTCACGTCATGTTGCCATTGTGATGATAAAGGTGATAGAGACTAGCACCTTAAATTATTAAATAACTAAATAATAACTATTTTATTACTCAGGCTTCTGATACCTGCTAAAAAGACTTCTTTCTATTAGGCATATTTAATAAACTATCAATCATACATTTTAATTACTTATAATTAATTCCTTACTTTATTTTTAGATCCACTCACCCTGCTGGTATCTATTAAGAAGTTAGTAGGTGTAGGTCATGTCTTCCCAATATATACCAACAGGTTAAGAGAATCTGAAAATAATGTCAGGCTGAGGGATTTCTGCTATGCAAACTGCAGGTATAATCCAGTTCCATTAAAGTTAATGGGGGACTTTTCATTTACCCATTCACACTTAACATGGATTAGTATTTACAGAGACATGATGCAGCCATAATTAAACACTTTTAAGTTCCATTAATTTCAATGGAGAAGTTAAACACATGCATAAATCTATCACATCAAAATCAATGGGACTTTAGAATGCTTAATATTGTCTGAACCGTGCTCTAATAAATTAGTGATAGTGAATCACTCTTCACTAGTAATTATAACTAGTAGTAAAATAACACTAGTTCTGCTCTGTATTTATTTTATGTTACTGTTTTTGCTGTGATCTATTTTTATTAAAGCAAATACAAATTGAAAATAGATCATCTTGACTGTCTCAGAACAAAGACATTAATCTTGGCCATCTCACAATGAAACTGAAATTTGTTGAATTTCTAAAAGTGCCAACTAGACATAATAATTTATCTGGATCAGAGGAGTAAACACTACAATACACACACAGTTCTCCATGCTGTTGCAACATTGTTGCTCAGTGTATTCACTTCAGTGTCAGGTACAGCTGTTTTCCTAATACTGAAGTGAGTTGAGCAGCCCTTGCTTGTGTGGGTGCTCCATCGCTCCCTTCCATTTCACGTAATCTTTCTCCTGTGTATCCCCTGTTTCTGGGATGTAATGGATTGCTATCCACTGAAAGAGAAATTTACATCCAGTGCATAGGCAGAATTGCATGCCATTCCCTCATTCATGTGGCAGCCTGTTCTAAGTAGCCATAAATGGTGCCATGGGCATCCATCTTCCACCTTTATGCATTGGAGCCCTGCATTGGGGAAACTTTTAAGTTCAGTGACTCAAATCAAAATGCATAAGTGGAGAGCACTTGATATATCGTAGCTCTTTTTTCAGAAAAGCACTCAAAATTAAAGATGAACAAGAATGTCTGGAATCTAAATTCCTATGGAACTGTGAACTTCGCTAAATCTAATTAGATATGTTTTTTATTAAAAATGTTTTAAAATGGGGAAGGAGAACTGATTATTCATACGATGGTAAAAATATGACTCTACCTATTAAAAAAATATCTCTTGTAAGTATCTTAAGTCCATCTCTCTTAGGTGTTGCTACCTCAAAATACGTATGCCTCTAGGCTAAATCATACTGCGAATAGTTTAAAATGTGGTGACAGCTTCTATTTTATGAGACAGTCACATTGCTTCATCTTAAAAATGATGAATATTAGTTACTTGTGAGTTCTACTAACTTTTAAAATATGATTTCTGTGCATTTATTTGGAAAATGATTTGTGACTGCAATTGTTACTGGACTATCTTCTCTAGAGCAGTCCTGTGATGTCGTTACATAAAGGAATTCGAGGCCAACAGTAAGAGCTGGAAGCATGTAAATGGAAAAATCAATTAAAATTTGAATAGGCTTTAATGTTTCTTTGTCTCATAACCCAGATTCTTTGGATGTCTTTTACAAACAGAATAAGGGAATGCCTTGCTGAATTTCCTAGGCATGTAAAATAGCAACACCATCTCTGCCTGAAATTTTGATAGAGGGCAAAGTGATTTATGTGGCTTATTTTTCTAACTTTGCTCACCTATTTCCTTACTTATTTGTTTTTCACAAGCAATATTTTCAATCATCTGATGATTTTTTTAACTCTATTAAAATTTGAATTCATCTCTATCTGTTGCAAATAAGAGATTCCTTACATTGTATATTTTAGTAGACTTGTTTTCTCTTTCTCTTCTGATTGATTTGCATATTCTGTTTTACAGAGACATGTGACTCAGTCTAGTGGTAACCGAAAATTCAAGTGCACTGAATGTGGAAAAGCTTTCAAATATAAACATCACTTAAAGGAACACCTACGAATCCACAGTGGTAAATATCCTAGGTCTTGCTTGCGTAGATTTTAATTTGCCTTCTCTGTTACTTGTGTTAAAACTATCTATAGCCTGCATTATCAGTTATGTCTGTTTTGAGGTACTGAACATCATTTGTCAGTGATCAGATAAAGTAAAGTGAAAGCATATATAAACAAGCTAAGGAGGCTCTGTAAAGAGAGGTTTAGTGTCCCGTACAAGAGCAGTTAGACTGTATGACTGCTATAATGGCTAAATTGTAGGGTGACATTAAGTTGTTTCTGTCACTAGATACCCAGTTTTGTTTCTAACAAGTGCTGCTTTTTAAATTATAATTGTTATTGGGCTGAATCTAATGTCTTCCAGTTATGGGCTGGTTTAGACTCTGCGCAACAACCTTTTGTGAGATATAATTTCAGAGATGTATAATACAGAGATGTTATTCCATCTGCACAACAGCTTGTGCAAACTCTGGAAGTCAAAGCATGAGAACCTTTAAAGAATCTGATATAGTATTCTGCTGCTTGTAATTTTTTCTGAAGACTTTAATGCAAAATTACTTGAAATAATGGCATCATTGTATATACGTGCATGTGAATTCACTTTACATTAGTTTTGCATGTAGAAACTTTGGGCATTTGCTGTGCTGATATTGGGTTGGATCCAAAGGTTTCCTTCTTGATGCAGAAGGCATCTTCTGCTCACAAAAGGGCTATTTTACACCACTAGTTAGCATTGTGCAAAAACAGTGAAACGAAATCCAAAATGTTACACAGGGGCCATGTTTGCACATCACAATAAGCTAAAGTTGTAACGAATTTTGTGTTATTGTGAATGAGCCAGCCTGCTGGTGCATGCTGCTCAGTCACTCACACTGCAAGCAGGAGAGGCTGAACAAACCATGGACCTTTCATCCATGTTTATCGTGATGTGCAAACTGAGAATTCTGGCTTGTCTCTTCCCAGGCAAGCCAGAGTCCTAAGCCATAGTTTTTTCTTGGCTTATGTCTTTGGCTTTTCCAGGGAGAGAGAGGGCAGTGTTAGCAGTTCACACATCCCAAACCACAGACGAAAGGTCTATGGTTTGTTTAGCCACTCCCACTTCGGAGCAGTTGAGCAGCATGTACCAGCTTGCTGGCTCATTCGCAATAATCCAAAATGCTTAGATTACTGATTTATTGTGAGGTGCAAAGGTGGCCAATCTCATATGGAATATGGCTGCTATAGAACCTGCCTTTTGTAGCAGTGTATGAACTCTTGTGCAAGCTCTTGTGCTTGCAGCCATTTTCCTTTCACTGTTATTTATTTGGATCCAGCCCTTTAACTTCTTAATTGAGATGGCCATATGATGATTATGTCTCCTTTGTTTTTTTATATGTATGTATATATAGGAGAGAAGCCATATGAGTGCCCAAACTGCAAGAAACGTTTTTCCCATTCTGGTTCCTACAGCTCCCACATAAGCAGTAAGAAATGTATTGGTTTGGTGCCTGTGAATGGCCGAGCACGATCAGGGCTCAAGACATCTCAGTGCTCTTCCCCTTCCCTTTCTGCATCACCGGGTAGCCCAGCAAGACCACAAGTACGACAAAAGATAGAAAACAAGCCCTTACAAGAACAACTCCCTGTAAACCAAATTAAAACTGAACCTGTGGATTATGAATTCAAGCCCATAGTGGTTGCTTCAGGAATCAACTGCTCAGCCCCTTTGCAAAATGGGGTTTTTAGTGGTGGTAGCCCGTTACAGGCAACCAGTTCTACTCAGGGTGTGGTGCAAGCTGTTGTTTTGCCAACCGTTGGTCTGGTGTCTCCAATAAGTATCAACTTAAGTGACATTCAAAATGTACTTAAAGTTGCCGTAGATGGCAATGTTATAAGGCAAGTATTGGAGAACAGTCACACCAATATTACATCCAAAGAACAAGAAACAATCAACACTGCATCCATACAACAAGCTGGACATTCCGTCATTTCAGCTATCAGTCTTCCTTTGGTTGATCAAGATGGGACAACCAAAATTATCATCAACTACAGTTTGGAGCAACCCAGTCAACTTCAGGTTGTGCCACAGAACCTGAAAAAAGAAAACCCTGCCCCAACAAACAGCTGCAAAATTGAGAAGTTACCGGAAGATCTTAGAGTGAAGTCTGAGAAAGAAAAAAGCTTTGAAGGAGAGACCAATGATAGCACTTGCCTTCTTCGTGATGGTTGTCCAGGAGAGCCTAATGCACTTCAAGAATCAAAGCACTATGATAACAAAAATCTCACTCAGCCACCTCAGCTCAGTGGTGCAGAAGCTGAGAAGGCTGAATCCTCTGCTTCACCAGAAGCAGGGGAGGCTAACCTATCTCCTGGTCAACCCCCTTTAAAAAATCTTTTATCCCTTCTAAAAGCCTATTATGCATTAAATGCACAACCAAGTTCAGAAGAGCTCTCAAAAATTGCTGATTCAGTAAATTTGCCATTGGATGTAGTAAAAAAGTGGTTTGAAAAAATGCAAGCTGGCCAAATTTCTGTACCATCATCTGGACCATCTTCCCCTGAGTCTGACAAATTAAAAAAATCTGTCAGTAATGATGACCACACAGGACTTACAACTGCAAATGAACAACAGGACAGCACATCTAATTCTGTAAGTCCTCCCGAGACAGATAAATCACAGACTGTTTCAACAGGATCAGCTCACAATGGTTCACGAAGTAACACACCATCCCCATCACCCCTTAACCTCTCTTCATCTAGAAGTTCACAGGGTTACTTGTACCTTAATGAGGGTGTCCAGGAAGAGCCACAAATAGAACCTCTTGACCTTTCACTACCAAAGCAGCATGGAGAATCATTGGAACGATCTACTAGTGTTTACCAGAACAGTGCTTATTCTGTCCAAGAAGAACCTTTGAACTTGACTTGTGCAAAAAAAGAACCACAGAAGGACAGCAGTATTACAGACTCTGAACCAGTTGTAAATGTGATCCCACCAAGTGCCAATCCTATTAATATTGCTATACCGACAGTCACTGCCCAGTTACCTACAATTGTTGCCATTGCTGACCAGAACAGTGTTCCATGCTTAAGAGCTCTTGCTGCCAATAAGCAAACCATTCTTATCCCACAGGTAGCTTATACTTACTCAACCACAGTTAATCCTGCAGTCCCAGAAGCACCAAAACAGATGCAGGCCAATGGAAGTCAGGTACCTACATTTATATCTGTTTATATGTAAATACTTTAGTTGATACGGCAGATGTCAAATGTAAAAGATCACAAAATATGGTTAGGGAAATACAGTGTTCATGTTGCTAATATCAGATTATTTTGAAAGGCTGTATGCTGATAAAAGTTAGACTATTTTATTTTATTATACCACATCGCCTAGTCTCAGGACTAGACACAGATTAGATCACGAATCTGGACTGGTATTGCATGTACTTTACTCTTCCCTGTGGAAATTACTACACAATACAGCTTCTCAGAGGTCCTACAGTGGTGGTGTCACACACACACTTTACCTGCGTTCGGTATATTCTATCACACTTCCAAAAAGGTCTAAATGAAACACTTGGTATGTATGATATTTCTTTGGGGCCTCCCCATAATTTATGTCTGTATTTTATTATTATGTAGCAAACGGATGCTGTGATTAGGACTGTACCAAACATTCTCTCATTTTGATATTCATAAAAAAAAATGCACATTTGGAAAATTATTATTGACCTAATTATTGGAAAAATACTGATCTTGCCAATAATTGCATTGTTCCAAGGCTTTTTTGTTCTGTTTTTTTCCCCTCTTGTTGCTGCTTCATCTTGCTTCCATTTTCCTTCTCCATTTTCCTTCTCCATCATCTTCACACCTATTGTCCTTTGTCTCATTCACCATACTTGCCATGCTATCTTTTATTCCAGTTGGGTGAGCCACATGCTTTTGTTTACATAAGCAGGCATAACATTGTGATGCCGTCAACAACATCATGTTGTTGCCACTGCCAATCAGATTAAATGGCAGTAAAGGTTATGCTATATGGGATGTGGTCTGGTGTCCCAAGCACTCCAGCATGGAGTATCTCTTCTGGCAAGGGCTTCACTAGCACAGCCCCTTCCCCTCAACTACAGATGGCCTATAGGGGACGGTCAGGCTGCTGCCAGCATGGAACTTCCACACAGTCCAAGCAGGAATAACCTGAGTGGAACCTAATCCTGGGCACTTTATGTCTAGGTAGGAGGCCAGGAGAGGGTAACTTCTATTGCCATGTCAGTGTCTGCTGTGCAGGAATACTCCTGGCAACCTGGAGACTAGGTGTAGGTGCTGTCAAATTATATACTTAGTCTCCATGGTTCCTTTTATGCACATGAAGCTGTTTGTACCTTGCTCTCCATGCTCTGTGGCTGGGGGCAGAACCCTGCCCAAAGAGTAGTGATGTACAGATTTTGTTAAATCCATTCCATCTGTGTTTTGTGGGTTGTCAGGCATCTTTTGCTCCATTATCCATTTATTGACAGATTCAGATTCTCCTGGCTCTCTAAGCATAATCCTCAGATTTCATGGGGGCTTCAGCAAGTGTAGTTCTCGTCTCCCTACTGCCGGGAGCATTGTCTCCCAACCAAGGCACCGGTCACAGCCCAGGCCTTAACCCTTTCCTCCCACTCCTCGTCTGCTTCTGGCAGTTCTTTAGCTACCGTGATCCTCCCAGAGAAGTATGCGGCTTTTCGGGATGCTTTCGACAAGAAGGAGGCCGACCAGCTCCCCCCTCACCACCCTTTTGACTGTGCCATTAACCTCATTCCTGGGGCTACCATCCCTGCTGGCCGGCTGTATTCGATGTCGGAGCCAGAACTTGGAGCTCTGCAGGAGTTTTTGGACACAAACCTCAGCCGTGGCTTCATTCGCCTCTCCTCCTCCCCTTCCTGCACCCCTACCATGTTTGTGCGCAAAAAATCAGGAGAACTCCACCCGGTGCATGACTTCCGAGTGTTGAATTTGGTCTCGATCCCTGACAAGTATGCCCTCCCCCTCATACTGGAGATGCTGGAGCGCCTGGGGCAAGCCAAGATTTTCACAAAGTTGGACCTGCGTGGCGCCTACAATCTGATTCGCATCCAGGAGGGGGGTGAGTGGAAGACCTGTTTCAGCACCTGGTACGGAGCGTATGAATACCTAGTGATGCTGTTTTGGCTCGCCTGCACCCCCCCACACACACATTTTCGAGTTTTATGAATGCCATCTTCTGGGACTGTTTGGACACTTTCCTCATTGTTTATCTCGATGATTTACTTATATTTTCTGAGGACCCCCACGCCCATCAGCACCATGTCTCCACCATCCTCCAGCGCCTCTGCGAGCACCATCTTTATGCCAAGCTGGAGAAATGTGTGTTTGACCTAACCTCTTTGGACTATCTCGGCTACATCATCTCAGCTGACAGTATCAGGATGGATCCTGCAAAGGTCCAGGCTGTCCTTTCCTGGCAGGCTCCATCCACCAAGAAGGACTTGCAACTTTTTCTGGGCTTTGCAAATTTTTACAGAAAGTTCCTGCCCAGCTTTGCCCGGCTGACATCTCCTCTCATGGACCTCCTTAAGGGCAGGAAATCTCCTTTTCATTGGACAGCATCTGCCCAGTGGGCTTTCAAGGAACTTAAGAAGCTTTTTAGTTCTGAGCCGATCCTGTTACATCCTGACCCGAGGAAGCCTTTTGCAGTGCAAACTGATGCCTCTGACTTTGCGGTGGGGGCTGTGCTTTTTCAGCCAGATCGGGCGGGTGGCGGGTTGCAACCCTGCGCCTACCACTCCAGGAAGCTGAACGTGTCTGAGAGGAATTATACCATCTAGGAGAAGGAACTGTTTGCCATCAAGTCCACTTTGGAGACCTGGCATCATCTTCTGGAGGGGCCACAGCACCGAGTCGAAGTTAGAACCGACCATCGCAACCTGGAACATCTTCAGACAGCTCGTGCCTTAAACCAGCAGCAGATTAGGTGGTCGCTTTTTTTTCCCTGGTTCCACCTTAAGATTTGCCATGTGAAAGCCTCTGACAACCTACAAGCAGATGCTCTTTCTCGTAAGCTGTACCTCCAGCCAGGGGGTGAGGGGAATCCCTCCCCCTCTCTGATTCTTCCCCCCCCAGAGCCTGGTGGCAGCTGCAGTGCCTCTCTCTTGGGAGGAGCTCCTTCACTCTGAACAGGCTCAGGATGCTTTTGTCTGCACAAAAGTGGAGGAATTGGGGCTAACCTCTGCCCCCCCCACTCTACCCCCTTCTCTTTGCAAGGTGGCCTGCTTTACCATTCCATCCGGGTATGCTGGTAGAGGTGCCTTCTAGACCCCTCTGCGGGAAAGTCCTACATCAGTGCCTCGACTCCCCCACCTCTGGGCATTTTGGCTTTGCCAAGACCCTGCATGGAGTGACGCGGGATTTTTGGTGGCCTCGTGTGTGTCGGGACGTCAAGATCTATGTCACCTCCTGCCAGCAGGCGAAGGCCCCCTCAGGCAAGCCCACAGGCTTGCTTCACCCCCTGCCTACCCCCTCAGGACCTTGGAAACTGCTCTCCCCTGACTTCATCACTGACTTGCCTTGCTCACACGGTAAGACCACTATTCTGGTGGAGGTGGATTTGTTTTCTAAGATGGCCCATTTCATCCCCTGCTCTGGGTTGCCCACAACCAGGGAGACGGCGGAGCTTTTTTTGGCGTATGTTTTCCGGCTCCACAGATGGCCTGAGGGTCTCATTTCAGAAAGGGGGGCCCAATTCACTGCTCATTTCTGGAGGGAGCTACTTGGGCTTCTCCATGTGACTCTCCGTCTTTCCTCCGCCTACCATCCCCAGACAGACGGTCAGTCCGAGTGCACTAATGCGACTCTGGAGCAATATTGGCGCTGTTATGTCAATTACCAGCAAGATGACTGGTTTTCCTTGCTGCCTCTCACAGAATTTGCTTATAACAAGGCCTGCCATGCTTCCACCCACCAAACTCCATTTTTTGCCAATTTTGGTTACCACCCCAGGGCTTTCCCGTGCACCCTAGCTCCCTCTTCAGTGCCTGCGGCCCATGAGGTTTTAGAGGAGTTGCGAGCAGTACACCACCTCTTACAAGACTCCCTTGAGCAAGCCAAGACAGCCTACAAGGCCGCTGCGGACCGGCGGCACCAGCTGGGTCCATCTCTACAACTGGGGGACTGGGTTTGGTTGTCCACCCAATACCTCCCCTCTCACTCTCCCGCAAAGAAGCTTGCGCCTCATCGCATGGGGTCTTTCCAGATTACGGCCCAGATTAACCCTGTTGCTTTTCGCCTGCCTCTTCCCCCTCCATGAAGATCCATCCTGTTTTTCATCGATCCTTGCTGTCCCCCCTGGTTTCTGGTGACCCTCACCGCTTGGCCGGCTCCCCCCCGCCACCAGTGCTGGTGGAGGGGGAGTTTGAAGTCGCAGAGATTCTGGACTCCCGCCTTTCTCACAGCCACCTGCAATATCTGGTGGACTGGAGGGGGTACGGGTCAGATGAGCGATCCTGGGAACCCATGGAAAATGTGCATGCTCCATTGCTGCTGAGGTGTTTCCACCAGCTATACCCCCACAAACCCGGGGCCCCAGGGGAGGAGCACGAGGGGGGCCTCATGGGAGTGGGGATGATGTCAGGGTGGAAACTGAGCCCATAGAGCCCCAGAGCAGTTCTGATTCTGAGGAAGAACAGCAATCCGTGGGAGAGGAGCTTGCTCATCTCTCACAAGCACAGCAGCTGGCAGAGATTCCTCCTGCCAGCATTCCTGGGAGAGATAGTGATCCTGGCAGTGAGAGAGCGCTGGAGGGGGGCTTGCTGGATGCTCGGCTCAGATGCAGGGAGCGGCGACAGATGGAGTGCGCCGAAAGGAGGCATTCCGCTAGTTTGGCACTCAAACAATGGTCGCGTCCCGAGGACCCAAGGGTAAGAGGGAGATTCTCTCCATAGCCCATAAGTTCAGAGTCTTCCCGCGCTTCTCCTTCAAACGGGGGCCAACTGCCTTACCTGGAGCTTAGGCTATTCTGCTATCTACCCCAGTGCAGTTCCTTGCTTAGTCACTAGTGATCAGTATCTGTAAGAGTCATTAAGTATTAAAGGAATAAAGCCTTGGAAAGAATCCTCGTTGTCTGTGTCTTGAGTTGGCTATTGGAGGGGACTGTAAGAGGCAGCTAGGGTGCTCCTGACAATCCTCTGCGCAATCCATAGGTCAGATTCATAAAAATCCAAACTCATCTAAATCTGTCGCAAATTTCTCCGACATCCCTACAAATGAGTCTTATTTTTATTTCATTTTCTACTCATTGGGGAGTTCTTAATCCTACATGAAGATTATTTAGATTTCCCACTCATCCCAACATGGCACAACAAATATTATTATATGTCTGGTCTAAATCTAAATTTAATCTTGCATTACTAAGGAAAAGACAGTTTATAAATGGCTGATTATGTAATGATCACATTATTATTAAGATGTGTTGCTAGAAAGTTTCTTTTTTTAGCATGTTGATACCATTAGAAGATGCTTGCTTAGGCTGGAATTATTTAAAATGACTTTTCTGGGTTTCACCTTAATGGTTGAGGATGAACCTTTAGCACAGATACATTAGAAAAACATGCAGATCTATGAAGGAGAAAGTAAGCAGTTTTAAGCACACATATTTATAATGCTTACAGTACCTTGGAAAACACTTTTTCTGATTAAAAAAATGTATCAAAGTAGTTTAATCTGGAGCACCAATATTATACATTACTACTAAAAATGTTTAAGAGATCTTAATGGACAGATAGCCCAATTGCCTTCTTGCAGTTTTTCATATAATCTTCTCCATAAAATCTCTGTTTTTATTTATTTTTCCAAAGTTTTCTTTGTGTGGCTTGGAAGCCTGTCCCAAAGGCAAGTCTTTATTCTATATTTGCTACTGTATGAGTTGCAGTTCTTCGTGGCTTTCCAGATATTAGTGAGGTTGGAATGGTTGGTTCATAAAAAGAGAGATGTCACTACATGAATGTTAGCTGAAATTTAAATTAGTTACTAAAGTGCAGGAAAAAGGAACATTTATTTTGCTTTTTATTATACAGAGTGTTGTGTACAATGCATTTTAATAGATTTAAGAATTCCGTTCCTTGATTTCTTAGGATGAAAGACAAGACACTAGCTCAGAAGGGGTATCAAATGTGGAAGATCAGAATGATTCTGATTCCACACCACCGAAGAAGAAAATGAGAAAGACAGAAAATGGAATGTATGCTTGTGATTTATGTGACAAAATATTCCAGAAGAGTAGCTCACTCTTGAGACATAAATATGAGCACACAGGTATGTGAATAAGATGGGTTACTACTTTGGTCCAGATCCAACTTATAGTCAAAGGCAATTAGTCATGTGTAATAGCTGGTAGCCCCAGATGGGAATATGCATCCCTGTTCATGTCAATTCAGCTCTAGTCAGTTCAAATTGAGTTCAGATGAGCAAGTCTATTCAGATGAGGATGCATCGGTGACAGCTACCAACACATCTGCCTTGCTGGATCAAGACATTTTTCAAGAACATACAAAGTTGTATTTAATTCCTTAATTTAAATTACAAGTCATACTTAAAAAATAACATGCATTTGTCTATGTTTGGGAGGACAAAACAAGAGTGAAGACAATTGGCTGAGTTAGCTATGGGGCATATAAATGTTATGGGGCAGCTACATTTGTTGTTCATGTCTGCCCCATTCACGTCTAAAGTAAGGGGTGGGGTAAGTGAGCCAGGCTGGGAAGAAATATGGCAGAAGCAACCACAAGCTGTGATAAAGTAAGATGAGGAAGGAGTGATGCTTCAGTTCTCCTTACCTTTCTGCCTAACCTCCTGTAAAATTTAGACCTCACCCAACCTCTTATTTATATATGAATGGGCAGACGTACGAATAAAAAACGTAGCTGTCCCTCTCACATCTAGTTTTGCTCTAAGCCTCAGGGTAGCATCTGTTATCACTCGGCCACCCTTAATTAATAATACCGAAATTAATTGAATGAATTATCTTTCAATTGGTGCTAATAAAATATGTAGTCCATCTGAATGATCACTTAACTCCCTGATTTCCAGATTTTTCTCTAAAGATAATTAACATTCGGGGGGTTTCTGAAGTAATCGTTTGCACCATTATTTTTGTCCCAAAGTTAGTTTCGCTGCCAAGTTAATTCCTTTAATTTTCCTCCTTCTCAAGGACATTTGCTCTTAGTTTCCATATGATCCCTGCTATGAGATATGTGACTGCTTCTCTCTGGTTTCTCTCTGACCATTGCCAGGAAGGGGCCTCTTGCAATAGTCTCATTAAAACGTTCACCTATTCAACTTGTTGAAAGTGGTAGCCACTTTTATTTAGTTTTGTCTTTGTGTGAAACAATTTGTGTTTGTGGTTCAACACCCCCCCCCCCCAACAACTTGGGCCTGCAGTATGAGAATGCGGTGAGTAGGTCCCAAGCCAGCTTTTGCAAATGCAAGTTACATGAGGACACAAATGCTTGGAAACTATATCATTTTTCTTTTTCAGGTAAAAGACCTCATGAGTGTGGGATCTGCAAAAAGGCATTTAAACACAAACATCATTTGATTGAACACATGCGACTGCACTCTGGAGAAAAGCCCTATCAATGTGACAAATGCGGCAAACGTTTTTCACACTCGGGGTCTTACTCTCAGCACATGAATCACCGCTACTCCTATTGCAAAAGGGAAGCAGAAGAACGTGACAGCACAGAACAGGAAGAGACGGCACAGGAAGAGCACCTAAGTCATGAGCATGCCGAGACTGGAGCTTCTCCCTCACAGCTCGACTCTGATGAGAGAGAGAGCTTAACGAGGGAGGAGGAGGAAGATAGTGAAAAAGAGGAGGAGGAAGATGAAGACAAAGAGATGGAGGAACCACAAAAAGAAAAAGAATGTGGAAAATTGCAAGAGGAGGAGGAGGAAGAAGAAGAAGAAGAAGAAATAACTGAAGGTAGCATGAAGGAAGAAGAAGCTATAAATGAAGAAAGCAGTGTTAAACAAGAAGTTATACAGAAAGAGGAGCCAATGTCAGAAGCAGCAGCAAATAAAGCTTAGCTAATTATGTGGTTTTGTACGAGGAAAAGAAATTGCAGCTGGTGATGAAGGTTGTTCTATACTCTACATGCTTTTCATGGAAGCACAGTAGCCTGTGCACTGTGATTCCTGTTCACTACTGTGTAACAAAAATGAAAAGAAAAACAGAAAATATAAAATATATATATATCCAGGTGTGCCTGAACCTCAAACCTAGTAATTTTTCACGCAGTTTTCAAAGTTAGGAACAAGTTCGTGACCTGAAACAGATTAGAAGAACATGGTGACTCTGGAAGCAAATAGTTAACATGTTGTAGGAAACATGTTTTATTTGATATGTGTTGGACATCAGTTCGTTTTTATCAGTATTAATTTTTTTCATTTTTGTTGGATTAATTTTTCAATTGTACAATTGGGAGAGATTTATGTTTTTGTTTTTAATTTTATCAGTGAAACAATTCTGCTAATTCCGCTTCAGTATTTTATTCTGTTTTTAAAATGTGAGAACGTCTGCACTACAGAATTCCCTTAAGCAGAAAGGTATGATGCAGTTCCAAACAGTGCTTGACTACCTTTGTAAATTCAGCTTAGAAGGTAGCAGTTTATAACATTTAGATGTTGTTAGTAGAACATGTTCTCATTTAAAGTGTATTGTTAGCCTTAAGGAAGCATCTGATAGAAGAACTGAAGTTTCTTACTCATGTGGTTGAAAATGTAGTTTGAAAAGATTGTGGTGGGGTTCTGATTGCAGGGACTAACAGTGTTAATACTGGTGAGGACAGCCAAGTTGTCAAATCAGTGTTTGTAATTGTGTCTGGAGTATGTAGTAAAAAAAAAAAATATGAAGGATATGACATGAAGCTTTGTATCTCCTTTGGCCTTATGCAAGACCTTGTGTGCTGTAAGTGCCATTTCTCAGTATTTTAAAAGGCTCTGACCAGCCTTTCTCCAATGTGTGGCCTACAATAACTAGCATTTGTTGATTTGTATTAAACTTCTGTAAACTAAATCATGGGGGAAAAACACTCAGCCATCCGAAAAGTAAAAGCACTGGTACATTTCATAATGCAATTCTTCAGTATTTTTTTCTTTTCTTTAATTGCTCGCTAGGAGAATTTCTCTACAGTAATTACGAAGGGAAATTTCTAATCTGTTTTATTGGTTCACTTAATTTCAGACACATACATGATATGTTATTGGGCTCATATGTTTCCAAATGTTAGTTATTCTGGACCCCATTTATTGACAATGTTAGCTGATTTTAACCTATCAGTATTATTTTATTTCTTTTAGTTTTTAGATCTGCGCAACATTTTGTACTGTATGTTTTCAAACCTGGCAGTATTAATACCCTTCTTACTGACATATGTACCTTTTTAGTTTTAGAAAACTTTTATATTTATGTGTCTTATTTTTATATTTCTTTATTTATTACACAGTGTAGTGTATAATACTGTAGTTTGTATTAATACAATAATATATTTTAGTATGAAAATTTGGAAAGTTGATAAGATTTAAAGTAGAGATGCAATTGGTTCTCTTGCATTGAGATTTGATTTAACAGTGTTATGTTAACATTTATACTTGCCTTGGACTGTAGAAGAGAAGAATTAAAACGGGAATGTATCAATTTTACAATTGCAATCAATTCATTTTACCTTTTCCCAGTTTTTAATATAAAGCTCTTAAATTTTGAAATTCACTGTATGACTAATAGCATGAGGCTCTGCAGTTTTATTAAGAGATTAATGTAACCATAAAACACTCATTTCCTTACGTAAGCCAAGCTAGAATAATCTTCTAAACAGTGTTGGGAACAATGTTTAACATTTCTGTGCCAATTTGTTCCTGTATTCATGTATGTGAGTTACAAATCTGAAACTTCATTTTTTTTTTTAATTTCCTTGTTACATCATGGTCATTTTCTAGTTTTCTACCAGACTCCCCATCTCACAATAAAAAGCGTCAACAAGCCTGACTTACTGTCATTATTATAGTAATACAGTTGTCATTATTACAGTAATAAATTAAGGAGATTATCCTTCGACATATTTCTTCGGGACACCACTGATGTTATATCCAGACGATTATTTCCATGCAGCAACAGGAATGATTTTCCCCTTACTCCTATTAAGGCCCCGATACCAGTACAGATAACTTGTTAATTGTACAAATGTAATGGGGAGCAGGGAAAAGTAATCTCACTATGAGGAAGAAAGCAACTTCACTCTGTCTTCCTAATTGTAGCCTCTTACCTAGTCCCATAGAAGTAAGAGAAGTAGTGAAATTAGCTAGTTAGGATCATGCTACAGTTTCCTATAGTCAGTTTTCCTGTTAAGGAAAAGTTTGTAATTTTTCTTGTAAAGGGGATGCATGTGGTTATATGCCCATCCTTTCGCTTTCTAAAACATTACAAAGCATTTCCAAAAATGCTGCAGACTTGTGGGGGGTGGGAATTACTTATCACCAGTATTGCCCAACAGATGCTTTCAACAGCCACACAAACATTTACACCTTATCTGCAGCAGCAGTATCAAGTGTGCTTCTGAAAGTTTACTTCCATTTTTCCAGGGGACACTTTTGAATTTGTGAATACCTGAAAACTAATTTGACTAGAGACCATGGCAGGACAAAACAACATATGCACAGACAAATCTCCAACACTTTCCTAAAAATGTATTGCCTGGCTGCCTCAGACTTTACTTTGCTTAGGTGCAACTAACCAGTTTGAGCTTGGTGGGAGAACAAAGGTATTAGAACAAGCATACAGTCAGGGCCAGAAATATTGGAACACGGATAACTGTTTTGGCAGTTGGCCTCTGTACACCACCACATTGAAGTTGAAAGGACACACACCCAGATGGGAGCGAAGTCAGGACTGTCAGCTGTAATCCAAGGGGTTTGACAACAGTGGGGCACTAACCATTCAGGAAGCACAGCCAGTGGCACACACACACCCCCATCGTTGGTGGCTTACAAGTCATGGAACAAACCAACATCATTTCAAACTTAAGGATCGCCTTTAATACCTGGATGAAAATCCTTTGCAGTCAATGACTGCCTGAAGTCTGGAACCCATGGACATGACCAAATGCTGAGTTTCCTCCCTCGAGATGCTTTGCCAGGCCTTTACTGCAGCTGCCTTCAGCTGCTGCTTGTTTGTGGGTCTTTCTGCCTTCAGTCTTGTCTTCAGTAAGTGAAAAGCATGCTCTGTTGGGTTGAGGTCAGGTGACTAACTTGGCCATTGAAGAACATCCCACTTCTTTGCCTGGAGAAACTCTTGGGTAGCTTTTGCTGTATGTTTTGGGTCGTTATCCATCTGCAATATGAAGCGGCATCCTATGAGTTTGGCAGCATTCGGCCGAATCTGAGCAGAAAGTATAGCCCTATACACTTCAGAATTCATCCTGCTGCTTTTGTCAGCAGTCAGGTCATCAATAAACACCAGTGACCCGGTTCCATTGGCAGCCATACATGCCCATGCCATAACACTGCCTCCACCACGGTTGACAGATGATGTGGTATGCTTTGGATCATGAGCTGTTCCTTTCCTTCTCCATATTTTTCCCATCATTCTGGTACAAGTTAATCTTGGTTTCATCAGTCCAAAGAACCTTATTCCAGAACTGGGCAGGCTTTTTTAGGTGTTTGCTGGCAAAAGCTAATCTGGCCTGTCTGTTCTTGAGTGTTACCAGTGGTTTGCACCTTGTTGTGAAGCCTCTGTATTTACATTCATAAAGCCGTCTCTTGACTGTAGATGTTGACAATGACATGCCTACCTCCTCAAGAGTGTTCTTGACCTGGCTAGATGTTGTGAAAGGGTTCTTCTTCACCATGAGCAGAATTCTGCAGTCATCCACTGTAGTGGTCTTCCGTGGTCTTCCAGGCCTTTTGCTGTTGCTGAGCTTGCCAGTTAATTCCTTCTTTTTCAGGACTGGCGAACACAACAGGCCAAACTGTTTTTGCTATCTCTCTGATGGGTTTATTTTGTTTCCTCAGCCTTATGATGGCCTCCCTCACTCGTATGGACACCTCTTTGGGCCTCATGTTGGGAGTTTCAGTGAACAGCTACCAAATGCAAATGTAACACTCAGAACCACCTCCAGGCCTTTTATCTGCTTGATTGGTCATGGGCTATCCAGGAAACAGGCCACACCTGGCCATGCAGCTGCTTGTCAGCCATTCATTCCATTACTTATGAGCCACCAAAGATGTGTGTGTGTGTATGCCACTGGCTGTCCTTCCTGAATGGTTAGTGCCCCACTTTTGTCATACCCCTTGACTTAACAGCTGAAAGTCCTGACTTCGCTCCCATCTGGGTGTGTTTCCTTTCAACTTCAATGTGGTGGTGTACAGAGGCCAACTGCCAAAACAGTTATCCCTGTTCCAATATTTCTGGCCCTGACTGTGTATTGTATGCAGACAAATGGATTACTTGAATGGTTTAAAGAGCAATCCTATGCATGTTTTAGGCAGAAAAAGCCCTACAATCCCCAGCGTTCCCCAGCCCGCATGGCTACCTGGGGAATGCTGTGAGTTGTAGGACTTTTTTTTCTGTCTAACCATACATAGGATCATGCCTTTAGTGTATTTCATGAGGTCAGCAACTAAAGTACCAACTATGAATCTGCTTCTAGTAGGGTTTTTCTTGGTTGTTAGAATTGCAAGTATTTCTAGATAACACCTCACTAAGTTACTAGGTAAAGCAAGTTCTATATTGTTGCTTTCTTGTTTGAACATGTTACAGAATACAGTTGATCTCTTTAGAAAAGAAATGATGTAATGCCCCTGCCGTACAAAAAAAAACATATGCAGATTCTAGGAATTACAATGCTGAATTATTTTTAAATGGTCAAATCTCTGCATATAATAAAAGAATGCCTTTCTCTCCACACATAGTTTTCTATACTGACCACAAAAAGTAGTTTGAACATCATGTACATTGTGTCGTAGCTATCTCATTTCATGTCATTTTACTGCTAGCAAACATACATCATGTGCTGTTCCTTTATAAGAGAATTTCCTTTGACAATTATACAGTATGTATGCTCCCAAAGTAGTAGAGGTTAATAGCTGCTTAACTAGCATACTTAAGGTGCAATCCTATGCATGTTTAGACAGAAAAAACATGCATAGGATTGTGCCTTTACTGAAGTAAGAACACTAGGTTCTTATCCTTGAACATAAACATGGAATTGATATATCAACAGCAAAGAAATTGGCATTGAATATGTTTGGATCATAACCCAAGGAGTGGTTAAGTATTCCTTAATACAAAGTTAAATTTATAGCTCATGTAAATGTGTGTTTTATCTCTTGTATGTTCTGAAATGCTTTAAAAAGGGTGGGGGGGTTGGCCTCATTTTAACATTTTGTCCCCATAATGTAAGGACTGCTCCACACCCCTTTCTATAAAGAAAATGACTTGGGAAAGACAAAGTAAACAGGTTATTATGAATTTTCAATACATCTAAAAGTCAAAGAAACAAACCCGATGAATTGGTTTGTTTATATCTGAAGCCCCTATGCAGACTTCTGGGAGTAAGGCCCCTTGATCATAGTGTGACTTCTGAGTAAACACGCTGGATGAACTGCAGAGCTTCAATCCTATGCGCATGTCCTTGGGAATAAGCCTCATGAAATTAATGGGATTCAAGTGTAAATGCTAGTACCGAATTAAAATCTCCCCCCTTCCTTTCCAAATCATGAAAGGGGCATTTTAGCTAGTTGGGGAGTGAATTTTGAGAGCAGGATACAAACACTGGTGCCCCTCCTGGCCTGGTGGACACCAGTTTTTCCCCAGAATGCTCCTCAAAACAATGCTATGTCACAACATAGTGTCATTCCAGGCATTCTGGGAAATTATATTGCATCCACCAGCCCAATGTAGGGAAGCACCATAGATTTTTCTCCCACCCACTTAAATTCACACCCCTGCCCCTGAAATGAAATTGCACTAGCAATTCTTGCTGCAAGTTTATATTTTAAAAGTATCTTGCTAGACAGCTTTAATATCTGTTCAGTAACAAGTTCTAGGTCTAGCATTTTCTTGCTTTGATAGTATATAATTCATCTGAATAAAGCAACTGTGGTGCTTCTCTTACATGTTTCCTGAACAGCTTTCTGCAATGTAGAAAGTTTATAACACTTGTTACTTTTCTGGAGCACGTGGCTTCAAGATGGCTGCCCATGTTTAACCAAAACAATGTCCCCCAAAAGAATTATCCCACTAGATCATAAATGATGACAAAAAGTCAATATGTGGATTTGGAGAGGCAACAAGCACTGTATTCAAATGGTGAATGCTGGAAATAGTTTCTAACATGCCCTGATGAAGACTGAACCCCACTCAAGGACATGTCTGGAGTTAGTACCTTGATCAAACTACTTAGGTACGCACTTAATGGTTTTTTGTTGTTTTGAGTTCAGGTTTACAGGAGTATTTCTTAGCTTGGTGAATTGCATTGACGACAGCACGGGTTGTTCTAAAACCTAAACCCTGCATTTCATGTGATTTTTCTCTAATACACAGATAAAAAGGTGCAGCCTGATTAACTCAAAACCTAGTTTCCTTGTTTTTCTTCCAGCGGTGTAAGCCACAAAAAAAAAGAAAAGAAATGAAGTGTCCTGTACATGGTTCACTTGGAAGCTGCTCCACAGAATTCAGAGAAACTGAGAGCCAAACTACACATGATGCTCAGTTGCTTGTAGTTTTTTAAATGCAGCTGCAGAGGCGGCAGTCTGGAACAGAAGATGAATCTCTAGCTTGTGGAGAAAGGGTTAAGATTTCTCCCTGATCAAGGTTTTCCCCCTGACAGCTCTAGATCAGAGGTGAGGAACCAGGTGTGGTCCTCAAGGCCTCTCAATCCAGGCCTCCAGACTCTCCCTAGGCTGCACCTACTCCACTCAGGCCACTCCTCTTCACTGGCCCCACTCTATCCTGCTCAACTGAGTTGTTGGAGGGAATCTTACACAAGGTGGGGAAGGAGAATGCCTGGATGCACGTTTCTTTTGTTGCGTACTGAACAAAGTTAAGAGTTGCATCCATAATTCCACCGCTTTTTGACTCTGGCCATGGCCACTGCTGGAATGTGGGTTTCAACTGGGGCAATGTGGGCTCAATAGGAAAAAGGTTCCCTATCCCTGCTCTAGATTTTGGCCTAACAATATTATGATCAACTGTGCTCACTATGTCAGGCCTCTGCTATTAAGGCTGTGCTGTGCCCAGCACTAAAACCTGCTGTATTTGAGTATCCACCTGACAGTAGAAGATTCTTTAAGCTGTGTTGTTCCACACGCACTCACACATCGCCAACATGATGTTTCTTAAATGCCTTTGTAAAGCAATGGTTTTAACCACAAGTGGCAAGGCAGTATTTGGGAAAATAATGCCGACAAAGAGAAGAATGTGGAAGCAAAAAGGTAAGCTCTGATTATATGATCTTTTCCTGAACCGGTGTGTGTTGAAGATTAACAAGATTTGAGAGAGCTGAAAATGAAATAGAGGTTTAATAAAAGCTTTCTGTGTCCTGTAATTTGTCTTAAATGGAAAAGCGAGTAAGCACTATCTGGATATCTGCTTCACTTTCATAACTCCAGTGAACAGAGAAATGTCTCAAATGGCCTAATAATACCAAGTAATATAAAATGGGTATCCTGCCCTTCTGGAACAACATGGACCTAATTTTCCTTTGCATCACAACAGCCCTGTGAGGTAGGTTAGATACTTACCTGATAGTGATACATGCCCAAGGCCATCCAGTGAGCTTCATGGCTGAGTGAAGATTTAAACCCAGGTCCCCTGAATCCAAAACTCTATCCTTTACCCCATATTGGGAATAAGACCTAGAGTGGGCAGTCCATAACAGTAACAATCTGAATGCTCACTTAGGGTTTATCCCAAATCTGCTAATGAATCTACTACTTCAGGTATTTCAGATTAATGATGTTGTGTATAAAAATTAAGTACCATGTTAGAAACTATTTTTTTCTTATGTGCTTTGGGGTTCAGAAAGAAGATACGCAGTAGACCAGTCAGAATTCTCAAAGCTTGTTTCATCTCCCATCCCATCTCAAATTACAACTTCTTGTTAGTCTTTTATTTGCCATCTATTTTTTCATAATCTCCCACATACTTGGGTCCACTGTTTTCATGATCCAAGGACAGTTTTTGCCTCCAGCACAACAACTTGGCATCTAAATGGCAAATGCAGTTCAATGTAAGCAAGTGTCTAGTGATGAAGTTGGGATTTTTTGCCCCAACGTGCAAGTTATAAGATGATGGGATCTCAGCTAGCGGTGACCGACCAAGGCCATGTTTCCATGATGCTGGAAGAAGAAGCGAATGGAGGAGTACCAGATTTTTTAAAAGGAATCAGCTTTGCTGTGCTTTGGTCCATGCAGGGCTCCACGAGCAAGTTCTCCACACCAATAAAAATCGCTTCACAGAACATACTTCCTGGTGGGGGTTGGAGTGAACGTCATCTGACTCGCAGGGGCTATTCAATAAGGGAGGCTTCCCTCCTCCTCTCCTTTCCCCTGAAAGTCTAGATACACCTGCATTTCAGGGGAAAGCGGCCTCATTGAGCACAATGGCAGTTACTTCCCAGTAGACACACACATGCTTGCGCTGGGAAAGGCAGGGGTAGAACACAAAGACTAGCCCCCATTTTAACATGCAGGCTCTCTATAACAAAAGGTCAAAGTAGTTACTTCCTAAGGCAATAAACCAAACAAAAGAGAATCGGAACCTCGAGATCGCGCTTTACCGCACTTACGGAATTGGGTTTTAAACTGTGCCATGTCAATTGAGGGGGATCTCTGTAAATTCTGATATGGCATTCAGAGGGCAAGACTCATTCAGCACAATGGGAGTTACTTTTAAGGAGACACTAATTGGTTTGTGCAGGGACAGGAAACACACAGGAAATGCCCCTTGACCAGGGTCATGGTGAAAGACACACCCCTGGGCAGGGCTAGCATACCTGAGCTAAATGCGGGGGTTGGGGCACACATCAACTATACCAGGGAGAACTTGACTTGAGGAAAAGAATTGGACTTTAAGCAGTCTCAGAAACCTGATTTTTCCCTGATAAGCTGCTGGATGGCCACAATGTCATGTATCTCTAACGACCTCAACACGCAGCCAGCTTGGAGTAAATCACTGGTGGAAACACACACCTGCCCCCCTGCCCCCAAGAAAGAGATCTTAGGGTTGTCATGGACAGCTTGAAGAAAATGTCAACCTGGTGTGCGGCCACTATATAAAAAAAAAGCAAATTCCATGTTAGGCATAATTAGAAAAGGAACTGAGAATAAAACTGCCAATATCATACTGCCCTTATACAAATCTATGGTGCGACCACACTTGGAATACTGTGTACAGTTCTGGTCACCATACCTAAAAAAGATATTGCAGAGCTGGAAAAGGTGTAGAAAAGGGCAACTAAAATGATCAAGGGGCTAGAGCGTCTTCCCTATGAGAGAAGGTTACAACAGCTGGGATTGTTTAGCTTTGAAAAATGGAGGGTAAGGTGAGACATGATAGAGGTCTACAGAATTATGCATGGGGTGGAGAATGTGGAGAGGGAAATGTTTTTCTCCCTATCTAGAACCCGGGGTCATCCCATGAAGCTTATTGGTGGGAGATTCAGGACACATAAAAGGAAGTACTTCTTCACACAGTGCATAGTTAAACTATGGAATTCACTACCACAGGATGTAGTGATGGCCACCAATTTGGATGGCTTTAAAGGGGGGTTAGACAAATTCCTAGAGGAAAAGACTATCAATGGCTACTAGTCTGGGAACATGGGTGGGAGGGTGCTGTTGCACTCATGTCCTACCTGTGGGTTCCTGGTCAATAGCTGGTTGGCCACTGTGTGAACAGAATGCTGGACTGGATGGATCCTTGGTCTGATCCAGCATGGCCCTTCTTATGTTCCTAACTTTCTTCACCAGATTCCATATGTTGTTATTTTCAGTCATTCATTCCTGCTACTCTGAGCTATTTTAAGACTTAAATCATCTTTACCATGGTTGTCTTTGGCCATTTCCCCCCTGGAAAATTTGGAAAATTCTGATAAATTGCCCAGTTGTTCATTCATTCATTTACTCTTCAATATACATTTTAAAGCCATTACATAAAATAAGACACTGTTTTTGCTAATACTCTTTAAGTTGCTTGACCCAACTGTAAATGGGTTGTTATATCTCATTAATTTTATGACTTTTCATTTATTGAGAAAAACTTTTGAAAAGACCTCATCATGAGAGCTATTAAGTTTGAAGATTCCCATCTTCCATTCTGAGGAATGCCTTAAAAAAAATCAAATTCTCCTAGAGCAGTGTGTTAAGACACTTTGTGGAGTATTTTTCTTTCTCATTTTACAACACAAGTTCAGCACAGATTGGACACTCTTTCCTTTGAAAGAGCTGTCCTAGAAATCCTCAACCCTGAGGCATTCCACCAATCACAAATTTACTCAGAATTGTAATTTATAGGCTCTTGAAATGTAGTTTTCATTCACACCACAGCCAGGTTCGTGTTCTCATAGTCTTTGGCTTGTCCTCCCTCCTGGTAGCTGTTTCATTTCTGGGCTCAGGATTCTGAGATTAGAATAAGCAATGCTTGTTCTAAAATAGCAACACTTGTTCTAAAACTAAAGCACTAGCTGTTCAACCTGGCCACCAAAATGCAAACTATTCACAAGTGTCTTGCAGTGCTTCTGGAAGATTCCTAGGCTCAGAGAATCATCTACACCAGGGGCAGGCACAAGGTAGATTGGGATATACTGGAAGATCTCTGGGTGATTTGCAGCAGATTGACTCCCAATAGTTGTAAGAGTTGCAAGTAAAAATGCAAGTAAAAACTAAAAAGAATTCCCTGCCATGGCTGGCCTTGCTGCCTTGAGTGCCGTTTTTGTGTTCCTCACCTTTACCTTTGGCCAGGTCTTTGTGCAGCTCTGCTAGCCAATGTTAGAGCTGTGTAGAAGCACGGATGTACAAAAGTCATTTACTTTTCTGCAGGGGTGATTCGTGGGGGGGGGAGGCAGTCCGCACCTCCCCCCGAAATCCTAACCGGCCGGCTCCGCTCCGTGGCAACTCTGCAGAGCTGCCGGCCAGGTGCATTCGCAGGCGTCTGGAGCCTGAGGACGCAAATGGCGGCAGCTATGGCAGCCACCATTTGCATTCATGTTTTTTTGCCATGATAGGCTACGTAAATATTTACGTAGCCCATCACGGCAAAAAAACAGGAATGCAAATGGCGGCGGCTACAGGGGCCGCCATTTGCGTTCTCTTTTTTTTGCCGTGATAGGCTACATAAATATGTAGCCTATCACGGCCTCTGCAGGGATGCAAATGGCGTCCCTGCGTTAGCCATGATAGTATACGTAAGTATTTACGTAGCCTATCACAGCCTAAATGGGGAAGCGAATGGTGGCCACAGATGTGGTCGCCATTCGCAAAGCAGTGCGAACAGCACCAGGTAAGTGCTCCATTTCGCACGCCTTTCGCAGGGTGGTGGGGCGGGGGGCTTAGTTCTGCCACGGATTTTGGGAGGCCGAATGCACTGGCATTCAGCTTCACTGAGATCTGTGGTGGAATTCTCTGACATCCCTATGTAGAAGCCCTGATCTAAATTAACTCAGATGTAGATTGCTATATGCAGGTTATCCCAGACAAGGGCTTGCAAGTTGCAGTAGATAATTTTCTCCACTTCCTTAACCATCATTTTGCAACTAGCTAGCTCCTTCCCCACCCACCTACCCCCAGCCACTATTTTGCACCTGGCTCTTGGGGTTCTAGCAAACAAAATAACATATATCCCACAAATCTGCCCACCTCTGATCTACCCAAGAGATTTCTATAGTCCACAACATCTGCTTTCTGTATCTCTTTATTAAAAAGTACACAGATGGAATAATTAAGAGATCACTGTTGGCAGTTCTGACATTTTGCCAGTTGTCCAAAGTGTCAGTGACATGTGATTACCTTTGACGTCTACATTAGACATATGTTTAAATAACTGGAAACATACAATTAAACCCAGATTCTCACAAAGTTCACAATATTACTCTACTCCCTTAGCTTGGCTAGATAAAACATTACTGCTTTCACAGCCCCAGCTCAGATTTTAACAGCATGAAACAGGTGACCAAGCCAACTTGAATGTGACTCCTTTCACATGGCAGTGTGTAAGCAAAGGTAGGGCTTACTTAGCCTTTGCGGTAAAGAGGAACGTAATGTGTGAAATATTTTCAGAAACTGTAAGGGAAACACCTAGATGCCAGCTTTATTTTCAAATAATAACATTTTCAAAATCAGTCACATATTCATTTAAAAGTTGGAGCTGGTAGATATTTCAGCATACATTGCAGCACACTGAAATAAGGCGTAATAAAGGGCTGGCTGTCATCCTTTTGGGGCCTGTGGGATACCATTTTAGCATTCTAGCATTTTAGTCTTTTAGCTCTGTGGTTTTAATTGCTATTAATTGTTGCTTTAATTGCTACAATCTGCGATTGTATTTTAAACCTGCTATTGTATTTTAAATCTCTGCATTGCTGCTAGGTTTTATTCTGGCTGTACTTTTATGCTGTAGCTTTAAGCTTTTATATTCTATATTGTATTTTATGCTGTATTTTGTGGTTTTAATTTTTGTGAACCACCCAGAGAGTTTCAGCTATTGGGCAGTATAGAAATGTAATAAATAAATAAATAAATAGGAGGTGTGGCTAGTCACAAAGGACAAGTAACCTGCCCAAAGACTAAGTACAAGGCATAGTTGGGGGTCTGAGCCCCAAGACACTAAACTCCTTTAACCCACATTTTTCAGCACCCACAGAAACCTAGTTGTTAATTTTTTTAAGGGGGAGGGGTTGGGCACCTTGGTTTGTGTCAGGAGAGGTGTCTGGGGGCACAGCGTTGCCTACCCCTGGTCTAGGGGCTCTCTTACTTTGCAGTAACCTAATCCTGCATACTCAGCACCTTGATGTGCTTCCCAGTTCCTATAAAGGAGCAGACGCTGCTACACACTCTAAGGAGATGGACTATACAGCAAAAGCCCCACTGACTGCCTATTTAAGTCCCAGGTGCCTGCTTCTCTAAAGCACTTAAGAAAACTTGCCTTGGGATGAAATCCTGTTGCATGAAATGCCTTCTGTAATTCCCTGTGCATTATCCCCTGCTGAGATTATTCATACTGTGGCAGATCAGCATTTCCAGTATTTAAGGGCACAATGCTATACATATTTAGACAGAGGCTAGGGAATGCTGGGAGTTGTAGGCCTTTTCTCTGTCTAAACATGGATAGGATTGCGCCTTAAAAAAACCCAACAACTTGTGTGGGTGGCTGAGCAAAGGCCAGCAGGAGCTCCAGCTAGTCAAAATGGGGAACCTAATGGAATCACTTGTTCTGATCTGAACTCACTTGCTCGGATTAAAACCTTCAGTCCCTGGATCACACCACAAATGCGCAGTCCATGCAAACTGGCCATTCACTTCAACCTCTTTTTATCATTCTGGGGTGAAGTCAGCAGTTCCATACTTTCCTCACCACCATATAAAAACATACAGAGGTACTATTTTTCCCCATTTCATAGACAAAAATAGAACAGTTAAAGACAGAAGTTTGGCCTAAGGAATTCATTATTAATTCTTTCCCCATTTAGACTTTTATTCTGTTTTTCTACACTGTTTTGCCATAGCAAAAGCTATGTCTAGAAGCAGCGTTTGTCAGCTTGCAACATAATGTGGTTTAATAAGCTAATTTGTCTGTCACATTTGTTATTACAATGTTTCCATCATCGTGCTTAACATACAGAACCTCACTGCTGTGAACTCTCTCTCATGTGAGCAATCCACCATGGTTAAACAGGACCAGTGAATTCAGGGTTTCTCAGTTGTGATTAGCATGCCGTCAAGCTGTATTTAACAGGTACATGTTAGTGTGACCTGCCCCTGAAGCTGATCTGCAAAGTGTGCTTCTTTTAGGCTGGTATGCACAACATGCTAAAATTATGGATGTATTGCTATTTGGGGAGAGATGTTGCATGGCAATGAAATACCAAAGTAACATCAACTGCATGTGGAAAGGGTGTTTTTCCAGCTTGTCGAGAAAATTATACTTTGATGTAAATGTTCCAAACTTTCTTTGATTGGGCATGCCACCAGACCACATGGCAATAGCTTGATCATCTCGCTTGCTTTTAAGAACCCTTGTTCACATATAAAACAGGTTTACCTACTTTCATCTGTTAGATGTTGAACAGTATGATTTAGCACTTCCTGAGTCTTTCCTATAGAAAATCTTATAATGGGGGGTGGGGGGGTATTTATCCAGCTTTGTACAAGCATTCTGGGAATGTTTTATCGAAGACCTAATGCTGTCCTCCTGTCTCTTTTGCTACATCACACTGACATTAGATGCACTGCTCATCTCTTCACAGTGGAAGACTATACATCACAGTTGTGCTTGCATCCTCCAACGTACCATATAGAAAATTCATTTTAATTAGCTGTAGAGCCCAATGTTGGGCAATGCAGATATTTCATTGCAGAGAAGTGGTTGCCTTAAGACATTTTATGGAGCTTTACTTTAAAGTGTTGGTAGGCAAGTGCTATAAACCGTGTTCCTGTTATCACTCTGGGTAAATAAAATTTCAGCGTCTCTGTCCTCTAAGGCTTGTATGTACAATTATAAAGAAGGCAATTTGCAATAACTGAGTGGGAGACAGTCTGGGTTAATTGGTACAGTGGAACCACATAATGCATTCAGACATAAATAATTGCTTCTAACTGCATTATTATTTGTTTTGCTTTATTTATATAGTGTCCCAAAAATCCCTCTTTAAAACTTTCCTGTCATTTCCAGTAAGCTCCTAAATAAGCAGTCAGGGACAAGCAGATTATTTCACATGATTTTTTTTTTAATGAATATTTTGAAGCCCTGATCAGCTGGCTACCCTGTCTCACTTCTTGATGATGTATGAGAGCAAGAATATGTGGCTCATAAAAACAACTTTATGGTTTAGGGCTGTCAATTGATTTATTGGGGGGGGGGTTAGTTCAGCTGTCTTGCTTTTAACTAATTGATTAAACTGATTAAAAATCAGCACCAGAGTTTCTTGATACAAGGGGCATGTTACAAGATATTTAATGAAAGTAGCTTGGGCTACAAAGTAAAGACAAAATGTTCTTAAATGCATTGCCTGAATCAGGCCATTGCCAGATTGACAGATGAATGGACAGAAATTTCATCACTCCATCCCTTTTAGTGAAAATCACATATTTAAAATTTATGTTGAATTTCGCCTCTGCAGTCAGTGGAGCCTGGTGGCTCTGATTTTGGTGGGGTTGTAAAGCCACTCCAGGCTAGAACAATCCAGAACTCTAAAGGAGCTATCCAGGGTGCTGAACCTGATTTGGGGTTATGGTTCAGCACTTTGGATAGGTCCTTTAGAATTCTTACTGGTCCTGACTGAAACCTGGAGTGGATTCACAGCCCCACCAAAATTGGAACCACCAGCCTCCACTGACTGCAGTAACTGGGCAGTTAATACTCACCATTCTTGTATGGACTCTTATTTGTTTTTTTATTTCTTTATTTCAAGCATTTATACCCCTGCTCCTCAGCCAGAAAGGTTCCCAGAAAATTTTGCGGATCAATAAAAACAAAACAGCCCCTGCCCCTCAGGCTTACAATCTAAAAAGCATGAGACAAAAGGGAAAAATGCAGGCACTAACTCTTAAGGTTATAAAGATCTTACAACCACCTGTAATGCAGATGTAATGCTGTCATGGTCATAAAGCAGCAGGAAGTTGTCTGCCATGGCCAGCAGGAATGGAAACAGTTCAAAGAAAGGGAGAGCTAAAAACTGCTGCTCCACACCTTGGATAGCTGCTTGAGAGTCCTGACTGGCTCTGGCTTAAACCCGGAGCAGATTCACTAACCCACTGACATTGGAGCCACCAGCCTCCACTGGCTTACAGCAGCCCTGCAGCCCTTCTCTGCCTCTGTTGCAGCCTGACGGAATAGAGACTGGATGACAGCTAGTTAATTCTTGAGAACAAACAACTAAAAAGAGCCTTGAGGCACCTTTTAAAAACTACCGTGCGTTCAGTGGACCAGAGTTGACTTCAGCAGGTACACTGGGCTCTAGTCCATGCATCTGTTAAGTAGGGATGTCAGAGAATTCCGCTGCGGACTCAAATGAGGCTGGATTCCAAAGAATCCAGCCTCCGGAGTCCGCAGCGGGGTGGCTGCACTTACCTCCAGGTCTGGAGGCGCTCCTGCGGACTGGCTTTCTGGCTCCCTATATGACGCAATACACTAACGATAGCTGCCATTAGCCTACTGTGGGGAAAAATAACACCATAAATTGCGTATTGTACACCAATTGTGGCCATAAAGCATTGACTTTGACGTAAATTGCAGCTGTTTGCAGCTGTATTTAGGTCAAAGTCAGTGCTTTACAGCCGCAAATGGCATACAATACGCTATTTATGGCGTTATTTTCCCCCGCAATAATGGCTGTGGGCCATTAACATACCACATCATATAGGGAGCCGGAAAGCCGCTCCGCCAACTCCAGTGGATGTGGCTGGGCTCCGGAGGATTCTGAGCAGCCCAGATTGCCCCTCCACGGACACCCCCCCCCTGGACTGGACAATGGGGGGTTCATACATCACTACTGTTAAGCACTCTTGAACAACCAGTTTCGTCCTGGTATGTGCACATGGTTGCTTTTCCTACATCACAAATATTTCTACTCCTCCCCCCCCCTGCCAAATTTGTGTGATCATACCCTCACTCTGAGCAGTTCCTATCCAGCAAGACATCTGCTCCTACTCAGTGCTACAGACTACCTCTTAGATGTTGATGTCTGTGAACGTTCTTGGCCATGTTCATTGCCTGGGTGTTTTCCCAGAGCTAAAAGTACGTCAATACTAAACTTGTTCTGACTGCTGGAGGTCATATCCAGAAGAGTCCAACAATCTTAAGATTAAAATGCAAGGTCTGTTTATACGGGGTTACCCTGGCCAGGGTTTACACCAGGGGCGTGGAACCTCCTTTAGCCCGGGGGCCAAATTCCATTTCACAGAAGCTTTCAGTGTCCTGTTTCAATGCAGGCACAGGCAGAGGCGAGGTCAGAGCAGTCTAAAGGTCAGTTCACTAGCATCCGTTTACTCAAGCGTCAAGGCCAGTCAGGGGGTTGTCCGAAAGCATTGTCCAGATGGGCAGCCGAAGGTCGAGGAGCCTGTCAGATCTGACATTCTGGAATGCCAAAGCCAAGGTTAAGGCACTGTTGTTTGCGGTAGAGAGTTGGCATCTGCGGGGCTGAATTTATAGCTGGTCGTTAATCAGCACAGCTGGCTAATTAGGTCGGTGTGTTGCTTTCAAGGGAGGCGCCACGCTGTGACTCCCTTTTGTTCTTTTGCTGTTCACATCTGATTCCACGCCGTTCAGAGGGATGGATCAACTCAGGTTCTGCTTCCGGCATTTGGGGAAATTCAGGAACTGCTTGAGAGGGGCCAGGTTGCTCCTGCATTGTTTCCAGGGGAGGACTGCCAGCCAGGGCCTCCTGCTCTGTGCTTAGCTCTGGCTGAGGCCCATCGTGCTGGCTCTCCCCCTCCTCTGCTTCCTCAGACGAATCCTCCTCTAGGTAGGGCATGACACTCAGGGGCCCGCATTCCAGTGGTCGGCATGGCTGAAGGCAAAAGGAGCAGGACCAATTTTTTTTTAAAAACCAGCACATTGTAGCTTAAAGCTCTTGCTGTCTTAGGAGAGACAGAACTGCTTCAATGCCAGGAAACCACCAAAAAATCAGTGATCGGGTGGAAGAGGGCGCAGGCATCTTGGGAACACCAGGGGGATGGATGGGGACTCCAGGGAGGCCAGATTTGGCTCCCAGGCCTGAGGTTCCATACCTTTGCTTTATATGGTGGGGCTCACAAAGCTCTGCCATCTGAGGCAGGAGCAAAGCTGCCACACACACCCCTCACCCAGCACTGCAGCAGCCACCAACACACACCCCACAGCAGCCGAAGCAGCAACCACGGCAGCTGCAACCCCTACCCCACCCCCAAGAGCCCCACCACTTCCCCTCCTGCTGCGACAGTTGCCAGATGGCAACTCTCCGGAGCACCCACTAGTGCCATGGCCTCACTCCAGTGACACAGCAGTGGGGCACCCTCCTAGAGGGGGAGGCACCCAATTCCCCATTCCTCCCGGTCTGCTGCCTGAGGCGGGTGATGCACCCCGCCTCATGGGAGGGCTGGCCTTGTGAATGATAATGACTTTCATTAACAGAGGCATTTGTGTATGCCTCTAGACAAAACAATGGGCTAGATCCAGATTTAGATATACTTAGAGTAAAAGTAGACCCACTAATGATTAATTTAAGTTCCATTAATTTCAACAGGTCTATTCTGACTTAATCTGAATCAAACCCAATATCTGAAGGGCAGGAATTCAGAGGACTAGCAATATTAGTCTCATGTAGCAAAACCAGAGTCCTGTGGCACCTGAAAAACCTGCATGTATTAGATCACTAAGTTTTGCGGACTAGAGCTGATTTTATCTAATCATGAAGTTGTAGCTGGAGGAAAGGAAGAACCCTCCCCACTGGGCTCTACCCACTTACTAAGGCTTCAACAGCTACTGCGATGCTGCCCATCTTTCCATCCAGCAGAATGTCCATCTTAGCTTTCTACTGGAATACCTCTACAGCAGATGTGGGCAACCAATGTCTCTCCAGATGTTTTAGCCTACAACTCCCATGATCCCTCACAATTGGCTATGTTGACTAGGGCTGACGTGAGTTATAAATCAGAACATCTGGAGGGCCACAGGTTGCCCAACCCTGCTGTAAAGGCACTCAAACAGAAGCTGGCAGCAGAATCACTGGGAGAGGTTAAAACTTGAAAAAGACACACCGAGCACCAGATTTATGTATACATTATCAATTGTGTATACATTTATGTATTTAAATTAAATTAAACGCTAATTTGCAGCAAAAACATTTTGTTTTGTGTCATGATGCATGGTGTGTTGTAAACTGCTTTGAGTCAATGGAAGGAAAGTGGAGTGAAATGTTGGCTGGGGGTGATGGGACTTGTAGTCCAACACATCTGGAGGCCACCAGATAGGGAAAGGCTGTGTCAGGATCATCCTTCCCTCTTCACAATCAACATGACAAGGAGACAAAGCTTCAGGCCAATACAACTTTATTTTGCTAGAAACTAGCCTCTTTACAAATGCAGATTCCAGGAAATTCTCAGACTGCCTCAGGCCCCTAAACAACTAATCTGTGATCCCTAATTAGAGGATGTGAACTGGAGGGTAGTGAAGTTGCCGACAGTTTGGGCGTGAACCTCACGGCCAGATTTGCTTCGCAGTGATGCCCCTCCCTTAGGGTGGCTCCCTCTTACGTTGGCTTCCAAGAATGGCTATCCTGGCTGAGCGTCTGAGCCCTGCCCCTAACTTTCCCACTTTGCTTTGCAACTTGCCCTAAGCATCTCTTAAGTCACGCCCCTCTTCCTCCTCCTCGGAAACTTGAGTTCATGGTGGAGGGAGGGGACAGTAACTCCGCCTGCCTGGCCCATCTGTTTGTCAGGGTCTTCAGAGGAATCTCTCCCAGCATCTTGGCTCACTAGGGACTAGTGCCCCTGATCTAGCTCCTAACTGGAGCTGCCAGTCATCTCAAGGTGCTTGGACTCATCCTTGACAGGCAGTTCTAACTAAATTCATTCCAGGGGGCTAGCCAATGGCAAGCATGTTGCTAATACTGATAATAAAGCCCAGTCTCACCATGAATAGCGGACCAAACGTAACAGAGATGGAATGAAATCTGTTACATTCACCAAATTCTCCGAGTCACCTTGGCATGAGGCTGTGAAATTGTCTGTATAATTTGAGGTCGCTAATGAATTGGCTCAGGCATTCTGTCTCCCACTGTTTTCGTCTCTTCAGCACATGACCTCAGCACACTTCTTCAGTTTCCGGCTGCATCTCACTGAGGATGGGTGTGCCATTCTTTCACTGGATTGGCTGACGAGCAAGATGTCTGGATGCAACTTCGTCCTTTGAGCTGTTCTCTCGGATTGAGCTATAATGGATGTAATAAAGTGAATAGGAATGATTTCCACAGGCACTCTCTTGAAGTGGTGAGTCAGGAGAAAGAAGTCATCACGTATCACAGCCATGGAATCACTTCTCTTTTTTTAACAGCAGGGCGTGTGCAATTCTCGTCATCAGTAAAACAGGAAGCATGACTCTTGCCTGCCCCAAGACAGCTGGAAAATCCAACATGCTAATTCAAAATAAAAAGTCCTTTGAAGTATTTGGATGGAGGAAGCTTTAGAAACACTAAGGGTGCAATCCCATGCTTGTTTAGACAAATAAAAGTCCTACAACTCCCAGCATTCCCCAGCCAGCCTTCTGGGAGTTGTAGGACTTTTTTCTCTCTGAACTTGCATAGGATTATGCCCTAAATATGACTATTTTGCCATGTGCTGCCTATCATCATCGTCATTAAATTCCCCCAAAAGTATAGCAACAGATACAGTACTAAATGACAAAAACAACAAAGTACAATGAACAGCAGGTGCAATCCATCACATTTGATATTGAACACAGCCACATACAGTCTGCAATAAAGTTGTTTAATGTAATCCTTGTTTGTTTATTCACTGTGTTCTCTGCTGCTCCCCTTTAACTTACTCAAGGAGTGATTGATTGATTAATTGATTGCTTGTATTTTTAATCTGGGTGGATTACAAATGTTTTTTTAAATAATGTAAATGTTTTAAAAGAATAAAATATGATACAAAATAACAAACACCACAGGATGTATAAGAACAGCCATAAAATCTATTTAAAAAAAAAACCCCTGAGTCTCTAAAATGCCTGGGGGAAGAGTAGGTTCTTTGTTTAAAAGATAACAATTTGGCACCAGCCCAACACCCTTAGGAGAGGGCATTCCATAAACAGCATGCAACAGCTGAAAAGTGTGGTGAAAAGAGCCAGTGTGGTGTAGTGGCAAGAGTGCTGGACTGGGAACCGGGAGATCCGGGTTCTAGTCCCCACTTGGCCATGGAAGCTCACTGGGTGACTTTGGGCCAGTCACAGACTCTCAGCCCAACCTACCTCACAGGGTTGTTGTTGTGAGGATAAAATGGAGAGGAGGAGGATAATGTAAGCCGCCTTGGGTTCCTTGCAAGAGGAAAAAAGGTGGGATATAAATGCAATAATAATAATAAATAAAAGGCCCTTTCTCTTGTAGCCCCCCCACCTAATTTCCTTTAGCTGTGCTGCCTGAAGAAGTGCCTCTGAAGATGACCTAAGGATGCAGGCAGATACATATGTTGATTTTTAAAATTGTTTGGATATATATATGGCGGTGGGGGTGTCCCTGCTACCTGTTTATATGTAAATTGTTTTATATTATGTAGAATATTGTGTTTTTAAGGTAGTACATCTCTGTAAACTGCCCAGAGAACTTTGATTATTCAGCAGTATAGAAATGTAATAAATGAGATGAAATGAAATGAAATATGGAAGGAGACATTCCACTAGATACTCTGGCCCCAAGTCGTTTAGGGCTTTAAAGGGCATACACCAACACTCTGAACTGGTCTCAGCAGTAGTACCACCAGACTGGAGGGCAAGCTGGTAGAACAACTAGAGATCACCCACTTAGGGGGAAGAGGGGACAGGCATGATATGTCTCTGATCTCCCTTCTGGAGTAAGTCCATCCAGAAGAATGAGACTACTGTAAGTGGGATATGAGCCTGTGAGGTCGTGTTCACATACCAGATAAAAGGATACCAGATCTTGACAAAATTGTTTTTTAATGACACCCCCTTCAAAAATCTGTATTTGGCTGTTAAGCACTCAGCTAAGGCTACATCCCCAATCGTCTTGAACCAGTTTTTCAGTGAGCCTAGCACTTGATTTCCAGTAGCTAGAGATGACTGGACGTGCCACTGCAAGAAGCCATACAAGCAAATCTTTATGTAAGATGGGCTTAGGTGTGTTGGAATAAAGAGACAGCAGCACTTCTTGAAGAGTAGAAATCACTTGCTGGTTAATGCACAAGACAGCACTTCAAACACTTTTTGCCAGAATGTCTGTAACCTAGCATAGCTCCGCCACATGTGAAGGAATGTTCCTTGTGCATCGCATCTACTCCATCATCAAGAAAACACTGATGGATTGATAAGACTCAGCTTCAGTGGAGTGCGGGGCTGGTGTCAAGGACAGGCATGGTCAGGCACCTGCTAAGGGCCCACACCATAGCAGCAGCCTACTGACAAGAGACCCCTGGAGTCGCTCCTCCTCTTCATCATTGCAACCTGCTTGTTCATCTGCCCCTCACTCTGTCCCAGACAATGGTGATGGTGAGGAGGAGGAGCAGTAGGTTCCATTGTCTACTTGCTCGCTGGCTCTCCACTGGTCAAGCAAGCCAGTGGTAGCAACAATGAGAAAGAGGAGCAACAGCAGCTGGAGACAATGGCAGTGAGAAAGTAGAGTCACTGACAGAGCTTGCCCAAGGGCCCCTAAAAAACTGAAACTGACACTGGTGGGGTGTAGTACCTATGAAAAATTAATTTTAATATGGATTCCTTGATTCGCACTGAAATAGTATGGAGAGGCTGCATATCTTAATAAAATATTATTGAAATATGGTGGAACTGAAAGCAATTCAATTCCTCCTTTCCCCCCCTTTTGTTGTTCAGTCGTTCAGTCGTGTCCGACTCTTCGTGACCCCATGGACCATAGCACGCCAGGCCTTCCTGTCCTGCACTCTCTCCCGGAGCGTGCTCAAGTCCATATTCATTGCATCGGTGATGCTATCTAGCCATCTCATCCTCTGCCGTCCCCTTCTCCTTTTGCCTTCGGTCTTTCCCAGCATCAGGGTCTTTTCCAGAGAGTTTTCTCTTCGTCTTAGGTGGCCAAAATATTTGAGCTTCAGCTTCAGTATCTGTCCTTCTAATGAGCACTCAGGGTTAATTTCTTTTAGGATGGACTGATTTGACCTCCTTGCAGTCCAGGGGACTTGTAAGAGTCTCCTCCAGCACCACAGTTCGAAAGCATCAATTCTTCGGCGTTCAGCCTTCCTTATAGTCCAGCTCTCACAGCCATACGTTACTACTGGGAAAACCATAGCTTTGATTAGACAAATCTTTGTCGGCAATGATTTGTCTTTGCTTCTTACTATGCTGTCTAGGTTTGCCATAGCTTTCCTCCCAAGGAGCAAGCATCTTTTAATTTCATGGCTACAGTCACCGCCTGCGGTGATCTTGGAGCCCAAGAAAATAACATCTGTCACTGCTTCCATTTCTCCCCCTTCCATATGCCAGGAAGTGATGGGGCCAGATGCCATGATCTTCGTTTTGTTAATGTTGAGTTTCAAACCAGCTTTTGCACTCTCCTCTTTCACCCTCAACAAGAAGCTCTTTAGATCCTCTTCACTTTCTGCCATTAGGGTGGTATCATCTGCATATCTGAGGTTGTTGATAATTCTCCCGGCAATCTTAATTCAGACCTGTGATTCATCCAACCTGGTGTTTCTCATGATGTACTCTGCATAGAAGTTAAATAAGCAGGGCAACAATATGCAGCCTTGTCATACTCCTTTCCCAATTTGGAACCAATCGGTTGTTCCATGTCTGGTTCTTACTGTTGCTTCTTGACCCTCGTACAGGTTTCTCAGGAGACAGGTAAGGTGGTCTGGTACCCCCATCTGCCACAGTTTGTTGTGATCCACACAATCAAAGGTTTTAGCGTAGTCAATGAAGCAGAAATAGACGTTTTTCTGGAATTCTCTTGCTTTCTCCATGATCCAGCGAAAGTTGGCGATTTGATCTCTAATTCCTCTGCCTCTTTGAAACCCAATGGCATAGTTGATATGCAAAATGGAAAAACTGCTCATGGACTATGCAACTTCAAACTTGGGATGTGCAGGAAGTTTGCTTGGCTTGCATTTTAATGTGAGCTTACCTAATTTTGCACTTGTTGGCCTATACACAAACCAAAATTCCTTCTGAATTTGCAGTGGAGTTCTCCAGGCAAAAAACATGTATGAAAATGCATATATTAGGGGAAGGTGTGCACAAAAATGCATTTATTCAGAAAAATAATGTTCAGAAATGCATTATAGTAAGGGAAATTGCATACAAATACGCATGCACTAGGAGAAATGCACACAAAAGTGCTTACCAATGTTCATGTGAACCTTTAAAAAAAAATCTCAAACTGATGTGAAATGAGATAAACTAAACTTAGGAGATGCAGTTTTGAATGTCTTCAAGCCATAGCGCCCTTTTGGGTCAGTCTTCCTGGCTCGAGTATTTGGCTCTGACTCCTGGCTTTACTACTTGGCCTTCATTCTTGGCTTGACCTCCTGGTTTCACACACACACACACACACACACACACACCATCTGTGACCCACTGGCAGAACTCCTGGTTTCCAACCTCTGGCTCCACCCTGAAAACTGTCTACATTTCATCCTTGACACACGAATACTGAATGCGAGCTGGCCACACTTCCAACAAAGTCTACATTAAAGTATCTCCATTACAGAAACTGCAGCCATCCTACATACAGCATCCATGTGGATATTGCAGTTCACAGAATCGGACAACAACTTCCTCCAGACATCAACAAATACCATGGGAGCATGAAAATAGGGCCATATCACTGTAAGACTCATTTAGAGGCCCATGTAATATGCTCTCAGCATAAGCAGTACAGGAGCTAAAGAATGTTTTGACTTAAATGTCTGTTTCTTCAATGGATATAAGTGTTCATATGAACATAGTGTGTTTTAATATTATTTTTAATATGACTATTATTATTTTATTATAAATATTAAAAGTAGAGAAAATCAGTAGCAGAAAAGGATACAAAAGAAAAAGAAAGTTAAATATGTCCTTCAGTTGTCATCTATATCAAATATCCAATTTATTCCATTGAAATCATGGCTTGTACTTCCAATCAGATGTTTTCTTGAAGTACAGTTCTTTACCAGTAATGTATGAATGGAATCCAATGAATTCTCAGGTAATTTGTCTTCCCACAAATGCTTGAAACAAGCTAACATAAACACGGTATTCCAGTTCTTATGGTTCCAAATCTCTATACTTGGCAAGTGATCTCATTTCTAGTATCTGCCAATCAAAGCTCCACCTGTAATCAAGAAATTAGACACTAGCCATCTATGTTCCAGCTTAATACAAGGTTTCACACACCTGAGTAAGTCCTTTATGGGCATCATTGGAATCTTGTACAGACACAAAGTTCCTTAGGTACAGAAAATATGCCTATTTACAGATATATGAAAGTTAAGGCTGATTTGGTTGCCCTGTTTTTTTAAGGGCAGTATATTGGGAAACTGAGGAATATCCACATTCTGGCTGAAAACCCCCCCAGAATAATTCTATTCATCTCTATGGGTTGGCTCCAGACAGTCTGAGTAGATCCATTGAAATCAGTGGGAATTATATTAGTGACTAACTTACGTCCCATTGATTTCAATGGGTCTGTTCTAAATATGTCTAAGCCTGGATCTAATCCATAGAAATGAATGGAATTACTTTGGCTTTTTCAGACAGAATGTTTACCCTATGTTTATATTTCCTTTTCCCCACAAGTTTTATTATATATTTTTCCAGTTGATTTTTAGTTAAATTTTTAGTTAAAGTTGTGTTTTTCCGTAGACAACTGTTTCTTTCTTGATCATATCACAGTGGTATGGCTGCTATTATATTGTGGGAGAGATTTCTCCTTTAACAGAGCAATCATATGCATGTCATGGAATAGTAGGGTTGGAAGGGGCCTACGAGGCCAGGTCTACTCAGAAGTAAATCCTATTGCGTTCAATGGGGCTTTATTTCAGGTAAGTGGCTATAGGATTCCAACCTTAATTTTTTCCCTTTTATTGCTTTTCTTATCAAGTTTTTGATAATCTCTTTTGCTGTTCACTCGTTGCAAGAATGTATAAAATTCAGTACTTCAAATCACAGTTATCTGCTGTCCTTGGATTACATATGGTGTCATTCACTGTTAAGTGTCTTTGAGAATGTTTGCGTGTGCATGTGCTTGTGTGTGTATGTGATTGTTTTAAAATCAGTAATACTGTTTAGAGTAGCTGTGCTCGACCTGTTGCTATCTTCTTCCCCCGCTTCCTTTCTTGTTTCTATTATTACTTGTGTCATATTGCTGTATTTGGAGTGATATCAGATAAGAGTACTGAACTGAAGAGGGTGGGACAATAATTTCAACTGAATCACATCTGCAATAGTAGGCTTGGTCTACATAAAGGGTGTAGAACCTCATTCAGCTTGAGAGCCAAATTCAGTTCCGGAGAAATTCTTGGGGGCCACATTCCAGTCTGAAGGCAAAGGGAACAGGGCCAAAATATCAAAAATACCAAGATATTTTAGCTTAAAGCCCTGACTGCCAGCAAACTAAGCCTTAGAAGAGGCACTCCAACCTTTTATCATATTGGGTGGGGAATTCACTAAATTTGGGACAAACCACCAAACAATTGGCAGTGTGAAATGCCATTCGCTAAAAGTGAAACTGCACGTAGCCAAGAGTTCTGAGCAAGTAAACGTGATTATGCACATTGTGTGAGACAAGCTTCGCAGAGTCACCACAGAGCGGAGCCGGCCAGGGAGGATTCCGGGGGGAGGGACGGAGCGCCTCCCCCCCCACCGCAGATGCCACTTACGAAACAGGTAAGTGGTTTCGTATAACCCTAGCCTTTATACAGTATTTTGTATTCAAACAACTGTTGCCAAATGTGTCTTTGTATCAAAGTATAAATATCCAAAAGAACTATTTTTGAGAGAGTTGATTGATGGATCCTCTCCCATACATGTATGTCCACCTTTTGTTCAGCTGAATAATAACAAGCGAACGCTTGGGAATAATGAGAATATATTTTTCTTCCACAGCAGTCAGGGGAAAGGCTGTGGGGCCAGGTGACGGGGACATGGGCCTGGCCACCTGGAATCCCGGAGGGCCAGATTTGGCCTGCGAGGCTGAGGTTGTGGTATATATGGCCTGTCTCTTTAAGAGACATGTGATTCCTTGGAATTACTCCCCTCCCTGGGTGGCTGGAATGGTTTAGTCTGTTGTTGCTGCTAGATGGTGAACAGCTGGTTGCTGCTGTTCCCGCTGTGGCTTAATAAACGTTTCCTGTTGAACTCGGGAGTCCTGTTGCTTGGCCTTAGGGCAGCCACTACCGAAAGTCTTCTCACAAAGTGAGTATCCCTATCCATAACCCACAGCAAACTTTAGGTCCTGCACTCCTGGTCTAGATCAGTTCTAGAGAATCCACCTACATTCCTCTCTAGCAGTTTGCCTGCTCCATACATGCTCAGAGAGAAAAAAGAGGCAAAGAGCATCGCACACAACAAGTCAAGTGTATCTACCTCCTGTTTACCTTAATTGCACCTCGGCATACAGTTAAGCACTCAAGTGCAAGTGAGCTGAATGAGAACTGGGTGTGCCTGACTTCCCCCGGATTAAACCCGAAGGTCCTGTTGCTGCAGAACCGTCATTCATTTCAAGAGCACTAATGCAGGTGCCACATAAGCCCCACTGCAATAAATGGAGGTGGCAGAAAAGGCTATATTTGATGGATTACGGGCAAATAACAATAGACAAGTAGCAATGGTGATGTTCTAGGGCATGTAGTATATTATTTGAGTTATCAAGTGTCATGACTTTCATCACAGTAAGTGTTCTCAAGCCTCTCTAAGCGCCACGGGTAGCTCTTGCTGCACCACAACTGCACTTCCTTGTCATGCGCTGCATGATAGAGGGGAAAGTCTGGCCTGAAAGGCCTAGAAAAATGGGCAGGGAACCTTTTCACTCTAAGGCCGCATTCCCACAAGGGTAACCTTCCAGGGGCCAAGGCCACACATTCCTTCCATTCTCTCTCTCTCTCTCTCTCTCTCTCTCTCTCATTCACATACACACAGACACCATTCTGGGCCCAATTCAAAGTGCTGCCTTTACCCACTAAAGCCTTAAACAGCTTGGGTTCTGGTTACCTGAAGGAGTGTCTCCTCCCATATTTACCTACCCAGGTTTGTAGCAGCAGCCATATTTGTTTTTGTGAAATTCAATTCTTCTTGAGATCTTCCCTAACATCACCAACTGCAGTGCTTCTCCAGGCGCTCCCACTGCATGAGGTGAGGGAACGGGTGACAGGAGAGAGGGCCTTTTCAGGGGTGGTGCCCCATATCTGGAATGCTTCCCCAGAGAGGCTCACATTCAGCGCTACATGAAGACCTTTTTTATTTTCCCAGGCATTTGGGAAGCTGTGCTTAGTGCTTTTAGATCTTCATGCTGTTGGTTTTACTTCTGGTTTTATTATGTGCTGCTGGTGGTTTTAGGTTGGGTTTTATCTGACTTGGTATTTTATGCTTTTAATTTGTGCATTGCCCAGAGAATTTTGGTTACTGAACAGTTTAAAAATGTAATAAATCTCTCTCTCTCTCTCTCTCTCTCTCTCTCTCTCTTACACACACACACACACACACACACACACACAGAATTATCATTGATCAATCTATTGTTCAGAGAATTTCACTGGGAAGATCAAGGTTTCATGACAAGTGCATGTAGAGATCCAGATCTCTACGCAGCTCCATATCTCTGTAGCTTAGAAGACTCAGAAGATCTGCTGCCAAAGACTGGTAGGTTATTACAAACCAGTCCGTGTCCTTCAACCTTCCTCACCATAGCAGCTTCTGGCCGTATGTACATCCATTCTCTGCTTACTCTCTCTCTCTCTATTGTCCTTCCTTTCTCATAAGTCTTCCCTTTGGCCTTTTCCTTCTCTCTCCTTTACTCTGGATCATTCCCTCAGACTCTTTCCCTCAGTCCCCACAGGCCAGCAGCTTTCTCAGACCCTCTACTGCCTTCTTTCCTAAACCCTTCCTGCTTTTACCCCTCCTTCACAAGGCTGTTTGCCTGGACTGCCCAGCCTTTGTCTAGCAGCAGCTCAGCCAATGTCCACTAGACATCTTTCTACTGGCCCCTGTGTGACATCAGGACAGGTCAGCCAGTCACTGCCAAAGTCTTCACTATCACCCACACCCAGGGCCAGGCCAAGACATTTTGCTGCCTGAGGAACAGCAGCAAATGGTGCCCTCCACCCACCCAAGTCAAGGTGCATAGTACCCCAAATTAGCTGAATTATTGTGGTACATATGGCAGAAAACGTCATAAGCACCGCTCCTCCTTCATGGCAGTGGAAATACAGTAAAAACAAGTTAAATAACTAATAATTTGCTGCCCTTTTATGACAGCCAAAATTTGCTGCCTGATGTGACCGCCTCATTCTGCCCCATGGTTGGGCCAGCCCTGCCCACACCCTTCTTGTATTCCCATACAGGTTTGCAGCAGCCATCTTTGTTTTTGTGAAATTCAGTCCCCCTTGAGATCTTCCCAAACATGCATTGAAACAAAAGGGTGGAAAGGGGCCAAAAACAATTAAATGCAAACTCCAGCCCACATTTTGGAATGGTGTTTCACTTAGCAACCTGCTCTAGAATAATTTAGATATGAGCATGCTACAAACAGGGGAGGTCAGGGGCGGGTGGAATGAAGGCACCTGCCTACAGAACAGAGAAGCTCTTGATGACTCAGACAAGCCAGCCATGCTGCAAACCACATTTATGCCTGCTGGTTTGGCCTTTGGCACAAAATTGATATTCTCATCTCTCTGGTTTTATCTTTTGGTACACTAAAGTCTATCATCAGGGGAGCAATATAAATTAATAAGCCTAAATGTTTATGTAACCCCCTCTGTGTGATCATTAGGTTAGATGGATCTTCCTTGCCGATTTGTAAGAAATGGAGATTTTGAAAACAGCTGGGCTTGGAAAGTTGCACGTATTCACTATGTGGAAGATAGAATTGAGCCCTGCAAGACACTTTAGTGCCAGGACACAGCAATCAAATTACTATTGGCTCTAAGTAGGCCTCCCACATGCTGCTAATTCATTACCTGCAGCTAAATGGCAATCAGAAGAGTGCAACATTCTTCCTTGTCTAGGGGAGGAGGTGAAATCAAGTTATAAAATCTCTTTCCCCCAGTACTAAGCCCCTGTGGGCTTTTTTATAGGCACAGGGTGAGTGAACCTGAACCCAGGGGAACTAGCTTTCAGAAAACAAGACTTAATCCATGTAGACACTATCTCAACCAGTGGAAACAGTGGAAATTGAATTCCACTTTCTGGCAAATGGAAGGGAATGTTCATTAAGAGCTAAGGGGAATCACTGCCTGACACCTTTTCCTGCAAATAAAGGTTGAGGAAACAAGAGGAAGAGAAAAATATTTTTCTTAAACTTCAATAGCAATTTCCTTGTGAGTCTGCTACACAATATGGCTCAGCTGTGTTATCCTTCCATTCATATTCTGAGGTGCTGCTTATATAGCACTCAGAACTTCTTACTATTTAAGGGTGCAATCCTATGCAGGACAGAAAAAAGTCCTACAATTCCCAGCATTCCCCAGCCAACATAGCTGGCTGGGAAATGCTGGGAGCCTGAGAACTCTTTTTCTTTCTAGATTGCACCCTAAGGGACTTAGCTGGGTAGAAATCTACATACCTGTTGCTCCCAGACAACTCTTGACATCAAGAAACTATTATTGATGAAAGTAGGAGGTGGGGAAGGAGAGTGGCTTATTTAAACCCCACACAAACATGGATACATAATGCTAAAGTGAGGAAGCTAATTTATTAAGAATAGTTCATAAAGATATAAACAGCATGGTGGAGTCTTCCAGGAACCTACCAAAGTGTGGGGGTGGGGATCAGCCTGGAGGTGTTTATGACTACTGAAGCATCTTCAACTCATCATATGGACAAACACAAATGCCTGAGAGTTTAGACTTGGATAGAATGAAAGTCTGGACCTTCCCCCATTAAACAACTGTATTGGAAAGAAAGCTTTCATGACCTGTCTCCTAATATGGATAGGTCCCAGTTAGGATGGTATGAAAGATGGTGCAACCCAATTCCAGGTACCACCCCTGAGTGTTATGGTCCCTATTTGTTACTGCAACCACTTCCTCATGTCACGGAGACCATGGCGATTATCTCACTAGTCCCTCACTACACTGCACCTCACTACAACTAAGTGCAGATTCTGCTGTGTTAACCCATTTCTGAGAGGGGAGGGGAGGAGGGAGAGAAAGAAACACAGCTCTGCTTCGTAAGACAGCTCCTTCGCACCATAATGAATGAGGCCTGGCGCCAGCCTGAGTTAGATCCAAATTTTCCTTTTCCTTTCCTCCAGTGGAGGGAGCTTCCACTGATGTCCTTCCATCAGAGGAAGAGAATCTTTGGATCCAACCCACTGTGTATAAAGACTCACTTATACCAGAGGAGATAATGTTACTTCAGGAATTGTTGAGTCTTCTGCGTAAGCAATGCACTCTTTAAGAACTGGGACTGTTACCAAGGCATTAGTTTCACTGACAGACATTATGTGCAGCAAAGTAACACATGCAACTGAATTAGTAGATAACGTGAAGCTTGTTAACCTCTCCAGTCCACCCCCTGACCCCAACATAGGAAATGGAACAACATTTTTAACACGGCTTCCTGTCCTTGAGTGGTCCTCATGCCTTTCATTTGGAAGCCCTCCAGCAGAGACAGCTGGTCAGCAGAACACACTAGGATTGTGCCTTATGAGTTTATTCAGTGATCTTTTGCACTTAGTGTTTTGTAGGAGAACCCTGCCTAGACTTGAGATAAGGTTGTGGCCACCATTTGGGACTGAAAAGTACCATAATCATTGGATCTTGCAGGTGCATCTTCAAAACAATGATCCATGCAACCATGCTGACTTGTGTGTGCATGTTTTGTGGATGAAAAAAAGCTCCGGCAACCTCAAAAGCTTGGTAACATATGCCAACTGAAGCTGGTCGTTATATCGATAAGTAGGTGATGTGGAATGACACAGTTATACCACCTATGATAGCCACAAACATACATTTTTCACATTAAATGTGTGTCCAGAGCACATTTTCAGTTATTTCAGGCAACACCCTTAAATCATATGCCACTGAAAAGGAACCTCCAAGTTAAGCCCTTCTTTATTTGGCGCAACAGCCCAAGTGATATTTTGCCTGCCTTTAGCTGAAGGGCATAGGAGATAATCCAATGATGAAGACTGTCCAGCAAAGTGGAAGGAAGAATCTCAGCCTCTTGTGTTTTGCTTCTTTCCAGGCTTATTAAGGGGGCAGGGAAGTCCACTTCTGCCAGCAGAGTTGATCCAGCATAAATCTGGATCCAGCCCCCTTATTTTATCCCCCTCCCCCATGTATTTTGCTCTGAGATTGGGATGGTTTACAGTGCACAGTACCCTTAATTCCTTCCTGCCACCCCAATAGAACATGTAATGCCAGTAAGATCTTGGATTTGGATATGCATAGCTTCAACGATGTGATTGTTTGTCTTAGACCTTTCCTGAAGGGTTTCTTTTCTTTTCTTCCCTTGTTTTTCTTTTTTTGAAGTTCCAGGAACCAGCGATGCTTTGCTTAACCCCCATTGCCCTCTCTGCCTGAAAGCAAAAGGGGAATTAAAAAATGTTAATGTTTTGAGTAAACAAATCAGACATTACTTACACACACGTGTGGAGCTGACAATTAATTTTATTTTTCTACAAAGACATGTGTGGGTTATAGGACACTCTGAAGCCATACATCATGTGGGGCCTGACAGAAAAACCATAAGTCTACGCTTAAGTGACTGATTTTTTGCTTTGCTAGCTCTTGGTATGTAGCCAACAACAACAGCGTACGAGCTGGCTTGAAATGGCCACCATCAGCACCTGTGCAGCTGTTGCTGGGCACAATCCACCAACCCCTGCGGCATAGTCTGTATTCATATCACTGAAGCTTGCAGAGCAATCCACTGCAGGGCCATTAATATAATTAGAAGTTACACAAGAGCAGACCTTCTGAGACAGCACCCACTTCTGTAGACATGCTATATGGCAATCCAAGGCTGTTGGTCCTGTGATGTCATTAACTGGCCCATTTGGCATTCCATTTGTTCATGTCATTGTTATGCAACAATAACTTGAGATATTGGAATGAAAATGGGTACAACTGTTCAAGGCTCAAATCTACGTTTCAGGCTTGATGGTGCTCCCTCCTACACACCTCTTTTCAAAGGGGACAAAGAAAATACAAAAGAAAATGCAATCCGATATCTTTTTGATATCAATTTTTATTGTAAATTTCAACAAAGCAAAAGATCATAAAAAAAGAAAAGGAGAAAAAATCTGATCTCTTACTAGAAGACTGGAAAATGAAAATTAGTGTGCATATTTAGGATGACATTCTACCTTTCAAGGATGAATGCCAGCTCAACATTCCCAACCATTTTTGAGGGGAGACAGGAAAGATGTGCCAGCTCCCTCTAACACAGAGCCATCAGACTAAATGTTGGTGTACACCCTCAATACAATATTCTGTGTTTCAGATACAACCCCAGCTTTTTAGCCCTGTATCTGTTTTAAAACTGGGGAGGAACAAATGCAAAATAGATTGTAATGTGGCATCTGAAGTGAGGCCTCAGGGACTCCGTGAGATTCAAGCTAGGAGCCCCAGTTCCCTGCTCCCTCTGCTAGGGCTCCTGGAGGAGGGAACTGCAGGTCATTCCAGCTGGGATTTTGCCACTGTAGCCTATGTTGCTCCTTGCCTGGGAAGTCAGGTGATGCTGCTGAGCCAATCTGGTACTGCTGAGAGAGATAATACTCATAGACCTGCTGACTTTCCTTATTCTTGGGGGAAGCCACCTGGTGGTCCTGCTGTAAGGATGGACAAATCTGTCCGTTTTATTTATTTACATAATTCAGTTCTTAATTTTGGTTTCTTTCAGTTTCTCTTATGTTTGATTGATCCTGTTTTCACATAAGCTTGAGATTATGATTTTTAAAGTTTGCACGAAAATTCATATGCATGTTCATGTATATTTCTTTGAATGTAGACATTGTGTATGCAGTCTTGCCTAACAAACACATTTTGCAAGCAATTTCTCTCAATATAATACATGTGTGTACATTACTTTCTCTAATATATGCATTTTTATGCATCTTTTGGATTGGAGAACTGCATTGCAAAATTCGTAAAAGTGCAAATTTAGAAGGATAACTTGTGTTTGGTTCGTGTATTCATTCAGTGGTGAGAAATAAGGTAAGTTTGTATTAAACTGAGTGGATTTCTCCCCCACCCCTACCTGCTGTACCACCAGGTCTCTGGCTTCTAGTCAACCTCCTGCTTGCTTCCAGCCTCCCTTCAGTTTGCTGCCTGCTTCCAAGCAACCTGCTCACCTTTGGCCGGAGGGCCTGTCAGCCTCTCACACACTCTGCTTCTCTAGCGCTCTCTTGCTTTTCATTTCATTTCATTTATTCTATGTATATATCGCCCCACAGCCAAAGCTCTCTGGGCAGTTTACAACGATCAAAAACCATTAAAATACATTATACAAACTTCAAAAACCCATTTGCTAACATATAGACAGACAGCACAGACGCACATATACCTAACACAATTTTAAACAATCAGCAACAAGGAAAGTCCAGGACCTGGTTGGTTGGTTTTTAATCATGACATGTTATTTTATTTTGAAACAAGGTTAACAAGATAAAGGAAAGAAGAAGCAGGAGGAGGAGGAGCAAAATAATAAATCACAATTACTAAAGAAACAAAGGAATTCACTAATTATAAATATAAGTAGGAGCTCAATTTCTAATGACAGTAAAATGCTAGTTCTACAGCATATGAAAGGAGTATGTGCAGGTGTATGCCATTTTGTGCGTTTGTGCGTAGTAATCAGAAAAAATATAGGCAACTGTACTTTGTTGGAACATCATCAAAAGTTTGAAGTGCTTCAGCAGAGAAAATGAATGGAAACCATGGTGCCTTAATATCATTCTTCAGGTTAGGATTCCTTGCTCACTGCACTTGCTGACTAAGTTTATACATACTCATTATCTCCCAAATTTTATTAATCCACTGCTCTTTAGTCGGTTGCTTTGGAGGCTTCCAGTTACAAGCTATACATAACTTTGCAGCTGTATGCAATTGCCTAAGGAGGCCTTTATGCAGGAATCCAGGATCACTGGGTTCAAAAAGATGAAGTACCACCTGATTAAAACCTCATATGCTGCCAAATGCCTGAGAGAAGGGTCTTAACCTGGCACCAAAAAGTTAACAATGTTGGGGCCAGGCGGGCCTCTTCAGGGAGATCGTTCCAGAATTCTTCACTGAGTAGGCCCTCTCCCTTTTGCCACCTTCTGAGCATTCCTTGGAGGAGGCACCTGGAGGAGGGCCTCAGATGCTGAGCATAGTGTACATGCTTTTGGTCAATCATTCCCATCTAGCATGGCTGATCCATGCATATTGGGAATTTCAGGTGCTAAAAGAGGGCTGTACATGCAGATCACATTGCAAGATCCCAGCATGCAGCACACAGAGCTGCATGCGTGGTTCCCATTGCTGGATTGGGACTGCATGCAGTACCAGACAGATGGTCAGCTGTGTGAGGACTGTCAGTGCCAACCACCTGAGTGGGGAATGGTCCCCCCGATGCATGCCTTTCCTACTCCTACTGCAACACGAGATCAGGGCTGTCAAAACTCTGCAGCAGGGCTGGTGGACTGAGACAGTTCTCTAAGGGTGCGGGGGGGGGGGGTTGTGAGAATGAGCAAAGACACAGAGAGAGAAAGATAAATGGTGATTTGGGAGTTTCCAGCAGGAGTTAGGGGTGCAACCTTGGGGTAGGAGGAACTGCACTGGGAAACTGCTGCATGATCTAGTATGCCTCTCTGCCTCCACTTATGTTCTGCTTCAAAGGTAGCTCCTCAGAAGATCAGTGGTGACAGATAACCTTTCCTCAATCACAGCTTGCTCACGCTAGTGCTGTTCCCGTCCCTGCACAGCCACACAGGAAAGTATAGGATGTGTTCTAACGTGTATTTTCAGATCACGCAAGTAGAGTCGAGTGAGGCCCATGTGAACTGAGCATGCACCTTTGACAATGTCCCCAAATCCTCTGCAGCATTCCAGGGTCCCTCAGCAGACATGTCAGTATGGAGCGGGTTGCTTGAAGGCGGAAGGTTTTCATGGCCACCCACCATCTTAGGCTATGTCTAGGCACAGCCTCACATGCTCACCATGACGGAAGTAGGAGATATGGCAACAAAACAGACAGCTCTCATCTCAATATTTTGTACTCCATCTCTCCAGGTACTCGAGGTGTCTACAACTGTTAAAATAATGAAAACCACGAAAGTTTATAAAACCATTTATAACAAAACAGTGAGATAGCCTGGTGATGTCACATTTCCTGGCTCCCAATTTGCCACCTTTTTATTGGCCTTGCTCCTCTGCCTTTGTCAGCATCCTGACATGCAGAAATGAAGCATGTGAAGCTTTTTCAACCCTTTATCTCCTGATGCTGGGAAAAGCTTCACCTTCTTGATTTCTGTGTATCGGGTTTGTTCTGCTTATTCTGTAGAACACCAAGGGCCTTCTGCATATCAGCTCCCTGTCCCCGGTTTTCCCCAAGCAGTGACCTGGCAAGTATTTAGTAATGGGTAAGGAAAACTGTTCAAGGCAGAACTAATTAAAGGCCTGTAAATAATGGAGATCAGATGGAGAACGAAAGCTCTCAAATATATGTGATCAGTAGAAATATGCAGACAGAGCTGACCAGTAAGATAAATTATCTCTTTCCAGGTCAGAATACTGCCAGGTAAAGTGTTGTATTTCTCACCTACCCACCCACCCAAAGGTGCAAAAAGGAAAATTGGTATCCTATTGGAAGTTCCAGCAACATCGCCGATTTCTATGTGAATGGGTCTATCTGCTCCCATAAATCTAACTGAAGGGCCACATTCTCTCATATGGACCTACCTGTATTCTGCAGTCAACACTGGAGGAACTGTCCCATGTTCCTCACCTTCAGAAGAGAAGGAAGTGGGGACTAGAAATCGGACTCTTTCAACTGTGGCACTCGGGACCACCTTCCTTTTCCCTTCCCTTCTTAACAATGTGTTTTAATTGTATTCTTAATCTGATTTTATTATTTGATTTAATTTCTGTTTTTAATTGGAATCTTACTACTGTTAGCTGTCTTGAGCACCTTTTTTGGCAGAAAGGTAGATAATAAAATTAATTAAATAAATAAATAAATAAATGGCAAGCAGACATGAAATATTACTATTGGGATATGGCAATGTAATGCTCAGTGATACTGGAAGTATTAATAGCCCCTCCATCACCAAAATAGCAAAAGATAAGTGGGGACTCAGGAAAGTCACAGCTGCTGATGCTCCTTTTGGTCATCTGATGGCACCAGAAAACCAATGGGCTGGAGTGTCCTGGGGAAACTGGTGCCTTGGAGGTCTTGGGGACTGGTGGTAGTTTTCACAGAGTCTCTGGGAACCCTCCTGCTGGCTCTTTGTGTTAGCTGCATTCACTTCCTTTCAGTCAACATAATTTGTTGACACCTGCACAACACCTGCACAGACTACTTAGAGCAGGGTTGGGCAATATGTGGCCTGCTGCTGCTGAAATGTGGTGGCGTGGCGGCAGCAGCAAATTTTTAAAAAAACATTAGCAGTTTTCTGCCGAAATTGAAATTAAATTTGTCCTTTTTAAGCTTCCATAGCAGTTTGTCAACAAATTTGGCATAAAATAACTTTTAAAAAAAAAATTGTTTGCTGCCACCCCCATGCTACTAAATTTCAGCGACAGGACAGCAGCAGCAGGAGTGCAAAGCATGTGGGTGTCGGGGGGGGGGGGAATTGGCTTCCATGCTGCTTGAAGTTGCCCACCCCTGAGCTAGAGGAAACAGTGTGGAGAAAGTAGTTCAACTTCCCCCACCTGCTCCAGAGTTCTGATCCACACTGGGAGACCCAGTGGCTGCATTTAGGCTTAAAAGGGCAGGGGATCTGATCATGCCTCTCTCACCAACTTGTTTAGTTGTGCCCTAAGCTTGTTGGCTGTGATGGGCAGCTCCTGCTTCAGATCTGATCTCTGCTGTGAATTGCCTAGGTTCCCTTAGGCAAGCCACTGTCTCTCAGCACCATCTGTGATATGGTGATAATAGTGGCCTACTTTACAAGGTTGTTGTAAGGATTAATGAGATACGTGCTTGAACATTTAAGAAAGCTATATAAATATTAAGTGTAATTACTGAAGTGCTCAGAGACAGTGTCAAATAGGTGTCCTAATCACAAATTCACTGTAAGTTAGTTGCTAAAATCTGCTCTTTTCCAAAAGAGCTTGTCTTGTACAAACTGCAGCTCTTTCATATAGCAGACACATGCACTCAACTGTCTCTTCCTTTGGGGGTGGGTGGAGAAGAAGATAAGAGTACTGTCATATTTTATCCAGGCAGAATGATGATGAAGGAGAAAACAATTGCTGCGCAGCTTTTTGCCACCTCCGCTTTTGCGTTCCCGAAACTTGACACCTCCAGTACATTTTTCTGTTTTGTTTTGTTCCAGAGTGCTTAGGCTTCAGATGAAGGTGTCTTGACATTCACATTCATTATGTGAATGAACTGTGAAAATAGCTCAGCTCAACTCTCTTTCGCTCTCTTTGTGATATTAAACCCACAGCTGCATTTTGGCATAAAACTGCTGCCATTCTTTTCCTCTGATCAGAAGCCTGTAGATCATCCCACACAGCCCGAGGGGTAGCCTGAGAGAAAAACAGGGTATTTTTAAAAAAACAAAATAGCCGTTTCATGTTGAAAAATAGAATTCCAAGTCACTTCCTTCAAACTTGCACTTCTCCAATAGGCCACAGGTCTCCTGTAGGGGGAAGGCCACTCCAGAGCATTCCCATCATTTAGCACAGTAGAATCATATCATGGGAACCAGACCGGCTCCATTTGGCACCAGCTGGAGAATGTCTGTAAATAAAAGCATCAGTTTCCTTCATGTGGCAAAGAAACATTCGCTTTGGGGCAGATGTGGTTGGGAACTTGTTTTGCCCTGCTATATTCTTGACTTTTGGTGCCAGCTTTTAAATGCAAACGCTGAAGGTTGTTTTAGACAGACAGTGCAAGCAGTGGTAATTATTCCATTTCTCAGTTTATCGCTCCACGTAGCAGAGGTCTCTAGGGATGAGACTGCAGAGGAAATAAAGAGAGGAAAGATGAGAAAATCGGAGGAGAAGGGAATCGGGTAACTTTACCTCAGTGGAATAGGACATTTTGGGAATATCGGAACTGGAAGTGACCTGTGGAAATCAAACATATCTATTCAGATTTGTAGAGGTCCAGTTTAAAAATTGTATACAGGCTCCTAAAAAGCTAGTGCTGATACTGAGGCATGTGAAATATTTTTATAGTCCTGTTCCTCCATGCATGAGCCCCCACTACAGATTAATCTGTATAAACCTGAAGCAAATAAGGTGCACAACACCATATTGTTTGTCCATCCAGTAACTCCAGATAACTTGAGTAAGTGAGCCAAGCTACAAATTCTACTGCTGAAGGCTCCATCAGAGACTTAGGTACACCTGCTGACTTCACTTTCCCAGTAAGCCATGGCACTATGGGAAGTTGATCTAATATTTATGTCTTTATTTATATGCATATTTTCTACTATTGTACCCAGAATGGCTTACAGAATAAGTATAAAAACACTACTAATATAAAATACAAATAACACAGATTGCCAAAACATATATTAGAACCAGCAGAAAGAAAACCAATCACAATAGTGTGATCCTATGCATTACTCCAAAGTAATTCTTACTGAGATCAATGAGGCTTACTTTCAGGTAAGTGGGTATAGGATTGCATCTCCAAAGATTTTACACATTAAGAACTAGCAACAGTCAAAGTAAAAGATGTTAGATGATAAAAGCCCTTTGAAAAAAATGTGTATTCAGATTCTGATGAAAAAGACACAGAGAAGGAGCCTGACAGATTTCATTGGGAAGAGCATTCTAGAGCTGGAGTGCCACCATGGAAAAGTCCCTGTTTCTCATGCTCACCAAAGAAATATCTAGAGTTAATACCAAGAGCACAACAGCAGGTTTATGTGGGAGTAAGTAGCCTCTAATGTAATGTGGTCCTAAGCCATCTACAGCTTGAAAGAGTGGCACTAGCACCTTGAATTGGACGCCGAAGCAAATTGATGCAATTCGAAAATAAGACTCATTTGATTTTTTGTTCTGGGTCAAATTTATCCCATCCAGAATTTAGACTGATCCAATCACATTTTTTGAGTATTTGTCCTGCTTCCCAGAGGCCAGCTCTGTCTTAATGGAAATGTATCTGGGTTAACAGATGTTTATGTTTATTGCATTGGGGGTGGGGGTTCTTGTCATTCTCCCCAATGCTGTTAAAAGTGGGCACCACTATAACGTTTTTTGTTTGTTCTTTTAAAAAAGCATCTTAGATGTGGAAAACATTGAAAGCTTGACATTTGTGGCCAGCACAATTATTTCTGGACTTTAGACACATTCTATCACCCACCTGCTCAATTCTATCAGAAGAGATGGAAAGGAAGCATATAAACAGGGGAGGAGAAGACGTGTGAGGACAAAGGTGGGCGTAAATTGAAAGCAATGGAAACAAGAAAAAAAGAAACAAGAAAGTGCAAGAGAGAAAGAAACCATAAGCAAGCCAAGAACGAACAACCCCTGGGCTCTGAAGAGCATATGATGTATGTTTATTCTTACCACAAACCAGAAGTATGTTCCCGTTTGAAATGGTTGAATCCACAGCTGTTTTAAAATCCCTCGGTACTTCTGAGACAAATGATTCAAGTCAGACTGTGCTAACAGGGTCAGCTCGAGAGCCAAGAGAGAGCTGTGACTGATGCCGAATCACGGCAATTCCATCCCTTTTCACATCAATCACTGCTCAGTGGAAATCCTGGGGGACCGTCAGACTCTCGTACAATACTGTTTACATTAGAAGATGATGTAAAGCTCCTCCTGAGATCCTCTACGACTGCTGCCGGATTATAATCCGGGCTAACCAGACAGGCACAGGTTATTATTACAGCTGTGGGAGAGTGCTGGAAGGGACCAGGGAACAGCTTCCTCAATCCACATTTGTGAAAGGACAAGCGCTGATGTTCTGTAAAACCGGCCCATTGTGTCATCTCTGCGGAGCAAACATTATCTCTTCATTCCAATTACTATGAAACACCTCAGGGGCGAGTGGATGCCCCAAACGCTCTGTACAGTAGCTGCTCCCAAAGTTGCTGCAGCTGCTAAAAGAGCTTGAATGCATTTCTTCACAGTAGCCATTTTAATTCACTTCAAAAGGGGTTCACTGTCAGTAAAATAATATTTTTGCTCTCTGATTCATGCCCTAAGGTGATAAACTTGCCCTAAATGCCAGAGCTAATCTATCACAGGATGTTTTCTCTTTTTTCCCTCCTCCTCCACACCCACCCCTCCACCAGCACTTTGATGACAACCTCCACTAGAAAGGCAAATAAAGATTTTCAAGGTCTGTACATGGCGTTTGAAGGATCAAATTAGGATTTTATAACAACAACAGCAACAGCAACAATAACAACATATTGTACTTCCTTAGTGGGTAGATTCAGCTGTTAAAAGAAAACAATGCTCCGGTTAAATCTTGATTGGCAGATCTCAAAGATTGTATGGTCTACCATATCAGAACTACTCTGTCCTCAATACAGTACTTCCAATTCACTTGTTAAATTCTCACTTATTTTGCTATGAAATAGTTATCTGTCAAGTTCTTTATCCTTCAGGTGTTCTTCAAGTGCGCATGTTTCAAATTTCACTTCCTCTGGCAACTTTACTGCAGCTTACTTAATGGTTAGGGAGAGCTTGTAGGCTGCAGGTAACAGCCACCCTGGGTTTACTGTAGGTTTTGTCTTTTTCCTGTGGATTATTTGGAGAATTGAGAAAAAATATTATTTTATTGAAAATCTACTTGTTTTGTACTTTATTTTGACATCCATGAACATGAAAAGTGTCCTAAAAAGCATCTATACCTGGTAGAGGTAGCAGTCTGAAAGCATGCTATAGATTAGTAGTTTAGATACCCCCAAACCATAATTTCAACACACATGATCACAACCATCCATACAGTGGTGAGAAAAAGTCTGTGAACCCCTTAGGATTATCACATATTTCCAACCTAAAATGTTATTAGATCTTAATCTAATCTCATAATCTTAAATAAAGAACACCAGATAACCTGATTAAACAAATGACACTCAAACATTATGCTTTTTCAACAGTTATTTATCCACAACTGATTCAGCATTCAATATCCATGTGTGAAAATGTGAACCTTTAGATGTACTGCACAACATGTAGCCACCTTGAGTTCCATGATGGAAGAAAGGTGGGATATACATATGTACTTACGTACGTACGTACATACATACATACATAAATGCAGTACCTGTTGGCACCCGGTTAAGCAGCAAAGACTTCAAGTAAGCATTTCCTGTAACTGTTGGTCAGTTTCTCACATTGGGTTTGAGGAATTTTGGCCCATTCCTCCTTAAAGAACTGCTTCAACTCAGTGACATTTGAGGGCTTCCTTGCATGAACAGCTCGCTGCAGGTCATACAAAAGCATTTCAATGGGCTTTAGGTCCAGACTTTGACTAGGCCATTCTAAAACATGGAATTTCTTCTTCTGCAGCCATTCTTTTGTAGATCTGCTTGTATGTTTAGGATCACTGTCTAGTTGCATGACCCACTTTTGGTTCAGGTTCAGCTCACAGACAGATGGCCTGACATTCTCCTCTAGAATCTTCTGATAAACTGCAGAATAGATGGCTGTGTTAATGATGGCAAGCTGTCCAGGTCCCGAGGCAGAAAAGCAGACTGAAACCATCACATCCCCACCAACATGCTTGATGGTTGGGATGAGGTTCTTCTGTTCAAACTCAGTGTTTGTTTTTCATCAAACATAATGTTTCTCATTGAGGCCAAAAAGTTCTATCTTTGACTCGTCTGCCCAGAGAACATTGTTCCAGAAGTCTTGGGGATCATCTGTGTGATCTTCAGTGAACTTCAGACAGTCAGTGATGTTCTTTTTAGAGAGCAGTGGTTTCCTCCTGGCTATCCTCCCATGAACACCATTCTTGTTCAGTCTTTTTTTGATTGTTGAGTTATGAACACTCACGTTAGCCATGGTGAAAGTGGCCTGCAGATCCTTGGATGTTACTCTGGGGTTCTTTTTTACTCGCTGGATGATGCACCAGTTTGTTTTTGGAGACATTTTGGTAGGATGACCAGTCCTGGATAGAGTGACCTCAGTCTTGAACCTTCACCGTTTGTAGACTATTTTTTGTGTTTTTACTGTTTGTAACATGTTTCTCGCCACTGTATATATCAACCTCTACCAAGAGATCAGCCCACACAATATTATGAGCACAGTGTGCTACAGGCATTGAGAAGGAACAAGCAAATTCAAACAACTTCAGATTCCTCAATCAGTTGAGCCCTCGGGCTCAATCAGGTGCTGGAAGAGAAGCAAGGAGGGAAAACAAACCCAGATTCACAAGTCAGTGTGGTCTGGGGTATAAATTCCATTATGATTCCAAGACCATCAGTGCAACACTGAATGCTTCTTATCTCCTGCTCCTTGTCCTCCATTATCTTCAGTCTGTTGAGGTCAGCTCCCTGTGCTAATAGAATCAATTGTGAGCAGTCAACTTGAAGGATAAGGCTATCAATTGCTACTAGTCATGTAGGCTATATATTACCATCAGTACCAGAAGCAGTATGTCTTGTATCCCAGTTGGTGGGAAACACGAGCAGGAGGCATTACATTCATGACCTACTTATGGGCTTCCCAGAGGCAGCTGGTTGGTCAGTGTGGGAATAGAAAGTTGGACTAGATAGGCCTTTAGTCTGATCCAGCATGGTGGTTCTTCTGTTCTGCTATTCAGTATACATTACACTGGCTTTTCCTAGGAACCCTCTGTTAAGTTGCATGTCATCCAAGCACGTGGGAAGGACAATGAGCTTTTCTATATGAGTCTGTTGTATCTAGCATGGTGGTTCTTCTGTTTTGTTGCAGAACTAAGATCCAAGATCCAAGCTCTATGCAAAATGCTTTACTTTTCCTGCTTTTCTGCTGCATAACTTCTAGGTGACACTGTGCTATAGCAAAATAACAAAATTACACAAGTAGAAAAATACCTTTTCTTTCGCTTTCAGAAGTAATGCTCCATTTTCCCTGTTCTAAACCCCCCCCCCGGGGGGGGGGGAAGCAGAAGTGAAACTGGAGGGTCACAATGTTGTCTAAAGAACCATGAGTAAAGAATAACAAGCCCACAATAAATGCCTCATGTAGAAAAGCTCAATAGCTCAGTGGCAGAGCACATGTTTTTCCTGTTCAGTCCCTGGCATCTTCGGTTAAAAGGAGGCTTAGGCAGCAGGTGTTGAGAAAGGCCTCTGCTTGAGCCCCTGGGGAGCCGCTGCAAGTTAGAGTAGATAACAACGATGGGCTAGATGGTCAAATAATCTACTCTGGCATAAGACAGTTTCCTATGCTTCTTAGAGATTACTATTTCATAGTGCAAAAGAAAAAGGTGCCAACTTGTCTCACCTTGCCATTTACAGCATCTCAGGATTAACTAATGTCTGCAGGTTTCTGAAGACCTTGTTTTATGGCACAATTTTCAGGTGCAGAGCTCCACAGTAGCAGTTAAAGCACACTTACAAGTATTTTCATTTGCTTCACTTATAAACATCCAGGAAAAACAATCTGAGATGCTGAATTGCCTTAATTGCCCAGCAGTGGCAGAAGGTGAGTTGGCAGCATTATCTTCATCCCACACAGACTGAATCTTCACCTCACCATATGTCTGCTCAGACATTTGCTTGTCACCTGAACAAACTGCACAGCAGCTTGGAAACTCCATAAAAACAGCACTCAGTTTCCTAGAGGTGTGTAGTTAGAATGCCTTTTCCCCCAGCCAGGTCTTGCTGAAGAATCAAAGAATGAACACACACACACAGCAAGCATTATTGTTTTCGTCTCCTGACCTTTTATCTGTTATCTGTCCACCAGGATCCTCTGCTCAAAACCCTTTAACAAGAATTGCAGGTATCCATGGGCGTATCAGCTGTCTTGTGGGAAAAGTCCTATTCATTTAAATGCATCTTTTGCAGAGAAATTCCTAATCAATTATTCTCAATGGCATGAACAGCACCAGCGCCATGGGGCTGCTGTTTGAGGCAAACAAATCTAATACACCAATCTATGGGTTCCCAGATCTAATTTCATGGTTCTTTAAATACAAGTGTAGATCCATATTAAACACACTTTATATATGAATGGGACAGACAGGAAACAGCAATCATGGCTGTCCCCATTATGTCTAGTTTTAACTTCATCCTCCCTTTTCCTAAACTAAATAGACCGCACTGCTCATGAGGTAAATTCTCCACTTATCCAATTTATACAGTATACAGAATGTGATGGTGGAAGATGGAACAAATCTGGGCTGTCCTATTTCAGATTGGGGAAGAAAGTAAGTATTTTTGAAGGTTCCTCTATGTAAGAACAAACAAAACTTGCACGAAGTAAACTAGCACATCTGAAAGAAAGGTTTAGAATAGCCGCTTCCATGATTTGGTAGCTTACTATGTGCAGGGAGGGGTGTGTGGAGGCTGTGGAAAGCCTCCCTGTGGAGGCTTTCTTCTCACACACAGCAATTCCATAAGATTACACCCTAACAGTCTTAAAATTTGCCCATCCCTAAAAGTCACCAAATATTTCTCCACTTTCATGGGGGGAAGGAGGGAAACAAAAACAAAAAGCAAAACATGGTGTTAATGGTGTAGAGAGGTGGGTAATGCAAGGGGGAGGAACCATCTTCAACTCCTCAATGCATATAGTTCTAAGAAAATATCTTCCAGATACTTTGACATTTATCTTTCCTCCCTCTTTTCATATAAGCCATTCATTCATGACCTGCAAGTTCTAAGATGTTTTTCTCCCACTGATCCTGATGACTTTCCACTGTTGCCTTGTAGAACCAGGCTCTCTGTTCTTCAGACCTGACCCCATTTAAAGGGAGGTACCCTATAATACGCAAGAATAATGGAATAGTTTAGGATTTAATATTGAAAATCTTCAGAATAGCTGCTGCTAGAATACAAGCAGAAAATGAGATCTGGAGTCCAATTGTATGTTACCGAATATGAGAATATCATCTACATTGTATTTAATTTTTTTTTTTTTACAATGGATACATGTGGTATGTAATAGATTAAATAATACTTTCAGCAGAACTATATCTATATATCTCTATATATAACTATATATAACTCTCTCTATATATAACCGATGGCCTTGCAGGCCCCTTCCAACCCTACTATTCTATGATCCTTATGTAAAAGTACTACAATTCTGTTTTCCATAATTTTGTAACATGTCGTGTTCCTTGCAACAACACCACAAATTGTTCATATTGTAAGAAAAATAATAATACAAAATATTTTTAACAGAATAATTGTAGATGCTACTGGGCCTTCTTTATGGTAAAGTTGGGGGAAGAGAACCAATATAAGTCAGTCCAGTAGCTGGTATATATAGCTTTTTAAAATGCAGATCTACCAGGTATGTGGCAAAGTTTAGGGGATCTTTTTAAGACAAAGAAAACTTTTTCTTTTTGAATGTAAGCTCATCTCATCCGAGGCATTGCAGAGGCCTGGCTGGGCGTTCAAGTGTTTTACTGGGCCCGCCCTAAATTAGAACATCAAGACAAAAGCAGACATCTGAATAAGAACAGAGTCTTTTCAACACCTCCTCTCAGTAAACTGAATAGTAGATAAAAAGGGGCCTGAGGAGAGTTCGGAGTCCATTATTTATCTATCCCCAGGGGCCCTTCCCCCATTCTGTGGTTCTATAGACTGGGCCAGATTGGGCTTTTAAATCTCAGACTGCAGGAGGGCAGAGCTGCACTGCCACAAGAGGAGAGCCGGGAGCAGTTGTGCTTCCAAAAGCATTTTATAGGCTGAAGCAGCTTGCTCCTTTTTCTGCGGCCCATTGTGAATGGGGCCCAGGCCATAAGGCTTCAGCACTGCTTCTCAGCTATCCCGGTTGCCTTGGCAACGGGGCTCCTGGGTAAGCTGTGTGATATCTGTCTGCCACCGTGTATATCCACCCCACAGATGATGGTGGTCAGGCTACGTTACAGTGCCCAATAGAGCCTAATCGATAGTTGAGATATGCTGTCTCTAATAAAGGTCTTCAGAAGGTAGGTGAAGTTGTCACCTACCAATCTGAATACATTCACCCATGCACTGTATCCCCTCCCCATGTGTGCAGTCCCAGGTGAGAAGTAAAAATGGGAAGTTTTAAAGGAAAAGAGTACATGATAACAGTTTTGTTCCCAAGAAGACTGTGTTCAGTGAACTCATACTGGGATATGTGTTCGTTGTGTACGTTACAGACTCCTTATAAGGGAGTTGTAATATGAGTTTCATTATCATGGCTTTCCCCAAAGAAACTACTAGGAATTGTAGTTTGGTGAATGAGCTTAAGTCCCTATTTCCCTCCCCCCCCCTTCAAAATACTACAGCTCCCAAGGTTTCCTGAGGAGAGGAAATGACTACTAAACCAATATTTGTGTGGAAATGTCCCCAGAGTTCTTCTTGGTTCTGTTTCCTCCAGTGCAAATAGCCACACTCTCTTTGATGGACAGCAGCATGCTGAGAAAGTGAAGAGCAATCCCTAATCCTGCAGTCTTCACATGAACAAATAGTAAAGTAATAGGGATATGTGTTTTTAAAGTACATTTGTTAAAACTGAAATAATTGTTCATGTCATCATAGTCTCTGTTTCTATAACTTACAGCTAAATGTCAATTTTGAAATAATCCCATTGGGAAACAAAAGAAGAAACTAAATGAATGCTGCTGCAATTTTTGGTCTTCACTGGATATGAACACAGAAAGCAGGAAGCAAAGGTCTGGTAATAAATGTGATTGCCCCAGAATGCCTGGTCATGTGCACTAGCTCGAGATTCTCCTCGTCCTGAGCTTTGGGGAAATATGCAGTGCATATAATGTCTGTATGTGTCTATTCACTTTTTGAATTTTCACTCCTTCTTGCTGCTGTTAAGGTATAAACTTGAACACTCCAATCTTTTGAAAACCCTTCTCTGCAGTAGCAAAGATACTATATCAAACTGGGTGGGAAGTAACATTCAGCAAGCGCCAAAGACCAGCTTAAATTCTGGAAAGTGGTCTATTTTAGAAGTGTTTTAAAGATTATTGTCTATTCTTTTTTCTTTTTGGTATTTCATTGGAATTCAACTGGGAGGCTAGAAATTCATTTTAAACTGAGGTAGCATAATTTTCAAATACATGTTCCTTCCTTCTTCTTACCCCAATGCGCTGGTCACAGTTTGAACTGGCTCTTTCTTAGGAACTCAGAGTCAACAACACATTATGCTAATCACACAGCGTATAGCTGAAGGTTAGCTTTTTCTTTACTCTAGCATAAGTGCCCATGGCCCCAATTTGGATCAAGACCACCATGCGCAAGGAGCACCATGCTCTCCCTTCCCCGTTTCCATTTATGCCAATGGAGACTTTCCCCCCCTTTTTTTAACCCCTTTTTTTAACCCCTTTTTTTAATGGTGAGCAAGGGAAGGTTTAATCCTTCCCTCCCAGTATGCAGTGATGCCGGACTGAATCAGGGGGGCGTGCTTTTACACTAGAGGAAAGGAAACCCTTACCTTTAATTACACATTACGCAGTTAGTGTAATGTGTAGTTTGGTGCTCACAAACGAATATGGGAGGAGAAATGAAACTTCATAGCAGTGGCATGCATGTTAGAGTCGGTGCTAAGCCGTTGTATAGCACCACCAGTGCACACTGGGAACACGTCTAGCCCACTTTGAGAGCCTATTCACACAACTGTGCAGTCCTTTGGAAAAGCATGGGGAAATGTGCACATTTTGGCTCCCAACTTATGGGGAACCTGCTGGGTGCACCTGCCATCAGCAGAATATTCAGATTTTGGCACACTGCCAAAAGTGATGCCTACAGTGGTATCTGGCATCAGATGCATACAATCAGCCACATGTAGTCTTTCCCAGCAGCTACTACCCACCCAGATGGTCATGTAAACAGGCCCTAATGCAAGACTCAAATGGAGTTGAAAGCATATTTACACAAAGCATCACATGTCTGGAAAAAAGTAGGACAGACTGGGATATTAATCTGCAGTTTTAAGCTATCTGTGAACAAGTTAAACATTCTTCAGGTTCCCAGCGCAAGTGATAACATTTGAATAGTTTTCTACGCATTAAGTGGGCTTAGATATAAACCCTGTAGACTTTTTTTCTAATTAGTAGTGACAGGTATAGCCAACGTGATTCAGGTATGTATATTTTTTTCCTCAGGGAGTGACTAATATTACAAATCCAGATTTTTGAACATTTATATTCTAGAATTATAAAAGCCTACCTCAAAAGCCCCAAGCACCAGACATATGCTGTTAGTATTAATTTTGATTGGCATCTGAAGGATCTCTCATTCTTGGTTGTTTTTATGGAAGATCTACTACCACAGGAATGTTATTAGTATGTAGTGATGTGTTAGTATATGCTATCAAAGTTATACAGTGGTATAATAAAAAGAAGGCAACAAAAATAATACAATAATTACAGTATTTACTGGCTTCCCAGAGTTCCTTAGCTGTAACCTTCCACAAATTTGAACAGGAATAAGTTCCCGGTTGATAGATGAAGGAATTCAAGCCTTCTATACTTGGGGATCAGTCACACCTCCACAGGAAGTATGTTTCAGAGTTTGGGAGCAACACAGGAGAAAGCCCTTTCCCATGTGTCCAACCAATGGGCCTCTGCAAATGAGGATATCTTCAAAAGGGCCTCTCCTGCTGATCTTAATAACAGCATATTCATACTGAGAAAGGTGGTTCCTCAAACAGCCAGGCTCTGAGCTGTTTAGAGTGTTATAACACCAACACCTCGAACTGAACCCAGAAAACAATTGGCAACCCGTTTATCACAAAAACAAAAACAGAATATACCTGAGCAACATTGAAATTGAAATTTTTGTTGTTGTTCAGTCATTAAGTCATGTCCGACTCTTCGTGACCCCATGGACCATAGCATGCCAGGCCTTCCTGTCCCCCGCTCTCTCCCGGAGTGTGCTCAAATTCATATTCATTGCATCGGTAGGGATGGCAGAGAATTCCGCCATGGATCTCGGTGAGGAACGGCCTGCCACCCCTCTGCCCCCCCGCAGATCCCCCCTGGGACGAGACTTACCTGGGGCGGATGTTCTGGGTGGCAGCAGCTGCGGCAGCGGCCGGTCTTCCGACCGGCTGCCACCACTGCCATTTGCAATGTTAAACAAACCAAAAAGAGACATGATAGGCTATGTAAAGATTTACGTAGCCTATCATGGCTAGGTTAAAAAAAAAACAGCAACGACGTGATAGGCTACGTAAATCTTTATGTAGCCTATCATGTCTGACTTTTTAAAAAAAACACGCGCGTACGCAAATGGCAGCAGCTATGGCCGCCGCCATTTGCGTTCCTTATTTTGGCCCATCTTAGTCTACGTAAATATTTACATAGACTAAGACAGCGAAAATGAAACGCAAATAGCGTTTTGTTTTGTTTTTAAGTCAGACGTGATAGGCTATGTAAAGATTTATGTAGCCTATCATGGCTGACTACAGGGACGCAAACAGCGGCGGCTACGGCCACCGCCATTTGCGTCCCTGCTAGCCAGCGGCTGGATGTCTGGCTGCTGGCGGAGCTGGCCGGCGGCTCCGCGGAATCCCCGCAGAGCGGAGCCGGTCGGCCAGGATTCCGGGGGGAGGGACGGAGCGCCTCCCCCCTCACAGCGGAACCTGGCAGAGCCAGGTAAGGCCAATTTCGTACATCCCTATGCATCGGTGATGCTATCTAGCCATCTCATCCTCTGCCGTCCCCTTCTCCTTTTGCCTTCAGTCTTTCCCAGCATCAGGGTCTTTTCCAGAGAGTTTTCTCTTTGCATTAGGTGGCCAAAATATTTGAGCTTCAGCTTCAGTATCTGTCCTTCCAATGAGCAGTCAGGGTTGATATCCTTTAGGATTGACTGATTTGACCTCCTTGCAGTCCAGGGGACTCGTAAGAGTTTTCTCCAGCACCACAGTTCGAAGGCATCAATTTTCGGCACTCAGCCTTCCTTATAGTCCAGCTCTCACAGCCATACGTTGCTAATGGGAAAACCATAGCTTTGATTATACGAATCTTTGTCAGCAAGGTGATGTCTCTGCTTCTTACTATGCTGTCTAGGTTTGCCATAGCTTTCCTCCCAAGGAGCAAGCGTCTTTTAATTTCATGGCTACAGTCACCGTCTGCAGTGATCTTGGAGCCCAAGAAAATAAAATCTGTCACTGCTTCCATCTCTTCCCCTTCCATATGCCAGGAAGTGATGGGGCCAGATGCCATGATCTGAGTTTTGTTAATGTTGAGTTTCAAACCAGCTTCTGTACTCTCCACTTTCACCCTCAACAAGAGGCTCTTTAGATCCTCTTTGCTTTCTGCCATTAGGGTGGTATCATCTGCATATCGGAGGTTGTTGATAATTCTCCCGGCAATCTTAATTCCGACCTGGGATTCATCCAACCCGGCGTTTCTCATGATGTACTCTGCATATAAATTAAATAAGCAGGGTGACAATATGCAGCCTTGTCGTACTCCTTTCCCAATTTTGAACCAATCGGTTGTTTCATGTCTCGTTCTTACTGTTGCTTCTTGTCCCTCGTACAGGTTTCTCAGGAGACAAGTAAGGTGGTCTGGTACTCCCATCTCTTGAAGAATTTGCCACAGTTTGTTGTGATCCACACAATCAAAGGCTTTAGCATAGTCAATGAAGCAGAAATAGACATTTTTCTGGAATTCTCTTGCTTTCTCCATGGTCCAGCGAATGTTGGCGATTTGATCTCTAGTTCCTCTGCCTCTTCGGAACCCAGCTTGTACGTCCGGTGGTTCTCGGTTCACATGCTGCTGAAGCCTAGCTTGTAGGATTTTGAGCATCACCTTGATTTTTTTGAGATCACCTGTCCGTCTTGGGTGGCTCTACACGGCATAGCTTATGGCTTCACTGAGTTACGCAAGCCCCTTCGCCACAACAAGGCAGTGATCCATGAAGGGGTGAAATTGAAATAGGAGCTACAGAGAGGTTTCGGGATGGAGAGAAGGATTAAGATACACAGAGTGGCATGCAGGGCTTTTAGAAGGGAGAAGGAGGAGAAAAGGCTGTTCCAAATAAGGAGATGGGTCGGCACATGAGGGATCTAATTGGGAAGGCAACAGAGTCCTCAGTCCAGATAACTAGACCAGTGGAGCCATGGGTAAACCTTCAAGTTAGTAGGGAGAAGGAAGGAAAGATTAAAGAAAGAAAAGATCTGAACTACAAATATTACCTATTCTAAGCGAGGCAATAAAAGAGGACTTTACCTTTGATGTCTGCTGTGATCTGGGAGTTTGCTTTGTGGATCAGAACACCAGAATAATAGGGATTGTTCTTAAAATATTATGGATCACTAAGAATCCTGACCCTGAAGGTACAGGGGACTGAAGGATTGTAATGCCTTGTTTGATTCTCTGGAGCCCGAACTCTTGGAATACAAAAATAATAAAAATGGAGCTGGAGGGGGAAGGAAAACTAGGAAAGGCCAGGTGGAGGATGGTGGGGAGGCTGACTATGGGAGATCAACTACCTCAAGTGGGTAGCACAAGCTGCTGGGTAACACAAACTGAACTTTTACTGGAAGGAATTCCTTTTTAAGGCCGTGGTTTAGGAAAGGGTTTTCCCCTTAAGAACAAAAGAAGGTCAAGGTGGTATCTAGGGTGCCAGTGCACATGCCATGAGTGGTAAGTGCAAAAGTGCAGAGTGCAAAGGAGGAAGTCCATGTACAAATGTTGGTGCAGGCCTCTAAAGTTTTAACAAATATTAACGAGTGTTAATCGGTTTACCAGCAGTGGCAGTGCTTTGGCATGGAGCTTTCCCTCTTTAGGGCCCTAGATTATCAATCAGAATTATGCCTGGGATGCTTGATTGGGTTAGAGACTGGGCAGAAGGAAGCCTTTGCATAGTCTGGAGTGGGAACCCTACCTGTTGTCCTGTGCCCTTGTGGATCTGCTTTATTGCCCAGTATGTCCAAGCTTTTACTTGACATACCATGCCCAGGAAATGTGGAAATTTCTAGATTTACCTGGGAGTGTGTGCTATTGAACTTACTATACGATTGTATTGTAAAGCTTTTAGATACTGGAATAGAAAACCTGGAAGGCAGGCAATAGTTGTAGACCTGCCATTATCAATCCAGATTAGTTACCCTTTCATAGGCTGAAATTTCAGTTGTGCTCCTGATGCTTTTGAATTAGTGGAAGCCTACAGTAAATAATAAGTTAAAAGGGAGGTGTAGGCCTCCAGAAAAAGGAGGTCAGAGAATTAAGATAAATATTACTAGATTTCGGTCTGTTATAGGCCAAATGTGGTGTCAGATGTAGCACAACAGAAACTGAGGGGAAGAGTTGTAGCTTTGTGGTACAGCACATGTTATGCATGAAAAATTTCCAGGTTCAGTCCCTTGGCATCTCCAGGGAGAGCAAGGAAAGACTTCTCTATGAAACTTTGGAGAGCCGCTGTTAGTTAGTGTAGACAGTACTGAACTGGAAGGACCAGTGGTATAAGGCAGCTTCATATGTTTCTTAGGGTTCAATCCTATGCATGGCTGGTTGGGGAATGCTGGGGCTTGTAGGACTTTTTTTCTGTCTAAACATGCACTGGATTGTGCCTTAAATGCTCTAAAGCCCTCTACACAGAACATCACTATGGATGAAGCTATATTTAAGTCTGAGCTGACAGTGATTTCCACAAGTGTGGCAAGTAAAATACTGTTGCTCTGACTTTTAGCTCAGTTATTCTGTATTTTTATTGTATGTATCCATTTCTGTTAGGCTATAAGCCACATTGGGAGCTTGTGTAGCTGAAAGGTGGAAAATACATTTCAAAATAAATAAATAAATAAAATTGAGCCACTGTATTCACATGAATTGCTATGGTCATCCTATTAGTTCTTCATGGGAACCCTCCACATATAGGGTTTTAAGTTCTAGACTGAAGTGGACTAGGGAGAGAGAGACATTTGGCTGCAAAAATACAGCCTTAAATGTTCGATTCGGCACAAATAATTGCTAGGTTTGCCAAGATTGGTACAAACAGTTTTGAGGGAGGAAGAAGAGGGGGGGGAGAGCATTTACTCATGTTGCAACCGTTAGTTGCCATTAGCAGTTAACCAGGTGTAGGCTGTGTGAATATTTTAAGTCTAATTTAATTTAGCACTTGCATGAGGTGTATGCTATTTATAAGCAAGCAACACCAAATGCTTCGCCGGGACGTGTAGCAGGTGGGAGCCAATTTAGCTCCGAGTCAGTGCACGCTGTGCATAATTCAGAGTTTTGTCTCATTGCCTTGCAAGGCAAAGCTGGGAGACCTGTGTGTGCATCTGTTGGGCAGAGACAAACAGCCTGACTTGTGAAAAGAACGGATCAAAAGCCATCTAACTGAGTGAATATACCTATGAAAAAGTGGTGGGAATGTCACCCCTCATCTTTGTTACATAGTGCATTGGTTTGTCTTCCCTGGTATTTACATGAGAAAAGCAGAAGTGGTTTATATTCCTGCTGGATGTCTCTTCCTTGTTGAGAACAGATTCTGGTACATTCCCTGGGACACAAAGAACTGGCTTCTCATGGACTGTGGAGAGAACCTTGGAGTGCAATAACTGATGTTCTGTGCTCTGTGAGAGATGAAGGCTGTGTCTGGGGATGGAGCTGTAGCTTCTGGCCTTAGTGCAGAGCAGTGTCTAGACACTGTGACTTTTATTAGCTCTAATTCAAGTTGGAGTCATTCATGGCTCCAGCAGAGTAACCAAAGTAACAAAATAGAATAGGAGACAGGGACACAAGGATGATAGGTTTAGACTGGAGGATTCACGCCCACTGAAATCTTCTCAGTGGGAGACAGAGCCAGTACCATTGAGAAAGGGGTAATAATTAGATTATAAACAGAACAGGAGAGCAGTTGGTATTGGAGAAAAAAGTCAGCTCATTCAGAAAAGTCAAATGACTTTTGCAGGGACAGGTTCTAAAAAAACAGCGAGAAGATCTGGTTGACAAATACAAAAGGGAGCAGTCGAAAGCAATATTTTATTCAGTGATTTGTAATATATTAGTTGTAGTCATGCATCAAGTTACTCAAATCAAGTTCCACAGAGGTTATAACATGAAACATACTTACTTGGGAGTAAGTCCCATTGAAATCAGTGGGTTGGATCAAGATTTAGTCACACCTAGAGTAGACCCATTCAAAACAATGGGACTAAAGTTAGTTGTGACTTAAATTCCTTTGTTTTCAGTGGGTCTACTCTAAGTATGGACTAAATCTCAATCCATGCTAGTGTGACTTGCTTGGACTTGTCTTCCATCCATGCCAGTCTTTGGTGTCAGCTGTGGCTCAATGTGTACATGGTAATATTGTTGTCTGAAGACCAGTTCACAGGCAAGAGCCTTCCAAGCAGTCATCTTGTCTGTGCTTCCAGTCACATGGACACTATACACAGAGATATCCAGGGATACAAGGATTGCTTTTTTCATCAGTGCTTTTCGGCATTGCTGCAAAAGAGTATCCACATCCTCTGGGTCACACAGTTTCCTTCTTGTGAATACATACATGGGGGTATTCATACACTGGCGTAGTCCGTATGGAGAAATGGCAGCTGGATGATTGCATCATCCAGCTCTGAGTCAGTTGGATGCAGTTAGCTGCAGGCCTCCTCCCCTTGTTTCTATGCACAAGTTTGTCTTTTAAAAGTGTGTTTATTTTGATTCTGGTGACAATGCTTCCCATGAAATTTACCAAAGGAAGAAGAGAAAGTGGGGAAGGAGATGGAGGTGAAGGTGGCTAGGAAACGGCCCACTATTGCAGGAAAAGTAGAGACGTCTTTGCTGCACGTGAGGGAAAGCATGACTCCTGTGTCATTTGAAGATCCCAGCATAACCATGCCATATTAAAACATCAGCAGTGAGTGTCTTTAAATATAATTAACTGTTTGGTTATTTTCATTTAGTTTCTGAGTCTTCAAGACCAGTGTGATGTAGTAGTGAGTGAAGTGTTGGACTTGGACCAGGGAGAGCTAGGTTCATATTCTCATTCAGCAGTCAAGCTTGCTGTGTGACCTCGGGTGCCAGTCACTGTCTCTCCACCAGGCTGATGTGTGCATGAAATAGGAAGGAATCCATACAGATTGCCCTACGTTCCTTGGATGAAGGGCGGAATACAAATGTAGACAGAGAAATAAATTCAAAGTAGTCATGTTTTCAAGATTTCCTTTATGAGGGCCAAGCACACAAGAGAGAGAGGAAGGAAGGAAGGAAGGCAGGCAGGCAGGCAGGCAAGCTAGCATGACCCTTATGAAACATCCCTTGGCCAAGAAAAACCTTTGTGTACAATGCATGCTGTAAAACAAGAAGAAGTGCCTGCCAAACCTTTAGTACGCTATTCTTTGTGGAGATGCATGCAAACTCTGTTACTGCGTTGATGCTTACAAGGCTGAAGGTGTTAATCGGCTTGTGTCTAAGCCCAGTCTGCAGTCTGCCTGTAACTGCTTGGCCCTGTAAACGTGACTGTCACGCTGCCTTGGTCTTTAAATATCTGAACTCGAAATAGATGCCTGTGCAACATGTTGGGCCTGGTCCCATTGTTTTGTGAGACAGTGTTATTCATTTAGCTTCGGCCAGCTGCTCTCTATATTCAGCTTGGAGGAACAGACTGGAATTTATAACCAGACAGGCAGGCTCAGAGGTTACAGGCTATTCTCTGAGCTGATAGGAATACAGCACACAGACACCCACTGGGAATGTGTGTGGCCTCCGGAAAAAAATGTTTGCAAAGTAGTATGATTTTTTCCCCCTCATAAAAGATGAGACGAAACATTATTTTCAGCTTTGATAGCCTGACTGCTTACTGAATGTTGGATGAGGCACGTTCCAGCAGGATATGGTGGTGTGAATTGGTATTTTTAAAGTACAGAGGCAAAGAATTGTACTCTTGTGCTGAATAGGAAGTGGGACCCACTAAACAGGGTTTGATCAGGTTTCCCCCTGGTGGTAGACTCACAGCAGTGCAAAAATCCTACCACTACCAAGTTACAACCTTAAGCTGACAAGAGAATGGTATAACAGTCATAGCATGATATTGCATGAAATATGGAACCCATATAGAATGTGGCTTCTCAGCATGGATGTAATCACATGAGAGAATAAGGAGGACATATACGTACTTCACTGCCAGTCTTAGACATTTTTGCACCTAGAGCAGTAAGATTTGTTTTAGAATAGAACTCATTTGTTTAAAATTACACAGGTGGAGAACGGAGGTGCCCTTTCTGGAACAGGCTGCGTTGAATGACAGTTTTCATTGCACTGAAGTTACATTGCTTCATAGTAAAACCTTCCCTCCCTTCATTTGCTATTAGAAGGAGTCCCCTTATTTACTTGTATATATTTTAATAGATGTTAAGTTTCTAGCACCTATTGAGGCAGATATATTTGGGTTCCTCTAAACTTAAGTATGGCTGGAGTGGGGAATGGCGGGGAGACTGCAATATCACATGACAGCCAATGTGTGCTTAGGCCTGGATGTGCTAAGGCACCAGCAATTGTAGAAGACTTCAGGTGACAGGATGAGCTGTTACATAGTCGGTGTGCAGGCCAAAGTTCAAATCAGGTTAGCAGTCCAGGTAAATGGGATGGCAGGGCAGAGCAAGGCCAGCCAGATGGACAAAGTGGGTGGGAACGGCAGAGTGAGGAATAATCTGGTGGATACAGCGGAGCAATCAGGATAATTTGAAGAATAGTAACAGGCCTTAGAAGTTATATACGAAGAAGCAGGATGGGGTTGCTTACCCATGGTTAGCTCAAGAGGATTCTGCCCAACCCAGATTTTAGATTACTGTTAAATGGCTTGAGGTACTTACACTTCCGTCTCCTTCTTCTATCAGAGGTGGGACTTAAACCTTAATATCCAAGATCTAAGCACAACTCTCTGTTCACTAGATCATACTAATCTCCATGAGACTAGCATACCTGACAGAGCACTTCTCCCTGTATTAACCTACTTGTACATTACGATCATCTGAGGCTATTCTCCAAGTGCTTCTTCCGAGGGAGGTTCAGAGGATGGCAACAGTGGAGAGGGCCTTCCTCGTGGTGGCCCCTGTATTATGAAACACCCTCCCCAATGAGGTCTGCCTGGCACCAACATTGTCATCTTTTCATCACCATGTTAAGACCTGACATGTTAAGACCTCTTCCCCTGGCATTTGGCCACATATGACAGGTTTTTTAATGAGTCTCAGGATTCTTACTGTTGATTATTAAAACTGTCTGTGTATGTGTGTGTGTGTATATGTATATATAGTATGTAAATAGTTTTTATGTTATGTTACTGTATTTTTTTTCCCCTTCATGGATCACTGCCTTGTTGTGGCGAAGGGCTTGCATAACTCAGTGAAGCCATAAGCTATGCTGTGCAGGGCCACCCAAGACAGACAGGTCATGGCAGAGAGTTCTGACAAAATGTGGTCCACTGGAGAAGGAAATGGCAACCCACTCCAGTATTCTTGCCAAGAAAACCCCATGGAATGTATCACAAGGCTAAAAGAGATGACGCCGGAAGATGAGCCCCTCAGGTCGGAAGGTGTCCAATATACTACTGGGGAAGAGCAGAGGGTATTTCCAAGTAGCGCCAGAAAGAGTGAAGCGGCTGGGCCAAAGCCGAAAGGACACTCAGCTGTGGATGTGTCTGGTGGTGAAAAGAAAATCTGATGCTGTAAAGAACAATATTGTTTAGGAACTTGGAATGTCAGATCAATGAATCACAGTAAGCTGGAGGTGGTCAAACATGAGATGGCAAGATTGAACATCGACATCTTGGGAATCAGTGAACTCAAATGGACAGGCATGGGCGAATTTAATTCAGGTGACCATCATATCTACTATTGTGGGCAAGAATCCCTTAGAAGAAATGGAGTAGCACTCATAGTCAACAAAAGGGTGGGAAAAGCAGTACTGGGGTACAATCTTAAAAATGATAGAATGATCTCAGTACGAATCCAAGGCAAACCATTCAACATCACAGTAATTCAAGTCTATGCCCCAACCACTGATGCCGAAGAAGCTGAGGTTGATCGGTTCTATGAAGACCTACAACACCTTCTAGAACTAACACCAAAAAAAGATGTCCTCTTCATCATAGGGGATTGGAATGCTAAAGTAGGAAGTCAAGAAATCACTGGGATAACAGGCAGGCATGGCCTTGGTGTACAAAATGAAGCAGGACAAAAGCTAATAGAGTTTTGCCAAGAGAACACGCTGATCATAGCAAACACTCTTTTCCAACAGGCACAAGAGGTGACTCTACACATGGACATCACTAGATGGTCAATATCGAAATCCGATTGATTATGTACTTTGCAGCCAAAGATGGAGAAGCTCTATACAGTCAGTCAAAACAAGACCTGGAGCTGACTGTGGCTCAGATCATGAGCTGCTTCTTGCAAAATTTCGGCTTAAATTGAAGAACGTCGGGAAAACCACTAAACCATTCAGGTATGACTTAAATAATATCCCTTATGAATATACAATGGAGGTGAGGAATAGATTTCAGGGATTAGACCTGATAGACAGAGTGCCTGAGGGACTATGGACGGAGGTCCGTAACATTGTTCAGGAGGCAGCAACGAAATCCATCCCAAAGAAAAAGAAATGCAAGAAAGCCAAGTGGCTGTCTGAGGAGGCTTTACAAGTAGCTGAGGAAAGAAGGGAAGCAAAAAGCAAGGGAGAAAGGGGAAGATATAGCCAACTGAATGCAGAGTTCCAGAGAATAGCAAGGAGAGACAAGAAGGCCTTCTTCAAGGAACAATGCAAAGAAATCGAGGAAAACAACAGAATGGGAAAGACTAGAGATCTCTTCAAGAAAATCAGAGATCTCAAGGGAACATTTTGTGCAAAGACGGGCATGATAAAGGACAAAGAAGGCAGGGACCTAACAGATGCAGATGAGATTAAGAAGAGGTGGAAAGAATACACAGAAGAACTATACAGGAAAGATCTGAATGTCCCTGATAGCCATGATAGTGCGGTCACTGAACTTGAGCCGGACATCCTAGAGAGTGAAGTCAAGTGGGCCTTAGGAAGCATTACTAACAACAAAGCTAGCGGAGATGACAGTATTCCAGCTGAGCTATTTAAAATCCTAAAAGATGATGCTGTTAAAGTGTTGCATTCAATATGCCAACGAATTTGGAACACTCAACAATGGCCGCAAGACTGGAAAAGGTCAGTTTACATTCCAATTCCAAAGAAGGGCAACGCCAAAGAGTGTTCAAACTACTGCACAATTGCGCTCATTTCACATGCCAGCAAGGTGATGCTCAAAATCCTACAAGCTAGGCTTCAGCAGTATGCGAACCGAGAACTATCGGAAGTACAAGCTGGGTTTCGAAGAGGCAGAGGAACTAGAGATCAAATCGCCAACATTCACTGCATCATGGAGAAAGCAAGAGAATTCCAGAAAAACGTCTATTTCTGCTTCATTGACTACGCTAAAACCTTTGATTGTGTGGATCACAACAAACTGTGGCAAATTCTTAAAGTGATGGGAGTACCAGACCACCTTACCTGTTTCCTGAGAAACCTGTACGAGGGTCAAGAAGCAACAGTAAGAACCAGACATGGAACAACCAAGTGGTTCAAAATTGGGAAAGGAGTACAACAAGGCTGCATATTGTCACCCTGCTTATTTAACTTATATGCAGAGTACATCATGAGAAATGCCGGGTTGGATGAATCACAGCTCGGAATTAAGATTGCTGGGAGAATTATCAACAACCTCCGATATGCAGACGATACCACCCTAACGGCAGAAAGCGAAGAGGATCTCAAGAGCCTCTTGTTGAGGGTGAAAGAGGAGAGTGCAAAAGCTGGTTTGAAACTCAACATTAAAAAAACAAAGATCATGGCATCTGGCTCTATCACTTCCTGGCATATAGAAGGGGAAGAAATGGAAGCAGTGACAGATTTTACTTTCTTGGGCTCCAAGATCACCGCAGACGGTGACTGTAGCCATGAAATTAAAAGACGCTTGCTCCTTGGGAGGAAAGCTATGGCAAACCTAGACAGCATAGTAAGAAGCAGAGACATCACCTTGCCGACAAAGGTCCGTCTAATCAAAGCTATGGTTTTCCCAGTAGTAATGTATAGCTGTGAGAGCTGGACTATAAGGAAGGCTGAGCGCCGAAGAATTGATGCTTTCGAACTGTGGTGCTGGAGAAGACTCTTACGAGTCCCCTGGACTGCAAGGAGGTCAAATCAGTCCATCCTAAAGGAAATCAACACTGAGTGCTCATTGGAAGGACAAATACTGAAGCTGAAGCTCAAATATTTTGGCCACCAAATGCGAAGAGAAAACTCTCTGGAAAAGACCCTGATGCTGGGAAAGACTGAAGACAAAAGGAGATGGGGACGATAGAGGATGAGATGGCTCGATAGCATCACCGATGCAATGAATATGAACTTGAGCACACTCCGGGAGAGAGCGCAGGACAGGAAGGCCTGGCATGCTATGGTCCATGGGGTCACGAAGAGTCGGACACGACTGAACAACAACAACTGTATTTTTAAGGTTTTACTCATTGTAAGCCATTCAGAGAGCTTTGGCTATTGAGCGGTATAGAAATGTCATAAACGAAATTGGAGAAAGACTCATTTTCTGCTTTTCCATAGCAGGTCAGATTCCTCCTCTCAAAGTATATATCCTGTTTACAAAGATATGATATTTCTGGTTCCTGTTACTTTTATTTCACAATTAAAAATTACAGAACCATAGAATAAAGAAACAAATCTATGTAAAACAACATAATGCAGGCCGGCAAAACATAAGGCCCAGGGGGCAACTCCATCCAAGATAAGTTGCCATGTCTGTGTGGGACATCTAAGCACCACCCATCACAACAGAGGGTGGGGAAAGAAGAATGACTGTATTGCTTCTCCTCTCCCTGGTTTCAGAGGCACATGGTGGAGTCGGCTCTGTTTTTTCAGTCTGTTGCAGCCAGCCAGTCATAATCCATGGCCCAGCTATATCTGAAACTCCTTCCCTGGTGTGAATTGCTGGGGGAGTGAAAGCTTTGTGTGCTATTACCAGTAAACACAGTGAAGATGGGGGGGGGGGTGCAAACTCAGAGCAAAAAAGAGACTGAAGGAAGGAAAGGAGAAACTGCAAAATATGGATAGGGTAGAATTTGTTTGGTCCACATTTTTAAACAAACCAAATTTTGTTATGCAGTTCTCAGCTAAAAAATTAAGGAAAGTTGCATACAGAAATCCATATGTTAGGAAAAGTTTTTGTATACAATATAGGGTAAATACACATATAGGGTAAATCACATACAAAATATAAGTTGTAGGAGAAATTGTGTACAAAAATAAATGTGAATGTTCGTGTGTGTGTGTGTGTGTGTGTGTTTGAATTTGCAGACTGATGCAGAAATTGGAAGGAAGAGACTTATGACTGAATACAAGTGAAATTGACACAGACCAGAAATAGATTGATTCACCTATCTCTACTGAGAAAGGTGGTTCAGAAAGAAGGGAGAGAAGAAAAATATCAAGGGAACAGAGATAGGGGTGCAGAGCACCTTGTGCTGGTATAGTGGGAGAAGAGTAAGCATTATGGTTCAGACACGAAGGGCTTCTCCACACAGAGGCTTTTTATCACACAGTTTTACCAGGGCTTCTGCTTCCGGAGTCTTTGCAGGATTACGATCGGCCCTTTACATGTGCTTCCCTTCCCCCTGCCGTCTTTTTCCCTTTATCTGTGAGTTCTACATGTTTCTTTATACAGCCACTAGATGGCTGTGTTGTTATAGCGCCACTTCCTCTTTACATGGACAAATTCAAACTGATTCAAACCAGTTCTTTTTATTAGCTCATTATTTCCGTTTCAAATGAAGCCATGGAAATGGTTGGAAACCACGGGAGAGGCACTGGAGGTTGTTGATGTCATGTAAAGGACTCGCAGACTTCTGTGAGTAACCAAGCTCAATTGCAGGATAAAAGCCCCATGTAGAGAAGCACAAAGTGTTATGGATCAGGCACAGCTGAGAAATGGGGCTGCAGAAGACCTTGGGAATGTGGCAAAAGAGAGATGGGGGGAAATGACTGCTATGTAACAGAGGGAAAAAGGAGGGGGATTAACAGAGAAAAGGGTACATAGGTACTGTGCTAGTGCAGAGAAAGAAGATAGTGCACATCATACAGCGCAGAGAGAAAAAAACGGCCAACAAGAGAATGAGTTCAAAAGAAAGCAGCCCATTAAAATTGTACAGAAAATTCTTTTTCCATGGTTAACATAATAGCATAGCCCACTTGAGTTCATAAAAATATAAAAGTGGCCCTGAGAATGACTTTGATTTTGCATCCTTACCTGAATATGTGTATGTGTTGATATTCTTAAAATACACCGAGTTTGTTTGTTTATTTGCAAAATTTAAAAACTGCTCTATACCTTTAAAAAATATTCTTGAATGAGAGATCTGTTCTGTACAATTTTACATTGCTTTTATACCACTTTAATTGTCAGAACTTACCCCAAAGAACCCTAGGAATTTTAGGGGGGGTTGTTCTGTTTTGTTTTTGGGGATACTGTCAATTCCCAATAAGAAATCCCCTGCTTCCAACCTTCCTCACAAAATTGTGTTTCCCAGAAACCCTTTGGGGAAAGCCCTGATGGTTAAGCCACTTTTACGTGTATCGTGTAGACATGCCCTGACAGAATCCTCAGGCTCTTAGTGCCTTCAGAATTTCTGTGTAGAGTTTGCATAGAACAAGATCTGGCCTTGAGCCTTCCAAAACAAAAAGGCATGACTAACAGAATTATATTTTTCTTGAGATGTGGTCCAAGGCTTTGATCTAAGCCAAAACGTTGTCATAGGCTCTATCAAAATAAAACTAGTGTGAACATCTGCTGCAGCCTGATGTGAGAGTGAAGTTTGGTCTCGGGAAAGGGATGCTGGGTGAGTAAAGCAGGAAGGAAGCTCCTCATCAGGTGCAGTCTCAGTCAATGGAAATATTGACAAGAAGGTGGGGAAGGAACTGAGCTGCATGCAAAACACTGGAATACACAGTCTGAAAACAATGAAGCTCAGATAATGAGATAGGGAAGGGGTGCCTATGAACAGCAGACTGAATTTAGCCCACTTACTTTAGAAGTGTGAATTTAATGGGTAAACACCTGAGATTATATAGCTGCTCTCCCTCCCTCCCTCCCTCCCTCTATCTGTGTAGATACAGATATAAACATATGAAAACTGAGCAGGGGGTGAGTGTTTGTTGCCTGCCATTTTTATATACATGCCTTCTCCCAGTTTTATTTAACTTAAGGCCCTCTATTTAAAAGGTATCTGGATTAACAGTGGCAGGCGTGATAAATATTTATCAGCACTACTGTGCTCCCATCCCAAAGGCCTGAGTCTCCTGTCAGAAAAGTCTCTCAAAAAGAGGTGGTGTGGGATCGCCAGGGCGATTAGTGTGTGCTGTCTCCTGCCAGTTCTTCCATTACTGATCCCCCTGAGGCCACATAAAAGATTTAAAAACAAAACACTCCAGACATTTCCTTATCAAATAAATAAATAAAAGCAGCATTTCTGACTTCAGCCACTCCTTTGACGGGAGTGGAACATGAAGGAAAGAGAAAACACAGCTGGGGGGGGATTCATAACTGGGGGGCTTTAATTAGAGGCCATGAGGGAGGATGGGGGTTGGAGGAAGGGGATAAGGAAAGTAACTAGGGCCTGCAGTAGGAAGAATAGGGGAGGCTGGTTTGAGGCTCACTAGGATCGTTTAGGCCTAAATGTGCATGTGGGGATGTTGGTTTCACATCCTGGCCCATAGAAATGCCAACTGCTGGAATAGAAGACTGTGCCTCTTTGGCAGAAGGCTCCACCTCCAGACAGAAGGGTGCCACAGCAACAGAATCCCTTCTAAACACTAGAGTCACCTCAACAATGAAATACATAAAGTCATAGGAATTTGTTGTTTAATGAAGGGAGCAATCCTATGGCGGCTAGTCAGCGGCTAGACGGCCATAGGATATCTTGTTTTCCGGGAACTGACCTTCTCCCACTTCCGTGCTGCCTCACAGGCAGCACGGAGAAGGCCTGTGCTCTGTGCTTGAAAGAGGAGCGTGGAGTGGCCGAAATGGGGCGTTCCAGGAGGTATTCCGGGGTGAGGAGGGCAGAAATGCCTGTACCAATGTGAAATATGGCAGCCTCCTCCCCCGCTCTGCTCTCCTGTGGCTAGACAGCCCAAAGTGGCTGTCTAGGAGAAAATGCAGAGCAGGAGAAGCGCAGAGGGAATGATCCCCTCTCCTGCCCTGCACTGGATAGGCGGTCGCCTCTGAGTTTGGAGGCAGCTGCCTATCTGCATAGGATTGCACCCTAAAGCATGTAATCTTATATTTCTTCAGAAATCCATAAAGCCAGGCATAGGATGAAGTCAGTGGAGGTTAGTGGCTCTAGTGTCAGTGGGGTGGTGAATCCGCTCAGGGTTTCAGTCACAACAAATCAGAACTCTAAAGGAGCTATCCAAAGTGCTCTGGTTCTGACTGAAACCCGGAGTGGATGCACTGCCCCACTGACATCGGAGCCATCAGCCTCCACTGGCTGAAGGAGGAACATAGGGAACTGCCTTATACCAGGCGAAACGATTTGTCCATTTAGCCTAGCACTGTCTATGCATACAGCAACAGCTCTCCAGGGGCTCAGACAACCCTATCTGAAGATGCCAGGGACTGAATCTGCGACCTTCTGCATGCGAAGCGTGAGTTCTGCCACCAGCTGTGGTTCCTCCCCCTTATCTGTGGCCACCCCAACCAGTGTTTTACGTTGGATTTCCAGTTAAGGAGATGACGCTGAGGTAAACATGGGCTCCTAAAAAGATGGGGGGAGGTGCTTAATTCTGTTGCCTCTGCCCCACAGCATATTTCAAAAGTCTTCCCATGTAATCAAACCTATGGCAATAGTCTTCCATTGAATTTGGGGTAGAGAGGATATTGGATGACCTTTCCTGACAACTTTACTCCATTTGCACCGTAGTTTAACCAAGGGTGGGTTGGGAATCAAAGTGTCCCTGCTGACTATTATGACAGTGAGGCTGCTTTTAGGGAGGGGCCGTTGCTCAGTGGAAGAGCACCTGCTTTGCATGCAGAAGGTCTCAGGTTCAGTTCTCGGCAGGGCTAGGAAAGAATCCTGCCTGAAACCCTGGAGAGCCACTTCCAGTCCATGTTGACAATCCTGGACTAGATGGACTAATTATTCCAAGGCAGCTTCCTATGTTCCTAACTAGACAATGATAGGATATTCCACTTAAAAAAAAAAGAAGAAGCTAAAGGCATTTCAGATCAGGAAAACCTCCCTATCCCAACACTACATTTCCAATCTGAACACTGCCCATCAAAGTGCTTTTAGTTTTTGAAATATAACATGGGAGAGCCAGTCATGGATAGCCCATCATCATCTCATCTAGTTTCCATCTTAGCATTTGTTGGTTTGGTAGGGAGGTTAACTCCTGTGGTTGAAGAATTTAACCACTGAGATTCTTGACTGGGGGTATTCTGGCCAGTCCATGCACATCAGAGCTGGAAATAAATTAAAATGTGGGATGTTGACCTGGTGCTGAATGGGGTACGGTTACCCTTGAAATACCAGGTCTGCAGCTTGGGGGGTCATCTTAGACTCCCAGCTGTCCATGGAGGCTCAGGTGTCAGCTGTGAGCCAGACAGCACTGTAACAACTCCATCTGATATGGCGGCTGCGCCCCTACCTTCCCGGCCATCTGCTCCCATTGGTAGTAAATGCCCTGGTCTCCTCTCGTTTAGACTACTGTAATGCGCTCTGCATGGGGTTACCCTTGAAGACGGTTCGGAAGCTGCAGCTGGTACAGAACGCAGCGGCTCACCTGATGAAAGGCAGCTGCCGGCGAGATCACATCACTCCAGTGCTGAAGGAGCTCCACTGGCTACCAGTTGTTTTCTGGGCAAAATTCAAGGTGTTGGTTTTGACCTTTAAAACCCTATACAATTCCAATCCAGCCTATCTCAAGGAGTGCCTCCAGCAACACCGGATAGGCCGCTCAACAAGATCAGCCTTGGATGGCCTTCTCTCTGTCCCATCAGCCAGGACAGCTAGGCTGGTGAGGATGAGGGAGAGAGCCTTCTCTGTGGTAGCCCCCACTCTGTGGAACTCCCTCCCTAGGGAACTCTGCCATGCCCCCTCTTTAATGAGCTTCCGCCACACATTTAAAAAGTGGTTGTTCAGGCAGGCATTTGGGGTGGGCTAGGGTAATTTTAGAAATGTGATGTTTTTAATGTTGAATTTTATTGTATGAACTGTTTTTATTGTTGTACATCGCCCAGAGTGGCTTGATGACCAGACAGATGGGCGATTAATAAAATAAATAAATAAATAAAATGTGTACATTTGAAACACTAGTATCTTCCAGCATACTTTCTTAGTCACTCATGTGGACTTGATCCAAGCCACACCCTACATCAGCAGATGTCCCCCGATTCTTAGTGCCTAACCTGAGACTCTCTACTATTTGACCTGCTTGAATACCGTGACAATGCCTGTAAATGTATCAGCAGGTCCAATGCTCTGAGTCCTCTTCCCAGAGGTACTCACCTCATCACAAGATATTTTTTGTTCTCCCAGGTATTTTGATGAATGGTTTCCCCCTTACTGCAGTTTATACTTATAGCATTTAGCTGTTTAATTTTGTTGCTTTATCTGTTTATATCATTGTGAACTGCCTTGATGGCTTTTGAGTGAAAAGACTAGTTAGAAATTGTTTATTAATAAATAAATAAATAAATAAATAAGAGGCCAGGTAAGTCAAAGCAACAAAACCTAGGATCCAGTTCTTTCCTAGTGTTGTCTGCATAAACTATAGTTTATATAAACTGTATAAACTACATAAACCCATTCATTCTTCCTGTATGCACCAATACTTCCCACTGCATCCATATGTGCAATAAAAGGGAGTTAGACAAATTCCTGGAGGAGAAGGCTATCGGTGGTTACTAGGCTTGATGGCTATGTGCTACCTCCAGTACTAGAGGTGGTATGCCTATGTACACCAGTTGCTGGGGAACATGGGTGGGAAGGTGCTGTTGCACTCGTGTCCTGCTTGTGGGTTCCCAGTTGACAGCTGGTTAGCCACTGTGGGAACAGAACACTGGACTAGATGGACCCTTGGTCTGATCGAGCATGGCGTTTCTTATGCTCTTATAATCCCAGATCAGTCCTTGAGGCATTGATATTAACATCCCTGGGTTTGCTGAGTTCAACTAACACCATCAGAAAAAACTCAGAGGATGCATTTTTCTAAGCAAAATACACATTTTCTAGTAACTCAGATAAAAATATAAAATATTACATTAAACTATATTTCAAATACAGGCTTTAATAATGACTATTTTCAAATAAAGACTTTAGTTGAGGAGCATTTCAAACATGAAATATATTTGTGCATAAATCTAGAATGTTTTTCTTAATTAAAATATTAAATATTCATCCGATAATGTATTTTGTTAATATTGGGGAAACATGTAAGGAATTTAAATTGCACTTCAGTTTATTTATGGTTTTACAAGGACTGAGAAATAAAGCATATTTATTGTTATTTAACAAATGGTTATGCTTATGTAAATATAAATATTTATACTATTGACAGTGAATGTCTACTCAGAATTAAATCTCATGGAGTTCTGTGAGACCTACTGCCTGGAAAATGTGTATAGGATTGCACCCTAAATTATTTAGGGAGCAATCCTATGGGGAAAGTCAGCCACCTCCCAACTCGGAGGCGACCGCCTATCCAATGCATGGCAGGAGGGGCGCAGAGGGGATCGTCTCCTCCATGCTCCAGCCGCCCTGCATTTGTGGCTAGATGGCTGATTTCAGCTGTCTAGCCACGGGACATTGGAGCGCAGGGTGGGGAGGCTGGATGACACATAGGAAGTGTCATACTGGCACTTACTAACTCCCCGCACCCGGAAACGCCCCCTTTCCCCCACTCAGTGATGCTCTTCTGAGTGCAGAGTGCGGGGACGATCTGTGCTGCATATGAGGTGGGGGGGGGAAGGGGGGAGGCAGTTCTCCGGGAACCAACCAATTCTATGGCCGTCTACCACTGTCTAGCAGCCATAGGATTGCGCCCTTAATTTAGTAAATTATTATATTTATTGGGTTGGATCCAGGTTTAGTCATACTTAGAATAGAACTACTGAAAGCAATGGGACAAGTTTTGTATTTATATTTATTTAACTAATAACATAATGTTTTGTATTTATGTTTATTTAACTAATATCTTACCAGTTTATTTTGTATCACTACACTTTCAGAAATGTTGCAAAATAAGCGATAAAAACAAATATTCATCCCCTGATTTTATGATTTTCAGGAATACAGGTAGTTGGGTTCAGACCAGGGGGGCATCTCCATGAGTGATTTACTCAAAGCTGGCTGCGTTTGGAAGTCATTAGGGATAGATGACGTCATGGCCATCCAGCAGTCACCCCAGAGCTTATCAGGGAAAAACTGGATTTCCTGAGACTGCTTAAAGTCTGTTTCTTTTCCTTAAGTCAGGTTCTGTTCAGTATAGCTGCTGTGTGCCCCAAGCCCTGCATTTACCTTGGATATGCTAGCCATGCCCAAGGGTGTGCCTTTCACCTTGATCCCAGTCGAGGGGTGTTTCCGATGTGCTTCCTGTCCCTGCACAAACCAATCAGTGTCTACTGAGAAGTAACTCCCATTGTGGTCAATGAGGCTTGTCCCCTGAATGCACACACTGGCATTTAGAGATATCCCCCTCAATTGAAATAGCAGATTTTAAAGCACTAATTCCCTAAAGGCTGTAAAGCACTTTCCTGAGGCTGAAATTCTCTGTTGTTTGGTTTATTGCCCTTCAGAAGTAACTACTTCCACCTTCGATCACCGGATCCTGTGCAGCATCAGGTTAGAAAGGGGGCTGGTTTCTCATCCATCTTTCGAAGCACAAACATAAATAACTCCCAGTGTGGTCAAATAGGCTTGTCCCCGAAATGCGCACTCCTGGAGTTACTAGATCCCCATGAATCGAAATAATGCATTTAAGAACCTTAATGTAGAAGCTTTGAAGCTTCAATTGATCGCATCATCAGTTGATCAGGGCAGAAAGAACACTGCGTTCTTTTAGTGATTGTTCTTTAAGGGAGGAAATAATACTGGGGGGTGAGGGAGGAGAGAGAAAGAGATTGTTCCCAGCATCATCAGTTTCAGGGGAAGGAGCACACTGTGATCCTTTACTGATTGTTCTTTAACGGAGGAAATAATGCTGGGGGGTGGGAGACAGACAGAGAGAGAGAGAGATTTATGAAGCAACACAGCAGGAAACCTCCTGAGATTTTATCAAAGGTGAAAGGGGGGGAGAGCCTGGGGGGGGGAGCCTCTCTTATTGATTGAGCAGCCCCTGCCCGTCAGATGACGTTCATTCCAACCCCCCACCCCCACCCAGAAGTATGTTCTGTGAAGGGCCTTTTCTGGTGCAATACACTTGCTCGTGGAGCCCTGCGCAGAACAAAGCTGGCTCCTTGAAAAATTCAGGTAAGCCACACTTGGCATCTCCTTCTGTCCCCTTCTATTGTTGTGCAGATAACTGACAAGTTAGTCAAATTTAGGTCCCATTGAGATCAATGGGACTTAAGTTAGACATGACTAAGTTCTTATGTTGATTTCCGTGGGACCTATGTGCAATGAATTTGGTCTGAGACCCACTTTATAAGTTGTTTCTTAGGCCAAATTACTTGTCTTATGAAGGAGAATTAACAAAATTAGACAACACATGTGGGACCTGCAACAAAATGGTTTCCCACCCGCATGCCTCCTTTGCCTCCACTTCCCTCTTCTCTCTGGTCTCATTGCCTTACCAACAGTATCTTTCTTCTCCTCCTTTCTGTACATGCAGGTGGAGCTGAGTTCTCCAGGAATACATTTTGAGGACTTTTTGAGGGATTTTGTTGACTAGTATACAGTCTCTGGTACTGGGTACATAATTTAGCCCACATACTGTATCAATCAGAACTTAAATTATCTGTGAGCATTACTCTGATAATGAGTGTGTGTGTATTAAGTGAGAATAAGGAAAACAGTGAGAAATTATTGCTCTTTACCTCATAGAATATGGAAGGAGATTCCCTAGCACAGTCAGCTGCCACAACAGATGGTCTTTGGATTAAGTGGACCCAAGAAAAGTACTTGCTTTGTTTTTGTAGGTAAGATCCCAGTGAATCTGGGTTGAGCTGTTGATAAACATGTGGGTTCAGCCACAGGTTTGTGTCAGTCTGACTTCATCCTTGAATTTTGAGTTCAGTGTGCCAGGACCATGTAAGATGCTTCTATTTATTGCCATATACAATCAGATGTTTGGGAATTTGACTGCCTTTACATCCAGTAGGGGCCAGACCGGAGTCCATATGTGTCTGTGACAAATAGTAATGACTGCCTAGTTTTGCAGAAAACTTGTTCTTGGAAAAGCTACAACTGATGCAAAAATGTTGCTTTCGACATGTAACCCTTCCAACACTCCTGACACAGACTGCTGACATACAGAGTTTTCCTCTTCACTGAAAACATTTCTCTTTTTTCATCTAGCAAGTACTATATACCTATAGGAGTAGCTGTAAAATTAAGTCAGCTTTCCTTTCCAATATTCTATCATTAAAAGGCCAGTAAATTCTATTCATCATAAAATCAAGATAATTTGTCCTACCAATAAGATATTTGGCTTGGAGATGCTACCTGGTATGGGGTAATCACTGCCCAGCAGGACCAGTCCTCCCATGAGATGGGATGAAGTTCCTACCTCAAGTGATGGAACATGAAGAGCAGTGAATTGTGCTACTCTCCCCTGCCCTCACCAAGAGGGCCCGTAGTTGCTACTGCCGCCTCCAACAAATGCTCTGGAGAACCCTGCCAGATGCTCTTCCGCTGTGGCATTGCTGCAGAGAAAGAATGGCTGGTGGGCCTCTCTGGAGCCTTTTGGAGAGCCACATCAGCCAAGGAAGCCGCCGCCACAGCTCTTCAGAAAGCTGACCAGGCAAAAATGCCTGGCTCTGAGGAAGTCCTTCCTCAGATTGTAGACCATGGGTAAATGGTGTGCAGGTTACAGTAGCCGCTTCAGCTTACAATTTATTTACTTCTTTGGTACATAAATGAATACGTAAGCAGCTTAACTCTTCTTTTAAACCAAAGGTTTTTGAAACCTATACTAGCTGGGAGTTGTAGTCCAGCTGGAAATTGTGGTCCAACACCTCCGAAGAGCACCAGCTTGGGGATGGCTGATATAGGGGTTTTGTTTTTTTAACCGAACCATAGAACTATAGGACTGTGAGTGTCTTTTACAGTGTCAGGATCCATACTGCCCATTACATCTGTAACAGATTAGCCCACATAACAGAGGGATACAGCCTGTAATCACATCAGATTATAGTATGCCAATAACAAAGAGTAGGAAAACCAAAGTCAGCCCAAACCAGATGTGCTTATACAAGAGAGTAAATTTAGTAAAATATGCCAAATGATCTAAGGAAGTAAAGTGTGCCATGTGCCAAGAGAAAGGGAAAACAACAACAGACCCAGAACAAAATCCTCAAATTCTCCAGTTAGCTGGGTGGCATTTCTACCTAGTGTATAACATTAAGAAAAAGTAGATCTTTCTGGCTAGAGTGGAGAATCGAGCTCCAGAAGAGGAATTGGATTCTTCAGAGCTTCCCAGAGTTGTGAACAGATCTTGTGTAAAAACAAAAGTAAAGGAGATTGGGGGTGAATAGGTTTCTGGGTTTGGGAAGGGGAGTTAGAACATACATTCCCCAGAGGAAACTGCCATCTAGCCCACTTTGATATTGTCAAAAGGCAGCTGAGTGACCTTGAAGGGTGTAAATTAAGCAACACCAATGCCCAACGTATTCATTAAAGCACAATTATTCTATGATGACTGCAGAAGAGGAAATAAAGAGGGCCAAGTCTAAATCAGATTTTCTTTGCTAATTTTGAAATAATTTTGTAGGAACTCTATTTATGGTGGGGTTTGACTGTGCTGATATCCCTGGATTTTAAAGAAGTGCAGACAGTATTTATGCCTGTGAATTAAATTCTCCCACATTAGGATGATTTACCTGGAAGCTGATTTTAAAATTCATAAATGGTTGGATCCAGAATCTGCCTTCCAGAAGGGGAAGGGCTCCACTCATGTAAGATCGCTCCAACTGATTTGGGGGATCCACCCCCCCACACACACACCATAGCTCACCCTATTCAGCAGGATCTACTTTCTCTCTGTGTAGCATTTTCAGCTGCAGTGGGGAGGAGAAGGCAAGGAAGGGCACTTCCATCAGCACAGTTGATCCAACATAAATATGGATCCAACCCTGAATAAATAGTAAAACTGAGAATTGAAGGTGCTTCCATGAGGGAATATTTTCTGCTCCCAGTTCTATGCTTTAGCACCAATTAGAATATTAGGAGACGATTTTCAGAAATGCAAGTACGATACAGCATTGGACAAACTGGATACAGATGGGAAAGGGATGGGCCTCAGTTCAGAATCTGTGCCGTCACAGGGATCAGATATGTTGAATAAGTGCACTGGAACTCGGGAGAAAGCTCTCTTGCGAAGTGCCCTAACTTTTAATATTTTGAGCTTTACAGAATGCCAGGGTATTTCCAGGTGGACGGCTCCTAGTGCTACCAAAGAAAAGACATTGTGCTGTTAATCTATCTTTTCCTTAACAGATTTTCTGTGGAAAGAAAAAGGAGGGAAGAAAACATGGGCGGGTTAAAATGGAAGATGTCTAGACTCAGGTAAAATTCCATGAATGTGGCAGGGCGATTGCACAGTTAAAAACCTCATCTGGAAGCACACCCAGTTACTTCACTTTTCTTAATTGTGACTAAGAGCTTCATCACACAGAGCTTTTATCCTGCGATTGAGATTGCTCCTTCAGGGAAGTTGGAGGGCTCTTTACATGATGCCGTGACCCTCCTGCACTAAATGCCCTTTGTTCCGTTTTTAAATAGATCGCAGATAATGAGCTGTCGAATTACCCCATTGTGTTCTACTTCAGTTTCCTCCCTGAAAAGAGTTCAAGAGGCAAGAAGAGAAGCAAGATCATTGGAAGACAATAGAAGACTCAGATACGGGGAGAAGGGAGGGGGAAGGGAGCATATGTAAAGAGAGTCAGTGGTGATCCTGCATTTAAAACGGAAGCAGAAAGCAACATTTTAAGTGCAGGATTTTAGGCTGGTGTAGAAATGCCCTAAATCTTGTGCTCCTTTTTAATACCCAATGCACACATTGTGTTGGAATTTTTTTACATGATAAGTTCTCAAGTATTAATTCTACTTCATGTTTTCTAGCAGTGGGAGTATTTATGTGAAATATAACCCTCCTAGGGGAAAATAAAAAGTTAGAGAAAACACGTGAAAACTAATAAACCTGTTTTGACTCCTCCACCCCCGAAATGTCGTCATCATGTAAAAACAATATGGTAGCGTCACTGCACGAGAACTTTATTACGTAAAAATAATGTATGGATTACTCAGGCTGTAGTAAAATAAGCCCAACTAGGCAATGTTCACCTGTTCGTTTATCTTTAAAGCTGGCAGCAACACACCAAATGATTTACAGATGCTCAGCTAACTTGACATGAATGTTGTATAGAAACAGAACTGTCTTCTCACCCCTTGCAATCAGTTTTTTCACCTGTTCTGTGTGCTAGTTACCTGTAGCTTGTTTTCACAATGCATTTATTAACAGTTAGAAACTTTCTAGGTTCAGAATTAGTTTTATGGGTCTTTGTGGAGGCATTTGCTGCTTTTTCTTATTTTACTACATATATTGTTGAACATGATGTGACTGGATAATTTTAGTATGCAAACGATTAAAGGTCCCAGAAAATGGGACTGTCCTGCAGTTTGATTTTGCTTCTTATTGTTGATTAAATCCCCAGAACAAAGAAGTCATTTGAGTTTCCTGTGCACAACTACTTCAGTGACGTTAACAGTCTTAAAAATGCCTACAATAGCTGGAAGTGGTACAATATCCTGGACCCTGGGATCTTTGAATGACAAGTCTAAATGGAAGACGGTGCAATGCTAAAAATAGCTTTGGATGAGGGAATAAAGACACTGCTGTGTTGCTTTGCATTTAGTTGGAACTGCTCAAGAACCGTTAATTGTTGCAAATTTCACTACAGAAAAGACTCCCAGAATCTAGAGATCAGTTATCCCAACTCTTAATGATTCTATGAGCCAGAAATTAGGTTTTAGCACCCAAAATGCACAACTGTTACTCAGTAGTTGCAGTGATCCAGACATCTTTCCCCAAAGTACCACAGCTCTTTCTCAAACGTTATGGGTAATCAGACAACTTTCTCCACGACAGCATTTCTGTTGCAAACACACACACACACACACACACCAATAATTAAGCTTGGAGGCAGGCAGCTGAAGACCACATCAGGCATCTGCCCCAGCTAGACTTTCCCCTCTGCCCACAGGCCCATTATTACCAACTGCTCTGTGGGAAGGATTCAAGGAAAAAGAGGAAGAGAGGCAGGCAGAGAAAGACAACCTCACAGTCTGATTCAGCTGGATTGTCCTTTCCCTTCTCCCTCACTCCACAGGGCCTTCTACCATCAAGTGTTCTATGGACTGGATCCTTATGAATCGTTATGTATGTATAGTGTTATTTATTGTTATTGTATTAATGCAACTTTATGTTACTTGTAAGCCATCTTGGAAGGATTTGTATCCTGCAAGTGGGATATAAATAATTCTAATAAATATACGATTTCTGAGAAAATGCAGTTTTCTTCCCAGCAAACACATCCTTTGCCAACATGACCCCAGGAGTACTATGGGACCTATGTCAGGGCTGGTCCTACCATTAAAGCTTGTTTTAGTCAATATATTTTAGCATTCCATTAAAGGCCTGCAAATTGTCAACTATTTCATTCATTTATTTATTTAGGATGCAATCCTATGCATGTTAAAAAAAAGAAAAACATTCTACTGTTCCCAGCATTCTGGGAGTTGTAGGACTTTTTTCTGTCTAAATATGCATAGCATTGCACCTTTATTTTACCACCGGGGCGGGGAGGGGGGGGGAGAGAGAGAGAGAGAGAGAGAGACCTCTCTCTCTCTCTCTCTCATGGCCCTGTGTCATTGTAACCTGATGTCATATCATTCCCATCTGTCTGAATTTTGAGCTATTCAAAGGTTTGGGGTTAAACTGGTGTCAGGATAAATATAGTAACCTTTGCAATATGTGGAAGGCAATAAGACCTGGATCTCGTTATTACTTATTCATGCAGGTTGGCAGCAGCCACAGAACATAAACCTCTCTCAGAGCCATTCCATCTTGTAAGAGATGTTTAATATAGGGGACAATCTTATACATTTAAAAGAGATGGTAATCAGGCCACTCCTGAAAAAGCCTAACCTGGACCCGGAGGACATTAACAACTATAGGCCGGTAGCCAACATCCCCTTCCTGGGCAAGGTGCTTGAGCAGGTGGTTGCAGGACAACACCAGGCACTCTTGAATGAAACAGATTATCTAGCTCCATTTCAACTGGGCTTCAGGCCTGGTTTTGGAACAGAAACTGCCTTGGTCGCCCTGTGGGATGACCTTTACCGGGAGACGGACAGAGGAGATTGCTCTATTGATTCTTCTGGACCGCTCAGCAGCTTTCAGTACCATAGACCATGGTATCCTTCTGGATAAGTTGTCTGGGTTGGGAGTTAGAGGCACTGCACTGCAGTGATTCTGCTCCTACTTGGATGGTCGATTCCAGAAGGTGGTGCTGGGGGATTATTGCTCTGTGCTTTGGCAGTTACGCCATGGGGTTCCACACGGCTCTATTTTATCCGCTATGCTGTTCAACATCTACATTAAACCACTGGGGGAGGTCATCTGGAGGTGTGGGCTGAGGTGCCATCAATATGCAGATGACACCCAGCTCTACCTCTTTCATCAAACCCAGGTGAGGCAGTGGCTGCTCTGAATCAGTGCCTGGGCATGCTAATGGACTGGATGAGGGCCAATAAACTGAAACGTAATCCAGACAAGAGGGAGGTACTGTTAGTGGGTGGTTCATCTGCCCAGCTAGGTGATGTTCAACCTGTTCTGGAGGGGGGTTGCACTCCCCCTAAAGGATCAGGTTTGTAGTTGGCAGGTGCTCTTGGAACCAGAATTGTCACTAGGGGCACAGGTGGACTCAGTGGCACAGAGCACTTTTATCAGCTTAGGCTGATATACCAATTACACCCTTATCTGGACAAAGATAGCCTAGCCTTCTTGTCTGAATTACTGCAATGCGTATTGCAGTAATCTAGTCTTCTCGTCTGGATTTAGGGATGACAGAGAATTCCGCCACGGATCTCAGTGAGGCCGAATGCCAGTGCATTCGGCCCACCCAAATCCATGGCGGAACGAAGCCCCCCACCCCACCACCCTGCGAAAGGCATGCGAAACGGAGCACTTACCTGGTGTCGTTCGCGCTGCTTTGCGAATGGCGGCCGCGTCTGCGGCTGCCATTTGCTTCCCCATTTAGGCCATGATAGGCTAAGTAAATACGTAGCCTATCACAGCTAATGCAGGGACGCCATTTGCATCCCTGCGGAGGCCGTGATAGGCTACGTAAATATTTAGGCAGCCTATCACAGCCAAAAACATGAACACAAATGGCAGCCGCCATAGCCACCGCCATTTGCGTCCGCAGGCTCCACACGCCTGTGAATGCACCCAGCCAGCGGCTCCGCGGAGTTGCTGCGGAGTGGAGCCGACCAGGTTAGGATTTCAGGGAGAGGTGTGGAGCGCCTCCCCCCCACCGCGAATCACCCCTGCGAAAAGGTAAGTGACTTTCGTACATCCCTATCTGGATTACTGCAATGCAATGTGAGGCTACCTTTGAAAATGGTCTGGAAACTTCAGCTAGTCCAAAATAGGGCAGCAAGATTATTAACAGGGGCTTACCAACAAGATCACATTAAGCCAGTACTTTTCCAACTGCACTGGCTGCCAGTCCATTTCCAGGCCCGATTCAAACTGCTGGTATTAACATTCAAAGCCCTAAAAGGCTTGAGGCCAGTTTATCTGAAGGATTGCCACCTCCCATATCAGCTGCATTGGTGGAAGTAGACTTCCCTGCCTCCTCCTTCTCATCTCCAACCTCCTGATAATAGTACACAGAGACTCAGGAGACCCTGAATGAGTAAGCTATGGTGTGTGGGGGAGGGGGAGCCCCAAAACTGGGGGGAGGGACCTTCCGCAAGTAGAGCCTTTCCTCTCACAGAAGGTCACCTTCTCACAGTTGACAGATCCTGAAACCAGCCCTGTACTGTGGCTAAATACCTTCTGATTATATAGATTTTTTAAAAAATAGCAAGGATTTTAGTAAACATTAGTATTTGGGGTATGTGCTGTCACGTACAGCTCTTTCTTTTCTCGTACAACAATTAACCAAAAAAACTCACCCCCTTTTAATGCAAGTTTTGTGCCAATTTTCCTGTGAGTCTAATTCCCCCATAACCCTGACCCAAGTGACTAATGTCTGCAGCTGGAGAGTGCTGTGCTCCTTTGGCCCTACTGTGTCATGTTGGCATGAGAACAATTCCATCAGCAAGAGGTAATTAAGTCTGCTAATACAGCATTAGCACAGCTTTAACTGCAAGGTTTAGCTGTTAAAATAGATAGCACCTTCTTGTAGAAGCTGTCCAACATGCCTCTCAGAGACAGACTAATGCAGCCATTAGCTGTGAGGCAATGTGCTTAATGAACTTCATTTCCCAATGATAACAATATCGATCTATTATTGCATACCTGCAGATGTCAGTATAGTATAAAAAATGCATCTTGAAACCCAAACCAAGGGGTTTATATTAGTAAGGCACGTTGTCAGTACCATCTTCTGGATATTGAAAGAGGCACAAGAAGTTGTGATATGGAACCACTGCATTCAGTTGCAGCAAGGACCATATGAGCTCTAAGGAAGCCAGATGCAAAGAAGGACTGGGCTCCCTTACTTCTAAAAGCTGTGCAGAAGGGGGAAATTCAGCAGAGGCCCTTTTTCTCATCCCTGCATTATAAGTTTCACCTGGCCAAATCCAGTCTTCTATCCAAGTATTAGAGGTATAGGGACTGTTGTTCTTTGCATTTGGTCAAGAAGATTGCAGCAAAGAAAGCAGTTACTCAGCTGAAACAGGCCAAATGTAGTACAGATACCAAAGGAAGAACGTTGGTTTCTGAAATACAAGCATTGCTGTTTGCAGATCATGTTGTATGCAGACACAGCTAATTAACTCTGCAGTCCCCTGAAGTACAGCCCAACCTGCTCTCCCTGTTCTCTTGGACCTTGCTGCAAGCCTGTGTTTAGTACACAGGCAGGGAACTGTAGGTTTACCCTGTTATGTTAACAACACCTGTGCAAAGCCTGAATGGGCTATCAAGTTTCAATGGACAACACACATGTGGTAGGGCCTCATTAACAGACAAACATGTTGAAGGAACCTGGCTTCAATTTTAGCTTTAATAATTTTTATTGTTTTATACTGTATTTTAATGTTGTATTTGTTTGTAAGGACCCAGAAAGTGTGTTATGGGACATCTATGTAAATTCATAAATAAATAAATAAATAAATTCACAAATAAATAGATAGATAGATAGATTTGAGTGGAGCAGGAAGCTCGGTCATAGTGTTGCCAGCTTTTCCCTCTGGAATGGCTCTTGTGTTTCAAGGGCTTATGGTAGGATGATGTAGGTGCAGCTTTCCTCATCGTTACACCTGCATGCTAGGAAAAGTGTTTCCTCCTGAGAACAAAGGAAGGAAGATGATATTGAAAGCTGTCCACTCTTCAACTCAGACATATTTTAGCAAAAGAGTCCAGTGTTCTGATAGGTCTTCTTTCCACACAGAATCTTCCAATCACAATGGCAAGGACAGGGACTTGTGGGTGTCTATAAAAGAGGGAGGCAAAGGCTTGTTTTTGTCTTCGTGCGTTCTTGCTTCCTGGAGACGAACATATGCAGGCTCCTCTGTTGATCTTTCATTGTGCAAAAACAATTCCTTACTATTCATTTAAGCATTTTCATTCCATTCCATATTGTGTTTCCCTATCTTGGGGTTAGTTATTTGTAGTTTGTGGGTGAGGAGTATTAGTTAATGTTTAGTCTGATCTCTGTTAGTCTGCATGTGTGCCTTTTTCAAAAATTGCCTATAAAACAGCGAATTTCCCCCCAAAATATGGCAGGTCTGATCCCTTGGAATAGTATAACTGAAAATTTTATGTCAATCAAATGAAAAACACAGAAGTTACAGGAACAGAAGAGCAACTGGGCTTCCCGTTGAAATCAGTGGGAAACAAATGAGGTTTTTAACAATGAAAATGAATGCGATTTTAACAACTGAATAGTTAATAAAATTAGGATTTGTAATAATGAAATGGGGAGGGGCTTGCACACCCTAAAAAAAACCATGGAACAATCAAAGCAGATATGGAGCCTCCAAAAAGTAAAGAGAAAAGGGCTTAAGTAGGCTGACCATACGTACCGTTTTAAACAGGACAGTACAATTTTTTTCATATTTCCCGACCGTCCCGTCGTTTTAATATAAATGTCAATTTTGTCCCGTTTTTAATTTCTTGTAACAATCTGAATGCGTTTATCATAAGGCTCTATGCTAATCAATGCGTGCAGTAAAACTACTAGTGTGACGAAAGAGGAAGTTCCATTTCCTTTATCCAGTCAGGGCCAGGCTTCTTGAGCTAGTGACGATCAGATGCCGCCCCCTTGCTTGTCTGCAGTGGCGGGGAATTCGAGAGGCGGCCGCTAAGCCCCATTCAGCGTGTGGGAGCCAGGAGGGTGAGTCTTACTGTTCTTTCTACCATCATTCCGTCCACAGAGATTCTTTCTGCCCTACATTCAGTTTGATTCGGACTTTTCAAACTCATATTTCAGTTCAAGAGGCTGTTAGCTATTTTTTTTATTACAGCAGAACTCTCCGGTGGGACATTAGCATATACCAGCTTGTGATAGCAGTCGGGGTGTTTATTTCTTTTTCTTTTTGGTGTATGTTTATGATTTTTTGCAGTCTGGCCACTGCAGTCCTGCATTAGAGTGTTCAGTATGGTATGCCATACAGATTTGTTTACTGCTGATGTGATATTTTATAAGTATTTTATATATGTATATTTATGAGTGGTTTTTTGGTGTATATGCAATAAATTAGTGTTATTTATTTGCGCCCCTTTCCATGTTCTTTTGCAGTGAGTTTAGGTTGTTTTCATGAATACAGAATATTACATAACCCCGTCCTGTTTTTGTCATCCCAATATCCCGTTTTTGTCTCAAGGAAATATGGTCAGCCTAGGCTTCAGCTGTTTTAGGCCCAAAGTGTGTGTGTGTGGGGGGGATGATATGTATGGTTAAGAAGAGGGTGATCTTGTTACCTTATTTTTTTCCTGCTAGCATCTAGAAAACAGGTCCCTTTAGGACTGGCAATGTGAAGCTGTTGGCCAGCAAGTGGACAGAGAAACAGCGGAAGGCTCCCTGGAAACACCTTTTGTAGAGTGGCAAAGTAGCTAGAAAGAAACGTCACCAGCCTCTTAAGTGACATGGCAAGATGATCCGTAAATGGCAGATAGTTTTTAATGTGCTGCCCTTTGAAGCGAGACAGCTTTTATTCTAACACCCTGCATTTTCTCCGCATGAAGCCACCTATCTTTTGATGATGCTGGAGGAACACTGGAAAGTATGACAAATCCTGTCTCCTCAGCCAAGTCTTGTAGGCGGCTGAGGTAACTAACAAATCTGGCAGTGCTACTTCCAAGTCGTAGATTTAGAAGGGACCATAGGAAACGTTTAAGACTAAAGCTATACCTTAAGCGTATAGCCCATAAAACCCCACTATACTGCCGCTTCTCTGGAAAAGGGCATTTGGAAAGAGCCCTATATAGCAGAAACATGGCAGGTGAGTGGGAGTGTATCATGTTTCCCTTGCCTGCCACTGCCAGATACAGCGCCTCCCCTTTCAGCCTGTATTTGAGAACTGTGCTTGTGAGAGAAACACATGGGGAAGGACCTTAGCTCAGTGCTCAAGTTCATTTACAGCAGAATCCTATGCATGTTTAGACAGCAAAAAAAGTCCTGCAACTCCCAGCATTCCCCAGCCAGCCAGTCTGGGGAATGCCGGCAGTTGTAGAACTGGATTCTGTTGTAGAGCTTTTTTCTGACTTTTTTGTGCATAGGATTACGCTTTTATTTATTTAAAATATTTCTAGGCTGCTCTTCAGGGTAGCAGCCCTCCCAAGGCAGCTGACAATATTAAAATTCATTTAATAAAAAGCCCTGATACAATAATAAGGCAACAAACATTCATAAAACAACAAACACCAGCAATAAAACATTTCTAAAAACCTGCAACATAATTACAGCTACAGAGCAGAACAGTCCAATAAAACATAATCAGGAGAAGGCCGGAGTAAACAAGTAGGTTTTCAGGGCCTTCCTAAACGCCTGCAAAGATGGGGCCTGCCAGACCCCCAATTGCAACCCAATCCAGAGATGTGGGACCACTGCTTTATATGTAGGGCATTTCTACATGAGGCTTTTATGCCGCGCCTTTACCGGGGCTTCTTTACCAGATTCTTTGTGAGATTAAGATTGGGTCCTTTATGGGTGCTTTTTTCTGGAGGGTTTCTTTCTCTTCCTTTCTATATGTTTCATTATACAGCCACTAGATGGTGCTGCGCTATAGTGGAATCACACAATTACACGTAGGGATGGCGGAGAATTTCTCCCCGAAACTTCGGGGGGCCAAGCGCCAATGTGTTTGGCCCCCCAAACAAGTTTCAAGGAGAAATTCTCTGCACCCCCCCCCCGCACCCCGCACCCCCCCCGGGACAGGACTTACCTTTGCCGAATGTCCCTCCCGGCGGCGGGTCTGGCCGGCGGTTCGGCGGGTGTTCGTCCGGGGTGGGAGCGGCAGCCGGTCTTTCGACCGGCTGCTGCCGCCGCCATTGCAATAAAAGAAAAAAAACAAAAACGCCCCCGTGATAGGCTACGTGACGATTAACGTAGCCTATCACGGCTAGATCTGCAAAGTCAGCCGTGATAGGCTACGTAAATCGTCACATAGCCTATCACGGGTGACTTAAAAAAAAAAAAAGCGCGTACGGATAATGGTGGCCCCCATAGGGAGCTGCCATTCCCGTTCCTTATTTGGTCGCTGTAGTCTACATAAAGATTTACGTAGACTACGGCGAAAATAAGGGCAACGCTATTTGCGTTGCCCTTATTTTCGCCGTAGTCTACGTAAATCTTTACATAGACTACAGCGACCAAATAAGGAACGGGAATGGCGGCTCCCTATGGGGGCCGCCATTTGCGTACGTGCTTTTTTTTTTTTTAAGTCACCCATAATAGGCTACGTGACGATTAACGTAGCCTATCACGGCTGACTTTGCAGATCTAGCCGTGATAGGCTACGTTAATCATCACGTAGCCTATCACGGGGGCGTTGTTGTTTTTTTTTTAAACTTTGGAGTTCGCGGCTGGGCGAGGCGAGGTGCCTCCTCCCCGGCCTGAATTTCGGCCGGGCGAGGCGGGAAGCCTCCCCCCCAGCCTGAATTTCGGCTGGGCGAGGCGGGAAGCCTCCCCCCCCGGCCTGAACTTCGCGGGGGAGCAGCGAAGCGCCTCCCACCCACCGCGAACAAGCTTCGAGGACAGGTAAGTGACTTTCGTCCATCCCTAATTACACACTATAAATATAACACCATTCAGAAAAATACTGCACTTTCTTCCATCTAAAAACCCCCACGATAATGGTTACAAAGCACAGGAGAGGCCCTGGAAGATGACAACGTCATGTAAAGGAGCGGCAAACTACTGTGAGTGAGCAATCACGAGTGCACAATAAAAGCTTCATGTAGAAAGGCTTGTAGAAGGTCCCATGTTCAATCCCTGGTGTCTCTAGTTTTAAAAGGGTCAGACAGTAAGTGATGAGAAAGCCCTTTTCTGCCTGAGACCCAGGAGAGTTGCTGCCAGTCAGTGTAGACTATACTGAGACAGAGAGAGAAATTGACCTGGTATAAGGCAGCTTCCTATGTCTGGAATCATGAAGGTCAGGGAGGTGGAGCAGCAGGGGAGGGAAAAACAGGGCAACAAGGGCATTCATCCTCTGCTGCAAATTGCTCCCTCCCAATGCCTCTTTTGCAGAGAAGCGGCTGCTGCTGAGATTTAAAAAGAGGTGTTGGCTGCATAATGTCAAATTGCAAACATTTCAAAATTATGATCCAACCCATCAAAAGTACTCATAAGATGTGCAAATGTTTTAAGTTTTGGCTGATGGCTGTAATATTTTCAAACCACTTTTTCCAGCCATGACAGCTGACAACATTATTTTTTAAAGAATGCAGTTCAAACTCTTGGCCTTTTCAGAGCGCACCTTTTCCCCTGACAAGGCCTTTCCAGAAAGCGTTTTGTGTATTGTCACTCTCTGTCACTTAGGCAACCCAAAATTCCGTCTCCTTGGAGTCCCTCAATTTAAATGCTAATCTGCCTTGTTGTCAGGTAAGAATGCAGTTGTCCAGTTTGTATGATGTCATTCATGCTTTGCCCAGCTCTAATAGTTGGACAAGGCATGAATGATATCATAAACCAGTTGTGTACAATAGTCTTCATGTACCAAGGGGAGAAGATGGGGTCTTTTTACCCAGCTTTTCCCTCTAGTGCCAGGCACATTATAACTTCAGATTCAGATGTAAGTTGGGAACTTCTTTTGCGAAGCTACTGTGATGGGTTAAACATCCACGTTCCTACTTCTTTATCCCGGTCTAACATGTGATTGGACCCCATGAAGATGACCTGCTTCCAGCAATATTGCCTTTCTTTGAATACGCTGAATGCCAAGTGATCCAGCTTTCCTGTTTACCTATCGCATCATTTATTATTTATTTATTTATTACATTTATATCCCACCTTTCTTCCAGAAATGGTGCTCATTTTCCTGCAGACTTAAATCCTCTATACCCACTCTGTTATGCTACCCATTACTCATTAACAGATATTTAAGTTTATATGATATATTGAGGCACCCTGCAACCTCTTTAGAGTTCTTTAGAGCAGTGGCAAGAAATAACTGCTTAAAAACGTTTTTTTGGTTTCTTATATCTTAATTGGGAGCCATCTGAACCTGCAAGGCAATGAGGCTGGCTAAACCCCCTGCTTGACCTCATGGTGTTTCACAGGCTGGTTGCAGATAAAGATCAGAAGAAACCCATGGGTGCCATCTCAAATCTTATGGTAGATTTTTCTAAATGAAGGATGGGAAACCTGTGGCACTCCAGATATTGTTGGACTCCAACTCCCATCAACCCCAGCCAACATGGCCAATGGTCATGGGTGATAGAAGTTGTTGTCTGGAGGGCAACAGGTTACCCAGCCCTGTTCTAAACCAAAGGCGTGCTATGAAGTTTTGTCAGGAATGAGAGAGATACTAATAAGCAAATTCTAGCACTGTCTGAATGTTTCATAGTCCACAACTGAAGGATTTTGTAAAGGTAACTAGTAAACCTGTGAGCAACAGCTCTCTTGGGAATCCCAAGGGAATGTTTCCACACTAGAGAGAAAAACGTGATATGCTGAAATTTAAGCTGGCTAAGTTCAGAAAAACAAATATTTCCCTTGCGAAGTCTAGATTTTTCTTGAGTGCATTTTTATTTTGCTCTTAAATAAGTGAAGAAATATATAAATTATTTCAACATTTAACACCTCCCATTTTTTAATATTATAGAGAACTAGAAGGCTGGCTCCAAACAGGTGCCTGTTTGTGACATTTCTGTATTCCGTTTACATTTCCGTAAAGTGGTAAATGATGGTTTCTTCATATGTTGCTATTTACAGTATTTTCACTTGTTGAAAGTGGCTCTGGATTAGGGGCTGCATAGCAATTTTGTATAAAATGGAGATTAGAAGATGTGACAGGTATGGACTAAATCGACTTCTGATTATTCCAATTTTATATGCTTGCAGTCTCTAACTTTTCTCATTGTTTAGTTTCTATCTCAAGAAAAATGTCTGTATCTGTCTTCATATACATGGACACATACCAGTAGTTCCAAAATTTGGATCCAAGTACTACTGAGAAAAATCTTACGGTAGTCAAAATCTGCCCTTCTGAGAGAAGTGGTAACCATTTGTAACCAAGTTTGTTTTCTTTATATAATTAAAGGTTAGCCATACTTTCTTCTTTCTATACTATCTAGCAATGAGGGACCTCAGAAGCCCATGCAAGAAGTCTATTGCTCCTTTCATAATGAGCATTTCAGCTTTCTCCTGGTCCCCATTAATTTGGCCACAGCCTGTTTTGGTTCATTCCTTCAATTTTCTATGATATGGCAGATGCTGATTTTCATCATGTGGGAGAATATTCAAGAGACAGCTTCACCACAAAAAACCAATGGAGGAAAGTTGCAATGAGGGAAGAATTACCTTAAGCATGGCTAGAATCTGGTAAAATCTGGTAAAACCAGACACTTGCCAAAGCCCCACTGGTTTAAGGGTACACCAAAAGTGAGAGCATGCCTGCACCAGGGTCACCTTCCTGTCACTTGAAGGAACAGACTAAGCTGAAGGCAATGAACCCCAGGTGATGTTGGCCACAAAAATGTGTAGCTGGCTCTGACCACAAGATGCTTTTCCATTTCAAAAAAGCAATACAGTACATTGGACTTACCATGCATTGCATTTAATAACTTCCACAGTTGTAGATTTCCCATGCTTTCTCCATTCCTCCTCTGCATGCACGGACTTCTGGACTGATATTTCCCATTGCTCTCAAATAGATGCAAATACCAATTTTGCATCACTGTAGTCTTCTTCCACCTTCCTTCGTATCGATGAACAGAATTTAGCATCACATCACAATAAATGAAATCCACTCTCTGCGGGGGGGGGGGGTGTTTTACTCCACTATCCAATCTACAGAAGCCTACCTTGGCATATTTCTCATCCTGTCTTAAGAAGTTTTAGACTGCAGTCCTATATCCACTTACCTGGGATTAAGCCCCATTGAGCTCAATGGGAATTATATCTGAACAGGCATGTTCAGGATTGCACTGTTAGTTTCTCCACTCCTTGAAATTGCCATGCTATTTTAATCTTTCATTGTGCTTTTAACAAGTAGGTTCTTCAGTCTGTCACATTTATTTTTTGCATCTGGGTGATTTAGTATTGTAGGTATGAGGAAGGAGGCGACATCTTCTGTAATTAGGCTGCTGATGTATACAGCAGTGCTACTAACCAATATATTATTTTCGCCTCGCTTTCTTTTAGTACGCCCTACTGAGTTACTGGAGATAATTGCTCTCAATCACTCCTGGTGCAACTGGCACATAAGCAAAGGCGCTGCTCTATCTTTGCTCTCATGGAGGTCCATTTGTACCTCCAAAAGGATGGCTGTTTTGCATGTTCATTCCTTTCTCTAGCGCTTATCTATGCTATAATCTATTGCGGGATACAGGGAGGTATGATTGTGGTGGTAATGAGGCTTCCAATACTAAGTTGTTTGAACTACCCTACTGTCACATATTGGGTAGGATAAGATGAAAAGTCTTAGAGAAGCAGGCACGGCTAGGTGCCAAGGAACCTGTAGCGGCTCCCCTCTCATCTGCACTGGGTTCCCAGGCTCCCCTATGTGCATTGAATTGGAACAGCAGGCGCCACCACATATTCCTCCAACACCACAGCTGCCGTCTCCTTTCCATTCCCTTCCTTTCACCAACCATTGCTAAGCATGTGACCCACTGCTGCCCAGCACCAAGGCATCCTTGCACCAGCCATCTGTACACTGGCTCATGGCATCAGCAATGGTGGTGGATGCTGGGAGTGGGCAGGAGAAGGAAGCCTATGTACCTTCATTGAGCTGAGATCGGCACTCATCTCAGCAATACTGGGACAGTGTTTTGTTTACAGTAGTCTTTTCATGTGGTAACTGTGCTGTTTTATAAACACACACACACACACAAAACTTGTTTTCTGCCTTGGCAAAAAGTATTATGAAAGATGAACAATGTTCATCTGAGAAGATGATGGAACCCAGCAGAAACAGTTAAGATCCATTGAGTCCGTGGAGTCAAGACACTTTGAAGATATATTTTATTTCATTTTAAATGTTAGATTTAATACCATGGATGGTGTTGACAACACAAAGTCTGAAACTCAGATCATACTGCCATGACACAGCCCAGTGTTAAGACTTGTCTGACCAAGTGTCTAAGATGGGACACACCAACAATGATGCCAAGAAAACATTACAAATTATGATGTTACGTCACACCCACGTCATAAACAAATATGCCAACAAATATGGCTATGATCTTATGTTTATTCATAATTATTTGGTAAGGTGGTTTAAAAAAATAGATGGAAATAAGTACCTTCATTATTTTGTGGTGAAACAATCTCTCAAAGGGCATGACTCATTACCAGGCATGGGTGCAACTTCTTCCAGAAATTACGGTTTATATTGTGGCTGCATTTGGGAGTAGCTCTGAGAAAAGCAAGTAATAATCCCAAGATTAAAAATAAATTAAAAAGATTAAGAAGTGTACAGTGAATTTATTTGAAGCTATATTACCAGCTGAAAATGGAAAGCATTCAAAAGTGCTTATGAATAAATATCAGTTGTATTTCAGATCCTGTTAGAGCACTTTAATCTATAGTCTCAAAATTTGGAGCAAGAATGAGGTTAATGCTTGTGTTCAGACAGTTGCCCTAGAAATGGATAAATATTTCACATTAACTTGTGTTCTTCTGCCAATTTTTGCCATGGGGACTGGGGTTCAGAAATGTCACATCTGTGAATTATGGGAGTGAATGTTCTATTGCTTTGACCTTTGGAAATGGCTCCAGCAAGATTGGCCAGCTATCCTTACCCTTTCCCCAGAGGTCAGCAAGGTTGTAAATATGGGAGCAATGGAATAGCCTGATAATCAAATTGAGACTTTTCCACTGCAATGCAGGGCTGTCACAAGAAAGTGAAATCTCATCCTTGTTAGAGGCTGCCTTTCAAGAGCGCTCTGGAAGTCATTGTAATTGCCTGCTCCAACAATGTCTGCAATTGCATCGCATAAGGAGATGGTAGGGGTGTGTGTGTGTGTGTGTGTTTTAAAAAATAGTACTTTAAAATACAAGAAGGCCATTTCCTATGTGAAGTGTTGTGCTCTGGGAGCAGAAGGGGAGGCAGAGAGAAAACAGCTCTCTTGTCTTTTTGAAAGATGGATGAAGTTCCAAGTCATCCAAAGTGTTGGCTGCTGCATCAAAGAAAAGAATGAGTGTTTTTACTCACTCTAGCTGCACCACCACAGCAAAGTATTATAATACAATGGCACATCCTCATATTTACAGTATTCCCCGGTTTGTGCTATGAAGCATGTCCTTTTAAAGTTTCTGTCACCTGGGCCCCTTGGAAATAGATTTACATCTCGTGCTCAGGGAGAGATGGGAGAAGGAAGAAGGAGGCCAGCGCTGTAGCAAAGGAATAATAATAATGCGTGGCATGTGGGTGTCTGTGTTTCATATCCTGCCCTCCTCATCAGAGACAAGCTACTGAATGAACTGATGAGATTAAAGAACCTCAGAGAGATTGCAGCCAGGTGTTTAGAGCTGTAACACACCTCTGTCTGGATTTACCGATAATGACCCTGAGGAATCTCACAGGGCTTTCTGCTAAATGCTACTGGATTCCTGCATAGAGCCATCACAGGCACAGTGTCTATTTTTCCCTGTGCTGCTGTTCTTGCTGCTGATACATTCCGAAGCAGTGAGGCTGCATGTGCAGCGCTGTAGAGAAAAGACCATACTCCACCAAGTGGTGGAGGCGGATAGTGCACTATTAGTGTAAGAAACCCCAAAATTCATCACTGCGAAGGAACCTATTTGCACGTTGGGTGGTGCTGCGCCGTATGTTTCAGTGCAAGTGTTGGAAGGTGTCAAAGAACAAATGGGAGTTTGGGAAACTTGTGCCTTCTCATCAGCCACCCTCAGTAAGGGTGCCAGGTCGCTCTGAGTGCAAGTGGCACTTGGAGATCACGGGATGCGAATCTGGACAGGGAAAGAGTTTGGGACTGGGAACAGCTAAGACACAGGCTTCTATAGGACATGGAGTCTTCCTCTTTCTCCAGGCACAACAAGGCACAACTGCAAATGATGCTGCTATCTGTACTTCAGAGGACCATTGTAATCACTACTAAACGTCATGTCAAAATGTTGCAAGTTCTGTTGTCGCATGAGCCCAATGACGAAGACATACCAACTCTGTGGGACTTGAGTGCAGCCTGTGAACTTGCTAATTTTAGAGATGAGATTGTCACAGATTTGGTAGTCATGAAGACAAATAATCTAAAAATCCATTAAAAACTTTCCCTGGCCCAAAGGCCTGTCTGAAGAAACAGACAGTAGGATTTGCCTGATGAGTGGAAAGTGTTCTCCACTGTCTCCACCAGACCAGGAATCTGAAAGCTAGTAGAGATGCATGAAGCATAATATTGGACCCCTAACTTGAATGAAAGGGTGCTTCCAGGTGGAGTGCTACCAGTAAAAAGACATTGTGGGGGTCTTCCGTCTTTCCCCTCTTTAACAGATTTCCCTCCTTAACAAAAAAAATGGAAGTGGTGGGAAAACACGGGAAGGGTACCAATGGAAAATGCTAACAGCATCTGGGCCACCTGTAAAATTATGTAAGTGAGGCAGGGTGATTGCCCAATTAAAGCCTCATCTGGAAGCACTCAAGATGCCAGCTGTTCCTTTTCCTTTATACAGCTTACTGGTGCTATCTGTGGGGCAACCCCAGCCAGAAAGCAGATTTTACAGGGTACCTTCCAAAGATTATTGAGAAATATGTAAGGAATTCAATTAAAGGGACATTTGATAAAGTCTATAAGTCTGCATTCAATCATGCCAGATGTTCCCACAGATGAAGATGAACAATTTTTGACAAAATTCTGAGTGTCACCCAAGGTCATCCTTCTCAACACTACCAGGTGTGAATGCATGGCCATGAGATGTGCATGCTAGCAAATTGGGATTGGAACCACCACATTTTGGAAAAGAAAGTTTAAGCCCTCCCCTCCCCCAGCTGTTTATCTCCTGAAATCCCCCCTCCTGTATGGGGGTTTAAATAAGAAAAAAGCCTTCATCAGCACCATTTTTAAAAAAACTCTTGTTGGGGGGGATTTCAGGAGGGAAGTGTCTGGGGCAGTTTCAACCTCCTTTCCCAGCACACAGTGATCCTGATCTGGATCAGAGGCCTCACACTTATTTGTGACTAAATAAAAAGTAGAAGGGCAGCTGCACGCTATGCATTTAACATGACCCTAAGGCATATAATATTTGGAGAAACCAAGGGTGTTACATTCTTCCCACATCATACTCTAGTGTACAGCAGGGATGAATCTTAATGTGATGATTTCCTACAAAGAGTCCTAGGAAAGTTTCACCATTATGCACACTACCTGCAGCAAGGATGAATTTTGGTTTTAGACAATGACATACATACTTTCTCAGAGGGCCATACTGCCAAAATAGGACCTAGTAAAAGCCATTTCTGAAACACCCATACTGGACAACAAAGGCCAACTTCAAGCCTTCCTGGGACTATGCAAGTACTACTTAAAACTTATGTAACAACATGGTACTAAGATAGCTTCTTTGTGCCAATCTCCTAAAAGTGGGATGCAAAGTGCCAAGATGTTTATGGAGATCAAGCATTCCATTTTCACCACTGTCCAGACTCTGAGCCCTTTTGACCCTGAGAAGCAAACAGTGGCCACTAAAGATGCATGTGAGTACGGGGTGGATGCCATCAACTTAGGGAAAAAATGAGTTAGCGGTCACAAATGCGTTTGAACCCCAACTCCTTATCAACTCAGAAGAATCTCAGTTATTAATAAGGAGATTTTAGCAGGTTTCTAGGCAATGGCATGTTTGTTTGTTTCCATGGATTGCTAAATGGGGTGTAAAATGTATGGGCTTTGACTTTGAGACGGTGTTTCTTTCTGAAGCTAAGAATGTGACATCAGATTATTTATCTTATCCACCTGTATGAAGGATCAAGTGGAATCCGATGATGATGGAGAAGGTGTCATTGCACAAATCACTGCAAGGACTTGGGTAGCATCTATGAGAGAAGACAAAGTACCAGTCAGGTGAATGGTCAGTTTTGCACGAAGATGGAACCAGAACACTTGCAAACATATGAACATGTATTTCATGGCCTGTCCATAGTAGATGATTGGATTTTGAGAAATGTGTCCCTTTTTGAAGTATGTCCCTTTACGATATCTGTGGTTTGGCCCCCAGAATTAAATCTCTCTATATATTCAGAGAGAAAGGGAAGGAGACAGATGGAGCAAGGAAAAGGGCAGGGGCTGTAAAATAGCACCATAATAAAGCAAAAGTTTAAAAAATGTTTCAAATCCTGCCTAGTGTGCCCTTGTTGCCCAAGGCAAGCTATAAAAAAGCAGCTCACCATCTCCAGTCATGCATGAGGACATGTTCCTGAACAAGAAAATCACGTAGAAGCTTGAGGTTGCAGCCTGGGAAATACATTTCTGCTTTTTAAAGGAGGGCAAGCAATAGGGTTGTTTCTCTGTTAAGATAACAGTACTTCAAGCAGCACGATAGCACGGGCATAATTAATGTTTACTTATAATCAGCATCTTTCTGTGCCAGCAATCATGGAAGGCTGAAATGAAGCAGGGGAAAGGAGAAGCCCCGCTGCTTTCAGCTGTCTGGAGCAATAATTACACAGTGCCACAGCACCTCTGGGAGTCTGGCCCCATTTATCCTCCCTGCCTCTCCTCATTGGTCACCTGCCACGAGGCAATCCCTCAAGCAGCCAATCCATGCCATCATTTCCATACAAAAGGTGGAGAGAATGGCAGTGGGGGAAAGGCTCTGTCTACAGAAAAGCTTGGGCTGGTGCCTTAAATGAGTTTAAAACGAGCTCCAATCAAACAGGTAAAAAAACATAACAAGACTACTTAATCATATATAAATACAGAAGAGATGCAAGTGGAGGAGGAGAGGAGAATAAATGTCTTCTGGGGGGTTTCTCTAGAGAATAATTATTAGCTAGGCACTGAACAGATTGAACCAGGAGCTGGGCTGCTTAGCATTCAGGCTTTAGCGACTTGGGTGCAGAGTCACTGGCTAATTTGAATTTGTGGGTGGGCTGCCCCCCTTTCCTCTCTGTCTGCAGTCAAAGCAGGATCATACTTATTCTTCCCCTGGACAGTGATGGATAAAATCAATAGTCTTCTAATCTGCAGCCTAGATGCCGTTTCATATGTAATGTAACTGAGCAGTGATTTTTCAGGCAGAACAACACCCTATTCATCTTTGAACACTAAATCTGGTTTTGCATGAACAGAAGAACTAGGAAGCAGTGGCTATGAGTGTTTTCTTTAAGCATAAGAATTGGTTCCCTACTGGCAGTTATTATGTCCTGTCCTCCTCCTGCAGTTAACCTAATTTACCATTGTGAGCTAAGCTGGTACAGCCCTGGGTATGCAGATATCGCAAGAATGCCCCCGGCCTCCTCATCGCCAAGGTTAGCACAGAATCTTCAGAGGAACCAGCACCATGCTGGATCTTCTAGCAGTTTGGGGACACAAAGGGAGGTTTTAAAACTGGCAGAGATCAGGGATGGAAAAATAATTCCTAGACACTGCAATCACATTTTCAGCAGCAAGGACCTATAGTCATGATTATTACAAAATTAGGATGTTTCATCCAGGCCTGATTCCTTCTTGACTTGAGTGATGCTTCCCAAAATCAGCACAAACTCTACTTGCAGTTACCTGGACATAACTTCAGCCCATCTAAGCAGCTTCTCCTGAGCTATTACCAGACATGCCTCAGATAGTCCAGCAGCAGTGTGCATTTCTTCATTCTCCAGTATTTGTCAGAATTGTATGGGAATCATTGGCTTGGATCCAGATGTAGTCAGAGTAGGCTCACTGAAATCAATGGGGTTTAAGTTAATCATGACTAATTAAAACCCTATTGTTTCAATGGGCCTACTCTAAGTGTAACTAAACCTGAATCCAAGCCATTAATTCAGTGATATTCATGAGGCACTGGGTAATCTTGGATAATACCTCCATAAAGCACTGTGATCTCACTGTATACTGAAACAAGCAATACAGCTGTTGAGTGGTTACACAAACATATTACAATATAATGCAGTTCCATCTGTCCAGTCCTAGAGGTGCCTGTAAGAGTGTAAGAGGGCTGCTAATGCACCAGCACTTGAATCAGTGTAAGCTGGTCAACATCTCATATTTTGTCAGTATTCTCTGTGTCTTTACAGGCCACATGGATTGAACGTATGATGTTCATGTAGTTTTTTTGTTTTGTTTGCATCATTGAACCAAATGGAGTGATGCAAAGCGGGAGGGACCTGGATCTTTAGGGAACAAATAGGGTTGTATTTAGTGTCTCTTCCCCCCCCCCTCCCCAGCCTCACTGCCCACAGCAGAGCTGTGAAGATTTTATTTATTCATTTATTTAAAATATTTCTTGGCTGCCTTTCAGGACAGAAGCCCTACTAAGGCAGCTTACAGCAATAAAATACATCAGAACAGTTAAAATATTAAAAGCGGTAAAAATGTAAAAAACAGTAACAACAACAATGAAAGCCAACAATAAAACCAGCAACAACAGCAGTCCTATCAAGAGAAGGCCATGGTAAAGTAATATGCTTTCAAGGCCTTCTTAAAAGCCTGCAATGATGGAGCATGGTGGACCTCCAGCGGCAACGTGTTCCAAAGCTGTGGGGCCACTGCAGACAAGGCCCTCTCATGTGTGGTTCTCTACCCATTTTGAATAAGGAAGCTTCCCCAGCAGTTTTGCAGCAGTGCAACTGAACTGTCATGAGTCACTGCACCAGTGCAATGCCCTGAGTGTTTCCATGTGAAATGCAAAGCCTTGGCATGACTTGATGTTGCTCTGTTGCAAAGGCTCTTGCACAGAGTGTGCCAACCAAAGGTTCAGGGCATAACATTCTGTACACTTCAGTCTTATTCCTACTTTCAGGTGTCAAATTACAGACATACCAAGACATCACTGCTTTGGAGACTTCTATATGAACATGAACTCCTATTGACCAACTGTTCAACCCTGTGAAGACCTGTCACTTTCCCCTTTAGTCAACCATTTTGCAGACATTAACATTAATACATTTTTATCCCACCCATATTTGAATGCAAGGTGGCTTAACTAGGTTTTCCTTCCCCCTCTATCTCCCATCCTGGTAGTGAAGAGGCTCAGGTCTTCTTAGCTCTAGCAAACAGCATCATATGCTATCAGACTATTTATTCCATTTTCCCTTTGAAAATATACAGAACTTTCTTTAAACTTCTCATTTTTCAGCAATAGCAAGGAAGGCGGTCAGGCAACCAAATTAGGGACAATTCATGGTAAATAGGGAGCCTTGGAGCATATGCCACACACTGAAATAACAATGTCCAAATGTTGATTGTCTAACAGGTCCCAAGAGCTCCTCACTTTGAATTCAAGTAAACTGCCCTGTCAGGTTTCTGCCACCAGTTTCCCTTGAGGCTTTACTCCAGAAAGCCTCAAAAGGCAATGAGAAATGGCCTTGTCCAGATACACAGAGGCATCGAGAACCTCAGGCTTCTGAGGTATTAAAGTAGAGTGATGATGCTGTGAACAACAGCTTAGCATTCAAGACCTGATGATAACCTCTGAAGAAAAGGTTTTGCAGCCCTTGGGGAAACAAAAGGTTTGAACTGTTTTGTGGAGGCTGCTTCAAGAGATGACTCCATTCCCAAGAAGAAGAATAAAATTTACCATATCCTTCTAGATCCATGCCAGCAATAAGCATATGCTGGAACAAAGCTTTTTATCCAACAGCTCCACATATATCTTTTGCACAGATAAAGCAATGATTGTAATTTATAGACATTTTCTTTCCTGTATTTTAGTATAGTGCTAGTTACTTCATTTGATGCTAACAACAGACATTAACAGGACAACCCAACAAAATCTGAGCAAGTGGTCAATTATTTTGTTAGATCTGCATGGTGACTTCGCCACAGTTCCTACAGAAGTCTTCCCCAGCCTGAAATGTGAAGATCAAGAGGGGATGTTTTATCATTTATGGTGGACTTGTAAAAAAGCCAAAACATTTTGGAAACAAATACAGTCTTTAGCTCAAAGAATATTAAAGACTACAATAGAATTAAAGCCAGAAACCTTTTTTACTGGGATTAAAAGATAAACATGTAAAAGAGAAGGGGGGACCCTCTTTCTCTACATGCCAACAGTGCAAGGTTATTGTATGCACAAAAGTGGAAGAATGAAACAATACCAACTGTGAGCGAGTGGCTCATGAAAAGCTGGCAGAGATGTCAAAACTTACTATTATAATTAAAGAAGGATCAATAATTAAATTTATGTCAGAATGGAAACATTTCTTTAGAATTTGTACAACAAATAGAGAAAAATGATATCTATGTATGTGGATTTTGAACTTTGAGATGGTTAATTCTCTTTTGTTGTTGTTGTTGTTAAAATTAGGAGAGAAATGAGATGTCTGTGAACTCAATGTATGATATACAACTAAGATAAGAACTAGAGAATAATAATGAGTATTTGTTGTGTAAGGGGAGCCAAAGGTAGATATCTTACAATCTTAAGAGATATTTTAGTGTATGTGTATTGTGTGTTTATGTTGTTGTTGTGTTTTCTTTTTCTTAAAAAAAAAAAATTATATCAAGAAAAAAGATGTCGTTCCCAACCTGGTGTGTTGTCGTCGTCGTCCCCGATGTTGTAACTACCACTCCCACCATCCCTGACCATTGGTCATGCTGGCTGATGGGAACTGTAGTCCAAAACATTTGGAGGGTAGCAGGTTGGAGAAGGCTGACCTACAGAATTCAGGCACTCCCCTTACTGGGGGCTATCAAACATGCATGAGTGTTATTAGATTTCTAATATGACTGTCCACGTGAGGCAACACTCACCAAGTGAGGCATAAATTTTAGCTCTTGCACGTTTTCAGTCAAACAAATATCTGCCATTATTCCTTTTCCCCTGCAGACAACGTTTGGAAAAGTGGTGATTTCTTTTTCCTTTTTCCAGTTTTTGTTTACTGCTTCTCTGTGCTCCTGAGACAGTGACTATTCCAGGACTCTCCTTTTCCTTCCGGAGCAGAGTTGTGCATGTTCAAAATGAGCAGAGCTCTGTACATGCTCTGACCTCCACTCTGTTCCAAATTGAAAGGCCAATAATCTGTCATACCAGGTAGTCAGTTCATCAGGGACGACCACACTGCCTAGATGCCATGTTTTAGCATACCTGGTCTCTCCCTCCCCTCCCACCCCCCTCCAATCAGTGGGACTGGGGTAATGCTGTCAGCTTGGATGCCCACAGCCAATCAGGTTGTGCAGAACAGCAGCAGGGTCTGCATGGTAGGGGTTTGGGGGGATCCAGGAGCCCTTTCAGCATCTCAGTGTCTTTAAAATTCTTAAACATTTCTTCCCCTTTTGGGGATGTTCTGTGGACATGTAAAGCGAGGATTTTGTATGTTCTCAGAACTTGCTGCCCACGCTTATTCCTGAGTCATCCAGTCCTGAGTAGATACACATAAACTGGATTTTTGTACTGTGCTGCTTTTCACTGTTACTTCTGAATAGACATGTGAAAGGGTAGTTTGGGGAATGCTCTGTGCTCATGCGAAGGGGTGGATTTTGGATGTTCTCAGAACTTGCTGCTGGGAGGCTGTTTTTCTGTGTTCGAAAGCAAGAAATTGCAAGTAGATAAATAGGTACCGCCTCAGTAGGAAAGGTAACAGCGTTCCGTGCACCTCGGTGTTCAGTCATGCCGGCCACATGACCACGGAAGCGTCTTCGGACAGCGCTGGCTCTTCGGCTTAGAAATGGGGATGAGCACCGCACCCTAGAGTCGGACACGACTGGTTGGGGACACCTTTACCTTTATACCAAATTGAGCTATTTTTTAAATTAATATATACTACATGCCTCTACAAATTGAATTCAGGGGTATTAATACATTGTCAACAGGATTAGAGAAGTGTTATGGATAAAGTAAAATGAATTTGCATGGAAAACCTTTCCTATCAGGATAATTGTCCATTCACCCTTTCCTGCAAACCCCCCTTAGCGTGCAATCCTATGCACATTCAGACAGAAAAAAGACCTACAATTTCCAGGGTTTGGCCGGGGAATGCTTGAAGTTGTAGGACTTTTTTCTGTCTAAACATGCATGAGATCGAGTCCTTAGGCACTTTTTACCTGAGTGTAAGCTCTATTGAATACAGTGGGATTAACGTCTGAGTAAACTTGTATATGACTGCACTGTTAGGGAGACAGCCACACAATCATTTTAATACTGGTAAACAGGAAAGGAGAATTGTTCTGCATCAAGTACATTTGCTCAGTTGAGTATTTCTCGTTTCCAGGCCAGGCTCATTAGAAGTCAACTGTAGGACTTATTCAAGCCCTTTTTACACTGTCTGCAGGCAAAGCAGCAAACCTAAAGCGCTTGCCAGGCAATGCACATTCCTGACTACATTCTCAGTGAGGAGATTGTACAAATAAGGAAGCAAACAATCTCCAGTCACACTGACTTTCAGTGCAGGCGAAATAGCAGGTGGGTGGATGAAGAGATGGAGAAAAATCTGTCTGCGCTTACCAAAAAGGGGAAAAGAATGACTGGTAATGAAAGGAGTGGTTCAAAAACAAAACATAAAAAGATCTAAAAGCTGTATCAAATTGAGATGTGAGTTTCAACCCAGTCCTCTGCGTGTTACTCAGAAGTAAGTGCTGCTGAGTTCAATAGATTTACATACTTTTAAATTCTATTTATATCGCTGGGACCAAGTTATGCCCATGTTTAATTGTCCTACTGAAACCAATGCAACTTAAAATGGTATAGCTATAGCTTCATTGTACCCAAGCTATTTAGGCTACAATCTTATATCAACACCTGGGAGTAAGCCCAGTTGGACTCAGTGGGGCTTATTTCTGAATAGACATGTATAGGATTCCACTGTTAATTGCCTCTCCTGCTAAATCTCATGTCCTATGGGATAAGTACAAATGCATTTCTTCCTACTGAAACAAGCCTTTCTGTATGTTTTCAGTGACAACATATAAACCTTGGGAGACACCTTGAAAAATGGGCACTCCAATGATTCATGAGATAAGGATTCAGAAATGGTCAATGGCAGGGGCAGCCTCCAGCTCTATGAAAAAACTGTCCAAGCTACTCAAGTCCATTGTTTCACCTACCTACATCGCTTTTGAGCCAAAGAGCAAAGAGGAGCAGCAGCAGCAGCAGCGGGAGACAAGTGTTATAGGTAAAAGCAGCCCCAGCACAAGCTCTCCTGCTGCCTGAGGCAAGAGAGCACGTGCCGCTAAATCACAGCCCCCAATCCCCTTCCCTTTACTGCATTGTGCCCACTTCCTTCCTGCGTTGCGTTCCACGCCCACTTCTCCTTATTGCTGCTGCATCATGCCCCTCCCACCCCTTTCCTGCTGCCAAATCATACCCCACCCCTTCCTCTTCTCACATTGTGCCCTCCACCCCCTGCATTCACTGCACTGCGTGCCCCCATCCCCCTTAACTTTACTGCCGAGCCGCTCAGCCAGAGATATCAGCTGGTGCGGCTCTTCAGAATGCCTGACAAGGATCTCCTGAGACTTCCCTCCCATAATGCCTGGCTCAAAGGAAGGACCTCCTAAAAGTCAGGCACTTCAGCCCGGCTGGCCGATTCCTCTCCAAACATGGCTGATCCGGAGAGCCCCGCCAGCCACTGTCTCACTGCAGCAAATCCATAGCAGGAGAGCTGCTGGCAGGGCTCTCTGGAGCACCCACTGGAGGTGGCAATAAGGGGCCCTCCTGGCAGGTGAAGCAATTCACTGCTCTTCCTGCTCTGCCACCTGAGGTGGGGGCTTCACCCCACCTCATGGGAGGGCCAGCCCTGAATAAAAGTACCCTGCATTCCTTATTCAGTGATTAAATTTGAATTTTGGAAATTCAATTTCCAAACAATATATGTATACACACATCTTGTTCCCTGCTTAAAATCTGTGCTTGTTTGCTGCACCTTGAAGTAGAGTTGCACAAGCAATTATAGAGAAAAGCATCCCTTTGTAGAACAAATTTAAAAAAAAAAATTCCAGAGCAAGTTGTTCTGGATGTGGTTGTGTGTAATAGCAGCTTATCTAGGCTCAGACTACAAACGTGCAGCTTTAATTGCAAAGAGCCCTCTATTGCTTCAAGCTTCACCTGCTCTAGCAAGTCACCAGTAAAGAACCTGCAGTGCATCTGTGGCTTCTAAGCAGCTGCCCTCTTAATGCTCACTTTGTGTTGCCTCTTGTTCTTCAGAAGGAGCAGGGATAAGAGTATCAAAAGATGGATTTTTGTGTCTGAAAAAAGGTTTCTTTTGCATGAGCAATTTTAAGAGGCAAGATTAAATGGATAAACATGGTCTCTACAAGCCCTAATAAGAAGAGAAAGAGCTAGCTAGCTAGCTCGTTCTGCAAGTGCAGTAATTCTTGCTTTTGTGGAACGCTAAAGATTACTGTATATCTGATTAGTTTGCAAGGAACAATGCAAGTGGTAGTCGAAGCCAAGTCTTGTGTTTTGAAATTACCTTTCTCCAAGCAATTAAATAAATCAAAATGTAAAATTCTAGCACAGCTATTCTAGCTTATTCTCCATATGGATAAAGGGAAGCCCAGACAGACAGACACAGACACACACGGAGAGATCCCCTTCTAAATGGATTGCTTTACAAATGTTCCCTTTAAGCAAAACTGAAATGTAGAAAATATTCATTTAAGCTTCATTATTATTAGGAAAGGCTATTTTTAAAGGGGTGATCCAGCAAAAAAGCAGCCTCAGCAGCTGCTCATCCACACAGCCTTGCAATTGTGGAAGCTCATTAAGATTCCCGGGAGCAACTCCCTTCTCTTGCGTGGCTTTGGAATGCCTCATTAGACATTCAGTAACCGGCCCCTTCTTCAGAGTACTGCGTCCAACTCCTAGCCAAAGTTTATGGTGTATAAATTAGCCATTTCAACAAATTGCTGCTCTTTTCTGCCTTGGCCTGAAGCTGGTTACACAAAAATGACTTACTGTGTTTAACTTTACCTGTAGCTACTGAGAGTTCGCTCTGCTAAACCCACCTCAGTTCTGACCATCCAGTTCCTACTAACCTGTTCACATTTATCAAAGTCTGTTAAGGAGTCAGGAGTCTGCACAGCTACAATACAGGAAAGGGTGCTAAAAAGGGAATTTGCGTAAGTGTTTTCAATACTACTGCTTGCTGAAGTGCAGAAACACATCAAGAGATTGCATGACGTATTTTAAGAGATTGCTTTAAGCAATACAAACACAAGTTAATAGTTAAATGTATATTTTTCAAGTCAAAATACCATCAGGTTCAGTCTTGTTGCTAGACCTCCACAGTAAAACATAGTGACTAAACAAAGTTACTTAATTTGCAAGATGAGTTGTCTGTCACTAATTAGTGGCTTCTCTTCCCTCATTCCAAGGAAAGCAATGCAGTTATTTCCAACAAAGCAAGCCCTGAGTTAGCAAAACGCATGTGTTCTGAAGCACAGCCACACTTCGGGACTATAGATGCTGATGTGTTAGATCTGACAGCTTTGATATGTTAATTGCAATATTATGCTTGACTCCAGTTATTTTAAACACTAATTTATGCCAACACTTTGTAAGTCCAGTTTGAGGTTTGCAAAAAGTTTTTTCTACAATAAATCATAAATTTACCATTGCTTCCTACTTATGTATTTTAAGAAATAGAAAATGTACATTTATAAAGCCTTTGAGAAAACATAAAGGCTTGTCAATTCCAAAGAACAAATTAATTTCTCGCACAATATGCACCAGCTGACAACCTACATTAAGCGTTCAGGGGTTCAGGAAAACAGCTGTCACAGTAGCCTCATATGGCATATTTCATAATTTCCAAGCCACACTATTAGTCCATCTAGCCCAGTCTACTGTGACAGGCAATAGACTCCAAGATATCAGGCAAAGGTCTATCCCAGCTCTGCTACTCAAGTTCATTTTGAAGTGCCAAGTATCAAACCTGGCACCTTCTGCATAGAAAGAATGTTATCTAGCACAGTTCTGTGGCCCTTCCCGTTGTGCCTTAAGGGGAAAAAAGGTAATTCTAGACAGTTGCCCTGAACCAGAGCTGAAACAGAATGCAAATCAGAAATGTCTAGTCACTGCTCATGCTAACTGCTTGAGTCAGATTCAATTACTGGTACCCAAGAAAGCTGACAGCATGCATGGAGAAATTTAGCGAACATACCTGTCTCAGCTGACGAGGTTAGAGACTGGCACCATTTAGGTTAGAGAGTTTATCAGTTGCTCCTCTAAAGGAAGGATTTTGAAGGAGAGTGAGGTGGTGTTTCTATTTAAGAAGTTATTGTTTGGGCCAACTGACTTATTTTCTGAGCTTTCTGTAACTTGGGAAGGTAACTGAGCACATGATGAATGACCAGCTTCAAGCATATCTATTGAAGTATGTTTCTAAACATGTTTCTGTCACAAAGCCTGAGTAGGAACTCAAGGGAAATTGCTTCAGTAGGGCTGATGGATGACCTTTGCTTATGCCAAGGATGGGGAACATGTGGCCCTCCAGATGTGTTGGACTGCAACTCCGATCAGCCCTCACCATTGGCTAGGCTGGCTAGGGCTGACGGAAATTACAGACAACATCTGAAAGGCCACACATTTCCCATCCCTGACTTAAGAGATGGTTCTGTTGATTCTTCTGGATATACCATTTAATACTATTGATCATCAGATCCGATTAAGCCAACATGGAAAAACAGTGAGTTCAGGGAATTTATTACATTTACATCCCACCTTTCCATCAAGAACCTCAAGACTCCCCTATTTTTAACCCATCAACCACCCTATCAGGTAGGGTAGGCCAATAGTGCCTTAAGCCAAAGTCATGTAGTGATCATCATGGGTAAGTGGAGAGTTAAACCTGAGTCACCCAGTCCTAGTCCAGCTCTTTAACCACTATGCCACACTGGCTCTGGCACTGCTGCATTTCACTTTTGTCTTACTGGGCAATTTTACATGTGCCAACACTAGGTAACTTCTATTCTAAACACATGGACGGTGATAGCCAGCAGGCTGTACTTCTGAGGAGATCTGGTCAACTTGTGGACTGGGACCACAAGTTGCCCAAGAGGAGCAAATTTATTCCTTGGACTGGCCTTGCTCCTGAATGCCCAGGTGACTGTTGCTGGAAGTGATTCTCATCAGACACGCCAACTGTGCCCCTGCTGGAGGGCAATACTTTTTTGCTGTCATACATGCCTTGGTAACCTAAGTAGAGTGTTATTGTCGTCCACTCCACGTGGGACCGTCCTGAAAGGCAAGTTACAGGGCCATGGAAGCTCACTGGGTGACTTTGGGCCAGTCACAGACTCTCAGCCCAGCCCACCTCACAGGGTTGTTGTTGTGAGGATAAAATGGAGAGGAGGAGGAGGATAATGTAAGCCGCCTTGGGTTCCTTGCACGAGGAAAAAAGGCAGGGTATAAATGCAATAAATAAAATAAAATAAATAAAAACAGACACGTAAAAAAATACACAGATACCAACAGACAGATAAGGTTTCAGCAGGGCATAATACCACCCAAATCTGGAGCACCAAATTCCAAAACAGCTAACAGTTTTCTTTATTCAGATTCCACATAGCAAATGTCAGATACAGCAGTTAGTCTAGAAAAATACATTTTAAAAATCTTCCGCAGACCATGTCTCCTGTAACAAAAATCTTCCAAAACCTATTTTACAAATCAATCTACATTATTAATGTAAAAAGGAATCTTGAAATTTACCATTTTCATTATATCCAGACATCCATCTATTCAAACATAGGCTTTGCTATTTATAGATGTTAGAATTTGTAATACATTTATCTAATGTAGCTCCTGTACATATTAAATAACATCAGAGGCTCTGCTTGTAGTGCATTAACCATGTAAGCAAGCACACTCAGTATTTTCCAGTACCATTTGCATGCAGATGTAATTAGCATTTAAAAGTGCACAGTTTTTTTCCCCCAAGTTGCCCATTTCTCTGTGGAAACCAAGCATCACAATGTGAGGCATCACAATTATCAGTTACTAATCAACACATGATTAGAAATGTTGGGATAGAAAGTACTCTGAGACTATACAACAGTGTATATAGGTATTTTTTTTTTAAAGTTAGGGCTTCAGTCTGTATTTACATCCAACTTCACTACCACAGATACATACCAAGAATGCAGAACAATATTAAAATTAACCTTTTTGTTAAGATTGTTAAGTATGATTTAATTTCAGAAAAAGTGTAGCCAAAACATAACCTGGAAAACAAAATAACTTTATTAGTTGAAAGGTCTGGCTCATGACAGACCATGGTATATCCTTGGATATGTGTACCAGTTCAGTGTTTGAAGTAATACCAGTGTGCATTCAAGAGAGCCAGCAAGAGTCTGTGTAACAACAAAGTTAAAACAACAACATAAAAGCAAACCTCATTTGAGGAATTTACACTGGCCACTGTTAGCATCTGCTTAAGTCTGTCAAATGAATACCGAAACCTTGTGGACAAGAGACAGAAATTATCTTACAGGTTTAACATGTAAGCATGTCATGTAATAATTCACTAAAAATGCCCATGGAGGTTTTCAAAGTCAGTTGATGGGGTTAATCTTCCCCAAAGCAAGTGGTAAATCTAAAATTAAAAATCAATGTTAAAATTCTATTCCAGATTATCCAGACTGAGATTTAGGTTTAGCTTCTCTCACCACGGAATCCAGTGCGTACATCTATACTAGACCTGCAGTTTAATCGTTAATAAAAATGTATAAACTTTGAAATATTTATAACATTAAGTGTAAAGAAATTCAAAGTTTTAATAGCTTCCACGCGCGCGCACACACACACACACACACACACACCCAGCTTAAAAAAAATCAAACTCTTCCCTCTCCCACAAAAGTGCAAAAAACATCAGGTTGCTGCTTGGTCCACAAATACATCATGTACAAAAGAGATGCAGTTTCTGCCAGAGCCAAGTTCTTCTCCTACTGGTCAATTTCACTGGAGAAATTCAGCGTCCAAAGATGGAGTTCAATTCCAATAGGATTAACTCTACAATCTGGTTCTGATACACTGTGTGCACTGCTATGTTACAAGTCTCTTTCTCTGGTTTTAAGAGGGTTGGACCAAAGACTATGGCTATGCTTTGATAGGTCATTCGGTTCTTCTCTCCATTTTCTACAATTCTAAGGAAAAAGGAAAATGCATTCAAACTGAAATTCAAGTTCACATCATGAACAAGACGGCAGTTGTCAAAAGAACTGCCCTCCTATCAAGTTGTATATAAGTGTTCCAAACCAGAGGCTCTGATGTGCTCACGTGTGCACAACTCCAGCCAAGCAATGGCTGTCCACCCTCCTCCATGTGCACAGTCTCATCTGGAGCATTCCGGAACGTATCATTAAATGATGCAACCCAAGCTTGCCCATAGCTCCCTGCCTGCACTGTAGCCTTGGGAAATGTTTACAAAGTCACAATTTCTCACTGTTGAGGCAGGCAGCCACGTACATCGGCACCCCCTTCAATGCAAATCAAGACATTTCACCAACAACTAACTTGCTTAATAATATTCATTCCACCCCAACCCCAAGCCCCACCCCATATCACAAATTTACACTATACTGAGCTTTAAAAAAAACTGCTTGCGCTCATTTTTCTAGAAGGTAGATGTGAGGGGCTGGGACTGGATGGGCAAGGTGACTTCTAGAGGAAAATAGAGTAATAGAATAGTAGGGTTGGAAGGGGCCTATAAGCCCATCGAGTCCAACACCCTGCTCAATGCAGGAATCCAAGTCAAAGCATCCTTGAAAGATGGTGTATTGGCCCCAGGAGCATAGATTTGTAGCGTTAGAGGGGCCTAGAGATCCATAATGCTTGCTTAAGTTCATTATTGGTGCAATTCCCTTCCTAGTAAGCCTCTGAGCATGTGAAGATGATTCAAAGGGCCAATAACAGCCTTCTCAGCGTATTCCTCACTAATGAGTAGAAAGCCTTATCAGGCTGTGCCTGAGGAGTGAAGCTATGTGTTTATGCTGAACTGCAGGGGGCTGTGCTTGAGAACCAAACACTACTAGCCTATGCTGGGAATGAACGCTAGGGGCGCTTGCTAGTGTTGTGATGCCTCATTGCTGACTAGGGGTGTATGGATTCCCCACTGTCTGTTCCAGTAGGGAATCCGTGGGGGGGGAGGCGATCTGTTCCTCCCCCCTGGAATCCTCCAGAACAGTTCTGCTCCGCTCAGATTCCGGGGGCGGGGGACTGGCTTGGGGGTGCTTACCTTCCCTCCTGCCAGCCAGAGCCATTCGCCTCCTCTCTGTCCCTGCCAATTGCCATGTCTTTAAAAAAAAAGAAAAAAAAGCGATCGGGAGGATGTGCCCATAGACTTATACACAAATAGAGTCATGAATCTTGCATATAAGTCTATGTGTCCATAGGCTTATATGCAAGATTCACCGCTCTATTTTGCGTATAAGTCTATGGGCACATCCTCCTGCTCGCCCTTTTTTTTTTAAAGACATGGCAATCGGCAGGAACAGGGAGGAGACAAACGGCTCTGGCTGGCAAGAAGCAGCGGAGTGCCGTTTCGCCTCCAGTCCTCCTGGAGCAGAGGTAAGTGCGGATTCCTGCTGCAGATTCCTGCCTCAGGAATCTGCTGCGGATTCCTGAGGCAGGATTCCAAAGAATCTGGCCTCATTTGAATCCGCAGTGGATTTCTCTGACATCCCTATTGCTGACATGTATGGTATAAAACCCATTTGACCCAATGGCTTGTGGTTCAGAGAAGCTGTCTGATCCAACCATTGGGTATACCTGTGTGCTCTAAGTTAATCAAGAAAGTCTCCTTGTAAGTAAACCATTGAATCTGATTTATCACTATCTTGGCACTTTGAACCTAAGAGTTCAACACCCATGGCCGGGGCAACACAGATGGCTGTCCAGCCTCATCTTGAATGCCTCCAGTGTGGGAGAGCCCACCACCTCCCTGGGTAATTGGTTCCATTGTCGTATTTAGTGTTCTAACAGTCAGGAAGTTTTTCCAGATGTTCAGCTGGAATCTGGCTTCCTGTAACTTGAGCCCATTATTCTGTGTCCTGCACTCTGGGATGATCAAGAAGAGATCCTGGCTTTCCTCTCTGTGACAACCTTACAAGTACTTGAAGAGCGCTATCATATCTCCCCTCAGTCTTCTCTTCTCAAGGCTAAACATGCCCAGTTCTTTCAGCCTCTCCTCGTAGGGCTTTGTTTCCAGTCCCATAATGAAAATGAAATTATGTTTTTTCATTTGTTCATGTGAAATACTAAATAAGTCACATTTCTTTTCCGTGCACTACTTACCTCTTGAGGTGTCTGAAGAGCACCTGCATGGTATCTTGATTTGGCTTTGGCAACTGTTTAATCAACTCTTTCACAGCATGAACACGCTGTCGAGGCTCTTGTTCTAGACAGGGAAGGAAAAGACAACTTCTATGCACATTGCTTTTCACTGTTTATGGCTGGCTGGATGTGACATTAGCTAATATGTACTACCACCTACTGGCCAAAACTAAAGTTGCTATTCAACAAGAAGATTACAGAGGGGTTGTATGTTGGACTGTTGCAGCACTAACTTCTAAGAGTTCTGTAGCATCTTAAAGACTAACCAGTTTATCGAGGCATAAGTTATCATGAGCAATAGCACACTTTATCAGATGCATGAAGTGATCACCTAAGGAGATAGGTAATAATGGTCCAAGTATAGAAAAGAAAGGAAGTGAAGATAAAAGATGAGCGGTTTTTTTAATGAGATGTTTATCACATACAACAATGGCCTGCTTCCTTTTTACACAGACCAGTTTCTAAGCAAAAGAATAAATGGACACGATTAAGATATAATGAATGGTAACAGAAACCATTTCGATCTCTCAGGACTTTCTGTAGCAGAGGCTAAAATAAGCTGCCAAATTAGAATCCATTAGCAATTGTGATGCTATAGAACTTGGTTTCAATGAACCCCGGGAATGGCCAGCTCACCTATATCTATCTGGTGCTTACACTATTTATCTTACTATGCCTATCCATTACTACTGAGTATTAGTCAGGAGTGGGTCACATCCACGCCGCTTGGATTCCATAGTTGTTTGGATTTAGGCTCTGCATAATACTATGAACACCCTACTGCTATCTCTTGAATTGCTTGATCTTTTAGCCTTACTCTGTTAAGAAAAAAAGTGCTTTCCTTCATTTATCTGAGCTCAGGGTATATATATACCTACCCACTTAAGTGAGCACTTCATGCATCTGACTCATGAATGCATCTGACCCATGACTCATTTCACAATAAATGTGTTAGTCTTTAAGATGCTAACAGCGTTTTCTGTCATTTCCTTTCCAATAATATTAATAATAGTATTTATATAGTATTTTAAGAGGGATGAAAGCACCTCACATACATTCCTGAAAGGTATGATACTTTCACTCCAGTACTGCAGACGGGTGGAAGGTGCTGCAATTGGCAGACCGTGGCTTACTTAAGGCGAGCTAGTGAATTCATGGCCAAGGTGAGATTCAAGCTGGGAACTTCCTGATTTGTAGCTCAATCTCTTACTTGTGTACACCCATCCAAGACAACTACTGCTCTGAAACTGCTATACAAAACTGTCTTAGAGTGAAAAGTTTAATTAGTAAAGACTTACTGATCGCATTGACAAAGTCATTGAAATGACTGTAAGTGAACAATGGTTCTGGCAATTCTCTAAAAAACATTTTCAGAGCTCCTGTAATGACATGGATATCTTCCCATTTACTATCATTCAAGTCCAGTTTTTCATCTGAAAGAGATAGAAACACAGCCATTACAACATACTGAGCTTTCACTGCCACCGTTTATACTCTTGAATACAACATTCAAGTAAGGTAGGCAAGGATATTCTGATAAAATATTCAGGCCGAAGATTAAAAACCTCATGAGATTTGATTCAGTTTTTGCTAAGACCCAACAGAATATAGTCCTATTTTATAATCAAAAATACAATTTGTTAGGACCTGTTCTGTTAAGCACTTATAAATCAACTAAGTATGTGAGCATTTTAGCCCTACTTTGTGATTAGTAATTGTTATGTATAGGAACTTACCATGATTAACTGCAAATCTCAGCTTCTGTATTACTGCAAGATTGCCACTAACTCTGTACAATCCATCAACATCCAATCCTGGAAAAAAAATAAAATTTTGCTCAGTAACTGATTTCCTTACAGGTTATTAGGTCTGACATCATACAGGAAATTGTCTAATATTTAAAAGGAAAGGCATAATCGAAAGCTTCAAGAAGAGATGCAAAATTATGTGTAATACAAGTCAGGTTTACATATTATAGTACTTCATTAACCCTCCAGGGTAGCTCACTTTCCCACTGAGATTTAATTTATATTTATACTGATTGGTAGGCAGAACTTTTCAAAGTAGAAAGGGAACTTCTCAGATCTATTTTGGAGCCTGCTTCAGCAAGACCATGGAAATACAGAGGATGACTGCCAGTGTGTTGCCCATCCTTTTTTCTCATGATATCCTGTTGCCACAATCTGTCAAGCCTGGAATTTATTAAGATAGTACTGTTTCCATTTGAAATACATCCTCTCATTCACACCTTGTTGACTGAATATATGCTATTTAAATTTGGGAAAACATGAAGAGAAGTTCCCTCACACATTTTGTTCACCCAACAGGAAGGAATGGTGGCACAACTGCTGAATTATTGTTCCAAAATCTATCTTTCACCTTTCAAATAAGAAGCTTCGATTACTTTTTGCAGCATATTCATTTAGTCACACTCAGCAATGTAGAATCAGTGTCTGAGCTGCTACCCCCAACAACAGCCCTACAGAGATGAGAATTATCTCACAGCGCTTCCTCTCCATAAGGAAACACTATGTGGACTAAATTCATCACAAGGTGACCATCCACCAGTACCCTATCATTGTTATTGTTATTAATTAAATTTCTATACCACCCAGTAGCTGGAGCTCTCTGGTGGTTTACAAAGATTACCGCTGATTACAGCTATCATTACAGCTGACTAACAGCAAAAAGGAAAGGGTACAGACACTTCTTTGTCATAGTGATGATTATTTAGCTTGTTCCTCATGGCCACAAGCCAGAGGTAGGCTTATGCATGCCTAATTCTGGTGTTGCAATGTCGACTAAGGTTGCAGTGCTAAACTGAATTCATACAGGATTATGGTTGAATAAATTTGCTTATGATTGGGCTGTAAAGCTGCTTTTCTTTTTGAAGGACTATAAATGTAAATGAAAGTTAATTTTGATTCAGGCAAGCAACCATCATAACTGTGATGTGAAATCACTACAGCAACCCCTCATTCAGGGACACTTTTATATGTTTAGGGATTTATATCCTATCCGTCAGTGTTATCACTCCCAGGATGGTTTGCAGTAGTATTAAAACCAATAATGCCCTGAAGATTTAAAAACAAACTTGCATGCAAGCTGCAATCCTACACACTTCCTGGGAGTAAATCCCACTAAACCCAGGGGAATTTACTTTTGAGTAGATATGCAGAGGATTGCACTCTAAAACATTAAACCAGCAGAACAGTAAAAACAGCTTCATCATGACTGTGGCATTTGGTATGCCAGCATTCATGTTTAAAGAGAATCACGTTTCTACCTTTCACAATTGTGTAGGAATAGTTTAAATGGAAAGTCATGGTTTTCTAAAGTTTCTAGAAAAGAAGTTTGCAGCAGCTGAGGAGGAACCTGAGCCAAGCTGAGCCATTTTTTACAGTAGATACAGAATGAATATTATGCCCAAATGCAGGGGTAGGCAACGTGGCGCCCACAGGCCCTGCACCCTCAGACACCTTTCTTGGTGCCCACCAAGGTGTCCTACACCTCCCACATTTTATCTTTTTTTTTTTTTAAATAACAACATTTCTTACTTGGCAGCTGGGATTACTTTGGAGCAAAGTGCAGGGGCCTCTAGCTGCTCTCATCTTCTTTTCTCATGAATACTTATGGGCCACATGTGGGGCTCAGAGACATTCTTAGGAAATGAAGGTGGCAGTTGCCTGTGAGCCAATGCTTTCATCTGCAGCGCAACCATTTTGTGGTAGTGCCCAGGAAATTTTTTCAAATTGCAAATGTGCTCATGGACCCAAAAAGGTTGCCTGCCCTTGCCCAAATGTGTGTCTTGGACATAGTCCATCTGAAATTTTGCTAAGACTTTTGTGTACTTTTTAAAGAATACCTAGAATTACAAAGCAAGAAGTATCTTCCTCCTACCATGTTCTTCGACATGCTCAATACACAGCTTCACAAATTTTGGCACAGTGCTGTTTTCTCTTTGACACAAACTGCTTAGATTGCAACCAAATACTTGATCTGAACAACAGAGAAAGAAATAAAGTTTACAAGCAATTAAGCTAAACTTTTCAGAAATATATACAATGAGAATTGATGGAAATGATCACTCAGCTAATGAACATGGACACACTGTACTTTTCTTAAGATTCCTCAGTTCCTAACATTATATTATACTGACTCAAAGTCAGACTCAGCAAATTCTTCAAGTATCTTCTGTGATTTATTAAGTAATTTTCCATTTGACATTTTATTCCTGAGTCACAAATTGCAGAATATTTAAACAACTGTAGCATTCGCACAGAATCAGTTCCTGGAAGAACTGCCCGTTGTAAAGTTTTAGGCATCTAGAAGTCCAATTATTAGAAGGCACTTCAAAACTGATATACGTATTTTTCCATCACACATTTTTGTTTGCTTGTATCAAGGAATATCTGGACCATCAATAACAACCTTTCACTCACTTTATTAATATTATTTTTAAAATGTTAGACACTCCACTTTTGCTTTTCCAGGTTTCATTTCATGCCCAGACTGGAAAGCAAAATGCACTGGATTCCCTTTTGCTGTATCACCATTAGCCTCCCACAATACATTTCCATCATGTCTCTGTCAACCATATAGTAGTACTCTGGCACAGCAGGTAAAGAGCATTAAATATGTTTAAGCACTTTTAAATCTAAATTACACAGTTCTTATGTATCTGGATATTTTATAATTAACCTCTCAATTGCAAGGACATTAATATGTTAAATAACAGAAACTTCAAAATACTACTCTTCTGGTCTTTAATGTGGTCATTTCAGAGGCTGTATTTTGCTGGGGGCATGGCTGTTCCCCAGGGTGAGGGTCTTTCAGAAATACTGAAATGCTGGATATTAAGAGACTTGAGCTAACTGTATGAGTAAAGTTTTCTTGACCATCTCTTATTATATTCCTTTTTGCACCAGGACTATGCTGAAAGAGAAGGCATTGCAAGAAAGCTGACTAAACATCTTTATGTTTCCTGCATACTTCTCCTTACCCTTTGTGAAGAAAAAATAAAGAGTTCATCAAATTTTCCATGTGATTCCTGACTTCAAAATGAGAACTCTTCAAGAACTTGCACAAAAGTAACCTCAGACAATGCCTGGGTTCGCTGAGGCACAGCAGGGGCGAAAGAACCCATCATTGGTTCTCCTCCACCTCCCTCCGCACGCGTGCTCGTCACACAATCGTGATTTACATAATTACCTAAGATGCAGTGCAGGTTGCCCAGCATGTGGCGTGACAGGGGCGGCTTTGTATCCACCCTACAACCCACAACTTGCAGTAGGGGTTGTAGGCTGGGTGCGAAGCCAACCCATGCCACACTCCACATCACGTCAGGTTCGGACAACACAGCAACCTACACTGCACTGCAGGTAATTATGTAAATCACAATCGTGCGACCAGCACTCACGGAGGTGGGGAAAGAACCAACGATGGGTTCTTTCGCCCCTGCGATCATGCAAAACCTGCCAATCTCTAATCAGTGGGTACAGAAAACTGCCTCCAAGGACTATGCCTTCCAGTTGCCAAGTTACACAAAGGCAATTCTGCTGAATTTCCAAGAATAAAGTTTCTGTCCCTAACCCCAGTAGATCATTTTAGGGCAGGGGAGGGCAACGACTTTTAGTTCAGGGGCCGGATTAGCTGACTGGATCAAGCCGGCAGGCCAGATGGTGTCAAGGCTTTGGGGCTCTGCCCTGAAGGCCCACCCCTTCCTTTGGCATCATCGCTCCCCCACTTTTCAAATTAAAAAATCTCTGTGCCTCTGTACAGAGAAAAGGACTCAGCTGGAGCTTGCGTGAACTGGCTCCTCCAAGCCCCAGCCGAGTTCAGACTCCTCCTTCCTGCACCGCTTCCATCCTGATTGGGACATGAACAGCACGAGGAGGGATTCGGCTGGTGCTTGCAGGTCGGGCTGTGCCTTCCCATGCTGCTCATATCCTGGGAGCAGCTCAGAAAGGCACTCAGCCAGGGCTTGCTGAGTGGTGCAGGGGAATCCCCGTATTATCTCTGATCTCTGTAAGCCCCATCGTTTGATGGAGGGTGAGTGCACAAAGGAGAATCCCTTTGTTATCTCTGATGAGAGATAACATGGGGATTCCTCTCCCCAAAGGGGACAGTGCCCACAGAGGGTGCTTAGTCCTCTCCTGTTTTAGTGTTCCAAGTCAAGGTGGCCAGAGGCACTCAGTGATCAATTAATGGGACCCTTAAAAATGATACCACTCAACCCTTTTAAGCTTGACATTTGATCATGAGAAATTAATGCAGGAGAAATTAATGATTGCAGATTTCTTTTGTCCTGGACTGACAGCAGTGATGCCAGAATTGAGATCTCTGTAACATAAGTTTCCATAAATGTCTCCAAAACTTAAGGTTTTTCGTTATCTTTATTCAGCCCTGAGGGAGGTCTTGTAAAGTTTATGGTGCCCCTTCGCCCGCAAGAGGTGACTTTTTCCCTACCAAGATGATAGCCTCTTTTGGTCTTGTCCAAAGGAAAAAGGGATACTCACGCCTGACTTGGCAGCCACTATTTCACTTTTAATCTAGCTGAGAGTTCTCTTCCTCTAATGCAGAGATAAGAAATGCTGAATTCACGACAAAATTGTGTTGTTGATGGAAACATCCAACATTAGGACACTGACCAGGACTTTGAACATATGCGCAGCTTATAGCTGTAGGTCAAACACTAGGCATGATGGTCCCCTAACAAGAGTGATTGTTCTGGAATCCGTGTGATTGTTCTCAGAGGGTTTTCAGCCTTCCAGCTTGTGATGGCAGAACAACCATGCCTACAGAGTTAGGTCATGTTTGTGTATCATTACATTGGTGCCTGTTTGCAATCAGACTCAACCCAGGGGTAGAGCCACACAAAGGTTTGGACAATCGTGGGAGTAAAAGTAGTCAACGTGGCTTCTCCCCGTGCATGCCTCATGTGCAACCGGCATTTGCAGGGGTGACTTTGTACCTACTCTACAACCCACGACGTGCAAGAGGGGTTGTGGGGTGGGTATGAAGCCATCCCTGCCATGCCACGTGCCAAGTTTGGACAACACAGCAACCCCCACTGCATCACAGGTAATTATGCAAATTCTGGTTGCACGACCAGCACGGGTAGGCAGAGAAGTCACTATGGCTTCTTTTACCCCCACAATCGTGTGAACCTGGCCAGTGTCCTCCTTCACCTTGATTCTCTACATTTTGTTCTCCACAGCATCCAGGTTTCATGAGGCCAGATTGCTCAGCATAGACAAGAAACAAATGGGGAGAACTATCCTCATGCATCCCCCACATATGACGCATTTATTTGTAATATTAACTTGTTTTATATGTCTGCAGATATTCTCTTGTCTTTGTTTTGCCTAAATCTCTCTCATTCAAAGGAGAAATGGACCCCCCACCCCGTTTTCCATTTTCCTTGGACCCAGAACTCTAGCAAGTCTAAACCTTGTTCTTTCCTGTTGGACAACAGACATCACACTGTTTGTACAGAGTCTATGCAAGTAGGCCAAGCCACACAATCAATACCCCACATATAATCCTGGAATCAACCCCATGACTAGGCCCACCACATATTGGAATGGAAAGCACTATGCAAGCATGGCCCTGAGGTTGGGTGCCCATGCCAAATGGATAGGGCAGGAGGACACAAATACACTATCACACTACATGTCACCTCCACTCAGGAAGATGACTACCCAATATTAAAAATCAAAATAGTGATTTAATACCAAAGTATATTTAAGCTTAAAATCCCTCTGCAAAACAGGGATGGAAACAGGCTTATGCTAAATTATCCACCACAGGAAGACACTTTCCTTTTCCTGTTTGTACTTGAAGGGGCCCTGGATATGTTTTCTTTTGGGATGGATGCGGAGATCACAAAGAATCGTAGGCTTGAAGAGTACAACCTTTATATTTTATCATGAACATTTCCTCTGTGTCAAGTTGCAACATAGATCTTCAGTGTGCACCTACCCAGGATCTAAAAATATCATGCTAAGGGCAACCACCTCTCTGCCATTTCCTGAGGACAGAGTTGTCCTACCCAGACCTAAGAAACCAGCATTAATATCTCTGTTAACCAAGAAATATTACTGAGAAAAAAAAAACCCAACAAAAAAATTACCCTTGATATAGCCCTTTTCTCGGACTGCTTGTAATGTGGGTCTGCGGGTCAAAAATTTCTTCAGTTTTGTTTTTGTCTTCTTCTGTTCTGAGCAATCAATGCTGCTGGATAGTTTTATTGCTGAAAGAAAAGCAAATGTACTGCATAATAAAAACATAAATGTTTTAGGCTAAATATTATCTTCTAATTTATCAAACATAGCCAGTGCTGAAGATGAAATCCTCAGAAGAAACTTGGCCACATATCTAATTTGAATGGGCTCTACTTCACACTGTCAACGGTACAAACATTCAACTAGGGCATTTCCATGGGAAGATGCTGAAATCAACACAAAGACTGACAACAGCACAGCTGCAGTACTAGTATCACTATGCCAATTGATTAATATACTGCAGTGAAATCTTTAAAAGAGGGGTGGGGAACCTGTAGCCTTTCAGATGTTGTTAGACTACAACTCCCATCATCCCTGACCACTGGCCATGCTAGCTGGGGCTGATGGAGTCCAACGCCATCTGGCCGCACCCAAATTCCCCACACTAGATTGCTGGAAATGAGATCTTACCAGGCATACCAACATGGTCAACCCTCTCAGGAAGAGACAATGTTGACATATCAACCAAAGTTGACAGAATGTTCTTCCAAGTCATTGTCTCAAGTTGGGAATCTGATAAAAGGTTTGGATCTACAAGGACTCCAAAGCCACAAACCTGTTCTCACCTCCTCTAGAACTGGCATTTGCACCACATCACTAGACTTGCCGTTACCCAGCATGAGCAACTCTGTCTTGTCCAGAATGAGTTTTATTCAGCTTTATCTAGTCAATCCCCTCATGATGACTGTCAACCAGACAGCCAAAGTGATCTCAGTTCTGATTCCTGGTCTGAAGATGGATTAAAAAGGATCTAGATAATCAGCTTCATCCATGATCACTTGGAGCTGCCTGGCCACTGCCTGCTTGCCTACTCTGGTTACAAATGAGACATTTGACACTGGTCTGTAACTCCCTAGATCTTGAGGGTGGAGAGGTTTCTGAAGAAAAAAATCTCACTACTGTCTCCCTCAAACTTGATGGCATGATACCTTCTCACAGATATGTATTAGTGACCATGAATAACCAGGTTTTCAGCTTCTTCTGACTAGCTGAAACAAGCCTTGATGGACAAGGGTTGATTAGACAGATTGCAGCACTACATCCTCAAGTGTCAAGAACTGAATTTCATCAGCAGAGCTGGAGCTGATATGGGTGATATCATCCAATTATCAGGAAAAGTTTTCCAGACACAAGATGCCATGCTTGCATATAATTGCTCTTTGTTGTGGAAATCACATTTGTCAAAATAAGCAAAAAGCATAGATGTTTCCTTTGGAACTGCAACTTACAGCGAAGTTTTTTGGAATCTTTATGGTCCTTTTCTTTGTCCTGTTTTTCCACCCCAGGAGAATCTGGCACATCATCATCTAATGCTTCATCAGACTCTATATTCTATTGAGAGTTAGAAAAAGATTCAAGTACTCATCTTCTTACAAAGTTTAACAGCTCCCATAATTAAGAATACCCTTCATTTTTTAAATAGTGACATTCTTCAGAGAACACCATGCGTATGATTTCAAACTGCTTCCACAATGTAGCGAAACTGAAATACTATGATCTTGGAAAGGTCTTCATCTGTTTGACAATTAAGCATTAATTTTCAATTGCCACCAATCCACACGGTGCTTGTGAATAGCTTCTGCAAGCAGAACTTCCATGGTGCAAGCTAGTTGTCATTCTATACCAAACAAGTGTGCCAGACAATAAATAGTACAGATAACTCTTACACTGGCTGCAAGTGTACTACCCTGCAAATGTTTAGTGTACTACCCTCTCCTTCCTCTCCCCTTCCCCACCCTATTTTGTGGTCCATGGCTACATGGGTGGCGTGATGGGGTATATGGAAGTGCTTGATCATGTCAATGTATCAATGGGTGGAATACACAGACCTTATTTAGCCCGTAGTATTCAAAGCCCTAGAGATCAAATCGCCAACATTCGTTGGATCATGGAGAAAGCAAGAGAATTCCAGAAAAACGTCTATTTCTGCTTCATTGACTACGCTAAAGCCTTTGATTGTGTGGATCACAACAAACTGTGGCAAATTCTTAAAGTGATGGGAGTACCAGACCACCTTACCTGTCTCCTGAGAAACCTGTATGAGGGTCAAGAAGCAACAGTCAGAACCAGACATGGAACAACCGATTGGTTCAAAATTGGGAAAGGAGTACGACAAGGCTGCATATTGTCACCCTGCTTATTTAACTTATATGCAGAGTACATCATGAGAAATGCCGGGTTGGATGAATCAGAGGTCGGAATTAAGATTGCTGGGAGAATTATCAACAACCTCCGATATGCAGACGATACCACCCTAATGGCAGAAAGCGAAGAGGGTCTCAAGAGCCTCTTGTTGAGGGTGAAAGAGGAGAGTGCAAAAGCTGGTTTGAAACTCAACATTAAAAAAACTAAGATCATGGCATCTGGCCCCATCACTTCCTGGCATATAGAAGGGGAAGAAATGGAAGCAGTGACAGATTTTACTTTCTTGGGCTCCAAGATCACCGCAGACGGTGACTGTAGCCATGAAATTAAAAGACGCTTGCTCCTTGGGAGGAAAGCTATGGCCAACCTAGACAGCATAGTAAGAAGCAGAGACATCACCTTGCCGACAAAGGTCCGTCTAATCAAAGCTATGGTTTTCCCAGTAGTAATGTATGGCTGTGAGAGCTGGACTATAAGGAAGGCTGAGCGCCGAAGAATTGATGCTTTCGAACTGTGGTGCTGCAGAAGACTCTTACGAGTCCCCTGGACTGCAAGGAGGTCAAATCAGTCCATCCTAAAGGAAATCAACCCTGAGTGCTCATTGGAAGGACAGCTACTGAAGCTGAAGCTCCAATATACTGTACTGTGTCCAGTTCTGGGCACCACACTTTAAGAAGGATGCAGACAAGCTGGAGAGGGTTCAAAGGAGGGCAACAAAGATGATCAAGGGACTGGAAACAAAGCCCTATGAAGAGAGACTGAAAGAACTGGGCATGTTTAGCCTTGAGAAGAGAAGACTGAGGGGAGATATGATAGCGCTCTTCAAGTACTTGAAAGGTTGTCACAGAGAAGAAGGCCAGGATCTCTTCTTGATCATCCCAGAGTGCAGGACACGGAATAATGGGCTCAAGTTACAGGAAGCCAGATTCCGACTGAACATCAGGAAAAACTTCCTGAGTGTCAGAGCAATACGGCAATGGAACCAATTACCTGGGGAGGTGGTGGGCTCTCCCACACTGGAGGCCTTCAAGACGAGGCTGGACAGCCATTTGTCAGGGATGCTCTGACTTGGATTCCTGCATTGAGCAGGGGGTTGGACTCGATGGCCTTGTAGGCCCCTTCCAACCCTACTATTCTATGATTCTATGATTCTATGATATTTTGGCCACCTAATGCGAAGAGAAAACTCCCTGGAAAAGACCCTGATGCTGGGAAAGACTGAAGGCAAAAGGAGAAGGGGACGGCAGAGGATGAGATGGCTAGATAGCATCACGGATGCAATGAATATGAACTTGAGCACGCTCCGGGAGAGAGCGCAGGACAGGAAGGCCTGGCGTGCTATGGTCCATGGGGTCACGAAGAGTCGGACACAACTGAACGACTGAACAACAACAACATTCAAAGCCCTTCACATACACTGGTGAGAGCAGACCCACTGAAATGAGTGGGACCTAAGTTAGTCACTAACTTAAGTCACATTCATTTCAATGGGTCTACTCTACAAAGGACTAACATTAGACACTACCCACTATCTCAACAATCCATACAACAATCCTGTAGGATATTACCTCTATATTGCAGATCAAGAAGGGAGCTGAAACTGAGGCAGGGTGGTGTCAGGAGCGCCCTAGCAGCCTCTTTCAGTCTACTCCAATAGCCAACTCAAGACGCAGACGAAAGGATTCTTTTCAAGGCTTTAATCCTTTTACAACTTAATGACTCTTTCAGATGCTAATCACCAGCAACTAAACAATGAACAGCAGAGTAGCCTATGCTCCGGGTTAGGCAGTTGGTCCCCGTTTGAAGAAGACTCACTTGCAGACCCTGAACGTATGGGCTAGGGAGAGTTCCTCCCTCTTTCCCTTGGGTCCACGGGAGGCGACCGTTGCGTGCGCGCCAAATGGGCGCTACGCCTCGTTTCCACGCCCTCCATCGCTCGTCGCTCCCTACGTCTGTGTCGAGCGTCTAGCAAGCCCCCCTCCCACACTCTCTCACTGCCAGGGTCACTATCTATCTCAGGAATGCTGGCAGGAGGAATCTCTGCCAGCTGCTGTGCCTGTGAGGGATGAGCAGGCTCCTCTCCCACAGATTGCTGTTCCTCCTCAGAATCAGAACTGCTCAGGGGTTCTATGGGCTCAGTTTCCACCCTGACAGGTGGTTTGCCTAAGGCTACCTAGTGAATTCATTGTGTTGTGGTCTTAAGACTCATGCTTTTGGCTCAATATTCCTGTTCTATGGCTACAACACTGTATCAGCCAAAGTGACCTTGTCAACATGGATTGCACTTAGCACTGCCATCTATTCCACAAGACCCTAGTCCTTTTCCCTGCATCTGCTTTAATATTCCTTTGTTACAGTTCTATTCTGTCCTTCCTCAGAGTAGCTCACGGGAATGTTTTAGTCCCATCATAGTCATGTGGGATACCAAGTTCAAGGTATTTTTCTATTGGCCATTGCACCTTGATTTTATTTACTTCTTACTCTACATAGAGAACCAATCAATCATTTTAATATTTGCAGAATTCTTTCATGGGGGCCTAATATAGAAAGAATTTCTTGAATTGCTGGGAGGAATAAGCACAAATCGTGCTAATTTTCTCACTTAAGCGCTCCCCTTCCCCCACAATAAACAAATTTCACAGAATCCTGTATTGAGCAGTAAACCTAGGATTGTGTGACAGAAATCCGGGTTCAGGAACTTAGTTTCTATTTTCAATGGAGATTTCTCAAAAGGGGTGATATGTTCTTATCTTTGTCACTATATTTTCCAGCATTACTGGAAATGTCAAAACACAACCAAGAAACAACGGGGGCAAGGGAGGGAGCCACAAACATGGGATTAGTTTCCATGTACCTTTAAAGAGAGTTATAAAGGTAACATGTCCAGACTAACTAGAAAAAGCTGTACCCAACCAAGTTCAGGGGTATAAGGAAACATAATGGTGTGTGAGAGGCTATATATGAGGTCTATGCAGATGCTACATGTTTGACAATCTGTACAATAAACAGAAATGGATATTGATAGTTTCACAATCTTATGTTGGACTGGAAATACCTGCTGGTAAAAGTTTTCTCAGGCAGAAAGCCAGAGTTAAGCAGTTAATCTAACACCAGACCTGCCAGTCTTTGAAAGCTCTGTTCTCTCTGTTAATGTCAGATGTTTAGCGGAATCATTCAGCTAGATGTAATCTGTATAGGCTACTTTCTTGTGCCAGGTATCAATTCCAAACCTAATCCCAAAAGCCACTGGCAGTGTCCCAGTAAGGCTATGCACTTGCAACAAGATGCCTGGGACAGTGTTTCCAGCATATTGCCAATTTCATAAAGTTCCATTTATTAAAGCTACAGTAAATAACATTAAATAATGAATGTTAACATTAAACATGACTCCCCATTCTTGTCACTAAAAGCCCTTCTAGGATTGCAAAAAGACTACACCTTTCCTTTTATCAGTAAAATAGCTCAGTGCCACATTTAAGTATATATTTACTATATGCAAGTCTTAGAAAATAACAACTAGTCTTTTATTTTGAAAGATATAAATCAATCCTGAGCCTCTTCCCTATCGTATTTCATCAAATCTGAAAGCAGACCATATATATGCCCTAAAATTCAGAAGTACTCAGGACAAAAGGGCACTCTGGGGATTCTGCTTGTGTACCACCCACCCCGCTGCACGACAGTATCCCTGGCCAAGGTGCTTGAGGTGGTCTCTGATGGGCATGTGCAGTCCCCTAACTTGTTGGTGTTGGGGGATTTCAATGTACATTTGGAGACCATCCTTGCGGGGCTGCCTCGGGACTTCATGGAGACCCTTCCTGGGAGCTGCACCCTATTCCAAATGGGGCCACCCATGTAGCCGACCATGCGTTACACCTTGTGTTTCTTCCCAGAGAGGTGGGGAATGATCTGGAAATTGGGGGTATATCCACCACCCCCTTGTCATGGTCAGATCACTACCTGGTGGGGTTGGACTTCGTGGTTCCACAACCCTTCTGCAGGGGTTGAGGACCCATGAAGATGGTCCGCCCCAGGCGTCTTATGGATCCAAATGGATTCCTGACTGCGCTTGGGGATTCTTTGGAGCACGCAAATGGCCACTTGGTCGAGACCCTGGTGGATGGCTGGAATGCTGCAATCACCAGGGCATTAGTCTGTGTGGCTCTGAAATGCCCTCTCCCACTGTACAGAGCTCAGACTGCACCATGGTTCACCCCACGGTTGCGAGCTCTAAAGTGGGAGGTGAGACAGCTAGAGTGCCGGTGGCAGAAATCTCACTCTGAAGACGATCGGACATGGGTTAGAGCTGTAGCTTCAGCCTGCCGCATGGTGATAACAGCAGAAAAAAAGGTTTTTTATGCTGTCTCTATCGCGTCTGCAGAGCGCTGTCCCAGGAGGCTGTTCCAAGTGGTCCAGAACCTGGTTGGTCCAGTTGTTCTGGAACCAATGCAGCATTCTAAGGCCTGCTGTGATGAGTTCGCAAAGTACTTTGCAGATAAAACTGAGCGGATCAGGAGTGCTATTCCGTGTGCTGTGGATACAGTTAGTGAACGAGGGTCGGCCAGTGGCAGACTACTTGTGTGGGATCGGTTCCAGCTTCTTTCTTCAGAGAAGTGGACAAGGTGCTTTCGTCTTTAAGGCTGACCACATGCTTACTCAATCCTTGCCCACCTTGGCTCATTATGAGCTGCAGGGAGAGACTTAGGGAGGGGATCAGGGCAGTGATGAATGCCTCCCTTGAGGAGGGAGTGATGCCATCAGTCCTCAAGGAGGCAGTGATAAGACCACTGTTGAAGAAGCCCTCCTTGGATCCCCAAGACTTGAAGAACTTTCACCCAGGCTCAAATCTGCCGTTTGGGGGCAAGGTGATTGAGTGGGTGGTGGCTTTGCAGTTGCAGGCACACTTGGAAGAAGCCGATAATCTGGATCGGCTTCAATCGGGCTTCAGGCCTAGGCATGGGACAGGAACAGCCTTGGTGGATGATATGGGGAGAGCTCTGGATAGGGGCGAATGCTCCTTCCTTGTTCTCCTCAATCTCTCAGTGGCTTTTGACACCGTTGACCATGGTATCCTCCTGGACCGACTGGAGGGATTGGGCATAGGGGACACCGTATTATGTTGGTTCTGTTCCTTCCTCTCTGCAGGTACCAGAAGGTAGCTCTCGGGGAGGAGACTTCAAACCCTTAGCTGCTCCCTTTCGGGGTGCCACAGGGTTCTATTCTCTCCCTGATGTTATTTAACATCTGTATGAAGCCACTGGGGGCTGTCACCAGGAGGTTTGGGGTGCAGTGTCACCAATATGCGGATAACACACAACTCTACCTCTCTACCTCATTTAAATCCTCGCCAAGGTTGGCTATTGAAACCCTGTCCAAATGTCAAGTCGGTGAGTGGCTGGATGGAAAGGACTAGGCTGAAACTGAACCCCAACAAAACCGAAGTACTTTTAGTGGGAGACAAGGGCGGGTTGGGTGATGCTTACCTAGTGTTTAATGGGGTGCAGCTACCCCTGAAGGAACAGGTTCGCAGTCTGGGGGTCATTTTGGACTCCCAGCTGTCCATGGAGGCTCAGGTGTCAGCCGTGAGCCTGGCAGTGCTGTGCCAACTCCAACTGATACGGCAGCTGCGCCCCTATTGCCCTAACCATCTGCTCTCATCAGTAGTTCATGCCCTGGTATCCTCTCGCCTAGAGTACTGAAATGTGCTCTATGTGGGGTTCCCCTTGAAGATGGTTCGGAAGTTGCAGCTGGTGCAGAATAAGACAACCTGCCTGATTAAAGGCAGCTGTCAGCGAGACCGCATCACTCCAGTGCTGAAGGAGTTGCACTGGTTACCAGTTTTTTGGGGGTCCCAATTCAAGGTCTTGGCATTGACCTTTAAAACCCTATATGGCTCCGGCCCAGTCTATCTTAAGGAGCACCTCCAACAACACCAGGGACACCGCTCAACAAGATTGTCTGTCCCATCAGCCAGGACAGCTAGGCTGGTGAGGACTAGGGAGAGGGCCTTTTCTGTGGTGGCCCCCACTCTATGGAATTCCCTCCCTAGTGACCTCTGCCATGCCCCCTCTTTGATGAGCTTCCGCTGGGCTTTAAAAACCTGGCTGTTCAGGCGGGGCGTTTGGGGTGGGTCAGGGGTTTTTAGAGCAGTGTTTTTTGTTATTTTTTCTTGTTGTTCAGTTGATTATGTAAATTTGTTATTAGCATTGTACACTGCCTAGAGTGGCTGGGTAGGTGGCCAGATGGGCGGCTAATAAATCAAATAAATAAATAAAAGTAGAAAAGAATCATACGGACGTTTCTTTCAAGAGGTTTTTAACAGTATCTCCAACTAATCAGCATTTCATTTTAAGATGAATCACAAGCAGGATTTTCCAGAAATAAAGCAGTTCAGATCCTAAAGTGCAAGAGCATGTTCCTTCGAAAAATCCTACTAAGAAGGCCTCTTTTTTTTACCAATAACAGAAACAAATCTTGAACAGACTAAGCACAACTGAAGGGCCTATAAATATGTATGGCACAATTCTATTACAAAGCATATAATATCGCCATTCACTGTAACACTGGGTAGACATTTGAGAATCTCAAGAATATATCATGCAGATAAAGGAGTGAAGTTGGCAAGAGTCCTGTGTTTAAGAAAGGCCACAATACAATAAACAAAGCACATTAAACACCACTAAATTTTCATCTGTAATATCTAGTTCAGGAATAGATTGGAGATAACAAGGGGTTTCAGGCAGAGTGCTCTGCTCATCCCTTGCCTGCCTCAAGCAGGAATGTCAAGGGACAATCGAAGCTGATGGCACACTTGGCTGGCACTTTCAGGAGCCCCTGGAAGCACTGACTGAATCCTCTCCATTTGTTCCCAACCATGGGGCTCAGCTGGCCCCTGGAAGTACTAGCCAAGTGGTGCTCCGTGCAGGGAAGGCGAAGGACGAATAAAGTCAGCTCCCTGGGCAAAGCATCCACTGACTTGGGGGGGGGGGTATCTGGCCCCCGAACCAATATTGTTTGCCACCCCTGCTCTAATCATATGCTGGAAACAGAGCATGGCTTAGAGCATCCCTAAATGTCTATCCCCTTCATGGATCACTGCCTTGTTGTGGTGAAGGGGCTTGTGTAACTCAGTGAAGCCATAAGCTATGCCATGCAGGGCCACCCAAGACGGACAGGTCATGCCAGAGAGTTCTGACAAAATGTGGTCCACTGGAGAAGGAAATGGCAACCCACTCCAGTATTCTTGCCAAGAAAACCCCATGGAACGTATCACAAGGCTAAAAGATATGACGCCAGACGATGAGCCCCTCAGGTCGGAAGGTGTCCAATATACTACTGGGGAAGAGCAGAGGGTATTTCCAAGTAGCGCCAGAAAGAGTGAAACAGGACAAAGGCTAATAGAGTTTTGCCAAGAGAACACGCTGATCATAGCAAACACTCTTTTCCAACAGCACAAGAGGTGACTCTACACATGGACACCACCAGATGGTCAATATCGAAATCAGATTGATTATGTCCTTTGCAGCCAAAGATGGAGAAGCTCCATACAGTCGGTAAAAACAAGACCTGGAGCTGACTGTGGCTCAGGTCATGAGCTGCTTCTTGCAAAATTTCGGCTGAAATTGAAGAACGTAGGGAAAATCACTAAACCATTGAGGTATGACCTAAATCATATCCCTGATGAATATACAGTGGAGGTGAGGAATAGATTTCAGGGATTAGACCTGAGGAACTATGGACGGAGGTCTGTAACATTGTTCAGGAGGCAGCAACGAAATCCATCCCAAAGAAAAAGAAATGCAAGAAAGCAAAATGGCAGTCTGGTGAGGCTTTACAAGTAGCTGAGGAAAGGGGAAGCGAAAAGCAAGGGAGAAAGGGGAAGATATAGCCAACTGAATGCAGAGTTCCAGAGAAGAGCAAGGAGAGACAAGAAGGACTTCTTAAATGAACAATGCAAAGATATCGAGGAAAACAACAGAATGGGAAAGACTAGAGGTCTTTTCCAGAAAATCGGAGATCTCAAGAGAACGTTTTGTGCAAAGATGGGCATGATAAAAGACAAAGAAGGCAGGGACCTAACAGAAGAAGATGAGATTAAGAAGAGGTGGAAAGAATACACAGAAGAACTATACAGGAAAGATCTGAATGTCCCTGATAGCCATGATAGTGTGGTCACTGAACTTGAGCCGGACATCCTAGAGAGTGAAGTCAAGTGGGCCTTAGGAAGCATTACTAACAACAAAGCTAGCAGAGATGACAGTCTTCCAGCTGAGCTATTTAAGATCCTAAAAGGTGATGCTGTTAAAGTGCTGCACTCAATATGCCAACAAATTTGGAACACTCAACAGTGGCCACAAGACTGGAAAAGGTCAGTTTACATTCCAATGCCAAAGAAGGGCAACGCCAAAGAGTGTTCAAACTACCGTACAATTGCGCTCATTTCACATGCCAGCAAGGTGATGCTCAAAATCCTACAAGCTAGGCTTCAGCCGCATGTGAACCGAGAACTACCGGAAGTACAAGCTGGGTTTCGAAGAGGCAGAGGAACTAGAGGTCAAATAGCCAACTTTCGCTGGATCATGGAGAAAGCAAGAGAATTCCAGAAAAACATCTATTTCTGCTTCATTGACTACGCTAAAGCCTTTGATTGTGTGGATCACAACGAACTGTGGCAAATTCTGAAAGAGATGGGGGTACCAGACCACCTTACCTGTCTCCTGAGAAACCTGTACGAGGGTCAAGAAGCAACAGTAAGAACCAGACATGGAACAACCGATTGGTTCAAAATTGGGAAAGGAGTATGACAAGGCTTGCATATTGTCGCCCTGCTTATTTAACTTCTATGCAGAGTACATCATGAGAAATGCCGGGTTGGATGAATCACAGGTCGGAATTAAGATTGCCGGGAGAATTATCAACAACCTCAGATACACAGATGATACCACCCTAATGGCCGAAAGCGAAGAGGAACTAAAGAGCTTCTTGTTGAGGGTGAAGGAGGAGAGTGCAAAAGCTGGTTTAAAACTCAACATTAACAAAACTAAGATCATGGCATCTGGCCCCATCACTTCCTGGCATATGGAAGGGGACGAAATGGAAGCAGTGACAGATTTTGTTTTCTTGGGCTCCAAGATCACCGCAGACGGTGACTGTAGCCATGAAATTAAAAGACGCTTGCTCCTTGGAAGGAAAGCTATGGCAAACCTAGACAGCATAGTCAGAAGCAGAGACATCACCTTGCCGACAAAGGTCCGTCTAATCAAAGCTATGGTTTTCCCAGTAGTAACGTATGGCTGTGAGAGCTGGACTATAAGGAAGGCTGAGCGCCGAAGAATTGATGCTTTTGAACTGTGGTGCTGGAGAAGACTCTTACGAGTCCCCTGGACTGCAAGGAGGTCAAACCAGTCCATCCTAAAGGAAATCAACCCTGAGTGCTCATTGGAAGGACAGATACTGAAGCTGAAGCTCCAATATTTTGGCCACCTAATGCGAAGTGAAAACTCTCTGGAAAAGACCCTGATGCTGGGAAAGACTGAAGGCAAAAGGAGAAGGGGATGGCAGAGGATGAGATGGCTAGATAGCATCACTGATGCAATGAATATGGACTTGAGCACGCTCCGGGAGAGAGCGCAGGACAGGAAGCCTGGCGTGCTATGGTCCATGGGGTCACGAAGAGTCGGACACGAATGAACGACTGAACAACAACAACAACAAACGTCTATCAGTAAATGATATATTACATTAACAACTGTAATAAGGATAAAAGAAATATCTCTGCTGGGAATCTTAAGAGAATTCTTTTTTAATCCCCCCCCCCCCGATGACTTCTAGTCTTCCTATAGTTTTTAAAAAGCATTTTGAGGGAATAAAGTCTGGCTAGCAATATATGAACACCTCATTTTAAACATTATATTCATCATTCTAAAAGACAGTATTTCATTATCCAAAATTGTTCAATTTCTTCAATTTTTCAGAAAAACACAAAAAGGGACTTGGGGAAAAAAAATTTAAATTTTTCCATTTTTTTCCTGGACTTCACATCTCTATCCAGGAACATGGGCATCTGTAAATCCATCTTTCCAATCCAAAAGGAATGCTACAAATGGACAAACAATGGCCCAAACAGATATTGGGCCAGTTCACCTAGCCAAGTCACTGAAGCCCTGTTTGCAACTTAGAGCGCAATCCTATGGCCATTAGCCAGCGGCTAGAGGGCCATAGGATAGGTCATTTCTTGGAAAACCAACCCCGACCCCACCCCCTCCCGCACCGCCTCATAGGCAGCGCGGATCGGCCCCGCACTCCATGCTCATAAGAGCAGTGTGGAGCAGTGAAAACAGGGCGTTTCCAGGGGCACGGAGGTCGAATATGCCGGCACGACACATCCTATGTGTCACATGGCCGCCACTTCCCGCGCTCTGAGGTCTGCTCCTCACCACTCCTTCTGCCCTGCACTGGATAGGTGGTCGCCCCTGGGGTCGGAGGCGACTGTCAATCCACATAGGATTGCTCCCTCCATCAGTATATCATGGTTGTTAAGAGAATGAGCTGGAAGTCCCTCGTTTAAATTTCTCTCATAAACCCACTGATGGGCTTTAAACAAGCCATCATCTAAGCATTAGCTCTCCATCTATAATATGGGGATAATATTGGCATACCTAACATGGCTGCTCTAAAGATTATCTAGATAATCAATATGAAGTGGCCTACCTTACATGGCTGCTATAAAGATTATCTAGATAATCTATATGAAGAGTTTTCAATATATAAGAATAGTAAAAAAAAAATTTAGCCTACTTTGCTTTGGAGATGAGGCAAGCCCTACTCATGTCAGGTAGACACACAATCAAATGGACACAGTTGAGTGTCTTTAATATCATTTAAGACTTCTCCATGTTATTTTAAACTCCCAAGACCTTGATTATGCCTAGAATTCCCCAAGTCAGGACCCAAAAATGAAATTGACTTGTGAAGGGAAGGCAAATTTACTAGTCAACCAAGAGCAGTGGTTCCAAAAATTTTCTCATCCTGTTGACTCACTTGTGCCCACAAAAGCTCCAGAATATTAGCTATTAAAGCATCAGTGTAGGTCAAGACTGTTACCAATCCAAAAAGAGGGCAAGTAGGCAGATGGCAAAATGGACACAATTGCAGGGCATTAGCTGCAACATCAAGCAGGAATATTTTTAGTCCTGCCCCCAGAAGCCTTTCCCGAGCGGCTGGCCTTCTAAGATCATGTATCAAACAGAAGCAATGCCAGTATGTTACACATAACATGATAGAGGTTGGACCCCTTATTCCCACTGAGATAGTGCTTAACCAATAAACATGAAGTGCCATCAAGTAGCTGAGAAGCCCACCTGAGTGTACCAAAAATGAGACGATGCCTTCTCATGGTTACAAAGAATGACTTAAAATAGGGCTTAAGGTCCAAACTACATTAAATATGAAACAGTAGCCCAATGGTCCCTGTTGGGGCATGAGAAGCCACTTTGAGCAAAAGTGTAATTTGAATTCTGTTGGGGGGAAAGCCATGGGGGTCGGGGGAGGATACAATTCGGAGAGAAGAAATAGAGGTCAGATAAAAGATTAAGTATAACACCTCCCAACACTTTTCCACTCCCAAACAATACATCACACTCTCCAAAAACCCATCAGGCTATTATTACACGCATTTGAATATAACAGGTAGCTTGGCCCCATCTCTCAGCTGCCAGCATTTAGACAGCACTTCTGCATAGCTCCTTGACCCTTCCCACAGAGCTAACAAGAAGCTTAGTGCTCCAAGCATCCCCCTATCTCTTTCTCCTCTATTATTCAATTATCCTGGCTAAAAGAATTAAAATACAATGAAATCAATTTAAAATCAGAACATTTATTTAATATTCATTCAGATTCCAGAGTGTGGGTTTTCTAGCTGAAGAGTATGATTTAGCAATATATTGGTTTTAATCCAGAATTCTGAACCACATTGCACAGGGAGATAGTGTATGTACCCTTCTCATCTGCTACCAGTCACAAAAAGCTGCCTCAGCTACTGTTTTGCCTGAACATTCAAGAGCAAAGGCTGATTCAGTTCTATATTCTGGTTTGCTATTGATTTAATTGATTGTTTCAGGCTGAAATATCTGTCACAGAGCCAGCACACATTTTCAGGCATGAGGCAGGAAGGGGCAGGGAGAGGTTTTAAGTACATACCTGATTACTGATAGCATAATTAAGGACTTTAAACCATTCATCAATAGAAATTTCATTATCTGATTGAATTAACAGTTCTGTCCCTTGCCGTGTTTTCAGCTTTAAAATAAAAGAAATTTGGGCATTAGAATTAAAGTACATATTTTAAGTGTTCCCCCATAAATATACCCCATTACTGTGATACTAATTATATTACACGCCATCTATTCTAAAATTATCAAGACTTGCTTTTTGCCTCTATGGTTTCCCACATTTTACCACAATAAGACAAAACACTAAGGAAAGCCAACAATTGTGAAATTTCTAAAGTTTTATTGTAAATATTTTTCAGTGCCCGACTCAGCAGTTTTCTCCCTCTGTATTTAAGTTAGCACTCAAAATAAAGTCTGGCAAAATGTGGAAAAGTCACCTCAATCACATTCTTCTTGCTAGATTTCTCCTTTGAAGCCCAGTCAATAAATGCACCTCTCAGTTCCACTGTGAACTCCGGCTTTGACTGGTTGACCCCAAACTTCTGGGGGAAAAAACAATGATGACTTATTTTCTTAGAGAGCTGAGGTATTAGTCAAACATCCTGCCCATATGATCACCACAAGGCTGCATAATCACCCAAATTTAGTCTGATTGTAGTATATTGTCACTACATCAAAGAAATATCTTGGTAGCATAGTTGCATGATTTAAACATACTGTTTTCTTCATCCTGTCATCTCCTTCCCTCATCCTCTTGTGTTTGCTGCAAGGTCTCTACACCTTCCCATCTTCCAGGAAATACAGGATGTGTGTGGGGGTGGGGCCATGAGGCTGTTGCTAGGCAATGCCCAATTGTCAAAAGTTTTCCCTCCTCAATGGGGAGGGAATGGGAGAAACAAGAGAAGAGAGATGTGCGCTACACACCTGGGCAGTTAATTTGCTATCAATTACTCCCTCCTCAAAACAGTCCTCCAGAGCTCTGAAGTCTTGTGGTATGTTTACATATGGTAGACAGAATATCAAACCCTCAAGATTATGAAAACATTTATTTTTACAATTCTACCCCGCTTTCCTCTTAACCCTTGCAGGAAACTAAAATTAAATGTATTGCAACCTTCAGTGATCAAGGGACGCTTAATTCCAATCAATTACTGTGCTGATATTCAAAGTTGAATCTGATCTATATTTAGCTGCACTTCGTCTGTACCTAGTTCGGGTGCTATGAGAGTGAGCAAACAACTTGGAGGTGAGAAGTGGAAACTCTGTGGCCTGCCATGAATGCTTTCTAAACAGCTGACTAAATGCCAAGGGGGGAAGTTCATTAAATACAATTTGTGATTAAAATGTATTATCTTCCAGATCCTGCTCAGAGTGAAGAACGAGTCAGCAACTATAATTCTTCTGTCTCAAAGTTATTATATATGCAGTTCATTTTGATTGCAAACCTAAGCAAAAATCAGTTAGTAAAGTACTGGTATGAATGTAATATAAACTTTAGCAGAGTAGAATGAATGCATATGAAAAATGAAGCAGAGCTGGATAGCTCCACCCTGCTTGCTTGTACCTGTAAAAAGGAAACCTTGTGGTGCCAGTGCAATTCAGGACAAAGGTGCAGGAAGTCTTAGGAACTAGCCACACCCATTTTTCAAATTCAGAAAAAAGTTTGCATCACTGCCTCTGCTATGGCACTGATGCTTCAATGCAAAGTAGAGGAACTCCTAGCCCTCAATAAGTGATCTATTTATATTTTATCTTAACCAACCTTAAGAAGCTTGGACCCTTCTGACAAGTTAGAGATGCTCACTAAGTCCTATTTTGAGTTCTCCCAGCTTAAGAGTCACTTGCTAGTTCTATTAGTAGCGGATAGAGGAGGGAGAGAAAAAGAGTTGTTATGCATAATGAAATGGATTCTTTGGAAAATATTATAATCTTCAACTACTTACCCAACTAGTCCCACTTCCTTGAGTCTTGGTAAACAATAATGAGGAACCCTGCAATACAGCCCATGACGACATCCAATTCTTTCTATAAAAGAGGGAGATATTTCTAAACAGTCAAGTACATTTATCAGATGCTGCGATCATCCAATGCTGCTTGACAAACTATCCTTTGAATTACACAACACACAGATTTATACTATTTGCATTTTATCTTTCATTTTCAACACAGAATACCAGTCTATCAATACCACTGCAAGAAGAGTGATATGAATGACATAGACATCTCATTTCCAAGGAATTCCAATGAAAATTCAACTAACATTGGTAGGAGGCAGAAACTCAGAACTCCCTCCTAACCAAGTTCCTTGGGACGAACCAGACTAAAGTCTTAAAAATGCTGATCAATTTATAATTCCATTGAAATCATAAGAACGTAAGAAGAGCCATGCTGGATCAGACCAAGGGTCCATCTAGTCCAGCATTCTATTCACAGAGCGGCCAACCAGTTACCCATGGGAAACTCACAAGCAGGACATGAGTGCTGCACCCTTCCACCCATGTTCCCCAGCACAGCCTTCTCCTCCATTAATTTGTCCAGTTCCCTTTTAAAATCATCCAAATCGGCCATAACTTCTTCTGGAAGTGAATTCCATAGTTTACCTATGCACTGTGTAAAGAAGTGCTTCCTCTTATCTGTCCTGAATCTCCCACCAAACAGCTTCATGGGAAGGCCCCAGGTACTAGTATTATGAGAAAGGGAGAAAAAAGTCTCCCTGTCCACTTTCTCCACATCATGCATAATTTTGTACACCTCTCTCATGTCTCCCCTTATTCACCTTTTTTTCTAAGTTAAACAATCCCAGATGTTGTAACCTTTCCTCACAGGGATGTTGCTCCAGCCCCTTGATCATTTTAGCTGCCCTCTGCACTTTTTCCAATTCTACAATATCCTTTTTTAGGTGCAGTGACCAGAACTGTGCACAGTATTCTAAAATCAATGAGCCTTACTTTGATACAGAGGTGCTAACAATCTGGATGTTTGCAACCGTTCATCATTTTCATGATTTGAAATGTTAGCCTGACCAAATGAACAGCTACTGTTTACCTAAATTCATACAAAACATTCAAGATTATTCTGAAATAAGTATTAGTAAGTTTACATCAATTTTTACACAGTATGTTTTTGTTTTGTTTTTTAAGACAACCTAAAGCTTTGGCTATTCGGTGATATCGAAATGAAATGAAATAAAGTTTTGCTGATACTTGCCGAACTTTTTTCCCATTTTCTGTAATTTTCGTTACATTTAATAACCCATACTTCTCTTGGTCCTGGAGAAGAGAATGAAAAGAAACAGTTATCTGTTCCTTTACAAAAGGAAATAATCTCTCCCCCTTTACAAACACTTTCAAGAAGTGATAAATGGCTGATATCTCAGCTGATGAAATGTGACTCCCTGAACTTTAGATAACAGTGCGGTCCTATACATGTCTACTCAAGTCCCACTGAGTTCAACTGGACTTTGAACATGAAGCTCCACCAGAAAATAATATTTCAACACACACACACACCACCTCCCATTTAGATGGTCAATAAGAACTATCACCATGGTAGTGGCAGATTACGTGTGACGAAACTCCCCAATCCAGCCCATTTAGGATTGATATGTAAAAGTGTGTTGAACCAGCATCTTAACTAAGTTCAAAAAGTTACTAGTCCACAATATTTTTTACTAGGATACTACAAACTCATTCTAAAAATATTCCTTAACAAGATTCTAACAATTAGGTTAGCTTTCAAGGCTAAAATCTGAAAAATCATAGTACATGTTCTAGAATTGTTAATGGCCTCTTAAGTTATGCCTTGGGAAACTAACATTTTGCTCTAAATATAAGCAGCATTCTTGATTTACAGTTTATTCATAGTAAGGAGTGTTTGCTACTGAAAATTTCTGTTTGGTGAACAAGTCAGGACAGACTACTAGATCCACTGCAATGCAACTATCTACAGCTAATGTTATTCATCCCATGGTAAATGATAATTATTGCATACTAAGCAATTTAGGTACTGAAATGGGTTTTTGTTTTTTTGTTTTTTTAGGAAGAAATCCACTGAGACTTGCCACAAATGTTACTTTCCTCATATTAAGGAAATATTGAAGATTCCATGTACATTTTTATAGAGCAGTCGTTAGAGTAGCCAAATCTGAAACACATGAGGAGGTTTATCACTCTTTAAAGAACTGATTAACATTACTTCATCTATAGCACTAATTTGGAAGGGCAGTTTGAAAGACGAAGCCATAAGAAGTGAAACTCTTAAGTACTTGTCCTAGATAACACAAATCTCAAAGTATCAGACAGCTTTCCCTATCAGGGTGTGTACTGCTAGTAATCTGTGTTATCTGCATGGGCCATAGGATAGAAAGTAGATTCCTAGTAAATACACTATGGGTAGTAGTATGTTTACTCATTATATTGGGGACGAACAAGTCCACCCCAATACAGGAGGATTTTTTGCTTCTCTGGGGAAAATTGATTCCTCTTCTTAGAAAACCAACATCTACTAAGGGTAGATGCTTTCTTCCCTCTTCCACCAACCTACTTGCACACAGTAGCCTGGTTCACATGTAACGACAACCCAGAGTATAAGTTAAGTACCCTGCACAATGGTTTAACTCTGGGTTGTTAACCATGAACAACCCAAGAAGAGAACCCATGGTTTGTTGTTGGGTTGTGAAGTCTGGGTTGTTTGTGTTTAACAACCCATAGTGCCGGATTCACACATAACGACAACCCAGTATTCAAGGACAACACACACTCAGCCTGCACTCTGGGTTTTCGTTACATGCGAACCACGTCAGCATAAGGAGAGCAGTGCTCCTACAAAGTTGCTTGCTTAAGCAAAGCTGAAGACATGACTAAAGCCTGTATACCTTGTAAGTGTTCAGAAGGTATACACCGCTCTAGATTTGTCTCAATATGCTGAACATTATATATGTTACGACGTTTATACTGACTGTGACTTGATGCTTTGGTGAGGAAGGAGATGACTCGTTTTCAGGAAAAGTGGTCTTCGAAGCAACTGGAGAATCCTATGAAATAAAGATGTACTGATCTATATCATAGAAATAAAGGAGATGCTCCTTAAGATTTACATAAATTGGACACAATGATAGAAAAGGTGCATGATACAATTATGTACAAGTGAAAACACTATTATTAATTTTTCTTGTAAAGGTTTTCCTTGCACAGGACAGTTTTAATAACCTACTAATATTGTCTATAAAAAATCATGTTTCAAGATACTAACTTGCTCTTGGTGTGTTGGGAACAAATAGGCAGGATTAGGCAAGAGAGGTTCAGAAGAATTAGTTGATAACTGTAAAAATACAAGAACTATTTTAATAAATCATTACTGTTTTGTTATCAGTATGTTTTAAAGTAATTTATATTTCTGTTTCACTTTAAAGTGAAAAGGCGGAATGTTTTAAAGTAATTTATATTTGTGTCTTATAATCACACCTAATTTGCATCCTTTACAGATAAGCTTTGTGAATTAAGCATAAACTACGCATTCCACCCTGCAAAAACCTGTTACTTGTCAAAAGATTATTTAAGTTGGAAAGAAATTTAAGTTGGAAAGAAAGATGATCACTCTTCATTAAAAAGCAGAACACAATTTCAGCAGGGATAGCTGATATAAAAAGAAGTGCTATGTGGTTATATTTCTTTTCCTACATAGGTTTTTTCCATTGTTGGCACCTTCCAAGAAATTCTCTGAGAGTTTGATGACAGGTTAAGGGTTTCTGAAATTCATATCTACTGTCATCCAAAACACTTATTTTTTGAGAACTAAATGCACTTCACACATTTGCACAATCACCACGGCTTGAACAAGCCACAGTGGCTTGTTTAAGCTGCAGTGCATGCCAATGCCGGCCAAGCGCCATTTGCCTAATTACCCATCTGGGCACAGCTTGTCATGTCAACTGAACCCGGGTATCATGACTTGCTGGGAGGGGGAAACAACTCTCAAATAACCCAACAACATGCCATGGGTTGTTTCAAACAAACAAACAAACAAACCATGCCACCTGAGTTCGGATGACATGACAAGCCGAATCCAGATGGGTAATTAGGTACACACCATGGCTTAGACAAGCCACTGTGGCTTGTTTAAGTCGTGGTGATTGTGTGAACTGGGCCATAATGTCTTTTGTTAAACTTTGGCATAGAAGAAAATCATTCCATCGATTTCTGATATTCAAGTACAAATGCCAATGCTTATGAAGTGAAAATGCGGTTGACAGAAAGAGAATTTGGCTCTGATGCTGTCCGCTATCAGTTCTAGCCATGCCTATATGCAGCCCTCAACATAAAAAAAGTTCCCTATTCCTACCCTAAACAATTTGGAACTAGGATCTCTCAAGTAATGCCCATTCCCATAAAGAACTGACCAATGTCTCTGGTAATCTCTGGAGAGTTTGTTGCATATACCCCACTGTATATATACAGGTATTGTGAGAGACCATGAGACACAGGGCTCTCTCATTAGTGGCTCTGACATTATGGAAGGCCCTCTCTAGGGAAATGCATATGGCTTCTTATTTTAGATCAGGGGTTGACAACAAGTGCTCCTCCCAACCTTTTTTTGCCTCCCAAGTCATAGGAACATAGGAAGGTACCTTATACTGAGTCAAACCATTAGGCCATCTAGCCCTGGCAGTGGCTCTCCAGAGTTTCAGGCAGGAGTTTTCCCCTAGTGCTACCTGGAGGTGCTGGGGATTGAACCTGGGACATTCCGCATCGAAAGCATGTGTTCTACCACTGATCTATGGCCCCTCCTAGAGTCACCACCACCCAATTGCAGGGATGGCAAAAAAAAAAAAAAAACCCGCCTTTTCACTTTTTAAAGTGAAACAAGACACACAGGGAGGGTGCAGTTTTTAAAAAATGCAAATTCTCACTCCCCTCCCCTCCCCTCCAGGGCTTCTGGGAGTGCAGTTATGATTTAAAACAAGGTGCATACTCCCCATACCTTGTTTTAAAATGAAAGGTGACTTTTTTATCACTGAATTTTGGTGGCTTTGATGCTTTTAGATTATTTTCACATTGTTTTAAATCTTGATCTTGCACTCACTGCCTTAAGATGAAACAGCAATATATGAATATTTTTTAAAGTAACTTCTTATGTAGCCATTGACTTCAGGGGAAAAAAGAAAAGAAGTTGCCATCAGGTATACAGGTAAGGTGAAACCCTCGTTCCAAACTCTGACCATTCCATCATCAGAGGTACAGGCCAGATTTGGCCTCCATCTCAACTCTAGCCACTTTATTTTCCTCCATAAAAATGAATAGTTCCCGTTAACATCTACTGGAAAAAGCAAATACAGCCCATCATAATGAACTCTGCTCCAAAACGTGCAAATGTGAAGTAAATTATGTTTATGTTTATGTCTGAAACTAACACAAACTAAAAAAATCACATTCATCAGGAAAAAAAAATATATGATGAAATTAGTTTGCTGAACACATAGTTAATAAGACACAGGCTGGGATCCCATACCTATTTACCTGAAAGCAAGTTTTACTGAAATCAATGGGACTTACTTCCAACTACACATATAGAGTTGTGCTATACAGGGATCAGCAGCTGGCTAACAATTTGGCACCAGTGATTTACTGCACACTAATTTCTGAAGGATATACAATGCCACATATATGACAACAGAACAGTCCAGTGTGTTCTTTAGAACATTCCTACCTTGTCATTTGTGTCCAACATAATTGAGCTGTGCCTCCATTTTGTTAAAACTATTGGTTCCTGTAGCCTCCTGTCCAGACTCCTACTTTTAATTATCTCCCTTTGCTGTTGTGGTGAAGCATTATACTAAAATGAAAAAAGAGGAAAATCCACACACTATAAGTATAATCAAACCTCTACTGACAATAAAAGCAAAGTGAAGTATGTATAATCCACTAGTAGCTACTGTCATACTGTATATGAAACTGCAAGTAGAAGGTCTACATTTCCCCCCTTGTTTCATCTATATTCTTTGACTTAGTCAACAAAATTTGCCTAGACACCTGAAGCTTTGTTACATGCCACAACTAGTCTTAAAATTATTCTAGTGATTGACCATAAAGGCTCTGAATAAAACCTTACAAGCCTAGATGATGCCTGATTTGAGTATGATAGAGCTCCATCTCTGAAGGCACAGGACCACCCACATGAAGAAAAGTAGGTTTCTCAGGTTACTATCTAGCTGCCTGAAAGGCAACATTAGCATTTACAATACAGGTGAAAGGGAAACTAGATTCAAAGCAATATCATGGTATGCCAGGGTTGGAGAGATACATGGCCTGGAATGGAGACACATACGGCCCCTTTTACATTCCATCCCCGATGGACCTTATTCAAGTCTTCATATCCCCAAATTTAATTTTAAAGGAAGCAGGTTTACAGAACTGATGACTGCACAGACAAATTTGAAAACATGATGATAAAAAAGAACGGAGTAAGAAAAGTCAAACTTTTTTTTTCAGCCCTTGCAATTGTTGTGTCTACAGATTTTTTCACATGCGAAGGTAATAGTTTAAGTAGTTCAGAAGTGAAACAATCTTGCACAATTGTAGTAAGCATGCTTCATTTGCATATGCAAAAACATGTTAATTCAATGTAATGTGCAAGGTGCAGTCTTCTAGCTACTATAAATTTTAGATATGGCTTCTGGTGCTGAGTAATTTGCCCATTCTCTCTCTCACACACACACACACCCCTCTAAATTAGTGGAGAAGTTGATAGGGCCTTGATAAACTTCCTTGCCTTAATCAACTTAGTTGAAGGAAGAATTAGAAGAAACAATAAACTGACACAACATAACCTAACAAGGAGATTTAGACTGGCACGTACTACAAAACGTATGTTAATTAAATCAGTTGCAAGACAACAGAACATGTGAAAGCCAAATAACTGCTTTATCAGACAATGACAGAAAAACCTAGTGGCTTAGACAAGTATTTCATGCAATGCCCACTTAAATGAAGATTTAGTTACAGCATACCACTACTACATTCTAGAGCTTCTCTGTATTAGAACAATGCCAACGGCAGTAATTTACATTCAGCTAACATGGTATAAAGACACATATTATAGCAGTGAGATATGCAAACTCTGTATGCATCATACCACAGGGTGGACTGATTTCAATAAAGGCAATGTAAATCAGCAATGAAAAAACTGATTTAAAGGACTGATTTAAATCATGTGTCCCATTAATATTCTTCATATATTTCCTAAACAAGGGTGAACATCTGTCCACTAAATTATGTTAATTTACAACCAGGATATTATTTTCACTGTGTCAGTTTGCATGTCACCATGAACTGCTCTAGGGTTATCTGAGAGTTGTTTAACCCCCAAATAGCCTACGACGCCTGGGTTCCCACACCACAACATGTTGCATCCCTGCCATGACCTACATATTTAAAATTGCCGTCGGCACACATCTCTGAGCCCCGGGGGTTAATTAACCCATGGTGGTTTATTGTGACATGCAAACTGGCCCACTGTTTAATTCTTATAACCAGGCCTTGTCACACACACACTTTCCTTTTTTATATATAGCTATGCAGGGAATGTCATTAAAATATTCCCTTATAACGCCTTTCTTACAACTAGCACCCATAACAGTTTGTGAGGGTTTTTTTTAACCTATACAGGGAACGTCTTCAAAATATTCCTTATAGAGCCTTTCTTACAACTAGCACCCATAACACTCTACATTGAACAATGTTCTATTTTCTTCTTTCCAATGTTGCTCCTTTTACTCCATTCTGCCTTGGCCCAGCCCCAACCTTACAAAAACAAAGTAGCAAATAAAAGTAAATGTCCATGACTGATAGGCTGAAGTAAGGTCTCATAGTTTCTGGGAAGATTAGAGCAGTTTATTTTCATCAGGTGAAAATGAAATACCTATGTTTGTTCATTAAACAGAAACGTATAATTTACAATTATTAAACATCTTTTTAGAATATTGTTGTTGCTGTTGTTGTCCAGTCGTTAAGTCGTGTCCGACTCTTCGTGACCCCATGGACCATAGCACGCCAGGCCTTCCTGTCCTCCGCTCTTTCCCGGAGTGTGCTCAAATTCATATTTGCATCAGTGATGCTATCTAGCCATCTCATCCTTGGCCGTCCCCTTCTCCTTTTGCCTTCAATCTTTCCCAGCATCAGGGTCTTTTCCAGGGAGTTTTCTCTTCGCATTAGGTGGCCAAAATATTTGAGCTTCAGCTTCAGTATCTGTCCTTCCAATGAGCACTCAGGGATGATTTCCTTTAGGATTGACTGATTTGACCTCCTTGCAGTCCAGGGGACTCGTAAGAGTCTTCTCCAGCACCACAGTTCAAAAGCATCAATTCTTCGGCGCTCAGCCTTCCTTATAGTCCAGCTCTCACAGCCATACGTTGCTACTGGGAAAACCATAGCTTTGATTATACAGACCTTTGTCGGCAAGGTGATGTCTCTGCTTCTGACTATGCTGTCTAGGTTGGCCATAGCTTTCCTCCCAAGGAGCAAGCATCTTTTAATTTCATGGCTACAGTCACCGTCTGTGGTGATCTTGGAGCCCAAGAAAATAAAATCTGTCACTGCTTCCATTTCTTCCCCTTCTATATGCCAGGAAGTGATGGGGCCAGATGCCATGATCTTCGTTTTTTTCATGTTGAGTTTCAAACCAGCTTTCACCCTCAACAAGAGGCTCTTGAGATCCTCTTCGCTTTCTGCCATTAGGGTGGTATCGTCTGCATATCGGAGGTTGTTGATCATTCTCCCGGCAATCTTAATTCCGACCTGTGATTCATCCAACCCAGCGTTTCTCATGATGTACTCTGCATATGAGTTAAATAAGCAGGGCGACAATATGCAGCCTTGTCGTTCTCCTTTCCCAATTTTGAACCAATCGGTTGTTCCATGTCCAGTTCTTACTGTTGCTTCTTGACCCTCGTACAGGTTTCTCAGGAGACAGGTAAGGTGGTCTGGTACTCCCATCTCTTTAAGAATTTGCCACAGTTTGTTGTGATCCACACAATCAAGGGCTTTAGCATAGTCAATGAAGCAGAAATAGACGTTTTTCTGGAATTCTCTTGCTTTCTCCATGATCCAGCGAAAGTTGGAGATTTGATCTCTAGTTCCTCTGCCTCTTCGAAACCCCGCTTGTACTTCCGGTAGTTCTCGGTTCACATGCTGCTGAAGCCTAGCTTGTAGGATTTTGAGCATCACCTTGCTGGCATGTGAAATGAGCGCAATTGTACGGCAGTTTGAACACTCTTTGGCATTGCTCTTCTTTGGCATTGGAATGTAAACTGACCTTTTCCAGTCTTGTGGCTGCTGTTGAGTGTTCCAAATTTGTTGGCATATTGGGTGCAGCACTTTAACAGCATCATCTTTTAGGATCTTAAATAGCTCAGATGGAAGACTGTCATCTCCGCTAGCCTTGTTGTTACTAATGCTTCCTAAGGCCCACTTGACTTCACTCTCTAGGATGTCCGGCTCAAGTTCAGTGACCGCACTATCATGGCTATCAGAGACATTCAGATCTTTCCTGTATAGTTCTTCTGTGTATTCTTTCCACCTCTTCTTAATCTCATCTGCTTCTGTTAGGTCCCTGCCTTCTTTGTATTTTATGATGCCTGTCTTTGCACAAAACGTTCCCTTCAGATCTCCGATTTTCTGGAAAAGATCTCTAGTCTTTCCCATTCTGTTGTTTTCCTCGATTTCTTTGCATTGTTCCTTGAAGAAGGCCTTCTTGTCTCTCCTTGCTATTCTCTGGAACTCTGCATTCAGTTGGATATATCTTCCCCTTTCTCCCTTGCTTTTCGCTTCCCTTCTTTCCTCAGCTACTTGTAAAGCCTCATCAGACAGCCACTTGGCTTTCTTGCATTCCTTTTTCTTTGGGAAGGATTTAGTTGCTGCCTCCTGAACAACGTTACGGACCTCGGTCCATAGTTCCTCAGACACTCTGTCTATCAGGTCTAATCCCTTAAATCTATTCCTCACCTCCACTGTATATTCATAAGGGATATGATTTAGGTCATACCTGAATGGTTTAGTGGTTTTCCCTATGTTCTTCAATTTCAGCTGAAATTTTGCAAGAAGCAGCTCATGATCTGAGCCACAGTCAGCTCCAGGTCTTGTTTTTACTGACTGTATGGAGCTTCTCCATCTTTGGCTGCAAAGTACATAATCAACCTGATTTCGATATTAACCATAAAAATCCAATTTAAATGAAAAATCAGATTGATTTTTTAAAATCATTTTTGTCCACCCTACAACAAACAGTTGTTTTCAAACTGCGCTTTAACCCTATAAGCAGAATTAAGAATTCTAAAGTGAGATATTTATTTCCAATTTAGTGCAGGGAAATGCAAGACAGCATGGAACTGCTAGTTGACTATAGTTGGCATAACATATGTGTATGCGTATTTTTTCACCAAACCAGAAGAGACCGATCAATAATTTCTTTTACATGTAGAGCAGTCTCTCTCAAGTGAAAAATATGAATCAAATGAGTTTCTATGTTAGATGTTACTGGAAAGTAATTCATTTATTTAGGCATTTATTTCTTGCCTTTCTATAATAAATCCTTAGTGATGGCAGCCTATAAATAAAAAAATATACATACCAATAAGTAAATTCAATCCTCACAAAAACTAACAGGCATAAAAAACATCATCATAAAAACCATATTAGCAGGCAGCAAACTAAAAACCATATAATAATCAGACACTCTGACTGAAACCCCCCTGTTGGAATAAAATCCTGCATAAAATCAAGCAAGGAAGGGACCAAACAAGCCTCCCTTGGAAGGACAACTTAGATGCCACCACCAAAAAGGCCCTCTCAGAGTTAAGTATTTTTACATTTTAACTCTGTTATCTGTTCTAAACTGTTTCTTCTCCTGATCCCTGTGATTGGAGGGTTCTCTCCCTGAGTCATAACCTAGGCAAGATCCTTTATTAATACACAGTAGCACTTTTAGAAAAAACCCAAACATACTCATGACTGCTTTTGTTGCTGTTGTTGCTGCTGGTTCTATTGTTGGCTTTTATTGCTATTGGTATTGTGGTTATATTTTTATCGATTTTAATATTTTAACTGTTTTTATGTATTTTATTGCTGTGAGCTGCCTTGGGAGGGCTTCTGCCCTGAAAGGCAGCCAAGAATTTTTAAATAAATAAATAAATGTGTTGGGGTTTTTTTAATGAATGAAGCAGGTAAGTCACTTTAAGCCCTTAATGGCCCACCATGGCCATTAGTGTGGCCCCTACCCAGTCCCTGCTGCTACCACTGTCACCACTTCTAAATTCCCCGCAATTCTGCTCCCAACAGAATTCTGCTGTCTTTGGGCAGCAACTCTGCTGGGAAACAGGGTGCATGCTCTGCAGAATGGGACTCCCGACAGTCTGCCAAACTGCTCTTTGTGGGAGCCTGATGGGAGCCTGCTTCTGCTGAGAAACAAGGCGCACAGTCCTCTGCAATTGCTGGGATTGCAGCAACAGCCACTTCCAGTGGGGAGGGGGAATTGCTCCTGTAGGGTTCCGGAGGGGAAGCAATACCGCCCCACCCAAGCCCCAGAAATTGCCCACCCCTGCTCTAAGTAAAGTTGTGCATGAATATACAGCTCTTCTATTTAAATAAAAACACATAGGTGGAATACCAATAGTGATAACACTGAAAAATGTTTTGATTCCAAAGTTGCCCTTTTGTTTGTGGAAGGGAATGAGATGCAGCAGAGGCTTCTGCTGAAGGAGGGTGAAAGACAATTTTCACAGATTTCCCCTTTCCCCTGCAGCCACCAGTGCTACTTGTCATGCTGTTTTAGATAGTCCCCTAAACTTCCAGAGCAGTTTCTTAGGAGGCATGGGGGAAGGAGTAATAACTAAAAATCGCCATCACATGAGCCGAGTTCTGCTCACAGGAACTCTGGTTTCAGCCCATGAACTTTATTCTAAAACTGGTGGTGGAGAATCAAACAGGTTTACAGTAAAATATGGTATTAAGAATGTAACAATACAAAAAGAGACCCACTGCCCTTAACCTCATGTACAGGACAGGCTTGAAAAGTTTCTGAAATCGGGCAACCATATCTTAGTTAGGGGTGGCCAAATCTTGGATTCTCTCAGTTTCTCTTCCAAACTTAACTTTGTTCCGTTCTGCTTCCTCATCAATTTATATACCACGGGGGCGGGGGGTGGGGATTAGAAGTCTGCACAAAAGTTTGAATGCATGTGTATGCATTTCTCCTAATATATTCATTTTTCTACACAATTTTCCCTAATATATGCATTTCTGCAAGCAATTTTCTCAAATATAATGCATTTCTGTATGTTATTTTCACCACCATATATTTATTTGTGTCACTTTCTCCTAACATACGTTTTATAAAGAAAAAATGGAGAATTGCATCACAAAGTTCAGAGAAATACAAATATTGAAAGATAACTGCATTTCAGTTCACGTACTGGTTCAGGAAGGGCAAATTATGTAAGGTAGCATTAAAAAACAAACTGAACAAATTTTGTCTTCATCCCTCATCTAAGTATATATCCAGGCTATTCATACAGTACAGTGAAATATCATATCACCTTCACAAAAAGAAAGCAACTTTAGGAAGCTAGAAACAAGAGGGAATCCAGAACTATGTAACAGCTCCTTGACAAGCTTCAGTAGCTCTCTCAGATATTTTAAAAACTGTATTTTCTGATTCATACACAATTGTTATTCGTTTTCTATTTTGAAAGTATAGTTTCATTGCCAACTTTTACCATTTTGGATGTGTGATGTTCCCACAAAGCAGATCCTGTATTTTATTGTACAGGTTTCATTTTCATCTGTAATAAGAATTTGAAGCAAGAACTGTCTAAAGTCTTTAGTTTAATAGCCCAGTGTCATTACACAGGGAGAATATGCCCCTATATGGGTTTCTGTAATACAGACCCAGTATACACTGTGTCATCTTATAACACAAGTAACATTGGACAGCTGAGCTTTTTGTTTTTAAAAAAACAACACACTGCTACTTTAATAGCAAATATTCAAGTAACAGACTCTAAAATCACTATAAAATGCAGAATACTGAACGCAGTCACTGAACTCCACAAAGACTAACATATATTTTGTCATCCTACAATCCTAAAATCTGAATAGGTGCACAACTGGAAGGCACAGAGATGGCATAATGGCACTGCCCACCTTAAACATGCATCAGCTGCCAGAGTGGCAACTAACAGGATGGACTCGGATTAGAAGGGTTAAAAAAAATGCAAAGTGCTTCAATTACAAAATACCAGGGAATGAATCAACAGAGGTGGGACTGAAAGGTAATGATTTAAGTCTCAGCTCATCTATGCATTCACTAAGTGGCCTTAGCTGCCATCCCACAGTCTAAACTTTCATTTTGTAAAAAGGAATAATAAAACGTGTTTATCGCACATGGTTGTTGTAAGGATTACTGAGCCAAAGTATGTGAAGCACTATATAATGCTTACTATGTTTTTTCTGGTACAAACTGATAGATCAATATTACTACTCTTACTTTGCCAGTTAACAATCAATTTGCTTATAAAATAGGAAATACCATGCATCTATATGGATTCCAAATCATGCAAAGATGGGTAGTAACATTCTGTGAATTAATTCAGCCCATGCAACTCCACTTACATTGTTATTCATGCCCTCAAAAGGTTTTGGTTAAGGGAGAGTGTGGAAGAGACTTATACTGGGAAAGGTGTATACAGATGTTATTGAGTGCCTATTTCCAAGAGGATATTTGTAGTCAAAATTAAGAACTGGAATTTTAGGGAGCCATGTGTTTGTTATGGTTTGTAACAAGGTGAGTATCCTGTTCTTATGAGTCCTGTTCTTATTCTCTACTTCAGTGGTGCTGAACCTCTTTCAGCCCGAGGACCAAATTCCATTTTGAAGAAGCTGTTGCGAACAATATTTGTGGTAGGCAGTGCTGAAGTTAAAGGGTGCAGGACCAAAAATAGCTGCATATTTTAGCTTAAAGCTCTTACTGCTAGGAACTAAGCCTTAGGAGATGCATTTCCACCTTTTAGGATTGTGTGTTCTAAAGTGGGGGGGGGGGTGCACAAAAGCCAGGAAACCACCTAACAATCCGTGGTTGAAGGAAATGGGTGGAGCCAGGAGAAGGGGACATGGCTATCTGGGGAACTCTGGAGGGGCAGATTAGGACACCAGGCAGGCCAGATTTGGCCCCCGGGGCCTGATGTTCTACACCCCTGCTCTAGTTGTCTGATAGACCAGATCAAGGATTGCAGGGTGGTGGTGGATGTTATTTTACAGCTCTCTTCATTTTTGCTGTTGCATAGACTATTGGGTAAGAACCCTTGACTCACCTGCCCGCAGTAAGCAGGGTGTGAATTCCCCTTCGTCCCCCCCCCCCAGTGGCAATCAGATCCATAGCTAATCCTCTCCCTCAGCTGTGAATGGCTGTAGAAGGTAGACCGAATATGAGCCTATGGTACACACAGAAGATGCCTCCTGTCCATGCAATGCTCACCCAAGCATTTAATCAAATCTGTAGTGATCTCCCATAGAATGACAATGGCAGTAAAGTCATATTAGACCTAATTACATTTGGTCCAAGTAATTTACATACATAGTGGACCAAGGCAGTCAAGACTTGCCTAAAGACTAAAATTGAATCTTTGACACTCAGTACTCCAAAATACTTGTTTTACAAAGATAGGATGGCTCCTTCTACAGCAGGCTTCACTGATGCTACTGGAGTTAAAAGATAGGAACAGCAGTGGAGATTTTATATAGTGGAAAAAGCTGAGGTATTTTGTTGTTCCGTCGTTGTGTCCGACTCTTCGTGACCCCATGGACCATAGCACGCCAGGCCTTCCTGTCCTCCACTCTTTCCCAGAGTGTGCTCAAATTCATATTCATTGCATCGGTGATGCTATCTAGCCATCGCATCCTCGGCCGTCCCCTTCTCCTTTTGCCTTCAATCTTTCCCAGCATTAGGGTCTTTTCCAGGGAGTTTTCTCTTCGCATTAGGTGGCCAAAATATTTGAGCTTCAGCTTCAGTATCTGTCCTTCCAATGAGCACTCAGGGTTGATTTCCTTTAGGATGGACTGATTTTACCTCCTTGCAGTCCAGGAGACTCGTAAGAGTCTTCTCCAGCACCACAGTTCGAAAGCATCAATTCTTCGGCGCTCAGCCTTCCTTATAGTCCAGCTCTCACATACATACATTACTACTGGGAAAACAATAGCTTTGATTATACGGACCTTTGTCGGAAAGGTGATGTTTCTGCTTCTTACTATGCTGTCTAGGTTTGCCATAGCTTTCCTCCCAGGGAGCAAGCATCTTTTAATTTCAGGCTACAGTCACCATCTGCAGTGATCTTGGAGCCCAAGAAAATAAAATCTGCCACTGCTTCCATTTCTTCCCCTTCTATATGCCAGGAAGTGATGGGGCCAGATGCCATGATCTTCGTTTTTTTAATGTTGAGTTTCAAACCAGCTTTTGCAGTCTCCACTTTCACCCTCAACGAGAGGCTCTTTAGATCCTCTTTGCATTCTGCCATTAGGGTGGTATCGTCTGCGTATCTGAGGTTGTTGATAATTCTCCTGGCAATCTTAATTCCGACCTTTGATTGAGGTATTTTAGCCCAGTTCAAATAGGCTGCTATCTGCTATCACAGGTCATCACCAGAATCCCGCTGTGGTACAAACCAAGCTGTTCTATAAACCCTTTTCCCTCACCAGATAATTGCTCTCTATTACAGAAAAATTATTTACTAGACTTAAAATAGTCCAGTGTACTTTCACTTAAAATAGAGGCATATATTAGAAAGCTTTTCCAATATTTCTACAACAGTATGAAGACTTTTCCTTTCTTTATTTCCAAACCTACTTCCAAATCCAGTGGTGACTGCAACCAGTACAAACACCAGAACTAACTGGAGAAGCTGTCCTCATTCCAAAGCATCTAGCACAGATGTGTCAGTCTTGATATTCAGGAAATCCCCTTTTCCCTCCTTCTCTACTGCTACTGATAAAATTAGATTAAATCATTAAAGTTTGTCTGTAAATTAGTGTAAGTGGGAAGTAGATAACAATGGTGTATGTGGCATACCTTTGACTGCGTCCCCCCGTCGGTCTCCCTCTGTTAATTAAAGTGTTTTTCTGTCATTGAAATGTTCCTGTACATCCAGCTGAAGACTAACTAGCAGCTGGGTTGCCTGCATAGCAATGTCTATTGCTGTTTGACTGGAGTGAGGAGCCAGGGAAGCTCCTACCTTCCTATTCCTGTCCAGGGCTGTCTTGAGGTCATGAGATGTAATAATGTGTACTATACTTTAGTGTGCCAAAGGCTGGGTTTCAGCATCTCATGAAAGATTTTCAGTTCCCAAGACCCAGAACTGAATCCCAAGATGCTTCAGGCATTAAGTATTAATGACCTTCGAAAAATTGTATTAATTCAAACTTTTCAGCTTCATTTAGAAGAAAAATCCATCCTGTGCCTCTTTTAGAAAGTTTGCCAAAGAAAACTAATTCTTGTATATCTTGAGTCTCATCACTTACAGAGCCAGTGGTATCAAAACCATCAGTTGACTTTTGAAGTGTTAAAGTAGGACAATATTTCATCACAGCATGAGGCAGCTGTGCACAACAATGACCAATATGCTTTTCACTATCAGAAAGAAAAAAAAATGTGGCTAATATGGAGGTTGAATCTTTTGCATAATGTCCCAAGGCCTTGAGCTAACAGCAAGTACCCCAAGGTAAGATTTTCAGAGTGACACACAAACGTTTCTTTCCAAAGCTCATAATCAGTAGGCTGGAAAGAACCAAAACCAATGCATGTGTGGAAATAGATTGATGAAGAACAGGTAAACATGATATTAATATTCCAAAAGACTGAGACCCAGATCCAGAAAATGGCTTGAATAAGCATGATTTTAGTTCCATTTCTGAAGATAAGCAATTCTAGTTCAGGCCAGAGCCTAGACGGGAAACTACCTGAGGAATGTATGCTGTTCTTGGCCCATTTAAGAAATGAGATAAAGTGTAACAAAACATAAGAGTTCAAATCATTTTACAAAAATGATTACATTATTCTCATCCTCCAAAATCAAATATTTAGAAAAATGGTTTGACCTATAACCAATTATACTTACTGCCATGTCTTGAACATTATCCTTTTCATAATATAGTTACTGTTAAAACTATGTTGTCATCAAAAATTGGGTCATATTCTATTCTCAATGCATATCTCAGCTACACAGATCAGAAACTCAAGGCTCCTACAAGTAACATTCACTTGTTTTGCAATTACAGGGTTGAAGAATATTAACTTCCCTAAGACTTGGTCATTGTACAAGGTTTTCAGTTCAAATGCCTGGCCTTGCAAGCCACTATGCATGTTTATGTCAAAGATATTGTTGGCATGTATAACAGATGGCAAAGAATTCAGGCATGAACTCTGATAGGAAATGTTTACAATGCCTTCAAGGGCTTTGACCCATATTTTGAAAACAATGAAGTGTAAAACCTATCGTTTTCAACATTCCATTGTATTTCATGCCTTTTCCAAAGTTCAGAATATCTTTGACATTAAATATTGCTCAAATCAACCCCTGGCCCCGAAATATACTGAAGTGTTTCTTCTATGCACCCTTTCCCGTACTGTAATTACGGGTGCATCAATACTCTGAAGAAGGAATGCACACGACAAAACTAGTTCCAAATCTCTTAACTACAACTGAGAGAGACACCTGCATCACTTCTAGGAGTAGCAAGCAAATAAGAACAATTCTTCAAGCATATCCGTGAATCCATAAGCATACTCCTGATGCCTATATTTTAAGTGAAAGGTTGTGCCTTCACCTCTTTGCTGTATGAAATGCCAACATGACTGTTGTTTATGTTAACTTAAGATTTTGGTTACCCTAAGAAGTAGGTCTTTAAGAGTCCAAGACATGAATTTGAAGTGCTTGGAGCATGCCAGAGTAGTATCCGCTGTTTCCCCCATTCTTTGAGCAAACATCACATTACAAAGCCCCAGTTCATATTTAACAAACCATAACTTTATTGTTACAACCATAAGCTGCAGCGAGCCTTGGGCTCACATACTCCTTCCACTTCTCCTTCCCCCACCTTTTATGTACCAGAGAAGGAGATTACAAAATTCAAGTGGAATACCACAACAAATGTAATGAATCCCTGTTGTGCATCTAATACCTAAGCTTTTGTTTTTACAAAAGTTAGCATCAACAACAGGTGTTACTTCATGTGCAACATTTATTTGTTTTCCTTTTTGAACATTTAAAAGTACAACCAGTTTGCATGCAAAGTGAGAGCTGGATTTAGCTTGGGGGAGGTCTAATTTAAGTAGATTGGCCTTTGCAACCTGACAGATATGAGGATTTTTTTTAATAGCCCCACCTCTGACCTGCAGTATGAAGAGTAGACTACATTTCAGTGTTTCCATAAGCTACTCTCTCTCAACACAGCCCCCACAACCTGGAATAAGGGTTTAACATTGAACTATACTGCAGGGTTACTGTATACTACTCTAAGCCGAACCTGCAACATAAGGATAAAAAAAGGATAACACTGCAGAGTTGTTGTAAGGTGCTCTCTCAGCTTCAGCCCAGTACCCATTCTACGATAGAAATCTAATACCTCTAGACAACACTGCAAGGTTTTGCAAACCACACAAAGCCTCACCTGCAGGATTCAGCAGAAAGTACACTGTAAGGTTATCATAACCTACTCTCGTCTAGCTACATCCCCTTCCAACCTGCAGTAGGGGGACAACAAACTGTGTTTGCTTTGGAATTTGCATTAGCAGGACAATCTTTAAATGTGTAACACTCCATAAGTACTGACTAAGAAAGAGCAGGAACTCTTCTCTTTGCTGCTACCTTTTGGGGTTTCTTTGGGTTGGGATGTACACACTGGTGCCCAAGCTCCAGCTACATAAAAATCTTGGATTTCTTCATTTATTTCTATAGACAGCTCTGTCTTCTGTCCCTAAGGACATTTAAAAATAGCTTATCTAAGTGAACCAGGAAATTACCTATCCAGACAATGACATGGTTCTGTCTGCCCTTTTTATAGCTATACAACTCTTCCTCTATCCTTTACTTACCTGTCGTCTTTTGCTTTGCATCTCTCAGAGAATAAAAGAAGGGAGAAGGACCACAGAAGAAGAGAGAGAGAGAGAGAGAGAGAGAGAGACTAACTTCGCACTTTACTCCTTACCCACTCTGAACTCCTTCTTGCCTTCTCCCTTCTAAGCTAGCCTCTCTTGCCAGCTGATCAACAGTGTTTTGAAGCCTCCTGAGATGCTATGGGCATATCCAGCCACTCAGTTCCATTTCCCATCCCTCCTGGTTTTCTTTTCCATCTGATTTAATATTACATGGCTACTTTGAATGCTCAGTCCTCACTGCGGTTGTTTTGTGGTTCTCCTCCTTAGGTTTTTCCCCCCTAAATATTTGTGTTCTTCTGCAAACTTGGGGTTCCCCCTTAGCTTGCTTCTCAGTAGCCCCATTTTGGCAACGTAACAGTCGTAACTCAGCAACTGACTTCACTATTAGTATATATATTTATTGGTTGTTTGTTGTTCCATCTGAATATGGCAATCCATGTTTTATGACAAACCATGTTGTCTGGTTTGAGACAAAACAACCAACGATTGTTTGTTACAAACTGTGACCAGAAGCTTCTAATCTCCTTCTCATGAAAAATGGAAGAAGAGGAACATGGAGTGTGTGAGCCCAAGGCTTGCCACAGCTCATGCTCATAACAAACCATGGTTTGCAGTTACATCAGAAGCAGGCCAAACTGTTTGATGTTTTAAAAGTGGTTTGCTGAGTTGGGATGGCGGTTAAATAGCCCACTACATCCCTGCACTGAAAGAAATGACAATATGCAGCACCAAAATTTTTATACTCTAAAGGGATGGGTAATGGCAATTTTACAAGGGAATCTATTTCATCTATTTCATAGATGAAATAGAATCATCTATTTCACAAAGGCTTAACTGTACTACCTGTTCTGCCAAGCTGTAATGATCTACTTCACGTCTATCTGACTTCTATCAATTAAACCATGTTTAGTCTACAGTTGCCATAAGATACTGTAAACTCTTTATTAAATGTATTATTCAATGAGCTACTGGCATCCCCAAGTTCTTGGGCCAGCACAGCAAGATTTTTGGCTTTTTTCATTGAACAGCAGACTTACATGCCATAACACAAACTGATTTTGGAAGCATGTAGGGCAGAATAAACATCAGGATCTGCTCTATGAAGCATCAAAATGGAGAGATCCATTGGGTGCTTATTGATTTCTCTTCTAAAACGAAAATGTACTTCATTTTAGTACCGTAGGGATTCATTCAGAATTTCATAACGAAGGCAATTCACTACAAGATTTTGTCAAGGATGTGTGTGTCTTTGACTCATGTGGGAAGCATGTTTCTTATTAAACTTCAAAATCATTTGCTCTTTGATTCCAGGAGAGTATGCACAGTATACACTATGATGTTTCACAACTTAAAAACTCATTCTTCAGAAAATATGAAGTTTTGTGATTTTTTTTCTAAGTGCTAAATAAATGGTCCTTCAAAAATGTAAGTTGCATCTTATATTTACTTTTGTAATCAATTAAATATAAAACCTTCAGGACGAATACCTATATCCAGGATTCGAAAGTTTCAAAAATACACAACAATTAAATATATTCCTGATAAAAACCAAGCATTTTTTGTATGAACCATTTTGTATGTGAGATCCATCACTTGATCAAGAGCTAGAAACATTGTTGTATTTTATTTTGATTACTCACTTTTGGAAGTGTCCATTCTGATCGAGTTCCATCTGCATTGTAGTAGTATGACCGACCTTGCTCATCTACATGCCTTATCCACTACAGAAAGAGTTAAATGAAATATTTAATACAAAAAACCTAGAACTATGGCCTTAGATGTATTGTTTATAAGTTTGTCAACTATGAGAACCAATAGAAATACTTCTAATTCTTTCAATCAACTGAAAATGCACCCAGCGAGAACCTCTACCGTCATTTCGCAGAGCATGACACTGAAGACTCAAACCCTTTTATCATGCAGCTAGAGCTATAATTTACAGTAGAATATTTTTTCCACAATTAGTTTGTTATGCAAGAAATAAGAATCATAATGAACTAAAATTATACTACTGATCAGGTTTGAGGTCTGATGGTTTCTGGATGAGAGTCTTTTTTACATTAACCACATCACGTAAGAAATGCTTATTCAGAACTGTTTGGGAGGCACGGATCTTTTAAGGGCATCATTTTGTTATTTATTCACAATATGAAACTGTATCTGAAAATGTTCTGCCTCAAGTCTGAATCCTGTACTACAAGGATGGGCTGTCTTCTGTCTTGAGCAAGAGTTCATCCTTGGGAGCTCTATGAAGAGTTCTTCATAGCTAAAGGCATAACCATATTAAATTATCCCGAATATGCACTATTGCTTCAGCACATGAAAAGAGACTTGTGGAATTGGATCAAGTTCCACCTTGCCCAACATTCCTTGAGAGAATCCCAGAAACCAGCAGGCATTAAGTGATACAGCAAAAATTGGCCACTGGCCCACCAGTGGATAAAATCTACCTCTTCCTCATACTTGCTGTAATAGAAAACATACCTATATTTCCAAGGGCAAGTTCTTCACTGAAGTTCTTTTGGGCCAAATTGTAATTACACCATATTTACATCATATTTAATAGAAAACTGCATTTTATAAAATGTCATTGAAGGGGAGTTTTCCTAAGGCTTTGATTCTATATGTATTGATTTAGAAATCCTATTATATGTAGCAGTGTTTAAGTGTACTGTTGTAAATGCGTAGTAGTGTTTAAATGTACTGTTGTAAATGGTGTCTATCACATGATTTGGAGAAATGTAATACTGTTAAGAGAAAAATTGTATGAAATTTTCATTCTTGTTGGTGGCAGAAGAGGAGTTTACTTTGAAATGAAGGTTATACTACCACTGCTGTACACAAGGCCAAAATAATTCCCTGAACAGGAAACAGAGAAGCAATCTCCCCTCTCCTTCCTGGAATAGTTATAACCAAGCTAAAACACTAAACTCTCAGCATCATGAACCCTTAAAAACAACTAGTCTAGAAAGGACAGCAAAGAAGGAAATCCATCATAGTCCCTAATATAAGGAATATCCGCTAGATATCCTACTTCCAGAACTCTGAAAAAGTAAACTGCTCTCCCATGACCAAGAAGAACTGAACTTAATGGTAGGTCTAGTTTCAGTTAGTGGGTGACTGCAGCTTACTTGGGGATGTCCAAGAGCCATATGATGATGAGTGAGACATTGCAGCACCTTCCTACTAAAGATTGCATCTACAGAGACATACAATTCCAAGAGAATATGAGAAAACAATCTGCTTCGCGTATCTCACCTGTAGAGTGATTTGCCCTGTAAGGGCACTCCTAATGGAGTGTGCTACAATCCCCCAGGGATGAGATCCTCAATACTTCTGTTGTACATACTTCTACTTTTCAATCTCTCAGGCCCCAATCATTTCCCCAGACTTTCCCTATTCATCAGCAGAAGACACAGACTCCCTTGTAGCCAAGCAGAGTGCTATATGCATTCTCTCCCCACCCCCATTTCTTTCACTTCCTAGACAATTGAAAAGCTCAGGAAAGAGAGAGAGGAATTACTCTCAGAGCCCCATACTGGCATGTGGTTCTCAAATAAATCTTCCAAAAACCCCATCATTCAAATGGAATGCAGCTAGTTTCCAATGTACTTTCTGTTCCTCTCCCTTTGATGGAGAAGAGAAAGGCAGGAACCATATCTGCTGAGTGTAACTGTGAGTGGAGCTAGTTTCTGCTTTTTCCCTCTTCTGTGCCCACTGTTATGGAAAGGGACTCAAGCCCAGCCAGCCAACATCTTTCCAAATGGATCCCTGTAATACAGAGCTCTATTCTGGAGGCTACTCTCCCCCACCTCCCTCTAAGAAGACCCTGCCTACTATGCAGCCTTCAGAGCAGATATTTATTCTGGAGGCAGGTTGTGTAGTAATTTCTCTCTCCTCTATAGGAGGAGTCCAGGAGACAAGCAGCCTCACACATTGCTTCAAGAATTACAAAACAATGGTCTGTCTTGCCTGATTGCCAGGAGGCCCTGACAAATAGTTATTTTCAAAGTTGATCTGACACCAGTCCACAGAAATCTGTCGTGTTTTTTAAATTATGCTTTTCAAATTGAGATATACAATTTTACAGATATAACTACATTAATAGGACAGTAATGTGTTAGTGCCAAAGGAAATTATGTATCTCCTTCAAACACAATTTTTAGAGTTACTCTTGTTAAACAAGCAGTGCTCCTGACACACAGGCAGAGATAAAATAGTTGTGGATAATGCAACATTATTCACAGTTCATAGATGAGAAAACTGATGGAATTGGTTTCAGGCTTGCCAAACAAGACTGAGTTGGCAATGCATATTAAAAACTAAGAATTGCTACTGATTCATAAGAAACTTACAGGGTATATAATAAGCAGTGACAGCTATAAATAATATTTTCAGGACAAGCAGTGACTAAACACAATATAGTCCTCATCTATGAGAGCAGTTTCTTAAGCAGAAAGAGAATAGTGGTTAGAAACAAGCATGTTTTTTTAAAAGGAGTGGGAGGAAACTGGCACTATTCAACACTTTTCTACTACCAATGACATAAAATCACACCTATCTTCTTACCCACTAAATTTCTACCAATTTAGAAGATATGTGATGAAGAAAAGTGTGTACCTTTTCATTAGTATAGTCACTGGTATATAGCATTTGGCCATGTTCATCCAACTCTTCTGACCACCCTTTGGGAGGAGAACCATACTGACTATCTGACTGGCTGTTACAACAACTGTAGGAGTTTTCTTGTGACGAAAGAGTCTACAAATTGTCAAACACAGAAGTATTGAGAAGTGATATTAGTTCAGATTCTGGAAGATGTTAAACTAGTCCATAAGTTAAAACTTTAAATGAAAACGGAATTCAAGTTTTATAGGGATGAAGTAGAAATAGCTACACACTTTCAGGAAAAAAAATCTGATTACTGCTGGTTCAGATGAGACTCCTATGCCTTTTCTGCACACTGAAGTTGAAAAAGACTCGCATTAACTTAGCATACACTTAGGGAGCAATACATATCCTATAGAAGTCAATGGCAAATCTTACTGGCTCTACCAATTGAACTTTGCCGTATTTTGCTCCAATGACCAACGTGGGTACTGGTATGCATTTTCAAAGGAAAATCAGTGGATGGGGTGATGTGTTTCATTCTCTCCCTTCCCACCAATTCTTCTGTGCAAATGCCATCTCCAGACCATTTTTAATATTTTTTTTTCTCAGCCATTCTCTCAAATACAGAACATTTGTTTCTATCCTTAAATTTTTTCCTAAGAGAAGCTAGAAAGAAAAGCGCATATTACTTGGCAATCCTGTTTCTCAAACCTGATGTATATATTGCAGAAATTCAAGACTGTAATTCAAGGAAGACCCCAGTGGTATTTTGAGAGGCCCTTATGATAGGGAAGAAATTGAAAAATTAAAAATTACCAAAAAATGATGCAGTCTTCAAAGGTTACAGGCAGAAGAAAGCAGATTACGGTCTGAAGGCAATATAGGAGATTAATGAAAATTAAAGCAAAGATTACTCTAGGAATCAAGGGAATAAAATAGATGATATATTGATGGTCCTAACATATGGCAAAAGTATACAGGTTGAAGCAACACAAATAACTGAACTGTTGAGGAAGGAGAAAGGAAAACTAAAATAATCAGGATATACTGAATACTCAGCATTAGTGCTTCCAAGTGCTCAGAGCACTTCACATACAATAATAATCTCAAGGACTGATATACCAATCAGCTAGTATTTGAATAATGTAGGGAAGATCAACAACTCACTTGAATTCAAGTAAAAGAAGGACTCAGCCAACACCTAAATCCTAAAATATTTGGAAGCATATTCCACCGCAATTGCTTACACTTAGTCCTCAGTAGTGCCTGTGAAGTCATGTACCACTCAGCCTGCCCATGGAGAACACACCTTATTACCCTGTCTGTACACAGTCAGCTCACCCACACTCTGACCACCAACACCAGTATCTGCTTCTCTTGAGAATGTTATACCAGATAATGCGACAAGAAGCATACCAGGAAAGCCTGGCTCCCAAAGAAGGGAAAGGCAAAATGTTGTGCCTAAAAATAAACCCTACAATATAGCAGAATTGCAAGATAGAGCCAGCATTCTTAGAATGAGCTACACTAAGCCTATCCATCGGGGCTCAACCACTATGAGCAACCAGCCATGGAGCAGTCACTTCATAGGAGCTCAGCATTTAAAGCAATGAATCTCAATATGCCATGGTTCCCCAAGTGAAGGCCCAGAGACACACAAGGAGGATGCATTAGCTTCCTCACTCAGGTCCCCTATGGGTCAAAGTAACACTCTCATCAGCCCCAACAGGAGAAATATTACAAATCTCCAAGGCCAGGCTAAGGATTAAGGCCAATCCAAAAGGCCACTGAAGATCTAACATTTTTAGTATCAGGGTACCAATCTGATACCGAAAGAAGTAGAGTGACCACTACAAGGATGTCATTAATTTCATGGTTGCCCCCTAAAAATTCAATAGTACTGAAATTAAAAAATAATAATAATCATGCTTTCTGCTGCTCTATCTTGACTGAGTTGAATGCACCTAGACTTCTTGCTGCCTTACAGTAATAATGCTGCTTAGATCAATGTTGAATGTAATTGCCTTAAATCTTAACATTTTGATATGGATGTATTTTTGCTGGTATTTTAGTGATATAGATTAATTAATGAAAGGTTTGCTAGCTAAAAGTGAATTTTTACTAAAAATTGTTAATTTCCTAAAATATTTTTATGTATCTTTAAGGGAAATTTAATTTTGGTTGAACGCTTAAAGATTTTTAAAAGATGCCTTGAGTGGGCATTCCAACAATATTCCAAATTTAACATATTCATATAACATAATTTCAAGAAGTATGACATCATCTCTCAGCTCAGACACTCAAAGATTTCTTAACTGAGTTTTAATATACCAGTGAATATTATTTAGGGTTATCAGATGATAACCTAGTAATCCAAGCCAGCTAAAGAAGCAAAAAAAAAAAACCCCAGTCAATAACACCACAGAGGGTAAGTGCATGTCACTCTGAGCTCTTTGGAAGAAAGGCAAGAAAAATGTAATAAAATAAACAAAAATAGGTAAACACGTAATAACACATACAGTGGTAAAGGCATCTTTTACAATTTTTTCTTTTTTCTTATTATCTTGGAGGTCTTCTGTACTTTCTTCTACGATTAAGACATATCAGTCATAATACTACAAAATGCTAAGAATTAGAGCTTTTCTTTCGAAATGTCTGGCAACTATACCACATACACTACTCAACATAAGAAGATGGTTCAAAATCAGACCAGTTTCCATGGAGAAGGAAGCCAGGAAGCTCTTACAGTAATATCACATTGCATATATAATGTTCATCTGTTGGGCTTGCTCTGCTCTTGCCACATAGCGAGAACATGTGTCACCATTGTAGGTTAGGGTGGGAATTCCCCTAAAAAAAATAGGGTCAAGGGCCTCTGTCCCATCACATGTACCCAAGGACTATTTAATTTGTCTTGACTCTGGTATTAGGAAACTGAAATAAAATGCCCAGTGATACAGTTAATCAACTGAGATAGGAAAAATTAAGATCACCTGAAACCTTTCCCCAAAGTTTTGTCCAGTATTGATGCATACATATTCACACTCCCTTTTACCATCAATTAAACTTACCTCATGATCTACTTGGTTCAGAGAGTCTGCTTTACTTATGCTTTGATCCCGAGTCCAACGTGGGGGTTTCCAGGTTCTCTCTTGTGTTCCTTTGTTGTAATAGTAACAACGTCCCGTTGTATCTTTATGGGTCTCCCATTCCCCATTAATCTGGATTGGAGGACTTGTAGGTAAAGGCGGGAGTGCAGACTGAGATATTTTCAGTTCTTGCAAGTTAGCATAAACTGGTGAATCTGGCCTTCCTTGGCTTGGTGGTGTTGTTGGCTATAGAAACATAAATTGCAAATGACTTAAATGTTATGATAGCATTACAGCAATAAACACAGACACTGAATATCTGATATGGTACATGCAAAAGAGAGACTGAATGCTTTTGGTAAAGCAACATAATTCAGAAATACAACAATGTTGGGGGGGTTAAGTTTTTAAAACTGGTTCACTGTTCAATATTATAGGGAATATAATATAGCTAATAATCTTGCAAGTCCCTGCCAGCTATCTTGTTATAGCACTCAAACAGCTTATATGTGCCGTCATGAAAATCAGTTTAATATGGGGATAGGAGAAAATTTATTGCATAAAACTGTTTTGCATAGGTCAGATATTAGTGCCCAAGATTATGCCACCATATGCTGCGATTTTAACAGGTTAGGTTACTTATTTCATTTCAATGTAATTTAATTGATTTATATAAGTTTGGTGCCAGATAAGTTAGAAACAGCATAAGAACATACCAAACAAAATATGAAGTAACAAGGTGTGGTTTACTAGAGATTTCATCTTAAGAACATAAGAAGAGCCATGCTGGATCAGACCAAGGGTCCATCTAGTCCAGCATTCTGTTCACAGAGTGGCCAACCAGTTGTCGACCAGGAAACCACAAGCAGGACATGGGTGCAACAGCAGCCTCCCACCCATGTTCCCCAGCAACTGGTGTACATAGGCATACTGCCTCTGGTACTGGAGGTAGCACATAGCCCTCAAGCTTAGTAGCCATTGACAGACTTCTCCTCCAGGAAACATCTCAACTTTACTCATAACATCCACTGCTCTTCAAAGCAATGTTCCTTGAACTGTACAATCACAACTTCCAGTTGTGTTTATACAGATACTCAGATATGTGCATTGATGTAGGTAGGACAACAGTTACCTGCTGAAACAAAGTGCTTGATTCTAATAAAAGAACCTGTAAAGCGAGGGTGTATTGGTGATCAAGTTAGGGCACAATCCTATCAGGATTCCCATCAGCCTCTGAACTCAGAGGCTGACAGGCATACTATGCAGAGTGGGAGGAGCACGGAGGCAATCTTCGCCTCCACATTCTTCCCACTCTGTATTTCAGCTAGACAGGTATTTTTGTCTGTCTAGCTGAGGCGTCGGGGAGAGGGAGGGAAGGAGGCTGGGGAAGGCTGGAGAAAGCTCATATCCCCTCTTCCCCAGTCCCCTCCCTATCCTTTCCGAGGTTGTCTTTGTGGTCTCAGAGGGGCAGCCAGGACAGATCTCTCCATGGGCGGCAGGGAAGCGGAGGAGAGGTTGGAGCGCTGTTTCCAACCTCGGATCTAGGAACCAAAAATATCCTATGGTCCCCCAGACTCTGTCTAGGGGCCGTAGAATTGCTCTCTTATTCTATCTATTGCTGCATCTTTTGGGTTGTAATCCTTGACACACTTACCAGGGAGTAAGTCCCACTGATTTCACTGGGACATACTGCTGAGTAAACATGCAACAAGCTTGTGCTGCATCGCAAGACAGTGACATGGTTCGCACAACATGGCTGTGTCATCGGGGGGGGGGTTACCCCATGATGAGCCGCAGTGCATGCCAAACATGTGCAGCCACCATTTAGTAGTAGGGTTATGTGAGGGTTGTTTAACCCTTGAATAACTCATGATGGCTGTGTATGAAATAGCGCAACCTCTGATCGCCCTAATCAGGTGTTGCATATTAAAAATGGTGGCCGCACACACCCAGGCTCATTGTGGGTTAAATAACCCACGATAAGCCAGCCCAGTGTATTGGCCCCAGGAGCATAGCCAAGTCAGTTATAGTGTTAGAGGAGCCTAGAGATCCATAATGCTTACTTAAGTTCATTATTGGTACAATTCCCATGCTAGTAAGTGTCAGGGTTGGATCGGAGCCCATAGAGCCCCAAAGCAGTTCTGATTCTGAGGAAGAGATAGAAACCATGGGAGAGGAACCCCTGTGCTGTTCAGAGGCGCCCCTGGAGGGAGAACCCCTCCCTGCTCACATTCCTGGGACTGGTAGCGACCCTGGCAGGCAGGGGGAGGGACAACTGGAGCTTCGGGATGCTAGGCGCTGGCACAGGGACAAGCGGGAGATGGAGGCGTTCAGCCTGCTTGGCACGACGTCAACAGCTGCGCCCCGATGCCCTACGGGAAGGGGTTGGACTTTCACCTCCTAGCCCTTAAGTTCGGAGGCTTCCCACCTTTCCCCTCCAAATGGAGACCAACTGATTCACTAAGGCTAGAAACCCCTGGTAGGCAGCTCTCTTAAGTTTCCCTCATTAGGCTCAGGCAACTGGCATCTGTAAGTGTCATTAGACTGAATGGAAATAAAGCCTTGGAAAAGAGCCCTATCATCTGCGTGTTGATTCTGGCTCCTTGAGGATTTCAAAAGGCAGCAAGGGCGCTCCTAACAGTAAGCCTCTGAGCATGTGCACATGAGTCAAAGGGCCGATAACAGCCTTCTTGGTGCATTCCTTGCTAATGAGGAGAGTCTTTATCTCTGATGTGCTTGGGAAGCAAAGTCTGTTTACAGGTGGCTGTGCATGAGAACCAAACACTTCTAGCCTATGCTGAGAATGAACGCTAGGGGTGCGTGCTGCTGAAACGCTGCTTATTGCTAACCTGTAGAGTATAAGACCCATTGTGCCCAATGGCTCGTGGTTCAGAGAAGCTGTCCGATCCAACCACTGGGTATGCCTGTGTGCTGTAAGTTACTCAATAAAGTCTCCTTGTAAGCAAACCTTTGAGTCTGATGTATCACTATCTTGGCACCTCTAACCTAAGAGTTCAACATCCACTACAGGGACAACACTTGATCTTTTTTAAAACAAAGTTATATTCCATCATAATACTAACAGAGAAAATATGTCTATACTACATTTAATTATAAATATATAGGGTTTTGCTCAGAAGGAAGACTGGTGTTTTGGTTGCAACACATAATAAAATGTGAATCACAAGTGGAGAGAACTCCTAACCAAGAAATGGAGGACGAACATACCATACTTTAGAATTATTTCGATTTCTTCCATATTAACTTCAGGTGGCTACATTCATTATCAGACCTACGGCGAGGCAATTCACGAAGACCCAACAGCATGCAAAGGCCTTTGGTCTCATACAAGTGGCCAGATGCCATGGAGACCTAATGAAAAAGAATCTGGAAAAGGGAATGCCCTGTTTGTCCCCAGCACTAGTAATCAGAGAACTCAAATTCCAAATATTCAGTTCCCTTCTTGGTTATTATGTCTAACAGTCACTTCCAAACCTATCCTGCACCAAATTGTATGTGCACTCTAATTTACACCTCCATGTTACTACAGCAACTCCCAGCACCAAATCAAAAGATATTTTTAAATGGCAGCAAACATGCTATCAATGAGAAAACAGTGATGTTTTGAAGTTCTTATTATAATTCTATCCTGCTCTTACATGAGGCTCCCAGTATTACATCCAGTTTACTGATTAGGTCTGCACCCACTTACTGCAACTCTGCAACATCAAATACAGACAGATCATTCATTGGGCACAACTTTTGTTAACATTTAAATTTTATTAATAGTAGCCTTCTGATTAATGATTTAAATGAGAGAGAGAGAGAGAGAGAGAGTGAATCAACTAACTGTTACCATTACAGAAAACAAAACATTTTTCTAATTCCCTATTTCTTTAAAAATACTCAACAAGCAGAGGGTATGACCACCAGATGTCACTGTGGAGCCCAATACATTCACTGAACGCTAATTCAGTTCTATTGTTACATATGATTTGATCAGATTTTAGCTTGATTAAAAATTTTTAAAACTATACAAAAACAAAACAACCTTTTCCAAGATTTTTTTCAACAAATTGTCAGCATCACTTACATAGGCAGTTGATCATGAATTCCAAGAGAACATCCTAACAATTATAGTTATGGTACAGATTTATGGTTGTATCCAACCCTGACCATCCTGCAGCAAAAGAGAGACCACTGACTGAATGGCCCCACCCACCCAATTCTGCTCCAGAGAGCTGAGGAACCCTCCAGAGCAGATCTGGAAGGTGTGAGGGGGTCCAGCAGTGGGAGAAGAGCAAGAGGATGTCTGCTCATGCAACGCTGGATTTAAGCTTTAGTGTTGGCTCAGTGCTAAATATGCACTGCAAACTCGGAAGCCAGCTCAAGAACATGCACACTCTCCACCCTCTCACCTTGTCAGTGTACATGCATACTGCTGACAACCAGAATGTGCAAACTCACAAACTATGATGGAACCTGGTTAGCCTATATGTTTACAAGCACTTTTTTAATCCGTTTCCAAGGCACTACATACACTACAAATATAACCTGGGGCACAATCCTGTGCACGCTTAGACAGAAAAAAGTCCTACAATTCCCAGCATGTCCCGGCCAGAGTTGAAGGAGTTTTTTCTGTCTAAACATGCACAGGATTGCACCCTGAATGTTGAAAGTAACTATTTGTTCAAGCAGGCAGGAAAGTTCATTTTCTATCACAGAAATAGAAACCGTTGAGATTAGGTTTCTGATAAAAAAATTATCGATAATCTTCCAAGTCTAAATGTTGAAGTCATGAAGTAAACATACATGTTGTTGTTGTTGTTGTTGTTTTAAAAAAATATTAAATCACCTATTAACAGCCGGTCAACATTTATACATAAAGCACATGAATGAGTTGTGTAATTGCTTGAGTTTTTTCTTTGTAAAACAAAATATCAGAAATGGAGTGCTCAAAATATCTAGGAAAGGTTTTATAAGATAAATAATAAATAACTACATTTAATTACATTTTTATACCACCCAATAGCCAAAGCTCTATTGAGCTAGCAGCAGCACTCTGTTGGGTTAGCAGCAGCAAACCATATATACTGTATGTGGTAAGTAAAATAAGCATTACATATATACTGCAATGCTTACTTTAATGTTACATGTGCATGTACACACACAGTTCTGCAGAAAGTTTTGCTACTTATGCATTTTAAACATCCTATCACTATAAATAAAATAAACCCTCCATTCCCTGAAGCCTGGTTCTTTCACAGTGGACTCATGTGTCTTAAGGGCAAAACAGGTAATGCCGCAAACAGCTTTACAGCATTCTATGTTACTAATATCAAACTGTATTTGCTGAAGTGTAACACCGATGTACCTGAATTTCAGGGAACAGTATGACCAAGGGTCCAGTAAATGGCATGGTTAGGGGCAATAGCCACTTGCAAGATCAGACAAGCTGAGCTCAATTGGCCACACGTGAAAGAACCATTTATATTGTGTTTATACTATACATTCCTAAAATCAATTATACATTGTAGAAATAGAATCACAGAATAGTAGGGTTGAAAGGGGCCTACAAGGCCATCAAGTCCAACCCCCTGCTCAATGCAGGAATCTAAGTCAGAGCATCCCTGACAAATGGCTGTCCAGCCTCGTCTTGAAGGCCTCCAGTGTGGGAGAGCCCAGCACCTCCCTAGGTAATTGGTTCCATTGTCATATTGCTCTAACAGTCAGGAAGTTTTCCCTGATGTTCAGCCGGAATCTGGCTTCCTGTAGCTTGAGCCCATTATTCCGTTTCCTGCACTCTGGGATGATCGAGTAGAGATCGTGGCCTTCCTCTCTGTGACAACCTTTCAGGTACTTGAAGAGCGCTATCATATCTCCCCTCGGTCTTCTCTTCTCATGGCTAAACATGCCTAGTTCTTTCAGTCTCTCCTCATAGGGCTTTGTTTCCAGGCAACCTGATCATCTTCGTTGCCTTCCTCTGAACCATCTCCAGTTTGTCTGCATCCTTCTTAAAGTGTGGCACCCAGAACTGGACACAGTACTCAAGATGAGGCCTAACCAGTGCTGAGTAGAGGGGAACTAGTACTTCATGTGATTTGGAGCTACACTTCTATTAATGCAGCCCAAAATAGTATTGGCCTTGTGATCTACAACAATTCCAAGATCCTTCTCGCTTGTAGTACCGTTGAGCCATGTATCCCCCATCTTGTAACTGTGCATCTGGTTTCTTTTTCTTAGGTGCAGAACTTGGCATTTATCCCTATTAAATGTCATTCTGTTGTTTTCTGCCCAGTGCTCCAGTCTATCCAGATCACTTTGAATTCTGTTTGTCTTCCAAGGCATTAGCTATCCCACCCAATTTAATGTCATCTGCAAATCTGTTAAGCATTCCCTGCACCTCCTCCTCCAAGTCATTAATAAAAATGCTGAAGAGCACTGGGCCCAGGACTGAGCCCTGCACTACCCCGCTCATTACTTCTCCTCGGTTTGAGACGATCCCATTGATAAGCACTCTTTGAGTCTGATTCTGTAGCCAACTGCAGATCCACCTGATCGTTGTTTCACCTAGCCCACTTTGACCTAGTTTGCTCATCAGGATATCATGGGGCACTTTGTCGAGAGCTTTGCTGAAGTCGAGGTATATTATGTCCACAGCATTCCCACGGTCCACAAGGGAGGTTGTTGTTGTTGTTGTTGTTCAGTCGTTCAGTCGTGTCCGACTCTTCGTGACCCCATGGACCATAGCACGCCAGGCCTTCCTGTCCTACAAGGGAGGTTACTTGATCAAAAAATGAGATCAGATTCGTCTGCCACGATTTGTTCTTCACAAATCCATGTTGGCTTCGAGTAATCATTGCATTGTTTTCAAGGTGCTTACAGATGGATTGCTTTATCATCTGCTCCAGAATGTTCTCAGGGATTGATGTCAGACTGACTGGTCTGTAGTTCTCAGGTTCCTCTTTTTTACCCTTTTTGAAGATAGGAACAACATTAGCTCTCCTCCAGTCATCTGGCACTTCCCCCGTCCTCCATGATTTCTCAAAGATAATAAACAGTGGTTCTGAGAGCTCTTCTGCTAGTTCCTTTATTACTCTAGAATGCAGTTCATCTGGCCCTGGAGATTTGAACTCATGCAAAGTAAGATGGTATTCCTTGACCATATGCCTATCAGTCTCAAGCTGCAGTCCTGCCCCTTCAGCTTGTACTTCACCTTTGCGGGGGGGGGGGGTCATAGACCCTCTTTCGGGTGAAGACTGAGCCAAAGTAGGAATTGAGCACTTCTGCCTTTTCCTTGTCATCTGTTATCATTTTGCCATCCTTATTTAATAGTTGAACCATCATTTCTTTCTTCTGTCTCTTACTATGCACGTATCTGAAGAAAGCCTTTTTGTTGCTTTTAGCATCCCTCGCTAACCTCAGCTCATTCTCAGCTTTAGCCTTCCTGACGCCATCCCTGCAATTCTGTGCTACCTGCCTGTACTCTTCCTTTGTAGCTTGGCCTTCCTTCCATTTCCTATATGTGTCCTTTTTTGTTTTCAGGTCATCTCTAAGCTTTTGGTGAAGCCACACTGGCTTCTTCTGTTGTCTTCCACCTTTTTTTCTTGTTGGAGTTGTTTGTAATTGTGCCTTGAGAATTTCCTTTTTTAAAAAACTCCCGCCCATCTTGGACTCCTTTTCTCATTAGAGCCGCTTGCCATGGGACCTTACTTATCATTGTTCTGAGTTGATTAAAAATGGCTTTCCTAAAATCCAGGGTACGCATTTGGCAACACGCGGCTTTTGCTTCCCTTAGAACCAAGAACTCAAGTATAACATGGTCACTTTCCCTCAGAGTTCCCCTAACTGCTACTTTATCCACTAAGTCATCTCTGTTAGTTAGGATCAAGTCAAGGACAGCCAAGTTCTGTTGGAGGAAGTTATCAGCAACACAAGTCAGGAATTTCTTGGAGGGGCCATGTTTTGCAGAATTTGTCTCCCAACCAATATCGGGGAAATTGAAGTCCCCCATTACTACTACATCATGCTTCCTTGAAACACTGGTAATTTGCTTTTCAACAGTTTCATCCTTGTCTTCTCCTTGATTGGGTGGCCGGTAGTATATGATGACCACCACGTTCCTTTTATTCTTTGCTCCATTTATTTTAACCCAGATGCTCTCAATGGGGCTACCAAGCTCATCCACCTGTATTTCTGTGCAGAGATATGTATTTTGAGATACATATTTAACATATAGTACAACTCCACCTCCCTTTCTGTTCCTTTTGAACAAGTTATATCCTTCAATTGCTGTATTCCAGTCATGGGAGTCATCCCACCAAGATTCAGTTACACCTATCAAGTCATAATTTCCCTCCCGTATTAAGAGTTCAAGTTCATTCTGTTTGTTTCCGATACTCTGGGTACTAGTATATAGACATCAAAGACCATGTGCTTTATAGTCTGGCTTTCTTCCTACATGTTTTTTAAGATTATTGGGCTCTATTAGAGCTGTTATGTCCATTGTAGTGCATGAGCCTTCGTCCATTGTTACCCCCAACTTTACATCTCTCTCCCCCGTAGGATTCAGTTTGAAACCCTCCTGATGAAGTTCTTCATGCTGTGGCCAAACACATTCTTCCCAGCCCTTGTGAGGTGCAACCCATCCCTTGCCAACAGTCCATCTTCCAGAAAGTATAGGCCATGGTCCCAGAATCCAAATCTCTTACGTTGGTACCACCTTCATAGCCAGTCATTCACCCGGAGTATTTTTCTTTCCCTTTCTATCTCTCTTCTAACTACTGGAAGGATGGATGAGAAAACTATCTGGGCCCCAAAGTTCTTGAGTTTCCTTCCCAAAGCTTCAAAGTCTGACGTGATTTCTTCGTAGCTCCGCTGGGCAATATCATTTGTTCCCACATGGATGAAAAGGAAGGGATACCTGTCAGTGGGCTTTATGAATGTAGGCAACCCTTCAGTCACATCTCTAATCTGCCTCCTGGGAAACACCATACCTGGCGAGTCCATGGGTGTTTGTGACATATTTGGGTTTCAATCCCATGCAGCAAGGAGTCTCCTACAACTACTACTCTTCTCTTGTTGTAGGCCTTGGTTTCATTGCCTCTGCTTGACTGACCTTCAGCCTCTTGCTCGCTTTCATGCGGGGTCCCCTGTAATTCTTCCTCTGCAGGCTGTCCTCCAGTCTCATCCTCAAGTACCTGAAAACGGTTCCATAGTTCCACTGCTTCCACTAGTGCAGAGTGACTTCTAGTTCTTCTGCTCCTAACTGTCACCCCTTTCTCTCATGCTGAGGTGAGAAAAAATGAAGTAGAGGATACTCCTTAGAAAATTTATTTATTTATTTAGAAATAAATAAATAAATAAATTTTCCAAGGAGTATCCTCTACTTCATTTTTTCTCACCTCAGCATTTTCCTTTTCTGCCTCAGCTTGCTCTTGCTCTTCTAGCTTCTGTACTTCACTTTGCTACTGTAGTTCCACCGCTCTGTCTAAGAACTCTTCGTCTTCTCTTATTCCCTGAAGGGTCGACACTCGCCGCTCCTGTCCTCTTACTTTTTTTCCCAACAGCGTAATCAACCTGCACTTGTTGCACATGTAGGCCATGTTGATATCAGGCAAGAAAACAAACATTGCACACACCTTGCTGGTCAACACCACTGGAGTCTTTTCCTTCCATAGTCTCTATTCCCTTTATGTTTTTAGCTTTCTGATTGTACTGAGATAGCCTGTGCTTTGTCCTCTATTCACTGGAGGTTAACAACAGAGTCCCACCAGTATGGAAGTGTGTGTTACAAGAAAAGAAATTTTAAAAAATTGTTAGGGGCCTCCCCCTTGACCTTCCCTGCTGAACTCCTGTTTGCTCGCTCTGATTGCTCGCTCTCTGGGAGCTTAATTGCTTGTATAGCCCCTAGACCAGCTGGAGCAGCTTCCTCTGCTCAGCTAGGAGACAGGAAATAGACAGGAAATAAGAGACAAACTTATAGATTGGATAAGTATATAAGTATAAATTGGACAACTAAATATTTCTTGTCTAAATTCTAGCAAGTGAATTCAAAGCAAAAGTGCTGTTCAGTACCATCTCCCACTCCCAGTGCCCTCTTTAACTTCCTTGACACCCAGGCATACAGCCTGCCTACACCGTATTTCCAAAGCTCCTGGTCTGTACACTGCCTTTTTACATATGTGGTCCTTCTTCCTGCCAGGCTCTTTGTGACGTTTCCTCCAGGGCCCATCCTTTCTGCCTCCTTTGCCCTTCAAGCCTCTTTCACTTCAACATAACCTTACCTTAGATCCCTGCTTCTAAATTCACTGCCTAATCTTAAATCACCTTAGATATGGGCTTCTCAACATATAGAAACTACTATCTCGTAGGCCCTCTTCTTAGGGGCAAACTAGGAAAAACACTATCAGCACAATTTATAATTGTGCCAATAGCTTTTCAAAGTAAACTGCAGACATGTTCCCTGCCACCCCAAAATCTGGATTAGGACCCTGGCATGTTTTTTTTTTTAATTCTTTGTCCCTTGATGAAAAAGAGATCACAATTGCTCCAGTTGGAGCTTTCCCTCCAGTGCAAACTGGCACAGGGCATCCATCTAGATCAGGACCACAGTGGGGTGCAAAGGGTCAAGTGCCATGCACCCCCAGTTCCCAATCCAGGTACTTGCAATTTACTTTAAAAAATTCATTCACACATTTGTTAATTGCGTGAACTGTGCTGTGTCTAGTTTGAGCCTCATTCACCTTTCCAGCCCTCATACTCCCTGCGTATTCAACAGCCTTGGACTTTGTCCTACGTGCCAGCACACCACAGCTCTACCTATTCCTAGGCTCTACCTGAGGCTGTTCTCTTCCAACAGTAGCTCTTTTACTTCTGCTATGAAAACCTAACAGTTTGTCAACATTGCTGATACCCTTCTAAATTACCCTTGGAAAATCTGTGAATATTGAATGACATCTTTATTTTTCTTAATTTATAATGTTTATACCCCTCCTTTTCATCAGTGGTTTCAGTAGAAGATATACCAACAGCTGAGTGAAAAGCCAGAACAATTGGTATTAGAAAAAAAGTGGCAAACTGGCCACTATAAATTGCCAGAAGAAGCTATTGTTACATTAGATTTGTGATTACAATGCAGTACAATCCAAGTACTAGCTACCTTGCCTAGTCACGATGCATTTCAGCTATTGTGTGCACACTGGAGAGTCACTGCATGCCAGCTCTGTTTTAGCAGTGCAAGACTGAATACTGGGTCTCTTTCTGAACTGTAAAAGTCACAGAAAGACTTTAACAACAATGTGATGAAATTTGATTTGTGAACACTGGAATTTTAGCTATATTCCTACTACTGAAAGAGATGACGATTCAGAATATCCTAGTTCATAAACAAAGCGATTATTTCAGAAACAGATCCACACAAAATTAATACTCAGCACATTGCCACGGAAGAAAACTCTAGGGCAAATTCGGAAAAATATTTCAGTATAACTGAAAGCAGAAACTATCTTGGTTGAAAGTTTATATTATCTTATGCTGCTAAAGAAAGGTCTTCAGTGCTGCAGAGCTAGCTGACCAAAACCAAGTGAAGCTAGTTGGCATTTCCACAATCTTCTATTCTACCTGAAAATGCGATAAAATTTGAATAGATTGTTTCTATTTCTCTAGAAAGACAGTATAGAAAACAATGAATGAATCTGAACCACACTAAGAATAAAGCACACATACCCCTCCATCCCTCAAAATAAAAAGACACAACACTAAGGAAATAGAAGTTAGGAGCAAGCAAGTCCTATATCTTGGATCTACTGTAAGTAATGCCAACAGAGGAATACTTACTATAGTTTTTTTTTCCTTAACTCAGTTTATTTTTGTTCTTCCAAAGTAAGAAATTTCAAAGTAAGAAATTTTTGCCCTACGTTAAGGGTCAGGGGGAGCACAACACAAACATCTTTTCAGGCAAGTCACCTGAATTCTCTGCAGTCACCAAACACTTGCATGAGGAATGATGAGGTGCAATTAGGAAAGTAAACAGCCTCCTTTGTTCAGTGTGAAACCTCTGAGTGGTCCCTAGCCCTGTTCACATTATTACAGTGCACTGAATTTCAAGACAAGCTTCAGCTCATATAAATGCACCCTATTTGTAGAAAGTTGTTCAATACAAGATACTCCATTATTTTGATTTGATGGTGTTCATTGTGTGTGCAGCCACCTTTCTTGTCCTAATGACTTTAAAGACAGTATCATTAGAAACATACTCAAACTAATGTATAGTAGTTTCTCTTTTAAACACAAGTCAATCTGCACAATTTAAAATCTTTCATATGCATTATGTTAAGCTGCAAGCTTTAGCCAGTTAAGGCTTTAATCTAATTAAAAATGTCTCCCAGTTAACAGTCTAGACTAAATTAGTCTAACTATCTTCTCTCCCCCATCCCCAGTCATATGCCCAGACACAGGGACATTGTAAACAAGGGGGTTATGCCTAGCATCTCCAAATTCCCTGCTCTTCCTCAGCAACTGAAGAATGATGTCCATGTTGCTCTTCATTATGCTCACTGCTACATATTAAAGGGGATGTCTTGCTCCAAAGAGAGAGAGAAGATGGCTTGTTTTCTGTTTTGTTTTCTGATGCCACAACATGTAGCAGGACTGGTTCCTGCCTCCTCTCAAGGGTTAGGGGATGATCACAATAAGTGGTAATGGTGATGCTGCACATGCAGATGGTCCCAGGTTCAGTTCCCAACATCAGAAGTAGCTGTGATAGACCTTGTCTGCCTGTGACCTTGGAGAGTTTCTGCCAGTCAGAAAAGACAATAAATACTGGGGTGGATGGACCAGTTATCTGACCCGAAATAAGACAGCTTTATATATGGACAGCATAAGCTTTTCAAATTCTGGACAAAGCAAATTTGCTATGCAAAAAGCAGTTGCTACTGATACAAAACAATGGAAAATAGTCAGATAATACATCATGTGGTTCTCATAGCAGATACTATGCCTACTAAGTGTTAACCAACAAGAACTGTGCAAATACTGCACTGACAATGCTCTTATACATTTTCTCACATTTCTTTCTACTATTAAAGCTACAAATAATTTGTAAATTAAAAGTTAAGAAATCAAAACTATCTTTTTTAATATTAGGAAATGTACTGATGGAGAAAGTAAGACTGATGAGAAGTGGATGAGTGTAAACCTTGGCTAGTCAGCTAATCAAAGCTATCTGGTTCCTTGTTTTTCACTCATCGGCTTTCATAGCTGCAGTATTTTAACAGAAAGGCTCAATCATTTTTCAAAATATACAATATAAGCCACCTTGTGAGGGTTTGCTTTGACAAGGTGGGATATAAATAACTCTACTAATAACAGCAAGCAGAATTGCTGGTCCTTTTGCCTTTCTCATTAAGGAAATGTATCACATCAACAGTACCCCATAGCTGAGATGACAAGAACCGAGAACTACCAGAAGTACAAGCTGGGTTTCGAAGAGGCAGAGGAATTAGAGATCAAATTGCCAACATTCACTGGATCATGGAGAAAGCAAGAGAATTCCAGAAAAACGTCTATTTCTGCTTCATTGACTACGCTAAAGCCTTTGATTGTGTGAAGCACAACAAACTGTGGTAAATTCCTAAAGAGATGGGAGTACCAGGCCACCTTACCTGTCTCCTCAGAAACCTGTATGAGGGTCAAGAAGCAACAGTAAGAACCAGACATGGAACAACTGATTGGTTCAAAATTGGGAAAGGAGTAAGACAAGGCTGTATATTGTCGCCCTGCTTATTTAACTTCTATGCAGAGTACATCATGAGAAACGCCGGGTTGGATGAATCAGAGGTCGGAATTAAGATTGCCGGGAGAATTATCAACAACCTCAGATATGCAGACGATACCACCCTAATGGCAAAAAGCAAAGAGGATCTCAAGAGCCTCTTGTTGAGGGTGAAAGTGGAGAGTGCAGAAGCTGGTTTGAAACGCAACATTAACAAAACTACGATCATGGCATCTGGCCCCATCACTTCCTGGCATATGGAAGGGGAAGAAATGGAAGCAGTGACAGATTTTATTTTCTTGGGCTCCAAGATCACCGCAGACGGTGACTGTAGCCATGAAATTAAAAGACGCTTGCTCCTTGGGAAGAAACCTATGGCAAACCTAGACAGCATAGTAAGAAGCAGAGACATCACCTTGCCAACAAAGGTTCGTATAATCAAAGCTATGGTTTTCCCAGTAGTAACGTATGGCTGTGAGAGCTGGACTATAAGGAAGGCTGAGCGCCAAAGAATCGATGCTTTCGAACTGTGGTGCTGGAGAAGACTCTTACGAGTCCCCTGGACTGCAAGGAGGTCAAATCAGTCCATCCTAAAGGAAATCAACCCTGACTGCTCATTGGAAGGACAGATACTGAAGCTCAAACATTTTGGCCACCTAATGCGAAGAGAAAACTTCCTGGAAAAGACCCTGATGCTGGGAAAGACTGAAGGCAAAAGGAGAAGGGGACGGCAGAGGATGAGATGGCTAGATAGCATCACCGATGCAATGAATATGAACTTGAGCACACTCCGGGAGGGAGCGCAGGACAGGAAGGCCTGGTGTGTTATGGTCCATGGGGTCACAAAGAGTCGGACACAACTGAACGACTGAATAACAACAACAAATTGTTTAAAGCTAACAAAGCAACATGCAATAATTGGGTGCTATCCATACACATGCTCACGTGGCTCAATTATAAAACCATGCTCAGCATTCAGAGGATCACCTAAAACAGCAACTTTTTGAAGAACATTCTCAGTTAAAACCTGTAATAGCATAATAAAGTAGCACGGATCCCCCACTCATTAAAGTGCTCACAAAATACACACCACACACATACTAAAATGTACTGGGCAAATTGCAACTAAAAGCTTCTCCATTCTAGTGAGAAAAGCTGAAGACAAGTACCCAATTCATGTATTACAGTCTAAAGGTTATCTTCAGCAGAAAATTTTTGAACAATTACTAGTTCCTTCTATAAAGGCAACAGCAGAGAAGAAGAAAAACTCATTAGTTCCTCTTTTATGTCAAATACGTTTAAGGGTTTGAACATTCAGCAGAGTAATGAAATGAGGAAAATACTGGAGACGAAAGCAGACTTAGTAGCAAATTGTGAAAGTTTCACAACAAGCAGTAATTCTGGTGGTTTACGGAAAGCTGAAATGTAAGTTTCCTAACCAAAATTCTGACAGAGGCCACATCCTACTTTAGGCTCACAGCTGCTCTCTTATTTTGGACTTTTATAGGAAAAGGTAGCATATGATTCAGTTGCAAGTGCTCAAGTACCTTAGAGAATCTTTATGCTTTTAAAGCTGCACTTTAATATTTCTAATTGCAATTTATTTAATCCATACGTAAATTACACAAGCTACAGTACTGGTTGATATCTGATGACTAGCAGTACTACTAAACTACTGCCAATACTTGGCTGCATATAGTAAGTTCAAAATTTCTCTCAGCTTTTAGGTAGTTTAATACATTTCAGTGCCCAAATATTTTGCTTTTACAAGAACAGCAACTTCCTCCCCCTCCATATAAGACATTATTTTCATTAAAGATATATTCCCTATAAAAAACACTAAACACAAGTTTTAAACTTGTGCTTGTTATTGAATTCAATACACTGTATGAAGGGACATGCAGAACATGGCCATCTGCCTCAGCAATCACAGAATAGCAGTAGAATCATAGAATAGTTGGGTTGGAAGGGGCCTACAAGACCATCGAGTCCTACCCCAATTATGGGTTTGCAGTAACTACAATGAGCTTGTGCTACTCAGCAAGGTTTGCAAACAGAACTGTGTCTTTAGTAACACTGCCGTTATTAAGCCTCAACGAAGAGGGAACTAAAACTCCCATCTGTGCAAAGTTTTGAGTTGCATTAGTTCACTTTTTAAACATGCACAGTGTGCTTTTAAAGTTGGAAAGCACAATGTTTTCTAGTGCTGCTATTAGCATTCATTCCCTAAATCACCCTTCCCCAACCCTGGCAGACTCCAAATGTGCTGGACTGCAATTCCCATAATTCCCAGCCAGCATGGCCAGTGGCACCAGGTTGGGTAAGGCTGCCCTAAATAATCTGCATAATATAGTGCACAGTAATAAAGTCCCATAGCTTAACTTTTCAATTGCAAGTTTTACAGTCACTGAGTTCATAAAAGAGAATGGAATATGTATAGCTATTTGGGAATAAATATGAGTATCTATAGAAACTAGATGGAAATGTTTAATATGAGAAAAACACAGTTCAAATTAAAATGCTCAAATATATTTGATATTTCTTTCAAGTAAATTGGTACAAAATGGCCCGGTTTGCATGACACAGTGGGCTCACTGTAGGTTATTTAACCCTACAACAAACCAAAGGTTATGCAAAGTTATGTTATTGTTCAACCCTCGCATAACCTGCAATGGCCAGGTTCACACGACACACCGCAACCGCACAGGGAGTTGCATAATCAAAATGGCACCCAGAACACCCCATGGCTCACCATGGGTTAAATAACCCACAGTAAGCATGGCATGTTCTGTGAACCAGTTCATTGTTAGCATGACTAGAGATTAATGACAGTTTATTGGAGCACCCTTAAAAATATACCATTAAGTTTCCCAGGGATTTGGGGCCACGGTGGCTTAGTGGTTAAGATGCTGAACTGCAGACTGGAAGGTCGGCAGGTCAGCAGTTCGAGACCCGAGCGCTGCGTGACGAAGTGAGCTCCCGTCTTCAGACCCAGCTTCTGCCAACCTAGCAGTTCGAAAGCAAGAAATTGCAAGTAGATAAATAGGTACCGCCTCGGCGGGAAAGGTAACAGCGTTCCGTGCACCTCGGTGTTCAGTCATGCCGGCCACATGACCACGGAAGTGTCTTCGGACAGCGCTGGCTCTTCGGCTTAGAAACGGGGATGAGCACTGCACCCTAGAGTCGGACATGACTGGTTGGGGACACCTTTTTTACTTTCCCAGGGATTAGGTTACTTACTGAAACTTCTCCTTTCCCCTCAACTAACCTTTAGCTTAGAACCCTAAGCAAACCTGAATTCAAAGGCCTTGAGTAAAGTATCCTAAATTCATTTTTAAATACATGCACACATATTTAAAGCACACACGCCTCAAGCATTAATGAAGGGACACAGGAAATTCATTTTCCCGCATCTATAGAATAAGTTTTTTTGGAAAGTGAACATATAAAATGTCGCTTAGATTTACAAAAAATAGTAAAAAAAAATGCACACATTTACAAGCAAAACTAGAAACATACCTGCTCTAACAGGTCAGGGCGGACTAATTTCAAAGCATGACTGAATCACCAAGAGAGGAGAAATTTAAATCACTGCTTGAAACCAAGTTTTCCATTTTTTTAATTTGAGATTCCCTAAACAAAAATTAAATTGCTTGCTATAACCAAACACAGGGCATCCAGTCAAAGCATTTAATCACATACTTAATTTTCCTATTGAAATCAAAGGGACTACTAAGTAACTGAGATTTGGTTCAGTCACGTACACATAGATAAGCCGCTAAGCTGTTTTTTAAAATGCTATAGGGGTACTGTGAGGTGTACTTTTCTGTGAGTTCATCCCATCATGCTCTGCTGATATTTAAAGGCCCACAGCCATTTGGCCAAGGCTAATCACATTTGCCTTTACTATGGTATCTGCACCTGAGATAATATTTGAAGGCTACCACTAGAAGCCTCCAGAAATCCACTGACCAGTTTGCCAGAGCAAAGCAGCCTGCTCCCCAACTGGAAAAGGGAAAAAGGAGTTTCTAATGTCATACTGCTGAGCTTCTGAATCACCGCAGGAGACTCACTCCTTCTGCCTGCTTCAAGACCTAGCACAATATAAGCCCTTCCTCTTGCCCAACTTATCTGGCAAACTGAGACAGCTTGGGGGAGGCAAGGGGTTAGTAGCAACTGCATAGTATGGCTGGCTAATAAGCCAAGCCAACATTTGTGGACCTTTGTACCTTTACAGAGCTTTTATCCTACCTATGAGGATTATCCAAAAGTTTTTCACACAGACCACATGCCTTTCATACTGAAGTACTCTGTTTAAGCTTTGGGGGAGACAGAATAGTGAAATTAATGGATTTCTGTTTGTCCCTCTATGTACTTGTTTAAAAAAGCTTAGTGGAGACAAAATATGCCCAATCTATGCACAGTTTGAAAGCACTCTGTAGAGTCCTGTGTTTCTCCACTATTGCTCAGGTATTTCCGACTCCTTTTTACCGTGTTTTCATTTACTGTACTTAGCACCAAGTCAAAACTTACAACCATAATTAGGATCATAGCACCAACTATGGTTAAACACTGGTCAGACTATAGTTAGTTCTGAAACGGAGGGGGGGGGGGTTGCTTCCAATCTAATCACATTTAGGAGATCAGGAAGTACCAAGTTTGCACCAAGTTTAAGTGGTCAGAACTTTCCAGAAGTGAAGGCTGTAATTACCAGGGCATGGTAGCAGAGCTCAACTACACAGATCATAAAACAGGTGTACAAGATCACATGTGCATGCTCAGTTGCTGATCCTGTTACCATATAGTATGGTATATTCTGACATCAGTGGCTGAGTTCACACAACATGCTAACAAAACGTTGTTGTTGAACCGTGGGTTGTTTGTTGAACCATGAGTTAGTGTGCTGTCCAAACCCAGGCCATTTTCTGCAGGGTGGCTGCTTAACTATACAGCGTGGCTTACTTTTCTCGAACAAGCCACCTTGAGAAACCATGGTTTGTTGTTCGGTTGTTCTGAGTGGCTAACAAGTCACACTGAATGGTTAACAAGCTACCCTGTGGAAAAAGTCCTAGGTTTGGACAACACACTAACCCACAGTTCAACAAACAACCCATGGTTCAATAAAAAACCACATTCATCACTGAGTGTGGATTAGCATGTTGTGTGAACCCAGCCAGTGACCCAGTTCGCATGATCACTGCAGCTTAAACAAGCCACAGTGGCTTGTTTAAGCCACAGTGTGTGCTGGGCACCATTTTCCTAATTATCCACCAGGGTACAGCTTGTTGTGTCATTCGAGCCCAGGTGGCATAGATTGTTGGAGGGGCAAAACAACCCTCAAATAACCCATAGCTTGTTGTTGGGTTATTTGAGAGTTGTTTCCCCTCCAACAATGGAGCTTGGCACATGCTGGACTGTGCAACTGCTTAAACAAGCCACCTTGGTGCGGTGATCGTGCAAACCAGTGGTTGCATCTTAATGCCTGATCAAGATCTGCGAGTCCCTGGTACCCAGGGTAAAGACTGTAATGCAGCACATTACCTATCGTCCATATTAATAATGCTCAACCTCAAAGACAGATTTTTTAAACTAAGGTGAATCAATTATCAATTTAGCAATTTTTAAAGATTTAGAAAAAATAATTAGTGGATTACAAGCATACATCTTAAATATGTTTGTATTAAATTCAGATTTAATTTTAAACCAGGTTGGATTTTTTTTGAAAAGGTAAACACTTACTACATTAAAATTTTAAAAGAATAAAATCTGATATAAAACAGATCTGATACTTAATGCCTTTTTTGATCCTCTCTATCCTAAAAATATTGTTTACTTGGCTCCATTTAATCTAGGAGCATTTCACCTCTCCTTCAAATGCCCTTTATCTTACCTACAAGTAGATCCATCTAATTGATTTGTGTTGGGCAACAAGGACATGAATTTCATTTATATCAGGCACAGCTCTGCACAATGACAATAACCTTTCTGTGTGTTATGCCCAACAACACAAACAAAATATAGATGTAGCTTAAATTTGCAGTCTGCTCACAAGCAAATTTCTGCAGTCTATTTACACAGCAACTTTAACATGACTTACCACCATCTTTCTTTTTTCGTACTTATGAAATGTTTTTCTTCACTGCATACACAATACAGTACTCAGAACTTTGTATTTGATAAAGAGCAACTTTAAAGAAATTAAAACTGTAAGAACTAGGATTAATAATAAAAGGACAGAATGGATGATCATAGCCCAACTGCATAATTATATATGGCCTTAAATCTTTCCTTGCCAAGTTGGTGACTGAATATGGAATTAACACACTACATTACCTACCACATTTCCTTTGCTCCCTTGCAAGTTCAAATCCTCACTTTCATTCAACAATGCCAGTGAATCCTTGACTACATTCCCAAAAGAGTTAATATAACTTGAGGGAAGCTGTCACAAATGCAGGTCTGGAACCATGACTGGGGAGCAGCATACAGAACAAATAAGCACTCCTCCTTCTCCTCCACAACTTCACCCCTGCCAGCTGCCCGTTTCCCAATGCTGTCTTGCAGAAAGTAGTGACCAAGGATTTCAAGACAGACTGTGGCCATAAAATTCCAGTAACCTGCTGTTGTTCTTGTCTTGGACGTTTACTGTAGGCCTATATTTTGCATGCTAAGCCTTTTTCCCCCTTCCAAGCTTCCTATTTCTGAGATGTTATTATTCCCAAACTTTGTGACACTGGTTTAACAAACCATACCATCACCACCAGCAGCACCAAAGATGGGAATGAAGAAACTGGCAAATTGCTTATAATCTTGACATTTAAAAACTCACCTATTAATATGAAAACACATTGCAATATTACAACATGGAGTAATACTGGGAAAACTGAAAGATGCTACAAGAAGGATAAAGGAAAATCATCTGCCAGATTCTATTACAGAAAGCATTTAAGGAACAAGAATACCCTGTGAAACCTAACCAAAAAGAGAAAGTCTTCAGAATTACACTGGTTATAACACACATACAAAAGTGATACCGACATACCAAAGAATGGAGAATGTGATTTCTGTAAAGAAATTATATATCATTATATATCATTATTAATGGCAGACTCAGTCACAGAATGCCATTTGTTTATAACATTTTATGCAACTATATCAGCGTTCAGGGACAGCCCAAGACATTTTGATACCCGAGATCAAGGACAAGATGGCATGCATGCACAAAGACCTGGTTCACACATCATGGCAGCAATTCCTCAGTTGTTTAACTCAGGAATTGCCAGGGACAAGTGAAATGATGAGCGCACTGCCTCCTGCACACTCGTGGTATCTGCTTTCAATAAACAACTCAGGAACAATTGTCCATGGTTTGTTGTGCAAACCCAGAGTTAACCCAACATCAAGAAACAACCCAGGAATGGGGTGTTCGTGGTTTGTTAATTAAAAGCAGAAATAGCAAGCACGCGAATCACACACTTCACTCGTCCCCGCAATTCCTGGGTTAAACTCCTCAAGAATTACCACAGTGCTGTGTGAACTGGGTCAGCACACACACCTTTTCACATACCCTAGCAGACTGGCCTGGCAACTGAATTCAACAGTACAACAGGATAGCATCCTCTCAAGGGCAATAGGTTAGTTTGGCGGTTACGCATACAGCTATGTCCTCCAACAGAGGAGAATGGGGGGGGGTCGTCAGAAGGAATGGCAGCGGGGTGCTGTAGCTTCCCCTTATCCAGCAGCGACCTCACTGCCTGATGTTATGGCTGGCCCTTTCAGTGTTACAGTTCTTACAATTATTTAAATATTAAAATTATTTAGGGCTAGAAGCAAAAAAAATTGCTAACACTAACTACAAAGTAGAGCACATTTGTTAAGCCATATCCTTTAGCATAAGTAGTTAGGATGGCTTTACTCAGAAACTACTCTTCGCCTCTCTTAACTATCCTGCACACTCCTTTGGTTCAGTTATATCAATTATCTCAAGCATCTTTGTTAATTCTTGTAGGATCCCCTCTTGCTATTTTCCTTAAGGTGTTCACAAAAAAACATTTATTTTCTCTGTGAAAAATAAGCTGGCCCTTTTACATTAATACCGATGAAATGTTTATATGGTTAGCGCTTATTTCATATATTCAAACTTACACAAGCACACATACAAAAGCCTACAATCTGCCAGCCTGCCCAGCCACAACAGGAAGTTAGAACAGGAAAACTTAGTCAGCAGACTTACTTGAATGCTTTGCATTTCTAGCATTGCTACATCTTCATTTTTCATCTTCATTCACTTATTTTCAGCCAAAATAGTCTTCTGAATACAAAAAACAAATGTTGCCTAAAGAAAGCACATACAACAGATATCCACTCCAAACAGTGAAGCAAGAATCTATTTTGCTGGAAGAGAAATGCTGACGCAAAACTAATTGTTACTGACATAGAAAGCCAAAGTTCAAGAAGTCCACTCCTTGGACTCTAACATAAAATCAACAGGCTACCTTTGGTACAGCATTTAAAAAACACCGATACTGAAAGAAACCTACTACATTCAGTGTCTTGAAGTTATGAAGAGGTTGTGTCTGGCTAGTCATACTAAAATAATCTACAGATGCCAGCAATTTTCCTTGTCCCTCTAGCCTCAATCTCACATTCTAGTCATATGAAGCATCTGAAATCACACAGGACGAGTTATTTTTATAGAATCAAGATTTTTCTGTATTGAACAAGACCTGTTATCCTATTCTAATCAACAGATAATGACTAGTATGATTAAAGTACCTAGTAATTGTAACTAGTCTACATGGGTAAGTCACAATCTTTTAGCTTAACCTCTCTCAGTTGTTTGAGGCTAATTAGATAACCCTACATACACTGCCTTAAGGTCCTGGAAAGAAGACGTGGATACAAATATGAACGACATGCAGTAAGTCTGGCATTGGATAAAGACACTGAAATAAACTACAAGGACAAGACAGTTCCTCCCAAGCCATCTGTTTCAGGGGAAGGTTTTGAAATCTGAAGTGCTTTTGCTATATCTGCCTTTCCTTAGTTAACTCAGCTAGCTCTCTTAACTATAAGGAAGAGTGCTAGTACAACCTAGGAAACAGATAGGGAAGCCTACTTTGTTAATGTAGTTACACTAGGAAAGCAATGGCTCTAACTGCACTCAATGAGCCATCTGCTCTCAGCAAAAAAAATAGGCTAACCCACTTCCTCATTTCCAGCAGCTTAACTTCAGTGTGTCTGTTAACACATTAGCTGCTTTCCTAAGCACACATAAGATTTGTCACAACACAGAAAATAATGAAAAACAGGTCATCTACTGATAAGCACAAAAAATACCTTCCAGAAGACTTAAGAGCATTAGCATGTAAGTTATCAAGCGATGCTGTAATAGACTATGTCAAAGGAATAATCTAATGTTAATCTGCAAATATAAATTTAGTTTTTAGGAATTCCACATAACTATTACTTTCACTGAAATTAATAGATTTACAAACACATCAATGAGGACTCAATGATCTTATAGGCCCCTTCCAACCCTACTATTCTATGAATGCAACCTCAGTGTGTGGTATCATATTGGTTGACAGGCCTTTTCCTTAGCATGAATTGTAGCTGAACTCACAAAGAAACCTATGAATAATGAAACATATGGGGGCCATTTTGGACATAATGGCAAGACAGAATTTTTTTAGAATTTTAGCTTATTTGGAATGAGCAAACGTGCTGGTGCACTTTGTCCATGGTTCGTTTAGTGTTACATCTGAACTGGGATCCCTGGTTTGTTGCTCTCTTAACAAGCCAGAATCATAAGTCAGGGTTTGTTCTTAGGCTTACAATCCTGGCTTGTTAGGAAAGGAGCAAGCCAGGAATCCTGGTTTGGATGTAACATTAAACAAACCATGGAAGAAGGCTCCTTGGTGTGTTCAGCCTCTAGCAGGAAGAGCCAAGTGGAAGCGAATGAGCAGCACACACTAGCACACTTGCTTGTTCCCACTAAGCCAGATTTTTTAAAAACTTCTGGTTTATTGTTATGTCCGAACCAGGCAGAATTCTCTTGTTTACCATCAATTCAGCTGTGTACAAATACACTTTATTGATATATATAAACCTAAACAACTTTAAACAAAAATTAACCAAAGAGCCTCTTTACTCCCATTTTTTTTAGTTAACAACTAACTGAGGCTCCTTGTCTGAATTCCCAGCAAAAAGTCAAATAACTGCAGAAAAAGAAGAAAAAGACAAATTAATAAAATGGAACGCAAACAGTAATGCACCAGAGAATCAGGGATTAGTAATGAGATATGGAATCTCTCTGCTTTCAAATCCATCATTTTTATCCATAATATTATTTGTGACAGAAAGGGACTACCATCTGCCACTTGATACAAGATAAAGGATGGTTCTCATCTCAGTTCCTCAAAGCCATATGTCAGCATTAACAGTTTTGATCATAATTAGCATTCTTGCTGGCTCATAGCACAAAGAATAGGACCATACCCATATCTCAGATATAGAAAGGAACGTATCTGCCAAGAGATATAGAAACAAAGTGTACTGGTTTTCATAGAAGATCAATACCTCTGTGGATTGTTATCAAAGACATATTACAACAGTTCATGGTGAACATGATATGCAAATTCAGTAGTCATATTTAGCACTACTAAACATTAATAACTTATAATACCAGCATGACAAATTCATCATTCAAAATGCTCATCGCCTTTTAAAAAAAACAACACTATTATTATTGTGAGGAAATTGTTTTTGTATCTGACAAAGATTTTTAAGGCCTATCTAACCAATCTATTTGTCTCTCTGAAGAACTTTGAGTATTTGTTCTACCTTTATACCCAATTCCCTCTCCTCCATGAATTTATTCAGTGACAGAACAAGCTAACCTCGTATGCACTGGAGGGCAGTCATTCCAGAGACCTATGAAAAAAGTCACTTTGAGAAACTCACATTTTAAACAAGGGGTAGTAAAAAGTCTATTTCCGAGATCATTACACAAAATTCACTAAAGGAAGACAAAGTCTTCCTAGTGATAATCCCCCTTACTGCTTCACAGTTTATATGCAACAGTCATTTAGTAAAGAGGATGGAAGGCAACACGCTTTCCAAATAGGTCAGTGTCTATATTTGTAATGATTAAGTGAGCTTTCTACTAATCGTAACTTTTCTATAAATGGGAAAAGGTAATATTTTAGCATGGTAAATGGTTAGATCTTACATAAGCATAGGTAAGCATCCGACAAAATTAGGGATGCACAGATATGTATTTCAAATTCATGTCAGTTTTGCATGTGTTCATTCTTAAATCTGTGCCATCCCATTTCCGTATCACTGTGGTTTTGTTGTTGTTTTAAATGAAAATATACATTCTATTCTAAAATAAACATTTGGGTACATTTATTTGAGCCAAGAACTGCATCACAAAATTCAGAGAAGTGCAAAAACGGAAGGGATAACTGTTCCAATTTGCGTATTTGTCAGGGAAGTAGACAGCTGGTTGGCTCATTTAAAAATGTGGACTGAACAAAACCCTCTGGACAAAATTAGGGTTACAGAAAAGCATTAGCTACAAAGCATATCATTTAGGACTGCCCTGCCTCGGCCTGGACCAGGGTGATTCATGCCAAAGCGGTCCAGTTCCGAAGCAGGTTGGGAGCAGCCCAAAGCACCCTGAAGTGGGTTGAACCACTCCCCAAACACTTTGGGCTGCTTCGGCCCAATCCAGGCAGCCAGCCACATGAGCCCCCTGCTCCTTACCTAGACCTGTGCGGAGCACCCACCCGCAGTCATCACCATGTTGGAGGAAGTCACCATGGTGACCTTTCTTCCAGTAAGTAAATAGTGCACACATTGCAGCCGTAAAGGGGCCATCTATGCAATATTACAGGCATAAATGCACATTTTCACTTACAATACTGCTTAGATGGCCCTTTTATAGCTGCAATCTATGCACCATTTACTTACCCAAAGAAGAAGAGTCACCATTTTAATAGAAAATGGTGACTCCCTCCAAGATGGCAGTGGCTGCGGGCACTCCCCACGAGTCCAGGTAAGGAGGAGCAGGGGGTTTGTGCAGGTTAGGCTGACGTACCAACTACACCCTTATCTGGGCAGAGATAGCCTAGCTACAGTTATCCATACTCTGATAACCTCTCATCTGGATTGCTGCAATGCATTGTATGTAGGGCTGCCTTTGAAAACAGTCCAGAAACTTCAGGCAGTCCAAAATAGGGCAGCAAGATTGTTAATAGGGACTGACCAACAAGATCACATTACGCCAGTACTTTTCCAGCTGCACTGGCTGCCGCTCCATTTCCAGGCCCGATTCAAAGTGCTGGTATTAATATTCAAAGCCCTTAATGGCTTGGGGCCAGGTTATCTGAAGGATCGCCTCCTCCCATATATGTCTGGCCAGACCCTAAGATCATCTTCAAGGGTCCTTCTCCGTAAGCCCCTGACAAAGGAAGTGAGACAGGTGGCTACTAGGAAGAGGGCCTTTTCTGCTGTGGCACCCCAGCTGTGGAATGAGCTCCCTAGAGAGGTTCACCTGGTGCCTACATTGTATTCCTTCTGGTGCCAGGTGAAGACCTTTTTATTCTCCCAGTATTTTAGCATTTTAACTTCCTAGTCTTTTCGCTTTGGTGTTTTAAATCTGTATTTTAAATATCTGCATTGCTGCTAGGTTTTATTCTGTTATTTTGTGGTTTTAAGCTTTCATATTTTATATTGTTTTATGCCACGCTTTGTGGTTTTAATTTTTGTGAACCACGCAGACAGCTTCAGCTATTGGGCAACAAATAAATAAAAAAGTTGGGCGGTGATGGGGCCACTTCGGCTGTCCAGATCTTGCTACAGATCCAGAGACTCCAAATCGGCCTCCAGAGTGGGTCGGGGGGTCCCTGCACAGCCCTAATATGCATATAATCATTTGTGAACTTTCTACAATCTCTAAAGCAGCCTTCCCCAACCCAGTGCACTCCAGATTTTTTGGCCTACAACTCCCATAATACCTGACCATGATAAGTCATGCTAGGTCAAGCTTATGGGAGTTTTAGTCCAAAGCATCTGGAGGGTGCTAGGTTGCCTACCTCTGTTCTACATTTAGCAAATAGATTTTTGAAGTGATTGTGTGTACATCAACATGACAGATATTTTCAAAACACATGATTTTAAAATAGAATAGGCTAGAATAGTCCAGATGCAATGGTACCCAAACCTCTGTTCAGATACCTGTACCAGCCGTATTGATGAAGAACAGGTGTCCATAGATCTACTTACCTAGGACAAGTGCCACTGGCTCTCTTGCAAGAAGGATGTCCAGTACCTCATATCTCTACTCCCAAACTCCCACACATGCTGCAGTTTAAAGGCGCTAAACAGCAGGAATATTTTACACTCTCTTGTCTTCCCCAAATCTCAGAATAAGTGAGATAAGACTCCGCCTCCCCACTTTTCTCCCTTCGTGCACACACAGAGTGCTTACCTCACTTGTGCTGAGGTTTGGAAAAGATGAAAACAGAGAGACACCAACTTTTTCATATGATCTTCATAAGCTCAAGCACAAATGAGATAAATTCCCAACTCCTCACTTTGCACTTGCTTGAGAACTTAGGAAGGAACACAGGAAGCTGTCTTATACCAAGTCAGACCACTGGCCCATCTAGCTCAATGTCATCTACAATGACTGGCATCAACTCTCCAGGGTTTCAGACAGGAGTCTTTCCTGCCCCAACTGAAGGTGCCAGGGCTTGAAACTGGGACTTTTTGCATGCAAAGTGTATGCTCTACAACTGAGCTATGGTCCTTCTCTGGAAACATAACGGAAGGAGATTTGTACGGAGCACATGTAGAAGCTGGCTAGTAAGCCAAGCCACTATTTGTGAACCCCATATAAGAATGCTTTGTAAATAAACTGAAATGTTTTTTTTTTTAATTTCATTTTTATCTATAGTCTTCTTTATGAGTATTCAAACATTTCACCAACATGACAGATAAAGCACACCTAATTACAACTTAAGCAAATCCAAAGGACATCTATACCATTACCAAACTGAATCATAATCCCACCCTAAAGATCCACCCAAAGAACAGCAAAGACGGCCTGCCAGAGATAGCAAGGTACCTGGAGCATCCCAGGTCAGAGACTAGGGCCTGGGCAGATATAATGCTGATTCCAGGTAAACTGTGGTTTGCAAATAAGGAGCCAGCCTGAGCAAAACACACTTCCATCCCAACACGTGCTCCCACCCTTCTCTAAGTTAAACGTGTTTGCCTCAATGCACATGTAACATGAAACCATACTTACGCAAACCAGGTTCTTTCCAAAGCATGGTTACAATCTGTGGTTTACGGGAGTACTATGAGTTGTTGTGTCATTGCCCATGGAACAGAAAACCATGGTTAAAAATGGGAAAGGGAGGACAGGAATTCTAGGAGTTGGGATATACTTGTTCATGAGGCTGGTTCCCAATTTATAATTTGCAAGGAGTTAACTTTGCATCTGTATCAGGCCAGAATGTTTTTGAAGTTTAATTCATTAATTAAATAAGTAAGATGTAGAAAGGTGTGGGGAAAAGGTGTCACTTCTAGCCAGATTTTGTGTATTCTGGAAAAACCTTTCCAGAGCAGTGACAGTTGATTGGTGAAATCCACTCAGAATTACCTAGCTCCATTGCACAAATCCACACTAGTCTAACTGAACATAACATTCACCTGCAATTCCTGCTTTCTCCTTCCTCCATCAGATCTAAAGAGAAATTGAAAGAATGATACCTTCACAAAAAAATCTTGCTGCCTCCAAGCTTTATATTATGCTAGGTCTCCAAACACCCCAAGATGTAGATGACTATTCCTATACTGTTGGGCTGCTGACACTGAAAATAAACTTGTCAGAGTCTGTGTGGCAAAAGATCCTTCAAAATGCACATTACTTATTGTGAATCCTCTTTACAGATGTAAAACAGAAACCAAAAGAAAGCAACTTCCCCAACATCAGGTAACAAGGCTGTGACAATAAATCTTCACACATAGGAACAAGGTGCAGAGGCACTCCATACACATCCCTGCTAGAAATACAGACAGCTTATGGTTTCATAATAAAAAAAGTTTAATTAAAACCTCCTTAGGGCACAATAAGAAGGGGTGAATGAAAATGAATGAGTGGTAGCACTACAGGATATACAGAAGAGCTGGGAAATACAAGCAGTCACTTTTTTAAAAAAAACTTTGAAACGAATATCACTGCTTTTCTTTTAATTAGTTTTTATGTTTATTTTTTTAACAGAGAACAACAATCATGGTGCCATTAAGTATTTAAGTTCATAATTCCAAAATCCGTATTAGTGTAATACTTTATTAGGCCAATTTAAAGACCACGGAAAACTTTCAAGCTTTCAAGATCTCAAAAGTCTGCCCATTTTTCGTGGTCTTTTGGTTGGCCAAATTAAGTATTACGCTAATATGGATGTTGGCATTTTTCTTATGGTCAACACTGCTTGCCTTGAGGGTTTTTTTTAACGTTTACAATGGAAATCCAACTTAGACCACACAAAATCCCAAAAACATTCATGCATGTGCATTGCCATCTTCTAATCAATTTATGGAGAAAGGGTAGTGACATAACAAATTTACAGAAATTTAGATATTTTAATACAGTGGCAATTTAATATGGCTCAGTTTTAACGTAAGATTACATTTTTTTTGCTAGCATAAAAAAATAATGCTCCGAGAGTTTACCTGTAAGTAGTAAACTAATTACTAAAATTTGAGAGATTACTTGTTGGGTCAAGCAAAGAAACTAAAGAAAACTGGTATATAGTCATACCAATTACAATAAGCTATAATATGGCCTCTCTTGTATGCTAAAGTATATTAACAAACCTACAGCTATTTTTCAAAAGATACCAGATACTTTTTCATACAGACTTCAGACTGTACCACACCTGTTATGTCACCAGCCTACACATGGATTGACCTAAAACACAAATTATCATCTGAAGTTCACTGTACAGTGCATATACATCTGTCTTCACACTTTCAAGATAAGAATATTTAGCCTGGAACTGTATGTTCTGGCAACAAACAGCCGTAAGAACAACTTGCTAAACCCTTAATTTCTACACAGCTGATTTCTGCCAAACAGTGGCAATTATTGAAAGATTTATTAAAAATGTGAGGGTTGTTCCAGTGAATGTAGTTGGCACTTAAATCTCCAGGTCTGCTTGATCTAGAGGAAACGAGTTTGCTTATGCTTATTCTGACCTACCAGCCTGAATTTTTATTGTTAATTCTTTCTGTTCAAAAGAGACTTTCATAAAATGTTTCTGGTTTTGTTCAGGGAAGAAGTTCAGTCTGGTTTTGGTTTGATCTGATTTTATTTTTATTTTTTTTTATTTATTGCATTTATATCCTGCCTTTTTTCCTCCAAGGAACTCAAGGCAGTGTACATGATCCTCCTCCTTCCTCCATTTTATCCTCACAACAACAACCCTGTGAGGTAGGTTGGGCTGAGAGTCTGTGACTGGCCCAAAGTCACTCAGTGAGCTTCCATGGCCGAGTGGGGACTAGAACCCGGATCTCCCGACTCCCAGTCCAGCACTCTAGCCACTACACCACACTGGCTCTCACGCATCACACTGATGTGATGTGATCACACATCACACATCACACTGATCACCTGAGCTTGAACTCTCTCAATAATAATTTTAGGTATTTCGCTTAGGAGACAAGCTAAAGAATCACCATTTAAGTTTTTAGTATGGTTTACTGCATGCAGTAGGGAAAACGCACTGGACAAACAGGAAGGACAGCTGATTTTCTGGCTTATTAAAATAATGTAGATGTTCAACAGTGATGATCACTTCATACAAATAAAGGAATAGTTGATCAAAATCAGACCCATTTTATACTGACAAGGTTTTAATTTCTAGTACTGTGGGTCTCTGCAATTGGTCTGCTTCTTGACTAGCAAAAAAAGAGACAGCATTCTAAGGCTAGATACTCCTTCACCCCTCACTCCCAAAGAGCCAGAATAGGTAACTCACATGCAAAGCAATGAGGTGACAGAATTTTCATCACAGCTGCCACCTGAGCATCCAGTAGTAAAGCTAGAACCAAGAGCTGATCCAGACTGTGAACATGCTCTGTCGGAGTGCGCTGTTCAAGAAGAACTATTTGTCATATTTGGCTGTGACCTATTTGTACTTAAACAATTCTTGAATTATATATGGGTCAGTTCTCAGTGAACTGGTAGTCTTCATACAAGGCATGTGCATGTAAAGCCCCATAGCTCCTGCCTTCAGGTTTTCAAATCTTGTCAAACCTGTTCATGACAACCTCCAAGTGCTTGAGTTTGAAAAGACTGATATAACCCATTCCAATATAACACTGATATATTCCAAACTGGTTGATGAGTGGATGTTTTTTTATTTGATACTACTAATATGTTTTATGTTGGTCAGTTAATTTCAATTAATAAAATAATTTGTGTAACAAATTAAATGCGTATGTTCATTATTCAGAGGACCCATTCACACATAACGACAACAAATCATGGGTTAATTAGCTCATAATTTTCCATGGCACATGCTGGGTGCATGCTGCAGCCTTTTTGAATATTCACCCTCCAATCGGCCCAATTGGGGGCTGCTGCATGACATCCAAACCTGGACACTCTGACACAGTTTGGACAATCCAAATAGCCCACCGTAGTGTACTGAAGCCACGGTGGGCTGTGGTACGTGCCAGGTGGGATTTGAATATTCATTACCCAGCCGCAGCTTGTTGTGTCATGCGAACCCAGGTGGCAAGGGTTAAGCAACTCTTGAAATAAGCCACAATGGGATGTCTGATTGAGTGAACTGGCTCTCTAGGTTAATTGTGAGTTAAACAATGCACAGTTAACCTAACTAAAACCCTATCAAAACCTTCTTCAGAAATTATGAACTCAAGCAGTGTCAATAGTTGATGGCTGCATAATGAAGGCTGGTGATGGCAGCCTGATTCATTTTAAGAAAAAAGCTGCACACTCTTCAAAGGTTCAAATTTAAGGGAATGTCACTGTCAGTACAGAAGGGCAGCTATTCCTTCCATAATGTAAGCCTGTGCCTGCCATTGCCATAACCACTTCACAACCATAGAAAGGCATGTCTTCATGATCTCATGTGGCTGAAGCCTACTTATCAGAGCCGCTACTTTCAATTCATAAGATGAATTATATGTAGTATAATAAAATTGTTGTTTTATCTTCAAAAGTTCTGCGATATAGCTAAGGGCAGAATTGTATATTACAAGGCAAACAGAGTTCCAGTCATGTGTTGCCTCATCATACTAATGCAGGGTAGACACATTTGCAGGAGAGGTGCCTAAACCTTCTCATACCTGCTTTCCCACTTCAAATAACCCTGTGCTCCACATCTAACTTGTTTTTTCCACTAACCATGCTCCAAGACTGAAAGCAGTGTAACTGGGAGTGGTGGGAACTCCAGGGGGGTATTTGTAGGGGAGAATTAATAAGAACAGGAAGGATTAAACACCCTGTCCTCCTGCCCAGCAGTTCTCCCCTAGAAGTTCACCCTCCACTCCTGTGTTACTCAGAAAACACAGATTTGGGGACATGCATTTGCCAAGGCAATGTGTAGTTCTGCTCTAAATTTGTCTTACAGAAGTGTTTGGTAGAAAGCCTGTCTTGGATCTGCTGCTACCCATGCTTTGTATCCTTTCCCCAAACTTTACATCCAAAATTCCTCTCATGTTATCCTTTTTTCTTTTCTTTTCTTTTTTTGCTTTGCTTTAGATATTAGCATTCACAATAATCTCAAGATTAACCCAATAAACCTAAGGAGTTTCTACATTAATATATCAGAAATAACAAGTATGACCAAAAGCAGCTAGCAGATATACTGTATACATTTGTATCAGTATAGGTTGGAAGGTATTCCTAGATGGTGGTAAGAACTATGTCCAAAGAACCTTGCAAGTAAACAAAACAAGTTGTCCATCTAGCCCAGTGCCCAACACCACCCATTGACAGATGCTACAGAATATCAATACTACTCCACTCTGTGTTGACCATTTCAAACTTCTGGCAGGTTAGGATGAACTTTCTGGCAATTTTAAGAGCAAGGAGGATATATACTTGACCATAACAACTGCCTAAATTGGCAAAAATGTTACCTGATTCTTTCTGTCATCTGTCCCATGTTAAACACACACTTCTAAGGGCTAATTTCCTAGAAATTATAATTTAGAGGATATCTGCAAAAAACCAACCAACCACAAAATCTTAGTATCACCAAGGAAATATTAAGTATTTGGACTCACTATAAGCCAATAGTAACTATCCTAATTCAGCATTCTAATCCATACTAACAGAGAGCACTCTGACAAAAAGAGACAGAGTTCTAGCTTCTTGGTCCCTACATTTGAAATTAAAAATTGAGAATTGAGTGTATACAGAGCAGCTTCTGACAGAAATAGTGTTTCAGATTTTTGTTTTAAAGGGGAAGAACCTGTATTTGAAAGAATAACAACATTTACTGCAATGCATCTTATCTTACCTGCACTTGTTCTGTGGAACTGCTGCTGAGTTCATCTCCAGATTCTGAATCCTGGTGGATTTTTTCTGAACTTTCTCCTGCAGAGTCACAGGATTGTTCTTGCAAGAAACTGGTCTTTTCCATTTCCGTCCATTCAGAGCAAGGAAAGTGGGACACCGAGAAGGTCCTGTTCTGATTGGAAACTTTAGGAAACTGTAATTCAATAAGTTTCCCGTTATTTTGGGCAAGGTCCAAGCTCAGGCCAGTATTCTGACCTGGGCTACTGTTTGGTCCCAGATTCTGATTAGCATCCCGAACTAGGCCAGATACTTGAACTGGAGATGATTTTCCAAAACTAGAAAGCTCTGGAGACTTATTCACATTTTCTGTTGACCTCTGTAACCCATGCATAAGTTTTAGAGAGCTGTTTGGCAGTCCACCCGATTGCTTAATAGGTGGCATTAGTGCTTTGCGAGTTACTTCTTTGACGTACTGTGCTGGCACATAGAAGGGCTTGGAATTTTCGTCCTTTTTAACTTGCCACCAATCATCATTAGTCTTTTTCACTAAGACATATCTCTCCCCTTGTTTTATCACAATCCTTTTGTCTTTTGCTTCATACTCATAGTCATATTCAACTTCAATGTATAATGCACCTGAAAGAATTTTTCCACTCTTGTCAGCCATCTTTTCTTAAAAGCTATATTCACCTTTCCAGGTGAAAGGTGAGCCACATTATGGTTTGTCTTCCTTCTGTTTCTTAGCAGAGCTGTAAGAAAAACACACACACTTTACCAGACAATCCCCTAATAAGTTTCAGCTACAAATTATTTATTGACCAATCCCTTATTTTGGATATACGGGCTAACCAAATTTTGCAGACAGCTCTTTTGCAGAAGATCCCCACAATTAGAATCAATGACGTGGGATGTCTAGAAAATTTTGAATAGGAATTTTTTCACCTGCCATAAATCAATGGAGATCCAATTTAGCATATTTGACTTACATTTATTAAACAAAACTGAAAAGTCTTGTTAATTGCATGCCGTGTAAATACCTGGAAAGTTTTTCCAATAGCCAAAAGTAGTTGAACTGAAATATTTGATGGGGGTGGGGAATCAATACAGTGCACTTTGTGTGGTTTTAAGTACTACATCCAAACAAATTCAAAAGTTTACTTGAAATTTATTTTACTGAACACTGTGTTTATTGGAATACTTGTAAATATTTTAAGACATGGCAACGCAGTAACATACACTTCCCTTACATATTTAAATTTTAAGAAAAATGATGAAGGCACTATCAACTGTTAGCATACTAATTTTAGCATGCTCAAAGAGTGTATAAGCATGTGTAGGTCCTAGGGTTAGTCACATTGGGGTGGGGGAGTTATTACAACTCTGATTTTACATTTGACTATTATTATATACATTCCAGTTGCTCAATCTGACTTATTTTATGAAACAATACATTTCTAAAATAGCGACAATTCTCCATGGAGAGCGGGGGGAAGTAGGAGATGAAAAGGCCATATACCATTAACTTCCCTGTGTGAAAGATCCTGATGACTCATTACATTTTGATATTTAGTTTTATTTGTAAGCCACATTGGAAACATTTGTACCCAGAAGGCAGGATATTATAATAACTGAATATTTCCATGGAAAAATTTTTACCACACATCATCAATTAGAATCCATTTTCAGAGCCCACTTGCTAAATGTTGAACTACTCTAACTTTATTATCCTTCGTTGTGAGAATCACTGCACTCTAATCCTAGGAATTTGATACATATGCAACTGCTGAAATAGTGCATAGAACTATTATTAAGGGTGCAATCCTATGCATGCCTATACAAAAAAGTCCTTCAACATGGCTGGCTGGGGAATGTGTGGAGCTGTAAGACCTTTTTCTATCTAAACATGCATAGGATTGCTCCCTAGATGATGTAACAACTTTTCAGGGTGTGGATGCTTGTTAGTAAGTAACAGCGAAGAGGCTAAGCCTACGTTTTAGTTACTTAACAAAATGGATCAGGTCTTTTTTTAGCTCAAGACAATCTCTTGGTTACGTAGAGGATTTATTTACCTCACGTATTATTAAACCTTGGAAAAAAGAATTGTTTTGCTTATTTTTCCTCCCATCGTCTGCTCACAGATCTTCCTTTAGTGCACTTTTCTGAGTTCATTAGTGACTAGACCTCTTTCCATAACTTCACTTCCTCCATCCATATCACAGCTCATTACCAAACATATTGGGAGTTCTGTTATCTGACTTTATCATTAACATTATCCTGACCTCTTTGGGTCATAATGTACTCTCTTTAACCATGCTTCCACACTCGGGAAACAGCTTTAATGAGGTGACTGTGCGATATTGCACAATAGTCAGTTTCGGTATGTGCATTCTCAGTATCTACGCTGCTACTAGATATAGCAGCACATATCTATATATAACTTCCCAAAATCTATATGTATCTTCCCAAAATATATACCTTCTCCAAATTACAAAATAATTCAAACTGGTTTAACAGTGGTTAGAGATTTTTTTTAAAAAAATTGTTATATGCAAATCTACTGGGCCCCAACTGCAGACATTTGCTGACACTGATGGATTAGGATCTGACATTTGAGACTTCATCACTTCCAGAAGTATTTATTTATTTGCCACTTTTCTTACATGTACCTTAAGGTGGTGTGCATACAGCTCCCAGGCAGTCTCCCATCCAGACAATTACCACATCCAGATCTACTTCACTTCAGCAATTTTGCTCTATCACTGGGGTCCTCAACTTGGTGCCCATGGATAATTCTCTTGGCAACCACCAGGCTCCTTGAAACTTCTGAATTTCAAGTTCAGAAACTTTGTAAAAGTAGTTTTAGATGTCTTTAATGGGAAGCTGGCATGCTGCAAAGTGAAGCACCAGCCTCCAGTGCCATCATTATTTCAAGAATGCCTCTAAACCCCATGTGGTCCCCAGAGGCATTCTTAGAAAATAAAATGGCAGGTGGCTGCAACCTAGTGCTGAACCTAGTCCAGCTGCCAAGAAAAGATAAAAATTAAACTGAAGGGAGCAAGGAATAGTTTTTTTTCCTATGCTCTGTGTATTTTACCTAGTCTGGGGGGAGGGTGGTTAGCTGGTTTTGTTTCTTTGTTTTGGTGGCTTTATGCTTTGCCCAAGTTGTGTGTGTGTCAATGGGTAGGTTTTGTGTGTCTGTGTTGGGGGAGGGGGGAAGTGTGCTTCTCTGAGCTTCGTCATTTTGCCTATTATGAAATGGGTATTTTGTTGTGCTTTATAGGGGCAAATGTGATTTGGCATTTGCAGCTCAGACCCAACTTCTGTCCTGTACTCTGTTTCTTGGCCAAGTTACTTGTCTCTGTGCCTCATTAGTTTGCCTTCTGTGAAATGGCGTTGGAGCAGTAAAAAGTGCACTCAAATAGCCTTTCTGTGTTTTGGAACTCAGACACCACCTCTATGGTATAGTTAGGTTCTCAGGCAAATTAATTCTGTTTTAGCCCCACCAGTTTGCCTTCTGGGAAATGCGTGTTTTGTGAATGGCCACAGCCACCATGGCAACCATTTGTGAGAGTACCCATGACATGCTCACCCATGATATGCCCACCCAAAAAGATTAGGGACCCCTACTCTACCATGTGCCTTGACAATGTTTATATTAGATTTCCACCCTACTATTCAGTACACAGATTACCAGCGTGGTTACAAATCAGTTAAAACTGCTCAGGCAGTAAAAGCCCAGGAAAATAAAACATGGGCCAAGCCAGCCTCCCTGGAATAGTGTTTCATAAGCAGGTCACCATGACAGAGAAGGCCTTCTCCCCAGTCACTATCCACCTCAGCTTACGTTGGCAGTGGCACCTGGAGCAGGGTCTCCAAAGATTATTGCAGTACATGGGCAAGTTGATATGAAAGCAGATGGTCCTTCATGTACCCAGGGCCCAAGCTATGCAGGGCTTTAAGGTGAGCACCAGCACATTGAACTGAGCTCAGAAACGTTCTTTCAACAAATGCAAGATATGTTCCCAACAACTGGTAGCTGTTAGTACCCTAGCAGTTGCATTTTGTACTAACTGCAGTTTCTGCAGTTTGTCTCTTCAAAGACAGCTGTAATGCCTGCCACTAAGGGCCTTGGAATGTGGGCTGTGTACAGTGGGAGGGGCACGGAATGGAGGAGGAGGGGCATGGAATGGGAGGAGAGAGTAAAACGCCACTTTGAAAAGGGAAAGGTGGTTGGTGGCTGAGAAGAGGAGGAGGCAGCAGGAGAGTGAAGGAGGAGAGCTGAGAAGGGAATTCAGGGAAACCAGCAGCTAGAAGAAGACTGCACCTCCACAACAGAGACTGGCAACAAAAGACTAAAAGAAATGGGACAAGCAACTGTTGTTGGTCTAGCAACAACAACACTATGCTTCACAGTGAAACATGGCTTAAAGTTAGAGCGATTCATATTTGGTTTATAGTTCTGTTAATTTTTTTGCTTAATGTTGTTATTTACTAAATATTCTAAAGTTAAGTAAACACTGTTAAACATGTATTTATCTTTAAAGTGATTGCAGTTTGTCCTTCCTCATCCTAGTTATAGAAATCTGAAACATTACACAGCCACACATACAATGCATTGCAGTTGTCCAATCTGGAGATTACCAAAGAGCAGATAGCCAGGTTGCAGTTATCTCTAATGGGGAGTGGCTGCAGCTGAAAGACCAGCCTCAGATGGTTCTATCAAGAAGCCACAATGCACTCTGTGTGTGTTTGTCCTGGACTGTCCAGAAGCTTCAGCTAGTAAAAAAAAAACATGGCAGCCCACTACTAGAAAAAGATGGGTCACTGGAAGCACATTAGATGAGTGGCTTCCCATTACATCCCACGCACTATTAAAAGTTGCGGTTTTCACTAGAGATGTAAACATTCCAGAAATTGTGAGGCCATGGAAAAAAACACATTTTCCCCCCCGGAGAGTTTCGGAAAAATGGTTGTTCAGGCAGGCATTTGGGGTGGGCTAGCGTAATTTTAGAAATGTGATGTTTTTAATGTTGAATTTTATTGTATGAACTGTTTTTATTGTTGTACATCGCCCAGAGTGGCTGGGTGACCAGCCAGATAGGCGATAAATAAATTTAATAAATATATAAATAAAAAAAGTTGGAATTTTGGAAAAATGGTAAAATAAGCACTACTTCTATTTTTAGCACTCTTTACAGATCTAAAGTCACTTTGTTGCTTCAAGACAGCCTTTCCCAACCTTGTGCCCTCCAGATATTTTGGACTTCAGTTCCCATCGGCCTCAGGCAGCATGGCCAATTGTCAGGAACGCTTAGCACTGTAGTCCAAAATATCCAGAGGGCACCAGGTTGGGGAGGGCAGCTTTAGGAACATAAAGTAGCCTTTCTGTTCCTACAGTTATTTTATGTATAACTTAACTTACTCATAAAAGTATCATTTTAAAACTTTTTAAAGTAAACTCAGTTAATAAATTTGTAATTATTGTCTGAATAGATTAGAACTACATTAAATGACTGTTACAGCATAAGAAACACAGGACTCTGTAGAACAATACCCAAACTGTCAAGAATCCACATTTACTGTCAAAAATGCAGAATGGTAACTCTACTCACATGTAGGAAAACTGAGCATAAATGTCCATCAGTAAAATATACTATCCCCTTCATGGATCACTGCCTTGTTGTGGCGAAGGGGCTTGAGTAACTCAGTGAAGCCATAAGCTATGCCATGCAGGGCCACCCAACACAGACAGGTCATGCCAGAGAGTTCTGACAAAATGTGGTCCACTGGAGAAGGAAATGGCAACCCACTCCAGTATTCTTGCCAAGAAAACCCCATGGAACGCATCACAAGGCTAAAAGAGATGATGCCGGAAGATTAGCCCCTCAGGTCAGAAGGTGTCCAATATACTACTGGGGAAGAGCAGAGGGTATTTCCAAGTAGTGCCAGAAAGAGTGAAGACGCTGGGCCAAAGCCGAAAGGACACTCACCTGTGGATGTGTCTGGTGGTGAAAAGAAAATCCGATGCTGTAAAGAACAATATTGTTTAGGAACCTGGAATGTCAGATCAATGAATCAAGGTAAGCTGGAGGTGGTCAACATGAGATGGCAAGATTGAACATCGACATCTTGGGAATCAGCGAACTAAAATGGTCAGGCATGGGCAAATTTAATTCAGGTGACCATCATATTTACTACTGTGGGCAAGAATCCCTTAGAAGAAATGGAGTAGCACTCATAGTCAACAAAAGGGTGGGAAAAGCAGTACTGGGGTACAATCTCAAAAATGATAGAATGATCTCAGTACGAATCCAAGGCAAACCATTCAACATCACAGTAATTCAAGTCTATGCCCCAACCACTGAGGCCAAAGAAGCTGAGGTTGATCGGTTCTATGAAGACCTACAACACCTTCTAGAACTAACACCAAAAAAAGATGTCCTCTTCATCATAGGGGATTGGAATGCTAAAGTAGGAAGTCAAGAAATCACTGGGATAACAGGCAGGCATGGCCTTGGTGTACAAAATGAAGCAGGACAAAAGCTAATAGAGTTTTGCCAAGAGAACACGCTGATCATAGCAAACATTCTTTTCCAACAGCACAAGAGATGACTCTACACATGGATATCACCAGATGATCAATATCGAAATCAGATTGATTATGTCCTTTGCAGCCAAAGATGGAAAAGCTCCATACAGTCAGTCAAAACAAGACCTGGTGCTGACTGTGGCTCAGATCATGAGCTGCTTCTTGCAAAATTTCGGCTGAAATTGAAGAACGTAGGGAAAACCACTAAACCATTCCGGTATGACCTAAATCATATCCCTTATGAATATACAGTGGAGGTGAGGAATAGATTTAAGGGATTAGACCCGATAGACAGAGTGCCTGAGGAACTATGGACCGAGGTCCGTAACTCAAGCCATCCCAAAGAAAAAGAAATAAAAGAAAGCAAAGTGGCTGTCTGATGAGGCTTTACAAGTAGCTGAGGAAAGAAGGGAAGCGAAAAGCAAGGGAGAAAGGGGAAGATATATCCAACTGAATGCAGGGTTCCAGAGAATAGCAAGGAGAGACAAGAAGGCCTTCTTCAAGGAACAATGCAAAGAAATCGAGGAAAACAACAGAATGGGAAAGACTGGAGATCTCTTCAAGAAAATTGGAGATCTCAAGGGACTGTTTTGTGCAAAGATGGGCAAGATAAAGGACAAAAAAGGCAGGGACCTAACAGAAGCAGATGAGATTAAGAAGAGGTGGAAAGAATACACAGAAGAACTATACAGGAAAGATCTGAATGTCCCTGATAGCCATGATAGTGCGGTCACTGAACTTGAGCCGGACATCCTCGAGAGTGAAGTCAAGTGGGCCTTAGGAAGCATTACTAACAACAAAGCTAGCGGAGATGACAGTATTCCAACTGAGCTATTTAAAATCCTAAAAGATGATGCTGTTAAAGTGCTGCACTCAATATGCCAACACATTTGGAACACTCAACAGTGGCCGCAAGACTGGAAAAGGTCAGTTTACATTCCAATGCCAAAGAAGGGCAACGCCAAAGAGTGTTCAAACTACCGCACAATTGCGCTCATTTCACATGCCAGCAAGGTGTTGCTCAAAATCCTACAAGTTAGGCTTCAGCCGCATGTGAACCGAGAACTACCGGAAGTACAAGCGGGGTTTCGAAGAGGCAGAGGAACTAGAGATCAAATCGCCAACATTCGCTGGATCATGGAGAAAGCAAGAGAATTCCAGAAAAACGTCTATTTCTGCTTCATTGACTACGCTTGAGCCTTTGATAGTGTGGATCACAATAAATTGTGGCAAACTCTTAAAGTGATGGGAGTACCAGACCACCTAACCTGTCTCCTGAGAAACCTGTACGAGGGTCAAGAAGCAACAGTAAGAACCAGACATGGAACAACCGACTGGTTCAAAATTGGGAAAGGAGTACGACAAGGCTGCATATTGTTGCCCTGCTTATTTAACTTATATGCAGAGTACATCATGAGAAACGCTGGGTTGGATGAATCACAGGTCGGAATTAAGACTGCCGGGAGAATTATCAACAACCTCAGATATGCAGACGATACCACCCTAATGGCAGAAAGCGAAGAGGATCTAAAGAGCCTCTTGTGGAGGGTGAAAGAGGAGAGTGCAAAAGCTGGTTTGAAACGCAACATTAACAAAACTAAGATCATGGCATGTGGCCCCATCACTTCTTGGCATATAGAAGGGGAAGAAATGGAAGCAGTGACAGATTTTATTTTCTTGGGCTCCAAGATCACTGCAGACGGTGACTGCAGCCATAAAATTAAAAGACGCTGGCTCCTTGGGAGGAAAGCTATGGCAAACCTAGACAGCATAGTAAGAAGCAGAGACATCACCTTGCCGACAAAGGTCCATCTAATCAAAGCTATGGTTTTCCCAGTAGTAATGTATGGCTGTGAGAGCTGGACTATAAGGAAGGCTGAGCGCCGAAGAATTGATGCTTTTGAACTGTGGTGCTGGAGAAGACTCTTACGAGTCCCCTGGACAGCAAGGAGGTCAAATCAGTCAATCCTAAAGGAAATCAACCCTGAGTGCTCATTGGAAGGACAGATACTGAAGCTCAAGCTCCAATATTTTGGCCACCAAATGCGAAGAGAAAACTCTCTGGAAAAGACCCTGATGCTGGGAAAGACTGAAGGCAAAAGGAGAAGGGGACGGCAGAGGATGAGATGGCTAGATAGCATCACCGATGCAATGAATATGAACTTGAGCAAGGTCCGGGAGAGAGCGCAGGACAGGAAGGCCTGGCGTGCTATGGTCCATGGGGTCACGAAGAGACTGAACAACAACGACTGAACAACAACACGACTGAACAACAACAACAAAATATACTTTAGATCAATCATTTTAATAAGGAATGAAAGAACTAACTATGCTGGGAATCTTATAGAGAGGAATAAAAAATATATATTTTTGCCCATGGCTTCATTGTTTCCACACATTGTACATCTCTAGTCTTTCTATAAAAGTGTTCTTATGACATAGTTTTTAGAAGTCTTTGGGAGGGAGTAAAGGGAGGGTAACAGTATATAAATACTTTGTCTTAAACTCTAAAAGAAAATATTCCATAATCCAAAGCTGTTCAATTCTTCGGGCGGGGGGACAGTTTTCCTCTGAATTTTTTCCAGTTTTTTCCTGAGCCTTCGCATCTCTAGTTTTAAATAATAAAGGCTTTAACAGCCTAGGCTCTACTTGAGTAATTGCTTTTGCTACTTTATTCCATCATGACCTTCCAATAATTTTTTTTTTAAAATGCTTTTCAGGTCTGAGTTGTAATTATTGTTCTGCTGCTAAATGATTTTGAGGCTGTATTTTACTTTTTAGGCTGCATTGTTGTTTCTTAAGTATAGTATTGTATCTTAGTATTGTGTTTTACTCTCAGTTCTGTAAGCTGCCCAGACAACATACGTTGATGGGTATCCATATAAATATGATAAAATAAATGAAATAAACAAAGGGCACATTCTTAAGTGTACCACCTATGCCCCAAATTCAAACCGTAAGGGAAGAGAGAGAAGCATTCTTGGTAACTGTCCTACAATTATGAACTCCAATCTCTTGGAGATCTTCCAAAACCCAAACCTGACAACCTTCAGTAATCCTGCAAGAAAATGACCTGGTTCACATGACACGACAGCCCGCTGTGGCTTAATTTAGCTCCCAGGGGCTGCTGCATCATGACAGGCACCTTGCAGGTGCCCAGCTTGTTGTGGCTGGTCGTGCTGAGCAAACCCAGACAGTATGGGGTTTTGAGAGTTAGACAACCCTAAAATAGCTTGTTTTAGGGTTATTTGAGAGCTGTCTAACTCTTGAACAACCCCTACTGTCTGGGTTCACGTGACATAACAAGTCATAGCAAGGCAGGCACCCGAGGGCGCCATGCAAAAATGGTGCCCGGCACAACGCAACATCCCCTGTGGGTAAATTAACCAATGGTAGACTGTCATGATGTGCAAGCAGGCCCAACATCTGTTCTGTCATGAAATAAGCAGGAATGAGATAATTTTAATTTATATATAACGTTTCAGCTGTGTAATTCTTTTAGTGTAGTATTTTTTCTCCCTAAGTTACCTTAAAGAGAAATGTAATAGAAGTTAAGTAGCTAGTTTTTAGTTTAACTTTGAGAAAGGTGCCTATTTCTGTTCTAATGGGACATAATACCAATGCACAACATAATTTACCTAGAAATGTTAAACCCCATTACGCAACCTAACATCAAATCATGATTAGCCGCTATTCAAACAAAGTTTGAAGGCCATTCACAAATCGGAAATCCCTCCCTCCCCACTTTAAAGTAAATCATTTTGCTGTTCCATCTGAACAGGCAGACAATGGGGCTGTTCAAATGACACGACAGCCTGCGGCTTATTTAACCCATGGTGAGGGTGTGGTGCGTGTGGCCACCATTTTGAATATGCAACCCCCACTCAGGGGGTGTCATGGCATGCAAAGCCAGTGAGCATTGGTAACATGAGGGTTAAACAATGCTCACCTAACCCATGGTCTGTTTTAGGGTTATACGAGGGTTGTTTAAACCTCACATAACCCACTCACTAGGTTCGCATGACACAACAACCCCCAAGTGTGTCATCCAAACCCTGTCAATTATTTGTATTTGTCCTGCTGCAAACCAGAGTTTGATCCTTGTTTCCAAACCTGGTTTGCATGGCAAGCCCAAAATATATCTTGTCAGTTTGGATCAAAGAGCAACTATGATTTGCCTAAAGCCAGGAAGAGAACTGCAGCATGCAGCAGAGTGGCCGTGCTTGCACGATTGCGGGGGTAAAAGAAACCATTGTGGCTTCTCCCCACCACCCCTGCGCCCTTTGTTTACATAATTACCCATGCTGCAGCATGGGTTGGCATGTCATCCAAATGCAGTGTAGCGGGGGTGGCTTCGTACCCACCATACAACCCACTACGTGCAATAGGGGTTATGGGGTAGGTATAAAGTCACCCCCGCCCCACACTGGGTTTGGACAACATACCAAGCCATGCTGCAGCGTGGGTAATTATGTAAACAATAGGTGCTCACATGGCACATGTGGGGGGAGAAGCCACAATGGCTTCTTTTACCCCCATGATCATGCGAACCCAGTCAATGAGAAAAGAGGAAGCATGCAAACCCAACTATCCTTCATGACTCAGTTGTGTACCATTGGTTTAGTGTTATGTCTGAACCAGTCAACTATTAGAAGCAGAGAATTAGAGGTTTTCTATCTGTCAACAAAAACCAGACAGACCAAATCAGCTCTAGACAAATAGAACTTGCTGTTCCAGGATGGAGATACACTCAAATATGCATCCCATTTAACATAACACAGTATATATTTATTTATTTATTTATTTATCTAGCATTATTTATTTATATCCAGCCATTTTTCCTCTTGCAAAGAACCCAAGGCAGCTTACGTGGTCTTCATTCTCTCCATTTTGATCCTCACAACAACGCTGTGAGGTAGGTTAGGCTGAGAGTCAATGACTGGCCCAGTGGGGACTTAAACCTGGATCTCCCAAGTCTCAATGCAGCACTGGCTCTCAATAAACAAACAACATCCAAAGATGCACCTGATTTACACAAGATGCACCTGATTTACACAGTCCCTGAGCCAGCAAGTGATATGCACTTGGAAGCCTGCTTCCACATCTGGATCTCCTTGGATTGGGATAAGATTCTTCAATAACCTCACACTGTAAACTCTTAACGTACTACTAGAGGTGCTTGCTCATGCATCTGACAGACAGCAATCAGTAATAAGCTACATGAACTGGTAAGACTAGATCTAGAAAAGGAACCGGAGAAGTGCAGGGGATGATATGCCTGTGAACTGGGACTCCCTATCTATACCTTATATCACTAGCTCTTTATTTTTAATTCTATTTTGCTTTGAAAGTTCCTTTATTTTTTCTTAAGGGATTCTTCAAGTTTAACAGGAAAATTGTGATGTAGCACAGAGGAAGAGAATGCTGGGGGGCGGGGGCACTGTACAGACACAACTCATTGCATCTCCACCAGAGGCATATTAAGAACCTTGCTGGATTGTGACCACAATTTGCAGATAAGGGGGGAGTAAAAAAGTAAGCTCTAGAAATAAAACATCTGTGACCTATCAAGAAACACTGTAACACTGAGGGGGGCACCAATAATTAGTATTTTAACCACCATCTGCTTCTACAAATGATTTCTTCCTGTCACTTTAACTCCTCTCAAATCATCATAAGAAAAAGATGCTACAGAAACAGGGGAAACAAGCCCATCTACAACTTCCATATTTGACTATCTGAATTAATTTAAATTCAAATGTTGAGTAGCTTCCCCAAGGAAGAAACACATTGGCCATGTTTGCACATAACACTAAACCAAAAATCTTGGCTTAATAAGACAGGAGATACACAAGCAGCATGCAGGTACACACACTCCACTCCACGTGAGTGAATAAACTTAAGAAGAAGCCACAGTTAACCTTTGCTTCCCATTACATGCGAACGAGAACTGTGGTTAATTGCTCCCAAATAAACCAGGATGCATAAGCCAGTTTTAAACTTTGAAGCTGCTTATGAAACCTGGCTTGTTCGGGAGCAATATAACAGGAACCTAAAGTTAACTGTAGCTTCCCGGTTAGTTTCCCTGTTCTCAAAGGGGCTGTGTGCATTTGCACACTGCTCCAGCATATTAAATCATCATACGTATTCTTGGCTTAGGATTGTGAACGGGCAATTTGGGAAACTAGTTTGTCAATACATTTCATTTAACTGTCCCTTCATTCTGCTATTGAATGCAGCCCTTTTTCTAGTTGCACTTGTGTTACTGAAACAGTCAGCATCTTAGCCAGCATACATGCACAAATTCCTGAAAAGAGCATGTAATTTCACATGTTTAAAAGTGCTGTCTATGTCACAAAAGCCATCTCTCAGATGTTGTTTCTTAAAAGCCTTGTTTTTCGAGCACTGAAGTAAGCATCACCTGCTGTAGTCAGTGGTCGAAACAGAACTGAGGGAGGGAGGAGGAAGGGGAGAGAAAAAAGAAGCATGTACCATCAATATTATGAGCATAATAAGGCTGTAATCCTAAAGCTCTTAATTCCAGGAGTAGGTCCAACTGAACTCAATGGGGCTTTATTTCTGAGTAGGCATGCATAGATTTGTCCTTTAAGAATAAGAACCCTGGGTTTTTTTAATATAGCAAACTGCATTATATACTAATTTGTACTTTTCAAAGAGTAGATGTAATGTAGGAGGCAATGAAAGCAAAGTACCATGACATTAAAACCCACACACTTCACTAAGCTAATGCAAGTCAAGGAAGGTTGCGCAAAGTCTGAAATTAGTATTACAGCCCTACTAGTCCTCAGATTTTCAAAGCAGCAACACTTTAGCGTGCGCGCACACACACACAAAGTGCAAACATCTGTGGCATGTTAAAGAACACTGTAATAGTCATATCTGTGTATCAATTGCATTTCTGGTTCCCTCCCTAGAAGCTCTTTAAAATCAATTATAATTTAACTTAATTTCTTCAGTTAATATAGTGTTAATCAAGAAGCTTAGGTTAAAGAACAAAACTTTAAATTATGTTTAACATGGTCTAACTTCAGTCTCATGATAATTGAAAAAACTTTACTACTATTTATAAAAGCCAAAAAAACAACAACACTGTCATTTTGTTCTTATACCGCAGACTCTTGTGCTGGCAAACATTATTCCCTACAGCTGCAATGAACACATTAATGATGTTTTGAGACAAACAAAGTTAGTCATTGAAGCCATATTGGAGGACATTTAGATCCCCACTGTCATAAGTTCTTACCAACTGAAGGCCAGATGAAGTAAAACCCAGCCAACTGTCCTCTACACAATAGATGTTTTCTCTTACGTTGTGACTTGTCAGCATCTCAGGAACAAGCTTTAATTCAAGCACATTTCCATTAAGCCCATGATTTCGGGGTATATTAACGTATGAGAGCAAAATGCACCCCATGGCATGACAGTTTTGTCCTTCATACAGATTTTTCTACATACTATAGTCTCACTTCAGGCACGGATTTTCTCCAGAAGAGGAATGCAAGACAAAAGGCCTGCATTACTCTCCAAGTTTAAGATCAAAATCTCTGACAAGAATCAAGAACACAGAAGTCATCTGGAAAAAGAAAAGCAACATTTCTAGTCACCATGGCAGAAAAGCAAACATACCATGCAATGCCAAGTCCACGATTTTCATAACATTCCCTTCACATTTTCTCAGGGAAATCAATTTCACATGCTAAAATTTATCAGAATAATTCTGCTTGACAGCTTGTATGACTCATTTGTACTCAATTTTATATGAAATAGTTTCAAAATAAGTACTAAGATAAGAAACCCACAGATGGTAAGCACAGACAATAGAGACCCATTACAAAAAAACAGTCTAATCCTCCCTGAACACCTCAATAATTTGGTCTTCCCTTAAATGAAAGCCAAAGTTTACCTTTTAAAATTTCTTGAAAATTAGCTACTGACTCATGTTTACCAACTTTTGAATGCACAGCTTGCTTAAATACCAAACAACTTTTAAAACCTATTTTTACAAACTAACAAAACAATTAAGGGCATGCAATGTATCAGCTTCTTCTCTCTGCTATTTTGTTAGGGTGCTGACTACAATTACCAACTATAAATAGCTAGGAAAAATCTGTGGCTAATACACTATTGTTGACTCAAACAAACAAGACTGAGTCTAAATCATTTTAATGCCTGTACAGGCAGTTGGTGGGACAGCAAGAATGCAGAGCTTCCACCTAAATTAGTAACTAAGATTTCCCCCCATACACACATCACAATTTATCTTAACTAGTGAAATGAAGTTATACATGATGTATTCTTATTTTATCCTTTGTGTTAATTATTATTTGCTGAACTATACAGAGCTCTGTAAAAATCATATGGACTATGCATATCCAGACATACAGTACAAAAAACCCTCTATCCAAATCACGTTTTACTGCAAAAGCCAAACACACTATTGCTTTCCCATTTTGGAACCTTTCCCCACAAAGGAAACTTTTCAGGATGAGGGGAAAGAAGGCAGAGGGGTGGCATCCGATCCATATACGACAGCGCAAACATTAAAGCTTCCGGGCATGAACCAGCCATTGGCTGCTGAGGCAAAAAGAAAGACTCCCGTAAGGACGTCTTAGGACTTGGGTTCCTACATATTTTCCGGAAGCAGGTTGCACTTGTTGAAGAGACAGATGAATTGAAACTGGGCCTAAATCAGGAGAGCGATGGGAGTTTTATTCCTTTTCCCCTATCCTTTAGACACGGAGAGGACTACCAAATAATTACAGGGAACCAAATGTCCGCACACATTCCACCACACGCACAAGTTCAAGAAAACTTTTCTAAAATTGTCCAATGAAGATATGGCTATATCTTAAAGGCACGCACACACCCTTCCTCAGTAGGAATTTGATTTTAATCATTAAACCTCTTCAGTCATAACCCAAGTGTTGCCATGGGGAACCTGACAAGAGCACCCAGATCACCATCTACCCACCATCAGAGAAACAGTAACGTATCAAGACACACATGCTTAATATTGTGTGCACACACGACTGACACATTAGTTACCCTTTAAACGCGCCTGTCGTTCATCCAACCGGGGTAATTATAAGCGTTGTTTACAAGACGGGCTTCTACACGCGCGCACACTTATGTGTGGAATGGAGTCTGTAAGCTATCTTAGTGACGGAAACACGGAAAGGGGTGGGGGGGGAAGAGTTACTCCGGTTTAATTAACACGGGATACAACAGCGTGATCCTGCGGAAAAAGCGAGCGAAGAGAGAGGCCAATAGGAAGTCGTCCTGTTTGTCCTTCCATCCTCTCGCACACAAATGGACCTGAGGGAGGGGAGAACTGATGTGACGCTAGCAGCGCCCCCTCCCCACAGCTCAGCAGGAAAGGGAGGGGGCCGTGGAAACAGCCTTCACCTCAGAGCACTTCGGTCCGACGCCCCAACCGCTCCCGCCCCCCCAACTGAGATACTGCCCCCCCCTCACCGAAATTGGGCGGCCCGGGTCGCGCGGCTCTGCTCCGACACCCAACGCGGCGGTTACGCGACGGGCTCCCGCTCCTTCCTCCTCCTTCCGCCCCGCCTCCTTCCCTCGGTCCGTCCGCTCGCCCTTCCCCTCCTCCCCCTGGCCTCTCCTGCCCGTCCAAAAGCCCCGCCCGCTCAGCTCGGCGCCGAGTGTCAGCTCCAGGGCACCGCGCGGCCCGGCGTCACAAGTCCCCGTCACGTGCCGGGGGGGGAGAGTGAAAGGCGGGGCGGGGCGAGGCGAGGCGGGGCGCGGAGGAGCCGGAGGGGGGGAGGGGAAATAGGCGGGAAAAAGTGACGGTCCTCTGAGGAAGGAGGAGAGCTCGCTTGTCGTTTGCGCTCCTTGGAACGCTCGCGCGCGCGCGCTCTCCGCCCGGGCTGTGGCCCGGAATAGCTGCAGGTCAAAAAGTAAAGCCCGGCCGAAAACACGCACAAAACCTTCTCGGTGTTGTTGTCCCCTCCTTCCCCCACGCGAGATGATACTCAGGCTCAGCCAAAAAAATCTCAGTTCTTCGGAGGGAAACGAATCCAAGCTTAATTCCGTATGTCCCCTAGGTGTAGCCCTGTTAGTCTGCTAAAGCAAACGCGAAGTTCTGTGGCACCCTGACGGTGCAATCCTGTTTGTGTTTAGACAGAAAAGAGTCCTACAGCTCCTGGCGTTCCCCGCCCCAGCTATGCTGGCTGGGGAATGCTGGGAGTTTGTAGGACTTTTTTTTGTCCAAATATGCATAGGATCGTGCCCTGGGAGACTAACACCGCAATCCTTTGAGACCACTTTTTCAGAGACAGAATGAAGTCTTATTCTCGGTATGTGGGGGGGATTGTAAACAGTGGAGCCGAAAATATTTCTATATCTATGAAATGCAAGAAGTATAGTCTGGCATGCCCAAGCTAGCCACTGTCAGCTGCCTTCCGGTGTCACGGAGCAAAGAGCTGGAATTTTAGGCAGAAACGTCCCGACTTTACAAGACGGGAATTGCCTTTCCGCAGAGTTACACAGGCTCAAGCCTGTAGTTATGCAGACCACTAATCAGAGTGTTTTGACTTCAAGCCTGAGGACACATGCATACCACAAACCATTTTATGCGAGTTATTTAAATTTTTTTAGGGTGCAATCCTATGTTAAATGGGGCTCATTCTCTAATAAGGGCATTTTAAGGGCTTTCACTTTTTTAAGGTTTTTGTTTCATTGTTTCACAGTTCTATTGTTTTTAGTTGCTGTACACCAACATGATGGCTTTTTAGCAGATAAGGCGGTATATAAATGTTAATAGTAATGCAGCCTTAGGCTGAAACCCTATGCACATTTAAAAAGGTAAAGGTGTCCCCAACCAGTAGTGTCCGACTCTAGGGTGTGGTGCTCATCTCCATTTCTAAGCCAAAGAGCCAGCGCTGTTCGAAGACGCTTCCGTGGTCATGTGGCCGGCATGACTGAACACCAAGGTGCACAGAACTCGGTTACCTTTCCCACCGAAGCGGTACCTATTTATCTACTTGCAATTTCTTGCTTTCGAACTGCTAGGTTGGCAGGAGCTGGGACTGAAGACGGGAGCTCACTCCGTCACGCAGCACTCGGGTCTCGAACTGCTGTCCTGCCGACCTTCCGGTCTGCAGTTCAGCATCTTAACCACTAAGCCACCGCGGCCCGCCAAAGGCGGAAGTAGGGTGATGAAACACCCCGTACGTAGCCTCTACGGAGAGCTTCCCCCCAGCCTGCTATGCACATTTACCTGGCAGTAAGTTCCATTGAATTCAATGGAGGAACTAACTTCTGAGTAGACATGCATAGGATTGCACTGTTAGGGGATAATCCTATACCCATTTATCTGGAAACAAGCCCCATTGGACTCAGTGAGACTTCTGAGTAGACATGTATAGGATTGTTCTGTTACTCGCCTTTTTGTATTCACAAATTATAATCAAAATAGTTAAACCATGAGATCCTAACCACAAACAAACAGTCCCATTGCTTGGGGTCTCATGGTTAAACCACCCTAATTTGGTTATTGGTATTAAGATAACTAATCCTGTACCAAAGGGAGTGTGGGGGTGGGGGGTGGGAGAGGGAAGGTGGAGGGGTTTGGGGAAATTCAGTGACACAGTCATTATTTTCTTTCTTTGATGCACAGAAGGAGAATTGATTGGTGCCAATACGTACAATTCTTTAGTTTCTGTTATTCCCATTTTTTACTTGAGAATATACTAGCAAAAAAAAAGCAGGAAAGAATTATGAGAATCTCTTGGATTTTCTTTGTGCCATTCCTTCTCAATGCCTTCTACATTCTGTGGGCTGCAAGGTGTTTAAGCTGTTTGTTCATGTTTCCTCAAGCTGGTATCATCTCAATGAGGATGTGTTCACAGCTTCCATCTCAAATAGGAGCAGTTTACTCCAGCAATAACATCAGCAGTGAAAAACCCTTCTGTTCTGTTCTCACCTCCAACTCACTGTGGAATAAACTACTCTTGTTCACCCTGACATGTTGGCATCTACCAAAATGAAGTTCTTTACTGCTGTTCTAACTGCTGGCCTACTGTTGATTGAGAGGGTAGATGCAAATGCACCCTAAGTTAAATCAGTCAAAAGAAGCTTAAATGCAAAAGTATGGTATAAACAGCTTTTGAATTGCATTGTTTTCAGCACTAGGCAAAGGCTTTTTCTTATTATCTAGACCTTTTAATATTTTATGGATTATGTTAATGCCACAAATTCATCAGCTCTTTTATTCTCTTGTGGTTTTCTGGCTATTTTTAGATTTTATTGTTACTATTTTATCTGATATTGTATTCTACCATAGAATGATATATACTGAAGCACCAGATATAAATTTATGAAATAAACAGAATATTCCCCAGATTATTGTACTAGTGCCCCACACATTCTCGACACAAACTCGGAGGGAGCAATCCTATGGCCGCTAGATAGTGGCTAGACGGCCATAGGATATGTTGCTTTGCGGGAACCGACCTCCTCCCAATTCCGCGTTGCCTCGGAGGCAGCGTGGAACAGCCCCATCCTCCGCGCTTGCAAGAGGAGCGCAGAGCAGCTGAAAAGGGGCATGGCTGGGGCGTTCTGGGGCAGTGAGGGTGGAACTGCCTGTATGACATATCCTATGTGTCGTAGCCTCCTTCCCTGCTCTGTGCTCCCGCAGCCACAATTGGCTGTCTAGCCAAAAATGCAGGGCAGGAGGAGCATGGAGGGAATGATCTCCTCTGTGCTTCTCCTGCCCTGCTTTGGGTAGGCGGTTGTCTCCAAGTTCAGAGATGGCCACCTATCTCGATAGGTGCGCCCAAAATGTCTTATATTGGCTCATAATCATAAACATGTTGACATTCCATGTGGCCAATAATCCTCTTTGTGTTGTTTTTTATATGAAGAAGTAGGGCATCTGATTCTTGAAAGAAAACTTTATTTATTAACTAGTAAAGAGTTTAGTTTCTGTGCGGCATGGAGCTCTCACCTTCTCTGAAGCTGTCTATGCTTGTCTTCTAACTAGTCTCAACCAGGTCCTTGTTAGCATCAATAGATACACAAGTTTTTAAAAGACAGTACACTATTCCCACACTCTTAATCCTCATTTCTGACTGTAACCAAGTTTTATGTAAGTGTAACAACATTTGGCCATAGTCTTCCTTTGTCTCTCCCCACCTCTCTGTATAATTAAATTATAGATAACATGTTTTGCATGCAAAAGGTCCCAGGTTCAATCCCTGCCATCTCTAGGCAGGGCTGGAAAGGACTCCTTTCTGAAACCCTAGACAGCTGCTGCCAGTCAGTGAAGAAAATACTGAGCTAAATGGGGCAGTGATTTGACTTGGTATAAGGCAGCTTCCTATGTCCCTGTTATTTCCTTACTATCTATTTTAGATTGTAATCTCCTTGGGAAAAGGGCACTGTCTATGTTGCCTATGTAACTGTAAGGTACTGTGGTCATCATCATTGGCCAAGAATTCTTCTGAGGAAAGTGATTATTGTGTAACCCTGGTCCCAGAAGGCATTATTTCTTGAGCGATATATGGTCAATTGCCTCAGGTGTCCATTCCTTAGTTTGATCATTCTCCTTTCAATTTTCTTACCAATCTGCCTTTTGTCTGTTTCCCCTCCCCCTCCATTCTCCCCTGCTGAAAGATCATTCCACTCCTAAACTTTACATTTGACTTTCTGTTATTGTTTACACTGAGGAACAGAGGCAGGAAGCTGTGAAGTCTATGTGAAGAGAGCCCAAGTTTTGAGAAACAGAATATCCCTGACAGCAGAAATCTGAAATGTGTTTTCCCTCATCCCTCCATGTAATTCTGCCACAAATCTGACCTCCAAATGCTAACATTCCCTTCGCCTCCTCCTCCTCTTTCTTTTTCATTAAATTCCCTCCTACTCACATTCTCTGCTCTAACAAATTAATTTAAGGCTCAGCTCTCACTAGAGTTGAAGAACATTTAAAACAACCCTTTTCACACACATCCATGATGATTTCTGAACAGTTTCAGAGGAATTTTACCTTTTTGTATTCTTTGTTTCAGCAATGTAGTATGACCAAAAGCACATTTTCTGTTATACTAGGACGTGGTGTTTTAAATGTGTAAGGCGGGGGGGGGGGGGATATGTGGGAGAGTTTTCAGAAATGTGATCCCTCACCAGCATTCTGAAGTGACACAGACCTAAGAAGTGTGTCATGTGAATCTTCTGAACCTGTAGATTAACTGTATAATGTCACTATCATCTTCCAACATATTCCTAATTCTATAGTAAAATAAAATATCCCATTTGCACAGCTGGCAGTACAACATATTGATTAAATATTTATGAGTAACTGTTGCTAAATTAAAAGGGGGGAGGATACCACTTTGGAAATGCCATCAGCTACCGTCAGAAACACAACTTTAAAATGCATCTCAGTGTGTATATATAATAGGTGCATACACCAGCTCTGCTAATCATCAGGATTCAGCTGTTATCTCTGTATTGTTATCCTGAAATTATAACTGCTGCATACGCAAACAAGAGAATTCACAAAGTTTCAAAATTAGCCTTTGACAGACTATCCTGGGCCATTCACAGGTCTCTGTGTTTCTTTGTGGAAGCATGAGCTCCACCCATCACGGATAACAAGCATACTATTGTTTACATGCCCATTTATTCCAGGGTAAAATAGAGATGAACCAAGAACCATTTATCTTGTAGTTGACATTCCTCAGAGTTTAGTATCCCAAGATAAAGGATTGTATAAATACACTTCAATTACTATCTTCCATTTTCTGTATTTACAAATAAATAAAGCAGATCTACTATTACAATGTTAGAAATGTTTTTATATTGTCATTGTTTTGAAACATTACATCACTACTTGGCATACTGCCCCTCTTCCACCACAAATTCTCATAGTGGTCTATTTTCCCTTGCTTCCTACATTCATGATCTGAGTTGATATTGTTGTCCTGAATTATCTGTCCTACTGTTGCTGCCTCTTACAGGACATATAACAAATTCGTACCAGTTTTGTATCCGTTTAACTGTCATGACTTCCCTCCATCAAAACATCCTGAGAACTGTAGTTTGGTGATGGGTATTGTTTGTTAAAAATGTAGGAAGAACCCTGCTGGTTCAGACCAAACATCTCTCACAGTGTGTAGCCAGATTCATCTACAAAAATGCACAAAAAAAGACCCAAACAAAGTAGTTTTTCTTCATCAAGAATGTACTCCAGAGTCCTGCTCACTTTGGCAGCCCTTTCTGCACTTTTTCCAGCTGTACAATCTCCTTTTTCAGAAGGGGCAACCAGAATGATACACAGTATAGTATTCCAAGTGTGGACACACATTTGTCCCCCTTCCAGAGCCTAAAAGTTCCCTGAGAAGATATAGCATCTGTTAAACCAAAACAAACTCTTCATGGATCACTGCCTTGTTGTGGCGAAGGGGCTTGCTTAACTCAGTGAAGCCATAAACTATGCCGTGCAGGGCCACCCAAGACGGACAGGTCATGCCAAAGAGTTCTGACAAAATGCGGCCCACTGGAGAAGGAAATGGCAACCCACTCCAGTATTCTTGCCAAGAAAACCCCATGGAACGCATCACAAGGCTAAAAGATATGACGCCGGAAGATGAGCCCCTCAGGTCGGAAGGTGTCCAATATACTACTGGGGAAGAGCAGAGGGAATTTCCAAGTAGCGCCAGAAAGAGTGACTGGGCCAAAGCCAAAAGGACACTCAGCTGTGGATGTGTCTGGTGGTGAAAAGAAAGTCCGATGCTGTAAAGAACAATATTGTTTAGGAACCTGGAATGTAAGCTCAATGAATCAAGGTAAGCTGGAGGTGGTCAAACATGAGATGGCAAGATTGAACATCGACATCTTGGGAATCAGCGAACTAAAATGGACAAGCATGGGCGAATTTAATTCAGGTGACCATCATATCTACTACTGTGGGCAAGAATCCCTTAGAAGAAATGGAGTAGCACTCATAGTCAACAAAAGGGTGGGAAAAGCAGTACTGGGGTACAATCTCAAAAACGATAGAATGATCTCAGTACAAATCCAAGGCAAACCATTCAACATCACAGTATTTCAAGTCTATGCCCCAACCACTGAGGCCGAAGAAGCTGAGGTTGATGGGTTCTGTGAAGACCTACAACACCTTCTAGAACTAACACCAAAAAAAGATGTCCTTTTCATCATAGGGGATTGGAATGCCAAAGCAGGAAGTCAAGAAATAACCGAGATAACAGGCAAGCATGGCCTTGGTGTACAAAATGAAGCAGGACAAAGGCTAACAGAGTTTTGCCAAGAGAACACGCTTATCATAGCAAACACTCTTTTCCAACAGCACAAGAGGCGACTCTACACATGGACATCACCAGATGGTCAATATCGAAATCAGATTGATTATGTCCTTTGCAGCCAAAGATGGAGAAGCTCTATACAGTCAGTCAAAACAAGACCTGGAGCTGACTGTGGCTCAGATCATGAGCTGCGTCTTGCAAAATTTCGGCTTAAACTGAAGAATGTACGGAAAACCACTAAACCATTCAGGTATGACCCAAATCATATCCCTTATGAATATACAGTGGAGGTGACGAATAGATTTAAGGGATTAGACCTGATAGAGTGCCTGAGGGACTATGGACGGAGGTCCGTAACATTGTTCAGGAGGCAGCAACGAAATCCATCCCAAAGAAAAAGAAATGCAAGAAAGCCAAGTGGCTGTCTGATGAGGCTTTACAAGTAGCTGAGGAAAGAAGGGAAGCGAAAAGCAAGGGAGAAAGGGGAAGATATATCCAACTGAATGCAGAGTTCCAGAGTATAGCAAGGAGAGACAAGAAGGCCTTCTTAAATGAACAATGCAAAGAAATCGAGGAAAACAATAGAATGGGAAAGACTAGAGATCTTTTCCAGAAAACCGGAGATCTCAAGGGAATGTTTTGTGCAAAGACGGGCATGATAAAGGACAAAGAAGGCAGGGACCTAACAGAAGCAGATGAGATTAAGAAGAGGTGGAAAGAATACACAGAAGAACTATACAGGAAAGATCTGAATGTCCCTGATAGCCATGATAGTGCGGTCACTGAACTTGAGCCGGACATCCTAGAGAGTGAAGTCAAGTGGGCCTTAGGAAGCATTAGTAACAACAAAGCTAGCAGAGATGACAGTATTCCAGCTGAGCTATTTAAAATCCTAAAAGATGATGCTGTTAAAGTGCTGCACTCAATATGCCAACAAATTTGGAACACTCAGCAGTGGCCATAAGACTGTTTACATTCCAATTCCAAAGAAGGGCAACACCAAAGAGTGTTCAAACTACCGTACAATTGCGCTCATTTCACATGCCAGCAAGGTGATGCTCAAAATCCTACAAGCTAGGCTTCAGCAGTATGTGAACCGAGAACTAACAGAAGTACAAGCGGGGTTTCGAAGAGGCAGAGGAACTAGAGATCAAATCGCCAGCATTCGGTGGATCATGGAGAAAGTAAGAGAATTCCAGAAAAACGTCTATGTCTGCTTCATTGACAATGCTAAAGCCTTTGATTGTGTGGATCACAACAAACTGTGGCAAATTCTTAAAGAGATGGGAATACCAGACCACCTTACCTGTCTCCTGAGAAACCTGTACGAGGGTCAAGAAGCAACAGTAAGAACCGGACATGGAACAACCGATTGGTTCAAAATTGGGAAAGGAGTACGACAAGGCTGTATATTGTCGCCCTGCTTATTTAACTTATATGCAGAGTACATCATGAGAAACGCTGGGTTGGATGAATCACAGGTCGGAATTAAGATTGCCGGGAGAATGATCAACAACCTCAGATACGCAGACGATACCACCCTAATGGCAGAAAGTGAAGAGGATCTCAAGAGCCTCTTGTTGAGGGTGAAAGAGGAGAGTGCAAAAGCTGGTTTGAAACTCAAAATTAAAAAAAAACTAAGATCATGGCATCTGGCCCCATCACTTCTTGGCATATAGAAGGGGAAGAAATGGAAGCAGTGACAGGTTTTATTTTCTTGGGCTCCAAGATCACCGCAGACAGTGACTGTAGCCATGAAATTAAAAGACGCTTGCTCTTTGGGAGGAAAGCTATGGCAAACCTAGACAGCATAGTAAGAAGCAGAGACATCACCTTGCCGACAAAGGTCTGTGTAATCAAAGCTATGGTTTTCCCAGTAGTAATGTATGGCTGTGAGAGCTGGACTATAAGGAAGGCTGAGCGCCGAAGAATTGATGCTTTCAAACTGTTGTGCTGGAGAAGACTCTTACGTGTCCCCTGGACTGCAAGGAGGTCCAATCAGTCCATCCTAAAGGAAATCAACCCTGACTGCTCATTGGAAGGACAGATACTGAAGCTGAAGCTCAAATATTTTGGCCACCTAATGCGAAGTGAAAACTCCCTGGAAAAGACCCTGATGCTGGGAAAGATCAAAGGCAAAAGGAGAAGGGGACGGCAGAGGATGAGATGGCTAGATAGCATCACCGATACAATGAATATGAACTTAAGCACGCTCCAGGAGAGAGCGGAGGACAGGAAGGCCTGGCGTGCTGTGGTCCATGGGGTCACGAAGAGTCGGACATGACTTAACAACTGAACAACAACAACAAAACCACAAAAAGCAAAGGAAGACTTTGTTGCTCCATCAGAAATAATCCAAAATCCATGGGTGAGCAAAATCCACTATTTTGTGACATTCTCCTAATAAAGGGATTGCCCAACCATGGATTTTGGACCTATTAAACCAGTTTAAGTTAGTAGTATAGATAATTATCCAGTTATGTTGTAACTATAAACAATGGTTTAACACTGCATGCATAAGCATCAGGCTTGCATTCTCCCCTCTCCCCTCTCCTTCTCTGGAGTGACCATGAGGAGATCAAAAGCTTTCACTTCCAATTTCATTAACCGCAGTTTAGTATTATGTGAGTCTAAATCCTAAAAAATTGGGTGAAATCACATTTAGCATATATAATGCAGTGACATTGTGCAATACTGCAGCCTGATATATTTGATGTTGTTGTATAATGACTCTTCATCTAGAGAAAAATCAATGATAATTTTTGACATAGGAAGTGAAAGAGGATAGAAAAATGCACAGTGGTTTTGGTTAGGAACCAAAACAAACCACTGACTAGTTTCAAGTTGAACACTGAACCAAATAATAGTGCAGAGTTCTCAAACATCACTATCTTGGTTAAATTGTCATTATTATTGTACCTATAAATCTACAGATGTAGGGGAAATCTATATTAGAACTGAATTTTGTATTACATTTGTGGCATACTCACATTGGAGCAGTTAAATATTTATACTGCTATTTTTAAAATAATGTGGTACACTAAAGGATCTTCAGCTTACTCTGTCCTAATTACAGAATCGGTTGTATTAACTTCATCTTTCCCAGCTTATAATTTTAATGTTAGTATATGATGAGGACAGAAGAAACTGGATAATCTTTATTAATCATAAATTTCCTCAATATCACTTGGGGGGTGGGTGACAACTTTGAAATGATGATGATGATTATGATGATGATATAATGCTTTGATTCCTCTATTTTTCAAGTGCTTGAGGGAGCAATCCTATGGGGACAGGTGGCCGCTTCCGAACTCAGAGGTGACCGCCTATCCAATGCAGGACAGGAGAAGCACAGAGGGGATCGTTCCCTCCACATTTCTCCTGCCCTGCATTTTCAGCTAGTCAGCCGATTTTGGCTGTCTAGCCATGGGAAGGCGGAGAGGGGGAGGAGGCTGCCGGACAACACATAGGATGTGTCGTACCAGCATTTCTGCTTTCCCCGCCCTGGAACACCCCCAAAACGCCCCATTTCAGGTGCTCCACACTCTGCTACAGAGCACGGGGCTGTTCCACACACTGCCTGCTAGGCAGCGCGGAAGGGGGAGAAGGTCAGTTCCCAGAAAATCAGATATCCTATGGCCATCTAGCCGCTGACTAGCGGCCATAGGATTGCTCCCTGAGTTGCATAATTTAAAATATCATTGTTTCAGATCCAGACCACATCATACTTAGAGGAGACCCATTAAAATCAATGGGACAAGCAAGTCATGACTAACTTAATTCACATTGATTTCAGTGGGTCTACTCTAAGTATGACTAAATCTGTATCTGACCCATTAAATTACAAAATATCATCCCTTTCCATTATTCCTGACACTATTTACAGCCCTAAGATCTTTAAGTGTTGCCCCACTGTGAGTGGGTGAACTGCTGTGATGTCACAGTGATGCATTTCAGGCAAAGATATCACTTTCCCTCTGACTTAGTAGCTCTGATGTCACAGAGAGCCTGGGTAGACTTGGGTTGGCCAGCTACAAGCCAAGAGCTATGTGGAATTGAACTTCAAAGTCCATAAGAAACATTTGTTAAATTAAACCACACAACTATGTCTTAGTTATCATTATCTTTCAAATGGCACCTTCTAGATGCAAATTAGTTGATTTTTTTTTAACTTTCAGTGTCAACAGATAGACCATATTGCTGATAGTATGTGATCTTTTGCTCACCTTCTGCCTCGGCTGGCCTATGTTTAATGGCTGACACTGGCAGACTAGACAAATCCTGTGCGATGTGTATAATTGAGCCATACTGCATATTATGCTTGCTTAATCTTATACTGCTATGAAACATGGGGCCCCTTCACACTGTGCTTTTATCCTGCGATTGAGATTGCTCCTTCATGGAAGTTTGCAGGCTCTTTACATGATGCCGTGATCCTCCAAGGTGTCTCCTGCACTAAATGCCCTTTGTTCCTTTTTAAAATAGATTGCAGATAATGAGCTATCAAATTACCTCGTTGTGTTCTGCTTCAGTTTCCTCCGTGAAAATAGTAAAAGCGGCAAGAAGAGGAGCGAGATCGATGAAAGATAATGGAAGACTCAATTACAGGGAGAAGGGGTGGAAGGGAGCACATGAAAAAGGGAGTTGTTGTGATCCTGCATTTAAAACATAAACAGAAAGCCTCATTTTAAATGCAGGATTTTAGGCTGGTGTAGAGATGCCCATGGAGTCCTGAGCCCGGTCCTCTTCAACATTTTTATTAATGACTTGGATGAAGAGGTACAAGGAATGTTTATTAAATCTGCAGATGACATAAAATTGGGTGGGATAGCTAACACCTTGGAAGACAGAAACAAATAAGTGGTCTTGATAGGCTGGCGCACTGGGCTGAAAACAACAGAATGAAATTTAATAGGGATAAATGCCAAGTTCTGCACCTAGGAAAAAGAAACCAGATGCACAGTTACAAGATGGGGGATACTTGGCTCAACAATACTACAAGCAAGAAGGATCTTGGAATTGTTGTAGATCACAAGCTGAAAATGAGCCAACAAAGTGATATGGCTGCAAAAAAGGCTATCGCTATTTTGGGCTAAATTAATAGAAGTGTAGCTTGCAAATCAGGAGATCAGATCAGTCAATCCTAAAGGAAATCAACCCTGACTGCTCATTAGAAGGACAGATAATGAAGCTGAAGCTCAAATATTTTGGCCACCTAATGCGAAGAGAAAACTCCCGGGAAAAGATCGAAGGCAAAAGAAGAAGGGGACGGCAGAGGATGAGATGGCTAGATAGCATCACCAATACAATGAATATGAACTTGAGCACGCTCCTCGAGAGAGCGGAGGACAGGAAGGCCTGGTGTGCTATGGTCCATGGGGTCACGAAGAGTCGGACACGACTTAACGACTGAACAACAACAAAGCTTGCAAATCACATAAAGTACTAGTTCCCCTCTACTCAAAACTGGTTAGTCCTCATCTAGAGTACTGTGTCCAGTTCTGGGCACCGCACTTTAAGAAGGATGCAGACAAGCTGGAGAAGGTTCGGAGGAGGGCAACAAAGATGATCAGGGGACTGGAAACAAAGCCCTATGAGGAGAAACTGAAAGAACTGGGCATGTTTAGCCTTGGGAAGAGAAGACTGAAGGGAGCTTTGATAGTGCTCTTCAAGGACTTGAAAGGTTGTCACAGAGAAGAAGGCCAAGATCTCTTGATCATCCCAGAGTGGAGGACACGGAATAATGGGCTCAAGTTACAGGAAGCCAGATTCTGGCTGAACATCAGAAAAAACTTCCTGTTAGAGCAATACAGCAGTGGAACCAATTACCTAGGGAGGTAGTGGGCTCTCCCACACTGGAGGCATTCAAGATGAGGCTGGACAGCCATTTGTCAGGGATGCTTTGACTTGGATTCCTGCATTGAATAGGGGGTTGGACTCAATGGTCTTATAGGCCCCTTCCAACCCTACTAGTCTATGATTCTATTGTGTTCTTTTGTATCATCAGAAGTTATGTGATGTAGCAGGAAAAACTAAAATCTTATTGATTGTTTAAAATGTGGAGTTAAGAAAATGGATGGCAAGTTAAGTACAAAAGCTTTCAGATAGTTAAAGCAATTAAATTAAAGGGGTTGAAAAGTGCATGCTTCATTAGTCTTAGCATACCTTCAGTAACAGCATTAATATCTTAATTGCTCCTGATCACCAATAAAGTAAGGAAGAAAAGGGACACAGAGTGCCCTGAGGGTAACAGCTGTGTCTTGCAAAAGGCACTGCCAAGAAACCATATGTAAAGTTGGGAGACATAATCAGTTTCAAAAGAGAAGGGAGAAAAAGAAACATCAGTTGTGAGGATCATAAGTATGAGGACATTTTCCCAGTAAATGATTCTTATAAATACTGTCTCAGAAAATAATAAAATACATATTTAACATCTTCATAAACTTTCTTATCCAGCCGCTGTACTTCATACAGATGTTTCATTGACAATTATGGAAACTAAGTTCTGCTGTGAACTCACATTAAAATGTTTGTTTATCTTCTCTTATTTGGCTTGTACTTGGCTCCACACTTTTGTCTTAAGTCTCCCACTTCTCAGACTAAGGGCTGCACTACATATTACCTTAATCGCACTTTTTAAAAAGTGTGCTTAACATTGCCACTTTTATTTTGAAAGAAAAGTAGCGGTGTGGCCCCAATTTGGTACCATGCTCCCAATTTAGATCTGGAGCCCATGCTGGTTTCCCACTGAGATTTACCCCCTCCACTGCTAATTGCCCTGAAAAGTGTTCTTTATTGCAAATAGCAGTTTATTCAGCTTATTGAATGCTGAACAACAAATGGTTTGGTTTCAAGAATGGAGTAAAATGTGTCTGGGCAGATACAGAAAAGGTGAGGAAATGAATGGGGGAAGCATTATTTCTTCATAGTATGTAAGGAAGGCATATTAGTCTAAATTAAAATGCTTTCTCCCCTGACCCCATTTTGTGTTTAGCACAATGAAATCTGGTTTAGTCTTCACTGGGGAAGCTGAAGAGAAGATGACCTGAATACATGCTAAGAAGCAGTTTATTGAAACAAGCTGTTGAAGCCTAACCCTTGGTTAGAAGCACCTTTCCTTATCCTGTCCTTACAAAAACTGGCGCCTTTTGCGGTTTCAGTGGGCTGCCCTAGACCAGGAAGAATATCAGGCAGATAGGCAGGTGGAAAGAGAGAAGTCATGTGTAAGACACATTCTATATTTTTTATCTGGCTTTGCAGTAAGTGACAAACACAAGAGCTGCAGAATGTGGTGGCAGAAACCCTTTTCCAGTCTATACACAAGACATGAGGGTTGAGACATACATTACAACTGGGCACATGCTGAAGCAATCATTTCCTTCACGCTCATCAGGACACCCATTCAGTGCACAATGGGGTGAGAAAGGTTTGCTCAGCTTATTGAAAATGCTAGAGCAATAGGTGAGTGGTGAAGCAATCCAGCAGTTGTCTTGCCACATGTCTGCCTGCAAGATGTGTCTTCTTGACTCTGATGCCTGGATGAGCGGAGGGTTGTGGGAAGTGGCCCCTTAGGAACTACTGGTACATTGTTGCTAAATGCACCAGAAGATGCGGACAGAACCTCAGATTCACATCTAAAGGTTTCAGAGTATGTTATGAAAACAAACAAAAATCCATGAAGCACTTCAGCATGATTTTTGAGTTTGTGCAGACTTGTAATTTAGAGACCAAGTAACTGTTGAACTCCTCCAGGGCAACGGAAACAGGATCTGGCCCATGCACGGTCTATAAGTATGCTTTTCTATAACAACGGGAGAATCCTGTCTGCATATAATACACTTGAGTTGCTGGATATGTATACTAAGTGCTACATTCCTCTCCAGTTCCCCTTTCATAAGCAAATCATTAGGTCTCTCAGATACCTTGAGTGTTTGCCTACCTTTACTATCACAAGAAGAGTTACTAAATCACTCATAATCAAACTAAATTTGCAAAAAGAAGTGATGTATGATCACTTGGCTTACATCAGTGTTGTCTCAACTAGGAGCCCATGGGCTATATCTATCCTGCAACAGCAGTTTGCCTGGCCCCCTGCACCTATTCTCACATTATTGAAGAGGCTATAGTTTACTTGCCAGGTCCCCATCTCAACAAGAAAGGAGAGGTCCTTCAGTCTTCTGGGGTGGGGCAGATTCTGCCCAGCCAACCTGCTCTGGGTGTGAGAAGGTGATGCCATTGTTGGGGGTCTGCCCCCTAAGTATCTTGGCCGGAGAAAATCTGGTCTCCCAGGCTGAAAACGTCAGCCACCTCTGCCTTATGTGATTCAGATACAGTCACTAAAAAGTGGGTCTGACATTACTTCTAACCCATTTTGCTTCTCTCCAGACAAGCAGGCCACCATTTCCCACTAACATCAGTGCTCTCCTGGCAGGAAACGTCTTCCCTTAACCCCAGTGATATGGCTTAATATGTAACCCTATAATTTCCTGGCATTTCATGGAAACAGCTCAGTAAAATAATTTTACAAGTGAAGAATGATTGCCAAATTCATTCCTCAATTCTGACTGGTCCTTAACAAAAGGCAAAATGATTCAGGTGTCTTCACCCAGCCATTTAATGCCCTCAAACATTTTATAGAGCTCCCACTGCTACTGTATAAATTAAATCTAAAGCTCTTTGGGATGGAAAGTGCTGCATAAATGAAAGGTGGTGTCATTTTGAAGGTTATAAAAGATCAAATACAAGATTGCAGTAGGAGGTCTGTTGGGATATCTTTATAGAGATCTTTTTAATGACATTTTTTTTCTATTTTAAGATTTCATGTTAACTTTCAAATGACATGATTTCTTTTTCCAAAACATAATGTCCGGAAAGTGCAGTCTCTAGCTTACTTTTGTGATTTGCTTTCCTTCCCTTTTTATATCTTTATATTGTTAATTCTAAAATTCCAGCCTTTGGCCAGATGCGACCTCGGAAGGCAAGGCTAAAATTCAGAACTGGAGTCCATTTAATGCAGGGGTGAGCAGCCTGTGGACTCCAGATATTGTTGTACTCCAACTCTGATCATCCCTGACCATTGGCCATACTGGCTGTGGCTGATGGGAGTTTGGAGGGCCACAGCTTGGCCACCCTTGAGCTAATGGTCATTTCAGTAGTGGCACCTAAAGTCTAAATAGAGAAGGCAAGGCCAAATCAGGACCAGATCAGATTCAGAACAGCAGCCACGATCAGGATGGGTATTCATTATCAGGATCAGTGCATATGCAAGCAAGGCCCAGAGCAGAAGGACTTCCAGACTCAAATGCAACAAGAGAAATACAACGAATAGTCTGTTGCAGACAAAACAACAAAGATGTATTGTGACAGAAATTAAAGCCGAGGTATTGATAAAGACAGGCTAATTGTTCAGAGGATTTCCATTGCTTACTTCTTCTGGGAGAACTCCAAACTGCACTTTTCAAAGGTGACTCCACATCAGAGCCATGCAACTTGGGTCCAAAAGCAGGCTGATGAACACAAGCGCAAAACAGTAGCTTGTGGGTAGGGTTGGCCCTACTGTCAGGAGTGCCCTAGCTGCCTCTTGCAGTCCCCTCCAATAGCCAACTCAGGACACAGACGACGAGGATTCTTTCCAAGGCTTTATTCCTTTATTACTTTATGACTCTTGCAGGTACTAATCACTAGTGACTAAGCAAGGAACTGCGCTGGGGATAGATAGCAGAGTAGCCTAAGCTCCAGGTAAGGCAGTTGGTCCCCGTTTGAAGGAGAACCGCGGGAAGACTCTGAACTTATGGGCTATGGAGAGATCCTCCCTCTTTCCCTTGGGTCCTCAGGACATGACTGTTGTTTTAGCACCAAACAAGCAGAGCGCCTCCTTTCAGCGCCCTCCATCTGTCGTCGCTCCCTGCGTCTGCGGCGAGCATCCAGCAAGCCCCTCTCCAGCGCTCTGTCACTGCCAGGGTCGCTATCTCTCCCAGGAATGCTGGCAGGAGGAATCTCTGCCAGCTGCTGTGCTTGTGAGAGATGAGTGAGCTCCTCTCCCACAGATTGCTGTTCTTCCTCAGAATCAGAACTGCTCTGGGACTCTATGGGCTCAGTTTCCACTGAGCCCATAGAGCCCTATGGGCTCAGTGTCCACATCCACACTGCTACCGATGGCAGGTCAACATCAGCCAGTAATGAGCCAGCAGCAACAAATGATGTTTGATTATTTCTTCAGTAAATAATTACTTTCCTCTTTTTGTTATGTTCAGTATTGTTAAAGTTTCTCTCTCTCTCTCTCTCTCTCTCTCTCTCTGCCTCTCTTTCTTCTAAGTGGTAGGCAAATTAATTGACCTGCATTGTTGGTGCCTTGGCTGATAATGAGATTTGGGTAAGAAATGGTAAACCAAATCAGTCTTGTTAAATAATCTATGCATCCAAATAAATCTTCATATCTTTCTTTGCCAGCAACAGCTGTGTAGCTCATGCAGAAGCTGGTGGTCAGATATCCATCAAACCAAAGATTCTTAAATGACTGCACAGTCTTTTAAGCATATGACTATATCATACTGGGCTGCCCTGGTCTCTAACATCTCCTACATACACAATGTATTGTTTTGTGACATGGATGCCATCCATGTCCCAGAGAAATAACTAGCTTAACTGTATGTCTATCAAGGGTGTTGAGCCTCTTTCAGCCAGAGGTCTGAATTTCAATTTCAGAGAAGTTCTCAGGGAGGCAGAGCATTCCAGCTGTGGGCGGGGCTGAAGGCAAAAGGGGCAAGGCCTGAAATATCAGAATACCAGCATATTTTAGCTTAAAGCTTTTACTACCAGTAACTAAGCCTTAGGAGAGGCATTCCATCTTTCAGAATACAGGCAAAAACTGCAAAAGCTGGGAGACCATGAAATGATTGGCAGACAGAGGAAAGGGGAATGGCCATCTGGGGAACCCTGGAGGGCCAAATTAGGACCCCAGATGGGCCAGATTTGGCCCACAGGCTTTGGGTTCAACATCCCTGCTTTAAATCAACTGATAATACAAACACACCAGACCCCATTAAACTACAAAACAAGCATCTCCCTTCTTACTGAGAATCAGTGACTGACAATGGAATCCTTTATGTGTCTGTTCAGAAGTAAGTCCCATTGGGTTCATTGGGACTTACTCTCAAATAAGTGGGTATAGAATTGCAGCCAGAATCAGTGATTTCTGGTCTGTTTAAGAAGACGTGATAGGACTTTAACACCTCATTATTCACAATGCCAGATATTGAATCAGTGTTTGGTAACTAATGGTAACATGCTGCTTAAAACAGATATGTTATGAATCCTAGTTGTCATTGTATTCCTTGTGATCATTTTCCCTAAAAAGAATTATTCTGATCATTTTGTGACCTGGTGCAAGGTCATCCAGTGAGCTTCATATCTGAACAGGGATTTGAATCCCTGGTCCAAGTCCATCCCACTGTATTCAGCGGCACTTCTTCTTAAGTATGTTTCATAAATTGCAGCCTTACTTAATTTTTAAAAGCTATCTTGTAAGCCTTATGTGTCATTATAAGAAGCTCTAGGGGCAACGCCTCTCCATGCTGCTCCTTTGCTCAATTTCTTGGCAGCTTCTTCCTACTCACCTCTTTATAGCATTACTTTTGCCACCTCCACACATAAAACAATACAATCCCCTCCTCCCCTGAGTTCCCTTTAACAGCCCAAGGAAATATTTCTGGAACATGCATTCCTGTGATTTTCAGGAGAAAGTTTTCAACGACTTTGTTTCCTGCCACAGCTATCAGATGAATAGTTTTAAAGTGTATGTATACTTTTTTGTCACAAAGAAATAATGTAATCTGTGCCTGCGCATATGCATGAAGTTATCCCTCTGTTGGTCATCACAAGACCAGGGGGGTGCCTCCATGAGCGATTTACTCCGAGCTGGCTGCGTTTGGAGGATGTTAGGGAAAGATGATGTTGTGGCCATCCAGCAGCCACCCCGGAGCTTATCAGGGAAAAACCGGATTTCCTGAGACTACTTAAAGTCTGATCCTTTTCCTCAAGTTGGGCTCTCCCTGGTATTGTTGCTGTGTGCCCCAACCCCCGCATTTTCCTCGGGTATGCTAGCCCTGCCCAGGGTTGTGCCTTTCACCGTGACCCCAGTCAAGGGGTGTTTCCGATGAACTTCCCATCCCTGCACAAACCAATTAGTGTCTACTCAGAAGTAATTCCATTGTGGTCAATGAGGCTTGTCCCCTGAAAGTGCACATCAGAATTTACAGAGATCCCCCTCAATTGAAATAGCACATTTTGAAGCACTAATTCCCTAAGTGCTGTAAAGCGCTTTCTTGAAGCTATGATCTTCCCTTGTTTGGTTTATTGTCATTCGGAAGTAACTACTTCCATCTTCGATCATCCTGATCCTGCGCAGCATTGGGTTAGAAAGGGGGCTGGTTTCCCATCTGTTTCCCCTCCCTGTCTCTCCCAGCACAAACATATGTGTGCCTACTTGTGAGTAACTGCTATGGTGGTCAATGAGCCTTGTCCCTGAACTGCACACTCCCGAGATTCCCATGAATCGAAATAACGCATTTAGAGAGCCTTAATGTCAAAGCTTCGAAGCTTCAATTGATCACATCAGGGCAGCTAGAACACAGTGTTACTATAATGATTGTTGGTGGGGGTAGGGGCGAAGAGAGAGAGAGAAAGAGAGCAATTTCTGTGGATACAGGAGAGGAAACCTCCCAAGATCAAAGGAGAAAAAGGGGAGAGCCGGGGGGGGGGGGGGGCTCAACTCTTATTAGTTGAGCAGCCTCTGCCAGTCAGAGGTTGTTCACTCCAACCCCCCTCTCCACCTGGAAGTATGTTCTGTGAAGCAACTGTGATTCATTTGCTTGTGGAGCCCTTGAAAAATCAGGGTAAACCACAATTGGCTTCTCCTTCCGTTGTCTTGGAGAAACCCCCTAGAAAAGAAGCAGCCAAAATAGAATGTGTCCTCTAATGCAAGGGTCCCCAAACGTTTTGGACTGTGGGTTCAATTGGGAATTTGAGAAACTGCTGTGGGCACCACCACATAATGGCTGCCATGAGGATGTAGCTAGTCACTTAATGGCTGCCATGGGGGCCTGATTAGCCAAGAGGTGGGTGCAGGGGGGGGGAGAAATAGTGAGGCTAGAGGCTGGGAGGCATGGGGAAATGGAAAGAGTTGCTTCCTGGCCTGCCCAATCATCTTCCGTCCACACAGACATCTCCCCTTTGCTCTCCCTCTCTCTCTGTCTCTCCACTCCTAGCCTCTAACCTCACTATTTCTCTCTCCCAAGCCCTTTCCTCACTATTTCTCTCCCTTCCCCATCCCTAGCCTTCTTTCTCTCCCTTCCTGGCGCCCAGCCTTGCTCTTTCTCTCCCACTGACCCCTTTATCTGGCTGTTTCTCTCCACTCCCAGCCTCTAGCCTCACTCTTTCTGTCCCCTCTACACCTTTGCCTTGCTTCTTCTTCCTACCCAATGAACAGCTGATCAGCAGCAGGTTCAGGAACAGGAAGGAGAACCTGGCACCCTAATGTTTTTTTAATGTGTTAATTGTTATTTTTATGAAGGGGACAAGGAGTGAAGAGCTTTGTGAGGCTCCATTGGAGGTGCCAACAGGAGCCACATCAGGGACCCATCCTCTAATGTGTCCTTTCAGCTGAGGTGGGGAACTTGCAGAGTTCAGTGCCTCACCACGTGGAAGAGCTCCATACGGATCCAGCAGTTCCTGACAGAGGGTTTTTCTCCCCATAATATTTATTTATTACATATATATCGTATCTTCAGCCTTTCACCTGGGAGAGATCTCTCCCAATTCCTTTTCCATCTAGAAACTGCATAGGGAGATACCACTGCTTTCCCTTACTTTAGAGAGTCAGCCATGCCTTTGTAATACCAGCAGCCATTAGTGTAGTCCCTGCTCTCATCTCATGCCCATTTATGTCTAATAACCAACACATTTCACACGAATGGAAGGGTAAAAGACTGCCATCCCTAACAGACCTGGAAGCAGAAGGTCAAAATAGAATGAATATGAGCCTACAGAGGGTGAGCAACAAGTAGCACAATTTTTCCATATGCATTTCCATCATTTTGTGGACATTTTACAAGTTATATACATTTGTTTATAAATGTACATATACAAACATCTGCCTAAAATTTAACATGGCTTTGCGAGGTGCCACCCATTGCAAATACATGGTTAATACTTATCTAGGTGTGGAAGTACATACTGGGTTAGCGTTAAAACCATGGCAGATGGATGAAGCTCAGGGAAAGCCGTTTGAATCCATAAGGGCTCAATCCTATGCATGTTTAGACAGAAAAAAAATGTCCTACAGCTCCCAGCACCCCCCAGCCAGCCATACTGGGCTGGGGGATGCTGGGAGTTGTAGAACTTTTTTCTGTCTAAACATGCATAGAATTGTGCCCTAAATTATGAAATCTCTTCAGGTTAAATTACCATCCCAAAGTATTTGCTAGGATTTCACAGCTTCTTACTAAGACACCGTTATGTGAATTGTTAATAAAGTTCACTTTGTGTGTAAGTCCAAAATGTGCTTAATTCATACATCTGCAGTAGCTTCCCATTTCCTCATCTCTTGGACTAATTCAAGTGATTTGGATTATTCGCCCTGTTGACAAACTGGTTTCCCCAACCTTCTTTACATGTACTGCTTGACGTTATTTACATAAGCACTTTGAAATTCCGAACAGGAAAATACCACAGAAGTGCACTGTATGAAATTTTGTTTGTACAGTATTAGCAACCCAGCCCATCTGTGCTGAATCAACACAGTAAACAGCAAATCTTACAGACATTATTAGCCCAAACAATAAAAGTACAGGAAGCAAGGCAGCTTTAGCTTGGTGAAATTAGTTTACTTACTTCTCTGTATTGTGTTGTGGGAACAACAGAAATCATCTAAGCCACTCCGGTGCTTGACTAGGAACTACTTTTTGTTTTGCTTTTTAACAAAATTGCCTAGAGGATGTAGGATATGAACTTACTGGTGCAATACAAAACAACAAAATACCTTTCTTAACTCAGCTAGTCTTTGGGAGCCTAGCTCGCTGCAGTGTCCTTGAAATCAGCACCTGATTATTGTTGTAAGCTGTGCGTGTGTGTGCGTGCGTGCGTACGGACACGCACCCCAATTTCTCCAAGCAGTGAGAAGTTCCAGGATGCAGCACTTACCTGGGCTTGGTCTCGGGAGATTTTTTGTGATTTGCAATATCTGATTTATTTACAAATATACCGGTTGAGAAAATAGGTGGAGGCATAGCTTAAACACTCCAACAGACACCAGGGCCTCATCTATACGGAGTCGCTTTATGATGCGATTCCACTTAAAGCTGGATTTTCAGGAATTTGAATTTGCACCTACCATGGTACATGCAGCCAGTAAAGCGGTGCATACATTATAAAAACACACACACATACACACCCTACTTTCATGAGGAAAATGGCACCTGAAACTGCATTAACTCAGGGTTGGGTGGGCACAGTTCCATGAGTAGAAGGGAACGTCATCAACCGAATAGGTGCAGTGCAGTGAATGAGTGGAATCCTGCTCCCTGCCCCTCTCTCTGTTTCCATGCTCAGTGAAGTGCAATCAAAGGCAATGAGTTACTGCCAAGTAGACATGTTTAGCCCACTCCTCTCCTCGTGTCCACCTTTTCATGACGGCAACTTTCCCTTCCGCCAATCAGCTCTGCGACCCCCAGCCCACACCAAAGCCAGTTGAGGTCACACAGACTTCCAAACTGCACTGAAGCCACCAGGATGGGGAAATCCAACGCTAAACCAGTTTGCAAAAAAGCGGGTTTTATGGCATTAAAACAAGCACTTGCTGGGGAGAGGGGCATATGTCATGTGCCACGATCATCAGGGAGCCACAGTAGAGCTGGAGTAAATTCCCCATGTAGATGGGGCCCAAGTGCACTGCTCTCACACCAGGGAGACAGCAACCCAAGATGCTGTCATCTTTTCAGACAACTCAGCTTCTGACTCTGTTGTCAATCTGCCTCAAACAGCAGTCTTCCCCTTTTGGAATAAGCCCAATTAAATTAAATGGGACTTGTGTGAGTAAATATGCATGGGTCTGTGCTATAGAACAATCTAAAAGATATATCAGAATAAAATTATATATCAACTCACAAAAGAAGTACCACAACAAGATTGGGTTTTGTATTTTGATTTGATTTATTGTTTTTACCCAACTTTTCTTTCCATGGCCACACGAAATGACTTACAACCTTAAAAACAATAAAACACTAAAATTTAAGGATCAATAACAAACAAACAGTTCAAGATAGCAGATAAAATAACATCCTAAATAGCAGACTAAACAACCAAGGGGAGGGATTAAACAATCTCGGTGCCACCACTGAAAATGTTCCATCACAGACACCCTGACATCTAATCTCACGTAAGGGCAGGACCATGTGTAAAGGCACAGATGGTGATTTTAACTGCTGGGAATACTCCTGTGGCAGCAGACCCTGAGGTAACCAGGGCTCATACTGTTTAGGGCTTTAGAGGTTAAAAAGAACAAGCAGAGCCTGGAAACAGATAGGCAGACAAAGCAAATGATGTGACACCAGAGCAATACGCACAAGAAACTAACATTACACCCAAAAGGTCTGACAGAATACTGTAGCCTGCTTCCTGAAAACAGGCAAGGCAAGAAGCTAGACTTATGGAGTTGATGAGAAAGCATTTCAAGGAGAAGGGACTGCTGCAGAGAAGGCCCCACTCCTAATGGATGCAATACCTAAGTTACATCCCGTTTGGATTACTGTAACGCACTCTTCATGGGGCTGCCTCAGAAGAGTGTTCTGAAACTTCAGCTGGTTCAAAGAACTGCAGCCAGACTGCTGACTGGGGCTGGTTACAGGGAGCATACAACTCCCCTGTTAAAACAGCTTCACTGGCTCCCAGTCTGTTTCCGGGCACAATTCAAAGTGCTGATTATGTCCTATAAAGCCCTATACGGCTCAGGTCCAGGTTATCTGAAAGACCATATTCTCCCTTATGAGCCTACTCGTGCCCTGAGATCTTCAGGGGAAGCCCTTCTCGCCATCCTGCCATCATCACAGTCACGCCTGGTGGGAACGCGGGAGAGGGCCTTCTCGGTGGATGCCTCAGGGCTCTGGAACTCCCTTCCCAGGGAGGTGAGAGTGGCACCCTCCTTGATGTTTTCGCAGGCATGCAAAAACTTTTTTGTTCCAGCAGGCCTTTGGGGATAACTAGTCTGAACCTGGGAAAATGCGACGTATGGATACCATTTTTGTTGTTCTGGTTGTTTTTTAATGTTTTAATATCTTTACAATTTTAATATTGATGATTTAATTATATTTTTAACTTTCATGCAGTTGTATTTATATTTATAGGTTTTAATTGTAGCAGTTTTAATGTTGTAAGGCCACCTTGAGTCCCAGTATTGGGAAAAAGGCAGGATATAAATAAATATAATAATAATAATACCTTAAAAGCTGTACATCCTTTTCCTATATAGGTGCAGGAAACTGGAAAAGCATCATGAATGAACAGGCTGGTAAACTAACCAGTCCTGTGGTACTTGAAGTCACAAACCGCAGCCTGCTTGCAAAACCTTTATGTTCCAATGGACTTTTAAAAAATGCACAAATGTTGAGGACTGTAGCCAACACAATCCAATGTTACCACTGTTCTTTTCAGCTGAGAAAATGTCTTTCCTGAAATAAATCAATAATGGGAGAAGAATGGCCCTTCAAAGACAAAATCATTATGCTTCCTTCCCCAAATGAATTTTGTAGGTGAAGTTTTTCTTCCTGAAAAATTTGGGAAAGGCATAGACCTAGCCTGTCTGCATAATTTTTAAAAAATATGTTTTGTCTAAAGGACAAATACTTCTAGATCCCTTGGTGAGCAGATGATAACATAACTCTGTTTTGATATTATTAATGGTTGCATAAGGAGAATTGTTTCTGTCTAATAACAGCTTTCATCATAGAACTTCACATTCAACAGAATACTAAAACAGGAACTTTCTGTTCCAAAGAAGACTAAAGACGATGTAAAATAAAACATTTGAATTGTCTTTGGTGCTTGGTGTCTCTGGTGCACAGCTAATCCAAGCATTAAGATTAAATGGAAAAGGAACTGACCTCTCCTCGCATGTTGCTAGTGCGGCCCTCCCTAACCAAGGGCTATGCTGGCTAAAGGTGATGGGATTTATAGTCTAACCCACCTTGTTGCAATATGGCTTAGTTATGTTTTTCCCTTTTCTGTGCTCAGTTAGGGATGTCGCGAGCGCAGTTTGGGAATTCGTTGAACAAACCCTGCCCGCAACCCCCGAACTGCGCCCGCCGAAACGCTGTCCTTGTTCGCCCTCCACTCATGCTTCAAAGTACTCACTGCGAACCTGTTCGGTGAGCGCTGCCATTTTCGTGCCTTTGCTTTCTAGGAAAAACAGGAAGTTTAAAAATGCGCATATTCAACTATGCGCAGTTTGGACCTGGGAAAGCTAAATAAGCGCAATATTAGAGGTATAATCCCACTAGAGGTATAATCCCTCTAGAGGTATGATAGCTTTCCCAGCTCCAAACTGCGCATAGTTGAATATGCGCATTTTTTAACTTCCTGTTTTTCCTAGAAAGCAAAGGTGCGAAAATGGCAGCGCTCACCAAACGGGTTCACGGTGAGCGCTGGGGAATTCACCGAACTTGTGAGTGGCTTGAGCACAGGTTCAGGGGGAAGTGAGCAGGGACGCTGCTTCGGCAAGTGCACAGAGAACCGAACTAGGGTGAGTTCTTACATCCCTATGCTCAGCACAACACATTGTCTTAGCTAAATAAACATCCGTGATTAACAGTTGATGAAGCTAAATTCATCTTAAATAGGTTTTCAGCTTCAAGGGTCTACTTCAGACTATTAACACCATCCATAACAGCCAAATCCCATTCTTGCCTTTGGTGCTGTGGTCCTGTGGCTTCCCTGGAGCCCTTGTGCATCATTGCTGCTGGATACTGCTGGTCCAAATTAGTGGGCACAGGCATATCTCTGCCCTGCACCAGGGGACATTTATTTGCACTGGTGTTGGGAGGCTGGTGCCCAATTTTATGCTTTGTTACAGCCACACAGCACAAGCTGCTAGTTATTGTGATGTTTGTGTACACAAGCGACACATGGAACAGCACAAATTAGAGGAATTCCTTCAGGACTCCTACTTATCATAGCTCTGATGCATAATTCATGATGTTATCATAGCTATGATATAGAATTTATTTTGCTGCGACTTTCTCCACTAGGTTTCTTTGTGCTTCTGCTTGGTCACTTGTGTAAATAATAATGGTTCTCTTTCTGTATTTAAAACAAGAAGGAGGTCCTTCTACTTTTAGCACTTAAGAAAATATTTATTTAGGAGGCAGGGTGGCTAACACCAATAGCAGTTTTATTCAGAATAATATATCAGAGTGACGCACAGATTTTGGTGGTGCTGTGCTACTCTCTGTGGTACGGTCATATGGCAAGGACTTATCGCTTGCGGACTGCAGAGTGATCGAGATCATAGAGTGCACTAGCTATAGCAACTCTGACCAGTGCTGCAGCCATGTGCTATGCTCCAGCACCTTCCTTTTGTGCTAGAATACTTTTCAGTCCAAAATCTGGCCCCCAGCCTTGGAATCTCAGAAGGCTATCTCCACACAAAGCCACATTTGATTTAGTAGGACATGTACCAGCAGATTGCCTAGAGCAGGAGTGGGCAGTAAGTAGATCTCCAGATGTTCTGGACTTCAACTCCCAGAAGCCCGTGCCAGCATGGCCAATGGTCAGGAATACTAGGAGGTAAAGTCCAAAACATCTGGACATCTACTTTCTGCCCACCTTTGACTTAGAAGACTAGATCACCAATTGTCCAAGATAGGCAAACAGTTTAAAAAAGGTATGTTGAAGTAGCTTGGGATACAGCGGTTACTTCATGCTTTTCAATTATATCTATCTATCTATCCGGCAAAAGGAGAAGGGGACGGCAGAGGATGAGATGGCTAGATAGCATCACCGATGCAATGAATATGAACTTGAGCACGCTCCGGGAGAGAGCGCAGGACAGGAAGGTCTGGCGTGCTATGGTCCATGGGGTCACGAAGAGTCGGACACAACTGAACGACTGAACAACAAATCTGTCTGTCTGTCTGTCTAGTAGTTGAATATCTGGAATGAGGATGATACGGGAGACAAGTGGCCCAAGTAAGAGAAGACTGTCAACATGTGCAGGTCTGGCTGGCTGTTACCAAGGTGGTTGTTAAAAAAATGTGTCCAGCTGAATTTTGCTCATTGTCATCATAAAAACATCCTTTTTAAAGATAGAACATATGGAGCTAAAGCACTAGTGCCCAAGCGGAGAACATGAACTTTCCTACTATTGCAGAGGCAGCTGTGAACATTCCTTCCCACTAGGCCACACAGCAGGCTGAACATTCCATCGATATTTGTTATTGTGGCCGGGTGAGAGAAGATAATTTCTTACATGTGAAAAGAAGACATGCTTCCTAACTTGCACATTTGCAGTGCTCTCGTCCATGCAGTTTGCCTCACTCACATGCACGTTTGTAAAATAGGTCTGCAAAGAGTCTTAATTTTTCTCTCTGTTCTTGTTTATTGTTTGGCCAAAACGTGTTTTACAGTTTATTATTCCAGTTTTGCTTCTTCAGCTCAAGAGAACATGCCTAATCCCATAAGGAAACAAACGGGGCAGTCTACAGTGAAAATCAGAGATACCATTTTAGAACACATTTTTAAAAATAAATACTTTTTCAGAAGGAAAAAGGTGCCAGGGGTCGGCTTTGTCAGGCACTGGCTGAGGCTCATACCGCAGTGAGGGTGGTACTGCCAGTTGCTGCGCTCCAACTTGCTGTTGATACCTGTTCACCTGCCCTCTCTTCACAAGCCAGCAGTGGCAGGACAATTAAATTCCACTGTACTTGCCCTTCCTCTTCTGGGAGATAATGCCAATTAGATCCAACAGGAGAGGCAAGTAAATTGGCAGCAGCAACAATAATGAGGAGGTGGGTGTACTCAGTGAGGGAGCCCTTACTGAGAGCAAGTAAGGGTCCCCCAAACCTGGAAGAGGCACTGATTGTTAAGATCACTCAGTCCACAGCATGTCTTCAGCTGGCAACCTGAGGAATATCAGGCAGGAATTTGGCCTATGCACCACTGGATGATATTATGGATGATATTCTGGAGGTGACGGACTCAACCTTGGGGGAGCTGGGGGTGGCGACAGCCGACAGGAAGCTCTGGCTGGTCCATAAAGTCACGAAGAGTCGGAAGCGACTGACCAAATAAACAACAACAACCACTGGCTAAAGTACAAGATTGGAGGGGGACCAGCCAACCAAGTAAAGTATTGCCCCAAACAAGGACATACATCACTCCAAAAAAAAGGATGCAGATTTGCATAAAATTTGCATATACTCCTACATAAAGATGGAAATTTAGATACAATTATAATTTTGGGGGATATCCATTTTGTATGGTTTTTATCTTGTACACTGCGTCGAAAGGATTCCACCTTTAAAGGCAGCCTAAACATAGCTGTAAAGGTGTAATCCTATGGGTTGCGCCCTCAATGATCGTAAGCCCCTGAACTTGGAGGATTATGATCATCTTATGCAGGGCAGGAGGAGTGTGGGGCAATCGTCACCTCTGTCCTCTCTCACCCTGTATTTTTGCTAGATGGGCGATTCAAGCCGGGGCTCTGTGGAGCAGGAGGGAAAGAGGCTGGGGCAGCCAGAGGATTCTTCATAAGCTGCCCACCCCAGTCTCCTCCCCTCCCTGCCTACAGAACCGCCCCCTTTCCCTCCTCTCTGAGCTTGCATTTGTGAGCTCATAGAGGCAGCTGGCACGGTTCTCTCTGAGCCAGCTGAAAGTGGGAGGGGGCAGGGAGCTCAGACTCCTGGGCCCAAGGCCAGAGTGTTGTCTCTGGCCTCAGATCCAGGAATCTGAAAAATCCTATGGCCCCACAGACACTGTCTAGGGGCCACAGGATTGCTCCCTAAATAAATAATTTAAATAGGAGCACAATATATCTCACTAGAGTAGGGAAGACCATGACTAGAGGTCCACCCTACAACCTCACAAGAAAGCACCTTTACACCAATAGGTCAGAGCTGGTCAGGTAGTACTTCTTGACTCCTAGAGACGTTTGCTTGCTGACCTAAGCAGCTGGGAGACTCCACTCATGTCCTTGTTGGCAATGGACCAGCTTTGGCTTGTTCTGCCTCCCCCTCTGCCTTTGCCTTGTTTCATCCCACTTCAAACTTAATAGGGTCTGAGTCTACCAACAGATCACTAGGAGTTAAAAATCATTGCAAGAATACTTTTAAGGTTTAAAAGCCAAATGTATAGCATTTTAAGATGACACATTTTAATGACTAACACAGTTATTATGGCCAAAGCTTTGCATCTGATGAAGCTTTTTCTTTGCTGTTTTTGCTGCAACCAACTAACTCAGCTATCCCTCTGGAAATTTTTAAACAAATAATTGTCCCATTTTAGATCCAGCCCAACAGATTTTTTTCAACATGCAAAGTATTTAAAAGATGTGTTTTAGCATCAGCCCAAATCCAGACTGTCAGACCATTAAACAGGAAGCTCTGTGGGCTACTAGTTCATGTTGCCATGCATAGGGCGTTCAGGAATAGCAATATGCAGGCCCTATGCATATTGGGCCTGCATATTGCTTTCCTTTCTGTACTGGGCCAGCCAGAATGCAGCTGTGTAGGCTAGTGTTGTACTTAATCAAGTTATCATGCTTTAAATATGCGGGTCAGCTGGCCAGAAATACAAAAGGATAATAGATAGAAGTAATCAGCCTGAATCGGGTGCATTTGGATTGCATTTCTCGTAGGTTTGTATTCAATATGATACCCCAAAACTGTTTCCTGTATGAAAGTCAGTACACCACATCCTGGCAGAGTATCTGTCACTCTCTCTGTGTTTTAATAAAATAATGTTCCTATCCCCACCAAAAGCGAGGAAGATACTGGGCTTCTTCACATGAAGCTTTTATCCTGCTATTGAGATTGCTCACTCACTGACATTTGTGGGTCCTTTTCATGATGTCATCAACCTCCAGGACATATCCAGAGGTATTTCCTGGTTATTCCATCTCAAAAAGATCCGGACATAATGAACTATCTATTTAAGTTGGATTGCAACGCTGTTAAAACAGCCGCTAGATGGCATTGTTTCACTGAGCTCTATGGAACCTTGAAAACTAAAAGCTTCCCTCTCACAGCAATCACATGGTCACCATCTGAAAGCCTGCTGAAAATGTGGAAAGGCTCCAAAATGGGAGGACAGCAGGCTTTTTCTAGGCTGAGCGCCGAAGAATTGATGCTTTCGAACTGTGGTGCTGGAGAAGACTCTTAGGAGTCCCCTGGACTGCAAGGAGGTCAAATCAGTCTATCCTAAAGGAAATCAACCCTGACTGCGCATTGGAAGGACAGATACTGAAGCTGAAGCTCAAATATTTTGGCCACCTAATGCGAAGAGAAAACTCCCTGGAAAAGACCCTGATGCTGGGAAGGATTGAAGGCAAAAGGAGAAGGGGATGGCAGAGGATGAGATGGCTAGATAGCATCACCGATGCAATGAATATGAACTTGAGCACACTCCGGGAGAGAGCGGAGGACAGGAAGGCCTGGTGTGCTATGGTCCATGGGGTCACGAAGAGTCAGACACGACTTAACAACTGAACAACAAAGTCATGGTCAGACCAGGATACGATTAAGACACAAAGAACCACCTCTCTTTTTCTACCCCATCTTGAACATCTACAACAGTGGGTGGGGAACCTCTTGCAGCCTGAGGGCCAAATTAAATGTAGGAGAAGCTCTTGGGGGCCCCATTTGAGTGGTGGGTGGCAAAATGCCAAAATACAAATACATTTAAGGCAAAATGGGGGTGGGGCCAAAGGCACAGGGCCAAAATACAAAAAAGATGAGCCTGTAGGTGAAAGCTCTTACTGCCATTAGCTGAGCTTCAGGAGAAGCGTTTCAACCCTTTAGAATGGGGGGAAATGGCACAAAAGCCAGGAAAACACCAAGCAATTGGTGGCTGGGGGAAAGGGGAAGGGGTCAGAGGAAGGGGGTGTGACCATCTGGGGAACCCCAGAGGGCCAGATTTGTCCCCTGCGCCGGAGGTTCCCCAGCACTGATCTACAGGTTATGACCCCTCTCCATTCCCGCTATTCAGGAAACATGAGACAGTCAATCCATGTCTGCTGACCTAACATGCGATCTTTTCTCTTTTTTTGCTCTACATGATAAGCTGTCTAGAGAATTTCTCTTAGTGGGTGGGCTACAAATAGTCTAAATTAAATAAATTATATATTTTCACCTTTGCTTTCTATTTATTTATTTACAACATTTATATACCGCTCCACATCAGAAGATTTCGGAGCGGTGAACAGCAAGGGTAAAAGAATAAAACACCAGGTTAAAACTGTTAAAACTTTTTTTAAAAGGCAACTTCCAATCAGGTCAAATTTTATAAACCGCGGCTGATCATACAAGGATGGCCTCTTGAAATAACAATGTCTTCAGGAGGTGCCAGAAGGAACACAACGTTGTTGTCTGCTTGACCTCCAAAGGCAGGGAATTCCACAGGAAGGAGGGCGCTACACTGAAGGCTCTTTTCCTGGTGGACTCCAACTGGGCCATGGGTCCATGTGGAACCACCAGGAGCAGGCCCTCCGATGACCTCAGTGACTGGGCAGGTTGGTAAGGCAGAAGGCGCTCTCTCAGGTATCCTGATCCCAAGTTGTTTAGGGCTTTGTACACTAGCACTAAAACCTTAAACCTGGCCTAGTAGCGAATAGGCAGGCAGTGCAGTTCCCTACGCAAAGGAGTTGCACACTGAAAAGGGCAGCTCCTGACAACAGCCAAGTTGCTGTGTTCTGCGCTAGCTCCAGCTTCCAGACCAGCCTTAAGGGCAGCCCCACATAGAGCGCATTGCAGTAATCCAGTCTTGAGGTTACTAGAGCCTGTACCAAAGTGGTCAAGCTATCCCTATTTATATCATGTACATAGCTAATTATACTTCAGAGATAGATGAAGTTAAATATATAAAAATCAGCTGTTTGTAAGATATTTGTAGTAACACAGAGACCCATTAAGCAAGACTTTAATAACTACCATGAGGAAACAAGAAGAACAAACAAAAGAAAAAACTAGGAATAGACAGTTAAATCGGATGTTGCCATAAGTATGGTCATAATCCCCTTGAAGAGTGAAGACCAGAACTAGGGTTGCCACTTACGCATTGCCAAAAAAGAGGACAAAAGAAGATACAGATTTGCATAATATTTGCATATACTAATCTATATGTATAGATGCAAATTTAGAAATAATTACTGTAATTCAAATAAAAAAATATAACACTTTGGATTTATTAAACTTCTTTTTCTTATCTGTGTTTAATTTGTTCACTTTTTCTTTTGTAATACATTGTATTTTTTCTCCCTGTTATATCGTGATGCCTAGTGTTATAAACCATAAAACTGAATTGATTGATGGAGAAATACAATACATTTCACCATACTGGGGAAGACCATAAGCAGGTTTCCTGTATGTGCCTGCCCAGTCTGATGTCCATGTGCTACCTGTGGATGGGCAGCTTCAAGGCCCCTGCTGCTCTCCCTCCTTATGGTTCTTTATCTTTAAATCAGGCTTGGACTGGAAAGCCCTTCAAACAGAGGATTGTCCTCTGACAGCTTTTCAAATAGAGGACTGCCCCCTGTAAAATAGGACACCCGGACACCTTAACCAGAACTGAGATCAGAATTGTTTAGAGGAAGAGCTGAACTGCAGTTAAAGTAAAAGATAATTATGCTTTGTCAAGCAACAGCCCATGCAGGTGCTGTTATACACACTAACACCTATTGATCAAAGAACAACCTGCCACTAACAACCATCTTATGGTAAGTGTGCAATGCATTTTACAGTAATTGTCATACAACTTTAGTCAGTGCATCTAAAAATACTCAAGTACAAGTATCATTTAGTATTTTGGAACCATTTCTCTCATTCTTCTGCATTTGCAGTTCTCAAGCTAGCTCTTCCCAAACCCAGAAAGCTGGCCTCAAAGCAGTAGCAAATATACACAGAACGAATCATGTTAACACAAATCATATTTTGCAGGTTCTCGAGATCCCCCCCACAAAAAACAGAGTGTACGCTCCCATCTCTGTTCCTCTTTAAAAGCCAACAAGATGGTGAGAAACCTGCCTAGTCTAAATCCCATCAAGGGGATTATGGACGAATTATGCATTCCTTCCTTCCCTGGTACATGCATGGCTCTAATAGTTTTCGTAATCAATTATTTATTGTTTCTTTTTCACAGTTTCTCCTGGAACATAGCTTTTCTCTTTATTCCCTCCACTCCCATTACTGCAGTAGATGCTCATGGTTTCATTGTAATGTTCACACCCTACCCAGCCGCACCATTAGAACATTCCATTTGTCCTACTCATCCATTATGACTTATTGCCATCTGCCGGAAAGACAGGGTCGACTAACATGTAATAGCTTCAAGATTCCTGGAAGACAAGTCACAGAGCTCAAACAGTAAACAGTATGAATGCATCTTTTTCTCCTGTCACCCAGGTTACAAATACAAATATTGTACACTGCATATTCTGTGTGTGCACCTTTCTGCTGGATTCCATTTATGTGAGTTGCTGTTCACAAGTTGGCAACTCATGTAAATGGAATCCAGCAGAAGGGTGTGAACACAAACTCATTTTTTAAGGCAGTGGCTTGGCTGCAGATTTCATCTGCTCTATAAACCAGGGGGGAAATGTATGCCCCGCAGGGCTGTGAGTGACTCACAAAACACCTATATTGCCAGAGTGATGTGGTCATTATGTGATTTTTAATCATAGCACACTGTAATTTAAAAAGGCTGGAAGGCAGAAAATATTTTCTCTCAGAGGTCTTTTACCCAAATTATGTCAGCATTGTGAAATCGCCCAAAACAATTTAGGTTTGAGAAATATAGCTACTGTTAAAAACGCATTCATTTTGGCTAGAGGAATACTTGTATAATGCTTCAAACACAATACAGCCATTATTCGTTGATGGGAATGCAGGAACGAGCGGTCCTGCCGCAACATGCAAGCAGCCTACTTGTACAAGTGTTATCTTATTCACACACAACAGCCAGCTTGATCATTGTAAAATTTTGGAAAAGGAGAAGGGAAGAGACACAGAACAAGCAGCTAGACTGAAGAAGCAGTTATTGGATGCCTTCAACATTCAATTATGAAAGAGCCATCTATGGTAGGACTCTCTGATTTTCACGCATTGCTGTTAATTTTAGTACTGCAACCACATTCAGCCCTTCCTCTAAATCAGGGGTGGGCAACTCATGGCCCTTCAGATGTTCTTCATTGGCTATGCTAGCTAGGGTTGATGGGAATTGAGGTCCAACAACACCTGGAGGGCCACAAGTTGCCCACCCCCGCTCTAAATCAAGGGTAGGTAAATATATCCTGCCTACCAGAAATCACTACTCTGGCTGGTTGTGTCAAGACTGCACTGTTGCAATCAGGTGTGCCAGTGCTGTGAGATGTTGACTCATTCGGAGAAAGACTGCAGCTCACAGACAGAGCACATGCTGTGTAAGCAACTAGCATCAGATCCAATTTCTGGCATGTGCAGGTAGTGCTGGGGAAGCCCTTCTCTGAAACAATGGAAAACCACTAGCCAGTCAGTGCAGGACTTTGGAAGGTAGCTTCCTGTATACCAGTACTATTTTATGGGCTGCTAGCACAACATTGAGATATTGCAAAATACGATCACGTTGCTTGTTCAAATATATTCTTCCACCACCACAGTTATATTTAAGAGCCTTTAAGTACATACACACACACACACTTTAATGGGCGGCAAGGATACTATTGTGGCTACAACCTGTAGATTTGGGGAAGAGGCCTAGTAAGTAGTATTTTGAGAGGGGTGGTATTCCTAGTCCATTGGCCTTGGCCATGATTGGACAGTCAGAATATTTAGAGCCCAAGGGAGGTGTGACAGGAGAATTAGTCACTATAATGCACCATCTTCTCCCGGAGGTGTAGGGCTTCTTCACACGGAGTGTTTATCCTACTATTGAGACTGGTTACTCAGTGAAGTTTGCGGATCCTTTAAATTATGCCGTTAACCTCCAGGGCATCTCCCACACTAAATGACCTTTATTCCATTTTTTAAAAGATCGGAGATAATGAGCTATCAAATTACCATGCCTGAGTTCTGCTTGAGTTCCCTCTGTGAAAAAGAGAAAAAGCAGCCACTATAAGAGGAGCTAGACCACAGCGCCATCTAGCAGCTGTATAATGAAACATATGGAAGACTCAGATAAGGGGGAAAAGGAGGGAGGAAAGGGAGTCCATCATGATCCTGCATTTAAAACGGAACCAGAAAGCCCCATTTTAAATGTGGGATTTTAGGCTAGTGTAGAGATGCTGATAGAGGCAAATCTTACTTGGTCAGGTATGATTTGAATGTTACACTAATTAGCCAGTGGGGCATAGGCTGTAAATAGAACCAATTCTGAAGAATGAACATATCTGATCTGACACAAGAGGAGATTGCCAGTCCAACTGGTCCCCAGAACCATAACATATGGAGTACTGAGGCTTGCAGACCAATGCTTAAAATGTATGGATATTTAGATGAGATTTTTATATCTGCCAATCATGACAATGCCAAAGCAGTGAATCCTTCTGAGTATGCTGGAGAGCGAATGGGGACTACATGGTAGGAAGGAGGAGTAGAAATGATAGAGATGTTCCCTCATAAACTGAGAAAGTACTCCAGAGGCTTTCATAGAGGATGAGAAGCAGCAGGAGCTCAGATACTGCTTTTGACAGGTGCTCGTTATGAAATCCAGTATACAGTAAAGGTACCCATTTAATTCTACAGATATTTGGCACTGTACTAGATAATCTGTACATTTGACTCAGCAGCAATTCTGCCAGAGTGCTAAAATGGTGAATTAAATAAACTGTGTTCAAACTAGCATTGCAGAGACAATTCCAAGGGAATGCGTTGCTTCCTCTCAAAATTTGTAGTGTTTTCCACACAATTTAAGATCCTTGCCCAAGCCTATCTGTTCTCCACACACTTCCTAATTTCAGGTTTACAGTCTCTAAAACAAAGCAAAAAAAAGGGGGGGGGGCAAATAGCCCTCTCAAGAGTCAGTTTTCCCAGAGCATTTTTCCTTAACATCTGTTCTCATTATCTGGCACTTATGTGCAAACATTTCTGGAGTCACAACTAATTTTTAATCTCCATGAAAAGCAGCAAGTGGGGGGAGACATTTATGAAAAGAAATGGAACGCTTTATGTCAAAAGGTTTTGTTTCCTTCCAACAGTTCTATTTTTGCTCACTAGGGTGGCAGCTGGAGGGGGGGGTTGGGGAGTAGATGAATTAAATTATGGCCTCTGACTGGGAGGGCCTGGTTCTCCACTGTTTTGCAGCAGAACAAGACACACACCCATATGGTTTTCTTAACTGGGTACTCGTGATGGCATTAACTATTAGGCTAAGTCAACCAAAGAGTAAGGGCACAGCCAAATTATGGTTTTTGATGTGATGCAATTACCTGGGAGTTTCCCCAGTGTGTTTAAAGTGTGCCTTACCCTAAATTCATGGAAAATTGTCTGCAGGTCATAAAAGAGTGAATAACCTCTAGAGAAATTAAGATGGTAGGATGTAAGGAGACTGATATGGAAGTATTCTAAAAAAAATATCATCTGTATTGATGAAAGATTTAAGGGCAGGATAAGATGCCATTTGCTTTGAGAATGAAGGCTTCTCACTGGGCAGAGGATGGGACAACTTGAAAATGAGTCAGCTGGTCACTTGTATTATTTAGACTAGGAGCATCTCTAAACCAGCCTAAAATCCCACATGTAAAATGCGGCTTTCTGCTTCTATTTTAAATGCAGGATCACAACGGACTCCCTTTACATGCGCTTCCTCCCCCCTTCCCCCCCCTCTTATCTGGGTTTTCCATATGTTTCATTATAGAGCCACTAGATGGCGCTGTGTTCTAGCTCCTCTTATTGCCGGTTTTCCTTTTTCATGAGTGAACTCAAGCGGAACTCAAATGTTGTAATTTGATAGCTCATTATCTCCAATCTTTTAAAAAATGGAATAAAGGTCATTTAGTGCAGGTGATGCCCTAGAAGTTGACTACGTCATTTAAAGGACCCGCAGACTTCCATGAGTAACCAATCTCAGCAGCAGGATAAAAGCTCCAGGTGAAGAAGCCCTAGTTGTTTTGGAATTTGTGGAGTAGCAAGTTTTTTATTTTGCACAGAGCCCTTCTTATGGTAGGAAAGGAAGTGGGAGTGGGGGCATTTGTAAGGGTCATGTATACAAATCCTGGCAGAGGTACTGGGAGAAACTGGGTAGGGGACCCTGGTAGGCAGACTACTGTGGGCAAGCTAGTGAAGCAATGTCTTTCCAAAGCAGTTACACATTAGGTTTTTTAAGTCCCAATTAACCTTTCAAGGTAAGGTAAACAGGATTTTATTCTTAGTATTCTAATAAAGAAAATAAATGCATTTTTATTGTGCCTTCAAGTGTTTAAAGCCCTTTGCGTGCTGTATCGTTGTAATCTTACAGCAACCCTGTAAAAGCAAAGATGGGGAACCTCCAGCCCACTGGCCAAAACGGGCTGCCCGGGCCTTCCAATCCAGCTGACAAAGCTCTCCCCACTGGACAAGTCCTTTGTTCTCTGCCACACACCCCTGCCTTCCCCTCACCTCGTTGATCACCCATTGCCTTTCATTTTTTCTTTGAAACAGACATAGTTGGAATGTGATCTGTGCTCCCCCAAAGCATTCTTGTCCTCTTTCAGACCTTCCTGTGGCGTTTGATGTTCTTCAGAAGTCTTTCTTCTTCTCCACTGTTCTTTGTTGCCATTTCAGGACTTCTGCAGCCAAACGTTGCCATCCGCACCCACTTGTCCTGGGGCACATAGCCTCCCAATCCCCAGCCCTGGTATTTCCATAGCACCACCTTCCACTCCTTATTCGGCAAATGCTTGTTTCCCCACTGTCTTGTCTTCCTCTGTCTTTCAGTTAGGCCTATTAGAACTAGTATAATGGTCCAGGTGCTAGGGCAGGGCTGCAAAATCAAATCTGGCCCTCCTGAGATTTCCCAGAAGGCCACACCATGCCACTCCCACTCCTCTGACCCCACCCTTTCCCCTAACCACCAATTGCTTTGTGGTTTTCCCAGCTTTTATGCAGTTTTCCCCAGTTCTAAAAGGTTGAAATACCTCTCATAAGGTTAGTTACTAGCAGTAAAAGATTTATGCTAAACTATGCTGACTTGCTTCTTTTGCCTTTTGGTCCTACCAACCACTGGAATGCAGCACCCTCAGGCTGAAAGAGGTTCTACACCTCTGTACTAGGGGATTGATGTACTAACAAAGGCATCTTTCTCTTCTGTAGTGTGTGTGTGTGTGTGTGTATGTGTGAAGAACAAAATCTGTAAAAAAATAGAGTCTATGCTTTTGGACTTCAGTGAGTGTTTGAGCTAATTTCCCCATTTTAGATGTGGCTATTCCCCACTTTGGTAGAACATAGTACATAAATCTGCTGTGTGCCCACCACACCTCTAGGAAAGGTCCCATTAATCCTGCGTTGGTTGTTAGACATGTAAACAGGCAAGTTCAGGTGTGCATGTGAATGAGGACCCATCACAACAGGGTCCTGTGTTCTTCCAGTGACCAACTATTGCACTTTGAATGCAAAGAAAAGCTTATCCTCCAAAAGATGCACTGGCTAGGGCAGGGGTAGGCAGCCTTTGGAGGTCATGGGAATAACTGGCAATTTGAGAAACTATCCTAAGCACAGTAAAATGGCAACAATCAGAGGCGTGGCGAAGGACAAGCAACCTGCTCACAAGACAGAGTACTAGGCAGAGGTGCGGTCTAAACAACAACTTAGAAACCACAGTTTTCAGCACCAACAGAAACCTATTTTACAGCGATCTTAGCTGCCAGTAAAAAAATTGTGTTGATTTTTTTAAAAAGTGGGAGGGATAGGACACGTTAGCGGGCACCAAGTGTCCATGGGAGCATTGGTGCCCATGGGCACCACACTGGCTACCCCTGAGCTAGGAGAATGGTATCTAGATTCCCTGCAACACCTGAGTATCAACTGTACCTTTCACATTAGAACATTCATCTAGAAAGGCCACAAGCCTGCTGTTCCCATCGCCCTTAGAAGTGTCTTCTGAAGTTTCTTCAGATATTACTTATTTCTTAAAATATTTCTAACCTGCCCCATATCAATGGATCTCCGAGTGGGATACAATCAATAAACATGCAGGAGTCCAGCAGGCATGACTATCTTGCTGTAATGTGCTCCTGGCTCTCAGGGAACCAGTTTGTTCCCTTGAAGCCAAGGCTGCTGACCTGGAGAAGCTGAGAGAGGCAGAGAGGTTGGTGTCCAAATCCCTGGGTGACACCTCCTCTGCTGTCACAGAGAATGGGGTTCTCAGGGAAGGAGAGTGTCATTGGCACCCATCCTAGAGTTCTTAAAGAACTCAAATGTGAAATTGCTGTTCTTCTAACAAAAAAATGTAACATGATCAGCCTCTGTACCAGAGGACTGGGGAATGGGTAATGTAACACCCATTTTTTAAAAGGGATCTGGGGGGATCTGGGAAATTACAGGCCAGTCAACTTAACACTTGTTCCAGGTAAATTGGTTGAAAGCATTATTAAAGATAAAATTAGTTGAAGGACAAGCCCTGCTGAAAAGGAGTCAACATGGCTTTCACAAAGGTAAGTCACATCTCACTAACCTTTCAGAGTTCTTTGAGAGTGTCAGTAAACATGTAGAGAGGGGTGATCCGGTAGACACTGTTTACTTGGACTTCCAAAAGGCCTTTGATAAAGTCCCTCACCAAAGACTGCTGAGCAAGCTTAGCAGTCACAGAATAAGAGTTGAGGTCCTCTAATGGATCAGTATATGGTTAAAGAACAGAAAGCAGAGAGTAGGAATAAATGGTAAATTCTCCCAATGGAGATATGTAAACAGCAGGGTCTGTACTGGCACCACTGCTTTTCAACTTGATTATAAATTATCTAGAATTAGGAGTGAGCAGTGAGGTGGCCAAGTTTACTGATGACACCAAATTATTTAGCATGGTTAAAACAAAAAGGGACTGTGAAGAGCTCTAGAATGACCTCTCCAAACTGGGAGAATGGGCATCAAAAAGGCAAATGTGGTTCAATGTAAGCAAGTGTAAAATGGTGCATGTTGGGGCAAAAACTCCCAGCTTCATGTATATGCTGATAGGATATGAGCTAGCAGTGACAAGAAGGCAATCTTGGGGTTGTGGTGGACAGCTCGATGAAAATGTCGACCCAGTGTGCAGCTGCTGTGAAAAAGGCAAATTCCATGCGGAGTACTGTGTCCAGTTCTGGGCACCACACTTTAAGAAGGATGCAGACAAACTGGAGAGGGTTCAGAGGCGGGCTGTGAAGATGATCAGGGAAATAAAGCCCTATGAGGAGAGACTGAAAGAACTGGGCATGTTTAGCCTTGAGAAGAGAAGACTGAGGATAGCGCTCTTCAAGGACTTGAAAGGTTGTCACAGGGAGGAAGGCCAGGATCTCTTCTTGTTCATCCCAGAGTGCAGGACACGGAATAATGGGCTCAAGTTACAGGAAGCCAGATTCCGGCTGAACATCAGGAAAGACTTCCTGACTGTTAGAGCAATACAACAATGGAGCCAACTGCCTAGGGAGGTAGGCTCTCCCACACTGGAGGCTTTCAAGATGGAGCTGGACAGCCATGTGTCAGGGATGCTATGACTTGGATTCCTGTATTGAGCAAGGGTTTGGACTTGATAGTCTCATAGACTCCTTCCAACTCTTCTATTCTATTATTCTAAGAGAGCTTCGGCTATTGGGCGGTATAGAAATAAATAAATAAATAAATAAACGATTCTATGTTAGGTATAATTAGAAAAGGAATCGAAAATAAAACTGCCAATATCATACTGCCCTTATACAAATCTATGGTGTGACCACACTTAGAATACTGTGTACAGTTCTGGTCAGCACCCTAAAAAAGGATAATGTCGAGTTGAAAAAAGTGCAGAAAAGGACAACTAAAACTGTCAGGCGAGTAAGGGGAGACATGATAGAAGTGTACAAAATTATACATGGTGTGAAGAAAGTGGACAGGGAGACATTTTTCTTCTTTTCTCATAATACTAGAACCTGGGGCCAAGCCATGAAGCTGACTGGTGGGAGATTCAGGACAGATAAAAGGAAGTACATCTTCACACAGTGGATAATTGAGAGCCAGTGTGGTGTAATGGTGAGAGTGCTGGACTGGGAGCCGGGAGATCCGGGTTCTAGTCCCCACTCGGCCATGGAAGCTCACTGGGTGACTTTGGGCCAGTCACAGACTCTTAGCCCAACCTACCTCAGAGGGTTTTTGTGAGGATAAAATGGAGAGGAGGAGGAGGAGGAGGAGAATGTAAGCCGCTTTGGGTTCCTTGCAAGAGGAAAAGAGGCGGGATATAAATGCAATCAATCAATCAATAACAGAATTCATGTCCACAAGATGTAGTGATGGCCACCAATTTGGTTGGCTTTAAAAGGGGGTTGGACAAATTCCTGGAGGAGAAGGCTATCGATGGCACCTAGTCCTGATGGCTATATGCTACCTCCAGTAACAGAAGCTGTATGCCTATGTATACCAGTTGCTAGGGTACATGGGTGGGAAGGTGCTGTTGCACTCATGTCCTGCTTATGGGTTGGCCACTGTGTGAACAGAATGCTGGACTAGATGACCCTGGTCTGATCCAGCACGGCTCTTCCTAGGTTCTTAAACACAATTTTACGAAAACCCACATAGAACAATAATCCAATCAGAACCATGCTATGGTCAGTGAGATCCCAAGGCATAGGTAACTGGCCAGGTCTTAATTTGGTGTCAGCCAGGCCTCCACAGAGAGGACATTCAATAGCTGGAGCGCCACACCCAAGGCCCTCTCTTGCATCTCCACATAACACACAGCTCCCAACAATGGGATGCAGAAGAGAGCAGATCTTAACACTTGGGCAGATGTTCTTGTCCCTGCTTTTATTTCATGATTAGACAACTGGGCAGTGCTAGTGAAGCAACAGATAGAATTGCCATAATTTCCTTATGGATAAAATCAGTTTATCCTTATGGATAAAATCAGTTTTATCCTTATACAAGGTGCCTAAAACAAACAACCAATTACCTATCATAGACAATAAACATGGGAAAATTTAATTTGGAAATGTACAAAAATTGTCAGCTCCATTTAAAAATATGTAGTTGTTAATCTAATGATGGGAGGGGAAACTGTTGTTAACAATAACAACCACCTTCCTTCTATTGAGTTTCAATATATACAGACTAAAGAAGAGAGGCCATTATCTGGCACTGTAAAAAGATCCTTCATGGTTGTGCAGGAGAAAAACTAACCAGATGTTCAAGCCTGTCACTTTCCTCAGCCAAAACACTGTTATGAGCCTCTTCAATTAATTCAAACAGAAAGCAGCACTGCCCAAAATTTGTAGTTACCTATTCCTTCCTTGCAGTTTTATAAGTTGTAACCTCACAACATATGACCCAGCAATCTCCCTGCCCCAGTTATTGTATAGGACAATCCCTTATTCTCTCTTCTTTCTATAATGCATTCCTTAAGGTACAGGATGTATAAAAAAAGTGTATCCCTGAGCTACCTCTGAACTTTGGCTTAGAATTAATTCCAAGGTTCCTTGACGACATACGTAACACATGGGAATTGGATAGCATAGGAGCTAGGTAAATACGGTTTTCATGCTGAGCTTTATGTTACATGCTTAGCGGAATAAATGCAGGGGATCTAAGAGACAGGTTTTGTGATATATCTACAGGGCATCTCAAGTGCAAATTGCAGGTTTTATCAATCCTGAGACATCTTTAGCTGCGAGAAAGGCTTGGAACCATTAAATTGCATTCTTTGCTGGTCATGACCTATAAAGCCCTATACAGTCCAGGTTATCTGAAAGACCATATTCTCCCCTATGAGCCTGTTCATGCCCTGAGATCTTCAGGGGAGGCCCTTCTCGCAGTCCCACCACCATTACAGGCTCGTCTGGTGGGAATGTGGGAGAAGGCCTTCTTGGTGGCTGCCCCCAGGCTCTGGAACTCCCTTCCCAGGGAGGCAAGAGTGGCACCCTCCTTGGTATGCCACTTCTGCAGGCAGGTAAAAATGTTTTTGTTCTGGCAGGCCTTTGGGGATAAATAGTCTGGACCTATAAGAATAGGATGGAGTGGTACTATTGTTGATATTGTTGTTGTCTTTTAAAATTTTGATATTTTATACAATTCTAATACTATCGATGACTTAATTATATTTTTAACTTTTGTATATTTCTGTTTATATGCTTTAACTGTACAAGTTTTTAATGTTGTAAAGCCTCCTTGAGTCCCAGTATTGGGAAAAAGGCGGGATATTATTATTATTATTGCCTCGTGTGGCGCAGAGTAGTAGGCGGCAGTATTGCAACCGAAACTCTCCCCATGACCTGAGTTCGATCCCAGCGGAAGCCGGGTCTCGGGCAGCTGGCTCAGGTCGACTCAGCCCTCCATCCTTCCCAGGTCGGTAAAATGATTATTAGCAACTTGACTTGGTAGCCAAAGATGCTGTGATATGTCCACTCAAATAATAACCATGGACTACCAAACAGGATATAAAATTATGGTATTCAATTCTGAATTATAAAGATAATAGGAAACCCATCAGTGACACACATATGACAAAATAATGTTTTGGAAAAGAAAATCAGTTTTAAAATACTCTAAGCTGCAGTCGTATACACACAAACTCAATGGGCTGTACTTCTGGGTAGACTTGTATAGGGTTGCACTGTATGAGTTCTGAGTGAATGACTTCAGAGGATCCTACTATACACTTTGGGATTACTTCTATGCTAATTTAAGAGTTTAATGCTCAATTTGTTTTTAAATGCTTTGTGCTTTGGGTTCACTCCAAAGGTCAAAGATCACCACAGTAAAAGCTTTATGGGAAAGCTAATCCACTCAAACTGTATAGACTGTCAAACAATTGACAGTTTTCAATATGTTCATCTTTGCAATACCTGTGTGGATAATAGAAAAATGTATATCCAAATTTTACATTCTGGAAAGCGAGGCCAGAAGCTTTCTCCAAACCCATGGGGATGACACTAGAACAAGAAATAATGAGGGCTGTATCTTGGATGCCTCGTGTATGCCTTTGGGGGATTCATATCTTCAAACTTGTATTGAGTAGCCTGGAAATAGCTGATTAGAGAGCTCTCTCAGAGACAATAAAATATATATTTTTTAATTCCGAGGCCCTAGGCATATGCATAAATGAGATAACTTTCTTTTGATCTTAAGGAAGGAAAACATGGCAATGACTAAGTGCTTGAGCAATTTTGTTCAGAGGCAAAAAAGTCTGACACAGACCACCAAAAGCACAAAAGAGCAAAAACAGTAGTGTTGCTAGGGCTTGTTACAAAATCTACTAGGAATAAAACATCTATTACATCAGAAAGGATAAGTAATATGTTTTCACTTTAATAATGAAGCATATTAAAATGGGATTTCATATGCTCCTCAGTATGGTCTCTAATCTTGCAGCTGTTAACACAACTGATTTCTTAAGAGTCTGACACCCGGTTTTGAATAAACTAGCCTATAAGGAAGGATTGTAGGGGAACACCAGCATTTATACAACTTGGGACTGAATGAGAATCCTATTGTCAGGAGTAGGAGCCTTTTGCGTCCTCTTCATGTGGCTGGTGCTTTTAGAAATTTGCCAGCATCATCTGCAAATTTTCAATGCCAAATCCATATTCATTGTGCCCTATAACCTTTCTTCCCATTTCTGCATCAGGGGTGGGAAGCCTCCAGCCCACGGAGGTCCCAGATCTGGCCCATGGAGGGTTGGGCACTTTCCACAGACTTTGCCCGTGGGAAGAGAGAAGAATCCCTATGTCAACTCCAATCCATGAGCAAAAATTACAAGGGGATTGCCCTGCGTGCTGCTCCACCTGGCAATGAGGGGGTGAGCGGCGTACAAGCAAATCCCTTCGTTATCTTCAGTCACAGATTGGAGATAATGTGGAGATATATTTATTTATTACATTTCTATACTGCCCAATAACCAAAGCTCTCTGGGTGGTTCATAACAATTAAAAACAAAAACAAAAAAAATGTAAGATACATTATAAAAATTTGAAAGTTTAAAACTACAATGTAAAATAAAAGCAAAACCCCAAATAAAACCTAGTCGTAATGCAAACATTTAAAATACAGTAGCAGATTTGAAACACCAGAGCTAAATAACTAAAATGCCTGGGAAAATAATAAGGTCTTCTCCTGGCACCAGAAAGAATAAATGTAGGTGCCAGGTGACCCCGTCTGGAAAGCTCATTCCATAATCGGGGTGCAGAAAAGGCCCTCTTCTTGGTGGCCTCTTTTTGATTCCCCCTGAGGGAGCCGGTCCTGCAAGTAGCTGATGAGCCTCTTTGCTTCCCATATCACTTGCAGCCCAATTGGGAAGTGAGTGGTGCACAAAGCAGGACAGGGACTTGGCAGCTATTTGCAGGAGCCGGTCCTGCTAGAGGCTGCCAAGTCCCTTTGCTTAGCTCACTGCTCACACCCCAGTTGGGATGCAAGCAGTGCACAAAGCAAACAAGGTACTTTGCCTTCTCCAACCCTGTGGCCTCCATAAATTTTGGACTACAACTCCTATCATGCCTGACCATTAGGCATGCTGGCTGGGGTTGATGGAGATGGAGTCCAACAACATCTGGAGGTGAGCATGTTGAGGAGGTCTGCGAGAACAGGCAACATCTCAGAGGGGGAAAGAGAGAAGTGGTTCCTGGATGGAGAAGAAAGTGAAGAAACATTAGGGCTGGGGTTGAAATAATATAAGGCGTTGGGAAAATCCTGTCAGAAGACAATCACTAATCCAATCTATTTGCCCTCCCTCACAACATCCACAGAATATAAAAATGTTGGCATTTAATTTGACACATTTTTAAAGCTGAAATACTACTGATCTCAATCACATTCTGTAGGACGGAGCTGTTTCCCTTATAGTCATAGGAGCAAGCATACTTGAAAGCTTATGCCACATAAGGTTGTTAGTCTTTAAGGTACCACAGGAATATTTCTGCACAAGAAGTGGTTAGCAGCTACTTTGCAGCTGGAATTGCACATGTGAGAGAAACAGAGAGACAGAAACAGATGGAGGGAAGCAACTGCCACTCCACTCAGCCAAGACTCTTAATCAAGAGCCAACCATCCTGGGGCCAGGAAAAATATAAAGATACAGTCTTCATGAAACTGCCTGTTGATTGTACTAGCTTATACTTAGACCAATGGAGTTGATTCCTGTGCAGATTTCTGAATTGGTAAAGTCCTTGCATTAACTTAACCGCTTCAGTCTCCTGTGTGGAGCTGTTTGTAGAAAGTCATCCCTCAGGTGGAAGTTGCCAAAGTTTCTGCACTATGCTGCTATTCAAGCACTCTCCCTGATGAGGTAATTTTGAAATATTTCACATGGAGCTGATTTCAGACAAGAATGTACCCTGTGAAATTTGAGGTCGCCTCATGAATCCTCATGTGGATCTCCACCACAGGGAAAGGCTTTTCAGGGAACGTCTGGGTGGGCCTGATGTCTAAACTGATCCCATTAGCCACCTTAGATATCAACATATGAATCAGCCCCATGTTCAAGTGCTCCTTGGTTGAGGCAAACTAATGACAGCGCTCTCTGGGGAACGTTTTTGTCAACCAACCAATACAGAAAAACCATGTCTTTCCAGCACAGCTGGCCCTGTGACATTTTGGTGCCTGAGATTAAGATCCCTCCCCCTCTCTCCCATGTACAGAAGCTAACTGGACTGGCAGGTGAATCCTACTCCAACGCTGGCACCAAGAGCGTCTTCCATCACACCTGAAGGCCGCATGCTAGCTTAGGCATGTTATGTAAAGCAGGCTATGCGTTCCTCCAAAGTTCTTCCAAGGGAATGGTGGGGGTGCTCAGAATGACTGACCAGGACAGCTGCCACTGCTGCTCCACTCCCCACCCCAGCATCCACCTTTTGAAGTGGCTGCTTTACTCTACCTAATGGTAAGGCCGGCCCTGCAGGCATATCTTTGACGGAAATTACAGGCAAATGGCCCACAATTACTAAGAGCTGGAGACATCTCTAGAAAACGAGAGTTATCTTGACAAAAACATAAAGTCAGGGCCAGAAATATTGGAGCAAGGATAACTGTTTTGTCAGTTGGCCTCTGTACACCACCACATTGAAGTTGAAAGGAAACACACCCAGATGGGAGCGAAGTCAGGACTTTCAGCTGTAATTCAAGGGGTTTGACAGAAGTGGGGCACTAACCATTCAGGAAGGACAGCCAGTGGCATACACCCCCCCCACCGTTGGTGGCTCATAAGTAATGGAATGAATGGCTGACAAGCAGCTGCATGGCCAGGTGTGGCCTGTTTCCTGGGTACCCCATGACCAATCAAGCAGATAAAAGGCCTGGAGGTGGTTCTGAGTGTTACATTTGCATTTGGTAGCTGTTCACTGGAACCCGCAACATGAGGTCCAAAGAGGCGTCCATGCGAGTGAAGGAGGCCATCATTAGGCTGAGGAAACAAAATAAACCCATCAGAGAGATAGCAAAAACATTGGGACTGGCCAATACAACAATTTGGAGCATCCTGAAAAGAAGGAATTAACTGGCAAGCTCAGCAACAGCAAAAGGCCTGAAAGACCACGGAAGACAACTAAAGTGGATGACTGCAGAATTCTGCTCATGGTGAAGAGGAACCCTTTCACAACATCTAGCCAGGTCAAGAACACTCTTGCGGAGGTAGGCATGTCATTGTTGACATCTACAGTCAAGAGACAGCTTTATGAATGTAAATACAGAAGCTTCACAACAAGGTGCAAACCACTGGTAACACTCAAGAACAGACAGGCCAGATTAGCCTTTGCCAGCAAACACCTAAAAAAGCCTGCCAAGTTCTGGAGTAAGATTCTTTGGACTGATGAGACCAAGATTAACTTGAACCAGAATGATGGGAAAAGTATGGAGAAGGAAAGGAACAGCTCATGATCCAAAGCATACCACATCATCTGTCAAACATGGTGGAGGCAGTGTTATGGCATGGGCATGTATGGCTGCCAATGGAACTGGGTCACTGGTGTTTATTGATAACCTGCCTGCTGATAAAAGCAGCAGGATGAATTCTGAAGTGTATAGGGCTATACTTTCTGCTCAGATTCAGCCGAATGCTGCCAAACTCATAGGATGCCGCTTCATGTTGTAGATGGATAATGACCCAAAACATACAGCAAAAGCTACCCAAGAGTTTCTCAAGGCAAAGAAGTGGGATGTTCTTCAATGGCCAAGTCAGTCACCTGATTTCAACCCAATAGAGCATTCTTTTCACTTACTGAAGACAAGACTGAAGGCAGAAAGACCCACAAACAGGCAGCAGCTGAAGGCAGCTGCACTAAAGGCCTGGCAAAGCATCTCGAGGGAGGAAACTCAGCATTTGGTCATGTCCATGGGTTCCAGACTGCAGGCAGTCATTGACTGCAAAGGATTTTCATCCAGGTATTACAGGCAATCCTTAAGTATGAAACGTTGGTTTGTTCCATTACTTATGAGCCACCAATGATGGGGGTGTGTGTATACCACTGGCTGTACTTCCTGAATGGTTAGTGCCCCACTTTTGTCAAACCCCTTGAATTACAGCTGAAAGTCCTGACTTCGCTCCCATCTGGGTGTGTTTCCTTTCAACTTCAATGTGGTGGTGCACAGAGGCCAACTGCCAAAATAGTTATCCTTGCTCCAATATTTCTGGCCCTGACCGTAGCTTACTCTTCTTAGGGATGTACGAAACACCTACCTGGCTCCATGCCGGGCAATCCGCGGTGGGGGGGAGGCACTCCGTCCCTCCCCCTGGAATCCTTGACGGGTGAGGAGGTGATCCTGTCTTCCCCCCCGGAATCCTGCCCGGCTGGCTCCGCTCCGCTCATAGCCGCCACCATTTGCGTCCCTGTATTGAGCCGTGATAGGCTACGTAAATATTTACGTAGCCTATCACAGCAGGGGGGAAAAAACCCAGCGTATGCAAATGGCGGTAGCCACCATATACTACGTATACTTACGTAGCCTATCACGGCCTCCTCAGGGATGCAAATGGCATCCCTGCATTAGCCGTGATAGGCTATGTAAGTATTTACATAGCCTATCACGGCTATGAAGAGGAGGAAGCAAATGGCGGCCGCAGGATGGCCGCCATTCGCAAAGCAGCGCAGACGGGAGCAGGTAAGTGCTCCATTTCGCGTGCCTTTTGTGGGGTGGGGGTGGTGGGGACCTCGTCCCGCATGCGTTTCGTGGGGGGGCGTGGGCTTCATTCCGCGACGGATTTCGGGGGGCCAAATGCACTGGCATTTGGCCTCACCAAGATCCGTCACGGAATTCTCTGACATCCCTAACTCTTCTCTGACCTGGTTCACATGTAACGAGAAGCCACCATGGGTGAATTTTCCCACAGAGCTTCTTGTTGTGGTGTAGGCTGCCATTTTGATTATTCAAGCTGCGGTGGAGGTGCACTGTAGCTTGAAGTTACGTGTGAACCAGGTGAGGGTGGGTTGCTGGGGTGGTTGACAAGCCACCCAGAATCCAAAGACTGTTTTAGGGTTGTGAGAAACTACAATGCACCCCCACCATGCCCCAAATATTTAAAATGATGGCTGCCACCACAATTAGAACCGCATGGGGAAATTCACCCACAGTGACTTCTCTCTCTCCTATCCTGCCCCACTCAACCAAACTAAAGATGATGTAAGCAAAATCTGTGTCTCTGAAGAAAACAATGTTTGCAGTTTTTAAAAGGACAGAGAAAGAGACAAAGGGCTAGTTTTGAGCTTTGGAAAGCGTCTTTTGGTGAAAGCACTCTTTCTGGAGTTCTGATATGGGGCAGTGGACTTGTTAGTGGTGTACCTATGCTCAATATGTATATTTGTAAATAAACTCAAGTATTTCAAAATGACTCATGACTCCAGTGATCTCTTCATCCAAACGAAGCCACGTCCCTGAACTTCTCACCACTTGGGGAAGTAGGATGCACATAACAGTATAAAAGGATCGAGAACTTTAAGTCAGAGATGTGGAACCTTCCTGGGGGCCTAAACTGGCCCTTCTGGCTTCCCAATGGCCATATCCCCTTTCCCCATCCTCCCCCCTTTCCCCAACCACCAACCGTTTAGTGGTTTCCTGGCTTTTGTGTAGTGGTGTTTTTTTTTTTTTCATTCTAAAAGGTTGAAATGTCTCTCCTAAGGCAATAAAAGTTTGAAGCTACAATATACTGGTATTTTTTGTATTCCCGCTGGCCTTGTCTTGTCTTCAGCCCACCCACCACTGGAATGCAGCTCCTGTGAGTTTCTCTGACATTTGGCACTCGGGTTGAAAGAAGTTCCCCATCCCTACCTTAAGTAGTCCACTTTGAGTTCTAGGTTACAAAGGGAAATAAGTGAAGGAAGATGTGGTCATGGTGCTTTAGTAAACATGCTCCACTAAAATAAAATACACATCCCTTGGTGGCAGCTGTTCCCATTTCCTATCATCCTAGAGTTCTCTGGAACTTAAGGACTTCCAGCTTCTCCTTCTGTTCCAGATCTGAGTAACTTTCCCATTAGAAGCCGAGAAAGGCCTATGGAGGTCCATGAGCCAGAAACATAGCACTAGGCTTTAGTCAGATATGTGAATGACAAGCAGCTGTCATAAGAATCCGGAATAGAATATAAAGCGTGCAATCGCTCAGGGGCCAGTTCCGAGTTCCTTATACATCACAAACCTTTCAACTCAGGCAAGCCATGATCCCCTGAAAATTAGTCTGGCAATGGAATTATTGATTGGCATTAACCGTATGCCAATCTAGCACTGCTCTATAGGTCAATAGTCACTTGCAGGCATTTCCAACTGGCACAACATGTTGAGAGGGATTTTTGACACAATAATTTTTGGCTAATGTTCGGAACACAGTAAGCAGATGCTATGAGCTGCAATTCTAACTCAAGTTACTACATGACATTCAGATGTAGCAATACACAAGTAAGACACTGCTTTAGTAAGTGCTTTAACCAGTTAATTAATTCAGTCTATCAATCCATTTACATGGCCCCAGTGAACAATCCCACTTCAGCAGTATTCTAAGCACATAATTCCCTGCTTCAGCAAGCCAACAAGTATGCAGTTGAATAGACAGGAAGCCACATGTTCTAGGCAACTAGGTCAAATGCCATCTAAAACTGCTAGAGTGAATTAATTTCGATAGATCATGTTGTCCAAGGCAGAACAAAATCCATCTGCGTAGCTCAGGAAATTTCTTGGTCTCAGTCTCCAGTTTCGATATGTGGGAGACCTGGGCTTAAGATGTGGCTGGTGGATGTATCGAGGTGCTACGTTAGAAAGCTATACTGCCTAAGAGGAGGTCAGGGATATTACCTAGATATGAGAGGTATGGAAAATAGGGATAAGGTAATGGGAGTGAGTGGACTAGGTTTCTCAGACGCCCACATCTCCACATGCTATTTAATAAGCACACATGAATATATTTTGCAAAAGTAACATCAACATGGCTGCCCCAGGCTTTGAAGTTGGCCATTATATTCCAAAACCCAAGAGAGAGTATGTAATCTTTCTGCAATTTCCTTTGATGTCTGAAATTTAACCAATTTTGAGCCATCTTGCCTATACAGAGAAGGTGCCCGAAGAATGATCTGATGCATAACATGATGCCTTATCAATGCCCAAATGGGAGATGTTAAGTGAGCCCCATATAATGCATCTGAGCTTATGAAAAGAGTGGGATAAAAGAGAACAGCAGCAACAAATGCAATTGATGGTATCTGTGCAGAGTTCTGTACACAAAACAGGATATAAATACAAAAATGTTAGAGACCAAATCAACAGAATTATAAAAGGAGTCAGATTAAAATGCTTCAGCATCCCAGCCAAGGTCGTACATACACCAGTCCTTCTATGCCACATGCACATCCAGTAGTGTAGTGGCAAATTCAGAAGTGCAGGGTCCCTTCATGGCAGTCACAGCCACGCCCCCTTCTAAAACTATACAACCTTGTAAGATTATACAATACAAAAGAGCTTTCAGTCACTTACTTTGTTTGGAGTATCTGGTCACTCTAATTCAGAATTATTAAGAGGTCCATTTGAAAAGAACACATGCACATGCATACTCACACACACACACAAAGTCATGTCCAGGAACTTGCTAGAAAATATTGTTTGGTTAGTCCTTTTTAATTCAAGAAACATGTAGTAGTAGTAGTAGTAGTAGTAGTAATAATAATAATAATAATAATAATAATAATAATAATAATAATATATTGATGATGATAAAGAGCCATTGCAACCGATGTGAAGCAATGCTCCATTAAAATAAAAGGAACTTAGTCTGCAGTGACTCACAACTCCTTTAAGGCTGCAATCCTATACACACTTATTTGGGAGTAAATCCCATTGAACATAATGGTACTTGCTTCTGAATAGACAAGTAAAATTGCCCTACAAGCATAACTACACTCACTATGGGAGTAAATTCCATTGAACACATTGGGACTTACTTCCGAGTAAACAAGCCTACTGTCAACCAGAAGGGTTGGATTCCAACCCCAGGCCCTTTCCTGTGCCTTGAAGGACAAACTTGATGTGCAAACAAACAGCAGGTGAAAACGTCTCACAGCATGATGCTAAAACATGATCCCCTGCTAACATCTGCACATCAAGCCCACTAGAATCCCTCTCCCACACTTAGGGATGGCAGAGAAATCCGCCACGGACTCTAATGAGGCCGGAATCCGGCCCCGCGGAGTCCGTGATGGAATGCACTGCTCCCCTCTGCCACCCCGCGAACTAAGGTCAGGACAGACCCTACCTGGCGCTGGCTGGTCTGGGTCCGTCCTCTTCATTCTGCAGCCATCCGCTGCCGGGCTGCGGACGCAAATGGCATCCGGCGTAGCGGACGCCATTTGCGTCCCCGCCCTTTGCCGTGATTGGCTATGTAAATATTTATGTAGCCTATCACACCAAAGAGCAGGGACACAAATGGCGTCTGCTACGCCGGATGCCATTTGCAGCTGCAGCCCGGCAGCAGACAGAAGTCCGGCTGCGGATGGCCCCGGCCAGTGGCTCTGCTGACTAGCCGCAGAGCGAAACCGGCCGCAGAGCGAAACCGGCCGGGGAGGATTCCAGGGTGAGGGACAGAGCGCCTCACCCCCCCAGCAGACCCCGGAGCGGAATGGTAAGTGGGATTCATACACCCCTACCCACACACAGCAAACCCCACGCGTAAGCACAAGCGACAGATAATGGCGGTGGCAGCCCCCCGCTGGTCTTGCTGCCGTGGCCAGCAGCAGCAGCAGCCCTGAACAGGTGGCCAGTGCTGCAGGACGACAAGGGCAGCGGAGAAGAGAATGGTGGCAAACCTGACACAGCCCGCCGGGCACGCATGCACAGATGGTGTGGGGATGGGCAGTGGGGTGGGAAAAGGGGCAGGAAGCTGAGGGGCTGGCTGGGGATGGTTGACTTGCGAGGTGTGGCAGCTGCTCAGGGGGTGGAAGGCGGAGAAGCCGAGGGCTGAGGACAGGGGGCATGGAGGAGAGGGAAGGTGGCTTTGGTCCTGCGTGCCTCTTTTCTCTCTCCTCCCCTGCTTGGGAGGGGAGCAGGTGACCGTGGGGCTGCAGAGGTCCCCCAGGCTCCCTCTCTTGCCCCCTTTGGCTGACCAGCTCTGCATGGTAGGAGAGAGGCTGCTGCCAGTCACCCACACTCCCTTCCTCTGCTCCCTCTTCCTCCAGCAGCAGCAGCAGCAGACTGGGACCCTGCTACAATAAAAGTACAGGAGCGAAGACCCAGTGTGACCTGCCAGCACTACATAGCTGTGCACACCTATGCAAGTCAGACCATAGTGTACCACAAGCAGAGAACAGGTTCATTGCCAGGAGATGGGGGATGAATGTAATGGAATCATGATTCTTTCCACCAGACCCAGCAAAGTGGTCAAGTGGAACTCCAAGATCAGCTGAGAGGCAGCCACTCCAAAAGTTCTGTTGGGCCAGCCCTGGTCTTAAAATACGGCCCAAAGTGTTTCAGATGACAATGGATAATTATCCGATTTGAGCCAGCGCCCAGATTCAAGAACAGTCCTCCAGTGCAACATGTTTGGGGCCTAAGTTGCACCAGAGGGTAGGGGAGCATTTGAATGAATCACAGCTGAGCTGTTTTTCTGAATGTCAAAAGCACATTTGCCTCCTTGACTCAACCAGCTTGTGAAAAATCATTGCATCATTCCTTGGAGTTTGTTGGTATCCTTATGCAATTAAAAAATTACTTCCCTTTTGTACCCACGCCTGTTAAGCTACTGAACAGTTCTGTCATGAGTGGGAAGGGATGATATAGAAAGGTTTGTAAAGATGCCTCCCTTAGGAGACACAATCCTTTGTCATGAAAAGAATGCTGGAGTGTGCTAGTGTTCTTGTTACTCTGGGGGCCACATCAGTAATTTAAGCTGTGCCCGCAGATGATACTTTGGAAACCATCAACATCCTGATTAGGTAGCCCACTGTAACTTGGGACAAAAATTTACATACAATCCAAATCAGGACTGTCCAGCAAGGGACTCCATTGAAATTTGAACTGTGTACATTTTCCAACGATGTGGCAGAATTTAACAGAAATGGCTGACAATTGCTTCAGGCAGGCAATGACTCAGGCTGCAACCTTAAGCACGCTTATTTGGAAGTCAGGCAGTTTAGCATGACAAGACATTTCTGTTTAGCAAACATCTTAGGATCCTGCTGCACAAATATGAAACGGGAGCTGGGAAGTCCATGGTTCAAATCAGGCATGAATGCGCTCGGTAGCCTTAGGCAAGCTTCTTTCTTTCTCTCTCTCTCTCTCTCAACATATGCCTCCCCGTCTGCAAAATGAAGACTGTACAGGCATGGGAGTGCCTATGTAGCTAAGGCGGAGCTGTTAGTCAGCACACTGATCTAGGTTCAGGGGTGTTGGAAGGATTACTGTGATAATGTATACAGAGCACGCTTAGCATTCTGGATCCTGTATAACGGCTAAGTATTATGTTTGACTGAATACTATCAAATGGACATTTAAATATTTTTCTGTGGCTGTATGGAAACAAAGCACACATTCTGAATTAGCCATGGACAGAATCCAGCTGTCTCAGTGTAACCTTGAGACACACGCCTCCCTACAAGTCATGCGCCCAGAGAGGCAAGATGCAACAATTGCTGAGCCAGCCAAATTTTACAGCAGCATGTTCCTTTGGAAACACCACAGCACACAATTGTATCGTACAGCTGACTTCGGGCACATGATCCCTTCTACCTCTTGGTTCCTTGTCTTTATGTGTTGTGTTTACTGGATTCCAAGTCTGCAGATAGGGCCACATTGCCTAACCTTTGTATGGCATCACCTAGTATAGGAACAGATTGATACAAAGATGACGATGAAGGTTGTTCAGTACATTGCCACAAACAGAGATGGACTGAATATGGGAAACTCAAAACTCCACTCGAGCAGAAAATCCCCTAGCTTGGCTTTCTTAAATCAATGTTTGCAGGGGAAGGGGGAAATACTCCACCTACAGAAGAGGCCCATGACATTTAGCCTGTTGCTATCAGATGCATCATCTCTAGCAAATTGTGGTCTGTGAAGGAAAAACAGATTAAACACATAAGAAGGGTAATGCCATTTCCTGCTCCTGAGACAACCCACGGTCCTCCTCCCCACAGAAAATATCACGCCTGTGTAGACGCAGTTGCTCCGCAAGCATGTAAGACTGTGATGTAGCAGTTTTAAAACCCCATTGGCAGGTTGACATGAAAGTATTTTGACTGCAGCACTACACTCACACTAACGCCTACACCAGTCTCCTATACGGCATGTGCAGGAAAAAAGCTACACTAGTGATATTTATTAGAGCAAGTTTGGTTGGTGTCTGACTGTGCAAAGTTGTTGAATTACACAGAACCATTAAATTGGGTAGAAAAGAGCCAGTGTGGTGTAGTTGTCAGAGTGTTGGACAGACTTGGGAGACCTGGGTTCAGATCCCCACTTGGCCATGAAGCTCACAGGGTGATTTTGGGCCAGTCACTGACTCTCAGCCTCACCTATCTTACAGGTTTGTTGTTGTGAGAATAAAATGGAGAGGAGGGTTATCCTGTACAACATCTTGGGCTCCTTGGAAGAAAAGGCAGGATATACATGTAACAATCAAACAAGCAAATGAATAAAGGAGACACAGCTAATTTCTTGTAATCCAGAGTCCTTCACAGATCAGATTTTGTTTGGTGAAAACAGGCAATTTTTATGTGTACAGGAAGGAAGATGACTTCAGCCACTGCATTTATTGCAGTTCAAATGTAGGAGTAGGAATTCTTCCAGCTATTTAAAAAGGTCCTCAAAATTGTATTGGAGTTCAGTGCTCCAAAGAACCAAAACCGTATGGTACTTAAATGTTTTTATATTCCCAAAATGCATTCCTTCATAGATACGTGGGATATAGCATGCTCCTCGTGACAGCCCAAACACTTTCCCCTTGGTACATAAGCCCCTTGCCCATACACCCATTCACAGCCCTCTCAATCCGACTGACGTAACTGTGCCAGTTAGTGAATATGCCACTTTTACATATACAGCCAGTTATTTTGCTAGTTTATAATAATTAGGTTGCATATTAGTCCCCCATTCCATTAGTTCAAGGTTCGGTTATGTGATAAAAAAAATAGTATTTCTCATTACATGCTAGAGAGAATGATGTGACAACAGAAGAGACTGAAAGGTTCGATGTACTTGATCACCCTAGAGACCATCTAGTGTGGAGATGGAATTATTAAAGAGTTCCTAGCCCATCTCCAGGACTGCTACAGGCCTCCTACAGCAGAGGACCGAAGGGCACAATCCTCCTTTCCCTGCCCAATTCGTCATTTCGTAGGGATGTACGAATGTTCCGCCATGGATCTCGGGGAGGCCGAATGCCAGCGCATTTGACCCCCCGAAATCGGTGGCGGAATGGCCCCCCCGCCCCCCCCCGGGACGAGGCTTACCTTGGGCGGATCTTCCTGGCGGCGGTGGCTCCGGTTCGGCGGTGGCGGCCGGTCTTCCAACCGGCCGCCGCCTCCGCCATTTCCAGGTTAAAAAAAAAAAGCAAAAAAAGTGATAGGCTACGTAAATCTTTACGTAGCCTATCACATCTGACTTAAAAAAAAACAACCCAAAACGCGTGTACGCAAATGGCGGCGGCCATGGCTGCCGCCATTTGCATTCCTTATTTTGGCACGTCTTAGTCTACGTAAACATTTACGTAGACTAAGACGGCGAAAATAAGGGGAACGCAAATAGCGCAGACGCAGATGTTTACGTAGACTAAATAGCGCAGACGTAATGTTTACGTAGACTAAGACGTGCCAAAATAAAGAACGCAAATGGCGGCGGCCATGGCCGCAGCCATTTGCGTACATGCATTTTTTTTGTTTTGTTTTTAAATCAGCCGTGATAGGCTACGTAAAAATTTACGTAGCCTATCACGGCTGACTGCAGGGACGCAAACGGCGGCGGCTACGGCCGCCGCCATTTGCGTCCCTGCTAGCCAGTGGCCGGATGTCCGGCTGCTGGCGGAGCTGGCTGGCGGCTCCGCAGAATCGCTGCGGAGCACGGCCAGCCAGGATTCCGGAGGGGAGGAACGGAGCGCCTCCCCCCCCCGGCCAGGATTCCGGGGGGAGGGACGGAGCGCCTCCCCCCCACCATCAACATAATCCACGGAAAAGTGAGTCACTTTCGTACATCCCATTTGTGTCAAATTGTCATTGATACACCACTCCCCCATGTGGCTTGTAATGGGATTTATTTCTAAAATATGCTTTAAATCCAAACCAAGTATTTAGGTCAGCAGGATATTCTTGTACTAGCTGCCTACATCCCAACACCTAATAAATTCACCCTTAAAATTTTGTTTTCATTTAGCCGTTTTTCAAACTAACTGTATCTGTCACTTTGGGTTCTTGAAGACTTCCATCCAAGTAGAGAGATAATCGGTTGGATCTAGACGGTTAGTTGCACTTAAGTCCCATGGACTTGAACTCTTGGCTAGATAGTCTCTAGGTGATTTCTAGGTCATGGGAGTTAAGTCACAAGTAATTTTTCACACTATCAGTGGGTCTAGATTCACCCTTCTCTCTGTTTCAAATATGCTTCATGCCCAGAAACATTTAAAATATCTAGCCTATTCAGTGAAATAGGGCAACCCTATCTCATAGAAACCCTAAACTCTTTTAGATGACACCATGGTGGTAAGACACAAGCTATGAAATAAAGACATGTGAGTAAGAACCACTGTTTTTTGTTTTGCTTTTGGGTTTGCAGCTGTGCTTACAAATTAATGAGTGCATTTTTGTGAAGCCTGTGGCACAGTGCCATTATGTCCCATACCCTACTGCAGGGGTGAGGAAGTTTTTGCAATCGAAGGGCCGAATTCCAATCTGGAAAAGGTCTCAAGGGCTGCATTCTATCTGCAGGCGAGGGCGAAATGTTATTCTTACTGATTTGAAGTCTACTCAGAAGTAAGTAATAAGGACAAGCCTCTGCATGTCTACCCAGAAGCAAACACGAGCAGGATACCTATCCGCAAGTAAACAAGACAAGCCTCAGAAGTAAACAGGACTGAATCACACAGCCACACTTCCCTTTTCCAGCAGAGAATAACCTCTTATGCCTGATCAGCAGCTCATAAGACCTTTCCCAGCTGGGAGAGGGGGCAAAGCTTGGGGAAGATGCTGGTGGGCCTTATGGGGAACCTATATGGGCCATATTTGACCCACAGGCCAGAGGCTCCCCAGGCCTACCCTACTGTAACTAATACACATAGACTGAATAACTGACTGGGTTCAGAAGAGATGCTGTAGGTGCCAGGTTGCATACCCAACCCCTGCTCGGGGATCGGCAAGCATGGGTTATGCGAAGGTTAAACAACGTCCGAGTATGGCACTTCACAATCTATAAATCACACAGACATCAGCAGAATTAGAGAGAAATGGAGGCAGGAATATGGAAAGGAGGGCTGTTCGCATACGCATTACCCACGCTTGCCATGTTTGCACAAAAGAAACCAGGAGCGAGGGCTGCATATTCAAAATGGCAGCTGCACATACCACAGCCTCACCTTAGGTTGACTAACCCAGGGCGGGCTGTCATGTCGTGCAAACAGCCCCACTGTATATCCTTTTCATGTTTATTCTTGTCTCCATTCTGAAGTGCCATACTCAGAGGTTGCATGATTTTTTGTCACAAGGTTAAGACTATCAACGTATCAGCCATAGCTGCAGAACTAATATGTCAAATATAAGAGTTCGATAATTTGAAGTGATCTGTAGAAAGGGGTAAGCTTCCCCAAGCAAAATAGTATTGCATTAACAGTGCATGCATAGAGCAATGCATTTTCTGATGCTTTTGGAATGCATACTGAACTTTTTTCTTCCTTTCACTTCATACCAATAAACCACAGCACCATCCAACACCCCACTCACAACTTTATCCCTCCACACTCGCCTTAGAAACTTGCCTTTAAAATTAAGAATAATAAATGCTTCTTCTGCTCTCAATTTTAACACGTTGCTGTGGAAGAACCAATTTGCAAGGCAGCTGAACTTTCTCAAAATTATCTTAATAATAATTAAAGACAAAGGGAGCAACAGGGCCTGCTGCAATTGGACTCCCCCTCCCCCCGCCCCCCAGGCTAACTGACATCCATGGCCCTATGGGGAAGGAGGGAGCAGGCAAAGGGAACATCAAGGCCTGCTCCAGTTGGACTGCCCCTCCTTTGGGAGATGAGAAGGGGGAACAGGGCCATCCCAGCAGCCCTGCTGACAGTCTACCTAATTATTTTTTCTCCCTCTTCCTTCCCCATTGCCTTTTCCTTGTGTGTCGTGTCTTTTTTAGATTGTAAGCTTGCGGGCAGGGACTATCTTCTTTGTTCATTGATTGTAAGCTGCTCCGGGAGCCTTTTTTGGCTGAGGAGCAGGATAAAAATACAGTAAATAAATAAATAAGCTGACATCTGCACAACCCCACAAAGCAAACCCACCCTGGGCAGGTGCCATTGCATAAAACTGCAAGTAAGGGTGCAATCCTATGCATGTTTAGACAGAAAAAAGGTCCTACAACTCCCAGCATTCCCCAGCCAGCCATAGCTGTCTGGGGCATGCTGGGAATTGTAGGACATTTTCCTGTCTAAACATGTATAGGATTGCCCCCTAAAGGAAATAAAACAAAGCCTGTGATACACAGCACTTCAAGAACATAGTCAATATTGCACTAAATGCAAGTCAGCGTATGTTCAGGTGGCTTCACTGAATGTTGCACTTGCCGGTTAGGGTGAATTAGTAAAGCAGCAGCCATGCAGTTGTTAACCCCTTAATGGTGTGAATTAGTGTATACCTAATTCCCTGAGACAATGCTAAAAGGCACTGATGAACTGATGTTCTCTTCTACAAAAGCTCCATCGATTCATTACTTTCCAGTAATAAAAGCAGTAATGTTTACAAGCCTGAAAATGATTTTTAAAATAAAAAAACACGTTATTTTCCTTTCTGCCTTCTCTCCCAAGTGGGCATGGTTAGGCTTTGATCTTTATTCCCTGCATTACTCTCCAAGCTCCTCTTGTCCCCTAGAGGAACAATGCTTGCTTTGTTTCCATTCAGCAACCTGACGCAAAGATTAATACGCTTGAGTGGCCGTTCCACTATATTCCATTGTGCTCCTTCCCTGCAAGGGGAGATGCTGTTGGGGCAGACAGAGAAGGCCAACAGGACTGGCCTTCAGCTGCCATGCAGGACACTGTAGCACTTTTGCTTTGGTCATTTAACAGTACACACACAGATCAATCTGCTGATATGGAAGATCTCAAACCAACCATTTCTTACTCTGAACAGTTTCACCATTGCAGCGAAGTGTGCAAGGATGACATTCCAGAGCTTGCTTTCTTTTAAAGTGTTTGTTTCACAGAGCTGGAACAGAAGCACCATATGATGTAGCTGTTGCCAACCATACCAACTGTAGGGAGGGGGTATTTTAAATATTCTAATATTTAATACATCCCTGTATAGCATCTCAGAAGGAAAGTTCTAGGCTAGATTATCCCTGAAAATGCTAGTTTTGTATGCATATGGAGTGTTTTCATGTGATTTGTGCAAATAAGTGGTCTGAAATAACACAGTTGAGAAACAAATATGTTATGTGGAACTCCCAGTCATTTATTATGGCTCTAAAATCCTTTGATCAATATTTCTTCATATTTCAGTGGCAAAACAAGGGCAGTACATCACCTGTCCCAGCCACATTCTCTATTATTAATATAGCGCCACCAATGTGTGTGGTGCTTTATGAATACAGATCCCTGGGCCAAGGAGATTTCTATCCCAAGTTTGACATGGGTGGTAGAGGAAAACGACAGCAGAAGTAAAAATATATATTAATTTCAGTTTCACATAATTTGGCTTCGTTACAGTGGGGTATGGGGAACCAGGGGTTAGGCCAAAGACTTCACAGAAAAGATGAATACAAAGAAAGACAACTGCCCAGTTGCACAGCTATACAAGTTGGCTATAATAAATTAGTTACAGGTTGACAGCACTGCACCACAGTACCAATTACATTACCTTCCTTTTGATCACAAGTGCCACTTTCCAATATGAAACAAGGAGCAAACTGAGCAGCAGCTACATAGTTCACACTTTTTGCCAAATGTTGGGTTCTGTCTCTGAACTAGAGCTGAGTATTTATTAAATTTCTTAATCACCCATCTGGCCGGTCACCTAGTAGAAGCACAGTTGGCTCTACTCTGAGCAGCATCAGTATTAAGCAATACAACCAGAGTGGAAGGAAGGCATTCAAGGCAGTCTCATGCCCTCCAGATGTCTTGGACTACAACTCAACATTCCTGACAGTTGGCCTTGTTGACTTGGGCTGATGAGAGTTGGAGTCCAAAACATCTGAAGACCACCAGGTTGGGGAAGGCCGATTTAAAGTGCTGTAGCCATTTATTTCAGCCTATTTCCCCCCACCAGATATTTGGTGAGCATACTAGGAACATTTAGAACTTTTCTGAAGTAGGGTTGCCAAATTTGTGTGATTCGAACAAATGCATAATGAGTGGGAGTTCAGCAGCTGAAGCTTTTCCCCAACAGGGCATCAGCAGGCAAAGCCCTAAGTGATAGAATTCTGCTTGTCATGCAGCTGTTAAAACCCTAACCCTAACCCTACTCCAGGAGGAAAAAGGGGAACTAGAACCCCCATGTGAAGGAAAGGGTCAAGCTGCCAGGACCGGCCCCAACCTCCCTGTGAGGTAGGACTGCTCAGGACCTCATCCTAGCTCTCCTTCCAAAAATCGGACTGGCCAAACCCAGCCTTCCAGTCGCCTCAAATATCCAGTAGCCACCCTCCTAAGACAAGGGGCACTGAAATTAGCACTGAGGTTATGCAGAGAGATCACACCAACTAAAGGCTGGATAAAGGTTTAAGATAAAAAATAAAGGGGTAGAGGGAAAAGGAAGAATGGAAGTAGGAAGTTACACAAAAGGGTACAAGCCAAATTACTTAACTATATTCAGAGAGCTTCATGAATGCACACCCAAGCAAAATAATAAATCTACCTGGCCTATCCTTACATACCGAAGTATGGATCTCCCTGGACAGCAAGCAGCTGCCTGCAGGTCCAGGACCACCAGGATGAAGGGAGACACCATGCCTCTACCTCAGGATTCTTTTAAAGCCCAGCCCTGGCAACCCAGGGCAGATTTTCCTCCAGCCAATCACTGGCTCAGCCCCTGCGTGGGCCACCCTTGCCTCCGAAGAGGCTGAAACTCCCCACCAAATCCAGCTGTTGTCATTCCCCAATTAGCAGGGACTGCACCTGGCCTTGAGTGAAGGGCCAAGGAGCCTCTGGATGACAATTCCAGGTGGTTACATCCAGCATGACAGCCTAACCTAACCTTATGGTGGAAAACAGGTCATCATTCTTGACACCCCTATTCTAATTTTAAGTTATTGATGTAGCCTAGGGACAGTATTCTAAAGATCCATCATCAGTGAGGGTCTTTCAAGGACTTTCACAGGAAATTTAGTCTCAAGTCTCAATGTTTTGTTCCCATGCATTATTTACCATCCCCAATTAGAAAAAGAGGCAGCCATGAAATAAATGCTTTTTAGTCCTTCAATAATTTAAACAGCCTGCTCATCTTTTGCCTACTTTCCCAAAGATACTGCCAGCATTAAAGAACGTTCTGTTTCTATGGTTGCAAAGACCTGCTCCTAGCTAGAAGAGATTATAATCAATAAAACATGCCAGATGTCATTTGGAGTAAGGCACTTTGGCTAACCATCAGCTCTCCTAAGAAGCCAGTTCTATCAGGGTCCTCCCTCCATCAATTGCTACATAAGAGCCCTGCTGGATCAGACCAAGGGTCCATCTGGTCCAGCATTCTGTTCACACAGTGGCCAACCAGCTGCCCATGGGAAACGCACAAGTGGGACACAACTGCAGCAGCACCCTCCCACCCATGTTTCCCAGCAACTGGTGAGCACAGACATACTGCCTCTGATATCAGGACGAGTGGCCATTGATAGCTTTATCCTCCATGAATTTGTCCAGTCCCCTTTTAAAGCTATCCAAATTGGTGGCCATCACTACAACATGTAAAAGTGAATTCCGTAGTTTAACTATTGGCACTCCCAGGGCCAATCTATCCTGCCACAGCAGCAGCAGAAGAGAGAATCAGGGCCACTGCATTAGCTGTTAAGACACCACCAATTTTCTGGTCCCTCTTCTTTTTGAACTGTTTCCACTCCAGCTGCTCATTAAACTAATTTTGTAACTAAGAAATAGTGCCTAAGACTGCTTTTTTTCCTCCTCCCTCTCAAGCCACTCGTCGTTTGTGTAGTTTTCCAGATGGGGAGCATGTAGGCAGGGATTGTCTTAATATTGACCTTTGTAAGCCAAGCTGGGAGCCTTTCTGGCTGAACAGCAGGATAAAAACTTGGTGAGCTGCCACAATCTTGCTCTCAGTGGTGGCCCTTCCCACCCCCAACTGCCACCAGAAGGGCAGCTGAGGAAAAATCTTGTCCTGAGGGGATGAGAGAAGGAACAGATTAAGCTGGAACTCAAACGAAGAGAAACTGCATAAAAGAAAGAAAAGAGAAACAGGCCAGGAAGAACATGCCAGCCCAGGGCGATAAAGGATGCCGTGCAAACCTTAGTACAACTGGTTCCAGAATAGGTATATTCCAATCCATCACCATCATGCTTTTTTCCTCCTCCCTCAAAATCCCTTTCCTCACAGCTTGTGCCTTTTTAGAGCATAAGGCTGAGGGCAGGGATTAACTATTGGTTCTTGTAAGCTGCTAGGGGACCCTTTTGACTGAAGAGCAGGATAAAAATGCTTTGAACAAATAAATAAATAAAAATGCTTCAAATAAAACAAGTACAATGAGGGTCTCTGGGATAATTCTGGTGGGCTATGATTAAGATGGCGTTAAGCAGCTGGAAGAATTGCAATTATAACCAGTTTCATGTCTTGATCTGCACAGATGCTGTCCCATCTGAGTGACTGCACAAAGGCCACAAAAAAGCAAAATTTTGAAAAAGAAATGCAGCATGCTAAAGCATATGCTGCAGGCTGAAGCTTCATTATTATTATTATCATCTATTATTATATTATTATTAATATTATAATTATTATTATTATCTATTAACATAATATCTTGTTTCTGTTACTGATATGTGAACCGAGACACTACTATCAGAACTGAAAATATTGCCACAGTTTAAGAATTACTGAGAAAATGGATATGAAAGACTGTAAATGGTTGCAGTTGCTACATAAATGTGATATTAATAAGCAGTATCAATAAAGTCACTTGCTGAAGTTTTAAATAAGTAATCCAATAGACGGTGTTACTGTCATTGCCCCAGTGGCTCTAATCTGGGGCTGCATTTGGTTGTGGCAGCTTGGAAAACTTGGAGCACTGTTGCTCTCAATTTAAATCTTGACTCAAATGCCTTTCTTTCACTTTTGATTTATTTAAGTTAAGCTTGGCAACTGTTGCCACTATGTCCCTTCTCTTGCTTCTTGCTTCTTGCTTCAAACTGTCCTCAGCCATCAGCAGCTGGAGTTTTCAAAAGAGAAAAAAGTTACTGAACCATCTTCCCAATACATTTTCTATTGCCAACTACCTTCGTGTTCTGTGACAACTTTTAAAAAGTCTTTCAAGTAGATATGGGTGAAGTCTGAAGGAAAGCCGGTCAGGTTTCTGCTTAAATAGTTGGCAAACCCACTTTTCCTGCCCACAACAAAACGGAATAACATAATTATTCCTACTCAGCAGTGAGGTCTATTACAATCCTGTAGACACAGAAATCTTACCCCAGGCCCTTCCCTTGTAGACCGTAGGAACGCTGTAGACATCATATACCTCGACTTCAGCAAAGCTTTCGACGAAGTGCCCCATGATATCCTGATGAGCAAACTAGCTCAAAGTGGGCTAGATGAAACAACAATCCGGTGGATCCACAGTTGGCTACAGAATCGGACTCAAAGAGTGCTTAACAATGGGATCTTCTCAAACTGGGGAGAGGTAACGAGTGGGGTACCGCAGGGTTCAGTCCTGGGCCCAGTGCTCTTCAACATTTATATTAATGACTTAGAGGAGGAGGTGCAGGGAATGCTGATCAAATTGGCAGATGACACAAAATTGGGCGGGATAGCTAATACTTTGGAAGACAGAAACAAAATTCAAAGTGATCTGGATAGTCTGGAGCACTGGGCAGAAAACAACAGAATGACATTTAATAGGGATAAATGCCAAGTTCTGCACCTAGGAAAAAGAAACCAAATGCACAGTTACAAGATGGGGGATACGTGGCTCAACCACACTACAAGCGAGAAGGATCTTGGAATTGTTGTCGATCACAAGCTGAATATGAGCCAACAATGTGATGTGGCTGCAAAAAAGGCCAATGCTATTTGGGGCTGCATTAATAGAAGCATAGCTTCCAAATCCCGGGAAGTACTAGTTCCCCTCTACTCAGCACTGGTAAGGCCTCATCTGGAGTACTGTGTCCAGTTTTGGGCACCACACTTTAAGAAGGATACAGACAAACTGGAGAGGGTTCAGAGGAGGGCAACAAAGATGATTAGGGGACTGGAAACAAAGCCCTATGAAGAGAGACTGAAAGAACTGGGCATGTTTAGCCTTGAGAAGAGAAGACTGAGGGTTGAGATGATAGCACTCTTAAAGTACTTGAAAGGTTGTCACAGAGAGGAAGGCCAGGATCTCTTCTTGATCATCCCAGAGTGCAGGACACGGAATAATGGGCTCAAGTTACAGGAAGCCAGATTCCGGTTGAACATCAGGAAAAACTTCCTGACTGTAAGAGCAATACGACAATGGAACCAATTACCTGGGGAGGTGGTGGGCTCTCCCACACTGGAGGCCTTCAAGACGAGGCTGGACAGCCATTTGTCAGGGATGCTCTGACTTGGATTCCTGCATTGAGCAGGGGGTTGGACTCGATGGCCTTGTAGGCCCCTTCCAACCCTACTATTCTATGATTCTATAATTCTATGATACCTTCACCTGTTAACTGTGCATCCAATGTCCTATTCACTACTGCAAGAGGTCACCTCCCACCCTACTTTCTAAGGAGCAAGAACTGCAGAAATATCCTTGTAATGTGTAATAGCCTGCTCCAAGGATATCCCTTAACAAAATGTCCCTGAAGCCTCACCTATCCTATTTGCATATTATAAAAGCATGTCTTCAGGCCAATTTCTCTTCATATTTTTTCTAGAAATGAAGATAATTTTTTTTAAAAAACCTTTAAACTGACATTAATGCTGTAATTCCCCATATTCTGCAGTTTCAATCAGTGGCTTAGCCTTAGAAAAATATTTCTTGTTTAGTTATTGCACCCTCTAGTGGCCAATATTTTTAGCCTAATTTGCTTCTGCTAACCAAGTCAAGTCTATCAATCTTATCAATAGGATTAAAGTCCTCAACAGATACCTCCCTTTAGAAATGAGGTCTATTTACATTTAAATTGATAAATTGTAAGTATGATAGGATAAGTGCAACTTAGTATTAGTATACGGACTGAGTAGCAAACATCAACATTTCAACTTTCAGGGGGACAACTTTCTCTTGTTAAAGAAACTGGCTTTCCCAAGTTCCGACTTTGAACAAAAGTGTTAGCAAAGTGTATCAAAACTTTTTGTACTCTAGAGTAGGGATGGCGGAGAATTTCTCCATGAATCTCCGGGAGGCCGAATGCCAACGCATTCAGCCCCCCGAAATTGGTGGAGAAACAGTCCGCCACCCCCCTGCCACCCCCCCAGAATGGGACTTACCTCTGTCGAATGTCCCTGGCGCTGGCGGCTCCTGGTGGCAGTTTGGCAGCAGCCGGTCTTCCGACCGGCCGCCACCGCCGCCATTTCCCAGTAAAAAACAACAAACGTGATAGGCTACGTAAAGATTTACGTAGCCTATCACGGTTAGATTTTCAAAAAACACCGTGATAGGCTACGTAAATCCTTACGTAGCCTATCACGGCTGACTTTGGGGGGGGAGCGCGTACGCACATGGTGGTGCCTATGGGCGCCGCCATTTGCGTTCTTTATTTGGGCACGTGTAGTCTACGTAAACATTTATATAGACTACGGCGAAAATAAGGGCGCCGCCATTTGCATACGCGCTTCCCCCCCCCAAAGTCAGCCGTGATAGACTACGTAAGGATTTACGTAGCCTATCACGGCTGACTGCAGGGACGCAAACGGCGGCAGCTATGGCTGCCGCCATTTGCGACCCGGCAGGAGCAGAGGATTCGCGGCTGGAGGGACGGGGCGCCCCCCCCCCGGCCAGAATTTCGGCCGGAGGGACGGGGCGCCTCCCACCCCGCCAAGAATTTCGGGGGGAGGAACGGAGCGCCTCCCCGCCACTGCAAAGCAAGCTGCAGGACCAGGTAAGGGACTTTCGTCCATCCCTACTCTAGAGCACTCTCCTACATCTGAACCTAGTTCCCTTCAAGCTTTTCTAAAGTTATCTAGGTTGACTCAGATAATTGCTGATTTTATTATCATTAAATAAATCAAATAAATTAAGTTAATGAAATTGTTAAATTAAAATTGTAGATCTTCTAAATGCTGGGAATGTAGTACTGCATTCCCAAACTTGGCTAAGGACTGGCTCACACATGACCTGGACATATGCTCTACACATGGAAGGGTTCAGGACTGTTTTAGGCTCACATCCCTGCACACACAGTGTACAGAACACTCCTGCTCCCTAGTGTCTCGAATGTACACAGTGGGATAGTGTATGAACTGGCCCTTAAGAGGCACATTGACTCATCTTTATCAAAATGTTGCTCGTACCAAGTACAGCAACTTAGTAAAATACATGTAGATACAATGCTACAAAATGGATACTACATTAAAAGGTTATATAGGTCTCAAGGAAGTTCATTAAAATTGAAAGGTTTTCTTTATTTAAAACACAAAAAACATTTATAGCATGCAGGTAGTTAACTATATGGCATCTTCTCCAAACCATTTATTCTTCAATGCATCCTCATGTATTGAGAATAAACCATTGTGTTCACAGGCAAAGTTTTGTCCTTTTATGACTAAATTAGAGGTAAAGTATTTTATCAGTAATATTATGCAAATAATTTAGTTGATCTCCATAAATGAATAGTGTTTTTCTATGTCACTCAATTCCTACCCTAAGCCATTTTTTAAAAATGACCTGGAGGAATAAAAGATTCAAGCACCACAAATCCAAACAGCAACGCATTTAGAATTCTATTCAGATTGGAGATTTTAAATTTACAAAACCAGCAGTGGTCCTGTCCATGTAACCTACCATAGGTGATCTAAAGAACTAAAATAGGAGTTCTTTTGAAAGTCTAAGTTGCAGTTCTTCGTAAACTTAATAGGTTAAAATAAAAACTTAGGTATAAAAAGGATGTACATTTGAGCTACATGCTAGTTACAGTTTATTTAACTGCTTAATTACACAGCCATGTCAGCACCAAAACCTGTGATACATTACTTACAGGAATGAAACTACCATAAACAGTCATGAGAAAATATCCTGCTTCATTTGAGTATATTGCCAGGAAACCAGAGTTCAACTGTGTAAACTGAATCGGGACTGAAACTGTATGGTTAATGTTGAGAAATTGACATAGGCCATTATAACCGAAAACACAAGTATTTCTTAAATATTCTTTTATCTTTGTATGATTCCCCTCTTATGTTCCAGAATTCTTTCATCTTAAGTTTGGAGTGTTTAATTCAAGCACAAAAAGAACAAGTCTATGTTATGACAATTCCAAACTAGCAAGGGTTTGGCTGATAAAAAAAAATCCAGCCTCTAAAAACTATCATAAAAAAGACAGAAATCAGAAGTTAAGGAATAGAAAAAAAAATCTTTTTCTATTACTAAGCTCCATCATAATACAAATACTTCCATTTGTAAAAAAGTTTGTCAAAGATCTACAGAAAACCTCCCCCCAACCCCACTGCCTGTGAATGTACTGTAATAAGATATAAAACTGTTATTAATTTAGTCTGAAAAAGCAGTTATTCAGAATCTCTCCAGTGTCACAAAGTTTCTTCCTTTGCCTCCTACCAATCTCGTGACTGTAATGAGAAAGCCATCTAAGACCTTTGTAATATATCAAGCAGGAACTCCCTGTCAAAGGCATTATTTGAACTTCATGGCATGTAGTTTCAAGTGCTCTTTTGTAGGGCAAAACTCCCAACTTTTAAAACTAGGGCTTAGGACATTGCTTGGGAAAAAATGAAAGGCAGTTAAGATGTCTGACAAGGTATCTGGAGTAACACACATTTACAGAACTCTAGATTTACAAATAAGTTACAGTACAGTTTCAGTGTATCACAATTTCCATACCCATTTGACATTGCTGGCCATTTTAAACACTTACTTTGCCTCCTTTATTCATTCACCTTGTTCCATTTATTCAATTAATTCACATTCTCTTAAGCGTTAAGTTGAATTGGTAGTCTGAATAAAGTTTAATGCAAGAGGAGTTCTACAGGGTCCCGATTTCTAACTATAGCAGCTCTGGTGACCACTAACTGGCTCATCAAGATGAAGCAGAATGTTTTCACCTCATCACGCCATTCTGTGTATAATCAGGAACAGGACAGATGAAAGTCATTGCCAAGCCTTTCCATGTAAACTTACATTTACTACTTGCTATACAGTATTAATTCATTAAACTGATAACTGTTGGATTAAATCAAATGTTTAGTTCCATGTTTGAGACTTCAGTGCCTAAAGGCAGTCATAAGCACACCTCAGTAATTGCATACTGTACAAATAATTTTAGTCTTATACTCTATACAGCCATTCAGGCAAACTTAATGTACAGTGCTGCTCTAATTCAAGAGTGGGTCAAGTAGTGTTATTAAAAGTGGTAAAATTAAAACTTACTTCAACATTGTTCCACATTCCCTAAGACCATTAAATATACATAAATTAAGCTAGGAAACTTTAACTAAGATGTTGCTTAACATACATTCAACTTGGCACAGTGCAGACTAAATTTAAGACGTGAAAGACAGATCATGTAATGAGGGCTACATTTTAAGTTACACGTCAATTATCCAAGAAGAACAAGTTTTTTCCTAGTTTTGTAGGGAATCAATTAGCCAAATTAGCCAGAACAAGGAGAGCTGTACAGACCAGTATAAGTTTATACAATTTTCAAAAATAATCCTACAGTCCCGAGGAAGAGACAAAGATCACTGTCACGGAATGACTCTCATTGCGCGATATCCAATCCCCTTCATGCTGCATGTACTTTTCAGCATCTAGAAATAGTGAGAGAAACTTATGCATAGACAGAAAAAATGTAACATTTTTATTATAATCCAATACAAATTTTAACTTTTACGCAATTATTCATAGCCATTTATATTTATTCATAACTATTTACAGTCTAATTTTTCCATATTATTTCAGTGAACATACCAGAGCTAATTAGTATCAAAGCTAATAGACAATGATGGTGTCACTGTTGTACACTAAACACTGACTTGTTTAACAGAATCACTTCAGTCAGGCTTCAGGCCTGGGCATGGGACAGAAACGGCCTTGGTCGCCTTGGTGGATGATATGAGGAGGGCTCTGGATAGGGGCGAATGCTCCTTCCTTGTTCTCCTCGACCTCTCAGCAGCTTTTGATACCGTTGACCACGGTATCCTCCTGGACCGCCTGGAGGGGTTGGGCATTGGAGACACCGTATTGAGGTGGTTCCAGTCCTTCCTCTCTGGCAGGTACCAGAGGGTAGCACTGGGAGAGGAGGTTTCAGACCCGTGGCCACTTACTTGTGGGGTGCCACAGGGTTCCATCCTCTCCCCAATGCTATTTAACATCTATGTGAAGCCACTGGGGGCTATCATCAGGAGGTTTGGGGTGCGGTGTCATCAATATGCGGATGACACGTGGCTCTACCTCTCGTTCAAATCTTCACCAAGGTTGGCCGTAGAATCCCTGTCCAAATGTCTGGAGATGGTGAGTGGATGGATGAGGAGGAATAAGCTGAAGCTGAACCCTGACAAGACCGAGGTACTTTTGGTGGGAGACAAGAGGAGGTTGGGGGATGCTGACCTGGTGTTGAATGGGGGTACGGCTACTCTTGAAAGACCAGGTCCGCAGCCCAGGGGTCATTTTAGACTCACAGCTGTCCATGGAGGCTCAGGTGTCAGGTGTGAGCCGGACAGTGCTGTACCAACTCCATCTGATATGGCAGCTGCGCCCCTACCTTCTCGACCATCTGCTCCCATCAGTAGTACATGCCCTGGTATCCTCTCATTTAGACTACTGTAATGCGCTCTACATGGGGTTACCCTTGAAGACAGTTCAGAAGCTGCAGCTGGTACAGAATGCGGCAGCTCACCTGATTACAGGCAGCCGCCGGCGAGATCACATCACTCCAGTGCTGAAGGAGTTGCACTGGTTACCAGTTGTTTTCCGGGCCAAATTCAAGGTGTTGGTTTTGACCTTTAAAACCCTATACGGTTCCGGCCCAGCCTATCTTAAGGAGCGCCTCCAGCAACACCAGACAGATCGCTCAACAAGTTCAACCTCGGATGGCCTTCTCTCTGTCCCATCAGCCAGGACAGCTAGGCTGGTGAGGACGAGGGACAGGGCCTTCTCTGTGGTGGCTCCCACTCTGTGGAACTCCCTCCCTAGGGAACTCCGCCATGCCCCCTCTTTAATGAGCTTCCGCCACGGATTAAAAACATGGTTGTTCAGGCAGGCATTTGGGTGGGTTAGGGTATTTTTTATGATGTTTTTAATGTAGAATTTTATTGTTTTAACTGTTTTGTTGTTGTACATCGCCCAGAGTAGCTGGGTGACCAGCCAGATGGGCGATTAACAAATTTAATAAGTAAATAAAATAACATCATTTTTAAATTAAGTTATACACACAAATTTGTATACACACACACACAAACACAGAGATATGTATAAATCACACATTTCTATAAAAGCATTCCATTAAAACCCTTAAACTTATGTTCAATGTTTCTTATAACTAGTCCAAAGACCAAATTTAATCTTAGATTGGTGACAGTATTGACACTGTGCTGATAAGCTATGGCCAGCACACAGAAATGACCAACACATGAAACAAATTCTGAACTTTTGGGGACAGTTCAAGAACCTGTTTAGTTCTGAATGAATTAAGATTTTACTCAGCCCATTTATTCAAATGAAGATGCTGCTAATCCTCACAAATACTCGTGTGTATCTGGACTTTTATTTAATATTTGAATAAAGATTCATATTCTGTATTTTCTAATGAAATACCATAATCAAAGGACAGGAAGTTAAACAGAATAAATAAGTAAAAAGCCAACCTTGATAATATAAATTTATGCTTTCTCTTGCCGTGTTCCACCTCCACGTAGGGCAACTGGCTGGCTGTTTTGAGTAAAAGCGCCTCCCCCACGAATTGCACTTGGATGAGTTGGAGAAGCTGCTGGATGTTGACCAGGACGAATAGGTTTAGCTGCATGAAATAAACACAGTTGTTAAAAGTAAATCAAAGCCACTCAACGTATTAGGATTGCCTGAGTATGCTTAAAATCACACTTAATATGGGAGCAAGAAAATACCATTAAGATCTAGGAAAGGATTGTGGTAACATTTCTATTCAAGAAGGCCTTCTCTGATTAGCTTTTACAAACCTTTTGGCTATTCTGTTTTATTACTTTGTTGCAGGAAAAACAACTAACGTGGCTATTCTGGAAGACATAAAACAATAAAAAGGAACAAAACAGCACAGCTAAAAAGTTTGCAAAAGTGACTAGTCATAGTTTTGTGGTACCTTAAAAGGCTAATTACTTTATTATGGCATAGGTTTTGTGGATGGCAGTTACTTCGCAGGACTCTAGCCCACAAAATCTTATCCCATAATGACTGTTAGGCTTTAAAGTGGCACAGTACTATTAATTTGTATTGTTAATGGTATGTTTATTGTTTTATCTCATTGTAAGTTGCCTTGTAAAGAAGTTTTCTAAAAAGTGGGATAAATTTATTTTAAAAAATTGCTTCAATAATCAAAGCCAAACAACTATGAAATTCAGGAGCCTTCTAGCCCTGAGCCATATTTTTTAAAATACCACAAAATCACAAATACAAAATCAAAGAAACCCAAACTCTCTGCCAAGATACCCACTTCATAATTCCATGAAAATTCAAGTTACACATTTTATATTGTATGTATTCTCATAACGTCCTCAGAACCTGTTCCCACTGGACTGTCCCCCCACCCCCTTGAACAGAGGCACTGAACATTGACTGTTCTGTGGGAAGTATCCTAATGTCTTACGTTTTGCTATTGTTTCATCGTGATTTTATTAACGACTTTGATTTTATTTCCAAACTACTTTGGAACGATTTGTATTCTGAAAGATGGGATATTGATATGTAAAATAAAAATAAATAGTGTTGGAGGCCAAGTTATTCCTCTGGCAAATGGAAGGGCTCCTTCTGTTCAAAGAGAGAACTGGGATCTGGTGGAGCCTCCCTGTCAGAGGAAGGGGGTGGAGTGGCAATTTCTACAGCCCTCAGTACCAACTCATGCTGTTCTGGAAGATCCCTCAACCTTCCAGAACAGATTGTTAGGGGCATAGGAGACTGCATGGGGAAGGGGGAATCTGAAAAAATCACCTCCCTCTCCTCCCCCCCACCTGCAGTGATCACCAAGTTTACAGAGTCCATAAATATCATCATCACTATCATCACCATTCCTTGCATATTAAGTCTTATGAAATGTTTCACTGTCCCACATGTGTGCGCTGCTAAAGTATCTAAATCCATAAACTGCACTATTTCAGTAACTGATGCCCTAATGAAGGCAGCAATCAGGCACTCTCCAGTGTGCCTAGATACAGATAACAGCTCCATCTAAAAGCTCTGCTTCCTCCAGCAACCAGCTGCCATCACTGAGACCACAAGAGAAAGCAGCAGCTCTTCCACTCTGCTTAGATTAAACTCTGTGACCTGCTGAAATTACCACCTGCTGAACTTTGTAACTATGAATTTAGTACTCAAGTTTGTTTTTTCCTCTTCCCTCCCAACCCCTTTTTCTTGTATGTTGTGTCTTTTATACTGTAAGCCTGCAGTAGGGACAGTCTTATTTCTGATCTTTGTAAACCTCTCTGGGAGGCTTTTCAGCTAATAAGCAGGATAAAAATGCTTTAAATATATAAAGTACAGCACTTACTGCTGTAGCCAACACCAACTATTTTCACTGGTTCCCCCCCCGCCCCCACCCTCCGCCCCCAAAAGACCCAACAGGTGCTGTAATGGACTTACACACCAATAGAATTTATGGATCTGCTTGTGATCTCCCACCATTTTAAAAGCCAGGCCAATCACCGAGTGATCAAGAACTAGGCAACAATAATCAAATGCATGCCACATTTGTAGTGACTAATGTTCCATTTTTGCTACTAACCAATCTGTGCAGAATGTGCCTTTCTGATCATATTCTTTGACCTCACAGCTTCCTTAATACGATCTACTTCTTGCTGGTATCGCTTGCGATCACGAGATGCATTCTCTTTGGCTTCCTTTAGTGCTGATTCCAAAGCTTTAACTCTCTCAGCTGTAGCTCTAAGCCGTTTCTCCAGTTTTGGAAGTTCACAGCGAAGATCTGCATTATCACGTACCAGCTGGGAAAATACACACACACACACACACACACACACACACACATATGAGTTTCCTGTCACAAGGAAATCTTACTCCTGTCCTATGTCTCTTCACTATAACCTTGCATAATAAAAATATTCATATTTTATAACATAAATATGGCATACAGTAAAAAAAAAAAACCCAGCTATTCCCATCACATAAAACTTAATACTGTCTGTTCATATTCTTAGAATCATAGAATAGTAGAGTTGGAAGGGGCCTACGAGACCACTGAGTACAACCCCCCGCTCAATGCAGGAATCTAAGTCAAAGCATCCCTGACAGATGGCTGTCCAGCTTCCTCTTTAATGCCTCCAGTGTGGGAGAACCCACCACCTCCCTAGGTAATTGGTTCCACTGTCGTATTGCTCTAACAGTTAGAAAGTTTTCCTGATGTTCAGCCGGAATCTGGCTTCCTGTAACTTGAGCCCATTATACCGTGTCCTGCACTCTGGGATGATCAAGAAGAGATCCTGGCCTTCCTCTCTGTGACAGCCTTTCAAGTACTTGAAGAGCGCTATCATATCTCCCCTCAGTCTTCTTTTCTCAAGGCTAAACATACCCAGTTCTTTCAGTCTCTCTTCATAGGGCTTTGTTTCCAGCCCCCTGATCATCTTCACTGTCCTCATCTGAACCCTCTCCAGTTTATCTGCATCCTTCTTAAAGTGTGGCGTCCAGAACTGGACACAGTACTCCAGATGAGGCCTAACCAGTGCTGAGTAGAGGGGAGTACTTCCCGTGATTTGGAAGCTATACTTCTATTAATGCAGCCCATATTGAGAATGCTCACCTCTAACCATAGCCACAGTCAATGCATATGAAGCAACCACCAGCGTAATGTTTCTGACTTTGCCATTCAGTAGTGCAAAGTATTTTGAGGAAGATGCATATTTTAATCTATACTATGGAAGGTAACTACCACCACCAAATACTCCCCCACCCCCCACCTTCCAGAACCTGAAAAGTAAGTTATGGAAACTGAACAGCATTTTCCACTAACACAAATTCAAGGCTAAGTTGAATGGCCTTCTAAAATTTCAGTGGCCACTGAAGTAAACCTTCCACAAAAAGGTTAAGAATATAGGAAGAGCCCTGCTGGATCAGACCAAGGGTCTATCTAGTCCAGCATTCTGTTCACACAGTGGCCAACCAGCTGTTGACCGGGAACCCACAAGCAGGGCATGAGCGCAACAGCACCCTCCCACCCATGTTCCCCAGAAACTGGTGAACATAGGCTCACTGCCTCTGGTACTGGAGTTAGTGCATAGCCATCATGACTATAAGCCACTGATAGCCTTCTCCTCCAGGAATTTGTTCAATCCCTTTTAAAGCCATCCAAATTGGTGATCATCACTACATCCTGTGGTAGTGAATTCCATAGTTCAACTATGCGCTGTGTGAAGAAGTACTTCCTTTTATCTGTCCTTAATCTCCCACCAATCAGCTTCTTGGGATTACCTTGGGTTCTAGTATTTTGAGAGAGGGAGATGCACCAGCCCCTTGATAATTTTAGTTGCATTTTTCCCAGCTCTACAATAGCTTTTTTTAGGTGTGGTGACCAGAACTATACATAGCATTCCAAGTGTGGTCACACCATAGACTTATACAGAGGCAATATGATATTGGCAGTTTTATTCCTAATTCCTGTTCTAATTATGCCTAACATGGAGTTTGCCTTTTTTACAGCGGCCGCACACTGGGTTGACATCTTCATTGAGCTGTCGACCACAACCCCAAGAACTCTTTCCTGGTCAGTTACCACTAGGCTCAGATCCCATCAGGCTATACCTGAAGTTGGATTGTTTGCCCCAACGTGCATCACTTTACACTTGCTCACACTGAACCGCATTTTCCATTTAAATGCCCATTCTCCCTGTTTGGAGAGATCCTTTTGGAGCTCTTCACAATCCCTTCTTGCTTTAACCACCCAAAATAATTTGGTGTCATCTGCAAACTTAGCCACTTCACTGCTCACTCCTAATCCCAGATCATTTATGAACAGGTTGAAAGGCATTCGTCCTAATTCCGATCCCTGAGGGACCCCGCTATTTACTTCCCTCCACTGGGAGAAATTAACATTTATTCCTACTCTCCGCTTTCTGTTCTTTAACCAGTTACAGATCCATAACAGCTTAATACAAGTTAGCCATATCAGGATCATCCTTGAGTTTTAAACCACACACACATGGATGCATGCACACATGCACAAGTGGAATCTAACTGCAGCAACATTTGCTTGGAATTCACTATCCTGGATTTCTGTTCTGAATGTATGAGTAGCTGTAGTAGGATGTCGGCAAATTGTATCAAATAAAGCAAGACCATTAGAGTAGTTAATCCTGGGCAAAAAATGGATTTTTATCCATTAATACATTAACTCAAAAATGACTAATAGTTTCTTATGGCAATTCAAGGAGACAAACTCATAAGCTTTAGGGTCTACAAAACAAATAAGCTTTTATAAAGCTATGGTCAATAAGCTTTTACAGTCGTGGAAGCAGAAGAGATGCAAGAATATTACAGTTTACCTGTTTGTGGACTTTTGTGAGCTGTTCAAGATTATTCTCGAGGAAAGAAATCTTCTGCTTTTGAGCAGCACTGCCACCAGTGTCATCTGAGTCAATTTCTGCACTCTGTGGCGATAAGATACACAATCTAAGTTTAGATTCCTATGGTATGAAAACCACATACCAATGACTTTGAAATAAAGAACTGAGTTTCATATTACCTTCTTAACTCTGGTAGCCAAATCTTGAACAAACAGTTTTCTAAGATTATGCAAGGTCTGAAGTTCTTTGGCCTAATAACATAAAAGACAACTGTAGCACTCTTAACTGAGAAATTCAATAATTTGAAATATACTTTCTGAATCTATAACTTACCACGGTTTCTTCCAAACCTTTCAAGTCTTGTCTTGCTTGTTCTCTCCTATCTTGCATAACACTGAAGTTAACAAAAAAAAAATTAAAAGTTTAACCAACCACTTTTCTTCCTTCTCTCACCAAAGTAATAAAATAAAGTAGCTTAGAAAAATGCAAAACCTAAAAAGCTGGACTATGAGGCATTGAACCAGACACACAAATCAGGCACAGCTGTTTGCATGTTTAATAGCTATGCAATTAAACTTGATGGAACAAAATAGTCCTTGCACAAATTCTGAAGCCCAAAGTGTTGGGTTGAAGCAAGCCTCATGGGAGGGAATTCCACAATACTTTGGAACCGAAAGAGAATTACTGTAAACCCAAGGAATTTAACATACAATGTTAGAATGCACAAATGGGACAGGAAATAAACATCACAACAGAATGCTTAGAAATTTCTTGAGAAGTAATTAGTCAGACACAGAAGAGTACATTTGAAAAGGCCAACTACTCTGCCAGCACAGGGGAGAAAAGCCAGGTGACCTGTTGCTATCACTCATCACCAACTACTCTCCTCCATCTCACAGCAGCCAAAGACCTGATGCACCAGCCATTTAAAAATGGTGTTGCGGAGCAGGGAGCAAGGGATGGCTCATATCTTTACAGCATGTTGTATTGGCCCCAGGAGCGTAACCAAGTCACCTGTAGTGTTAAAGGGGCCTAGAGATCCATAATGCCTTGCTTAAGTTCATTATTAGTGCAATTCCCTTGCTAGTAAGCCCTCTGAGGATGTGAAGATGAGTCAAAGTCTGATACATTCCACACTAATCAGCTAGAAGGCCTTATCAAGATGTGCCTGAGAAACAAAGTTTGTTTATGTTGAGCTGCAAGTGGCTGTGCTGAGAACTAAGCCCTGCTAGTCTATGCTGGGAATGAACGCTAGGAGGCGCTTGCTGCTGTCATGTTGCCTCATTGCTAACATGTATGGTATAAAACCCATTGTACTGCATGGCTCAGGGTTCAGAGAAGCTGTCTGATCCAACCACTGGGTACGCCTGTGTGCTTTAAGTTACTCAATAACGTACTCCTTGTAAGTAAACCTATGGATCTGATTTATCACTATCTTGGCACCTCTAAATTAAGAGGTCAACACCCATGGCCGGGGCAATACAAATGTGAACAAAGAATAATGCGTAGAATTGTAGATGCTAGGCAAAGCTTTGTAAGAGAATGAGCTTGCACAAGAATGCAGAACTATTATTTTGGGTAGGTGGAAGGGGAGATTGAGAGACCACTGAATGTTAACAGGTGAAAAGGACCTTCTTGGTCACTTTATATAAACAATGTATTAGTAGAGAGTAAATATTAGATGTCCCTCCTTTGTTTCCTCCAGCCATTTATATTCATTACTTGAGATGTTGAAGTAATTCAGAATAGCGTTGCAAATTTATTTATACACGATAGCGTAAGCTATAAAATGAAATTTAAGATTGTAAATAATGTTAGAATCCATACCATAGGCTGTCAGGCAACTTGGTGCAAGACTTTTTAAGGCAGACATGCCATTATTCCAGTTTTCTGGAATACATTTTAAACAAAACCTATAAACATTTTGAACTACTGCCTTAAAATCTGTAATGTACATTGTACCACCTTTCTCCAAAGTATGTTCCAAACCTCCAAGTATGTCAGTACTTTTAAGATAGCCCATTCTTTCCTGTCCAGTCTTTGAAATTGTCCAGTTTTCACACATCACTGATATGCCCAAATTATTTCCATTTTTGTTTCTACTCACGTAAGTTCGTGCAGTTTCCTGCTTTTCTCTTGATCTGTAGCTTTGAGCTTATCATGCTCAATTCTGAGTCGTTCCTGCTCAAGCATCATCTTCTGATTTTGACTGAACATAGAAAAAGAAATGATAAAGCAAGAGATTTCCACAAAGATCAACACTTCCTCATCTTGTGACATATGGCACTCATCACCAAAATATGCCTGTTGAGCTAGCTTGTGCCAGTAACCAATATAACAATCCACATATCACACAGAACCAGATAAAAAAATGCTGGCGCCAACTGTATACCTTTAGGATTGACAATCAATTTTGTTCTGAACAACTAGAATGGGCAGCCACATTTAGCAAGGTTCAAGCAAAACCCTTTTTTTAAGGCTAAGTCAATATTGGTTTGAACTGAACACTGCTATTCTACTTCTATGGTGCTGACATTAAGCTCCTATCTCATTAGGAAAGAAAAGTTGCAAAATCAGCCTTGAATCAAGGTGAATGAATACAGAAAGGATATTTCTACTGTTGTGCACTGCATCTCTGTGAACACAGACAGGGCTTTACTACCTTCTACAAAAGACTGAAGAGTTTAAGCATATAAAAGTGAATCACACATTTAAAGAGACAGTTGCAAGGCAAGCCTATGCCTACTCAAGTGTGAGCTTTACTGATTTCAATCGTGCTTAGTCCAAGGTAACTAGGTACTGGATTGCAGCCTTAAGTTTAAAAAGCTATTCTCCACCCTCCCATAAAGACATACAGAAAGGTGCAAAACTTACTCTTGTAGTTCAGTAATTAGTTTCTCCTTTGACTCAACCTCATCTCTCAGGCTGCTAATCTGCTTCTGATGAGTTTCACGGTGACTTTGAATCTGCTGCTCAACAGCTTGCTAAAGAACCAAATGCTCTGGTTATTTCACATCATTATTATAGAAATTACATTTTTGAAGAAGCTCAATTTGAATATTTAGAGCACACTAAAAATTCACTTGCCTTGACTTCATTTGCAGTTTGAACCTTGTTTAAATGCTCCTTCTCCATTTCATGAACTTTTTCTAATGAGAAAAAAGCGCTTTCAGATACTGGACACATACAAGTTCTTTGAACTCACAATCTGCTGAAAGATCATGGCATGCCATTCCAAAAATATTATGCACCTTACAAAAATAATATAAAAGCCCTACAAGATCAGGCCAGTACCCCGTCTTGAGTATCCTGTTTCAAACCGTGGCTAGCCAGATGCTCACAAGGGTGTGTGTGTATATATATATGGATGGATAGGTATTGTGAACTGCTTAGAGATCTTAGGATATTAAGCGGTATAAAAGTAGTATAAACAGAATACATAAAGTGAGCCTATCAAATACATATCAAAGCAATTTAGCAATCCTTACACCCATACTATGAAATATACTATCATACCCAGATTACAGAGACCCAAGGCAGATGATAGTATGCCAGAGGCCATGCATTCTTGGCTGTCATGACATTGAACCTGGGACTTCCCAGCTCATAATTCATGCTCTTAGCCACTACACAAAGCATAAACGTAAAGTAACTCATACTTTGTGCTCGAAGCTCAACTAGCTCATCATTAAGGGAATCCACAGACTCTTCAAGCTGTCTTTTCTTCTGTTCCACATTCTGAAGATACTCTGTAAGTGACTTGATCTTGGCTTCATGCTTCCAGGATGAAAACAGGATTGATATCACAATGTTATATATAAACAAATACAACAAAATGCGTGTCGGGGGAAGTATCTGCAGGGATACATTCTACTGTATTCATCTACAATTCATCACACACTACGTAGCTCTAGAAAGCATACTTATTCTATCTACGGTACACAAGGCAAAATCGTTTACAGTGAATTACTCCTCCAGAATAATGAAATGTTATTAGTCTCTCTCTTCCTCAACATTTAAAGTACAACTAGCTTGCTCCAACATAAAAGCTGTAAGAGTAAGTGTTCTTTAAGAGAACCTAATGATACACTATGGGGCTGACATAACAAAAACTTAACTCACAGTCACGCTTGAGAAACCTAGGCCCAGAATATGGAAATCTGTTACTTGACATCATTGACCAGCTTTTTGAAGTTCAGAAGAACTAGTGTTTTTTTTGCCAGTGATAGGAGTAGCCTGTACAGTTGTTGCCTTTGCATATTAATCATAACAGACTCTCTACAGCAGCAAACCTTTGCAGCCCCGATGGAAATCTAGACCCTGTTAAGTCAGCCAGCCATTGAGGAACATGTTCCATATAAATTTACTTTACACACATCAATAGCTATAATCCCAACCCCACTGGAAAATATCATTTTAAAGCAAAGTGAATTGTTTATGTCCAAACAACTTAATTCTAATATTTTCTGGACCAATTCAGGCAGAACAATAACTTATAGGGAAAAAGTAAGTGTGCTGCTACACTCTGTTCAATCACTCCTGCCTGGCTCATCCTGCAAGCGGGAGCAGCTAAACTAATCTGGAAGCCTCTGACTGTGGCTGGTTCACTGTTACAACCAAACTCGGATCCCTGATTTGTTCTCTTAACAACCCAAAATGATAAACCAGGATTTGTTCTTGGGGTATCTTTACGTTAAGCAACCACCGCCACCCCCCCGCATCCTTACTGGGGCTTTCTGCTTTCGGTTTCTTTGTGGGATTAGGATGGGCTCCTTTACATGGCAGACATGTGGTTTGAATTGAGGGAGCGCCTCCCTCCCTGGCATGAGTGCAAGGCAGCGGGGGGGGGGGGGGGTCTTCTTTTCGTAGCTTAACTTGTGCTGCACTGTTTCCTTGCAGCTCCCAGGAAAGCTATGACTTACTTCCAAGTAGACATAAGATTGTGTGGTATGTCTGCAGTCCTAGGCACACTTACTTGGGAGTAAGCCCCAATAAACTCAATGGGACTTACTTCTGAGTAGACATAAGATCACACTGTAGGTCTGCTACCCTTGGCACACTTACTTGGGAATAAGCCCCACTGAACTTAACGGGGTGCACTGAATCAACAGACAATGCTGATTCTGAGCTTGGTGGGGTGGCAGATCATACCTGTCTCCCTTCGCTGCAGGGGGGCATTTTACCCTCTTTTCCCTCCAATTGGTTTGTGATTGAAAAATGTGCTCAAGCATTTACTTGGCAGACACACGGTCTGAATGGAGGAAAGTCCTTCCTCGGCAAGTCCATAGCGCTATGCCAGCATTACACACTGCTATGGCGCCATTAACTTGTATTACTAGCTTATCTCTGATCTTTTTGAAAGTGGGATAATGGGGGAAATACGCAGGACATGTCCTGGAGGTGTAAAGGACCCACAAACTTCCATGAGTGAATAATCACAAGCGTGCAATAAATCACTCATGTAGAGACACCCTTGGCTTATGATTCTAGCAAGAGAGGAGAGGAGCATGCTGGTTCAGATGTAACACTAAAAAACCACAACAGAGGCTTCCTGATTTATCAAGCCACCCCTGATGACGGGAACAGTCAGGCAGGACTGACTGAGCAGGATGCACAAGCATGCTTGCTCATTCCCCACTAAGCCAAAATTCTACAGTATTTTGAAAAAAAAATTATTTTCTAAATCAACCCATTAGTTAAGTAAAATAATTTCCTTCTTTTCTGACATTTAGGCTTTGAGTGCCGTTGCTTATGTAGCCAAGATGGCACTACTCCATGCACAAGAGAAAAGTAAAAGTAGACTTGGAGGAACCCCAAAGTTTGCAGAGGTTTACAAAATATTTAGAAAAAACCCTAAGGGGGACCCCAACAGAGCTCAATACAGACTAGGCATGCTCGGTGGCAACGAATTGCTGTTGGCAGTGTGGGACAGAAAACTGGAGAGGGGAGAATGGAACGGAGTGGCTAGAATCCTGAATAGCAGCACTCCACATGGTAACATTTGATTGCAGGTCCCACTTCTATTAATAATCTTAAATTTACAGTTACTTATGTATCATAAAACAAACTGCTAACCCTGGAATCGAGAGGCAGAAATGACTTAATTGACAGAGCCAAACCACATTTACCTGTGAGATAAGAAGCTGACAGGCTGCCAGCTCTTTTTCATTTTCTTCCATTTTCTTATTGCTTTCTGTTTGCGTACTTTCTAACTGCTTGCATCGTTTTACCATAGTTTTCACTTCAGATTTCATTTTACTGATGTAAAGTCTTGCAACTGTGAATTCCTCATCTATCATGCCAGTTCCTTCTGGTTGCTGAGAGGGAAGAATTATTTAGTTCCAAACATTTGAAATGTTCGCAAATGATCTGCAACACATTCACAGTTCAAGGTATTTCCATCCTACCAGTGTGCCTACCAGATGACTTGTTTGTATGGAGACCTACTTTATATTAGGATTGCGTCAAAATGATGACCTTTCTCCCCCAAATTTGCCATCCAATTTGCACGTGACAGATTTGTGGGGGAGGTGCACTTTGATTTTTTAAAAAAATTCAGGGGAGTTTACTTTCCAATTACGGGTGGTCACCACCTGCCATTTTCTCCTCAAAAAGGCCCCTCCAAAAGATGCTATTATCACATTATTTCACAGGTATTTTTTGTGGTGGGTGGAAAAATAGCCTCCCAGAAATGTTTTGCTGCTTCCACTACAGGAAGTAGCAAACAACATTTTTAAAGAGTTTTTTTTAAGGATGTGCTGCTGTTCACCACCAATGGTTAAATAAGCACTCCAATACTTCCAAAATCATCCCCCAAATATTTCCTGTAAATTAAGCACAGCAGAATTTTGGGGAAGAGAAGCCAGTAACAGCCACACCTCATGCTTTTGTAGTATAATTATAAATGACATATTCTATTAATTAATATTCACCATCAGGGTCTATTGATTTAAAGCAGCAGGAAAAACATTAATTTAAATCACTGATTTAAGTCAAGTTAGCTACTGAAACCTTTTCATATATTTCCTGAACAATGGTGCAAATCTGACCACTAAACCATTATAATTTACAATTCAAAAATATTTAGTTTCATTCTTACAAGCAAGCTTTGCATCTCTTTATCTCATTGTCTATATTTTGCATGCTTTCCTTTTTTATGTACAGAGGGAATGTCTTCGGCATTTTTGATATCAGGTCTTTTGACTAACGTGCATGACAGTTTGAGGTTAGCAACGCCATCCTATACATGTCTGAGCAGAAATAAGCTCCACTGAGTTTAATGGGGCTTACTCCCAGGCAACAGGTTATAGGAATGCTGCTTAAGTATGGGAATACAGGCAGTTGCACACTGGACAATTTTGTCTTTTTTCTTTCCATTGTTGCTCCATTGTGCTTCACTCTGACTTGGCCCAGCCTTGCCCTCACAAGAACTAAGTAGGAAACAAAAATGTAATGCTCATGATTGATAGGTTGAAGCAAAGTTTGATAGTTACTGGGCAGACTAGAACAGTTTATTTTCATCAGATACAAATGAAATGCCTGCCTATGTTTGGGTAGAGTGTAAATAATCACATTTGAGAAATGAGCACATTGGTTCTTCATTTGGACAGAGAAGCCTCCTTTAACTCTATGACCTGGTTCTCATGTAACTGCAGTGTGTGCTGCTGCCATTTTGCATATGCAACCTCTAATCAAGCCAAATGGAGGTTGCTGCATTTTGTCTGAACCCAGGCACTATAGGTTAATCGTGGGTTAAACAACCCACAGTAAACCTACAATTACTTCTTAGGTTAAGTGTGGATTGTTTAATCCACAATTAACCTATAGTGTCTGGGTTCAGATGACACGGACCAACCTCTGATTGATCTGTGGTTGCATATGCAAAATGGTGGAGGCATGTGCCCGGCACAGTGTGGCAAACAGTGGGTTAATTAACCTATCATTTGCTGACATTACATGCGAACAGGCCCTATATATTGGAGGGGGGTGTTGATTCAGTTTAGAGATTAACCGTATCCAGGTATACTTCCAGATTTAATATTAAACTAGTTACTATTTGAGAGACTTGGCATTTACATTTAAAAAAAAATCAAAACTAAATTACTAAAAAACAATTTTTCTTATTGTTTAAAAAAACAATTCTTATCCACTGTGCAATTTTGTCTGTCTTAACAAACTCCTCTGGCTAGCTTGGCCCAGATCCACCACCACATAAGCATGAAAAAATTCTATCTAGCCTGTGTCTTTGCACATTTGACTTTAGTCAGAGAAACAGAAGCCGAAAGCTAAGAACTTTCAGGAACCAAGAACTGGTAATCTGGACAGAGCCAGTTTAGTGTGATGGAAAACTAAAACAAATACCGAATGGATTACCTACCAACATGTGACACTTGTGTAAGTGGGTACTATGTCTAAGTACGACAGAGCTATTAATTCATTTTTTTATGAGACTAAGGGTGCATGTTTTGACAGAAAAAAGTCCTACAACTTCCAGGATGCCCCAACCAGCCACGGCTTGGACATGGCTAGCTGGGGCATGCTGGGAGTTGTAGGCCTTTTTTCTGTCTAAATATGCATAGGATTGCTCCCTAAGTGTAAGTTTGCCATGTCCATGGTGAGACTTAATTATAACTGTTATTTTTTAAAATAAGAGAAACTGAGTATTTATTTATGATTTTTTCAAAAATCAAAAAATCAGATTTAAATCAAAGTTTTTTATCCATCATGTTGAATACACATACACAGGGAAACTCTGAGCATTGTTAATGCCAGGGTACGGGGAGGAAAAGAGACGGGGGAAACAAAGAAACAAGACCTCATGAGAATTTACTATTTTAATGTTTCATGATATAGTTCAGCTAACACTTACCTTCACATCATTATTTCCCACAGCAATTCCTATTTCTGCAAGATCTTTTAATAGAGATGCCATCATTTCAGTTGCCCTTTTTTTCTGGTGATTGGTCATTTCTTTAAGTTTCTGAAGTTCTGCATCTATACTAGCTAATGTTACCTGAAGCAAGAGAAAGATGCATCAAATAAAAAATATATAGTGCTAACAATATGAATATATATGGCTACCCAACCAATATTTTCAGCAGCCAGGGACAACCAAAGTATGTAACAGAATCCCAAGAACCAGAACTGTTATTAAAGTTGCTATCCCTTGTTTGCTGAAGTATGCATGTGCTTAACTCAAAGGTGTAGTTTTGTTTTTACAAATACATGCTTTCCACAATGTAGCCTAGAGAAGAAGAGGAATAAGAACCCCCAAAGAAGAGGCAATACAGTAGGTAAGATAAGCAAGGAGCAACAGATGAGGCATAGGTTAATGTAAGATTGGGAGGCTGAGTAAAGGGAACAACAAAAACCAAGACTGCAGAAACTTCCAAAAGGAAGATGAATTAATATGAATCAACAAGAAGTGAAGGCCATCTCTTAGCACTTCACAGCCAATCACTGTTGAATACTGGGCTATAGGGCAGTATTCTATTCTGCCCAACTGCTAGTGCAACAAGAAATCGTCGCTTCAGAAACGTCCAGAAACAAGTGGCAACACTACTTTCTGGAACAGGGTAAGTCAGTGGAACTCCCAGAAGGAGTTCCGGAAACTAGTGTGGTGCTAGTTTCCAGTGTTATTTTTGGAACTGCTAATCCCTGTTGTGCAAGAGGTCAGTTCTGCTTGCACAAGAGAACCTGCAGAGGTGCAGAATACTGCCCATAATGTTTTCCTTCCACTATAGAAAACTGCTACATTAATAAATCCTCTCACTTCAGAGTAATTACCTCTTGTAATTTTAAAGATAATTTTCCATTTATACAAAAAAGGAAAGACCTGCTAACTGTTTAGAGCCTTATTCAGGGATCAAACACCGATTGTCAAGCCAGCATGCACAACCTGCTGCTATGAGTGAGCGCCAATGACTCAGTGTAAAGTATATAGATTTCTGCTAGAGAAATGTATCTAGTTATATGAATTTTTTAATAGAGACCCATATTCAACACAAAAACACCTTGAGTTTGATCTTGTCCTAGAAAGCAGGAGATAAACATTGAAATAAAGTCGTACACACATGGCTCCAATATGTACACCCTATCCCCCCCCACCTCCACACACACAAAATGCTTTTTACCTTCAGCATTTGGTTCCACCACACAATAAATATCAATTTCAGGTACCCTAATGAATGAGCAACATCCATATTACTTCTTAGGTTTTTGTCGTCCATATATGCATTAATCCACCAAAAAAGATGGTAGGTTTTTCCATGGAAAAAGCAAAGCCTACAAGACTAGGTTAGTTACTTGCAGGTCTCTTGAGAGAAAATGGTTTGGCTGAGCATTAGCAACCTTGCTAAATCAGTTGCACAAAAATGAAACCCTAATGGCATTTGAAATAAACTAAATTAAATTTCAAAAAAATTGACTAAATACAATGAATATCAGATAGGTGACTATTAGGAAATGCTACAAAAAGTGACAGAAGGACAAAATTAAAATAGATGGAATGGTTTCTTAAAAATGGATGTGAAATGCTGCTGAACTATTAAGTAGCAGCTGATAAGATTTAGTATTACACTCATTCAAAATGGACCATTGTTACGTTCTTAGACTGACACTGTTCACTGAAGGTAAGATATAAGCTAACTCTGAGGATGTCAAGGTAACAGGCTTATTTACTAACACTCCATTTTTCCTTTCTAGATGAGAAATCGGTGGGGGGGGCACAATCTGTATTTGGGCTCTCTGCAGGGCAAGGGAAGGGAGGATTAGACCTGCCCAATTCAAATCATGGGGGCCCTGCCACTGCTTTTTAAGAAAATTATCTGGGACTTCAAATGCACAACGTCAATGTAGTGTGTAATCTGGCTCTAGGCTGGAGTGGACAATTTGTTTTCATTTTAAGGTTTGTTAGGCCACCTTTCAAGACATGGTCCTCTCAAGACTACTTACAGGCCAAAAAGTACCATAAAAACCAAAATTCCAGTAATATAGCACAATATAAAAACCATTACAAGTATCAACATTTCAAGGCAAATCCCATTAAACATACCTACAATCAATAAGCCCATTAACACACAGTTCAAAAAGACAAAATCAGTAAGAAACCAGTAGTCTAAAATGCGGCAGCATATGTTAATAAAATAATCTCCGTTGAAGGCCCTTTCCTTCAAGTTGCTAGGAGATGAATCCAACAATGTCTACATTGTTAGTGAGGAGGAAAGCAGTTGTGGCCATCTTGGATGTGCAGAGAAATATTTATAAGTGGTGCCAATTGCTGGAACACTGCCTCCCCCCCTCTGCATTTTCAGCCTCCTCGTCAATGCTGCCACAAACAAGGTATGGGCAGCCCTGCCACCATCCTTCCTTGAAGAGTAGAAACTGCAACTGATCATTGACATTTTCTCAAAGCCTATGAGCATGTAGATTTGTTTTATGCAACTTGAGGGTTGAAAATGTGATGGAAAGTGATGCTGAGGAATGGAAAGTTTTAAGGACCTCAAATATATTGTATTTTAACTTTCATGATGGTTCGGTCCTTAAAAAACACACACAACAGCCTCCTGTTTGAAGGTGGAATTTAATGTTTTAAGAATGGCAGGTTCTGTTAAGCACTATATGCTCTGGATGAAGAATCCTAAACTCCCATCTCTTTTTTCCACCAAGCAGAAGCTATGGAGTGCTGCACTGCTAGGCTTCTTGATGTGCCAGCGAGAATCAGACAAGACAGAACAAGTCCATGGTGCAACCCATAATTACGTGGAACCCTCTGGGAAGTTGCACATGGAGACCTCTGAGATCCATAGAGATATCTCAAAATAGGATGACTCAAACCTTGAAATGTAGTCGAGCAGTTACACAAGCTTGCATTCATGAATGCAAGGTAAGAGAGGCATATAGCTTATTATCCAAGGCTGAACTTAATACTTTTCAAGAAATAGCAGATAGCCAACACTATTTTTATTCTGTAGTTTTAATCTATTATATGTTATATTGTATATTGTTTTATTTTTGTGGTTTTATTTTTGTGAACCGCCCACAGAGCCGAGGCTACTGGGTGGTATCAAAATGAAACAAATAAATAAATCCTGTATTGTGTAATTAATACTTCAACTTACTCTAACTAATTTGTCTGTTTGAAAGCCTCATGGCTGGCAAATGCAGACTTCCAGGTTAAATAAAGATCTTCTAGCCTGGCTTTAATTACAATGCTACTAGTAGGAAGGAAATTAGAAGCAAATCTCTAAAACAAGTACTTATTTTCTGCCACAACAGTTCAAGACAGAGTAAAATTCACCATAGCAGAGCACAGTTTTGCAATGACCTATGTTTAGTTATGCTACCTATAGTAGACTACAAATATCCAACAGCTTTTTAAATATTCTCCAAAATTTCTATTAACTAATTGAGAAACCTAGTTATTTCTACATACAGCAGCACACAATTTCAGTTCTTACAAAATATATATTCTGTATTCTGTACCCTGATTCCTTCCTGGAAGCACAACACTATATTAAATGGAAAAAAGGACAATGGGCTAGATCCAGATTTAAGCTGGATCACCTGTGGTGGTTGAAGTGAAATTCCCTGCCCCCTCCTTCTCATGGCAGCCTCTCCAGCCCCCTAAAAATGCTACACAGAAGGCCAGTTCACACAATCAAGGAAGCCACTGTAGGTTATTTAAGCCACTGTGGGCTGTGGTATGTGTGGGTGACCCTTTTGAATATTTGTTGTGTCATCCAAGCCAAGGAAGTGGGGGTTGTGCAAGCATTAAACATGGCCTATTCTAGGGTTACGTGAGGGTTGTTTAACCCTAGCACAACTCCCACCACCCAGATTCAGATGACACAACAAGCCGCAGCTTGAATATTCAAAGACCACCCCGCACGCACCGCAGCTCACCATGGCTTAAACAAGCCATAGTGGGCCACTGTGATCATGAGAACCAGGTCAATTAATTAGGAGACTCTGCTGAATGGGGTGAGCTGTAGGGTAGGGTGATCCCCAAAAATTGGGCAGAGGGACCTTCCGCAAGCAGACCCTTCCTCTCCCAGAAGGCAAATCCTGGATCCTACCCCATATATTCACAATCAAATTTTGGAAATGGATTGCTGTATTAACTATTAATGGTCTGTACCCATACTCAATCCTCTTCTCCTCAGACTGACATCAAAGGGATTTCCTAACTAGCAGTTTTGAGAACCGATTAACTGCCTTATCCTTACGGATTCTGTGCATTTCAAAACAAAGCACAAGACAGCAAAATAAGAATTAAATAAGGTGCCAACAGTATCTTCAATTCCCAGTTAATTGCCAGCACAGCACCACTGTTGCCTCAAATGGGAGGCACAACAGCACACACCATGTTTAAGATACTTCACATGAAAGGATGAGAATACATGATTAAATTGGCTCAAACCCAAAGACTTTCAACTGCTAAAATGTACGAAGAGTTTTAACGCAACTAAAATATAAGGACAGCACACAATTTTATATCTTTGTGGCTATGTTTTTATCCAACAAAATAATGGCACATGGATGTGCATACAGATTTGTACAAATGGAGGCTAGTCTACTTTCAAAAACACAATTTTGAAGAGATTTTAAGTTGATTAATAGTAATTCAACCATGTCACCTGTCAACAAAAGAGTTATGTTACAGACACTTATCAGTTCCTTCTCCTTGTTTCTTACCGATTTCTGATTCAGTTCATCACTAAGCAGCTCATATTCCTTTGCCTTGTCTTCTACTTCCTGTGACTTTTGATCATAGTTGACAGCAAGCTCCTCAAGGGCTTGGAGCACTTCTTTTACCTCCTCTTTAGAGGCATCATTTTCAGCTTGAAGACGATTCAGTTCAGCTTGCATGTTGTCTTGGTCCCGCCTGGTAGATGCTAGAAGCTACACACAGAAATTATGTCAATTGTATGTATTTAAAACAGTTATTTCCTAAACTGTAAAAGTCACTTCGTCCATTTCAGAAATCTCAATGCAATTAACTGCCAACTGTCCTACTGCCAACTATCCTTTTTTGTTTGTAGAATAGCTAACCATTTCCCAAAAAGTCTATGTTTGGTCATATCGTAACTAGTCATTCTATGGCAAGATTCTGTAATGACACTGGCCACTATTTTAAATCCTGGGAGGCTCTAGAATTTCTAGAGATCTGCTATCAGTGGTGTTCCTGAAGCCACTACACAGATAAATTAATAGCAACTCTTTTGAAATTCGTGGCCTAATTTGAATAATATGCAACATCCTTCTAAAGTGTTTACATGCTGTGAAGTACTAATAGCGTGAGTTACATTTCCCATACTTCAGTAATGATATCAGCAGCCATATTCTTAACACCAACACTAACCTGTGCAAATATTTTCATTTAATGTCATTACTGTACATCATTTGCTCTGTACACAGTAACCAAAAGATAAAATGGTAAAGCTCACCTCTTCCTGATCCAACATTTGCGTTTTTAGCTTTTCTACCAGTTGACTCTGCTGATTGATTTCTTCATCCTGAATTAAAAAAGAAAGAAGCCCACACTCTAGAGTTCATAAAAAAATTGTCAGAGTTGATTAAAAGTGTTGACCCTGCCTCAAATTTAGAGAAAATGGTTATAATCTAAAAAAAACTTGCAACTAGTTCTGTCCTCATGCCAAGGAACAACCCCATTTTGAAAATGAAGGCACTTTACAATATTGCAAGGAGGTGCTCTTTAGATTCTGTTGAACTTCCGGACTGCATGCTCAAACCAACGATACACTGCCTGAAGGATAGCAATCCATATTAGAAAAATCTGGATGGTTAATGTAGATAGTGTGTGGCCGGAAATTTATAATGTAAAAGCACCCTTTTTTGGTTAGTACCTCCTTGAAATAAGCTCAAGTATAAATTTTAACAATTATTTTATTTTATTTTAAGTATTTTTATCCCACTCATCAATTAAAAAAGGCTCCCAGAATGGCTTACAAATCAACAATAAAAGGAAGAAGATAGTCCCTGCCCAGAGGTTTACATTCTAAAGAGACATAACATACAAGGAAAAGGGGATGGGGCAGGAAAAAATTAAGGAGACTGTCAGCAGGGCCGGTGTAATGACAGAGGCATACAATCATAGGCAGTATGATGCCACAAAAAGAAAGAAAATAGGATCTACAGATCAAATAGATTTGGGTGTTGGAAATGTGGAGGTTAGATGCTGATTACATGTATTATGGGGATGCCTCGAAGCAGAAAGTTATTGGAAGTTAATTTACCTAACAGAGTGAATTGATATGCAATATGATGTTTCAACTACACAGTTTTATACTGCATAATTAAACACTATATTGTTGAATTATGTTTCAGATGTTTTGAACAAAAGCTTGATTATAGATTTTTTAACAGCAGCCAGAATGGTCTTGGCTAAACTCAGGAAAAATTCAACAATTCTATCTATTAGTGGGTGGGTTATTAAAGGCTTTAGAAATTGCATGAATGGATAAACTAATGGTCATGGTACGTAATAGGCATGATTTGATAAGCAAATGTTTTTTTTTAAATGGCATCCTTTCATTCTGGATTTAGACAGATTGGATATTCTTGCATTTAGAAATCACTGGAGAACTGAAAAATGGAACTGTATGCTGATAAAGCTATATCTAAGAATGTAATAAAAAAGATTTAAAAATTGGAGGACAAGAAACTTTTTTATGAAAATGCTTTTCAATTTATTAAGCCACTGTATGACATTAGCCAACATAATAGTGGGATGGATGCAGACTTAGTCCCATACATTTCAGTGGGTCTACTCTAAGCATGACCATGACCAAGGCCTGGTTTACATGTAACAATAACCCATCAGTTTAAAAACCAATGGGTTGTCAGGGAACTGCACCTGCCTCTTCTGCTTCAGCGCAAACCCACAATCGCCTCCTTCATAGGTGCGATCGCATGATGTGCGAACATGGACCTCTGGTTTATTTAGAGGCCAAACAACTCAACCGTTACCCCATGGTTTGTTATTTTTAAACTCATGAGTTGTCATTATGTGTGAACAACCCCTAAGCCTAGATATAACCCACGGTTTCCTTAGCATTAGAGTTTCATTATTATTCTAGTATTCAATATTCATGCTAGAACACAGTTAATTTCAATCCGCTGCTGTCGATCATTAGCTTCTTTCCCTTCTACTTAATTCCCAGTGGAATGAGGTGCTATTTTTCTTTGTCCAGAGCAGTTTACAGTGCAATCCTATACATATCTACTCAGAGTAAGTTCCACTGAACTCAATGGGGCTTACTTCTGAAGTACCCTATGGAATTCCCTACCAAGAGATAAATGGCTGGCTTCCTCCTTGGCTTCCTTCTTCAAAACAGAAAAGGTGTTTAAAAACATACTTATTTTATCTGGCTTTTAACTGAAACGGTTTTATTGTACTTGCTGCTGTTACATATTTGAACTGCATTATATTTTCTTGTATTTTATTTTAATGGACTCATTTTAAAATAGTTTAAATGTATGATGGTCTTACATTGAATTTTATTGTTTTATATTTTAAGCCACCTTGGAAAGACTACAGTCTTGAAAGGAAGCAAAGAAATAATATCACGATCAGCATCACTGGGGTACAGCCTAACACATTTTAATTCTGAGGAAATACGGTACCAGATGGTTTAAAGCACATTAAAATGGCGGTGAGCTTCAAATGCATCTTGGACACATTTGTTTACTCAGGCTTTCCCTGACTTGTGACTGACCATGCCCCGTTTTACTGCTTGTTTTAACTTTCGTAATATATTTATAATTTTATATTGTTTTTACATTGGCTTTTATATTGTATCGTATGTGCGTTTTTTAATGTAAACTGCTTGGATATCCTCGGATGTCAAGCAGTATAGAACATACATGAATGAATGAATAAATGGCATACCTTATCATCTAGCTGTTTGTACAATTTAGCTATTTCTTCCTCACACTTTCTCCTTTCAGCATCAGTAAAATTGCCAATCACTCCAATAGTCGCAGTTGGAGTATCATTAGTAATAGTAATATCCTTATCCACAGCAAATGCTTCCAAATTGGCTTTTTCCTTGTCAAACTGTTCATCAACAGGTACAGTCTCTCCTTTAAAACAAAAATCCCCAATCATATCACAATTTGCTGAAAATAGCTGTACAAATTCACTCAATATTAGGCCAGCTAAGTTAGCATGAGAATTTCACTGAAAGATGATTATTCACATTTGTGAGTCTGATCTAGCCACACACAAAATAGCATCTACTGGGTTAAACACTGGAGCTCTGATATAACGCAGGGTTGTTTTTATAGTGTATTACAACTGAAAGTTACATGGTTTGAATCACATTCAAGTTATACTTATGGGACAAGTTAGTCATTGATTTAAATGGATCTTCTCCAAGTATGACTTAACCTAGATCCAATCCAATGTCTTGATCTGTTATAGTGTTTTCAAACAGATTAACTAACATGCAGAACTTTTCGTTTCAATGCTACACTGAAAAAAACCTGCAGTATTCATTTGAATATCATTGAAACAGGCTTGAAGAATACTTTAAATTCCTAGGTACAAGCATCATGTTAGACACCCATACACACACAGGCCTGGGATTTTTCCAGACTTGCAACTTTAGATTAATTTGCCATATGGCAACACAGAATGTCTTTATTCTACATATTAGACCAAAAGCAAATGTGGCATTGAAGATCTGTGACAAAACTCACCATTACGCCATCTATTGAGCTCATTTTCAAGCCACTGAATGGTGTTTCGCAGTGTCTTGTTTCTCTCTTTTTCTCTTTCATACTTTTTCTTCCATTGTTCTGCTGTTAGTTCTACATTAACACACACTGTGTTCTTGATAGTCTTGGCTCTAGAAAGGCAGATTAGAAATTATTATATAAAATATTTCTTGGCCACCTTTCAGAGCAGACGCCCTCCCAAGGTAGCATGCAACAATAAGACATATAATAAAAACTGATTCTGCCTTAAAAAGCAATAAAAACACAGTAAAAACAGCAAGAAAAAAAACAACGACAACAGCAAATACATCAAGGGAAGGCCAAAGAAAATAGTATATTTTCAGGGCCTTCTTAAAATCCTCCAGTGATGGTGTCTGGGAGACTCCCAATGGCAACTTATTCCAGAGATGTGGGGCCACTGTGGAAAAGGCCCTCTTTCATGCGGTCCCCAACCCAACTCCTCTCACAGGTGGGAAAATGAGGAGGGCCTCTCTTGTTGATCTTAGAGTGTGGGCTGGCTGGTATGGGTGAAGTAATTTGGTCCCAAACAGTTTAAAGGTCAAAACCAACACTTTAAATTGGGCTTGGAAACACACTGGCTACTAATGCAGCTGGCACAGTATAAGTGTTATATGATCGAAACAAACCGCCCCGAGCAACATTCATCTGGCCAGCCAGATTCTGCAGCTGAAGTTTCTGAAGCATCTTCAAAAGCAGCCCTACATACAGCACATTACAGTAGTAAAGCGTAGACATCACTAGTGCATGGATAACTGAGGCAAGTTCCATCCCCTACAGACGGGGCCACAGCAGGCGTACCAGCCTAAGCTAGTAAAATAGACTCCTGGACATCCCAGCTCCTGGGCTTCCCCAGTTATCACAGAGTCTAGGAAGACTCCCAGACTACACACTCGGTCTCAAGTGCAACCCCATCGAAAACTAAATGTAAGCCTCCATCCAGAGTAGCTGGTTTCCCAACCCACAGTACCTCCGCCCTGTCTGGATTAAGCTTCCACCTCAAAATGGCCACCAGACACTGGTTCACGAGTTCGACAGCCTCCCTAAGATGTGTAGATGGAAACAAAAGGTAGAGCTTAGTATCATCTGCATACTGATGACACTTCAGCCCAGACCTCCTAAAGACTTCCCACAGAGGTTTCATGTAGATGTTAAAAAGTGTGGGGGACAGAATGGAATGTTGTGGCACCCCATAGGCCATGGGGTGGAACAAAAGTCCCCCAGCACCACTTTCTGAGACCACTCCTCCAGAAAGGACCGGAACCACTTTAAAACTGTGCCTCCTAAGCCCAACCCAGATAAACAATCCAGAAGGACACCATGGTCGATGGTACCTGACTGGAATGGATCTAAGTTATCAGTATAATCTAACACTGCTTGGAGTTGTGAGGTCTTCTTGCCCAAGAATGGCAAATTTGATATCAGGTGGTAGGTTGTTATCCGAAACCAGAGGATCTAGATTTGGTTTCTTCAGCAAGGGCCTCACCATGCTTCAAGGAAGCATTAATCACCTCGGAGGTCTAGGTACCCAGCCCAGCATTGGCTGATTACACAAGCCAGGATGGACAAAGATCTAAAGACCAAATAGAAGACATAAGAACATAAGAATATAAGAAAAGCCAGACCAAGGGTCCATCTAGTCCAGCATTCTGTTCACACAGTGGCCAACCAGCTATCAACCAGTAACCCACAAGCAGGGCATGAGCGCAACAGCACCCTCCTATCCATGTTCCCCAGAAACTGGTGAACATAGGCTCACTGCCTCTGGTACTGGAGGTAGCACATCGCCATCAGGACTAGTAGGCATTGATAGCCTTCTCCTCCAGGAATTTGTCCAACCCCCTTTTAATTTAAAGTCATCCAAATTGGTGACCATCACTACATCCTGTGGTAGTGAATTCCATAGTTTAACTATATGCTGTGTGAAGAAGTCCTTCCTTTTACCTGTCATGAATCTCCCACCAATCAGATTCATAGAATGACTTCAGGTTTTAGTATTTTGAGAGAGGGAGAAAAATGTCTCCCTATCCACATTCTCCACACCATGCATAATCGTGTAGACCTCTATCATGTCTACCCTTATGCTCCTTTTTTCCAAGCTAAACAATCCCACCTGTTGTAACCTTCTCTCATAGGGGAGATGTTCCAGCCCCTTGATCATTTTAGTTGCCCCTTTCAGCACTTTTTCCAGCTCTATGATGTTAGGGGCCACGGTGGCTTAGTGGTTAAGATGCTGAACTGCAGACCGGAAGGTTGGCAGGACAGCAGTTCGAGACCCAAGTGCTGCATGATGGAGAGAGCTCCTGTCTTCAGTCCCAGCTTCTGCCAACCTAGCAGTTCGAAAGCAAGAAATTGCAAGTAGATAAATAGGTACCGCTTCAGCGGGAAAGGTAACAGCGTTCCGTGCACCTCGGTGTTCAGTCATGCCGGCCACATGACCACGGAAGCGTCTTCGGACAGCGCTGGCTCTTTGGCTTAGAAATGGAGATGAGCACCACCCCCTAGAGTCGGACACGACTGGTTGGGGACACCTTTACCTTCTTCAGTGAAGGAGATCTTTACCTTGTCATGGTGCTGGAGCTTGAGCACCTCAATGACATCATGAGCTAAACCGTGAAGGGACACCCAAGACGGGAAGGTCATGGCAGAGAGGTCAGACTAAATATGATCCCTGGGGAAGGAAACGGCAACCCACCCCAGTATTCTTGCCATGAAAACTAAATGGATGAGTAAAACCAGAGATATGTCGGTATACCATCGGAAGATGGGACTCCCAGGTCGGAAGATGGTCAAAATGCTACTGGGGAGGAACAGAGGATAAGTTCAACTAGCCCCAGATGTGATGACGCAGCTAGCTCAAAGCCGAAAGGACGGCTAGCAGCCAATGGTGCTGGTGGTGAACAACGAATCCGATGTTCTAAAGATCAACACACCATAGGAACCTGGAATGTAAGATCTATGAGCCAGGGCAAATTGGATGTGGTTATTGGGGAGATGTCAAGATTAAATATAGACATTTTGGGTGTCAGTGAACTGAAATGGACTGGAATGGGCCACTTCACATCAAATGACCACCAGATCTACTACTGTGGACAAGAGGAGCACAGAAGAAATGGAGTAGCCTACATAATTAATAATAAAATGGCTAAAGCAGTGCTTGGATACAATCCAAAAAATGACAGAATGATCTCAATTCGAATTCAGGGTAAGCCATTTAACATCACAGTGATCCAAATATATGCCCCAACCACAGATGCTGAAGAAGCAGAAGTAGATCAGTTCTATGAGGATCTGCAGCACCTACTGGATAGTACGCCAAAACAAATATCATTTTCATTACAGGAGACTGGAATGTTAAGGTGGGTAGTCAAACGACACCTGGAATTACAGGCAAGCATGGTCTGGGAGAACAAAATGAAGCAAGGCATAGGCTGATAGAATTTTGCCAAGACAACTCACTGTGCATAACAAACACTCTCTTCCAACAACCTAAGAGACGACTTTATACATGGACTTCACCAGATGGTCAACACCGAAATCAGATTGACTACATCCTTTGTAGCCAAAGGTGGCGGACATCTATACAGTTGGTACAAACAAGACCTGGAGCTGATTGTAGTTCACATCACAAACTTCTTATTGCACAATTTAGAATCAGACTAAAGAGAATAGGGAAGACCCACAGATCAGTTAGATATGAGCTCACTAATATTCCTCATGAATATGCAGTGGAAGTGAAGAATAGATTTGAGGGACTAGATTTAGTAGATAGGGTCCCGGAAGAACTATGGACAGAAGTTCGCAACATTGTCCAGGAGGCGGCAACAAAAAACGTCCCAAAGAAAAAGAAAACCAAGAAGGCAAGATGGCTGTCTGCTGAGACACTGGAAGCAGCCCAAGAAAGAAGGAAAGCAAAAAGCAACAGTGATCAGGGGAGATATGCCCAATTAAATGCAAAATTCCAGAGGTAAGCCAGAAGAGATAAGGAATTATTTTTAAACAAGCAATGCGCGGAAGCGGAAGAAGATAATAGAATAGGATGGACAAGAGACCTCTTCCAGAAAATCAGAAACCTCGGAGGTAAATTCCAGGCAAAAATGGGTATGATCAAAAACAAAGATGGCAAGGACCTAACAGAAGCAGATGAGATCAAGAAAAGGTGGCAAGAATATACGGAAGATCTTTATAGGAAGGATAATAATATCAGGGATAGATTTGACGGTGTGGTCAGTGAGCTAGAGCCAGACATCCTGAAGAGTGAGGATGAATGGGCCTTAAGAAGCACTGCTAATAACAAGGCAGCAGGAGATGACAGTATCCCAGCTGAACTGTTTAAAATCTTGCAAGATGATGCTGTCAAGGTGATGCATGCCATATGCCACCAAATTTGGAAAACACAAGAATGGCCAACAGATTGGAAAAAATCAACTTATATCCCCATACCAAAAAAGGGAAGCACCAAAGAATGTTCAAACTATCGAACAGTAGCACTTATTTCACATGCCAGTAAGGTAATGCTCAAGATCTTGCAAGGTAGGCTCCAGCAATTCATGGAACGTGAATTGCCAGCTGTACAAGCTGGGTTTAGAAAAGGCAGAGGAACTAGAGACCAAATTGCCAATATCCACTGGATAATGGAGAAAGCCAGGGAGTTTCAGAAAAACATCTATTTCTGTTTTATTGACTATTCTAAAGCTTTCGACTGTGTGGATCATAACAAATTGTGGCAAGTTCTTGGTGGGATGGGGATACCAAGTCATCTTGTCTGCCTCCTGAGGAATCTGTATAACGACCAAGTAGCAACGGTAAGAACAGACCACGGAACAACGGACTGGTTTAAGATTGGGAAAGGAGTACGGCAGGGTTGTATACTCTCACCCTACCTATTCAACCTGTATGCAGAACACATCATGCGACGTGTTGGGCTTGATGAAGCCAAGGCTGCAGTTAAAATCGCTGGAAGAAACATTAACAATCTCCGATATGCAGATGATACCACTTTGATGGCTGAAAGCGAGGAGGAGCTGAGGAACCTTATGACGAAGGTGAAAGAAGAAAGTGCAAAAGCTGGGTTGCAGTTAAACCTCAAAAAAACCAAGATTATGGCAACCAGCTTGATTGATAACTGGCAAATAGAGGGAGAAAACGTGGAGGCAGTGACAAACTTTGTCTTTCTAGACGCGAAGATTACTGCAGATGCTGACTGCAGCCAGGAAATCAGAAGATGTTTACTTCTTGGGAGGACAGCAATGACAAATCTTGATAAAATAGTTAAGAGCAGAGACATCACACTGACAACAAAGGTCCGCATAGTTAAAGCAATGGTATTCCCCGTAGCAACCTATGGCTGCGAGAGCTGGACCATAAGGAAGGCTGAGCAAAGGAAGATAGATGCTTTTGAACTGTGGTGCTGGAGGAAAATTCTGAGAGTGCCTTGGACTGCAAGAAGATCAAACCAGTCCATACTCCAGGAAATCAAGCCAGACTGCTCACTTGAGGGAATGATATTAAAGGCAAAACTGAAGTACTTTGGCCACATAATGAGAAGACAGGATACCCTAGAGAAGATGCTGATGCTAGGGAAAGTGGAAGGCAAAAGGAAGAGGGGCCGACCAAGGGCAAGATGGATGGATGATATTCTGGAGGTGACGGACTTGACCTTGGGGGAGCTGGGGGTGGCGACGGCCGACAGGAAGCTCTGGCATGGGCTGGTCCATGAAGTCACGAAGAGTCGGAAGCGACTGACCGAATAAACAACAACATGATGTCTTATTTTAGGTATGGTGACCAGAACTGGACACGGTATTCCAAGTGTGGCCGCACCATAGATTTGTATAGGGGCAGTATGACATTGGCAGTTTTATTCTCAATTCCTTTTCTAAATATGCCTAACATGGAGTTTGCTTTTACAGCAGCCGCACACTGGGTTGACATCTTCATTCAGCTGTCCACCACAACCCCAAGATCTCTTTCCTGTCAGTCACTGCTAGCTCAGATCTCATCAGGCTATACTTGAAGTTGGGATGTTTTGCCCCAACGTTTTGCAAAGAACGCCTCAGTCCTCCAAGCAGTTTGTCCACATCCTCAGGTTGCATAAGCAAAAAGGTATCCATAACATGACTAGATGGTGCACTAGCCCCATCCATCTCAGACTCTGTCAAAACAATGGCATCCAAGTCAGCATGAATACAAGTCATTTTATCTATAAAATGTCCAGCAAACGGCTCCCAGTGGGCCCTTGAAGGTTCAAGTTGTGTTCTAAAGCCTACAGAGGCCTTTAACCACTTGAAAGAGCTCCTCTGGACTGAGCTGTGCAGATGCAATGGTGGCAGAGCAGTAAGATTTATTTGCCGCCATCACCACCAGAGAATAAGCTCACAAATGGATTTTTACCTGTGTTCAATCGTGCTCATTATGAGTCTTCTGCCATTTGCCCTCTAACACAGTTGTTTGATCACCCTCAGCAACTCAGAATACTAAGGAGCTGACACAGTTCCATGACTAGGCCGAGGATGTTTGGGAACCATCATATTGATAGCCCAGGTCATCTCCTCATTCCAAGCAGTGTCCAGGACCTCGACAGGACCATCAGCTAAGCCTGCAGGAAAATCTCCAAGAGACCTCAGAAATCCATCTGGATTCATCAGTCTCCAGAGGCTGATCATCAAACTTGGTTCCCTACCCCACAGTTAGCCTTGCTAACTGGATATAGGATGACTTGTCAGTTCACATGGCAATTCAGTTTTGATCTGTGCCAAGGATTTCAGCTTTGATCTGCAGTTTTCTTAATTAAAGCAAACCTCTAGCCTATTTTTCTTTTTTTGCCACCTCTATGCAGCTTCAGAGAGCCGCTATACTTTCTTTAGAACGTCCTATCTAGGCACTTAATTCATCTTGCACATGATTCTGGCAGATGAAGCAGCACAAGGCAGTCACACAGCAAGAAACTGTAATGTTAGGTGCATTAGATAACAGTATGGTTGTAACAGAAAGGAGGCAAAAATATTTCAGCTGACAAAACTAAATGCATCAACAGTTACTCTGCATGCCAATACTGCATCAATCTCAAACAATAAATCCCAAAAGGTACATCATCCCTCCATTTGTAGAGCTCTATAATGACTGATGCATTGAAAAGGAACTTAACTTACAATCAAATATTGACAAGTTTTTAAGAAACATTGTTAGAGAAATGGTCATTTGGCAAGGATATGTTTGTTTTTATGAGTATGCATATGGGCCATGAGTATGAACAGCAGCCTATTAGAACTGCGTGGGAAATCCAAGATACACTCGTTTCCATGGGAACATACTTACATCTCTCTTGCTTGTACCCTATGGCTATGCTCTTAAGCCTGTTACTCACCTTTGACCAAACAACAGTGTAGATTTTGTTTCAGATTCATTGTAAGATGATGGAGAGCAGCAAATGACAATTGTAGTTCTACAGTTGCCACCTAGTGAATCTTGTAAGATTCTGGTCATTTTACTATCACGATATGGAACATATGTCTGCAAGAAAAAGTTTGCCTAAGTTTAGTTTACAAAACTTATATGAATATAATTAAGCTTTTAGTAAGTATTTTGCATAGTCAAACTATGGGCAGTGGAAGATATTTAATACATTCTCAACCTGAGATACACTGAATGTCTAGTTTGGTATGGTATTTTGAAGTAAGACATTCTACATAGACGCAGTTTGCACATCACAGTGGCTTGTTTAAATTGGCGACACATGCAGGGCACCACTAGCCAAAATGCCAACACAAGTGCTGCTTGTTATGCCATCCAAACCTGGGCAGCATGACTTGTTGGAGGGGGAAACAACTGTAATTAAATAATTTGCACCAAATTATGTTTTCAAAATAAGGGATACACTTACACTGTTTTCAGCTAAAGCAGAAATGACATTTCCAAGAGCTGACAAAGACTTGTTGATGTTCTTAGCTTCATCCAGTACAGCACCTTCTGCTCCTGTTTTACTAACCTAAAATAGGGAGTTTTAAGAAAGCTTAAACAATCAATTTTTATTTTATGAATTCTGGCCTGTATCTAAATTATCATGCATAACGTGCAGCAATCTTTCCTACCCTCCTTTCCACTGAAGTAGCTTAGCCCCTACTCTAGAAGCTGTTCCTGAAGGTGAAGTGAAGGACTAGCACACCTGCAGAGACCACATGTAGCCACAGGTCATTACGAAAGCAAAACTCTAATACGAGTGCAAAAAAGGCATACGGAAATGTAAGTGGCCTAGCTAGTTAATATGCTATGTTACAATTTTAAGTCTAGGGAATCAGTCAAGAAGTCCAGAGACTTAGGAGAAATTCATTTATATTACATTATCTCTGCAAAATGAAATAGCAATTCAGGAAAATGTCTGACCCGGTTCGTACGATCAAAACAAACTTAACATAATGCAATCCATATGGTACAAATCCTTGGAATTTTATGTCCATTAAGGATAAACTCAAAATCATACTATTTTTCTGAAATACTTCCTTGTTTGGGGGGCAATTCTTAAAGCTGCTTGAACCAAACTGCTTAAGAATTTTCTAGGTTTCCACAAGTTGACATGGATCTTACATATTTGGCCAGCTTACACTAAGCCAGAGATAAGCAACCTTGCACCCTCCAGATGTGTTGGACTACAACTCCCATCAGCACCAGGCAGCATGGCCAATGGTCAGGGATGATGGGAGTTGCCCTCCAGATGTTTTGGACTACATGACATTGCCTACCCCTCTTGTAGACAAATTTGACACTTCACACCCCTGGGTTCATATAGGGTATAATCTACCGAGTCCCCTTGAAATAGCTGCAAGTCTCAGAAAAAAGTAATTAAGGTCTAAGTTTAAAGGAAAATGATCACTAATGGACCTGTCCTCAAATACAAAAGAGCCTGCAAAGGGAATACGACAATCAATTCCTTCCTTGTTGCTTATAAAGGTGGCTTCTTTTTCCTAATCACCAATATTGCTCCCATTGCAACTCTTCATCTGATATTTATTGTCCCGATTTATCATTGTATCTTTTTACTTCCTTGGGGGGCCAAGTTCACCAATTTTCAGGCCAATACACAGTTCTAAATAATCTACTCTAATAAGGACAATAGACGGATGATACTTTTATGACTAAAATGTATTTATTATTTTGTTATTTTTAACATTTATCTACAGCCTTATCTGTAATCATTCCCTCAAAAGGGCTCCCTTGCAGATCTTAATACTTGGGCAGGTTCATGAGAAGGGCAGTCCCTTAGATACCCAGGTCCTAAGCCATTTAGGGATTTAAAGTGGTTTCTAGTGCCTTGCCTACTTTTTGCCTGATGTCAAACAAAACCTCCCTTGCTCCAAGGAATGGGGGAAATATAACAAGGGTCCCCCAACCATTTCAGTCTGGTGGGCACATTTGAAATTTTAAGGTAATGCTGTGGGAACTCTCATAAAATAGCTGCCATGGTGGCTGTGGCTAGTTTGAGAAGACCCATTTTCCAGAAGGCAAGCTGGTGAGGCTCAAAGACAAATATCTTGCCCAACAAGAACCTGAGTACAAGGCAGAGGTGGGGTTTGAGTTTCAAAACAGAAAAAACCTATTTTGAATGCCCTCTTTACTGCTCCAACACCCATTTCACAGAAGGCAAACTAATGAGACTCAGAGACAAGTAACTTGGAGTACAAAGCAGAGGTACAGTCTGAGCTGCAAATGCCAAATCACATATTTGCCCCCACAAAGCACAACAAAATACCAATTTCACAGAAGGCAAAGTAGTGATGCTCAGAGAAACACTCACCCACACCCCCAAAATCCGTCAGCCAACACACACACAACCCAGGCAAAACACACAGCGCATCTCAAAACCAGGCAAAAGCACACCAAAAGCACAAAAAACAAACAAAACCAGGTACACCCCCCAACCAGGCAAAACATAGAATACACAGGGAAGACCCCACCCTATCCCAAGTTTATTTTTATCTTTTTCTGGATGGCTAGGCATGCTTCAAAATGAAGAACGGGGCTGTAGCCATGTGCCATTTTAATTTCCTAAGAATGCCCCTGGAAATAAATATGGCATTGGAGTGCTTCACTTGCAGCATGCCAGCTTAACAGTTAAGGAAATCTTTTAAAAACATTAAAATTGAGGAGGATCAGGGAGCCTGGCAGGCACCAAGGGAAGTGTCCACAAGACCCAAGTTGGGGACCCCAGATGTATACAATATATACATCTTTCACTGGTGTACTTCAGAACTAGCAGTGGCAAACGATGACTCATCGTAAGATCCAATATTTCAATTGTGAATACAGTTAAGTTCAGTGGCAACTTCTACTTGTTCAGCTTCACAATATAAAACTATTACCTTTTCACTACCTGCCAAGTCTACAAGGTAAAGCTTTCCACTCAATTTCTGCTCTGTTTGAGTGTTTTCTTGCTTTACATTAATGAGAAAGATGCTATGACTTCGAGAGCTATGTTCATTCATGTCTGAAAGATAAAATGTTTGGAGTTTTATCAATATACATTCTGGCAACAAATCTCACCAGTACCAAATGTCTAATCAATGCTGAAAAAGCCAAATGGCGAACCTATAGAAAAATTACATATCCTCTTGAGACTTACCCAAAGGGAGTGGCACAGGCCTGACTAGTACATTAAGGCCTCTCAACAGCCATCTAAGGAAGCCCTCTGCTAACTAGAGACCTTGAACTTTCAAGTATTGATGGCAGGAGACGATAATCTATTAAGGAAACTAAACTAGAGACAAATTCTTGCACAGGGATGGACAACTGGCTGCCTGCAGGCCACACCCACCAGCATTTTCTATGAGCCCCTTACATCCCCTTCTTGGTACCATGTTTAAATTGCAAGGTGCAGTGGAAAGTGAGAGAAAATTTCTCATTTTCCACTCAGCAGTGTCTACAGTTGAGAAGCTGGCTACAGGCCAAACACAGTGCAACTGACTCACAGCCCACTTCTCTCCCTTCTAACAATCTCCCCTCCCCAACAGGAAATGCAAGATCATCCCAGAAGCCCCTGTATCATTACCTCAGAAGGCAATGAGATTTCCCATTTCCTGATAGGAGAACGCCACCATCAGGGAAAGAAGGGGCCTACCAAATTCCTCAGCCTAGGAGCTTCAGACTCTCCCCAGTACACTATGGAGGATGGGTTGTGATAATATCACTGTCATTGCACCTCTAGCTCTACCCACCAAGCTGAAGAATTTGGTCATCTCCATTAAAGAACACAATGCTTCCCAATGGGGAAAAAGGCACCATTTCAATACAACACTGAAAACTTGGTTATATATATTGTTTGCACAGAATGAACACTGGTAATTTGTCAGGAAGATAACACAGATAAATAAAAATGCAAAATTAAAACATAAAAATGCAAAATTAACCACTTACTTGTAACTGCTACATGTCTATTAGATTTTCCTTCATCTATAGTATCCATAACTTCATCTGGACTACATACAAAACGTTCAGTGCAGCCCTGTGAAAATACAAATATAATGTAATTAACCATTAGAGCAAGGGATCTAAAGAGGGCTGATATACTTGCTCAATCCTTATACACACCTTCACATAAGGTACTCTGTTTTTGTCCTCATGAACAGAAAGATTGGTCTTAGAGACTGAAAGAGAAAAAGCATTAAAATAGTTATCCTCCTCTCAAACAGCTACTGCCTGGACAAAGAAATAAACTTTGCCTTCCTATTTCAGCGTTGTTTTAACCATGGTAAGTTAAATGCCTCTGGAAAGTTCACAAATAGAGTATGACTATGATGGCTATGCCCTCAAGATATACTTCCTCATAACCTGGAGGTTTCAGTTACTTATCCTAACTAAAAGCTGTTAATAGACTTTTGCCCCATGAATTTGTCTTTGTTGTTCAGTCATGTCTGACTCTTCATGACCCCATGGACCATAGCACGCCAGGCCTTCCTGTCCTGCACTCTCTCCCGGAGCGTGCTCAAGTCCATGAATTTGTCTACCCCTGTTTTAAAGCCAGCTTAGTGGACATCACCATATCTTGTGGAAATAATTCCATAAGGTAATTATGAATCACTTTATTACTATATTACTACTTTATTACTCCTGAGTGCCTGAGGAACTATGAATGAAGGTCCGTAACATTGTTCAGGAGGCAGCAATGAAATCCATCCCAAAGAAAAAGAAATGCAAGAAAGCCAAGTGGCTGTCTGATGAGGCTTTACAAGTAGCTGAGGAAAGAAGCGAAGCGAAAAGCAAGGGAGAAAGGGGAAGATATATCCAAATGGATGCAGAGTTCCAGAGAATAGCAAGGAGAGACAAGAAGGCCTTCTTAAATGAACGATGCAAAGAAATCGAGGAAAACAACAGAATGGGAAAGACTGGAGATCTCTTCAAGAAAATCGGAGATATCAAGGGAACATTTTGTGCAAAGACTGGCATGATAAAGGACAAAGAAGGCAGGGACCTAACAGAAGCAGATGAGATTAAGAAGAGGTGGAAAGAATACACAGAAGAACTATACAGGAAAGATCTGAATGTCCCTGATAGCCATGATAGTGCGGTCACTGAACTTGAGCCGGACATCCTTGAGAGTGAAGTCAAGTGGGCCTTAGGAAGCATTAGTAACAACAAAGCTAGTGGAGATGACAGTATTCCAGCTGAGCTATTTAAAATCCTAAAAGATGATGCTGTGAAAGTGCTGCATTCAATATGCCAACAAATTTGGCACACTCAACAGTGGCCACAAGACTGGAAAAGGTCAGTTTACATTCCAATTCCAAAGAAGGGCAACGCCAAAGAGTGTTCAAACTACTGCACAATTGCGCTCATTTCACATGCCAGCAAGGTGATGCTCAAAATCCTACAAGCTAGGCTTCAGCAGTATGCGAACCAAGAACTACCGGAAGTACAAGCTGGGTTTAGAAGAGGCAGAGGAACTAGAGATCAAATCGCCAACATTCGTTGCATCATGGAGAAAGCAAGAGAATTCCAGAAAAACGTCTATTTCTGCTTCATTGACTACGCTAAAGCCTTTGATTGTGTGGATCACAACAAACTGTGGCAAATTCTGAAAGTGATGGGAGTACCAGACCACCTTACCTGTCTCCTCAGAAACCTGTACGAGGGTCAAGAAGCAACAGTAAGAACCAGACATGGAACAACCGATTGGTTCAAAATTGGGAAAGGAGTACGACAAGGCTTGCATATTGTCACCCTGCTTATTTAACTTATATGCAGAGTACATCATGAGAAATGCCGGGTTGGATGACTCAAGAGGCCGGAATTAAGATTGCTGGGAGAATTATCAACAACCTCCGATATGCAGACGATACCACCCTAATGGCAGAAAGTGAAGACGATCTCAAGAGCCTCTTGTGGAGGGTGAAAGAGGAGAGTGCAAAAGCTGGTTTGAAACTCAACATTACAAAAACTTAGATCATGGCATCTGGCCCCATCACTTCCTGGCATATAGAAGGGGAAGAAATGGAAGCAGTGACAGATTTTACTTTCTTGGGCTCCAAGATCACCGCAGACAGTGACTGTAGCCATGAAATTAAAAGACGCTTGCTCCTTGGGAGGAAAGCTATGGCACACCTAGACAGCATAGTAAGAAGCAGAGACATCACCTTGCCGACAAAGGTCCGTCTAATCAAAGCTATGGTTTTCCCAGTAGTAATGTATGGCTGTGAGAGCTGGACTATAAGGAAGGCTGAGCGCCGAAGAATTGATGCTTTCGAACTGTGGTGCTGGAGAAGACTCTTACGAGTCCCCTGGACTGCAAGGAGGTAAAATCAGTCCATCCTAAAGGAAATCAACCCTGAGTGCTCATTGGAAGGACAGATACTGAAGCTGAAGCTCAAATATTTTGGCCGCCTAACGCGAAGAGAAAACTCTCTGGAAAAGACCCTGATGCTGGGAAAGACTGAAGGCAAAAGGAGAAGGGGACGGCAGAGGATGAGATGGCTAGATAGCATCACCGATGCAATGAATATGAACTTGAGCACGCTCCGGGAGAGAGCGCAGGACAGGAAGGCCTGGCGTGCTATGGTCCATGGGGTCACGAAGAGTCGGACACGACTGAACGACTGAACATGGTGAGCCTGGGGTGTCGTGTGAAGCAGGCCGAAATGCTGATACTATGCGAAACGTGGCTGCACCAAAGATTTATATGGTAGCATTATGGTACTTGCCAACTGTACTTGCTTCCCCTTCCTAATAATTCTCCACACTGAATTTGCCTTTCACTGCTGCAGTACGCTGAGCTGACATTTTCAATGAGCTTTCCATTACAACACCAAGTTATCCTTCATGATTAGTTACATCAACTATAGACCCACTGGCATGTATGTGAAATCAAGATGTTTTTGCACAGATGGGTGCTTCTGTAATGTCCACACAATCCCATTAGACTCTGACAGAATGAATATATAAGGTATTTTATTTTTATCACCTATACTTATAACTCTAGCAGCTGCTTGCACTGAACAAAACCTAACAGTCTAAGAGAGAGATGACCAAGGCTATTGGCTACCTTTTAAACCAGACATAAATCCATCTCTAACATGAACATAACCCTGGCCTGCCTTACAGGGTTGCTGTAAGAATTTCTGCCAACGTATATGAAGCTCTTTGAGTACTCAGAAAATAGTATTAAACTTGCAAAAATGTTGCATCAGTTTCAGAAGTTCCATCAGTAAGTTGTATGGGTCCTTCATGTAGTATTTTCAATAATTTGCAGCAACTGCCAAACAAATAAAGACGCCATGCACGAGAGGCAGGCAACCTGATGGCCTACAGATGTGTTGGACTACAACTCCCATCAGGTCCAGCTACCATGCCCAATGGTCAGGGGTGATGGAAGCTGGAGTCCAACATGTCTGGAGGGCACTGGGTTGCCTACCCCAGTATACACTTGTATAATTTTCAAGAGAAATGACCATTACATACTTCAATAAAACTAGGATCAACTCATTATCTTCTGTGGCGCTTTCATCACCAGCCTTCTGCATTCACCACAGTACAGCTTCCACCAACAATGCCTAGGATCCTAGGCAATCTAATACAAGCAATGGATTTTGTCTAGGGCCAGTGTGGTGTAGTGGCTAGAGTGTTGGACTGGGAGCCCAGCGATCTGGGTTCTAGTCCCCACTCAGCCATGGAAGCTCACTGGGTGACTTTGGGCCAGTCACAGACTCTCAGCCCAACCTACCTCACAGGGTTGTTGTGAGGATAAAATGGAGAGGAGGAGGATCATGTAAGCTGCCTTGGGTTCCTTGCAACAGGAAAAAAGGCGGGATATAAATGCAATAAAATAAAATAGCTATTTTCTAGTTTATAAACCCAAACCACATTTCCTCTTAGTTATCATTGCTCTGGTTTGTACATCATGATAAGCCACCATGGGTTAATGACATGAGAAGCCGGGGCTGGCACCAAATGAACTCAGGCATCATAGGTTATTTGAGTGTTGTTCTATAGTTATCCAGTGGTTGTTTAATCCTCAAATAGGCCACAATGCCCAGGTTTGCGTGACACAACAAGCCATGGCACACCCCCGCCATGGCATTATATTCAAAATGGCACATGCATCTCAGAGCCCCGCAGGTGAATTAACACATGGTGGCTTAGCGTGACATGCAAACTGCCCCATTTCCTTTAATTATCTTACCCTTCACTTTCTCCTTACTCTGTGGGCCCATCTTACTCCTTTCTCCAGTGCGTCCCTCAAACTGGTTCCTCTGTCATGTTCTGTTCTTAACCTTTTATGTTTAAATCTGGCCTCAAACCTACTTTTCTGTGTAGTTTGCCATTAAATCATTTTCTCTTTTTCATTTCACCTTCACTGTTTAATTCTTGAACTAACATTATCAGCAAATGTGTGCTCATACATATGCGTATTCTGTTTTACTTGCATATCCAACTGATCCTCCCCTGCCCCACTTTCTAATGTTTGGATTACAACAGAGATTCACACGAGATCATCAAGTTCTATTGTACCCCATTTACTACACAAGCAGCTAATATTCCCTTCTCAACGTAAGAAAAAAAGTACTCACCATCCAAAAGGTCCCTTATTTTATCCAGATAAATTTCAAAATACGACACCTGAAAGGATATAAAATGTTGAGGAAAGTCCGTAAACCCTGTCCGGATATGCAAAGTCAACAGCAACAGATATTCTAGATCTATCATTGTGAGGGCAATATGATCCATTTATTAATCTAATTTAATTATTCTATGCCACTCTGAGAACCATTATGGTTTGAAAGCTGTACACAAATATTATAAAATTTAAAAAGCAGCCTGTAAGCTTAAACTATTTAGAGAGGTTAAAAGCAATATGGGGCAAAATAAAAGGAGAAGATTTGTGAAAATAAGAACTGTACTATCAACTTTAAAAAATAATTTTGTTTTGAATTTAGTACAAATGTCACTATAATTACATGTTACTAGCGCCTTACAGATGACAGTGTTCTGTCAAACATGCATGCAGCAAAAAAAGACGCACATTAAACCACTGAGTAATATTGACATCATAAAATTAATGCCCATCTAGTCTTGGGTCTATACAGAGATCACCAGAACAGCTTCATTGTAGCACTTAGCAGAATTTTGAAGTGTATGCGTGCGTGTGTATGAGAATCCTACAAAAGTCTGCGAGGGGACCAATCTTACTGAAACTTCTGTGGCAATAGTCTGTTTTAATGCCACAATTAACGAGTGATTATTTGCAACTCACCTATCCATAACAAGGCTATCTGCCTCAATCAGAGATTGTGGTAATCTTCTCTGAAGGGCTTTTCTAAAAATATACAAGTTTTATTTAAGAGCTAGGCTTTGAAAAAAATAAACTTAGGAAGCACTGACAATTAATCTACACAGCACAGGATGAAGAATTTTATTCTGCTATTTGTTATCATTAGACAAATTATTTTAATCAAGTACATGGGATAGTTTATAACTTTTTAGGATTATTTTCCGAGTTATTAAATAAACTTCCATTTATTAGGAAGTCATACTTCCAATCTACATAGTCATGTGACTTCTAAATCAAATGGGTTATTCATCCTCAGTACTTCTGATGAATTGTCTTTAGTTTGAAATCTATAGAGTTAAAAAAATACCTTAATATGAAACTCCAAATTTTCATCCATGGAATAAATATAATTAAAAATATCCTGGACTATCCTTGGAATGATACCCATTCCATCTGGATCATGTAGTTTCCCCTTTATGTAAAAAAAGAGAAAAAAACTGTCATTCAAGCAAAGGCTGCATATCTCAGACATTTTAGGACACCAATGAGGTAGAATTATTAAAAGTATCTTTACAGTCAGTCCATAGCCATAACTTATGAGCATGTTCCAGACAAATCTAATAAACTGTCCCACCAATTTCAATTGTATGGAGATAAACCACCTGTTCTCCCATGAGATTAATGGGATATGCAACCTCGTCCTATGGAAGTTTAGTCAAGAGTAAGACCCAAGAGTTATGCTTACAACCAAGAGAACACAGGATAATACCCTGCAAGAGCATAACTTTGGGTGGACTGTACCATCTATTAGAAAGTAATGACTTAACAATCAAATGGGGAAAGGCAAGCTTAGTCTATAGAACGCCTTCATGTATATAAAGTTGATCAGAAGAAGAGTGCCTAAAGGAGCAATCCTATGTCCCCTAGACATCATCTGGGGGGGACCATAGGATTTTTTGGTTTCTGGGCTCCAACCACAGAGCCCAGAAACCACGCTAACCACCCCCTCCCACTTGTAGCAGATGCAGTTCTCTCTGCGCTGGCTATATCTCTGTTCTCGGAAATGGAGCATGGAGACAGGGAAAAGGGGGTGATCCCAGGGGCGGGGAGGGGAGGAGATTGCAGAAGCTGCGTTATGCATCTTCTTATATGCCATGGGACCTCCCCACCTCCCACTCCCTTCCCACCTCCTGCTCTGAAGCTCCCTGGCCAGATAGTCAGAATCGCCTGTCTAGCTAAAAATGCAGAGCGGCCAAAGCATGGAGGCAAGGATCACCTCCATGTTCTGGCTGCCCTGCACTGGATAGTCATCAGCCTCCAGGTTCAGAGGCTGACAACTATCTCCATAGGACTGCTCCCTACATTATTTTTCCCTCAAATGGTGTTGAAATTCCAAATATACTGATCAAAAGCCAAAACATTAAAGAATATTTCTGAAACAAAAATGGTTAACCGTGAAGAATGAAAAGAGACAAAGGAAATAGTTCTGAGTAACAACAGAAAATCACATTGGCCACGAGCAGAGTTCTGCGCATGCAACAAGGTTACTCCACTCCTCCTTTGCTTTCTATAGCAGTTTCAGATACTTTTAAATAAATAGTTCAGGCTCACACCTCCAAGGTCAAGGGCCCCCCTGGAGTAGGAGTCAATATGGAAAACTACTGCAGTTTGCGAAGAAAATTGGCAACACATACAGGGACACACAAACACTTTCCTCTTGCGTATGGGGCTCTTTGGATCTCAGGCCATACACTATATACATCATTTAACAGGACGGAACTGACCAAGTTCACTACAGCACAGGTCATGGATAAAGTTAAGTGAACAAATAAAACTTAACAAAAATACACTTTTAAACTGTAACACATACGATATTTATCCAGTTATTAACAGAAAGTCATCTAGTGTAACTGTTACAATTATGTTTAACACTATAAATTAAGTATAAACTTTTTTTATGTTAATTTTGAAAAAAGCATTTTGTTGAAGAAACGTGTACCATCACAAAAAACAGGAAAAGCTTAAGATAACTATACTATCTGTACTTTTTGCTAGTCTGGCAAACAGAAATGTTATCAATATAGGTTACAGTAACATGAATATGGAATGAGTTCTTAGGAGCTATCAATTACATCAACATTTACAAACGAAGAAAGGAATAACGTTAATCACTAGCTATGAGAAAAGATTTTTCATCTGAAGCTGACATTTCCATTCCACCCTTGGTTGCCAACTTGCCTCCATTTTGTTCCCACACCTATAAGACTTACTATAAGAAAACAAATAGGTTTCTGGTGTGTATAGAGAAGCATGTGCGGAGTAAACATGGTAACAATCCTACCTCCATAGTGTGAGTCTTCCCAGATGACGTTTGCCCATAAGCAAATATCGTACCATTGTATCCCTCAAGAACATCTAGGATGAAAAAAATATACAGTAATTATAAATTCCACAACAGTCTCATATGAAACATTCAGTCTTGAAACAGATGCTGTTTTCTACAAAGATTTCAACACATTTTTGGAAAAAGAACTTAGAATATGCATGCAATAAAGGAACTCTGAATCTAATGCTTGAGGACAACTCTGGAAGGAAAGACGGACAGAAGGAAGCAAGCAAGCAGATATTGGACATGGACTTTTCCCTTACCTACAACTCTTGATACAGTTGTACCCAAGTAAAGGGCTTGAATTTATACCTGCTACACACTTCTTGGCAAAACAATTCCTGGCATATACTTTATGTGGAGTATAAAAGGCATCGTTCATCTATTTGTTGCCAGTATCCAAGTCTCATAAGATCATTAAAGCATGGCTGCCTGGCCCTTAAACTTGGGCTTAGGGTAGCATACACTTTCAAACAACATAGGGATAGAAAACCAATATCCTTCCCCACAACATGTTCACAAGATTCTCAGAACACTCATTAAAACCACAGAGGAGACTGAAAAATTCGATTCTAGAACCAAAGTCATGCTTCAACTATACTAATAGTTTCCTGCCCTCACTACAATTAGTATCTCAAAAACACAGATGGAAGGACAAGATGGATAAAGCATTATGCCCACAAAGCACCATTTGTGACTCATGCCTTTTATTGCACTCGCGCGCGCTCTCTCTCTCTCTCTCTCTCTCTCTATATATATATACACACACACACACACACACACACACAAAGAAATCTCCTCTTACCTTTGACAATCTTTTTTGCACAATCATTATATACTTGCTCCTGTGATGTGTGCGACTGGAACACACGGTCAAACGCATAAGGCTTAGACTGAAAAATATATTAAAAGAGTATAAAAGACAAAGTTATAAATTACTTAGACCAGATGCATTATTGTACATTGAAAAAGCTATTTTCCATTTTCTTTCAACCTGCAGATTTTATTATTGTTGAAACCAATCTCAGTTCAAGACTGAAAACAAATATGCCACTCATGGCTTATCACACTGAAGAGGACGACATCCAAGCTTACCAACTGTTGTGTAATTGTTCTTTTAGTCCAAAGGACACTAAAACTATGTAATATGCCAATATTAATAAAAGCATGTACAACACATAAGGGTCTTTCCCTATACAATGGCTGAAATGCAGAGACTAACATAGTTTCTTTAGGTAATTCTTTCAACACACAAGAAAGAATGTGGGAATATCATGAAATTTGAAGTTAAACCAGTATTATTCACACTAATTTTGATCTTGTTTTCCTAAATTACACGATGTCCAGTTCCTTGCAGTGGTATCAAGCCCCAGCAGGGTTTTCAAGTACAAGACAGAGCTTTCTATTAAAAATTCTTTCCTGTTGCCTATTAGCTGAAAGGATAATAATCCTTATTTTAGCATTTCCTTAATTTTATCCATTTTCAAATTTAGGCAGCCCAATTCCTGACCCTTACAAATGGGGCTTGATTTTATAGAAATGACTACATATTTCAACGCCGGTCCCTGTACATGTTCCAACCTGAACAACTCAGTCAAGCATGCTCAAAGCAAGTTAAAGCTGAATATTACTGGTGGTAATAGTTCTAGAAGATGAGCAATCTTATCTAACATATCATAAAACCTAGAGGTAGATGTTACTAAAGCAGCAGATAAAAATCACAAGTGGGATGAAATAACAGCTGTAATTTTGTAGTTCCTTGAAAACCCTCTTGCTGAAATACTGAAAATGATACTTCTATTACAAGGCTGAAATATTCATGTATCCCATGCGAAAAATGCGTACAGGCTGAGAACTACTTGAAGATTAATCTGAGAACAGATTCCTTAACTGATGAAGTAGGAACCCCTTTTAAGAAAGAAAGTATGTTTCCACAGAAATCATTTCAACATAATCAGACTTAAGGGCACAATTCAACCATGTTAAGCACTTTAAATCCCACTTCAATTTTTTTTTAAAAAAAGAGTTGAACAAATGCTAAAAAGTTCCTCAAAGATATCAATAAACTTTTAAAGTGCCCAACTGTGGCTCACCATATTCAAAACATTTAGATGTGAAGTCTGGTTCGCATATAATGACAACCCAGAGTATGGGTTGTTGAATCATGGATTGTTGTTGAATCATGGGTTGCCATTATGTGCAAACCCTGCACGATGGTTTAACTATGCATAGCTAACCACAAACAGCCCAGGAAGGGAAACATAATTTGTTGTTGGGTTGTGAACTCTGGGTTGTTCATGGTTACCAACCCACAGTGCAGGTTTCATACATAATGAGGGCCCACAATTTAACAACAACCCTTGGTTCAATGACAATCCGTACTCAGGGTTGTTGTTACATGCTAACCAGTTTTAAATTTCTAACAAAGGAATGTCTTTCAAAGTAAGTCTCATTGGTGTTTTAGTGTTGGCAGCTCAAACAATGTATAAAGCAGACTCTTGAGTTCTTACTCTTTGTATAAGGTGGCTGTTTTATAAATATTTATTGTTCATATGGTGCCAGAGTAGCTGACACAGAGTAATGTAAGCAAGAGAGACAGGCAATGAAATGACAGTATTTCTTGACTTACTTTGGGGGTGGGGGAAAGGGCTGAGCTAAAACAGGTTAAAAACAAGAACTCACCCCACATTTTTAAAATTGTCACAGCAGAGGAATACTTTGACAGACTGTATTATCCCAATTTAAGCAAAGAAAAAAGGCAACAGCTATAAACTGCAGCTTTGGGTCAAAGTGTTTTCTAGTAAGATAACCTTTAATATGAATTATCATCAAAGGGTCTATGGTGAAGTCAGTTAAACTCTTTCAACCTAAATCTATGTGCTTACACAACGCTATGCTACATATTTAACTATTTTATATTATCTATAATATTCACTGATACAATAGCTAATTGCACCAAATAGTGTTAATCCTGAAGACAACGAGCAAAGCAGGTTACTGATCTTGAAATACATGAGACAATCTATCATTTAAGATCAAGTTTGTCTTCATATACATTGTTAGCATACTAAGGGTAGCTGTATTAGTCTGTTTCTGATCTTTACAAATTTCCAAACCACCAAGATTTTCAGCTTCTTTTATTTGAAGTGGAAAGCTTCAGGAGTTATAAAGCCAGATTTGGAGATGTGCAAGTGAGCGCTAGATCTCAATATTGAAGAGAAAGTGCACCATTATGTTATGTGCTGATAAGTACTACAACATAGCTGAACTGATACCTAATGTTAGCTTTTCAGTTTGATTAGACTAGAAGCCCTATATAACTGATAATTCTCTATTTACCATTTTGTTAAGTATGCTACCAGTGTAATGCAAAGTTTGCTGTAAATAATCATTAGGTAACCATGCTAGACCCAATGACAAACATTATAAATTTGAATTTATCAGGGAATTCAAACTATTTTTTAAACTGGTAAGTAAACTGAAAATTCAGCAAATGAAAAGACAAGTAGGGGTGGGGAAACATAACTACAAGGCTATTCACCTAAGTCTCAGTGAAGTTCCTGGCTTAGAACAAAATGCCAACTTTATAACAGCTTCTAAACTGTTTTCATGTTCACATACACTGGTTTAACCTGGAAGCATCGTAAAAAGGTATGTGAACAGGTTGCTCAGCCACAGCAGCCACAAATCTAGAAGCAAACCAAAATATACCTCTTTGAATATGTACTTACTATGCGAGTTTGCCTCTACCAATCTCAGCTGTCCACAATGGTTGCTATTTCTCTACAGGCATATACAACATGTTGCTAGCATGCTTGGATTAGCAGCAATCAACATAATAGGTACAGCTGGTATCTGGCTTGCAAGTTTCCAGTATGACAGAGGGCTAGTCACCTGCAAACACGCCCAACTGCTGAAGAAAGCTAACATCTTGAAGCATGCGTACAGATTCATAATCAAACTACTGTATAAAGTGTCACCACCACACCATATGTGGTTGGTTCCATGATCCAACAACATATACAAGTTATATGTATATGTATATCATGGCAGACAATGACTGTAGCCATGAAATTAAAAGACGCTTGCTCCTTGGGAGGAAAGCTATGGCACACCTAGACAGCATAGTAAGAAGCAGAGACATCACCTTGCCGACAAAGATTCGTATAATCAAAGCTATGGTTTTCCCAGCGGTAATGTATGGCTGTGAGAGCTGAGGAAGGCTGAGCGCCGAAGAATCGATGCTTTCGAACTGTGGTGCGGGAGAAGACTCTTACGAGTCCCTTGGACTGCAAGGAGGTCAAATCAGTCCATCCTAAAGGAAATCAACCCTGAGTGCTCATTGGAAGGACAGATACTGAAGCAGAAGCTCAAATATTTTGGCCACCTAATGCGAAGAGAAAACTCCCTGGAAAAGACCCTGATGCTGGGAAAGATTGAAGGCAAAAGGAGAAGGGGACGGCAGAGGATGACATGGCTAGATAGCATCACCGATGCAATGAATATGAACTTGAGCACGCTCCGGGAGAGAGCGCAGGACAGGAAGGCCTGGCATGCTATGGTCCATGGGGTCACGAAGAGTCGGACACGACTTAATGACTGAACAACAATAAGGGCAAGTTCACACAAAGATTCAGGTGAGGTCTTTCATTTATTTTTCTGTATTGAAATATATGTAGTTGAAAATAACTCATTTCATACCAAGTATACTTCCATCAACGAATGACCTCTCACATGGTCATAAGTTCTGAGTTGTTTGTGGATGCTTATTTGATTCTACTTTATCACAGATAATGGCTGTTGTAGATATTTTGTGAAATTGTATTTTCTTAAAAATGCATCTGTTCTTTATAGCAAGCTGTACTATCTTCATGTATGGTTCGACACACAGCTTTACAGCTGCACATAAGCACAATACAAGGAGGAGGAAAGAACACCTATGTTTTCCTATCCCAATGTAAGCAGGCATGATATTGGAAGCTACAGATCCCTGCTCCCAAACTATATAGCTACACATCCAGAGTGCATTAACGCACTCAGCCTGCAATCCTCTACCCACTTACCTAGGAGCAAGTCCAAATGAACTCAACAGAACTTGCTTCTGAGTAGACATGGATAGGATTACACTGTAAGCTTCAAAATATATCAAAGAGATTTCCCTTCACCAGTTGTACCAATTCACAAATCTCTCCTTACAAGGCATTTGAAATGAGCTTGACCTGTGCTGTCCATGAATGGACAATTTAAGTCGCCTTACTATCACTAATTATGAGGTTGATATGAAGGCAAAATATGGCTAAAATTTTGAAAATAAAGTGCCAAAGAATAATTCATAAGTGAGGTGGTGTGACCAAGAGCACTGTTCCAGGTTCCTGGAATATGCTACAGCATCCTGCCTTTCAAAACATACTTAAAATGTACTTTGAAACCATATTGTCTAGTAAGTATTCACAAAAGAAGGTGTCACCAAGAATGATCAGTTACCCTGAACATTATCCAAATTAAGCTCCAATAGGTTTCTGCTGTGCTTCCATGTTTATGGTCCCAAACTTTCCAAGTCGATAAAATATACCTTGAATAATCTGATCCATCGTTTTTAGACCTCTGAGATCTGAAGTAATCTCTCACAATTGAGACAGGCTCAACAAATATTCTGTGGCTTGTTTCTTAGAACAAATGTCAGCATTATTCACAAAGTGCTTAAGTTTCAGAAACACATTCTTGCTTGTGTGGCATCTTCTGGTATGAAAAAGCTATGGAAAAATAAATTTGCAAGGTGGGGTGTTCTTCAAATTTTGTATTAGACATATATAAGTATACCAGATAAACATAGACATGCAATTAGCCACTAGACTGCTTACCTATTATAAAAGGTAAAGGTGTCCCCAACCAGTCGTGTCCGACTCTAGAGTGCAGTGCTCATCCCCATTTCTAAGCCGAAGAGCCAGCGCTGTCCGAAGACGTTTCCATGGTCATGTGGCCGGCATGACTGAACACCGAGGTGCACGGAACGCTGTTACCTTTCCTGCCGAGGCGGTACCTATTTATCTACTTGCAATTTCTTGCTTTCGAACTGCTAGGTTGGCAGAAGCTGGGACTGAAGATGGGAGCTCACTCCGTCACGCGGCACTCGGGTCTCGAACTGCTGACCTGTTGACCTTCCAGTCTGCAGTTCAGCGTCTTAACCACTAAGCCACCGTGGCCCGTCAACCTATTATAGGTAACCTATATTCCAAGTGCCTGGCTAGCATTGCTCAGTGAATACATTTAGGTTCAACAGCAGGTATATTGTTCCTCAGATCTCCCATCTGGTTCTGCTCCTATCAGAGCAGGAGCTTATTTTCTCTCCATTCCTATCTCCCTCCGAGTAGCTAGTCACTACAGCCTACTCACTTTTTGAAAGCAAGTTCTGTGAATGCAGAACAGATAAGACTGAGCCAATAAGGAAAGGACAGAAAGATGTGACAATGTGGGAAGCAAGCCAGCCTAAATGAGAAAAAGTAGAACAGATAACTTGCTGGAGGCATATAAGTAAAAATACCACAAGCAGTGAGGCTCAGAGGGAGAAAAAATCATTTGCTAGTTGTACCAGTACATCCTGTGGTGTCTAAAAGTACATCACAGAGGCTTGTCCATGTGCTTCTGTATACAAGAGAAAATAAGTACCTGCCTTACATGCATAAATCAGGTCTTATTGTGCACTTTGATCCCTATGTACTTCCCAATTTCTAACTATGAGGAGGCAGCAATTTCAAACTACACAATGTGGCACACTCATTCTCCATGGCAAACTGGTCTAGACTCTACAAGTTCAGGTGTGGGTAGCTAGAAGATAGGTGGTCATATCTTGATAGTAGATTGACTACAAAGCCTTCCCCCCACACACCCCCTGCCTTTAATTCTTACCTCTAGGAAACATTCCACACATCAGTATCACCATGGGCATGTAAGTTATTTAAAAAACAAATAATGGTGCATTGTGGTCACAAAATGCTACCAGAAATAGCCATTTAACAACACTGACATAGCAGACCCTTTTCAAACTCAACCATTAGATATGGGTAGCTAAGCTGGTTGCCAAACCTTAATTTTTTTTGGTGTGCTAACTCTTACAAGTTCTTAAATAGATGCACTGGCTCCTGCTCCTTTACCAGGCACAAGTCAAGAACCCTTTATAACTTAGGACCAGGGAACCTAAAGAATAGCCTGCCTATTCCCCAGGGTCTGAGGATCTTTTCCTAATGCTCTAAACTAGTCTACCCAAACCTAGATCGTTCTCCCCTGCTCCCTGGCCAAATATTGTGGACTACAGCTCCCATCAGTCTCATGGCCAATTGTCAGGGATGATAGGAGTTATAAACCACAATATCTGGAGGCATCCAAGTTGGGAAAGGGTGCTCTAAACATATCAGGTGTGGCAGGTGGCAACTGGGGAAAGAGTTGGTGCTCCATTTGTGAAATGCTGTTCTGAAGAAGACTAACCTGGCACTTATGCTGTCATCTTTTCAGCTCCAGGCACATATCTTTTTTTAATTTTCCCTGGCTTTTTAAGAACTTTTAACCCTCAACTGATTGGTTTTTATGCTGCTTGTATCTGCTGTTATCTGTTTTTATCAGTTATGCTGCTCTGATATTTTATCGTATCCATTGTATTTTTATTTATATAAGCCATCCTGGTAAGCTTTAATTGAACAGGGTAAAATGTATTAAATTTTGAATTTTTCTGGTCTCCATACAAAGACAGCCTTCTCGTATAACGTTTTCACAGAAATCTAGTTTGAATGCTTCCTTATTTGCTCATGCAGATTTTAGTGTGACTTGAATAGAGAACAGGTAATTCTTGCATTTATTTTTGCAATTCAAGTAACAGCTCAAATTATTTCTGTAGCCCCCAACTAAAACAGGTGTTTACACTGCTTTCATTATGCCATCTGGTCAAGTTCATAGAAGCTTAAAAAAGCAGATGGTCTGGAAAGCAACATGTGGCCAACACAAGTGTATTTCCATTGGGACTAAAGGGCAAACTAATGGCTTAATTGGAGAGGTGATTTTTGACATAGGTTCTGAAGATGGAGCACCATATAGATATCCTGGGAGGAGTTTCAAGCATAAGACTTGAGCTGGTCCAAAATAGGGCAGGAAGACTTTTAATGGGGATTGGCCAACATGATCATACTATGCCAATACTTTTCCATCTGCACTGCCTCCCAGTCCATGTCTAGGCATGAGTCAAAGTGCTGGTATTAACATTCAAAGCCCTAAACAGCTTGGGGCCAGGTTACCTGAAGGATCATCTCCTTCCACATACACCTGCCAGGACAAGATCACCCTCAGCAGTCCTTCTCTGGGAGCCCCTGCCAAAGGAAGTGAGGCAGGTTACTACTACGAAGAGGGCCTTTTCTGTTGTGGAAGCCCAGTTGTGGAATGAGCTTCCCAGAGAGGCTCACCAGGCACCTATGTTGTACTCTTTCTGGTACAATAATGCCTTATTTTCCCAGGCATTTTAGTATTTGTTTCTGTTTTAAATCTGTTTACATCTTTGCATTGCTGCTAGGTTTTATTTTGTTTTTTACTTCTATTTTATACTGTAGTTTTAAACTTTTATAGTGTATCTTATGTTGTATTTTATGGCTTTAATTGTTGAGAACTGCTCAAAGAGTTTTGACTACTGGGCATATAGAAATGTAAACAAACAATGAATGGAGACTGGAAAAAAGGAGACCTATAGGTGGTTCAGAGTAGACAGACCAGGGAGTCAAAACATTGCTTTTAGTGGGTTGGTTCCAGTTCAGGTTGAGCTGCACTTGAAGCTGTTCCAATATAGGCCAAAACAGGTTCAGTAACTTATTCAGCACACATTCACCTAATGGTTTAATTCCGCTTCACATCACAAAATTTAAACAATAATTTGCACAGTGGGCAGAGCAAACTAGTAGGTTTAAAACTGCTGTAACTGAAGCCCCCTTTACGCACTGAGTAGATATCTGAAAGGGAGAGGGTGTAAGACCATACAGAATTTTAAAACTTCAGGTCAGAGAAGTTATGCTGTATGCTAAATGAGATAGAAAAGCCAGTATGGAAATTTGAGGAGGGTCTGCACAAGGAAGGCAAAACGTTTGGCAGAGAGCTCAATAGATTTTAGGCAAGAGAGAACCCTAAGCAGAATTACCTTGCCCTACAGCAATATCTTACTGGCTCACACCCCAGAAATTCTCCATTTGTATCCCAATTCCTAGTTGTGGGGGCTCAAAGACTCTTTAGTGCTCACTAATAACAAGGAACTTTCTCAGACCTACTCATGATATCACTCATCATCTGAAGGCTGTATCATGAATCCCATCCCAGTTCTACATGACCCACATGGAATTGCTCTTCCTCCCCCAAGGCTTTGGGAGGACAGAATGTATTGTTTAATCCTTTGGAAGTCTGCCATATGGTTTATAGCCTTTATATTGTTCATCTTCACAGCAGCCACAAAAGATAAGGTTACTGCAATTCATTTTTCACAGATGGCTAACAGACTAGAAAGATTCTGGATGCCTTTAAAATCCCAGCTCAGCTATGACTTAATCAAGTCTCAAGCCCAACACTGTCAATACCAAGTCCCTCCTACTGTAATACTTGGCCAGGTAGTTTGTTCCGACTAAGAACATCATTCTTCCATATTATTTCACAGAGCCCACCTAAAACAAAAATTTAGGGTTTCAACATACTCCACATTTCCAACCATCATGTACCCAACCCCTTCTTACAAGAGGAATCTATGGAGGACGCAATCCCATGGGGATAGGCAGCTGCCTCCAAACACGGAGGTGACTGTCTATCCAATGCAAGGCAGGAGAAGCGCGGAGGGGATTGTCCCCTCCACGCTTCAGCCGCCCTGCATTTGCGGCTAGACAGCCAATTTCGGCTGTCTAGCCATGGGAAAGTGGAGTGGGAGAAGCGGCTGCTGGACAACACACAGGATGTGTTGTACCAGCATTTCCGCCTTCCCCGCCCCAGAATGCCCCATTTCTGCCACTCCATGCTCCTCTTTCAAGTGCAGGGCCTTTCTGAGCTGCCTGCGAGGCACCATGGGGGGTGGGGGGAGAGGTTGGTTCTCTGGAAATTGACATATCCTATGGTCGTCTAGCTGCTGACTAGCGGCCATAGGACTGCTCCCTAAGTGGAATTAAGTTTATAGCCAATTCATCTGAACTAAACAGGCACACTAGGCTGTAAAAGGAGACAAAAAGGCCAACAATGGCTTGTTATATATACTGTCTGTTTTGTGACCCAGTTACTAATATCCTGGTCTGATCTTACATCAAGAATATAGAATGAGCATTTCTCGGCATAAGCTTAAAATAAATTTGGCTAGATAAACAAAAACATTTATGGTCCAATGTAAATTTAATATTGTGGTTTAAGAGTTTGTTTTACCAAAGAATTTGTCTGAGCTGCAAACTACTGTTCTTTTCAGGTATCTGAGAGAGGAGGGCTTTGAAACAGAGTCTGAAAAACCACTAAAAAGGTTTCATCAAAGCCACTTTAAAAATCTCTAGACTGAATGCAGCACAATTTACTTGAAAATCATATAAGACATTTCAAAATAAGGATCTTCTGGGGTTTTTTGGGAGGATGTAGTCTTCTAGAACAAATGTTTATTGAAAAGAAAGCTGCTATACATCAATCTAACTGTATTTTGTTCTAGAACTACTGTTAAGTAAACTGGCACTATCAGTTTTACCAATGTAACTCCTTTTTACAAAGCCCCTCTCATTATTCTCTATGATGAGCAGACTTTTTGTGAAGTGGTGGGTTTCATCCAAAGTATTCAAGCATCAACTAATGGTTCAGCTACAACAGAAAGCTTGTTTTCTATGTATAAACTTGAGTGTTTTTCCTTGGCTATAAACGAGTCACCAAAATGACTTTTGAGGTATTCTGATTTCTCAATTCCATCAGTATTACAAAGCTAAACATATAAGCTATCTGTAAAAGACTTGGGGATTGTTGTTGTTTTGCTATTCTTTCCCCACCTGTTCTTATTTTCATAGCAACAATAAATTTTAAAAGGCTTTGCTATGAATGACAACACTACATTACCATAGTCACTATTAATACAGTTCAAGCTTGTATCAACTTGTTAGATAGGGTTTCATAGTCTGATCAGTCCTTCCTCACGTTTACTATTCAAGTCTTTTCAGCTACCTAACTGCTGAAGTAAAAAAAACAAAAAACCCTACCCTTGGTACAAAAGTGTCAGCTCTTATCAGCTCCCTGGTGTGGTAGGCAGGTTGGGAAACCATCACACAACTGCTACCTCTTAACATAAACTTATAATATGAAGTTTCTTCATACACAGTGGAGTCCTGCAACACGAATGAAAGGGCATCGGGAAAGCCACTCAAATGGTTTTGTTTAGAGGTTTATGAATGTCGAAACCGCCCCGCTCAGCAACTAGGTCTATGACATCATGGAGGTTATTTTTCCCGTATACAATCTGATCAGTAGGTATATCCTATACCAAAACGAGAGATGATGGCCAACAGCTTTCACAGCTGCTTCGTCTGCCACAGAGCGCTCGAATTCTTCGGGGGGGGCCGGGCGGGCGTCCAGCCAGCGCCCACCCTTTCAAACACTCCTCCTTGGAGCTCGTCCTCCTTTTACGCCCTTCCCTCCTCTGCTCCCTCAATCCCACTCCAGCAGTCCCACCACCAACTCTCACACACCCCACTTACCTCAGGCTCTGCGTTGCGCCCCAGCAGCAGCTTTCCGTCACCAGCCAATTTCCTCCCACCTCTAACACACCCCGAGCCATCTCACATGCCCCCGCCCAATCGCCCCGGTCACACAGCCGTTGCCCGAGCGCTTCTGGGGGACCCTAGACCCCGCCGCCCCACCCCTCTCACTCCCCCCTCCCCAAGGGACTCCCACCCCTCCTGGACGGACGGACGGCCGCCCGCCCGCCCCGTCCCCTCAATTCTCGCCTCCGCTCACCGCGATGACGACGGTGTCCTCGCCCTGGAACTTGGCGATGTACTTGTCGCCTCGAATCACCTCAGAATCGTTGAGGGGCCTGAAGCGACACATCACTTTGATGTTGCACTCCGCCGGGTCCGCCATCTTAGGCCAAAGCCGCCGCCGCCGCCGCCTCCCGGGTGCTCAGGCCGGCCAAAGCGCCGCGTCACCAACCGCCCGCTCCCGCCTCCGTATCGCCCTTCCCCTGGCTGCGGGGGATCTTGAGGGCCACCCGCGTCAGGAGACCCGCCGCACTGAGAATGGGGAAGGGCTGCTCCGCCCAGGCCGCCGCCGCCGCCGCCGCCGCCGCCGCCTCCTGCACTCACTTCCTCTCCAATATGGCAGCCATGGCAGCTCCCGCAGCCGGCGAATCCGGGCCCGCCCCTTCTTCGGGCGGGGGCGGAGCTCGCGGCAGGGCAGGGCGTGGGTGACGTCACCCACTGCAGAGAACGCCGGCGGCTCGCTCCGCCTCCGCCTCAGCACGCAGGCGCAAAAAACGCCCTGGGTCCTTTCGCTGTCAAAGCCAAACGAGCCCGCCGCACGAGGCTCCGGGGTGGGAGGGGGCGGCCGTCGGCTTCGGGCGGGAAGAATCGTAGGGCGCAGGCGCACGCGGCAGAGAGCGAAGGGGCGGGTGTGCCGCGCGGGCGACTTCGCGAAGGGCGGCCGGGAGGCGGTGGACCGCAGGTGCCGCGGCGAGCTTTTGTCCGCCAGGCCTGGAGATGCCAGAGATCAAACCTGGGACCTTGTGCATGCAAAGCGTGCGGTTAACACCGGCTGCGGCACCTCCCGACAGTTCTTATGCGTGCATATCCGTGAAATGCTTTGTTATTTTATTCATTGCCTTTGCATTTCTTCCCAAGATCGCATGGTGCCCTTCACCGCCACCATGTTCCCCGCAGTGCCGCTTCACGGCTGAGCTGGGATCAGAACCCGGTTCATCCTGGCACAAATGCATCCATCCGCTGGACCGCATAAGTAAATAATTACTTAACTCCCATAAGGTTCTGCTTCATTTTTAAATGCACTTTGAAAAGAAAAAAATGGCCTCAAGGATGCCCTGAAATCTCAGGAACTCATTTCATGTTTTAAATTATTTTCTTGTTTCTTTGCCCCAGCCTGAGTGAAACTGACAGGCTCCTAAGTCAGAGGAAAACATAAAAGTGATTTGCTGGGTAGTATCCAATGTTAGGCCTACATAGAGTAGACTCATTGAAATGAGTGGGACCTGTTAGTTGTGGCTAACTTAAGTCTTATCCATTTCAGTGGCTCTACTCTGCATAGGACTAGAATTGGATACTACCCAATCCTGAAGGGATGCTGGGAATTCTAGGACTTTTTTCTGTCTAAACATGCATAGGATTGCACCCTAACCCATTATAGAGAATGCCCCACTACAGTTTTTTTAAAAACTTTCTATCCTTAGGACAGACTCCACATCTGTCAAGGAACCCTTGTACATCTGCTATGGAACCCCCGAACTTTGCACAGGATTCTGGGGAATGTTTTAGAGCGCACACTAACTTCATGCAGGATACTGGCTAGGTCTGTTGTGATGCATAGTTGACTCACGAAGGGAGGGGATGCCTAGGTCACACTCAGTGATCTGGTGCACACAATATGACCGACCACCATGGCTTGACTTTCCTGCAGGGGCTGTCACATTGTGCTGCTGCTCATGTTGTGCAAACCCAGGCAGCAGGGGTCGTTTGAGGGTTAGACTCTCAAATAAGAGATGGCTTGGTTTAGGGTTGTCTAACCATCAAACGACCCCTGCTGCCTGGGTTTGCACGACATGGCAAGCCAGGCACCTTGCAAAAATGGCACCTGCAGGTGCACAATACAACAGCGCCCATGGGTGAATTAAGCCATGCTGTGTTGTGTGAACCAGCTCAGTGCTCTCCTCATTGGCATATGGCACAGGGAGATTAGCAGACAAGGTGTCTTCTGGGAAGCTTGTGTTCTATTACTAATTACTGATCTTCCCACAGAGAAGCCCAGCTAAGCTTCCAAGAAAGAGCTTCCAAGAGTTTCCCAGAACACAGTTTGAAAACTACTGCCCTCATACTTTTAACTGGATTAAAACAACATCAATTGTTCTCTTGCATTGGATGGTTCCGTTTTTGCATAATTCACTGAGTTATAGTGAAAATGAGGAAGGTAATTGTCCCATCATAGTCACAGAAGTTGCAGTTTTGGTGAAATAATGCTTCCAGCCTCATTGAGTTCCTTTTTGGAAATAAGGTGGGATATAAAATAATAAAATAAAAAATAAGTAGTGCTTCAAAATGGAGCCCCTTGCCTACATTTATTCCTTTTTTAAATTAAGAGATTTGAGGTGCCTATCAGAAGCTCGGCAGGCAGCAGCAAGGGAGAGGGCTGCTCAGTAGTAGCCCCCCACCTGTGGAATGATCTCCCCAATGACACCTGCTTGGCACTAGCACTGTTGTCTTTTTGGCCCCAGGTTAAGACCCTCCTCTTTTCTCAGGCATTTAGCAGCACATGATGAGTTTTTAATCAGTCCTGGATCTGTCTTTGGTTATGACTGACTGTTCAAAGTTGTTTTTAGTTATATGTTATCTTTGTGTATATTGTCTGTGTGCTTTATGTAAATGGCTTTTAAACTTTGTATATTGTATATTAATGTTTTAATTTCTGTAAACCACCAGCAGAGCTTCAGCTATGGGGCGGTATAGAAATGTAATAAATCAATAAATCAATATCCCATTCCTGCCTTTGGAAAGAAATGATTATTACTCCATGTGACTCCTGCTCAATGGAGCTTTAAAGCACATCAGCTTCATTACATTCTCCTCCCCTTGTTTTGTGCTTGAGAGAACTAAGGTTTTTTTTCCTTGATGTGTTCAAGCATCAATAACCACCTGATGTGTGTATGACCAACATTTAAATTCTTTGGCTTGTTTTTATCTTATCAAAGCAATAACAGGATGATGGGATGGGTTTTCAACTCAAGTGCCAAATGCCTTAACAACACAACATTTCCGTTCCTTCTTGGCTCTCCTGGTTGAGAGAGGTGACAAAGAAAATGCTGATAATTTTAGGATGAGGGAGCAATTGAAAAAATGCTAAAAACATTCTGGATAAGAGGTGGAAACAGCCAGTGAAATCCTCTGAATAGTATTTATTATGCATTTTATAGATGTGTATCCCACCTTTCCATCAAATGACCTCCAAGATGGCTTTCAACAGATTAAAAATGCAAAAACATTACTCAGCAATCCTGTTCCTCCAGCTCATGGCAGAGGTCAGAGTGTTCCAAGGACAAGTGGCAATTGGAGCCAAGTGTTCTTTCTGCCAGGATAGGGAAAGCAATGGTTCCTTCTCTGTGGACAGGTCCATACTGCTAGTTTATCGATTCTGCTTGCATAAAAGAATAGCTCATGTTTTTCTTGTTGTAGAAGGTATCTTCTTACAGACTTTCAAAATTACTGGGGTATGGGCCCCAGGGAGACCACAACTACCCAGCCCCCTTTCAGGCCCTACTTAATTGAGGAGAATGGAATTAAACATCTAATCTTTAAATTTTCTGTGTCAATTTATACTGCTTTCGGGCTCCCAAGTCATTGGTGCAGGAAAAAAAAAGATTAATATTGCCACCAAACCATTTCAGTTATAATTGTTTTGACAGCATTATGAGTCATTATATGGGACTGCAAGGTAGACATACTTAAGAAAAAATGATAAAATGTTGAAAGACTACTACAGTGATGCAAATTATCAGATACACTATAGTATCTTGAATTCTCTTCTGCTTGTATCCAGGAAAACCTTTCAGAATTATCACTGTAGCACCGGAGTTGGGAACATGTGGACCTCCAGATGTTGCTGGACTGCAACTCCCAGCAACCCTGCCAGCATAGCCAATAGTGAGGGATGATGCGAGTTGCAGGCCAAAACATCAGGAGGATAACAAGTCGCCCACCCCTGTTCTACAAGCACATTACCCTGTCTGTCTTCATTGAGGGCTTCTGAGGCTTGTATGGTACACAGTCCTTATCTTTGTAGTTCATCCATACCACCTTTCTCATGGGAATCAATAGGGAGAGTGCATCCCTGTTGATTCTTTTGGATCTCTCAGCAGCATTTGATACCATCGACCATGGTATCCTTCTGGATTGCCTGAGGGAGTTGGGGGCACTGCTCTGCAGTGGTTACGCTCCTTTCTCTCAGGACGGTTCCAGATGGTGTCACTCAGGGATAGTTGTTCCTTGAAAAAGGAACTATTATGTGGAGTCCCTCAGGGATCCATTCTATCCCTGATGCTGTTCAATAACTACATAAAATCGCTGGTAGAGAGCATCAGGAGGTTTGGGGCTGAGTGTTATTAGTATGCCGATGACACCCAAATCTATTTCTCCTTAACATCTTTATCCAAGGAAGGTATGACTCCTTTGAATGACTGCCTGAAGTTGGTAATGGGCTGGATGAGGGAGAACAAGCCGAAGTTGAATCCAGGCAAGACAGAGGTGCTCATTCTGAGCGTCCTGATTCAGGTATTGAGGTATGTCAAAAAGTTCTGGATGGGGTTGCACTCCCCTGAAGGAGCAAGCTCATAGCTTGAGGGATGCTTCTTGACCCAACCTTACTCCTGGCACCCCAGGTGGAGGCAACAGTGAGAAGTGCCTGTTATCAGCTTCGGCTGATACACTAGCTACGCCCATTCCTGGAACATGTCGACCTGGTAATGGTGGTGCACACACTGGAACCTCTAGGCTTGATTTCTGCAATGCGCTGTACTAGGGGCTGCCTTTATATTTAGTTTGGAAACTTCAACTGGTACAAAATATGGCAGCCAGGTTGGTCTCTGGGACATCCCGTGGAGACCATATTACACCGGTTTTAAAATCTTTACACTGGCTGCCAATTTGTTTCCAAGCAAAATATAAAGTGCTGGTTCTTACTTCTAAAGCCTTACGTAGTCTAAGTCCAAGGTACCTTAGGGAGCGCCTTCTCCCCCACTTCCCAGTCTGCCACCTAAGGTCGCCTGAGGGCTCTCTGCTGCGGCTGCCTAATGTGAGACTGGCAGCCACACGCAAGAGGACCTTCTCCTTTGCCGTCCCTCAGTTGCGGAACGACCTGTCGGTTGAAATGCGCCTGCTGGCCTCCTTGAAGGTTTTTAAGCAGGCGTTAAAGACACTCTTATTTCGGTAGGCCTTCCCTTTTTAGAACTCCTGTTGCTTTTGCTGACTTGTATACTGTCTTAAGCAGTGTTGTTTTAAGCTGTGTTCTAGTGTTGGATTTTTAAAAAATTGTTTTTAGGTCAAAGTTGTTTTAGCTATATGTTTGTTATATTATCCGCATGTTTTTATATAAATGGCTTTTAAACTTTGTATATTGTATTTCAATGTTTTAAATTTTGTAAACCGCCCAGAGAGTTTCGGCTATGGGGTGGCATAGAAATATAATAAACAAACAAACCAACAAATAAAATAAAATAAAATTCTATTTGTGGTGGTGGCTCTCACTTTCCATTCTTCTGTAATCACAGAATTGGTTCTGTTATAAATATATCTTCATGAACAGATGTGGTTATGGAAAACCATGACGTGGGAGTTGGAATAAATCCTTCAAGAAATTCAGAGGCTAATTTTCAGTTCCTGTTTCATGCAGTGTTCCAGTGCCTGTTGAGCTGACTTGCTGACCATTGCTGTTATCTAGGGTAATGTGAGTAGGATGTCCAGGAGTCATGGATGGTGATGCCTTCCTGTTTTGTAGCTTTGTTTTCATAACCAGTGTCCACGTTTTGCCATATAATGCACCATCTTTGAGAAATGGAAAAGTACTGGAGCCAACATGCTAATATTGAACCATTCCTGAACCTATACAATATGGGTAGCCATATTGCTTTAGGTTGGGGGGGGGGTGTTACACCATTGGCCTTGACAGCCCCCAAACAGTACAAATTGACAAAGAAAACACAAATGTCCAATGTTTCGTTCCATTCTCCTCAATCAGCGGGGCGCATAAGGGGGCTGCATGGATTTGGGTCCCCTAAGACCAACACCCATATAACCCCAAGTAACTCTAAAAGTCTGGAAGAAGACACCTTCTACAACAAGAAATACATGAGCTACTATTTTATGCAAGCAGAATTGATAAACTAGTGGTAGGGACCTGTCCACTGGCTGATAGATGGGGCCAAGCTGATCTTCCCCCTGTCATGATGTTATTCCCGGGAGGCAGGAGATGCATCTTCCCAGTGCCCCTTGTTCCCCTGGCCGATGGATCCGGCCAGAGTGCCCTTCCTTTCTGATCTGCAGTCCCAGGGGCTAGGGCAACTGGCAGCTGGAACACAGAATCCTTCCTTGCAGGGAGGGAGGATGCAATCTCCCCACAGCTGTTCCTTCTCTGATCAACACATGGGCCCAAGTTGGGCTTCCCCTTGTCGGTACAACGGTGTTCTTCCTGGAATGGGGATCAACCTCCCTGTCACTACTTATTTATTGATAAAGTATTGAAAACCAAGTTCAGCAACAGCTTTAACCGAAACAAAACCCCTGCTATGTTAACCAAGGTGTGAGTGTACATTTGCATCTTAAACAACAAAGAATCTTGTGGCACCTTAAAAACTAACACATTTATTTGGCATAAGCTGTTGTGGACATTGTCCAGTTCATGAGATGCAAGTTCACTTTAAAGCACTAATGTGTTTTAACATATGAAGTAATTTCTTTAAAAGTAGTTCAATGTGGCAAGGCAAGTTTTCAGTCTTTCCCTGCCCATGAAGATCATGTTGCAACACGTTCATCCATCTAATGCGGCTATAACTTTATAGGTGTGTTCTGTCTTAATCAGGGCAAAAACAGCTCTACTTCACAACCACAGAAGTGCCTCAGGCAATAATTATTCACTAGGCTAAGGGTGTGAACACAGCTTTTAAAAGGCCACTGTCCTTTGATTGAGTTTGAGGTAAGACTCTCAGCAGTTATATCATTTTAAAAATGTGTGCATGTCCTGGTTTTTAATAAAATGCACAAAATACAATTGTATGGGTAGCGCTTACTTGGGTCCAGGTGGTGAAGGGAAGAGAACAAATTAGACCACAGACTTAGCTGGGAAAATAAATTGGCCACAACTTTACTGACTTTCACTTGAATAGGCTTGGCGGCAGTATAGGGCATGGATCCTGCCATTGGCCGGTCCGCCTGCTGTCGGATTCGCCCTTCCTGGTTCGCAATCCAGGAGTGCTGGTGGCAGATGGCAGGCCAGGGGCACATCATGGCATGGACCGCTAATATGAACCCCTTTCCACCACCCCAGTCGTGGCCAGCTCACAGCCCTCATGCTGGGCTGGTCTTGGCACCACGCCTCCAAGATCCCTTACGGGAATCCGCACTGTGGGGGAGTGGAGTTTCCCGCTCCCCCTCACCAATGGATCCAGCCCAATGCCTATCATGTGTCCCTTACCATCCCCACTTCACCACACCAGGTTGCAGCCAATTCATGATACAGTCTCAGTTGTCTTTCACCCAGATATTGATGCCTTTGTCAGACAGGTGGACACTGTTAGGCCTGTACTAACTTGCTGGCTAACTTGCTTGCTCTGGGCCTGCACAAAGCACTGTATGGCCTTATCCATCTTCCATCTGGCCACATCCACTCTGGCCGGGTCTTTGGCCCACTTCCAAATGTGTCTCCCGAGCTCAGCCCAAGACTCATCCATTCCTTAAAGCCTATGTGATGTTGTGCCTGCAAATCCACACTGAAGTGGCATTTCTTGCCCTGCAGCTATAAACAGATGAGATAAATTATGAGAGGCTCTTAGTGGGTGGGTGTCTGATCTGTTGACTGACGATTTCCAACAATCAATTGCCTGGCTTTTTTGTCCCCTTGCTTGCCCCACTTGGCCATGGTTGTGGCCTCCCTGGTCCTGAATGAATATGAGCTGAACTCATGAGGAGAGAGGCCCAAGGATCTGATACCATCCCATAGTATGCTCACCAATCGTACTGCTCACATTCCCATGCTGCCTTTAGGGGGTGGGGCAAGGGCCCTTAGTCAAGGTCTCCTTCAGGTGAACCAGGCAGCCCTTCCCCTTTTGAACAGTTTTTTAACTCCAAATGTTAAGGCACATTCACGTTGCCAGTGGTGTCACATCTTGGACAACCATGGCTCACGTTGTGGCATTCACCCAGTATGCAGCAACCAGTTCACTTACCCTTAAGGCCCCCCAAATTGCCAAGGTGAAGGCCACCCTGCACAGTGTAGCCTTGAACTGTGACTAACATAACGTAGCAGTGATATGGCACAGCCGAGCTAGCAGAGTAAATGTTATGGGTCTCCTTCCAGTGGGTGTTGCCGGTAAGCAGGGAACTCGGCTTGCCACATTCCAGGGGCCCGTGCGCACTACAGTTCCTGCATGGAGCTCCTGCACATGTGGATATCTTGATTCACTCAGAGCTCTCTTCTCCACTCAGAACTTCTCCCTCCTGAAGCTGTTTTTCTTTAAAAAAAAATTTTACAAAGGAAAGGAAAGATCAGGACTCACTAACCCAAGTTGGCACATTTCCCACCTTCCCCCTATCCACTCTGTTATGTATCTGAATCTGTCCAAGTGAATCTGCAGTTATGTTTCACTAAGTTCTCAACTAATGTTGAATCACCTGCTCCATTGTATAGTTTGTTACTTAATGAAAGTGCTTAGTTACAAACCCAGCTTTGTGTCTGTGTCTGCTTGGAGTTGTTTGTGTGATTATAAACAAGTATCTTACACAGTCCAAATGCCCTGCTTTAATGTAATATATATACCATGTTTTTATACTACTTTTCAATTCTTCAATTCACAAATTTATTTATTTATTTATTTATTTATTTCATTTCTATACCGCCCAATAGCCGAAGCTCTCTGGGCGGTTCACAAAGCAGTTGTAACAACAATAAAAAGTGCTGTCCATTAAAAGCAACAAAGCCAACCTTTTAAAACAATTCAACCGATCAACAGCAACAGGATCAGTCCTTAATAAAAAGGTGTCCCCAACCAGTCGTGTCCGACTCTAGGGTGTCGTGCTCATCTCCATTTCTAAGCTGAAGAGCCAGCGCTGTCCGAAGACGCTTCCGTGGTCATGTGGCCAGCATGACTGAACACCGAGGTGCACGGAACGCTGTTACCTTTCCCGCCGAAGCGGTACCTATTTATCTACTTGCAATTTCTTGCTTTCGAACTGCTGGGTTGGCAGGAGCTGGGACTGAAGACGGGAGCTCACTCCGTCACGCGGCACTCGGGTCTCTAACTGCTGTCCTGCCGACTTTCTGTTCTGCAGTTCAGCGTCTTAACCACTAAGCCACCGCGGCAGCTAACAGCAAATAGGGTCTCATTTTCAAAGACCTGACAGAACAAATAGGTTTGTGCCTGTCTCTAGAAGAGGAGAGGTGTATCAAGCCGGAACAAACCTCCTGGGAAAGGGCATTTTACAGTATTGGTGTGACAGCTGAAAAGGCCCTGCTCTTTGGTGAATCACCTGAAGCAAGGGACTCTGTGACATGGGCTGGTAGCTCGGGCTCCAGAAGCAAAGATGGATCCACAGGTAGCTCTGTGCTATAAACCTCAGAACAGTGCAACCCCATTGAAAGCAGACATTTTGATAGTGGAGTTTTAGATGCATGTCTGTAAGGCCTCAGCTGCCATTGGCTCATTTGCTGTGATATCACAGAGGGGTTTGCAAGCGTAGGGCCAGACAGCTAAGGGCCAAAACAGATGTGATCCAGGAGCCCGTACAAGTTTATGATCAAAATAGGGACCCTTCCTGTCACTACTATAAAGTTGTTGTTTTTTTAAAGTCACATTTTCTTTGGCTCTGACTATTGAGTGGGAATCAGAATTCCAAGGTTCATTAATTAAACCAGGTAGGAATTGTGATGGGCTTTCAAATGACAATGCAGGTGCAGATTAGTTGAGCAATCTGAGGGCCTCTGCCAGAAACGGACCGTTCTTCTTATTTATGCAGAAATTTGCAATCAGAATCTAAGAGTTGTTTTGACATTAATTCATATTTTGACCAATACCAATAAGTAATTAATTTAACTCCCTTCAAGTAAGGCTGCAGTTCTAAATACACTTATGGGAAGTAAGCACTACTGAACTTGCTAGAATTTACTTTTGAGTAAATATGCATAGGCTCAGTCTGACTCTGTATGCAGCATATTGTACCATGCTATCCTATGCATAATTTACTTATAAGTAGTTCAATGGTGCTTATTCCCAAGTAAGTGTGCACAGGATTGTAGCTTCAGACACTTACAGAGTCTTTCTACATGAGGCATTAATTGTGCACATGTGATTTCTCACTCACAGTAGCACAGCTTACAGGTGCTTTACATGGTGTTGTCCTCCTCCAGGGTCTCTCCTGTTCTTTGCAAGTATTATAGCCTGTGTGTTTTTCTAATGAAGAAAGTCTGGCACTTCCTTGAATGGCGGCATGAAACCTTGGCGGATTTACGCAATTCTGCTTTACCACAGTGCCATCTAGTGCTTGTGTAATGGAACACATAGAAAGGCAGAGAAAGAAAAACCTTGGGGAAAAAACATGTATCAAGGAGCTGATTGTCAGGGTGGACACTGAGCCCATAGAATTCCAGAGTAATTCTGATTCTGAGGAAGAGGAGTCGCTCCTGGGAGACGGGCGCGCTCCTCTTTTCCAGGGCCAACAGCTGATGGAGATTCCTCCCACCAGCATTCCTAGCTTAGATAGCAGTCCTGGGAGTGACAGAGTGCGGGAAGCAGACTTGATGGACGCGCGACGCCGACGCAGAGAGCGGCACCAAATGGAGAGCGCGGAAAGGAGGCATAGTGCCCGGTTGGCGCGCAAACAACGGCTGTGCCCAGAGGATCCAAGAGAAAAGGGGAGGGACTCTCCCTAGCCCTGAAATTCAGGGGCCTGCCAGTGATTCCTTTTCAAATGGGGACCAACTGTTCCAACTTAGGGCACAGGTACTCTGCTGCTCATATCTAGTTGCTAACAGTAGAGTTGTTAAGTTGTAAAAGAGGAATAAAGCTTTGAAAAGAATCCCTTTGTCTGTGTCTGGACTTGGCTACTGGATTAGACTGAGAGAGGCCTCCAAGGAGCCCTTGACACTGATCTTAATCCCACAAAGAATCTGGAAGCAGAAGCCTCAATACAATGGCAGATTAAAAGCCTCATGTAGAAAAGCCCACAGTCTTTCTTCAGTTAATGCAGTAAACCTTGAGGGGGGAATCTATAATTTTTGCTGTTATATATTATAAAAACAGTCACTTTAGGCTTAGTACAGAGATTCTGCCAACTCCAAGGCTTACTGTATCTACATAATGAGATAAAGATCTATCTTGTCAAAATCAGCAAGTTTAATTTGATCTAAAAAGATAATTTGACTAAATTGCCACCACAGGTGCATATGCACAGTTAAACAGCCTTTGTTTTCCATCACCCCGACTTAAAGATCAAGGTGCTGGATTGATCACTTAGCTGTATATATTGAAATTCAGCATCTATAAAGCAAACCATGTTCTTCTTCTTTCAGGCTGCTATAAATATACAGTTATGGGGCTTGCTAGCAATTAAGGCATGCTGAATTTACTTAGACTCCAGAAAACATAATGCAAAGATATATCACTGAAACATGGGGCAGTATCCAATTGTGTCATTCCATTAGTGCAAGTGACATTGTGCTAGGTTCTGAACTACACCCAAGAGGAGAATCCAACTAAAGTTACATCTGTGGAAGCATAATTGTGTGAGCAGTTGTGCAACCTCATTGTGCAATGGGTTGCACAAGCGCAGTGGGCAACCACTTGCATAACGGAAAGATTTGGTGGAGCTCCACTAGTGCTATTTGAGTTTGTGGAATGACACCACTGGATACTGACCATGGATAGGCTCCTAATGATCATTTATCATGTATTTGGTTAGCCATCAGACTCTTTGATACAAACACCATGGGTAGCCTCAGTGACATCCACCTTAAGCCTCTGGCACAAACGTAGAAATGTCTATTGGTATAGAGGCAGGACCTGAGATAACAATAACAACACTTGGCAAATACATAATGCCTTTCAGTGCTATCTTATACATAACTACTCAGAAGACAGTCCCATTATTATCAATGGAACTTACTCCCAGGCAAAAGTGTTGGACTACAATGCCCATCAAACGCAGCCAGCATGGCCATTAATGGGAGTTGTAGCCCCAACACATCTGGAGGGCACCAAGTGGGAAAGGCTGCTATATAGGATTGCAGCCTTCTAGTGTTCAAAGTGATTCGCCTACAGTATCACAGTAATGCTTACAACAAAGCTGGAAGGTAGATCAGTGTTATTATCTCCACAAGTGGGATGTGCAACAAAGTGTTGCAGTGCTGAGTGCTCCTGTTTAGGGTTCCAGCCAGCCAGCCATGCCCACTTCCTGGATACTCCATTATCCCCGAACCTTGGTTTTCTGTCCCCAGTCCTCCGTGGCCACTGAACATTCTTGGTCTTCATTTAGGTATTTGGGGTGGGGGGCCTTTGAGTTTTTTTTCTAAATTTTTTGAACTTCCGCAAATGTTGGGTTTTCCCCAAGCCTGTTGATACCTCTCTCTTCTGTGTGGATAGTGCAATTTGGCTACATAAGGATTACACGCACACACACAGAGATGGTAAAATTGAAGGTTACTCAAGCAACCAATATATTTTTGTACAGCAATAATGCAACACCTACTTTTTTAAAACAATAACACAAGTAACGAAGACTACACAAGGCTGTTAATCACTGTATCCACTTTCGGTTTTGTTGCAGAATTGAGATCCGAGCTCTACACAAAGAGATTTTCCTTTTCTGCTTTTCCCCTACATAACCTGTAGGTGGAGCTGTGCTATAGTGACATAGTGCAAATTCACAAGTAGAAACAGCACTAATACCTGATTTCCCTGCTCTAAAAAATCCTGGCAAAGTGCTCTGAAAAAACAGAAGCGAAACTGGAGGATCACGGCATCGTCTAAAGAACCTGTAAACAACTATGAGTAAGGAATCATGGGCACACAATAAATGCCTCATGTAAGCTCTAGAAGCCATACTTTCTGAGCCACTACCTTTTACATACCATGTATGCACCCACAATCTGCTCCTTCCCAACCTTCATTACACTTTCACTTAAGGTCTTCCCAAAGCACTTCCTAATTAATTTCTACATTTTATTCAGAAGAGCTACTCCACGCTTGCTAAGAACCAATTTCCGTCACTTTTAAATACAAATTGCTTGTTTGGGTATTTGTTAAATAACTATTAATGTGTCAGGTTAAATGACCTTCTAAAAGGAATGGCACATGAAAATGTCAATTCCAAAAGGAAAAAAGACATTTTAATTCATCTTGGGTCTGAACATGAAATACTACAGGCTTTTTCATGAATAAGGATCTAGGATTCTTGAAAGTCACCTTTGCAAAACTATAACTCATTTGTAACAACAGTTGAGGACTGTCTTTTAAATTAACAGGATTTTTAAAGAAGAAAAATCTCTCTTCCCCTCCCCTTATTAAATTACATGAGATGAATAATGTGTCCTGTTTTCATAATCAATATTCTCAGTATATTTTTCTGCAGCAATGTGTACATAACTCAGCGAAAAGCAAACAATATGAATTTGCTTTTGGGGCCAGCCTGTTTGTTTCCTTCTTGGAATACATTTGTGAGAAATGGGTTATTTACATGGATGAAAAAAATGGAGAAGGCTCTCATGTCTTGCTCTCAGAAGATTATCTTTCTCCAACCTTCAAAGAGTTATCAGTAGTTAATGGGGGGCAGAGGAGCACAGACCCAAAACAAGTCTATGGCAGCCTTCTGCAGTTTGGTGTCCTCCAGATGTTTTGGACTACAGTTCCGATCATTGGCCATGATGGCTAGAGCAGATCGGGGTTGTAGTCCAAAAACCTAGAGAGGTCAGGATCGGGAAGGCCAGTCTATGTACCAGATGACTCAAGACAAGCCTGTAGCCAGGATGAAACCAGTGGGTGCACCACTCCATCTGGAGATCTGATCCACACTTTTTTTAAAAGCAGGTTTTAACACACACCCCCGACTTGGCTGCTTAATTTATGTTCTTCAGGTTATATCCCACCCATTATAGCAGTGAGGACAATATACATGAAGTTTGAAGGCAGCCTCCCATCCAGAAACTGACCAGACCCAGTTCTATTTATCTCCAGCAAGGTGGTTGCATCATGTGCCCTCAGACTATGGGTGCTTCCACAGTAAAGAGTTTTATTGTGCAGTTACACTGCCTCATTCACAAGATTTTATGCGGAGTCTAGACTATACCATCTTCCATTTGTAATCCTCTTGTGTTTCCCACCATTTCTTCCATCTTTCTTACCACAGAAAATCCATTGAGGAGGGAAAGAGGATATCTGCACAATGTCTTTTGGTTGGTAATGCTAGGAACTATTCGTCTAGAAGCATCCTATGCCTTGGAAAAAAGAAACTGTAATATTACAGCTTCCATTTAAAGAATAATAATTGATTTTTAAAATAGGTAACTTTCTGGTGAAAAACCCCCAAAGAAGTTGTAACTGGTGTCTCCCCCAACCCAGAAAAGGCGGCGGTCATCTATATGTCACCCATATGGCCTGCCCGGCTCTGCCGACCCAAGATAGTCCTTGGCCTAGGATCAGTTTTCCAAACTCACTATTACCCTTTTGTGATCTTGAAAAACCTCTTTTAGTTACTACTATGAGTATGGAAAGATGCTGAAAGGTAGCAAGCAGTGACTTAAGAATTTATTTAATTAAGGAAATGTGTTCCTTAATTAAATATGTTAATTATACACATGTAAACATCTGATCTTAAAAATAATTGTTCATATTCAATGTATATATTTTTGATGTTAACAATTCATAGTTGCTAGAATTCACATAGACACTTGTGCTTGGCAACAGGTTTCTAGACAATGCGGGGGGAGGGGGGATTTTCATGACAACGGAATGAGAAGCACCTTGGAGGATTACCCAGATTTTCATGGAAATGGCTTTGGTCTATCAGGAACAGATGAAGCAAGAAAAAGAAGAGTGCACAGTACATTTAAAACCCAGTTTGCAGGGGTCACAGAGTGCTTGAAAGTAACATATTTCCGAGTGTGGTGTGGTGGGGTGGGGGGAGTGGAACTGAATGTCACCAGATTGGCACATGCTACTCAACCAATGAGAGAGGCTTGTTTGCCTCCCTGTCCAGGCTCCTCCCTGCTACTACATTATTATGAATGGAGAGCAACTAGTTCACAATTCTGAAGGCTCCCTCCTGCTACTACATTATCTCCCCACCCCCCTTATTCCCCAGCATGAGCACTTTTGCCATGAGAAGCCAAAATCCCTGATTCTGGAGTGTAGCATTTGAAGGATTCCCATGAAAGCAGCCCAGCTCTCCATTAGCAGCACTCTGCCACAGAATTATTGTTTCCACACACACCCCTTCTACCCTTTCTTTCTCCTTCTCCCTGCTTGCAATGAGATGAGAAGCTCCCATGATGCTACTACAACTTCACATAACAACAGAGAAACTATAGAACGTCAAAGAAGCGTAGCATCAAGATAGCAATTTCATGGAGAAGCGAAAGCACGTTATGGCTCTAACTAAAGTTAGCCTTTAACCCTTTGAACGATTTACTGCTTTATCGGTTAACCATGGCTCCATATGCATTGAGATCTGTTAAAGATTCACTGAAGGGGAGCAAGATTTATTTCTTACTAACAAGTAAACATGCACAGAAGGTGGGAATATGGGAAAACTACTTCGATCGGAGAAACAAGGGTGTGTCCCCCTTGACCACGTTACTGCCAAGTCACAGAGGTACACCCAGGATTTAATGTGGGGGGACATGGCACACTGTGGCAAAACTGCCAGGGAGCCACTTTCAGTAAAAAAAAGTTAGAGAAAAGGAGTTTCAGAAAATGCAGCTTTTCAAGAGAGAAGCAGTTGGTTGGCAGCAGATTGGTGACAACGTCATCTGTCACGAACTACCTCAGACTGCTGTAACTTCGCACCAAATCGCTCGTGAAGACAGCCCCTTGGTAGATGTGATGAGATCTGATTTGCTGTTCAGTCCTGACTTTGGCTTGCTCCTCAACCCTTTCTCCTGGTTAGCCCTCCAGTCCTTCCTTGCCTTTTGGTCTTGATTACTGGTTTGTCCTATGGCTCCTAGTTCCCAGCTCTTGGCTTACCCCAGCCCTGACAATGGGTGATCAGGGTCTTAACCAAGGGATGTTAATGGTCCACAATAGCCTGGAATCTCTGTCCAGCCTTAGGAATATGACATCCTAATATGACATCTTTGGGGGAGGGACAAGAGTTCTTGGACAGAATGGGGGAACTACAGCAGCAAAGGGCAGACCAGAAGCTTGAAGAGCAACAGCAAGATGAGGCAGAAGTGGGAAATGCTGAGGAGAAGAAAAATGGAGTAGAGGATACTCCTTGGAAAATGGTGACAGTTAGGAGAAGAAGAACTAGACGCCACTCTGCACCAGTGGAAGCGGTGGAGCTGTGGAACCGATTCTAGGTACTTGCAGATGAGACTGGAGGACAGCCTGCAGAGGAAGAATCACAGGGGAACCTGCATGAGAGTGAGCAAGAGGCTAAAGGTCAGTCAAACAGAGGCGATGAAACCCAGGCCTACAAGAAGAAGAAGAGAAGAGTGGTAGTAGTGGGAGACTCCTTGCTGCGTGGGATCGAGACCCAAGTATGTCGTGAAGACCCGTGGACTCGCCAGGTATGTTGTCTCCCAGGAGGACAGATTAGAGACGTGACTGAAAGGTTGCCTGCACTCATAAAGCCCACTGACAGGTATCCCTTTCTTCTCATCCATGTGGGAACAAATGATACCGCCAAGCGGAGCTACGAAGAGATCACGTCAGACTTTGAAGCTTTGGGAAGGAAACTCAAGAACTTTGGGGCCCAGATAGTTTTCTCATCCATCCTTCCAGTAGTTAGAAGAGGGATAGAAAGGGAACGAAAAATACTCCGGGTGAATGACTGGCTACGAAGGTGGTGCCGACGAGAGAGATTTGGATTCTGGGACCACGGGCTATACTTCCTGGAAGATGGGCTGTTGGCTAGGGATGGGTTGCACCTCACAAAGGCTGGGAAGAATGTGTTTGGCCACAGCATGAAGAACTTCATCAGGAGGGCTTTAAACTGAATCCTACGGGGAAGGGAGATGTAATGTTGGGGGTAACAATGGACGTAGGCGCATGCACTGCAATGGAGAGAACAGCGCTGATAGCGCCCAATAATAGTCTTCAGACACATGTAGGAAGAAAGCCAGACTATGAAGCACATGGTCTTCGATGTCTATATACTAATGCCCAGAGTATGGGAAACAAACAGAACGAACTTGAACTCTTAATACAGGAGGGAAATTATGACTTGATAGGTATAACTGAGACTTGGTGGGATGATTCTCATGACTGGAATACAGCAGTTGAAGGATATAACTTGTTCAAAAAGAACAGGAGGAACAGAAAGGGAGGCGGGGTTGCACTGTATGTGAAAAATACATATCTCTGCACAGAAATACAGGAGGAGGAGCTTGGTAGCCCCATCGAGAGCATCTGGGTTGAAATAAATGGAGCAAAGAATAAAAGGAACCTGGTGGTCGGAGTCTACTACCGGCCACCCAATCAAGGAGAAGCCAAGGATGAAACTTTTGAAAAGCAAATAGCCAATGTTTTAAGGAAGCATGATGTAGTAGTAATGGGGGACTTCAATTTCCCCGATATTTGTTGGGAGACAAATTCTGCAAAACATGGCCCCTCCAGGAAATTCCTGACTTGTGTGGCGGATAACTTCCTCCTACAGAAAGTAGAGGAAGGAACTAGAGGATCGGCTATCCTTGACTTGATCCTAACCAACAGAGATGACTTAGTGGATAAAGTAGCAGTTACAGGAACTCTGGGGGAAAGCGACCATGTTGTACTTGAGTTCTTGGTTCTAAGGGAAGCAAAAGCCGAGTGTACTCAAACGCGTACCCTGGATTTTAGGAAAGCTGATTTTAATAAACTCAGAACAATGATCAGTAAGGTCCCATGGCAAACAATGCTAGCGAGAAAAGGAGTCCAAGATGGGTGGGAACTTTTAAAAAAGGAAATTCTCAAGGCACAATCACAAACAATTCCAACAAGAAGAAAAGGTGGAAGACAACAGAAGAAGCCAATGTGGCTTCACAAAAAGCTTAGGGATGACCTGAAAACAAAAAAGGACACATATAGGAAGTGGAAAGAAGGCCAAGTAACAAAGGAAGAGTACAGGCAGGTAGCACAGAATTGCAGGGATGGCGTCAGGAAGGCTAAAGCGGAGAACGAGGTGAGGTTAGCGAGGGATGCTAAAAACAACAAAAAGGCTTTCTTCAGCTACGTGCATAGTAAAAGGCAGAGGAAAGAAATGGTTGTTCAGCTATTAAATAAGGATGGCAAAATGATAACAGATGACAAAGAAAAGGCAGAGGTGCTCACTTCCTACTTTGGCTCAGTCTTCTCCCAAAAGAGGGTCTATGACCCCCCTGGCAAAGGCGAAGTACAGGCTGAAGGGGCAGGATTGCAGCTTGAGATCGACAGGCATATGGTCAAGGAACACCTCATTACTTTGAATGAGTTCAGATCTCCAGGGCCAGATGAACTGCATCCTAGAGTAATAAAGGAACTGGCAGAAGAACTCTCAGAACCGCTGTCTATTCTCTTTGAGAAATCATGGAGGACCGGGGAAGTGCCAGATGACTGGAGGAGGGCTAACGTTGTCCCTATCTTCAAAAAGGGTAAAAAGGAGGAACCTGGGAACTACAGACCAGTCAGTCTGACATCAATCCCTGGGAAAATTCTGGAGCAGATCATAAAGCAATCCATCTGGAAGCACCTTGACAACAATGCCGTGATTACTCGAAGCCAACATGGATTTGTCAAAAACAAGTCCTGCCAGACAAATCTGATCTCATTTTTTGATCAAGTCACCTCCCTTGTAGACCGTGGGAATGCTGTAGACATCATATACCTCGACTTCAGCAAAGCTTTCGACAAAGTGCCCCATGATATCCTGATGAGCAAACTTGCTCGAAGTGGGCTAGATGAAACAACGATCCGGTGGATCCACAGTTGGCTACAGAATCGGACTCAAAGAGTGCTTATCAATGGGACCTTCTCAAGCTGGAGAGAGGTAATGAGTGGGGTACCGCAGGGCTCAGTCCTGGGCCCAGTGCTCTTCAACATTTTTATTAATGACTTGGAGGAGGAGGTGCAGGGAATGCTGATCAAATTTGCAGATGACACAAAATTGGGAGGGATAGCTAATACTTTGGAAGACAGAAACAAAATTCAAAGTGATCTGGATAGACTGGAGCGCTGGGCAGAAAACAACAGAATGGCATTTAATAGGGACAAATGCCAAGTTCTGCACCTAGGAAAAAGAAACCAAATGCACAGTTACAAGATGGGGGATACGTGGCTCAACCACACTACGAGCGAGAAGGATCTTGGAATTGTCGTCGATCACAAGCTGAATATGAGCCAACAATGTGATGTGGCTGCAAAAAAGGCAAATGCTATTTTGGGCTGCATTAATAGAAGCATCGCTTCCAAATCCCGGGAAGTACTAGTTCCCCTCTACTCAGCACTGGTTAGGCCTCATCTGGAGTACTGTGTCCAGTTCTGGGCACCACACTTTAAGAAGGATGCAGACAAGCTGGAGAGGGTTCAAAGGAGGGCAACAAAGATGATCAGGGGACTGGAAACAAAGCCCTATGAAGAGAGACTGAAAGAACTGGGCATGTTTAGCCTTGAGAAGAGAAGACTGAGGGGAGATATGATAGCACTCTTCAAGTACTTGAAAGGTTGTCACAGAGAAGAAGGCCAGGATCTCTTCTTGATCATCCCAGAGTGCAGGACACGGAATAATGGGCTCAAGTTACAGGAAGCCAGATTCCGGCTGAACATCAGGAAAAACTTCCTGAGTGTCAGAGCAATACGGCAATGGAACCAATTACCTGGGGAGGTGGTGGGCTCTCCCACACTGGAGGCCTTTAAGACGAGGCTGGACAGCCATTTGTCAGGGATGCTCTGACTTGGATTCCTGCATTGAGCAGGGGGTTGGACTCGATGGCCTTGTAGGCCCCTTCCAACCCTACTATTCTATGATTCTATGATTCTATAAGCAGCTAGAAGGAGCTGCAGTTTGAAGCTGAAGTCAGATGGAGACTCTGTGTTGGAGTGCAGCTGAACTGAAGCAGCCTAGGGGCTGTGCAGGTCTACAGAGCTGCCCTTTTGGGATCTGATCCAGGATCAGCATTTTTGCTGCCTGCTGCAGCTGTCTTATTTGCTTCCACTATGCTTTGTCAGTATATTTGCAACTAAATCATATATTACAAAGCACCATATGTCTCCAGCATATTTCATCCAAAGGAATTAAACTCTTTAGTGTTTCCCCTAGACATCTCCCCACTGGAGAAGTGGAGAGCACTTAATAATAGATTGGAATTCTAGCTCTCACACCCTACATGCTTCAGTTGTTTGTGCATGGGATAAATTATATTTGACTGGGAGATCAGGGACTTAAATCCATCTTCCCACTTCTCCTTTTTTGAAGTAAAGACTAGCACTGTTCTTTAGCTATGAGAAAGCATAAGAATGTAAAAAGAGTCTTGCTGTATCAGACCACAGGCATTTCTAGTCCAGCACTCTGTTCCAGTGGCTAACAAAATGCCTATGGGAATCCCACAAACAAGACATGAGTGCAATAGCACCCTCCCACTTGTGTTCCTCAGCAACTGCTACTCAGAGGCATACTGGATATAACACATAGACATCATGACTAATAGCCTTTGATAGCCTTATCCTCCATGAATATGTCTAATCCCCTTTTAAAGCAGTCCACGTTGGTGGCCATTGCTACCTCTTCTATTAGCAAATTCCATAGTTTCACTATGTGCAATGTATGAAGAAGTATTTCCTTTCGTCTTTCCTGAATCTCCCATCATTTATGTATATTGGATGATCCCAGGTTCAATGTTATGAGAGGGGAAGAAAAACTCTGATTTCAATACCATGCTTTGCTGTTTTACTATTGCTTTTAATCATGCAACAGTGAGCTGGATGATAAAGCAGACACAAAACCTTAGAGCACTGATTACATCATTATGACTCCCATGAGATATACATCTTTATTAGGTATATGAAGGATCTCTTGGAAATTAAAACTTCAGATACTCTATTGGTGCCATAGACTTGTTTTTCCACTGTGGATATATAGAACATTTAAAAGGAACTGCATGACCTAATGCTAATAAAGGCAAACTTGTTTTAAAAATGAGGGACATTTTAATTTGAAAAAAAAGCAATGAGCAATCACTTTTAAGACTATTTAGCTGAACAGAAAGCCTGCCAATAAGGTACTCTTCATTTCCTACAAGGTTCCAGAAACATTACTGTTGATTGCAGTCCATTATAAACGGATACCAGTATAAAAATATATAAACATCACCTTAAAGTGCATACCAGTGCATTAAAATGATCTTCCTAGATGGCAAAAGTATTACATGACCTAAGCGATACGCTATACCTAGCATTTTGGCAGTTAATAGTATTCTAACCCAGGTATTTATTTGGAAAATAACAACAAAAACATCAACAATAAGGTAATCTCTTTACTTAACAATCTACTGGTTTATTGAGGCTTTGTTGATGGTAAAATGTATTGCTCCATGGCAAAAATAGTACATTGTAATGTATGGTTTTAGGATAAACTCTAAAGAGCTATTGTAGACAAACCCAAGGCTTTGGGCATGCCCAGTGCAATACATAGGTTGTGAGGGGAAGGTAGAGGGGTCTTCATGAAATCCACAAGTTCTAACCCGTGACCCCTGTGCTATGTTAGCCAAGTTATGTCATCCAGCTGGAGCTTTCTAAAAACAATAGCTAAGAGGGCTGTTGTGAAAAGCATGGGGGTGGACCTCCTCTGCCCCTACTATTCAAGGACTAGGCCAGTGGGGTGTTTTGTGTGTGTGTTTTGGAATAGCAGACCCCCCGATACAAATTGCTTTTAAGGGGTTGGATTCAACCCTCATGTGAGCAGAAGGCCGCTCACACAACAAGACTGATGCTCATGTAATGGGATTTCCCCATCCTCTCTTGCCCCCTGCAGCCCTCTGTGCATGCCACAAATCTGGTCTGAAAAGGGCCTGACTTGCATATTTACCATGTGTTGGATCCAGGGTCTGCCATCCCCTCAAGGAAGGGCTCCATTTGCAGAAGGTCCCTCCACCTATTTGGGGGGATACTCCCCCCACACACACACACACTACAGCTCACCCCATTCAGCAGATTCTCCTAACAGCCTGTTTGCATTTTCAGGGGGCTGGACAGGCTGCTGTGGGAAGGAAAAGGTGAGGAAGTCCACATCCACCAGTGCGGTAGATCCACTGCAAATCTGGATCCAACTCCACATTACTGAAGGATCTCCTCCTCCCATATGTGCCTGCCTGGACCTTACGATCATCCCCAGCAGCCCTTCTCCGTGAGCCCCTGCTAAAGGAAGTGAGGCGGGTGGCTACTAGGAGGAGGGCCTTTTCTGCTGTGGCACCCCAGCTCTGGAATGAGCTCCCTAGTGAGGTTTGCCTGGCACCTACATGGTATTCCTTCTGGTGCCAGGTGAAGACCTTTTTCTTTCCCCAGGCATTTTAGCATTTTAGTTTTCTAGACTTTTAGCTTTGCTGGTTTAAACCTGTATTTTAAATCTCTGCATTGCTGCTAGGTTTTATTCTGGTTGTATTGTTATATTGTGGTTTTAATGTTTTTATATTTTATATTGTTTTACTGTGTGCTTTTTGGTTTTAATTTTTGTGAACCGCCCAGAGAGCTTTGGCTATTGGGTGGTATAGAAATGAAATAAATAAATAAAATAAAATAAAATCATGAAGTCCAGTGCTAAGCATGCTTACTCACAAGAAAGTCCTATTTGATTTTATTTCTTTTTAGATGTTACGCTTACATCTTATCTTTATATTACTTCCTCTTTTTTATTGTAAACCACCCAGAACACTTTTGTTATTGGGCAGGATATAAATATTATAGGGACGTAAATGAATAAATACAATACTTTGTACAATGGGACTTATAAGTAAATGTACACAATATTGTAGCTCCAGTTTTACAGATATGAACCTCTGCTTGTAAGAAATGTAATAGCTCTCTTGTCTGTATGCTATAGTATCAGAATCAGTAGTTCTTTAAACAAGACAGGAAACAATAGTGTTTAATCAGAACGTATTGTGTGTTCTGCTGTAGAAATCAATAGGTAGGATTTTGTTTTGTTTCACTCTTTCCGCCTACTCCCCTAGAGATCCCTCCTGTAAGGCCTTCTGGGAAGCAACCAGCTGTGTTATCTAAATGAGACCAGTGGTTGTATCATTGTTTACTTTCCTAATGAAGCACTTGGAGATATACCACACCTATCACATATGCACAGGCTACAACATTTACTTGGCTCTTATTTCTTAGATGCCAGTTTTAAGCTTCACTGTGTCAGGGTTGACACTGAGCCCATAGAATCCCAGAGTAGTTCTGATGCTGAGGAAGAGCAGTCGCTCCTTCGGGAGAGGAGCGCGCTCCTTTTTTCCCAGGACCAACAGCTGACGGAGCTTCCTCCCACCCACATTCCTAGTTTAGAAAGCAGTCCAGGGAGTGACTCAGCACAGATAGCAGACTGGGGGGGATGCGCGGCGCAGACGCAGAGAGTGGCGCCAAATGGTTCACGCTCAAAGAACGGTTGCGCCCAGAGGATCCAAGGGAAAAGGGGAGGGGTTCTCCCTAGTCCTTATATTCAGGGGTCTGCCAGTAATTGCCGTTCAAACGGGGACCAACTGTTCTAACTTAGGGCATAGGGATGCTGCTGCTCAGATCTAGTTGCTACCTGTAGAGCTGTTAAGTTGTAAAAGAAGAATAAAGCTTTGAAAAGAGTCCCTTTGTCTGTGTCTGGACTTGGCTACTGGATTAGACTGAGAGCCCTCCAAGGAGCCCTTGACAGCTTGGTCCCCGTTCCTCATTTTTTTTTCTCTCCTCTCTCTCCGATTGCCTTATGGAGGGTGCTGGGGACCCAGCGCTGCAAGCTCTGCTGCAAGAGAACCAGTTGCTCCGTGATCAGATGGCTCAACTGTCGGCGGCCGTGCAAGATCTACAGGCTAGTTTTCAACCCACCCCACCCCCGCTTCCCCAACGCCGTAAATGCCCGGTGGCATTGCCAGAGAAGTTTTCTGGTGAGAAAGAACTTTTTCAGATTTTCAGGGCCCAATCAGAGCTGTACATGCGCCTTCGACCTGAGGATTTCCAGACAGAACAGGTTCGTGTGGGTTTCGTCGTTAGTCTGCTGTCGGGCATGGCAGCTAAATGGGCTTCGGGACTTCTTCTCGCTAATGACCCCCTGCTCGGGGACTATCAAGGTTTCATGACAGCCATGGCCCGTTTTTTCGGTGACCCCCTGCGCACGCAGATGGCTTCTCGGGAGATTCGCCGCCTCCAGCAGGGTAAGGACTCAGTTTCCAGCTACGCGACTTCTTTTCGCTTGCTGATGCAGGATTTACAGTGGAATGATGCCGCGCTACTGGCTCAGTTTTTGGATGGTTTGAACGACGAGATTTTGGATGAGTTGGCGCGCGCGCCCAGCCCGCCTACTTTGGAGGACCTCATCCACACCTGCCTTCAGATAGATAGTCGACTGGAGGGGTGCCGGCAGTCCCGGTGGGGAGCCAGGGGCCGGTATTTCCCTCCTCCCATTCCCCCACGTTTCCTGCCTCCTCCCCCACCCCCCGCTCCGACGCTGGGGGCAGAGGAGACCCCGATACAGCTGGGAGCTACTCGAGCCTTGCTGCCGCCAGAGGAGTTTAAGCGCCGCCATGCTGAGCGCCGATGTTTTCGATGTGGAAAGCTGGGGCATTTCGCCAAGACCTGCCGAGTGACATCCACTGCTCCGCTGCCTCCTCCTCCTCCTCCTCCTCTCCTTCCCCCTCCTTCTCGTCCCTAGGCCTGACTAGGCTGTCCCCCAAGCCTGTTGGGGGCCTCAGTTGTGGGGGTCAGTTCCCCACCGGGTGGGTGCTTTCCCCAACCCCCCCACCCTCCCATCTGCTGTTGCATGTTCATCTCTGCTCCTCTCAGGGGGGGGGGTGGAGGCCCTGGCTTTAGTGGACTCGGGGGCGACGACCAGTTTCATGGATGAGACCTTCGCCCTTTTCCACAAGATTCCTACCCTGCCCCTTCCTGCCCCCTTGGCAGTGGAGACCATTGATGGGCGTCCTCTCTCTTCGGGCGCGGTGACCTGGATTACAGTTCTGCTCGCTATGCGCACCCAGTCCCACGTTGAGCAGATTCAGTTTCACTTAGCCAAGGTTCCCTTATGCCCAATCGTGCTGGGTATTTCCTGGCTCTCTAAGCACAACCCTCAGATTTCTTGGGGACTTCAGCAAGTGGAGTTTGCGTCTCCCTACTGCCTGGAGCATTGCCTCCCGGAGGAGGCACCAGTCCCGGCCCAGGCCTTAACCCTTTCCTCCCCCTCCTTGTCTGCTTCTGGCAGTCCTTCAGCGACCGTCATCCTCCCAGAGAAGTATGCAGCTTTTCAGGATGTGTTTGACAAGAAAGAGGCTGACCGGCTTCCCCCCCACTGCCATTTTGACTGTGCCATTAACCTCATTCCAGGGGCGACCATCCCTGCTGGCCGGCTGTATCCGATGTCGGAGCCAGAACTTCGAGCTCTGCGGGAGTTTTTGGACACAAATCTCGAACGCGGTTTCATTCGCCCCTCCTCCTCCCCCGCCTGCGCCCCTACCTTCTTTGTGGCCAAGAGGTCTGGAGAACTCAGGCCAGTGCACGATTTCCGAAACCTAAATTCCATCTCCATCCCTGACAGGTACCCCCTCCCCCTCATACCAGAGATGCTGGAGCGCCTGGGGCGAGCCAAGATTTTCACAAAGTTGGACCTGCGTAATGCATATAATCTCATTCGCATCCGGGAGGGGGATGAGTGGAAGACCAGTTTCGGGACCCGGTACGGAGTATATGAATACCTAGTAATGCCTTTTGGGTTAGCCTGCGCCCCTCCCACTTTTTCGTGTTTTATGAATGCCATCTTCAGGGACTATTTGGACACTTTCCTCATTGTGTATCTCGATGATTTACTTATATTTTCTGAGGACTCCGAGGCCCATCAACGCCATGTCTCTGCCATACTCCAGCGCCTCCGCGAGAACCATCTTTATGCCAAGCTAGAGAAATGTGCGTTTGATATAACCTCTTTGGACTTTCTTGGCCACGTTATTTCGCCTGACGGTATCAGGATGGATCCCGCAAAGGCCCAGGCTGTCCTCTCCTGGCAGGCTCTGTCCACCAAGAAGGACTTGCAACGTTTTCTGGGGTTTGCTAATTTTTACAGAAAGTTCCTGCCCAGTTTTGCTCGGCTCACTTCTCCTCTCACGGACCTCCTTAAGGGCAAGAAATCTCCTTTTCATTGGACAGCATCAGCCCAACAGGCTTTCAATGAACTTAAGAGGCTTTTCAGTTCTGAGCCGATCCTGTTACATCCTGACCCGAGGAAGCCTTTTGTAGTGCAAACTGATGCCTCTGACTTCGCGGTGGGGGCGGTGCTCTTTCAGCCTCTTCGGGAGGGCAGAGGGCTGCAACCCTGCGCCTACCACTCCCGGAAATTGACCATGTCTGAGAGGAATTATACCATCTGGGAGAAGGAACTGTTGGCCATCAAGTCTGCTTTGGAGACCTGGCGTCATCTCCTGGAGGGGGCAGAACACCCAGTCGAAGTTAGAACCGACCATCGCAACCTCGAACATCTTCAGACAGCCCGTGCCTTAAACCAGCGGCAGATTAGGTGGTCGCTTTTTTTTTTGTCGGTTCCACCTTAAGATTTGCCATGTGAAGGCCTCAGACAACCTACAAGCGGATGCTCTTTCTCGGATGCTCTTTCTCGTAAGCCTGAACTCCAGCCAGGGAGTGAGGAGACTTCCCCCCCTCTCTGATTCTTCCCCCTCAAGGCCTGGCGGCAGCTGCAGTGCCTCATTCTTGGGACAGGCCTGATGAGCGATCCTGGGATCCCGCGAAAAATGTGCATGCTCCGTTGCTCCTGAGGCGCTTCCACCAGCTGTACCCCTACAAACCTGGGGTCCCAGGGGAGGAGCAGGAGGGAGGGCCTCATGGGAGCGGGGATGATGTCAGGGTGGACACTGAGCCCATAGAATCCCAGAGTAGTTCTGATGCTGAGGAAGAGCAGTCGCTCCTTCGGGAGAGGAGCGCGCTCCTTTTTTCCCAGGACCAACAGCTGACGGAGCTTCCTCCCACCCACATTCCTAGTTTAGAAAGCAGTCCAGGGAGTGACTCAGCACAGATAGCAGACTGGGGGGGATGCGCGGTGCAGACGCAGAGAGCGGCGCCAAATGGTTTGCGCTCAAAGAACGGTTGCGCCCAGAAGATCCAAGGGAAAAGGGGAGGGATTCTCCCTAGTCCTTATATTCAGGGGTCTGCCAGTAATTGCCCTTCAAACGGGGACCAACTGTTCTAACTTAGGGCATAGGGATGCTGCTGCTCAGATCTAGTTGCTACCTGTAGAGCTGTTAAGTTGTAAAAGAAGAATAAAGCTTTGAAAAGAATCCCTTTGTCTGTGTCTGGACTTGGCTACTGGATTAGACTGAGAGCCCTCCAAGGAGCCCTTGACACACTGATATATGTCATAGACGTTACATGCACCCGACTTCTCCGAGTGGCAAGAAATTTCAGGGTCAGCAGTTATCCAGGTTTGGTTTCATTTGGAAGGAGGTCACTGGAGGCTTATGGGCACTTTTTAGTATTTGGTTTATTTACAAATATACAGGTTGAGCATAAGTAGAGGCACAGTTTAAATGCCCCAGCAGAGAGGTGAAGTCCGCTGCTCACATATATGATGTCTAGGGAGACAACCAGCACATCAAAACACTGTAGCCCATTAGGAGGGGATTACGCCTACCAAATTTCAGGAAGAATAGGTGCCGTGGTTTTTGTACTACACATCTTTATAATTTGATTATACTTTGAGTGATTCACTCCCCGCAACCCAGTGGTTGTTTGTACAATTTGTATGAAAATGGCACACATCGTAGATGTGTCTCCAATCCAGAACCTTGCAAAGTTTCAGAAGAATAGGTGTAGGGGTTAGGGAGTTATGATGACTGAAAACTAATTTAAGGCTTTCTCATAGTGAAGCCTGGTTGCAGTGGAAGAATGGCCATCTCATGGTCCCATCCTTGCCCTCCCTGAAAGCACAGAGAGTGGAGTTGTTGTTGTTCAGTCGTTCAGTCATGTCTGACTCTTCGTGACCCCATGGACCATAGCACGCCAGGCCTTCCTGTCCTGCGCTCTCTCCCGGAGCATGCTCAAGTCCATATTCATTGCATCAGTGACGCTATCTAGCCATCTCATCCTCTGCCGTCCCCTTCTCCTTTGGCCTTCAATCTTTCCCAGCATCAGGGTCTTTTCCAGGGAGTTTTCTCTTCACATTAGGTGGTCAAAATATTTGAGCTTCAGCTTCAGTATCTGTCCTTCCAATGAGCACTCAGGGTTGATTTCCTTTAGGATGGACTGATTTGACCTCCTTGCAGTCCAAGGGACTCGTAAGAGTCTTCTCCAGCACCACAGTTCGAAAGCATCAATTCTTCGGCGTTCAGCCTTCCGTATAGTCCAGCTCTCACAGCCATATGTTGCTACTGGGAAAACCATAGCTTTGATTATACGAATCTTTGTCGGCAAGGTGATGTCTCTGCTTCTTACTATGCTGTCTAGGTGTGCCATAGCTTTCCTCCCAAGGAGCAAGCGTCTTTTAATTTCATGGCTACAGTCACTGTCTGTGGTGATCTTGGAGCCCAAGAAAATAAAATCTGTCACTGCTTCCATTTCTTCCCCTTCTATATGCCAGGAAGTGAGGGGCCACATGCCATGATTTTAGTTTTTTTAATGTTGAGTTTCAAACCAGCTTTTGCAATCTCCACTTTCACCCTCAACAAGAGGCTCTTTAGATCCTCTTCACTTTCTGCCATTAGGATGGTATTGCCTGCGTATCTGAGGTTGTTGATAATTCTCCTGGCAATCTTAATTCCGACCTGTGATTCATCCAACCTGGCGTTTCTCATGATGTACTCTGCATATAAATTAAATAAGCAAGGTGACAATATACACCCTTGTCGTACTCCTTTCCCAATTTTGAACCAATTGGTTGTTCCATGTCTGGTTCTTACTGTTGCTTCTTGACCCTCGTACAGGTTTCTCAGGAGACAGATAAGGTGGTCTGGTACTCCCATCTCTTTAAGAATTTGCCAGAGTTTGTTGTGATCCACACAATCAAAGGCTTTAGCATAGTCAATGAAGCAGAAATAGATGTTTTTCTGGAATTCTCTTGCTTTCTCCAGGATCCAGTGAATGTTGGCGATTTGATCTCTAGTTCCTCTGCGTCTTCGAAACCCAGCTTGTACTTCCGGTAGTTCTCGGTTCACATACTGCTGAAGCCTAGCTTGTAGGATTTTGAGCATCACCTTGCTGGCATGTGAAATGAGCGCAATTGTGCAGTAGTTTGAACACTCTTTGGCGTTGCCCTTCTTTGGAATTGGAATGTAAACTGACCTTTTCCAGTCTTGTGGCCGCTGTTGAGTGTTCCAAATTTGTTGGCATATTGGGTGCAGCACTTTAACAGCATCATCTTTTAGGATCTTAAATAGCTCAGCTGGAATACTGTCATCTCCGCTAGCTTTGTTGTTAGTAATGCTTCCTAAGGCCCACTTGACTTCACTCTCTAGGATGTCCGGCTCAAGTTCAGTGACCGCACTATCATGGCTATCAGGGACATTAAGATCTTTCCTGTATAGTTCTTCTGTGTATTCTTCCACCTCTTTTTAATCTCATCCGCTTCTGTTAGATCCCTGCCTTCTTTGTCCTTTATTATGCCCGACTTTGCACAAAACGTTCCTTTGATATCTCGTATTTTCTTGAAGAGATCTCTAGTCTTTCCCATTCTATTGTTTTCTTCAATTTCTTTGCATTGTTCATTTAAGAAGGCCTTCTTGTCTCTCCTTGCTACTCTGTGGAACTATGCATTCAGTTGGGTATATCTTCCCTTTTCTCCCTTGCTTTTCGCTTCGCTTCTTTCCTCAGCTACTTGTAAAGCCTCATCAGACAGCCACTTGGCTTTCTTGCATTTCTTTTTCTTTGGGATGGATTTCATTGCTGCCTCCTGAACAATCTTACAGACCTCCGTCCATCGTTCCTCAGGCACTCTGTCTGTCAGGTCTAATCCCTTAAATCTATTTGTCACCTCCACTGTATATTCATAAGGGATATGATTTAGGTCATATCGGAATGGTTTACTGGTTTTCCCTACATTCTTCAATGTAAGCTGAAATTTTGCAAGAAGCAGCTCATGATCTGAGCCACAGTCAGCTCCAGGTCTTATTTTTACTGACTGTATAGAGCTTCTCCATCTTTGGCTGCAAAGGACATAATCAATCTGATTTTGATATTGACCATCTGGTGATGTCCATGTGTAGAGTCGCCTCTTGTGCTGTTGGAAAAGAGTGTTTGCTATGATCAGCATGTTCTCTTGGCAAAACTCTATTAGCCTTTGTCCTGCTTCATTTTGTACACCAAGGCCATGCTTGCCTGTTATCCCAGTGATTTCTTGACTTCCTACTTTAGCATTCCAATCCCCTATGATGAAGAGGACATCTTTTTTTGGTGTTAGTTCTAGAAGGTGTTGTACGTCTTCATAGAACCGATCAACCTCAGCTTCTTTGGCCTCAGTGGTTGGGGCATAGACTTGAATTACTGTGATGTTGAATGGTTTGCCTTGGATTTGCACTGAGATAATTCTATCGTTTTTGAGATTGTACCCCAGTACTGCTTTTCCCACCCTTTTATTGACTATGAGTGCTACTCCATTTCTTCTAAGGGATTCTTGCCCACAGTAGTAGATATGATGGTCACCTGAATTAAATTCGCCCATACTTGTCCATTTTAGCTCGCTGATTCCCAAGATGTCGATGTTCAATCTTGCCATCTCATGTTTGACCACCTGCAGCTTACCTTGATTCATTGATCTTACATTCCAGGTTCCTAAACAATATTGTTCTTTACAGCATCAGACTTTCTTTTCACCCCCAGACACATCCACAGCTGAGTGTCCTTTCGGCTTTGGACCAGCCGCTTCACTCTTCCTGGCGCTACTTGGAAATTCCCTCTGCTCTTCCCCAGTAGTATATTGGACACCTTCTGACTTGAGGGGCTCATTGTCCGGTGTCATATCTTTTAGCCTTGTGATATGTTCCAAGGGGTTTTCTTGGCAAGAATACTGGAGTGGGTTGCCATTTCCTTCTCCAGTGGACCACATTTTGTCAGAACTCTCCACCATGACCTGTCCATCTTGGGTGGCCCTGCACGGCATAGCTTATGGCTTCACTGAGTTACGCAAGCCCCTTCGCCACAACAAGGCAGATTAGAAACAGTCACTCAACCCCCCTTCCCCTTTCACCCACATCAGTATTTAGAGGGAACAGAACTATTTTAAATGAAGACTCATGTTGGGTCCAGGTTCAGTTCTGGTCACTTTGGAAGGAAGCCCAGTGTCAGGGTTGGATCGGAGCCCAGAGAGCCCCAAAGCAGTTCTGATTCTGAGGAAGAGTTAGAAACTGCGGGAGAGGAACCCACGCGCATTTCAGAGGAGCAGCCAGGGGGAGAGCCCCTCCCGGTACACATTCCTGAGAGTGATAGTGACCCTGGCAGGGAGAGGGCAAAGCAACAGCAGTTTCTGGATGCTAGGTGCCAGTGCACCCTCAAGCATGAGATGGTGGGTGCTGAGAGGCAGCGCCCAGCCTGCTTGGCGCGTCGGCAACAGTGGCGCCCTGATGCCCCACAGGAAAGGGGTGGACTCTCTCCTCCTAGCTCATAAGTACAGCGGTTTCCCGCTTTCCCCTTCAAACAGAGATCAACTGATTCCTAAGGTTAGAACCCCCGAGTAGGCAGCCCTCTTAAGTCTTACTCATAGGATCAAGCAATTAGCATCTGTAAGCATCATTAGAACTTGAGCACACTCCGGGAGTGAGCGGAGGACAGGAAGGCCTGGCGTGCTATGGTCCATGGGGTCACGAAGAGTCGGACACGACTTAATGACTAAACAACCAACAAGCGTCATTAGGTTGAATGGGAATAAAGCCTCGGAAAAGAGCCCTATTGTCTGCGTGTTGATTCTGGCTACCTGAGGATTTCAGAAGGCAGCAGGGAGTGACCTCCTGACAGCCAGTTTGCCTCAGGAAGCACCAGAAATGTTTCGATCTGATTTGGCTTGGGCTTCAGGCTTTGGACAAATCCAGTGCACATCTTTACTAAGACCACAGTGCTTATCAGAAGAGCTGTCCCTCATGGTACCATCAGCTCCCTGCTGTATAGTCAGTTCTCTAGCCAAAATCAGGATCTTGACACGTGATTCCTGCAGATATTGCTCAGCCAAATGTTTCCAGTTATTGCTTTGTATGCTTATCAAGGCAAGGTATCTAATGATCCACTTGGCTGCTGCTGATAGCCTCACCACCAGATTCCTTCAGACATGAGATGTGTATGCACCAGCATTATGGCATTCTGTCTTCCCATCTTCATTTTGGACAATGGTCAATTTATGTATTAAGCCTCATTTTTTTCCTTACAAAATAGCATCCATAGGAATAGGAAAAGATTCCTTTTCAGGCCTTTGTTAGTGTTTCACTTAGAAGATACATATACATTTCTTAGAACTAGTAGGTCATAGCTAGGTCAAATACAAATGGTCATATGTAGAATAGGGGTTGAGTGAATCTGCGCACCATTTAGAACACAGGGTAGTGGTTGTCTGCTTGCACCTAGTTTCTAGCACACAAAGGTGATGAAAGTAGGTTGAGAAGCAATATGACAGTAGGTATGGGGTGACATGTGAGCTGTGCGCATTGCGAAAACAGTCGTATCGTGCTTTCATCACAAGCCACACTTCAGCAGTATTTGGGTTACTTGAGGCAATAGATTTCAAACTGTGCACTGGAAGCTTATCAGATGTCTCCTCAATGAAAAGGTAAATGACAATATCAGTAACAGCAAATAAACTTCCCTGAAAGACAGCTTGCCTACTACTACCAGTTTCCCCTGCAATATCCAGTGTTAGTCCTACTTACGGTAGAACCAGTGGAATTAATGAGGCTTAAGTTAGACTAACATTGGATACAGCCCATTGGGCTTTTCTAGGGCAAAACTGTCTGTTTTCGCAGGTTAACAATGAACCCCAACAGACCTGATCAGTAGCGTGAACTGAATATGCACCCTGGACCATGCCTTGGAATACGTGTCAGCAATGAGCAGAAGTTTCACGGTAGACAAGCTGATGTAAAAGTTGATGTGAAAAGGATTCCTTGAACTGGCTTAAGGGGCCATCTATAAAGTATGTAATGCTTTTAAAGGCCTTTTAAACCCCCTACTTGTCACACTTGGCCTCATTTTAATCAATACTAAACCCCCTCTTTTATCTCAGCTTTGCTACTCCCTCTCCCTTGATGCATTACATATTTTGTGGGCTCCCTCTAAGAGGACTGTTTCTTTCATATGATTTCTCTCTGGTTAACAGATGCCTATTCACAGTGTCAGGCATCCTAATTTATACCTTGAGGAATTTCTTAAATATACTGCACCATTTCAGAGACCTTGTTTCATTATTTTACAGAGATCTTGGGATTTGGGGATGTGTGCTAGGCTAAAATTGACTTGGAATAACTCATACATGCCTTCTGTGTCCTCTTAGATTCATTACTGTCATTCTTTCTGTGCTGGCATACCAGAGCCGCTGATTCATAGGTTGCATCTGGTTCCAAATTCTCCTATGCACAGTCTTTCCCACACACAAGTGAAACCCAGCATGCTGTTAGGCTGTGGACATCTTGCCATTGTCTATTCTGTTTTGATTTTAATACTTTGTCTTTAACTATTTTAATAAATATTTTGGGTAGCTTCCAGATTTATGCTGGATCAGCTGTAATGGAAGTGGATTTCTCCTCCCCGCTCTTTTCTATGGCAGCCCCTCCAGCCCCCTGAAAATGGTACATAGAGGGTCAGGAGACCCTGCTGAATGGGGTGAGCTGTGGGAGGGGGGACCTTCGAAACGTAGGCGGGGGTACCGTCTGTGAGCGGAGTCTTTCCTTTTGCATAAAGTCCCTTCCTCTTGTGGAAGGTAGATCCTGGCTCCAGTCCTGTGTTAGTATGCTTATTTTTTAGATGCCGCTTTGTTATTTTATAACAATTTCTTTTACCTAATAGGCTACAAGGCCTTTTAGCAAAGTTTATTCTAATGTTTCCTAATTTGTTAAATCTTCAGTGCATTCATGCACAGATTCACACTTTTAAAAAATGTGACAGTTGGGGCAAAAATATGCAGTTGTTGTTAAGAGTAAAAATCCCTGTGGTTGTGTCAGGGTGGAAACTGAGCTGATAGAACCCCAGAGCAGTTCTGATTCTGAGGAGGATCAGCAATCCGTGGGAGAGGAGCCAGGTCATCCCTCACAGGCACAGCAGCTGGCAGAGATTCCTCCTGCCGGCATTCTTAAGATAGATAGTGACCCGGGCAGTGAGAGAGTGCGGGAGGGGGGCTTGCTAGACGCTCAACGCAGATGCAGGCAACGACGAGGCATAGCGCCTGTTTGGCGCGCAAGCAACGGTTGCCTCCCGTGGACCCAAGGGAAAGAGGGAGGATCTCTCCCTAGCCCATAAGTTCAGGGTCTGCAAGTGATTCTCCTTCAAACAGGGACCAACTGCCTAACCCGGAGTATAGGCTACTCTGCTGTTCATTGCTTAGTCGCTGGTGATTAGCATCTGAAAGAGTCATTAAGTTGTAATAGGATTAAAGCCTTGAAAAGATTCCTTTCGTCTGTGTCTTGAGTTGGCTATTGGAGTGCACTGAAAGAGGCTGCTAGGGTGCTCCTGAGAGGTTGCTGAAATGTCAAACTCTTAGGCTAGTGACAGCTGGCAGAATTTGACAGAATCCTATTGACTGTTTGCCGAATCCTGTCCATGTTTGTTTGGACATATGACTCATGGGTTTCAGTGGGATTTATGTCTGTACAAATTAGGTTCACAGTTGTAGTGTGTGAATCGCCACTATATTGGAAGAGTTTATCATCCACCCTTCCAGCATTGTATTGGCTATGGAGGAAATAAACCAGGTAAAAGAATTGGCTCTTATTTGTCATGGCTAAAATGAAAGTGGTAGACAAGAGTAAGGTTCTCTGCTTCTTCTAGATCAGGGGAGGGTCACCCCTCTGGCCCTTCAGATATTCTTGGACCCCAACTCCCATCAGCCACACACAACACAACCAATGGACAGGGAAGGTGGGAGTTACAGTCCAATAACATCGGGGGGGCACAGCTTTCCTACCCCTGCTCTAAACCAATGTAGGGGTAGAGTATTGGTGTTCTCTCCCTCCAGCCCTATTGAATCCCTCATCAACTGTGAAAGCCATTTTGTGACATGGGGATTAATGATTTGCCCCAGAATTGTTCTAACCCTCTTTAATTGTGCTACATTTTGCTGTTTTCTGGGAATGACTGTCAGGGTAGAAACTGAGCCCATAGAGCCCCAGAGCAGTTCTGATTCTGAGGAGGATCAGCAATCTGTGGGAGACGATCCCGCTCATCCCTCACAGGCACAGCAGCTGGCAGAGATTCCTCCTGCCAGCATTCCTGGGAGAGATAGTGATCCTGGCAGTGAGATAGCGCTGGAGGGGACCTTGCTGGATGCTCAGCGCAGACGCAGGGAGCGACGAGCGATGGAGGGTGCGGAAAGGAGGCGTAGTGCCTGTTTGGCGCGCAAGCAACGGTTGCATCCCGTGGACCCAAGGGAAAGAGGGAGGAACTCTCCTTAGCCCATAAGTTCAGGGTCTGCAAGTGATTCTCCTTCAAACGGGGACCAACTGCCTAACCCGGAGCATAGGCTACTCTGCTGTTCATTGCTTAGTCACTGGTGATTAGCATCTGAAAGAGTCATTAAGTTGTAAAAGGATTAAAGCCTTGAAAAGAATCCTTTTGTCTGTGTCTTGAGTTGGCTATTGGAGTAGACTGAAAGAGGCCGCTAAGGCACTCCTGACAATGATGATGTCTGAGCATAGAATCTTCTGTAGCTGTAGTGTGGAAGAATCCCCAGATTATTCATAATTTTAAAACTCATTTTGATATAATTATTATACTTCACATTCATATAACATAGTGTTCAAGGAGCTTCATGGACACTAATTCAGTAATCCTTACAATAGCCCTGAAATGTAGGTCGCTATCATCATCTGCATGGCAAATGGGGAGCTGAACTGTAGACGAATAGTAGTTTTTCACATAGTGAATTTGTGGCTGAAATGTGATTTCCACAAAGGACTTTCCAGATAATTTTGAATAGAGGCATCACTTTATAAAGTTCATCATCGTTCCAGGTATTTTCTGTATGTGAATTATTTAAGGCCAGAATGACACATCAGCCAGAAATAATCTCTCCCTTAGCAGCTGGAGTTGAGGTTAGTTGACAGTACATCAATTGACTATGCCTGGAATAAAAATTCAACAGCTTAGCCTTAAATACAATAACACTTGTGAGTTGCTTTCTTGGTTGGCTCCCACTACAGTGACATCTGTGCAAATAGCTATACAAGCAACAATGTCACAAAGGACTGTGCCCAGTGATACAAATGTCAAAAGGTCATTTTGCACCTCACCTCACTATTTGACACATGTATAATTTAAGGATCATAAAGAGATCAAGCTGAGCAATCTATTGCATATTCTTTAATTAATCTTATGCTCTGGTGGCAGGAGCCAGACAGGGTGGGAGGGGAACTGAAGGAATTTCACCCCCCATTCCTCCTAAAAAAAAAAAAGTTTCAGCTTAAAGGGCCTGTAAAGTCATCTAGCTGAACTACGTGTTATGGACGGGAGTGGAGACAGCAACAGAAAGGCTGATGGATCCTGTGGATCCTGGCCTCTCCTCTCACCACCCATTGGAACACCTTCTTCTTGATCTCTCCAAGGTAGCTTTAGGGCCATCAACCAAAGCTGATAGAAGGCACTCTGTACCACTGAGGCCACCTGATCCTCAAGTAACAAAGATGGCTGCGGGAGAACCCCCAAGCTATGAACCTGCTCTTTCAGGGGAAATGCAACCCCATCCAGAACAGGTTGAGCACCCTCCATCCAGTCAGAAGAACCATCCACTAGCAGCATCTCAGTCTTGTCTGGATTGGGTTTTAGTTTATTAACCCTCATCCACTCCATTGTCACAGCCAGGCACCAATCTCACCTGATTAAAATGAAAAGGGGAAATAGAGCTGCATGGCATCAGCATGCTGATGACAATGCACTCAAAAACTCCAAATGACTGCACTCAGCGGTTTCATGTAGATGTTGAATAGCATGGGGGACAAAACCAACCCCTGCAGAACCCCCATACTGGAGAATCCATGGGATCGAGCAATATTCCCCAAGCACCACCTTCTGGAGCTGACCATCCAAGTAGGAGTGAAACCACTGCAATGCAGTGCCTCCCTCTCCCAACTCAGACGATTGTCCCAGAAGGATACCATGGCTGATAATATCAGAAGCCACCAAGAGATCAAGGAGGGTCAGCAAGGTCACACTCCCCTTGTCTCTCTCTTGAAATAGGTCATCACACAGGACAACTAAGGCTATTTCCGTACCAAAACCCAGCCTGAATCCTGACTGAAATGTATCTCCTATTTTGCTTCATCACTCTCAGTTCTGGAGTATACTCCCTCTCAGGAGCAGACTACCGGCTAAGCCCAGTCCCTGTTGACCAGCCCTTAGTCCATCTTCCCTCCCTCCTTCCGCACCTCCCTTGGCACTCTTGAAGTGTAGCTTGAGTGTTCTAGGTAGCATAGGGAGAGGAAATGCCAACCTCCCCCCTTGAAAGTGTATAATACAAAAAGAAATCCAACCAGTGTGATGTAGTGGTTAGAGTGTTGGACAGGGACTCAGGAAACCTGGGTTCTAGTCCCCACTTGGCCATGAAACTCACTGGGTGACTTTGGGCCAGTCACTGACTCCCAGTGTAACCCACCTCACAGGGTTGTTGTGAGAATAAAATGGAGAGGAGGAGGACCATATGAGCCACCTTGGCAGAGGAAAAAAGGTGAGATATAAATGTAATAAATAAATAAATAACCCCTGTAATCCATTTAAGGAAGTTTATTACAGTTAAGGCAAAGATAGGGTAAGGGAAAGGAAGTATTGCCTGGATATTGGGTGGTATAGAAATGTAATAAATGAATAAATATTTATGCATGCAAATAGTTATTGCCAGTAATAGCTTTACTTGCCAACTGTAGTACATTTTGATACCACAAGATGGCAGAGCTTTGTCCCTTTTCCAGATTTGTTCCGTAGAATTAGAGAAGTATGAGAATTTTGTTTCAATTCACAAATGATTCAAACTTGGCCCACTCACAGTCCCGAATGTGAGCAGGAGCATTAAAAAAAAAAAAGTTTGCACATTCCTAAATTCACAAACACATTTGGAAAATGCATATTTTGAAAATGCGTACCTTAAAACACCCCCCCCCCCCGACACATTCACACTTTAATCATTGGAGGAAAAGTCTGCACAGAAATGCATATCTTTCCAGTTTGAATGAAAATTAAAACAGGTCACAAACAAGAATGGGAGTGGGACAAAGTGAGCTATGAAGTGGAGTTCAGAGAATCTCAGAGAACTTGAACATCCTTGGTTCTCCCATCTCAATATAAAATGTGGTTTAGGCTTTATCAGGGAATATTTTTGCTGGTGTGGTCTGCTAAAGTAAGAAAAATGGGGGAAAGGGGATATATGACTTTTAAATGATAGGTCTACAAAAAGTATTATAATCTTTGTGCACTAAGTCATGGTTTTGCAATATGGATATTTAGGGGTTGTTTCCCACCACCCCTCTCATTTTGTCAGGGTCGTTTCCTTTCCATCCACATTGAGCAAAAAGACTTACATTCTGATAGGCTTTTAAAAGTATGAGAATTTAGCCACTGATAGTCAGACACTATCCCACTACATCTCTCCACCCCCTGCCCCAGCTGGAAAGTGATGGGATTAGTGAGAGCCATGCCTCTTGAGTGAGTGCACTGAGGGGATGGACTTCCTGCCAAAATGCTCACCTAGCTCTGGAAAGTTCCAAATATAGCTATGTGAAGGTGCAGAACCCATATAGAAGAGACCATAAAGAAAAAGGACACTGCACAGAGGCCATAAAGAAGAACAAGACCTTACTTGACAAATGCATGCTCTCACATGTGCTTGCAGGGGGCACAGAAGATGTTTGTAAGGGAGAATTGGCAGGAAGGAAGAAGGGTGATTCTTCTGGTGGAGGGTGTTCAGCCTGTCCTGGATGGGGTTGCACTTTCCCTGAAGGGGCAGGTTCACAGCTTGGGGTTTTTCCTGGAGACATATTTGTCAATGGAGGCTCAGGTGGCTTGGTGGCACAAAATGCCTTCTACCAGCTTTGGTTGGTGGCCCAGCTACAACCCTATTTGGACAAGTATAACCTAGCCTCAGTAGTCTATGCTCTGATAACCTCCAAGTTAGATTATTGCAATGCACTCCATGTGGGACTGCCCTTGAAGATGGTTCAGAAGCTGCAGCTTGTGCAAAATGTGGCAGCTAAATTGATTGCAGGGACCAGAAGGTCTGAACGTATAATATCAATTCTGCCTCTCTTGCACTGACTACCTGTATGTTTCTGAGCTTAAACCAATGTCTTACTTTTGACCTAAAAAGCCTTACATGGCTTGGGACTGAAATACCTGATGGAGCGCCTCTCCTGGTATAAACCTACCCGTTCACTACAATTGTCATCTGAAGCCCTCCTCCAGGTGCCTCCTCCAAGGGAGGGTCAGAGGATGGCGACAAGGGAGAGGGTCTTCTCAGTGGTGGCTTGCTGACTGCGGAATGCTCTCTCCATTGAGGTCAACGTTGTCATCCTTTCAGTGCCAGGTTAATCCTTTCCTCTACTCCGAGATGTTTGACAGCATATGATAAGGTTTTAACTGGTCCTGGTTTTTTTTAGTGTTGAGTGTTTTAAATTGGTCTGTGAATTGTTTTTATATAATGTTTTATATTGTTATTTTATGGTTTAATCTTTTGTAAACTGCTCAGACAGCTTTGGCTATTGGACGGTAAATCATCATCATCATCCCCTTCCACACTGGCCAATTCTTCCCTGAAAATTCCCGCAGTACTCCCACCCCCACCCCTAGCCAGTTTTACTTCTGGTTTCAGAGCCCAGCTGCTGGGGCAGGTTCAGGGAGATCTGAAGCAGCTTGGGACATCAACAGAAAAAAAAAATCAGCGGAAGGGAAAGGGTTAGGCACCTCTCAACCCCTCTCTCCATTTCCCTTATGAGGAAAAGATGGGATTGGGTGTCATGTGTAGTTCTAACCACTGTGAATTAAGGACACGGAAATCATGCTTTTGAAATGCAACAATGAGATTTATTTCCCCAAGTGCCATGGCAACAAAAAGATAGAAACTCTCAGAAGCAGCCACAGTGATGCCCTCTTGTGATAAACAAACCATTGATCAAGGACTCACGTTGTCACTGGAGAGAAGGACACTTTTTGAATGCAGTTTCTGCTCTCATTTCCAGATTTGGCATAAAATAAATTGCCTGTGTGCATGAGGATTTCAGAAGGCAGAACAAGATGCTCAGTTCCCAGCCATTCAAGGGATGCCTCCTTGCACCCCCTCCTTCTCTCTCTCCATCTTTTTGGCAGCAGAAAATACATATCTATTAATTTGTACACATCTGCTCAGTTAATGACTTTTTTGTGTGTGTTTTTCAGTTTGAGTTCCCCCCTCCTCAGTATAGTGTAATAATACATTTCCTTTTTTAAAACCAAGGAAATTCAATGATCATAAAACCTGCCAGTTTAAGGTCAGAGTTAAAACTATGTCACATTGGCTCAAGCTCCACAAAGCCAGGAAATTAAAACCTAAGCCTGATGCCTTAACTGAGGTGGCCTGTGATCAGTGATGATGTTGTGCAATGTCACAAATTGTGCTTGCTAACAAGCAAAAAACAGGCATGGGTCAACTCACAGAAGAATTCATGAAGTGATACAGTAAGGTTCAGATGTTTCATAAAGCAATACAGGGCCAGGACAACATGGGACATCTTTGTTGGTCCCAGGCACTCCATCCTTCCCATCTGGATTTGGGCTTGAAAGACCAAGGAAAAGTTTGGGTACATGGAGGGTAAGTGGTAAGCAAGCATAATTTGTGACATTGCACAACATGATTACTGATCATGGGGCATGTCTGTTAAGGCATCAGTTTTAGCTTCTAATATATGTTGTAGGTCACCTTGAAAAGTGAAATGCAGGGCAAATATATTTTAAATTATAGATAGATAGACAGACAGAGATGCACAGACATCTCATTAAATATATCAAAGAACTAAAAGGAAACTTGTAATCCCCAAATATCGTATATTAAGCTGCCAACAGCAGACCAAAACCTCTGGGCCAAAATCCAAAACATTTCAGTGAACTCTTAAGCCAAATTATTGTAGGTTCCACATGGACCTATGGCCCAATTAGAGTCCACCAGAAGAACCGCCTTCAGTGTGGTGGCCCCCTTCTTTGGAATTCCCTGCCCCTGGAGGACAGGCAGGCACCAACACTGTGCTGCTTCCAGTTCCTCCTGGAAACAGCTCTCTTCCAGGAAACATTCCTTAGCTGACCAGCCACAGTTTTTATTGGTATTCTGTTTTTAAAAGAACAATTTTAATATGATGCTTTAATTCTTTTTATCTTTTTATCATTTTACCTTTTTATGTTCACTGCTCTGGAATCTGTTTTAGATATGGAGTGGTATACACATTTTGTAAACAAACAAACAAAATTATAATGGGTTTAAGAACACTTCAACTCTGTGTTGGATTGTGACTCTAAATTTTAGGACAGCTCCACCATGCATCAACACACTACACATCCTTGCAGTGCAGACCCTTTCCAATATTTTCACGTACTAATTTTATAAATTCTGCATAATTTAGGGTGCCATCCCATGCATGTTTAGACAGAAAAAAGTGCAACAACTCCTAACATGCTCCAGCCAACTGGCTGGGGAATGCTGGGAGTTGTAGGACTTTTTTCTGTCTAAACATGCATGGGATGGCACCCTTAGAGGGCCAAACTACACATTATACGTTAGTCACACTAACAAGCATGGTTAATGCTGCCACTTTTATTTTGAAGGAAAAGCAGCCCTAGGGCAACAATCCAGCACCAATCCAGTTGCTCACTCACAGAAGTTTGCAGGCCCTTTAGATTATGTTGTCAACCTCCAGGGCATCTCCTGCACTAAATTACCTTTATTCCATTTTTAAATAGATCAGAGATAATGAGGTATCAAATTACCCCGCTTGTGTTTCGCTTGAGTTCCCTCCGTGAAAAAGGAAAAGCCACAAGAAGAGGAGCTAGACCAATGAGACATATGGAAGACTCGGATAAGGGGAAGGAGGGGGGAAGAGGAGGGGGGAAAGGAAGCGCGTGTAAAGGGAGTCCATTGTGATCCTGCATTTAAAACGGAAGCAGAAAACCCCATTTTAAATGTGGGATTTGGGGCTGGTGTAGAGATGCTCTAAGTCTTGGGCCCAGAGGAAGAGGATGTAGGCATTAGCAATGAAGATGAGGGAGGCCCACTAAGGGCATCTTCCCTGAGGGCCCCACAAAATATGGACCTGGCACTGGGTGCAGGACTATTCACATTGTATATCCTCTATTCATTTGTCTAAGAAAACAAATCTACTAGCAAGTGAGAATATGCAATTGATATACTTTGGTCTTTTTCAAGCTTCCCCTTTGATGATGCTTCTTCTAAGCGAGGTTATTTTCCACTTGATGTGCATTGCCAAGGAGTTTAGAGTCTGCAGTAGGCCCATAGTATGACTGCCAACTTTAATATTTTAATGCATATTTCCCTGATTTTTTTATTTTGTAATGCAGTGAACAAGGAGCTCTTGCACAGACATACACTTTGGAAGCAGAATTGGAATGCTATCCAAAAATGCGGGCTATGTCTACCAATGGCTTCTGCCAAAGAGTCAGTAAGCAAGGGAAATAAGAACCATTTTAAGATCCAACTACCCTTGTGAGCTGGAGAAGAGGCAAGACTATGCCCCTGCCCTTTGTCATATCTTCTTCTGCTCTTTCCCTTGGTACTGGGGCCCTCCCTGCATCATCTAGTTTAAACACTAGCTCCTTCTTCACAAGATATTTAGTGAAAGACTGGAGAACTATTGGGGAGTTTGTACATTCTTTAATTTTCTTTTTAATCCCTCCCACCCCATATCTCTTTTTCATTAAGGTTGACAGATGAGATGCCCACGCCTTTGACAGATGCACAACATGGAAAAACTCAATAGGTTTTTCTCATCCTGTGTTGCACCTCCTGCCAGACTGTGTAGCTGCACCTGCCATCAAACAATCAAAGGCACAGGAGCTTCTACCCAAATTGTAATATCTAACTGAAATGTGATGGGGGGAGAGGGGAGAATAGGAGGCAACCATGAAGAGATTCTGAGTAAAAGTGCAAGAAGCGGAATGTAAGCTGGATTTAGGACTTATCCATGCAAGCAACTGCATTTTCCTATTTTTCAAACGATACCTTGATGCTGGAAAAGTGCCGCCTCCTCATCTCCTGCCGCAAAAACACAGAGTGCTTCTGTTGGAATGGTGAGTGTTGTGCAGACTGCTGCGCTCACGTACCATGATCATTTATTGGATGATGTCCGTGATATCGCAAGCGATGAGCGACTGGTGAACCTCCCACAAGCCTACTTCATGTTGTGCTCATGTCTTAACATATACATTTAAAATGTCTGCAAAGACTTGACCATCCCTTTGTTGCTATCTTTCTTGTGCCAGTGGGGGGGGGGGAGAAAGACCCTTGTTGGGTAGGGGTGAGATCGGCTTTGCATGTAGACGGTCTCAGGTTTAATCGTCAGCATCTCCAGTCAAAAAGTAAGCAAGTTAGGGGGAAAGACCTTTACCTGAGACCCTGGGCAGCCACTGCCAGGCAAAGCAGATAATCTTGGACTAGATGGACAGAATAGTTTCAGCTAGTATAAGGCAGCTTCCTATGTTCCTAGTGTATCCAGATATGAAAGGTATATCACTCCCACCCACCCCAAGAGCATCCGACTTCCTGACTGACAGCATGCCGTGAAATTGCTGTAGAATGACCCAAGTTGCTTCATTCCTCCAATATAAAAAATGGAGGAACTGCAACCTCTAACTAGGTTAGTGACTCTAAAATCAGCATGTTGCAGGACAAAGTTTATGCAGGGCCTATCAGGATGCCCGTCAACCTCCAAACCCAGAGGCTGATGGGCATCCTATGCAGAGCTGGAGGAGCGCAGAGGTGATCTTCACCTCCACACTACATTTCTGCTAGATGGGCTTTTACGCCCATCTAGCTGGGGCTCTGCAAGGCAGGAGGGAAGGAGGCTGGGGAGGCCAGAGAATTCTTCAAAAGCAGGTCTCCCCAGTCCCCTCCTCTCTCCACCCACAGAACCGCCCCCTTTCCTTCCTCTCCGAGGTTGCTGTTGCGACCTCGGAGAGGCAGCCAGCAGTTATCTCCACATTGGATATGAGGGGGAGGGAGAGGGCTGCGGAGCTCAGATTCCTGGCTTCAAGGTTGCAGAGCTGTCTCCAACATTGGATCCTGCAATCCAAACTATCTTATTGTCTAGGGGCCATAAGATTGCTCTCCCAGAAACCTCCTGGACCATATGCTAAACGATCAACTTTCTCAGTCTGTAATGAGCACAGTTCCTTGTGTTTGGTCAGTTCTGGCATTAAAACAACATTTCAATCAATAGTTTTAGTTTAAGGGTGCACCCTATTCACACTTACTTAGAAACAGTCCCATTGAACTCAGGGGGACTTACTTCTGAGGGCTCCTTCACATGGAGCTTTTATTCTGTGACTGAGATTGCTCCTTCACGGAAGTTTGTGGGTTCTTTACATGACACCATGACCCTCCAGGGCATCTCCTGCACTAAATGCACTTTGTTCCATTTTTAAATAGATGGCAGATAATGAGCTATCAAATGTCCCTGTTGTGTTCCACTTCAGTTTCCTCCGTGAAAAGAGTTAAAGCGGCAAGAAGAGGAGCGAGATCAATGAAAGATAATGAAAGACTCAGCTATGGGGAGAAGGAGGGGGGAAGGGGAGGGGGGAAAGGAAGCGCATGTAAAGGGAGTCAGTTGTGATCCTGCATTTAAAACAGAAGCAGAAAGCCCCGTTTTAAATGGAGGATTTTAGGCTGGTGTAGAGATGCCCTGAGAAAACATGCTTAGGATCAGAGGGCATGAATTTGGCTCTTGTTACAGAGATGCAGCTAGGTAGTTTTAAAACCTGGACTTAATGGTCTTATGGCAGGAGATGGTGGTGAGGGGAGGGCTTTAGATGACCACATGTACTTGGTAATAAGCACCATTTTGTTGTAGAAGGAATAATATATATTTAAAGTAAACATAATAAGATGAGCATCTCTGACCATGTACAGGCTGACCATGAGCCTTTTTGCTGCTTCCCCCATCACTTCCTGCTGTCTGGGGACCCCCTGGGTTTCAGGGCCCTGGGCTTTGGCTAGTGCTGGCTCCAGGGTTTTGACGGCCATGGGCCCCTCCCTGAGTGAGTCTACCTTCTCATTGCCATTGTCATGAGCTGCTTTGGCTCCTCCTCCTCTTTCTCAGCATTGCCGCCACTTGCTCGCTTGACAGGCAGACAGCCAGGGAGCAAGTAGGCTGTGGCATCTCCTGCTCCTCCTTCTCACCACCATTGTTTGGGCCAGAGCAAGAAGCAGGTGAGCAAGGAGGTTGCAATAGTGAAGAGGAGAAGCAACTCCACGGAGCTCTTCTCAGTGGACCCGCGGCCATGCCTGCCTTTGACGCCAGCCCTGACTTTGACCCTCAGGTCCAGCCCTAGTTGAACCACTGTCTGTTTACATCCTTCCCTCAAGTCCAATGTTAAATGCAAAATTATATCCTATATTAATTACCTGAATATCTAAAGGAAACAACAATCCATGCTGCATCTTTCCCTAAACCACTTCCTTTCTCCTCTGTCCAAAATAAATTGTCAATGTACATTTTCAGCCTCGAGGTGGCACCTTTCCTTCATTGCTAAGCCACAAGGCTCTCTGGTGCAGGGCTGGGAAGACTTCAGACTTACAGCATCTACTTTATTTTTTCCTTGAATCTCAAGATCCACCAACCATATCTACATGAAAAACAGCAGGTTAGGGTCCAAACATACACTTAGAATTGAGGAACAGAGTACCTCTGAGCGCACGTTCAGCCCAGGAATTCATTTTCAATATAAAAATTGAGCTCAAGTTCTTTCACTCACAAACTCACTCATAGGAACGTAAGAACATAAGGAGAGCTGTGCTGGATCAGGCCGAGGGCCCATCCGGTTCAGCATTCTGTTCACACAGTGGCCAACCAGCTGCTCATGGGAAACCCACAAGCAGGACATGAGTGCAACAGCACCCTCCCGCCCATGTTCCCCAGCAACTGGTGTACATAGGCATACTGCCTCTGATACTGGAGGTAGTATAGAGCCATCCGGACTAGTAGCCATCGGTAGCCTTCATGAATTTGTCCAATCCCCTTTCAAAGCCAACCGAATTGGTGGCCATCGCTACATCTTGTGGAAGTGAATTCCAGAGTTCAACTGTGTGCTATGTGAAGAAGCACTCATCTGTCCCGAATCTCCCACCAATCAGCTTCATAGGATGACCCCATGGGGTGCTAGTATTATGAGAGAGGGAGAAAAATGTCTCCCTGTCCACACGCTCCACACCACGCAACGTTTTTCTCCCTCTCACTCACTTTTTTTCCAAGCTAAACAATCCCAGCTGTTATAATCTTTCCCTGTAAGGGAGTTGCTCCAGCCCCTTGGTCATTTAATTAACCCTTTTCTGCACTTTTTCCAGCTCTACAATATCTTTTTTAGGCGCAGTGACCAGAACTGTACACAGCATCCCAAGTGTGGCCGTGCTATAGATTTGTATAAGGGCAGTATGATACTGGCATTTTATTTTCCTAGGTAGCTGCCTTACAATGAGTCAGACCGTTGGTCAACACTTGTATTGGTATTGTCAACACTGACTGGCAGCGGCTCTTGGGGGTTTCAGGGCAGGCTGGAGTCTGTTTTTCCAGCCCTGCCTGGAGATTCCGGGGATTGAACCAGGGACCTTTTGCATGCAAAGCAGGGGCTCTGCCACTGAGCCATGATCTTCCCCTACCCAAGCATTCTTCATTCTGTGGCTTAATTTGGGGTGGATGAGCCCTTTCCATTTGTTGCTAGTGTTAAACAATTGGGAGTCAGAAACTCTTGCTGTTCTACTGCAAATCACTCATCTACATGTAAATCCTACCATTCTGCCCATCCCTGCTCTGGTGAACAGGGATGTCAAGTTAGCAAATACCATTCCTGGGTAATGGTTGGTAAATCACATTCAGATTCCCTTTCTGTGTTGTTCTTTTTGCAAACAATCTCCTGTAGGATGGAAGAGTCCAAGAAAGTAGGGACCAAATAAAATATCAGACCATAACTTGCATGATCATAAGAACTTCCTGTTAAGAACATAAGAAGAACCATGCTGGATCAGACGACGGATCCATCTAGTTCAGCATTCTGTTCACACGGTGGCCAACCAGCTGTCAACTGGGAACCCACAAGCATGACACAAGTGCAACATCACCCTCCCGTCCATGTTCCCCAGCAACTGGTGTACATAGGCATACCACCTCTGGTACTGGAGGCAACACATAGCCATCAAGCCTAGTAGCCATTGATAGTCTTCTCCTCCAGGAATTTGTCTAACCCCCTTTTAAAGCCATCCAAGTTGGCAGCCATCACTACATCTTGTAGCAGTGAATTCCATAGTTTAACTATGCGCTGTGTGAAGAAGTATTTCCTTTTATCTGTCCCAAAATCTCCCATCAATCAACTTCATGGGATGACCTTGGGTTCTACTATTCTGAGACAGAGAAAAAATGTCTCCCTATTCACATTCTCCACACCACGCATAATTGTGTAGACCCCTATCATGTCTCCCCTTACCGACCTTTTTTCCAAGCGAAACAATCCCAGCTGTTGCAACTTTCCCTCATAGGGGAGACGCTCCAGCCCCTTGATCATTTTAGTTGCCTATTTCTTTTGCCTTTATTGATAAGCTCAGCCAGCCAGTTGAGAATGGGATAGGATGCACTTTAAAGTGACATGCATAATTGCTGTTCATCTGTTCTGGGAAGTTCCTAAATTAGATATGGAGAACATGTCGTGTCATTATCCCAGGCACAACAAAAACTTGGCAAATGCTGATCCTATTGCCTGAAGGGGTTATTTGAACCTGGGAGAGGTAGATTAATAGGCTGCTTGATCCAAAACATTTATGGAAATCCAAGTTCCTGTTACTGACAACCAAAAATGTAATAACAAACTAATAATCAAGGAGTATGATGTAAGGTATGGACTTGAGCACACTCCGGGAGAGAGCGCAGGATAGGAAGGCCTGGCGTGCTATGGTCCATGGGGTCATGAAGAGTCGGACATGACTGAACGACTGAACAACAACAACAAAATGATGTAGGGTGCAATCCTATGTATGTTTAGACAGAAAAAGTCCTGCAACTCTCCTCATGCCCCAGCCAGCCTATGCATGTTTAGACAGAAAAAAGTTCTACAACTCCCAGCATGCCCCAGCCACCATGGCTAGGGCATGCTGGGAATTGTAGGACTTCTTTCTGTCTAAACGTGCATAGGATTGAGCCCTTAATTTTTCTTGGTCTTTTGAATAAAAGGAAAAAAAGACAATTATTTTCAATATTCAAGCTAGAAGTAAAAATTATATACTGCACACCCCTGAAATAAATGTATTAGAGTGGTCCCATCAAAGACATGTTAGTGTTGCAATGAAATAATTCTATTCCTTTATTTTTATAATTCTATTTTTGTTCTACTGTGAAATCACTGTCCAGATTCCAAAGAACCACACAGCTAGTCCTGTAGATCCACATTCTGCCCCTACATCAATGTAAGAGCATTGTTATCAGAGGGAATGGTATCCAGCCATCCTCTCCAGACAGAGAATGCTGTTGCAATAGATGTACCGTGAGCAGGTGTAACAGAGAATGAGGCTCATGCATCTTTAATACTCAAATAGAAGAGGGAACTGCTGAAGGTTCAACTTGGCACATCACACTACTACAGGGCCGAGAAAAGCTGTAGCACCTTGCAGGGCCAGCCCAAGACATTTTGCTGCCTGAGGTGAAGGGCAAAGTGATGCCCCCTTCCATTCCACGTACAAAAACTGACTGGACTGGTGGTTGAATCTTTTTTCAACACTGGCAGGTGGACAGCATCCTCCACCACACCTGAAAGCAGCAGGCTAGCTTAGGGGTCACAGGGCAGGCTGCAAGGTCCACAACTCTCTCCTCTAACACCTTACTGTCACCTCCTAGTATCTACTGCCTGAGGCGACTGCTTCGCTCTGCCTAATGGTGGGGCCGGCCCTGACGTCTTGAATTCCTTCCTCTCACATCTATTAAAGATGCAGAAGCCCAGACATCTGCTGCACATGGTAACCCTAGGTCAGTGCTTCCTAAACGTCTAAAAGCTAAGCCACATTTTTTCTTAATTACAATTGGAGGTACACTTTATTCTTCCATCCAGAAAGGTTAATGTCTAGTGTGTGAAAAAGCATTGCCTAGCCCTAGAGGAGCCACTCCCCCAGCCCTCCCAGGTGTCCGTGTGAGTCAATTATTTGGGCACACCTCTTGGATTGGAAGAAAGCCCAGATATGTGACTCATGCAGAGATCAGAAGGCAGACTCCCTTGAGGCCAGGTGAACTGGACACATCCCTTCATCTGGTATGACTAGCATCATAGAATCATAGAATAGTAGGGCTGGAAGGGGCCTACAAGGCCATCGAGTCCAACCCCCTGCTCAGTGCAAGAATCCAAGTCAGAGCATCCCTGACAGATGGCTGTCCAGCCTCATCTTGAACGCCTCCAGTGTGGGAGAGCCCACCACCTCCCTAGGTGATTGGTTCCATTGTCATATTGCTCTAACAGTCAGGAAGTTTTTTTCCTGATATTCAGCCAGAATCTGGCTTCCTGTAACTTGAGCCCATTATTCCATGTCCTGCATTCTGGGATGATCAAGAAGAGATCCTGGCCTTCCTCTCTGTGACAACCTTTCAAGTACTTGAAGAGCACTATCATCTCTCCCCTCAGTCTTCTCTTCTCAAGGCTAAACATGCCCAGTTCTTTCAGTCTCTCTTCATAGGGCTTTGTTTCCAGTTCCCTGATCGTCTTTGTTGCCCTCCTCTGAACCCTCTCCAGTTTGTCTGTATCCTTCTTAAAGTGTGGTGCCCAGAACTGGGCACAGTACTCCAAATGGGGCCTAACCAGTGCTGAGTAGACGGGAACTAGTACTTCCCAGGATTTGGAAGCTATACTTTTATTAATGCAGCCCAAAATAGCATTTGTCTTTTTGCAGCCACATCACATTGTTGGCTCATATTCAGCTTGTGATCGACAACAATTCCAAGATCCTTCTCGCTTGTAGTATTGTTGAGCCACATATCCCCCATCTTGTAACTATGCATTTGGTTTCTTTTTCCTAGGTGCAGAACTTGGCATTTATCCCTATTAAATGTCATTCCATTGTTTTCTGCCCAGCGCTCCAGTCTATCAAGATCACTTTTAGCTATCCCGCCCAATTTTGTGTCACCTGCCAATTTGATCAGCATTCCCTGCACCTCCTCCTCCAAGTCATTAATAAAAATGTTGAAGAGCACTGGGCCCAGGACTGAGCCCTGTAGCCAACTGAGGATCCACCGGATCGTTGTTTCATCTAGCCCACTTTAAGCTAGTTTGCTCAACACAATATCATGGGGCACTTTGTCGAAAGCTTTGCTGAAGTTGAGGTATATTATGTCTACAGCATTCCCATGGTCCACAAGGGAGGTTTGTTGTTGTTCAGTCATTAAGTCGTGTCCGACTCTTCGTGACCCCAGGCCTTCCTGTCCTGCGCTCTCTCCCAGAGTGTGCTCAAGTCCATATTCATTGCGTCGGTGATGCTATCTAGCCATCTCATCCTCTGCCGTCCCCTTCTCCTTTTGCCTTCAATCTTTCCCAGCATCAGGGTCTTTTCCAGGGAGTTTTCTCTTTGCATTAGGTGGCCAAAATATTTGAGCTTCAGCTTCAGTATCTGTCCTTCCTATGAGCAGTCAGGGTCGATTTCCTTTAGGAAATCTGATTTGACCTCCTTGCAGTCCAGGGGACTGGTTCTTATCATGTCATGTAAGAATCATGTCTGGTTCTTACTGTTGCTTCTTGACCCTCGTACAGGTTTCTCAGGAGACAGGTAAGGTAGTCTGGTACTCCCATCTCTTTAAGAATTTGCCAGAGTTTGTTGTGATCCACACAATCAAAGGCTTTAGCGTAGTCAGTGAAGCAGAAATAGATGCTTTTCTGGAATTCTCTTGCTTTCTCCATGATCCAGCGAATGCTGGCGATTTGATCTCTAGTTCCTCTGCCTCTTCAAAACCCAGTTTGTACTTCCGGTAGTTCTCGGTTCACATACTGCTGAAGCCTAGCTTGTAGGATTTTGAGCATAACCTTGCTGGCATGTGAAATGAGTGCAATTGTACGGTAATGCCTTATGATTTAGGTCATACCTGAATGGTTTAGTGGTTTTCCCTACGTTCTTCAATTTAAGCCGAAATTTTGCAAGAAGCAGCTCATGATCTGAGCCACAGTAGGCTCCAGGTCTTGTTTTTACTGACTGTATAGAGCTTCTCCATCTTTGGCTGCAAAGGACATAATCAATCTGATTTTGATATTGACCATCTGGTGATGTCCATGTGTAGAGTCGCCTCTTGTGCTGTTGGAAAAGAGTGTTTGCTATGATCAGCGTGTTCTCTTGGCAAAACTCTATTAGCCTTTGTCCTGCTTCATTTTGTACACTAAGGCCATGCTTGCCTGTTATCCCGGTGATTTCTTGACTTTCTACTTTAGCATTCCAATCCCCTATGATGAAAAGGACAACTTTTTTTGGTGTTAGTTCTAGAAGGTGTTGTAGGTCTTCATAGAACCGATCAACCTCAGCTTCTGTGGCCTCAGTGGTTGGGGCATAGACTTGAAATACTGTGATGTTGAATGGTTTGCCTTGGATTTGTACTGAGATCATTCTATTGTTTTTGAGATTGTACCCCAGTACTGCTTTTCCCACCCTTTTGTTGACTATGAGTGCTATTCCATTTCTTCTAAGGGATTCTTGCCCACAATAGTAGATATGGTCACCTGAATTAAATTCACCCATGCTTGTCCATTTTAGTTTGCTCATTCCCAAAATGTCGATGTTCAATCTTGCCATCTCATGTTTGACCACCTGCAGCTTACCTTGATTCATTGATCTGACATTCCAGGTTCCTAAACAATATTGTTCTTTACAGCATTGGACTTTCTTTTCACCACCAGACACATCCACAGCTGAGTGTCCTTTCGGCTTTGGCCCAGCCGCTTCACTCTTTCTGGTGCTACTTGGAAATTCCCTCTGCTCTTCCCCAGTACTATATTGGACACCATCCAACCTGAGGGGCTCATCTTCCGGCATCATATCTTTTAGCCTTGTGATACATTCCATGGGGTTTTCTTGGCAAGAATACTGGAGTGGGTTGCCATTTCCTTCTCCAGTGGACCAAATTTTGTCAGAACTCTCCACCATGACCTGTCCATCTTGGGTGGCCCTGCATGGCATAGCTTATGGCTTCACTGAGTTATGCAAGCCCCTTCGCCACAAAAAGGCAGTGATCAATGAGGGGGCAAGGGAGGTTACCTGATCGAAAAATGAGATCAAATTTGTCTGGCAGGACTTGTTCTTGACAAATCCATGTTGGCTTTGAATAATCACTGCATTGTTTTCAAGGTGCTTACAGATGGATTGCTTTATCATCTGCTCCAGAATTTTCCCAGGGATTGATGTCAGACTGGCTGGTCTGTAGCTCCCAGGTTCCTCCTTTTTACCCTTTTTGAAGATAGGGACAACATTAGTCCTCCTCCAGTCATCTGGCACTTCCCCCGTCCTCCATGATTTCTCAAAGAGAATAGACAGCGGTTCTGAGAGTTCTTCTGCCAGTTCCTTTATGACTCTAGGGTGCAGTTCATCTGGCCCTGGAGATTTGAACTCATTGAAAGTAATTAAGTGTTCCTTGACCATATGCCTATTGATCTCAAGCTGCAGTCCTGCCCCTTCAGCCTGTACTTCGCCTTTGCCTGGGGGGTCATAGACCCTCTTTTGGGAGAAGACTGAGCCAAAGTAGGAAGTGAGCACCTCTGCCTTTTCTTTGTCATCTGTTATCGTTTTGCCATCCTTATTTAATAGCTGAACAACCATTTCTTTCCTCTGCCTTTTACTATGCACGTAGCTGAAGAAAGCCTTTTTGTTGTTTTTAGCATCCCTTGCTAACCTCAGCTCATTCTCAGCTTTAGCCTTTCTGACGCCATCCCTGCAATTCTGTGCTATCTGCCTGTACTCTTCCTTTGTTACTTGGCCTTCTTTCCACTTCCTATATGTGTCCTTTTTTGTTTTCAGGTCATCTCTAAGCTTTTTGTGAAGCCACATTGGCTTCTTCTGTTGTCTTCCACCTTTTCTTCTTGTTGGAATTGTTTGTGATTGTGCCTTGAGAATTTCCTTTTTTAAAAGCTCCCACCCATCTTGGATGCCTTTTCTTGTTAGTGTCGCTTGCCATGGGACCTTATTGATCATTGTTCTGAGTTTATTAAAATCAGCTTTCCTAAAATCTAGGGTTCGCGTTTGACTACACTTGGCTTTTGCTTCCCTTATAACCAAGAACTAATATGCTGTGGTCGCACCTGATGTAAAGATGTCACAGAATCACCACCACACACACCAGTGTAGGCTGATTAGGAAGAGGGGTAGGGCCAAAGCAACAAATTCATGCAGAGATGCAGCTGGCATCATCCTCCAAGAGGCAGCGACCAAGGCAGGAGACTTGAATGCTTTATCCCTCACAACACTTTTGCAGCGCACCCGTGTGGCTCTGCCTGCTGTTTGGGTATGATTGCCCTAAGCACAACTGTTGGAAGCTGTGGGAATCCTAGTTGCACAAAGAATCACACAGGAAAATATTAAGCAAATGCTACTGGCAATTAATACATGCATTGGCTACAAGCCATTGTAAACTCTTAATTAGCAGTATGCCCAGAGGCTAGATAGGCCAAGAATAAACTTGAAAGATTACGCAATCTGATAAAGGTCTGTTAAGTATACTGATTTATAGCAAATTAAATACATGCCAAGGTAGCTGTTTTGATAGTACTGTTTTCTTTAACACAAAGCAAGAAAACTTGCATTGTTGCTAAAATATGCTAAGCAAAGCTATCATTTCTACTTGCTTGACTATTGTGCCTTTTGCTACAATGAGATAATTTCATGCCATGTTAGCTGGGTGTTTATAGCAAACACAATCAAATTGTCCTGATTAATGTGGCTGAATACCCAGTGTTTGTGTGATAACTGTAATTAGGAAATGTTGACCTTGTTCACTGAATCTCCCAGATCCTCACCCCCCACACAAACCAGTTTAACATCTGTTGCAGCTTAATTCATTAACAACACTTACCATCTGTGAACAGAATACTTACAGTGCAAAAGGCAAATCAGGAAACAGAGAGACCATGAAGAACTAAATAATTCTATTGTTGTTTTGCAATGTATAGATTTGGCATCTGAAAAAATAATTGTCTGATGAATGAGGTTTAAAATTCTGAGGATAACAGAATGGAAGCAAACTTCGGTTAGTTGGAGTACCTCCTATCCGATAGTAAAGGAAATCAGGAATGTATTGCTTTGTTATTTATTCCTTGTATTTTCTGGTGTCAGTTGCTATTTGCAGCATTCGGAGAGGAGGAAAGATAACCAGATTTACAACTGGCTCATTAGCACCTCCAAAGCCTATTGGTCCTTCCATGGTCCAGTGATAGTACGGCTTAACATGAGTACATTGATTAACATTTTAGCCAAGTGACTGGTTGGCATACATATATTATACTTTAAAAATGCTGGCATTTTTTCTGGAGCCAGCACCTGCCAAAACCTCTCCAACCCAGTGAAAGGCTGCTCCTCCAGACTTTGCCCACTGAATAAAACTACCTCCATTTCATCAATCATGGGCCCTAGCAGGTTGGGGCCAATTATCCTTCTCAAAGGGAATGACCAGAGAGGTTTCTTCTAGTCACATCTTCTGCCTGAATGTTTGCAAGCAACTGCAGCATACATTCTTTGGGTCTGACATTTTGGGTCATGGCATGATGAAGCCTCATTTCTCAGTAAGGGAGCCACAACCCACATGACCCACAGTAGGCAAGTCCATTTCTTTACTCCTCTCCTGGCTGGATTTCCCTCTCCTGGATGCTTGCTAGTCACTGCCTTTACAGATGTTCTGGCAATACTTGTCCAAGTACATATGGCCCACTCACGGGGACTCAGATCTAGACAGAAGTCTTAGAGCATCAAGTTCTTTCCAGCTTTGCAGATATTCTTGGTACATCTTTTGTGCTTGAAGTTGTTTGATGGACACTATTCCCAATCCACCCTGGGTCAATCCCTCTTCAGTGCAGGTATCAGGCAGATTACCTCCTAGAACAGGCGGTAGGCACCCAGAGGGTGTGTGTGTGTGTGTGTGGGGGGGATATAATGGTACCAAAAGCTCCTTTAGTAAGATCCCGTGCTTCAGCTATCCAAGCCAAGTGCAGGCATGGTCCCAAACAGTGTGTGACCTACCTCATCAGAACATAGTACTTGCCAAGCATGGATCCAAAGCTGCTCCACTGGAATGCTAGTTGCAGGAGCTAATCAAGTGCAAATGAACCCATCCTTGGGTAGAAATAAAGGGAGAGAATGTCCCTTAAAAGCAACCATTATTTATATAGCACTGTTTTGAATGTTTAAAGCAGGGGTGGGCAATGTGTGGCCCTCCAGATGTTGCTGGATTGCAACTTTCATCATCCTGCACCATTGGCTATACTGGCTAACGGTGATGGGAAATGCAGTCGAACATCTGGAGGACCACACGTTGCATCCATGGTAAAGAATCTCACATACATAGTAAGGCAGTATTCCTATACTGCAGATTAGGGAGGAGAGGGGCTGAGCTATAGATACAGGTTTGCAACTTGTGGTTTTATGACAGAGGTGAGATTTGTCTTGATTCATAAATCAGTGTTTTGGCCACTGACCTACAGCTCTACAGATCTGCTACCAATGTACAAGTGAAAGCTCTGAAGGTAATAACATGCATTACTTAAACAGTATGTCCTAATATTAAGCATGTCCCCCTCTATTTCGAGGCAGCAGCTGTGAATAAAAGCAAATGTTATAAGCAATGACACTTTACTGAGTTGCTGTAGCCAAACAGTGATTTGCTGTACTGAATAACAGTACACAGTACCATCAGTTTTGTTACATTTCTGGGCTATGATTATGAAATTAGATTTTTAAAGACAGAAGTGATATCTGCTGGAAGTCCCACTGACTGCCCTATCAAGATCTCATAGATTCCATGTTTCTTTTTCCATTAATGCTCCAGGCTTGTAAACAGTCACTTCTGTGGTCTCCAGTGACAAAAAAGAATGCCCGCATGGCAATCAGCCACAGAGATATAAAAAGAAATATTTTTTAGACTACAAATGGCAAATATAGGTTTATGCAGGCAGATGAGCTAGGAACATTTTCATAGTTAGTCACTTTTGTAGACTTATCTGCAAGAATATAGCTCAGTACCATTAGGTCATTAGGACAGAACTAGTGGAGCTCTGCGACAAAATGTTGTGGTACTTCCCCCAGCTTTGAACACACCCATTCAAGGCACCAGGAAAAAGGAGCCTTGTAGTGCCATTTGGAGCTTCTGGGGAGATTTTATGGACAAAAGGAAAAAGGTTTCCTTCTTGAACCTTCTCTGTCTAGTGCTGAGTGGCTCAAGTTGAGTGCTGACAGTTTTATTGCTATATGGCTGGAGGTGTAGGAGGTGGGGAAGAGGAGGGTTTCTGCAAAGTGGGAAAGGGAAAAGCAACCCCTTTTTTCTAAAATCTCTCCCCATACTGTAAGGATGGGAAGTTTTTTTTTTTAAACCCTCACATCATTCCCTCTCCCAAATTCAACCCACATCCAGGATACTATAAGCTGTTAGGAGCTCAAGCAGGCCAAATCCCTTTTCCTTTTTTCCACCAGCTCTAAGCATTATAGATCACAGAAGCCAGTCATCATGGCTCCTTGTCAGGCCCCACCCATTCTCCTGGGAGTTGAAAAGATATTGCTGTCATGAAAGCGACAGTTCTTTAGAGAACCAACTAGGATAGGGTAGACATGATGGCCAGAAATGGGAGAGGGGTAGCAAAAACAGCTCAGGCAGGTAGAACCTGAATGTAACATACCAGTGATAGGATTAAGGTAATTTGCGAATGCTCATTAAGGCTTCTAGATTTTATCTATATAACATCAAAGAAAGGGAATCCTGGATACTTGCTTTGATTGATTTTATTAGGGATGGGCAATTCTGTCAAGTTCACTTTCACTGAACTCACTGAATTACCAGTTACATTCATTCTTCGCCATTTTCACTGCAATTTGTGGATTTTGTCTTAAGTAGTCCACATGAAAATGTGTAATTTTTTTTATGAGCATTTCTCCTGATATATACATTTTTGTGCCTACTTTTACAAATGTATGCATCCCGCCCGCCGCCCGATAGTTTCTCCCTAACACGCACACTGGGTGTGTACTTCTTCCTAATATACACATTTTGGTGTTCATTTTTAAATCAATGAACTGGCTCACAATGTTTGGAAAAGTGTGGATTTTGGAGTGCAACTACATGCAGGTTTACGTAGAAGTTCAGGGAGTGTGAATTAGGTAGGTTTGCATCAACCTGTGAATTTAATGAAATTTTCATCCATCCTTTGATTTGATGATCTTGAAGAAATTATGCAAGTGCTCCAATAAGGGGTTAATGTAATCTCTTGCTTTTAAGTTGTTTGATCCAATAACTTCATATGTTAATTATGAACTGAGTTGTATTATAATACCAGATCCACTTTGGGGACCTGTAGGTCAACAGCAGGATACAAATTTAATAAATGAATAAAACATAGTATAAAACACACCACACATTTGTCTGTCAACATGTAATGCCCTGGGTTTATTTTGTGAGAGTTCTATCACAATTTTCCAGGTGGGATTAAAAACCTTAAGGATAATGTACGCCATTGGAGTGGGCATTCAGGCTTCGGTACTGACAAAGCACTAGTAGTAGAGTCTTAAGTACCATTCTCTTCACAGAAGAGAGGGCAAATATTTCCAAAGGAAGGCACCCAACAGTTGTGGTTCTGGCCTTGCAGCCTTCTGGAGAATCTTAAAAAGGAAAAAAAGCTGGCTGTTTTCAGAAACTGGAATGATGATACACGTACAGCAATTACTGCATTCTTCTCCCTTATAGCCTTTTTTTCTTAAGAACAAGTAAAGAATGAAGTCTTTAACAATTATACAATAAAAAAATATAATTTGTGATCAAAAGAAGGGCAAGACAACATAAAAACTCCAGTTGTAAGGACTCCATTTGCATACTTGATTTAACACCACTTTTTTGGTGTGCAAGGAAATGGGACAACAGAGGGGGCTGTATGAAGAGCAGCAACATAACTTTAGTGCTTAAAGTACCAGAAACTGCACACGTGTTTGTGAGCTAGTCAGTTGGTAGAATCCATGAGACTTCATTTTTAGCTTGTTACTTGCCTTATGATATTAGAACAGGAAGATCCCATTGAATAGTACATTCCCCATTTTTAAACTGATGCCTTTTAAAAAAATTCTGTATGTATGTCACCATTTTTCACATGATACACAGAAAACTCAAGGACCCAGAGGGGGAACCAAGTTATGTTAATACCATTTACAAAATACCAAGGAGTCCACAGCTACCTAACACATTTACTACAGCACAGGAACCAATGAAGGTACAGTGTACAAAAAACTGTAAACACGGCACAATAAATAGATAAAACAGCAGGTTCCGCACCATGCACATGATGTGATGACACTTCATCTCTATACAATCTCACTTCTCACACTCTTACTTTGTTGCAATTCTCCCTCCCTCCCCTCCCCCCAGCCCCAAGTGCAAAGCATCACAAATGAACGGTTCTGTATTCAAGTAACATATATACAAGGGTATTACAAATATGCAGTACTGTACAGATAATTGCTGTAGTCTTAATTTACAGATGTTGATTCTTTCCTATTAACAGTAAGAAAAGAAAAACCAAAGCATGAGAGATGTGCACTGCTGTCAAGTCCCCACAGCTGCCATGGAAATGCAATATGCTATATTCCATCATCCCTTGCATTCAAATTGCTACTGATGCATAGCACCTAAACAAGTTCCCAAAGGCTGCAGTTCCATTACTATGGAAACTACGTCACCTCCATTGCTACTGTATTGTCTGCTATATTGTTCAGTGCTGGCTTTTCTGTTTCATGGTTTTCCCTGTAAAATAGAAAGAGGAGAGAAAAGCACACAAATAAATATTCGAATAGGACAAAACAACCAAATTAATCTATCAAAGGCCCCATTCAAAAACATTGTAAAACTGATGTTTTTTTCTATCTTCAGAACTTCAATAGAGCATCATCATATTATTCCATCCATTTCTGATTCAAGTCTTCCTCTGTGCATGCAAATGTAGCCAAGACTATTCCATTAGCACACAAGAAGGAAGTATCAGTAGGATCAGGGTAACCGAGGTTTGTAGGGATACCAAAAAAATCTTAAGACAAAACCTTAAAGGGGGAAACTTCTAAAACCACCTCAAAAAGGATTCAATGGCTTGGAATGTTGACTGATAGTGATGGTGGTGAGAACATGACAAGCCGGTTGGATGGGGGATGGAATGCAGTGGTTTGAGAAGACACACAGAAATAAAGTACAGAGAAAAAAATCTCATCGGACAGGTCATTTTCTGACTCACACTGACAAGCTATTTTTAAATAACTGCAGGGACATAAATGAATGCTGACCATTTAAATTCATGGAGAAATCTAAGATTTTAGCATAGCTAGTATTGGACACAAGTGAGTCCACCCAACCCCTGCAATGCCAAAATAGAGAAACAAACTGAAATAGAGCCATTGAGCCACAGAATGCTGATCAATTGTTGGAGGAAAAAAAGGGGAAATGGGAGAAGAGGGAGAATGGAATGCAGTAGCTGGAACCTTGAAGTGAAGCACTCACACAACATTTGATTCATAGCCCACTTGTGTATACTAATAGCAATCTCAATTCTCCGAGTGCCATTGCTCATGTAGCCAAAATGGTGTCACTCATGCACAAGAGGGAGGTATCAGCAGGCTTGGGGAAACCCTAAGGTTTAGAGAAGTACACCCCCCCTCGCATTTTGTTTTCCATGAGGATGAGATCACAAACATGAAAATGAGTATTTTTAATCCTTATAACCCTTTAAGGTGAATGGTTAGAAGGTTTCAAAGTTCATAAAAAGAAAAAGGGATGGGAGATTAGAAAAATATGAACCAACTAGGCTCTGGACATGTGTTCTTTTCTGAACAGCAGCAGCAGGTCCCCTTTCCCCCTGCAGGCAAACTACTTTCAAAATCCAGAATTTCAAAAGCAGTTTGTAATACTGCAAGGATCTCCAAGCTTGGGGTGAACCTAAACAAAGCTCTTTGGACCCTGGCCATTTAATCAGAAGTAAAACTTATTAAATTGAATGTTTACTGTCACGTAACTGTATTTAGAACTGGATACAGTTTCCCAATTCCAGCATTACATCATTAAACAAAACTTCATTGTTCAAGACTTTTATAAAAAGTTAACATCTCTCAGACACAAGATCGTATCAAGATGTCTGCACATCAATCAGACACAAAACACATTAGTATGGTCCTTCAAATCCAAAACATAAAAGTTTCCATATTAAAGAATTTGGTCCTCTTGGAACAAACAGTGACCAAAGTTACTTCGTACTTTATATACTCTAAAGGGGTGATTTTGTGGTGGTTGTCTATGTGGACTCACGAAGTACCAGATAATTATTTTTCAATAATAAGACAGCAGTTCAGAAAGATCTCACCAGTTTGTATCGTAACATAAAGGCTTACCTTGGTACTGTGTCCACAGAGGATGAAGCTGGCACCTTGGGCACCTGACAGTTTGCTGCAGCCAGCTTTAAGGCAGATGATGGAACAGCACTTAGAGTCCTAGGTATGTGTCGTGCATTGAGCGTAGTAATAGAGTTTGCAGTGGCAACTGATGAGGGTACAGTTAATCTAATGTTGTTCCCAAACAGAACCTGAGTTGTTGCAGAATTGGCAGAAGTTACTTGGTGACTCAGTGCACTGTGGGAACTTGAAGTCTGTGTTATATTTGAAGGCTGTAACAAGGCTGAACCTGCTGTTGATGATGAGCTTGTATGTACAAGTGCTGTAGATGTAGTACTACTGAGGTGTAAGCCCTTATATACTCCTATAGGATAAGAGAGAAAAAAACACAAACAATGAGATGTAACTCCAAAATAACAACATTAGATTAGGGCATGAACCTATCCATGTTTAGACAGAAAAACATCCTACAACTCCCAGCATTTCCCAATGAGCATGGCTGGCTGGAGAATGCCAGGAGTTAGAGGATGTTTTCTGTATAAACATGCCTAGGATTGTGCCCTTACTAACTTAAGACACACATAGAAAATCAGGACATAACCATCATTACCATTTCTTACCTGAGGCTTGAAGGATGCCATTCACCCCAATTCCAAGCAACACATCATCCTTCATTTTGAATCCCATGAGCTGTTCTGATGTAACCAATGCTGAAGCAGCAAATTGAGCGCTAACAGAATCCAATGTCTTGGAAATAAAACCCTTTTTTAAAAAAAGAGAAAAGAAAACTAAATAGTCACATAGCAAGCTATAAAAGATACACTACAGTAATTTACCAACTAAATTTCTAGACCCCCTTTCAAATAACAGTTCAAAGCTATTTAATTTTTATATAACCAACTTTAAAACAAGGGTGCAATTCTATGCTGTTTTCACAGAAAAAAGTACTACAACTCCCAGAATTCCTCAGTCAGCCACAGTGGCTGAGGAATTCTGAGAGTTGTAGGGCTTTTTTTGTCTAAAGATTTATGGGACTGCACCCTAAAATAGTGATGCTAAAAGCCACAATAGTTAAAACAGCAGTCAGATCCACAAAGGTGAAGTATAAGAGAGAACTGAAAAATCACCAACTTTACTGACAAAAGATCTGACTCCAAATCTTTGTTCTCCAAAGGTGCACCTAAATGTATGTCAGAGGAATTTAACATCACACATTTACTCACATGATGGGACTTTCTCCTCCCATCTACAGCCCATCATGCCAAATGAAAATGTGCTCTGGAGGGTTCCCCAGCCTTCTGAAACTAATTTGAGAGAGAGAGACAGAGAGAGAGAGAGAGAGAGAGAGAGAGAGAGAGAGTGTGTGTGCGCGCGTGTGTGTTTAGGGAGCTGCAGGGGGAGGGGGAATAATTTCCTCCTGATTCTGCTGATGGAACTAGTTCCATCAGCAGGGGAATATAACTGGATTTCCGCCCCCCCGTATCTTCACTCCTTTGCAAAAAATAAAATAGCAGGGGAACACGTTTTCCAAAAGTCCAACAGGAGGCAACTCCACAGTCCACCACCAAAAAGCCCTGCTTCAAATCTCACTTATTCCTTAAGAGCAAAAGCATAGTGGCTATAATTGGGTAAGCATTATAAATAACTTTTAAAATCAAGTACTAGTAGTTTTAGAATCAGTAACTGGTATATTAACACACAGTATTCTCCTGCTTTTAAGACATCTTTAAAAACCCCTGCAAAGTTCAATAAGCCAAGCACAAGAAAATTTTATTAGTAGTGTTAATATATTAATCTCTTGTCTTAATATATTAAACTTTGAAGTGTCTAAAAGGTATGCCACTTGCATTATGCAAACATTAAATGTTGAATTTCTGATGGGGGGAAACACGAACACACACATACAGTCTAAATTAATGATGTTATCTGCAGCTTTTAAAGAACATGTATACCATGTCTTTAAATACTGAGTTACCTCTTTTCTGTTAAGAGGGAGCAGAGGCAATGCCTACTATACTCACCTGTAGCATCCCTTCTAAACACTTTAGAGTATGGCTAAGATGTAGTTTCGAGCGAAAGCCACTTTCCTGTTGGTTAGTTGCAAGGTGCTATGGCAACAGTTGACAATTAGAGATGAACCCTGGTGGAAAAAATGAGGGATAAATCATAATACAGACAACTCCCTCACCTGTGAAGCGTTCGCAGAAGAATTACTATTTGCTTGCTGTTGATGAATTTGTGCAAGCTGCTGTTTCTGCATTAGTGCCAGTTGCTGCTGATGTTGCTGGTATTGTTCGGCTGTAAATGCTGAACAAAATATAAAATAAGAGAATACCATATCAAAATATGTAAGCCTTGAATGCACATCCCTTATTCTAAAAAAGGAAATTCAACATGTACAGGTCTGAAGCACAGTACATATGCTCAGTGCTCCAACTCCAGTGGGAGCTGGTACTAGCTGCTCTTGTAAAATAGAGCGTGCTTATATACTATATATACAATTAAAAATGTGGCTTGCTGTTCCACAACAGTCAATTGCCACATTACGATCACCATACTAAGAGAATGTCTACTATTAACTACTGATTTGTCAGATGAAATTTGTTCCCTGTTCCTATGTTAGATAATGCCTGGTTTCAACTTTAGAATTAGAATATATGATGAGGTTTTAATCAGTTTCCCTCAATTAACCCACCTGGGGGGAAAATCCAGTCAGTAAGAACGAAGCTGGTTATGCTGATTTACAGAGGAATGAAGAAAGACTGTATTATACTACTTATTTGTCTATGGAGAGTTCTAAAAATAGAAAATAGAGAGGGTTCATTGCAGATTTCATTTCAGTGCATCTTCATGAAAAACTCCCTACTGCCAACTTTTAAAGTGGGCTTAGGCTGAAGAATATGTGTAGCCTAGACCACACATTAGAAGGCTTTCCAAATTAATATGCTCAAATCCAGATTTTGGTGGATGTTCAAAATGCAAATATGAATATTTTGGACATTTACTGAATCAGGTACCACTGATTATCTTAGAAAGGAGTATCAAAACCTCCTAAAACAAGAACTTAAGACTTATTCAACGTGGTCTAGCTTTTCATCTCAAATTCCAGACTCCAGAAAAGTATGACAAATGCGAGGTTTCCAAAAACAAATTAGCTGTGCTCAACTTCATTCAATGCTAGTTCACACACATAAAAACTGAATTAAAAGAGAACACACATACACACACACACTGGGATGTTAACCTACAAGACATCGAAGGAGGTTTTTTCACACGCATCATTTTTTTTTTTTACCACCAAATATAATTCATGGCTATATTACTGCAAGTCAGAACTTCTTTTTACAAGTTCAAGGGCCATATCTAATGCTGCCCATGTGGCAGCAGGACGGGAAGCTAGTGCTTCCTAAGCAACTGGAAATGACCTGAAACAAGAGTTTCCAGTACAGAAAAGGTCAGCGGAACTAGCAGAAGGGAGGTCCACTGACTGGTTCCCTTCTGGAAAAGAGCCTTTTGGCTTGTTTCTGGGGTTGCTCTGGCAAGCTCTAGCTTTCTTCTGCACCAGCGATGGGTCCTGCTGCCGCAACATACTCAGCAGAGGCACAGTGGCAGCATTGGATATTGCCCCACATGTGTAGCTCTTAGTATGTTGCACAGCACCAAATTGTCTAGGCTTTTGAGATTTTTCTCTCCTGGACTTACTCAAGCACGGGCAGTTAAAACATGGCAGCCTACATACAGATTATACTGGCTTCAGCTTTCATCACTTCTCATAAATGAGTTTAAATTGAATTTCACTTGTGGCTACACTTTTAAGCAAAATACATGCATTGCTGCCAAGTAAGTGGTTTTCAGGTATTGTATCGAAATTTGTTATGCAAATACATTGTTTGTGGTATAACTATATGGAGAGAATTATATACAGCTCTACAAATAAACTTAAGGATATATCTATGCAAGGAAGTTAATCAATACAATTAATTTTGTACTCAAATTAAGGTCTCTCATACTTAAACTTCTATTAAATGCAGAGATAAACGCATAAATATTTGGCAGCAACAGCAAGATTAATGTAATACCAACCGTGTAGTTGCCCAGTTTTTTATTCATTTAAAAATGAATTTATTCATTTAAAAATGAATTTATTCATTCATTATTCATTCATTTATTCAAAAGCCCAGTTTTTTATTCATTTCTCTATAATCACATAGACACACAACCACATGGAGAAAGGGAGTGAGGACCAGGTGGTACAAAGTAAGCAAGCCAGCAAGCAGTGATCATGGAGATGGCTGATGTTTCACTTCACACAGAACCTGGTTCACAATATCCTCTCACCACCTGTGGCTTGCACAGACTCACTGAAGGATAATAACATGAACTGGCTCTGAAAGAATGTCTATATTAGCTGTGTTACAAAGAGCTACATTAGGCCTGCCTAATGAGCTTTCTTTTCTTTTTCAAACAGCAGACCTCCATATCATATTAAACTGCTGTTGAAAATCTCTTCAGTTTCAAACGTAGTTTGCCATGTGGCAGGTGAAGCTGATGTTGGAGATAAAACAAGCCCAGTGCACCCTGAAGCAATAGGAACATGATGTGTAGTTCATTCGATTCCAGACCATGGGATATAAATTTGATTTGAATACTTCTAAAGTTAATCTCTACCTCTAAAATGCAGACCTTAAAGTTTAAGACAAAAGCTCTTAGGGAGCAATCCTATGGGGATAGTCAGCTGCTCTGGAGGCTATCAACTACCCAATGCAGGGTGGGTGAAGCACGGAGGGGATCTTCTCCTCTATGCTCCAGCTACTGTGCATTTGTGGCTAGACAGCTGATTTTTGCAGTCTAGCTGGGACATTGGAGCAGTGGGGGATGCCAGATGGCACATAAGAAGCGTCGTAACGCTTCCACAGTCCCCTCCCCTCCCCTAGGAATGCCCCCCTTTTGCCTGCTCTACACTGCACCTACGGGGACAAACCACACTGCCTATGACGGGGCACAGAGTGAGGATTTTGGGAACCAAAAAATCCTATGACTGTCTAGACACTGTCTAGCAGCTATAGGCTTGCTCCCTTAAATGCCTAATCCTAAACAGAGTTAGGCACACAAGCTCATTAAAATCTATAGGCTTTGGCATGCTCTGCATACATATGTATTAAATAATTATGTTACCAAGGACCATTCCACCAAAGATGAATATTCTACATGGAAGTCACTTCTGTGTAGGAAATTGGGCAATTCCCTTAGAATTTGTCACATGCAACAAATGTACATGCAACTTGTATTTTTATATTTTTAATTGTTCTGTGGCATTTTAGTTTTTAACTGTTTGTATGCCCAGAGAACATTAGTTATTGGGCAGATTAAAAATGAAATGAATAAATAACAGACTGCATTTGAGAATCATGCAGTTTCCAGAATAAAAGTGACTTCTGCACAAAAAGCTAAGTTGTGTTTTGAAAAATAGCTACGAATTGGGGGAAACTCATGCAGGAATTTAAACTTGCTTGTGTGGGCAAGGATTTCTCATTAACTACTTGCAAGTATATTGCCAAGACAAACTGGGAAACTGAAAGTATTTTATATAACCTCATATGACACTTTCAATATTTGCATTTTAAACTGTTTGCAACTTTCTAAAATGTAAGCAAATTTTTCCTCAATGGGTGATTAAGATACTAACTGGTAATTTTTGGTAAGGTATAAGGATTTATGACAGCACACACTTGTCTAAAGTTCAAAAAGTTTCAGAAACGTATTCAAGGATTTCAGATGTCATAGTAGGCTGTGTGAGCCTCTCTAGAAGTCTGTGTGTCAAAGCCTACATATAGGTTACATGTAGGCCATGTAGAAAACACTCCCTACCCTTTTGAAGAACTGGAGTTGGGGCTTTAGAAATCTGGATGTTCACGTTCTGCAAATTGATGATTAAGGACGAACACCCTTTTTTGGTGCATGTTCCTAGTGATCATGACTAAAAGTTTCTCTAAATGATGTGGTTTTGTCCATTAATTATTCTCCAGGGAAGTCATGCAGTCTCCTTTCCTTGAAGGCTGTAAAGGTGAAAGACTAAAGACATCTGCAAGGGTCAGCAAGCGATCTGCTATCCTGTCTTAAGCCCCTATTAAGCCACCATGGGCTCCAACTCATAGGGCTATTGGCAAGATCAGAGACTGCTTTGTAAAAGCAGCTTCCCGTGTAGCCCAAGAAATAACCCCTTTAAATTCAGGGGCGATTCTGATAGAAGACACTTTTGAACAAACAAAAAAGTTTAGAAGTCCAGTGGACAAACCCTTGCATGCAGTTAAGGGACATGCTCAATAGTAGCCGCAGATTATTTCTATCTGTTTAGATACCATTGGGAGCCTGAGTGTGGCTTTCTGAAAGTAGAAAATGAGAGGTTTTTGAATTTTCCATATGCCTACAAATTCCATAATCTCTACCGACTGTAATGCCTCATAATTCTTCCTTAGTGAGTTGAGAAAATGAACCCAGAATGCTGCAAACAAAAAGCAAACACACAAATAGTGCAATCTGCATAAAGCAGAGCATGCATTATTTCCTTAATCTGCATAATTTAATCCAACCACAGATTTTAGGCTTTCTGTTGACACAACAAAGAATTTTAAATGCAGAATTTTATAACCCTTCTTGCTGTAGTTCACATAACTTTTCTGGAAGTTAAATGCCTATCACCTTTAAGAAAATTTTAAAAAAAAGAAATTAAGAGTTTCTCAACCCTCTATTTGCACTCATTAGCTCATCACATCCAGCAGTTGTGGAGCAGGTAACAAGTTATTTGTGGCCATCTACTTCTAAACATGCAAACTAGGCATAATATTACTAACAAATTCTCTGCCTTATTTCTGGCAATAGTAAAATATGAGACAGGAAATCCTAAGATTAGTTTTTGTAGCATGCAATATAGTTTTGTTCTGTTTGAGTGTACAGTACTCATTTCTACGATTAATACAGCTTGCCTTTTAGGTTTCCTTCTCAGATCCAGTTAGTGAGACTCCAGTTACAGTGTTGTCACTTTGGGCACTTTCGGTGCCACAGACTGCTCTCTACCCTGCAATTTATTTAATTGGCCAGTAATTATTTCATATATGCTTGATAATTTATTTAAGGTGCTTTGATACTGCCTTTCTGAAATCAGTCAAGGCAATGTACATTTAAAAACAATCACGACAACAGTAATGAAATAAAAATATAATCAAACAATAAAAGTAACATTAAGAATCATGATATTACATTTGGATTACTTGTGACCATGGGAACCTCTTACCATACTAAAAAGCAAAGGTAGCTGTGTTGACCATAAGAGAAATGCCAAAATCCATGTTGCTGTGATACCTTTATTAGGTCACCTAAACATCACCCTAAATATTTTTTGTGCAAGCTTTCGAGATTCCCAGATCTCTTCTTCGGGAACAATGTTAAAAAGGGGGGAGGGAGAGCAGAGGGGAAAAGGTGACTGCAAACTGTAGTTGCAGACAGTGTGACTAGACTATCCAGTCACCTTTCCTCCTCCTCTCCTCCTTTTTAACACTATGCCTGAAGAAGAGATCTGAGAATCTTGAAAGCTTGCACAGAAAAAAAAAATGTGGATCATCTTTTAGTTGGCCTAATAAAGGCATTACAGCAACATGGATTTTGGAATTTTACCATACTGTTAAACCTATGAAATGTTGCAAGTATTTTGCTTTTGGTAAAAAGCTCTTTCAACAAGTAATTAGCAAGAAGTCACAAAAATTGTCTATTACTGTGGAAGACTGTAATGGTTCAAGAATGCTTTTAAGTAATCTGAGAGCATATAACAGAAATTTCTACAGGGATGCACTGCATCTCAGCTCTGTGCTTGATGTGTCATTGTGAAGGACTGTTTCATGCAATATCCACAGCTTTCCATGCCATTTCAACTTTTTGCTCAAATGGTGCAAAGAAGAAAAACTCTACACAGGTTGGTCGGTTTAGGTGGCACATATGTTTAATAAGCAATGTTACTAGCAGTATGCCAACTGATACGATCAGTACACAGAGGCCCTTTCAGAAAAAGCAGTTGCACAACAACATTAGTTGACAATTATTGTTAGATTTGAAGTCCTGAGAAGCATTATCAGTCATTCACAGGTTTTTTTCCTTCTACAGTCCATGCCACATTTATCTTTCGAGCCAGTGTTTTTTTGTTTGTTTTTTAATACCGGGCTTTCAGAATTGGTTCTCTATAGCAATTATACTTAAAAACAGGCCTCTCTATATGCATACTTTAATTTTTACTTTCAGTGTATTATACAGTCTGAGTGAAGCGTGTGAAACGGTCATCTATAAAATTCATCTTCAACACAGAAGACTCAGTAAAGTGTAGGATAGGTTACAATACCTTGAAAGTCACAAAAACATATACAGTAAGTATAATAATGCTTGACATTTCTCTAAGCCCTAGGCAAGCTTGATTTTAGATAAAATCAAAGTTCTGACCTTCCAAAAATCCCTTCGAAAAGCCACTTATTAGCAAACGAGCACTAGTTACACGCGGAATAAAAAACGCTGAGTGCACTAGGTATGTCTATTAGATTTCTAGACAGAAAAAACAGCCATTTAGACTCTCCACAAAGTAAATCATGAGGGCCTGAACATTAAAACCAATACTAGAGATTTTCAGACTTCTATACTAGAGATTTTCAGACTTCTATTCTGAAGTATCAAACTTGCTTACTTTTCCCCCTTGAGAAAGTCAACCTTATCATTTATAAAATGTTACCCATTCATAAGCTATGAATGAGTTCTCAACAAAAACACACTGGATTATCATCAAGACAATGAGTCTTTTTCTATGCAGAGCTAACACCCAGTTGTCCAGACTATTATTATATTTCAAATCTTTCATCAATAGTTGTAAAAATTTTAAATATATATTTAATAGTTCTTTATTATGGCCCAAACAAAAGAACAGCACATATTTAGAATGGCTTTATTTGTTTCTTGAACACCAGCCCCCTCTTCTCCCCCTCTCCAAATAAACCAAAGTTCACAATATAGGGATCTGCTGTTTCGTTTTGTTTTAAGGTAGCCAATGAGCACATCTAAAGTAGCTTCCTAGTTTGCGGATCATATACAGAATAGATACCTTCTGCTCACTCGTTTACTTTAATTTGCAGGGCACTAGGAAATGTGCTTCTGCACATGCTAAACAACTAGAAAGGTCATATTATATATAGACAGGGCAGTCAAACCAGATCCTTTACTGGGGAGAGAAGTAGGTAGCCAGGGGTGCTGTGTGTGCAAAAGACAGAGAAATAAATGAAGTTACCAACTCTGAAAAACATCACTACATAACTTAAAAAGAAATGGATTAATATCAAGCTCCCAAGTGACACTGGCTAGTTCAAGAGAAGAATGATGCAAGCACTTAATGTTTTACAGTACAATTTCCTTGGAAAATGCAGTATAAAAATCAAAATTAAAATAAAGATCTTAAAATATTCTTGGTTTAGTGTCAAGCACACAACATTTTAATTAAAAAGGAATCCAACTCTCAAGGCAAATCCCTATGGTTGAACTATATTGTCATTTCTTTACTTGAAAATGCTTCTTCCTTCAAACTGCTCTATTGTCACATAATGCATTAATAAAAGGACTACTACGTTGTATGTAGGAAAATTCTATCCAAGACTAGGCTTGCTAAAGAATCTACATCTCAGGTTAAAGGAGATCTAATAATCTAAAGATTTTATTTTCTTCCATTCTGTTTAAATGGTCTACTGTCTTTCTATATGATAATAGCTACATCTGGGGGGAAATTTGGCAAAATATTCTGATACATTGCTTCTACTCTTTAATACATTTTATTCATGGCTCAATTATTTGGCACTGACAGCTGTATGTTAAAAACTACCGCCTATATTTCTTACTCAAATACAAGATCACCAGCAGAGAAGCTAGTAGTAAGTACAGAAGCCAAAAGTTTCATAAAATGGACAGATAAAGTTTACTAAGAGATACCTTCTCTTTAAGATTATAGCTAAATCATAAGACAACTTCATTTTATTAAACAAATTAATTGATTCTCACTTTAAATTGTTAACAATCTAAAAAAGCATGATTTGCATCTAGCTTGTATCTACTTTTGGCTTCAAATGAATAGTTAATTGAAAGATTATGAATTATGCTTGGTCTCACTTTGAAGCACAGTAGACCACATATATCCAACACAATATGGCCCATTCACACATAATGGCGGCAAATGGTGGATTAACCTACAATTTACCACGACACATACTGGGTGCGTTCCACAGCTTTAAAAAAAAATATTCACAGCCTCAGATCAGTCCTATTGGAGGTTACTATGCAATGTCTGAACTTCGACAATATACGTTAATTGTGGGTTAAGCAACCCACAGTTCCTATATAATTAAATTAGGGAAGAATTTCCCCCCTGCCATGCTTCATTTTCTTCCTACCTATGAGAGGCCACCTAGACTCGACTGAACTGTAACAAGGCTGGAATGCATCTATACAAGTTAAGGCAGGGGACCAACCGACTTAACTTGCATAGATGCATTCTATACAAGTTAATGATTCTGTTAATATTGTACAAATTTCTACAATATTTCTACAAATTTCTGTAGTGTTAGTTCTTTCTACACAGCAGTCTAAAAATACAATTCAAGTACAACTCTGGTTATTACAAAGCGTTCCCGCAATAATAGCCTTTTCAGAACATTATCATAGGAAACTACAGAGAGTTGCAAGGGTGAAGGAGGCTTAGCCACTGGACATTCGGGACTTTTACCATTAGTCACTGACTATATTAGTTAAGCTTTCAGTTAAGGACTAACACTGCAGGGAGAACAGTTCTATAAATCTTAACATTTAATACATACAAACCTAGGATTCTTAACATTTAATATATACAAATATTTCTCAAAGGCCGCCTCAAATTGTTTAGATGTGTTTGACTACTTCAAATGAATTATTGGCTATGAAAGCCAAACTAATATAATTTTTAGTGCATAAATATACGTTACGTTTAGGAATAAGAATATGAATCTAGATCAGGGATAGGCACAACTCTCAACAGCCCCAGTCAGTATGGCCAATGGTTGGGGATTTTGAGAGTTGTAGCCCAAAGCATCTGGAGGGCATCAGCTAGCCTATCCCTGCTGTAGATACTGTTTGGATTTTAAATTTATTCACTATTTTACTATTGGTTATTTCCAGTATTATCAGACAGATTTGATACCATTAATATTCTAAATGTACATCCCTATTTCAAATTGACTGCTATTTCAATTTTCCTCTCTGCACTCAAGCATATTGACTTAGCTAAAACCTTTCTACTTAGTCTACAATGCCAAGTGCTTTAGGACACAGACTATAAAAAATGGTTAACTTTGAACTCCAAATTCCACTTCTTCAGCCAGGGTGCACACTGAATACTAGACAGTAGGAAGCCAACTGAATTTACTTGCAAAGTACACCCAAATACCTCAACCTTAAACCACTTTACAACTCCGATCATAACTTGTTGTGTTTCCTAACTGAATGGGACATATAATTTTTGTTATTAAAATTATAATCTAATTTATGTATTTGATTGACAGTGCATTTTTTAACAAGTGGTCCATTCCACACATGGCAAAGTTTGTACTCTGATATGGCAACTTTCCAGCTTCTGCATGTGAACTGTTTCACACAAAATTTCATCAATGCTGTGCTGTGGTTTGGCTGCTCTGTAGCTTGCACACTCCAAGTTCTCTCCTGAATGTCTAGGTCAGACAAACCAGTTTGCCCCTACATCTGAATGAGTAAACTAGCTTGCACTTGTCCTCCAAAACAGCTCTGGAAATCAAAGTTTAGAGTGGGTTTCCAATTTTGGTTCGGAGGACAAGTGCAAAACATATTTTGCCAGAATCAGATACGGCCACAAACTATGGTTTTTCCAAACAAGTAAGTCATGTAGGGAACTGGAAGTTCTAAGGAGGAAAGAAAACACACATACAAGCCCAAGGTTTAGACTCAATGGTGAAGCAAAGGTTGAGTTACGTCCAAATCAGCCTATTCTACCACCTCAAAAATCCAGCTATGGACTGGGCTTAGATGGGTTTAAGATTTCGAACAACTTCTGATCTTACCATCTTCTATTTTTTCAGTCAAAGTCAAAATCAATTGTTGTAACTATAGTCAACAGCATGATAAGACTATCTGCTCATTCCCCAAGAATGTTTACTTGGAAAAGGAGAAGGGGACGGCAGAGGATGAGATGGCTAGATAGCATCACCAATGCAATGAATATGAACTTGAGCACACTCCGGGAGAGAGCGGAGGACAGGAAGGCCTGGCGTGCTATGGTCCATGGGGTCACGAAGAGTCGGACACGACTTAACAACAACAAAGTCCTATTATGTTTAATGGGGCTTATTCTTTAGCAAGTCTATTTAAGATTGCAGCCTACCCATGTACTCATGTGGGTTCTGTAATTTTCTAGTTATCCAGCTTTAATGGTTACCAGCAAATACCCAAGCACATAGTTGCTCTCCATAGCTGGAAATAAATGTCCTTTTAGCATAATTATTTGTATTATTTTACAACTGTAAATGCTGAAATAATTGTCCATGCTTATTAACTTGTCAGATAATCTTAAGTTTAAGGGCAAAAGAATGCTGCAACCATGATGCAAGGTATTTATTCTAGGTATAACAAAAACATTATACAAATCCAGGTGAAAGTTACTCAAATGAACCAGTCCATGCACACTGTATATAGTTTAGTTTTCTTAATACAGGCCTACACAAAAACATGCAACTCATCAAAACAAAATATGCAACCCACTAAATCCTGATGTTGCTGCTCATCTGAGACAGGGGTGGAGTGTGTGTGTGTGTGTGTGTGCGCGCAGGGTGCGGTTGCAGGACGTAAGACATGACTGTTGTGGCCCACCAAACCTGTCCTAATGCACTGTTAGCAATGGCCACACAAGTACAAATTTGATACCACATGTATGACTGTTAGTGCTAACAAAAGCATTACTATATTATAACTCTTCCTAGGTCTGAAGCTAACTTGATTGACTACAAAAGTCATTAATAATGGTTACGATAAACATAAATGATTAAAGCAATTCAGTCAAATGTTTTCAGATGTCTTAAGAAAACTGCTATGGACAACACTGTTGATATACTTTGATTCTACAATGGCAGAGTTTTGTTTTGTTTTTAAAGACAGTCAAATATGCATTGCTACTGAAGAGTTCAACAGAACTGAAGAGACTGCTGGCTGTTCAGAGTCTCTTATTAGTTTCAGAGAAGAGCAAGTATACTAATGTCATACTATAAACGCTCCACTGTCAAAATTTATGTTTGCAGGTTACACATTTAAACCAAGAACTCCTCAATCCTGTCTGTCTGACTGAGGCTAGTGGAAAAACTGCTGAATGAGTTTTTCCAATGGTGGCTTCTAAGCTTTAGCACCAGCTTCCACAGTACAAAACATCTGAGAGCTTGGTCCTTTTAAGAAGGAGTTAAAAGACTGTTTGTAGGCAGGTCTTTTCATGGTTAGACGTTTTACATACAATGCTGGTAGCTCTTTGGTTTTAACCTGTCCTCATCTATCATGTTTTGAAATGTTATAATTTTATATTTTTAATTTCTAAATTTTGCACCCTATCTTGAGAATCCTGATTGAAAAGTGAATTATAAATTGTGTAATTAAATAAATATAAGATACCAAAGAGTCATAATAAAGTTAATTATGCATTTAACAGAGATTTATTTTAAAAAATTATTTTAAAGACATATTGTTAGATCCAGATATAGCCACACTTAAAGTAGACCTACTAAAATCAGACTTTCATCATGACTAACTTGTCCCATTAATTATAACAGGACTACTCCAACACACTATATTAAAATTTAGATTTCAGCATGACATTTAAGCTTGCAAGATAAAATATCAATAGCTGAGAAAAAGACATGGAGTAGATAAATGAAAGTTGAATTATTGTTGCCAAAATTTGTAGAATTAAGTTTGTCAAAATCAACATACCAAAGTGTGCTGAACCACTGCTACTTTTACTTTGTATAGAGGTACTGCATGTCTGGGTCCCAGGTTGTGCTGTGCCTGTTTGATTTACACATCTGTGTAATTTCCTATAGGAAAGTTCGTCATTGTCACTGTCATGTAGGGATGGTGTCCGAGGCCTAAAATGCCGCCATCTACATGATTTGATATTGACTAGTATCTGACTGAGGTCTTTAGAGAAAGATCTGTCCGAGGTATTTGTTTCTGAGGTATTGGCAAATTGATTGATTGAAGAGTGTAGTTGTGAGGAAAGCATTTCTGAATCCAGCTGGCAAAATGCACTGTTGTTCTCGGAATACGCTCGGTCCAGTAGCACCCTAAAAATGGGAAGATTGACTTTTTATAGTGTACAAGCCAATGTGAGATTTCTATCCACACCCCAAGCAAAACTAATATAATAGCCATGCTTAGAAGAAATATCAGAAACAGATTGAGAATTCTGTGACAAAAATCTTTCAAAACCAGTACATTTTGACATACGGAGAACAAACAATACTGTTAAGAGTCACACATAAAAGTGCAAGTCAGCATTCCAACATTTAATCCATTGTGGCAGCTTAACATACATATATCTACATTCCACTCCCAATTCGAATAAAGCCTTTTACATTCTTTTTGGGGGTCATCTTTTTGTTAAGTTTCCTATAGCAGCATATGAAAATCTACAAGAAATCATTGCAGAACTGCACATCAAGGTAATGGTGATCTATAGAATTTTGAGTGGGTATCAAAGGTATTCCCCAAAGGATCACAGGAAAATACTGTCTTTTAAAGATGTTTGGGGAGTCTTAGGATCAAATCCCCCCACCCCCCGGCCACATACAGTGTTTTCTTACTTCTTTGTCATGGCTTTGAGGCAAACCACAATTCAACCATTCAAACCAGGACTGGGAAGGGCAAATCGCTTACCTGTAAATGTGGTTCTTCGAGTAGTCATCTATGAACTCACACATATGGGTTATGCGCCTGCACAGAACAGTCATTTGGAACATTCTAGAGCTGAGCAAAGTTTCAGGCGGAAGCCCCACCCATGCTCCAGGTGTGGTTTCCACCTGCTGCTCAGTTCCATGTCTGCCACAGTAGAGGAAAAAATTAAGAGCAAAGCATCAAAGTGGGAAGGCGGGATGGGTTGTGCGGGTTCACAGATGATCACTTGAAGAACCACAGTTACAAGTATTTATTATTATTATTATTATTAATTAATTAATTAAATTTCTTGATCGCCCACCTGGCCGGTCACCCGGCCACTCTGGGCTATGTACAATACAACAATCAAAAACAGGAAAATTAAGCATTAAAACATCATATTCTAAAAATACCCTAACCCACTCCTCAAATGCCTGCCTGAACCACCAAGTTTTCAATGCATGGCGGAAGCTTATTAAAGAGTGAGCATGGCAAAAATCTCTAGGGAACGAGTTCCACAGAGTGGGGGCCACCACAGAGAAGGCTCTCTCCCTCATCCTCACCAGCCTAGCTGTCCTGGCTGATGGGACACAGAGAAGGCCATCCGAGGCTGATCTTGTTGAGCGGCCTGTCTGGTATTGCTGGAGGCGCTCCTTGAGGTAGGCTGGGCCGGAACCGTATAGGGTTTTAAAGGTCAAAGCCAACACCTTGAATTTGGCCCGGAAAACAACTGGTAGCCAGTGCAACTCCTTCAGCACTGGAGTGATGTGATCACGCCGGTGGCTGCCTTTAATCAGGCGAGCCACCGTGTTCTGCACCAGCTGCAGCTTCCGAACTGTCTTCAAGGGTAACCCTATGTAGAGTGCATTGCAGTAGTCTAGATGAGAGGAGACCAGGGCATGTACTACCAATGGGAGCAGATGGTCGGGAAGGTAAGTAAGCAAACTGTCCTTCTTCATAGTCTCTATGGTTCACACATACAGGTAACTAATAAGCAAGAAACATACTGCAGGAGGGAGATGTTTCACAACGATTGTAGAGAGGACCACCCTGCCAAAGGCTGCATCCACATGAGGTTGGATGTCCAGGTGGTAGTGCTTAATGAAGGTTGAGGGCTGAGCCCAGGTTGCAGAATGGTACAGCTAGGGAAGTAGATCACCCAGGGAAAACAGCAGATAATGCCAAGGCCTTAGTTCAGTGACCGTGGACATGCAAGGAGCTAGCTGGAAGGCATGCAAGCTGATACATGAGGAGTATGGTTGGCACAACGTACTTAACAAAACATTGTGGGGATACAGAGTGTCCCTTCCTTGGGCCGATGTGGCACTCAAACAGACGAGGGGAGGTTCAGAATGAGGCCATGGATTGTATAGAATGAGAGAGCTCTCTGGATGTTTAACTAGTGAAGTCTGATCTCCAGCAGTGAGGTGGGGTGTGGATAAAACACTAGTAACACAATATCCTGAACCAAATGAAACTGTGATGCTAACTTTGGGAGACAGGACCAGTCTGGTCGCAAAACCATCTTATCTCTGTGGAACATTAAATTGTGGTGAAGACCAGAGAGCTCACCTGCTCTATGTTCTGAAGTAAAGGTGGTGAGGAAGGCCACCTTCATAGTAAGAGGTCATAGGTCAGATGTAAACATTGGTTTGAAAGGTTTCACTATTAATTGCTCCAGTTTCACTGATAGGCTCCATGCTGGAACAGGTAGAGTGACTGGTGGGTAGAAGTTGGTAAGTCGCTTGAGAAAATGCTTGACATCTGGGTATGAGTAGAGGGAGAAGCCTTGAACCTTATCATGATTAGCTGAAATTGCTGCCAAGTATACTCTTGAGCATTGAGAGTGCAAGATCCTTAGTTTTGAGAGAAAGAAGGAACTCAAATACTCGAGAAAAGTCACAGGACACTGTCTCATTGGTATGAGAAAGGCTAAAAACACCTTCCACTTAGCAGCATACAAAGCCCGAGTGGAAGGTTTGCGGAAGGCAGCCATTTCCTCTAATATCTCTTTAAAGAACTGATGAGGTCATCCACCCTCCAGACGGTGAGGCAAAGGGTTTCAAGATTGGGAGGTCTGATCTTTCCCCTGTACATGATAAGGGGGTCTGTCCTTTGAGGGAGATAGAGAAAGCTGCAGTTAGAGAAGAACTAACGTTTTGAACCACTGTTGTCATGACCACCATGGGATTATTAAGATTCAGGGGATGCTGTCATCTATCTTGTTCACAACACATCTGAGAGGAAAAGGGAGGGAAGGCATAGTTTAGGGTGCCCTCCACCACCACTGAGGAACATGCAGAGAGTCCTAATTGTGGCCTGCTCTGCTGCATAAGGTCCTGATTTTAGGCTTGTAGAAAAACAGTCTACAGTAAGGATGCCCCACACCTTCAACAGGTGTGATGTGATGACCAAAGACAGCTCCCATTCTTGAGGGGTGGTCCTGGACTGACTGAGTCCACAATTGTATTCAACATGCCTACAAGGTAGATGGCTACAGGAACAATTAAGGCAGGCTAAGCACCAGTCTCAGAAGTTCAGGGTGAGAAGCAAAAGGAAAAGAACCTTTCCCCCACTTGCTTGTTGACATAAAAAACTACAGTGGTGTTGTCTGTGGCAATCTGGATCAAGCGTCCAGAAATGGTCAACTCAAATGCTTGGAAGGTCGTTGAGACCACTAGCAATTCAAGTTGGTTGGTATGCATAGTTTGTTCTTGATGAGGCCATCGGTCGTGTACCTTGAGTGAGCTGCAATGAGGCCCCCAGCCAGAAAGAGATGTCACCACGGTGATGGTTACAGATAGATGGAGAGGCTGAAAACAGCCCCACCAATAGGTTTGCTGGGATAGTTCAACAGTCCAGGGAGCATCGGAACTGTTGAGGGAGGCTTAGGAGACGGGCTGGGCAGTCCTTCTCTGGCTTGAAGGTCTGTCAGAACCAGGACTATAGTGGCATCATGTGGAAGTGAGCCAGAGTGGTTACAGCTGTGGTTACAGCCTTGAGGCCAAGGAGGTGTTGGATGACAGTTGCTCAGGATCAAGAGTAGGATCTCATGTCATGTGCCAAGCATCTCAGTGTATCCAGTTGGTGGGTAGGGAGGCACAGGCTCGACTAGAATCCAGAAGTGCCTTTTCCCTATAAATTGCTGTGTTTGAGAAGGGATAAGGCAGAACTTATCTTTGTTGACCTGTAGGCTGAGGGATTTGAGAAGTTCTAAGGCTGTCACAATATTGGCCTGGAGATGATGGAACGAGGGAGTGATGAAGAGTCAGCTATCTTTGTATAGAAGATCACTATCCCCTGTAGTCAGAAGTGTGCTGCTACCACTGCCATGCATTGTGTAAGACTCTCAGCGCTGTGGCTAGATCAAATGGGGGGACTTTGAACTGGAAGAAGCGGTTTCTGAGGGCAAACAGGAGGAAAAGGTGTGAGGCAGGGTGGACTGTAATATAAAAGTTAGCATTCTGGAAGTCTACTGTGGTGAACCAGTCTCTGTGGCACAGTAAAGGAAAAACGGAAGAGTGTAATCATTTGGAATTTCTATGGTCGGATGTAGCAATTCACGTTTCAATGGTTGAGTACAGGCCAAAGACTGCTGCCCTTTTGGGGTGGAGGGGCAGTGAAGTACTGGGAGAAAAAAAAAGTAAGCTTTTGAGCAGAGGTGATTCTTTGTATCACACCTTTGTCCAAAACTATGGAGATTTCTTCCCTGAGTGCCAATGTTGGGCAGGTAGTTTGGGAAATCCCGAGGGGGGGGGGGTTCTTTGAACTCGATGGCGTGGCCCCGACTAACGATTGAAAGTACCCAGGTATGTTGTAACTGATTCCCACACAGGCAGAAAAGGTCCAAGTTGGCTGGAGAAGAGTAGGACCAATGGTCAGGAGCCCCTGTGCAAGTCAAAGATGAAGTTTGAACTGGTTGGAGTGCTTGCCCTGTGTGGGTTGGTGGTGTTTGTTCTGGAAAGATCATCTCAGTTGAAAGGATGTATATGATACTGGTCTAATCTGGTTAAGGCTGCATCTAACTGGCACTTTAATGACCCCTGGTATTGATAATATGGGTGAGGGAGTTTTGTGTAGCTGGAGGAGGATTGCGATCCCATTCCCATCTTCTGAGCACATGTTTTCATCTTGTGCATGTGGTCCAAAGTCTCATCTGTGGATGCATTAAGAAGTCCTTCTCTATTGAACAGGTCTTCCTCTCTGGATCTAGCCTCTTGGTTAAACCCTGCTGTTCCATGCCAGGCATGACAAGCTAGTTAGCCGTCAGCATAGCCTTGGAGCTGCAGTTGGCCATATGTGGGGCTGTATTAATTTGTTAGCCTGCTAGTCTGTGAACTTTGGCTTGGAATACATTTTCTGTGAGGCAGTTGAGCAACGGCCAGTAGGCTGCCATGCAAGTCTCATAGTTTGCTACTTGGAGTGCTAGGGTTGCAGAATAGATCCTACATCCCATCAAGTCCAACTTTCTCTCTTCCAAGTTGACCAGGACAGAATGGGGCCTTTGTCTGGTCTTGGACTGGGTAGCCTCCACAATGATAGAGTTAGACGTCAGGAGTTTAAAGAGGAAGGAGTAGTTTTCTTCCTGGACCGTGTATTAACTCTCTGTCTTTCTAGGATGTATGGTAGGTTTGGTCCACAACTGTTTGGTAACATGCAAAAATGTGGACAGCATGGCAATGGTGACTGGGAGAGCGAAGTCCAGCTATACCCTCTTGAACACCAGGTCTATGACCAGAAGTGGAGGAGCTTTGATCTCCAGACCCAAAGATTTCACCACCTGCAATATTTGCTCTGCATAGGGCCCAACATCGTCTGAGGGAGAAAGGGGTTTTTGATCCCCCACAGCAGCATCTGGAGAAAAAGTGGAAGCTACTGCAGATGAGAGGGAGGACAAGTCGGAGCCGTAATCATCCTGTCTCAAAGAACAAACTCTGGAGCGCAGCTTAGTTAGTGGCTCCAGGTGGGTAACAGGTGACATCTGGGTAACAGTCAGTGGTTGTAGTGCAGTGGGTGTTGGTGTCAGTGCCTGAATTTCATTGCCAGTTTTCAGAATTTTCAGAAAGATGTTTTGGAAGAAGCTAGCCAGAAGATATGGCTGTTTAGGACACCTGTGCTTTGGGCGGTTTTGACTAGTGTAGATTGGGGCACACAGCCAGGTGGCACCTCTGAACACTCACTAAGGTGAGGAGAGTGAGATTTTTGATGGTGGGAGTAGTAATATGGGTCATCTCTTTCCCTATAGTCATGAAGACGGGTGATACCATCGTGGGGGTGATTGGTCATTGTAGAAGTAGGGCAGTGACTGGGCATAATGGGGGTGATTGTGATAACCTCACAGTATGCTGTAGCAGTGGTGGAGAAAACTCCCTGAGCAAGCAGATGATGCTGGTGAAGTTTCTCAGTCCCAAGCAGATCTGGCCCTGTCAGAGTGAAGCCTATGAAGGGATGGTAATGGAGAGTAGTCCTGAGGGATGGGCTGGTGAGGTCCAGAGGAAATCGTCCCCTGGATTCATCCTCCGACATCAACCCCTTGCACTGGATATTATCAGGGCAATTATGATCCTGAGGGAACTATAGTTGCTTCAAAACTGATGTTGGGGACCTAAGATGAGGTGGTCGTGAGACCGTTGGTACCAGGGCTGACTATTTCAGCACAGGTGTAACTGTTGGTTCATCATTTGATTTGATCCTATGTGCTGTCTTCTTGTTGTTGTTCTTTGGTCCTGGCACTCAAAAATTAGTAGGCCACTTTTTTCAGGACTTGGTTGGTTTGACCTTCTTGGTCTCGGTGGCTGGTATAGAAGTCTCAGGGCCAGGCTGAACTGCCATGGCTGACCAAAGCTGATTACAGAGAAAGGGCTGGTATGTCTGATACTGAGGATGATTACTCTGCAATCCCTTTCATCGATGGGGAAGCTGTGTTCAGCAGGAGAGAGGGGGTTGTTGCTGGTTTGGTGCAGATGGAGGACGAGGCAGCATGAAGAGCCAGTTTAGGGCAGCTGTATCTGCAATCTTGAGAGCTTGCTCCCACAACAGGGTGCAGAGACAAGCCGTCCTGCTCCTTCTCGCCTGCTTAGTGAAGGCCTGGCAGTAGATGCAAGAGCCCACTCTGTGCGCCTCTCCCAGGACCAAGAGACAGAAAGAATAGCTGTCAGTTGGTGATATTGTCCTGCCACAGTGGGTGCACTATTTGAAGAAGGCCTTGGAGTCAATGTGCCCCTGGGGGGCAAAGACAAAAAAAGAAAAACTCAGAGAAGACAGGAAGAAAAAGGGAAGAAAAAGAAGGAAAGAAAGGAACTCTGGCCAGCCATCCAGGAGGGGGCAGCTGCAATTTGCAGTGAGAAAAAGGTTGAGAAACATGGAGAACGTTCCAAACGCAGCTAGTTGCTGTGGTGGATGAAAAGGAATTGGACAGTACGTGGGAGCCCTGCCCGGAGTGTGTGTCCAGGGAGAGGATGGACCTCTCACCTAAAACTCTGCTCAGCTCTAAAATGTTCTGAATGAATGTTCTGTGCAGACGCCCAATACATATGAGTTACAGAGGCCAAGAAGAACCAGGGAATAGCAGCGTGGGAAGAGAAGCTGACTATCCTCTTCTTCTGCAAACACCACAGGACTGGATGGGGGGCAGAGAGAAAGAGAAATCTAGATTGATGATCACTAGTAAATGGAGTTGACTACCAAGGCCAACCGAAAAAAGCTATAAGTGGTTTCACTACTCAAATGCTTCCAAACTTTCCTTACGAACTACAAGGGCTCACATTTCTTTTGGAAGTAACAGAATTGACACTGAGGTTCTACGCTATATAGTGGATTTTGTGCTACTTATGACCTAATGGATTTGTAGAATATACATAGCTGTGCTTATTGTAAATGCATTTTTTCATACCAGTTTAAGGACCGTGAATACAATTTAGAGAGAAGAAAAGCTTAAATTCCACTGTAATCAACAGGACTAACTTTTAGGAGATGCTTCCAATACCCTATACATCCTGCAGTTTTCAAGCTGTAGACTTTCCAGTTAAAATAAGTTTTGTTGTCAAGACAGAGGCCCCTTGGATGGGCAGTTCCCAGGCCTGGGAACAGGGTGAACATTCTGTTCTGGATGGGATTACACTCCCCTTGAAAGAGCAGGATTGCTGTCCGGGGGTACTCCTCGTTCCAAATTTGTTACTGGAGACCCAGATGGCCCCAGTGGCACAGAGTACCTTTGCCCAACTTTGGCTGGTGCACCAGCTATGGCTGTTGCTGGACAGGGATAGCTTAGTCATGGTAACCCATGCTCTGATAGCCTCTCATTTGAATTATCGTAATGCGCTTTATGTGGAGCTGCCCTTGAAAACAATCCAGATGTTATATAATGGACACAAAATGGAGCTTCCAGGAACTTGCCAGGGAACATAAAACAATGATCTTGAAAGGGCTGCATTGGTTGCCTCTCTGTTTCTAAGATGAATTCAAGATGCTGGTGTTAACGTACAAACCCATAAATGATTTGGGACCTATGTATTTTAAGGAACAACTCTTTATCTACCCATGCTCTTATATCTAGGAGGGTGGCCCATCCTGCTGTCCCAGTACAATGGCTGGTGACATGAGTTAGGCCTTCTCCGCAGTGACACTGCAACTGTGGAATGCCCTCCCTCATGAGGCAAGATTGGCACCATGTTTACTGACATTTAGGCAACAGGCTCAGACCCATCTGTTTACTTGGGCATTTGTGAGTGCTTAGTTCCTGCTGCAACCAATTTTGTTACTGACTCCTACTGGCTTTGTTATACGTTTTACTGTTATTAATTGCTGTTTTATTGATGTTTTAACATTGTTGTTGTCTGCCCTTGGATTTTTTTATGAAGGGCAGGCTATAAATACAAATAAAAAATAAAAGATAATTAAATAAATCCCACTGAGACATAGTAACAGAATGCAGCATTTAAAAGAAAGCAAACTCTTAATTAGCAAGTAATTGTTTCTGAAATCTCACAGAACTCATTCTGTGAGAAAAGGTGATGCCTCTAGCCTGAAAGGTCTATTATAAACCTCCTCAACTGTGATAAGCAAGGAAGCTAGTTTTTTGTTATATGGAAAATTATTCAAAGAATTGCCAAAAGGGTTGATCCCTGAATATGAACAATAGCAATGCTAGACAGGACTAAAAATACTTTTTACTTCTATCCAAGGTGATGTGCACCTGAGGTAGTTGAGAAGAACCTTTTATAACAAAGCTGCATAAGGTAATATCACAGCTGCAAAGACTCCAAAGTAATTTGATCGTGATATCTATCTACAGAAGAATTCTTAGTACATGTTTCAATTAATATTGTGCTGCAGCCAGCTGTAGTCAAAAGCGTGCAAAAAAATCTGCTTAGCTGCTATTTTAGATGCTACGGTAGTCTTGAAATATCAACAAAGTTACCCAACATGAACACAACCTATTGAATTAGACATGAGTATTGTAGATACATTCACTGTTAAAAGGCTGGGCTTACTGTTACTGCCCCCAATAATAATGAAATACCATCCCTTTTGTATGAGTAGCTTGAAAAATCGGTAATTCAAGCTGGCCATGCTTTAGACCAGGAGTGGGCAGACGTCAGGCTTATCTGATCTCCTTTGGATTTTTGCTTTAATGAGCTTCCGCCACGCATTAAAAACGTGGTTGTTCAGGCAGGCATTTGGGGTGGGTTAGGGTATTTTTTGAAATATGTTTTTAATGTAGAATTTTATTGTTTTAACTGTTTTATTGTTGTACATCGCCCAGAGTGGCTGGGTGACCAGCCAGATGGGCGATTAATAAATTTAATAAATAAATAAAAATTACTAGAAGCTGAAGATCCACCAAATGTAGAGCCAGGTGGAAAAGACATACACATGGAATTTAAGGACAGGATGCTTCAAGTACATTCTGAGCAAAGAAATTTGTGTTTAGTACCAGAAATGAACCAATCTCAGTACCTTCATAAAATTCCACTCCTGGTTACCCCAAGCTTTCTTCATTTCAGCAGTCTAATATAGGTGGCAAAAGTCATTTTGTTGCTGCTCTTGTTAAATAATTGAGTAATAAATCCTTGCCAATCTATAGGAAATCCCCCAGAGACTTGGGAGTACATTCTGGTCTAGCTTGTGACCACCAGAAATTTAGAGGACTGGGAACGTGCCACAGGCTTTCAGGCTCTCTGCTCTATTTCCAGGTTCTCTTACTATAGTTTGCTGTGACATCTGAACTGTGCAATATGATTATTGCTAACCACCATAACATGGTATTTCAACTGGTTTGAAGTGAGTGTGCAAATTAAAGTTACAGCGTTAACAGCTACTATGGTTAGAGCAGAGATGGGGAACCTTTGGCCCACCAGCTTCTTTAACAGCTGATTGGAGATAAGAGTTTTTCCTGTGGGCCAAGAGAGCCAGGTAAGGAAGCTGCTGAGTGACTCAGTCCTGTGCTTCCTTCTGAGCCCTGTCCTGCTTGCTTACTTCCAAGTGGCCAGGTGGAGGCTTTCCCAGAGTAATTGTGAATAGACATGGTACTCATGCTTACTTCTGAGTAGAAATGCAGAGAGCTGGTGTTTGGAATACTATTTGAGAATGCTGCTGCTGAATGATTCAGTCCTGCTCACTTCTAAGTAGACATGTTACACATGCTTATTTATAAATACACATGGATAGCTTTGATATTTGGGATGTTATGTGAAAGTGTTGCTGAGTGATTCAGTCCTGCTTACTTTTGAGTAGACATGTTTGTGCCCCCCGCCCCCCGCAATATAGCCCGAGAGCTTTTCTGAATGTGGCCCAAGGGCTGAAAAAGGTTAATCATCCCTGAGTTAAAGGATCCCAGAATGGAGGAAGAATGGGATGTATGAGGAGAGAGAGGTGTTATGCGCAACACTACAGCACGTTCCTGCGACAGATGGTAGAAGATCATCTTAACCAAGTTATAGGTACCATCTAAAAAAATTGAGGGCTAGTAAGATTTTTGTATTTATTTGACAAACTATGCAAAATTAAATTACAGAAACTTTGCTGTACTGTATTTCAATTTTTCATTAAATCATATTCAAACTTAGTTTTTTCTATTAACGTTAAACTAGTTAATTGTAAGGTAATAAACCTACCTTCCACCACGTCCAACCCGTCTACGTGAAAACCCAATGCACCTTTGTGGTACAGTAAGGGTTGTTAAGCAGTATCTATAACGCTCATCTCCTAATGTTCCCCCGTTAGGACTATTCCACGGCCAGTCACCAGTTTGGTCTAAATGAGGCTTGAAAAGAAATATTTGAGAAGAATTTAAAAAATGCCACTCTCATTAATATTATTAATCAAAATTTTTGTAGAATATCAAGACTTACAGCATAATACTGACAGCCTGCTTTCCTACGGAAAGCAAATGGACCATCAGGATCATTTTCTTCCTCAGCTTCAGAAGAACCAGACAAGACCTTTAAACATTCAGGAAAAGAATGCAGGTAAGAATGAGGTCACAATTCTCTTTCCTCCCCTAAACCAACTAAAATATGGAAGTCCTACTTGGGAAAGAGGTTCTTCATCGGAGCTGGGAAAGTCATACTGATTCATATCTTTAGCATTAAAGACTGGCAGTGCAGCAGGAGTTGTCTGTTGAGTAGCAGCAGTAGCCGATGAAGGTACAATTTTGGGCTTCTTCTCATATTTTCTTTTGGGTCGTATAGCATCAGCTTTCTCTTGCTGCAAAAAGAGAAAACAGGTCAATAGTTTCACTTAGTCATTAGAAAAAGGCTACAAAAGTGCCTGCACAACAGAAACACAACACACAACACAAATGGAATGAACAATACTAAGTTTACTCTACACTTCTACACTCCAATTATTGGGTAGAAATCTAGGTTTAGACTCTTAAAATTATGGACAAATTTTGAAACATCAGCTGAAAAGTACTAACATGAACTTCTATACCAGCCAAAAAATAATACATGAAAAATTACTTTGAAAGTCAGTGTTAGCTTGAATCTATCTCCTGTGTCACTGGGCACACATTTTAGGGAGAGGAGGTGGTGTCTTTAAAGTTGCAAAATTTGGCAATGTAATGTTAAATAAAGTGATCATATTTTCCAAATTACTGTTTTCTGCATCTATGCCACAATTCTACTTGTGTTTTTAGTTGCCTCAATGCACCATTACGATGCAATAATACTAGTGGCCAAGAGGGAATTCACCAACCTTGATGGACTTGCAATTTACAAACCACAGAGTATGGCAGATGGGAATACCCACTGTAGAGACCAGTTATCTTAAAGTTTCATGGACTAAAATTACCAAGGGGTTTACATGTTACTAGGCACATTTGTAGCATGTAATCCCCAAAGGGCATTTTTTTCCTGTATTAGCAATCAATTATACACTATGCATATCTTTTAAAAAATGTAGTCACCTTGTTGACTTTAAATTCCTTCATTTCCATACTTTCTTGGTGTTTAAACTGAGTGCTATTAGTAACAGGAATAACGGGGATAGCATAGGTAGGCTTCATGGGCTGCCGCTGTGCCATTACCTCAGACATGATCTCTCCATTATAATCGCCTAAATTATATCTGAAAATTAAAGAGAAAAAGTTTGATGCTGCCACAATTTTAAAATATTTATTACCTCAATATTTATGCCAAATGTTTATTCAACACATTATTATGGAGTAAATGCAGATTTAATTATTGTATTAACATTTTACTAAAAGAGAAATATCCCATTAGTACAGTACAGAACACTATGAAACCAAAACAAAGGTCTGAAGGCAAGACTGTGGTGAATAGATTACAAGTTAGGGCAGGTGTTAGCAAGTGATGTCTTTCAATCAGTGTCATCACCTATAATAACAGCATCATTAGATCTTAAAATGCTATTAGTTCAGGCAAAGTAGATTATATCAGTGGTTGTCGCAACTGATGCCACAGATTTCTCCATCACATACCATGCAACAAACTGAATTCCTTTTAGCACAGACAGTTACAGAAAACATCAATTAAAGAAAAAAGGTATTTTATTATTTTTGCATTCAACATTGACCTGGTTCATATGACACGACAGCCCACCGTAGCTTAATTTACCCATGAGGGCTGTTGTGTTGTGTCCAGTGCCCACAGGCGCCATTTTTGCATGACACCAGTGGGTGCCCAGCTTGCTGTGTCATACGAACCCAGGCAGCAAGGTTTTTTGAGGGTCAAATAACCCATACCTTGTTTTAGGGTTATTTGAGGGTTATTTGAGGGTTATTTGAGGGTTGTATAACCCTCAAACCTCTCTTGCCGCCTGGGTGTACACGACATGACAAGCCAGGCACACTTCAGTGCCCAGCACAACACAACAGGCCCTGTGGGTAAATTAAGCCACGGTGGGGTTTTGTGTCATCCAAACCAAGTCATTGTGTAAGACAGTTACATAGAAACATGCCAGTCTTTGTCCATTTTTTCCCCACAATTCTGCCATCCTTTCAGCATCCCCTCCATAAACACTTTTTTGAAAAAGCGTTTCCCTTCAGTCTGCATATAACTCTAGATAGATGCTTCACACTTGCCTCAAATGTCAAGCTTACAAAAGGCATGCTCCATAGCAAGCTGCCTTATACTAGGTGAGACTATTTGTCCATCTAGCCTAGTACTACTGTTCTAACTGGCAGCAGCTCTCATGGATCCCAGAGAGGAATCTTTTCTAACTCTACCTAGAGATGCCAGGGGGTTGAACCTGGAATTGTCAGTGACAGTCAAACACTGAATAGCTCATGTTTAACATTTTCCACCCCAAGTTATGCACTTGTCAATTATATCACACAGAATGCATGTGAGGGACCATGATTTTTACCCATCCCTGCACACATCTCACTGTGGCTGTATGCCACAAATGCTAAGCCCAAAGGCATGATGCCACAAAGTTTATTGTTGTAAGATTTTATGACAAAATCTCATAATTCTGACTTGATGCAAGAAGAAACACTATCATCTCTGAGTATTCTACTCAGTTAAGATTGTGACAAACTGATTATTTAAAATATTTTATCTACTGCCTCTCAAAGCAAAGCCTCAAGATAGTTTACAAAGTCACATTTTAAAATAATATTGTACAATTAGCTACAACAAGCAGCCTAAAATATTTAAAAGCAATAAAGACTCAAATTTACAAAATAAAGTGGGTATAAAATGAAAACATCCTAACTCATACCCGCCAACCTAATAGTTGTTACTGGCGGGCACGTGAACAGGGTCTCCGTGGTTGATTTTGGGGCTCAGGCAGGTTCATATACGTGTAGGCGGTCCTTCAAATAACCTGATCCCAAGTGATTTAGGGCTGTAAAGGTAATCACCAGCACTTTAAATTGTGTGTCGAAATGCACTGACAACCACTGCATTTGTACAGAATCCGAGTTATATGCTCCGATTGCCTAGCCACTGCAAAAAACAAACAAGCATTCTGCACCAGCTGAAGCTTCCAAACTGTATTTAAAGGCAGTCCTGCACAGAACATGTTACAGTAATCTAATCTGGATGTAACCAGGGCATGGATGACTTAGCAAGGTCTGCTTTCTCCAGATAGAGACACAGCTGACAAATCAGCCAAAACCACTAAAAGGAACCCCTGGAAATAAATGCCACCGTGTTTCCATAGATAGTGCTGAACTGAAGCAAACCCCCAAGCTGCGCACTTGGTCCTTCAGTAATACAGCCCCATCCAACGCCTGTCTCATGCCTCTACCCAGATCAAGCTTCCCCATCACAGTACTTCTGTCATTTGCATTAAGCCTCAGCTTGTTTGCCTTCATCCATCTCTAAACTGCTTCCAGATGCCTGTTCAGGGTTTCCACAGCGTCCCTGGGACTATAAGAAGAAGTGAGAGGTAGAGTTCTGTGTCATTCATACACTGAGGACTCTTTAACCCAAACTTGTAGATGATATCTCTCAATGGCTCCATGCAGATATTAAAAAGCATGGGGGGCATGCTATGGGAGTCTCCCAGCACCACCTTCTGGATATGTCTCTCCAGAAAGGACTGGAACCACTGTTACACCACGCCCCTACCCCCCCAATCCTATCTCAGCTAGGCATCCCAGAGGAATACCATGGTCAATGATATCGAAGGCCACTGAGAGATCAACGGAACTAACAGGCTTGCACTCCTCCATCCCCCAGTGTAAGTCATTCACCAGGTGACCAAGGTTGTTTCTGTCCAAAACTAGGCTGGAAACCAGATTGGAATGGATCCAAGTAATCGGTATTCTCCAAGATCACTTTTACAGTAACTTACTCCAGGATGGTATATTAGATACTGGATGATAATTATCTAGAAACAAAGGATCTTATTTATTTATTTAACAAGGATTTCATCACTGCCTCCTTAAGTGCAGTGGAAACCACACCCTCCCTCAGAAAGGCATTAACCACCTCTGAGATCTAGATGGTAAGTTCAGTCCTAGCAGATTTTAATATCCAGGAAAGCCATGGATCTGAAGAGCAGTTGGTGGGTCCCAAGCCCCCAAGTAATTTGTCTGTATCAGCAGGCTGCACAAGCTGAAACCTATCCAAAACAACTTGACTGTCAAAGCAAAGGCATCCAAATCAGAAGAAATATGAGTGATTTTGTCTGCAAAATGAAATGCAAATTAGTTATACTGAGCCTTCAAAGGTTCCATCTGACCTCCTGATTCTACAGAGAGCAGGATTTTCACCACTTGAAAAAGCTCCACTGGCTGACATTATGCAAATACAACAGTGATAGAGAAGATTTCTTTGCCACCATCACTGCACTGCCACAGAGTAAGTCCTGTGGTGGTTTCACCCCTTTCCAAGCAGAACACCCAGCTAAAACCACAGGAAACTCCCAAAGAGCGCTCAGGAAATCATTCAGATTCATCAGCTTTTGGGGAAAATCATTAAAGTTGGTCCATCACATACCTACAAGGGCTAAGAGTGCCCATTAAGTCAAACTTGATCAGACAGTGATTGCCCAAGACAGAGCTCTTTTGAACTCCCCCATCCACAGAGCATTATCCCCTAAACCAGTATAGAAAACCAAATCCAATGTATATCCTGCCACATGCATTAGGTTACATCGGTCTTCCTCAACTTGGTGCTCTCCAGGTGTTTTGGACAATACTTCCCATCATCACTGATGGATGGAGCTGATGGAAATTATAGTCCAAACCATATGGAGGATGTCACGCTGGCCCAGCTCCATGGCTGTCACAGTGGCCATGAAATCCAAAGTCAACTCAGAAAAGGAGGCCTTGGCATGTAAGTTGAAATCTATAAGCCTTGGGAGTCTCCATCGCCACCTCCATCAGCTCATTCAGGGAGCTGTTAAGTAACAGGGTGCACAGTACACCAGCAGAATCCGTGTCCTGTTTCGAGGCCCAACACCAAGTACAGACATTTAAAACTGGCTGACTGTTGGATAGGGAATCTGATGACAGAGAGAGAATCCTTATAAACCAGGGCCACTCTGCCCCCATAGACCTCATCAAGCTTGGTGCTGTGTCCAATAACGTGGTGGACACTTCTGGGGGAGACTGACAACTCCTCCTTCTTCCAACCATGTTCCAGTTATACACATCAGGTTGGCATGTTTGCCCTGGATTAAATCACAGATTGTTATCACCTTTCTACAGGCTGACCAGGAATTCACCAGCACCACACTAAGGCTGTTAAGCTACAGGAGTAATCAAGGCTGGCATGTGGGCTAGAAGTGGAGACACCGTATAGCTATCTGACTCACCTTCCCTCTGCTCAATATCTCTGCCTCCCACTACTCTCCCACTACTACTTATAACCCTCCTCCAGCCTGAACCCCTCCCAGCTCATTTTGTTCCCCCAAATATATAAACAGAAATCTTACAGCCTAAAACCTAATAGATTAGAAGGAATAGCAAAGTGTGTCTTGATGAACTTAGGATGAACTTCCTGGAAGATGGACTGTTGGCAAGGGATGGGTTGCACCTCACAAAGGCTGGGAAAAGTGTGGCCACAGCATGAAGAACTTTATCAAGAGGGCTTTGAACTGAATCATACGGGGAAGAGAGATGTAAAGTTGGGGGTAACAATGGAAAAAGGGTCATGCACCACAACGGAGAGAACAGCTCTAATAGCACCCAATAATAGTCTTCACAAACATGTAGGAAGAAAGCCAGACCATGAAGCACATGGTATTCGACATCTATATACTAATGCCCACAGTATGGGAAACAAACAGAACTAACTTGAACTTTTAATACAGGAAGGAAATTATGACTTGATAGGTATAACTGAGACTTGGTGGGATGACTCTCATGACTGGAATACAGCAATTGAAGGATATAACTTGTTCAAAAAGAACTGGAGGAACAGAAAGGGAGGTGAGGTTGCACCGTATGTGAAAAATACATTATCTCTGCACAGAAATACAGGAGGAGGAGCTTGCTAGCCCCATCAAGAGCATCTGGGTTAAAATAAATGGAGCAAACAATAAAAGGAACCTGGTGGTCGGAGTCTACTACCGGCCACCCAATCAAGGAGAAGACGAGGATGAAACTTTTGAAAAGCAAATAGTCATTGTTTTAAGGAAGCATGACGTAGTAGTAATGGGGGACTTCAATTTCCCCGATATTTGTTGGGAGACAAATTCTGCAAAACTTGGTCCCTCCAGGAAATTCCTGACTTGTGTGGTGGATAACTTCCTCTTACAGAAAGTAGAGGAAGGAACTAGAGGATCAGCTATCCTTGACTTGATCCTAACCAACTGAGATGACTTAGTGGCTAAAATAGCAGTTACAGGAACTCTGGGGGAAAGCAATCATGTTATACTTGAGTTCATGGCTCTAAAGGAAGCAAAAGCCGAGTGGAGTCAGATGCATACCCTGGATTTTAGGAAAGCTGATTTTAATAAACTCAGAACAATTATCAGTAAGGTCCCATAGCAAGCGACTCTAACGAGAAAAGGAGTGCAAGATAGGTGGGAGTTTTTTAAAAAGGAAATTCTCAAGGCACAATTACAAACAATTCCAACAAGAAAAAAGGGTGGAAGACAAAAGAAGAAGCCAATGTGGCTTCACAAAAAGCTTAGAGATGACCTGAAAACAAAAAAAGGACACATATAGGAAGTGGAGAGAAGGCCAAGCAACAAAGGAAGAGTACAGGCAGGTAGCACAGAATTGTAGGGATGGTGTCAGGAAGGCTAAAGCTGAGAACGAGCTGAGGTTAGCAAGGGATGCTGAAAGCAACAAAAAAGCTTTCTTCAGCTACGTGCACAGTAAAAGACAGCAGAAAGAAATGGTGGTTCGGCTATTAAATGAGGATGGCAAAATGATAACAGATGACAAAGAAAAGGCAGAGGTGCTCACTTCCTACTTTGGCTCAGTCTTCTCCCAAAAGAGGGTCTATGACCCACGCCCCCACAGCAAAGGTGAAGTACAGGCTGAAGCGGCAGGACTGCAGCTTGAGATCAATAGGTAATATGGTCAAGGAACACCTACTTACTTTGAATGAGTTCAAATCTCCAGGGCCAGATGAACTGCATCCTAGAGTAATAAAGGAACTGGCAGAAGAGCTCTCAGAACCACTGTCTATTCTCTTGGAGAAATTATGGAGGAAGTGCCTGATAACTAGAGGAGGGCTAATGTGGTCCCTATCTTCAAAAAGGGTAAAAAGCAGGAACCTGGGAACTACAGACCAGACGGTCTGACATCAATCCCTGGGAAAATTCTGGAGCAGATGATAAAGAAATCCATCTATAAGCACCTTGAAAACAATGCAGTGAGTACTCGAAGCCAACATGAGTTTGTCAAGAACAAATCCTGCCAGACAAATCTGATCTCATTTTTCGATCAGGTAACCTCCCTTGTGGACTGTGGGAATGCTGTGGACATAATATACCTCCACTTCAGCAAAGCTTTCGACAAAGTGCCCCATGATATCCTGATGAGCAAACTAGCTTAAAGTGGGCTAGATGAAACAACGATCGGTGCATCCGCAGTAGGCTACAGAACTGGACTCAAAGAGTGCTTATGAATGGGATCTTCTCAAACTGGGGAGAGGTAACGAGCGGGGTACCGCAGGGGTCAGTCCGGGGCCTAGTGCTCTTCAACATTTTTATTAATAACTTGGAGGAGGTGGTGCAGGGAATGCTGATCAAATTTGCAGATGACACAAATTTGGGTGGGATAGCTAATACTTTGGAAGACAGAAACAAAATTCAAAGGGATCCTGATAGACTGGAGCGCTGGGCAGAAAACAATGGAATGACATTTAATAGGGATTAATGCCAAGTTCTGCACATAGGAAAAAGAATCCAAATACATATTTACAAGGTGCGGGTTACGGGATAACAACACTAGAAGTGAGAAGGATCTTGCAATTGTTGTAGATTACAAGCTGAATATGAGCCAACAACGTGATGTGGCTGCAAAAAAAGGCAAATGCCATCTGGGGCTGTATTAATAGAAGCACAGCTTCCAAATACCAGGAAGTACTAGTTCCCCTCTACTCAGCATTGGTTAGGCCTCATCTGGAGTACTGTGTCCAGTTCTAGGCACCACATTTTAAGAAGGATGAAGACAAACTGGAAAAGGTTCAAAGGAGGGCAACAAAGATGATCAGGGGACTGGAAACAAAGCCCTATGAAGAGAGACTGAAAGAACTGGGCATGTTTAGCCTTGAGAAGAGAAGACTGAGGGGAGATATGATAGCGCTCTTCAAGTACTTGATAGGTTGTCACAGAGAGGAAGGCCAGGATCTCTTCTCGATCATCCCAGAGTGCAGGACACAGAATAATGGGCTCAAGTTACAGGAAGCCAGATTCCGGCTGAACATCAGGAAAAACTTCCTGACTGTTAGAGCAATATGACAATGGAACCAATGACCTAGGGAGGTAGTGGGCTCTCCCACGCTGAAGGCATTCAAGATGAGGCTGGACAGCCATCTGTTGGGGATGCTCTGACTTGGATTCCTGCATTGAGCAGGAGGTTGGACTCGATGGCCTTGTAGGCCCCTTCCAACTCTACTATTCTATGATTCTATAAGACTTGTATATAAAAGTCTTATGCTCGGTACTTATATAGGACTTATATAGTAAGCCTACGTATGTGTAGACAGAGAAAAGTCCGACAACTCCCAGCCCCAGCCAGGATTAGACCCTTAATTTCCCTTCCACCCCACCCTCTATGCTCCTCAGAGGCAGGGTGAGAGAGAGAGACTAGCCATCTAAATACAGCATGCACACTTTCATAAAAATATTGCATCACTTTATGACTGGAAGTAAGGGTGTGCACCAATCACAACATTTGGTTGGGACCCCTACTCAGTTCAGGTCCAAGCTCAAAATGAGGTTCAGAACTGTAAATTCTCACCTTGCACAAAAATCTTGCACCTATGTGCCTGAAATTTGGTATGCTTTATTCTCACAGAAGGGGCAACTATTCTGGCAAATGCTACCTACTTCTGTCAACTGCCCCCCCGCCCCAATTATAGGCACTTTTCTTTTTAAAAACTAAGTAAGAGAGCCTAGCACCAAGGCCCATGCACCTATTTCTACTAAATTTGGCAGGCATCATCCCCTCAGAAATGTCTACTATACCTGCAAATTTCATCCAATTCTGTTAAAAAATAAAAATGTTAAAGCTGATTTTATATTTCCCATGGTAGTCAATGGGAGACATAAGCGTTCTTCGTTTTGGGGTGAGGAGAAAAACAAAGCCCCAATCCCCCCCAATTCTTGGGTAATTGCTATGAAAAAGGCAGACATTGTAGAGCAGCCCTTTGGTAAAGAAAGTGCCAAATCACAGAAGGATAGACGCAGAGCTTTGTGCTAAGAGCCATCAATGTTGAAGAGACACAAAACAAGCTTCAAAACACAACCTATAGAACTAAGGCAAAAATTGGGGAGGGCAGTGGAGAAAATGATACTGGCTATGTAACTAGTTCTCTAAGAGACGAACAACAACAACAAGAAATGAAACTTAAATGCAAAAGGAAGATCAGGATGGATGGGTAGAATGGAAAATACGAGGAAAGTTTTAGGGAAAGGACTGCGAAGCTGGAATAAAGAGGGTTAGTTGGAACTGGAAGGATAAGGAATCAGGAAGGAGTAATTACAGAAGCCAGTCACAAACAATTCCTCTCACATGCCCTTCAACATGTCACTGCTCTGAGCTGAGACAGAAATAGCAATGGATGTCATTGTTTTGACAAGAGAGCAGTCTTAAGCAAAGGATTTTATAACTCTCAAACCCCTCCCACAAGCACAGTGATTGGAGAGCCCCCAGATAAATGGTACCCAGAGATTATTAGGTAGACCTATCAGTCACTCAATTCATCTCTCTCCCCTTCTCACTCACTCCTTGGCATTTTCTAGATATGAAAAGGCAAAAGAAAATGATAATGCTCTCCTGAAGCACTGCACTGCATATGAAGCTTTCCTCTGAAGCTCAGGTTCTTCAGAGGAAATCCTGCTTCACCTCCAGATCTCTGCAAAGCAGATTCAACTCGGGATTTGACCAATTCCAATTTATGACCCTAACTGGAGGTGATGTATATTCACCACCATAAAGATACTTTTAATTACTATTAATATATAAATATGGAATATGCAAAAAAAAGTCTGCATTTGAAGTGACCTTCCATATTGAGTAAGCTGGCTACTATGATACAGAATTAGACCTTACTATATTAGTTAAATGCAAAGGTGACATTCTATATATCAGTGCACATAAGCAGAATGTTATCTCTACTTTTTGTATTTGACAGCAACATAAATGATAATTTAAAAATCCAAGAGTCCTGCAAAATTCAAGTATTGTTTACCTCTTCTCCATAATTTCCAGTGTTAAATGCAGTAACTCCCTCTTGCTTTTTTCCCTTCTCTTTATCATCTCCAGAATTGTTACTGCACGACTCAAATCCCGACGCAGTTTGAGCATCTTTTCATAAGAAGCTTCATCATTCTTTCGATTCTGCAAAATAAATACAAACATAAACATCCAAACCAACATGTGCATCGGTAAATCTAAACAGAGTCCCCCCGGGTCTGAACACTGTCCATAACGCTTATTTCTTTTGCAGAGGCAAGTTGTAAATAACCTACATGTCCAAAGATTTTATATAAGATATAGACACTCACTTTTCGAGTCTGCATCTTTTCTGTTCGCCTTCTAAATGCAACGTAAGGATCATTTGTGCTAGAACCATCACGCTTCTCCTGTTTCACTGCTGGGATAAGAGACGGACCACGACAGTTTTTCCTCTTTTTAATCCAGTACTCATATACTTCTCTAATCAGTTCATCATCTTCCTTCAAGAGTAGCTTGGCCTCCTGCAGGCTGACAGGCTAAAGGTAAAACCCAAATACGTCACTTCTGTACATTTATTTCCTATAATTTGTTTATTTATTTATGACATTTCTATCCCGCCTTTCCCCCTCTTTAAGGAACCCAAGGCGGCATACATAATCCTTCTCCTCCATTTTATCCTCACAACAACCACCCTGTGAGGTGGGTTGGGCTGGGAGTCCGTGACTGGCCCAAAGTCACTCAGTGAGCTTCCATGGCCGAGTGGGGACCAGAACCCAGATCGCCAGACTCCCAGTCCAACACTCAAGCCACTACACCACACTGGCTCTCTATATTTCAAATAGTTTAAACAATGCTGTACCTGCTGACCACTGCCTTTTTCCAGTCGATCTATCATTTCTTCAAATTGCAAAGGAGAAATATCAATTTTTTTCTTCAGCTTATTCACAAAAGCCTCATCTTCTGAATCCAAGTCATAATCTGGCTGCTCAGCATCCAAACTAAAAGCTGAAGGGAAAAAGTTTATTTATGCTTTCTGTTTTTCAGGTGTTCTGGGCAAAAGGGATAAGAAAGGGGCAGAAGACAATTCAGACATTGTTCTAAAGCTGCTTTAAGGAGCGGATTAATTCAGCTTAACTAATGAGCATTTTACAGAGGCCCATGTTAAAACATGCAGTTTAATGAATTTTCTACTTTAAATACATACTTCAAAATGAATAATTCTAGGAGTTGCAGAAAACTGCAAGTATGTTCCCGTAACTTGGAATTCTAACATAAAAGTTTTATTTCTTACGGTTTTCTGAGAATGCTGATTTAAGATAGCAGGCCTTGTTTGCAGGACCCTGATAAGCAACTAAGTTTTAATTGGAGCTTATATTATCAATTTAAGTAAAGGCTCAAACTCCAGTAACATGAGCTTCACTCATTAAATCAATTCTGCACTAAGTGTGTTTAACCCCATTGTCTTAAGTATGAATGGCAACAAAGGCTTTGGCAGAGCCATGATTTATGAACTCTGGTCACTTTTCCCACACAGAGGCAATGGGAGCAAGCAGCTGTGATACTTAAGCAAAGAAATCGGCCTCTGTTGCATTTACACTGGAGAAAAGAAAATAAGGTTTCAGTGTATCCTTCTGGATTTAGAGTGGAGATGTGAAAGGCCTGGAAAAGAACAGGGAAAATTCGAGACCCCCCCCCCCCCCGGACCATTTTTGTTTTTTCCCGAAAAATTGGAAAGAATTGAACAGCTTTGGATTATGAAATATTTTATTTTAGAATTTAAGACAAAGTATATGTTACTCAGCCTTTACTCCCCCCAGCATGATTTCCAAAAACTATGTCATAAAAACACTTTTATAGAAAGACTAGAGATGTAAAATTACTATAAATAATGCCAGCCATGGGGAAAAATGTTTTTAAATCCTCTCTGTAAGATTCCCAGCATAGTTATTTCTTCCATTCCTTATTAAAATTATTGATCTAAAATATATTTTACTGCTTTATGCTCAGTTTCCCAACATGTGAGTAGAGCCACCGTTGTGCATTCCAAAATATCTGGAGGGCACCAGGTTGGGGAAGGCTGTCTTAAAGCAACAAAGTGACTTTAGATCTGTAAAGATCTGTAAAGAGCGCTTAAAAAAAAAAAAAGTATTGCTTATTTTTCAATTTCCCCCCAAATTTCTGTTTTTTCCAGAAGCCCCCCCCCCCTTTCCCATGGCCTCGATATTTCCAGAAATGTTACATCTCTAATTGAGAGTTATGCTGGGACTATACTGAGAAATTCTCAGGCCCCCAGTTCGCTGTCCCTATAGTGGCAAAAGCTCCCTAACTTAGGGTACTTGTGCGGGTGGAGAGACAAACAGTCCCAGTAGAGAAATCCAATCTGTTAACTGCAGATGAAAAAGCCACAGGTGGCCAACACTTTGACTCTTAAGATGACCAAGCAACAACAGCACACAGGAAAACACACTATGCTTCCTTAGAGATTAAATGGTTTGTACTGGCATGATAAACATGTTCTTGAAATCAATGCAGTTTTTTTAACAGACCCTCAAACACCAGCAAAACCACTAAGGGCACAATCCTATGCATTTTTAGACTTTGGGCAAGTCATGCCAATGCAAATGCAGCCAGGTCTGCTGGGCCTGGCGCATGAGCAGCCCCTACTGCTGGCATCCACGATGTAGCGCTTCCAGGGGCAAGCCCTGAAAGAAGTGGTAACACTAGTTTCTGGAATGGCGTGACCTGCCCGTTCCAGAAATTAATGTTGCTGCTTTGGGGCTTACCCCCAGAAGTGCTACATCATGCCACTAGTGGTGGAGGCTGCATGTGCTCCAGGGCCAGCCACATGTGCACCAGAGCCAGCAGACCTGGCTGCCCGAGCAAGGACATGATTGAATCATGTCCTTTATATTATCAATATTTGACTACTGGTGGATTATACAAAATATTGGTGGTGTGAGTAACAGATAGCGAACTGCTTCTATATCTCTTGGAAATACCAAATGTGGTATTTTGGGCTGTAAGATTACAAATATAGTTAGAAATACTATGCACAATACTACTGGATTATATTAGTTAAGAACTGTAGTATAATTTTGAGTTGGACTCAAATATCCTTATTTCAATAAATATTAACAGCAAGCACACCAAGAAAAAGTCTGCACAACAAATAGTAACCAAAGTTATGAAGTGTGCAATTCCCCCACCCCCAACACAACAAGCTCCTAATTAATTAATTTTGTGGGTCAGAGCAAATAGGGGGACTGATGTTTGTATACGTCGGGGTGGGGAGCCTCTTTTAGCCCAAGGACTAAATCCAGTTTTGGAGAAGCTCTCAGGGATCATATTCCAATAGGGAATACAAAATATAAAAGCACATTGTAACTTAAAGCTCTTATTGCCAGTAACTAAGCCTTAGGAGAGGCATTTCAATCGTTTAGAATGGTGGGAAAAAAATGGCACAAAAGTGAGGAAACTACCAGACGATCGGTGACTGGGGGAAAAGGGACATGGCTATCTCAGGTGGGCCAAATTTGGCCCTTAGGCCTGAGGTTCCCCACCCTTGATATAGGTAATTTAACATGCATTTTCTTGTGTACTGGAATAGGAAAAAGATTATAATAAATTCACCATTATGAAAATAAAAACGTGCTCTGTATTTGTTCAGTTATTTTGTTTTAAAAAGCAGGATGAACTCAAGATTCAATTAGAAAACATGAGATTAAAAAGAGTATTTAAGAAGTTGGACTCAGTTACATATCTCTATCGTATTCCTATTTGTAACGGCTAGAAGACACTAAAGCTCCAATGCATGTCCAAGACTTGCTAGGCTTTGTCAAGTGTATCGGATGATAACTGGTTTCTTGTTGTTTTTTTTAAATTAATCAGTTAACAGCATCAGCCACAACATAGGTTTCTTGGGAAATTCCACAACTTCCTTCCTTCCACTGTGAAGAATGCCAGTTTATTGCTACCCTCTGCTTCTTTTTTTAAGCAAAATGATTCAATGTACAAGTTATAATCAATTTAGATTATACAGTATTTAGTAAATAAACACACCCAATAGATGACATGGAAAAAAAGAGCTTTCCTAGCAGTTCCTAATAGGACATAACTAGTACCATAATGCCATTATATAAATCTGACTTTATCTAGGAGGAAGATATTATAAGGCAGTATTCCCAAACAGGTTTCCTCCAGATGTTTTTGACTACAGCCCCCATAAGCTCCAACCAACATAGCTAATGGTCAGGAATGATGGGGGCTGTAGTCCAAAACATCTCTCACCATCAGAGAACACCCTTCGTCCATAATGGATTCAAACCTCAGCTTTCTGTGCTTGCTGACTTCCAAACAGTCAAAGGCAGCCCCACACAGAACAACAAACAGCAATTAACCGTAGTCTTCAAGCTTTAGGAAGAGATGCAGCCAGCATGAGAAGTGTAACTGAAAACAGACCCCTGGCGAAAAGCGCACACCCAAACTACAAGATTTCCTATCCCCATCTTGCCATTACAACTTTGGTCTTATCTGGATACATGCAAGATTCTTCACCCACCATCATCCAAACTATCACAGTCTTTTTGCTGCACCCAAAACCAAACAGTAAATGAATAGAGATGACACCTCATCCTAATCTATGGACGATCTCTCAACAATTCCATATAAGATGTTAACTAGGAAGGATTCATACTCTCACAGGACACTTCCCATGGGATAGAATATATCTCCAATGACAACAGTGACCAGATATGACAGCTATGTCTAGTGAAAGGGTTTTTTTTTTTTAACCAAGTATGTCACTGAAGTGAGTTCACGAAAATTTCAGAAAAAGTTGTAACCAGATGACCTAACAGAAAGTGCTGCAGGGACACCTGAAGGAGGCAACATAGCTTCATATGGAGTTCATATTTAAGTATTTTGACAGCTGCTAGATTTTATTACGCAAGATTGCATGTTAAAAAGGTAGAATATTGACACTGTTTTGAGCCCACTGTTTTTTCCTGGCCTCTAGATCTAGAAGAGATTTTAAAGCAGTTTATAAAAAGAATCCAAATAACAAAAAGTTAAAAAAGCAACCAAAAGCAGCAGCAGCTTTTGAATTATTTTGCAAATTGTCTTTTGTATTTAAATAGATTCACACACAAAAAGACAGACATTCTTGTTATAATAAGCCAGTCAGCTTCTAAGGTGCCACAGCATTGTCTTCTTGGTGCTACAAAGTAGGACAGCTACTTTTCTGGAATACAGAAATAAGGATGACACTACCTGAGAAATCCAACCAAAAGCCCTCTGTGGAGTTTAGACACTCAATTATAAAGATATACTCACGCTGTATGTGAATAAGCTGCTTTGGCATCTTAAATTCTCCAGGGTATATGGATTCATAATAAGCAATATTACTTTCTGCTTCTGGGACTGGTATGACCATATTATCCCTCTTCTCTCCATATACCTGCTGTGCTGAAATGGCCCTCTGAAGGTGATGTTCCTAGATTTTAAAAATAAAAATATTTCAGTTGAAAACTGAAATATACACTCTAGTCATAACTAAATTAATGCAAGGGTCAGGGAGAGGAGAAATTGCAGAAATATTACTTTTATTTCAAACAGTTATGCTATTACCTATACTTGTTGGAGGTTATACAGGTTCTTGCTCTCCACTGGAGAGTTTAGTATCATTCTTTATTGACTGCATTTTGTTAATTACTCAGGAATTGCAAAAAGCAAGTCAAAATTTATCATATCATAAGCTAAAAACTGAGATTTCACTGACAGGTTGACTCCTTTAGTGTTATTAATTATTACTGTATTGTTTTACAATATATTAGCAGTCTCAAGAGTCTTTCAAAAGAGTCTTCAAGGGACATGATGAAAATAAAGTAAATAAAAACTAAGCCAGTGACCTGGTTCGCACATAATGCCAATTCAAAGTGTTATGCTTTCATCAACAACCCAGGAAACAACCCAGAGTTTTAACCCAGCAACGAACGATTAACAAACTAAAGGTTAAAACTCAGGGTTGTTTGTCTCTCAAACCCTTGTTCACATGTCACATCAAACAAACCAGGAATGGTGTTCCTTGGTTGTTGATGAAAACAGATGCAAAGTGGAAGTGGCAAGCAGGTGGGAGGTAGCACGCTTGCTCACTACTGCCCAGCCCCAATAACCCATGGTTGAAATAACCTATTATGTGCTAACCGGGCCGCTGTATCTGTATGTTAACTCTGTTCCCCCCCCCCCCCGCTACTCTCTGGAGCAAAACTGTTCTGTCCCACCCACCCAAATCATGACTAAGTGAAATGTCAACTGGTTAACTGTAAATCATGTTAAGGGGAAAATCTGTTCCACCGAGAGGAGGGAGGACATATTTTCAAGACTGGGTCCTAATTTTCTGTCATGTGTAGGGAGCCAGTGCTCAAATTCTGTTCCCAATTCTTCAAGTCTTGCTTTAGAGCAGGGGCGGGGAAGATGTGGCCCTCCAGATGTTGTTGGACTTCAACTCCTGTCAGCTCCAGCCAGCACATCCAATGGTCAGGGATGGTGGGAGCTGGAGGCCAAAAGCACCTGGAGGGCCGCAGTTTGCTCGCCCCTGCTCAGATCTGAAACATTCCACAAGTTCCCTCCTCCCTTTCCTCATTTGTTATAACCATAGTTTTTCAAGATGTCTGAACTGGGAAACTGATTTAAATGTATTAAACATTTATATACCAGTCTTCATAACATTTATCCCAGGACCATTTACACCGCAATTTAAAACAAAATAAAATATACAATAAACCAATTAAAATTAACATAGCACAATATACACTTAAAATAGCAATTAAAACCATGCTAATGTTTTGAAACATAGTACCCTCTGAATATGATTATAAAATACAAGCCATTAAAATGCCTGAGAACACAAAAATATCTTAACTTGATGCCTAAAACATAATAAAAATGGGAGCCAGGCAAGCCTCCTTCGGGAGAAAGTTCCACAACTGGGGTGCCACAAATGAGAAAACCCTCTGCTTTGTTGCCACCTGCCTAATCTTTGATGGCGGTGGCAATCTAAGAAGTGCCTCAGTGGAAAATCTAAGTGCTCAGGCAAATTGATACGGGAGACGGCAGTCCTTCAGGTACCTGGGTGCCAGGTAATAAAGGACTTTACAGGTAAAAACTGGCATTTTGAATTGGGCTCAGACGCAAACTGGTAAGTAATCAATATACATTTCTTAAAATTGGCAACATATGAGCCCAGCAAACTGTCCTGGTCAAAATCCTGGCTGCTGTATTTTGAACTAACTGCAGCTTATAAGGAATTTTCAATGGCAGTCCCAACTACAAGATATTACAGCAGTCTAAATAGGATTCATCCTAACCAAGAATTGGCTCCAAACTCTGATTTGAAAAGGAGTTGCAAAATATGGTTAGCACTAATCCAGAGTCCATAGCAAATATAGTCAGACAAACCAAGAAGAGTAGAACATCTCTACAGAAGAGGGGAGCCGCTATCATGTACCCAATCTTCCAAATCATGTGAACTGGGCAGCTATTATAGTTGTCCAGCTCCAACTGTTAACTTCTAAATGGTCAGTGAGTTGATGTTGTACTTTTTCCTTCATTTTTGATCTAATTTCTCAGGTTCACTTAGCAGCTTTGCTCACATTGGTTCTACTATCTGGCCATCAGCTCCATCGCTCCAATTTGGCAATCACACATACCACTATCATTCCAATCTGGCAATCAGACATCAATTTCCTTCATACAGAGTAATTTAAGGAGCTAGCAAGACATTGTGGCACAAGTTTTTTCAGAATGTTTGGAATATACATCTTGCAAAGCATTTCCACATCTCACATTTAATTTTCTGCTGTTTTCAAGATTAATTATTGAGGAACACATGTTTACACCTCTGCAGTCAGATGTCATGCTACTCCGCAGTTAGACATGCATGATTATTTTCAGGGTGCTCTTAAAGTTACACGTTAAGACATTTTTCTAACTTTATTAGCACCAGCCCACTTTTAATCACTTATTGTAGTCACTTCAGAGAGTTTATAAACTGCCATTTATGGCAGTTAGAGTCTGGCAAAACAGAAAAGGCTGCCTAAGCACAGGCAGCCGTTGCTCAAAGTTTACACCACTAATTTACATCACAAGAATAAAACTTACACGAAGTACCTCTAAGGGTGCAATCCCAGGCATGTTTACACAGAAAAAAAGTCCTACAACTCTCAGCATTCCCCAGCCAGCATTTTTTCTGGAAAGAATTGGATTCTGTTTATAAGTATTCCAAAGGGAGAAGCAAGAACAAGTAATCTAAGAATTAAAATAATATTCTTAGGCCCTGACACACACATTAGTACTTTACACTAAACCCAACTTGAAGTTGTGCTGCTCTGGAGAGCAGTAGACAATTCTTTGTTACTCAAAGTTTTATAAATTTATGAACACTTTAGAGTAAAAGTTAAAATCAAACTCCTCTAGTTCTTGACAGACCCTTACACTCTTCCCTGAGTTCACAATACAGTCTGAAACATTATTTATACTTACACAATAAAAATACAAAAAAAAAACCCTAGCAGCACACTTATACACAAAAAAGAGTTTAAGAAGGGCCAAAAAGGAAGAGCAAAGGTAATGTTTATATAGGTTAACAATTCACAAAGAGGTCTCAAATGTTTTGATAGGCCTCAAATTTATCTTTAATATATATTTTTTTAAAAGCTCATTAACTGCAAAATATACCATTTCTTCAGTCCAAGAGTTAAGAGGATTTTTATTTTTTTTTACTACCAGAAAGGCTCTAGCTTTTAGGACTCTTGATTAGTATGTGCTTATGTTTTGGACAGGTAACCAAGTACAAGATGTATAGAGGCTATGTCCAACACAAGATTGACATATTTAATAATATCTAGACAGGCATGATTACTAGACATAGCCAAAACATGTTGCTAGATTGGTTTCTGGCCTCCACTTTCATAATCCTCTCTGGATCCCACAAGTTCTAATCTAAGAAGTTATTTCTCACTTTGTCAGAACCACTTTTCTTGAATATATTGCTACCTATTTCTAATATTTATACCCCTCTTTTTTCTATAAGATATGCAATCAATATTATATGTATGTGCAATACACAATAAGATTTAAAAAATAAAGTCATTAAAAAAAAGCTACTAAGTCCCAAATAAGAATGAGCAGCAGTTATGTATTTGTTAGGATGCAATCCTAGGATTTTTCAGTTTTCGGGAACCGACTTCAGAGCCCATGCTCTGAGATCGGTTCCCAGAAAACCACCTCTCCCCTCTCCCCTTGCCTTGTAGGTGGCATAGATCATCCCAGGCTCCACACTTAGAAGAGCAGAGTGGGAAGAAAGGGGACGTTGCCAGGGGCGGGCAGAAGTGTCATTATGACGCTTCCTATGTGTTTTCTGGCTGCCCCCCACCACTCTGAACCGCTCTGACTAGACAGCCAAAATTGGCTGTCTAGCCAGTAACACAGGGCAGCCAGAGCATGGAGGAGAACATCCCGTCTGCACTCTGCCTGTCCTACATTGGATAAGCACTTGCCTCCGCGTTCGGAGGCTACCGCCTATCTCGATAGGATTGCTCCCTTAATTACTTAAGCAGCATCCAGGAGAGACTTCTGATATAAACCTTATTTGTACAAGCTTTTGGGGTATAGGCAAGTGTTTTATCTGTTTTCTGAACCCTGTTTGCACATAACATTAATTAACCCATGATTTGCAGCTGTTACATGTGAACACACTCCTGATTTTACTGTATATCTGTAATTTTAGAGTTATGATTTTAACAGGGTTCATGTGCTCCACTGTTTTTATATGGGCTAGTCATCCTCAGTTCCTTGCAAGGAAGGATGAGATATAAATATAAATAAATTAGTTTTTGCTGTCTGCCAAAAGGTGAGCAGTGATAGAACCAGGCAAATCTCTATATTGACGATTCCAAGTACTGGGCAAAACCACTGACAAGGCATTCGGATGATGCACCAGGCCCATCGGGAGTTATTTAACCCATAATGAGCAGTGTATGCTGGGTGACATTTTGAATATGCAACCCCCACTTGGAGGGTGCTGTGTCATACAACCCCAGCCGCTGACGGTTATTTGAGGATTAAACAACCCTTGCATAATCCTAGGTTTAGTGTAGGGTTAAGAGAGAGTTGTTTAACCCTCAAATAATCTGGGTTTGCACGTATGGTATCCGCCAAGCAGGGGTCGAACATACAAAATGTCACCCAGCACACAACACAGCTCCTGGAGTGTCATGCGAACTGGGTTAATCTCTTGTGCCCTCACGCCATTCTAACAACGAGTGGGATTCTAACAAAGGGGAGGGTTCCAACAAGGGTCTCCAAAGTGGACTGTAGAACTTGAGCGGTTGGGAGGGGGGGCAGAGATTGTTCTTGAGATCTTATCTGTTTGAAGGATTAAGTAGGCCAAAACCAGCACCTTGAATTGACTCAGTGATCTATTTGCACAACAGTATTGTGGAACACCTAAGTGCTGTTAGTCTCTCTATAACATAATAAATAACACAGGATGTAACATAATACAGGCATTGCCATTCTGCCTGAGAGGTTGACAAAACTTTACTTTAGAGCTCTAACAAGAGAAGGACCTCTCATGAGCTGTCAAGTCTTGCAACATAAAACAGAATGCTTTTTTAATTAGAGAAATCTAGCACTGACAACTATTCTCTGTAGATATCCTCAAGGAACTAATTTACAAGGCACCCCCCCCCCCCATATTATCTGGCTAGATCACTGCATGCCAAGAAAAGTAGCATCTTTAGGTTAATCATCTGGCTAGTTTATAGTCAGTCAGCTCATTTATTTCTGAAAACATATCACTTGTTCCTCGCTGAGTATTTTTTAAAAAGAGTACAGTTAACAGTTATCTGGCACAGGGTTTTACTCTTACTAATTTAATCTTCCAAACAACCTTGAGGAAATGCACTAGATGGCAACTCATACAAGGCTACCCAACAATTCTATAGCAGAGCTGTACTTGTATCCTAAGTCCAATGAAATCCACTGATTCACTATGTTCTTTGTGTTAAAATACACATATTAGAATTGCTAGTATCTCCCTCAATAAAGCATGTGATGAGCCTAGCATAAGAAACAATCCTACACCCTCTTAATCAGGAATAAATGCTTAAAGGAATACCTAGCCTAAATAATCTAAAATCTCTTAAAAGCTTAACACTTAGAAACTAGCACAAAGATAACCCATCTCTGAACAGACTACCTCTGGGATGCTTTCTCAGAGCTAATCTCCCCTTCCCCCAATAAACTATCAGAAGCAGTTTCTGTTTTGAAGGATAGAAAAATATGAAATTAATGAAGACGATGCTTCTAGTTTGCTACCTGGAGTAATCTACTTGCAAAACACTATTTTATAGCAAGACATCTTTAGCTCCATGAGTAAGAGTGCACTCTGAAGCAACATGCCTGCCACTCATATTTAGCTAAAACGGGCACAGTTTATCATAAAACTGACAATCTATAACTATTCAGGTGTATCTGAGCTTGCTACATGAAATACCAAGTTCAAGTTACAAACAAGGGGATAAATGGTACATATTCATACCGAATAAAGTAGCTTATAATCTGAAGTTCATATATTTCCATTTAAAAACAAAATGTACAAAATCCTCTTTACATGGTAAATAAACAGTGCTTTTCACATAATATGGTAATAGCACTGGCTGCCAATTAACTTCCTGGCAAACATCAAGATAATGGTGTGAAACTTTAAAACTCAACACAGCCTGGGACTCTTATATCTCAGAGACCATCTCCCTATAAAACTCACATCCACAATTATTCAGCTCATCATGCAATAGCCTGCATCAGGTGCTTTTATTAGCTATTATGAACAAAAAGCATTGCCTGTACTGTTGAAGCCCTGAGGTAGAGCAACATTCCAGAAACAGGTCATGCAAACACATCCCACCAAGACTTTAGGAAGTGGTGAAACATTTAATTGATGAGGCATTTGGTCAGCAAATGATGGTTGCACATTTGGCTTCTGAGAGTTACTAGGTAACAGTATTTTAATTTGCTGATTTTGATTTTTGTTAGCATCATTTAGCGTTTACTATGAAATTTTAGATGTGGAAATGCATGCCACCTTTAAGCAGGGTAAAAATGTCTGAACTAAAAAAATGGGTATTATGCAGCTTTGGTTTTCCATGTTGGCACAGTCTTGGGACACAAATCCACAACTTCCACATATGGAAATTTGATGTTTGGAGCTCACCACATAGTGTTCATGTGCTGAGTGGTCATCCAAAACCATAGCTTATGATGAGAATACACACAAAATGACCTGGTTCACACATAATGCTAACTTGTAGTTTATTTAACCCATAGTTTGCTGCCCTACCCAGGGTTTGTCTGGCACACAATCAAACAAAATGTGGCTTTTTCCTCATTCCATGGGTTTGTTTCCCTCTTCCTTTGCCTGCTCCCTCCCTGGACCCCAAATGCCTTTTCAGAGCTGTAGTACTGGCATGTAGAGCAGTTGTTATTTTTACCACTCTCGCCTGGCAAAACAGCCCCTGAACAACCTACGGATGTAATAACTACCCATGTTTTAATCTCAAACTTTCTATTCCCAGGGCCTGCTTGAGAGAGCTGAAAATGACTGAGGCCCACCAGTCACAAAATGGTGGGAGACAGAGGCAGAATTTGCCATGATCAGCTGGCAATTACTGATACTGTTTTATACTGATATCTAATAACTCTTTGGGAATTGCTAAATTCTTTGACACAGTTATTTCCCTGTAGCAGAGAGTTCTGTTATTCTGCTTTCAGTTAAGTAGACATGGGTTCTGGAGGTATTATTACTCAGTCTTTCCATTTCAGTTTGCCGATCCAAAGGCTCTAAGGAAGACTTATTTTATATTGTTTTCCCTTCACCACTCACACACCTCTCAAGATATTCTTACTCATATCTCCTGTCCTTTCTTTTCCTCTTCTCCTTTCACACTGAACTTGTAGCATATCCCCCCCCCCCGTGCTGACAGTTCCTTTCATCTCTCCCTCCTGCTGCTTTTACATTCACTTCCTCCTATAACAGCTTCTCTCTCTTATCCCCTTCCTCTTTATTCCCAGTTTTTTAAAATTATGATTAACCAACTCCCACTGAAGGAAAATTCTGAGAGTGCCTTGGACTGCAAGAAGATCAAACCAGGAAATCAAGCCAGACTGCTCACTTAATGGAATGATATTAAAGGCAAAACTGAAGTACTTTGGCCACATAACGAGAAGACAGGATACCCTGGAGAAGATGCTGATGCTAGGGAAAGTGGAATGCAAAAGGAAGAGGGGCCGACCAAGGGCAAGGTGGATGGATGATATTTTGGAGGTGACGGACTCGACCTTGGGGGAGCTGGGGGTGGCGATGGCTGACAGGAAACTCTGGCGTGGGCTGGTCCATGAAGCCACGAAGAGTCAGAAGCGACTGACCGAATAAACAACAGCAACAACAACTCCCACTGCTGCATCTGCCTATGCAGTATATATGGTGCAGTCATGGCACAGGGGAGCCAAGGAAAGAGGCACTGGGCAGTCTGCAGTTGGCTGAGACCCATTGGTGGGTCCCTGACCACAGTTTGAGAAACACTGGTTTAATCACCCCAGAGTTCGCAACCCAACAACAAACTATGGGTTCCTTTTCTGGGTTGTGATTCACACATCACGACAACCCAGAATTCAACAACCCATACCAAGGGTTAGCATTATGTGTGAACCAGACCAGTGAAGTTCAAGTAGAGCAGTGAGAAAAACAGCGAGATGACTATTAATCCATCCTCATGTTTGAGGGGGAAAATAATTTCTAACCCACATGATACTAGAATCATAGCAACACTGACATATGCAAACTTCTTAACACACCAAACTTTAGTGTAATTTTCTTAGGCTGCACATTCAAAATTTTATTCTTCTAGTATCCTCTTATAGACAGTAATAAGACTTATTTAGCATACAGGCTCACAACCTGGGGACGACGACACACTAATTATTTTAAGAAAATCGAGAGTGCCAGAACACTCCTGATGGCACAGGTTCCATTAGTCTTGGCCCTCACAGTTGCTGGGACTTAACTTAATTAGTATCAGTGCTTGAATTATTGTGGGAAAGGTACAGGGGTTCTTCATGAAATCCACATACACAGTCCCTAATTTTCCCTGGTTTTAGTCAAATCATGTCCTCCACACCCTTCTAAACACAGTAGCTAAGACGGCTGTCAGTAAGGGAGCATTCCCACTCCTTGAAATTCAAGCACCCAATTCAAGTTAGGCTACTGAGTAAGGGAGATCTTGATCACAGGACAAAAAGCCAGGTGCTCAATTTACCATTCTAGTTTCAGAGCTGCCTGCCTATAAAAATTGGGAAAGCACTCATGACAGGCATTGATAGGGCAGGGGGGAGAGATAACATACAGAAAGAAGGGCAAGATGTGGGAGATTATTTATTCCTATGCACACTTACTTGCGAGTAAGCTCCACAGAACACAGTGGGACTTGGATTGGGACACAAGCAGTCAGTCAGATAATGCAACTCCCTTTTCTGCATTGCCAGAAGTGGCTCATTACTCCATGAGCCCCACCAGCAAAATATTGAGATGTCTCAGTTATTCAGTCAGAGCCCTTTTCAGTATGGTAAAGTAGTTCTTAAGATGACACTCATACTCCAACATACTCAGAAGAAAGTCAGGCTCCTATCAAGGAGGATCAAGATTTTTTTTTACTATTCTGCAATTTATACTACTACTGGCAACTGAAAACATTTCATCTCTTGCATCACTTATACAAAATTAGTATGAGTCATCTACCTCTGGCCCTCACTTGATTTCATTCTTTGGCATCAATCCTGTTAACACTAAAGCACAAATATTTTATTTGGATACCATGAATACTTATGGAGGTCAATTGCCTAGCCTCATTAGAAGAGAATGAAAAGATAGGATGGGGATAGGAATAGGGTAGGGTAGGAATGAACAGAGTCACATTTTCATTGATCAGAGATGTGTGTTAGCCAAGACATGCCATGAAACTATTCTTAGACACTAGCCAGAAAGGTGAATCAACTTCAAGACAGATCCTTTCTTCCAATAGTGAATTAACAGGGCCACTCAAATATAAAGTATTAGCTTCTACTCGGACTCCCTAGGTATGCAGGATTATAAAAGTTTGTAAATAAGAAGATTGTTTAAAAAAAACTGCCTGACAAGAAGCTATGCGCGTACAGAATGTTGGCAGCAGCTGAATGTATGGAAGAGGAAACATGGTCTAAAGAAATCAGATGACAGGCAAACTATGGTTGAGAATAGTTGAAACACAGAGACTACATTCACACACAATTAGCAAGGATCCCTGGCTTATCCTGGCTTACTGAGAATGAGTAGTGTACTGGTACACATAGCCTGTTTGTTCCCACTTCACTTCTCCCTTCATTCAATGAGTAAAACAAACTAGGAAGAGATAGCTTGTTGTGACACCTGAAACCAGGATCCTGGTTTGTTGTTCCCAAACAAGCCAGGATCATAAGTCAGCAGCAAAACTTGTAAGTTACACATTATTTAATCTATATAAGACTTCCCCAAGGTGGTGCCCTCCAGATGTTTTGGACTCCCAACTCCCATCAGTGCCAAACAGCATAGGACAATAGGAGTTGTAGGCACCAGGTTGGGGTAGGCCGATCTATACTCCACAGTCATTGTAAGGGTTATGTTTTTAACAAAAGCTTCCTTTCTTATAATCATTTAGATAGATTAAGTCAATCCAAATATACTGAACAGCAGGTTCTTTATGCTCCAAGCTGTTATGCTGACATTACTGTCTACTACCTACTTACTTCAGAGCATTCCCATTGGCCCAGTTAGCACACAATGACAACCCAGGCATTTTTTAAACCCTGGGTTGTCATGAATGGACAAGCTAGTTCATGCTACTCCATTGCTCCTACTTAATTTTATTTATTTCAAATATTTCTTGCCCACCTTCCGGGGCAAGAAGTCCTCCTGCCTGCAAGGGTGGCTTGTTTAGCATAGTGTCCAAGCCCAGAACTCTAGCTTGTCCCCCCCGACAAACCATATTTGGAGACCAAGGACAGTATCCAATAGTACTCCTACACAGAACAGACCCATTGAAGTGAATGGGCCACTGAAGTGAATGGGCCTAGTTCATGTACCCTTGGATACTACCCCAAGATTAAACAAAACCTAACATGTAACCCAGGGTTTAAACAAGCCGGGTAATTGGCACCAATGCACCCACAGACTCAATCACCTCTACATACCTTGCTAATTTAGGCTACAATCCTATATCCACTTTGTTGGAAGCAACCCCTACTGAACTTACTGCGTCTTACTTCTGAGTAGACATATAAAGGATTGCACTGTTAGGGCACAATCCTACTGAAATAGTCAGCAGCCTCCAACATCAGGGGCTATCAAGTATCTAATGCAGGGCGGCTGGAACATGGAGGCAATCTTTGCCTCCATGCTCCAGCCACCCTGTATTTTTGGCTAGATAGCCTATTTTGGCTGTCTAGCTGCAGCTTTGGGGAGGGGAAGGGAAGGAGGCTACACTGCGCATAGGAAGCTGCTGTCTCCTCTCCTCCCCTCCCCTCCCCGTCCCCTTTTCCCTGTCTCTGTGCTCTCTTCCCCAGTGCGGAGACATAGCCAGCACAGGGAGAACCACATCAGCCATGAGCAGTTTCTGGGAACGGTGTTCAGAGCCCTGGCTCCAACCTCAATTCCCAGAAACCAAAAAAATCCTATTGGCCATAAGATTGCTTCCTTAATTTGCTAAATTCTGTCAGCAGGATTTGAAGCTTAATTATGTCCTGATCCTCTCTTCTTCAGAACCATCTATCTATATGGGTACAATTGCTCAAATTCAGCATGAAAAAAACGAAAGCTTACAATTTAGGGAGGCTAAATTTCATAATGATTAGTCCCAGGACACCGATACCCAAACAGAAATAAAACGCAACAGGCCTCACTTTCTTTCAACTTAATCCTATGCATGTTTACTAAGAATTAAGTCCTGTTCCTTACTTCTAAGTAAGGGTTAAATTCATAGGGCTGCTGCCTCAGCTTTAGTCCTGGTTTCTTCATGTGCACCATATAGTCAGCATGGTCTGAGATTTGCTGTTTAAATGGAATTCACATTTTGTTTATATTCACAATACTGTAAGTAACTGAAGAAAGTATGCAACAGATCAGTCTTAAAAATCCCACTGCTAAAGATGCTATTACACAGCATTTATACTGAACTACTATGAGTTTCTTTCAGTAAAGAGTATTAATTTCACATGAACTATCTAGCTTCCTTTTTTAAAAAATAACATCACCCAAGCAATGCAGTCATGAAAGCATTATACAATAGCAACAGGTACTGTACAAGTTTCTACACGCTAAAGAGTTTAACACATTTCCAATTGTTTCAGTAAGCCTAAATTAATAAACCCATATTTCAATAACTTTGAATTCTTTCATATGTTATTAAAACATTAATAACTTTAAAATTTGTTGTTCCACTAAACTGCTAGAAAACATCCTAGACGTATGCAGGACACATTTAAAAACACAAAATGCATACTATTTAGACACATCTAATGGATTTCCTACTTATGTCTGAATTTTGCCTCCACTCTCAAAGATTGTTAAACATTTACTGTGGCATAAAGAGGCAAAACTGAGGAAAGCTGTCACACCAGACCTGCTTTCCACATCTGTAGGAGTGGAATGCCCACCCCCACCTCTGTCATTCTAACTTAGAGTACGTTATTTCCTAAAGGCTGTCTCTGTCCTTTACCAGATAAAAAGGAGTAATGTCATGGCTTCTAACCATTGATTTATATATCCACTAGCGCTGAAATTATAGCTGTATTATTGCTGAGTATTCCAACAGGCGTCAGGACAGGAGGAACTTCAGTCAAAACAAGTAGAAGTGGACGGACGTCTTTCATTTGTAAGTGCTGTTCTTCCACGGCACTGTACGGTAACTACCGCCGTAGCTTACAAACTAACGTGAACATGACCGATGTTGTTCTAATAGCAGCGATCGCATCAGTTTTACTGGGGGCGCGGGCAAAAAAGAAGCGCGTATCATCCAAAAGCTCATTTAGAAAGCAGCTACCTGCAATCAGGGAGGTTTCTGCACTGTTATCTCGCAGGCTAAACAATGCGTATTAGAGGCAATATTTGTGCATCGCTACTTCTACAGTTTAAGAGTCTGCGCTACGCTACCAGAAAGATTAGTACAATTTCCGCTGAAAATTAGCCGGTACAAGTCTGGTTCTTATATCAAACCCTCCGCGAAGCAGAGAAAACACGCCGCGAACCCACATGGGCAGCCTTAACTTCCTCACGCCGTTTTTTTCCCCACCCGGCACGGCTTATTACAACTCAAAGACACCACCTAGCGACCAAAAGGGAGAACTTCGCCACTAGGCTCGCGCTTTCGCAGCCGCCTGCTGCACAAGGCCCAGCCCAACAAACGCGAGGCACAACAAAATGGCGGCCAGCCGCCGCGTCACGTGACCCCCTTTGTGCCTTTCGGGGGCCGGAGGAGAGCCCGGCCGGCGGCCTCCACACTCGGGACGAGAGCCAGGGAGACCTCGGGGGGGCCTCCCAGAGGGGTGGCGGCGGGGCTATTGGGGCTCAGCGTCGCCCTCTCCCCCCCAGGGAGGGGGAAAAGAGGGAGGAAGCGGGGAGAAGATGGCGGCCATTTTGTGCTTGCGCAGAGGCGATGGTGGGGGCCCGGGTGCGGGGCGATGGCGGGGCCCGGCTCGGCCGGAGTAGGGACGGGAGGGGGTCTCTCACGTACCGACTCCTCTTCCTTCTCCATGCCTGTGGGCATCTGCGGCACGGCCCGGTTGATGGAGGCATACTCGGCCAGGTCGGGCAAGTCCTCGCAGCGGAAGACGGGAAGCGGTTTAGACGCGTCCAGCGCCCGGGCCCGGAACGACAGTTTGCTCATGTTAGTCGTCGGCGGCTGCAACTGCTATGGCGGCTGCTGCTCCGGCTAAGGAGGGGGGGGAGGCAGCGAGAGCGCTCCGAGCTGAGAGCCGGACCCCGCCGAGCGCTCTCATGGAGGGACCGGGGCTCCCGCGACGGGGCGGGGCTCACTCCGAGGCGGGTCCCAGCGGCGCCGGCTGGCGCGGCTAGGCTGGGGCGCCGATTTCTCTCCTCCGCCGCTCCGGCTCTGCTCAATACGCCACGGCCAACATGGCGGACATTAAACCTCGACTGGCCGCCTCTTTCAGCCAACCCCAGCGCCACAGCCATTCCCACACTGCATCGCGCAAAAGCGCGGGCACGGCGCTGCCGGGGGGGGGTGAGAGAAGGGGCGCGCGGCGCGGGCACGGAGAGGGACGGGCACGAAAGAGCGGGAGAGCTCGAGTTTTGCCTGCCTCTGCCCGGGGATGAAGCGGCTCCGGTCTCCCTGCCCGAAGCCGTCACTGGCCGGCAGCCCCCTTCATTGTGATGCGCCAGAGAAACTGGCCCACCCGCCCTCAGGCGTCCCTCACACGCAGGGAAATGGGGGAACGAGGGGCTGCTCCGTCACTGCCGCCTGGAGGACGGCACAGGAGCGGAAAAAAGCCTCAACACTCGCGGCTGAGGGAGACTCAGCGCATCCCCGGAGCACCAGGCAGGCTGCTCCACCGTGGAGACAGCATAGCATGGCCCCCTGCGGGAAGGGTCGCCTCCGTTCTCCGCTTGTTGTTTTAAAAAAAATTATACGGGTTACACGGGCTGGGTTAAACATCAGCAGGAGTAGCCTCCCCTCTACTCTCTAAGCCGTAACTTCTCTCCCCCGCCCCAGCCACGTTGTTCTTTACTCTGGAAGACCGGCTCTGTGACATCAAAAAAATTCTATAGAATTTGACTGGGAGGAATGTGTGTGTACATGATACACGAAGTTATATACGTGTACATGATATGAAGCGTCTTGCGGCAACTTAAAAGGTAACAAGTGTATTTATTCATAGATCTGATGAAGTGGACCCAATCCACCAGATCTACTGCAGTGTCAACCTCAAATTGGCCAAGCTATGCACACATGGAGGGAGGGGGAGATGCAAAGTGCTGTCAGAGGAAACTGAAATGCAGAAGAGTACAGGCTGCAAAAATTACATGAACCGTTGTCATTCACAAGAGGCTGGGATGGTAACAATCATTGCAATGGTGAGCTGATTAACATATTGAAATGCAAAACTGAAATGCAGGGAAGTACAAGCAGTGATAATTACCGTAAGATTGCCATTCACAAAACGTTGGGTGATAACATGGGCAGACATCATTGCATTGGTTAGCCAATTAGCATATGTAGTGCTTTTTTATAAAAACTTTATTTCCTGTGGTTTGAATAGGGACAGAGTTTAATTTCTTGATGAACTGTGCATTGTAACAATATCTTGAGTTATCACCAAATGTTTTGTGAATGACAACTAGTTAAAATAACAACTGCCTGTACTTTCCTGTATTTCATTTCTCTCTGACAATACTGTTTATATCTCTCCCTCCACGTGTATATAGATCAGCCAATTTGAGGTTGACACTTCATGCATCTGATGAAATGGTCAGTGTCCATGAAAGCTTATGCCAGAATAAATAAATGTTTGTCTTTGAGGTGCCACAAGCCTCTCTTGTTTTTGCTGCTACAGACCCTCTGCAAATCGTTACAAAGTTATTTGCAACTTTAAAACTGTTATTTTAAACTTACCTCACACTTCCCCAACCTTTTTTTAGAAGAGGGGATTTATATGTACTGTATGCACAGAACACACACCCTGAAAGAAGTCACTGCCACAATCTGCCTTGGGTTGTAATTCCTTAACTGAAATTTTTACTACTAACTGCATGAAATAAGCTTTTTGAATTCAAAAAACAAAAAATAAAAAGCAGGCATGCCAGGAAGAAGCATACCTGTCTAATCTTCAACGTGCTATATTTCTATGTGTACGAATGTTCATTATAGGGATGTACTTCATTATTCCACCTGCACACTGCAGTGGTACGTACTAGTCTAGACACCAATTTACAACCTCATCTGGTGATTGTGAAAATTAGGCTTCAACGAGGGAAGGAGGCAGCAGATGAAGAAACTGCTGTAGACAGAGGGTTCTATGCTTTGCAATTCAAGGGGGGAGTACCCCAAAATTTCTAAGCCACAGTGGCAAGAGAAATCTTTTACTAAGTGGTCTCTGCTCCAAGAAAAGGTAGCAAATGCTGGTGTTTGAGACCGCACAAGTCTCTTTGTTGTTTTTGCTACAACAGACTAACATAGCTACCCCTGTGAAAAAAACATGAAAACTAAGTTTACAAATTAAGCAATGGGCTTCATGCTGTGGTGGACCAAGTCAAACATAGTACATTGATAGAAAAAGTAGGTGTAAATGTTAAATGCTTTAGAGAAGATATTGAGAAGAAGTAAGAGTTGAGTGTTTTTAATTATATTGATAACCCTTTCGCAAGTTTGAGTGACCAGTCCTATCCAGTTAGGCAAACACTTTAAGGTTGCGATGCCTTACAAAAAAAAGCAAGTCCAACTGAACTGAGCATGCAGGCATAGGAATAGGCTACAAAAATACTAATAGTCAAGATCTGATTTCCAAGTAATTATTTCACATTCAAGTGTGAAAAGCCATACTACCCATTCATAAAACTTTCAAAGCACTTTTTTATTATTACATTTATATCCTGCCTTTTTCCTCTTACAAGGAACCCAAGATGGCTTAGATGGTCCTCCTTGTCTCCATTTTATCCTCACAACAACCCTGTGAGGTGGGTTAGGCTGAGAGTAAGTGACTAGCCCAAAATCACCCAATGAGCTTCATGGCCAAGTGAGAATTAGAACCTGGATCTCCTGAGTCCCAGTCCAACACTCTAACCACTATACCACACTGGCTCTCAGTTTCACACAGGCTCTCTGTTTGCACAACACATCAGGTTCATTGTAGGTTGTTTAACCCCTGATGAGCCACAGTAAGTGCCATGTTGAATATGCAAATCCAATTTGGGGGGGGGGGTTGTTGCCATGTTGTGTGAACCCAGCCACTGTGGGTTATTTGAGGGTTAAACAACCCTCACACAACCCTATTACAAATTGGGGGTTGCATATCCAAAATGGCACCTGGCACGCACTGTGGTTCATCAAGGATTAAACAACCCATGATGAGCCTGGCAAGTCATGCAAACCAAGACTATCTGAAACCACTTAAGCAGATTGAACATATTTTGGGGAATGTTTTAGGTGCCAGCAGAAAAATCGCCTCAAAGCAGGAGCTGGACTGCAGGACCCATTGACTTCTTTCTAGCTGTCATTTGTTTCTCTCTCTCTCTCTTTTTACTTTTCATTTGGGGACTCATCAATTTTACACTGAAACACTTTGGACTTGGGATAGGTAGGAAACAGAGATGAACAGGAATATGAGGGCCAACTTGGGATTTCTGGAAACCTCCACACCTTCATTTTTAAGGAGCAACTGCACTGGTTCAACTAAGTACAAATTCTTAGGAGTTTGAGAAGTCCTGTTATCACTTTCTGTGGGGGTGAACTGTGCGAAATGATGTATAAAACCTGACTGAATAATACCAGTGATGGAGGAGGAACTACTAGTAGATATCTGTCACAGTTGCTTAAATTAAATATTCAAGAAGTTTTTAAAGAAAGTATAAAAGAGCATAATTTCAGATGCTTTAATCATCTTCACACTATCACAAAAGATACTGCCCCCCTTTTTGCTGAATTACAGTCTGATATTATGCATGTTTATTTGGTAGCTCAATTAAGCGTGCATATTATTTCAGCCTCAGTTTAATGATTAAACCAGATTTCTTTCTCCAGTGCTGAGAAATATGTAATTTACATATTTCTATGTACCTCATGCTCCAATGGGATGCTAAACTGTCTATCAGCACAATCCTATCGTCTCAAAAGGAAAACCCAACTGAGTTCAATGGGGCTTGCTCCCAAACAAGTTGATAGGACTGCAGCTGAAAGGACAGGTAATTCTGTGTAGCCATTCTGCGGACATAAGGAAATGCTATATAAAAATCAGATTTACAGGTTTTGTTTAGCATTATAGCAGAAGGTTCTCAGCAATTTCGCACAAGGACAACTAATGCTGTTTTCCTTTGTTTATATGAGGACAGCCAAGATGGAACCATTGTACTTATATTACTCATCTTAGAGCAAGGACATCTACAAATGAGAATAACTAAATGGGACTTGGTAGTTTTAGTGATGTTCCAATTTGCTGCAAAGACAGTCTGATATTATGCATGGACTGATACACATACTTGTGGCAATTTATAAATCTTAGCTATTGCACATGAATTATTTAAGTATCCATTATGGATTATGTACTGTAATACGGCTATTTATGCTATGTCAAAATCAGCATTCAGTGTACCATGTCTGGACAAAAAAAAGCATGTTAAGATAATCAAACCTACAGAAAAAAAGACACAGGCCAGAAGTATTAGGAAATAAGATTAATCTTGGACTGTCCTTAAATTATCTCGCATGCCTTTAAATCTGAAGGAGTAAGAGATGAGTACAATGTGTTTCATAAGATTCCCCAATATAATGGGTCCAGGTTCTGGTCACATTCATGTTGGCAGCTGATAAAAATCTGGGAAAATCGCAACACACAGGTCTTGCATGAACAGCCTTGGTAAACTGGAATAACTGTGACACTTTGCTCCATTACAACCAAAGATTAAATGATCCTGTCCTAAGGCCAAAAGCCTTCTTCTAAGCTGCAGTGTTGTGTTCCTCCTGAGTAAATGAGGACTAAGAACTCAGCCTAATTAAATGATCTGTGGCACAAAAACAACCTCTGGGGTGCATCCAAGCCTCTTAATCTGACCAGGAGCACAAGATAGTTCACAGGTCCCTATAGAGCCAAAGATGCCTTTACCTGCTAGACACTCAGCAGAATTCACAAGTTCACTGTATTTTCTTCTCTAAGTACAGGAATTTTATAAGCAGTTTTTCTAGTAGAAATTTGGGAGATGCAACTGGATTTTGGGGACAAACATTTAGTAAAAAGAAATCCCCATATTTTAACAATGCATTAACTTCCTATCAGTGCAACCTTAATATGAATGATTCTCTCTTTTCTCTTAAGTAACTGAATTTTTTCATTGTCTCCAAGAACCCTCATAAAAATACTGATATACTGTAGTCCCTTTGGATCATACCTGTGAAGGCCAGACAGCCTGATCTATAATTCTGCTTTTCCTGTAACACTGCAAAGGTTGGACTGTACTTCAGTTAAAGCAGTAGCCTCAGTAGCAAATCTGCCAAATAAGGCTGTCTCTGCCTCTTTACCAGGCCTAATGCAACAAGAAGGTCAGAAATGGCTTCCTTACAATTAGCCAAACAAAGGTTTGTCTAAATATATAATCAAATAAGGCTATAATCCTATATGCACTTACCTAGGAGTAAGTCCCACTGAATTCAATGGTGCTTACTTCCAAATAGACATATAGAGGATTACACTGTTAATTTACTTAAGGCTATCTACCAGTTTGCCTTGGTCCACTTGACACTTTTGAGGCCTTTTAATCACTAGGATCAAAAACAGCAGGGCTATCCATAGCTATAACCTTTTACAGTGCTACACCTGTAACTTTGCACAAAAAGAGATCCCAAACTACTGAAACAAATAGAAGTTGATCAGTACCACTTGGCAGGTGGCACTCTTACTGCACAATTGCGCTCATTTCACATGCCAGCAAGGTTATGCTCAAAATCCTACAGGCTAGGCTTCAGCAGCATGTGAACCAAGAACTACCGGAAGTACAAGCTGGGTTTCGAAGACGCAGAGGAACTAGAGATCAAATCACCAACATTCGCTGGATCATGGAGAAAGCAAGAGAATTCCAGAAAAACATCTATTTCTGCTTCACTGACTTCTTTAAAGCCTTTGATTGTGTGGATCACAACAAACTGTGGCAAATTCTTAAAGAGATGGGAGTACCAGACCACCTTACCTGTCTCCTGAGAAACCTGTATGAGGGTCAAGAAGCAACAGTAAGAACCAGACATGGAACAACCGATTGGTTCCAAATTGGGAAAGGAGTACGACAAGGCTGCATATTGTCGCCCTGCTTATTTAACTTATTCGCAGAGTACATCATGAGAAACGCCGGGTTGGATGAATCACAGGTCGGAATTAAGATTGCTGGGAGAATTATCAACAACCTCAGATACGCAGACGATACCACCCTAATGGCAGAAAGTGAAGAGGATCTCAAGAGCCTCTTGTTGAGGGTGAAAGTGGAGAGTGCAAAAGCTGGTTTGAAACTCAACATTAAAAAAACTCAGATCATGGCATCTGGCCCCATCACTTCCTGGCATATAGAAGGGGAAGAAATGGAAGCAGTGACAGATTTTACTTTCTTGGGCTCCAAGATCACCGCAGATGGTGACTGTAGCCATGAAATTAAAAGACACTTGCTCCTTGGGAGGAAAGCTATGGCACACCTAGACAGCATAGTAAGAAGCAGAGACATCACCTTGCCGACAAAGGTTCGTATAATCAAAGCTATGGTTTTCCCAGTAGTAATGTATGGCTGTGACAGCTGGACTATAAGGAAGGCTGAGCACCGAAGAATCGATGCTTTCGAACTGTGGTGCTGGAGAAGACTCTTATGAGTCGCCTGGACTGCAAGGAGGTCAAATCAGTCAATCCTAAAGGAAATCAACCCTGAGTGCTCCTTGGAGGGACAGATACTGAAGCTGAAATATTTTGGCCACCTAATGCAAAGAGAAAACTCTCTGGAAAAGACCCTGATGCTGGGAAAGACTGAAGGCAAAAGGAGAAGGGGACAGCAGAGGATGAGATGGCTAGATAGCATCACCGATGCAATGAATATGAACTTGAGCACACTCCGGGAGACAGCGGAGGACAGGAAGGCCTGGTGTGCTATGGTCCATGGGGTCACGAAGAGTCGGACACGACTGAACGACTGAACAACAACAACCCTTACAGGCCAATGCTCAGCACATTAGGTTGGATCCAGACTAAGATAGCTGCACTTAAATCCTACTGATTTAAATGTGAGCCAGGTCATGACTTAACTTGTCCTATTTACTTCAATGGGACCTAAATTCAACTAACTTACATTGCAATCCTATGCATGTTTACTCAGAAGTCCCATTGTATTTAATGGGGGTTACTCCTAGGTAAGAATACACAGGACTGCAACCTTAGTCTGGCTCCTACCCATTATGTGGAAATATGTCTCATTGTTTTCAATGAAAATCATTTTAGATTTTAAGCTTCCTATCCTTTCTTCCACCATAGAACTCAAGATAGTACATATAGCTTTCCTAGGTGGTGTCCCATCCAAGCCCTGAGCAGACCCAGATCAATAGTGCTTAGCTCCAGCAAGGTTTTTGTGCCTTCAGACCAGCCTTCTCCAATCTGGTGCCCTCCAGATTTTTGGGACTTGAGCTCCCATCAGCCCCAGCCACCATGGCCAATGGTCAGGAATGCAGAGAGTTTCAGTTCAAAGCATCTGGAGGGCACTAGGTTGAGGGAAGCTGCTTTAGACCATGCATCCTAGGAGAAATATTAGTTAAACTACACATAGGAAGTTTCTAGGAGGAATAACGCCAAAATAAGGTGCTGGTTTTCACCCTTAAAGACTTAAAATAGCTTGAGAGCCAAATACCTAAAATAATGCCTCTCCATATACCAGCCTGCCCATGTTTTAAGATCTGCTGTGGAGGCTCTCCTCAAAGAACCTTGCACACATCATGTGTTAACAAGGGACAGAGCACATGTTTGTGGAATTCCCTCCCCATAGAAATGAAACTGCTGCAGACTTTACTATCTTTCTGGTGCCATGTTAAAACACTTTTATCTGCTTGGGCATTTAGCTGGTTAGTTTGTCCTTTTATATTTTACTGCCTTTTACATTGTTTTATGACTGTATTCTGTTTTTATTATATTTTAAGGTTATACAACCATTTTGAGTTCTGATATCTTTGGATGAAAGGAGATTTAAATAGATAACTAAGAGCAAGGACAAAAATAATCAATGGGAAGGAAAGGAATATACTTAGAAGGGCAGATACTGAAAAGAACAGGAATAAGATTTGAAACGGAGGTAAAGCAGGTGAATATGAAATTGGGTAGCTGAGCATATGTGTTAGGACCAAACTCTGTAGACATTTGCAGAATGATTTGCAGAATGAATTCTAGGAATCATCAGGGTAAATTCTAAGATTATTGGAAAGATCAGGAAAGATAGATATACCCGCATGTATTAATCATAAAAGCAGAGACACTGAGCATTCACATGTAACAATAAGCAAGAATCTTGGCTATCATCCAGAAGCTGTTCAGCCAGCCAGAGATGTCCTCCTCCAGGTTTATTCCACCACTACAACCACCAGTTTTCTGTTCTTCTTTTCTAACCAAAACACAAAATTCTGTGGCTACTGAGTACGCCCAGTCATCTTTGAGCTGTTTTTAGGTTGCTTCACCCCCTTAGGTTTTGGGGGGTTTCAAAGATTTTGTTGTACTTCTCTAACCATTGGGGATTAGAGCATGCTGATACCTCCCCTCTTGAAAGACCACATTTTGGCTCCATTTCTTTTGACCCTCACCAACTGAGTTTGCTATTACAGCATGGGAGGCAAGATCATTTTAAAAAGGAAGTAAAATGTATTTCTTGATGTTTTATAGCCTCCTCAGAAGCAGTTTCTACTCTGTCCGGGTATTTTCTCTGAACTATTGTCATGTAATTGACTCAATTCTTAATTTGATAAAGACATAAACACCAACATCAGTACAGACTGGTACATATATATATCATTGCTGTCATAAAAATGATGGTTATAATTACAATTAAAGTGCTTAGGGAAAATATCCCTCTGCTTTTAACTTATCTGACAGGTTTATTCAGAGGTTTTCTAAACAAATAATCTTTCCCCTGTGTTTCTCTCATTTACTTCCCAATCAGGTTTCCCAGTTTTCAGAAGAGTTCACTAAAATGGTGTTCAGTCACTCTAAAAACTTCGACCATTTTCATCTATGGCAAGAGCTTGAAAAACCCGCTTCTGTCTTTAAATATTTATAGTTCTTGCTCAACTAGAATTCTCTGTCTAGGCACTGATATAAAGGGCTATTTATTTTTTGACATGCCATCTAAATCAAGTAACCAGGAACCTAGAATTATTCAATCACCTTTAAAAAAGCTTATTGTTATAAATATGTTTCTTGCTTTACTCAGAGTCTAAATTAATCCATAGAGTTTGAATTTTTAATGGTAAAGAACAGTGTGATGGCCAATTAGACTGGTAGAAACTAGGGCGATAGGCACATGTGAGTAGGGAACCAGATTGTAAGCCAAGATCAAAAGCCTGGTAGTAGTACAAGGCACAGACATTAATTGCCTGAACAATGAATATTTTCAGCAGACACTATCTGCACATTTTCCAGTCTCTCTCAATGGGGATATGAAACTGGGCTTTAAAAAAAAAGTTGAGATTCTGAGGAATGCACACCGTGCAAATTCCCTTTGCTGCACAAAATTCTATAGTTATAGAACCATGGAAGAAAAAAAAATCCAAGTAACGTAGTGTCATGTAGTATATGATTATTTGAAATTAAAAATATTAGAACATCTCACTCTCATTTTAACTTATTTACTTAAGAACACATATGAACAGCAGAGGCTCCTTGAATATGAACAGATGGGTTATTTTCCTTCAACAATTGCAGCCGTTTTGAAGACAATACAAAATTATTCAAGGTAGTTAGGCAGAAGCCGACTATAAAGAGTCATATAATTGTCTCATATAACCAAGTGCTGAAAGAATGAAATGCCATTTTGTGTTGACAGGTACAAGTTAAATTCACTGGGAAAAGGCATCTTTGCTATATAAGATGCAACAGGCATGGTCTTTCTCTATGTGGAAGAATCCCACAGGGCTTGAAAGCCCTGTTTCTCCCCTCCAGCCATCTCTGCACATGTGCAGAAGGTATATATACAAACATACACCAGAGAAACCAGAAGTGTGCACATGCTTTCCTGTAGGGATATGTAGTAGCAATGTGCATAGACAATCTAAGGCTGCAATTCTACACACACTTACCTGGAAGTAAGTCCTACTGAATGCAATGTGGCTTACTTCTGAATAGACATGTGCAAGATTGCAATAAGGCTCTTCAGTTTAGACACAGATAATAGTGAAAAATGTTATATTGGAGACATATTAATGGGATGAATGTGAACAGAACTGCAATTTATCCTCTTACAAGTTAACTATGAGCAACTCAATTAAATCACCCAGTATCATTAGTCAAAATGACCACAGGATACAAACCTATGCCACGTTAATCCTCTGGCTGCTAAACAATGGAAGGGAATAGGCAAGGATGGATCTTTTCTTCTATTAACACTTACTCTGAGATATCTGTGATCAGCCATTTTCAAACACAAAATAGGAAAGCTTAGAATACTCAGTTCCTTGCCATGTTTAGGTTATATGCCCCACACCAGATGCAAAATGTCAGTTTTATCAGCACAAGCATTACTTGAAAGCATCCTCTGAACTAAGATTTGCATTGATTCAGACCACAAATACTCACTGTTATCCAGAACCAGTTCAGCTTCAGAAATAGTAGCAAAGATCACTGTAGCTCTTCACCAGCAAGACGATTTGGAGGAAATATAGCAGTTTTATATAGGATTATGCATTTTTAGATAGCAAGAACACAATATGTACATATATCATATAATCCTCATCCATGTCTTGCTCAGGGCTTACTTGCCAAGAAGTAAGCCCTGAGCTCAAGTCTGCTAGAGTCACATCTTCAGATCACAAGCCCTACTCCAGAATCCTGGATGTGTGCAGGCTGTTTTGTGGTTGTTCAGATGAACAGGTACCAGGCCTGAGCCATGAAGACCCTTTACCTCAAATCAAACTCTCTCAGGCCACTTCTTGTCTAGACTGCTGAAACTTCTGCTTCTTGGCCTTCCCTCCTGCAGTATTTCCACTCAGTTCAGAATAGCTGCATTAAACTAATCTTTTCCATCAAGGTCACCTCTTTTTTCAGACCCTTACACTAGCATGCCTTTAATAAGCTTTAAGTTTCTAGTCCTCCTCCAATAGCTTGCTACCTCTCTGTTCTTGACTGTTCCTTTCTTCTTACACAGCATATCTCACTGTTTTGTTCTGCACAAATGCATTCACTCTGTGGCCTTGTGTCATGTTACCTCACTCATGCCTTCTGTCATCTTATTCTCTATGTTTGGAAGAGCCCACACACCATCTATTCAGAGATGCTACCATCCCCTTTAAATCCATTTCCTGAACTGCCCTAGCCTCAGCATACAGCTCATGCACCACCCTTACAATCTCCCTTACCCCATCTTCACTACTCACTGTCAGTCCAACAATCCCCACCTTTTTTCACTAGTGTACCTACCATGTCACTTACATTTTGTGCAGAACATAGTAGAGCCCAACACTTAGTAATAAAAATGGGTAGTAACTTGTAGATTTATTTACAAGGTTGATTTGGTCCTCTAATAGTGTATACTATAAAGCTGGACAGATGTATTAATTGCATGAGTAATAATATTTTTTCACAATTACAGGAGCACGTAGATCTAGCTTTGCTAGTACAGCCCATGCCATTTGGCAACTGCTATTCCATTCAAAAAAATACCTTTAGCAATACATCACATTAGTATCAGCAGTGGGCCTACTTATTGTGGTTTTATACCAGTTCATATTGAGAGAGGTATAGCCATGAATACTAGAAGTAGCTTGGATAACTATCTGACAGCACCTGGTTTAATGGTCTGAATACTATCTACATTAAGCTGCTTTATACCACTAGCTCCCTTACTGAAGTCTTTGGTCCAGATGTTTCCCAGGCCTGCTACCAGAAAGTAGCAGGCTTGGAGGTAGCATGAATTGAACTTCTGACCTTAACACATGCAGAGCATGTGTTGTACCACTGAGTCAGCCTTCCCCAACCTGGTGTCCTTCATATGTCTGGGACTTTAGTGCCCATCAGCCCCAGCCAGCATGGCGAATGGTGAAGAATGCTGGGAGCTGTAGTCCAAAGCATCTGTAGGGCACCAGGTTCAGGAAGGATGCACTACGTTATGGATCCTCTCCATATACATCTCTTTGAAGGAAGAAGAGAAACAAAGGTGTAACAAACAGCAACATTCTATCATATTAAAGACTCTACAAACTGTGAGCAAATAATTATGGAGACTTTCCTATGAGGATGCAGAAAGGAGTCACGGGTGGAGAGTGAACACTAGTGTCTACTTAAATATGGATAACAGCTGATCTACCAGAACCAGCCATGGCACATTCATACACCTCTTCTTTCACAGCAGCTGTACGTACAAGGCGCCAGCGGCTGCACCCATGTATCAAGGTGCCTGTAACACTGTATGGTGCAATCATGTGCTGCACTGCCACATTCTATTGAGATGGAGGCTGCATGAGTTGCATTCCTAGATCTGCAAGAGAACATCCATGATTGGCCTTTTCAAATAACCATTGTTACACGGTGGGGCCCATCACCAGTGAAAACATTTTCTGCTGCTAATCTGCCCTTAGCTGAACCATTTTTTTTTTTACTTACAGACTGAAATTTGAAAATTTTTAATAAGCTATTCATACAACTAAATTACCTTCATCTTCTAAGAGGTGTCCTTTATTAAGCAAATTTACTTTGAAACCTTCAGATACATTCTGCAACATCAAACTCCTTGTTAAGAAATGTTTCAACAATAAATAATTATCTTGAAGTATGTGTTAGAAATATTTCTAGTACAATACATATACACAAGCCATTATGTCTATGATTGTGTGTGCCACAGAATTACAAAATTTAAATGTGTGTGCTATAGAATTATATAAACGAATTACTCATATAAAGGACTTCATAGTACAAGGCTGATAAATTCCTAAAGAGAGAAAAATATAACATTCCTTTACAATACTTTAATAGACTCCTTAACCTGTTGCGTTTTCTAAGATATTGTGATAATTTCAAAACTATGCATTTATAAGATAAGGTATTTTATTCCATAATTTCAGCATGTGTGAGTACATCTTCCCAGACACCTTTGTATCACATTAATCACTTTTTGTTTATATATAACAATGTTTGCAAGAGAGACTACACATTTGTGTGTGTGTGTGTGTGTGTGTGTGTGTATATATATATATATATATATATATGTAGCACTTGTGATAGCTGGAATACTACCTGGTAAATATTATATAAAGCGTCTTAAAAATTATCATGTTAGTCTTAATTTCCATGCTTATACAAATAAATCTAAATTAAAACACTGCCATCTGCAAACTATCTCTAAAATACACAGTCTAAAGAAATGACCCAAATTTTTGTTCATCTACCAGTTCCTCTTTCAAATAAGGGTGAAAGGCTTTAAGACTGAGCCAGCAATTATGAAAAATACTTATATGAAAATAAATGTTTCACAGTAAATGTTAATGTTTCACAGTAAAATCATAGACAGACTTCAGCAGAGAATATGGAATTGTTTTTAGCTATTACAAAATTATTTTTGGAGCAGGAATGAAAATATTACTAAATAATGGCATAGTTCTTCACATACCTTAGGAGGGTATTTTTAAGCAAGAAAAAAAAAATCCAAACCCTGCCTCTAGTCTCACAGAACAACAAAGGACTGTGACGACACGTCTGTTATGGTGTACACTGTACTTCACATTTATATATTTTAATGTGTTATATACAAACAGACACACACAAATATAATATCTGTAGTACCATTGTAAGTTACATTTCATTAGAAGAAAAAAGAAATGATACAATAGATCACATCTTGCCCCACCTTTCTCTCCCGCCCCCCCCCTTTCTTGGTGAAACGAACATAAATTGTTTAGGAGCACCACAGCGCCACCAACACGGATCAATACAAAACAAAAAAGATTTCCCACCGTGTGCAAAAAAAAAATTGCCTAGAAAAATGCCAAAAATTACAAAATGTCTCCCAAATGCACCTTCTCAAAAGAAGAACACGACACCTAGATGAGGTATGCTCATTCAGATCCTTTATATAAAGAAGGCTTTAAGATGAGTGACCAAAAAGGAGCTGATTGGCGAATAAAAAGGCCAATGTTTAGTAACAGACATAACTTAATATAAACCCTGTTATGTCAATCTCCTCCTTCATTACACGAAGGGCAGTTTCTCTTATAGTTATCATTAAGACAGTCCACCCACCCCTAATTCATTAAAAACACAAATATCTTAAGACGCATTCCAATTTCCAATTAAACAATATATTTTGTTCTCTTTGAAAAAATATTTTATTCTGCACATTTAGAAAAAAATCAACGTTGGAAGACTCAAACTCCACCTTGAAAATATTCGAGTTCTTGATAGCTTCATAAAAGATCTAAGTACAATGTACGGTTCTAATATATTCACACTTAAGGAGAGAAGCAAAATTGTTTTCTAATGGTCAAAAATAATGAGACGACGTTTGGTGTAATTAAAAGAGCTGAAATCCAAAGGAAACGACAAGCTTACATTTGATTCATCAACAGAAGGAACATCTTTGACGCCAGCGAATTACCGCAAAAGAAAAGGGGCATATTAAAAGGTATTTCTTTTTAAAAAAAACTTACCTCGAAAGGAAGGAGACAGCTGCCTCTTCACAACGACTGAAACAAAATAGGCTGTGTGTAGTTTCTCGTTTGCAAATAGCCACCTCCACACAGCGAAAGGATCCGCAAACATCTTTAAAAATCTTTGCAAATAAAAACTGAGACTTTCTCCCATGATCGGTGGTTGATTCCGAAGGTTTTCTCTCAGGATCTGTGGGGGCGTTTGGGTAAACCGGAGAAATATCCAAAGAAGATTAAAAGCAAAGGCAGCAGGAGCCAGAAGACTCTGGGGTTAACAACTTTGTAATGGCAAACAGGCGTGTTCTGATTGGTTAGGAGGGCAGTGTCCCTCCACAGTCTGCACTATCCCCCGCTCTCCCCCTTCTGCAGCCTGGAAAAAATGCAGAAATGCAGTGTGCCATTTTATACAGGCGTTTAAAACACACCCCAACCCAACCACCAAAAGCCCAGGCTTCATATTTTGTGACCCTACAAAACAAGAGCTCCTCAAAAGCTTTTCTAGGTCTCCTTCAGTACATAAACGTCCTTGGGGGAAGAGAAAAGCGAGAGAAAGCAAGAAAGAAAAATACACACAGACACACAAAATAACCCACTCATTTTCACACAGGGGCTTTGGTAATGTTCCCCTCCCACCTGAAATATTTCTTTAAAAATTAGATTCGACTAATAAAACGCGTTCATTAACCCCCCTCCCCCGGTCAAGGCACCTAGTGGAATTTTAAAGTAAATTTAGAAGAATTAGTTTGTCTGAATGATATCATAGCACTAAGACAGTCATGCCTCGAACAAAAATCTATGACTCCTTGGTATCGAAAGAATACTGAAACAGCAGGGAAGACTTTCTTTTCCTCACAAACCTGTATACCTACCGTCATAGACAGAGCTAAGAACATTAATTTCAACAGATACATCCATTGTGATAGGCATAGTTATTCCACAAAGACTGTTTAAAAACCCCTCCTTATACTGACTGACAGAATTCTACCATGCTGCCCACAAACAAAATGGCTGTGGCATTGAGTTTTTTTGGATCCTCCCACCGTGCCTCTCCCCCCGCGGCCACCGGGAAGTGGTAGAAATCCAAAATAAATCAGTACTCCAAGTACAATGTACGGCCCAAACTCCACATAACATCAGGAAGGCGAGGGACTCTGACAAAACGCTGCCTCATCTTTAAGGGATCTTTTTTGATTGTTTAAAAACGTGCTTCAGACACTGAGAATTTATATGGCTGTGTAATTTGAACTTCCTGCTTTACATATGTATAAGGTCTTTCACCTATCTTGGCAGGCTTTCAAGTTAAGGGTGCTGGGAAATGTGATGCTGTGCGTCTCCAGTTGTGAGCCGAGTCAGATACTCAGTTGTTGTATAAGTTGGTAAAAATGTTGGCGAAATCCCAGGTCTAACAAAGACAAACAAAAATAACAAAATCTGGCTAGCCTAATCCATTTCTCCTTTTCAATATTTTGGAAAAGGTATTAATCATACAAGGCAAGTGATGAAGAACGTTGGCTTCATATAAGTACAAACATTTAAAAAACCGTTTTTCTAAGTGCTATGTGTTATATAGGATCTATCTAGCTTAAACTAATACTAGTTTCTTTGTGAACAACCTTAAACGTTAGAAACTACTGTGTAGCTATTAACACCCTTGCACTCTGTTCTTTACACTAAAGGGAGACATATTATTAAAATTAAATTTACTAACAATTTATTTCAAACTTTGAAACAATAAACATGAAACCTCTCAAGAGCAATCCTACAGAGCCTATAATACTCCAGTTCTCATGGGTATCTTTAATTTGACTTCAGTGAAAGCTATTTTACTACCAAGCCTCAAACCACTTATGGAGTAGTCCCCACTGAAGAATACTCCTGATTTTGAGGACTGCAGCTTAACAGTGCAAGCCACAAACTTGAGCCAGTGTGTTTGAACTAGTTTAACTCCAGTAGTGGCCATAATAAACTTCTATGGTACTGAGCTGGTTTAAATGATTTTAATGGAATATACTTACAAGCAAGCATCTTCTCAGTATTCCAGCTTCATAGCCTGATCTCAAGAGGCCGCTTTAGCCAAAGCAGTACTAACCCTGCCTAGTCATACAAAGCATGGGACTCCCTCATTAAAACAGCTTCGCTATGTGTCTGTTTCTAGGCACAATTTAAAGTGCTTGTTATGACCTATAAAGCCCTATAACAGTTCGGGATCAGGCTACCTGAAAGACCTCATTTCCCCATATGGGCCTGCCTGAGTTTTAAGATCTTCAGGGGAGGACCTTGTCTTGGTACTATCAGCATCACAGGGTTGTGAGAGACAGCCTTATCGGCGATCGCTCCTTCCTGGCTCTGAAACTTCCTGTGAAGGGTGGCCTGGCTGGCCCCCTCTCTGTTGTCCTTCCAACTGCAGGCAAATACATTTTTATTCAGGCAGGCCTTTGGCACATAAGCTGGGGGGTGTCTCCATGAGCAATTCACTCTGAGCTGGCTGCGTTTGGGGGTTGTTAGGGATATATGACACTGTCTCTCTTTCCCAGCACAAACATGTGTGTCTACTCAGAAGTAACTCCCATTGTGGTAAATGAGGCTTCTTCCTGAAACACGCATTGAGATTCCCATGAATTGAAATAACGCATTTAGAGAGCCTTAATGTCAAAGCTTTGATTGATCGCAGCAGAGCAGTTAGAACACTGTGTTCTGGAAAGGACTGTTTATTTAAGAAAGGGGGGGGGAGAAGGAGATTGTTCCTGTCCCCGCTGTGTTTCCCAACACAAACCGATTAGTGGCTGCTCAGAAGTAACTCCCATTGTGGTCAATGAGGCTTGTCCCCTGAATGTGGGAGAACTTCTCCTATTCTCAAAGGAGAAAGGGGGGGGAGCCTGGAAGGGGGACCCTCTCTTATTGTTTGAGCAGCCCCTGCCAGTCAGATGATGTTCACCCCAACCCCTTGACCCCCACCCTACCCGGAAGTATGTTCTGTGAAGCAACTTTTACTGGTGCAATACACTCGCTCGTGGAGCCCTGCACAGAGCAAAGCTGGCTCCTGGAAAAATCCAGGTAAGCCATGACTGGCTTCTCCATCTGTCTCCTTCTGTTGTCGTAGAGACCCCCTGCCCCCATCTATTGCTGAAGGGTTTTTTAATTGGATAGTGCGGTTTCTTTTATTGTGTGTTTTAATTATGTTTTTAATTTGTTGTCATGCTGTGTTTTAATTAAGATTTTGTTAATCTGGATGTTATTGTTAGCTGCCTTGAACGCCATTTTTTTGGGCAGAAAGGCAGGATAGAAATTAAAGAAAGAAAAATACCTGTATTTGCATTGCTGTAGCTCAAGCTATCTATCTTAACGGGCACCTCCAACAATACCAGGGATGCCGCTTAATGAGATCGACCTCGGTAGGCCTTCTGTCTGTCCCATCAGACAGGACAGCTAGGCTGGTGAGGACTAGGGATAGGGCCTTTTCTGTGGTGGGCCCCAGTCTATGGAATTCCCTCCCTAGTGACCTCCGCCATGTCCCCTCTTTGATGCTTTCGCTGGGCTTTAAAAACCTGGCTGTTCAGGTGGCCATTTGGGGTGGGTTAGGGGTTTTTTTTGGATCAGTATTGTTTTGTTATGTTTGTTGTTGTTGTGCTTCAGTTGATTATGTAAATTTGTTATTAGTATTCTATGCTGCCTAGAGTGGCTGGGTAGCCGGCCAGATGGGCGGCTAATAAATCAAATAAATAAACAAACAAATAAATAAAAAGCAACATTGTAGGTTTCCAGCTAACCTAGTCTGCCCATGGGATTTCAGCACACAGAAGATCATTCACCTCTTTATTCTGAAAATTGCTGGTGTTGAGAAGATACAGTACCTTTGTATTCTGGATCTGTGGTAGGGCATAAGAAGATAAATGCTGGATCAGACCAAAGTCTATCTAGTCCAGCATCCTGTTCCCACAGCGGCCAACCAACTGCCTGTGGGAAGTCCACAAGTAGGACATGTGCAATAGCACCCTCCTGTTTATGTTCCACAGCAACTAGTATACATTCCTCCGAATCATTCATTCATTCATTCATTTAATAGATTTATATACTGCTTACTATATTTAAAAATATCTCAAAACGGTTTACAAGGCGATTAGAGTACATTAAATACATTAAATACAATTAAAATACATAATAATTGCTAAAACATTGATATAAAACATTGATAAAAACATTAAAATCAATACTCCCAACACCATAAGTAACAAACTGGGCAACACACTCAACTCAGGGAAGGCCTGGGTAAGAAGATGGGTCTTTAATTGGTGCTTAAAGCATGCTACAGTTGGTGCTTCCCAAATACCGTGGAGGAAGGAATTCCATCACAGAGAAGGCCTGCATCTGGGCTGCTGCAAGATGGCAATCTGCAGGTCGTGGTACAACCAGCAAGGCCGCCTCTGATTATCTAAATGATTGCACAGGTCTGTGTTGGTGAAGGCGATCTGCCAGGTAACCTGGTCTCAAGCTGGTCAGGACTTTTTATGCCAACAGCAAGATCTGGTACTTGGGTTGGTAGCTAGTAGATACCCAGTACAATTGCTTCAGCACCGTTGTAATATGTGCACAGCCAGGCATCCCCCTCAGCATCCTGGCTGCTGCATTCTGCACTAGCTGTAGGTTCCAGACCAAGCACAAGGGTAGCTCCAGATAAAGTGCATTAATTTAAACATGAAGTTACCAGTGCATGGACTACAGTGGCTAGGCTATCCCTGCCCAGGAAAGGTGTAGTTGACATACCAACCAAAGCTGGTAATAGGCACTCCTTGAAGTCACTTGGGCCTCTAATCATAATGATGAATCCAGGAACACCCCCAAATTATGTACTTGTTTTGAGGGAGTGCAACACCATCTAGAACAGGCAAACTCCCCAATTCCCGCACCTGGAACCCCCTACCCATAGAGTCTTCATCTTGTCAGGACACAGCCTCAGTTTGTTGGTCTTCATCCAAGCCATCACTGACTGCATCTAGGCACTGGTTCAGAATATGCACATTCTCTCCCATTTCAGATGTCACAGAGAAATGGAGCTGTGTATCATCAGCACTGGCTTTTTCAGACACGCTACCACTTCTTTCAAGGCAGTGGGCACCACTCCATCACATAAAGACACATTCACCACTCCCTGGATCCACTCAGCCAACCCCTCCTGGCTAGCTCAAATAAGCCAGGATGGGCAAGTGTCAAGAAAGCAGATTGTAGGCCAAACATCTACAAGCATCTTGTCTACATCTTCAGGTCATAAAAACTGAAACTGATCCCATACAGCTGACCCGGGTGGTGCACTGAACACCTCATCAGATGCTGTACAACATACAGTGTTCAAGTTGGCATGAAGCCAAGTTATTTTATTCACAAAGTACCTTGCAAAATTATCACAGCAAGCTTCTGAAAGCTCCAACATAGGATTTATTGGGGAAGATGACAACAAGCCCCAAACTACCCAGAAAGGCTTTGCTTGGCAGCTACTTGAGGAAAGTAGGCCTTCTTTGCTGGTCTCACCACCATGCAGTAGGCATGATTATGCACTCTCATGTGCTCTCATGCATGTCTAATTGACCTCACTATGAGTCTTATGCCACTTACTCTCTAGCTGTCTCTCAGCCTGTTTCATCGCCTGGAGCTCACCAGAGAACCAGGGAGCACCTTGGGCTCCACAGCACCAGAGAGGGTGCTTGGGAGTGACCATGTCAACAGCCTGTCATGTCTCACCATTCCATAGTATAGAGCCTTGAAATGATTACCCGCTCTGGCTTCTGGAAATTCCCCCCTCACATTCAGGAATGCATCAGATTCCATCTTAATGGGCCCCCCACCCCTGCAGGGAGAGACTGGCTCCAGAAGCCCAAACTTGATTAGACAGTGGTCTGACCATGACAATGGGGTAACTTCAACCCCCCACCCCAATATCTGGACCACCTTGCTGCATTCAGAGGCAAAGACTAAATTGAGGGAATGCCCTGCTCTATGCGTTGGCCCAATGACAAATTGAGACAGACCCATGGTTTTCATGGAGGCCAAGAAGTCCCGAGCTGACCCAGTCAAGGCCACCTCGGCATGAATGTTGACGTCTCCCAGAAATGACATCCTAGGTTTCTCCAACACCACACTAGAAACCACACTCAGCCAGCTCAGTCAGGGAGACTCTTGGGCAGCAGGGTGAGTGGTACACCAACAACATCCACAATCTGTTTTACTGCCCCAACCTGCCCCCTCTAGCCTGGTTTGATGCTGCAACGAATAACCAGGTGGGCAGTGCTGGGTCCGATCAACCCCATCCAGGTTTCAGTGATGCATGCCCCATCAGCTCCCTCATCAATAATCAGATAACAGATGAGTGAAGTCTTATTGTGAACAAATCTGGCATTAAGAAGCAGTACCATCAGGCAAGAGGGGCCAGTAACTGTGCCACCAAGTACTTGTGAAATAAGGGAAGGGTGAGCAGAGGAGATGGTCTGCATCCATCTGTGTCCTCTGAACTGCTGATTCCTTGTTCTCCTCATCATGTGCCATCCCTGACCTATAATTACCCCATAGGGCTGCCCCCATTCTTTATCCCCCTGCCCCTCTTATCTAGATACATTCCAACCTACCAAACAATCCACACACATGTGCCTTAAAGACATGCACATATACCCAATATTGCCCAGAGAGATCTAGAGGTAATATATAGCCATTATGACTAGTAGCCACTGATATCCTTAACCTCTATGAATGTGTCTAATCCTCTTTTAAAGCTATCCAAGTTGGTGGCCATCATTACGTCTTGTGGTAGCAAATTCCATAATTTGACTATATACTCTATGAAGAAGTCCTTCCTTTTATTGTCCCAAATCTCCCGCTTCATTGGATGACCCCGGGATCTAGTATTTTGAGAGAGAAAGAAAAATGTCTCTTAGTCCCTACCCATATTGTCCACACCATGCATAATTTTGTACACCTATCATGTCTCTGGTTACTCACCTTTTTTCTAAGCTAAACAGTCCCATACATTTAGGGATGGCGGAGAATTCCACCATGGATTTCAGTGAGGCCGAATGCACTGGCATTCGGCCCCCTGAAACCCGTAGAGGAATGGGCTCCCACCGGCCGCCCCCCCGGATGCCCCCCCTGGATGAAGCTTACCTGGGGCAGATGTTCTGGCGGCGGCGGCAGCAGCTCCGGCTCCTGGTCTTTCAACCGGCTGCCGCAGCCGCCATTTGCGTCTGCTGTTTGCTGTGATAGGCTACGTAAGTATTTATGTAGCCTATCACGGCAAGCAAAAAAAACACACAAAACCCGCGTACGCAAATGGCGGCGGCTACAGCGGCCACCATTTGCGTTCCCTTTTTTTTGCTGTTTTAGCCTACGTAAATATTTACGTAAGCTATCACGGCGAAAAAAAAGGAACGCAAATGGCGCCCACTATGCTATTTGCGTTCCCTTTTTTTTTGCTGTAATAGCGTACGTAAATATTTACGTAGGATAAAAGGGCGAAAATTAGGGAACACAAATGGTGGCCGCTGTAGCTGCCGCCATTTGCATACGCAGGTTGTTGTTTTTTTGGCCTGCCGTGATAGGCTACGTAAATACTTATGTAGCCTATCACGGCAGCCTGGTAGGATGCAAATGGCGGCCGCTACAGTGGCCACCATTTGCGTCTGCAGCAGCCCGTCCGTGGCCGGAACTCTGGCTCGGACGGCCCTGGCCAGCTGCTCCGCAGAGCCGCCGCGGAGCAGATCCGTCTGAGCAGGATTCCAGGGGGGAGGACCGGATCACCCCCCCCATCGAGGATTCCAGGGGAAGGGACGGAGCGCCTCCCCCCCCACCGCGAATCACATCCGCGAAAAGGTAAGTGACTTTCGTACATCCCTACATACATTGCAACTTTTCTTCATACGGGAGTTACTCCAGCCCCTTGATCATATTGGTTGTTCTTTTCTGCACCTTTTTCAACTTTGCAATATCCTTTTTGAGAGGAAATTACATTTTTGTATTTATTTATAAAAAGAAGCCTCCAAAGGAAGACTCTGATCTGGCTGAGGACTTTATTTAAATTGTCCTATAGAATGGCCGCATTCGGATGTAACAATAACCCATGTGTCAGGGCCCAGGTTCAGCACTGCAGTGGGCCTTGCAGGTAATAGCCAAGATTTGATTAGAAGTAGCCTGAAAGTGCTTGGGCCTATTCAGTCTCTGAAATGGCAGAATCTGTGTGAGCTTATCTCTGTCAGTGTTCTCAGAGCAGAGCCAGGGGGAGTCACCCAACTCCGTGTCCACCTGCTGGTCTGGCTTTGGCAGGCAGGGAGGTTGGAAGCTGTCTGTGAGAACCTGACAGAGGAGGGATGGGGTTTGCAGAAGGGTCACCCAGGTTGAAGCGTCACTACGGGAGGGCTGAGCAGTGACCTCTGTTTAGACAGGGCCCTTGATAAAAGGCTAAAGGCCCTTGTCTGTTGAGGGATCTGGAGGGGGTGTCTTACAGTCACGCCTTCCCTTTTAAGCTGATGCAAAGGTGAAGAGACTTTGCTAAGAACATTGTGTCTTCATTGCCCGAAGCCTTTTCTGTTTGGATCCATCAGCATCTGGGCTTTTGGAGGCACTCTGCACATGGACTCTCCCTTAATTGGAACTTTGGTTCGCTATAAACTTGCCATGAAAAGTACTGTGAGGCTTTTCAATGACTTCAACTCTCGTTTACTATGGATTGTGTGTCTGTGTTTGTCCTCAGTGTACTGGCAAGCTGGGTTTGATCTACGACTTTTGGACTTTCCTCTGCCTGGATGCATGCAGTGTGGAGTTCCCAATGAGAACGCAGTGGCACGGAACTCCTTGCATGTCTGGCTTTACCCTTCCTTTGATCTTGGTAGGCCTCAACCATGTAGCCTGGAGTTATCAACAAAAGATTAAAAGTTGGACTCTCTATGGGTGTGGTTTTGTTTAGGCCTTTCAAGAGTTTATCCCTTGATCGCCTGATGGGGTCATTCCAAGAATCATTCTCATGCCTTGTCCAGGGTTGGAACCTCGTGCATGGACTGCCTGGGTTAGATACGCCGGGAATCCAGAGTCCCTTCCCTTGTGTTCAGAACTGTGGAGATGGCAACAGAGAAACCATGTTGATGATGATCTCAGTCGTGGTAGTAGTGTTTAGCTTTGGTCTGTTCTGGAATTACGTACAGCCTATAACTACTCACCACCAGCAATATGATTTCTGAAGAGTGTAACCATTAAGCTTTTGCTGTGGGATTTCCTGCAATAAAGAAATCTCACTGATTTTGGGTGTCTGGTGTCAGATTGCCTGAGTGTGTGTGTGTGCTGGGGGATCGGGAAACCTGACACCATGGTGGCTTAATAAGCTACTCACAGATCCTCAGAATGTTCTCAAATTAAGAAACTTGGAGATGACTGAATATTCTAAAAATAAATAATTAAAAATTAAAACAGATAGAAGCTGAATCCCTGACAAAACAGTAACGTTCTCAGAAATTCTTCTATGGAGTATCTCCCATCTTCATGCTGCCCTTCTTGAACTTCAGCTGTTAAAGGCAGAAAACATGTGTAAGGGGGGGGGGAATATACCAACCCTAATAGTTATCCAGACTCTGCAGATACGTATTTATAAAATAATATAATTTTGTATATTATGTTTTTTAATACATTTTTGATTGGCCTTTGGGCCAAATAGGTCCCCCAAGGCAACTTACAATTAAAACCTAAAACAATTTAAAAGTACTTCAACAATGGGATTAATGTATGTTTGTGGTGGTTTCTAAAGTTTATCTATTTATAGGTAATATATAAGGTAATTTGATATATCATACAGCATTTTATAATTTAAAATAATAGTGTTGGTTTTGTGCTATTACTTGATCCTCATTGGGTCAAGTAATAGCACATGGACCCTCATTTTGTTGCAGACTAAAACTGCAATCCTATGCTGGTTTAGTTGGAAGCAAACTCCATTAAACTCAGTAAGGACTAACTTCTAAAAAGGATCAGGCTGTATGTGACACAGTATTAAATAAAGCAAACCCAATGAGAATAGCTTCTGATTGTTAGGGGGGGAAATCCTTGGAGGGATCAATCCTATGGTCACTAGTCAGCGGCTAGACAGCCATAAGATATGTTGGTGCCTGGGAACTGACCTCAGAGCCCGTGCTCCGAGGTTGGCTCCTGGAGAACGGACCTTCCCCCCTTCTCACGCTGCCTCGCAGGCAGCTCGAAATAGCCACGTGCTTGGAAGAGGAGTGCGGAGTGGTGAAAACAGGGTGTTTCGGGGTGGGGAAGGCAGAAATGCTGGTACGACACATTCTATGTGTCATCCTGCAGCTGCTTCCCCCGCTCTTTCTTCCCACGACTAGACAGCTGAAATCGGCTGTCTAGCCACAATTGCAGGGTGGCTGATGCGTTTAGGGGATGATCCCCTCCGTGCTGCTCTTGTCCTGCATTGGTTAGGTGGTCCCCTCCAAGTTTGGAGGTGGCTGCCTATCCCCATAGGATTTCACCCTTCATTTCTAAAATTAGGGGGTGAGGGAATTGTGTTGCCAGACCTAAGAAGGCTGCAATCCTATGCCCACTTTCCTGAGAATAATCCTCTGCACGTTCTAAGAAAATGTGCACAGGATTGTGCTATTAAGTCCCAGTGACAGCAACAGGTTGTTGTTGTTCAGTCGTGTCCGACTCTTCGTGACCCCATGGACCATAGCACGCCAGACCTTCCTGTCCTGCGCTCTCTCCCGGAGCGTGCTCAAGTCCATATTCATTGCATCAGTGATGCTATCTAGCCATCTCATCCTCCGCTGTCCCCTTCTCCGTTTGCCTTCACTCTTTCCCAGCATCAGGGTCTTTTCCAGAGAGTTTTCTCTTCGCATTAGGTGGCCAAAATATTTCAGCTTCAGCTTCAGGATCTGTCCTTCCAATGAGCACTCTGGGTTGATTTCCTTTAGTATGGACTGATTTGACCTCCTTGCAGTCCAGGGGACTCGTAAGAGTCTTCTCCAGCACCACAGTTCGAAAGCATCAATTCTTCGGCGCTCAGCCTTCCTTATAGTCCAGCTCTCACAGCCATACATTACTACTGGGAAAACCATAGCTTTGATTAGACGGACCTTTGTCGGCAAGGTGATGTCTCTGCTTCTTACTACGCTGTCTAGGTTTGACAGCAACAGGACATGGACATTATTTACTAGAGAGACAAAAATTGTGGGTTTCCATTACAAGGAAAGCCAAAGGTAACTGTAGGGTAATATCTTTATTAGGCCCTAGTAAAAGGTCACAAAGAAATGAGGAAGCTTTCCAGTTCATCCAAATCCTTCAGGCTGGACCTTAGGCAAAAAGGGGGGGGGGAAAGTGGGGAAGGGAAGAAAAGATATTGCTGGGACGTTTTCCAGCAACATCCCCCCTCAAGCTGGTTTTGTTTTGCTTGCCAGCCTGATGAAGAATTCTGGTGAACTCGAATGTTATTTCATTTCCTTGTGACCTTTCAGTTGATCGTAATAAAGATATTGCCCTGCCACAACGGCGTCGCGCAGGGAGAGGGAGAGAGAGAGAGGCTTCCGCAGCGCGCGCCGCCAACCGACGGGGCTCGCTTCTCCGTTCGGAAACCTCGTGCGGATTCAAAACAAACGGCAGTTAACGACGCAAAGGGAGCGCGCGCGCGCTCTCCGCCCTTCGGTCCCGCGCGATTCGTTCCCCAGAAAAAAGAGCAGCAAGACGCCGCAAGCGCGCCGGCTGGAGGGAGCAGAGAGCGGCCGTGTGGGGGAGGATGAGGCGGCCGCGTACTTGAACCTCCTTTCGAAAGCACTGACCGCAGAGGGGGAAGGGCAGCGTCGGTCTTCGCCTAAGTGGGTCTCTGAAAGTGAAATGAATTTTATTAGGGAACCGATATTGTGCTGCTGGTTTTTTATCGTATAATTGGGGCGTCGTCAGGAAGCAATGCTGAAGTCGCGTTCTGTGGAAAAAAAGTGGGGAGGGACGTCAGAAAAGTCTCCTGTACGCCACTGCTCCAGCAAACTCCCTCCGTTCTCACAGTTCGTCGACATAGACCCTCATTATCCCACAAAGCCTCCTATGTATTTTATATTTATGTATTTCACTATTATGTCTTTATTCCAACCTTACCTCAAAACGTTCAAGTAAGGATACATGGTGCCCCCCCCCCCTTTAACCTCCAAAGAACCCTGTGAGGTAGGTTAGGCAGAGAGTTTAAGAACCTAAGAAGAGCTATGCTGGATCAGACCAAGGGTCCAACTAGTTCAGCATTCTGCTCACACAGTGGCCAACCAGCTGCTCACGAGAAACCCACAAGCAGGACATGAGCCCAACTGCACCCTCCCACCCACGTTCCCCAGCAACTGGTATACATAGGCTTACTGCCCCTGGTCCTGGAGGTAGTACATTGCCATCAGGACTAGTAGCCATTGATAGCCTTTTCCTCCAGGAATTTGTCCGACCCCCTTTTAAAGCCATCCAAAGTTGTGGCCATCATTACATCCTGTGGTAGTGAATGACATAGTTTAACTATGCGCTGTGTGAAGAAGTACTTCCGTTTATCTGTCCTGAAGCTCCCATCAATCAGTGTCATAGGATGAACCCCGGTTCTAGTATTTTGAGAGAGGGAGGAAAATGCCTCCCTATCCACATTTTCCACACCATGCATAATTTTGTAGGCCTCTGTCATGTCCCCCCCTACACTCCTTTTTTCCAAGCTAAACAATCCCAGCTGTTGTAACCTTCCCTCATAGGGGAGATGCTCTGGCTCCTTGATGATTTTAGTTGCCCTTTTCTGCACTTTTTCCAGCTCTACAATATACTTTTTTTAGGTGTGGTGACCAGAACTATACACAGTATTCCAAGTGTAATCGCATCATAGATTTGTATAGGGTCTGTATGATCTTGGCAGTTTTATTCTCAATTCCTTTTCTAATTATGCCTAATGTGGAGTTTGCCTTTTTTACAGCGGCTGCACACTTGGTTGGCATCTTCACTGAGCTGTCCACCATAACCCCAAGATCTCTTTTCTGGTCAGTCACCACTAGCTCAGATCCCATCAGGCTATACTTGAATTTGGGATTTTTTGCCCCAGCATGCATCACTTTACACTTGCTCACATTGAACTGCATTTGCCATTTAGATGCCCATTCTCCCAGTTTGGGTAGATCCTTTTTGAGCTCTTGACAATCTCTTTTTGTTTTAACCACCCTAAATAATTTGGTGTCATCCGCAAATTTGGCCATTTTACTCCTCACTCCTAATTTCAGATCATTTATGCACAGGTTGAAAAGCATTGGTCCTAATACAGATCCCTGTGGGACCCCACTATTTACTTCCCTCCGTTGGGAGAATTTGCCATTTATTCCTACTCTCTGCTTTCTGCTCTTTAACCAGTTACTGATCCATAAGAGGACCTGTCCTCTTATTCCATGACTGCTAAGTTTTATCAGGAGTCTTTGCTGAGAGGCTTTGTAAAAAGCCTTTTGGAAATCCAAGTAAACTATGCTGGATAATCCTTGTTTACATGTTTATTGACACTCTCAAAGGACACTAAAAGGTTAGTGAGACAGGATTTACCTTTGTGGAAGCTGTGTTGATTCTTTTTCAGCAGAGCTTGTCCTTCTATATACTTACTAATTTTATCTTTAATAATGTCTTAAACCAATTTCCCTGGAACAGATGTTAAGCTAACTGGCCTGTAATTTCCATTATCCCCCTGGATCCCTTTTTGAAAATTGGTGTTACATTGACCATCTTCTAGTCCTCTGTAGAAGCTGATCTTAGGGACATGTTGCATAGTTTGGTTAGAAGATCAGCAATTTCATATTTGAGTTCTTTGAGAACTCTAGGATGGATACCATCTAGGCCTGGCGATTTATTTGCTTTCAGTTTATTAATAAGGTTGAGGACTTCATCTTTCATCACCACTATTTGCCTCAGTTCCTTAGACTTCCTTCATGAAAACATCCATTCAGGCATAGGTATCTGTCCTATATCTTTTGCAATGAAGACGGATAAAAATATTTCATTCAGCCTCTCTGCAGTCTCCTTGCTCTCCTTCAGTACTCCTTTAACTCCATTGTCATCCAATGGTCCAACTGCCTCCCTAGCTGGTTTTCTGCTTCTGATTAGGGATGGGGGAGAATCCTGCCACGGACTCCAACCCTTCTTTAGAATCTGGCCGCCCGGAGTCCATGGCGGAACGGAAGACTTACCCCCGCCTCCAGGAGGAATCCTCTTCAGCCGGATCCTCTGGCTCTGGATTGCCAGCGATACAGCTGCCATGCCGTATCCCTGGTTGAAGGAAAGTGACTGTGGACGCAAATGGCGCAGCTATTTGCGTAGCCTATCGCGTTAATAAAAAGCACAGACGCAAATGGTGTCCAGGACGCCACTTGTGGCCATAAAGGCCTTAGTTTAAGGTAAATGCAGCCATTTACAGCTGCATATACCTTAAACTAATGCCTTTGCAGCTGCAAATGGCATCCTGGATGCCATTGTGCTCCCTTTTGTTTTCCTCACTTCGGAAAGAGTCCCATTTTTTGAAAGAAGCTCTGTTTTCTCTAATAGCTCCCTTAACACTGCTCGATAACCATGCTGGCGACCTCTCGGACTTGGTGCTACCTTTCCTAACCTGTGGTATACATTTTAGCTGGACTTCTATTATTGTGGTTTTGAATAAACTCTAAGCATTTTGAAGGGATTTAATCCTTTTGACTCCCCCTTTTAGCTTCCATTTCACCAGTTCCCTCATTTTAGAGAAGTTTCCTCTTTTGAAGTCAAATGTGACTGTGTTGGACTTCCAGGGCAATTTTCCACTTAAATATATTAAATCTGATTGCACTGTGATTACTGTTTCCAACTGGTTCAACAACATTTACGCCTCATACTAGGTCCTGGGTGACACCACTTAGGATTAAATCCAAGGTCGCCTCCCCTCTGGTCAGTTCCATTACCAACTGTTCTAGGGCACAATCATTGAGGGCATCTAGAAACTGAACATCTTTCTCATAGCTAGAACATGCATTTATCTAATCAATGTGGGGGTAATTGAAGTTGCCCATTATTACAACACTTCCTTGTTTGTAGGCCTCCCTGATTTCATTTTCCATCTCATTCTCTAGGCCACTCAGAGCATTCTGGTCTTGGGGATGATAGCACATTTCTAGCACTAAATTAGTTTTGGAGCCTGGTATTGTCACCCACAGTGCTTCTGTGGAAGACCCCACCCCCTTTTAGGTGTTCTAGTCTGCTTGACACTATGCCCTCTTTGATGTACAGGGAAACACCTTCCCCAGTACGCCCCTCGCTGTCCTTCCTATAGAGTTTATATCCAGAGATGACTGTATCTCCACTCCACCAGGTTTCTGTAATGCCCACTATATCCAGGTTTTCCTTTAAAATCAAGCACTCCAACCTTCCCATTTTGGCTCCGAGGCTTCTAGTATTTGCATAAAAACACCTATGTGTGGTGTTCCTCCCCAGATGCCTCTGGCGTGTGCATCTTTTGCTATGGGACGTTGGCCCCTTTGATGGGCTATTATGTTCTGCCACGTACTCCTGACCTATTTCCTCCCCTTCTCCATTTGGACAATCAAAAACATTTTCATCTTCACCCCTTTGGGATGATTTAACCCGAACTAGATACTTCCCAGCTCCTGTTGGCTTTCCCCTAGAGTTTAATTTAAAAGCTGCTCTGCCACCCTTTTTATGTTTAGTGCCAGCAGTCTGGTTCACTTTGGTTCAAGTGGAGTCTGTCCCTCTTGTACAGGCCCGGCTTATCCCAAAACATTCCCCATTGCCTAACAAATCTGAATCCCTCATCCCTGCACCACCATCTCGTCCACGCATTGGGACTCCTCCGCTTCGCCTGTTGAGCTGGCCCTGTGCGTGGAGTTTGTGTCTGGCCCAAAGTCACCCCGCAAAGATTTTGTCCAAGTGGAGAACTGAACCTGGTTCTAAGCTCAACATGATCTGCCTACTAATTAATTAAAATAATTTGTGTCCTGCTCTTCAATTTAAAAAATCCACTAGATGATACTACTAGCTCTCATTTTTCCCCATTCTAAATGGTTGAAATGCCTCTTCTAAGGCTTAGTTACCAGCAGTAAGAGCTTTAAGCTACAATATGTTGATATTTTGGTCCTGCTCTGTTTTGTGCTTTTCCCCACCCACAACTGGGATGCTGCCCCAAAGAGCTTATCCAAAATTGAATTTGGCCCAGTGAAAACCAATGAAAAGAATGTATTTAGCTTGTTTTGTATCTTCTTATTCTCCTTTAGTACTCGTTTAACTTTGCTGTCATCCAGTGGTCCAATTGCCTTCCTAGCCAGCTTCCTGCTTCTGCTGTATTTAAAGAATTCTGTATTCTTGGCCTTGATGTTATTAGCAATATGCTCAAAATACTTTTTTGCATTGCTTACTGGGGCTGTTCACATATAACAGCAGCACATCTTTGGTTAATTAACCCACAGTTTGCTCTGGTACATGCTGGGTGTGTTCCACAGCCTTTTTGAAGATTCATCCCCGATCAGGCTGATTGGGGGTTGCTTCGTGACATCCAAACCTGGACATGAGAGGTTAATCATGGGTTAAACAACCTACAATTAACCTAACTACTAATTGTACGTTAACCTATGGGTTGTTTAACCCACAATTAACCTCTCATTTCCAGGTTCAGACGTCACGTAGCAGGTTAATATTCAAAATCCTTGCGGAATGTGCCCAGCACACATCACAGGAAATCATGGGTAAATTAAAATGAAGATACTTGACCCATGATTTGCTGCTGTTACATGCCATTACATGTCTGCTTGGATTTCTTCTGTGCAAGTTTGTGTTTGTTTTTGCTGTCTGCATTTGGGTTAGACTTCTATTTCAGGAAGGAAGTCTGAGGAACAGAGGGAAGTAGTGGTGACAAGAGATGAAGTCCTAGACCTTATTGACAAATTGAAAGCAAATAAATCATTGGGTCCGGATGGTATTCATCATTAAAGAACCCAAATGTGAAATTGCTGATTTAACAAAAATATGTAACACATCTGTATGATTAGCCTCTGTACCAGAGGACTAGAGAGTGCCCAATGTAACACCAGTTTTTAAAAGGCAATCTAAGGCTGGTTAGTTTAATGTAGAAAGCATTTTTAATGATAAAATCATCAAGCAAATAGAAAGGCAAATCCTGCTGAAAAAATTCATGACTTCTACAAAGGTAGAAAAAACCTATTGTTGCTCCATCCACTCTTGATGGCAGGCTTTTGGATGGGTAGAGGGCTTCAGTCTCGGAGCCTTCTGTCTAAAGAGTGCCAGTCCCATATTATTATTATTATTATTATTATTATTAAATTTGTGCATCGTTTTCCACCACAAAAAAGTCTTTGCTTCTTTAGCATTGCAGTCTAAATATTTCTAACTTTGGAAGAAGTTGGCGAGCTACTGGGGGGAAATACCACCCCCTGCTATTGTTAGGGCTCTAATTTAAACATATGGAAACCTGTGACAAGGAACCGTGTTTGGATTAGAAATATTAAAGGGTGTAACTTGAGGTCTTAGTAAAATTTATCAAATATTTTTTAAATATGTAAGATGGAATCATCATTTTAAAGAGAAATGGAAGAGAGAGATAGCTCAAGCTATTTGACAGAAAGAATGGGTGTGGATTTGGAAAAAAGGTTCCATCTAAACTGATTTCAGTTGACCTAAAGCAGGGATGCAAAAGGTATGGGCCATGGGGTACATGCACCCTGCTAGACCCTGCTATATCTGTAGTGATGGTGGCACTGACTATCCCTGATCTCCGATGAGGAATTGGAGATAAGCAAGAGATTTCCTTGATAGCCTTAGCAAGGGAATCCCTTTCCTTATCTCTGACCTCTGATAAGAGTTTGGTGACAAGCAAGAAATTCCCCTTCTGGAAACCGCAGGAGTCAGGGTCACAGGGGTGGAGAGGAGGCTGCTTTACCCATCATTAGTGTGGGATAAAGCAGCAATGTGGTTGGGGTCACTGTTGGGGAGAGGAAGCTACTGCTGATGGCGGCGGTAAAGCAGCAGTCCAGTCAGGGTCACTGGAATGGTGAGGAGGCTGCAGTGATTCCAAGCCTGTGTGTATGTGTCTCTCCCCACCCTGGTATATGTGTGTCTCTCCCCCCACCCATGTATGTGTATGTGTATCTCCCCCTCCACACCCTGACCCTCTCACAACATCAGATTTGTCTCTTGGGGTCAAAAAGGTACTCCTGACCTAAAGGAAATTTTTTGCAAAGTTCAGTATCAATAGTATCTTACTCCTTATAGGATATTTGTATGTGTTGGTGATATTCTTCATCATCTGCTAATTTGTTTCATAGATTTTGGACATATCCTGTTATTACTCAGTTTTGGAGAGGGTTATTAGGGTAACTGAAGAAATTATAGGCTACTCTTTACCAGTAGATCCCAAAATGGTAATACTATGTAATGTGAAGAATATAGTGCTAGAATCTGACTTAGAGTTAGTACTTGTTTTTTTAACAGTGGCTAAGATATGTATAGCCAGTAATGAGGAAAAAAGTAATACTCCTCTCATTTGGGGATGGCTTTTAAAGATATGGCATATTGTGGTCATGTTTAAGATTGCTTAGTGTTTGAGAAACCAAAGGGGTGGAATACTGAGGGAATTATGAGAAAAGGGATTTCATTTGTAGCATATTGAAATAATATATTTCAGAATGCCATTCAGCTGCTTGTATTTTTTTCTTTTTTGTAGTTATGACAAAACTACATGAATAATTAAGGGTGCAATTCTATCTGGATGCCTGTCAGCCTCTGAACTCAGAAGCTGGTGGGCATCCTTATGCAGAGCGGGAGAAGAGCAGAGATTATCTTCGCCTCTGTGCTTCCCCCTCTCTTCATTTTTACTAGACAGGTGTTTTTGCCTGTCTAGCTAGGGCTTTGTAAAGTGGGAGGGAAGGAGGCTGGGGATAGCTTGTATCCCCACTTCCCCAGTCCCCTCCCCTCCCATAGAACCGCCCCCTTTCCCTTCCTTCCAAGGTTGCCTTTGTGACCTCTGAGAGGCAGCCGGTGCGGTTCTCTTTGTACAGGCTGAAAGGGGAAGGGGGTGGGGAACTCAGACTCCTGGATCTGAGGTCAGAGACATTGCTCCGACTTTGGATCCAGGAATCCGAAAAACCCTATAGTCCCCCAGACGCTGTCTAGGGCCTATATGATTGCTCTCTTGTAGTATGAAGATTTTTAGAAACTATGTAGATTAAACTTGTATGATTTGTGTATTTTCATGTTTCATATGTTCATATTTCATATATTTGTAAAAATAGTTTTTAAATCTATGGAAAATATTTTGAAAGCAATTCCTTTTTTAAAAAAGAAAAAGATGTGCAGTCTTTACTTCCCCAAACCAACCTGCCAGTTCTTCCTTTCCCCCCAGTCACCCATCTCAGAAGCCAGATATACTGTTTTAATCCTGTATGTATTATCGTTTAGGTTTGGGAACAGTAAATCACCTGAGAAGCTACTGAAAGACTGAACAAAACCTCCTGATGCAGGTACATTAATTCAAATGGAGTATTATGGTGCATACAAACACATAACGTGAACCAAAAGGCCACTGTGGAAGCATACTTCAGGCACAATCCTATGGGGATGGCTGTAAGCCTTGGAATTCAGAGGCTTATGGCCATTCACTGCAGAGCAGGAGGCACAGTGGAGGCAATCTTTGCCTCCATGCTCCTTCTGCTCTGCATTTCAGCTAGATGGGCATTTCCCCCTGCTTTTCATCCTCTCCAAGGTTGCCTTTGCGAGCTCGGAGAGGCAGCCAGCCTCTCCCTGTACCTCTTGCAAGGGGGAGGGGGAGAAGTGGGAGCTTGGACTCCTGGGTCCAAGGTCGGAACACTGACTCTGACCTCGGATCCAGGACTCTGAACTATCCTATGGCCCCCCAGATGCTGTCCAGGGGTCATAGGATTGCTCTCTTACAGTGTTTTGTTCAAATGTACAATCTTCTCTCTAGGATCAAGCGTAAAGGAAACTAATTCTGTGTGTTTGCAGCAGAACCCAGTGCATACTGTTGATTAGCTGGGTACTATGATAGCATAATATTCCTCACCTATGCATTTCCCCACTATTTTAGAATTGTGTGTTGTTTTAATAAGGGGATGAATATATGCTTACTTAAGTAAACATACATGCTACATTTCAAACAATGTTAAAAATTTTTTTTAAGCAAATAGCTCATCTGAACCATGAAGAGAAGGGCAAAATGTGATTGAATTTGCATTTGAATTGGTGATATGTACGTATATATGTCATTTGCCGTGCAAAGATAGGAGGAAGCTGAGTTCATCCCAACAGGAGATGAGAGATAGAATGCTCTGTAAATCCTACTTCAGCAACAATAGGATATAAAGTTGTTTACATTTAAGAGCAGGTGATGTGGTTTTCATAGTTAGAAATATGTTTATAATAATAGAGGTAGATGAAAACACTTTCATCTATATCGGAAAGATATAGAGGGATTTTTTGACAATTAAAATGAGTTACGAGTTACTTTGTTTAAAATGTAAAATGCCATGCCTTACTTTATAAAAGCAAGTGTTGATCCGTTTCCTGGCAGACTTTTTTTTAAAGTATTATTAAAAGTAAACATATGTTACAGTAAAAGCAAAACATCAGAAAAAGATTTCAGTAAGATTTGTTCAGACAGAATTGGGAACTGGTATATCAGTATTGTCTTGGATATATTAAAAGGAATTTATCCAGGACTTCTTTAGATGATCCAGAGGTCCTTATGGAGAGTCTGTTATGTTTGCAAAGGTAATACAATTGTGCCAAATAGTTTCAAAGGTGTCAGTTTCATTTATTCCTCTTGTTGCTCTCATTTCCTGACAGACTTGAAGATCACTCGTGCACACAGCACGTTGTTCAAATGCCCATGATATCCTGACATAGGGCTAGATCCAGAACATGCTTTCCAGGAGAGGAAGGCTAGGGATGTGTGTACTCATCCCCATCCAGGTTCTCTGGATTCCCGCCCAGCCCCTGCTCGCTGTTCCCCGGACCACACTCGAGCTCCTCCCACGCTCGGCAAGCAGCCCACACTCACCCCAGCTGCCCCATCAAGCTTCTCAGTCGCCATTTTTTTGAAAAATAAAATGGTGATCGCAAAAATGCATGTTTTTGTATGCCCCAAAATGTGCATTTTGCAAATGTGCCTATTCTCATGTGTGAAATGCTCATTTTTGTGAAGCTGCATATTTGTATGTGTGCAAAAATGCATTTTTTAAAATGCTCACTTTCATGCATACGCGAACATGCACATTTGCAAAAATGTGCATTTTCATGCCTGTGCAAATATGCGCATTTTTTGTGATAGCCATTTTATTTTTCAAAAACTGGTGTCCGTGAAGCCACCAGGGTGAGTGCAAGCCATTCGCTGAGCGTGGGCAAGGGGCGAGCAGGGGCTCAGCGAGCGGGCTCGGGGGTGCGGGCAGGGGCGGTTCTGCCAGATCCCTGGACTGAATCGGGTGCCTGCACCATCCCTAGAAGGAACCTTCCTTGAGAGGAATGGCTTTGGTTGAGAAAAGTGCCTCCACTCAGTTTTCGGGGATTTCCCCTTCACCACATTTCTCCTGGCACTTTGGGTAGCATACTGAGGGGATTGGACGGGCTGCTGTGGGAAGGAGGGGCAGGAAAGGCCACTTCCGCCAGTGCAGTTGATTCAGCATAAACCTGAATCTAGCTAGTTTTTACTTTGATTTTATACTGTAGTTTTAAACGTTTTATGCTATAGTTCATAATACTGTATTTTATGGTTTTTACTTTTGTGAACGCCCAGAGAGCTTCAGCTATTGGGTGGTATAGAAATGTAATGATATAAATAAATAAAACTCCATAGACAAAGATTCTCATTGGTATAAAGTGATCTCTAAGCACCAAGTTAAAAAAGTCTTGCTTCTCTGTGCTATCATAAATAATATGCCATTTTCAGCCAGAAGATTCATGAATGGGCCAACATAGGCCCACTGTGACATTACAATATATAAGCCAAGGGTGCAGAACCTCTTTCAACCCGAGGGCAAAATTCTGTTTTGGAGAAACTTTTGCAGGCTGCATTCCAGTGTGGGAGGGGGCTGAATGCAAAGGAGCCAGGGCCAAAAATACTGGCATATTTTAACTTAAAGTTCTTACTTCCAGTAACTAAGCCTTAGGAGAGGCATGTTAACCTTTTGGAAAGGTTAGAAAACTGCACAAAAGCCAGGAAGCAAACAATTGGTGGTCGGGGAAAAGGGGGTGGGGCCAGGGAAGAGGGGCGTTGTTTTCTGGGGAACCCAGTGAGCTGGACTGGGACCCTAGGAGGGCTGGATTTTGCCGCTGGACATGAGGTTTTGCAAGCCTGATATAAGCAACTGGAGTTGAGATCAGAGCAAGTAGAGAGAACAGAAGAAGAGAAAGCTACTAGGTGCAGGGGAGTGCAGTCCATCACAAAGGAGTGACAGCACCCATGACACACTGTATTGATAAGTCCTTAACTTACTATTGTCTTAACTGTAGTTAAATATTTCCAGATAATTGGAAATATGTTGAATGTTAAAAACGCAATGTTACAGAGTGAATGTGCCCTATATGTTCAGTAACAAGTAATTTGTATCCATATTGAAAATTCGTCACAGAGTACATTGATATATCCCCTTGTGCTTGTCACTAAGACAACAAAGTGTTTTCATTGAGTTACATTTATTGTAAGGGAGTGTACTAATGTATTTAATTCATTATTCAGATGAAATAAAGTCTGATGCTTGGGGTGGATAACAAACAACTTACATAACATACATATGTATATAAATCTGTGGGGAATTAAATTATTAATATGAACACCACTTTAGCTTGTTAGCTGCAAGAATTAGAGAACTATTCTCAATGTAAAGCCTTCTCCAATCAAGCGAGAAGAAACAGGTCAGATTGGCTAAAAGCCGCACTTTGGAAAAGGGCGCTGGAGTAGGTAGAGTAGCCAAAAGATATGGTAAACCTACCAGTTTCACCCTCACACAATCCACCTGCTATGGAGGACCCTACTCCAGTGTTGGGATCATCATTCCCTCAGTGCCATACTTTGCCAAGTATCCAAGATTGCCTTCCCATGCCGGATAGATAGTTGGCACTTACACTAGCAAAAAAACTAACAGAAATTAATTTTTCTAAGCAGGCTGTTCTATCTTCTTCCCACTCTAAAGAGTTGTGTGATTCTGCTCGGAATCAAGCATTGGGACCTTCGGGTCTGTCCAACTCTGTGCGAGTGTCTTGTGACCAGGATCAGTCCATACAGGCGATGTTAGCCAGCATTCCAACTTGAGATGAAGAGCCGACCATACTGCTTGCCTTGTTACAGATTTCTCAGGATCGACAGCAACCACCAATACCAGCCATGTCTCCTACTGCTCCACCAGTGCCTTCCACTCGGATGCAGTCGCCTGTACCAACAATAGTACCTGCTGCTCCACAAATGCTATTTTTACCCATTCCAACAATGCAGTCAATGCAAAGGGGAGAACCCATTCTGATTATGTCTACATCAGAGGGTGAGATACGCAACCGATCTCCAACGGAGCCGACTACTCGACCATCTTATCTTTATGGCCTAGAAGGTCACGTTGCAGGCCATGAGTGGTGCCAGTGCTCGCCAGAGTCTGTGTGCCTCCAGTACTTGAGATCATGCCCCTAGGTTTTGCGAGCGAAGCTGGTACCGGGAATGATCCAGATCCCCATTTTCAGACTGGGGCAGACGTTCCACAAGGGACATGAAGTACAAAAGACCCCAGAATTGGGTTGACTACTGTAATGAGCCATATGGCCAGTACTGCCACTGCCATCCTGAGCCTTCCTATTGGAGAGATAGCCGGTACCATCAACACCCATCAGCAATGTTATTGAGGTCTCCAAACCAACTGGTCACTACGTGCCCTCCAGCACCACTAGAACTGCCTGTACAACAGAAAGAGATTCAACCTGCTTTACAACCTGCTGAGCAACCACAGACAACCCAGCAACAGAATGTACTGCCAGTGTTGCTACAACCACAGACTGTACAGTTACAGACTGCCCTGCCAGCTACAGACTGCTCCACCGTCTGCACTGCCTTTTGGTGCACTGCTCAGTCACTCAACACGGAGGTGAGGGAGAAGCACCTACCACATAAGTCCCTTCAGGGGAGTCATCAATGTGTGGAACAGAAGGTTACCAGTCAGATACTATGTCTTAGTCATCATGCCCTTTCTCTATCTCTTCACCAGACACAATTGTTGACCCCAATGAAGCCATATCACTGTCAGAAGTTCTGGGACAATTCTCTAACCAGATTCTTAGAATGGCACAGGCTGTGGGCCTAGAGACTCAGCAAGTGGCTTCCACGGTGCAAAACCCCATTTTTGACTTCGTGAACGTGGAGTCTTTCAGACCTGTGGCCATTGCTCTACTCCCTGCATTAGTTGTTGTTGTTGTTGTTCAGTCGTTAAGTCATGTCCGACTCTTCGTGACCCCATGGACCATAGCATGCCAGGCCTTCCTGTCCTGCGCTCTCTCCCGGAGTGTGCTCAAGTCCATATTCATTGCATCAGTGATGCTATCTCGCCATCTCATCCTCTGCCATCCCCTTCTCCTTTTGCCTTCAGTCTTTCCCAGCATCAGGGTCTTTTCTAGTTTTCTCTTCGCATTAGGTGGCCAAAATATTTGAGCTTCACCTTCAGTATCTGTCCTTCCAATGAGCACTCAGGGTTGATTTCCTTTAGTATGGACTGATTTGACCTCCTTGCAGTCCAGGGGACTCGTAAGAGTCTTCTCCAGCACCACAGTTCGAAAGCATCAATTCTTCGGCGCTCAGCCTTCCTTATAGTCCAGCTCTCACAGCCATACATTACTACTGGGAAAACCATAGCTTTGATTATATGAACTTTTGTCGGCAAGGTGATGTCTCTGCTTCTTACTATGCTGTCTAGGTGTGCCATAGCTTTCCTTCCAAGGAGCAAGCGTCTTTTAATCTCATGGCTACAGTCACTGTCTGCGGTGATCTTGGAGCCCAAGAAAGTAAAATCTGTCACTGCTTCCATTTCTTCCCCTTCTATATGCCAGGAAGTGATGGGGCCAGATGCCATGATCTTCGTTTTTTTAATGTTGAGTTTCAAACCAGCTTTTGCACTCTCCACTTTCACCCTCAGCAAGAGGCTCTTTAGATCCTCTTCGCTTTCTGCCATTAGGGTGGTATCGTCTGCATATCTGAGGTTGTTGATAATTCTCCCGGCAATCTTAATTCCGACCTGTGATTCATCCAACCCAGCGTTTCTCATGATGTACTCTGCATAGAAATTAAATACGCAGGGCGACAATATACAGCCTTGTTGTACTCCTTTCCCAATTTTGAACCAATCGGTTGTTCCATGTCCGGTTCTTACTGTTGCTTCTTGATCCTCATACAGGTTTCTCAGGAGACAGGTAAGGTGGTCTGGTACTCCCATCTCTTTAAGAATTTGCCACAGTTTGTTGTGATCCACACAATCAAAGGCTTTAGCGTAGTCAGTGAAGCAGACGTTTTTCTGGAATTCTCTTGCTTTCTCCATGATGCAGCGAATGTTGGTGATTTGATCTCTAGTTCCTCTGCCTCTTCGAAACCCCGCTTGTACTTCCGGTAGTTCTCGGTTCACATGCTGCTGAAACCTAGCTTGTAGGATTTTGAGCATAACCTTAACCTTGCTGGCATGTGAAATGAGTGCAATTGTACGGTAGTTTGAACACTCTTTGTCGTTGCCCTTCTTTGGAATTGGAATGTAAACTGACCTTTTCCAGTCTTGTGGCCACTGTTGAGTGTTCCAAATTTGTTGGCATATTGAGAGCAGCACTTTAACAGCATCATCTTTTAGGATTTTTACTAGCTCAGCTGGAATACTGTCATCTCTGCTAACTTTGTTGTTAGTAATGCTTCCTAAGACCCACTTGACTTCACTCTCGAGGATGTCCGGCTCAAGTTCAGTGACCGCACTATCACGGCTATTAGGGACATTCAGATCTTTCCTGTATCATTCTTCTGTGTATTCTTTCCACCTCCTCTTAATCTCATCTGCTTCTGTTAGGTCCCTGCCTTCTTTGTAGGGATGTCAGAGAATTTCGCCACGAATCTCAGGGAGGCCGAATGCCAGCGCATTCGGCCCCCTGAAATTGGTGGTGAAACGGTCGGCCACCCCCCCGGGACGGGACTTACCTTGGGCGAATCTTCCTGGCGGTTCGGTGGCGGTGGCTGCTGCGGCGGCCGTTCTTCTGACCGGTTGCCGCCGCCGCCGCCATTTCCAGTAAAAAACAAAACAAAACAAAAAAAGTGATAGGCTACGTAAAGATTTACGTAGCCTATCACGGGTAGATTTTAAAAAAATACCGTGATAGGCTACATAAATGTTTATGTAGGCTATCACGGCTGAGTAAAAACAAAAACAAAAAACCGCACGTACGCAAATGGCGGCGTCTATGGGCGCCGCCATTTGCGTTCCTTATTTTGGCACGTCTAGTCTACGTAAACATTTAGGTAGACTACGGCGAAAATAAGGGGAACGCAAATAGCATAGCGTCTACGCTATTTGTGTTCCCCTCATTTTCGCTGTAGTCTACGTAAATGTTCACGTAGACTAGACGTGCCAAAATAAGGAACGCAAATGGCGGCGTCCATGGGCGCCGCCATTTACGTACGCGTGGGGTTTTTTTTTGGTTTTTTTACTCAGCCGTGATAGGCTACGTAAACATTTACGTAGCCTATCACGGCTGACTGCAGGGACGCAAACGGTGGCGGCTACGGCCGCCACCATTTGCAGACCCAGCCGGCCAGGATTCAGGGGGGGAGGAACGGAGCGCCTCCCCTCCGGCCAGAATTTTTTTGGGGGGAGGGACGGAGCGCCTCCCCACCCAGCCAGAATTTCGGGGGGGAAGGATGGAGCGCCTCCCCCTGGCCAGAATTTCGGGGGGAGGGATGGGGCGCCTCCCCCCCACCTCGAATCACATTTCGTTAAAAGGTAAGTGACTTTCGTACATCCCTACTTCTTTGTCCTTTTTCATGCCCGTCTTTGCACAAAAGGTTCCCTTGAGATCTCCGATTTTCTGGAAAAGATCTCTAGTCTTTCCCATTCTATTGTTTTTCTCGATTTCTTTGCATTGTTCATTTAAGAAGGCCTTCTTGTCTCTCTTTGCTATTCTCTGGACTCTGCATTCAGTTGAATACATTTTCCCCTTTCTCCCTTGCTTTTTGATTCGCTTCTTTCCTCAGCTACTTGTAAAGCCTCATCAGACAGCCACTTGGCTTTCTTGCATTTCTTTTTCTTTGGGATGGATTTTGTTGCTGCCTCCTGAACAATGTTACGGACCTCCGTCCATAGTTCCTCAGGCACTCTGTCTATCAGGTCTAATCCCTGAAATCTATTCCTCACCTCCACTGTATATTCATATGATTTAGGTCATACCGGAATGGTTTAGTGGTCTTCCCTATGTTCTTCAATTTAAGCTGAAATTTTGCAAGAAGCAGCTCATGATCTGAGCCACAGTCAGCTCCAGGTCTTGTTTTGACTGACTGTATAGAGCTTCTCCATCTTTGGCTGCAAAGGACATAATCAATCTGATTTCGATATTGACCATCTGGTGATGTCCATGTGTAGAGTCGTCTCTTGTGCTGTTGGAAAAGAGTGTTTGCTATGATCAGCGTGTTTTCTTGGCAAAACTCTATTAGGCTTTGTCCTGCTTCATTTTGTACACCAAGGCCATGCTTGCCTGTTATCCCGGTGATTTCTTGACTTCCTACTTTAGCATTCCAATCCCCTATGATGAAGAGGACATCTTTTCTTGGTGTTAGTTCTAGAAGGTGTTGTAGGTCTTCATAGAACCGATCAACCTCAGCTTCTTCGGCCTCAGTGGTTGGGGCATAGACTTGAATTACTGTGATGTTGAATGGTTTGCCTTGGATTCGTACTGAGATCATTCTGTCGTTTTTGAGATTGTACCCCAATACTGCTTTTCCCACCCTTTTGTTGACTATGAGTGCTACTCCATTTCTTCTAAGGGATTCTTGCCCACAGTAGTAGATATAATGGTCAACTGAATTAAATTCGCCCATGCTTGTCCATTTTAGTTCGCTGATTCCCAAGATGTTGATGTTCAATCTTGCCATCTCATGTTTGACCACCTCCAGCTTACCTTGATTCTTTGATCTTACATTCCAGGTTCCTAAACAATATTGTTCTTTACAGCATCGGACTTCCTTTTCACCACCAGACACATCCACAGCTGAGTGTCCTTTCGGCTTTGGCCCAGCCGCTTCACTCTTCCTGGCGCTACTTGGAAATTCCCTCTGCTCTTCCCCAGTAGCATATTGGACACCTTCCGACCTGAGGGGTTCATTTTTCAGCGTCATCTCTTTTAGCCTTGTGATACGTTCCATGGGGTTTTCTTGGCAAGAATACTGGAGTGGGTTGCCATTTCCTTCTCCAGTGGACCACATTTTGTCAGAACTCTCCGCCATGACCTGTCCGTCTTGGGTGGCCCTGCACGGCATAGCTTATGGCTTTACTGAGTTATGCAAGCTCCTTCGTCACAACAAGGCAGTGATCCATGAAGGGGCCCTGCATTAGAGGAAACCATTAAACAATCCTAGAAAGCCCCCTCCATTGTGTCACCTATATTTAGTCTGGAGGGTATGTACTGCCTGCAAGAGGCAAATATTGAGTACCTATTCAAACATCCAGCCCAAAATTTGATGGTCATTGAAAGCTGTACAGGGCAGGGCCCGTAGGGCACATTCCTCTCCAACTGACAAGGAGGGCAGACACCTGGACTTACTTGGGAGGAGACTATATTCCTCTGCACCAATGGGCCTTAAAATCTCGAACCGCCAGGCAACAATGTCTGGGTACCAGTTATTGCTTTGGGACAGAGTGGGCCATCTTCTTGAGCATCTTCCAGATGACAAGAAGGAGCTTGGTTGCCTTTTCCAATTGGAGGCTCCGAAGCTGTCAGGACATAAAATAAATACATCCTGCCACCAAGTTGATTGCAACTCAAAGGTGCTAGTGGGATCCGTAGCCCTACGTCGCCATGCTTGGTTGAGGTTATCCGGTCTTCCGCAGGACACCAGAAACCATATCGAAGACCTACCCTTTGATGGACAATGGATGTTTAACACAAAAACCGACGATGCACTCGACTCAGTACAGAAGGCCCATAGCACAGTGTGTCGTATGGCGTTTATGTCTCATTGACTTCCCAGGCAACAGTGCTGGTTTCAGTCATCTGCCACTCAGTATCAACCTCATCAGCAATCTACAGCACAACAGCGTCAGCAACAGCGGGCACAGGCGACTCAGTCAGAGAAATCATTTCTGTCTTCAGAGTTCCACAACTATTGAAGGGAACCTGAAAGCAGGAGCAAGCAGCGTCTTTGACTCGCTCCCTGCTATTCCCCCTTCACCTTGTAGCCCAAATGCCCATTTTTTGGAATGCGCCTGTCTGCTTACCATCCAGCATGGTGCAACATCACACTGGATTCCTGGGTCCTTGCCAAAGTCTGGAGGGGCTACCAGATCGAGTTCAATACCTTCCCTGCAGTCAGTAATGTGTTGGTGACTGCTCTATCCCCGGTCCTCCATACTGAAGTGTAGACCCTCCTCCAGAAGGGGGCAATCAAGCCTTTCCCACGAACTCAACTTTGGGTAGGGATGTCAGAGAATTCTGCAACGGATCTCAGTGAGGCTGAATGCCAGTGCATTCGGCCCCCCGAAATCTGTCACGGAACGAAGCCCCCGCCCCCTCACCCCACGAAAGGCACACGGGACGAAGTCCCTGCCGCCCCCACCCCACGAAAGACGCGTGAAATGGAGCACTTACCTGCTCCCGTTGGCGCTGCTTTGCGAATGGCGGCCATCCTGCAGCCGCCATTCGCTTCCTCCTCTCAATAGCCGTGATAGGCTACATAAATACTTACATAGCCTATCACGGCTAACGCAGGGACGCCATTTGCGTCCCTGCGGAGGCCGTGATAGGCTATGTAAGTATTTACGTAGCCTATCACGGCGGGGGGGACTCCAAACCAACTGGTCACTACGTGCCCTCCAGCACCACTAGAACTGCCTGTACAACAGAAAGAGATTCAACCTTTGATGCCTTATTTTTCAGTGGGCAGGGTTGCTTTTCTACCCTTTCCACTGATAACCAGGGTCCTAGCAAAGATTGCAGCGGATGGCACCAAGTACATCATCATGACACTGCGGTGGCTGCGCCAGCCTTGGTTCGCCCCACTACTCAAATTGGTGAAGGGTTGGTACCAGTGGCTTCCTTCGCACCCATCTCTCCTCACAAGAGATAAAGGCAGAATCCAACACCCGGATCTGATGACTCTCCACATGACAGCATGGAAGATCGGATCACAGATGATACTTTGGCTCTGGCACCTATCCGGAGGATCAGCAATGCCACCCATAAGCCGTCTCCCCAGCGTTCCTACTCAAGGAAATGGACTGCTTTTTTTTGCATTTGCTTGTGAGCAAGGTTTTTGCCCACATCAGTGCTCTTTGCACCAGATTCTCTCGTTTCTCCTGTCCATTTTTGAAAAGGGACTCAGACTGTCATCTCTAAGAGTTTACCTCTCCCCTGTGGTGTTGATCTATTCCCATATGGTTTCCCTGTAAAACCTGACCTATTCAGACCCCTGCTAAAGATCTTACCCCTCTGTAACACAACCTACAACAACGCCCAGTGATGTGAAGCCCTTGCCAGAACTGAGGCGTGCAGGGCATCAACAGGACCCATGCATGGCCTGAAACGGTACAGGAGCATTGTTGCTGGGGGGGAGTAGCTTCTTGATGTTTGCCTTTTATTTAATTTAGAAGCACTATATAAGCATTATTGTGTTTAAATGGCACAACAGGTTGAGTGGTTTCCACCTCTGAATAATTTTGAAATTAAATGTTTTAGGCTGCAGTATGCCTGATTAGACTCAATAGGGCTTACATCTGAGTAGCCACGTATGGGATTGCACTGTTAAAAGTTCATGAGGGTATGGTGTATAGGGATTCTGCTCATCTTTAGTGAGGTTTTCGGCAGTTTCTAGTTATTTCTCCTTGACATGCAACCACATTCCATACTTCACTTACTATCATAATTGACCTGGTTTGGAAAACATAATATTCCCATAAAAGGACTGCTGCCTTGAGGAAGGACATCTCAGTTTTCTACAACAAATGAGTATTAATCTGTCTGGTGCTTTACAGTTTGTACTACATTTATTTATTTACTTACTTACTTACAATTTTTATATACTGCTCCACATCAAAAGATTTCAGAGCAGTGAACAGCAAGAATAAGAGAATAACACACCATGTTAAAACAGTTAAAACATTAAAAAAAATTATAAAATCATCTGCTTTTTGTCTATTTATATATTGGTTTTAAAAATGTTTTTTTTGTAAACCTTGTTAATTTCAATTGAAGGGTGGGTTATAAAAACTACACATTTGTACACTATAAGGCTGCAATCATACACATTTACCTGGAAGTAAGTCCCACTGAACTCAGTAGACATTATAGGATGGCTCTGTGTATTTATAATCTGCGTTGCTTCCACAATAGCCATTTAGGATGAAATCCCATGTATATTTAAACAGAAATGACTGAGGAATGCTGGGAATTGTAGAACTTCTTTCTGTCTAAACATGCATAGGATTGCACTCTTAGTGTGAAATTGCCATCCCTTGTTCACTTAGTTTTTACACAGAAATGACAAGTTTCTGTCATAAAACACAATTGCAGTACCAATCTGTCCACTGTGGACTGTTAACCACAAATTTTCATGGTTGTTTTACCTTTAATTGGAAGTTTCCTCCTTTTATCTTCTGCCCTTGTAATTAGTTTCTTCCTTTTCACTCATGCGTCTATGGTATTCTTTAACTGGTCTTTGATCCTAGTTTTGGAGGGTGTTAATATGGCCTTTAATTAGTCTTGCTATGAGGGTAGGATTGGCTTAAATTACTGGTTTCCTCTGTAGAAGCAGAACAACTGCTCATTAATTTTTTAGAAGTTTTATTTGTTATTAGTGCAATTGCAAAATAAAAGCAAATGAGAAATTTGTTTTATTTTGTTCCCGCTGCAAAGAGGAAACCAGTAATTTAACCCTCCCCACCTTTTGGAGTACAGGAACTGACCATTAAGAGCCAATTGAAGAATGCCAGGCATCTACAAGTGAACAGGAAAGAACCAATTATAGGAGCGGAAGCTCCAAGGAGGTAGCGTCTAATAAAATGTGCAAGAATCCTGATAAGTGTCACTAGTGCTTTGCCTACCACAATTCTAATTAAAGGTAGAGTTGCAGGAGATCTTTACTTCCTTCTGAATAAACCATGAAAATCTGCATTGCTAGATAATGTACATGTGAAGTGTCATGTGGAACCATCATTTTAGTTCCGCTCCCTGCTAATTACAGAAAAGGAATGCCTTGTCAGCACTAAAGGGCACTGGTGTAAAAGCAACCCTGGAAAGTCCCCAGAGGGCTACTGATAAGGCAGGAAAGCTAAACATAGAGAAATTTGTAGAAGATGTAGTATCTAGGTGCTAAATGATAGGTATGAACTCTCTGTTTCATGCAAGGGCAACTTGATGGGGCAATATATTATTTTGATAATTTTTAAAGCTTTTAACAATTTGGAATATCAAAGGATTTTTTTTATCTCTTTGAAAAGATAACACAAGTGCAACAATGAAAGCAACAACACAGAAAATGGGTAACTTTTCACCTCCTGGTTCAAAGAAGAGAGGAAAATTTAAGAATTCTGAATATGAACCTGAGCCAATGATTTTAATACCTACAGTTCCCACAGAATCTGTTGCACAGTATTCTATAGCTCTTCCATCAACAAATAAAGATAAAATGCTTGATGAAATGGATATGCTTAAGAATATCACTGAGCATTTAAATGAGGTAAGATAATCATTTAACGTTTCCATCTTAAATCAGTCTTGACTTTTCAGTTCAGCTGTATATATCTGCTTTTTTTCTTATATCTTATGTTGCATCATCAGGTACTCTTTACCCTATAAGCACCTATCCATATTACACTCACTCTTTTCTTAAAGAACGTTAGTCCCAGAATTGAGTAGGTTGTTAGGTTATTACTAATATTTATACTTCTTGAATATTCATCTATATGGAGGTATCAAGCAGGGTTGGCCTTTGCTTCTTTTTATGTTATCTCTAGAGCTGCCAGCAAATACTGTCTGCAGCTATCAGGGGTTTACAAATGAATGTGGGACATCACATGATCGGTATGTTCACTGACAACATGCATTAATCCTCTCCAGTCTTCACGGTAATTCTAGAAATACAGAAAATGATAGTATGACAAAATAGTTGGTCTATTAAGTATTCTAAATCAGAATTCCTGTCTAAATGTTCCCCTTAATTGAAGAATTAAAAAGAATTAGCAGGAATCCCTATAAAGGCAGATAGTACCAAATAGCTAGGAGTTCAAATCGTGCACCCCTGCCCCGCAAGCTTGTTAAAAATAAATCTACCCCTGGTGATACAACAAATGAAATGCTAACTAAAAACTAGGTCCAAGTGCACTTCCTTAGCTAGGAAGAATAGGTATAACAATTATTGCCTCACCTAAAAATAATTTCTTCCTCCAAACCTAGTCAGTCATGATACCTCCCAAACTTATTGAGAAAGGGCAAATCATAATAAATCCTTTCATCCATGGAAAAAAACCTTGAATTTAAAGGCTTAGTTTCTGCTTTCTCTATACTGCTATCAGAAACACTGCAGAAAGTCTTCAGAGGATTATGGGCAAAATATCTAGGTTGTGAGATCCCTAAATCAATCTGGTTTGCTCTTTGTTTCAAGAAACCACTAAAGTCCATATCTGCCCTTGTAAAGGAAAATACACTTAAAATTGTACACAAATTATTCCAAATCCAAATTCCTGTTAGAATTCACTAAATATGCAAAAAAGACACATCACCACAGTGGTGGAGAGGCTGTTCAGAACAAACATCAAAGGTAGCTATGTCAGCCATAAGAAAAAAACCAAAATCCATACAGTGTAATACCTTTATTAGGCCAACTTCACATCTCTTCATCAGATAAGATGTTACAAAATGTAGGTGGGTGGGGGACAGGAGGGGGGATACAGCTGCCAGACCCAATATGGCTGCCAAAATAACTACATAGCAGTTAAAACAGATCATGTATCATGCTGTATTTGGTACAACAGGGATCACCAACCTTTTTGGGTTGGTGGGTGCATTTGGAATTGTCAAAGAGTGTTGTGGGTGCTCTCACAAAATGGCTTCCTTGGTGGATTGCCTATTCATAAAATAGCTGAGCGTGGCTGGTCACAAAAAATCATTTTCCAGAAGGTGTACTGGTGAGACTAAAATAAAAGTAACTTGCCCAACTACCAATATATGAGGTGGAGTCTGAGTTCTAAAACACAAAATCATTTTTTGAACCGCAGTAAAGATGTCCCCCTTCATGGATCACTGCCTTGTTGTGGCGAAGGGGCTTGCGTAACTCAGTGAAGCCATAAGCTATGCCGTGCATGGCCACCCAAGACGGACAGGTCATGGCAGAGAGCTCTGACAAAATGTGGTCCACTGGAGAAGGAAATGGCAACCCACTCCAGTATTCTTGCCAAGAAAACCCCATGGAACGTATCACAAGGCTAAAAGAGATGACGCCGGAAGATGAGCCCCTCAGGTCGGAAGGTGTCCAATATACTACTGGGGAAGAGCAGAGGGTATTTCCAAGTAGCGCCAGAAAGAGTGAAGCGGCTGGGCCAAAGCCGAAAGGACACTCAGCTGTGGATGTGTCTGGTGGTGAAAAGAAAATCCGATGCTGTAAAGAACAATATTGTTTAGGAACCTGGAATGTCAGATCAATGAATCAAGGTAAGCTGGAGGTGGTCAAACATGAGATGGCAAGATTGAACATCGACATCTTGGGAATCAGTGAACTAAAATGGACAGGCATGGGCGAATTTAATTCAGGTGACCATCATATCTACTATTGTGGGCAAGAATCCCTTAGAAGAAATGGAGTAGCACTCATAGTCAACAAAAGGGTGGGAAAAGCAGTACTGGGGTACAATCTTAAAAACGACAGAATGATCTCAGTACGAATCCAAGGCAAACCATTCAACATCACAGTAATTCAAGTCTATGCCCCAACCACTGAGGCCGAAGAAGCTGAGGCTGATCGGTTCTATGAAGACCTACAACACCTTCTAGAACTAACACCAAAAAAAGATGTCCTCTTCATCATAGGGGATTAGAATGCTAAAGTAGGAAGTCAAGAAATCACCGGGATAACAGGCAAGCATGGCCTTGGTGTACAAAATGAAGCAGGACAAAGGCTAACAGAGGTTTGCCAAGAGAACACGCTGATCATAGCAAACACTCTTTTCCAACAGCACAAGAGGCGACTCTACACATGGACATCACCAGATGGTCAATATCGAAATCAGATTATGTCCTTTGCAGCCAAAGATGGAGAAGCTCTATACAGTCAGTCAAAACAAGACCTGGAGCTGACTGTGGCTCAGATCATGAGCTTCTTGTTGCAAAATTTTGGCTTAAATTGAAGAACGTAGGGAAAACCACTAAACCATTTCGGTATGACCTAAATCATATCCCTTATGAATATACAGTGGAGGTGAGGAATAGATTTCAGGGATTAGACCTGATAGACAGAGTGCCTGAGGAACTATGGACGGAGGTCCATAACATTGTTCAGGAGGCAGCAACTCAATCCATCCCAAAGAAAAAGAAATGCAAGAAAGCCAAGTGGCTGTCTGATGAGGCTTTACAAGTAGCTGAGGAAAGAAGGGAAGCGAAAAGCAAGGGAGAAAGGGGAAGATATAGCCAACTGAATGCAGAGTTCCAGAACATAGCAAGGAGAGACAAGAAGGCCTTCTTAAATGAACAATGCAAAGAAATCGAGGAAAACAACAGAATGGGAAAGACTAGAGATCTCTTCAAGAAAATCGGAGATCTGAAGGGAACCTTTTGTGCAAAGACGGGCATGATAAAGGACAAAGAAGGCAGGGACCTAACAGATGCAGATGAGATTAAGAAGAGGTGGAAAGAATACACAGAAGAACGATACAGGAAAGCTCTGAATGTCCCTGATAGCCATGATAGTGCGGTCACTGAACTTGAGCCGGACATCCTAGAGAGTGAAGTCAAGTGGGCCTTAGAAAGCATTACTAACAACAAAGCTAGCGGAGATGACAGTATTCTAGCTGAGCTATTTAAAATCCTAAAAGATGATGCTGTTAAAGTGCTGCATTCAATATGCCAACAAATTTGGAACACTCAACAATGACCGCAAGACTGGAAAAGGTCAGTTTACATTCCAATTCCAAAGAAGGGCAATGCCAAAGAGTGTTCAAACTACCGTACAATTGCGCTCATTTCACATGCCTGCAAGGTGATGCTCAAAATCCTACAAGCTAGGCTTCAGCAGTATGCGAACCGAGAACTACCGGAAGTACAAGCTGGGTTTCGAAGAGGCAGAGGAACTAGAGATCAAATCGCCAACATTCGCTGCATCATGGAGAAAGCAAGAGAATTCCAGAAAAACGTCTATTTCTGCTTCATTGACTACGCTAAAGCCTTTGATTGTGTGGATTACAACAAACTGTGGCAAATTCTTAAAGTGATGGGAGTACCAGACCACCTTACCTGTCTCCTGAGAAACCTGTACGAGGGTCAAGAAGCAACAGTAAGAACCGGACATGGAACAACCGAGTGGTTCAAAATTGGGGAAGGAGTACGACAAGGCTGCATATTGTCACCCTGCTTATTTAACTTATATGCAGAGTACATCATGAGAAATGCCGGTTTGGATGAATCAGAGGTCGGAATTAAGATTGCTGGGAGAATTATCAACAACCTCCGATATGCAGATGATACCACCCTAATGGCAGAAAGCGAAGAGGATCTAAAGAGCCTCTTGTTGAGGGTGAAAGAGGAGAGTGCAAAAGCTGGTTTGAAACTCAACATTAAAAAAATGAAGATCATGGCATCTGGCCCTATCACTTCCTGGCATATAGAAGGGGAAGAAATGGAAGCAGTGACAGATTTTATTTTCTTGGGCTCCAAGATCACCGCAGATGGTGACTGTAGCCATGAGATTAAAAGACGCTTGCTCCTTGGAAGGAAAGCTATGGCAAACCTAGACAGCATAGTAAGAAGCAGAGACATCACCATGCCGACAAAGGCCCGTCTAATCAAAGCTCTGGTTTTCCCAATAGCAACGTATGGCTGTGAGAGCTGGACTATAAGGAAGGCTGAGCGCCCAAGAACTGATGCTTTCAAACTGTGGTGCTGGAGAAGACTCTTACGAGTCCCCTGGACTGCAAGGAGGTCAAATTAGTCAATCCTAAAGGAAATCAACCCTGAGTGCTCATTGGAAGGATCCTGAAGCTGAAGCTGAAATATTTTGGCCACCTAATGCGAAGAGAAAACTCTGTGGAAAAGACCCTGATGCTGGGAAAGACTGAAGGCAAAAGGAGAAGGGGACGGCCGAGGATGAGATGGCTAGATAGCATCACCGATGCAATGAATATGAACTTGAGCACGCTCCGGGAGAGAGCGGAGGACAGGAAGGTCTGGCGTGCTATGGTCCATGGGGTCACGAAGAGTCGGACACGACTGAACGACAGAACAACAACAACAAAGATGGCACTGGAAGGCAGCAATTTGCTTCACAGCATGCATGCCACCCTCTCAGTTAAAAACAACATTAATTTTAAAAAAATCTTAGACTGCTTTGAGTACCATTTTTCTTGGTAGAAATCAAACCAATCAATAAGAAATAAAATAAAAATCAGGAGGAGGAGGGAGCCTGGTTGGCACCAAGAGAGGTGTTTGTGGGCACCATGTTGGGAGACCCCAGTGGTACAACAATTAGAGGACTACAGAACAGTTTAGGACTACAGAATTGTATCTAATAGTATGTTAAAGCAACTCTTTACAACTTGCTGTTTTAATATCTACTTTTTATGCCTGCTTTTATATAGGCATGTTAAATATGTCTATTGAAGCTAGTAATACAAAATAATAGGGTTGCATAACATTTTGCAGAGATCAACAAGTTGTTTATACCTGTGAAGTTTTGATACAATCTAAACCAGGAAAAGAAAAATTGAAGGTATGTTATGGGTATGCAAAAATGGAAGCAAACAGTTTAACCTGACCTTTATCATGGCTTTTGGCCCCAGGATTCTAATATAAGACAAACAGAAGTATGTTTATGAGAGATTATACAAATGGTTTGGAATTTTTTGCAGATAGTATATACAATGGAACGAGTCTATGCAAAGGATAATGTAATCACAGAAGAGGAAGAAGATGAGGAAGAAGAACCCACAACACCTGTATGTTTATTGAATAATTTTATATATTGCTTGGACAGGTCTCATGCTACCTGGATTTATGCCAGTTGTGGTCAAGTATATACTTGTGTGTGCAATCTCAAAGTATAACTGCTCATATGAATAGCTGCTGTAGAAGGACAGAAGACTGCTAATTGTCAATGATGTAGATGTACATTTTTAAATCCTAAACTATTTAGGAAATATTTTTACAGTGCTTTATTTAAAAAGTAGATATTTCATAGTCAGATAAGAAATATTGAGTAAAGTAGGGGAAAGCCTTATGACAATGAACTTAATTTAGATATTTCTTCAAATAATACCTAGAGCAACTTGCAATTAAAAAGACAGTAAAACATCTAAAGCACAGTCTAAAAGCAGCAAAATCTGAAAGAGAGCAATGTAAAATTAATCAACAGATATAAAACAAATGGCATGGGAAAATAAAAAGGACTTTGCCTGCTGCTGAAATGACATCAGAGTAGGCACCAGGCAAACCTCTCTGGAAAAAGCATTCAATAATACAGGTGCTACCACCAAAACTGCTCTTTCTTTAGTAGCTACCAGTTACACCTCAGATGGCAGGGGTATCCAGAGAAGGGCCTCTGCTGAAGTTGGACATGTGCAGATAGGCAATCCTTCAGGTACTCAGCTGTGAAGGGCTTTAAAGGCAAGTGGTACAGCTAGGTAAGTTTAGACCCTAGGTCTTTCAGGGAGGCCCCTCTTAAGATGGTAATATGTATTGAATCCTGTGCACAGGTACTTAAAACTAAGTTCTGAGTAACTTGACTTGATTGCACCTGAGTGCCCTCTCCAGTGCATTGGAACCTGTTCTGCTCCCTGGTATTCTGAGGAGCTATGGGCAATGAAACAGGCTGCATGTCGGCTGGGGCACAAATGGCACAAGTCTTGAAGTGAAGATGACCGAGCACCCTCTAGAGCACATAATCATGCCTATTGTGTGACAGTGCAGGCAGCAGAGAAGGCTTACTTTGCTGTCTCCATTGCGTCCTCAATTAGCCGTCCAGCAGAGCTCTTTTGGGTGGTCTGGGGGCTGTTAACACCCTCCACAGTGAATGGGGCCCTGGTCCCCTCAAGGACCTGCTGTGACCATTGTGCATTGCACTTTGAGGACAAAATCACTTGTCTCTGCAGTGAACTTGATGCTGTTGTTAGAGCAGTTCCAGTCAAGGTGTCTGATTCTGCCATCTGCCTGATTTTGTGGGATCAGTTTCAGTTGTTGTGGCCTGATGACGTGGACAAGGTGCTTGCAGCAATGCGACCGACCACGTGCCCTCTTGATCTCTGCCCCTCCTGGCTAATAAAAGCTAGCTGAAGGGGTATGATTGGGTGGATCCAGAGTGTGGTGAATGCTTCCCTTTGGGAAAGGGTTGTCTCTGCTGTTCTTAAGGAGGCAGTAGTGCAACCACTCCTGAAGAAGCCCACTCTGGACTAATGGTATTAGACAAAAGGGGTTGCAAATACCCCTTTTCTAGAGAAGGTTCTGGAGCGGGTAGTGGCGGAACAACTGCAGCCACTCTTGGAGGATACTGATTATCTAGACCCATTTCAATCTAGGTTTCATCCTGGTTATCGGACTGAATCAGCCTTGGTTGCCCTGATGGATGACCTTTATCAAGAGAGGGACAGGAGGAGTGCAACCCTGTTAATTCTGCTTGATCTCATCGGCTTTTGATACCATTAACCATGGATACCATTGACCATGGTATCATCCTGGATTGACTCTGTGGGATGGATATCAGAGGCAATGTGCTACAGTGGTTCTGGTCCTACCTGTGGGGCTGATTTCAGACAGTAACATTGGGTGACCATTTCTCAGCCCCTTGGCAATTTTGTTATTGGGTCCCGCAGGGTACCATCTTGTCCTCAATGTTATTTAATATCTATATGAAGCCACTGGAAGCAGTCATTAGGGGATTTGGAGCCAAGTGCCATCAGTATGCTGATGACACATAGCTCTGTCTCCCTGTTACATCTGAATCAGGAGAGGCTGTGCAAGTACTGGACCAGTGCTTGATCTAAGTAATGGGCTAGATGAGGGCCAATAAACCAATGAATCATGAATCATGGCAAGACGGAAGCCTGTGGGTGAGTGGTTCCCGAGTCTGGGAGATAGGCTCATTGCCTCTTCTGGATGGGGTTTCACTCCCTGTGAAAGATCAGGTCCATAGTTTGAGGGTACTCCTATATCCATCACTGTCGCTGGAAGCCCGAGTGGCGATGGCAGCTCACAGTGCTTTTTACCAACTTCAGCTGGTTTGCCAACTACAGCCTCTCCTGGACAGGGATAGGTTGGCCACAGTTGTACAGGCGCTAGTAACCTCAAGACTGGATTACTGCAATGCGTTCTATGTGGGAGAAAGGCTGCTTCCGAAGCAAGAGCTAGTGTAGAATGCGGCAGCTTGGCTGTTGTCGGGAGCTGCCCCTTTCTAGCATGTAATTCCTTTGCTGAGGGAACTGCACTGGCTGCTTATTCACTACTGGGCCAGGTTCAAGGTTTCGTATTCGTGTACAAAGCCCTAAACAACCTGTGACCAGGATACCTGAAAGAACGCCTTCTCCCTTACCAAGCTGCCCAGTCACTAAGGTCATCAGAGGGCATTCTCCTGGTGGTTCCACATGGACCTATGGCTCAAATGGAGTCCACCTGGAGAAGAGCCTTCAGTGTGGTGGCCCCCTTTCTTTGGAACTCCCTGCCCCTGGAGGTCAGGCAGGCACCAACACTGCATTGTTTCCGGTGCCTCCTGAAAACACCACTCTTCCAGGAGGCATTCCTTAATTGACCAATTTCAGTTTTTATTGGCATTGTGTTTTTAAACACGTATAATTTTAATGTGGTGTTTTAATCTTTTTATGCTCTTACTGTTTTATCTTTTGTGTTCACTCCTCTGAAATCTGTTCTAGTTATGGATCGGTATATAAATATTGTAAATACATAAATAAGTCTTCCACTATTCAATAGAGCTTTTTTTGAAGTGTTTGCCTAAGATTCCAGCCAAGAAACTACTAGCCTTCATAAGCAACGGGACAAAAGTTTATGGGAAACGAGACAGAACAAAGCCAGGAAACTGGGCATGCTTCATTTTTGGGCCCCCGCTTCTGTGCTATACAACGGCTAGTATATGCCATCCTGATATGTTAGCAAAAAATTAAAAACCAGTTTGCAAATCCTACTAAATAAAAATACTGAGCATGTGCAGTTTTGCTTTTGACTGAAGGAAAAACTCATGCTTAGAGACACTAAAAGAAAGAGAGTTAACATTCTTTACAGCATGCCAGCAAACCAAACCAAAACACCCATTTTACACCACTGCACCTAGCAGCTATACACATGTCTAAACAAAAATGTGATATGTAGTGTTCAACATAACCAAAACTGAGTACATCTCTCTAAGTGCCTTAGAGGGCAGTCCTGTGCATGTTTACTTGGAAGTAAGTTGTATTGTCTTCAAAGTGGCTTACTTCCTAGTCAGTGAGTTCAGGATTGCAACAGCTTTTTGTCTTTGTAAATGATGAAGCCTCACCATGGAATATGGTCTTATGAACATGGGTTGAAGCCTTAGGTTCATGCTCTAGGATTTCAGACGTACCCAAAAGACTTAATTTATTTGGGCACTTATATGCAGCTTATCCACCAGCAAATGGCCTTGACCATCTTACAATACATGCATGCAAAAATCATATATAACAGTAAAAATCACTCTGCATATGTGTGAAAAAATGTGAAATACCACTGTGGCTGCCAATTTTTCACAAAACAACAATAAAGAGTCTACTTCATCAGGTGCATTTAGTATTATACTGAGTTACAAGTATATACACAAAGTTGTACAGTGGAGGGGCGATGTAAACTGAGCTCATGGAAATGATATGCAGAAAGTGCAGACAGGGATAAGTACATTATTAACAGTGGAAACTAACATTGTGCTTTCTGCATTTCATTGCCCCATGTCTTCACCATTTACTGTCAGGGGTGCCTCTGAGCATAGGCAATGGCAGAGTAGCTCAGATTCCGAAGAGGAACCGCAAAACATGGGGGAAGAACTTTCCCAGACCCTCTGGGAAACCCTCTCTGTCCAGCTGGACTATTGAAACCTGAGGAATCTGTCTCTCCCTGTCTGGGAGACAGGGAGAGTCAGATTCCTAATGTAACAGCTGTCTTTTGAATTGACTTCAGTTTCTGAACTGTCTTCAGAGGCAGTTCCACATGCAATGCATTTCAGTAATCTAACGTAGAGACCACCAAAGCATGAACAATTGAGGCTAGGCTATCGCTGTCCAGATAAGATTTAAATTGGCGCACCAGCCTCATTCTGCACCATGGAGGAAACCTGAGCGTCCAGTGACAAACTGGATTAAGAAACACCCCCAGCCTATGAATCTGTGACCTGGTTCACACATAACAATAACCCAGAATATGGGTTGAGTATAGGTTGCATAGAGCTTGTCATTGAATCATGGGTTATTGTTATGTATGAACCTTGCATTATGGTTTAACTATGGGTTGTTAACCACAAACAATTCACAACCCAAAAACAAAACCAAGTTTCTCTCCCTGGGTTATTCATAGTTAACAACCCACAGTTAAACCATAATGCAGATTCTCTAGACATTGTACAATTATTTTATAACATAATAATATACAATAATAAATCCAAACAAAATCTAAGTATTTTAGATTAAATCATTTGCATTGTGATCACATATAAGATCCACTAGGTTAAACTGAATAAATTGAAAATTAATAGCTGATCCTTTGCATTTTGTTCTTGGAAGTAAGTCCCCAAGAGTTCAGGAGGATTTACTACATTTTAAATTGGTATAGGATTGCAACATAACTAATATCTCCATTCCGCCCCCAATATAGGCTAACTAAATACCAACATTATCTTTTTTTAATAAAGCAGCTCTAAATAGTTTGAAATATAAAAAAAGGAAAAAATATAGATCTCATCGGTATTTTTCACCAAGCTATACTAGATTCCTCCCCCAAATTTAAAGTATATAAGCTGTATAAAAAGTATTACTCTTTTTCTCATTAGAAGGAAGATTATGAAGATATGACCTCCTTTCTGATATGTTGTTCACAACTTAGTACCCAGTTAGAAAATGCACTTCGTGAAGAAAAGCAAGTATGTATGTTAAAGATAACAATATAAATGTAAAGGTTTCTGCGATACAGTCAACCATACAGTGGCATACTTGCTGGCTGGAGGGGGTTGGGATGTTGAGGAGGCACCCTTCTTCCAGTGGAGAGGAGCTTTGCTGACTGGGGGCTCTTGTTCATCCTGGAGGCCCGGTCATGCTGCAGGCAAGGATCTACCACCAGCTGGGTTTCCAACTGTGGTAGGCCTCAAAACAGGATGTTCTATGGATGAGAGCAGATTTGGATCCACTGGGTCCAAACTCCCTCCATTTTCCAAAGAGTCCCCAGGATCAAGTCCGTCAGTTACACCAGCTTGGAGTTGACGTGGCTAATTCCCCCCTCCGTTGGTTTCAGTGGGAGGTGGGATTACCAAAAAATAAAGATCCTCTGGGCTAAAAAGCCTGATAAAGCAGCCTCTCCTCCTTCGGCACTGGTTGGTATGAACTGGCAGGGTTTAGAAATAGCGGACAGTCTGCCACTTCCCTAACTCTCATGACACGTTTGCTCTGCCCATCTAACAAGATATTTTGCTCATATATGCATGTGTATCGCGGGGCGGGGGGAGGTGTACAGACTTCAGGTTTTACATGGTCTCCTTTTTTGTTTACTATAACTCTCTAGTCCATCAATACCATTAACCTCTTGTGTCATGCTCCTTGAGTGCTATACATGCTTGGCAACAGACTAGGAAATACTCCCTGCCCCCTTTTAGTTCCTCTTATTTCTCACTTCCGTGACGTGATTCAGCAGTAGAACTATTCCCCATGCCCCTTGCCTTGCACAGCATCATTCCACTCAGCTACCAGGATAATGGAAGCTACTATGTATCTCTTATTTTGGGCACCACATCATTACAGTCTTAATTGTATTTTAATTAATTATGGGCAGTATCTAATGCATACCGATTTCATTATGCCCCTGCCAATTTCTAGAGATTTAGTGCTTCTGAGAACAAACAGAAATGAGTGGAAATGCCAAGCAAATGCTTGGACTGGGTCAGCGGAGCTTGCATATGAGAGTTCCACTGACCTGTCCTGATCCAGAAACTAATGTTTCTGCTCATAGCAGGGTTTCCTGTAGGAAGCATTAAATCTCTGTTGCACAAGCAGTAGGTCCCGCTTGCACAATAGAATCGGCATTAGGGGCTCCTTCAGCAATGCCCCTATTGGATATTGCCCTATATTTATGTCCCATCTTCCTTTTCTAACAGAAAAACTCAAAATTGCTAACCAAAGAACTATACAATATCAATAGGTCAAAACAAGCCAGTGGAAGGATTTCTTTTTCCTTCCGAAGCAGAATATTCGGCTGCCTTTGGAGTCCAAGAAGAAAGGGGCCTGGTCCCTATGGGGTCAAGCAGGCTGATTGAAAAGCCGTGTTCTGCCTCTCTTGGTAAGCTGCAGAATGGCTGCCTTTTAAAAAAACATATGCTCACAAAACCATCCCCAACAGCTTTTGGTTCTTCTTTGTGGTCTCTGTGCATTGCACATATGAGCTCTGCGCCTGTGGAGACTCATTCAGGAAAACTTCTAAAGCTGAGCAGTGTTTTGGTGGGAACCCCTCCTGCACCGTCCTACAAAAATCCCAAGTGGGTTCCTGCCTTTCCCCTCAGTTCCTTTTCGACCACCTTTACGGATACTTCGTTGGGAGCTTCTTCTGGCCTTTTTGGTCAGTGCTAAGCATTTTTACTTGGCTTTTTTTTGCTGTCCCCCCGCCATTTTCGATTTTTGTGTCGTTCATCTAATTTTTTTTTTTAAAGGAAAGAGAAGGAAAGATCGTCCTATCAGCAGCCTATGGCCCCAAAGATCTCCTTCACGAAATGTATCGCTTGTGGAAGTAAAATGCCTTCTTCGGACGGCCACTCACTCTGCCTGATTTGTTTGGGTGAATCCCACATAGTAGAGATTTGCCATCATTGCCAGTCTCTTGCTAAACAGGCATGCAAAAATAGGGCAGACTGGCTGAAGGCGATCCTTTGGCAAAGGGCCCTTGAGGTGGTGGTAAGCCTAAAGCCCAAACATCTGATGAGCAGACACCCGGGGTTCCCTCAGTGGGAGCAAAGGGGATTGCTTCTACAGTCCAAAGTTCTTCCCTTCCCTCTGCACTGGAGGCAGGTAGATCAGAACCCCCAGCACCGGGCAGGGCACTAGCCCTTTCGGTGGTGAGGAAAATCTCTAAGAAGGCTAAATGTCCCAAACCTTCTATGGATGTGCCAGCTAAGAAAAAGAAGAAGAAGGTGTCTAAACTCATCTCACTCTGAAAAGGAGTGGGGCATACCACCTCCACCTTCTCTCCTGAATTCTCCCATTCATACAGAGGCTGTAACTCCTCCTTAGATATTGGTCTTGGACCCAGTCTCAACCGCTTCTGAGGGTGAACTTAGAGCCCCTTCCACCTTGACCAACTCCATTCTATCAAGATCGTAGATCAAACCCCATCCTAGGGATGTCAGAGAATTCCGCCACGGATCTCGAAATCCGTGGCGGAACGAAGCCCACCACCCCGCGAAAGGCGCGCGAAACGGGACACTTACCTGGTGCCGTTCGTGCTGCTTTGCGAATGGCGGCCACATGTGTGGCCACCATTCGCTTCCCTATTTTTGCCGTGATAGGCTACGTAAATATTTATGTAGCCTATCACGGCAAAAAAATAGGAACGCAAATGGCGGCTGCCGTAGCTGCCGCCATAAGTGTCCGCAGGCTCCACTCGGTGCCTGCGAATGCACCTGGCTGGCGGCTCTGCAGAGTTGCTGTGGAGTGGAGCCGGCCGGGTTAGGATTTCAGGGGGAGGTGCGGAGTGCCTCCCCCCCACCGCGGATCATCCCATCGAAAAGGTAAATGACTTTCGTACATCCCTACTCCATCCCCAAGTTGTCAAGACATGCATTTGCAATCTCCTTGGTAATAACCGTAGTTTTCACCCAGAGAGAAAGATCTACCTTCTCGATACCAATTTCTGGATCTGTACCGACCAGCCTATTGATGTAGACAATGTGATCTCTCTCACTCTCCTGCCCGTGAATGGGACTCCTATTCCGACTGGTCTTTGTCTTCCCGCAGATCTTGACAGGATGAGGATTGGAGGCTTCAAAGAGAACAATACCTCTTTTTTATCATTCTTGTTACTTGAGAGCAACATCCGCATTGTATACTCCCTTCCAATCCATCTCTACATCGTGCCCCAAGGCTGAATATGTTTCTCTACCTGCTCCTCCAGTGCCATTCCACACTACTTCAACAGTACCAAGGGGGGCCCATCTAGAGTGTCATGCCCAAACCCCCACTCCAGATCATCCTGCCTTACCCCACCGGTACCGCCTCATGGGCCTTGGGATGGAGCACCAACACAGGCACCATGTTTGCCTGACTCTGGAGAGGATTACCAGTCAGACTCCTCTTCCTACTCCTCCGTTCCTCCTTCCATATAATCTCCAGATGAGGTTGTTGGTACAAAAGATAGAGCCTCACCCTCAGAGGACATGGGGCATTTCTCTGAACAAGTACTTCAGATGGTAAAGTCCCTAGGGACTGAAGTTCAGAAACCCACCGAACAGTTAGTTTCATGATCTGGTCTTTGATGCCATCACTACAGAGATGTTAAGGCCTGTGGCCATTCCATTTCTTCCAACCCTCCTACGGATGGTAAAGCAGACTTGGAAGACACTATCCTTCATGGCCCCAACCACTAAGAGACTTGAGTCCATGTATCGGGTCCAAGAGAAAGAAGCCGCTTTTCTTTTTGCACACCCAAAACCTAATTCCATCATTGTGGAGTCTGCACAGGGCCGCTCGCAGAAATCTCATGCCTTGCCCGTTGACAAGAAGGGCCGTAGGTTGGATCTTATGGGGCGTTGTCTTTACTCTTCTGAGGCTTTGGGGCTTCGAGTCTCAAATTATCAGGCCACGATGGCCCGGTACCAGCTTTCCTTTGGGAGAAAGTGGACTCCCTCTGCACTTACCGCCCAGAAGATCAGAGGGAACTGGCCAGAATGTTCCATTCTGAGGAGACCAAATTATCCCAGCAGCAGATCAATACAGTGCGCCACCAAGCTTACTGCAATGCAAAGACTCCGGAGGCCAGGTCAAGAATGGGGAATCTGCCCTTCAACAGGGGAGGATTATTTAATCCAAAAACAGATGAACAGATGGATTCAGTACAGAAAGCCAGAAAGACTGTTCTCAAAATGGGCAACTGCAACAGCAGCAACATTCATCGTACCGACCTCATTGTTGGTACCATAAACAACAACCTTATCCCCCCCCTCAAGCAGTCTGGGGACTTTGCTGCAAGGTACCAACCTCAGCAACAACAAAGAAAGAGCTACCCCTCTGCTAAGTACCAACAGAAAGCGAAGGCAATTGGCACTTCTAAGTGTCATCTTTGACTTGGATGCTCTCCCCCTCTGCATTGCTCCTTGTACTCTGATTTTCAGAGATCTTCTGCAGAATTTTTGTCTGGCTTGGACAATAATCACATCAGACCAATGAATGCTGGCTATTGTTCTCCAGGGTTACGAGATAGATTTCAATACTCTCCCCCTGTTGGGTTCGGTATGGATCACAATTGGGTTCGGTATGGATCCGGGAAGAAACAAAATATCTTCTAACAAAGGGAGCTAATCCACAAGTGCCTCCGAGGACCACCACGGAGGGCTTCTTTTCAAGATATTTCACCATGCCCAGATGAGACGGTGGTCTTTGGCCCATTTTGGATCTCTGGGACCTGAACAAGTTCATCACCCCCCAAAAGTTCAGGATGACTATGTTAGCTATGTTTCTACCACTTCTTTGAAAGTGTTCCTAGTTCGCCACAGTCGATCTCAAGAACGCCTATTTCCACATAGCTATCGAGGAGTCCCTCAGAAAATTCCTTTGTTTCACCATCGGTCCAAAGGTCTTCCATTTCAAGGTGCTGCCCTTTTGGTTATTGACGGCCCCATGAGTATTCATGAAATGTATCACAGTAGTCTGCACTTACCTACGCATCAAGGGCATAGAGATTTATCCATACCTGAATGATTGGCTCCCGGTCTATATTTTGAAAGAAGCTCTGTTTCGTGCTGTCGTCATCCTCAATCTCCTCCAAGCCCTGGGACTCAAAATCAACAAGGAGAAATCTCAGCTTGCTCCCACCCAAACGGTGCAGTTCATAGAAGCTATAATTGATTTGAGGACTGGCCATGCATATCTTCCTCCAAATTGTGTGAGAGACTTGGTCAGTTGGCCATATCTCTATATTGAGGGCATCACACCACAGCACACACCATTCAATGTTTGTTGGGCTATATGGCAGCGATGGTATCAGTGGTGGAGTGGGCTCGACTGTGGATGAGACTGCTACAAAATTGGTTCATTCGAGTGTTCAATAATGTGGACAATGCGTTTTGGACCAGATTTACGATACTGGATCATATTGCCCACACTTTAACTTGGCAGCAGGAACCTGTAAATCTGACTCTAGACATGCCATTTGCTCTGTCACTTCCATCCTGAGTCGTGAGGACAGACGCATCGCTCCTAGGATGGAGAGCTCATTATGGCCCTCTTCAAGCACAGGGCCTGTGGTCTATGGTGGAGAGAACCGCTCACATAAACTGTCTGGAGTTACTAGCAGTTTGGAAAGCCTTTTGTGCCTTTGAAGCATATGTATTTATTTATTTTATTTATTTATTAAATTTATTAATCGCCCATCTGACTGGTCACCCAGCCACTCTGGGCGATGTACAACCCACCATAAACAATTTAAAACAATAAAATTTTACCATAAATTTTTTTTAAAAAAAATACCCTAACCCACCCCAAATGCCTGCCTGAACAACCACGTTTTTAATGCACGACGGAAGCTCATTAAAGAGGGGGCATGACGGAGTTCCCTAGGGAGGGAGTTCCACAGAGTGGGGGCCACCACAAAGAAGGCCCTCTCCCTCGTCCCCACCAGTCTAGCTGTCCTGGCTGATGGGACAGAGAGAAGGCCATCCGAGGCTGATCTTGTTAAGCGGCCTGTCTGGTGTTGCTGGAGGCGCTCCTTAAGATAGGCTGGGCCAGAACCATATAGGGTTTTAAAGGTCAAAACCAACACCTTGAATTTGGCCCGGAAAACAACTGGTAACCAGTGCAACTCCTTCAGCACTGGAGTGATGTGATCTCGCCGGCGGCTGCCTTTAATCAGGCGAGCCGCCGCGTTCTGTACCAGCTGCAGTTTCCGAACCGTCTTCAAGGGTAACCCCACGTAGAGCGCATTACAGTAGTCTAAACGAGAGGAGACCAGGGCATGTACTACTGATGGGAGCAGATGGTCGGGAAGGTAGGGGTGCAGCCGCTGTATCAGATGGAGTTGATACAGCGCTGTCCGGCTCACAGCTGACACCTGAGCCTCCATGGACAGCTGGGAGTCCAAAATGACCCCCAGGCTGCGGACCTGGTCTTTCAAGGGTAGCTGTACCCCATTCAACACCAGGTCAACATCCCCCAGCCTCCTCTTGTCTCCCACCAAAAGTACCTCGGTCTTGTCAGGGTTGAGCTTCAGCTTATTCCTCCCCATCCAGCCACTCACCGTCTCCAGACATTTGGAGAGGGATTCTACGGCCAACCTTGGTGAAGATTTGAATGAGAGGTAGAGCTGAGTGTCATCCGCATATTGATGACACTGCACCCCAAACCTCCTGATGATAGCCCCCAGTGGCTTCACATAGATGTTAAATAGCATCGGGGAGAGGATGGAACCCTGTGGCACCCCACAAGTAAGTGGCCACGGGTCTGAAACCTCCTCTCCCAGTGCTACCCTCTGGTACCTGCCAGAGAGGAAGGACTGGAACCACCGCAATACAGTGTTTCCAATGCCCAACCCCTCCAGGCGGTCCAGGAGGATACCGTGGTCAACGGTATCAAAAGCCGCTGAGAGGTCGAGGAGAACAAGGAAGGAGCATTCACCCCTATCCAGAGCCCTCCTCATATCATCCACCAAGGTGACCAAGGCCGTTTCTGTCCCATGCCCAAGCCTGAAGCCCGACTGAAATGGGTCTAGATAATCAGTTTCTTCCAAGTGTGCCTTCAACTGCACCGCCACCACCCGCTCAATCACCTTGCCCAAAAATGGCAGATTTGAGACTGGGCGAAAGTTGTTCAGAACTTGAGGATCCAAGGAGGGCTTCTTTAAGAGCGGTCTTATCACTGCCTCCTTGAGGGCTGATGGCATCACTCCCTCCTCAAGGGAGGCGTTCACCACCGCCTTGATCCCCTCACCCAGTCTCTCTCTGCAGCTCATAATGAGCCAAGATGGGCAAGGATCAAGTAAGCAGGTGGTCGGCCGTACCGATGAAAGCACCTTGTCCACTTCATCAGGAGGAAGAAGCTGGAACCGATCCCACAAAACCGGTTTGCCACAGGCCGCCTCTTGCTCACTAACTGTATCCACAGTGTGCAGAGTAACACACCTAATCTGATCAATTTTATCTGCAAAGTGCCTTGCCAAAGCCTCACAGGAGGCCTTAGAATGCTCCAGTGGTTCCGGAGCCACAGGACCGACCAGGCTCCGGACCACTTGGAACAGCCTCCTGGGGCAGCACTCTGCAGATGCGATGGAGGCAGCATAACATTCCTTTTTTGCTGCCTTCACCGCCACGTGATAGGCTGAAGATATAGCTCTAGCCCGTGTCTGATCGTCTTTGGAGCGAGACTTCCGCCACCGGCGCTCTAGCCGTCTCACCTCCTGTTTCAGAGCTCGTAACCGCGGATTGAACCATGGTGTAGTCCGAGCCCTGTTCAGGGGGAGAGGGCGTTTCGGAGCCACCTGATCTAATGCCCCAGTGATTGCGGCATTCCAGCCACCCACCAGGGTCTCGACCGAGTGGCCGTTGGCATGCCCCAGAGAATCCCCAAGCGCGTTCAGGAATCCATTTGGATCCATAAGACGCCTGGGGCAGACCATTTTAATGGGTCCTCCACCCCTGCGGAGGGGTTGTGGAACCGAGAAGTCCAACATCACCAGATAGTGATCTGACCATGACAAGGGGGTGGTGGATATACCCCCGACTTCCAGATCACTCCCCGCTTCTCCAGAAACAAACACAAGTTCTAGTGCATGACCGGCTACATGGGTGGGCCCAGTTAGAATATGGTGCAGCTCCCAGGAGGCCATGGTCTCCATGAAGTCCTGAGGTGCTCCTGTGAGGATGGCCTCCGAATGTACGTTGAAGTCCCCCAACACCAGTAAGTTAGGGGACTGTACACGCACATCAGAGACCACCTCAAGCACCTCGGCCAGGGAGTCAGTTGTGCAGCGGGGTGGACGGTACACGAGCAGAATCCCCAGACTGCCCTTCGGGCCCAACCTCCAGTACATGCACTCAACAACCTTGGTCTCCCGGATAGGGGGTCTGGTGAAGACCAAGGACTCTCTGTAGATAACAGCCACTCCCCCTCCCCGATCCCCAGCCCTCGGCTGCTGTGCATACGAAAATCCAGCTGGACACATGGCTGCAAGGGTTGGAGCAGCAGCCTCGGCCAGCCAGGTCTCCGTAATACATGCCAGGTCTGCACCCTCATCCAGGATCATGTCATGGATGAGGGAGGTTTTCTGGGTAACAGACCTGGCATTGCAGAGCAGCAAACGAAGGCCAGAAGATGGGGTCACGCCTCCCCCAGCCATCCTTTGGCTCTGGACAGGCCCGGAGCAGGGGACAGATACTACACATCTCTCCCTTGTTCCCCTTAGCTGGCATGGCCTGCTCCTAGCGCTCCGCCAGCGCCTGCCGCCCAGCCTCAGTATGTTCTGGCCCCCAACACTCCCCCCACTGCCTCCATCAGGTGGACACATGCCCCCTCGCTCCCGCCTATCAGGCAGGCTACCCACCCCTAAAAACACAACAAAATCCCCCCCAACAAAATAAAACAAACAAACAAAACAATTAAAATCTCCTTAAAAATGCCAGGCAGGAGTCCACAGGGAAGGCCTGGTGGCGGTGGTAGCGGCGACGGCGGCAGCAGGCCCAGCGGCTGCAAGCACGCCTCTTCCCCGGTGGTGGTGGCTTCTCCTGCAGGCCCTGGCTCTCCCAGGCCACCTCAGCCAGCCAGCTTATGTAGCCCCTCCAGGGAGGAGCAGGTGGAGCAGCACAGCTGGCTCGGTACCTGGGGGCCTGGTCCTGCAGGGACTGGCGGTCTGCCAGGCAGAAGTCCACAAGGAAGGCCTGGTGGTGGTGGTGGCGGCGGCGGCAGGCCCAGCGGCAGCAGCAGCAGCAGCAGGCCCAGCGGCGGCAAGCACGCCTTTTCCCTGGTGGTGGTGGTGGTGGTGGTGGCTTCTCCTGCGGGCCCTGGCTCTCCCAGGCCACCTCAGCCAGCCAGCTTATGTAGCCCCTCCAGGGAGGGGCAGGTGGAGCAGCACAGCTGGCTCGATACCTGGGGGCCTGGTCCTGCAGGGACTGGCGGTCTGCCAGGCAGAAGTCCACAAGGAAGGCCTGGTGGTGGTGGCAGCGGCGGCGGCAGCAGGCCCAGCGGCGGCAGCACAAGGCCCGGCGGCGGCAAGCACGCCTCTTCCCCGGTGGTATAGCATGCAAGCACATCCAGATCCTCACAGACAATGCAACAGTGTAATGGTACCAGAACAGGCAAGGTGGGACTCATTCCTCCAGCCTCGTTCACCTCACTATGGACATTTACAAGTGGTCTGTATTGAGGGGCATTCATCTAATGACTTTGCATATCACTGGGACCAAGAACATCCTGGCAGATTTGCCTTAATTGGTTGTCCCATGAGTGGCAACTGTCCAAGATGGTTCTCAAAAAAGATCTCCCAGAAGTGGAGACCTCTATCTATAGATATTTTTGCTACTCCAGAAAATACAGTTTGAAAAAAGTTTTGCACCAGAGCATGGATGGCTCAGGATCACTTAGAGATGTTTTTCTCCTAGAGTGGAATGGAACTCTGTTTTATCTTTTTCTCCCATTTCCACTTCTGGCAAAAGTGATTTCAAAAATCAAGGAGGATATGATAGATTTCATTCTGAAATGGTGGTGGCCGAGGCAACTCTGGTTCAAGATCCTGCTGGACTTAGCAAAGAGGGATTGTCCTCAGCTTCCGCAGATGATCTGTTCTCTTGGGACCAAGGTTGAATCTGTTACCCCGATCTCCAGACTTTGAAACTCACAGCATGGAAGATTTGGTACCAATAAGATGTTCATTTGATACCAAATGAAGTGCAGGCAGTGTTAGATGCAATAAGAAAGCCATCTACACGTTGTTCCTATGCTACCAAGTGGGCAGCATTTAAAAAATTTGCGACTGTAAATAATTGTGATCCCGACAATTGTTTGATTAACGACATTTTGCGTTTTCTCCAGCACTTGTATAGCAAAGGGCTGAAATATTATTCCATTAGGGTGTATGCTTCAGCTGTATTTGTGATGAGAATATCCCTTCAGGGTGTTTTGGTTTCCAGTCACCCTTTATGTAAGCAGCTTTTAAGGGGACTTAAAAGCTTAGCCCCTCCAATAAGGGACTTGATTCCTCAATGGGACTTGTTAGTGCTTCAAAGATTGACAGTGCCCCCATTTGAACCACTTGCTACCATGGATTTGAGACTGCTTTCTTGGAAGGTTGCTTTTCTGGTAGTGATTACAACCTTGGGGAGGGCTAGTGAACTCTCTGCCTTTCACACAGATTTTCCATATACCATTTTTTCACAAAGACATAGCTTTTGTCCCCAAGATGGTTTCTGAGTTCCATGTGAATCAACTTATTGTTCTCCCTGCTTTCTTTCCTTCCCCTACTTTGGACTTGGAAAAGAAGCTTCATACCATAGAAGTGCAGAGGGCTCTAGCTTTCTATTAATCAAGGACTGCACTCTTCCGTAAGTCATGTCTATTCTTATGTTACGGAGGACTGAGCAAAGGTTTGCCAGTATCCTCCCAAAGACTAGCATCCTGGATCGTACAGACTATAAAATTAGCATACCAGGTCTTCAGGATGGATCTATCACTTCAAATAAGAGTGCATTTGACATGTGGAGTGGTGACATCTACTGCCCTTGCTAGGGGAGTGCCTTTGGTGGACCTATGCAAAGCGGCCACTTGGTCTAAGCCCTCCACTTTTATTAGACACTATAGACTGGATATTCAAGCTCAATCACACTGTGCTTCAGCAGGGCTGTACTCTCATCAGTACTGAAATAAGATACCTTCCCACCTCTGGTAAGTGAGCTTCTTAATCGCCCATATGTGTGATGCACAGAGACCATGAAGAAGAAAGACAGGTTTCTGTAACTGTAGTTCTTTGAGTGGTCATCTGTGCATTCACACAAAGCACTTGCCTTGCCCACTTCTTTGTCAATATCTGTGTCTGTGTTGGTACCGAGGTGTATTCTCAAACTTGAGACTGGCATTTGCGGTCTTAAGGAACTCAGGGGAAAGGTGGGAACCCGCTCAGGTTATACAGTAGGATGGTGGAGGAGGGATTCCTGTCAAAACGCTGCTCACCTTTAGAAGTTTTCCTGAATGAGTCTCCGTGCAGGTGCAGAGCCTATATGTGTGATGCATAGATGATCACTTGAAGAACTACAGTTGCAGGTAAGCAACCTGTCTTTTTCTTAATCCAGAGGGTTTTGGAGTTTTTCAGCATCAAGGCATCCTAGTATCAAGAAGCCACAGTGGCTCGATTACTAAATGTAACAAAGCCCTAAGGCCCACAGGCCAAATTCAGCCCGGTGGGGGTCCCAGTCTGGCCTTCTGGGGTTTCATAGATAGCCATGCCCCTTTCCTTGGACCATTTATTGTTTTGATGGTTTCCCAGCTTTTTGGCATTTTCCCCCTCTTCTAAAATAGGTTGAAATGCCTGTCCTAAGGCTTAATTACTGGCAGTAAGAGCTTTAAGCTAAAATATGCTAGTATTTTTGTTATTTTGACCCTGTCCCCTTTTGCTTTTGACCCCACCCACCACTGAAATGGAGCTTTTGGAAGCTTGTCCAAAATTGATTTCATTCCTCAAGCTGAAAGAGATTTAGCACCCCTGCCCTAAGGGAAGAAGTGGATATGCCTGGAAGAAACTTGGGAGAAGTGGCATTATGAAGGCAAATCTCTACTAATTACACAAATGTATGTAACAGATCCTCAGTACAGTTTTTCAAAGAAAAGCAGCACTGGGAAGGAAGCATGTTATATTTGATCTGTAGTACCTTATTCAAATGTGCAAGTTCCTGTTTGGTGTTGCAAGTCATCAAGAGATGAAATGCAAGTATGAAAAGGATAGTTATTCATGGATAAATTTTAATGTTATTTTTATAAAGATAAATTTGGTGTTAACATTTAATGTAAATGTTCTTTCCTAGATATTAGAATCGTTGCTTAAGGTAAGAAAATCTTTGCTTTATTACACACACACACACATATATTTCAGAAGAAGTGTAATCTGTCAATGCCTAATTTTATTTTATTTTTATTTTTTTCAAGTGGTTTGAAAAGGAGGTCCATGAGATGGAAGAGGTAAAATAAAAATTTGATAAGGTTTGGTTGATAAGGTTTGATAGGAAATATTTGGAACAAATAGTAACAGTGTTAAGTATTTGTCTATGTGCACTGCTATTCCTTATGATTAGTTTTATGGTAACAAACAGGAGGACTACTAGAGTGAAAAATCTAAAATGTTGCTCTGAGACAGAGCAGAAATTCAGGTCTAATATTGTTAATGCAATGAATTAGAAATGTGTTTATAACTAGTTGGACTCGATGGTCTTGTAGGCCCCTTCCAACCCTACTATTCTATGATTCTATGATTCTTGTTCTTTTATATGTGACAAGATCCAGAAACAAAATATAATGTTTTAAAACAATTATGTTGATTGCATTGGTCGTCTGTTTTAAGTTACTTTATATTCATAGTGAGCCACTAATTTTTAACAGATAGCATATTTTGAACTGAGTAGCAGTTGAAGAGTCCCATCAACATTACTAACTCTCTTTCACAGAAGGGCTCTTCTCCAGTGTGAACAGCAACAAAGGCTGGACAGAAGGTCTCCCCCTTTATACATCTTAGCTATTTTTTCTTCTTAGGTAGTTGGGTTACGTTCTGGAATTGTCAGGGCAGGGCTATAAAGCCTCTTCCTATAAGGCTGGAACTTCCCACCAGTGAATCCTCATCTGTTCTCCTGCCTTCATTCTCCTTTGAAGCCACCCCATCCTCCTTAGCCATCATCTCATAAGAACATAAGAAGAGCCATGCTGGATCAGACAAGGGTCCATGTAGTCCAGCATTTCCTTCACACAGTGGCCAGCCATTCTCCTTTACTGCCATGCCACCACCTCATATTCTACCTTAGAAGCCACCTGAAGAGCACTATTTAAAAATAAGAAAGGAAGAGAAATTAAAATAGAAGACCAGGGAGATAACTGTTTCACCCCTTCTTATTTTTCTGCACCTTACTCCTGCACCAGATTTCTGGGCATGGGCTGGGGAAACTGGGTCTGGAGCCCACATCTGATGCTTTTCTACACAGTGAACAGTTCCTGCACTCCTTTTCCTTCCCCCCACTAAGGCAGGAGCTATGATGTGGCACTTTCAACTTTGGTGCAGAGGAATGCATCTTGGTGGGAAGTGTGATGCCAGTTCCACCTGTTCATCAGGGAAACAAAATGCTGACTGAGAGCATCTGTACACCAGCCTAAAATCCTGATTTAAAATGGGGGCTTCTGCCTCCATTTTAAATGCATGATCACAGCTGACTCCCTTGACATGTGCTTCCTTTCCCCCCTCGCCTTTCGACCTCCTTCTCCCCGTACCTGAGTCTTCCATAAAATTCATTGAACTTGCTCCTCCTCTCGCGGCTTTTCCTCTTTTAGCAGAGGGAACTCAAGTGGAACACAACACGGTAGTTTTATAGCTCATTATCTGTGATCTATTTAAAAATGGATTAAAAAATGGGACAAATTCTGCAAAAAATGCCCCCTCCAAGAAATTCCTGACTGGTGTTGCTGATAACTTCCTCCAACAGAAAGTGGAGGAAGGAACTAGAGGATGGTTCTTGACTATCCTTGACTTGAACCTAACCAACAGAGATGACTTAGTGGATAAAGTAGCAGTTACAGGAACTCTGGGGGAAAGCAACCGTGTTCTTGATTCTAAAGGAAGCAAAAGCTGCATGTAGCCAAACGTGTACCCTGGATTTTAGGAAAGCCAGTTTTAATCAACTCAGAACAATGATAAGTAAGGTCCCATGGCAAATGACTCTGATGAGAAATGGAGTCCAAGATGGGTGGGAGTTTTTTAAAAAGGAAATTCTAAAGGCACAATTACAAACAATTCCAACAAGAAAAAAAAGTTGGAAGACAACAGAAGTCACTGTAGAAAGCTTAGAGATGACCTGAAAACACAAAAGGACACATATAGGAAGTGGAAGGAAGGCCAAGATACAAAGGAAGAGTACAGGCAGGTAGCACAGAATTTCAGGGATGGCATCAGGAAGGCTAAAGCTGAGAACGAACTGAGGTTAGCGACGGATGCTAAAAGCAACAAAATGGCTTTCTTCAGATATGTGCATACTAAAAGACAGAGGAAAGAAATAGTGGTTCAACTATTAAATAAGGATGGCAGAATGATAACAGATGACAAAGAAAGGCAGAAGTGCTCAATTCCTACTTTGGCTCAGTCTTCACCCGAAAGAGAGTCTATGATCCCCCCGCCGACTCCCCCCCCCCCCCCCCGCTCAGCAAAGGTGAAGTTCAGGCTGAAGGGGCAGGGCTGCAGCTTGAGACTGATAGGCATCTGGTCAAGGAACACCTACTTACTTTGAATGAGTTCAGATCTCCAGGGCCAGATGAACTGCATCCTAGAGTAATAAAGGAACTGGCAGAAGATCTCTCAGAAGCACTGTCTGTTATCTTTGAGAAATCATGGAGGACAGGTTACGTATCAGATGACTGGAGGAGGGTTAATGTTGTCCCTATCTGCAAAAAGGGCAAAAAGGAGGAACTACAGACCAGTCAGTCTGACATCAATCCCTGGGAAAATTCTGGAGCAGATGATAAAGCAATCCATCTGTAAGCACCTTGAAAACAATGCAGTGCGTACTCGAAGCCAACATGGATTTGTCAAGAACAAATCCTGCCAGACAAATCTGATCTCATTTTTCGATCAGGTAACCTCCCTTGTGGACTGTGGGAATGCTGTGGACATAATATACCTCGACTTCAGCAAAGCTTTCGACAAAGTGCCCCATGACTGTCAGGGTGGACACTGAGCCCATAGAATCCCAGAGTAGTTCTGATTCTGAGGAAGTGCAGTCGCTCCTGGGAGAGGAGTGCGCTCCTCTTTCCCAGGACCAACAGCTGATAGAGATTCCTCCCACCAGCATTCCTAGTTTAGTTAGCAGTCCAGGGAGTGACCGAGCACAGATAGCAGACTTGGTGGATGCGTGACGCAGACGCAGAGAGCGGCGCCAGATGGAGGGCGCGGAAAGGAGGCGAAGTGCCAGGTTGGCGCGCAAACAACGGCTGCGCCCAGAGGCTCCAAGGGAAAAGGGGAGGGACTCTCCCTAGTCCTTAAGTTCAGGGATCTGCCAGTAATTCCTTTTCAAACGGGGACTAACTGTTCCAACTTAGGGCATAGGTACTGTGCTGCTCAGATCTAGTTGCAAACGGTATAGTTGTTAAGTTGTAAAAGAAGAATAAAGCTTTGAAAGGAATCCCTTTGTCTCTGTCTGGACTTAGCTACTGGATTAGACTGAGAGAGACCTCCAAGGAGCCCTTGACAATGATATCCTGATGAGCAAACTAGCTCAAAGTGGGCTAGATGAAACAATGATCCGGTGGATCTGCAGTTGGCTACAGAATCGGACTCAAAGAGTGCTTATCAATGGGATCTTCTCAAACTGGGGAGAGGTAACGAGCGGGGTACCACAGGGCTCAGTCCTGGGCCCAGTGCTCTTCAACATTTTTATTAGTGACTTGGAGGAGGAGGTGCAGGGAATGCTGATCAGATTTGCAGATGACACAAAATTGGGTGGGATAGCTAATACTTGGAAGACAGAAACAGAATTCAAAGTGATCTTGATAGGCTGGAGCGCTGAGCGGAAAACAACAGAATTTAATAGGGGTAAATGCCAAGTTCTGCACCTAGGAAAAAGAAACCAAATGCACAGTTACAATATGGGGGATACTTGACTCAACAATACTACAAATGAGAAGGATCTTGGAATTGTTGTTGATCACAAGCTGAATATGAGCCAACAATGTGATGTGGCTGCAAAAAAGGCAAATGTTGTTTTGGGCTGCATTAATAGAAGTATAGCTTTCAAATCAAGTGAAGTACTAGTTCCCCTCTACTCAGCTCTGGTAAGGCCTCATCTAGAGTACTATGTCCAGTTCTGGGCACCACACTTTAAGAAGGATGCAGACAAGCTGGAGAGGGTTCAGAGGAGGGCAACAAAGATGATCGGGGACTGGAAACTAAGCCCTGTGAGGAGAGACTGAAAGAACTGGGCATGTTTAGCCTTGAGAAGAGAAGACTAAGGGTAATTATGATAGTGCTGTTCAAGTACTTGAAAGGTTGTGTCACAGAAAGGAAGGCCAGGATCTCTTCTCGATCATCTCAGAGTGCAGGACACAGAATAATGGGCTCAAGTTACAGGAAGCCGGATTCCGGATGAACGTTGGGAAAAACCTCCTGATTGTTAGAGCAATATGACAATGGAACCAATGACCTAGGGAGGTGGTGGGGTCTCCCACCTTGGAGGCATTCAAGATGAAGCTGGACAGCCATCTGTCAGGGATGCTTTGACTTAGTTTCCTGCATTAAGCAAGGGGTTGGACTCAGTAGTCTTAAAGGCCCCTTCCAACCCTAGTATTCTATGATTCTATGAAAGGGCATTTAGTGCATTTAGTGCAGGAGACCTCTTGGAGGTTCACGGTGTCATGTAAAGAGCCCACAAACTTCTGTGAGTGAGAAATCTCAGTAGCAGGATAAAAGCTCCGTGTGAAGGAGCTCTGGCTAGCTAATCCCTTGGTAGTATCACTGCCAAAATGGAGATGAGTCAGCTGAATTCTAAATTCCCTTCCACTTGTTTTCAAAGGCAAAACAGTGAATCCAGAGTTTTAAGCAGCTTAAAGCCACTTTCAGCTACTGCGTCAGCAAAACCATCAGGGTTAGAACCCATTCCGACAGTTCTTTTCTCTCCTGGTGCTGCTGCTCTGACAGAGCAGCACCTCCTCATGTAGGCATTGTTCCTTTCAGTCTTGTTCTTACACTGGGAATGAGAAGTCTGGACAACAGCTGTAGTCATTCGTCATTCCATGCTAGGGGATGTGGAGGAGAAATGTTTTGCTCTGCCTACCATTGTCATAGTTCCTTTAGGGTAGGTCTGGAATCTGGGCAGAGTTTTCCCACCATTTTTTTTAAATACCCACTTTCCAAGAATAAATTTGAAAGTCATGCTCCTCTGTATAGGGTAGAGTTGACATTACAAGGAACCTCTTCCCTTAAAAGGGAATAGACTCATAATTCCCAGAAAATTCATTTAGACCCATCCCCTAAGAAATATGAGTTCAAAACCAGATGGATTACATTCCACAGTGCTGAAGGAGTTTGCAGATGTTATTTCAGAGCACTATCTGTAATCTTTGAGAAATCCAGGAGAATAAGTGAGGTTCCAGAAGACTGGAGACAGGCAGATGTTGTACCTATCTTCAAAAAGAAGAAGAGGATGGATCCAGGAAACTACAGACTAGTCAGCGTGATGTCAATACCAGGCAAAATTCTAGAATAGTTTATTAAGAGGTTGATTTGTAAGCATCTTGAAAATAATGCATTGGTTAGTAGGAGCCAGGATGGGTTTGTCAGGAATAAGTAATGCCAGACCTATCTTATCTCCAACATCCTAGTTTAGTGGATTGTGGGGATGCTGTGGGCATAGTATATCTTGATTTCAACAAAGTGTTTGACAAGGTTTCCCATGATATCCTTGTTGACAAGATGGTAAAATGTAGGTTGGACGCTACTATGCTTAGGTGGATCAATAGCTGGTTGAGCAACTATACTCAGCAATTGCTTATTCGTGGCTCTGCATCCACCTGGATGGAGGTCTCTAATGGAGTGCTATTCAATAAGACCTGGATGAGGGTGTAGAGGGGTTGCTTATCAAATTTACAGATTACACAAAGCTAGGAGGGATGGTATACCATCGGAAGATGGGACTCCCAGGTCGGAAGATGGTCAAAATGCTACTGGGGAGGAACAGAGGATAAGTTCATCTAGTCCCAGATGTGATGATGCAGCTAGCTCAAAGCCAGAAGGATGGCTAGCGGCTGACAGTGCTGGTGGTGAATGACAAATCTGATGTTCTAAAGATCAACATACCATAGGAACTTGGAATGTAAGATCTATGAGCCAGGGCAAATTGGATGTGGTTATTGGGGAGATGTCAAGATTAAATATAGACATTCTGGGTGTCAGTGAACTGAAATGGACGGGAATGGGCCACTTCACATCAGATGACCACCAGATCTACTACTGTGGACAAGAGGAGCACAGAAGAAATGGAGTAGCCTTCATAATTAATAATAAAGTGGCTAAAGCAGTGCTTGGATACAATCCAAAAACCGATAGAATGATCTCAATATGAATTCAAGGTAAGCCATTTAACATCACAGTGATCCAAATATACGCCCCAACCACAGATGCTGAAGAAGCAGAAGTAGATCAGTTCTATGAGGATCTGCAGCACCTACTGGATAATATGCCAAAAAGAGATGTTATTTTCATTACAGGAGACTGGAATGCTAAGGTGGGTAGTCAAACGACACCTGGAATTACAGGCAAGCATGGTCTGGGAGAACAAAATGAAGCAGGACATAGGCTGATAGAATTTTGCCAAGACAACTCACTGTACATAACAAACACTCTCTTCCAACAACCTAAGAGACAAATTTATACATGGACTTCACCAGATGGTCGACACCGAAATCAGATTGACTACATCCTTTGTAGCCAAATGTGGCGGACATCTATGCAGTCGGTAAAAACAAGACCTGGAGCTGACTGTAGTTCAGATCACGAACTTCTTATTGCACAATTTAGAATCAGACAAAAGAGAATAGGGAAGACCCACAGATCAGTTAGATATGAGCTCACTAATATTCCTAATGAATATGCAGTGGAGGTGAAGAATAGATTTAAGGGACTAGATTTAGTATGTAGGGTCCTGGAAGAACTATGGACAGAAGTTCGCAACATTGTTCAGGAGGCGGCAACAAAAAACGTCCCAAAGAAAAAGAAAACCAAGAAGGCAAGTTGGCTGTCTGCTGAGACACTGGAAGTAGCCCAAGAAAGAAGGAAAGCAGAAGGCAACAGTGATCGGGGGAGATATGCCCAATTAAATGCAAAATTCCAGAAGTTAGCCAGAAGAGATAAGGAATTATTTTTAAACAAGCAATGTGCGGAAGCAGAAGAAGATAACAGAATAGGAAGGACAAGCGACCTCTTCCAGAAAATCAGAAACATTGGAGGTAAATTCTAGGCAAAAATGGGTATGATCAAAAACAAAGATGGCAAGGACCTAACAGAAGCAGAAGAGATCAAGAAAAGGTGGCAAGAATATATGGAAGATCTGTATAGGAAGGATAATAATATCGGGGATAGATTTGTCGGTGTGGTCAGTGAGTTACAGCCAGACATCCTGAAGAGTGAGGTTGAATGGGCCTTAAGAAGCATTGCTAATAACAAGGCAGCAGGAGACGACGGTATCCCAGCTGAACTGTTTAAAATCTTGCAAGATGATGCTGTCATGGTGATGCATGCCATATGCCAGCAAATTTGGAAAACACAAGAATGGCCACCAGATTGGAAAAAATCAACTTATATCCCCATATCATAAAAGGGAAACACTAAAGAATGTCCAAACTATTGAACAGTGGCACTTATTTCACATGCCAGTAAGGTAATGCTCAAGATCTTGCAAGGTAGACTCCAGCAATTCATGGAATGAGAATTGTCAGATGTACAAGCTGGGTTTCGAAAAGGCAGAGGAACTAGAGACCAAATTGCCAATATCCGCTGGATAATGGAGAAAGCCAGGGAGTTTCAGAAAAACATCTATTTCTGTTTCATTGACTATTCTAAAGCCTTTGACTGTGTGGATCATAACATGGAGGTGATGAATAGATTTAAGGGATTAGACCTGATAGACAGAGTGCCTGAGGAACTATGGACGGAGGTACGTAACATAGTTCAGGAGGCAGCAACTCAATCCATCCCAAAGAAAAATAAATGCAAGAAAGCCAAGTGGCTGTCTGATGAGGCTTTACAAGTAGCTGAGGAAAGAAGGGAAGTGAAAAGCAAGGGAGAAAGGGGAAGATATATCCAACTGAATGCAGAGTTCCAGAGGATAGCAAGGAGAGACAAGAAGGTCTTCTTAAATGAACAATGCAAAGAAATCGAGGAAAACAATAGAATGGGAAAGACTAGAAATCTTTTCCAGAAAATCGGAGATCTCAAGAGAACGTTTTGTGCAAAGACGGGCATGATAAAGGACAAAGAAGGCAGGGACTTAACAGAAGCAGATGAGATTAAGAAGAGGTGGAAAGAATACACAGAAGAACGATACAGGAAAGATCTGAATGTCCCTGATAGCCATGATAGTGCGGTCACTGAACTTGAGCCGGACATCCTCGAGAGTGAAGTCAAGTGGGCCTTAGGAAGCATTAGTAACAACAAAGCTAGCGGAGATGACAGTATTCCAGCTGAGCTATTTAAAATCCTAAAAGATGATGCTGTTAAAGTGCTGCGCTCAACATGCCAACAAATTTGGAACACTCAACAGTGGCCACAAGACTGGAAAAGGTCAGTTTACATTCCAATTCCAAAGAAGGGCAACGCCAAAGAGTGTTCAAACTACCATACAATTGCGCTCATTTCACATGCCAGCAAGGTTAAGGTTATGCTCAAAATCCTACAAGCTAGGCTTCAGCAGCATGTGAACCGAGAACTACCGGAAGTACAAGCGGGGTTTCGAAGAGGCAGAGGAACTAGAGGTCAAATTGCCAACATTTGATGGATCCTGGAGAAAGCAAGAGAATTCCAGAAAAACGTCTATTTCTGCTTCATTGACTACGCTAAAGCCTTTGATTGTGTGGATCACAACAAACTGTGGCAAATTCTGAAAGAGATGGGAGTACCAGACCACCTTACCCGTCTCCTGAGAAACCTGTATGAGGGTCAAGAAGCAACAGTAAGAACCGGACATGGAACAACCGATTGGTTCAAAATTGGGAAAGGAGTACAAGGCTGTATATTGTCGCCCTGCTTATTTAACTTATATGCACAGTACATCATGAGAAATGCTGGGTTGGATGAATCACAGGTTGGAATTAAGATTGCCAGGAGAATTATCAACAACCTCAGATACCCAGGCGATACCACCCTAATGGCAGAAAGTGAAGAGGATCTAAAGAGCCTCTTGTTGAGGGTGAAAGAGGAGAGTGCAAAAGCTGGTTTGAAACTCAACATTAAAAAAATGAAGATCATGGCATGTGGCCCTATCACTTCCTGGCATATAGAAGGGGAAGAAATGGAAGCAGTGACAGATTTTACTTTCTTGGGCTCCAAGATCACCGCAGACGGTGACTGTAGCCATGAAATTAAAAGATACTTGCTCCTTGGGAGGAAAGCTATGGCAAACCTAGACAGCATATTAAGAAGCAGAGACATCACCTTGCCGACAAAGGTTTCTATAATCAAAGCTATGGTTTTCCCAGTAGCAACGTATGGCTGTGAGAGCTGGAATATAAGGAAGGCTGAGCGATGAAGAATTGATGCTTTCGGACTGTGGTGCTGGAGAAGACTCTTATGAGTCCCCTGGACTGCAAGGAGGTCAAATCAGTCCATCCTAAAGGAAATCGACCGTGAGTGCTCCTTGGAAGGACAGATACTGAAGCTGAAGCTCAAATATTTTGGACACCTAATGCGAAGAAAAAACTCACTGGAAAAGATGCTGATGCTGGGAAAGACTGAAGGCAAAAGGAGAAGGGGACAGCAGAGGATGAGATGGCTAGATAGCATCACCGATGCAATGAATATGGACTTGAGCACACTCCGGGAGAGAGCGGAGGACAGGAAGGCCTGGCGTGCTATGGTCCATGGGGTCACGAAGAGTCGGACACGACTTAACTACTGAACAACAACAACAAGGATGCTTAAGGTCTATGTCAGATGTACACAAGACATCAAGCATTCTGACAGCTTTTTTATGTCTTACGAGTTGTGTTGTCATTGGCCAAAAGTTCTGTTAGCCACTGGGTAACTGTGCATAGTTCTGGCATATTGGTCTGTGAACAAGCCAGTCCTTGCAGGGATTACTAGCAGTTCTGTGCATAGCTGTGTTGGCTGTGTTGGCCACAAATGCCCCCTAGAGGACATTTGTAGTGCAGCTACCTGGGTGACTATTTATGATATTTGTACCCTGCCGTTCTACCAAGAAAATGGCACTCAAGGCATCTTACCTAATATGCATAGATAAATAAAAACTTGATTAAAACAATAATAAAAACAAATACATTAAAACACAACAATTACAGTTAAAACAGCACCCATCCCATCAGATCCACTTATACACCAAAGGTCTGCTTGAATAAAAACATTTGCCTGCCAGCAATCTGGCCTCCCTTGGCAGGAAGTTCTACAGCCTGCAAACAGCCACTGAGATGCTCTCTCTTGCATCGCCACCAAATGCAGCTTTGCACAAATGCAGTGGTGGTACTGAAAGAAGAGCCTCCTAAAGACCTTAACACCTGGGCAAGCTCATATGGGAGAAGACAGTCTTTCAGGTAACCTGGTCCCACCTTCCTTCCACCTTCATCCAGCACTATAATACTGATAAGTATGCCTCAGCTGAAGTGGCCTTTGGTCACCAGATAATGGTCCTCTGAGTCACCTTTCCCCCTTCCATAGGAGATACTGCTCTTGGGTATCCCTTTCCTGTTGCCTCTGCTGACTGAGAACAGAAATTTGGACTTACTGTGAAGTGTCCTTCTGGTCAGTGGGGAGTGGACCCAAAAGCCCCATCCTTCTGGGTGACTTTTTTTTGCATGAGGGACTCCACGTGGGTTCAATATTCACATTTGCGTGGTTCTCCGCTAGATAGATAGGGTTTCCTCAGCCTCCATCAGTATTTGTTTCCTTTGCATTTGAAGACTTTGAATATAGTTTCTTGTTACTTGAAGTTTCTGTTCTGAGCAACCATTTTGGCTCTACTAATGAAGTCAAGTTCTGCCACTTGAAGGGATGCACCTCCTCTCAGAGCAGGTGGAACTTTGTGTTGACCCTGCCGTCTCAAGCAAGAGGAGTTAGTCCTTTCCTGTTGGGTCCACTCTCCACTGACTGGAAGGACATTTCATGATAAATCTAGCTTTCCATTCTGGCAGAATCTTTGCTGATCACAATGTGGAAGAAGGTGTGTGGAAGAAGGTGTTAAAGGGCCATATGCCTTTTCCCAGTTTGGAAGAAAGTGGTTGGTGCATAATAGTGTGTGTGGTAGAGGTAAGGCTTGACATCAAGACTGTATTGGGGAACAGGTGGGAGGCCTTTATGAGATAGATTTAGACTCTAGGCTTTCAGTTTTCTATCCCTGACTTTAGTCCTTTAAAATACACCTTACAGTGTAATCCTGTATATGTTTACTTGGAAGTAAGTCCCATTTTGGGGGTTGGACTTGATGGTTTTATAGGCCCTTTCCAATCCTACTATTCTATGATTCTATTATTCTTTTCAGTGGAGCCTCCTATTTAATTTGCAGATATCTGTTGGCTATGCTTATGTAAATATTAGTATTATAAATATGATTGTTATACATATGAAAGAAAGTTATATACAGAAATACATTTTATCATAAGTTATGATAAACGTATAAAGGTTTTAACATGTGAAGTTGTAACGTAACTTGATCTACAAAGCTCTCCAATGGGACAGTGCAGTGAAAGTGGCTTGGGATGCTTCCCCCTCAAGCAGTTTGAGAAAACCTTGCTTAATAGATAATGGATTATGCATATACTTTGATATCTAACTATGTTTCAGATAGGTGAGGAAGAAATTATTCCAGACTGGCAAATTCCAGTAGCCGATAAAAACATAACGGATAACATTAGTAAATTACTGAACCGCATCCAAAGACTTGAAGAACTGAAAGGCCGTGTTCAAGAACTGCCTAAGCTTATCCAGATTCCCATGCCTAAACAGTAAGACTTTGCGAAATAGGGTTAGATTGAATAACAATAAAATATATACTGTTTTATAGAAGAAAATTATATTTGACTTTTTAATTTCCTGGGGTGGAATAATGGCATTATCTTAACAATCATGAAAGACCAGAGATGTTTAAACCTAGTCACAATGTACCTCCAAAGGTCTAAGGGACCTATGTCTCCCTGACACATCTCCCCAATAACATCTAGAATGCAAATGGAGAAAGAGTTCTGACGAATGCAATCAAACACTAGTATGTGATCAACATTGAGCCTACTTAATGGCAGTGAAAGCAGCAAAGAAACACTCCTTCACTGCTTCCATTGCATCCTCCCCATGCTGACAGGCAGCACTTTTCAGGGTAGCTCAGAGCCTATTATATACTGGCCCAAAGGAGGTGTCTGAACCCATGGTGGCCTACTGTGATCTATTTGCTTCACATTTTGAGGATAAAATCGCTTGCATCCATCAGGACCTTGTTTTAGCAGATCAGTCTAATGACTTAACGACTGAACAACAACTAATGAGGTGTCCAGAGTGCTGTCTGGTCCAGTATTGTTAGATGAGTTTCAGTTAGTACGGCTTTAGAACTGGCCAAGATGCTTGGATAGGTAAATGTAACCACTTGTATGTTGGATCCTTGCCCTTCATGGCTGGTGAAATCTAGCAGGGAGAGGACAACAGTTTGGCCCAGGGAGGTGATAAATGCCTGCTTATGAGAGGGAGTGGTCCCGGGTCACCTGAAAGAGGCAGCAGTAACAACACTACTTAAGAAGCCCTCCTTGGACCTGGAAGATTTGAACAATTTTAGGTCAGTTGTGCAGATCCCTTTTCTGGCCAAGGTCCTTGAGCAGGTGGTTGCTGTCCTGATCCAGACACTTTTGGATAAGACCAATTTCCTGGATCCATTTCAGTCAGGGATCAGGCTCAGTTTTGGTACTGAGACTGCCTTTGTTGCCCTGCATGATGACCTGTGTCAGGAGAGAGATGGGGAATGTGTCCCTGCTGATACTCTTTGACAGTGTTCAGTACCATCAGTCATAGTAGCCTTCTGGAGTGACTGTCCAAGTTGGGAGTCGAGGGCACTACTTTGCAGTAGTTCCATTCCTACCTAAATAGTCATTTCCAGAGGGTGGTGAGTGACTGAGGTATTGCTGAGCTCCATGGAGCCTACAATGTGGGGTTCCACAGGGGTTGATTCTATCCCCCAGATGTTGCTTAACATCTGCATGAAACCACTGTGTGTGATAATCCAGAGTTTTGGGGTGCGTTATGATCAATATGCTGATGACATGCAACTATACTTCTTCATGGTCATGTGTATCACACATATGGGCTCTGTGCCTGTATGGAGCCTTGATTCATGAAGCTTCTATAGCTGAGGATAATTTTGGTGGGAACCCTCCCCCACTTTCCTACTCTGCATGACCTTAGTGGGTTTCCACCCAGTCCCTCAGTTCTCTTTCTATCACCTTGCTGGTTGCCTTGCAAGGGACCTTCGCTCTCTTCTAGAGAGATTTTGGGCTTGATTCAGCTCCCTGAGGTCCAGTTTTCGCCTGAGTCCTCCTTTCCGCTTCGGTACCATGAAGTACTGAGAGAAGAAGCCATTCTCGGTTCGTTATTGTAGAACATGTTCAGTACCACCCTTCTGCAACAATGATTGTGTCTCTAATTGCAGGATGTCCGAGGGAGATGTAATCTTCATGGTACTGATGGGAGGGAGACTCTCAAGTTCTATTCTGTATCTGTTTTGGATGATGGCAAGAACCCAAACATCCGATGTTATAATAGTCCAGTTCGGTAGATAGTGGGACAGGCAGTGTCAAGGCTCCCTCTTGGACAGCGAGAGACATACTGAAGGGGCTGGTGAATCCCTGCCTTCTCGACTTGGAGAAATATCTTTAATCTCGCCTTTGGACATCAAAACCATTTGTGTTGGACCCGAGATCAATACTGACACTGGGAGGAACGGTATCGGAGAGTCAAGATGAGGCGGTGGAGGCAGTATGGAAGGTCGACCAGTCCCGAAGAAAGTTTCGGATGACCACTTTATCTACCATCCTTCCACTCCTCCTCAAGGGGATATGGTTTGAGGTGATAGAACTCAAGGACACCTATTTTCATATTGCAATAGACAGTGCCCACCGGAAGTACCTCAAGTTTGTCATTGGCACCAAGATGTTCCAATTTTGTGTTTTACCATTTGGGCTAGCCACCACTCTGACGGTTTTTACAAAATGCATGGTGGTGGTGTGCGAATATCTCCAAACCCAAGGCGTAGAAGTCTATCCTTATGTGGACAATTGGCTCCTGGTCATGTCATCTAAGAATCATCTGGTCCAGTTGATAGTGTTTTTTGGAACCTTCTGAATTCCTTAGGCTTATGTATCAACGAGGAGAAGTCCAAGCTGACTCCAACACAGGTCATTCTGTTTATAGGGGTAGTGCTTAATTCTGTGACAGCTCAGGCCTTCTTACCATGGGATGGAGCTATTTTGTTAGCCGATCTTGCAAGAAAACTCTGTCAGCATCGCAAGCCTACAGCCTGGTCAGTTCAATGGCTGCTTGGACTATGGCAGCCACGGCTGGTGTCATGGAATGGACATGTCTCACTTCAGAACTGGTTTCTCCAGTTTTCAACAATACTAAGGACACAAGGTGAACAAGATTGACAATAACAAAAAGGATAGCTTCGCCATTACTCTGGTGGATGAGAACATACAATCTCATGCAAGGCGTCCCATTTGTGTGCCCAGCCCCGTCCTGGATAATCACCACAGATGCTTTATTGCATGGATGGGGGGCTCATTGTGGCCAACTATGAATACAGGAATTATGGACCAAGTCTGAGAGACACCTACACATCAACACGCTCAAGCTTTTGGTGGTGAGAAAGGCTCTTCAAGTGTTCAGTTTCGAAACAGATACATTCAGGTGCTTACAGATAACTCTGCTATGCTGTGGCATCTCAACAAGGAAGGAGGGACATGGTCCTCCAGGCTAGTCAGGCTGACAAACATTTTTGAGTGGGCCATTCATCGAGGGATTCATCTAACGACACTACACGTTACAGGTATGGACAACATTTTAGCAGACTTACTGAGAAGGACTTACCTGTCATCTCACAAGGGGCAACTTGCCCTGTCTGTAGTCTGCCCTCTTTTTTGACGATGGGGAACACTTTCAGTAGATCTGTTTGCTACGGCAAGAAACACAACGCATAACAACTTCTGCTCAAGAACAGGGATGGAAGGTTCTCCTTGCGAGATGCATTCATGATACCACGGACGGGAAAGTTTTTTATCTCTTCCCTCCATTCCCTTTACTAATGAGTGTAATAATGAAAATCAGGGTAGAGAAAATGAATTGTATCCTGATTGCTCCATGGTGGCTGAGACAGGCCTGGTTTGCTCCACTACCCAAACTAGCCAAAGCGGAATTTGTTCACATTCTCCTGGTACCAGACCTGCTTTCCAGGAACCAAGGGTGCGTGTGACACCCCGATCTATCTGCACTCAGACTGACCGCATGGAGGATCTGCTGGTGACAGAAATGACAGAAAGAATCTGTCAGGTTTTGGAGGCAGCTAAAAAACCCTCTACAAGAAAGTCTTATAATTCTAAATAGGCAGCGTTTTCTACCTTCGCAAGATCTAATGGATTTGATCTGGCACGTTGCCCAATAAAGGAAATACTTACCTTCTTCTATTCACTGCTTCAAAAGGGTCTAAAGTACTCTTCCATATGGGTTTATTTAGCTGCTGTCTCGACTAATCATCACCTGATACAGGGGTTTTTGGTGTTAACACACCTGATTGTCAGACAATTCCTAAGGCGAGTTCGGACATGGTGCCTCTGCTTTGCTTACCCATTCTGCATTGGAGCCTATCTGTAGTCTTATAAGCCTTAACCTCAAAGCCATTTGAACCATTGGTAACAGTGTATCTTTGGTTCTTGTCCTGGAAGGTGGCCTTCCTGGTGACCATTACATCGGCACAGAGATCTAGTGAGCTATGTGCTTTCCATACCTTATCTTTCATAGAGACAAGGTTGTGCTTCATCCAGACCTGGCATTCCTACTGAAAGTTGTCTTGGAGTTCCACATAAATCATGATATCATTCTTCCTACCATCTTTTAGTTCCCATCCTCACCACTGGAGTTAACCTTGTGTTTTCTCCACTCCCAGGCTGAGTATGCATTGGCTACAGGGACTATTTTGCTGACGTAGCAGCAGCATGTCTCCAGTTCTGGTACGATTTGAGTACAGCATTGTTATGTAAGTCACATCTGGGATGTCCAGTTTTTCTAGACTGAGGGCCATTTGTAGGGGATGCATGGCTGCTATAGCTGTAAGAGGGCTCATTCTACCATAAATAGCAGCATAGATGTGCATGCTGCTCAGCAATGTCTGGGATGTTATGAGCATGATGCCATGATAGCAGTGGCCATCACCTGCTCCCAGGGAGACTTGAGGGCTTATGTTCAAGGGTGCCCTCATGAGCACATCCTGATGACATTGTTGTCTGTCAGGAGGAGCTGCTGGATATCTGTGCAGCTTCCCCATGTTGTGAACCACGAAACATCAGGTGGCAGCTTCTGAAAATACTTTCAAGCCCTGACTGATTCCATCTACCCAGGCTGACTGTTGGAAGCTGTTGGGCAAGAAGGAGTGTAAAGGGGCTTCTCCTTCCAGTTTGGCCTTGCTTGAGCAACATGGTCTTCCAGAGCTCTGATGTATTCTTGTATCCTTTGGTTATTCTTTGGACCTGGCTTTCTGCCTCTTAGTTAGTCCTTTGGTTCAGACTCCTGGCTTATTTCTGGTTTCCAGCTCCTGGCTCACCTCAGATTGCAGCCCATGGTTCAGCCCTGACATAACCTTATATAGCCCCAGACCATGTCTGGACTAGGAGCCCTCTGATGAGAAGCTCCATAGCCTCCAGTGCAGAGGCTTGGGATGTGGTCTGGGCCAGGATAGAACAAACAACTGTGAGTACACCGTGGGCATCAGGAGCACCACAGGGCTTCCTGTGCTGATCTGCCTGCCCCCTATAACTGGATGCTCTGACTGTGGGAGTAGACAAAGAGGTCAGCGTTCCAGAAACTGTTGCATACAGATGAGGGCCAGAGGGTGGGAAGGCATGGACTGGCCATGTCAGGTCAAGTGGGGTAGGCTTCACAGCTGAGCACCCTTCTCCCTACAAGTGCCATGACATCTGTATGAACAGAGCTTACTACTGTTGATAGCAAGTGGTGGGGGTCTAGTCAGCGGCATGTGGGGTGGGCGCAGGGGGTTCACCCATCCCTACGGCCACAGAAACCAGGCCCAACAAGGGTAATTAGGGAAATGAGCTGGCACATGTGAGCGTGGTTAACAAGCTGCCATGGCTTATTAACCACCCTTGTGCCGTGCAAACCGGGCCAATTTCTTACCCAGTGAGTCATCCAGTGAGTTTCATGGTGAACTGTGTTTTTCAATTTAGGTCTCCCTGTTCCTTGTTCAAGTGTCTTATCATTACACCACACTGGCTCTTAACATGGGATTCAACACCATTTTCATTCTTCTGTGTGTCATATTTTATGATGAACAGAATTTTGAAAATGGAATTTTATGGTCACCCTGCAACTCCAGTGCATTGATTACTGAAGACTTGCTTCCTAAAAAGAAGGAATCTGTATAGGAAGCCTAATCAATAAGGACATGTCATGTGCCAAATAATATCTATCAACAGAAATTCTCACACCAAACCAATGTATTTGTTTGTTTGGCTGACTATGTATCTTCTCAGTCTGTTTCCTGAACAGTAAAGATTAAGCAAAAAATGTTTCCTATGATATAATATCCAGTTTTGGGATATAAATTAAAATATAAACATTATATAAAGTTAGAAATAATTTTTAGAAATTTGAATAGACATTAATTTTGTAAAATTATATTTAACATTTGACAGAGAAAAGAAAAGACCAGTAAGTCCACTGCCTCCTACTCTAAAAGATCCAAAAAATATTATTGAAGGTAAGAATTATGACTTAACATGGAACCTAAGGCAGCAAAAGATAAATATGGTAAGAAAGAACATGGGTGTGGGTAGATTGGGGAGAAATAACAGTGCTGGGCAGTGAAGTATGCTGGATGGATGCTAGGGTGGCTGAATGAAGCAGGACTGACTTGGTGAAAATCAGGGCCTTGGAAAAGAATGGAGTGGGTTTTCTTCTTGATGTATTTGGAACATCAGACATATGTTTTGTTAAAATCACTATCATTTTGTTTCATAATTTTCATAATCATGCAATATATTTTTTATCTTTGTCTTAAAAACAAAATTAATCAAATAAACCATGGACTTGGAGAAGCAATATTTGGTGGAGGCATGGAATCAAGGAAATGAGAGCCATGGAAGAAGTGGCATAGAGTGGATAAGACTGCTGCCAACTTCCAGTGGGGGTACTAAGCCATTCAAATGCAGCATGACTTATAGAAAAATAGGTCATGTGTGTCTTTTCTCGACACTGTAGCTGTTACATTCTTTTAATAAGGCTTTGAAGGCGCAATTCAAATGAAGTACCTAGAAAGTAGTTAGAAATAGGAGATGCTGTGAGCTGTGGGCAGGGAAGTACACTTTCCATCATTTTTCTCATCCTATGTCTGTGCCTTTAATAGCAGCCCTGCACAAAGAATCTAAATCGGTGAAGCAGGGCATTTCCCCAAAGCCCTTACTCAGTCTTGTGTACTTATCAGGCCAGGATTAGGAAGCTGGATGGGTGGTAGACTAGCATGTAAACTGCTGCTGCCTGAAATCTGCACATTGAATCATTTCTTGAGACTCCTATTAAGATTAATCTGTTTCTGCTTTTGCTCTCAACATCTTTGCTGTTATCTGGATGGTGAGGTTAATTCATATGAAAGATTAAGTGTGGAAGATCATGCTTTAGGGTTGTGGGTTAGATTGGAAGGCCACCAAGCCTATGGGGCTGTTCAGACAACATGCTAAACCACACTCAGTAGTTGAGTGTGGGTTGTTGTTGAACCATGAGTTAGCATGTTGTCTGAGCGTCCACATGGTGGCTTGTTAACTTGATAACTCTTATCTCAGAACTAAGTCAGTTTACATAACCATTTTACTAGGTTTTAAACTCAGCCATTATGGATAAGGGAAAAAAGCCTTCCATTGTACAACAGGTTTATTCTTTAAAAAATGATTTTGCTAGTGCATTAATTGTATGCATTTGAAGAACTATAAAATATAGTTGTAACTGAATAGTTACAAAATAATTCTGTTTCAGAACTTGCAATGAAACATGCAACTGAGGATGTGATGAATATGGTACAGGTTTTCCAAGATGATACAGGACAACCACGTAAGAGCTTCAGAACTTGAAATGTCACTGAAGTATGAAAAACCATAGTTGAATTCTTAGGTCGTGATCCAGCCAACATTAACCAAGTTTAAGTTCTAGTGGTTCAACTGGGAGATTCTCTAATTGAAATCCCTGAGACTTAAAGGGCCTATTCACATGCACATGGGGGGAGGGTGGTTAGGGTAACTATGGGGGGTGGGGTAGCAGAACCATGGCATGTGGGGCCATCACATGACCAGGAACCATGCGTTACCTGGTGATTTTACTGGAGTGGTTAGTGTGCAGTGTGGAATTGTTGATTCAGTCAGCCAATACAGGGCATAATTATATCATCAAAGAGTTGCACATGGAGGATTTCTATTGAATCCTTTAATTCACCCTCCACAGGCCTTGGCTCAACTATTATTGTCAACGGGAGGACCATGTGTACCTCTAATACATAGATTCAACATCTTCACTTTTTATCAGGGCTGTGCATACAAGCTACTTTTGGTCTGAGCATAAGCAGGTTGTGCATGCAGCTGTAGGGATGAGCAGGACCATTGGATCTGTGTATAGAAGATGTATCTTCACCTCTTGTTGACAGTAAGGGCTGACTGCATGGCACTGCACCTACCACATGCCACACAAAGAACTAATGGGAGATGGGAGTTACAGGGCTCAATGCAAGCAACTACTGTATATATGTTGCACATGGGAGGAATATATTTTGCTCATTATTTAAATTTTTGCCTTGTGTTTATCCTTGAATGGAATACTGTCTATTTTAAAATTGGGGTTCCTAGAAGTAATTTTAAAATTTCAAATGTAAGTGTAATAATTAACTATTTAAAAAGTGAAATTATTGAACATTCACTCTAGAATAACCATGAGCAAGACACCTCATTTGTTTCATTTTCCTTGATCAAGCAGAGGGGGTTGAGTGAACAGGTTTATGGGAAGCATGCACATCTCATTCCCTGTAAGGACCTGGTATGATACCAGTATGAGCATACCCTAAAAGGGTGGTGGGGCTGGGCTCCAATATGTTATCTGGGGATTGCTCTGTTCATTGGAACTGTGCCTCTGGTAGACTGGGTTGAACCTGATATATTTATGAATTTAAGACATCCATTGATTATTGCTGTTAGAACATTTATATCACTTAATTGTCTACCTGTAAGACTTTAGGAAGTATTTTTCTTTCTACTTGAGGTGTCCAAGACTATTCAGTTCACTAGAACTGTGCTTAACAAGAACAAATCTCATTGGAGTACTCAGTAGAGTTATATTCTCATGCTTAACATCTAAATCGGGGTGTACAACCTTTATGGCCTTGAGGGCTGCATATCTACCTGCACACACACAGAAACACATATACCAGTGATTTGTATGAGGATCCCTGGGGGAGGGAGTGGAGAACCTTCTCTTCACTCCCTCCATAGAGATCTTGATAGAAATTGTTCTTTTGTCACTTCTAGCTGTGCTGAGAAGAGAGCAATCTGTATGAAACTCTTGGGGGAGCTGTGTTATGACCCAGGCTTTTGATTCCCCATCCTCAGAAGGCAAAGCCTTTGATATAGACTGCTCCCTCTCTTCTCAGAGCCCTCAGCCCCAGAAGAGCCCCTGGGACCAGCCCCCCTGCTTCCAGAGGAGGCCACATTGCCATCAGATTTTGAGGACCCCAGCTCTGAAGCTGCCACCCCATCCCAATTGCCTCCATGCCATTTCAGCCAAAGGTTTCAAATGCAAACATGGCCCCTTTAAGGGAGAAGGCCCCATGCAGTGTGTGAGAGGAGCTAGCAGCCTCTAGGAAGCCCAAGTCCCATTTAAGGCTCAGTTAGAGTCTGCCAGTTATTGCAGCAACATACAGAGTTTGTTTGGTTTCTAGTGTAGGCCACTCAAAGCTCTCTAAAATACTAACCACTTTTTGCTTTCTTAACTGGTATCTGACCTGAGCTTTGTGTCATCTTGTTTTTGGACTCTTCCCCCATGCTGATCATCCTGGAACCTTACCCTTATTATATCTAACCTTGCGTATTGCATTTGAACCCTTGTTCGTTGATCATATCCCTGAGAACCTGGGCGCAGCAGTATCCTCAACTGGGCTAATATCTGTCCTTAACAGTACCCGTGGTCAGGAAAGGACTGGAGAGTAAAAGCGGTGGGGAATTTGGTATGGGTGTGTGGGTGTGTCAGGGCATACTTGGGGGACCATATGCAGCCCCTGGGCTGCAGGTTGTACGCTTCTGATCTAAATCATCACCACATCTTGGTCAGACGGGAGTTTACCTACAAGTAAGAATAATTAGCAGTTATTGAGGCGCGGTGGTCCCTTTGCCATCTCCTGTGGCATACTGCAAGCCTGAATTGTGTATGTTTGTGTATCTTTCCCCATGACCTAGAGTTATGTCTTGCATGATAAATATTTCTTTTTGCTCTTTTCACACCATAATTTAAATAGTTGCAGGGTAGAGATTCAGAAGTATTCCTTGGTTCACCCTGAAGGGGTTTGGGTGGGTTCATGAAGGGCAGGATGAGGTGGTGGTGGCAAAGGTTTGAGTTGCAGGTCAAGGTGGCCCTGCTCAACCCATACCTTCTTGCAAGTAATTGAACAAAAAGTCTTGCTTTTACAAGTTCTCCTTTACTCGTGACATTCCGTGTGCAGGGTGTGGGGAATTCTGGTCTTGATGGATACTTGATGACCTATAGCTTCTGTTAAATCCTACACTTATATGTTTGTGTGTTATATAGTTATTCTATAAGCTCTCAGATATAATTATTTTAAATTGTGTTATTAACTTGGAATTGGTTGAAGTCATTGTGGAGACATATTTCTGGGGCAAAATGAAGACCATAAACCTAATAGCTAAATAACTTACCTTTTTGTACAGAAACGATGGAAACAATGAACAATCGTATGGTAGAAATAATGAAAGTATTTGAACGACAAACAAATAAGTTACACAGGTAAATAATGTATATGGCATTTTACGTAGAAGAATCTACTGTTTTAATGCATTACAGTTTTAATGCATTATGTACATAAAGGGCATGATCTGTGCCTGTGCAGGCACAGTGGTAGTGATACCCACTGTTCTTCCTTTCTTCTTGCTATTTATGCACATTTATTCATTTATTAGTAATACTTACATACAACTTAATGCAATAAAATTCCTAAGCTGTTCATATATACACATGCTGGGATGTGCACTGAAGACAAGGTTCAGTATGGATCCCACTTCAGGGCTTCAGAAAGTGGGCCAGTTCATCTCAGACTGCTTTGGGCATGACCCACTTCACCTTGGGGCTAAGTCAGAACCTCACTTCAGAAAATTGGAGGTTTCATGTGTGACTTACAAGGGAAAATGAACAAATTACTATTTTAAAAAACTTTTTGACAGAATTGGATGAAATTTGCAGGTGTAGTGAGTGGCATAGTAGCTCTCCCTAAATGGATGAAGCCTGCCCAGTTTAGACAAACAAGTTCAGGGGTGTCTGTGCAAAGCACTTTTACAGTTTACTTGGTAGAACTGGATGAAGAAGAAAGGGAGCCAGATTCAAAGATATTATTATGAAGACGATGAAGTTTTGTAACTAACAAGTTGAAAAATGTTTTATACCATTCAATTGGAAAACTGTCTGGACCAGGTGATTTCCCAATATTCATACTTACAATTGCTTTCATAATGTCTCCTATACACAAAGGAGCCAAACCAAACTGCCATTGTGAAGAATCTAGGCACAGAAGATTTTTGAGAGAAAAAAAAGATCTATGTCCTGCTGCAATGTTTCACTACCTGTACTATACAAGTCAGAATAAATCTTTAAAAATTATAAATGTATATCTGTAGGAGAGGTGTATGTTTTATTACTCTTATCTTTAATAGCTGAAATAAAATGTCTATGCTTTTGCAGCTTAGGACAATGTGCCAGAATCTTATCTAGACGCCCCTCATTTTCCCAATATATACCTGCCATAAACAGGTTAAGGCAATTCCACATGTTTTGAAAGAATATTATTTAATTCATATTTAATGTTCTGCAAATCCTGATAAAGTTGAAGAGTTGGGCAAGTGGCAAACTGGGTTAAAAGAAGATTAAAATTATTATTCAGACGTAATTTTTGCATTGTTTTGATTTTTTTTTTCTTGTGAGATACATAGGCAATAATTCAGCCATGTATAAAAGCTTTGCAGACTTCCCACTCAGTGGCACCAGAGCTAATGCCACCCTCATTGATTTCAAAATAGTTGAGTAACTCAGCAGAGATCTGTGATTTAAACACCTATTTACTGAGAAGAGAAATATTAAAACACCAGAGACCAGGTTGCCTGGGCAAATCTGAAAATTGCAACAGAAAACAAATTGGGGCATGGTCTGAAACCATAGTGAATCAATCTTACAAGCATTTATTTGGTGTAAAAAAGACGTAGAAACCAAAAAATACTCTTTTTTGATTTTTTAAAATTAACCTTTTATTGTGAATTTTTACAAAACAAACTGTAAACATTACAAAACCTTAAAAAAGGAATGAAATACAAATAAAAATACAACAACATATTCAAAATCCTCAATTTCTAAAATTACAATATTTGAGAGAGAGAGAGAGAGAGAGAGAGAGAAAAGGGAAGAGAGGAGAAAAAAAAGGTTAGACATAAACGTCAGTAAAAGCAAACCAAATATCCGCATATAAGTCCATTTGGAAGTTATGCCTATATACCACTCTTTCAAATGTTGCTAGTGTTGTTAAGTCTTCAGTCCACTGTGTTATAGGTGGTGAGCTTTTATCCTTCCAATATCGTAGTATCAGTCTTTTAGCAAGCAAAAGGGTGTGAAAAATCCATTTATGCTGACCATGTGTTACGTTCCAAGAAGCAGGTAAGTAATTTAAGGGAACATTTACATCAGTAAATATTAAAGAGCTTTCCAATACAAAATTTATCCATACAACAACTTCCTCCCAAAAGGAGGCGGCCATTGGGCATTTCCAAAACATGAATAAAAGAAGCATTGACTGCATTACACCTCCATCAGTTAGCAACCCCTCTACACTGTGTTGAAGTGTCTGTGACATAGGCCTCCCCACCCCAATCCTTTTGCAACATCTGCCAATCTGCAGCCATCAAATGAGTTTCTTGTAAGAAGGCCATGTCAACATTAAGCTCTTTTAACTTGGTAAGAACTCTTTTCTGTTTGTTTATATTTCACAGTCCCTTGACATTCCATGAAGTCATGTTAAACATTGAAAAAACAAAAGCAAATTGTTTGATTTTAATGCCATTGAGAAATGATTCTGCAGCATCAGAACGTAAAAACGTCTTCATCTAGCCTTAAAAAAAAAAAGTAAAATGTGGCAGGATATTTGATATGATATTGCAAGTTAATTTGCTTTGCCAGATTTCTTGCCTTGGTAAATTGTGTTCTTCTATCAGCGATTTCTTTAGTATAATCAGGAAGAGCATAATCTTGTTGTTTGCTGGCCCCACCGAAGCTCACCCCGCTCTCTTGCTAAATGCATAAGATAATTTTTCGTAGAGGCATGTAAAAATTGAACGATAACAGGACCTCCTCTGATGCTTCATGTAGAACCAGGAACACAATAAGCATGCTCAATATCTAGTGGAAAATCGGAAGACAAAGCCAATAACTCAAACAGAAATTTATCCATGAATTCAGCAAGATGGACACCTGTAGCCAGATCTTTAAAACCAAGAACACGGAGGTTAGCTCTCCGAGCAAAGGCCTCCATTTGAGAAATTTTAGCAGACAGAACATTATGAGAGGCATCCATAGCAGTTTCATGAGCAGTAACCTGGTCTTCAAGTGCATTAACTTTCGACTCCATCTTTTGAAGACAAATATTCATCGAATCCACAGACCCTTGAAGGGTAGTGAAGGAATCCTGAATTGTTTCAAGCTTCTTTGACTGCACTGATAACTACAAAGACAGGGTTTTTATCAAAGCAAGCAACTCCTCTCCCTCTCCCGCATCTTTAGAAACCTTTGCGGGGGGGGGGGGAGATTGGGAGGGGTAGGTGACGTTCCCAAGCCTTTCTTCCTCCTCGATGTTGCCATCGTCCTCTCACTTCCAAAAGCACAACAAGCAAATATGAATGTGGAAACAGAAAACAAAAGCTTAAGTGAGTTTAACTGCAAATACCCAGATAACACAACAACCCCGAAGAGGTAATTTTAAAGCTGAAACTCGGGAGAGACTCAGCGAAGAGCCGATCACAATGCCATCTCCAATTGGAAGTTGAAACCAAAAAATAATCTAACCAAAAGCAGTTATGATGGACAGGTGAAATAAAGGTGTAGTCTCTCTTGCTAGGATGCAAAATTCAGCAAGCGACAATCAAACTAAGCTTAGCCATGTAAGCCTGAAGTGTAGATCTCACCACCGTTTGCCTCTTAGGAGGAGGCATACTCCTATCCAACAATGGATCTAAAATGAAATCTCGTTAACGTCCATGCCCATAGACAAGTAATCATAAGCAATATCAACTAATTTACTAAAATGTTCATGAAACATAACCGGAGACTTATTACATGGTTATTAGAGAGTTATGAGGTCCATATACATTAATCTTGGTGATTACCTTATCAATATATTCCCCTCAAAATTATTAGTAATATTTATTATGCTAAAACTCACAAAACAACTAAAAAACTGAATTGGTAATAAAAGAAAAAGAAAAAGCAAGTATCCTTCATAGTACTGACATCCCTCACCAAAAAAAGACCCCCCCAAATATAATGAAAATGCTGTAAAAAGAAAAACAAAAAGTCAAAAAAAGAAAGTCTGGCTTCTAGTAAGAGAATGAAACAATCCTGCAACCAATCTCTACTCACTATTATTAAATACATATACTAATCTGGAAATAAATGGGTATATTAGAGGGTTAGCATATAAAATATTAAGTATATATAAGTAGCATATGAAAAAAATAGTAAAGAGAAAAGAAAAAAAAGAGACTGGAACAAGTGGCCAAATACCTGGAGCTTTATCTACTTAGATAGCATAAACATTAGCATTCAACTTCTTAGGGGACTAAGGAGGCACCTGAAGAATCCAGGGTGCGAATGCCCCTGTAAGAAAAGACTCAGCTGCATCAGGTGATTGAAATGTCTTTAACTGATCTTGATCAGCAACACAAAAGATTGCAGGATAGCGAATGCAATAATGCAGCCCCAGCTGTCTGGCCAAAGATCTCGCCTAAGCAAATTTGTCTCTTGTGCCTTGAAGGTCACAAAGTTGATTCCTTATGTCATGCCTTTACCAAGCAGGCCTGTTGTAATCATTCCACTATGCTTCAGGTCTTACTGTGGGAGCTGACATTGGTGTGGACACCAATCCTAAGTCTGTTACTCATGGGTGGTGTAAGATGGGGCCCATGGGGATAAGGGCCCCAGATCTTCTGAACTGTGCCCTTTAGAGCTTTGCCAATTGCTATCATAGAATCATAGGGTTGGAAGGGGCCTACAAGACCATCAAGTCCAACCCTCTGCTCAGTGCAGGAAGCCCGATTCCGAGGTGATCTCCCATCCAAGTACTAACCAGGGCTGACTCTGCTTAGCTTCTGAGATCAGTCTGTCTTAGTACAAGCTTACTTCTTCCCTCGGAGCTCACTAGCCTTGCAGTTACTTGGAGACCTTAGGACTCACTCCCTTAGCAGACTAATAGGGAGTGTAGCATGAAGGCACCAGCTTTTCAAACTAGAAGGGAGACTGCCATCTTTCCTTCCACAGTCTGCTCGTTATTTTAATTAAGTCCAGAGTCCAAAATTGCCTAACAGCACCACTGTCACTCAGCTTTCTTGCAGTATACCTGACTCTGCAGAGATCTGCCCAGCCAATTGCTACTGGGCAATTGTACTTGTGCCCTAGGCCACTGTAGGTAGTGAGGCCCTGACAACAGAAAGAGTAGGCACATGGGCTGCTCACATATCAAATGGAGTGCCAGAGGCCTTCCTCATCTGTTGCTTCCTCCAAGCTGGCCCAGGCCTCATACCTTGGGGGAAAATAGAAGTGGGTTTGCTTGTAAAAAGGGTTTGAATGAGCAGCAATGCCTGAATTTGGGGCAAAGTAATATATGAGTGTATGGCTTGCCCTGGCTTACTGGCTTGCTTGATTGTGTCTGGAGCCCCTTGGCTCTGCAATCATCTTTCTGGGGTGCAGCTGCTTTTTTCATGATACATGTGTCTAGATTCTGGTGGGTGCATGGTCCTCCTTGGCAATAGGCGTTTGCACTAGGCTAGAGAAAAGTGAATAGATGTGGGAGGAGGATCGGGGCTTCTTGCTCTTTTGTGTTCGAAAGCCACAATGCCTTGTGGCATCATAAAGACTCACAAATTTACTGTTGCATAATAAGCTTTCATGGATTGGAGTCCACTGTACAGAATGTTATTTTGAAAGACGTTGCTTTTTATGTAACTGGGGAAAAATGGCACTTGCTGAAATAAAGGTAAAGGAGCCCTGTTGCATTTGATCCCCCTGGACTAGTTGACTTTTTGCCTACACGTACTTCCCTTCCTGCTGCCCTTCCCTTCAAACCTTCTGCTTCAGTTAGACAACAACAACAAACAAACAAACAAACCCAGATGCCCTCCTCTCCCCTGTCCATATATCCCTTTTTACAAATAGGGGCATCCTTAGGAGACAGTTTACTTCTCTCTGTCTCTCTGTCTGTCTGTCTGTCTGTCTGTCTCTCTCTCTCTCTCTCTCTCTCTCACTCAATTTAGAGACTGAGGAAGGTGCTTCAGATAGCTGATTTGAGATGTCATGACAAAGCAGCAAATTATTCATTATTTAATTCATTACTTATTATTGTATTTTCACTGTCAGGGAAGGGCAGAGGTGCTTGTAGGATTCCCTGCCTCAGAGGATGAAACAACGTGACTGGCACTGTGTACTACTGTGCATTGTGACTGGGATGGGAGTGTGGAAGGTGACATTTGCTGCTCTGCCTCAAGTCAGCAAAATGTCTTGGGGCCAGCCCTGGACATTTGGGTATACCTGTGAGGTGGGAAAAGGTAGCTGAGATGGTACAGGAAATATGTGGATTGGGGAAATAACTCAGGATACAGCTTGTACATCTGGCAATTCTCGTTCCATGAATTGCTGGAGTCTACCTTGCAAGATCTTGAGCATTACCTTACTGGCATGTGAAATAAGTGCCACTGTTCGATAGTTTGAACATTCATTGGTGCTTCCCTTTTTTGGTATGGGGATATAAGTTGATTTTTTCCAATCTTGTTGGCCATTCTTGTGTGTTCCAAATTTGCTGGCATATGGCATGCATCACCTTGACAGCATCATCTTGCAAGATTTTAAACAGTTCAGCTGGGATACCGTCATCTCCTGCTGCCTTGTTATTAGCACTGCCTTGTTATTAGCAATGCTTCTTAAGGCCCATTCAACCTCACTCTTTAGGATGTCTGGCTCTAGCTCACTGACCACACCATCAAATCTATCCCCGATATTATTATCCTTCCTATACAGATCTTCCGGATATTCTTGCCACCTTTTCTTGATCTCTTCTGCTTCTGTTAGGTCCTTGCCATCTTTGTTTTTGATCATACCCATTTTTGCCTGGAATTGACCTCTGATGTTTCTAATCTTCTGGAAGAGGTCTCTTGTCCTTGCTATTCTATTATCTTCTTCCGCTTCCGCACATTGCTTGTTTAAAAATAATTCCTTATCTCTTCTGGCTAGCCTCTGGAATTCTGCATTTAATTGGGCATATCTCCCCCTATCACTGTTGCCTTTTGCTTTCCTTCTTTCTTGGGCTGCTTCCAGTGTCTCAGCAGACCGCCATCTTGCCTTCTTGGTTTTCTTTTTCTTTGGGACGTTTTTTGTTGCCGCCTCCTGAACAATGTTGCGAACTTCTGTCCATAGTTCTTCCAGGACCCTACATACTAAATCTAGTCCCTTAAATCTATTCTTCACCTCCACTGCATATTCATTAGGAATATTCGTGAGCTCATATCTAACTGATCTGTGGGTCTTCCCTATTCTCTTTAGTCTGATTCTAAATTGTGCAATAAGAAGTTTGTGATCTGAATAGGGATGTACGAAAGTCACTTACCTTTTAACGAAATTGATTTGCGGTGGGGGGGAGGCGCTCCGTCCCTCCCCCCAAAATTCTGGCTGGGGGGGGCGCTCTCTCCCTCCCCCCAAAAAATTCTGGCCGGGGGGGAGGCGCTCCCCCCTCCCCCCCCGAATCCTGGCCGGCCGGGTCCGCAAATGGCGGCAGCCGTAGCCGCCGCCGTTTGCGTCCCTGCAGTCAGCCCTGATAGGCTGCGTAGACTAAGATGGCGAAAATAAGGGAAACGCAAATAGTGTAGCGTCTACACTATTTGCGTTCCCCTTATTTTCGCCGTCTTAGTCTACGTAAATGTTTACATAGACTAAGACGTATCAAAATAAGGAACGTAAATGGCGGCGCCCATGGGCGCCACCATTTGTGTACGCGCATGTTGTTGTTGTTTTTTAAATCAGCCATGATAGGCTACGTAAATGTCCAATACTGTCCATTTCCAGTCCATTTCCGGGCCCGACTCAAAGTGCTAGTATTAACATTTAAAGCCCTTAACGGCTTGGGGCCAGGTTATTTGAAGGATCACCTCCTCCCATATGTGCCTGCCTGGACCTTAAGGTCATCCCCAGCAGCCCTTCTCTGTGAGCCCCTGCCACAGGAAGTGAGGTGGGTGGTTACTAGGAGGAGGGCTTTTTCTGCTGTGGCACCCCAGCTGTGGAATGAGCTCCCTAGTGAGGTTTGCCTGGCACCTACATTGTATTCCTTTCGGCGCCAGGTGAAGATCTTTTCATTTTCCCAGGCATTTTAGCATTTTAGCTTTCTAGACTTTTAGCTTTGCTGTTTTAAATCTGTATTTTAAATTCCTGCACTGCCGCTAGGTTTTATTGTGGTTGTATTGTTATATTGTGGTTTTAGTGTTCTATATATTTTAAATTGTTTTATTGTGTGCCGTTTGGTTTTAATTTTTGTGAACTGCCCAGAGAGCTTCGGCTATTGGGCGGTATAGAAATAAATAAATAAATAAATAAATAGTGGTAACAACACCTTTAATTGTTATTTATCCTCATAAATGAACATGGGGATATGGATGGATGGATATATATATATATATATATATACACACACACATATGTTTGTGGACTTGCTTTCCTATTATTTTTTTGACTGTTGTAGCTCTCTTCATTGATAGAAGGGGAAATCCTTTGGAAACATCTCTAGCAGAAGTAGCACTGAAATCAATGGGGACAGTGCAGTTCAACTACTATAGATTGTGCCTAGACTGTCGATTTTGAGGAAAAATTCCATAGGGTTCGCATGTTAGTATGGTATAGCAGAGATTCCTGTGCTATCTGAAATATTAACAATTATATTGTGGCAAAACGTTTTGTGGTCTAGAACCTACCATCAGCCAACGACATATAAGACAGAGGTAGGCAACTAGTAGGCCAAAACATCTGGTGGGCCACAACTCCCATTACCCCTAGCCAGCATAGTCAATGGTGAGGGATCATAGAAGTTGTAGGCCAAAATGTCTGGAGGGTCACAAATTACCCACCCCGATATAAGAGAACAGAATTAGGTAAGATGGCAGGCATGCCACCATTTCTGGCACATGTGTCACAAATCCAGTCAAAGTCAGATGGTGCAGCTCTAATGCACACTGCAATATGTAGCCCTTTCACCTGTGTTTTGGTTTCTCTTCTAGTCTGCTGAAGTGGGGAGGAGGCAACAATGCAGCACTAGAGAGACAGGAAGGAGTGCAGGCCTGACTCTTTGCCACAGCTAGGGCCCTAGTACTTCTAGCTTCTACCCAGAAATTCTTGATGCATATGCCACTTGTCACCCATGCCCAGGTTATATATCAATACTGCAGCATGTGGCTACAAAGGAATGTGCTCACTTATATTTCCAGTTAACTCAACAGTATATGTTGCTATTTTTTGTAAGTAAATTGTCTTCTTTCCAAAAAATTACTGAAACCTGTGAATTACAAATAAACCTTTAAGCGCTGCATATAACTAAATCTTACCGTGTGCCCAATTCATGTTTAAAGGGTAGGGTTGCTGAAGGAATTGATTGAATCTCAATTCCTAGCCAAACTCACTTGATCTGCACCTCACAGACTAATGTGCAGATCAGAAAACAGTTCTCCTGAGGAATCCGTACCACAATCAATCATACGAGGTGTTCTGACAACTGCCTTTTAAATATTTTCTTTTTAAAATCTATTTTTGTACAGTGGGATTGTGCATAGCCACGTCCCATAGCAACCTAGGGGCATTTGCATCCCTACTTTTCAACATGTGAGGCAGGATCCACACTTGCTAGCTTATTCTGTTTCATCCAGCGAGATCTGTTGTTGCAGTTAGGGCCTTGCATTTTTGGGCACTATAAGGTCTGTCTGGTTCACATCGAGGATTTGAAACCAGTCAGGTTCAGTGGATTCTGACCAAGCATGAGTCAGGTTTCCAAGAGAAATGGGGAATAGAGCAGCACCACAGAAAGCTCCAAGTGATGCTGCAACTGGAAGCCAGACAAGCTTGCCTGCATGTTGCTCCAGCAAACAGCAGATTGTGACTGAGCCATAAGTATGGTTTTTACTTCCTTTAGGTTGGTTAGTCCTGCCTTCCTATTGACTGAGGCCTTCTCCTTTAAAGGGTCCTGGTCTGTTTCAGCAGCTTGGATTGTGATGACACAGAAGTGGCCACAGTGTGGTGGTAACTGGAGCAGCTAAGATGCTGGAGCCACTTTGCCCTTGCACCCATCCCCAATGGATGATGTGGTGTGGGCAAAGCAGCTCTGACACGAAGTGCCTGCTGGAGCTCCAGCTGGTGCTTCAGTGGGAATGATGGCATGACAGGACATGGCAATATCCTGTTACATCATCCAGCCCATGGAGGGCTGGGTGGCGGCATCTTCCCCCCCGCCCAGTTCCCCTTCCCTGTCCTACGGAGATGGGAATCACATGACATCCTTTTGTAACCGAGCCCCCTCCCTGATCTGTTAACTCATGAGTCTCATCCTCTGGAGATGATGAATTGGAGTCCTGGACCATGACATAGCTGCTCGAAGGGACTATTAATTGTTCGGGGGTGGGGGGAGTTTTAAAAGGTAGCTGATCATCTCATAAAGGTAAAAAACGATTGGAGGGTCAGAATTTCATTCAGGTTTCATTTTAAAGAAATCCATGCATTGCTGTAGAAAAGGGATGAAATGGACCTTAAAATGAAAATCGTAAAAGTGGCATGAACTGGAATTCACCTCATCCATCCATCCTTATTACATGTACCCTTTAGCTTTATGGGGCTCTCACATGCATATGGTATGAGCACAGTTTTTTCCATTTCATGTGAAGAACATCTATAATAGTCCGATTTTCATGATATCTCATGTTAGTGAATCTTAAGTAAAAATTATTTAAGGTTTTTAAAGAAAACTAAAAAAACATGTAATATCTTCATATTTTTCAGAGTTGCAAATGAACAGGATGTTCTTGAAGGTGTAAGTATTCTGCAATTGCTAAACTTCTTTGAATGTTCAGAGCAATCATTTGATGCAAAACATAATATAGAAAATAATGGTGCACGTACAGTGTACTTCCAATGTAGTCAAGGAGATTACTTTTAAACCTTTGGGGGCAATTAATTATTTTTAAAATTTATTTAATCCATTCCTTAGCCTCCTTTCAAGACCACAGTCTTCCCCCAACAACTTACAGCATAAAAACAAAACAAACATACTAATGAAATCATGTTTAAATCATACAAATTCAAAATATACAGCAGCAGCAAATAACATAAGAGATTTCAATTAAAAGCTAGGAAGAACAGATGCATTTTAAAAACCCTTTTACAATCAGCCAGAGATAGTGCCTGGTGTGTCAGGAGGGAATTCCATAGGGCAGAAATTAGGATAGGAACAAGTATTTTCCTTTGATCCTATTAAATCTCCCCTCCTCCAGCACTCTTTTAGTTTCAAAAGGGTCATAGCACTTTTCCTTTGATCCTAATTACTCCCCCCGCCCCACGACTATTTTAGCTTCAGGGTCAGTACCCTTTAAAGCTTATAGCATCCTGGACTGTGGGAGTATTTAAGGTTGGGGATGTGTGCTTCATGATTCACATTCCTCAGTCACCTCCATACTGTCTGGAACTCAAGCAGTCTATCACCCCTTTCCCACCATTTTACCTTTTTCACCTCACTCTAAAGTTCTCAGACTCCTTATGCATTCCTGACTCCAAAATTTAATCATATCTCAGTATTAGGGATGGAGCTGGAACTGTGCTGTAAGTTCCACATTTTGTCTGTCGAACAGAAAAAAGTACATAAACTCTTAAGAGATGAAACATCAATATTTTCAAAACAAAATACTATTTTTGGTGAACAAACGCCTATACTGTATCTGTTGGAGAAGTGAATTTGTAATTAAACATGAGCTGACCATGCAGTATTCTCAATAAGTACATTTCTTTAGGAAAAGAAGAGAAATTAACTTATGTGGTTTCCAAAAATATGCAGTGATCTTAAGGGCCACAATTAGGCTTAAGCTCACTGAAATCAATTGCTTAAGAGAGCAATCCTATGACCCCTAGACAGCATCGGGGGGGGGGGTGTCATAGAATAATTTGGATTCCTGGATCTGAAGTCGGAGACAGTGCTTGGACCCAGGAGTGCAAGCTCTCCACCCCCTCCCCTAAAGCCGGCACAGAAAGAACCATACTGGTTGCCTCTCCAAGTTCTCAAAACCTGTCTTGGAAAGGAGGAAAGAGAGTGGTTCTGTGGGCAGGGAGGGGACTGGGAAAGTGGGATACAAGCTATCCTCAGCCCTCCCCACCCTCTTTCCCTCTCCCTCTGCAGAGGCCTAGCTAGATGGGCAAAATTGCCCATCTAGCAAAAATACAGAGCAAGAGAAGTGTGGAGATGAGATTGCCTCTGCGTTCCTCCCGCTCTGCATAGGATGCTTGTCAGCCTTGTAGTTTGGAGGCTGAATGGCATCCAGGGAGGATTGTGCCCTAAGTTTATTTAACTTAGTGTTAGGGTGCTTATATGCTACCCCTTTTCTCTGGAGTTGTCATCCTTTGTCCACTCACTTTTTATGGAGCATTTTCATCATATTGTTGTTAGCCTGTTACATTCCAGATTACTTCTCTGTATTTTATTTCTTTAATGGCCAAGTAGCACTTCTTATAGTACATATTTGCTATTAAGAAAAGAAACAGGGAAAATCAGTAATTGAAACCTCCCCATTGTAGGAAGAGAAATTAACACGGGAAATTTAAAGATGTGTTCGAGAAGCAATTCAGAGGGCATTCATCTGATTACCCAGTCCAGATCAACAGGAAGCAATAAAATGGGCTGTAGCTGCAAAGGGGAGGCTTTCAGTTAGCATTAGAAAGGATCTTTGCTGAATGAAACTTACTTGTGAGTAGATATTGCAGAAGAACACTTGAACATGCAACTGCTGGGCTCAGACTCTGGAAATATGACAGTCACCAGTGGACTGGGGAGCAGGAGCCAGGATGGAGGATCCATGCAAAAACCTGGTCACATGTTCCCTGGCTTACCCTGGGCTATGGGAGGGGCATGGTGAATGCCTCCTTTGCTTCAAAAAGGAAGGAACCGTAACAGTCAGTATCCAGCGGTCCAGATTTGGATGACATGCTCATCAACCAATGAAGGAACTGCTCGTTGGCTGCTGATAAGAAGCGGAAATGGTGGGCACGTGGGAGACAGCACGCCCACTCTTTCCTACTTGTTCCTGACAGCCCATGGGTGTTGTGTCCTGAAAACCAGATCATTATTTCAGCCAGGAGCACAGATAAGAATAGTTTTCAGATGTAAATGTCTTGGCTTTTGTAATTCCAGGCTGCCTGCCTTAAAGAAAAACTGAAAGCAATGGAAGTTCTCAGTCTAGAAATTTCTAGAAAAGAATTTGCTATAAGTTTCCAGGGTAAAATAGGTGGAATAAGATAAAGGTTAAATACCAAGATGAAATCCTTTGTGAGAAAAGAGACATGGGCATGCACACACTGTGGGATACAGACACCTGGAAGGAGTTGGAAGAGGGATACTGGTGCTGGTTAGCCATCACAAATTATTATCTATGGATATGACATAAAGAATTGCTTTTAACTTAAGGTAAAAGGACCAGTTCTCTTTTTAAGATCGAGTAAGCAAGTAAGTGTAGGGAAAGAGAGCATCTTTAATTTGAATCCTTGTACGGAGTATGTCAGATGTAGAAATCTTTCTCTTAATTATATTTTTTGGCTTTTGATATAATAAAAAATCCCTGACAATCCAGGCAGGCTTCAATCCTAAATGCACTAACTATGGATATGGAGAAAGCTCCACTGAACGCAGTGGGACTTACCACTGAGTAAACATGCATAGGATTATGTTGTTAGTGCCAGTGTAAAAAAAAAATAGCTTCACAATTCTTTAAAAAGCACATTACTTAAATTTCATTTTTTTTAACATATTCCTTGCTCTGCTGGGATAATTTGTTTTCCCCAAATTTTCCTTCTCTGTGTTCTTAGAAATTACAGAAGATTCAAAAAGAATTTCGAAAGCTAGCAGAAGAAAAAGAGATAATGGAGGATGAACTTCAAAAGATGAAAAATTCAGAGGTATCAGTGAGTATAATAACTGGCTGCAACCCTAAACACTTTTACTAGGAGCGCAAACACCATTGGATATAGTGGGACTTACTACTGAGTGAACATACATAGGATTGTGCTGGAAAACTGCTTTACATTGTAATTCTGTTCATGTCTTCTCAGAAGTAAACCCCACTGAGTTCAATGAGACTTCCTCCCAGGTAAGTGTGTATAGGATTGTAGCATAAAGAACGAGTATTGCACATTTGTTCTTTGGATGGATCACTGCACAGTCACCCATTCCCCCCTGCTTCCTTGTTATATGAAACATTTTTTTTGTATATTGCTTAGTAACTTCACGAAGGCTAGGGGCAGAACTGAGAAACAAAGCCTTGACTCCACTTCTTGGACTGGGTATTTAGTATTAAGATTTAACCAATGGGAAAAGTGAGACCTACTTACTTTGTTAGCATTCTCTGGAAGAACTGCTATTGCTTAAACATGTGCATGTCCAAATGTGTGACTGAATAAGGGACTAGTAAAATAATAATACTGTTATGTAATTGTATACCTTTGGCAGCAAGAAAAAATGATTCCAGAGGCAAGGAAAAAAATGTTAGCAAAACTGGAAAAAGTGAAAGTTGAAGAGAAACCGCCTCCTGTATCTGCAGAAAAGGCTCCACTGTAAGACAGATAATTAATAAACAATCTAGTTAATTTTATGCTGAACTAAATACATTTATATGTAATGTTATTTATATATTTATGTATAAATGGATTATATGAGTAATATTTATTTATTTATTTATTTATTTATTTATTTATATTCATATATCCTGGAGAAGTTAACAATAAGAAATTATAATAAAGTGTAATAACATAAGTAAAATACTACAAAACCCCAATTAAAACCAAGCAATAAATGCCAAATAAATGCCAACTTCACCACAACTTCAAAACCAATCCAGATAGCAGAATGGAAAGGTGACTCAATTACAGTGTTTTAATTTTTTAGATCTGATGGGAAAAGAAGCTATGTTGTTTTTATTTAAAATGTCTGAAAGAATAAAATGTATTTTAAGCTGCAAGTTAAAACAACAATATTAAGTACCAGATGAACGTCCCTGGGGAAGGAATTCAATAACAGGTGCTACTGATGAAAAAGCCCTCTCCTGTTGCCATCCAATGGATTTCTGATGGCATTGTGTGAAGAGTTTCAGTGGAAGAACTTATATCTGTGTAGGTGGTTATAGGAGAAGGCAGTCCTTAAGCCAAGGCCATAAACTGTGAAAGGATTTAAAAGTTAAAATCAGCACCTTGAATTGAGCTCGGAATGAACTGGCAACCAGTGTAAATCTTTTAAAACTGGAGATACATGTTCTCAGTAAGCCATTCACTGAGCGGGTTAGCTAATACTTTCGAAGACCGAAACAAAATTCAAAGTGATCTTCATAGACTGGAGGTGCTGGGCAGAAAACAACAGAATTAAATTTAATAGGGATAAATGCCAAATTCTGCACCTAGGAAAAAGAATCCAAATGCACAGTTACAAGATGGGGGATACGTGGCTCAACCACACTACAAGCGAGAAGGATCTTGGAATTGTTGTCGATCACAAGCTGAATATGAGCCAACAATTTCATGTGGCTGCAAAAATGGCAAATGCTATTTTGGGCTGCATTAATAGAAGCATAGCTTCCAAATCCTGGGAAGTACTAGTCCCGTTCTGCTCAGCACTGGTTAGGCCTCATCTGGAGTATTGTGTCCAGTTCTGGGCACCGCACTTTAAGAAGGATGCAAACAAGCAAGAGAGGGTTCAGAGGAGGGCAACAAAAATGATTAGGGGACTGGAAACAAAGCCTTATGAAAACAGACTGAAAGAACTGGGCATGTTTAGCCTTGAGAAGAGAAGACTGAGGGGAGATATGATAGCAATCTTCAAGTACTTGAAAGGTTGTCACAGAGAAGAAGGCCAGGATCTCTTCTCAATCATCGTAGTGGGCACTATTTGCGGTTCCCTTTTTTTCGCCGTAATTGCCTATGTAAATATTTACGTAGACTAAGACGGCGAAAAATAGGGAACGCAAATGGCGGCCGCCTTAGTTGCCGCCATTTGCGTACGCCGTTTTTTTGGGGGGGGGCATGCCGTTATAGGCTACGTAAATTCTTATGTAGCCTATCACGGCAGCCTGGAAGGACGGCAATAGTGGCCGCAGCAGCCCGGCCGCAGCCGGCCAGGAGACCAGCCACCGCTGCCGCCGCCAAAGCCAAATCCGCCCCAGGTAAGTTCCATCCTGGGGGATTCCGCCGGGGGGGGGGCGGGGGAGCAGGAAGCCGTTCCGCCACGGATTCTGGGGGGGCAGATTCTTTAGAATCCGGCCTCACTGGAATCCATGGCGGAATTCTCTGCCATACCTAGTAGGAGGAGCTTGCACACACACGCAACATTCTGGAGTGGAGAGGCGCACACACACCTGCTTCAGGGTTTCTGGAGAAGGGAGGAAACTGCAACCTTCTCCTCACCCCAGGGATCCTGATCTGATTGCTGCTTTATCGCCACCATTAGCCACTTGCTGATTTACCAGTCACACAACTCGCTCTGTCAAGGCTACTTCCTCTTTTAAAGAGGCACTAATCACTCCCTGGATTCAGTCATTTAATCCCTATGCTAGATATTATCAGCCAAGAAAGGTAATGATTGAGCACACAAGTGTTTGGCCACATATCTCCAAGAATCTTGTCTACACCCTTAGGCTGCAACAACTGAAATTCATCCCACAAAACTGAACCAGACAGTGTGGTGTAGTGGCAAGAGTGTTGGACTATGAGCTGGGAGATCCGGGTTCTAGTCCCCACTCGGCCATGGAAGCTCAGTGGGTGACTTTGGGCCAGTCACACACTCTCAGCCCAACCCACCTCACAGGGTTGTTGTTGTGAGGATAAAATGGAGAGGAGGAGGATAATGTAAGCCGCCTTGGGTTCCTTGCAAGAGGAAAAAAGGCGGGGTATAAATGCAATAAATAAATAAATTCTCTTTACACATTTACTGAGTGAAATGTCCCAATTGTAGCATCTAAGTTGTACCAGATGTGAGAATTTTTTACTCAAAAATGTTTTGCAAATATGTCACAGTGACCCATTAAGGGTCCTTCTATTAAATCACACAGTTCAAAATGGAGTACCATCTGAAAAAGCTATGCATGAAAACACTGTGAAGATGCAATGCTGTTGAAGAACTACTGTTTCTTTGCCTCCGCCACCACATAAGTCCAGTAATGGGTTCCCATGTATGTCTGAGCATACACACTGTGAGTTCTCTGCCATTTGTGTTCTAGCAGTCTCCCAGCCTACTTCATCGGACCAAGATCCCTGGTAAACCATGGGGCCAACTGAGCTCTGCAATTTGGGAGAGAGCACTTAGAAGTGATTGTGTCAACTGCCAGATCCTCTGCATTCTACAGAATGACTAGAGTATTGACAAAATTTATGAGCCATGCCCACGGGAAACTTGCCAAGGGCTTCAAGGTATTCCTTGGGTTCCAGAAACCTCCAGGGGCAGGCTATCTTAATGGGTTTCCCACTCCTGCAGAGAGTAGTCACTGTAACTCTAAACGTCACCAGAAAATTGTCTGACGATGACCAAGGAGTCAAAACAAACTGCATCACTATTGGTCCATGAACTTCCCACCCTATCACCAACACCAGATTTGGAGTGTGACCAGCTCCATGTGTAGGGCCATTGACATATTGGGCCAGGCCTTGGTTTTCATGGCAGCCATGAAATCCTGAGCTGCTCCTGATGAGGTAGCCTTGGCATGGATGTTGACGTCATGCAGGACAATCACCAAGTCCCCAACACCAGGAATGAGACACTTCGGACAGGTGTGAACTGTTATCTACACTGCATAATTTTATACACCTCTAACATGTCTCCCTCCAGAAAAGGAGATTGTTACCTTGTTGTGGTGCTGGAGCTTGAGCACCTCAATGATGCCCTGAGCTAAACCGTGAAGGGACACCCAAGATGGGAAGGTCATGGCAGAGAGGTCAGACTAAATATGATCCCCGGGGAAGGTCATGGCAACCCACCCCAGTATTCTTGCCATGAAAACTAAATGGATAAGTACAACCAGAGATATATCGGTATAGCATCAGAAGATGGGACTCCCAGGTCGGAAGATAATCAAAATACTTCTGGGGAGGAACAGAGGATAAGTTCAACTAGCCCCAGATGTGATGACACAGCTAGCTCAAAGCTGAAAGGACGGCTAGCGGCCGACGGTGCTGGTGGTGAATGATGAATCCGATGTTCTAAAGACCAACACACCATAGGAACCTGGAATGTAAGATGTATGAGCCAGGGCAAATTGGATGTGGTTATAGGGGAGATGTCAAGATTAAATATAGACATTTTGAGCGTCAGTGAACTGAAATGGACTACTTCACATCAGATGACCACCAGATCTACTACTGTGGACAAGAGGAGCACAGAAGAAATGGAGTAGCCTTCGTAATAATAAAGTGGCTAAAGCAGTGCTTGGATACAATCCAAAATCCGATAGAATGATCTCAATTCGAATTCAGGGTAAGCCATTTAACATCACAGTGATCCAAATATACGCCCCAACCACAGATGCTGAAGAAGCAGAAGTAGATCAGTTCTATGAGGATCTGCAGCACCTACTGGACAATACACCAAAAAGAGATGTTATTTTCATTACAGGAGACTGGAATGCTAAGGTGGGTAGTCAAACGACACCTGGAATTACAGGCAAGCATGGTCTGGGAGAACAAAATGAAGCAGGACATAGGCTGATAGAATTTTGCCAAGACAACTCACTGTGCATAACAAACACTCTCTTCCAACAACCTAAGAGACAAATTTATACATGGACTTCACCAGATGGTCGACACCGAAATCAGATTGACTACATCCTTTGTAGCCAAAGGTGGCAGACATCTATACAGTCGGTAAAAACAAGACCTGGAGCTGACTGTAGTTCAGATCACGAACTTCTTATTGCACAATTTAGAATCAGACTAAAGAGAATAGGGAAGACCCACAGATAAGTTAGATATGAGCTCACGAATATTCCTAATGAATATGCAGTGGAGGTGAAGAATAGATTTAAGGGACTAGATTTAGTATGTAGGGTCCCGGAAGAACTATGGACAGAAGTTCGCAACATTGTTCAGGAGGCGGCAACAAAAAAAGTCCCAAAGAAAAAGAAAACCAAGAAGGCAAGATGGCTGTCTGCTGAGACGCTGGAAGTAGCCCAAGAAAGAAGGAAAGCAAAAGGCAACAGTGATCGGGGGAGATATGCCCAATTAAATGCAAAATTCCAGAGGTTAGCCAGAAGAGATAAGGAATTATTTTTAAACAAGCAATGTGCGGAAGCAGAAGAAGAAAATAGAATAGGAAGGACAAGCGACCTCTTCCAGAAAATCAGAAACATCGGAGGTAAATTCTAGGCAAAAATGGGTATAATCAAAAACAAAGATGGCAAGGACCTAACAGAAGCAGAAGAGATCAAGAAAAGGTGGCAAGAATATATGGAAGATCTGTATAGGAAGGATAATAATATCGGGGATAGATTTGTCGGTGTGGTCAGTGAGTTACAGCCAGACATCCTGAAGAGTGAGGTTGAATGGGCCTTAAGAAGCATTGCTAATACCAAGGCAGCAGGAGATGACGGTAACCCAGCTGAACTGTTTAAAATCTTGCAAGATGATGCTGTCAAGGTGATGCATACCATATGCTAGCAAAATTGGAAAACACAAGAATGGCCACCAGATTGGAAAAAACCAACTTATATCCCCATACCAAAAAAGGGAAACACTAAAGAATGTTCAAACTATCGAACAGTGGCACTTATTTCACATGGTAGTAAGGTAATGCTCAAGATCTTGCAAGGTAGACTCCAGCAATCGATGGAATGAGAATTGCCAGATGTACAAGCTGGGTTTCGAAAAGGCAGAGGAACTAGAGACCAAATTGCCAATATCCGCTGGATAATGGAGAAAGCCAGGGAGTTTCAGAAAAACATCTATTTCTGTTTTATTGACTACTCTAAAGCCTTTGACTGTGTGGATCATAACAAACTGTGGCAAGTTCTTGGTGGTATGAGGATACGAAGTCATCTTGTCTGCCTCCTGAGGAATCTGTATAATGACCAAGTAGCAACGGTAAGAACAGACCACGGAACAACAGGCTGGTTTAAGATTGGGAAAGGAGTACGGCAGGGTTGTATACTTTCACCCTACCTATTCAACCTGTACGCAGAACACATCATGCGACGTGCTGGGCTTGATGAAGCCAAGGCTGCAGTTAAAATCGCTGGAAGAAACATTAACAGTCTCAGATATGCATATGATACCACTTTGATGGCTGAAAGTGAGGAGGAGCTGAGGAACCTTGTGACGAAGGTGAAAGAAGAAAGTGCAAAAGCTGGGTTGCAGTTAAACCTCAAAAAAACCAAGATTATGGCAACCAGCTTGATTGAGAACTGGCAAATAGAGGGAGAATATGTGGAGGCAGTGACAGACTTTGTCTTTCTAGGCGCAAAGATTGCTGCAGACGCTGACTGCAGCCAGGAAATCAGAAGACATTTACTTCTTGGGAGGACAGCAATGACAAATCATGATAAAATAGTGAAGAGCAGAGACACCACACTGACAACAAAGGTCCGCATAGTTCAAGCAATGGTATTCCCCGTAGTAACCTATAGCTGCGAGAGCTGGACCATAAGGAAGGCTGAGCGAAGGAAGATAGATGCTTTTGAACTGTGGTGTTGGAGGAAAATTCTGAGAGTGCCTTGGACTGCAAGAAGATCAAACCAGTCCATACTCCAGGAAATCAAGCCAGACTGCTCACTTGAGGGAAGGATATTAAAGGCAAAACTGAAGTACTTTGGCCACATAATGAGAAGACAGGATACCCTGGAGAAGATGCTGATGCTAGGGAAAGTGGAAGGCAAAAGGAAGAGGGGCCGACCAAGGGCAAGATGGATGGATGATATTCTGGAGGTGATGGACTTGACCTTGGGGGAGCTGTGGGTGGCAACGGCCAACAGGAAGCTCTGGCGTGGGCTGGTCCATGAAGTCACGAAAAGTCGGAAGCGACTGAACGAATAAACAACAAAATCATCTCTCCGCTTATTTGCCTTCTTTTTAATCCACAAAAGCACCAGATGTAACCTTTGTTCTAGCCACTTGATCATTTGGTTTGCCCTTTTCTGCATCTTCTTCAGCAATACAATATTCTTTTTGAGGTGACAAAAACTGTACATATTATTCCAATTGTGGGTGGTCATGTCATAGGTTTGTGTAAAGGCATTACGATATTGGCAATTTTATTTTCTATTCCTTCCTAATGATCCCCAACATGGAATTTGCCTTTTCCACAGCATTCACTCAGGCAATGTTTTCACTGAGATAGACAACATTTATTTATTTATTTGACTTGTACCCTACCTTTCTACTAAAAATGGCACTTAAGGTGGCTTACAATTGCTAATAAAACTTGATAAGGACAATAATAAAGCAAATACATTGAATACAGTTAAAAGCACAACAACATCAGCTTCCAACCCAACAGACCTGCTTACACATCAGAGTTGCTTGAATAAAGTGGTTATGCCTGTTGGCAAAAGAATAACAGAGTGAAAGTGAACCCAGTCTCCTTTGGCAGGGAGTTGCACAGCCATGGAGTGGCCACTGAGAAGAACCTCTTTCACGTTGCCACCAAATGTACCTCTGAAGGTAATGGTCTCAAAAGAAAGGCTTCTCCAGAAAACCTTAAGTACCAGGCAGGCTCATATGGGAGAAGGCGGTCTTTCAGGTAACCTGGTTCCAAGCCATATAGGGCTTTGTAGGTCATAACCAGCATTTTGAATTCTGCCTGGAAACAAGCTGGTAGCCAGTCAAGCTGTTGTAACAAGGGGGTCACATGCTCCCTGTCACCAGCCCTGGTCAACAATCCGGCTTCAGCATTCTGGACCAGCTGAAGTTTCTGAACAATTTTTCAAAGCAGCCTCACATACAATGCATTACAGTAGTCCAAATGGGATGTGCCTAAGGCATGCCTGACTGTGGCCGGATCAGACGCCTCTAGGAACGGGTGCAGTTGGCATACTACTAACCTCAGCTGTGCAAATGCATTCCTGGCCACTGCCAAAACCGGGTTTCCAGATTCAAGGCCAGGTCCCAAAGTACACCCAAGCGGTGAGCCTGAGTCTTCAGGGGGAGTGTAACCCCATCCAGCACAGGTTGAATTCCTATTCCCTGATCTGCCTTTTGACTAACCAGGAGCACCACTGTCTTGTTTGGATTAAGCTTCAATTTGTTTGCTCTCATCCAGTCCGTTAGCAATGTCAGACACTGATTTAGAACTAGAATAGCATCTTTGGATTTGGATGGAAAGGAGGAATAGAGTTGGTGGCACTGAACAGCATACTGGTGGCACCAAATGCCAAAACTCCAGACATTGTCTCCCAGTGGTTTCATGTATATGTTAAATAGCATGGGGGATAAGATGGAACCTGAAAGCACCACAGACCAATGGTCACAGTGCCAAACAAGAGTCCCTCAGTACCACCTTCTGAGATCAGCCCTCCAATATGGACCGGAGCCACCATATAACAGTGCCTCCCAGTCCCATCTTAGACATACACCTCTGAAGGATACCATGGTTGATGGTATTGAAAGCTGCTAAGAGGTCCAGCAAAAGCAACAGGGACATGGTCCCCCTGTCTAGTTCCCAGCGCTGATTGTCCACCAAGGTGACCAAAGCTCTCTCTATCCCATAATCAAGCCTGATTGAAGCCAGATTGAAATGGATCTAGATAATCCACATCATCCAGAAATCCCTGGAACTGAAGCCACCACACACTCCAGTACCTTGCCAAAGAACGGAATATTAGAGATCGTCTGGAAATTATCCAATATAGTGGATTTCAGGAAGGGTTGTTTTTTTTTAAACGAAAGTCTAACTGCTTCCTCTTTAGGCAAGACAGAACCACATCTTCCCGTAAAGAGGCATTCACCACTACCCTTACTTGCTCAGCGAGCCACCCCCCCAGCTGCTTTTATAAGCTAAGAAGGGCAAGGGTCCGGCACACAAGTGGCAGGCCTAAGTTCTCCAAGGATCCTGTCCACATCTTTGGTTTGTACAAATTGAAAAGTATTCATTGTAACTGGACAAGCAGGGGTCAAAATTACATCCACCGGATCTGTATCAACTGTGGCATCCAAGTCAGCATGGATACAATCAATTTTATCCGCAAAGTGTCGCACAAATTGATTACGGTGGGCCATCGAGTGGTCTCTGACCTGGTGAGTCACTGCCAGCACAGATCCTATCAACGTATATGTGAAATTAAGATTTTTTGCCCCAATGTGCATCATTTTACAATACATAAAACACCTATCAATATAAAATGCAAAGCGCTAAAAATGCAGACTAAAACCAATCTCAAAGTGCAAAGTGCTTTCAATGTTCTACATTTGATGTTTAAAAATAGCCCCCAGTCTAAAAAATGCAAGATGCTCAAAATATAAAGTGCTGCATGCTAAGATCTTAAAGCCATTAAAAAAGAATCAAAATATGATTTTTAAAAATATAAAGATACAAATATATCTATGTGTAGAAATATTAACAATCACAAGAGCAGAAACCTAACTGATTTTATATTTTAAAACTCTGAAAAACCTAAGTATGAGAGCTTGCAACATCACAACACTTTATTATTATTATTTATTTGATAGATCTTTAAAACACTTTTCAAGAGAAAATATTCTCCCAAGGTTTTGGGAGTTTCTAAACTTCTCAATCTCCTCTCTCTCTTGTTAGGAATTTTTCTCTAACCAAGCGCTCTGAAAAATTACCAAGCTAAAACCATTGTTTTTCTTTCCCTCCTTCAAGTCAGTGTAAATAGTGTTGTACCCTCACTCCTGATTATGCCCAGCACTTTTCTTGAGACATATTTTATCCCCATTTCTTTCTTTAATGTCTGGCAAAAAGGTAGTTGCATAGAATTAGGCAGACATAGTCATGCTTATTGCAGATTATTCTGCAAGCCCTTGAGTTATGACAACAGTGCAAATACGATACGGTTTTCAATTCTGCATAACTGATACATGTTTCAATGGAAAGCCTAGCATTCAGGATTTTCCTCTTGAGGTGGAAGTATTGTTCAGTGCAACTAGGGATGTACAGATTTTGTTAAATCTCTTCCGTCTCTGTTTCACTGATTGTCAGGCGTCTTACATACAGGTGTCTGCTCATTGATGGAATCAGATTTATTTTGGGGGATGGACAAGATTTTCACTGCACTTACGCAAATGCACATTAGTGCTAATGCAGTGGCATCTGCATTGTGGCATCAGCACAACTGCAGATTTCTGCAGATCCCCCCCAAAAGTAAAAATCTGGTCTGCAAGTCTGCGGAATCCATGCAACTTGAGAAAAGCCTGTCTATTGTGGAATCCACGGACAGATTCATAGAAATCTTGACTCATTTGAATCTGTTGTGGATTTCTCTGACATCCCTAAGTGCAACCATTAGTCCCCTCAAGGAATACAAAGACATGCAATAATTTGTTATTCCATGGGTGTTTCTGAACAATATCTAAGGTTCTAATAAAAGCAATTATGAGACATCTGTTTTGGGACTCACCTCTTCAGCATCATCTAACATCTAGTGTGAATCAGCAGTTTTGCCAGGATGTTTGTAAATAATAAAGGCTTCACTTATTCTGGTAATTCGGATTATTTTCTCACATTGATTGGGAAATTTGCTTCTTGCTTCAACCAAAATTGCTTCCGACATGTTGATTCTGGTTATCATCAAGAAGGGATATTCACTAAATTCAAGACAACTAAACCCATAGCTATTCAGAAACTCTCAGAAAGAAAATATTAGAAACACTCCAAATTTTGCAAAAGCAGCAGGAAAGAATGTTTAGTTTAGTGAAGGAGATCTTAATCGCAACATTTTATTTTTTCTTTGCCTTAAGTTTGAAAGATAATTGCTTCTGCTTTTAAATGCTTGTTTCTACATTTCTGTTCCACATCGTAAAATATGTTTGCTGTAAATGGAAATATTTCAGGATCCACACCTCATAATACATTTTTGCAAACTGTATTTTGGTTTCTTCTGTATTCACAGCCATTGTTACCATTTCCTTTGCCACTGCATAATTAGTGAACCTACATGGATTTGGGGATATCTCGCCCATATCAACCCCTAGTTCTGTAAAGCACAAACCTTTCTTTATGGTGAAAGTCACTGCTGCTACTTGCAGAGTGAGGGAAAGATGTTAGGCTTCTATCCAGTTCTGTTAAGTGCCTAGTTCCTGGCTTGTTTTGTAGTCACAGGAGTCCTAGCGCTAGTCAAACACTTTTATTATGCAGACTAAAGACAGGTCAGCATTGCTTCAAGCTACTGATGTAGTCCACATGCAGAACTCAGGAGCAGACTTCACTAGCCAGCTGTGTATAAGACCTACATAAGCTGCAGTTAGCTGTCTCAGGTTACAGCACTATAAAAGAGAGTTGCAGAGAAACTGTTGGTGGCCCCCACAGCTCTCCCTTCCCAAACTGAGAAGTCTAACCAAGTCCCACCCTCAAGGTGGATATTTCCGGAGAGACACTTCTCTGGTTGCCATCCTCTTGGAGTGCCTCGCAACTTGGCGTTACTCCTCCCTTCTCAGGTGACATCTCACCCTCAGTTCTCTAACTTCCAATTCCTCATCAGGATCCCACATTCCCATGGCTTCACAGCCCCCCTGGCTGGCTTTGTCCAAATGATTAAGCTGCAGCTGGGCTTCCTCCCTTCTCTTGCTATTATTCTCAGTGATCTCCTGCTCACTTGGCACTTTGACAGCACCTTCCACCTCCCCCTCCGAATCGGTTCCCTTGTCCTTTTGGGGTGCACCTACAGAGCTGCTGGGCCCAATCTCTACGAATTCCACTCTTGCCTTGAGGTGAAGGGACACTTCCTGTTACTTTTGGTGTTCTAGCGCTTCACTCTATGTTACGGAGGGCTTGGTGCAGTTGGGGTGCTTGGGCCTCATTGTCTGGGCTTCACCCTTTCTTAATGCTGTGTGACTTCATTTGCATATCTGGTTAGGGTGCTTTGCCTAGACACTGCCTATTTCAGCTGTAGGATCTAGAGGCTTAGGGTTCAATACCTGTGGGGAATCTGAGATTAAAAGTGTTTTATGACGGCCCTTCTTTTATGTGGCATTCTGTTGTATGTTGCAAAAAAAAATAGACTCCCAACTGCACAATACTTTTTGCTTCCTTTCACCAGTTTGCCTGTGCTCGGGTGAATTCATGATTCCATGGGCATGGAGTGATATGACCCCATGCAGTACATTTCAGTAAATTGGTATGTACTGCATGGAGTGATGTAACCCCATGCAGTACATTTCAATAAACTGATTCTCCTTCTAAGCTTAAAGGTAGCCCAGGACAGGTGCTGTGCCATTGTAGTTCACTGCGATAGTTGGAATCCTGTGTTCTAACATACCTGGCTGGGAGAGATGGCATCTGGAGCTGTCTACTGAGTTTGGTATAGCCAATTTGGTAATACAAATGTTTTTAATACTTCCTCAACTTCATTGATTATTAGTTTGTCCTATACTTTTTTAATTACAGGGCACAAAGAAGGGAGTCCTTACCTTCAAGGCAGAAAGAAAATCAGAAAATCAAAGAAGATTTAGCTAAAGCTCAGGTAATAAGTAAGGAAGACCCAGAGCCAGCCCTACCATTAGGCAGCGTGGGGCAGTTGCCTCAGGCATCAGATTTTGGATATTGTGAATGGGCAGGAAATTTTCAGTTATTTGTTATTAATGTATTTTTCCTGCCAGAGATGGGGAGAGGAGCTTGTGGAATTTTCTGCCTCATGTGCCAAAATAATTTGGGTTATGTTTAAATACTGTGCACCTTGACTTGGGGTGAGGGTCAGCAAAATGGCTTCAGGGAGCAAAATGTCTTGGACTGGCCCTGAAAAGACCAAACAGTTTTCTGACAAGATGAAGCTTGCTGCTACAATCTTTGAATGCTAGAGAATTTTAAAATAAAGCTTACCTCAAAAATTAAATATGAAAAGAAGAATGTTTCTATTGCAGTCACAGTTATCCTATCCAACTAATGAGGGCATATCTTTGAACTTTACAACTTGAATATAAAGGGCGGTATCCAATACTGCCGTTACACCTCTGCTTGAGCCCACGGGATGAAGCACTATCTACAACAGGATGTAGCACTTTCTACAGCAACCCTGGAAATTAGCAGAAACTCATTTCCAGAATGGGAGAGATCAGCGGAGCTCCACTGCCCTGCCCTGGAAACAAGCATTTCCATTTGTTTCCAGTTGTTTCAGGAACCATAAGTTTCTCATTGTGCTAGCAGTTGGTCCTGCTAGTGTATGGTCAGCATTGGATACTGCCCCAAAGGAATTCCTAAATATTAATTAAAATGTCTAAACAAACTTTGAAATTGTAGGCAAACATTCAGTCACTTGAAGAAGAGAAGAAAATGCTTGAAGAGAAACTGAAGAAAGCGTTAGAGGTATTACTTGCAACAGTTTTTGAACCCTTTAGATGTTAACAAGGAATATTACATCAAAATTCATTTGCATGTTTAGGATTATTAAGGTATATTATTACTGGTAACATTTATCCAAAGAGCTGGCTGTTTGTTCAGATCAATATGAGATAAATTCAAGGGTGGTAGTTTGGGAACAGGCATTTCCTGTGATAGTCCACTGTGTATGAAATGCTGTCCCCAGATTAAGCTCACCTGGCATGCTGACACTCATCTTTTTGGTGTCAAGCAAAGTGTACCTAGTTTCTCAGGCATTTGGACATTAGTAATGGCCCAATTGTGGTGGGCTGCTTTTGTGTTGCTCATTCTAGCCCAAGGTGAAGGGAGGGGAGATTTATGTGTATTGTGGATTAATATTTATTGTATTGTTTTTAGATTATGTTTTTATGGTGTTTATTTTTATTTATATTGTGCTGATAATGGGTAGAATCCAATGTCGCCCTTGTGTGGTCAGCTCAGGCATGGCGGCAGCACACATGTGGCCCCTACCACTGGCAGACACCATGTAGCACTTCCGGGGGTAAGCACCCAAACGAGTGAAACCACGGCATTATCCTGGAAGCACTACATTACAATATATGGTTTATATTGACTTGGGACTTTTTTCTGTTATATTAATTATGGATTTCAGTATTTATGAGTGTGTCACTTAGGGACTGTTTTTTTGTGGTGGAAAACAACAGATACATTTTATTATTATTTTTATTAATAATATTAATAATAAGTGAAATTCAGTTCTCATCCCCACCCCACTGTTTCTTGGCGCTCATTGCATCTCTAGGGTCCCTAGTCACAACACTGCAGTCACAGCAGAATTAATGACTGGGAGAATTTCCCAGATAGGATCTGAAATAACTTTCCCTAACTTGGGGCCCTCTAGATGTGTTGGGTTATAACTCTCATCATCTTCAGATAATTGCTGTGCTAGCTGAGGATGATGGGAGTTGTAGTCCACCACATCTGGAGGGCACTAGGTTGGGAAAGGCTGGCCTAAAATTTAGATCTAACAACCTTATGTCCTATTGGCTCCTGGATCCACAGCCCCAGCCCTCCAAATCTTTCTTACTGCTCACTTCTTTTCTTTCAATAGTGCATGGCCAATACAATAGCTTTCCTAAGCACTATGTGAGATTTTGCCTACTTTCTCCTTGACCTCTTTCTCAAACTCTATCTCTTTATCACCCCCTACGGCCCAGCTTTTGATCTATTGTCTACTTTGCCCCTTTAGCCAAATTCCATAGCACTCCTGTCTTCCTCCTCCTCTAATTAGCCCCTCATTAAGTACTTTAAGGTTTTTTTTCCAGGTCCCTTCATTTTATTATTTCCTGCCTTTTTGCTGAAGCTTCCTTTCTTTTGATCTGCCCTTCCCTCTAGTATTTCTCTGTCCATTGCCTATTATGCACCAGCGGCATTGCTAGATACATAAAAGCCAGGGCACAAATCCATGAATCAAATTTGCATGTATATATGCAGATTTAGAATGATTAAGATTTAATTACATTTCACAAATGTTAGCAAAAATAACAGTGAAATATAGAGAGCCTCTGAGCTTATGCAGAATGCTTTTCTCTCACCACTGAGCCATTACAGCCTTCTCCTGCCCACATTTAATAGTGATGGAATATATCCCACATAGATTAAAGCTTCAGCATTCCTTTTTAGAGTTTAAGGCCTGACTGTTGTAAGAAACAATCTTACAACAGATGGTTGCAAGAAAACTACAACCAGATCACATATATTCTGTTCCCCTCCACACAACAATCCCTCATTTTTCCATCATCCAGCAACTCTTCGTAAACATATGGGTTTTTTGTTTTGTTTTTGCAACTCTCCTCTACCTCTTCCTTGTTATGTGCAAGCTCTCTTGTTTCCTCCTCCCTATAACTTAATTTATGCTAAGACTTCACCAGGATTCCGCCAAGGGATCTGTTTTCAATAATAGGGTCAGTTATGGAGAAAGTACCTTGGAGCATGTAGCAAGTGCCTTTCTTTTACCACTGAAGCCAGAGTCCATGCAAAAAGAAAAAAACTCACAAATGACAAAACATGCATAGGATTGGGATGAAAGGGTAGCAAGTCAGTGGAGTGGAATGGGGTGGGCAGTTTTTAAACTTTGTCTTACCACACTTAACAACTCAGGAATTATTTCTGAGTAAACACACAGAGGGTCAGATTGTAAACCTCTGCACAAAAGTAATTTGGTTGCAATTGTACATACAATTATCTAGGAGTAAGCCCCATTGAACACAATGGGGCTTCTAAGTAGACATATGTAGGACTGTATAACTGAGCAGTATTTATCTTCCCCTCCCCCTGCCAACAAAAATTAACTCTTGTTAATGGTGACTGGAAATGAAGTGAGGGGGGCTCTTTCATAGGGGTGACAAAGGAGTGAAAATCCCTGGTGACTCACAGAGGAAACCCCCAGGTGCACCAAAACTTTATACACAGCCTCCCCAAGCCAGGGTGTGTGTGTATTGCACTCCAAACCTACAGCTACCTGCACTGTAGACTTTCAGCCTGCTCCAGTAGACACTAACCAGTATTGCCCTGACAGCATCCATCCCAGTCCTGCAGCTACTTACCTCATGTTGTGACCTTGTATCCAGGACCCTGCAGATACTTACTGTTATTGATCTAGAAGCTCTGTGCCTTATCCTGGAACTACTTACTACAGGTACCAAGAGGAAATCCTGATCCTGCAGCTACTGATTTGACTGATCCTGTGCTGGAGCAGGAATGAATAAAGTCTGTAATTGCTGCATTTACGTGGTCCCCATAGTCATTTGGGATGGAAAGAGGACATAGGGACATGTTTCCCTTGGTAGAGGGGCACACTTTATGACAATCCCTTTATGACCTTTGGTTTGAGTTTCTCAGAACAGCGCATTTTACCTGTGCCTAGCACAAAAAGTACTGGGACAAACTGTCTGAAGTTCGGCAGGTTCAGTCACCTGCATTGGGGCTGCCAGGTGCCCAGATTTCATGCACTTCTGTGGAAACAGTGAAAAGTTATAGCTCTTTGCCTTGAGAGTTTTTGTTGAAAAGATCAAATTTTACCTGTGCCTAGCACAAAAACTAAACTGACTGAAATTTGGCGGGTGAAATCACCTCTATGGAGGCTTCCAGGTCCCCATGTTTCATTTATATAACTTAAAAACTGAAAACGTTATGGCCATTTCTGTTTTCCAATGCAAGTCAATGGGAAAACATAAAATCTGAATAATTCGGATTTTCGAATCTCGCTTTTGATCCGAATCTGAAGCGAAGCAGATTGGGTCTGAATCAGTCCAAAGCAAAGTGGGGCCGATTCAGAAGGTCCGAATCGGCATCCAAAGTGAATCGGGGGTCTGTGCACAGCCCTAGCAAAAATGCCATGTGCACCAAAAAGGAAGTGGTGGCTATAAACCCTTGGGGATTTGCAGGATTGGGACCAAATTTCACATACAGTCTCTCCTAGTCAGGAGGCACCTGATCCACCATCAAACCCCTGCACAATTACCCCAGAAGAGGGAAAATCCCATGTGGAGAAAGGGGGTGGCACAAATAAACCCTTGGGGGTTTGCAGGATTGGGACAAAACCCTGAGTTGTGCATTTTCCCCTACAGCCATTGCTGGCATAGACACCTTTATTGGTCAAAATCGATGGCAATAAAGTGGAGTTGCACATTTCACCCCCTGCTCCCAGACATTGCTGGCAGAGCTGCTTCTGTTCACTATAGCACTAAAGCGATAGAGCGCTTTAACTCTAAAGCGAAATTGCACAAATGCTCCATCCATACCCATTGCTGGAATAAAGACTTTATTGTCTCAAACCCACTAAAGCGCTATAATGCTTTAGTGATACGGTGGTTATGCATTTCACACATACACACACACACACACACACACACACCCATTACTGGCAGAGGTGCTTCTGTTTGCTATAGTGCTTTAGCACTAAAGCAAAATTGCACAAAAGTGAAATTATGCATCCCCCCATAGCCATTTGCTTCTTCTTGGAAAAGTGTGCATAACAGGAAAGGCGGTGGGAGCTATAACTCCCTGACAGTTTGCTGGAATGGAGCAAAATTGCATAGGTTGGGTGCCTTCATGGGGAGCCTCTAGATGCTACAGTGGATTATTGTGGAACTGCCCTTCTTCACGGAAAAGTGAGCAGTTCTTTCCCTATTTCCTTATTTTCCCTATTTCCCAAGTTGCGCAGTTTCAAATAGTGATTAGGGACGTCTGTCATTGTTTACTTCACTGTAGTGGGGTAGCACAATAGCACGAGGCTGTCATTGTACTTGGGGAAAGCTGTCATTGTGAAACTGTAGCGTGGTATCAGGGAAGGCTGTGCTTGGTTGGCTGCAGTTGTCCCTTGACTGCTTGTCAGATTTTGGAAAAACAGCTCTGCCGGCTGGAGCACAGTGGCCACAATGGTTTTGACCACTCTTGCCAGGCGACTGAGCACCAGACAACACGATAACCCACAGTGGGTTAAATAACCCTTACTGCAGACTGTGGGTTATCAGAATGTCTTATTTTGGCCAATAAGCCACTGTGGATTTAAAAATTCCCAACAGACAACACAATAACCTATGGTGGGTTAAATAAGCCAAGGTGGGTTATTTAACCCATCGTGGATTATCGTGTCATCCGAACCCATTCAGTGTGTGCCTTCATTTACACTGTGCAGTGCAAATTTTGTAGTAGATGCCTCACATCCAAATATACCTCATAATTTAATTGCGCATGAACAGTTTTTAGCCCACTAAAAGAATCCACATGTAGAATTTGTGACTATGTATGTGTTCAAACTGAAAAAGTCAGAGAGTTGTATCCAATTGGTGTCACTCCAGTGACAGAACATTATTTATTTAGTGGAGGCTTCTGTCAGTGAACTGAAGGGGGTGCAGTTTTCAGTTATTTTCCCTCCCCTTTTCAGCTCCCTGCCCTCCCAGTATTCACCAGAAGGTTGGGTGAGCTTTTCGAACAGTGTGGGAGGTGGTATGGAGGCTTCCAGGGGAGTTGCTGAAAATTCCTTCCTCCCCGGTCGGCTTTGGACACTTCTTCTAGATCAAAGAGCATTTCATCACCCAAGTGGCACCAATGGGATACACCCCAGAGTCACCATCTATATATAATTGGTTTAGAAACTAATATTGCATCCTACAGAAATTGTGAAAGTGACTAATATAAGGTAAGTTAACCATTGTCAAGTGGGCTGTATTTTTTTTTGGTAAAAGTTGTCTCCTTTGGGACTATCCACTAATTAAATATTGTTTTAATTTATTAGTCATCTGCACTTTAATCAGTTAATCAGTTAATTAATGATAGAATCCTTTGTTGTATGGGCACAGTACCATGCATGGGAGAGATTGGCAATAGAGCCCTCTTTCTTCCTACCTATTCGCTGGTCAGCCTTTAGTGTGCATGGCTCATTCACAATATGCTGACCATTACACAGAACATCCATCCGACTGACCCTCTTCTCCCCAGGACACTGTTTCATAAGAGACTGCTGCCCAAAGACTGAATTACTTGCTGACTGGGTGCTTGGGAAGTGGGGAGGAGAGCAGATGAGTCTATGGAAGGCAAGGCATACATGTGACTCCTGTTCTGTGTAACAGCTGGCATGCTGTGGAGGATGTCCATATTTGGTGTCAGACAGCTTCCATTTTGTCCCCTTGCAAATTGGCAAGATTGAGTGATAAATTGCCCAAGAACCCAAAGGTAAGGCAGAAGTGAGGTCTGAGCCCCAAACCACAAAATGATGCCTTTGAACCCACAGTTTTTTGCTCCAGTAGAACACACATTTCATAGAAGGCAAGCCAATTAATTCCCCAAATTCTCTAAATAAATTCCTCTAAAATTAATCTATTTCTCCAGGAAGATCACCACCAGATAAATTTCCCTCATATTCATTACTCAAATCAACTTCTATTCAATCAACTCTCACTTCACTCCTATCCCTTCACCCCCACCCCCCATCTCTTTCTCTCCAGGGATCAATACCCATATACACATGCACAGCCTTTCCCCCCGATCCCAACACACAACACACTCAAGATCACCCCTCCAACTCTGTCTCTCCCTCTCTCTTTTTCACACACATGCACCCCACCCATAATGCATCCATTTTCTTTCTTTCTTTCTTTCTTTCTTTCTTTCTTTCTTTCTCTCTCTCTCTCTCTCTCTCTCTCTCTCTCTCTCGCGCCCCTCCTGTCTCCTTCTGTACTTCCAATCTTTGCACTGCTCCCTACTGCCCTCCCATGGTCCCATTTTCACTTTTTCTCACCTCCTCATGGCCCTGTTTACTCAATTTCCTCACTCCCCCAATACCTCCATCTGCTTTTGTTTTCTCCCTCCTGCTATGGCCACATTTTGCACTTTTTTTCCACTTTCTATGGCCCTGTTTGCTCAGTTTCCCACTCCCTCATTACCTACCTTTCTTCTTTTCATCCACTGACAAGTCTGGCTGAATTCAACCATTGTCACCCATGTCTCCTACTCTTTTCTTCAGACCTGCTCCCAACCAATCCAAAGGCCTGCTGCTGTCCAGTTAAATCAGAAGGGGCATGTGCAGCAAAGGCCCAGGAAGGAACTGGAAGCAGACAGAGAAGCAGCACAGGGACACCATTCCAAAAAATCAATGTGATCGGGGATCGGGCACAGAGAGAAGCAGATAGCCTGGTGGGGCACTATAGTATACTTCTGTGGTTGGTCGGGTGCCACATTTGAGTATCTCAGGGTTAAAAGCTACGAAATTTGAAGAAGTAATTGAAAAATGTTATTACTGTGCACAAGTAGTTTGCACATTTCAAATTAGATAATTATAAATGATCTGTTTTAACTTTTTAAAAAACAGGAAGCCGAGATGGCAAAGGGTCAGCTTGCTGAAATACCTCCAAATATTCCAGATTGGCAGTTCCCTTATACAGCAATTGAAGAAGATGACAAAGATGTTCCAAAGAAAGGCAAAAAAGCAACAAAATCTAAAGCCAAAGGAGAGGATCGAGCAGATTTAAAGGGACTGTCCACGAGTGGAATTGACAAAACAATCCATAAACTGCAAAGAGCTGAAATGGGAAAAGCAGGTGAAACACTTCCAGGAAAAGGCCAGGACCTTTCTGCAGCACCCCAAACAAAAGACGCTAAACACAAGAGAAGGGGGTCTGTTTACCCAGATGGACTGAGTGAGAGTTATGAAAAAGAACTTCCAAAACAGACTTCCCAATCTGAAAGCACATCACGAATAACTGACAAAAAGATGGAAGATTCAAAGAAAACAAAAGCCAAGACAGAAGGAAAATCAGAGACAGTAAGCAATACTTATTATTTTGTTTTTTAAAATATATATTAATTTTGATAAGCATATTTTACAGATACATGTTTATCTAGACAATGTTCCATTCCTTTTTTTATTTTTTATGACTGGCTAGGCATATCATTCGAAATATGTATATGCAACAAGCAGGCAACTGAAGCCTTTTCTTAAGTAGAGGAAGGAATGTTGGGGAGAGATGCCACTGACTCAGAAAATAGAAACAATCCTTTTGGATTAGACCAATGATCTATTTAGACCAGCCTCCCCCAGCCTGTGCCGTCCAAATGCTGTGGACTATGACTTACACCCATCCCCAGTGAGCATTGGCCATACTGGTTGTGGATTATAAGATTTGTAGCCCAGTACAAATTGTATTGAGCCAGTATAGTGTAGTGGTTAGAGCGTTGGACTGGATCTGGGGAGATCCAGGTTCTAGTCCCCACTTAGTCATGAAGCTCACTGGGTGACTTTGGGCCAGCCACCGACTCTCAGCCTAACCTACATCACAGGGTTGTTGTGAGGATAAAATGGAGAGGAGGAAGATCATGTAAGCAGCCTTGGATTCCTTGAGGAAAAAAGGCGGTGTATAAAGGTAATAAATAATTAAAAAAAACAACATCTGGAGGGCACCAGGGTCAGAGAGACCAATATTCTGTCAATGGTCATATGGCTGAATGTAGATTCTTTACAAAGTTTCAACTGCACAGGATATTAAGAAAGTAACTGCAATTCATTTGGATGTTTATAGTATGATAGAAACCCTAATATCTCATTTGAACCCCAGATACAGACTATTTCACACTGAAACAATTGTACAAGTTACAAGTTCCAAACTTATATGACCTTCCACATTTATAGAATATGTTTTTACAGTTGTGCTGTGTGCAGAAGATTCTTTTCTCAAGGCATATACATACGGCGATTAGGCTTCCTAAATAGTCTTGACATGAACCAAAAGATGTTCCGTTTTTGTGTTTGTGACTTGATTCAGATGACTCATTTTCAATGTGCAAAGTGCATTCTTTGCAGGGAAGTAAAAGCATCTGGCATGAATGTTATTATATGAATCAACCCTGAGTCTATTTTAGAAAAGAAAATAAGAGGCTATAATTATTCCCTTCTATTTTATATTCTGCTTCTCTCATATATCCATATGGCTACTATCTCAACATTAGTGGTGACACTGATATTAACTAATTTGGACTATCCCTTTCCCTTTCAAAATATCCTCTGGCATTCCTTTTGACACTAGCTATATTTGTCCAGTCTATTTGGAATCCTTCATTTTGGGAACCTTGAAACTGGACCACCAATTTTGTTAGTACAAGCTGTCACTTTTCATTTGCTGTGCTTGCCACATGCACTTGTTGTTGTTCAGTCGTTCAGTCGTGTCCGACTCTTCGTGACCCCATGGACCATAGCACGCCAGGCCTTCCTGTCCTGCGCTCTCTCCCGGAGCGTGCTCAAGTTCATATTCATTGCATCCGTGATGCTATCTAGCCATCTCATCCTCTGCCGTCCCCTTCTCCTTTTGCCTTCAGTCTTTCCCAGCATCAGGGTCTTTTCCAGGGAGTTTTCTCTTCGCATTAGGTGGCCAAAATATTGGAGCTTCAGCTTCATTATCTGTCCTTCCAATGAGCAGTCAGGGTTGATTTCCTTTAGGATGGACTGATTTGACCTCCTTGCAGTCCAGGGGACTCGTAAGAGTCTTCTCCAGCACCACAGTTCGAAAGCATCAATTCTTCGGCGCTCAGCCTTCCTTAGAGTCCAGCTCTCACAGCCATACATTACTACTGGGAAAACCATAGCTTTGATTAGACGGACCTTTGTTGGCAAGGTGATGTCTCTGCTTCTTACTATGCTGTCTAGGTTTGCCATAGCTTTCCTCCCAAGGAGCAAGCGTCTTTTAATTTCATGGCTACAGTCACCGTCTGCGGTGATCTTGGAGCCCAAGAAAGTAAAATCTGTCACTGCTTCCATTTCTTCCCCTTCTATATGCCAGGAAGTGATAGGGCCAGATGACATGATCTTTGTTTTTTTAATGTTGAGTTTCAAACCAGCTTTTGCACTCTCCTCTTTCACCCTCAACAAGAGGCTCTTTAGATCCTCTTCGCTTTCTGCCATTAGGGTGGTATCGTCTGCATATCGGAGGTTGTTGATAATTCTCCCGGCAATCTTAATTCCGACCTCTGATTCATCCAACCCGGCATTTCTCATGATGTAATCTGCATATAAGTTAAATAAGCAGGGTGACAATATGCAGCCTTATCGTACTCCTTTCCCAATTTTGAACCAATCGGTTGTTCCATCTCTGGTTCTTACTGTTGCTTCTTGACCCTCGTACAGGTTTCTCAGGAGACAGGTAAGGTGGTCTGGTACTCCCATCACTTTCAGAATTTGCCACAGTTTGTTGTGATCCACACAATCAAAGGCTTTAGCGTAGTCAATGAAGCAGAAATAGACGTTTTTCTGGAATTCTCTTGCTTTCTCCATGATGCAGCGAATGTTGGCGATTTGATCTCTAGTTCCTCTGCCTCTTCGAAACCCAGCTTGTACTTCCAGTAGTTCTCGGTTCGCATACTGCTGAAGCCTAGCTTGTAGGATTTTGAGCATCACCTTGCTGGCATGTGAAATGAGCGCAATTGTGCGGTAGTTTGAACACTCTTTGGCGTTGCCCTTCTTTGGAATTGGAATGTAAACTGACCTTTTCCAGTCTTGTGGCCACTGTTGAGTGTTCCAGATTTGTTGGCATATTGAATGCAGCACTTTAACAGCATCATCTTTTAGGATTTTAAATAGCTCGGCTGGAATACTGTCATCTCCGCTAGCTTTGTTGTTACTAATGCTTCCTAAGGCCCACTTGACTTCACTCTCGAGGATGTCCGGCTCAAGTTCAGTGACCGCACTATCATGGCTATCAGGGACATTCAGATCTTTCCTGTATAGTTCTTCTGTGTATTCTTGCCACCTCTTCTTAATCTCATCTGCTTCTGTGAGGTCCCTGCCTTCTTTGTCCTTTATCATGCCCGTCTTTGCACAAAACGTTCCCTTCAGATCTCCAATTTTCTTGAAGAGATCTCTAGTCTTTCCCATTCTGTTGTTTTCCTCGATTTCTTTGCATTGTTCATTTAAGAAGGCCTTCTTGTCTCTCCTTGCTATTCTCTGGAACTCTGCATTCAGTTGGGTATATCTTCCCCTTTCTCCCTTGCTTTTCGCTTCCCTTCTTTCGTGAGCTACTTGTAAAGCCTCATCAGAGAGCCACTTGGCTTTCTTGCATTTCTTTTTCTTTGGGACGGATTTCGTTGCTGCCTCCTGAACAATGTTACGGACCTCCGTCCATAGTTCCTCAGGCACTCTGTCTATCAGGTCTAATCCCTGAAATCTATTCCTCACCTCCACTGTATATTCATAAGGGATATGATTTAGGTCATACCTGAACGGTTTAGTGGTTTTCCCGACGTTCTTCAATTTAAGCCGAAATTTTGCAAGAAGCAGCTCATGATCTGAGCCACAGTCAGCTCCAGGTCTTGTTTTTACTGACTGTATGGAGCTTCTCCATCTTTGGCTGCAAAGGACATAATCAATCTGATTTCGATATTGACCATCTGGTGACGTCCATGTGTAGAGTCGCCTCTTGTGCTGTTGGAAAAGAGTGTTTGCTATGATCAGCATGTTCTCTTGGCAAAACTCTATTAGCTTTTGTCCTGCTTCATTTTGTACACCAAGGCCATGCCTGCCTGTTATCCCGGTGATTTCTTGACTTCCTACTTTAGCATTCCAATCCCCTATGATGAAAAGGACATCTTTTTTTGGTGTTAGTTCTAGAAGGTGTTGTAGGTCTTCATAGAACCGATCAACCTCAGCTTCTTCGGCCTCAGTGGTTGGGGCATAGACTTGAATTACTGTGATGTTGAATGGTTTGCCTTGGATTTGTACTGAGATCATTCTATCATTTTTAAGATTGTACCCCAGTACTGCTTTTCTCACCCTTTTGTTGACTATGAGTGCTACTCCATTTCTTCTAAGGGATTCTTGCCCACAATAGTAGATATGATGGTCACCTGAATTAAATTCGCCCATGCCTGTCCATTTTAGTTTGCTGATTCCCAAGATGTCGATGTTCAATCTTGCCATCTCCTGTTTGACCACCTCCAGCTTACCTTGATTCATTGATCTGACATTCCAGGTTCCTAAACAATATTGTTCTTTACAGCATCGGATTTTCTTTTCACCGCCAGACACATCCACAGCTGAGTGTCCTTTCGGCTTTGGCCCAGCCGCTTCACTCTTTCTGGCGCTACTTGGAAATACCCTCTGCTCTTCCCCAGTAGCATATTGGACACCTTCCGACCTGAGGGGCTCATCTTCCGGCGTCATCTCTTTTAGCCTTGTGATACGTTCCATGGGGTTTTCTTGGCAAGAATACTGGAGTGGGTTGCCATTTCCTTCTCCAGTGGACCACATTTTGTCAGAACCCTCTGCCATGACCTGTCCGTCTTGGGTGGCCCTGCACGGCATAGCTTATGGCTTCACTGAGTTACGCAAGCCCCTTCGCCACAACAAGGCAGTGCCACATGCACTACACAGCTGCAACTTTGAAAATAAGTTGTGTGAATGCCAAATTTTGACGTATTAGAGCAGCCTTTCCCAACCTGGTACCTTCCAGATGTTTTGGACCACAGCTTCAATTGGCTATGCTTGCTGGGGCTAATGGGAGGTGTAATCCAAAACATCTGGAGAGCACCAGGTTGGGGAAGACTGCATTAGACAAATGCCTACTCTTTTAGAAGACATAAATAAATGCATCATTGAAGCATTTCTGAGTGTTAAGATCTAGGACCCATGAATCTGGGCCAGCTTGGGAGATATTAAAGAGAAATAAGGTCTCAAGATTTCAGTTTCTGTGCTGGAAGATCATTTAAGTGATATGATAACTGGAAGAATATTTATTAAATGTTTATTTACTTTATCCTTGCTGAACTCTTATTTATATTAAAATATTTGAAAGTAAAAAAAGCCAACCTGTTAACATGCCAGATCCAAAATTGATCCCATGCAACTTCGTGGACTCTATCAATTAAGAAACCAGATTTTACATTATCCAACGACTGAGCTCTAATCCAGGCATTCTTTCCTTTATTTGAAATGTCATTGTTGTGTGTAGGCAGTGATCTACAGTTATTACTATCTAATATTTGAGAGCTGGACTATAAGGAAGGCTGAGCGCCAAAGAATCGATGCTTTCGAACTGTGGTGCTGGAGAAGACTCTTACGAGTCCCCTGGACTGCAAGGAGGTCCAATCAGTCCATCCTAAAGGAAATCAACCCTGAGTGCTCATTGGAAGGACAGATACTGAAGCTGAAGCGCAAATATTTTGGCCACCTAATGCGTAGAGAAAACTCTCTGGAAAAGACCCTGATGCTGGGAAAGACTGAAGGCCAAAGGAGAAGGGGACGGCAGAGGATGAGATGGCTAGATAGCATCACCGATGCAGTGAATATGAACCTGAGCACACTCCGGAAGAGTGCGCAGGACAGGAAGGCCTGGCGTGCTATGGTCCATGGGGTCATGAAGAGTCGGACACGACTGAACGACTGAACAACAACAACTTCATGGCACCCTACCCATTTTGGAGGCTAAAATCTTAACAAAATAATCCAAAATATAGCCGCCTAATTGCCATGATCCCAGCAACCAACTCACTATCATCAGGGAATAAGGCCATGGACTGGGAGGAGATACAGGAATGGGAGAGGGAATGTCCCTCAGAACTGGCCCCAGATGTTCATACTGCCCAAGAAGTGTGAGAGAAGCCCATTGCGCCAGCCTGTCTCCAGCCCAAGGAGGCTGTGTTGCCTTCTCTGGCTCAAAGGACTCCAGCCCAGAAGCCCTAATGGAACCAGTCACCCATGCGTAATTGGAGTGAATGGCTACTAACACAGGCTAGGGGACTTTAACTGAAGAGGCTTCTCTCAATGATGGTGTAGGCAGCCACCTAGATAAAGCTGCAGCCTCCAACTGTCATAATTGAAGGCTCAAAAAGGAGAGGAAGAATAGCAGTTCTTCCATTTTGCTTAAATCCAGCTGCATGACCTGCTGAATTTCTAACTGCTGAATTTTGTAAGAGTGCTTTCCAGATGCAGGCTCCTAGTGCTACCAGTCAAAAGGCATTGTGACTGATGCCATCCATCTCTTCCTCTTATTTCTGATGTTTGTAAAGTTCTCTAGAAGCCGTTTTATCTGAAGAGCAGAGTAAATATGCTTTATAAATAAATAAGACCTACTGTGCATTTTCTACAAGGACAGAGTAATCCTTAGATGTGACCCTTCATTCATACCTAAGGTTAACTTTCTTGTTCATACTTTCCTTCTGGCCCAACCCTCCTCGATCTCTCAGCGGCTTTTGATACCGTTGACCACGGTATCCTCCTGGACCACCTGGAGGGATCGGGCATTGGAGACACCATATTGCAGTGGTTCCGGTCCTTCCTCTCTGGCAGGTACCAGAGGTTAGCACTGGGAAAGGAGGTTTCGGACCCGTGGCCACTCACTTGTGGGGTGCCACAGGGTTCCATCCTCTTCCCGATGCTGTTTAACATCTATGTGAATCCGCTGGGGGCTGTCATCAGGAGGTTTGGGGTGCAGTGTCATCACTATGCAGATGACATGCAGCTCTGCCTCTCATTTAAATCTTCACCAAGGTTGGCCGTAGAATCCCTGTCCAAATGTCTGGAGACGGTGAGTGGGCTGGATGGGGAGGAATAAGCTGAAGCTGAGCCTTGACAAGACCGAGGTACTTTTGGTGGGAGACAAGAGGAGGTTGGGGGATGTTGACCTGGTGTTGAATGGGGTATGGCTACCCTTGAAGGACTAGGTCCGCAGCCTGGGGGTCATTTTGGACTCCCAGCTGTCCATGGAGGCTAATGGAGGCTCAGGTGTCAGCTATGAGCCAGACAGCGATGTACCAGCTCCATCTGATATGGCGGCTGCGCCCCTACCTTCCCGACCAGCTGCTCCCATCGGTATTACATGCCTTGGTCTCCTCTCATTTAGACTACTGTAATGCGCTCTACATGGGGTTACCCTTGAAGATGGTTCGGAAGCTGCAGAATGGTAGAGAATGGTACAGAATGCGGCGGCTCGCCTGATTAAAGGCAGCCGCAGGTGAAATCACATCACTCCAGTGCTGAAGGAGTTGCACTGGTTACCAGTTGTTTTCCGGGCCAAATTCAGGGTGTTGGTTTTGACCTTTAAAACCCTATACGGTTCCGGCCCAGCCTACCTAAAGGAGCGCCTCCAGCAACACCAGACAGACCGCTCAACAAGCTCAGCCTCGTATAGCCTTCTCTGTGTCCCATCAACCATTACAGCTAGGCTGGTGAGGAAGAGGGAAAGGGCCTTTTCTGTGGTGGCCCCCACTCTGTGGAACTCCCTCCCTAGGGAACTCCGCCATGCCCCCTCTTTAATGTGCTTATGTCGTGCATTAAAAACATGGTTGTTCAGGCAGGCATTTGGGGTGGGTTAGGGTATTTTTAGAAATTGATGTTTTCAATGTATTTTATTGTTTTAAATTGTTCTTGTACATCGCCCAGAGTGGCTGGGTGACCAGCCAGATGGGCGATTAATAAATTTAATAAAAATAAATAAATAAACAAACAAACAAACAAACCCCTCTCACCCTACCAAACGTTTCTTGCACAGATTAGATGTCTGCAGAGCTCTAAAATATGTATTCAACATACATCCATGTTCAGTCAAACCAATTAACTTTTTCTCTTCTCTTACTTCACCTCTATGGGGAAAAGGTGTTTACCTCCACCATAGGTCAGTGTATTTCATTAGCATAAAAAATACAGCACAACCAAGTTCCATTCAGCATCACAGCTCACTCCACCACGGTAGTAGCCACTTTAGCAGCATTGTCAAGCAGTGCACTAATTTCTGAAATCTGACAGGGTGCCATTTGGTCTGCAGCAAGTACATTTACAAAACAGCAAGCACATTTACAGCTCAGTTACCTATGCTTCTGCACCATTTGGGAGGACAGTGTTGCAAAACGTACTTCCTCCGTAAGAGAAGAGGCACGCATTCTGCTGTGGCTATCATACTGCTTTTTTATATCCCAGTCTAGAGACCCTCCTACACCAACTGAGAAAGGATCATTGCCACTTAATTGTAAAGTTTATTTCTTGTTGGTGAGTCTCCAGGCCTCACCTGCATCTCTATTACAGACATTCTTGCAAGATAATAAAAATTTGCCAGACATTCCCGCCAGGAGTTTTTCTTCCTTATTTCCTGCCAGTTAACTTTTTTTTTTTTTTTAATGAACTTAAGCTGTTCTATGATAAGCTTGGTCGCATTTCAGAATTAGGAGAGAGGGTGTCTTTCAGGAAAGCAAAAGGCTTAATACTATATTAGCATACTGTCTATCTCTTGAGCTAGTAGGAGGAGTAAATCCTGGAGACCCTTTGTACACCAACAAGAAGTGTTGGTAAGTTCCAATGTTCTTTTCTTACAGGAAGCGAGACAATTTCTCCAGCTTGCAAATTTCTGAATGGGGAACTATCAGTTCATCACACCACTGAAGAATTTGAATACTTACTGTGTAAACCTATGCGTGTTTACTCAGATGTAAGCTCCATTGAGTTCAGTGGGGCTTCCTTTCAGGGAACTGTGTATAGGATCACAGCCTTAATATTCTCAAAAAAAAAATCCTTTCAATAGGGGAGGAGGAGGATGAAAGGAAGGAAGTAGGAACTTTTCACAGTGCTCAAATGGAGACATTTCACATTCATTTTGTTCAATACATGGTCAGTACTCTATGATACAGAATTTATTATTCTTCACCAAAAGGTCATTTACAAGGTCAGCCTAGGATTTCTCTTTTTATTAATGGTTCTTTGTGATGCTAGTTAGTGAATAAATGTGCCAAATTGGAATAAAGTAAGGTTTTCCATACAATTTGTGTACAAGTCGGTATAATTTGATATTGTTTTTGCCTTCAAGGTTGATTCCAAAGGCGTGGCAAAATCCAAGGAGTCTGCAGAAATTAAAAAACCACGTTCAACAGTAAAAGGGTAGGCACACTTGGAAGTTTATAGCATAACAGTAAGATAATGCCATACAGTATTAGATCTTTATATGGAGCTCCTTTTGAACAGTCATTTATGAATATTGTTAACTTGTGATTACTTCAAAAAAGTAGTGGGGTTGAAAGCTTGGGAAGCTCTGACGTCTGTGTGCTGCCTTTCCAGAGTAGCATTACAAAGGATGTAGTTAACAGCTCCTTTGACTACTGGCCACTGAAAAATATAAATGAGAATTCCAATAGTAACTGCAATGCTTGGTTCAGTCATCTGTGTATTTAAAAAGTTATACAGCTTATGCTTTCTGATGCATGTTTTGCCCCTTGGTAAGGAAATGTAATATATCAGAAGATTTGGACATTGCAGTGCACACATACAGTTTTTATTTGTTACTCCAGTGAACAATTGCAGTTTTTATCCGCTATGGAAATGTTAGATATTCTTGATGTTGATCGTTTTGTCTAAAATGTATTTATTTATTACATTTATATCCCACTTTTCTTCCATCATGGAATTCAAGGTGGCTACATGTGGTTGGTTCCCAGGTGGTCTCCCCTCCAAGCACTGACCAGACCCAAACCTGCTTAGCTTCAGCAAGGTGGCTGCCTCATGTACCTTCAGACTGTGCCCTGGGACCCAAAATAGAGGAATGCCTAAACATTACCTCACATAGCTACTCTGCCATTCAGGGTCTGACTCCAGAGATATTTAAGGCACAATCCTATGCAAGCTTAGACAGAAAAAAAGGCCTACAACTCCAGCTGACTGGGGCATGCTGGGAGTGGTAGGCCTTTTTCTATCTAAATTTGCATAGGATTGTGCCCTTAAGTATGTAGAAATACTTTTGTTGACTTGAACAGGCTTTAGATCACAACAAAGAAACCATAATGACTTCTTCATCTTCTGTTGTTCATCCATGATCCCACTCTTGTTTTGAAGAATATAACAGAATAAAAAGACACATTTTATTGCAAAGTGGTAGACATAGGATAAGAATTAACATGTTGCTAATTTATAAGAACAAGGTATCTATGAGCCTCATAAAGTTATATTATTTCCTTCTTCAGCTTAATTATAACTATGGTTCTTCAAGTTGTCATTTATGTACTCACACAACCCACCCAACTTCCTGAATCAAGTGGGGGCATCTCTGCCTCCTATACCTGGTCTAACTTCCACTATGGCAGTCTGGGAGCCACACCCTTTGGGCATGTGGAGTGGGATGGGGGTGGGATGGGCTTTCCACCAAAAAGTTCAGCTCTAGAATGTTCTGGACAGAGCTCTGTGAAAAACCCATATGTGTGAGTACACAGATGACCATCCAGAGAACCACAGTTACAGGTAAGCCATCCGCCTATTTATTGTCTGCTGTCTTACTGACTTCACTTTCCAGCTTGTGTGTGTGTATGTGTTTGTGTGTATGTATTAGTTATAAATACATATATAGTGATGTTAACTTTTTTACTTCCATTGTCTGTTGCTTTAGAGAGTATTAGTGGAAAAGCTACTCATAAATATTTAAAATAAATCAGTAAATAATAGGTACTATAGAATAGTAGGTTCAATATAACCAGTTGCTAAGATAAGTATATTTGCAGGTTTATAAGAGACATCCAAATATATAACAGTTATTCTTCCTTCAGACTGAATATAGTTAAAACAAAGCCACATTTAAAAATATGTATGAACAAACACAAATTCAGATTACAAGTCAAGTATCTCAGTGTCTTCATTCAATATGGGTAACATCTGCCCATCTCTTGAATGCTTGTCTGAGGAAGCTGAGCCTAATAATGACATCTCAGACGAAACTGATTTTTCATAAGAACTGTTTTCTGCCACATGTAAGCTGGATTCTGAGTCAGTTATGTACAAAAAAATCTTTCTGGCACTGAGATTATGCCAGATTCCACCCATCTTGCTTCAACACCACAGGGGGCTGGTCTGTATCCATTGGTGTGCAAGCAGAGGTTCACCTCTGCAAGGGGCTTTTTCACCTCCTACTCCCCACTACAGCCCGTCCTTTCCACCTCACATTGCTGTCTCTCTGAAAAGCTTTCCTGAGTATCAGGGACCCTCAGGAAGAGCCTGGAATGTAAGGCAGAGGGCTGCTGTGGGAGGGAAAGAAGCACTCGAGAGGCAACTTGTACAAGAAAGTTCCCACTCCCACAAACTACTTCTCCTTGATTTTAGCCACCCCCTCCCACTACAGCATCAATAAAATAAAAGCTAATTTTATTTAAGCTTCTAATAAAATGTGATGCTTATTTGGAAAAACGTATCTTGTCCTAATAGCAAGCTCAGCTGGTGAGTGCTAACAGAATTGTAGATCAGGGACCCAAGGTTTCCAAAAGTACAACAAATAATTAAGTGGGGGAATCCCTATGTTTGGGGGAACAAAAACAGCTGAGTGAGAACTGAGAAGGTCCAGTCTCCACAGAATGCTGAGTATCTGTTAGTGGGCAAACATGTGTCTGTTAGTGGGCAAACATGGAAAACCAAGAGAGGGGGAATGGAATATTCTGGAACGTGGCTGGCTAACTGGAACACTGAACAGAAACACTGCAACATTTTGTTTCAGGCCCAACTTATCGTTTCCTCTAATACCAAACTTAGGTGGTCCCATGCCTATCAGTTTGGAAGTGAAATGGGGCCATCCAAAAATAAGATAATGGTTTCTGCATACTTAGTGGATTCTGCAGGTATTTAGAAGTATATTATTTGTAAAGTAAAACAACTACAAAAACAGACTCTGAAAGACCGATGTTGTCTAGCTTGCAGGACCTATGGCATGTTGAGGATGTTGGTTGAGAAAGAAATAACAAAGAAAAGTGGACAGGGGAGGAAAAGTCTTCCCAACCCTTGCCCATTACACCTTATTTGAGCGAGCTGAGGGGGTCTGACTAGGTGGGTCCAGGGAGTGGTGAAAGCATCATTGTGCAAGAGGGTGATCCCTGCTACCCTTAAAGAGGTAGTGATAGGACCACTCCTGACAAAACCCTCCCCAGATACAGAGGTTTATAATAACTACTGCACTGTGGTGAATACTTGGTTTGGGGCAAGGTGCTCCACAGGGTGGCGGCGATTCACCTGCAGGTGTTCTTGGAGGATACTGGTTGTCTAGACCCATTGCAGTCTGGGTTCTGGTGTGGTTCTGGAATGGAATCAGTCTTGGTTGCCCTAATGGATGACCTTTATTGGGAGAGGGGCAGAGAGAGTGATCATGGTTATCTTCTTGGATCACCTTTGAAGACTGGGGTTGGGCCCCCCAAGGTTATTGACTGGGGTGCCTTGGCAGGCACATGCAACACCTGTGCTAAAGGATGTACACAAGCTGCCAGTCTGCTATTGAGCTAGGTTCAAAGCCCTAGGACCAGGATATCTCAAGGAACATTTTCCCCTGTACCAACCTCCCAGGCCATTATGGTCTTCAGGAAAAGCCCTGTTGTCTGTGCCATGACCTATGATTTCTGTTTGGTGACAACACAGAGATGGGCCTTTTCTGTAGTGGTGCCCATCCTGTGGAATGATCTCCCCTCTGAAGTTCATCAGGCCTCAGCACTGGCATGTTTTAAGTGTTTATTGAAAACATCTCTGTTACCTTTGGCTTTCCCCGAACCATGAACTATCTTTGCACCAGCCTCATTGTACTACTGTGTGTGTATGGGTATGTGAGTGGTCTGTTATGTTTATTTGTTTTGTTGTTTGTTTTTATTCTCTTGCAGACCACTTCAGGATGTGTTTCAGATGAGAAGTGATTAATAATAATAATAATAATAATAATAATAATAATAATAAATAGGCTTTCTTGAGCCCATAACACAGTGGTGGAGTATGTGTGGCCCTACAAATATTGTTAGAGTGCAAATCTCATCACCTGGTAAACATAGACAATGGTGAGGGATGATTGGAATTGCAGTCCAACAATATCTGAAGGGCCACATGTTCTCCATCCCTGCCGTAACAGCTGATAGTATCCTGGAGGGGTGGTTAGGGTTGAGGGTGATACGTGTTATATGGGTTAACCTCCCCCACCCTGCCCTATACAGGGAGGTTTTCTAAGGGAGAAAAGGAAAAAAATGCTCATTTTTCCCTTTCCCATTCTTCAGAAAGCTCCCCCTCCTCCATAAACTATATAGCAATGAAGTTCTCAGTCCTGAATCTGAGCCCTTTAGTGCTACTTAGCATGGTGAGACAAGGTTTCAGGAAGGTGCAAAATCTCCTCCCCACACACACACAAACACTGAACAGCATTACAAGGCTCCTTTTCCATACTGGCTGAAGCCCTGCACTCCTGTTAGGGGCTGGGGGAACACAGTAACATTTTGTTGTGGGCCCTCACTTGTTATTCCCCTATTACCTAGTTCTGCACGCTCTGATAACCAAAGTATGGGAAAGAATTGTGCAGTCACTGATTGGGGTGTCAACATGTAGTTTCTATTAAAAGAAGGAAGTGGAGGGAGCAGTCCTATGGCCGCTAGACAGCAGCTAGGCGGCCATAAGATATGGTGTTTTCCAGTAACTGACCTTGGAGCCCACACTCCGAGGTCAGTTCTTGGAGATCCGATCTCCTCCCACTTCCGTGCTGCCTCAGAGGCAGCGCGGAACAGCCCCGTGATCCGCACTCGCAAGAGGAGTGTGGAGCAGCAAGAAAGGGGCGTGGCTGGGGGCGTTCTGGAGGGGGAGTGTAGCTGCCTGTATGACACATCCTATGTGTTGTACAGCAGCCTCCTTCCCTGCTCCGTGCTCCTGCAGCTAGATAGCCACAATTGGCTGTCTAGACGAAAAAGTAGGGCAGGGAGGAGCGCAGAGGTAATAATCCCCTCTGTGCTTCTCCGGCCCTGCTTTGGATAGGCAGTTGCCTCCGAGTTTGGAGGCGTCCGCCTATCTCGATAGGATTGCTTCCTAAGTTGCTGATCTGTAAATGGTGTTCTTTAAGAAGGCGTTTTGTTCTTTCATGTATGTTCTTACCCTTCCATGGATTCCTAGCATGGACTGTGCTAGATTTGGGTTAGAGAATGTGAGGTGATCAGGTCTTCCCTCATCTTATATATTTTCTCTATGAGCTTATCCAGTAGGATCAATGGAGGAAAGGGGCAGGGACTTCTCTGTGATACTTCTTTTAAGAATGTTTTGAGTCTTGACCTCAAACAGTTACTTTTTGAAAGGATCCATTTACATGGAACTTGGGGCCAATTAAATGTGTCTCTTATAGATTCATTGATATTTTTTAAATGGTAAATAGCAGGCACAGAGGGGGAAATATCAGGATGGGACTGTGGCACTCAGAGAGAGGAAGTTAACTCTTTTATACTCCACCATGGTGCTGGTATTTTTGTGTTTTTTCTGATGCTTCACTAAGTAGGAGAAGATGTACTGCTTACTATTTACAAAGGTAAAAGGCATGAGGTCAGTCTGGACTCCCATCCAGAGTGAGATGGAGGATGGATTCAAATGTTCACTTACCACATTGACAGTGAGAGTTTTCATCATGTATATGTGGGAAACCTCTACCCCTACCATGAATAAATATGCATGTCTGGTTTTGTAACACATCAAGCACAACATACCACTAGCTGTGGCTGTGGTGTGTTAAGTGTACATCCCAGTCTATTATTTTGGAAATATAAATAACTGTTAAGAGCACTAACAGAACAACCTAGTAAAATGACTCCTGGGTTGCTCTTTAGGTCCTAAAAGAATTCCTGAAAATCTTTGAAGAATGGTTTCCAAACTTCCACGAGGAGTGAAATAAACCCCAAACAAGGATGCCGGGTCTTGCTGCTGAATAAATAAGATGGTTTGAGCTCCAATATGTTCTGCAGTCTTATTAGACATTAAGGAAAAACACCAAAAGAAAAGTTTTTATTCAACATGAACAAAAGAATATTCCCACTTTAGTCATTTGTTCTTTAGTCTCTGTCTGATTATTCATTCATACTTAGGGATATATTGGCCACTCTCCCCAAAGTGCATTGACTAAAATGACTCTCACAAATTTATTTATTTACTTGCTTGCTTGCTTACTTATTTATTTTTATTTACAATATTTATATACCGCTCCATATCTAAAACAGGTTTTGGAATGGTGAACACAAAAGGTAAAACAGTAAAAGAATAACAAGATTAAAACACCACATTAAAATTAAACAAACCAGAATACCAATAGAAACTGTGACTGTGGTCGGTTAAAGAATACTCCTGAAACAGTGCTGTTTTCAGGAGGCACCGGAAACAACACAGTGTTGGTGCCTGCCTGACCTCCAAGAGCAGGGAGTTCCAAAGAAAGGGGGCTGCCACACTGAAGGCTCTTCTCCTGGTGGACTCCAATTAGGCCATACCAGGACCAAGCCCAAACAAATCTAATACACAATAACAAAATCAGATGTAAAACATCTAAAATAATAGTGGCCTAAAAGCTAGCATACTGTTTTAAAGGTCCTTTAAAAACCTGCCTAAAAAAAACCTTACAGTGGAATCTAAAAGCTTATAGCCTAGTTCAGAGATAGCACTTGTCTTTAAGTAATCTGTTCAGAATTTGGGGCTGCTACAGAGAAGGGTGTTCTCTGCACCCTCCACAAACACATTTCCTTTAATAAAGATAGTCTGAAAAGGGTCTTTTCATCTGACTGCAAAGGATGGAAGAAGTAATAGAGGTGAAGGCACTCCCTGTAATTCAATTCATGTAGTTCAGGCATGATCGAGCCAAAGTTAAGCACTTCTGTCTTATTGGGAGAGATCTAAACATATTCTCCTGAAACAGTGAGCAACTTTATGAATCACTTTATTTATACATACATGAACTTGTTGTTCAGTCGTGTCTGACTCTTCGTGACCCCATGGACCATAGCACGCCAGGCCTTCCTGTCCTGCGCACTCTCCCGGAGTGTGCTCAGGTTCATATTCATTGCATCGGTGATGCTATCTAGCCATCTCATCCTCTGCCGTCCCCTTCTCCTTTTGCCTTCAGTCTTTCCCAGCATCAGGGTCTTTTCCAGAGAGTTTTCTCTTCGCATTAGGTGGCCAAAATATTTGAGCTTCAGCTTCAGTATCTGTCCTTCCAATGAGCACTCAGGGTTGATTTCCTTTAGGATGGACTGATTTGACCTCCTTGCAGTCCAGGGGACTCATAAGAGTCTTCTCCAGCACTACAGTTCGAAAGCATCAATTCTTCGGCGCTCAGCCTTCCTTAGAGTCCAGCTCTCACAGCCATACATTACTACTGGGAAAACCATAGCTTTGATTAGACGGACCTTTGTTGGCAAGGTGATGTCTCTGCTTCTTACTATGCTGTCTAGGTTTGCCATAGCTTTCCTCCCAAGGAGCAAGCGTCTTTTAATTTCATGGCTACAGTCACCATCTGCGGTGATCTTGGAGCCCAAGAAAGTAAAATCTGTCACTGCTTCCATTTCTTCCCCTTCTATATGCCAGGAAGTGATAGGGCCAGATGCCATGATCTTCGTTTTTTTAATGTTGAGTTTCAAACCAGCTTTTGCACTCTCCTCATTCACCCTCAACAAGAGGCTCTTTAGATCCTCTTCACTTTCTGCCATTAGGGTGGTATCGTCTGCATATCGGAGGTTGTTGATAATTCTCCCAGCAATCTTAATTCCGAGCTGTGATTCATCCAACCCGGCATTTCTCATGATGTACTCTGCATATAAGTTAAATAAGCAGGGTGACAATATGCAGCCTTGTCGTACTCCTTTCCCAATTTTGAACCACTCGGTTGTTCCATGTCCGGTTCTTACTGTTGCTTCTTGACCCTCGTGCAGGTTTCTCAGGAGACAGGTAAGGTGGTCTGGTACTCCCATCACTTTAAGAATTTGCCACAGTTTGTTGTGATCCACACAATCAAAGGCTTTAGTGTAGTCAATGAAGCAGAAATAGACGTTTTTCTGGAATTCTCTTGCTTTCTCCATGATGCAGCGAATGTTGGCGATTTGATCTCTAGTTCCTCTGCCTCTTCGAAACCCCGCTTCTACTTCCGGTAGTTCTCGGTTCGCATACTGCTGAAGCCTAGCTTGTAGGATTTTGAGCATCACCGTGCTGGCATGTGAAATGAGCGCAATTGTGCGGTAGTTTGAACACTCTTTGGCATTGCCCTTCTTTGGAATTGGAATGTAAACTGACCTTTTCCAGTCTTGCGGCCATTGCTGAGTGTTCCAAATTTGTTGGCATATTGAATGCAGCACTTTAACAGCATCATCTTTTAGGATTTTAAATAGCTCAGCTGGAATACTGTCATCTCCGCTAGCTTTGTTGTTACTAATGCTTCCTAAGGCCCACTTGACTTCACTCTCTAGGATGTCCGGCTCAAGTTCAGTGACCGCACTATCATGGCTATCAAGGACATTACTATCATGGCTATCAAGGACATTGAGATCTTTCCTGTATAGTTCTTCTGTGTATTCTTTCCACCTCTTCTTAATCTCATCTGCTTCTGTGAGGTCCCTGCCTTCTTTGTCCTTTATCATGCCCGTCTTTGCACAAAACGTTCCCTTGAGATCTCCAATTTTCTTGAAGAGATCTCTAGTCTTTCCCATTCTGTTGTTTTCCTTGATTTCCTTGCATTGTTCATTTAAGAAGGCCTTCTTGTCTCTCCTTGCTATATTCTGGAACTCTGCATTCAGTTGGCTATATCTTCCCCTTTCTCCCTTGCTTTTTGCTTCCCTTCTTTCCTCAGCTACTTGTAAAGCCTCATCAGACAGCCACTTGGCTTTCTTGCATTTTTCTTTGGGATGGATTTTCTTTGGGATGGATACATGAACTATATAATGATAATTTACAACAATACAATAAGATATTAAAATAAACCCTTTTGATACGTAGTTCAGTGTTGTTAAGAACATGGCTACCCAAGATATACTAGATATCATATGTATGTAAGAAAGTTATGCATTGCACATGCTAGTCTACGAACTGCTCAGACCTAGCAATTAATTTCTACACAGGAATAGTCTCTATAGTATTTGTTCTGGCATTCATATATTCTTCAGAAATACTTGATTTTGTCTTGCTTTGCCTGGTAAAATATATTTCTTTTTTCTTCCATTGTATTAGGGAAAAGGAAATTTAGTGTCAGGGCCTTGTAGGTTATAGCCAGGATTTGATTAGAAGTAGCCTGGAAGGGCTTGGGCCTATTCTGGAATGTAGAGTCTGTGTGAGCTTATCTCTGTCAGTGTTCTCAGAGCAGAGCCAGAGGGAGTCACCCAACTCTCTGTCCACCTGCTGGTCTGGCCTTGGCAGGCAGGGAGGCTGGAAGCTGTCCGTGAGAACCTGACAGAGGTGGGGTGGGGTTTGCAGAAAGGTCACCCAGGTTGAAGCATCACTGCTGGAGGGCTGAGCAGTGAGCCCTGTTTAGACAGGGCCTTTGCTGAAAGGCTAAAAGCCCTTGTCTGTCAAGGGATCCGGAGGGGGTTGTCTTACAGTCACACCTTCCCTTTTAAGCTGATGCAAAGGCGAAGTGCCTTTTCTAGGTACCAACATCTTTTCTTCATTGCCTGAAGCCTTCTTTGTTTGGATCCATCATCATCTGGGCTTTTGGAGTCACTTTCCACATGGACTGGAACTTTGGATTGTTAAGGACTTGCCGTGAAAAGTACTGTGAGACTTTTCGTAGACTTGAACTCTCATTGCTGTGGATTGTGTGTGCCTGTTTGTCATCAGCTCAGCGTACTGGCAGGCTACATTTGATCTACAACATTTGGACTTTCCTTTGTCTGGACGCATGCAGTGTGGAGTTACCAATGCGAAAGCAGTGGCATGGAACTCCCTGAGTGCCTGGGTTTACCCTTCCTTTGATACTGATAGGCCTTGACCATGTAGCCTGGAGTTACCAACAAAAGATTCAAAGTTGGACTCTCTATGGTTTGTTTAGGCCTTTCAAAAGGTTATCCCTTGATTGCCTGATGGGTTCATTCCAGGAATCATTCCCTTTCCATGTCCGAGGTTGGAACCCTGTGAAAGGATTGCCTGGGTTAGGTACCCAGGAATCCAGAGTCCCTTCCCTTGTGTTCAGAACCATGGAGAATGACAATGGGGAAACCACGTTGATGAGGATCTCAGTCACAGTAGTACTGTTTAGTTTTGGATTGTTCTGGAATTACATAGAGCCTATAGCTACTGACCATCAGCTATATGATTTCTGAAGAGTGTAACCATTAGGCTTTTGCCATGGGATTTCCTGCAATAAAGAAATTCACTGATTTGGGTGTCCAGTGTCAGACTGCATGAGCGTGTGCACTGGGGGGATTGGGAAGCCTGACATTTAGGGTGCAGTCCTATGCATGTTTAGACAGAAAAAAGTCCTACAACTCCCAGCATACCCTTAGTTTTAGATATGACTTGGGAGTATGGTATAAATCTACAACATGTTCAAAGCACTATAGAGTGTAATGTCAAAGCTTTCCCCAACCTGGTGCTCTCTAGAAGTTTTGGACTTCAGCTCCCATTAGCCCCAGCCAGCATGGCCAATGGTCAGTAATGCTGAGAGTTGTAGTCCAAAACATCAGGAATAGAGGATTTCGTTTCAGTTTGCAAATCACTCAAAAATGCCCTTTTGTAATCCTGAACATGAATGGGAGTGCATTTTCTCCTAAAATGTTTGCACATTTCTGAACTTGCCTTCATGTTCACAAAAGGTGTACTTGAAAAATATGCAACTTCCTCAAAATGTGCACATATTAAATCGCTCATGCTTTAGTCTATGGTGGTAATTTAAACATGAAAGCTCTAAGTTTTGCAGAATTTTCCTATTTGCACAAAACAAACAGCGATGGCAAATACAAGTTTGTATTTGCTGATCAAATGCTGATCAAATTTGGAGATGACACAAAATTGGGCGGGATAGCTAATACTTTGGAAGACAGAAACAAAATTCAAAGTGATCTGGATAGACTGGAGTGCTGGGCAGAAAACAACAGAATGACATTTAATAGGGATAAATGCCAAAAAATTCTTTTTTCTAGGAAAAAGAAACCAAATGCACAGTTTCAAGATGGGGGATACGTGGCTCAACAACACTACAAGCGAGAAAGATCTTGGAATTGTTGTTGATCACAACTCACAAGCTGAATATGAGCCAACAATGTGATGTGGCTGCAAAAAAGGCCAATGCTCTTTTGGGCTGCAGTAATAGAAGCATAGCCTAGCTTCTAAATCCTGGGAAGTACTAGTTCCCCTCTACTCAGCACTCGTTAGGCCTCATCTGGAGTACTGTGTCCAGTTCTGGGCACCACATTTTAAGAAGGATGCAGACAAACTGGAGAGGGTTCAGAGGAGGGCAACAAAGATGATCAGAGGACTGGAAACAAAGCCCTATGAAGAGAGACTGAAGGAACTGGGCATGTTTAGCCTTGAGAAGAGAAGACTGAGGGGAGATATGATAGCACTCTTCAAGTACTTGAAAGGTTGTCACAGAGAAGAAGGCCAGGATCTCTTCTTGATCATCCCAGAGTGCAGGACCCGGAATAATGGGCTCAAGTTACAGGAAGCCAGATTCCGGCTGAACATCAGGAAAAACGTCCTGACTGTTAGAGCAATACGACAATGGAACCAATGACCTAGGGAGGTGGTGGGCTCTCCCACACTGGAGGCGTTCAAGACGAGGCTGGACAGCCATCTGTTGGGGATGCTCTGACTTGGATTCCTGCATTGAGCAGGGGGTTGGACTTGATGGCCTTGTAGGCCCCTTCCAACCCTACTATTCTATGATTCTATTCTAAGTGCAAATCAAGGAGAGATGAGCAGTGAACTGATGTCCAGAGAATCTTGGCAAGCTTGAATATGGCTCATTTGCCCATCCCTAATCCAAAAGTCCCCGTTCATGGATCACTGCCTTGTTGTGGCAAAGGGGCTTGCGTAACTCAGTGAAGCCATAAGCTATGCCGTGGAGGGCCACCCAAGATGGACAGGTGAGGGTGGAGAGTTCTGACAAAATGTGGTCCACTGGAGAAGGAAATGGCAACCCACTCCAGTATTCTTGTCAAGAAAACCCCATGGAACGCATCACAAGGCTAAAAGATATGACGCTGGAAGATGAGCCCCTCAGGTTGGAAGGTGTCCACTATACTACTGGGGAAGAGCAGAGGGAATTTCCAAGTAGCGCCAGAAAGAGTGAAGCGGCTCGGCCAAAGCCGAAAGGACACTCAGCTGTGGATGTGTCTGGGGGTGAAAAGAAAGTCCGATGCTGTAAAGAACAATATTGTTTAGGAACCTGGAATGTAAGATCAATGAATCAAGGTAAGCTGGAGGTGGTCAAACATGAGATGGCAAGATTGAACATCGACATCTTGGGAATCAGCGAACTAAAATGGACAAGCATGGGCGATTTTAATTCAGGTGACCATTATATCTACTACTGTGGGCAAGAATCCCTTAGAAGAAATGGAGTAGCACTCATAGTCAAGAAAAGGGTGGGAAAAGCAGTACTGGGGTACAATCTCAAAAACGCTAGAATGATCTCAGTACGAATCCAAGGCAAACCATTCAACATCACAGTAATTCAAGTCTGTGCCCCAACCACTGAGGCCGAAGAAGCTGAGGTTGATCGGTTCTATGAAGACCTACAACACCTTCTAGAACTAACACCCAAAAAAGATGTCCTTTTCATCATAGGGGATTGGAATGCCAAAGCAGGAAGTCAAGAAATCACCGGGATAACAGGCAAGCATGGCCTTGGTGTACAAAATGAAGCAGGACAAAGGCTAATAGAGTTCTGCCAAGAGAACACGCTGATCATAGCAAACACTCTTTTCCAACAGCACAAGAGGCGACTCTACACATGGACATCGCCAGATGGTCAATATTGAAATCAGATTGATTATGTCCTTTGCAGCCAAAGATGGAGAAGCTCTATACAGTCAGTAAAAACAAGACCTGGAGCTGACTGTGGCTCAGATCACGAGCTGCTTCTTGCAAAATTTTGGCTTAAATTGAAGAACGTAGGGAAAACCACTAAACCATTCCGGTATGACCTAAATCATATCCCTTATGAATATACAGTGGAGGTGACAAATGGATTTCAGGGATTAGACCTGATAGACAGAGTGCCTGAGGAACTATGGACAAAGGTCCATAACATTGTTCAGGAGGCAGCAACTCAACCCATCCCAAAGAAAAAGAAATGCAAGAAAGCCAAGTGGCTGTCTGATGAGGCTTTACAAGTAGCTGAGGAAAGAAGGGAAGCGAAAAGCAAGGGAGAAAGGGGAAGATATACCCAACTGAATACAGATGTCCAGAGAATAGCAAGGAGAGACAAGAAGGCCTTCTTAAATGAACAATGCAAAGAAATCGAAGAAAACAATAGAATGGGAAAGACTAGAGATCTCTTCAAGAAAATCAGAGATCTCAAGGGAATGTTTTGTGCAAAGACGGGCATGATAAAGGACAAAGAAGGCAGGGACCTAACAGAAGCAGATGAGATTAAGAAGAGGTGGAAAGAATACACAAAAGAGGTGGAAAGAATATACAGGAAAGATCTGAATGTCCCTGATAGCCATGATAGTGCGGTCACTGAACTTGAACCGGACATCCTAGAGGGTGAAGTCAGGTGAGCTTTAGGAAGCATTACTGACAACAAAGTTAGCGGAGATGACAGCATTCCAGCTGAGCTATTTAAAATCCTAAAAGATTATGCTGTTAAAGTGCTGCACTCAATATACCAACAAATTTGGAACACTCAACAATGGCCACAAGACTGGAAAAGGTCAGTTTACATTCCAATTCCAAAGAAGGCAGTGCCAAAGAGTGTTCAAACTACCGTACAATTGTGCTCATTTCACATGCCAGCAAGGTGATGCTCAAAATCCTACAAGCTAGGCTTCAGCAGCATGTGAACCGAGAACTACCAGAAGTACAAGCGGGGTTTCGAAGAGGCAGAGGAACTAGAGATCAAATTGCCAACATTCGCTGCATCATGGAGAAAGCAAGAGAATTCCAGAAAAGCATCTATTTCTGCTTCATTGACTATGCTAAAGCCTTTGATTTTGTTGATCACAACAAACTGTGGCAAATTCTTAAAGAGATGGGAGTACCAGGCCACCTTACCTGTCTCCTGAGAAACCTGTATGAGGGTCAAGAAGCAACAGTAAGAACCAGACATGGAACAACTGATTGGTTCAAAATTGGGAAAGGAGTATGACAAGGCTGTATATTGTCGCCCTGCGTATTTAATTTCTATGCAGAGTACATCATGAGAAACGCCGGGTTGGATGAATCACAGGTCGGAATTAAGATTGCTGGGAGAATTATCAACAACCTCAGATATGCAGGCGATACCACCCTAATGGCAGAAAGCGAAGAGGATCTAAAGAGCCTCTTGTTGAGGGTGAAAGAGGAGAGTGCAAAAGCTGGTTTGAAACTCAACATTAAAAAAACGAAGATCATGGCATCTGGCCCCATCACTTCCTGGCATATAGAAGGGGAAGAAATGGAAGCAGTGACAGATTTTATTTTTTTGGGCTCCAAGATCACCGCGGACGGTGACTGTAGCCATGAAATTAAAAGACACTTGCTCCTTGGGAGGAAAGTTATGGCAAACCTAGACAGCATAGTAAGAAGCAGAGACATCACCTTGCCGACAAAGATTCGTCTAATCAAAGCTATGGTTTTCCCAGTAGTAACGTATGGCTGTGAGAGCTGGACTCTAAGGAAGGCTGAGTGCCGAAGAATTGATGCTTTTGAACTGTGGTACTGGAGAAGACTCTTACGAGTCCCCTGGACTGCAAGGAGGTCAAATCAGTCAGTCCTAAAGGAAATCAACCCTGACTGCTCATTGGAAGGCTGCTCATTGGAAGGACAGATACTGAAGCTGAAGCTCAAATATTTTGGCCACCTAATGCGAAGAGAAAAGTCACTGGAAAAGACCCTGATGCTGGGAAAGATTGAAGGCAAAAGGAGAAGGGGACGGCAGAGGATGAGATGGCTAGATAGCGTCACTGATGCAATGAATATGGACTTGAGCACACTCCGGGAGAGAGCGGAGGACAGGAAGGCCTGGCATGCTATCGTCCGCGGTCACGAAGAGTCGGACACGACTGAACGACTGAACAACAACAATCCAGAAGTCAACAGTTTGGGGAAGGCTTTTGTAATGGATAGAAATGTTACTGAGAAATTTGTATAGAAATTAAGGGAGAAATGTTTTTAATGTAATTTTTTAAATACATGGGTTCTAACTAGGGATGCACGAAAGTCACTTACCTGGTCTCGCAGCTTGCTTCGTGGTGGGGGGGAGGCGCTTCGCTGCTCCCCCCGAAGTTCAGGCCGGGGGGGGAGGCTTCCCTCCTCGCCCGGCCGAAATTCAGGCCGGGGGGGAGGCTTCCCGCCTCGCCTGGCCGAAATTTAGGCAGGGGAGAAGCGCCCCGTCTCCCCAGCCACGAACTTCAAAAGAAAAAGAAAAAAAAGCCCCTGTGATAGGCTACGTAACGATTAACGTAGCCTATCACGGCTAGATCTGCAAAGTCAGCCGTGATAGGCTACGTTAATCGTCACGTAGCCTATCATGGGTGACTTTGAAAAAAAAAAAAAGCGCGTACGCAAATGGTGGCCCCCATAGGGAGCCGCCATTCGCGTTCCTTATTTGGTCCCTGTAGTCTACGTAAAGATTTACGTAGACTACGGCAAAAATAAGGGCAGCGCTATTTGCGTTGTCCTTATTTTTGCCGTAGTCTACGTAAATCTTTACGTAGACTACAGGGACCAAATAAGGAACGCGAATGGCGGCTCCCTATGGGGGCCGCCATTAGCCGTATGCGCTTTTTTTTTTTTTTTTTAAGGCACCCGTGATAGGCTACGTGACGATTAACGTAGCCTATCACGGCTGACTTTGCAAATCTAGCTGTGATAGGCTACGTTAATCGTTACGTAGCCTATCACAGGGGCGTTTTTTTTTTTTTTTACTTTTCTTGTAATGGTGGCGGCGGCAGCCGGTCAAAAGACCGGCTGCCGCCCCTGCCCCTGACGAAGACCTGCCGAACCGCCGCCGGGACCCGCCGCCGGGAGGGATATTCGTGAAAGGTAAGTCCCATCCCGGGGGGGGGCGGGGGGGTAGAGAATTTCTCCCCGAACAACCTTCGGAGGACCGAATGCGTTGGCACTCAGCCCCCCGATGTTTTGGGGAGAAATTCTCCCCCATCCCTAGTTCTAACTGATCCATACTTGGAACTTTGGGGGACAGGAACAGAAAGACTGGATACTGAAGAATATAATTTTTATATTCTTAAAATACACTAAAATATAAATTCAGTGCTTTTCTGTCTCAGCTTTTTTCAATAGATATAATCTGTTGTTGTAGAGTTTGGTTCTTATGAGATGCATATATAGCATAGAGCTTCCACAGCATAATAATTAGTAACCACACACTTAGATGGGTGATCCTGTCACTGCAGAATACTTTCCTTGCATTTGGTTCTTCCTACACTATGGAACATAGCATACATATTGTATTTTCCCAAGTGATTCCACCCAAGTTCCGATGTAATGCTAAACTATGGTGTTATGTGAATAAGCTTCGAAGGACCCATTGTGGGCACCCTCTTTTTCTTCTTTATGTGCTGCAATTCCCTTTTTCCCATTCTTCCTGATTTGAGACAAACTATTGCTTGCCATTTTGTCAAAATGGGCAAACTATGGTCTATGTTTGCCCTGGAAACCACAGTTTGATCCTGACTTCAGATCTTGTTTTGAAGGTCAAATGGAAAACATGGTTTATTTATGTACTTATTACATTTCTATACTAACCAATAGCCAAAAGTTTGGTTATTTGACAAAATGGCAAATATGATTTACTGCAAACCAGACAGGGAAGGAGGGAATCATGGTGTGCATGGGCAGAAGGAAAGTCCAAGAATCCTTTGAGGGTTGTTCACAGACTGCTAAACTATGGCTTGGTGTTAAATCTGAGCAAGTTAACTTGGTCATATCAGAGTAAGTGGGCTGGCTACCCTTCATGGAAAGAATGATTTGGCTAACATGCTTCTTGATTAAACTTTTTTTTTTAATGTACAAGTTTGTGTAGACTTAAAAAATGGCCCAGTGTCATAGCTCTTATGAAAAATCAACAGGAGGTAAACTAGATAGAAAAAAGGCTTTGATGAGATAGGCAAGGTGGAGAGCACAAGGAAATCAATGACTATCTACACAGGACTAACAGAAAGACATAGTCCTGCACTTAGTGCAGGGTTTCACGTATATAGTGTTATAATTTGAAGTAAGTTAATTTTGATAATCATTCTATTTTGTATGAAATTTGTGCTAGAGCATGCTAATCCATGGAAAAGAAAACAAAGCTTTAGACAGTTTGGCTGTCATAGAGATCAAAAGCTAATTGTTATGTCTTTATTACATTGCTCATATGCCACACTTTCCCTTCACTATAAGGCTGGTTGTCCCATTCAGCTGTTGGGAATTACACTTTAATCATGAACCATAGATATGTGAACTCTTTTGCAGATAATTTATGGACTCAGAGAAGATTATGCATTTAAAATCAGTATCCAATTACTGTGAATAATTCTTTCTCTTGCATTAGAAATATTAGCTTCTTTGTGCTCTGTGTGTGACTCACACATATGGGTTCTGCAATTGTGGAGAACCATGTTCAGAACATTCTAGAGCTGAGCAAAGTTTTGGCAGGAGTCTGCTCTCCCTTTTCACTCTGCACACTGAAGGGCGTGTCTCTTGCCGTTCTGCTCAGTTACTTTTTGTCTGCTGAGCAGCAGTGGCATTTCAGGATGTATGAATCCCACTCACCTGCCAAATCTGGGGCATCTGTGGTGGGGGGGAGGTGCTCCGTCCCTCCCCCCGGAATCTACCCCGGCTGGCTCCGCTCCATGGCAACTCTGCGGAGCCGCCGGCCGGGGCTGGCTGCAGCTGGAATTCCAGCTACTACGCCGGCTGCCATTTGCGTGGCTGCCTTATTTTAAATACTTATGTAGCCTATCATGACAAAAGGCAGCCACGCAAATGGTGGCCACTACGCCATTTGCGTGGCTGCCTTTTGCCATGATAGGCTACGTAAATACTATTACGGCAAAGAGCAGGGGCGCAAATGGCGTAGCGGCCACCATTTGTGCACCTGCTTTTTGCCGTAATAGGCTACGTAAGTATTTATGTAGCCTATCATGGCAAAAGGCAGCCATGCAAATGGTGGCCGCCATGACGGCCGCCATTTGCAGCCGCAGCAGCCTGGCAGCGGCCAGGAGACCAGCCGGAGCTGCCGCCGCATCCACCGCCGGCTAGGGATGTACGAAAGTCACTTACCTTTTCGCGGATTCTGTTCATGGGGGGGGGAGGTGTTCTGTCCCTCCCCCCGGAATCCTCGACGTGGGGGGAGGCGATCCGGTTCTCCTCCCTGGAATCCTCGATGGCCGGCTGTGCTCCGCGGCAGCTCCGCGGAGCAGCCAGTCAGGCCCAGGCCAGGGCCGTTCGCAGCCGGATTTCCGGCCGCGGAGGGCTCTGGGTAAAAACAAACAAACAAAAAACGCGTACGCAAATGGTGGTGGCTACGGCTGCTGCCATTTGCATTCCTTATTTTTCGCCATCTTAGTCTAAGACAAAGAAAAGAAAGGGGAACGCAAATGGCGTACTGGGCGCTATTTGCGTTCCCTTTTCTTGTCTTCGTCTTAGTCTATGTAAATATTTACGTAGACTAAGACAGCGAAAAATAAGGAACGCAAATGGCGGCGGCCATAGCCGCCGCCATTTGCGTACACATTTTTTTTTTAACCTAGACGTGATAGGCTACATAAGTCTTTACGTAGCCTATCACGTCTATGGGGAAAAGAAAAAAAAACCAACAACACAGACTACAAATGGCGGCGGCGGCAGCCGGTCGGAAGACCAGCTGCCGCCGCCGCCACTACCGGAGCCGCTGCTGGAGCCGCCGCCGTCCGAAACATCCACCCCAGGTAAGTCTCATCCTGGGGGGGGATCCGCGGGGGGCGGGGGGGTGGCAGGCTGTTCTGCGATGGATTTCAGGGGGCTGAATGCACTGGCATTCGGCCTCACCGAGATCTGTTGCGGAATTCTCTGACATCTCTACCGCTGGCGGAGCTGCCGCTGCTGCTGCATCCACCGCCAGGTAAGCTCCGTCCCGGGGGGATTCCGGGGGGTGGCGTGGGAGGGAGGCCGTTCCGCCACGGATTCTGGGGGGCCAGATTCTAAAGAATTCCGTGGTGGAATTTTGTGACATCTAGTGGCATTAGGAAAATTCTCTGGCTCTTAGTGATCTCAGGTTTTTTCAAGACTACTGAGTACTCAGTTTCCCATTTTAATTTTCTGTTTTATCTTCTTATCTCTATTTCATCTTGGTTTCCCTTCTACATCTTTTATTTCTTTAGCAGGTTTTTGTTGTGTGCCCCGGGGGCTTATGGCCTCCAAGGCATTGTTTAAGAAATGCTCTTAATTGTGGAGTGAAAATTCCCCCCAGGGTTGCTGTCTTTGGGAAAGGATCACTTAAATTCTTGCCCTCATTGCCAAGCCTTTATGAAGCAAATGCAGAGAAATAGATCATCTCATCTATGGGCCCTTCTGTGAAAATGCAGACAGTCCTTGACCAGCAGTCCTTGGATAATATTTGGGACCAAATTACTTGAAGGACCGCCTTCACCCATATCAGTCTGCATGCACTTTAAGATCAGAAAGAGAGGCCCTTCTCATTTGCCCATCCGTGAGAGCAGTTGGCTGGGTGACCACATGTGAGTGGGCCTTCTCTGCAGTGGCCCCACACCTTTGGAAGAAGTTACTGTCAGAGGTCTGACATGGTCTGTCATGCTCCATTTTCAATATGTCTTTGAAAACATTATTTTCCCTTGGCCTTCTCTTGATATGATTGCCATTGTTGCTGCTATTGCTGTTCTTGGTGGTTTTATTGTTGTTTTTATTGCTATTTTATTGTGATTATGTTTTATGGCTTTTAATATTTTAATTCTTTTTATGTATTTTATTCTGTAAGCCACCTTGGGAGAGCTTTTGCCCTGAAAGGCGGCCAAGAAATATTATAAATAAATAAATAAATAAATAAATAGCTAGCTAGCTAGCTAGGCTTCTTTTCAGAGGGAGAGATCTGAGATAAATCTCCAATCCTGCAGGGTTGCCCACTACCGCTTCCACTTGCTTCTCTGTGCCATTAGTCTCCATCTGTTTCTCTGCACCATTGATTGGTATGCTACTGGGGACGTTCTGCTTGATATCAAGGCATATCACCAAACTCCTGTTTTTCCCGGCCATCGGAGTACCACCATACTAACCATCAGTGGGACCTGCTATACGGAGATCATTGTCAAAGCTGTTGTTTTCCTTCTCCCTGCTATGGGTAGGATCATCAGTCACTGCATAGGTGGGATCACCCTCTGCCTAGATATTCAGCATGAGATGAGCCATGGTATTCAACCTACTGGAGAAGGGAGATGGATGGCTTACTCATTGGGTCTCAACATTAAGCCTCCACCAGCCCCAGTTAATGACCCAGTATTTCAGGAGTTAAGAATCTGGCCCCTCCAGTGAAACCTCTGGTGCCGGCATGGAGTGTTCTACATGTGCTTACCAGAAAACCATTTAAGCTGCTTGCTATAGCAGATCTTCGTCTTCTCTCCCTGAAAGTAGTGTTTTTAGTGGCCATTACTTCATCACAGCACTCTAGAGAGTTGTGTGCCCTTCGAGTAGACAATCTTTACTTATGCTTTCATCGGGACAAAGCAGTACTTGATACTGCTTTCTTGCCTGAAGTTGTTTCTAGTTTTCATTTGGGTCATGATATAGTTCTTCCTGCCTTTTTCACCTCGCCCTCAACACCAATTGAAAAGACACTGCACACCTTGGATGTTTGCAGGGCTTTGGCATTCTACAAAGTTAGAACAGAGTCATTTCTTTGATCCCAGGTTTGTTTGTCTGCTATGGGGATCTAAGAAAGGACTCCCCGTCTCTTCCCAGCACTTAGCGTCTTGGGTAGGTCAAGCTATTCAGCTGGCTTATGAATTGGAGTCCTTGGACTTGTCTGGTCTGGTCACAGCACACTTGACTAGAGTGGTAGCAATATCAGTGGCGCTTGACAGAGGTGTTTTGATACCAGACATCTGTCGGGCTGCAACGTGGTCCACCCTTTCCACGTTCGTCAAGCATTACTGTCTCGATGTTGAAGCTCGCAGAGACTGCTCTTTGGCTGCATGGCGCTGTCCGAGGTTCTTCGATGAGGACACTGACCCACCTCCTGGTACGTAAGCTTGTTGTTTGCCCATATGTGTGATGCACAGAGACCACGAAGAAGAAAGTCAGGTTGCTTACCTGTAACTGGAGTTCTTTGAGTGGTCATCTGTGCATTCACACAACCCTCCCATCATCCCTTCTTTGACATCAATGTCATGTTGGTGTTGGTACCGGAGTTCCTTGGTGCTAGGGGACCACAATTGGCAGTCTCCTTGGAACTGGGGGATTGAACAGGAACCCGTTGGAGTATGTGCAGTGGGATGCTGGGGAAAGGGTTTCTGCCATTTTTTCTCAGCTATAGAAGTTTCCCGAATTGAGCTATGCCCAGGTGCAGAGCCCATATGTGTAAATGCAGAGATGACCACTTGAAGAACTCCAGTTATAGGTAAGCAACCTGACTTTCTGGAGGCCTCGCTGGGGAAAACCAGGCAGAAGCGTTATACAACAACAGCTGACCATGAAGGTAGAGGGCTCAATGCCAATGCATGAAAAAACTATTTTGTGCCTGCCTTGGCTTTGTAAGTCATTATTTCTGTGTACATAGATGACTGGCTTCTGGCAGCTCCTCTTCATCATGTACTGGATTACAATGTTTGTACCACCCTTTCCATGTTAGAAAGGTGAATGAGGAAAAGTCACACCTTTATCCTTCCCAACATCTTCAGTTTATTGGTGACCGCCTGGACTCTGTCACAGTACTCACTTATCTCCTTCCCAACAAAGTGGGGGCACTGGTGAGTCTCACCTGTTGGGTGCATTCTCTGTCCTCATGCCACACAAGTCTAGAGGCTCCTGGGACTCATGATGGCTACCACAGTGGTCATCCTCTTCACTCACCAGAGGATGCATCTGTTCCAGAGAAGATTCCTTGTAGCCTTCTTTCCAGAGAGGGGCAGTGGATACCTTCAACTGCACCCCCTGAATCCGATCTACCAGTCTCTCCTTTGGTGGTCATCCACTAATGTTTTCTGTCAGACTTGTCCTTCCAAGACAGTTTCTACAGATGCCTTTCTCATGGTATGGGGAATGTACTGCGGACCTTTCTGCATTCACATGAAGTGGTTGAATATGGAGAAACAGTTGCACATCTGTGCAAGGTATGGCAACAGACCTAGCAAACCTCTAGCTGATGGCATGGTGATTCACACAGCCTGTGTTTTTCACAGGCGATCCACCAGTTTTTAGATGCACCTAGGAACCTGGCCACTCAGCAGTCATAACTAAGTGGGCTAGATTCACACCCTTCCTTGCCTCTAAAGGCCTCCACTCGTCTGACTGTGACTTAGCTTATGTCTTTGACTTTCTCCTTCCTCTGAAACATCAAGGCTCTCTCAACTTTATTTGGCCACCATATAGACCTCCCACACTCTGGTGGTTGGGTTGTTAGTTTACTCCAACTCAGATGTCAAGAGGGTCATGAAGTGCTTATCCAACTGGAGCCTCTCCGTGGTTCTCACACAGCTTACAGCTAAGTCTTTTGAACCCTTAAATACCTTGCTATCTACAGTGTCCATTTCCTAACTATAAAAGTTGCGCTTTTGACGGCAGTTAGTTCTGCTTGATGGGCTAGTGAACTTTGTGCCCTGAGGCATGACCAGCCATGTCTGGTTTTCCATAAGGACAAAGTAGTCCTCAGGCCAGACATCATATTCCTTCCTAAAGTTGGGTAGTATCTAATAATAATTCCACACAGAGTAGACCCATTGAAGTGAATGGGCCTAAACTAAGGACTACCATTGGATACTGCCCTTTGTTTACCCATTTCATCTTGGTTAGGATATAGTTCTGCCAACATTCATGTAGAACCCTTCCTTTTTTGGATGTTCATCATGCTTTGGCATCCTATCTACACTATAGTGCCACATTTCAAAGATCCATTAGGTTCTTTGTGTGCCGTGATGGACCATGCCATGAGCAGCCAGTATCCTCAAAAATTTGCAAAGTGGGTGTCTTCTACTATACACTATGCTACTTGCTTGCCGATCTTCTGTTTCCTTCGGTAGAGTGTACATCTGGCACAACACCAGGGCAAGAACTGATTCAGCATTTGTCTGGATGGTCATTTTCTCTCTCCTGGTATGACATCTACCCACCTCTGGTAAATTAGCTTGGTAATCACCAATATGTGTGAGTCACAGAGACAATAAAGAACTAGGACAGGTTGCTTACCTACAATTGTGGTACTTTGAGAGAGTAGTCATCTGTGTACTCAAAAAACAAAAGAATATATTCTCAGGTGTCCGAATATGCTTTAATAAACATGATGTGTTTCAGAAAGCTATTTCCTCCCTGAGGAGCCACTCATCTTTCTCCATGTATATTTTGAAAAATCTTACTGATACTTCCTCCATTTGAAAACTTCAACCAAAACTCTGCCGAGCTCTAGAATATTCTGAATGACACCCTGTGCAGGCAAAGAACCTATATGTGTGAGTACATAGATGACCACTTGAAGAACCACGGTTACAGGTAAGCAACCCATCCTTCATCTAAACTTGTAACTGGAAGGAAAAGGCGTAGTTTTTCTGTATACTTTCAGATAGGCTGATCACCACATCATTGAATATTACTTATAAGCCAATACATTTATTCTCGGTACTGTGACTCTTACACATGATCTATAGTCTCATCTTGCTCACCATTACTGTTGTTGCACTACGAGGCACAGTTGCGAGAGCTACATATGTGGATGTCTTTGGAGACTACTTGGAAACTTCAGTTGGTTCAGAAAATAGCAACCAAACTTGACGAGAACTAGGGATGGCGGAGAATTTCTCCCCGAAACTTCAGGGGGCCGAGCGCCAACGTGTTCGGCCCCCCGAACAAGTTTTGGGGAGAAATTCTCCGCCCCCCCCCGCCCCCTGCACCCGCCCCCGGGACGGGACTTACCTTTGCCGAATGTCCCTCCCGGCAGCGGGTCCGGCCGGCGGTTCGGCGGGTGTTTGTGCGGGGCGGGAGCGGCAGCTGGTCTTTCGACCGGCTGCCGCCGCCGCCATTGCAATAAAAGAAAAAAAAAACAAAAACGCCCCCGTGATAGGCTACGTGACGATTAACGTAGCCTATCACGGCTAGATTTGCAAAGTCAGCCGTGATAGGCTACGTAAATCACGGGTGACTTTAAAAAAAAAAGCGCGTACAGCGAATGGCGTAAAGATTTACGTAGACTACAGCGACCAAATAAGGAACGCGAATGGCGGCTCCCTATGGGGGCCGCCATTAGCGTACGTGCTTTTTTTTTTTTTTTAAGTCACCCGTGATAGGCTACGTGACGATTAACGTAGCCTATCACGGCTGACTTTGCAGATCTAGCCGTGATAGGCTACGTTAATCGTCACGTAGCCTATCACGGGGGCGTTTTGTTTTTTTAAAAACTTTGGAGTTCGCAGCCGGGCGAGGCGGGAAGCCTCCTCCCCGGCCTGAATTTCGGCTGGGCGAGGCGGGAAGCCTCCCCCCCCGGCCTGAACTTCGCGGGGGGAGCAGTGAAGCGCCTCCCCCCCACCGCGAACAAGCTTCGACGACAGGTAAGTGACTTTCGTCCACCCCTAACTAGAACTCGCTGGTTCGAACACATCTGTCCAGTATTAAAAATAAATAGATCCCTAGCTTCCATTATGTTTCCAGGCAGAAACCAAGGTTCTGGTTTTGGCCTATAAAGTCCTATACGGATTGGGATATCTGAAGGTGAACTGTCCATTCATTTGGATTCCCATTGGAGTCTCTGCTTTGCATGGCTCTGCCATCTAGGGCAAAGTGGATAGTAATTGGGAAAAGGGGCTTTTAGTGGTGATAGTAATTGGGAATAGGGCCTCTGGTTGTGGAATACTCTTCCCAAGATCACTTAGTTGGAATTGCTTTCTTTGCCTGTTGGTGCCAGGTGCAGGCCATTTTATTTTCCCAGACATGTAGCAGATGACCTTTGAATTTGTTGTTTTTCTGAATCGATGTTGTATGTTTAAACCAAAGATTTCTAACTTACGTTGTTAGTCACCTTGAAATGTTTTGCTGAAAGGCCAGATAAAAAGGGTATAAATAAATAAGATCTTCAGTAAGCTTCTCATGTATTCCTACATATGTCCATACACTGCCCAAGCTACAGACGTTGCATCTTAGTTCCAGATAAGACATTTAGGCTTACAGAGCTGTCATTTTCTTACCTTGTCAAGTAAACTGTTGCTTTTCACTCTCTCATATGTTTGTTTGACAAGTCACTGGATATAAAAATTCTAGTTCCTTACAAGTAGATAACTTCTAGATAGGTAGCCATGTTAGGCTAGTGCAACAACCTTTAATTTTTGTGAACCGCTCAGAGAGTTTCGGCTATTGGGCGGTATAGAAATGAAATAAATAAATAAACAAATAAACAAACGAACAAAAAGTACTGTGGCACATTAAATGCTATTAGACTTTATGGCCCTGTTTGCATGTAATTAACCCATGATTTGCCATAGCATGTGCCATCACCGTTTTGAATATGCAACCTCTGATCAACCCAATTGGAGGTGGCTCCGTAACATCCGAACCCAGACACTATGGGTTAATTGTGGGTTAAACAACCCACAATTAACGATTAACCCATAGCGTCTGGGTTCGGATGTTATGGTGCAACCTCCAATCAGGCTAATCAGAGGTTGTATATTCAGAATGATGCCTGGCAAATTGTGGTTAATTCATTCACAATCTGGCACTGTTATGTGTGAAATGGGTCCTTGTGGCATAACTTTTCACTGGCTAGAGCCCAATTCATCACCTGTGACCTCTAGTCCATGAACGATTATACCACAATATATTTGTTCATATTTAAAGTGCCACAAGATTCTTTTCTGTTTTTTCTTGTAGCGGGGGATCGTTGTATATCATTATCAAGTCAGAACAGCATTCATCTTCCCTGATTCTCAGTGTTTTCTGCCTTTAGAATTTAATGTACACTGAACCTTAGGGCCAAATTGGACATGATATGGGAGATCTGTGAACAGAACTTCTCACGCTTGTTGTTTTTCAAACAGATAAAAATAGCCCTGTGTTTGTAGGGATTCTTATCAGGACAGTGGAGGTGAGGATCAGAGAATGGCTTTGTTTGTTTCTACCCCTTTCTAGCCATGCTGGGTGGTTTCCGTTGAGAAAATGGCATGAAGAAAGGATTAATCTCTTTGGTGCAAAACCTCTGATACAATTGAGCGCACCTACCCCATGCCTGCTTTGATCTTTAAGAACAAAACAGAAGGAGGCCTTGTTTGTAGAAGATTTTGTTTGTAACCTATCTCACAGAGTTGTGTGGGTAAAATGTGAAGGGCTGGGAGAATCCTAAATGCTGCCTTGAGCTCCCTGGAAGTATTTGGGATGTATATTTTTAAAAATAAAATATTGATTTATTAATTCTAAAATTTGTATATCCTGCCTTCTAATTCAGAATTTTCAAGGTGGCTTATCCTGATCAAAACATTTAGCTAAACATGCAATTTACTGAATGTGAGCATGTTGGAAATATAAGTTATAAGAATACATGGTTGACGTTCATTTGCCACTAAAGATATCACCAGAATCCTTATATATTGTCCCTACAGCAATGGAGAAGGCAACAATAGGATTGTGGGGGTGAAAATTGCCAATATGTGCATTAGCCAGTACCTGCTCAGTTCAGAAAGAAATAATCTTCTGTGATGTGTAGACCCCTTCCCCCATCAGAGAACGATGTTGTTCCATAATGCACTATCCAGATTGGCCAGATTAATGCAAAACTAACAAAAGAATGATTTGTTGATTATCAGGTACAGCACAACTCTCACCCAAAAGCTGCGTGAGAATTATACTACTTTCTCTGCTCATCTCAGCCACTTGAAATGGCAAAACCAGGGATTTGTTGAATTGAACCCACTTGTTTCTTGCCATCATATTTCCACATACTTATTTCTAGCTAGAGAATGATACCTGATTTAGATGAACTACTATCAAACCTATTGGGAGCCTATGCATAATTTTCTTATTTAATTCTTCCACCCACCATCCTAATAAGTCCAGCTCACATAGAACCAAGCTGTTTGATATTCATGCAGCATTAGACCAGATGTTTTTTCAAAGTAATGTAGGGATGTCAGAGAATTTCTCCACGAATCTTGGGGAGGCCGAATGCCAGGGCATTCGGCCCCCGGAAATTGGTGGAGAAACGGTCTGCCACCCCCCCCCCGGGACGGGACTTACCTTGGTCGAATGTCCCTGGCGGCGGCGGCTCCGGCGGCGGTTCGGTGGCGGCGGCTGGTCTTCCAACCGGCTGCCGCTGCCACCATTTCCAAGTAAAAACAACAATAAGCAAACATAATAGGCTACGTAAAGATTTATGTAGCCTATCATGGCTAGATTTAAAAAAAACACCGTGATAGGCTACGTAAATGTATACGTATCCAATCACGGCTGACTTTGGGGGGAAAAAAAAAAGCGCGTACACAAATGGCGGCGCCCATGGGCGCCACCATTTGCGTACGCGCTTTTTTTTTTTTAAGTCAGCTGTGATAGGGTACGTAAACATTTACGTAGGCTATCACGGCTGACTGCAGGGACGCAAACAGCGGCGGCTACAGCCGCCGCCATTTGCGTCCCGGCAGGAGACGACGTTTCGTGGCCGGAGGGACGGGGCGCCTCCCCCCTGGCCAGAATTTCGGTGGGGTGGGACGGGACGCCTCCCCCCCGGCCAGAATTTCGGGGGGAGGGACGGAGCGCCTCCCCCCCACCGCGAAGCAAGCTTCGGGATCAGGTAAGGGACTTTCGTCCATCCCTAAAGTAATGAGGAAAACTTTTTCTTCAAAAAGAGAATACATTCAAGCATGTAAGGCCAGATCTACACCTTGTGTCATATCATTATGATCCCGTCATGGTAACGCTATATCCTTCTTGTGCATTTATAAGTCGTAGGAGAAACAATGACATTTGTTGCAGTATATTGGATAATGTGGAATATAAAGCAGTAAATAACACTACAAAAGCAGTATATTGAATGTGTAATGTGCCCCAACAGTTATCAGTGGGCTTCAATACTGTTATAAAACAGCAGTGAAGATCTAGCCCAAGAAAATAACAAAAAAGGAATAATCATTGATACACTTTTCTATATTAGATGCTCAAGGCTGAACAGTCAAAATTCTTGTTATCAGAAATACAAAGTCTGTTAATTCATTTTCAGAAAGACCCTTGTTTCTCTCCTGTAGAGAAGAAAATAAACCATGGCACATGGCCTGGTTCACACATAACAAGAAGCCACTGTGGGTGATTTTCCCCATGGAGCTTCTCATTGTGGCAGGGGCTGCCATTCTGAATATTCAGGGTGTGGTGATGATGTGCTGTAGCTTCTCGTTACATGCAAACCTGGTGGGGGTGGGCTGTTGGGCTGATTGACAAGCCATCCACAACCCTAAAACAGCCTATGGGTTCCAGGTGGCTTGTCAACATCCTACCCTTGCTGGTTTTGCATGTAATGAGAAGAAATGGGAAACCTGGCTCCCATGGGCATTGCAGCCCACCGTGGCTAATAAGCCACAGTGGGCTCTGGTGCTCATGCAAACCAGATCACAATCTGACATGTTGGATTTTTCACAGGTATCACAACAATTTCTGCCCAGAGCAAGCTTAAACTATAACCAACTTAACAAGAGAATTACACAGAGCTGGTTCACATGTCATGATAAGCACCCTGAAAATAATCTTTGTAAACTGCCCAGAGAGCTTCAGCTATTGGGTGGTATAGAAATGTAATGAATGAAATGAAAGTAAGCCTCATGGTTTGGTTGTTCGCTCGCAAACCCACATTCCTCCCAACAGATTATCTGGGTCTCTGCAGCTTGCTGTGGGTTGTTTCCCCCTTAGTTCTCCAGCCTGCTTCCTGCACGTATCCCAGCGTCCTTTGTTGCACAACTCCTCTTGTATCCTCATCCCTACAGAGAGGAACTTTCCTGGCTTCCCTCTCTGCTCCGATCGTTATCCCTTTTCTGTGCATGCTGACACAAACAGGGCTTACAACCCACCATGACTTATCGTCTCATGTGAACCCAGTCTCTGTGTTCAGCTACAGCTAGTAACCTCATGGATCAGGTAGTTTTGAAACAATCAAAAGTATTTCAGTTACATTTCAAATTGGTCAAACTGGAGGGATGGCATCATCCTAACAGGGCACGTTGACATCATGCAGTAAACTGTTTAAACATAACATGCAAAGCCTCTACTGAATTAAAATAGAGAGACAGAAGGGGATGAGTGGTACAGAGCAATCAACAGAACAAAGGAGGTGAACTTACTGCCTTTTTTGAAGCCAAAAACAATGCTAAAAAGTGAGGGAAGAAGGGAAGAAGATAAGCTGCTAATGGGGAAAAGCACACCAAAGGCTCTGAGTGGAGCAACTGACCAATGGCTGACATTGCTAACCAGCTAAAACAAATGAGGCTGGAATGAGCTCAGGCCATCCAGCCCTTAAAGGACAAGGTAACAGAGGTAGGAGAAAAAGTGTCAACCATTTCAAACATTGCTAATGAAGCCCTAAATCTCAGCTTCAGATGTCAAATTCATTGACAAGCCTGATCCAATCTAATACAGATCTCCAGAACTGGCTGGAGTCCTTGGAGAATAAGGAGTTGGAGGTCAAACCTTTGACTTGGGGAGAATTTAGAGGGGGGAGAATATGAGTGACTTTTTAAACTAAATGGTTTATGCAACTCTTCTTTGAACTGGACCTGGCTAATATTGAAATTGTTTGGGCACAGAGGGCTCTCTATGCAAAACTCTTGCCTGGAGCAAGGCCATGTGACATAGTAGCACATCGTAGGAGACTCACAAACCCCCGCCAGTTTGGAGGCCACAAGACATTGGACGAAACTGGAACATGAAGGGGCTCAATACAAATTTTTCAGGATCTGTGTCCTGAAACTCTAAAGCAAAGAAGAATGTTCTGTCCCAATATGGAGCAACTCTGCAAAAAGAGGATTGGATATAGATGGAGACACTTAGTCATGTTAGATTATTGGAGAAATGATTGAAAATAATCCAGCTGAATAGTAAGAACTTTAATGCAATGTGAGACATTAGTAGTGAAGGTCAAAAATTAAAGGAATAACCTCAACTGGGCTCATCTTGGATTTCCAGTTTGGAAATACAGAAGGAATCAAACAAATCTGGGGAAAGGATCTGGGAATGCATACAAAATGGATAACATTATGGAGACTTGAGCTGAATGAAATCTATTTCTATGAAAATAAAAGAAAACAAAATTAGAATTTTATACAGGTGGTACTTAATACTACAAAAGTTAAGCCAGATATACAGATTAACCACTCCTGTGTGTTGGTGGGACTGTAACATGACTAGTGCATTTCTTCATATGTGGTGGTCATGTGTTATTATACAACAATTTTGGCAGGAGGAGTTTGTAGAAGCTGGCAAAATAACAGGACAAATGATCAATCTTCTTCAGCTATGGGTCTGCTATCGATATATAACAAGGAAGATGGCAAACTACAAAACAAAGAACTACTGACTTTCTTATGGCAGTGGCCCAGATGGAAATCACAACCAGCTGGAAAGGAGGCCCATTACAATGATAGTCCCTCAGGGTTTGGTCAATTGCCCTTATGGAAAAACGGACCCAAGTCAAAAGGGCGACCATGAATGTTAACTGCAAGGAAGACTTCTATGCAACTTGGCATCAATTTATAACTTATATGATTTGGCACAAGGAAACATTAAAATCACCACAGACTCATGATCACTTATGGAAGGTTTTATTAGGATATCAAGATATGAAGGAGGGTAGAATAAATGAATAGATTTTAGGTGATGCAATCTCTGTAATGTAATACGTGATATTGATGACTGAATGTATTCGATGTATTCCCATGATGTTTTCTTGTTTGTTCATGTTTTATTTGTAAAAGAAAAATCAATAAAAGCTATTTTTAAAAACTTGGTCAAATGGTTATACATAATTTTTTAAAAGGCTATTTCTTGCATAGGATATTTTAAACCTAGGAGGAAGTGCCTAGGATAACACCTGTCTAACAGCAGAAATCAGTTTATGTGGAATCTATACAATACAGAAGGGGATACCACAAGGTTGTTATGCCTGGTAAGTTGAAAGGTTAACATTTTACTTTATCAGTCTTAACATTACAAAATGACTATCAAGTTCTACAGATAAATATATTTGGCACAGTCTAAATATAGGTTTACTGAAGGATTATGGTGCAATACCCCAACACTTTTGTATGTACCTCTCTTTTTTTAGGATACTGCTTCTTGCACTTCTTTTTGACCCTAAATACTGAAGCTAGCAGTGAGGGAGCTACTGTTGAAGTATAGTGGGAGCTGTTATGTCTAGATTTGGTGGTTCCATGTGCATGGAATATTAAATTTGGAGATTTGGAGTGGATAACAATATATTTAAAAGACCATACAGTCTCCTTGTAAAACACCCTGTGAAAACTTAATAATATTTAGAAAATACTTCAAAAGAACCACAGTCTTGTGCTGGATTAATTCTGACTCTGAAAAGGCTGTCTGTGATTACAAGGAAAGGGAAATAAATTTAGGAATGAAATGGCTGGAAATGGAAATGGAGTACAGCCTGGTTTAAACTACCTAAACAAGAAGTACTGACAGTTAGACAGTAGATATTAGAGCACTTATTATTTCTGCGATTTAGCTAATAAATAAGAGAACATTGAGAAAGTTTTTGTTTCTCTAATTTCTTTTTAACAACAGAGAGACTTATATGCAAAAAATATTGCCTGAATAAATGTGATTGTAATCTGAAGCACTTTGGATAAATGAAAAAGTTGAGCACCCATGTACTTGCTTTTTTGTGCACAAAGTGAAGTGTAAAGGAAATATAGTAAATTTCAATTTGCTTAGAATTAAGAATTGTGTCTGCTCCTTGGCTTAGAGAGCAAACCTAACTCCCCATCCCCTGTTAGTTGCTGGAGAGGGTTAGGATCTGGCAGAGGTAAGCCTCCAGCAGCAGGGTGAGCTCTGCCACTATGGAGGCCCCCATTGTGTCCACAGAGAGTGTAAAAAGCCACCACCAGCAGTGTTCCTGCTAGCTGTAGGAAGCATAAGCCCCCCAAATAGCATTCTGGGGATAGTTTGGGGGACTGCTGGCTTTGGATCTGCTGGATCCAAAACTCCATTCCCTTGAGAGGGGCCTGATTTGGGCCTGCCGGCTATGCCAGCCTGGAGCTAGGATAACTAAGTTCCCTTTCATTGCTTTCAATGGATATGGTGGGGGAATTTAAGATGAAAAGATCCAGCAAGCTGGGAAGCCCTGTGAATTCAGCCCCCACCGATTCTTTCTTCCCTTGCAGGCCCAAGGCTTCCGATGAAGCTGTAGATCTACCACTGTACTCCTCCCCAACAGCACTTAGGATTGCTTTGCCCTTCTTTAATAATAGATAACTCTGTAGTTGACTTTAAAAACATATAATGCCACTGAGAAAATACAGGGCAGCTGTTTATATCCTTTCTTAGTGTATAATTTTTATTTCTTAAATCTTAAAGCACAGGGAAAGAAACACGTTCGGAGCTCCCAGTGTTACCTCCTATCCAAGAAAAGGAGCAGTTGCCTGATTCCACAAAAGATGAGGAAAAAACATTGCCGCAAACTTCAGATAAGTCTCCTGAGGAAATGCTTCCACCAGACTCAAAAAGAAGGAAAAAAGAAATTACTACCTCTCCTCAACCCACTATTGAAGAAGAGGATGAGAGTTTGCACATCAGTGAGGAGAAAGCTTCACCATTTCTTTCAAAAGTTGAAGTGGAAGATTCAGTTGAACCTAAGGAGTCCACTAAGGTAACTTTCATTCCAGAAGGTACAAACAACTGTCACTACAGCAAAGAAGATACCTTAAACCAAAGGTGACAGGGGGTAGTATTATTATCTACTAACAGTATGTAGCCTTGGCTCTTGGCTATGATATCCTTATGTTGGTATAAACAAAGTTATATGTCAGCAGCAGTGGAAGTTAATATTTATATCAAATGTTAAAATATAAAGAATATGTTTAATTATAATACTGAGAAAACCACCTGTTAGCATTTCAGGTCACATTAATGATTAGCTCTTGATGGGTGAAACAACAGGTAATATCTTACATCTGTGAAACATTTATGGCAGACTAGAAACCATAGACTTTTCATATCACCTGACACCTTAAACACAGAGTGCAAGTTTTCACATCTGTTGTGAATCAATTAGTATTGAATAACTGAGCTATATGAGACATTGAGTGATGTACTTGCATGTGTGAATTTACCTTAAAGGGGCTTTGAGAGAACCTTTTACTTTGGAACATGTTATTTCTGAATAGGGATGTTGGAGAAATCTGCAACTGATTCCAATGAGTTTGAATTTCTATGAATCTGACCTGTGGATTCCGCAGTGGACTGGCTTTTGCTGAGTCACCTGGATTCCACAGAGTTGTGAACTGGTTTTTCACTTTTGGGAGGGATTTTTGCTAATGCACATTAGCACTAATTTGCACTAACTGATGCATGTTTGAGCTAGTGTGAGTGCTAATGCGAATTAGTGCCAGTTGAACAAAATTCTGGTAAAAAAAAAAATCCAATTCTGTCCATGAGCAGATGATGAAATGAAAGATGCCTGACAATCTACAAAAAACAGAGGGAATGGATTCCACAAAATCCATACATCTAAATGATTAACAAGCAAAAGAGAGTCATTTTAAAATGGACAGTCTTGCTTTTTAATTCATTTTACAGAGACATGCAATTCAAATATAAGCACAGAATTCTTAAGGTAGTCAAGGAATATAATCCTGACATCCTTATCATACAGGAAACACATAAAAGAAATAAAGTGAAGCAGGTCACGTCTCACCCCTCCCTGAGTGAACAATTTTGTGTGAGTGGGTCTACTAAGAAACAAGGTGTTTCTATACTGTTTTCAAAATGGTGCCCCTTTGTAACGCAAGGTGTTCTTCGGGATTCTGCTGGACACTTTGTACTAATGAAGGGGAACAACAAATCACCCTGGGTTTGTTTTATGCCCCCAATTAAGGCCCAAACTTTAGAGAGCTTTGATGCTGGTGAGATGGTCCTAAGAAAGAATATGACGATCCTGAACCATGACTTGGACAGTACTTCCCAAACCCTCCAATCTGCAAAGGTGCCTACTGCAATAAATAACGTTTTGCGGGACCAAGGACTGGTGGATGCCTGGAGGAAAAGGCACCACACTACATGTGAATATATGTTCTTTTCCTCCCGACATCCATCCTATTCATATATTGACTACTTCTTAATCTCCAAGCCCTTGTTCTGTACAGTTCAAGACAAAGACATTGGTCTGATTACATTGTCAAACCATACTCCAATAGGACTGACGTTAAGGTTTGGTAGTCCTACCGCATGTACCCATATCTGGAGACTGAACTCTAGTCTCTTCACACATCAAATCCTTGTGGACAAAATTAAAAATAATATTAAAACTTTTTATAGTGATAGCACTGTGCCCATGACATCTCCAGCATTGCTATGGGATACTTTAAAGGCGATCCTGCAGGAACTGTTCATACAGAAAGGCTCACTCTTGAAGAAACAAAGGATCCAGGCTAGAGAATGCCTGATAACAGAGATAGGAAACCTATTGACTGTTCACAAGCACAGGTAGTAATGAAATATATAGCTCTCTCGCTACTAAGATAGTGGAGATGAAAGGACTGAATGTTGATTGCATCCAAACATCTCTGATTTTCCTCAACTGTCATTTTTCTGAATTCGGGTGAGGTGCTGAAGAAGAAACTCTGGAACTGATATACTGTCCATTAAAAATGTGGCAGGGAAAACAGAAATGCAGCAGATAGCTATTAATAGAGCCGTCAACAAATTTTACTTGGAGCTCTACCGGTTCAATAACCCCAAACAAGGAGAGACCAGTGACCTTCTGGACATCCTGTGTCTTAAACAGCTTTCAGAGACACATAAAGCATTTTTAGAGCAATTCATTTCTGACAATGAAATTAGAGATGTTATTAAAAAAACTAAAACTGGGGAAATCACCAAGGGTTGATGGCTACACAGGTAAATGTTATAAAACATTTTGTGACAAACTGATGCCTCATCTCAAAATTCTTCTAAGTAGTATATTAATGGATGACGAGAAATGTGGAGGTGAGCTGGATTAATTGTCCTTGACAAAAGGGTCAGCCAGTTCAAATCAGTTGGCTATTGTGAAAAAGTTATTAAACTGGGAACATTCCTTCACAGCAGGGGCTAGAGATTCGAAATGGAGCTGCTGGTCCACATCAGAACGCAGGGCATCTTTAAAGCTCTACATATGCCAGACTTCCCCAACGTAGTACCCTCAAAATGTTTTGAACTACAGCTCCCAGGATTTTTGACTATTGGCCATGCTGGCTCCGGCTGATGGGAGTTGTAGACCAAAACATTTGAAGGGCATCAGGTTGGGGGAGGCTGACGTAAGCCTTTTGCTACTAACATCAAAGCCTTTCAGTGGCATCTTGATTATAGATTGGAATGTAACAACAGTAGAAGAGAAGGAAAGAAAATCTAAACTGTGGTTACAGGCAGATCTCAGTGGGAAATAGTCAGATTAACACATATCAAAGAAGCACAAGATGGAATTTTTGTATTTACTATTTTTTTCTTATTTTCAATAGCCTTTAATTTTGGAAAAAGGAATCCCTGGAATTCATATAGATTCAGTAGGACGTGGAGGTAGTTATTCCTTTTTTGTGAAAAAAGTTATTTGATAAGACATGCAATAACATGGGTTTTGGAGAACAGGAAGTGTTATGTCAAAAATCCTAAGTTGGTGCAAAAGTTCCTAATAATTTTTAAAATATTTATGGAGCAATCTTAAAAACTGCCTATTGGAAACAGTGTGAGGTGGGATGAGCAACTTGTGGCCCTTCAGATGTTTTGGCCAACAACTGTCATTAGACCCAGCCAACATAGCCAATGGTAAGGGATGGTGGGAGTTTAAAAAAATGTATTTAAGAGATTTATATACTGCTTATCATATTAACAATATATCTAATGGTAGTTGTAGGCCAAAATATCTGGAAAACAAGTTGCCCACACCTTGGGTAAGTTCTGCTCCACTGGCAGAGAGGGAGATTTGGGGCTTACACTGCTGGAGCCCCCAGTACACCTGGAGTACACCTCCAGTAGTTATCCATGCTCTGATAACTTCTCGTCTGGATTACTGCAATGCATTATACGTGGGGCTGCCTTTGAAAACGGTCCGGAAACTTCAGCTGGTCCAAAATAGGGCAGCAAGATTGTTAACAGGGACTGGCCTGCGAGCTCATATTACGCCAGTACTTTTCCAGCTGCACTGGCTGCCAGTCCATTTCCGGGCCCGATTCAAAGTGCTGGTGTTAACATTCAAAGCCCTTAACGGCTTGGGGCCAGGTTACCTGAAGGATCGCCTCCTCCCATATGTGCCTGCCCGGACCTTAAGGTCATCATCAGCGGCCCTTCTCCGTGAGCCCCTGCCAAAGGAAGTGAGGTGGGTGGCTACTAGGAGGAGGGCTTTTTCTGCTGTGGCACCCCAGCTCTGGAATGAGCTCCCTAGTGAGGTTCGCCTGGCGCCTACATTGTATTCCTTTCGGCGCCAGGTGAAGACCTTTTTATTTTCCCAGGAATTTTAGCATTTTAGCTTTCTAAATTTTTATCTTTGCTGTTTTAAATCTGTATTTTAAACTCCTGCACTGCTGCTAGGTTTTATTGTGGTTGTATTGTTATATTGTGGTTTTAATGTTCTATATATTTTAAATTGTTTTATTGTGTGTTGTTTGGTTTTAATTTTTGTGAACCGCCCAGAGAGCTTCGGCTATTGGGCGGTATAGAAAATAAATAAATAAATAAATAAATAAATAAATAAAATACACCTGTGGAAAGGTCCACAGGTGTTGATGTCCACCAGTAGTGAGGGCCAAGGATCCCCCTGGCACATTTAGGGGGCATGTCAGGGTGTCCAAGGGTCCACAAGATGGTTGAGAGGTGAGCCCCAAAATTGAATTGCTGGCCAAATTATGCCAGTTCTGATGCCAGTATAGTTTATTCCCCCTAATCAACCATAGTGGGAGAGAAAACAATAGTACGTGTGCATAAAGGTTGCGATTTTAATCTTTACTCTTTACTCCTTTATGCCACGTATTTACCTTCAGATTGACTATTCCCAGTCAGTGCGGGAGGACATTGTGGCTGTGGGAGATGTTCCCTCCACCTGGGAGCCCCTCTAAAGAGAAAACAGTCTGTGGAAATTTTTAAAGTATAACTCCACAAAGAAGAGGAAAAAGCTATTATCATTTTTTAAATTAGGTTGAGAGTTGTGATGAGATGACCAAAAGTATATCATTGCACCGGAAATGTCTCAGTGTGTCTGGTGGCTTTTTTTTTGTAAAACATAATCACATTGACTGTATAAAGAGAATATACATACTCTGGAAGGAGGTCACACAAATATGAAAATACATAATGTTTTACTGAACACATGGATAACACTGTTTATCTTAACATTTTCTGTTCTCTGGGGACACAACACTGTTAATGTTCTCTAAGAGAAATAGGAAAAGAAAAATTATTTCCTTTGTTTTTCTTTATAGAGGATAAAACTAGGCACTTGATCAAAGAAAGAATGCTTCAGCTAGCAGACCATTTAACAGAGCTGGAAGGAATGCCTGAAGCAGAAACATTAGCTAAACTCTTGCTAGAGCCTGGCCAAGGCATGGGTAAGTACCAATCTGAGCTCCTTAGAATATGAAAGTACAATACATCCTTGGGATAGTCCATGGGGTGGCGGCATTGCTGGAGTCCTCACTGGGGATCTACATCTTTATTAGGCTATGTCCAAATTACTGAGTATAAAAAGGGGTCATCTGCACATCGGACAATCAGCTCTGTCTTGTTTGCTTCACACAGGATGCTAGTATAGCAGCAAATATAGGAAGGGTTTGGAATGGGCTGCCTAATCTAAAAAAAAGAGTTTGTTTTTATTATTAGACTTATGATCAAAAACTATAAATAGTTAATTCTGCCATTTACATTCCCCAATGTTTCCCCAATGAGACAGAAGAATTATCAGATAGACAAAAACTTCGGTTACTAAATCAGCTGTTATCTCCAGATGAACTACAGCAAGCTGGTAAGTGCAAAGTTAGCAATATAAAGATCTAATAAGTCATTATCAGTTATCAGAACACTTCATTGTGGTGGGTTCACATTATTCTTTTTTGTTCATTTTTGTCAGTCACACAAGAAAAAAATGTAATGCATTACAAAGTGGTTCTTCTAATTCCATCTCACATTGTCCTGTACGTTGATTGAATGTAATTTTTAGGAAGATGGATCTGGATGTCTCTGCCCCTTCTGACCTACAACACCCAAGCATTCACACAACTGGCAGCAAACACTGGAGATGGTGCCGGAAGATGAATGGCAGTTGGAGTCTTTGTTAGTCACTTAGACAACCCTGCTGTGAAAGGGACATTAACAACGGCAGCCATAGCATGACGCGCAGTGAATTATCCAGATGGCTGGCTGGTTCTAGAAGATTTATTTTAATTTCCTAGTTGTGGCATTTGTATTATCTTCAGCTTAGTGCTGGAGAGACAGACCCACAAAGTACTAGAGCAAAAACCTTTGGTGCAGTATGGGAATATTGTTTAATGTTCTTTTTTTAAGTGATAGAATATTATGCCAGGTAATTATGATAGGCAGGATTTGTGTAGACTCTATTTGTTGGGTACCATTGTTCTACAATAGTTTTGAATGTTTGCAATATCTGCATTGTCTGTAGCCTCAGGAGCTGAACACCACACTTGCACATCATTTATCCTTCATTACATAGAAGGTGCATTGACTGGGGGAAGGAGACTATTCATCTTAGTGTTCCCTGAGTATCCCACAGTAGTTTATTCATACCAAAAAAGTGAGTTCTGTTGTTGCTAGCAGCTTTCTCTCTCTTTCCATTGGCTACAACTAGTCCATAAGACACAGGACTACCTTTTCTTATGGCAGATTGGCAGGGGATGATAGTTGCTCTGTGTGCCAGTTGAACAAAGTTGCTCTATGGACTTTGCTTTAAAGGTGGCAGTGGGGGTGAGCAAAGAAAAAAAAGAAAGAAAGGAGAAGGTGAGTGTGAGAGAATGATGAATTCAAGAGGACCTCTCACAGCTCCTCCAGACCAGTGTCTTGTCAACCAGAAACTAGTTGGCTTCTTTGTCATCCAGCATTGGGTGTCATTACTGGCCTACTGCTTCTAGAGCTAACAGTCCTCTCCCCTGACTTTGGGGGTCTTAGTGATGCCTGCATCCATAGGGCATGGCGTCTTCCCCTTCACAGTTATATTCAGTGCAATCAGGCCTAGAGCTCTCTAGCTCTGCTGTCATCTTTACCCTCCCCTAAAATTGGCCTTCAGGATCCTCCACAACATAGTACAAGAGTCAGCTGTGAAGGGAGAAGTCTTGTTAAAGTGTGCAGATTTACGCATCCTGTCACAGCAGTAGGGGATTGCTGAGAATTGTAGGACTTTTTTCTGTCTAAACATGCATAGAATTGCACCCTAAAAATATGTGTTTTGTGAGAAAATACATTCAAAAATACATACTTGAATATTTATATACAAATTTTCATGTACATTTTAGAAACATATCTACATTAATGTTGAAAGAGGACAGAACAGATTTATGCATGAACACATTTGAAATTCATACAATCCCACCTCACAAAGAAATGATCCTTCTATATCTAGCTAGATTATATGAACTGCATGCCACTTATTGCTAAGACTAGGTTTGCTAAACTTACTGTAGTATAGTAGTTAAAGGATGGAGAGCGTATTTTGTCCCTGTGATTAAATGATGTGATTACCAGTTGTTTTCCGGGCCAAATTCAAGGTGTTGGTTTTGAACTTTAAAACCCTATATAGTTCTGGCCCAGCCTATCTTAAGGAGTGCCTCCAGCAACACCAGACAGGCTGCTGAACAAGATCAGCCTCGGATGGCCTTCTCTCTGTCCCATCAGCCAAGACAGTGAGACTGGTGGGGACGAGGGAGAGGGCCTTTTCTGTGGTGGCCCCCACTTTGTGGAACTTCCTCCCTAGGCAACTCCGCCACGCCCTCTCTTTAATGAGCTTCCACCGCACATTAAAAACCTGGTTGTTCAGGCAGGCATTTGGGGTGAGTTAGCGTATTTTAGAAAATGTTTTTACTGTAGAATTTTATTGTTTTAAACTGTTTCATTATATACTTTGTACATCACCCAGAGTGGCTAGGTGACCAGCCAGATGGGCGATTAATAAATGTAATAAATGAATGAATGATCTTTCAAATTTTACACTCCATGTAGGTGAAGCAGAGGAAGAGCAAACAGAAAATAAAAGGAAGTTGCTTGCAAATGTAGCAGCAACTCTACAACTTCTGCAGCAAACACAAGCTCCTGAAGCTGGTCTGTCAGGTAGAATCTATGAGAAAAATGCAGTACATAAATATGCTTAGGATAGGGCATACTACTTGTTGTGCAATGTCAAACTTACAATGATATAATGGTAACTCCAGAATTATCTGCATAAAATGTTTAGGACCTTCATTATTGTGGCTAGATACAGCTTTAAAAGATGTCTATTTTTGTAGAGAAAGAAATTAATGAGTTGGCAGAGAAAAGAAGAGACTTACTTGCAGAATTGGAATCAAACTTAAAGGAAGCAGAGGCTGCTAGACCTGATCAGCAAGACATTGGTGGGTATCAAAACGTGTTAATTAGACTCCAAAACATAATGGAAAACCTCCTAAATGAAATGTATTATTATTAATATGAATGATTTAAAATACATACCCTACCTCCTAGCCAAAAAAGCCTCAAAGTGACTTACGATAAGAAAGGTAAAATAATATAATAAAACAAAGTAATAAATCCAGAAACAAATAAAATCAAACAACTGTGCAAAACAAAAACCAGTTGGCTCCTCTAAAACACAGGTCATAAAAGCCTTCCTAAAAAGGAAGATCTTAAATCAGTTTTCTGAACAGAAGTAGGGTAGTAGCTAGCTGAACCTCACTCAGCAAGGTGTTCCAAAGAGCAGATGCCACAGCAGCAAAAATGTTCTGGTTACTATCCATGGCACCTTACAGAAGCATCTCTAACAGGCCTTTTCCTATAGATAATAAGACATGAGAGGAAATATGTGTGTATTTATGTCTGGTGAAAAATACTGGTCAAGTTTTTTTATGTTTTTTTAACATAAAGCAAAACATTCAGCAAAACTATGGTATACTCCTGCCTCCAGTTATGACTTCTCCAGTTAAGTAATGGATGTGCATAATTAAAGATTTACAGGTTAACAAATCAGGGTTGTGCATCATGTGGAGATGGCTTTAAATAACTCTCTCTGGAAGTAGCCTCTGTGTGGAGAGCTATTCATGTGCAGCAGTTCATGACATATATCATATCCCCCAAACCTACCCAAATGTGTTTACAGTGGCATGATATTATATATTATAAACCCCTACATAGAAAGGTCTTGCTGTATGAACACAACTGCCCTGCGAAGCTATTTTGTGTAGACTGGGCCAAAGATTTTGGAAGTATGTTCTGCTTCATCTCTTCTGGAGACCAAACTGGATTATTCATTAAATGTGTGAATGTATTTAAAGTGTCTGATTTTAAAAACATTAAATAGCAGTCATAGGAGGATGGAATCAGGACTGTGGTACTCAGGGATGGGAGTTAATCTTTTCCCTCCACACTGTGACTATGATGAAAACCACTCCCTCTAGTGCATATTTGCCCCCAGGAGGGAAGCTACCATTGGAATAAGAGCTTCTAGGAGCAATTTTCATTTGGACTGCTGCATGGTGTCAAAGGGTTAAACCTGGCTTCATACATGCCAAAATCTTGACCCCCTCTGGTGCTGCTATTTAAATAACAAACAACAGACTGTTAAATGCATACATGCATTTGCATTATGTAGTATGGCAGTGAGACAGTAGGCAAGTGTAACTAAACTGAACTTCAACTTTGCCTATTAGTGAAGATCACATTAATATTTTTGTAAATGTTTTGTAAACGTAGACTAATAATGTATATAGTAGTTTCATATCACATCTCACAGTGGTTGTAACTTAGTGAATAACAAATGCTTCTTCTTCATGGTCTCTGTGCATCACACATATAGGCTCTGTACCTGCGCGGGACCCTATTCGGGAAACTTCTAAAGAAAAGGTTTTCAGCAGGAACCCTCCCTCACCGTCTGCTGTGCATATCCAAGTGGGTTCCCGCCTTTCTCCTCAGTTCTCTTTCAACTGCTTTGCTGAAAGGATGCCTTATTGGGAATTTTGTTCTCCCTGGAGAATTTTTTTTGACTGAGTAGCCACCTGTTTTTTCCTTTTATTCTATCTTTTGTTTATCTCTCTTCTTCCTAAAAAAAAAAGTAGATTAGTTTAGTTCTTTCTATGTTTTCATGTGATCTCTGATTGGGGAGAGGCCATTAAGGTCCCTTTTCGGAAATGTCTGCAATGCGGCAGGAAATTGCCCCCTTTAGATGGACATTCTCTCTGTTTATTGTGCCTGGGGGAGTCTCATGTGGTAGAGACTTGCCATCATTGCATGAACTTTACAAAACAAATGAAGCACCATCGCTCAGACAGCTTGAAAGTAGTGTTGTGGAAGAAAGCTTTACAGGAAGAAAGCTGTGGATTCAGCTCAGTCAGAGGCTTCAAAGCAACAGCCTTGAGCAATGTCAGACAAAGCGCAGTTCCCTGCCTACTAGGGATGTACGAAAATCACTTACCTTTCCCGGATTATGCTGATGGTGGGGGGGGAGGCGCTCCATTCCTTCCCCCTCAGAATCCTGGCTGGCCGGCTGTGCTCCGCAGCGATTCTGCGGAGCCGCCAGCCGGCTCCGCCAGCAGCCGGACATCCAGCCGCTGGCTAGCAGGGATGCAAATGGCGGCGGCCGTAGCTGCCGCCGTTTGCGTCCCTGCAGTCAGCCGTGATAGGCTACGTAAATGTTTACGTAGCCTATCACGGCTGACTTAAAAAACAAACAAACACGCGTACGCAAATGGCGGCGGCCATGGCCGCCGCCATTTGCATTCCTTATTTTGGCCCGTCTTAGTCTACGTAAACATTTATGTAGACTAAGACGGCGAAAATAAGGGGAACACAAATAGTGTAGCGTCTACGCTATTTGCGTTCCCCTTATTTTCGCCATCTTAGTCTACGTAAATGTTTACGTAGACTAAGACGTGCCAAAATAAGGAACGCAAATGGCGGCAGCCATGGCTGCCATTTGCATACGCGCATTGTTTTTTTTTTAATGTCAGCTGTGATAGGCTACGTAAATCTTTACGTAGCCTATCACGGTGTTTTTTTAAAATCTAGCCGTGATAGGCTACGTAAATCTTTACGTAGCCTATCACTTTTTTTTTTTTTAAACTGGAAATGGCGGCAGCAGCCAGTCAGAAGACTGGCTACTGCTGCCGCCGCCACACCACCGCCGGAGCCGCCGCTGGAGCCAGTGCCGCCAGGAAGATCCGCCCAAGGTAAGTCCCGTCCCGGGGGGGTGGCGAGGGGGTGGCGGGCCGTTCCGCCACCGATTTCGGGGGGCCGAATGCTCTGGCATTCGGCCTCCCTGAGACCCGTGGCGGAACTTTCGTACATCCCTACTGCCTACGTCTTCTAAGTACCTGGCTCTAACCATGGGCCAGACTGACCCGCCTACTCCCAGCAGGCTTCTGACTGTTTCTGCAGCAAAAAAAGCTCTTTAAAGGGCAAAAGCCCCAAGAGCTGCCGTGGAAGTGCAAAAAAATAAGAAATGAAAGGAATCTGGAAAGCAGCTCCTGAGCCAGCGACCAATAATGAACCAGCTCAGGTTTCGGTACTGCCACTTCCACTGTTACTAGAGTCTACTGTACTGACACGTCCATCGGTATTGACAATGGGTCCCAGACCTTCTCCAGTATCGATGTTGGAGTTGGCTCCCATGGAGTCAACATCAAAAGGGGAAATTAGGGGCATCTCACCACTGAGGGTTAGTGAAACCTCTCCGGCATCTTCTTTATTACGTCCTACTTCTGTACCATTGTATCGACGTTACTGAGATTTTTCACCAGATTCTATGCAATCGGATAGATCGAGAATCCCTCATCATGATCGATATGGCAGAGAGATATACCATAGGTCTCGTTCCCTGGTTCGGGACTGGGATTGATATTCAAATTGGTCTCTACCTCCTAGAAAGCACTACCAGTACAATGACTGGAAGTTTGCAAGGGACAGATATTCGTTGCTTGATAATGAACATGTCCTGAGAAACACGCCTCCCCAATATCGACAAGCTCCTTCAGCAACAGTATTGAGACCACTGAGGGATGAGCCTTTCCTTCCTCCACCACAAGTCCTGCCGTGTTCCACCTCTTTAAAGGACCAGGTACAACCTAAGGATGCCTACCCAGCCTACTGATATAGATGTCTCTCATCCTCTTCCTCCTCCTCTGGACCTGGGACCAAGTGATCGACCCAAAGAAAAGGGGAGCGGTATGGAGACTTCTCCACAGTTGATTGAGGACCACCTTTTGGACTCGATCTCAATTTCTTTGGCACCACCTTCCATCATGTCACTGGATGAAGCTATAGATGCACAAGAAGGAGCTTCACCATCAGAAGACTTATATCATTTCACAGATCAGATATTAGGAATGGCACAGTTGTTGGGGATTGAAACACAGCAACCTTCGGAGAAAATACAGGATCCTGTTTTTGATGTGATATATACAAAGGCTGCAGGCCTGGTTTCTTTTCCTTTCCTTCCAACTCTGTTTCAGACTATGAAGGGATCATGGAAGGCACCATCGTCTATGGCCCCAACCTCGAAGCGTTTGGAATTGTTGTATAGGGTTCAGCAGAAGGGTATGGAGTTCCTTTTCACACACCTTCACCCTAATTCCATCATTGTTGAATCTGCACGGGGGAAATTGCAAAAAATCCATGCATCTCCAGCAGATAAGGAAGGCCGTTGTTTGGACTTGTTGGGCCACAGAATTTACTCCTCAACAGCACTAGGACTCCAAGTGGCCAATTATCTGGCAACAATGTCTCATTATCAACTTTTACTTTGGGAAAAAATTGGCTCTTTGTGAGATCATCTACCGGAGGACCAAAGGGAACTGGCGAGAGTGTTCCAAATGGAAGCATGAAATTATCACGCCAGCAAATTAATACAACATGCCACCAGGCAGATTGTGGAGCAAAGGCTATGGTGGGAGCCATCGCACTTAGGAGACAGGCATGGCTTAGATCAGCTGGCCTAACTCCGGGGCAAAATCTCGCATTGAAGACCTTCCTTTTGATGGAGAGGGCCTTGTCAGCGTGAGCACTGACGAGGCAATGGATGCCATTCAGAAAGCCAAAAACATCAGGAAAAAGATGGGAATAGTGCAGAAGAATTCTTCTAAGTATAAACGGTGGTTTAGATAGCAACAGCCTTTTTTCCTACACTCGTGACAATATCAGGATAGAGTTTCACGATTTAATCAACCGCAGAACCATAGAAGGCAACAACCTTCTAACCATTTTTATCAGTCCCGTACAAGGGGTGACAACTCTTCCAAGCAGAGACTTTGACTTGACCCGGCACTGATTGCAACTTTTTGCCAGCCCTCCTTTATTCGATTTCCTTTTGTCCCATTTCCTGCCAAATTGGTTACTGATAACTACAGATGCCTGGGTTCTCGGCATTGTCCAATATGGTTACAAGATAGAATTCGAAGTCCTCCCTCCTCTCGGTACCATGAGAGTAGGGATGTATGAAAGTCACTTACCTTTTCGCAGGGTGACATTTGCAGTGCGGGGGAGGCGCTGCGTCCCTTCCCCCAAAATTCTCTCTGGCTGGCTCCGCTCTGTGGCAATTCCACGGAGCCGCCGGCCAGGGCCTCCTGCAGCCGGACATCCGGCTTCTGGGCAGCCTGCAGGGATGCAAATGGCGGTGGCTGTATCCGCCGCCATTTGCGTCCCTGTATTTTGCCATGATAGGCTACGTAAATATTTGCATAGCCTATCACGGCAAAAAAACCCCAAAACAGCGAACACAAATGGCGGTGGCTACGGCAGCCGCCATTTGCATTCCCTTTTATTTTTGGTTGTGATAGGCTATGTAAATATTTACGTAGCCTATCATGGCAAAAGAGATGGGCGCAAATGGCGGCCACTACACCATTTGCACCCCTCTTTTTTGCCGTAATAGCCTACGTAAATATTTACGTAGGCCATCATGGCCACAAAAAAAAAGGGAACGCAAATGGCGGCTGCCGTAGCCGCCGCCATTTGCGTTCCCTTTTTTTTGCCGCGACAGGCTATGTAAATACTTACGCAGCCTATCACGGCTAATGCAGGGACGCCATTTGCGTGCCTGCATTAGCCGTGATAGGCTACGTAAGTATTTACGTAGCCTACCACAGCTATAGTGATGAAGCAAATGGCGGCCGTGGCCACCATTCGCAAGTCAGCGAGAACGGCAGCAGGTAGGTGTCCTGTTTCGCGTGCCTTTGGGGGGGTGGGGGGACTTTGTTCCGCCACAGATTTCGGGGGGGCCAAATGCACTGGCATTCGGCCTCACCGAGATCTGTGGCAGAATTCTCTGACATCCCCACATGAGAGTAACAGCACCATCGAAGATAGTACAACTGGAAACAGATGCCCTCTTACTCAAGGGTGCTATCAAACGAGTTTTACCATACTGAACAGAAGACGGGTTTTTCTCCCATTACTTCATGGTACCAAATTGGGACAGAGGACTTCGACCCGTTTTGGACCTCAGGAAACTCAACAAGTTTATCAAAACAAGACAGTTTTGGATGAATGCGCTGCTATAATTATGTCTCTCCTTTGTTGAGGTGTTTGGTTCACTGCGGTGGATTTGAAGGATGCCTATTTCCATGTTGCCATCAATGAATCTTACCAAAATATCTCAGATTCATTATTGGAATGGAAATGTTCCAATTTGCAGTCCTTCCTTTCAGATTGGCTACCACTCCAAGAGTATTTACAAAAACTGTGGCAGTATGAAGGTGTGCATACCTTCATACTCAGAACATAGAGTTCTATTAATGATTGTGGCATTGTCAGAGCACCTCATTCATCAAGCAGTCACAATTGTGGGCTGCACAACTGTGCAGAAATCTTCTGCATTTGTTGAGCTTAGCGATCAACAAACAGAAGTTGAGGATAAAACCCACACAAATAATGCCTTTTATAGGCGCAATGCTGGATTCTACGAGAGCAAGAGCATTTTTGCCTCAGGACAGGCTTGTCTCCCTAGTAGATCTGGTGCGCAAGCTTTTTCAGTCCCGCAGGACAACTGCTTTCAGTGTTCAGAGTCTCCCAGGTATCGACAATATATGTTGTGGCCTGGGTGAGACCCTGAATGAGGTGCCTCCAAAACTGGTTCTTAAGAGTGTTCACAGACTTCAAAGGTGCCCGTTGGGTGCGACTGACAATACCACAAATGGTAGCGGACAGTCTTCTTTGGGTGGATGGTGCCACACAACCTGTCATAGGGTCATCCTTTTTCTCCACTACCTCCATCCCAGATGTTGGTCGCCGATGCTTCTTGACAGGGCTGGGGAGCTTGTTACAGTTCTTTGCAGACTCAAGGACTGTGGTCGCTCTCAGAACGGACTCTTCATATCAATGCCTTGGAACTGCTAGTAGTGAAAAAGGCTCTCCGATCATTCAAAATCTCTCTTTCCCACAGACATGTTCAAGTACTGACAGACAACACGGCAGTTTTGTGGCAATTGAACAGGGGGGATGCATTCTTCTTGCTTAGCCTCGATGACTCTGGACATCTTTGACTGGGCAATCGCCAGAGGAATTACAATCATGGCTTTACACATAACCAGGAAGAACAACATGCTGGCAGACGCCTTAAGCTGCATCTCAAGGATGTTCCATGAATGGCAACTAGCTCTGGTATTCCTACACTATATCTTCAGCAGATGGGGCGCTCCCCAAATAGATGTATTTGCAGTGCCTCACAACAGAGTTTGCCCAGACTTCTGTTCCAGAGGAGGAGTGGGGTGGGGGTTCCTGGGAGACGCCTTCCAATTTCACTGGTCAGGAACTCTGTTTTACCTGTTTCCTCCTTTTCTCCTCATTGTGAGGGTGCACCACAAAATCTGAGCAGATTCCACAGTTTGCATTATAGTCGCTGCTTGGTAGCTGAGGCAAATGTGGTCCATCCCACTCCTCAACCTAGCGAAAGGGTAATTCATCTGCCTACCTTCAGTACCAACACTACTTACCAGGGACAACGGTTAGATTCTTCACCCAGATGTCAACACCCTCAAACTAACAGTGTGAAAGATCCACCTGAGTTGACTAATTTACCTAATGAAATTCATCAAGTGCTACTGGCAGCTAGAAAACCATCCACTAGAAAGTCATATGAAAGTAAGTGGAAATCCTTTTCTTCATTTGCTACTTCCAAAGGTTTTCTTCCTCATTCCGCTCTGTTGAGCTGTATACTTACCTTTCTTCATTCGTTCTTTGCTAAGAGACTTAAGCGTGCATTCCTTAGAGTGTACCTGGCAGCTATTTCAGTGCCTCATGATTCTATCTAGGGTTCTATGGTTTTTATTCATCCTTTGACACGTCAATTCTTATGGGGTGTTAAGAATTTAGATCCTCCGATTCAAGATCCTGTCCCTTCATGGAGTTTATGTCTCGTTTTAAAAATGTTAACTTTGAAGCCCTTCGAGCTTCTGGCTAAGACGGACCTTCAACTTCTCTCCTGGAAGGTTGGTTTTTTGGTTGCCATTACCACAGCTCATAGGTTGAGTGAGCTTTGTGCACTGAGAGCAGATCCTCTGTATGCCCTGGCCATGGGCTGCTAAGGTTTGGAGGTGCCGAGATAATGATAGGCCAGATCCAGGTTTGCTTACAAGGAGCCTTTATTGACTACTTACAGCACACAGGCATACCCAATGGTTGGATCAGACAACTTCTCTGAACTCAAGAGCCAAGGGGTTCAATGGATTTTATAACATACATGTTAGCAGTGAGGCAGCATGACAGCAGCAAGTGTTAATTAGCATTCATCTGCAACTTTTCCAGCATAGGCTGAAAGTACTTGTTCAGAGGGAGAACAATCAGAACTTTCCCAGCACCGCCACCTGCAGCTCGGCATAAATATAGCCACACTTCTCAGGCACATCCTAGGCCATGATAAGATACTAGCTTTCGTTAGCATGGAATGTGCTGAGGCCACGCTATCGACTTTTGACTCATCTCACATGCTCAGAGGCCCACTAGCAAGGAAAGTGCACTTATAATGAACCTAAAGAGAGCACTATGGATCTCTAAGCCCCTTTAAAACTACAGATGACTTGGTTACAGGCTGGGGCCATTACATCCTCCTTACCTTGTTTTTCATAGAGACAAGGTTGTTTAAAGCATGTTCCTAGCACTAAATTAGTTTTGGAGCGTGGTATTGTCTCCCACAGTGCTTCTGTAGAGGAGCCTACCCCTTTTAGGTGTTGTAGTTCATTTGACACTATGCCCTCTTTGATGTAGAGGGCAACAGCTCCCCCAGTACGCCTGTAATGCCTACTGTATCCAGGTTTTCCTTTAAAATCAAGCGCTCCAGCTCTCCCATTTTGACGTGGAGGTGTCTAGCATTTGCATAAAAACACCTATATATGGTGTCCCTCCCCAGATGCCTCTGGCGTGTGCATCTTTTGCTTTGGGACATTGGCCTCTTTGATTGGCTATTATGTTCTACTATGTGCTCCTGGCCTATTTCCTCCCCTTCTATATTTGGGCAATCAAAAACATTGTCATCTTCATCCCTTTCGGAGGATGTAACCCAAAGCGGATGCTTCCCAGCTCCTGTCGGCTTTCCCCCAGAGTGTAGTTTAAAAGCTGCTCTGCCACTCTTTTTATGTTTAGTACCAGCAATCTGGTTCCATTTTGGTTCAAGTGGATTCCATCCCTCTTGTACAGGCCCAGCTTGTCCCAAAACATTCCCCATTGCCTAACAAATCTGAACCCCTCCTCAGTGCACCACAGTCTCATCTATGCATTGAGACTCCTCAGCTTTGCCTGTCTAGCTGTCCCTGCTCATGGAACAGGTAGCATTTCAGAAAAAGCCACCTTGGTGGTCCTGGATTTCAACCTCCTACCTAGCAACCTAAATTTGGCTTCCAGGACCTCACGGCTACATTTCCCCACATCACTGGTACCAACATGGACCATGACCACTGACTCCACCCCAGCATTATCTACTAGGCTATCTAGACAGCGTATGATATCGGCAACATTTGCATCAGGCAAGCAATTCACCATGCGATCGACACACCCATCACAAACCCAGCTGTCTATGTGTCTAATGATCGAATCTCCCACTACCACAAGCCCCCCTCCCCCCGGAGGCTCATCCTCGGTGTGAGAGGATATTTGTTCATCTTCTGAGGAATGGGTCCCTTCTAAGGGATCATTTCCCTCTTCCTCAGAATGATGCCCTCCTTCCCTGAGAGCCGCATTCTCCATGACAGCAAAGGAGCTGTCACCCTGGGAGTGGGACACAGCTAATAGGTCCCTGGAGGTCTCATCCACCAACCTCTCTGCCTCTCTTAGCTTCCCCAGGTCAGCAACCTTCGCCTCAAGGGAATGAACTTGTTCCCTAAGAGCCAGGAGCTCAGTTCACCGAGCACACACTCACGACTTCCATCCAGCAGGTAGATAGTTGTACACTCAGTGCAGTACACCGGATAGCCTCCGCTCCCCTGCTGGCTTTCTATCTTCATAACTAGTTTTTTATTTGGGTGTGTTTTCCTTGGAGAACTTAGTTTTCAACTACAAGAAGGTAGGGAAATAATTTATAGTTATTTATTTACAGTTACTTAGTGTGAGTACAGAATAGGGAGGAAAGAGTTGACTGCCCTGGCTTCCTCACCCTGCTGCTAAACTCACACAGTTGCTTAACTCGCTTGTTTGCCGACGCTTTGTCACTGGACCGAGATGCTTTGTCACTGGGCCTCCTCGTGCTCCCTCACAAGTGTGCCTTCTTATATCCTTATTGCTGCCAGTACTGGAGTAGGTTTCTTCCTCTGTAACGAGGCCAGCTAGTCGGTCTCAAGGAACTGAGGAGGAAGGCAGGAACCCACTTGGACATGCGCAGGAGATGGCGGGGTGGGGGTTTCCCTCCAAAAACCTTTTCTTCAGCTTTAGAAGTTTTCTGAACAGGGCCCTGCACAGTTGCAGGGCCCAAATGTGTGAATGCACAGATGACCACTCGAAGAACTACAGTTACAGGTGAGCACCCTGCCTGTTTCATGGCTCAGAAGCTTGGAAAAGGGCTGCAGCTCAGTGGTAGAGCACATTAGAGCACTGGGTGACCAGCCAGATGGGCGATTAATACATTTAATAAATAAATAAATAAATAAATATTATTGTTATCATCATGACCTCATGGTGGGCACTTGTTGCTATTGTTGCAACCATACTTTGCGTACAGAAGATGCCAGGCTCAATCCCTGGCATCTCCTAGTAGGGCAGGGAAAGACCCCTACTTGAAATTCTTGAAAGCCACTGCCAGCTGGTAGACAATAGTGAGCTGGATGGGCCAAAGGTCTGACTCGGGATAAAGCAGCTTCATATTCATGTGTTATTTTAGACGGGGAAATTAACAAGCTGTCAGAAAAAAGAAGCCTATTACTAACAAGCTTGGAATCTAATATGAAAGATTTGGAACAAGCCCAGGCTCTTGCAGCTACACAGCCATCGGAAATGACTGGTAAGTGCTGTGAGGTGTTTATATTTTGTGCACATGCAGCACTGATTCATTTGGCCACAACCTGCTTTTGCTCTGCCTCAGTCCTATTTTCTGTGGGTTGTGTCAACATTTCTAAGAGCCCTGATATGATCTGTCTGTGTGGGGTTCTCCAAAATGACAATTACTCACAGTGGGCAATTGTTGCTATTGTTGTTATTGTTGTTACCTGTACTACTAGGTGCTGTACAAAAAGTTAAAAAATAACAGACTGGGCTTTCAATCTAATCAAAGATAAGACATTAGGGGGAAAAGTGAAGGAAGTTAAAAGGAAGACGTGTCAATTGGGATACTCCAGGGTGAAAACAGGTGTGCTGTTACAAAAGCAGAGCCAAAAGCTGATGGCCGGGCTGGCCCCGGAGCCCGTTTTAGCAGCTTGTTATGTTTTCCTAAGCAAGTCACGCTGGGAAGGAAACCGATGATGGAGAGGGAAATCCACATGCAAATGTGTAGTATGGGTGAATTTAAAGAGAGGTACATCAGCAAGTGAACCTATGTGAGAAATTATAAACAAGCCCATGTGATAAAGTGATTGCATGTTTAAGTACTGTTCGGAGTTAGGCCCGGAGGCCAATTTAAAATTAGCAACGTGGGCCTGAGAATATAAGAAGAGCCAGGCTGGATGAGAGTAAAGGCCTTAGTCCAGCATTCTGTTTGCACAGTACCCCATTAGATACCCACAGGAAACCCCAAAGCAGGAAAATGAGCACAATTTACTACCCTTCTGGTCGTGTTCCCCAACAACTAGTATTGAGAATCTTACAGCCACTAATAATGGAAGTAATATATAGTCATCATGACTAGTAGAATCCAAGAATAGCCCAGGGTTTCTGGGTGGCTTGTAAATGACAGCAACAAGCTATCCTGCCCAGGTTCGCAAGTCATGATAAGCCGCAGCGACTGCCTGCAGTGACTTGAATATTCACGGTGGCAGCCAGCATGTGCCTCAAGCTACGATGATTTATTTAAGCCATGCTGATTGCCACCAATCGTGCGAACACGGTGAGTGATAGCCTTATCCTCCATGATTCAGACTCCACAAGCAGTCATTTGCTTTGTTGGGCTTGTAATGATAGACTCCTCTGAGCCTTGCTTTGCAGATATTTTTGAAATGCGTATTCATTAATACAGAGACAATGTCTGCTTTTAACTACTTTCTTATATATTCCATATTATAGGGTCCGCCTCTTGAATTATTTAAAACTATTGCACGCACATAACTTTTCCTCTTTCTACAGAGAACAAAGTAAAGGAGCTACTACAACAAAGAGAACTATTGGCTGCAAATCTAGAAGCAAATCTGCAGGAACTGCAAACAGCAAAAACTCTGGAAGCTGGCTTACCAGAAAAATATATGCGTGGTAAATGCAAGAACATATACATTAAATTAGGATAAGTCCACCTAGACAAATATCGTATCAGCAATCTGACAGAGTATCTATACACAAAGCAGTTATGCTTCTCATTAAAGATCTAGTAGAAGTCAGCCCCTTTTGCAAGTTTCGATGAGGAAAAGAAACACCATAGGTACTGACATTTTCAATCATTTAAGACAGGGTGCACACCCTTTTTGGCCCTGAGGGCCACATGTGATATGGGGTGGTATGTCAGGAGACACACATGTCTGTGTGCATACACATGAGCACACACTAATAACAGTACCACAACAGTGGTCTTTTCTCTGCAGCCTAGCTGCTCAGTTGGGCTGCAGGGAAAAGTGAGTGGAGCTTTTCTGGCTCCCGCTTTCTCTGAGTGGTTTTTAACTAGCTTTCTTTGAATGGTCCTCCATGTACTTACTCAACTCAGCTCGCCTTGCTCCCCTAAGCTTTTTCTTTGATTTGTTTTGTTGTAGTCTTCAAGGAACAATGACGCGAGACTTGCCCCCACCCTTGAGAAAGGCCATAGCAGGGTGGGCAACTTCCAGCCCCTAGGCTGCAGGAGCCCCTTGGCCCAATTTCATGTGGCCCTAAGCCTAATTTCAGAAGCCCTCAGCATGCAATCAATTCAGAGCTCTGGCAAGAGTGATATGTCTCTTCCCTGGCAGGAATGAAGAGGGAGAGAGAGAAAATGGGTTAGCAGAAGGAGGATGAGGAAAGGGGTGACCCACCTACTTTTGGCTCTGGCCTTGCCCATCGCTAGCTTCGGCCCCACCTACTGCTAACATGCAGGCCCCAACAGATTACCCTTGGGAGAATACAGTCCCTGACAGAAAAATGATTATGAATGGCATGTGAAGCTGGGGGGTCAGCCGGCTCTTGGAGGAATCACTCCTCCAATTACCAGCCTAGTCCTTTTCTCCATGCACAGTGAGGCACATAGCTCTTTGCCTCTCTGCACTGAGAAAAACAAAATGTCGGAGGGGGTGGTTGTGGTCAGGACTGCATGACATCAGACCAATCCAAGTTCGATACATGTGTTAGTGTGTTATGACATATCTAATTGGGGATCCTATTTAACATTCCCAAAACCCAGCCATGAAGCCCATACTCTAGTACCTCTCAAAACCTATGCTAAAGTGTTATTCTAGTTTTGTGCACCTTTGTGCCACAAAGCCCAAGTTTTGTATTGCTACCTCTTACTGTGTAATGACATCCAGTCAGGGTTCCTAGTTAACCCCCCAAAAGCCCCACCACAAATCCCAAACTCTGGTATCCACTCAAAGCATTATGCTAGTGTGAAGACACAGAAGCATCCTCCAGTTTTGGTATTCCATTTGGTTGTAGGATATTATGGGGTTAAATCCTTTTTGTTTGTATGTGTCAGGATCTGCTGAGTCTGGGAAGCTCTGCAGCACCTCCTGGGGGCCAGACATAGAAGGCAGGCTGGCTCGCAGTATTTGCAGTTTTAGGCCCTGGCCTTGCTGGTGCTCCCAGGTCTTCCAATGCAGACCGGCTGGGAGCCTCAGGGAGTCCTATAAAGAGCTTCCCCTTCCTTTCAAACCTTGCCACAGCAACACGAGTCATTGTGGTGGCAGCATCGTGTTCCGGCTACGCCTTGCCGGTTCTTGACCCCTGCCTGTTTGGACTCTGCTTTCACCTCTGGCCCTGCTGGAAACCTGCTGGTAACTGACCCCTGGCTGTTTGGACACTGCTTTTTCCTCTGGCCCTGCCATGCCTTGTTTGGGTCTCACCCTTGCCCAGGGAACCTCTGCTCTCCACCCACCCCCATCCCTCCTGGTCCTGGTGTTCTTGCCAAGGATGCCTGCTGCCCATACCCTGGACCTGACAATAACAAGGCTTACAACTGCATAGGAAAAAACAGCAATTCTTATGACTTCTGTATTTGAATGCAAAACAAAAAGTATATTGATCTTACTACTACTTGTTTATATGTGGATTGGTAGCCTTTTCCTTTTTTAGGTGTTGTAGTTCACTTGACTCTATGCCCTCTTTGATGTAGAGGGCAACAGCTCCCCCAGTACGCCTGTAATGCCCACTGTATCCAGGTTTTCCTTTAAAATCGAGCGCTCCGGCTCTCCCATTTTGACGTGGAGGTGTCTAGCATTTGCATAAAAACACCTATATATGGTGTCCCTCCCCAGATGCCTCTGGCGTGTGCATCTTTTGCTTTGGGACATTGGCCTCTTTGATTGGCTATTATGTTCTACTATGTGCTCCTGGCCTATTTCCTCCCCTTCTATATTTGGGCAATCAAAAACATTGTCATCTTCATCCCTTTCGGAGGATGTAACCCAAAGCGGATGCTTCCCAGCTCCTGTCGGCTTTCCCCCAGAGTGTAGTTTAAAAGCTGCTCTGCCACTCTTTTTATGTTTAGTACCAGCAATCTGGTTCCATTTTGGTTCAAGTGGATTCCATCCCTCTTGTACAGGCCCAGCTTGTCCCAAAACATTCCCCATTGCCTAACAAATCTGAACCCCTCCTCAGTGCACCACAGTCTCATCTATGCATTGAGACTCCTCAGCTTTGCCTGTCTAGCTGTCCCTGCTCATGGAACAGGTAGCATTTCAGAAAAAGCCACCTTGGTGGTCCTGGATTTCAACCTCCTACCTAGCAACCTAAATTTGGCTTCCAGGACCTCACGGCTACATTTCCCCACATCACTGGTACCAACATGGACCATGACCACTGACTCCACCCCAGCATTATCTACTAGGCTATCTAGACAGCGTATGATATCGGCAACATTTGCATCAGGCAAGCAATTCACCATGCGATCGACACACCCATCACAAACCCAGCTGTCTATGTGTCTAATGATCGAATCTCCCACTACCACAAGCCCCCCTCCCCCCGGAGGCTCATCCTCGGTGTGAGAGGATATTTGTTCATCTTCTGAGGAATGGGTCCCTTCTAAGGGATCATTTCCCTCTTCCTCAGAATGATGCCCTCCTTCCCTGAGAGCTGCATTCTCCATGACAGCAAAGGAGCTGTCACCCTGGGAGTGGGACACAGCTAATAGGTCCCTGGAGGTCTCATCCACCAACCTCTCTGCCTCTCTTAGCTTCCCCAGGTCAGCAACCTTCGCCTCAAGGGAATGAACTTGTTCCCTAAGAGCCAGGAGCTCAGTTCACCGAGCACACACTCACGACTTCCATCCAGCAGGTAGATAGTTGTACACTCAGTGCAGTACACCGGATAGCCTCCGCTCCCCTGCTGGCTTTCTATCTTCATAACTAGTTTTTTATTTGGGTGTGTTTTCCTTGGAGAACTTAGTTTTCAACTACAAGAAGGTAGGGAAATAATTTATAGTTATTTATTTACAGTTACTTAGTGTGAGTACAGAATAGGGAGGAAAGAGTTGACTGCCCTGGCTTCCTCACCCTGCTGCTAAACTCACACAGTTGCTTAACTCGCTTGTTTGCCGACGCTTTGTCACTGGACCGAGATGCTTTGTCACTGGGCCTCCTCGTGCTCCCTCACAAGTGTGCCTTCTTATATCCTTATTGCTGCCAGTACTGGAGTAGGTTTCTTCCTCTGTAACGAGGCCAGCTAGTCGGTCTCAAGGAACTGAGGAGGAAGGCAGGAACCCACTTGGACATGCGCAGGAGACGGCGGGGTGGGGGTTTCCCTCCAAAAACCTTTTCTTCAGCTTTAGAAGTTTTCTGAACAGGGCCCTGCGCAGTTGCAGGGCCCAAATGTGTGAATGCACAGATGACCACTCGAAGAACTACAGTTACAGGTGAGCACCCTGCCTGTTTCATGGCTCAGAAGCTTGGAAAAGGGCTGCAGCTCAGTGGTAGAGCACATTAGAGCACTGGGTGACCAGCCAGATGGGCGATTAATACATTTAATAAATAAATAAATAAATAAATAAATATTATTGTTATCATCATGACCTCATGGTGGGCACTTGTTGCTGTTGTTGCAACCATACTTTGCGTACAGAAGATGCCAGGCTCAATCCCTGGCATCTCCTAGTAGGGCAGGGAAAGACCCCTACTTGAAATTCTGGAAAGCCACTGCCAGCTGATAGACAATAGTGAGCTGGATGGGCCAAAGGTCTGACTCGGGATAAAGCAGCTTCATATTCATGTGTTATTTTAGACAGGGAAATTAACAAGCTGTCAGAAAAAAGAAGCCTATTACTAACAAGCTTGGAATCTAATATGAAAGATTTGGAACAAGCCCAGGCTCTTGCAGCTACACAGCCATCGGAAATGACTGGTAAGTGCTGTGAGGTGTTTATATTTTGTGCACATGCAGCACTGATTCATTTGGCCACAACCTGCTTTTGCTCTGCCTCAGTCCTATTTTCTGTGGGCTGTGTCAACATTTCTAAGAGCCCTGATATGATCTGTCTGTGTGGGGTTCTCCAAAATGACAATTACTCACAGTGGGCAATTGTTGCTATTGTTGTTATTGTTGTTACCTGTACTACTAGGTGCTGTACAAAAAGTTAAAAAATAACAGACTGGGCTTTCAATCTAATCAAAGATAAGACATTAGGGGGAAAAGTGAAGGAAGTTAAAAGGAAGACGTGTCAATTGGGATACTCCAGGGTGAAAACAGGTGTGCTGTTACAAAAGCAGAGCCAAAAGCTGATGGCCGGGCTGGCCCCGGAGCCCGTTTTAGCAGCTTGTTATGTTTTCCTAAGCAAGTCACGCTGGGAAGGAAACCGATGATGGAGAGGGAAATCCACATGCAAATGTGTAGTATGGGTGAATTTAAAGAGAGGTACATCAGCAAGTGAACCTATGTGAGAAATCATAAACAAGCCCATGTGATAAAGTGATTGCATGTTTAAGTACTGTTCGGAGTTAGGCCCGGAGGCCAATTTAAAATTAGCAACGTGGGCCTGAGAATATAAGAAGAGCCAGGCTGGATGAGAGTAAAGGCCTTAGTCCAGCATTCTGTTTGCACAGTACCCCATTAGATACCCACAGGAAACCCCAAAGCAGGAAAATGAGCACAATTTACTACCCTTCTGGTCGTGTTTCCCAACAACTAGTATTGAGAATCTTACAGCCACTAATAATGGAAGTAATATATAGTCATCATGACTAGTAGAATCCAAGAATAGCCCAGGGTTTCTGGGTGGCTTGTAAATGACAGCAACAAGCTATCCTGCCCAGGTTCGCAAGTCATGATAAGCCGCAGCGACTGCCTGCAGTGACTTGAATATTCACGGTGGCAGCCAGCATGTGCCTCAAACTACGATGATTTATTTAAGCCATGCTGATTGCCACCAATCGTGTGAACACGGTGAGTGATAGCCTTATCCTCCATGATTCAGACTCCACAAGCAGTCATTTGCTTTGTTGAGCTTGTAATGATAGACTCCTCTGAGCCTTGCTTTGCAGATATTTTTGAAATGCGTATTCATTAATACAGAGACAATGTCTGCTTTTAACTACTTTCTTATATATTCCATATTATAGGGTCCGCCTCTTGAATTATTTAAAACTATTGCACGCACATAACTTTTCCTCTTTCTACAGAGAACAAAGTAAAGGAGCTACTACAACAAAGAGAACTATTGGCTGCAAATCTAGAAGCAAATCTGCAGGAACTGCAAACAGCAAAAACTCTGGAAGCTGGCTTACCAGAAAAATATATGCGTGGTAAATGCAAGAACATATACATTAAATTAGGATAAGTCCACCTAGACAAATATCGTATCAGCAATCTGACAGAGTATCTATACACAAAGCAGTTATGCTTCTCATTAAAGATCTAGTAGAAGTCAGCCCCTTTTGCAAGTTTCGATGAGGAAAAGAAACACCATAGGTACTGATATTTTCAATCATTTAAGACAGGGTGCACACCCTTTTTGGCCTTGAGGGCCACATGTGATATGGGGTGGTATGTCAGGAGCCACACACGTCTGTGTGCATACACACGAGCACACACTAATAACAGTACCACAACAGTGGTCTTTTCTCTGCAGCCTAGCTGCTCAGTTGGGCTGCAGGGAAAAGTGAGTGGAGCTTTTCTGTTTGGACTCTGCTTTCACCTCTGGCCCTGCTGGAAACCTGCTGGTAACTGACAGGTTTCCAGTCAGGGTTCCTAGTTAACCCCCCAAAAGCCCCACCACAAATCCCAAACTCTGGTATCTACTCAAAGCATTATGCTAGTGTGAAGACACAGAAGCATCCTCCAGTTTTGGTATTCCATTTGGTTGTAGGATATTATGGGGTTAAATCCTTTTTGTTTGTATGTGTCAGGATCTGCTGAACCTGGGAAGCTCTGCAGCACCTCCTGGGGGCCAAACATAGAAGGCAGGCTGGCTCGCAGTATTTGCAGTTTTAGGCCCTGGCCCTGCGGGTGCTCCCAGATCTTCCAATGCAGACCGGCTGGGAGCCTCAGGGAGCCCTATAAAGAGCTTCCTCTTCCTTTCAAACCTTGCCACAGCAACACGAGTCATTGTGGTGGCAGCATCGTGTTCCGGCTACGCCTTGCCGGTTCTTGACCCCTGCCTGTTTGGACGCGGCTTTTGCATCTGGTCCTGCCATGCCTTGTTTGGGTCTGACCCTTGCCCAGGGAACCTCTGCTCTCCACCCACCTCCATCCCTCCTGGTCCTGGTGTTCTTGCCAAAGACGCCTGTTGCCCACACCCCGGACCTGACAGTAACAAGGCTTACAACTGCATAGGAAAAAGCAGCAATTCTTACGCCTTCTGTATTTCAATGCAAAACAAAAAGTATATTGATCTTAATACTACTTGTTTATATGCAGATTGGTAGTCTTTTCCTTTTTTATTAGAGATGTGTAGATGAAAGCTTCTCCCAGATTTTATTCAGCTCCAGCACCCCTGTCCTGTCGAGCCCCAGCTGCTCCCCTGCTGGAATGCTTCAACAGCTAACAGAAGAAGCTGCATTCATTAATGTCAGCTGTTGTTCCAGATGTGCCCTACCCTATGCAGCGCAGCCGGGTGTATCTGATCATAAGCCTGTTTTCAAGGGCTGCTCTGGCGTCGCCCTCCCTGTGGTTGGAGGCCAATGACTCTCAGTTGGAGAACCTGGCTGACTTTGTGCAGGCCTTGGAGGTCATGTTTGGAGATATAAACTAGGCCTACGCAGCAGAGCTGGCCCTCCCGACCCTAAAGCAGGGGCACTGCACGGTTGCTGAATATGCTGCCGACTTTCGTTGCTTGGAAGCTGACATGCTGTGGAATGAGGCTGCCCAGCGGTTCCATTCGTCTCGGCCTGAACTCCACCATCAAGGATGAGCTGGCCTGAGTAGACCCTCCTGCTACGCTGCCAGCATTCATCACTCTCTGTGTCAACGTTGACAATTGCCTGAAGGAAAGGGATAAAGAACGACATGATGGGCAAGTCCTGGCAGAACTTCCCCGGTTTGGGTTGGGGAACCAAGACACCCCCTCCAACCAGAACCCATGCAGGTGAATGGCTCCTGGTGTCAGTTGATGGACACTGAGAAGCGGCTGCAGCGAGACCTGGATCTTTGCCTCTACTGTGCCCAGGGGGGCATTATGCTTCCACCTGCCCTGCCAAAGTCTTGTGCTAGGGAAAATGGCCCACCCCGGCAGCGTTAGGGGGAAGTCTACCAGGGTCCCCTACTTCCAACACCCATTTTTTGATTCTGATCCAGCTTCTCCTCCCTCAAGGCAGGCTCATCCAAGTAGGGGCCATGGTAGACTCTGGGGCCTCCTCCAACTTCATGGATTTGTCCTTTGCGAAGGATTTCCATATCCCTAGTCAAGCCAAGCCCACTCCTGTACCAGTGGAGGGGCTCGAAGGCTCACCCCTGTTGTCCGGGCCTGTCACGCACAAGACATGCCCCTTGGTGATGCTGGACACTCCCGGTCATTAGGAACTGATCTTGTGACCTCACCAGGACCCCACATTATCCAGTAGTTTGGGGGATCCCATGGTTAATTAAACACGACCCCAGTATTTCCTGGAGCCAGCAGGCCCTCAAGTTTGAGTCTCCTCATTGCGAGGAGATCTGCTTCCAGTCAGCGCTTCTGTCCCCGGTGAGTATGGGAGTGGGGGATCCACAAGCCCCAAAGGCACCTCTGTCCATGCTTCGTGGTACCACTGTGTGGGAATCCCTGCCCCAAGATCCAGGCAGTCACCCTCCCAGCTCAGTACCAAAACCTTGCGGACGTCTTTGAGAAGAAGGGGGCTGAGACCCTGCCTCCACATCACCCCTATGACTGTCCCATTGATCTGCAGCCAGGTGCAGAGATTCCATTTGGGTGGATATTCTCGCTTGCAGCCCCTGAATTAGAAGCTGTGCAGGAATTCCTCCAAGATAACCTGGTTATCTTGGGGGTTCATATGCTCTTTGACCTCCCCAGCTGGAGCCCCAATCTTCTGTGTGAAAAAGGACCGGGGGTTACATCCCTGCATTGACTACCAGAAGTTAAATGAAGTCATGGTCAAGAACTGGTACCCCCTGCCCCTTATTCCGGAGCTCTTTGAACGACTACAGGGGGCCAAGATTTTCACTAAATTGGATTTGCAGGGAGCCTACAATTTGGTGCGAATTTGGGAGGGTGACAAATGGAAGATGGTGTTTTGCACCCGGTACAGCCATTTCGAGTACCTAGTGATGGCTTTTGGACTTCATAATTCTCCTGCTACCTTCCAGCACTTTGTCAATGTTGTCCTCCATGATATGCTAGATTGTTTCATGGTGGCCTACCTGGATGATGTCTTGATCTTTTCTGAAACCCCTGAAGGTCACCTCCAGCATGTCCGCATGGTCTTGCACCGCCTCGGGGAGCACCAACTATATGCAAAACTAGGGAAATGCACCTTCCATCAAGAGACCATGGACTTTCTAGGCTACATCATTTCCCCAGCTGGGCTTCAAATGGACCCACAGAAGGTCCAGGCCATCATGGACTGGGTTTCCCCCAGGGACGTGAAAGGGGTTCAGAAGTTTATAGGTTTCGCCAATTTGTACCAGCACTTCATCCAGGGCTTCTCCTGCATCATTGCCCCCATCACAGCCCTGCTCAAAAAGGATGCCAAGCTCATTTGGACCCCTGTGGTGCAAGATGTATTCGATCAGTTAAAGACAGCCTTCACCACAGCTCCCATATTGGTGCACCCCTTTGTGGTTGAAGCCGATGCCTCCAGTTAGGATCTTGGAGCAGTCCTGTCGCAGCACCAAGGGCCACAGTGCCTCCTCCACCCATGTGCCTTCTACTCCCACTAGCTTACTCCCACAGAAAGGAACTATGATGTCTGGGATAAAGAGTTGCTGGCGATCAAGGTAGCCTTTAAGGAGTGGTGGCATCTCCTGGAAGGAGCACTGCATCCCAAACAGGTGCTCATGGATTACCAGAATCTAGAACATTTCCAGACCATGAAATGCTTCAAGCCATGTCAAGCTCATTGGGCCCTTGTTTTTTCCTCACTTTGAAGTTCTGAGTCACCTACCAGCCTGGCACCAAGAATGGAAAAGCCGATGCACTCTCCCAAAGAGAGGAGGCTCCACCCACCTCCATCCCTCCTGGTCCTGGTCAGCGACACCTGCCTTCCAGCCTGGACCTGACAGTATGCGTGCTGGTCAGTTTCAGTCAAAAGGTTAATAGTTTAGAGGTCAAAAGTATCGCTAGAATATAGAAATTGGGAAATTTAGCCCAGGAGTGGGAGGTTATAAAGTTCAACAGGAGGTCAAAGGAAGAAAGAAAGAGAAAAGTTTCAACTCGGGAAACAGAAACTAAGATGGCAAAAATGAACAAGAACTAACCTCCTGATTAGTTTGAGATGGGGAAAAGAAAAAGTAATTTCAAAAAATAAAAGCCAGAGGCAGAGAGTCAGAAGAAGAAAGAAAGAGAAAAGGAAAGAAGTCCAGACAGAGTCCTAGAGAAAGAAAGAGTCAGAACTGCTGGAACTGGAGAACAAGTTGGGAGAAATTGACTAAGGTCAGTGAGATATTGCTTGAGGGGACCTGGATAAAGTAGGGACTATCTAGTTAAGTTAGCTGGATGCATTTATCTGTGGTTGTTTTATTCTGTGGGTCATATGGGTTGTGTATGAGAGTGTATCCATTCAGATTTTAAAACTTTTTCTTATTGATATTTTTCTTCAGTAAACTTCAAACATTGTTATTTGAAACTTTGTGGTCTCTTTATTTGGGGGTAGGGAGGGCTATCCATCCCACATCTAATAGCCAATCCATACTACCTAAAATAGATACCTGAGATCTAGAGAGTTTTGAGGCTGGTTTGGTGGAAGCAGCCAGAGAAATACAGATTTTCACCTGGCGGCTGCGACAAAAGTCACAGGAAGGGTAGAGCAAAAGGCCACAGGAAGACCTGTTTTCCCTTCCATTCATGGAACAGGGTGTTGCTGGTCTGTGATAGCTAGTTCTGTGTTGTTTTGTGCCACAAACCCCAGTTTTTATACTACCATCTATTATTGTGTAGTAACATATCCAGTTGGGGTTCCTTATTAACACAGTGGATTTAAAGTGTGAGCTCATAGCAGCCCAAGAGCAGGTTCTAATCTATAATTTTATTTTCTTACATAAATTGTTCCTTACACACATAAATTGGGCAGTCTTTTATCCACACCCTTGTCTATTTTCTTTATTACTTTTGCCTCCAAGAGGGCGTTTATCTCAGGATCATCTGTCAGTTGGTTCTAGATTGTAGTGATTATTAGCTTGTGATTGTTTTCCAGTTCGAAAGTGATACTGGGGAACTGAGCTTCAGCATACATGGCCACGTGTGAGTACTGTGTGTGACTGGTGTTTTGAAAAACACACACACACATTTTACCAAGGATGTGAAATCTTCTGTCAAACCGGCCTTGATTTCACATCCTTGGTAAAATGTGTGTGTGTGTTTTTGAAAACACCAGTCACACACAGTACTCACACGTGGCCATGTATGCTGAAGCTCAGTTCCTCAGTATCACTTTCTGTCAAACCGGTCAGGGGTAGCCAACCTTTTTGGGCTTATGGGCGCATCTGGCAATTTGAGAAACTGGCCTGGGCACCACCACCATAAAATGGTTGCACTGCAGATAAAAGCATTGGCCTGCAACTACCTGCCATCTTCATTTCCTGAGAATGTCTCTGGGCCCCACATGTGGCCCAGAGACATTAATAAGAAACAAAGATGGCAGCAGCTGGGGTCCCTCACTTTTCTTTGAAGCACTCTCAGCTGCCGGTATGAAATGTTATTAAAATTAATAATAATAAGTAGGAGGGATAGAACACCTTGGCAGATGCCAAGAAGGGTGTCCAAGGGCACACTGGTGCCCATGGGTGCAACGTTGTCTACCACTGTTCTATATGATATACTCTTGATTTATTTCAGCATTAATGCAAACAATGATTTATCACAGACAAAACTATCCAAGGAGTTTCCTTGTCCTTAATAATGCAGGGTGCTTCCAGATAAGGTTTTTATTGTATCATCAGCCTGCCTCAGTCACAGAATTTTATGGGGGGTGTGTGTGTCCAGATGTCATCTTCTTCCACTCCTAGGAATCCTGGACCAGGACTTGAATCCTCATCCTTAGAGGACTCTGTCCCCTTGTTCTCAGGGGAAGAGGCTCCAGTGTTAATGGTTCAGGGAGCTTGGAAAATCATCATGAGGCTTCCATCTCCCTGGGTCCCAGTTCTCTAGAAATACTTCAGGGGCTAGCTCCCCTGCATCCAGAGGAGGTTGCATTATTGTCCTGACTCTGAGGACTCAGGCCAGTCCCAACCAGCCTAAATCCGACAACACTTATATTTAAACTTCAGCTTTGCTCTGATCCTTGTTGGAGCAACATACAGACAAATGTGTCAAGCTTCCAGCACCAGTTGGAGTTTTCTGTGGTGCTGGTTTCTTTTTGTCTTGCTTCCTGAGAACCCTGACCTAACCTGATCTCTGCTCCATATGTGATCCATAGCAGAACCCTGCAGCCCAAGCCACATCACAAAGCATAAACAGAATCCACAGCCTGAAATGGTACAGTAGCCCTCTCATGTTTTCCCAACATTTCTTCCAACATTTTTCTTAATGCAGAAAATCCACTAAGGAGAAAAAGAACAAATTGTTGCATAATGCCTTCTAATTTATAGCACTAGGAGCCCTCCATCTGAAAGCACCCTTAGTCTTACTTTTAGAAAAGAATATTATATATAAGTGGAAGTACAATTGTTAAAGGATCCCCCAGCTTCACATGGCAGCCTACAGAATGACCTATTGAGATAAATCACTCCTTTTTCTTTTTCTTTGCTTATTTCCCTTATGATAGAATTGCAACACTGTGTTATTTTTGTATGTATATATCCTCTATTTTATAATTTTTATTAGTATTTTATATAACCTCTACTATTTTAGACCTTTATTGGTATTTATTCTTCACAGAAGAGCCATGTGCCAACTTGTTTTTGTGTTCGTTGATTTTTATTGGAAAATTTAAATTTTAAAATAAATGGATGTTGTTGTTTTTAAATATTATTTTGCGTGATTTAGAATTTAAAGGTAATATATTTGTATGTTTTTACCTCTTAAAGCTTTAAAAATATTTTTCACTTTGTAGAAAAGGAAATAGATGAGCTCTCAAAACAACGACAAGTTTTGCTTGCCAGTCTGAAATCAAATTTGAAGGACTTAGAAGAAGCTGAGGCTCTTGCAGCCACCCAGCCAGGCAGTGTGAGTGGTAAGTACAGTCTCAGTAAAGGGCCAGTTACAGGATTATATCACGTTCTAGCATCAAACCAGCCTGTGGATATGCAAATGACGGGATGGGGCAATGCAGACATGGATGGTTTCATTCTCAATGTATCCCCTTGAGTTCCATAGTAGGCATCGGACAGTTTTGGTTAGTGGCAGGTACCAGAAGGACTTCTTAAGGTTGTTAATGGTTTGTGGCATCCATATCCTTTCTCAGACAACTGGCTCAACTAATTGGCCAGAATGGCCAATAGATGCTTTCTCAATAGCCAGAAAATAGCTAGACCTTTGTTGAGGGTTCTGAACAAGTAGATGGCATACCTTCTCCCTCCTCCCATGAAAAGGATGCTATACCCTAAATCAGTCTCTCTCTCTTTCTCTCTCTCTCTCTCTCTCTCTCTGTCTCATGTGTTTTGTGTGTAAAAACAACAAAGGATCAGGAGCAGTTTGAAGTGAGACAGAGAAAAAGGCACCGAGAGCTACATTTGAGCTCTGGAAAGCACCTCTGGGGGGCTGTCTCTGCGGGAATCTGATGTGGGGCAGTGGATTTGCTGCTTTATAGGAATGCTATGCTATATAATTCTGTTTATGCTCAACTTGTTTATTTTGTAAACAAACTCAAATACTACAGAAAAGCCTTAAATCTCCAGTGATCTCTTCTCTAAAGGAAACCAAACCAAACTAAGCACTGCCCATGGAACTTCTTAGTGCTTGGAGAAGTGGGATGTGCAGAACAGTATTTTGTATAGATATTTCATTCAGTAATATTGGTCTTTTTATATGCAAAATAATTATTACTTGGTGAGTTCCTGAAGCTTATAGTTCCTGCAAGGCTGGGAGACTTCTTTAAATGAATCTTACCGGTTTTCTAGGGCAGGAATGGGAAACCTCAGGCCTGTGGATTGGATGTGTCCCACAGGGGTTCTGGATATGGCATGATGGGCTTCTGGATATGGCCTGCCAACTTCTTACCCAGGCTCCATCCCTTCTCCAGGCAGGGACAAGCTCTTAGATCTGGTCAGCTGCTGATCAGAGGTATGAGCTTTTCCCTGCAGGGGAAAGGGGGAAGAGCCTGGCTGGGAGGAAGTTGCTGAATGATTTAGCTAGGGATGTACGAAAGTCACTTACCGTTCCACGGATCTGCTTCGCGGTGGGGGGGGGGAGGCGCTCCGTCCCTCCCCCCGGAATCCTTGATGGGAGGGAGGCACTCTGTTCCTCCCCTCCGGAATCCTCGACTGGCTGGCTGTGCTCTGTGGCGGCTCCGCGGAGCAGCTGGCCAGGCCCAGGCCAAAGCCGTCCACAGCTGGATTTCCGGCCATGGAGGGCTCTGGGTAAAACAAACAAACAAAAACAACTGCTTACGCAAATAGCAGCGGCTATGGCCGCCACCATTTGTATTCCTTATTTTTGGCCGTCTTAGTCTACGTAAATATTTACATAGACTATTATGGCGAAAATAAAGGGGAACGCAAATAGCGCCCGCCGTAGCTGCCATTTGCATACGCATTTTTTTTTTTTAGCCTGCCGTGATAGGCTACATAAATACTTACGTAGCCTATCATGGCCTCTTGTTGTTGTTCAGTCGTTCAGTCGTGTCCGACTCTTCGTGACCCCATGGACCATAGCACGCCAGGCCTTCCTGTCCTGCGCTGTCTCCCGGAGCGTGCTCAAGTTCATATTCATTGCATCCGTGATGCTATCTAGCCATCTCATCCTCTGCCGTCCCCTTCTCCTTTTGCCTTCAGTCTTTCCCAGCATCAGGGTCTTTTCCAGGGAGTTTTCTCTTCGCATTAGGTGGCCAAAATACTGGAGCTTCAGCTTCATTATCTGTCCTTCCAATGAGCACTCAGGGTTGATTTCCTTTAGGATGGACTGATTTGACCTCCTTGCAGTCCAGGGGACTCGTAAGAGTCTTCTCCAGCACCACAGTTCGAAAGCATCAATTCTTCGGCGCTCAGCCTTCCTTATAGTCCAGCTCTCACAGCCATACATTACTACTGGGAAAACCATAGCTTTGATTAGACGGACCTTTGTCGGCAAGGTGATGTCTCTGCTTCTTACTATGCTGTCTAGGTTGGCCATAGCTTTCCTCCCAAGGAGCAAGCGTCTTTTAATTTCATGGCTACAGTCACCGTCTGCGGTGATCTTGGAGCCCAAGAAAGTAAAATCTGTCACTGCTTCCATTTCTTCCCCTTCTATATGCCAGGAAGTGATGGGGCCAGATGCCATGGCCTCTGCAGGGATGCAAAAGGCATCTGGGTTCTAGTCCCCACTCGGCGATGGCAGCTCACTGGGTGACTTTGGGCCAGTCACAGACTCTCAGCCCAACCTACCTCACAGGGTTGTTGTTTTGAGGATGAAATGGAGAGGAGGATGATAATGTAAGCTGCCTTGGGTTCCTTGAAAGAGGAAAAAAGGCAGGATATAAATGCAATAAATAAATAATAAATAATTCAGTAGTTTACCAAATGGGGCAGCTGCTCTCATATTCCACCAGTACCTGGCAGTGACCCTGCACCTGCACAGGAGGCAGTGGTTGAGGTGTGTGACCAGGGAAGGGATTGGCATGGTAATGTTTTAACTGGAACACATGGAAAACTGGTTGAAATTTCATAGTATCGGGGTCCATTTTATAAGTGACTGGATTGATCGGCTGAGGGACAGAGAAGGGTTCCTTGTATCAGTGATCCAGCTTGACAGAAGGACTGTTGGACTGCACATATTCTGTGGAGAGTCATACTTTGTCCCCAACAGCAAAGCAGGTTGCGTTCTGCTGATGCCAGTCTACCTGGCATTTGTAGATTTCCTTGATGTGGTCCAGTTGCTGGATCAGTTCAATCTGGACATCTTGCAGATGTGCCAACCAGTATCCAGCCTATTTTATTGCTTGTTTTGACCTTTGGCTAAGGCAATAAAGATTTGTTATTTGTTTTGGATTGTTTTGGATTGTAACTTTCTTTAAGAACTTAATCTTATGATAATAAAGTGGGATATGAATGAATATTGTGGCATAATTCAGCAGTACTTTTGGTTAAAGTAGATTATCATCTAAAAGCAAAACATACTATTCAGTTTGAGATATATAATTTTCAACACAATTCACACTAAACGTAGAAAGTGTTTGTGTTTTCACAGATGGAAAGATAAAACTGCTAAGAGAACAAAGAAAACTATTGACTGCACATCTAGAATCAAATTTACAGGGTCTGCAAAGGGCACGGTCATATGTTCCAGGCCTTGGAGATGAAAGCAGACTTCAGGGTGAGTGCATCCCTTGATGTCATTAGAATTGTCATTGAGGATAATTCATGTTTGCCCTGCCCCTTGAGGCATTTACAGATAAAGATCTCTTCTTAAGAATCATAGAATAGTAGAATAGTAGGGTTGGAAGGGGCCTACAAGGCCATCAAGTCCAATCCCCTGCTCAATGCATGTGTGTGCATTGAAGAGGGTGTGTGACTGAAAAGTATCTAGCTAGAATTCCAGAATGCTCTCACTTGGCATAGCATAGATAAGCAATGAAAGAACATAAGTTATAGGCAAGGTTTTTTTTCCCCCTATCCCCCCTTTTAAGAGGTGGAGTCACTCACAATATGAAATGATATTGCTTTGTTGAGAAATGCACCAGTTGGACACAGCAGGTAATAATTTTTGCTTAGCTGAATTCTGCTTCTCAGCTTATTTCCTGAGAATGTGAAACTTGTGCTTTGTATCATGAATATAATACATGGCTCTTCAAACAATATAGTGCACATTTGAATGCCTGTTTTATCATTGTCAAATGTCTTCTGTGGGCAATATCTCCTCCTAGTTATCCTGCACTCCTTATAGTGGCAATCCACAGTTCTGTAGCAACTTAAAGACTAACACATTTATTATGATATTATCTTTCATTGACTCAACAAAAATGGATTCAAAGGATTTAGGAATATTATTCCAGATGATGCTAAAGCACATCTGGCCACCAAGCTGTGCCACTTTGACTTCTTTACTTCTGGACCCATAAACAATGATACTTCCTTCTCATAGTCCTTTGGGAGACAGCCCTGTCCTTGCTTATAGATAGCCCCCAAACAGTAGACATAACAGAGACACAAACACAGGGATTAGGCCCGCCAGATGCCAGCTCTTTCCCCATATGCACCCTGGTATACTATCACCTGGTATACTGGTATATTTTCTAATAATATCAACCACAATTGTCAAGGATTAATTCACCTGCATATCATCCTGCATAATTTATCATCTACCAGAAATGCTGTTCTGCAATCTGCATAGGACAATAGGCCAGTCTCTATGCAAAAGAATAAATGGGCATAAATTTGACAGCAATGACAACATTCAAAAATCAGTAGGATACCATTTGTATCTCCCTGGAAACTCTGCTGTTGACCTGAAAGCTGCTATATTCCAAAGGAGACTCCATTGTAAATTAGCAGAATTAGATTGCGGGTGCATAGGGGGGAGAAATGATGAGACGACAAAAATAGAGTTGGGATAAAACTGGGCCACATATATTGACATATTACAACCTGCGAAGGAAGCACCAGCGGGCACATAGAAAACAAGTAATCATGACAGGTATAGAGTGAGGCATTCGTCGTCTAAGGCATGGCGTCTACTGTAGCCACCCTGCAGATCGATCCATCCAATTCTGGGCTGGGAGACCTTCCCTTGTCAACACCCCTCGAGCCACGGAACCCGAGTGGGTGAGGAGGGTCAGCCTCAGAGGTAAGTCTTATCTCCCAACTCGGGGCCACAAAACCCGGAGCCGAGAGCCTTGGGCCTTACCAGTCACCTGAAACGGTGCCCACGAATGCTCACCTGTCCTCTCCCCCAGTGGAGCGCCCACCCGGAACCACCAGTACAGTTATGTGGCCGGATAAAAATAGCAATTGGATGAAACCAATTAGCCTACATTACTCCCTATCCCACCAGCAGTATGAAGTAGGCAAAAAACCCATAGCCGGCCAATCTGGCTAAGAGCAAAATTCCTACTCGGCCCCCAACAGGGCAACCACTACAACCCACACTGCATGTTGGGTGGGAAGGAGGGAACCAGAAAAGCCAGAATGAATGAGGAAAGGGGGCGGGGCGGCCTAAATATCGGCCAGCTCAGCCCCCACCCCACCTGGGCGTCGGGAGCGAGGGCAAATGGCCTTCGATCTTGCCCCGCCCTTCCCCCCTCCACCCGCAACATCCCCCCCCACGTCCAGGCAAGCCGGACGCGGGGTGAGGGGACTTGCGGGTGCATAGGGGGGAGAAATGATGAGACAACAAAAATAGAGTTGGGATAAAACTGGGCCACATTTATTGACATATTACAATCTGCGAAGGAAGCACTGGCGGGCACCTAGAAAACAAGTAATCATGACAGGTATAGAGTGAGGCATTCGTCGTCTGAGGCATGGCGTCTACTGTAGCCACCCTGCAGATCGATCCATCCAATTCTGGGCTGGGAGACCTTCCCCTGTCACCACCCCTTGAGCCACGGAACCCGAGTGGGTGAGGAGGGTCAGCCTCAGAGGTAAGCCTTATCTCCCAACTCGGGGCCACAAAACCCGGAGCCGAGAGCCTCGGGCCTTACCAGTCACCTGAAACGGTGCCCACGAATGCTCACCTGTCCTCTCCCCCAGTGGAGTGCCCACCCGGAACTGCCACAGGAGGGCGACAAGCCTCTGCTTAGTCACCCTCCCCCCAACCTATGCAGCAAAACACTCCATGATGCCCCTTTGCAGATACACCAACAAGAAAACATTGCCTAGGTCAGAGATGACCACCATCTTCAGGGATCCCAACCGTCATTCCATGTCCCTCTCAGCAGCAGGATGGACCCAATGATGGCAATTCTGGGCCAGCGACACCAAATCAGCTGTAAATCTCAGGCTTGAAGAATCAGGGCCTTGCCCTTCAGCAGGCATAAATCGTTCGCCCCTATGTGCCGAACCAGAATCTGCGGGGGAACCTTCACCAGCCCTTGCTGGAAGAATGTGGGCAGGAGGCGCACCAACACATGCCACGTCTGCACAACCACTGGATGGTGGCACACCAGCTGAGCCCCAGCTAGGCTCCACCACTTGAGGAGGCACTCTGACTAGCCCAGAGAACCATGCTGTGCCCCCAGATGAGCACGCATACCGGTTCCCTCGCACTCCGGACATCTGAAAGAACAAGAGACAAACATGTGAACACCAGCGTCCTCATGTCCGAAAAGGCCCAGCAGGGGCCTTGCGGAGGCCCAATACGCCTTGGAGCTCCACCTGCCGACAGCCTGCACTTTGTCTGATGTGAGCCCCAGAGATGTGGCGCAAGCCCAACACCTTCAAGGCTGCAGAGTGACTACCCAGAATTGATGTTTGGTCAGGGGAGAGGAGTCACTAAGGCAGAAGAAAGGGTGGGGGAGACTCCTCCAGACCTAGAGAAAAGGCCCCCAGGGTGGTGACCGGACGAAGGTCCAGCACCATGGCTGGGAACAGCGACGCGCTAGCCCCACTCCCGACCTGGTCGGTTTTGGACTTCCTCAGCGGAATAAAGACCACCCGCTGGGGAAATTGCACATCACTAAACTGCCAAGCCTCGTGTGGTGAGGTAACCAAAGGCCACAGAGCCCGTAAACCCAGCAATATGTCTGGCAGCAGAAGGGCTCTGGAGTCTGGAGGCGCCAGGGATCCCCGAGACCAACCCTGGAGCACCTGCCTGACCAGGAAGTCAGCAGTGTTGTTGGCCACACCCTTCATCTTTAGCCCAGAAGGCCAGTACAGCAAGCCTGCCCCAATAGTCTGGGCAGTCCCTTTCATGGGCTTTTGAAATTGATCGTAGTCCTGAATCAATTCCAGCTGAACAGGATGCTGAGGCCTTTGCTTGGGAAGAAGCTGAAGCCAAAACTATTGTTACTGTAGCAGGATACCCTATGGGTAGGGTAAGAGAAGAGCAAAAGAGCCTACACTAGATCTTACTTAAAGGCCAGGATTGGACACATCTCCTGCACTGCCATAGCATTGGGCATAGTAAAGGAAGCTGAATAATAAGAAAACTCCTTCTATATATATAGGCTCAAACAGCTCCCATCAACTGCCACAGATAAAATCTTAACAATTTGTCATCTACTCTCCAAGACTGTCTCCATTCAAAAGTCACCAGGGGGAGCAACGCGAGGTAAGTTAGAAGCCGCACAATGAAACACAAAATGAATATTAGGATCTGCATGTAGCGCTCTAAATGTTTGTTAACCATTCTGCTAGTTAATGCTGAAGCATAGCACAGCAAACCTCTTAAGTTTTTTTAAAAGAAGCTGGTTGATTTTTATTTTCTGATTAACACACGGGCTTATAAATATCCAATTCTAAGATCAGGGGAAAAAATTAACAACAGGAATTAGCTGCTGGGTACAGCTAAAACTGGAAGACATCAGCTTTTGCCACCCTCGAGGTGATGCCACCCTGGCTTCAAACACTGGCACACCAAGTTGGTGTTCTGAGCTTTCCCTGGCCTGTTCACCTTGAAGGTGGACTGAGGGGCCTGTGATTGTTCCAACCCATTGCCCCTGGTCGGCAACCGGTGAGGCAAATTCTGCTAACCACACCCTCCGAAGCTGGCAATGATATAAGTTGGGTTAGCAGCCCATTACCTTCTAGGAGGTGCTCCAAACGCATGCTGCATCTGCCAACCACTGAATGGTGGCATACCGGCTCAGCCCGAGCTGGGATCCACTGCTTGAGGATGCCCTCTGACGGGCACAGAAAACCATGCTGCGCTCACAGACGAACACCCGCACCGGTTCACACACACTCTGGCCATCTAACCAAGCACATTCCTCCAGTAAAGTTGAGGAAGCAAGCCGGACCGATGAACATTATAGCTGGCAAATTGTGCCGCATGATCTGGGAAAGGTCCTTGCCTTTCCCACCCACAGGTTGTTCCCTCCTAGATACAGCACTGGAACCTGCAGGGGAACACGCACCAACCCATGGAACGGAGTGGGAAGAAAGCGCTCTTGCTACAAGCTGTGCTGGTCAATCCGCGAACACATTCACCATGGAACAGGCTGCTCCGGGAGCTGCAGCCTGATGTATATGCGCTACGACCAGCTCGAAACAACATGCTGTGTCCGGACATGAGAACGCGTGCGCACGGGTTGATGTCCAATACGTTGATCAAAGAAAAATAAATAAATAAATAAATAAATAACTGTAAGGACAAGAAAAGAGATGCTGAGCAGTAAAGTCCACACTTTAGGAATGGACACAAGACCATAACTGTAAACTACCGGGAGGGCTACAACTGTTGCAGCTGAATGAGAGAGCTACACCCCAGGGCTCCCTATCAACCCAGGTACAGAAGGCCCTTGTCATGTGAGACATGAAGTGCAGCATGGCTTACGCTACTTAAATACACAACACTCAACGAGAGCCTCTTAGCATGGTTTCTGGAATTTCCAGCATCCGGGTATTAGATGAAACATTGGCACTGGTGCTCAACCTTCCGTTTGTATGCCTCATGAAAAAACAGGTGTTATGCAGGAGGTGTTGCAAATTCAGTACTACTACCCGATCCATAAGGATCGGATTGCGGGAGGACTGTGGTTTAATAACCTGAATGGAGGCCTGCCCCTCACACACAAGGAATTTAAGAATGGATGTAAAGCCTTGAATCAGCCTGCATGGGCAATGCTGTGTGTAAGAGAATTTTGAAAAAAAAACAGGATTTCAAGAGATCATAGGGCAGCCCTTGGGCGTGGCACTACGCACCAGATGGTCCTATACATTGACCCTAACAGGGTAGTGTTTAATACCTCCCGTGTTACTGCACAGTTGTAACCTTAATAAATTTAACCAGTTAGCTGAATTGGCACAGACTCCTGCCACTGACTGTGGAGTAAACCAAAAAGGTGGGGGGGCAACCTTGTTTAGCTTCAGCAAAGCAGAAGCTACCTGTTCCTCCCAAGCATGCCTTTGGAGTGAATGCTAAAGCCGCTGCCTTGCAATATGAACAAAGAACAACCCTTACAATCATCAGCGCAGTGAGGCGGGTTACACAGAGAGCCAGGGATTGGCCTAAAGTCACACTGAGCTTTACGGCCAAGTGGGGACTAGAACCCATATCTCCAAGTCCCATTATGGCACTTTAACCACTGCACCGAGCTGGTACTCTAAGCTGCCAGGGAGGTGTGAAAACAGGAGAACCCCAAACCCACATAGCTACCGGTCTCCCCTCACGGGGGTTGGCAATGGCTCTACCAGGGGCGTGAGTCAAGATTCTCACCACGCCCTACCCAGGGAAGCTGGGTATCAAGCCCCAGACTTTGTTAACAATAAGGGGACTCTGTGAGATGCTCAAAGGCCCGAGTCTGAAACTTAGGCAAGGCGGAGGGCCTTCCCCCTTCCCCCCTGCTCTCTTTTCTTTTCTTTTCTGTTCTTTTCTTTTCTTCCTTTTGTCCCTTTTCCTCCCCATCTATGGACCTTGCACTCTGACCTGGAAAATTAAGACCACAATTCGAAGCTGCCTCCCCGCAGAAAGGAGACCTTCTATGTGGGGTGGGAATGGATGGAAACAACCCTTTGAATTGTAGAGGGGCATCTATGTCTTCACCTCCCCACCCAAACACAACTTCCCCTGCAGCAATGGGGCCACATGCACATGTCCCCATTCCTTCCTATGAGGGTGAGAAAGGAAGAAATCTGCTCACAATGCATAGCCCTGATGTTATGTATTCATTTGGCCAAATAAAATAAAGCTCTTATCTCTTCTTCCAGAGATCTTCTAAAAGATCTCTCTGGAAGAGAGGGAGAGACTAATAACAAACAAAATATGTGCACTTCCCAAGCAGAAAATGATAGCTGAATATCCTAGATACAACTTGGCACTTTTTTCCCTTTCCCTTTCCTTTTTTTTTTGGTCTCCTCCTCCTCCTCCTCTTTCCATCTAAATGCAAAAGACGCTGGGCAGGAAAGGCCACCAAAGATAATAGAATCATAGGGTTGGAAGGGGCCTACAAGACCATTGGGACCAACCCCCTGCTAAATGCGGGAAGCCTGATTCCCAGGCGGTCACCCAGCCAAGTACAAACCAGGGCTGACCCTTCTTAGCTTCTGAGATCAGGCAAGATTGGGCACATCCAGCCCTTTGACTGATTGCTTGGAGGTGTGGGGGAAAAAAACTCTGCCCCATGTTCATTCTTATTCTTATTACTGCACTGCAGGCCGTTCAGGAGGCATGGGCGAACCCCCACCCCTCTCTCTGGGCTGGCAAGGCCGCTCTGCTGCCACCCACAGCAAAGGCAATTCAGGCTGCTTCGTATCACTGAAAACTCCCCTTCCCTCTGCAGGGGTGGCAAGGCCTCTTAGCCGCTGCCCACTGAAATCCCCAGCCCTAAGGGCCTCACTGGAGGTGCAGGAAGTGCCCGTAGCGCAGCAAGGCCATGCCACTCAGGGGTGATTGCTAGCTGGTAGGCCGACCTGCTATATTGGCCAAACAGGCCACACTTCCCGCACAAAATGGGAAGAACCCTCAGGGAATGAAACCCTGTTGGCTGCAGCCACTCCAGGGTGCGGGAACACTCCCCTACCTCTCTGAGACAGCAAGGCCACGCCGCCACCGCCGCCGCCACCATCCTCGGCCAAACGGGCCGCTCTGGGGAGGAGGAAAATGACCAAGAGGCAATTCAGGCACTGCAAATGGCAGCCAAATGGGCCACTGTGGGGCATGGGAAAAATCCCCCCAAGAAAGGCAGCAATACAGGGGCTTCAGTCAGCGGCAAATGGGCTGCTCTGAGGCACAGGAAAAAGCCTGTGAAAAGGTGGCAATTCGGGTGAGGCGGGAGAAAACTCCCCCCTCTTCCAGTTGGAGCGGGAGGCCGTTGCTGCCACCGAGAAAGGTGGCAATTCCGGGCTGCTCGGGGCGAGGGAAAACTCCCTCATTGGGCAAAATGGGGCCTCACAGAAGGCGCAGGAAGCCTGGAGGGAGCAAGCTGGGTGAAAATCCCTCTGCTGGGCCGGCAAGGCAGCGCTGCAGCCACCTGCTGCAAAGCACAGCAGAATCCGGGCCGTACGGGGCATGGGAAACTTCCCCCCCCCTCGATAGGCATGGCAAGGGCCTGCAGGGTCAGCCACTGCAGTCAGTGGGCCTAGGGGCAAGCGGGGGGGATGCAGGGAACTACTCCCTCCCCCCACTCGAGAGTGATGGCCACATGAGGTCCCAGGGCAGGGGGGAAAAAACACAAAAAAACAAAAACGGCCACCCTAACAGTGGCGGGCACCCTCCTGTGGCTCGCTGGAGGTGCCGCCGCCGCGTGCCATCGCTTCCTCCTCAACGCTGCTGCCGCTGCCGAGCACCACCGCCTCCTCCTCGACGCTGCTGCTGCTGAGCCAGCCAGAAAAGCCAGAATGAATGAGGAAAGGGGGCGGGGCAGCCTAAATATCGGCCGGCTCAGCCCCCACCCCACCTGGGCTTCGGGAGCGAGGGCCTTCAATCTTGTCCTGCCCTTCCCCCCCCACCTGCAACATCCCCCCCCACGGCCAAGTAAGCTGGACGCAGGGTGAGGGGACTTAGAACTAAAAATAATGTTTGGTTCTATTAGAGTCTACTTATATGCAGAGTACATCATGAGAAATGCCGGGTTGGATGAATCAGAGGTCGGAATTAAGATTGCTGGGAGAATTATCAACAACCTCCGATATGCAGACGATACCACCCTAATGGCAGAAAACGAAGAGGATCTAAAGAGCCTCTTGTTGAGGGTGAAAGAGGAGAGTGCAAAAGCTGGTTTGAAACTCAACATTAAAAAAACGAAGATCATGGCATCTGGCCCCATCACTTCCTGGCATATAGAAGGGGAAGAAATGGAAGCAGTGACAGATTTTACTTTCTTGGGCTCCAAGATCACCGCAGACGGTGACTGTAGCCATGAAATTAAAAGACGCTTGCTCCTTGGGAGGAAAGCTATGGCCAACCTAGACAGCATAGTAAGAAGCAGAGACATCACCTTGCCGACAAAGGTCCGTCTAATCAAAGCTATGGTTTTCCCAGTAGTAATGTATGGCTGTGAGAGCTGGACTATAAGGAAGGCTGAGCGCCGAAGAATTGATGCTTTCGAACTGTGGTGCTGGAGAAGACTCTTACGAGTCCCCTGGACTGCAAGGAGGTCAAATCAGTCCATCCTAAAGGAAATCAACCCTGAGTGCTCATTGGAAGGACAGATACTGAAGCTGAAGCTGAAATATTTTGGCCACCTAATGCGAAGAGAAAACTCTGTGGAAAAGACCCTGATGCTGGGAAAGACTGAAGGCCAAAGGAGAAGGGGATGGCAGAGGATGAGATGGCTAGATAGCATCACGGATGCAATGAAGATGAACTTGAGCACGCTCCGGGAGAGAGCGGAGGACAGGAAGGTCTGGCGTGCTATGGTCCATGGGGTCACGAAGAGTCGGACACGACTGAACGACTGAACAACAACAACAACAGAGACAATGGCTTCTTGTCCTACCTCAGGTGTTAATTTACGTAGCAATGCTAAGATGATGATCATCAGTTACTGTTGCACTAATTTTGCATACATTTAAACTCTAATTGAATTGTTACAGACAATACTTGCTGTATTTCATTGTCATCCTACTTTTCACAATTTTCCCCTATATACCCATGTGTATTCATATCTGTCAACTGATGATAACACTTCATGCATCTGATAAAGTGAACTTTAATCCAAGAAAGCTTATGCCATAATAAGGTGCAATCCAAACTCGGAGGAGACGACTGTCCAATGCAGGGTGGGTGGAGCGCAGAGGGGATCTTCTCCATGCTCTGGCTACCTTGAATTAGCAGCTAGACAGCCAGTTCCGGCTGTCTAGGCAGGGTGCCTCAGAGTGGTGGTGGGAGGCCAGATGGTGCATAGGAAGCGTCATAATGGCACATCCGCCCTCCCCGCCCTGCCCCCAGGAACACCCTCTTTCCCCCTGCTCCATGCTGCTCATATGAGTGCAGAGCTGGGGACGAACTGCACTGCCTGCGAGGTGGCGGGGGAAGGGAGTCGGTTTTCTGAGAACCGACCTCGGAGCGCTGGCTCTGAGCTCAGATCCCAGAAACTGAAAAATCCTCTGGCTGTCTAGCTGCTGTCTAGCGGCCATCGGATTGCACCCTTAATTTGTTAAGACTTTAATGTCTTAAAAGACTCTCTTGTTTTTGCTGCAACAGACTAACACAGCTATCCCTCTGGAATACCTCAATTCTGTTTCTCAGCATTTTGTTTTGCAAGCTTAGCGTTGTGGCAGAGCAGACAAATCTTTCATATTTGCATCATCTAATCCCTGGTGCCCATTTAGGACATTCTATAATCAAATGCCTCTAACAGAATTCTGGAATTAAAAATGAGATTCCAGTGGCTAATGCAACACTGCCTAGCTTCCTGATCTGTGGGTAATAAAGGTGTCTCAGCTCTGAGGTTTGCCAGATGAGAAACAGCAATGTCAGGCCATCAGAGATTGATCACTGGCATGCTTTAGCGATAAGAAAGGAATCCAGATAAGGAGGTGCCCATGTTAAATTTATAGTTATGTCTTCCACTTAGCACGGTTAAAAAGGGTATTATAAAACAATTAGCTACATAGCAAGGCCAGGTAGGCCATCATGTAAGTAACCAGAAAGCTCATCCCAGATCGTAAAATATTACAGATATGAAATAAGAAAATAAGCTCACAAGGCAGGATGAAATTAAGGAAATATTTTTCCATCACAAACACACCTGTAACATCAAGGAAGGCTAAAATGTTTGTATAAATATGTTGTTATGCTCATTTATCTTGATAAGAAGCTTGGAAATGCAATAATCTTACTTAGTCATACAAAGATTTAAGGTAGGAGTGCATCTTTGGAATCGTTAGATAAGTAACATAAATAGTAGTAAAAATAGTTTGGACATATTTTATAGTGTCCAAAAAGTATATAAAGGAGACTCAGAACACGCAACAGCGGGAGCTATCTCTTGGATCAGTTTCCCTAGCATGTTGCCTGTAGAATCAGCCTAGTAAGCTTGATACTGATTATCACTGAGAGAACTAGCAATTGTACTTGACTCTGCTTAGAAGCCTTGTTTAGAATGATGTTGAATGTTTGATGCATTTGAATGTATACATGCATAAGTTTTTGTATTGAGTACTGTTATGCTGATACTTTTGTAGAAAAAGACAAAACACGAATCTTTTCTGAGCGCGTTTCTTAAGAAATAGAATTCTGTATCACCCATACCAAGAGTGAAGAATTAGGCTCTTTAATGCTCAGTAATTGTATCTGGTTTTGGGAGGGCTTTGAATATGTGTGTTAATCAGGTAGCTCAGAGTTGCCTACACACTGGTAACATAATTTGAAATAACCTCTGAATTAGGACATATGCCATAGAATGCACTGGCTAAGGTACCTGTTAAAAATAATTATCTGCGCCTTTAAAGCAGGAGTGAGCAATTTTAGAGGGGCCAGGGTTCGATTTCCCACCCCTGGAACCCACCAGGGGCTGCAACCCCTGCTACTGAAACCAATGCTGTCAAATTGCCACCAAATTTCATTGGCAATTCAGCAGCAGCAGCAAACTGCATTTACACTTTGTTTTAAAGTGTGTGGGGAGCATACACTTTCTTTTAATGTATAATTGTACTCCTGGAAGCCCTAGGGAGAGCAAGAATTTGCATTAAAAAAAGATGCGTGCTCTCCATATCCCTTGTTAGAAAGTGAAAATACTGCTTTTTTGTTGCCGCCACCCCCAATTTATCAGCGGCAACTTGGGATGTGGCAGCCACTGCAAAAAAGACTGGAGTGGGTGGGCACATGCAGGTTGCAGGTTGCATGTTGTCCACCCATGCTTTAAGGGATACAACTCTATTGAGAAGATTGACTTATGGAAGAAATCGATTGTTTAGTACTGCATATAACGTGTGTAGCCCAATCCCATCCATCTGTACACAGAAGGAAGTCCTGTTTATTTCAGTGGGTCTTAGATTGAAGTAATTCCATCAGTTTCACATTTTTAAGACAACTTTGGAGTGGCCGTTTATAATGATTCTGAGGCATTTCCTTGCAGAAATGGAACTAGCTGCATTGTTTGACAAAAGAAAACTTTTGCAAGAAAAACTAGATTCAAATCTGAAAGATCTACAACAAGCACAAATACTTGCATCTCTCCAACCAGACAGTATAAATGGTAAAAGAAATATTGACGCTTTCATTCTGAATTCTTTAACAATAAATTGAAGGGTTTGGGGCTAATTGATATCTGACAACCAAAACTATTGTCTGAGGAAGGATAATAGTGGTTTCATTTTATTTTATTTTATTTATTTCATTTCATTTTAATAATAGTTGCTTGGTTTTATTAACTTGGCGATCTGTTAAAAACATTTTTGAGTGCAAACTGACTAATGATTACACTTTCAAGTTACACAAAAATTACAAGGTGATTTTGCTTATCCCTGTTGCACATAACATGAAAGAGTGATGGAAGGCCCCCAAAGGTACTGGTACTTTTATTTCCGTGTTCAGTTTAGCCACTGACAAGTGGGACCTGCAAGAAAATGTTGCACTGTATTCTCATTCTTTAAGTAAAGTGCTCTTGTCCAGGGCTCCAGCCAACTTGTTCCAGGTTCAGGACTTGTGGGCAGAGGGAGTTTCAGGAGGGGAGATTCTTTCCCACAACCCTGAGGCTTTCCCCTCTTGTGCTAAAAGGGTCAGATAGCTAGTGTTGCAAAAGACCTCCACCTGAAACCCTGGAGAGCTGCTTCAGTCAGAATAGACAATACTGGGCTAGATGGACAAAAATATGCATCCTGTGTTCCTGTAGCCCTGTAGTATGCAGCATAGCTGATTGCCTGTTTGAGAAGCTTGTTTGAGAAACCTTCTTTGCCATCATTTAAATATTCCTGTTAGGAGTCACACTAGTTCTGTTTTTGGAGGTCAGCTGGCACTGCAGTTCACAGGGTGTGCTGACAACTAAGCCCACAGAGGGTCAGTGCTAGTAGCCCTTGTTTCGAATTCATAAACTAAGGCTTAGTTCTCCCTGGTGTGGTAAATATGTGTCTCAGCTCTACCACATTAGATTTCAGATGGGTGTGTGCAAAGCATGATTAAATGCTTCTTTAATGCAAAACATTTCCTCCACATAGAAAATTAGATATCAGGAAGTAGGCTTCTAGCCCAGTATTTCCCATGACATTTAGTTTTCTATGTGCAAGGATTTCCACCCCCACACAGTGGAGTATTCATTTATGAGAGACTTACTTGCTTTCTGGAACGGTACAGCACAGATACTGTCCTAGATAAAACTAGGCCTAAGTCACTTCCTTGCTAACAGGCTGTAGCCTAATCCGCAAAGTATCTTTATACTCCCATAGTTCACAATTTTCCACTGTAGCCCCTTCTGCATTCCATCTAAAATCAGATAGGTGGGATGGCATGTACTTTATGGTAGAAGGCTTTTGTCTGCAGCAGCACCTCCCCCTGCCATCTGCAGTGTGAGGATAACTATAGAATAGGGGTACGAAACTTGTGACCAGATGTCTATGGCCCAAAGCTCCCATCATCTCTTGCCATTAGCTATGTTGGCTAAGGCTGATGGGAGTTGTAGGCTAAAACATCGGGAGGGCCACAAGTTCGCCATTCCTTCTATAGAGTGACTGACCCTATAAGGCTCATATATGGATTATTGAGATAATGTATGTAATGTGCTTAGTGTTCTGAGCCTTCAACAAGTGCTAAGAATGCTAAGTATTACAATTTACAATTTCCAGATGATACTGTATACGTATTTCAAAACTGTATTGGATGTAGTTATTTCAAAGTATTGTTTGGTGTAGTGGGTAAAGTGTTGGACTAGGAGTTGGGAGATCCAGGTTCTAGTCCCCACTTGGTCATGGAAGCTCACTGGGTGACTTTGGGCCAGTCACAGACTCTCAGCCTGACCTACCTCACAGGGATGTTGTTGTTGTTAGGATAAAATGGAGAGGAGGAGGAGGATTATGTATACCACCTTGGGTTCCTTAAGGAGGAAAAAAGGCAGGATATAAATGTAATAAATAAATAAGGTATAGTGATATTCAAGTACATTCATATTCTCTTATAAAGTGGTCTGTAATAATTTTGTAGAACATACACTTGAGGAACTAACTGAACAAAGACAACATTTGACTGAAGACCTAACAGCAACAGTGAATAATATACACGAAATGCAGCGTCGTGCTTCACAAAGAGTTGGATTTAGACTCAGTGGTAAGTAGAGAATAAGATCTTGAGCTTCTTTAAACAGGCACATCATATGCATATTTCATCATTGTAGCAAGCCCAATTAAAGTAAATGAAGTTTGTGTCAAAAGTGTTCTATACTCAAGTCCTATGTATAACACACTTGGTTATTGTTAGGGGACCTTTTTCATGACTGGAAATAATTTTTGAGATGCCTGGGACAAAACTTAGCTCAAATTTAGGTCATTTTTTCTAATCTTGATGTTGGGTTGCCATCTTTACAGTGGTAACTATGATCTTGTCTATTATCTTTGAGCAATCATGGAGGACAGGTGAAGTGTCAGATGACTGGAGGAGGGCTAATGTTGTTCCTATCTTCAAAAAGGGTAAAAAGGAGGAACCTGGGAACTACAGACCAGTCAGTCTGACATCAATCCCTGCGAAAATTCTGGATCAGATTATAAAGCAATCCATCTGTAAGCACCTTGAAAACAATGCAGTGATTACTCGAAGCCAACATGGGTTTGTCAAGAACAAATCCTGCCAGACAAACCTGATCTCATTTTTCTATCAGGTAACCTCCCTTGTGGACTGTGGGAATGCTGTGGACATAATATACCTTGACTTCAGCAAAGCTTTTGACAAAGTGCCCCATGATATCCTGATGAGCAAACTAGCTCAAAGTGGGCTAGATGAAACAACGATCAGGTGGATCCACAGTTGGCTACAGAATTGGACTCAAAGAGTGCTTAACAATGGGATCTTCTCAAACTGGGGAGAGGTAACGAGTGGGGTACCACAGGGCTCAGTGCTGGGCCCAGTGCTTTTCAACATGTTTATTAATGACTTGGAGGAGGAGGTGCAGGGAATGCTGATCAAATTTGCAGATTACACAAAATTGGGCGGGATGGCTAATACCTTGGAAGACAGAAACAAAATTTAAAGTGATCTTGATAGACTGGAGCGCTGGGTGGAAAACAACAGAATGACATTTAATAGGGATAAATGACAAGTTCTGCAAAGGAAAAAGAAACCAAGTGCACAGTTACAAGTTGGGGGATACGTGGCTCAACAACTCTACAAGCGAGAAGGATCTTGGAATTGTTGTCGATCACAAGCTGAATACGAGCCAACAGTGTGATGTGGCTGCAAAAAGGCCAATGCTCTTTTGGGCTGCATTAATAGAAGCATAGCTTCCACATCTCAGGAAGTACTAGTTCCCCTCTACTCAGCACTGGTTAGGCCTCATCTGGACTACTGTGTCCAGTTCTAGGCACTGCCCTTTAAGAAGGATGCAGACAAGCTGGAGAGGGTTCAGAGGAGGGCAACAAAGATGATCAGGTGACTGGAAACAAAGCCCTATGAAGAGAGACTGAAAGAACTGGGCATGTTTAGCCTTGAGAAGAGAAGACTGAGGGGAGATATGATAGTGTTCTTCAAGCACTTGAAAGGTTGTCACAGAGAGGAAGGCCAGGATCTCTTCTTGATCATCCCAGAATGCAGGACTCGGAATAATGGGCTGAAGTTATAGGAAGTCAGATTCTGGCTGAGCATCAGGAAAAACTTCCTGACTGTTAGAGCAATATGACAATGGAACCAATTACTTAGGGAGGTGGTGGGCTCTCCCACACTGGAGGCATTCAAGACGAGGCTGGACAGCTATCTGTCAGGGATGCTCTGACTTGGATTCCTGCATTGAGCAGGGGGTTGGACTTGATGGTCTTGTAGGCCCCTTCCAACCCTACTATGATTCTGTGATCAACTAGATAAGTAAATGTTGTCATCTAGGTACTAGTGAGGCTGATTTTGCATTTCTAAACAACCTTAAATAGCAATAACCTACAAACCACAAGATGGTAAGTTATAATTCACCTGACAAAGCTCACTCTTTTCTGGGCCCCAGAAGCAGAATTTTCACAAAAGAGAGGATCACTGAATTAGCTTCCCAGCACGGACAGTATGGCAGATTTATTTGTATTTTTCCTTTTTCTTACTGTTTGGAAGGCATGAGGCGATGGGCACACTTTTTGCTGTCTTAAAGTATTCAGTAGGACTGTTCACACCTAACAGTGGTGTTTAGCAGCAAATCATGGGTTAATTAACTCACAAATTGTGGAGATGCATATGAGCCACTTCCATTTTCCAGGAACTGGAACTACAAACTCCAGGAACTACAAATGTGGCATTTGTAGGTTGTTAGCGAACCCGGGCACATTTGGTTGTTTGTTGGGTAAACAACGCAATGGTTTGTTCTTGGGTTAACTTTGGCTTGTTTTAATCCATGGACAATCCAAAGTGCCTGGGTTATAACCCAAACTTATAAATGTGGCATTCATAGATAGTTGCTGGAAAGTGGATGCTGCTCTCATGCAGTGTGCTTTCCCACAATTCAACAGTTGATTAATCTACGCTTTGCCACTGAACACTACCATTACGTGCTAACAAGCTTAATGAGAAGGGTCAGAGAGAACCTTGGGTATTTCCTGGTAGGTCTGTGTGCGTTCCTGTGGGGTTCACCTTTGCGGATCACCAAATTATATGCGATACTGGTCATGTAGTTTGCCCTTGAGTGCAAGATACTACTTTCCTGAATAGCCAACACAGGGACCCCTATCCAGATTGGGACCCTGGTATGGGAGGTAGGGAGATTAAACCCTTTCCCTCACTGTAATCTGATCCAGGCTGGAGGGAAGGCTCCAATTTCCTTCAGTGATTATTGTCATGTGTAGTTTGGTTCTTAGGGTGTAATCCCATACTGAAGATCTACAAGCTATAGGATTTGGCAGAAGCCACACTGCACTGTTGGAATGCCACATATGCCAGTAGAACACTCTGCGAGTAGAATAGCTGAAATGGGGCAGAGCTGTGGCTGGGATGTAGGTGGTACTTCCTGTGGTGCACAAGGGGGATGGATGCTGCTGTCAGGTTGTGGGAGACAGTCAGCATGCTGGGGGTGGGGGAATAGGATGAAGAAGGGTGTGGAGAGATGAATAATGAGGGTAGGTGAGGGGGTGGCCTGCTGGGATGCTGTCCAGGAGAGTTGACCTATCAGACAAATTGATGGTGGTCAGATAGGATGCTGACAGAGTCCTGAGACTGGGATGCTTGTGTGCAGAGTGTGGTATTTCCTGTCTCAGACCCCTTACTGAAGGGCTGCCTGGGGCATTTCAGAAATATTTGCTTACTCCCTGTACTACTTGGGGTCACATGTTGGGGGTGCTGTGTCACCATGCATGTTGTGTGTATGCGCTGCTGTGCATCTTGATGGGTTGTGGGGTCATAGCCACACCAAGCCCACAGCCCAGACCAGGAGGGTTTGGGTCCCTCCATTTCTGGGTGGTGTGCAAATATCCTCTCCGCCACATCCTGGGATTAATGGATAGTGGCAAAATTGCTAAAGATGCTTGGGGCATGATTGGCATTTATGTGGCATTTTTAAAACATTTTTTCCCTGTGTTTTCCCGTGCTGTCCTGGACTAAGCATGTGTTAGACACACCAGCTGTTATACTCATGTAGCAGTGGTGTATCCCAGTGTAATGTAAGTTTAGGATTATTCTGCCTGGCCCTCTTGAATTACTTTGTTACATTCCCAGAAGGACTGAATTTGGCTTCTTTGTCCTGTCTTAAAATGTGCATTGACAAATGAGGTATTTATTTGTCATATTTAAAAAAATAAAATGTAAACGTTAGGGATGTACAGATTATGTTAAACCTGTTCTGTCTGTGTTTTGCGGATTGTCAGGCATCTTTCATTCCATCGTCCACTCATTGATGGAACTGGATATTTTAAAAGGGATGTACGAGAATTTCATTCCTGTTTGCAAATGAACACTTGCACTAATGTGCATTAGCATTAATGCACACTTGTGCTAATGTGCATTTGCTCAAATCCCTCCCCAAAGTCAAATAACTGGTACGTAAGTCCATGGAATCTGCGCTACTTGGAAAGAGCCGGTCTGCTGCGGAATCTGCAGGTTGGACTCCTAGAAATGCAAATTCATTAGAATCTGTTGCAGATTTCTCTGACATCCCTGGTAAATCCCATTTCTGAATAACTTTGTGAGCAATAAGGATATTTGAAACTTTTTTTTCAAGGGGTGTTCCAAAAATATTTCTTCTTGCAGAAAGGGATTATCTGTATGGATTGTATGGATTATCTGAGAAGAAACAAGAGTTACTGGAAAAGTTGGAATCTAATCAGAAAGAGCTACAAGAAGCTCAGGAACTTGCACTTGCACAGCCAGGCAGTGTCAGTGGTATGTATACTGTGATTTCTCATGCTGTAATGACAACCTTAAACATATACACTTGGAATTAAGGTACTTCTCTACCTAGCAAACTTTGCTAGTCCTAACATATGGAAAAACTGAAATGTTATTGCCTTACATATTAGATTTTATAGTTGTTTAATTTGCTACCTGTAAAAAAACAAATGAGTTAGAACTGTCATATGCCTGAATTTGGAGTGCTTGGTACATGCCCTCAACTCTGGCTGCAAAAAAGGCCCAGCATCTGCCTTTTGCAGCTAAGCGTCATTTGTCTTGAAAGCAATGTCAGAAAGCTTGATTCTCAGCTGCAAAGACAGCCATTAGCATTTGTCTGGCAGGGATCATGTGAGCTTCTGAACCCCCACTGAACTTGGAGCCACCAGCCTTCACTGAATATAAGTACTTTGAATCAAGGTTCTATTTCAGTTTTATATTTATGTATAAGAAACATTTTGATACCACTTTTCAGATACCAGTAAAGACAGCAGCCTATAGAGGTAGCTGAGGGAAGAAGGCAGGTCACCAGGCCAATGATGCAAGCCATTGAGATTGACCTGGCAAACACCAAGAGAGCAAAAGGATAATGGAAGGTTTACATAGAGGTGCAGTCCACTGCACTGATAATGGGGATGTGACAGAGAGCAAGGCCTGGATGTCTCATAAGGCCAAGAAGAGGGGCTTTGCATGTCCCAGGTGCAATCCCTGGCATCTCCAGGTAGGGCTGGAAAAATTCCTGCCTGAAAGCCTGAATAGCTGCTGCCAGTCAGTGTTGACAATACTCAGCTAGATGACCAATGGTCTGAGGCAGCTTCCTGTGTTCCTAAAGTATTTATAGACAGGCTGGCAGAGCCTGGGGAAGACTCTCCCAACAGTAAGAGGTACTGAGAGCATAAGGGGGAGGAAGAGAGACAGAGTATAGCACAGCCTCCTCTCCTCTCTAGTACTGAAGTCTGGGAATACACAGCCAGCTAAGAGTCCAGAAGGCTGGGACATGATCTGAGAGAAATCCAAGCCCCTTCCCACTCACAATGGTTACAAAATAGGAAGTGGTATATTAATTTTGGAAAGAGTTTAGAGAAATTAATTCTTGGGAACGAGGGCAGCCTGACATTTTGCTGCCTCAGGCAGAGCATCAAGTGATGCTCCCCTCTCCCAGTCAAGCCTTTTATTTGAGGCATGGTGATGTGGGATCTGCACTCTGTGCATGCACTGAGGCAGCCTCTTTCTTCTTATTAAAACCTGATGTCTTTTCTCAGCTCAGCTCAGCTCCTGGCTCTAAGAACTGGCTGAGGTATGCAAAGGAAGGGATAGCATAGGGACCTAAGAGTTTTTCAGCTAGATCATACCATCTAGTCCAGCATCCCCCTGCTTCCCACAGTAGTCAACTAGGCAATAACGCTGTACTGCTGTATGTCTCCATCATCTAATACTCAGCATCTGGCAATGCCTTTTATCTGTCATGGCTAATATCTGCCCTCCTCCATTAATTTGTTTAATTTCCCTTTAAAGCCATCTGAGCTTTAAAAGGAAATTAAATCACATCTTGTGACAACAAATTGTAATTAATTAATGTGTTATATGTGAAGAAAGACTTCCTTTTTGTCTGTCCTCAATCTGCTATGCTGCCCATTGAATTCACTGGGTGACCCCAAGTTTGAAGCAGACCTCCCTTCAAAAGAATTCACGAGCATAATCTATTGGCATCATCACAATAGTGGAGCATCAGTGAAATGCCCAGGGATGTGCAGAGAATCAGGCATAGAGGACTCCCTAGCCTCATCACCTGCAGTTTACTGGAAATTAAGGCTACAGTCTTATACCAACTTACCTGGGAGTCAGCCCAATTGAACTCAGTGGGACATACTTCTGAGTAGGCATGAATAGGATTGAGTTGTGAAACAGAATGATTCACCAGAGAACTTTAAAGCTCCTCCTTTCCCAAACCAGGCAAAAGCTTTTTCCTTTCTAGCCTGTCCCATTTGCTTTACTCCTCAGCTGGTTCCCCTTTCTTGACTCTTTCTCATGGGATCTCTCATTTTCTCCCCACCCTACATACACACACACAGCATGAAAAGAATTTTTATTCTTTTCATGCTTAAACTGGCCACTTTTATTGAAGGGGAAAAACAGAGCCATGGGTTCTCAATCTGGATTGTGGCCTGCACCACTTTCCTGCTGCAAATCACCCACTCCCTGGCTGTTATTTGCCCCTGAAAGTACTATTTATAGTAAATAGCACCTTTAGAGGCAAATAGCAGCAGTGATGGTGGTGGGGAGATTTGCAGCAGAAAACTGGTGTGGGGGCCTTGATCTAGATCAGTAGCACGTTCTCGAGTACTCTTCAAAACAAAGGTGACCAGTTTTTAAAAGCACAAATAATGCAATATGTTGTTGTTTTTGTTGTTGTTGTTCAATCGTTCAGTCGTGTCCGACTCTTCGTGACCCAATGTACCATAGCACACCAGGCCTTCCGGTCCTGTGCTCTCTCCCGGAGTGTGCTCAAGTCCATATTCATTGCATCAGTGATGCTATCTAGCCATCTCATCCTTTGCCGTCCCCTTCTCCTTTTGCCTTCAGTCTTTCCCAGCATCAGGGTCTTTTCCAGAGAGTTTTCTCTTCGCATTTGGTGGCCAGAATATTTGAGCTTCATCTTCAGTATCTGTCCTTCCAATGAGCACTCAGGGTTGATTTCCTTTAGTATGTGTAGTCTGGCCATAAAAGAGCACACACAGATGTCATAATATGGACATAACAGTGACAGTGGTAACTGATGTTACGTTGCTGTTGTACAGATTACTGAGATAAAGTATGTGAAGGACTTTGAGCTTTAACAAGTAATACAAACATGGTTGTATTAAATTATTTGCAGACAATGTATACCTATTTGCATTCTATTTAATGCAATTAATTTCAAAGTTTATTAATATTACTAATGACTACTTGTAAATTAATTTTGTAGATCATAAGCTAAAGGAGCTAATTGAGCAAAGAAGGTGTTTGGCTACAGATCTAGAAACAACTATGCACAAGCTACAAAAAACACAGGATTTTGCTTCAGCAGGAGTTGCAGTTTCGCAACCCTCTGGTAAGTAGAGAATAAAAGATTTTGAGTTTTACAAAGGCATGTGATGTGAGTATTGCTTTAGTCTTGCAAGCTCTTGTTATCACTTTCATCACTGAGACCATCAGGGAGAGGAGAGAAGGCAAAGAGAAGCACTGTTTTATCAGTCTTGGATAGAGCTCCAGTCCAGAAACCTCTCCCTCCCTTCAGCTCCCATTACTAGGGGTGAACGAAAGTCACTTACCTTTTCTCGCAGCTTTTTCGCGGTGGGGGGGAGCGCTTCGCTGCTCCCCCCGCGAAGTTCAGGCCAGGGGGGGAGGCTTCCCGCCTCGCCCGGCCGAAATTCAGGCCGGGGGGGGAGGCTTCCCGCCTCGCCCGGCCGAAATTCAGGCCGGGGAGGAGGCTTCCCGCCTCGCCCGGCCGCGAACACGAAAGTAAAAAAAAAAAAAAAAAAAGTCGCCTGATAGGCTACGTGACGATTCACGTAGCCTATCACGGCTAGATCTGCAAAGTCAGCTGTGATAGGCTACGTGAATCGTCACGTAGCCTATCACGGGTGACTTTAAAAAAAAAAAAAAGCGCGTACGCGAATGGCGGCCCCCATAGGGAGCCGCCATTCGCGTTCCTTATTTAGTTGCTGTAGTCTACGTCAATGTTTACGTAGACTACGGCGAAAATAAGGGCAACGCAAATAGCGTTGCCCTTATTTTCGCCATAGTCTACGTAAAGATTGACGTAGACTACAGCGACCAAATAAGGAATGGGAATGGCGGCTCCCTATGGGGGCCGCCATTCGCGTACGCGCTTTTTTTTTTTTTTTTTTAAGTCACCCGTGATAGGCTACGTGACGATTCACGTAGCCTATCACGGCTGACTTTGCAAATCTAGCCGTGATAGGCTACGTGAATCGTCACGTAGCCTATCAGGGGACAGTTTTTTTTTTTTTCTTTGATTGCAATGGCGGGGGCGGCAGCCGGTCGAAAGACTGGCTGCCGCTCCCGCCCCGCTCGAACACCGGACGAACCGCCAGCCGGACCCGCCGCCGGGAGGGACATTCAGGGAAGGTAAGTCCCGTCCCGGGGGGGGGGGCGGGGGGGGCGGAGGATTTCTCCCCGAAACTTGTTCGGGGGGCCGAACACGTTGGCGCTCGGCCCCCCGAAGTTTCGGGGAGAAATTCTCCGCCATCCCTACGCCATTACCGAAGCCAACAGAAGAGTCTGGAAATACTGAGAACCCAAGTCCAACTAGCATTTCAAGTTACATTTTAATTGGTGTTAATTGGATTTTAAGTGCTGTTGCTGTATTGCGAGCCATTTTGCATGAAAAGCAGGTTAAAAATAGACACGTACATACAAGTTAGCAAAGGGTGTGACAGAGGTGTTTTAGCATAATAGATAAGTCCTTCTCTGACATTCTCATCATGAGATAGTGCAACTGCCAGATCATATACCTGTCATTGCTCACTCTTCTTCATGAGAACATAAGAAGAGCCGTACTGGATCAGACCAAGGGTCCATCTAGTCCAGCATTGTGTTCACACAGTGGCCAACCAGCTGCCCATGAGAAACCCACAAGCAGGACATGAGTGCAATAGCACCCTCCCACCCATGTTCTCCAGCAACTTGTGTACATAGGCACACTACCTCTGATAGTGATGGCATACAGCCATCAGTACTAGTAGCCATTGATAGCCTTATCCTCCATGAATTTGTCCAGTCGCCTTTTAAAGCCATCCAAATTGGTGGCCATTGCTACATCTTGTGGTAGTGAATTCCACAGTTTAACTATGTGCTGTGTGAAGAAGTACTTCCTTTGATCTGTCCTGAATCTTCAACCAATCAGCTTAATGGGATAACCCCAGGTTCTAATACTATGAGAGAGGGAGAAAAATGTCAACCTATCCACTGCCTCCGCAACATGCATAATTTTGTACACCTCTATCATGTCCCACCTTACTCACCTTTTTTCTAGGCTAAACATTCCTAGCTGTTTTAACCTTCCCTTATAGGGGAGTTGCTTCAGCCCTTTTTAGCACTTTTAGTTGCCCCTTTCTGCACTTTTTGTAGCTCTACAGTATCTTTTTTTTTTTTTGGTGTGGTGACCAATACTGAACACAGTATTCCAAGTGTGGTCACACTATAGATTTGTATAAGGAGAGTATGATCTTGGCAGTTTTATTTTCAATTCTTTTTCTAATTATTCCTGACATGGAATTTGCCTTTTTTCTAGGGATGTACGAAAGTCACTTACCTTTTACGAAATTTGATTCGCGGTGGGGGGGAGGTGCTCCGTCCCTCCCCCCCAAAATTGTGGCCAGTGGGGAGGCGCCCCCCCCGAAATTCTGGCCGGGGGGGAGGCACCCCGTCCCTCCCGCCGCGAATCCTGGCCGGCCGGGTCTGCAAATGGCGGCGGCTGTAGCCACCACCGTTTGCGTCCCTGCAGTCAGCCGTGATAGGCTACATAAATGTTTACGTAGCCTATCACGGCTGAGTTAAAAACAAACAAAAAATCCCCGTGCGTATGCAAATGGCGGCACCCATGGGTGCCGCCATTTGCATTCCTTATTTTGGCACGTCTAGTCTACGTAAACATTTACGTAGACTACGGCGAAAATAAGGGGAAAGCAAATAGCGTAGCGTTCCCCTTATTTTCGCTGTAGTCTACGTAAATGTTTACTTAGACTAGACGTGCCAAAATAAGGAATGCAAATGGAGGCGCCCATGGGTGCCACCATTTGCGTACGCGCTTTTTTTTTTTTTAAGTCAGCCGTGATAGGCTACGTAAACATTTACGTAGCCTATCACGGTGCTTTTTAAAAATCTAGCCGTGATAGGCTACGTAAATCTTTACGTAGCCTATCACGTTTGCTTGTTTTTTGTTTTTTTTTTACTTGGAAATGGTGGCGGTGGCAGCCGATCGGAAGACTGGCCGTCGCCGCAGCTGAACCGCCACCGGAGCCGCTGCCGCCGCCACCACAAGGGACATTTGAGCAAGGTAAGTCCTGTCCCGGCGGGGGGGTGGGGGTGGCAGACCGTTTCTCCACCAATTTCGGGGGGCCGAATGCGCTGGCATTCGGCCTCCCCGAGATTCGTGGAGAAATTTTCTGACATCCCTACTTCCCACCATTGAGAGAATTTACCATTTATTCCTGCTTCCTACTTTCTGCTTCCTGTTCTTTAACCAGTTACTGATCCATAAGAGGACCTCTCTTCTTATTCCATGACTACTAAGTTTGCTCAGGAGTCTTTGGTGAGGAACTATATCTTCTGCAGTGAAGACAGATGAGAAGAATTCATTAATCTCTGCAATCTCATTATCTTCCTTTAGTATTCCTGTAAATCTGTTATCATCCAACAGTCCAACTGCCTCCCTAGCTGGTTTCCTGTTTCTGATATATTTAAAGGATTCTTTGTTGGCCTTGATGTTGTTAGCGATATGCTGTCCAAAATGCTTTTTTGCATCTATTATTGTCTGCTTGTATTGCCTTTGTGCATGCTTCTGCTCCCTTTGTTTTCCTCTTCTGGGCAAGGCTCCCATTTTCTGAAGGAAGCTTTCTTTTCTCTAATAGCTTCCTTGACCCTGCTTGTTAACAGTGCTGATGACCTCTTGGACTTGCTGCTACCTTTCCTAACCTGTGGTATACATTCTAGTTGAGTTTCTATTATTCTGATTTTGAGTAGCCTTCAAACATTTGGAAGGGATATAACCCTTTTGACTCCCTCTGCCAACTTGCTTTCCACCAGTTCCCTCATTTTAGAGAAATTTCCTCTTTTGAAGTCAAATGTGAGTGTGTTGGACTTCCTTGGCAATTTCCCACATAAATATCTATGAAATCTCACAGCATTATGGTCATTGTTTCCAATTGGTTCTATAACATTCACATCTCATACTAGGTCCTGGGTGACACCAGTTAGGATTAAAACCAGGGTTGCCTTCCCTCTGGTCAGTTCCACGACCAACTGCTCTAGGGCACAGTAATTTAGGGCACTGACAAATTTAACCTTTTTGTTGTGACTGGAACATGCATTTATTCAGTCAGTGTGAGGACAATTGAAGTCCCCATTATTATAACACTTCCTAATTTGGAGGCCTCCCTGATTTCATTTTCCATCTCAAGATCACCCTGAGCGTTCTAGTCTGGGGGACAATAGCATGTTTCCAGTACTAAAATAGTTTTGGAGCCCAGAATTGTCACTGACAGAGCTTATGTGTAATAGTCTGCTCCTTTTAGGTTTTCTAGTCTGTTCGACACTATGATGTTGAACACTTTGATGTATAGAGCAACACCTCCTCCATTACACCCTTCCCTGTTCTTTCTATAGCGTTTATATCCAGAGATGACCATATCCCACTGGTTCTCTCTACTCCACCAGGTTATATCCAGAGATGACTGTATTCCACTGGTGTATGTATGTATGTATGTATTTCTATAACTCCCAATAGCTGAAGCTGTCTGGGCGGTCAACAAAAATTAAAACCACAAAGCACAGCATAAAACAATATAAATATGAAAGCTTAAAACCACAATATAACAGTACAACCAGAATAAAACTTAGCAGCAATGCAGAGATTTAAAATACAGATCTAAAACACCAAAGCTAAAAGACTAGGAAGCTAAAATGCTAAAATACTAGGAGAATAAAAAGGTTTTCGCTAGAAGGAGTACAACGTAGGCGCCAGGCGAACCTCTCTAGGGAGCACATTCCACAGCCGGGGCGCCACAGCAGAAAAGGTTCTCTTCCTGGCAGCCACCTGTCTCACTTCCTTTGGCAGGGGCTCACGGAGAAAGACTGCTGAGGATGATCTTAGGGTCCAGGCAGGCACATATGGGAGGAGGTGATCCTTTAGGTAACCTAGCTCCAAGCCGTTAAGGGCTTCGAATGTTAATACCAGCACTTTGAATCGGGCCTGGAAATGGGCTGGCAGCCAGTGCAGCTGGAAAAGTACTGGCATAATGAGAGCTCATTGGCCAGTCCCTGTTAACAATCTTGCTGCCCTATCTTGGACTAGGAGAAGTTCCTGCACCGTTTTCAAAGGCAGCGCCACATGTCACGCATTGCAGTAATCCAGATGAGAGGTTATCAGAGCATGGATAATAGTAGCTAGGCTATCTCTGTCCAGATAAGGGCATAGTTGGTATACCAGCCTAAGCTGATAAAAAGTGCTCTGTACTACTGAGTTCACCTGTGTCTCTAGTGACAGTTTTGTGTCCAAGAGCAGCCCCAAACTATGGACCTGATCCATTAGGGGGAGTGCAGCCCCCTCCAGAAGAGATTGAACATCACCTAGCCTGGCAGGTGAACCACCGACTAACAGTACCTCCATCTTGTCTGATTTGAGTTTCAGTGTATTGGCCTTCATCCAGTCCATTACCGTGCCCAGGCACTGATTCAGAACAGCCACTGCCTCACGTGGGTTTGATGAGAAAGAGAGGTAGAGCTGGGTGTCATCCACATATTGATGGCACCTCAGCCCACACCTCCAGATGAGCTCCCCCAGCAGTTTCATGGAGATGTTGAACAGCATAGAGGATAAAATAAAGCCCTGTGGAACCCCAATGGCGTAATTGCCAAGGCACAGAGCAATAATCCCCCAGCACCACCTTCTAGAATCGGCCATCCATGTAGGAGCGGAACCACTGCAGCGCAGTGCCTACAGCTCCCAACCCAGACAACCTATCCAGAAGGATACAATAGTCAATGGTATTGAAAGCTGCAGAGAGGTCCAGGAGAATCAACAGGGTTGTATTCCCCCTGTTCCTCTTCTGGCAGAGGTCATCCCACAGGGTGACCAAGGCAGTTTCCATTCCAAAACCAGGCCTGAAGTCCAATTGAAATGGATCTAGATAATCTGTTTCATTCAAGAGTGCCTGGCATTATCCTGCAACCACCCACTCCAGCACCTTGCCTAGGAAGGGGATGTTGGCCACCGGCCTGTAGTTGTTAACATCCTCCAGGTCCAGGTTAGGCTTTTTCATGAGTGGCCTGATTACTGCCTCTTTTAAAGAGGCTGGTACCACTCCCTCTCTCAAGGAGGAATTTACAACCTCCTGGACCCAGCCAGACATCCTGATGTAATAAACTATGAAGGGCAATGGTTGAGCACACAGGTGGTCAACTGGACTTGGCCAAGCACCTTGTCTACATCCTCAGGCCTCAATAACCAAAACTCATCCAATACAACTGGACCAGACGGTGCTCTGGACTCCTCTACTATTGGAACTGCATTCATCGTGGTGTCCAATTCATGACGAATCTGAGCGACTTTATCTTCAAAGTGCTGTGCAAACTCATCACAGCATGCTACTGAGGGTTCCACAGTCTCTCTCCCTGGCACAGAATGTAACAGGCCACGAACCACTTGGAAAAGCTCTGCTGGATGACACTGAGAAGATGCAATCCTGGTGGAAAAGAACAGTCTCTTTGCCACCCTCACCGCCAAGGAGTGGGCTCAATAATGTGCTCTAACTTGTGCTCGGTCAGACTCAGCACGAGTTTTCCTTAGGGATGTACGAAAATCACTTACCTTTCGGGGATTATGCTAATGGTTGGGGGGGAGGCGTTCCGTCCCTCCCCCCGGAATCCTCGCCGCTGGCTAGCAGGGACACAAATGGCAGCGGCCGTAGCCGCTGCCATTTGCGTCCCTGCAGTCAGCTGTGATAGGCTACATAAATGTTTACGTAGCCTATCACGGCTGATTTAAAAGAAAAGGAACACGCGCGTACGCAAATGGCAGCGCCTATGGGCGCCGCCATTTGCATTCCTTATTTTGGCATGTCTTAGTCTACGTAAACATTTACATAGACTAAGACGGCCAAAATAAGGGGAACGCAAATAGCGTAGATACTACGTTATTTGCGTTCCCCTTATTTTTGCCGCCTTAGTCTACGTAAATGTTTACATAAACTAAGACGTGCCAAAATAAGGGACGCAAATGGCGGCGCCCATGGGCACCGCCATTTGCGTACGCGCATTTTTCTTTCTTTCTCTAAATCAGCCGTGATAGGCTATGTAAACATTTACGTAGCCTATCACGGTGTTTTTTAAAAATCTAGCCGTGGTAGGCTACGTAAATCTTTACGTAGCCTATCACTTTTTTTTTTTTTTTAACTGGAAATGGTGGCGGCAGCCGGTCAGAAGACCGGCAGCTGCCGCCACCGAACCGCCGCCGGAGCTGCCGCCAGAGCCGCCGCTGCCGCCAGGAAGATCCACCCAAGGTAAGTCCTGTCCCGGGGGGGCAGGGGGGCAGACTGTTCCACCACCGATTTCGGGGGGCCGAATGCGCTGGCATTCGGCCTCCCCGAGATCCGTGGCGGAATTCTCTGACATCCCTAGTTTTCCTCCACCTGTTTTCTAGGTGTCTCCCCTCTTCCTTCATTGCCCTCAGGTCAGGTGTATACCAAGGAGCTGGCCGGGCTTTGCTCAGAGGGAGAGGGCATTTGGGTGCGAATGTGTCAACTGCCTGAGTCATCTCTGCATCCACAAAGTGACCTGAGCTTTGACAGGAGCACCAGCCATACCAGCAGGAAACCCCCCAGAGCCCTCTGGAATCCATCAGAATCCATTAGCCTCCATTTGAATAGGTCCCCCATCTTTGCAGAGGGAAAAAGCTGCCGAGAGTCTAAACCTCAGTAGGAAATGATCTGACCATGACAAAGGGACAGACGTTAATTTCCCCACTTTCAGATCACCATCCCCCTGCCCAGTCGAGACAACTAGATCAAACGTGTGTCCTTTTACATGTGTTGGGCTGATGACATGTTGGGACAGCCCCATGGTTGTCATGGCAGCCATGAAGTCCTGAGCTGCCCCGGATACAGCAGCCTCAGCATGGAAGTTGAGATCCCCCAGGACCATCATCCTAGGGGTCCTCAACACCAAGCTCGAGACCACCTCCGTCAGCCCGGGCAGGGAGTCTTTTGGGCATTGGAGTGGGCGGTACACCAGCAGAATCCCTAATCTGTCCTGGGTACCCAACACAAGGTACAGACACCCAAGATCTGCACTTGAATGAACCGGAAGTTTAGAGAGGGAGATAGGATTCCTATAGAACATGGCAACCCTCCCTCCCCGACCCTCGAGTTGGTGTTGGTGCTGCAGCAAGTACCCAGGAGGGCACAGCTGGGAGGGAGTAACCCCTCCAAGTTCCCTCACCCAGGTCTCAGTAATACATACCAGGTCGGCCCCCTCATCCATAATCAAATCATGGATGAGGCAGGTTTTATTTTGGACCGACCTGGCATTCAGCAGCAACAGCATCACCAGACTCAGGGTCAAGCTGGTAAGGCCACCAGGAACCATGTGGTTGAGGGAAGAACCGTAAGAGGGGATAGCCGTAAGGTATCTAGCCCCTCCTCAGTTGGCCTGTTAATCCCCCAGTGCCATGCCTTCCCCATGGTTCTCTCCATTCCACCAAGTTTCCATAATGCCCCCTATATCTAGGCTATCCTTTAAAACCAGGCACTCCAACTCTCCCATTCTTTCTGGCCTCAAAAGCAAAATTATTACAAAAATGTAATTATATTGGCCTTCCAACACTAATTAGTAGTACAAGAAGATTTTTGCATAGCCTCCTGTTTCTTACCAAAGAAATGGGAGTTGTAAAGGACTGGTACACCTTCTGTTCTCCTAATCAAAGCCTTCATTTAGAGGTGTCAGAGAAGCTCTTAGACTTTGCTCATGTCTGCATGGCTTGAGGGTGCCCTAATTTTTAGATCTCTGCTGAGATCATCGTAATGGATCTGTGTGATATTGCCAGAGACTCAGGCTCCCTTGAAGTTAGTTTGCTACATTCCCAGAAACATTTAGTTTCACTTCTTTGCATTTTCTTAAGGTGTGTAATCTGCTGTGTTAAGTGCCATTTTTGGCAGAAAGGTGGGATACCAATAAATAAATAAATGGTAGATAAGAAGTTATTTGTCATTTCTATGAAATTGAGTTTTTGAATATATTGCTTCATTTTATGTGACTTTGAGTGCAATGATGACTTTTGAAACTATTTTTCAAGAGATGATTCATAAATATTTCTATTTGCAGAAAGGGAATTATATGAGCTGTCTGCAAAGAAGCAGGAATTATTGGAAAAGTTGAAATCTAATCAGAAAGAGCTACAAGAAGCTCAGGAACTTGCAGCTACACATCCAGGCAGTATCAGTGGTATGTATGCTGTGATTTCTTATGCTTTCATCAATACTCACAGTAGTAGTAGTAGTAGTAGTAGTAGTAGTGATGATGATGATGATGATGATGATGATGATGTGGTTTTTTGTGATTAGTGACCAGTAACATTGTACAAAATATTTCAACATTCTCCAGTATAGTGGGCAGCAACTGATTTTGTTTAACTTGAACTTGAAATTAACCAAGTACATGCTATCTAAGCTCTTAACTGCAATTAAAACAGCTTTGAAATCTTTTCAGTACCAGAAGGAATTTTAGTAGCTAAACAGTAGAACACTTTATAAGTACTTTTGCTAACAGAGGACCTAGAGCATTGTAAATGTTAGAGTATAACAACACGTGAAACATGATTTCAAGATTCCTTGAACTGTCAAGGCAGCAAGCCTTTAAAGGAGATTGCCATTTATTTACATCTTCTCTTTAACAGAGTAGAAGGCAACATATTCATACAAGCCAGGATTTAGGCTTTTTACGTTTATCTGCAATAGCATATTGAAAGTGAAGGTGAATTTTAAAAAATACAAACATCATCACATGTCATATAATCTTTGTAGCAATACTGCTTTCATTTTCATTTCACTGAAAGGTAAGAAAATCAATAGAGAATATCTCAATTCCATTATTTTATAGGGGACAGCATTCATCTCTGTATTTCTGTATGAATTTTGCCAAATTATAGAGTGGTACCTAAAATCTTGATGGCCAAAGGAGAATTTTAACAACTTGGAAAAAGTCAATGGCCAAGTTATCCATGCATATTAAATATTTCAGTACTCTTTCTAGGCACAACACTACATTAACCAGATACCTGGGGACACTGAGTATTACTTTAAGATAAAGTGATTGTTCGTTTCCTAATATATGAAACTCAGTTAACCAAGGTTACGAATGGGGAAGATTAGTTTGGTCTGCTTTATAATGTGAACTTACCTAATTTCGCACTTCTGAACCAATACATGAACCAAAATCCTTCAAAATATGCACTTCTCCAAATTTCGCAGTGTTCTCCTATAAAACGGTGTACTAAAATGTATATATTAGGGAAAACTGTACACAAAAATGTATATATTAATGAAAATCACGTTAAATGCATTACATTAGGAAAATTGTTTACAAATATTTTCCAAAAGTGAATACAAAAGTTCACATATTAGGAGAAAATACGTGCACAAAATTGTGTTTATGAAGTGTCATGCAAACTTTTAAAGAATTCTCAAAGTTTGTTGTTGCTCAGTTGTTAAGTCATGTCCAACTCTTCGTGACCCCATGGACCGTAGCACACCAGGCCTTCCTGTCCTCCGCTCTCTCCCGGAGTGTGCTCAAGTTCATATTCATTGCATCAGTGATGCTACCTAGCCATCTCATCCTCTGCCGTCCCCTTCTCCTTTTGCCTTCAATCCTTCCCAGCATCAGGGTCTTTTCCAGTGAGTTTTCTCTTCGCATTAGGTGGCCAAAATATTTGAGCTTCAGCTTCAGTATCTGTCCTTCCAATGAGCAGTCAGTTGATTTCCTTTAGGACTGACTGATTTGACCTCCTTGCAGTCCAGGGGACTCGTAAGAGCCTTCTCCAGCACCACAGTTCGAAAGCATCAATTCTTCGGCGCTCAGCCTTCCTTATAGTCCAGCTCTCACAGCCATACATTACTACTGGGAAAACCATAGCTTTGATTAGACGAACGTTTGTCGGCAAGGTAATGTCTCTGCTTCTTACTATGCTGTCTAGGTGTGCCATAGCTTTCCTCCCAAGGAGCAAGCGTCTTTTAATTTCATGGCTACAGTCACCGTCTGCGGTGATCTTGGAGCCCAAGAAAGTAAAATCTGTCACTGCTTCCATTTCTTCTCCGTCTATATGCCAGGAAGTGATGGGGCCAGATGCCATGATCTTCGTTTTTTTAATGTTGAGTTTCAAACCAGCTTTTGCACTCTCCATTTTCACCCTCAACAAGAGGCTCTTTAGATCCTCTTCACTTTCTGCCATTAGGGTGGTATCGTCTGCGTATCTGAGGTTGTTGGTAATTCTCCCGGCAATCTTAATTCCGACCTGTGATTCATCCAACCCGGCATTTCTCATGATGTACACTGCATAGAAATTAAATAAGCAGGGCGACAATAAACAGCCTTGTCGTACTCCTTTCCCAATTTGGAACCAATCGGTTCTTCCATGTCCGGTTCTTACTGTTGCTTCTTGACCCTCATACAGGTTTCTCAGGAGACAGGTAAGGTGGTCTGGTACTCCCATCTCTTTAAGAATTTGCCAGAGTTTGCTGTAATCCACACAATCAAAGGCTTTAGAGTAGTCAATGAAGCAGAAATAGACGTTTTTCTGGAATTCTCTTGCTTTCTCCATGATCCAGCAAATGTTGGTAGGGATGTACGAAAATCACTTACCTGTTTGCGGATTATGTTTATGGTGGGGGGAGGCGTTCCGTCCCTCCCCCCGGAATCCTGGATGGGGGGGAGGCATTCCGTTCCTCCCCCCCGGAATCCTCCTTGGCCGGCTGTGCTCCGCGGCGGCTCCGTGGAGCAGCCGGCTAGGCCCAGCCAGGCCAGAGCCGTTCGCAGCCGGATTTCCGGCCGCGGAGGGCTCTGGGGAAAAAAAACAAAAACCGCGTACACAAATGGCGGTGGCTATGGCCACCGCCATTTGCGTTCCGTACTTTTAACGTCTTAATCTATGTAAATATTTACGTAGACTAAGATGGCGAAAATAAGGGGAACGCAAATAGCATAGCGGACGCTATTTGCGTTCCCCTTGTTTTTGCAGTCTTAGTCTATCTAATTATTTACATAGACTAAGACAGCCCAAAATAAGGAACGCAAATGGCGGTGGGCGTAGCCGCCGCCATTTGCGTACGGCTTTTTTTTTTTTTAACCCAGACATTTTAGGCTACGTAAAAACTTATGTAGCCTATAACGTCGGTGTAACCCCCCCCCCCAAAACCTGCAAATGGCGGCGGTGGCAGCCGGTCAGAAGACCAGCCACTGCAGCCGCCGCCGCCCGGAAGATCCGCCCGGAAGTCTCGTCCCAGGGGGATCCGTGGGGGGGTGGCAGGCCGTTCCGCCACAGATTTCGGGGGGCCAAATGCACTGGCATTCGGCCTCCCCAAGATCCGTGGCAGAATTCTCTGCCATCTCTAAATGTTGGCGATTTGATCTCTAGATCCTCTGCCTCTTTGAAACCCAGCTTGTACTTCCCGTAGTTCTCGGTTCACATGCTGCTGAAGCCTAGCTTGTAGGATTTTGAGCATCACCTTGCTGGCATGTGAAATGAGCGCAATTGTGCGGTAGTTTGAACACTCTTTGGCATTGCCCTTCTTTGGATTTGGAATGTAAATGGACCTTTCCAGTCTTGTAGCAATTGTTGAGTGTTCCAAATTTGTTGGCATATTGAGTGCAGCACTTTAACAGCATCATCTTTTAGGATTTTAAATAGCTCAGCTGGAATACTGTCATCTCCGCTAGCTTTGTTGTTAGGAATGCTTCCTAAGGCCCACTTGACTTCACTCTCGAGGATGTCGGGCTCAAGTTCAGTGACTGCACTATCATGGCTATCAGGGACATTCAGATCTTTCCTGTATAGTTCTTCTGTGTATTCTTTCCACCTCTTCTTAATCTCATCTGCTTCTGTTAGGTTCCTGCCTTCTTTGTCCTTTATCATGCCCATCTTTGTCCAAAACATTCCTTTGATATCTCTGATTTTCTTGAAAAGATCTGTAGTCTTTCCCATTCAGTTGTTTTCCTCGATTTCTTTGCATTGTTCATTTAAGAAGGCCTTCTTGTCTCTCCTTGCTATTCTCTGGAACTCTGCATTCAGTTGGATATATCTTCCCCTTTCTCCCTTGCTTTTCGCTTCCCTTCTTTCCTCAGCTACTTGTAAAGCCTCATCAGACAGCCACTTGGCTTTCTTGCATTTCTTTTTCTTTGGGATGGATTGAGTTGCTGCCTCCTGAACAATGTTACAGACCTCCGTCCATAGTTCCTCAGGCACTCTGTCTATCAGGTCTAATCCCTTAAATCTATTTGAGACCTCCACTGTATATTCATAAGGGATATGATTTAGGTCATACCGGAATGGTTTAGTGGTTTTCCCTACGTTCTTCAATTTAAGCTGAAATTTTGCAAGAAGCAGCTCATGATCTGAGCCACAGTCAGCTCCAGGTCTTGTTTTTACTGACTGTATAGAGCTTCTCCATCTTTGGCTGCAAAGGACATAATCAATCTGATTTCGATATTGACCATCTGGTGATGTCCATGTGTAGAGTCGCCTCTTGTGCTGTTGGAAAAGAGTGTTTGCTATGATCAGCGTGTTCTCTTGGCAAAACTCTATTAGCCTTTGTCCTCCTGCTTCATTTTGTACACCAAGACCATGCTTGCCTGTTATCCCGGTGATTTCTTGACTTCCTACTTTAGCATTCCAATCTCCTGTGATGAAGAGGACATCTTTTTTTGGTGTTAGTTCTAGAAGGTGTTGTAGTAGGTCTTCATAGAACCAATCAACCTCAGCTTCTTCGGCCTCAGTGGTTGGGGCATAGACTTGAATTACTGTGATGTTGAATGGTTTGCCTTGGATTCGTACTGAGATCATTCTGTCGTTTTTGAGATTGTACCCCAGTACTGCTTTTCCCACCCTTTTGTTGACTATGAGTGCTACTCTATTTCTTCTACAGGATTCTTGCCCACAGTAGTAGATATAATGGTCACCTGAATTAAATTCGCCCATGCTTGTCCATTTTAGTTCACTGATTCCCAAGATGTCGATGTTCAATCTTGCCATCTCATGTTTGACCACCTGCAGCTTACCTTGATTCATTGATCTGACATTCCAGGTTCCTAAACAATATTGTTCTTTACAGCATCGGACTTTCTTTTCACCACCAGACACATCCACAGCTGAGTGTCCTTTTGGCTTTGGCCGAGCCGCTTCACTCTTTCTGGCACTACTTGGAAATTCCCTCTGCTCTTCCCCAGTAGTATATTGGACACCTTCTGACCTGAGGGGCTCATCTTCCGGCATCATATCTTTTAGCCTTGTGATATGTTCCATGGGGTTTTCTTGGCAAGAATACTGGAGTGGGTTGCCATTTCCTTCTCCAGTGGACCACATTTTGTCAGAACTCTCCGGCATGACCTGTCCATCTTGGGTGGCCCTGCACAGCATAGCTTATGGCTTCACTGAGTTACGCAAGCCCCTTCGCCACAACAAGGCAGTGATCCATGAAGGGGTCTCAAAGTTTAGGATGAACCAAATATAAGGGTGGAAAATGAGAAACTGAGAGAAACTGAAACTGACAGATTCATCTGTTCCTAACGAAAACACCAGCTTTCCTAATAGGTGGGCTACATGAATTTTTCCAGTGACAGAGAGCCAGTGTAGTGTAGTGGTGAGAGTGACGGACTGGGAGCCGGGAGATCCGGGTTCTAGTCCCCACTTGGCCATGGAAGCTCACTGGGTGACTTTGGGCCAGTCACAGACTCTCAGCCCAACCTACCTCACAGGGTTGTTGTTGTGAGGATACAACGGTGAGGAGGAGGATAATGTAAGCTGCCTTGAGTTCCTTGCGAGAGGGAGAAAGGCGGGGTATAAATGCAATAAATAAATAAATAATAAACTAATAGGATGATAATTAATTGGTCAGACCCTGCTCCGTTTTAAAATATGGGAATAACTATTACCTTTTTCCATAAGTCTGGGCTGACCCTGTCTGATTAATAAGTGTAAATAGAGTTGCAAACACTGATGTCTAGAAGCTTATATTAGATTGTATTAATTCAGGGAGAATGTAATAAAGACCTGGTGATTTCCCATTTCTTAACTGAAGAATCAGTTTCTTAATTTGCTCAGATGTAACCAGGGGCTAAGTTGTTAAATTCTCAATATCTGCTGTTGTATTATCCTCTGCAAGATTTTTAAAAGAGATACAATCTTTATCACACCATCTCTTATCCCTAACATCTTCTGAGTTTTGTTTTGTGCCAGGCTTTATTCTAACTGCCCTTGGTTAGAGCTTCATATTTAGATATAGCTTTCAATTCATTTTCCAGCACTGAGGATTGCTGATTGTATTGATAATCGTTCCTTGGTTTAAAAAAACTAAGAAGTTATAGTCTAGGTTCTTAAGAACATGTAGTTTTCATTCTACCCATGTCATCTAACATTGAACAATGTAAATAATGGGAGTTTTCACTCTCTTTTATAATCACTAATTGTGATTTCACCGTGAAAAATTAATTCAGGAATGAATACATAACCATCTATGCTACGACATGAGAGCCAAATAAATTCTCCCATTTTATCTGTAGGGACACTATCATTTAAGTTTCTAAGATGCATTCATCTAGAAAGGTGTGTCAGTCACCTTAAATTTATACCTGAACCTTTAGAGTACCTAGAGTAAGGGTTGGCAACATGTGGCCCATGCACCATATGCAGTCCCCGCCACCTCCAAAGTTGCCCACATTTTATTTTTATTTTTTTTTGGCTGTGTCTGAAGCCGCATGGGCTTCCCTCCCCAGATCGGCAGAAAAGATCAGAGAAGTGCCACGCTAGTAACTCCCTGCCTACTGTCCTGCCCCAATCCCTTCTGCAAATCCTATTACCAAAGGAGAGAAGGAGAGGGCTTAGTCTGCTTTGTTTGTTTTGTGATAGCCTTGTTTCTTGGTATGAGACACTCTGGTAGGCGTCTCTCACGCTCTCTATATGCAGGATGATACTCTCTTGCCTTCCAGCATCATAGAACTGAACTGTCTGTACTGTTGCTACTGCAAGAGTACCTTTGAAGCTGCCTTTGAAAGTACACTTTTCACTGAAACGAGAGATAGATATGGATTGGCATTATTTTGCAGAGCATAAACTACAAGAGCTAGCTGAGCAAAGGAGATGCTTGACTGGAGAGCTAGAGGAAATCGTGTGTGATATACTAAAAGCAGAACGTCATGCTTCAGAACAGGCTCTAATTGGAAGACCTGCTGGTAAGAAGAGACTAAATGACATTTATTTATTTACTTACTTACTTACTATACCACCCAATAGCTGAAGTTCTCTGGGTGGTTCATAACAGTTAAAACCATAAAATATGACACAATAAAACTAAAACTACAATATCAAACTGAAATTAAAAACAAAACAAAATAAAACCTAGTAGCAGTGCAAAGATTTAAAATAAAGTAACAGTTTTAAAAACAAAGTGAGACTAAAATGCCTTGGAAAATATGGTCTTCACCTGGTGCTGAAAAGACTGCAACATAAGTGCCAGGCAAGCCTCTCTGGGACAATCATTCCACAACTGGAGTGCCACAACAGAAAGGGCCCTCTTAATAGCCACCAGCCACACTTCATTTAGTGGGGCCTCCCAGAGAACAACCTCTAAAGATGATCTTAGGATCCAGACATGTATATATGGGAGGAGAAGGTCCTTCAGGTAACTTGGGAGCAAGCCATTTAGGGCTTTGAACGTTAACACCAGCACTTTGAATTGGGCCTGGAAATGGACTGGCTACCAGCGCAGATGGAAAAGTACTGGCATAAGATGATCACATTGGACAGTCCCTGTTAACAATCTCACTGCCCTCTTTTGGACTAGCTGCAGTTTCTTGACCATTTTCAAAGGTAACCCCACATATAACATATTGCAGTAACCGAGATAAGAGGTTACCAGACCATGGATAAACTGTTCCAAGTCTTTCCCTGTCTAAGTAGGGTCACAGTTGGTATATCAGCCTAAGCTGATAAAAGATGCTCCATACCACCAAGTCCACCTGTGCCTCTAGTGACAATGCTTGATCCAAAAGCACCCCCAAACTATGAACTTGGTCCTTTAGAGGGGGTGCAACCCCCTCCAGAACAGGTTGAACTTCATTTAGCTGGGCAGTCGAACCACCCATTAACAGTACCTCTGTCTTGTTTGGACTGAGCCTCAGTGTATTGGCCCTCACCCAGTCCATCACCGTGCCCAGGCACTGATTCAGAACAGCCACTGTTTCACCTGAATTTGATGAAAAGGAGAAATAGAGTTACTTTGTAACAATACCATGGTCAATGGTATCAAAAGCCATCAAGAGGTCTAAGAGAATCAACAGGGTTGCACTCCTCCTGTCTCTCTCTTGGAAAATGTCATCCCACAGGGTGATCAAGGCAGTTTCTATTCCAAAACCAGGCCTGAAGACCAATTTAAATGGGGCTTCAGTTTAATTCAAGTTTAATCAGTTTACAGTGCCTGGAGTTGACCAGCAACCATGCACTCAAGCACCTTGTCCAGGAAGGGGATATTGGCAACTGGTCTATAGTAATTAGCATCATCTGGGTCTAGATTAAGCTTTTTCAGGAGTGGCCTAATTTCCACCTCCTTTAAAAAGGCCAGTACTACCCCCTCAAGAAGGAATTTTCAATCTCCTGGACCAAAGCCAGACATCAGCTATCTATTAGATATAGTGACAGTGTTCAGGTGCACATTGGGGAAGGGTGGTTAGGCTAATAGGGTGGTTAGGCAGTTAGGCTGCAGGGTGGTTAGTGCCAACCACTCTTTAACTACTTGCCATCCTACAGTCCTCCAACCACTCCATCATGCACCCCAGCAGCCTCTATAGCTCACAAGGCCATTACAGGAGCGGTGTCGCTGATGGCTGTTAGTGGCCGTTTTCCTCTTTCTTTCTCCTTCCATACAAAAATAAGCACACACACAAAAAAAGGCAGGTGGATATTGTGCAAAATTGCCATATCGCTAAAATGTGCATTTGCGCATAAGTGCGTTTGTGCAAAATTGCTATATCTTAATGGGAATTTTGTTCAAATGCACAATTTAGCAACATAGCGATTTTGCACAGTTTAGCAATATGCGGATTTTGTGCATTTTCCACCATTTTAATTTTTTATTGCTTATTTTTGTAACAGAAGCAAAAAGAAAGAAAATAGCTTCTAATGGACATCAGCAGTACTGCTTCTGTAAGGCCATTTTTGGCTGCTCTTACCGTAGAGCTCTGTGGTCGCTCTCTGTTAACCATGGGGGCCTGTTCAGATATCTCACTATGCCATGGTGGAACCCACTAACCATGTTGCAGCAAGTGGTTAGTGAGCGTGGTTTGTGTGTGGTTAATGAACCACCATGGTTGAGCATGACATCTGAAAAGGGTCAAAAAGTCATGAAGGGCAAGGGTCAAGCACATAGATGGTTGACTGGACTTGGCCAAGCACCTTGTCCACATCCTTGGGCCTCAACAACTACAGCTTATCCAATAAAATTGAACCAGACAGTGCTGTGGACACCTGTACTAATGGAACTACAGTAACTGTTGTGTCTAAGTTGTGACAGATTTCACAGAATCATAGAATAGTGGGGTTGGAAGGGGCCTATAAGACCATCAAGTCCAACCCCCTGCTCAATGCAGGAATCCAAGTCCGAGCATCCCTGACAGATGGCTGTCCAGCTTCATCTTGAATGCCTCCAGTGTGGGAGAGCCCACTACCTCCCTAGGTAATTGGTTCCATTGTCATATTGCTCTAACAGTCAGGAAGTTTTTCCTAATGTTCAGCCGGAATCTGGCTTCCTGTAACTGGAGCCCATTATTCCGTTCATTCTGGGATGATGGAGAAGAGATCCTGGCCTTCCTCTCTGTGACAACTTTTCAAGTCCTTGAAGAGCGCTATCATATCTCCTCTCAGTCTTCTCTTCTCAAGGCTAAATATGCCCAGTTCTTTCAGTCTGTCCTCATAGGGCTTTGTTTCCAGTCCCCTGATCATCTTTGTGGCCCTCCTCTGAACCCTCTCCAGTTTGTCTGCATCCAGTTTGTCGTTTGGTATGCATCCAAGTTCTTGGTCAATACTTGTGATCTCCCATTCATCTCACATGCTGTTTTCAGCAATGGTAGGTTGTCAAGGGTCCTCTTGATATGATCTCTATTAATATCCATCTCTTCCGATTGACCAGGTCTGAGCATAGATGTCTTTCATCAGACAGTAGGTCTCCTTTTTCAGACTTTTGGAGACATGGTTGGCGAGTAGCCTTTGTGCTCGCAGTCTTCCAGACTGGGTTGTCTGCTAGGCAGCTCTTTTCTTCATCATCATCCAGGATGTCCTCATCTGGTGGACCAGCCGTAGCAATGAAAACAGGCTTTTGCCTTATGAACGGTATTGGCTGAGTATGTGGTGTCCTCTCAGCAGACCAGTAGGTGAAAACCTAAGCCCCAGTGATATCTAAATTTTGCATTCCTGAGTTTACCTGCGATGTATCAGAATAATCACTTCCTTTAGAACAGCCTCCACATTCAGGTCTTGACAAATCGTAACGCGTCTCCCTTTAAATTCTGAAAGAGTTATGGAGTGCCTGTATCAGCACCTCTTGGACTGTGAAGCTCATAAAGCAAACTATACTGTCTCTAGGCCTCTTGCTTGATGGGCCCTTTCTATATTAGCTGCTGAAAGCTGCAGGTTTGGGGTGATGTCAGACAGCCAGTGCACCACAAACTCTGTCATATTATTCCCCTCCCCCAACTCTAGAATGCCACAAAATACAAATATTCTGGCATCTGCTTCTGTTTTCCAAATCCTCACACTTCTGACACATGTCTTTGGAGGTCTGCATAAATCTCTGCACTTTGCTGTCATGCAGTATCCCCACCCAGCGTGCTTCATCCTCTGTTGCAGCAATATTGGGGATTTGAGCAATAACGTTATCAATTTTCTCCTCAAGTGGCTTAAGGGTGGATTGCCCACTCCTGTGCATGTCTTCCCTGTGTTTCTGAAGGGTTGCTGTAATCTCCATTTCTACATCCGGTGCCATCATAAGGCCATGAACCACTCAGAAAAGCTCTGCTGGAGAACACTGAGAACATGCAATGGTGGTAGAAACTCCTGTTTTGCCACCATCACCACCACTCTAACCTGTGTTTGGTTGGACTCAGCACAAGTTTTCTTCTATCTGTGTCTTAGCCTGTCCTCTTTCTGGCTTCATTTCCCTCAGCTCAGGTGTATACCAAGGAGCTGCCAAACTGGGCTCAGAGGGAGAGGGCACTTGGGCACAATTGTGTCAACTGCCTGAACCATCTCTGCATTCCACAGAGTGAGTGACCAGGGGTTCTACAGGGGCACCTGCCTTATCAGCAGGAAAATCCCCCAGAGCCCTCTGGAATCCATTAGGCTCTGTGGGTGGACCATTTTAATAGGTCCCCCATCCTTGCAGAGGGAAAGGATTTACATGTGCTTATTATCTCCATTTTTGCAAGTCCTGTTATCACTGTTATTACTGAGGCCATCAAAGGAAGAGGAGGCATAAACCAGGCACCTTACCTTGTGCCTAGATTAGGAGGTCCAGCTACTGTGTGCCATTGCTGAGGCTATCAGAGGGAGAGGAGGTAGTAGACATTTTTCCATCTTGCCTGGACCAGGTATACTGAGGTCTCTGTTCCCAAGCAGCTTTGTATATTACACTTCATTGGTATTTATATTAAGAGTTTAAGTACTGTTGGCTGACCTGGGAGAAAAAAAATGGCTAAGGAGCAGGATAAAAATAAAATACTATAAAAACAAGCAAAATTAAGTGAGGGAAATTTGTGGAAAAATGTGCTAGCAGCAGCTTACTAGTGGGATCAGGATATTGATCAATTACTTAAGCTAAGTGAAACTTGTGGCAGAGGTGTGAAATATAGGAAGCTGCCATACCAGGTCAGATTAATTGTCCATCTTGCCCAGTATTGCCTATTATGATTGATAATGGCTCTCCAGTGTCCCTCAGGTGGAGATCTTTCACATCCCTTTAACTGGAGATGCCAGGGAATGAACCAAGTACCTTTTATATGCATAGCATGTGCTCTGCCACTGAGCTATGACTCCTTTCTCAAGAGCAAAATTTTAAAGGAATAGACCTCTGCCCCTCTGGCAGCAATTCCTTGAGGATTTATAACACAGGACCAGACAGCAGGAAGGGACTGCCCAAGTGCCACCAAGGATGCTTCTTTGCCAATAAGTATGCTTACCCCCTATGACTTTACTACTTGAAATATATCATAATGAGCTATGTCACCTGACACGCTGTTCCCCTGGCAATGTTGACTCATCTTCCTAGGCCCTGAAGCAAGATTCGTACAAACAAAGGACCATGTTACTGATGTACTAGACAATTTATGTATAGCCTCTTGCTTTTTACTAATAGGGAGGCATGGGGGATTGGGATTGTTTTTGCTGTCCTAATAAAATGATTAACTGAGATGACCTTGTGCTTTGCCTGGGAGTTCTCTTGTGTGTTTCTAAGGGGGTCCATCTTTTCAGGCCTCTGTCATAGATCATCATAGTGGATTTGTATGATATTTTCAGAGACTTAGACCCAGGGCCAGCCCAAGACGTTTTGCTGCCTGAAGCAAAGATGGCACCTTCTCCCATTTAATGTACAGAAGCTGGCCGGACTGTTTGTTCAACACTGACAGTGAAACAGCATCCTCCGCTGCACTCGAAGGCAACATGTTAGCTTAGTGGGCATGGAGTAGGCTGCTTGGCATTCAGCTCTCTCCTCCAACACCTTGCTGCTGCCTCCCAGCATCTGCTGCCTGAGGCAACCACCTCACTCTGCCTAATGGAAGGACTGGCCCTGCTCAGACTGTCTGGAAATTTGCAACAATCTCAGATTGATTTAATTTAGCTTCTCCTTGCCTTAGAATGTGCAGATATTACTTGTCATTTTTATGAAATGATCAATTAATGGATAGCTTTGTGCATTTTATCAAACTCTGTGAGCAATGATAACACATTGAACTGTTTTCAAGAGATGCATCTAAATTATTTCTATTTAAAGAAAGGGAATTATATGAACTATTGGTTAAGAAGCAAGTCTTACAAGAAAAGTTGGAATCTCATCGGAAGGAGCTAGAAGAAGCTCAGGCTCTTGCAGCTACCCAACCAGGCAGTATCAGTGGTAGGTTTGCTGTGATTTCTCATGTTGTTGTCTAAAGCCTTGAACATCTCTATTTTGACGTAAGGTCATTTTATTTCAGTTCATATTAATGTCACTGCTAAGTAACCTTTGTATGCTATGGCAGTATTCTTTTTGTATAACTACTGACATAGGTCAAATAGGCTACCTGGAGTCAATAAAGGGTTTTGCCTGTTTTTATACAAGGATTGTATAGGTCAAAAGATAAGTTTAATCATTCTGAAAGCCAGGTTTTATAAGCCATGCCTAGGCTTATCAGGATCTGTTTCCTGGGTGGAATAATATTTTTATGATATTTGAATTCCACTGTGTAAAATGGAGCTCCCTCAGAAGCATCTCCCCTTGTGTGGCCTTATTATGATTTATTATTGGATTGTTTAATCTTGGTGTATATTTATTAATATCAGGTGTTTTGATTAGCCTATGTGTATGACTGTGTAAATCAGGGGTGGGCAACCTGTGGCCCTCCAGATGTTAGTGGACTGGAACTCCCATTAGCCCTAGCCAGCACAGCTAATGGTGAGGGATAGGTTATAGACCAAAGCATTTGGAGGGCCACAAGTTGCATATGCCTGATTTAAATCTTGTTATGACTTGTAAATCTTAGAAAATTATTTAGAAATGTTGCTATATTTATTGCGTATATTTTTCTGATGTTGCTGTAAGCCATTTTGAGCATGGTTTTACAGTGGAAAAGCAGCGTACGAATAGATGATGATGGCCATCCATTATGGGATTAATAATACTAACCAAATTTATAGAGGCAATACACATAGACCTGGTTCTCATGATCATCACACCCCACCACGGCTTATTAGCCACGGTGGGTTGTGGTGCCTGTGAGTGCTAAATTTCCAATTCAAGCCCCCTTCACTGCCAGTTCTCATGTCGTCCGAACCTGGCAACAGTGGCTACAACAGACCATGGGTTCCAGGTAGTTTGTTAACCACCCCAACAAGCCACCCTCACCAGGTTCAGACGACATGAGAAGCTGTTTCCAGCAAGGGTAATTATGCAAATCAGCCAACATGCAACCAGGATGCACAGGGTGATTAACAAGCCACTGTGGCTTGTTAACCATCCTGTGATTGAACGAACCAGGCCACTGATTACTGAGGTAATGCATATGAAGTAATTTCAGTGTTCAGCTAGCAAATATGAAATGCAAATATTGATATTCAAATGTTTCAGATAATATTGCGTGTTGGATTTACAATAATTTATTTTATTTCAATAACTTATATTATTTCAGTAAATTAATATTTGGTATGAATTGGCCTGAAATTATTTTTTAGAGCATAAACTACAGGAGCTTACTGAACAAAGAAGAAATTTGTCTGCAGATCTAAAGGCAACTATGAACAACATACAGAAAGCTTCCAAAAAAACTCAGCTTGAACCCATTGGTACGTAAACAATGAAAGACATACAGCTTGTGAAAAATCATCTAACATGCCTATTGCTTCAATATTTCAAGCCCAATTATCACTGTCATCACTGTGGCCATCAGAGGGAAAGGAAGCACAAGCCATGCACCCTTCCATTATGCTTGGCTTGAGCACCAATAGAGAAGACCCAGTTGCCAACTGCTATTGCAGAGGCTCGCAAAGGGAAAGGAATCAGCAGCTAGGCACCTATTCCATCATGCCTGGGTGAAGTTTAAGTGTTGTTTCTTACTTTACAACTTCATAAACACAATTAATTAGTTCCTTAATGAAATTGGGCCCCACATAACTGTTTCACATTCAATTCAAAAACTGTGTGTGCCATAGACTGGGACACCAAATCTTCAGGGTCCTTATCTGGATCATGTTCCTAGATCATAACCCATACCAGTTCCCTGCTAAAAAATCCTACCCATTCCCCCCAGCTACTGTATGCCCTGAAAATATTGTTTCCAGTAAACAGCATTTTTGGAGACAAAGAGCAGTGGGTGGAGAATTTTTGGTGGAAACCAGTGAGGTGCTCTGATCCAAATTGGGCCTCACACAACTTTCTCATTTAAAACTAAAGTGGCTAGCTTAATCACACTTTTTAAAAATTAGACTGCAAGGGGTATCAGAGAAGACCCTCAGGATGTAGCCAGGGAGACATACTTACAGATCTCTGCCATAGACCATCATAGTTGATCTGTGTGATATTCTCAGAGACTTAAGCCTATTTGAAATTGTTTTGATACATTTCCAGAAGGAATTTATTTAGCTTCTTGCCCTGTCTTAAAATGTGCAATCTGCAATTACAAATGTAAAGTTTAATATTAATATATTCTGAAATAAGATCAGCAGTCCGGAGGCCCTTCTCACTTGCCCACCTCTGAGAGCAATTAGGTTCGTGGGTGTGCAAGAGAGGGCCTTTTCACCAGGGACCCCACACCTTTGGATGCATAACTAGCTGTGGTCCATGAGGACCTATAATTACAAGATTTTGTTTTCTTTGGCTTTTTCTTGAGTTGTATTTTATTGGACTGCTGATAGTATTTAGCTACAATTATTGATTGCATTTTAGTATTTTTGAGATTTAATGTTTGTTTTATTATTATTGCTGCCTTTTATTAATATTTGATGTTTATTGTTATTTGCATTTTATTCTGTAAAATGCCTTAAGAGGAGTTTTACTCTTAAAGGTGGTCTAAAAATATTGTAAATAAATATATACATAAAAATATATTTTTTTTTAAAACACAGTTTTTTCATATCTGATTTTATCTGATTTCATGAGCAATAAGAACATTTGAAATTATTTTTCAAGAGGTTTTTGAAAAAATTTCTGTTTGCAGAATGGGAATTATATGAACTGTCTGCGAAAAAGCAAGTTATACAGGAATGTTTGGAATCCAATGGGAAAGCAATACAGGAAGTTCAGGCTCTTGCCGCTATCCAGCCAGGCAGTATCAGCGGTATATATACTATGATTTCTCATGCTGTCAACTATAATCTTAAACATATCTACCTGGAATTAAGGTCATTTTATTAAAGTTGAACATACAGTCAATGCTGAGCAGTAGATAAGTAGATAATTATTTTTAATTAAGGTTTGTCTTGCATAGATCTAATATGCTACTCTACGTCAATAAGGGCCATTGTTTGTTTTCATACAAAGGACACTGTAACTAAGGGGAAAAAATCATCCTGAAAGCCAGATTATTTAAACCATATCAGCATTTATCAGAATGTGTTTCTTGTTTAGAACACTTTTGTCATATTGGAATTCCATTATCTAAAACAAATACATCTCTCCATGCAATATGTTTAATAATATTGAACAAGCTCATAAGGCTGTTATATTGTTTGCTGAGATAATGTATATGAAGTAATTTGGATATCCAGCTAGCACTATTAATGCAAATATTAATATTTAAAATGTCCAGATAATATTGAAAACTAACCGTACTGTGTATTCAGCATATATTAATGTTTTGTTATGAATTAGTCTTAAATTATTTTGTAGAACATAAACTTCAGCAGCTTGCACAGGAAAGAAGACGTTTGACTGAAGATCTAAAGGCAACTATGGATGATATACAAAAGGCAGAACATTGTGTTTCCGAAATGGCTCAAATCACACGTCCTCTTGGTAGGTAAAAATGAATTATCTATGGTTTTGGAAAACGACCTGTCATGCACAATCCATCAGTGTTGCAAGACAGTTGTATCATTGTCATTAATTATGAGAGGAACCAAAAATCAAACACCCTTCCATTGTTCTTGGATGAATTATAAGGTGGTTAGCCACAGTGCAGCTTTAAAATAGTCCAAAGATACAACTACTAATGATTAGTTTACCTGGCACATTATTCACTAGGAAATGCTCACTTTTTCTACTGATCCCAGCAATGAATATATATGCAGGTAGTTTTAGATGAGGAATGGGGAACCTCTGGCTTTTCCTTGCAGAGCAGAGGGGCCGGGCCTGGGCCTGGGGAGAGAGCTGCTTACTTTTGAGGCTTGTCCTACTTACCTGTGAGCAGACATGCTGCTCATGCTTACCCAGGACCGGCCTTAGGGGTGGGCGAGCTGGGCGGTTACCCAGCTTGCTTAGCAGAGGAGGGCCAAGCTGAGCTGAGGGGGGTGCCAAGCTGAGCTCAGTGGCTGTGTTTTTCTAATGTACCATCCGCAGTGAGCTAGGGTGGCAAAAAGCAAGTGTCTGTAATCTTTCTTTCAAGGTTCTACAGGTTGTTCAGGTACTAATGATCTTCCTTCAGTTAGCTTTAAAGTATGTTAATTTTTCAGTTTCCACTTTGATGTAATTTGTGCTAGGTAAAGATCAGTGGAACACAGCTTTATTTTGAGGCAACGTTACTAACCACTTAGCACTTCAAATACAGTAAACACTATAAGCACTATATAAATAATAATAAAATGAAGCCGTAAGCTTGTAAGAGGTCAGCTGAATACCCTTTGTATTTATAACTTTTTAAAATTATTTTTAAAGATAAAAATAATAGATATTCTAAAATAAAGAATGTTTTCCAAAAGATAGGAACTGCTACAAAAAAAAATAAAATTGTAAGTAAAACCTGTGATAGTCCTGCTGTGTTGCATAGGGCACTGCCACTGCTCAGAATGTGGCTTTTTAAACTTTGGCTTATGCAAAGTGTAGCACAGTGGCTGAGAGATCCAGGTTTTGAATAGTGTTCTCGATGGACATCACACCTGCACCAGGCCCCATAAATCCTCTGGGTGGCCCTGCAAAACTGGTGGGGGAACCAAAGGCACTCCTCGCCCAGGACACTATTTATCCTAGGGTCAGTCCTGTGCTTACCTTTGAGCAGACATGCAGAGGATGCTGTTTTTTAAGTGCTGCTAAGTGAACCTGTCCTGCTAACGTATGAGTAAGCATGGAGAAGTCCTGTCCTGCTTACTTTTGAGTAGTCTTAAAATCAGTTATCACATTTTGCCCTTGCCCACTCTACCTTGGACCCTGCCCACTTTGCCTTTAGCCCCACTCACAGATGGAATGTGGCCCCCAATATCTTTCCCAGTTTAGAATGTGGCCCTCAGGCTGAAAAAGGTACCCCTAAAAAAGGTTTAGATTTTGGAGTTAATGTTCTTACATCCCCACCCCCATTTAGATAGCAGTGTATATTTGTTTGATTATTTAGATGCAAAGCACACAACAAACATTCAATAATAAGAGATATTATCCCACCCCCACCACCTCTTTACAGTTCTACATTCCTGATACCTCAAGGCAGATATTTTGGCAACCTAATATATAAAAAAGAAAATCTCTGAGCATGTCCAGAGTTCCACTTTTTATACTCACTAAACTCATCATGGTGTCAGCATGACTGCTGACTACAGGCTGTCTGGATATTCTCCCTCTCCCCTGCCATGATACATTTTACAAATACATCTAAACACTTATTTCTAAAACCTTATGCCCCTGTTCCTTATCACCCCAAGGCTTTTGCTTTCATAGCCAACTTTAGTCAATCTCTCTCCCTTCCAGAACTTAGTGTGTATACAACGAGTGTGTGAACCTTGGAGGTGGACATTCATCTCTGGAAAAGGTGGGGTGTTGAGTGCTACAGCAAAGATTGTGAGAGCAAGATGATTCAGCACATTTAATTGGGAGTAAATCCCATTGAACTTATTGGGGCTTACTTCTGATTAGACATACATAGGATTCCACTATTCATCTCTGTTCCCCCATCCACAAATGGTATGGTATGTCTTTTAAACCTTAGGGTCTCTTTCAAATAAAGTAGCTTTGGGATTTTTTTGCAAAACATTTTTTTTTAAAAAAGAAAAGAAATCTAAGAAATTAATTCTAATCTAAGAAAATACATTACTAAATTTATTTATTTATTTATTTATTTTATTTCATTGCTATACCGCCCAATAGCCGAAGCTCTCTGGGTGGTTCACAAAAATTAAAACCAAACAACACACAATAAAACAATTTAAAATATATAGAACATTAAAACCACAATATAACAATACAACCACAATAAAACCTAGCAGCAGTACAGGAGTTTAAAATACAGATTTAAAACAGCAAAGATAAAAATTTAGAAAGCTAAAATGCTAAAATGCCTGGGAAAACAAAAAAGTCTTCACCTGGCGCCGAAAGGAGTACAATGTAGGCGCCAGGCGAACCTCACTAGGGAGCTCATTCCAGAGCCGGGGTGCCACAACAGAAAAAGCCCTCTTCTAGTAGCCACCCGCCTCACTTCCTTTGGCAGGGGCTCACGGAGAAGGGCCGCTGATGATGATCTTAAGGTCCGGGCAGGCGCATATGGGAGGAGGCGATCCTTCAGGTAACCTGGTCCCAAGCCGTTAAGGGCTTTGAATGTTAACACCAGCACTTTGAATCGGGCCCGGAAATGGACTGGCAGCCAGTGCAGCTGGAAAAGTACTGGCATAATATGAGCTCGCAGGCCAGTCCCTGTTAACAATCTTGCTGCCCTATTTTGGACCAGCTGAAGTTTCCAGACCATTTTCAAAGGCAGCTCCACGTATAATGCATTGCAGTAATCCAGACGAGAAGTTTTCAGAGCATGGATAACTGTAGCTAGGCTATCTCTGTCCAGATAAGGGCGTAGTTGGTATACCAGCCTAAGCTGATAAAAAGTGCTCCGTGCCACTGAGTTCACCTGTGCCTCAAGTGACAGTTCTGGATCCAAGAGCACCCCCAAACTACGAACCTGATCCTTTAGGGGGAGTGCAACCCCCTCCAGAACAGGTTGAATATCACCTAGCCGGGCAGACGAACCACCCACTAACAATACCTCCATCTTGTCTGGATTGAGTTTCAGTTTATTGGCCCTCATCCAGTCCATTACCGTGCCCAGGCACTGATTCAGAACAGCCACTGCCTCACCTGGTTTTGATGAGAAAGAGAGGTAGAGCTGGGTGTCATCTGCATATTGATGGCACCTCAGCCCACACCTCTGGATAACCTCCCCCAGCGGTTTCATGTAGATGTTAAACAGCATGGGGGATAAAATAGAGCCCTGTGGAACCCCATGGCACAATTGCCATGGCACAGAGCAATAATCCCCCAGCACCACCTTCTGGAATCGGCCATCCAAGTTGGAGCGGAACCACTGTAGTGCAGTGCCTCCTTCCCCAGGCTCCTTCCCGAGCAGCCTCTGGCAGCCTCGCCTTAAGTACCTGTGGGCGGGGGCAGAAGCAGGCTCAGGATCCACCTGGTGCAGCTCCTGGCTGGTCCTCCTTCCCCAGGCTCCTTCCCGAGCAGCCTCTGGCAGCCCCGCCTTAAGTACCTGTGGGCGGGGGCAGAAGCAGGCTCAGGATCCACCTGGTGCAGCTCCTGGCTGGTCCTCCTTCCCCAGGCTCCTTCCCGAGCAGCCTCTGGCAGCCTCGCCTTAAGTACCTGTGGGCGGGGGCAGAAGCAGGCTCAGGATCCACCTAGTGCAGCTCCTGGCTGGTCCTCCTTCCCCAGGCTCCTTCCCGAGCAGCCTCTGGCAGCCTCGCCTTAAGTACCTGTGGGCGGGGGCAGAAGCAGGCTCAGGATCCACCTGGTGCAGCTCCTGGCTGGTCCTCCTTCCCCAGGCTCCTTCCCGAGCAGCCTCTGGCAGCCTTGCCTTAAGTACCTGTGGGCGGGGGCAGAAGCAGGCTCAGGATCCATCTAAATTTAGTAATTTAGGTTTAAAAATAGGACTGCTTCCTGCCACTGTCATAAGAGGGAGAAGAGGCATCAGCCTGACACCCTTCCATCACGCTTGGATTGAGTCCCAGTGGAGGACTTCACCTTCCTCCAGTTATCAAGGCCATAACTGAGGCCATCAGAGGCGGAAGCCTGGCACTTTTTCATCATATCTGTATTGATTTTCAGTGGAGAACTGCTCCCCCTCCAGCTACCATTGTGAGACTCTCAGAGGCGGAAGAGAAAGCAGAAAGGAGCCTTTTAATATTCCCTTCATTGGTTTGTTAGCTACTTTGTGAGCCAATTCTTTGCTTAAAATGAGATAGTAATAAAAAAAAACCTAATTAATAAATTAATTAAAGTGAAACTTGTTGCAGAGATGTTCTAGACCCTATGTGAGTAGTTCCCAAACATTATTATAATACAATAGTTCACCTGTCAATGCTCACTCTTCTTCTTGTCCCCAGAAGCAGAATTTATTAATATGTTAATTTGCTTTTAGTGTATTAGCTCTCTGGTAAATGATTAATACAAGATTATTTATTAAGCTTAGCTTTCTGTTTCATACTGATTGCGAGGCATGGGGAGCAGACACTGTTTTTGCACTGCTCTCAAAGGATCACTGAGAGGACATTGTACTTTGTCATTTCTTTGCCTGTTCCTATGGGGCCAATGTTTGCAGATTTTTGCCCTAGATCATCATAGTGGTCCTGTGTGATTATCAGAGGCTTACTCCCACTTGAAGTTGCTTTGCTACATTTAACTGAATGATTTGATTTAGCTTTGTTGCCTTGTCTTAAGATTGGCAGTGAAAAACAAAGAACACTTTGCTTTTGTGAAATTATGTGAAATCTAATATTATCCATTTTATAATACCTTTCTTCATTTTATGTGACTCTGTAGGCAATGAGAATATTTTGAAACAATATTTCAATAGATGGTTCAAAAACATTTCTTTTATAGATAAAGAATTATATGAACTATCAGAGAAGAAACAACTATTATTGGAAAATTTGAAAGGTCTACAAGAAGCTCAGGCTCTTGCAGCTACCCAACCTGGCAGTGTTGGTGGTATGTATGCCATGATTTTTCATTCCTTTCAGCTATAATATTAAACAGATATACTTGGAACTGGGGTGCTTCAATTGCCAAGAAGTGTTTGCATGGCTGTAACAATTGTTTCTGCATTAGTATTTACACAAATGGGACCTGCAACAAAACATTGTGGTGTGGAGTGTTCCTAGTCAGTATTTTAGCCAGCCAAGCATGCCTTTTTTCAAGATACTCCATTCCATTCCCCTCCATTCTATTCCTGCCCCCCAACACTCTGGCACATAGACTTATATGCAAAACATGCTGTAGATCACCCATATACGCTAGTTTTACAGCGCTATTTTGTGTATGTCTATGGGCATGAGCTGCCGATCACCATGTTTTTTTAAAAACACGGATGGGCCTGGCTAAGTTATGGGCTACTTACCAAAGCGGGAGGGTGGTCCGGGGACCAGCGAGTCGGGGAGGGGAGAGCTTGGTGGGCGCAGCTCGGCGGGTGTCGGTGGTCTGACAGATTTGCGGACCGAAATGGGCGCCCGCTCCATCCGTAGCCTGGAGTTACATATCAACATGGTTTGTGTGTTCAGACAGAACAACAAACAAAAGTTTGCTCAAACCAGGGTTTACAATTCAGTTTCAAAATGTGACTCAAGAGACTGGTTTGGCTGTCCTTTGTAAGCTATTTTTTGTAAAATAGTTTCAGTTCATATATGAAGAAAAAAACATGGTTTGGTGTTACATCTTAATGCAATCAATTAATATGAAGCCATCCGAACACTGAAGAAGCAATAATATTGAATTCTAATTGTACTGTTTATTTAGTATAGTTATTTTCATAGTTTTTACATAGCATAGTTATTTTCATATTGTTTTGTTATGAATTGCTCTGAAATTATTTTGTAGATGTTACGCGAAAGCAGCTAGCTGAACAAAGAAGACGTCTGGCCTCAGATCTAGAGGCAACTGTGCATGATCTACAAAAAATACAGCATCGTGCTCCAGAAATACCTGTAACTGTAACACTCAGTGGTAAGTAGAGAATAAGTGGCTATGTGTTTTAAAGAATATCTAATGTGATATTCAAAGCTGGTTCCAGAGAGAAGATAGACCAGCTGGAGGAAACAGGATGGGGATTCCTCTGTGGATGGTATGACTGCCTTCCTGGGATTTTAAAGATCTACTCAGCCCAGACATTGACCCCCACCCCCTGATCAAGAAGTTTGAATTCGAAGCCAGCTCCAGAGAACCTGGTAGGAACAGGTTGAGGGTTAAATCTATCTGAGCCCCCCCCCCCCCGCCTTCTGTGTCATCTTTCTTTGAATTGTATTTATATTGTCAGCACCTTTAATTTAATTATATCTTGTCTTGGGAATCTGATTATCAGGGCTGTGCCATTGGCAGCAGTCTGGGGTGAGCCAGGAGCTGTGGGATAAAGCTAGTAGTCAGAACTGGAGCATAAGTCAGAACCAAAGGAGAAACTAGGAGAAGCAAGAGAGATGTCAGGACCAAAGAACAACTCAGGACAAAAGGACAAACCAGGAAGTAGAACTGAAGAACAAACCAGAACTCAGGACTGAAGAACAACCAAGGAAACAAAAACACATCAAAGCTCAGAAATACCTTGCTGCTCAAGCAAAGCTTAACTGGAATAGGGAGCTATCTTTTACCACTTCCTGTTCAGGAAGATCCAGTGGCCATCCTGGGTGGGCAAAGTCAGTCCAGGGTCTGAGGATATATCATTGGGAAGCTTGCACCTGCAGTTCGCCACACGGGGAAGCTCACAACGGATTCCAGCAGCTTCTGACAGCAACAGGGTTGAAATGTGGGCTAAATAGATAAAATATTGCATTACTGTTGCAGTCTCAACTATGGCCCGGTTCACGAGATCACCGCAGCTTATCATGGCTGATTTAAGCCACGGTGGGTTATGGTGTGTGCTAGTGGCCATTGTGGATATTCATTCCCTGGCAGGGGGTTGCCATGGTTTGCCCTGTTGTTCGAACCCAGGCAGCATAGCTTGTTGGAGGAGGAAATAACCCTCCGATAACCATACAACAGGCCAAGGGTTATTGGAGAGCTGTTTCCCCCTCCAGCAAGCCATGCTGCCTGGGTTTGGATGGCATGACAAGCTACAACCAGGGCTTGAATAGGCAACTTGGCACCCATGGTCACCTTGGCTCATTGTGACTTAAATAAACCGTAGTGAGTTGCAGTGATCATGCAAACCAGGTTTATAACTATAATCACTGGAGCGATCTGAGGGAAAGGAGGATTTTAAGTGCTGCTAGCCACTTTGGGCAGGCTTCAAAGTGGGATAAAATACCACAAATGAATGAATGACTGAATCATTGTCAGATAATTCAACTGAAATGCTAACTTTTCCTCCAGTCACTAGAAGCAGAATTCTTACAAAAAAAGATCCTTGTATTGGCCCTCCAGAACTGATGATCCTTTCAAGAGGATTTATGTAAAGCTACTACTTTTCTGTCTTGGGAGACTGAGCTTTGCTGAATCAAAACCTTCATTGAGAAGTTTCAGAAAGGACCTTGGGCCTTGCCTAGCATTTCTCTTGTGTTCCTATGGCAGGGTTGGTGTCAGGTTTAAGGGGCCCTTGGGCAAGCTGCCAGTTGCCCAGCACCTCCCTGGAAGTTAAGATAGCAATGGCTTCTGGAGTCGCTTTGCTCACCAGTTCTCTGGTGAGTGCTGGGCTGAACATTATTGCCAGTCTCTGCTAGTCTTGCCTGCATCCTGTCCACCCTCACTCCACCCCACCCCTGCCACCCATAAATGTTCTAGGAGAATCTCAGGAATGGGTGGCATTGCACTCACTAGAGAAGTGTGGAGTGAAGCAGCTGCAGCAGTCAACACCATCTGTATTACCTCAGAATCCCTCAAGTAAGTTGGACTACTGCAACCTTCCCCAGCCTAGTGCGATCAGATGTTTTGGACTGATTAGTCCCAGCCGGCTTGGCCAGTGGTTAGGAATGCTGGAAGCTGTAGTCCAAAATATCTGGAGGGACCCAGACTGGAGAAGTCTGCATTATTGCAATGCACTCTACATGGGACTACCTCTGAAGAGTCTTTGGAAACTTCAGTTGGTCCAGAATATGGCTGCAAGGATAATGGGTGCTTGCAACAGGTATACTGGTTACCAGTCAGTTTTCAGACACAATTCAAAGTGTTGGCAATTATCCAACACTTTAGATATCCTAGACCCTAAATGGCTTGGGTCTAGGATATCTAAAGAACTGTTTCTTCCTATACCATCTTGCCCATTGCCTAAGATCTGACAAAGAACCCTTTGCACCTATGGTGGAAGCATGACTGGCTGTGACAGGTGATAAAGCCTTCTCAGTGGCCACACCCAAGCTGTGGAACAGCTGGCCCCACCTTCCAAAGGCTCATAAAGACTTTTGCCCTGCTAGGCAGAAAATGTTCTTGTCTGATTTCTTAAAAAAAAAATCTGTTCTACCAGCCTCTGTTGTATTTATTTTTATATTTTTGTTTTGGGATGATAATGTGATTTTAGTTTATGTTTAAACCATCTTGTATGCATTAGAAGGGTGGAGTAGAATCCTTATATAAATCTGTAAAAAAGATGGTGACTGCTATAGCTGCTTTGCTTGGTGGTTCTGTGGTGAGTACGAAGCCCCAAAATCTAATTTTTAGTTTTTTAAAAAGGGATTATGGCATCAATCCTGGTGGGCTTGCTTAGCTCATGGATCCTGGCATTTGCTGGCACCAGGTCTGTCCTAGAGAGGCCATCATTGCAGACTTCTGCCCGTAATCATCACCATGGAACTCTGTGATATTGCCAGAGACTACGTCCCTTGTGAAGTTACTTTGCTACATTCCCAGAAGGATTTAATTTGGCTTGTTTACCCTGTTTTAAGATCTGCATTGAAAGATGAAGAAATTGTCATTTTAAAGAAAAAACTTATTTTTGAACAAATGTCATAATCTTTTGTGATTTTGTGAGCAATGTGGCCATTTTGACACTATTATTGAAGAGATGATTATAAAACATTTAATTTTGCAGAAAGGGAATTATATGAACTATCTGAGAAGAAGCACATGTTACTGGAAAATTTGGCATCCAATCGGAAAGAGCTACAGGAAGCTCAGGCTCTTGCAGCTGCCCAACCAGGCAGTGTCAGTGGTATGTATGCTATGATGTTTCATGTTATCAACCACAGTCTTAAACATATATACTTTGTCTTAAATGTTCCTATGTTTAATTGAGTTTCTGGTCAGCACCAAGCAGCTTTTTTATACCTGACGAGATTATTTCTCCAAGTCTAATATGCCTCACCATGTCAATAAGAGCCAATGTTTATTTTTGTAAACTGATCTTCTCCAGAGCTCCATGGAGGGCATTCCTTCACTTTGGGATGGCACCTACCTCTGGACCATGTAGGCAGAGTCGATTTGTCACTTCTTCAGGGGGAGGAGCTACCCCGCCCTCCCAGACCAGCTCTGTCTAGTGAGCCATGTCGTCGAGTCAAGCTGGTGCTCTTAACAGCCCAGCTTTTCATTGTCTTTAGGCCTAGTTTTTCCTTTACTTTCGCTTTGGATTTTATTCCTTGGGCAGCTAGTTGTTCCTCCCCACCTCTCCAAGCAGGGATCCAGCTTCACATAACTTCCTCAAGGGTGGACTCACAAGTAGCTGGCTTCCATTCAGCTTGGAAGCTAGCTGCCAGAGCACATGCTTGCACTGCTGCCCTGCTGCTTTTCCTAGGCCCTTTTCACTGCAGCTTTGGAACAAGCAACAGCTGTGGCGGCCAGGTGGATGGCCGATCATGCTCCGCTCCGCTCCTCTCCCTTCCCTCTCTATAGGGTAGGCAGAGAACGTTGAGCCCTGATTGCTCTGCTGGCCCCCTCTACCATGGCAGAAAGAACCACTGCTCCTGGATCGGACTCAGAAACCTCAGTTGGAGGCCAAGCAGGCAGAGACTGCCCTGACAATCGGGGTGTGAGTTTGGTGCCCAGAGGGGAAAAGCACGCTCCTCGGCAAGAGGACTCAGAGGTCAGTGTTGCAGGCCCAGCCCCAATGCCAGACCTTGCAGGGGAAGGGGCCATGGCTCAGTTTGCAGCCTGGGTTTAGAACCTTGTTTCCCTGCAGGTTTCAAAGGCCCTACCAGCCAGCGGGAGGGATACTTTCAGGGAGGGATCATAGAATCATAGAATAGTAGGGTTGGAAGGGGCCTACAAGGCCATCGAGTCCAACCCCCTGCTCAATGCAGGAATCCAAGTCAGAGCATCCCTGACAAATGGCTGTCCAGCCTCGTTTTGAAGGCCTCCAGTGTGGGAGAGCCCACCATCTCCCCAGGTAATTGGTTCCATTGTCGAATTGCTCTTACAGTCAGGAGGTTTTTCCTGATGTTCAGCCGGAATCTGGCTTCCTGTAACTTGAGCCCATTATTCCGTGTCCTGCACTCTGGGATGATCAAGAAGAGATCCTGGCCTTCTTCTCTGTGACAACCTTTCAAGTACTTGAAGAGTGCTATCATGTCTCCCCTCAGTCTTCTCTTCTCAAGGCTAAACAAGCCCAGTTCTTTCAGTCTGTCTTCATAGGACTTTGTTTCCAGTCCCCTGATCATCTTTGTTGCCCTCTCTGAACCCTCTCCAGTTTGTCTGCATCCTTCTTAAAGTGTGGTGCCCAGAACCGGACACAGTAGTCCAGATGAGGCCTAACCAGTGCTGAGTAGAGGGGAACTAGTGCTTCCTGAGATTTGGAAGCTATGCTTCTATGAATGCGGCCCAAAAGAGCATTGGCCTTTTTTGCAGCCACATCACATTGTTGGCTCATATTCAGCTTGTGATCGACAACAATTCCAAGATCCTTCTCGCTTGTAGTGTGGTTGAGCCACGTATCCCCCATCTTGTAACTGTGCATTTGGTTTCTTTTTCCTAGGTGCAGAACTTGGCATTTATCCCTAGTAAATTTCATTCCATTGTTTTCTGCCCAGAGCTCCAGTCTGTCCAGATCACTTTGAATTCTGTTTCTGTCTTCCACAGTATTAGCTGTCCCGCCCAATTATGTGTCATCTGCAAATTTGATCAGCATTCCCTGCACCTCCTCCTCCAAGTCATTAATAAAAATGTTGAAGAGCACTGGGCCCAGCACTGAGCGCTGTGGTACCCCACTCGTTACTTCTCCCCAGTTTGAGAAGGTCCCATTGATAAGCACTCTTTGAGTCCGATTCTGTAGCCAACTGTGGATCCACCGGATCGTTGTTTCATCTAGCCCACTTTGAGCTAGTTTGCTCATCAGGATATCATGGGGCACTTTGTCGAAAGCTTTGCTGAAGTCGAGGTATATGATGTCTACAGCATTCCCACAGTCTACAAGGGAGGTGACTTGATCAAAAAATGAGATCAGATTTGTCTGGCAGGACTTGTTTTTGACAAATCCATGTTGGCTTCAAGTAATCACTGCATTGTTGTCAAGGTGCTTCCAGATGGATTCCTTTATCATCTGCTCCAGAATTTTCCCAGGGATTGATGTCAGACTGACTGGTCTGTAGTTCCCAGGTTCCTCCTTTTTACCCTTTTTGAAGATAGGGACAATGTTAGCCCTCCTCCAGTCATCTGGCACTTCCCCCGTCCTCCATGATTTCTCAAAGAGAATAGACAGCGGTTCTGAGAGTTCTTCTGCCAGTTCCTTTATGACTCTAGGATGCAGTTCATCTGGCCCTGGAGATTTGAACTCATTCAAAGTAATGAGGTGTTCCTTGACCATATGCCTATCGATCTCAAGCTGCAATCCTGCCCCTTCAGCCTGTACTTCGCCTTTTCCAGGGGGGTCATAGACCCTCTTTTGGGAGAAGACTGAGCCGAAGTAGGAATTGAGCACCTCTGCCTTTTCTTTGTCATCTGTTATCGTTTTGCCATCCTTATTTAATAGCTGAACCACCATTTCTTTCCTCTGCCTTTTACTATGCACGTAGCTGAAGAAAGCCTTTTTGTTGTTTTTAGCATCCCTTGCTAACCTCAGCTCATTCTCAGCTTTAGCCTTCCTGACGCCATCCCTGCAATTCTGTGCTATCTGCCTGTACTCTTCCTTTGTTACTTGGCCATCTTTCCACTTCCTATATGTGTCCTTTTTTGTTTTTAGGTCATCCCTAAGCTTTTTGTGAAGTCACATTGGCTTCTTCTGTTGTCTTCCACCTTTTCTTCTTGTTGGAATTGTTTGTGATTGTGCCTTGAGAATTTCCTTTTTTAAAAGCTCCCACCCATCTTGGACTCCTTTTCTCGTTATCTTTCTTGGCTTCTCTTTCTCCCCATAAAAAGAAGGGAAAGAAGAAGAAGCACCATAGATCTAGGCAGAGGTCTTCCCACAGCCACAAATGCAACCTCAGATCCTCCTCTCCCTCCCCCTCTATATCCCATGAGGGCTCCCCTTTGGCATCCATCTCAAGGGGTTCAGCTAGCCCTACCCCCTCCTCCTGCTCTGTCAACAAGGCAAGGAAGAGAAATAGGTCTGAGAAGTCAACAAGCTCACTTAAGGGGTCAGGGAGGAAAAGCAGTAATAAAAGGTTTAAACTTTCTTCTGTTGGGGATGAGTCTGACTCAGAAAACAGTGGCAAAGATGAAGGGCAGCTCTCTGAGGAGGAGCTTGAGCCTTCCAATTCAAAGAGCAGACTCTGTAATCCAGAACTGTTCCCAGCAGTACTGATCAAGGCCTCTAGGAGACTCCAGCTTTCTGGGGACACCGCTGTGTCATCTGAAACCACAGGCACCACAACGCAAAAAGGGGATAAGTTTGTCTTCCCTCAGGCCTCTACAAAGCCTATGACAGTCCCCTCACCCCATTCCTTCGAGGAGGCCTGGAAAGCAGAGTGGGCTAACCCCTCCAAACCCAACTCAGTCCATAAGCTTGCAAATAAACCCTACTCCGTTCTGAACAAAGCTGATTTGCTGAAGGTCCCTGTGGTAGATGCACCAGTTGCAGCACTCACTGCCTGTGCGGGCATTCGTGCTGATGGAAGGGGGAGATCTAAAGATCCATGTGATAAACTTGTGGAGGTAGCACTCCGCTGAGACTTCAAAGCCTCTGCTGCAGCCTTCAGGGCATCGGCTACCAATTCATTTTTCTCCAGAGCAGTTTAACTATAGGCAGAGGATATGCCAGGGGCAGAGTCCATGCCAAAACCCTTAAAGGACAGTCTCAAAATTGCATTTACAGCTGTTCTCCTTGCGGATTCAGCCTCAGACACTCTACAATTCAGTGCTAGAGCCATGGCATCCAATTCCCTGCCCAGAAGGAACATTTGGCTACGTCATTGGGATGCAGATCTTGGTTCACAATCCAGGCTTGTGAATTCTACCTCAGAACCCAAGGGGTATTGATCCACCCTTATCTGGATGACATCTCGATCTGGTCTCCTTTGAGAAACAAATGCCTGATGGACATACAGACTACAGTATCATGCCTGCATCAACACAGCTTTGTGGTCAATATGGAGAAAAGTCATCTGATTCCCACCCAGTGGCTGACTCATTTAGGGGTTCTGCTAAACACAAGGAAATTCAGGATGTTCTTACCAGAGGAAAGACTTGTCAAGATCCAGAATTGCTTGTCAGCCATGATGGCAGCAAAGTGGACAGACCTCATGGACTTAGCCAAGCTCCTGGGCCTGCTGGTGTCTTGTCAGGAACTGGTGTCCTGAGCAAGGTTACATACGTGGCCGCTTCAATACCACCTTTTCCCATTCCAGGACCAGATAGCACAGTAATCTCATATCTGGGTCCAGGTACCTTCACATCTGAAGTTAGATCTGAAGTGGTGGATGGAGCCACTAAGGTTAGACAAAGGTATCTCCCTGAAGGTTCTGGTTTGGAAAGTACTCATCACGGATGCCAGCCTATTTGGAGGGGGGCCTAAGCTGGGGAATGAAGTTACACAGGGGATCTGGTCCAACAAGGAGAAGCATCACAGTATCAATTGGCTGGAACTTTAGGCCATTTTCCTAGGACTTTTTGCATTCTGTTCATGTCTGTTGGACAGCCATGTCCTGGTCAGGACAGACAATACCATGGCAAAAGCCTATGTCAACAAACAGGAAGGGATTAAATCTTCATCGTTGAACAAGTTGGCCCAGAAGCTCCTAATGTGAACAAAGTTATCCCTCAAGTCCTTCTCAGTGGAATATCTAGCGGGAATGTCCAATCTTACAGCAGACAGGTTGAGTTGGAATCCAAATGGGCTCTAAACCCTCAAATCTTTCAGATCCTGACCAGAAGGCTCAGAAAACCATCAATGGATCTGTTCTTCTCAAGGTTCCCATGTCATGCAGCAGCAGGCACAGATGCTTTTGTGGAGCCATGGCCAGAAGGGCTACTGTACACCTGTCCTCCCAAGATGATACGCAAAATTCAAAGAACTTCAGTGGAAGTCATCTTGGTCCATATTGATCTAGGCGTCCATGGTTTCTGGAACTGATAAACATGTTGATTTGGGAACCGTGTTGAGTGCCTGTTCGAATCCTGCTTCTTCAAGGTCCTGTGCTGTACCCGCATCTGGACCTCTTCCGACTAACAGCCTGGAGGCAGAAAGGCAGTGGCTGTTGAACCTGGGGTATCAGGAGTCTGTTCTTAAGACCCTTCTGTCTTCCAGACAAAGTTCCATTAATAGGATCTATAGTATCACTTGGAAGGCTTTTTTGGTTTGGTGTCGGAAGAATGATAGGTCTCTGGCCCCTGGAGGCGTACAAGAGGTCTTGGGTTTTCTCCAGGCAGGGCTGGATAAGGGTCTAAGTATGAGTACAATTAAGAGGGAAGCAGCTGTGCTTAGCAGCATGCTGAGAGGCAAAAGGAGTCCTCCCATTTCATCTCACCCGCATTTCAAAAGGTTCTTAAAAGGACTTTTCTTAATCCCCCCAGTTGTACATTGCTTTCCTGCGTGGAACCTGAACTGGGTTCTTACAGCACTGATAGGTAGTCCATTCAAACCCATGGTCACGTGCTCTTTTAAGTTGCTCACTCTTAAAACAGTCTTTTTGGTGGCAATAACTTCAGCAAGGAGAGTTTCAGAGTTAGGAGCCATCTTGGCTGATCCACAATTGTGTATTTTTCATGATGATAAGGTGGTACTTCGTACCGAGCCTTCCTTCCTCCCTAAGGTTAACTCCGTTTTCCATAGATCCCAGGAAATTTATCTTCCATCATTCTGTCCTAAGCCAGTACCTCCGAAGAAACAGAGTTGGCATAAATTAGATGTGAGAAGGTCATTGAGGTTCTATTTAGATAGGACCAGTGCCCACAGCATTTCTGGCTCTTTGTTCGTTTCTGTTGACTCCCAAACATTGGGGGCTAAGGTGTCAAAGTCTTCAATTTCTAGATGGTTGAAAGAATGCATTGTGCTGGCCTATCAAACTTTAGGGAAGGACCCACCTGGGGGGATTACTGCTCATTCCCTGAGGGGGGCATCAGCTTCTGCCGCTTTAAGGGAGATTTTCCTATCCTAGACATGTAAGGCAGCTACATGGGTATCAGTTCATACTTTTGTTAAGCATTACAAAATTGACACTGCTTCTTCTGCAGATGCTGCTTTTGGGTACAACGTGTTGCAAAAAGTGCTGGCGCATTGAATGCTGGCTCCTTCCCCATCCTGTTGATGTACTGCTTTGTTACGTCCCAAAGTGAAGGAATGCACTCAGTGAAGCTCTGGAGAAGGGCATTCCTTTGCTTTGGAATGGCACCTTCCTCTGGATCATGTAGACAGAGTCCATTTGTCACGTCTTCAAGGGGAGGAGCCACCCTGCTCTCCCAAACCAGACTGGTAGAGCAGAGGAAAACCCCTCAAACCCACAACTAAAGGAAGAACAAGTAAACCTATGCCAGTGGCCATAAAAAAATATGAACATGATCAACTTGAAAACAAATTTAAAAAACCAGCCCATGAACAAACAATGGCAAACATTCCGGGCATCAATGGGAAACAACCCAGGAATCCCTGCCTACCTCCCCATATGTACAGCGGCGGTAGAAGCTGTAACCACCCCAAACTCTTCCTCCTTAACAAAATAATATGCTAGGCCCCTAGCAGGGTGGGCAGAATGCCCTCCATGGAGCTCTGAGAATAAAAATTCACGGTAAGAAAATTTGTTTTTTGTTTTATTTGTTTGCTTGCTTGTTTTAAAGAGCTACTGTATATCCAACTTTATCATTCTAAGGACACCAAAACAGCTGACAGTAATTAAAAACAGTTAAACAACCCATGAACTTTAAAAATAAAATAATCAAGCAGTGAACAGCAAACTTAGAAATATAAGCAGATAATAAAAACAACGAAAAAGCCAAGCCATAAAAGAATGAAACCAGAAGGCATATCAATAAAAGAGCTACAATGGAACTGCAGCATCAAGAAGACAAACAGAATGAGCAGTTTTAACTGACATCAAAGGCCTCTGTGAAAATTCAGGTTTTCATCAGGTCAGGTGTGGGCCTCCCATGTAGTGGTGCTAGCCCTTCCATTGGGCTGGCATCACTACTTGAAATACCTGCTTTACTACTTGAAAGACTTGCTCCTTATGGACAACCACTGCACTTCAGTTGATGGTGAACATGGAGCAGGACTTCAGATATTGAATAAGAAGGGAAAGGAAGGAACGTACAGCGAAGATATTACTTAATGTATCCAATCTGAAGCCATTTAGGGTTATAAAGGCAAGAACCAGCACCTTAAATTAAGCAGAATCAAATAGGCAATTAATGCAGAACAAAGGGCACTACAGTAATTTGCTCTGACTGATTAATACCAGACAATAGTATGGTAGTGGTATCATGCACCAGTTTCTAGACGCTCTTGAAGAGCACTCCACGCTCTTGAAGAGCAGCTCCACATTATAATAAGCCAGTCTGGAGATTACCAGAGCATAGAAGACTGTGGTAAGGTCTGATTTCTCCATGGAAGGCCCAGCTGGCACAGCAACTGAAGTTCAAAAAAGCTGCTCCTAGTCACTGCTAGCACCTGAACTTCCAAAAGCAGCACCAGATCAAAGAACACTTAGAAGCTGTGAACCTGCATCTTTAAGGGGAGTACAACCCCATCTTTCCCAAGATTATCCCACAACCAACAGTACTGCTGTCTTGTTTAAACTAAGTATAATAATTTCTAGCTCAAAAGAAAAGTTGAACCAGCCAAAAAGCCAGGCTCAGATACCACACCCCATGCAATATGGAGATAACAATAATGAACAATCTTATAGGGCTGTTGTATGGGTTACTGAGGGTGCTTCCAGATAGAGAGTGCTAGTGCTAACGATCTAAAAACATTGTGCGGATATGCCATCTTTTCTTCCTTAACGGATTTTTTCTGGTAAGAAAAAAGATGGAAAAAACACAGGACATCGTAATCCTAAAATTATGTGAGTGAGGCAGTTTGCACAATAAAAGCCTAATCTAGAAGCACCCCGAGATAATGTATGTGCAATGGCCTGAAATGCAATGAGCACTATATATATGCTAAGTCTAAATATTAAACTGTTCCATATTATATTATATATTAATTACACTATTGTATTTAGTATAGTTAATAAAAAAATATATTAATATTTGGTATGAACTGGCCTGAAATTACTTTGTAGACAATAAACTACAGGAACTAGCTGAGCAAAGAAAACGTTTGACTGAAGATCTAAAAACAACTGTACATGATATACAAGAAATACAACATCATGCTTCACAAAAAGCTCTAACTGGAAGACCCAGTAGTGAGTAGAGATTAAATAACCTTAACTTTTAAGAAAAGGGCTCCTAGTGTTGTAAGTCCAATTAATATTGTCATCACTGAGGCTATGGCTATCAAGCGAGAGGAGGTAGATGTAAGTCATCCTACCATTGTGTCTGGAAAGATCCAGACAGGCTGAAATTCCAATTCCAAAGCAGCATTTTGTATTATATTGTATTTGGCATTGTTATGCATTTCCCAGTTCCCTAAGTAGTGAGAAGTTCAGGAGGCAGTGCTACCTGGTTTTGGCTTCCTTTTGAAGGAGTGGCTATTGAAGGTTTGTGAAGTTTTTGTAATATTGCATTTATATACAAATATACAAGTACAGCATAAGTGGAGGCATAGCATTAACACTTCTAGCAAGTAGCAGGGGACCTGTTACTCTACACCTGCAGTGCTTCCAGATGGAGGGATCCTAGCAGTATCAAAGAAGAGATATTGATCCGGTTTGCATATAATGAGAAGCCACTGTGGTTGAATTTCCCCGTGGGGTTTCTCGTTGTAGTGGCGGCCGCCATTTTGAATATTCAAGCCGTGGTGGAGGCATGTCATAGCTTGCCATTACATGTGAACCTGGCAAGGTTTTCCCACTGGAGGAATCCTCCTCTGAGGAGGAGTTAGAACATCCAGAAACAGACAACACCAAGGAGCCACCCATGTCAGGAGATCTGGGCATGCCTGGGCCCTCAGGAGAGAGCGCCACTAGGGATGGCAGAGAATTCTAAAGAATCCAGCGCCCCTGGAGTCCATGGCGGAATGGACCACTCACTCACCTCTGAACATGAAGTTCGGGTCCGTGTCCGTCTGCTCACTCTGCTGCCATCCGCTTCTGGTCTGTGGATGCTAGGGATGTACCAAAGTCACTTACCTTTTCGATGGGCTGATTTGCGGGGGGGGGGGGGAGAGGTGCTCCGCACCTCCCCCTGAAATCCTAATCCGGCCAGCTCTTCTCCGTGGATATTCTGCAGAGCTGCCGGCTGGGGCCGCCCGCAGCCGGACATCTGGCCGCTAGGCAGTCTACAGGCAAAAAAACCCCAGCATATGCAAATGGCAGCGGCTACGGCGGCCGCCATTTGCGTTCCCTTTTTTCACTGTTTTAGCCTACGTAAATATTTACGCAAGCTATTACGGCGAAAAAACGGGGAATGCAAATAGCTTAGTGGGCACTGTTTGCGTTCCTTTTTTTTTTCCACCGTAATAGCTTACGTAAATATTTACGTAGGCTAAAAGAGCGAAAAAAAGGGCATGCAAATGGCGGCCGCCGTAGCCTCCGCCATTTGCATACGCTGTTTTTTTTTTTTTAGCTTGCTGTGATAGGCTACGTAAGTATTTACGTAGCCTATCACAGCAAAGGCAGCTACGGCAAAGGCGTGGTGGCTGCCATTTGCGTGGCTGCCTTTGCCGTGATAGGCTACGTAAATACTTACATAGCCTATCACGGCAGCCTGGCCGAACGCAAATGGCGGCCGCTATGGCGGCCGCCATTTGAGTCCGCAGCAGCTGGCCGAGAGACCAGCTGCTGCCGCTGGAGCCAGAGCCACTGCCGCCGCTGCTGCCTCCGGAATATCCACCCCAGGTAAGCTTCGTTCCGGGGGGGATTCCGCAGGGGGGCGGGGGTGGGAGGCCGTTCTGCCACAGGTTTCGGGGGGCTGAATGCCAGTGTGTTCGGCCTCACTGAAATCCGTGGCGGAATTCTCCGCCATCCCTAGTGGACGCAAATGTCGTCCGGCGTAGCGGGAGCCATTTGCGTCACTGCTTTTTGCCATGATAGGCTACGCAAATCTTTATGTACCCTATCGCGTGAAGGGACAGGGATGCAAACGGCATCCGCAGACTGGCAGCAGACGGAAGTCTGGCAGCGGACAGACCTAGATGGCGGCTCTGCAGACTCGGTGCGGAGTGGAGCTGGCTGGGGATGATTCCGGGGGGAGGAACAGATCACCTCCCCCCCCGTGGACCCCCCAGTGGACTCAGGTGAGTTGGGTTCATACACCCCTAATCACCACTAGTCTGTACCCACCGGAGGGGAGTTTTGCCTCTGAAGCAGAGGCTGGGGGACCATCTTGCTCCCAAGAGCGTTGTCAGCTCAAGAGGCAGCAGATAGGGCTCCTTTGAGAAGACGTTCTCCATTACAAAAGAGGACTTCTCAGGAAGAAAGGACTCCTTGGGAGCAAGGCCTTCCACCCCAGTAGGACTTTTGCCAGAGGGCTTATAAGGCACTGCATCTGAGCCCTGGGTGGGCTTAGGAAGGTCTGGCTATATATAGGGATGTACAAAAGTCACTTACCTTTCGTGGATTATGTTGATGGTGGGGGGGGAGGCGCTTCGTCCCTCCCCCCGGAATCCTGGACAGGGGGGAGGCACTTCGTTCCTTCCCCCCCGGAATCCTGGCCGACCGGCTGTGCTCCGCAGGGATTCTGTGGAGCCGCCGGCCAGCTCCACCAGCAGCCAGACATCCGGCCGCTGGCTAGCAGGGACGCAAATGGCGGCGGCTGTAGCCGCCGCCGTTTGCGTCCCTGCAGTCAGCCATGATAGGCTACGTAAATGTTTATGTAGCCTATCACAGCTGACTTAAAAAACACACAACGCGCGTACGCAAATGGCGGCGGCCACGGCCGCCTAGGGATGTACGAAAGTTCCGCCACGGATCTCGGGGAGGCCGAATGCCAGCGCATTCGGCCCACCGAAATCGGTGGCGGAACGGCCTGCCCCCCCGCCCCCCCCCCCGGGACGAGACTTACCTTGGGCAGATCTTACTGGCGGCGGCAGCTCCAGCAGCGGCTCCGGTGGCAGTTCAGCAGCGGCGGCTGTGGTGGCCAGTCTTCCGCCCGGCTGCCGCCGCTGCCATTTCCAGTTTAAAAAAAAAAAACACGTGATAGGCTACGTAGACGCTACGCTATTTGCGTTCCCCTTATTTTCGCCGTCTTAGTCTATGTAAATGTTTACGTAGACTAAGACGTGCCAAAATAAGGAACGCAAATGGCGGCGGCCATGGCCGCCGCCATTTCCATACGCGCGTTTTTTTTTTTTTTAAGTCAGACGTGATAGGCTACATAAACATTTATGTAGCCTATCACGACTGACTGCAGGGACGCAAACGGCGGCGGCTACAGGTGCCGCCATTTGCGTCCCTGCTAGCCAGCGGCCGGATGTCCGGCTGCTGGCGGAGCTGGCCGGCGGCTCCGCAGAATCGCTGTGGAACACAGCCAGCTGGCCAGGATTCTGGGGGGGGGGAGGAATGGAGCGCCTCCCCCCCGTCCAGGATTCCGGGGGGAGGGACGGAGCGCCTCCCCCCCCACCATCAGCATAATCCCCGAAAAGTAAGTGATTTTCGTACATCCCTACGGCCGCCGCCATTTGCGTACGTGCATTGCTGTTGTTGTTTTTTTTAAGTCAGCTGTGATAGGCTACGTAAACATTTACGTAGCCTATCATGGTTTGTTTGTTTTTTGAACCTAGCCATCACAGGCTACATAAACCTTTACGTAACCTATCAACGTCTTTTTTTTTTTTTTTAAACTGGAAATGGCGGCGGCGGCCGCTGCCGCCAGGAAGATCCGCCCCAGGTAAGTCTCGTCCCGGGGGGGGGGGCGGGGGAGTGGCAGACCATTCCGCCACCGATTTCGGGGGCCCGAATGCGCTGGCATTCGGCCTCCCTGAGATCCGTGGTGGAATTCTCTGACATCCCTAGCTATATAAACCTTCAGTTTTAGCCTAGCCAGTGCTGGAACAATGTCGTTCTTTCAGTTTCACTGCCTTGTACCTTGTTTTCCGGACCTTGCCTTGTGATTGAACCGCTGTGCTTCTGTCCCTTGGACTGCTGCTTGACTCTGCTTCTGGACTGTGTATTGTATCTGATTGCTTAACTGTGCTTTGATCTTTGCTTGTATCTTGACCACTCCTGCCTTAGCCTGATCCCATGCTGGACTGAAACCTTTGTGTTTGACTGTTTGCCAGTTTTATTACATTGCCTTTTGGATTGCCCCATAATTTGCTGTAATGCTGAGTCTGATTTAGCCATAGCGGGACACAAGGGTGGGCTGTTGGGGTAGTTGACAACCTTCCCCTTAACCCATGAGCTGTTTCAGGGTTGTGGGTGGTTGTAACCACTTCAACAACCCAGGTTTGTACATAATGACAACCTATGGTGCATCCCTATCACATGCAGTTTGGTGTCAATGATGATGCCAAAAGTTCTCTCTGTTCTGAGGGTGGTTTGGTGGTCTCAAGGAATCAAGGGAATAGGCAGGAAACTGCCATGGGCATACGCACTGGGATGGTGGGTGAAGATTCCTGCCAAAAAAAGATTCCTGCCAAAAACACTCCTTGACCCTGTTAATGTTTCTTTGTTACACTAGAAGGACTTCATTTAGGACTTCCATTCTTCTCTATCATGATAGATAAAGAGTTTGTCATTTCTGTGAAATAATCCATTTTAAAATCTGTCATCTTCTGCTCTTCCTCTTTTCAAACATTGGGTTATAAGGCAGCTTACAATTACATGTTAATGTGTAGTCTCCTCTGGCCCTTGGCAGGTAATGGGGGCGGGGCCGGGGGGGAGGCATGAAGTGTACTTGATGGGCTCAGGAGTCTGCCTGATGGTAAAGATGCCAATTCACAAAAGCAGCCTCCATTTATCTGCAGAAGATGGACTTAGATCGGCTGGCTTTGTTATGTGACTCTGCAAGCAATCAGGACACTTGAAACCATTTTTCAATAGATAATTTGAAAAAATATCTGTCTACAGAAAGAGAATTATATGAACTATATGAACTATCTGAGAAGAAACAAATGTTACTGGAAAGTTTGGAATCAAAGAAGAAGGAACTACAAGAGGCTGAAGCTCTCGCTGCTATCCAGCCAAGCAGTGTCAGTGGTATGAATACAGTGATTTTTCATGTTTCCAATAGGGGTGCACGAAAGCCACTTACCTGGTCTCGCAGCTTGCTTCGCGGGGGGGGGGGGAGGCTTCCCTCCTCGCCCGGCCGAAATTCAGGCCGGGGGGGAGGCTTCCCGCCTCGCCTGGCCGAAATTCAGGCCGGGGAGGAGGCGCCTCGCCTTGCCCGGCCGCGAAATAAAAAGTAAAAAAAAAAAAAGCCCCCATGATAGGCTACGGGACGATTAACGTAGCCTATCACGGCTAGATCTGCAAAGTCAGCCGTGATAGGCTACGTTAATTGTCACGTAGCCTATCATGGGTGACTTAAAAAAAAAAAAAAAGCGCGTACGCAAATGGCGGCCCCCATAGGGAGCCGCCATTCGCGTTCCTTATTTGGTCGCTGTAGTCTACGTAAATCTTTACGTAGACTACAGCGACCAAATAAGGAACGCGAATGGCGGCTCCCTATGGGGGCCGCCATTAGCCGCATGCGCTTTTTTTTTTTTTAAGTCACCCGTGATAGGCTACGTGACGATTTACGTAGCCTATCACGGCTGACTTTGCAAATCTAGCCGTGATAGGCTACGTTAATCGTCACGTAGCCTATCACGGGGGCGTTTTTTTGTGTTTTTTTACTTTTCTTGGAATGGTGGCGGTGGCAGCCGGTCAAAAGACCGGCTGCCGCCTCTGCCCCTGTCGAAGACCTGCTGAACCGCCGCTGGGACCCGCCGCCGGGAGGGACATTCGGGAAAGGTAAGTCCCATCCTGGGGGGGGTGCGGGGGGGTGCGGAGAATTTCTCCCCGAAACTACTTCGGGGGGCCGAACACGTTGGCACTCGGCCCCCCGAAGTTTCGGGGAGAAATTCTCCCCCATCCCTAGTTTCCAATTACAATGTTAAACATAAGGTCAGAATCCAACTAAAGACCTACTTAGAATAGACACATTGAAATGAATAGGACTTAAGCTAGTCATAACTAACTGAAGTCCCATTGATTTCAATGGGTCGACTCTAAGTTGGACTTTTGTTGGATTCTACCCGAAGTATCTAGAAGTAAAGTCTTTTATTTTTGTTGAGTATATGTCCATGGCCAAACAGGCTTTACACTGCTGTAGAAGATTGTTTCTGCATATTACTACTACTACTACTACTACTACTACTACTACTGTTTTTGTCATTTAATTCAATCTCTGTTCGTCCATCCGTTAGTACCATAGGTCCAAGACCTTGAAACCTAGACACCTTGCTTACTGAGGGGACCCAAGGTGTATGCATCTCGGCATTATTTTGTTTTTAAAACACATTGCTTAATTGTAATAAATTTCAATTAATTTTAATGTGTCCAATATCTGCATGTGTTGAAGGCTGGAGTATATCTTCAGCCACTAGGGAAAAACTTCTATGGCCAGCACATGGCTCTGTGGTTCATACAGTTTGAAGCCAGAGGAGATTAGTAGGCTGAGGGACAGGGTTATAGACCTGTCCCTTCCCCTCTGCTGTTGGGCACCCCCCCTCAGGTGAATAAGAGTGAACAAACCCCTTCCTTAGGGGGCTACAGGGGTGCACCTGGCTGGGACCATGCCTAGGAGCACCAGTGGGTGTGGCTTCACTCAGACAGGTTGGGCACAATATGTGTAGCTCTCTGTCAGCTGTGTAGGTTTGCTTGAATGCTTCACTGTATCAAATTAAGGGCTACTTAGTATGCTAACCTTTAACCTGGCATCCTCCAGATGTGTTGGACTACAACTGCCATTATGGGAGTTATAGCCCAACTCATCTGGAAGGTGCCAGGTTGGAAAAGGCTGTAGTAGGTCATGGGACAGGGTTATATGCCTGTTCCCTCTCTGCTGCCAGGGAATGGAGTGGGAAGACATCTTCCTCAGGGGGCAATTGGGGTGTACCATGGCAGAGGCCATGTGTAGGAGTGCCAACAGGCATGGGTTCACTCAGACAGCGTCATCATAATGTGTTTAACTCTGACAGCTGTGTAAGTTTTCTTGCAGCCTTTGCTGTATCAACGTAAGGGCTATTCCCACCTGTGCAAAGCCAGATCCATTCACTAGTTAATAGTAAGACATTCTTTGCCAATTGTTAAAATAAAATATGTAAGTTAGATACAATATAACTTTTCAAAACTGTCAGATATTCATAAATAATATAATCAGCAGCCAGATTCTGAAAAGTGCCAAGTGCAGGAAATAGGAGCCAAAACAACTGCCAGTATAAAAAGTTCTAGGTGCAGATGCATCAAAATAATCTTACTTAAGAATTGGAAAGGGGCCACCTACATCAAGTGAAGTTGCCTGTCTGCACATAACAACAACCTCAGGGTTGTTTTTTGTTTTGTTTTTTACAAACCCCTGGTTTGTCAAGAACAAGCAAGTGTGCTAGGCTTTACTCTGGGTTCCAGAATTAGCATTTAACCCTGGGTTCCAACTCTGGCTTGTCTCTCCCTCAACAAGCCAGAGTTCCTGGGTCTTATAAGTTTTCTAAACAGTCTCTGGGTTATTTAGGGTGCAATCCTATTGAGATAGATGGTCACCTCCGACTTCCTCTGAAGCCAGAAGTGACCACCTATCCAATGCAGGGCAGCTGAAGCACAGAGGAGAGGATTCCTTCTGTGCTCTAGCTACCCTGCAGTTTTCCTTAGACTCCTGATTTCGGCTGTCTAAGCACAGCTTCGGGGAGGGGACAGGAACAGGGTTGGAGACCACATAAGAAGCTGTCTAAAACAGCTTCCGTGATCTCCTCCCGGCCTCCAGGAACACCCCCTTTTTGCTCTGTCCATGCTCCATGTTATGAGCATGGACAGGCACTGAGGGGCAGCCACCATAGTTCTTTCCGTCCCAGCTACGAGGGGGAGGGGGCAGAGAGCATGGTTTCCTGGCTATGAGCTCATAGCGCTGTCTACAAGCTTGCAGCTGGGAAACTGAAAAATCCTGTCTCCCCCACACGCCATCTTAGGGGACACAGGATTGCTCTCTTAGCCGCTCCTGCTTGCACCTGCAGTGATTGGACTGTGTACACCAGCACTTTACAGTGTTGCCAGCAACCATGTTGCTCCATGCAAACTGGGCCAAGAAGTTTCCGAAGACAAACCTTAAAACACCCAGATCTCACATTCTCCCAGATGACACCTAGACCTTCTTACATTGGTCTAATAGGCTACATGATGTCAGAAGAGGCCTTTACTTGGTTTTTTCTTTTTTTTTTTACAATGTAATCGCTCAAAAGAAAAGTTTCATCACCATGGAAGCCACATTTTGCAAAACATATCTGGTCTTTTCAGGACAGGTTTTCTGTTTAGAAAGCATTTCTATGGCATTGGAATGCTACTGTCTAAAATGTGCTCCCACAGCTGCAGCTCCATATTCAGTGTGGGAAAACTACTGATCTACTTTACAGGACTACTGTATGGATTAGTAAAATGATATATATGAAGTGATTATCTACATGCTAAGCATTAATATAAAACAAGTCTAGATAATCCTGGGTTGGATCCTGATCTAGTCACCCTGAGAAATCAATGGCACTTAAGTTAGGCATGACTGTCTTAAATCCCATTAATTTCAATGGGTCTCTTCTATGTATGACTAAACCTGGATCTAACCTATTGTAAACTAATTGTATACTAAACTTTTTAATTTAGTATAGTTTTTTCAGCATATATTAATATTATCTCATGACTTGGCCTGAAATTGTGTTATAGCACATAAACTACAGGAGCTAGACAAGCAAAGAAGATGTTTGACTACAGAACTTGAGGCAACTGTACATGATATACAAGAAATACAACATCATGTTTCACAAAGAGCTCTGATTGGAAAACCCGGTGGTGAGTAGAAAATAAATAATATTTTAAATATTGATTCTTAAATATGCATAGTGTTTCAGTAGTTGTAAGCCTAATTACAGTGAATGAAGTATGTGGCCAACTAAACTTAAATCTGCAGTTCAGTACTTCTAAAACTTTATGAGAATTTGACTTTGTAAGTATAGCGGTTCAAAGAGAAAAACATTCCCTGAGTCCCACTGTATTGGATAATTTCCAGCTGTTCTCCAATATTCCATTCTTGGTCAAGGTGCTGGAGTGTGTGGTGGCTTTTCAGCTCCAGGGAATTCTGGATAAGATGGATTATTCTGATCCATTTCAGTCTGGCTTCAAGCCTGGTTATGGGACAGAGGCTGCTTTGGTTGGCTTGGTGGACAATCTGTGCCAGGAACCCGACATGGGGAGTGTGTCCTTGTTAGTTCTGCTGGACCTTTTGGCGGCTTTCACTACCATTGACCATAGATTCCTTCTGAGATGGGACTGGGAGACACTGATATACACTGGCGCTGGTCCTTCTTGGAGAGGTACTCTCTGAAGGTGGTGCTGGTAGATTCATGTTCAACGCCGGGACTGCTGGCCTGTGGTGTCCCTCAGGGTTCCTATCCCCAGTGCTATTAAACGTATATAAGAAATGGTTGGGAAGCATTGTCTGGAGTTTTGGTGTTCAGTGCCACCAGTATCCTGATGACCCCCAACTCTGTCTCTCCTTTCCATCTAATTCGAAGGAAGCTGTTTTAGTTCTAAATCTGTATATAATATCAGTAATGGACTGGATGAGGATGAAGAAATTGAAGTTTATCCAGACAAGACAGAGGTGATCCTGGTCAATCAAAAGGCAGATCAGGGAATAGGAATCTGTTCTGGATTGGGTTTCACTCCTCCTAAAGACTCAGGCTTGCAGTTTGGGTGTACTCTTGAACTCAGCCCTGAACCTGGATGCCCAGGTCTTGGTAGTGGCCAGAAGTACATTTGCACAGTTGAGGCTAGTGTGCCAAATGTGTCCATTCCTAGAGATGTCTTATCTGGCCATGGCCACATATTTATTTATTTATTAAATTTATTAATCGCCCATCTGACTGGTCATCCAGCCACTCTGCCTTAGATACATCCTGTTGTAACAACAGTAGGCTGTGGACTACTTAGGGATGTCAGAGAATTCCTCCACGGATCTCGGCCCCCGAAATCTTTGGCGGAACGGCCTGCCACCCCCCCGCCACCCCGCGAATCCCCCCCGGGACGAGACTTACCTGGGGTGGATGTTCCGGGCGGCAGCTCCGGCGGCAGCTGCAGCGGCTGGTCTTCCGACCGGCTGCTGCCGCCGCCATTTGCAGTCTTGTCATTTTTTTTTTTTTTTACAGAAACGTGATAGGCTACGTAAAGACTTACGTAGCCTATCACGGCTGGGTTAAAAAAAGAAAAAGCGTACGCAAATGGCGGCGGCTACGGCTGCCGCCATTTGTGTTCCTTATTTTTCGCCGTCTTAGTCTACATAAATATTTACGTAGACTGTTACGGCAAAAATAAAGGGGAACGCAAATAGCGTAGTGGGTGCTATTTGCGTCTCTTTTTGATTTGCGTCCCTGTTACGGCGAATCAAAAAGGGACACAAATAGCGCCCGCTACGCTATTTGCGTTCCCCTTTATTTTTGCCGTAATGGTCTACGTAAACATTTACGTAGACTAAGATGGCGAAAAATAAGGAACGCAAACTGCCGCGGCCGTAGCTGCCGCCCTTTTGCGTATGCGTTTTTTTTTTACCCAGAGCCCTCTGCGGCCGGAAATCCGGCTGCGGACAGCTCTGGCCTGGGCCTGGCCGGCTGCTCCGCGTAGCCGCTGTGGAGCACAGCCGGCCGTCAAGGATTCCGGGGGGGAGGAACGGATTGCCTCCCCCCCGTCAAGGATTCCGGGGGGAGGGACGGAATGCCTCCCCCCCCATGAACATAATCCGCGGAAAGGTAAGTGACTTTCGTACATCCCTAGGACTACTGTAATGTGCTCTATGAGGGGCTGCCGTTGAAAACTGTTCAGGAACTTCAGCTTCACTGGCTACCAGTCTTTTTCCAGGCAGAATTTAAAGTGCTGGTTATGACTTATAAAACTTGGGACCATGCTACATGAAACACCTCCTTCTCCCATACGAGCCTGCCTGGTTCTTAATATTTTCTGGAGAGGCCCTTCTTTCGAGACCACCACCTTCAGAGGCACTTTTGGTGGCGACCCGAGAGAGGGCCTTTTGGGAAGCTGCTCCCAGGCTGTGGAACTCCCTCCCAAAGGAGGCAAGATTTGCTCCTTCTCTCCTGACCTTCCACTGGCAGACAAATATCAATTTATTCAAGAAGGCCTTTGGCCTGTATGTCAGAGATTTCCATCACGGATCTCAGTGAGGCTGAATGCCAGTACATTCGGCCCCCCGAAATCCATGGTGGAACGAAACCCCTGTCCCCCCATGAAAGTCGCGCGATCGGAGCAGTTACCTGTTGCTGTCCGGGCTGACTTGCGAATGGCGGCCGCGCTGCGGCCGCCATTTGCTTCCTCATCATAGCTGCGATACGCTACGTACATAATTATGTGGCCTATCACGGCTAACGCAGGGACGCCATTTACGTCCCTGCAGAGGCCGTGATAGGCTACGTAAGTATTTACGTAGCCTATCATGGCAAGCTAAAAAAAAACAAACAGCGTACCCAAATGGCGGTGGCTACGGCGGCCGCCATTTGCGTTCCCTTTTTTTTTGCTGTTATAGCCTACGTAAATATTTACGTAAGCTATTACAGTGAAAAAAAGGGGAACGCAAGTAGCGTATTGGGCGCTATTTGCATTCCTTTTGTTTTCGCCATAATAGCTTACGTAAATATTTACGTAGACTAAGACGGCGAAAATAAGGGGAACGCAAATAGCATAGACGCTACGCTATTTGCGTTCCCCTTAATTTCGCCATAATAGCTTACGTAAATATTTACGTAGGCTAAAACAGCGAAAAAAAAGGGAACACAAATGGTGGCTGCCGTAGCTGCCACCATTTGCGTACGCTGTTGTTTTTTGTTTGCCTGCAGGCTGCCCAGTGGCCAGATGTCCGGCTGCGGGCGGCCCTGGCTGGCGGCTCTGCGGAATCTCCGCTGAGCAGAGCTGGCCAGGTTAGGATTTCGGGGGGAGGTGCAGAGCGTCTGCCCCCACCGCACATCACCCCGTCGAAAAGGTAAGTGACTTTCGTACATCCCTACGCTGCATGTGGGTCTTTTGGGTTGGGCGCTGTTTATTTATTTATTCTGTAATTGTTACGTTTTTATGTATTTTAGTGTTTTACTGTTTTAAAACAATCAGTTTTAATTGTGCCTGTACGCCACTTTGAGTGCCATTTTTTTGGTAGAAAAGTAGGGTGCAAATCAAATAAATATGGCGTGAAGGACATACTTTATCTGGCAATGTTTACTCCTCTTCTTAGCTCCAGAAGTAGAGTTTCTGTTAAAAAGAAAAGAAAAAGTGTTGCTGCTGTACTGGCCATACAGCACTCGTTATCAATATAAGAGAACTGACAAATAGCCTCTGAGCCCATTCCACCTCTGTGGGCATTCACTGTATCTCCCTAGGGAGGCTTGGCTCATACTTTAAAGACCTTTGAATCTAGATCATATCTGAAGGACCGCTTTCTCTTATATTGTTTGCTCATGTATGTGAACCATTTTACGGCATTATTCAACTGAAAAGATATTGCCAGAGAAGTAGGGATGTACGAAAGTTCCGCCACGGATCTCGGGGAGGCTGAATGCCAGCGCATTCGGCCCCCCGAAATCGGTGGCGGAACAGCCCGCCCCCCCCGCCCCCCCGGGACGGGACTTACCTTGGGCGGATCTTCCTGGCGGCGGCGGCTCCGGCGGTGGCTCTGGCGGCGGTGCAGCGGCGGCGGCTGCAGCGGCCGGTCTTCTGACCGGCTGCCGCCGCCGCCATTTCCTGTTTAAAAACCCAAAACAAAACAAAAAAACATGATAGGCTATGTAAAGATTTACGTAGTCTATCACGGCTAGATTTTAAAAAAACTGGCCATGGCCCCCGCCATTTGCGTACGTGCGTTTTTGTTTTTAAAAAAAAATCAGCCGTGATAGGCTATGTAAACATTTACGTAGCCTATCATGGCTGACTGCAGGGATGCAAACAGCAGCGGCTACAGGCGCCGTCATTTGCGTCCCTGCTAGCCAACAGCTGGATGTCTAGCAGCTGGCGGAGCCGGCTGGCAGCTCCGCAGAATCCCTGCGGAGCACAGCCGGCCAGCCAGGATTCCGGGGGGGAGGAACGGAGCGCCTCCCCCCCCGGCCAGGATTCCGGGGGGAGGGACGGAACGCCTCCCCCCCACCATCAACATAATCCGCGGACAGGTAAGTCACTTTCATACATCCCTACAGAGAAGATGGGTGCTCCCACCCTAGAACCCTTTAGCACAGCTGAGGCATTGCTTTTCCTCAATTTGGTTGAAATGGAATTAAAGCAGGAATTCTACACAACATTTATTATTACACTATATTGACCAGCAATTCCATTTCCCATAGCCCGGATCCTTCTATAATATCTACTTACATATACATTCCATTCTTCAAAGGTCTCTGGTGACCGTAGATAAAAATGTACAAGTGGGACTTGCAAGAAAATGGTATAGTGTGGAATGTTCCTGTTCGTTGTTCCAACCAGCCATGCTTTCTTTCAGGATACCATTCCATTCCTCTTCTTCCCCACCACCCTCCAGCTTTTCCATACCTCTCCCAACAGGCAGTAAGCATTCTGTGGCCACTGAGCATGCTTAATTCTCTCTGAGTTTCTTATGAAGGGGGGCGGGGGTGGGTAGGGATTTTTGCTTAAAATACTTTTTCAATTTTGTTCCCCAAGTTGATACTTTCTTATTTCTTATTAGTCCCATTTGGCTACATAGGTATCATAACTCTACCTATACTTGCTGTAGGTATATACAACAGACGTTGTATATATCATCTGTTCCCTCTTCCATCTGTACCCTCTTCTAGGATACTCTATTCTATTCCCCTTTGTTTTCTTTCCCTCAATAGTCAGTCAGCATTTTATTCCCACTGTCCATGCTCAGTCCTCATTGAGCAATATTTCTGGGTTTCCCCATAGGGTTTTTTTCTTTTTTTTCCTTTTCCTTTTCTACTTCTGCAAACCTTTGAGATCTCTCAGTCCTGCTGATAGCTTCTCTTACATGTGGATGATGCCATTTTGGTTACATAAGGATAGGCAGTCCGAGAACTGAGTTCTTATTAGTTCATATGATGATGATTACTTAACGGTCAATTTTATGGCTTCCTATTGATCCTGGCTGGAAAGTTAGTTAGTAATTTCCCTATAGATTGGACAGAGTCCTTATTTATTTCCTCTCATTGTTTCTTTTGTTTTTAAAAATAGCATTATATGCTATTTTTTTAAATCAATTTATACCCTGCCTTTACACCAAGAAAATGGCTCTCAAGGTGGCTAACAATCACACAAACACATTTTTTAAAAATAACATAATAAAAAAATAATTAAACAAATACATAAAAACACATATAGAAACACATAAAATTACAGAATAAAAATAGCACCCAGTGCTATAACACTGTTCAAGAAAAATAATACGAGGTAATCAGTAATAAAAGTCCAATGCATGGGGGAAAAGTGGCCTAGGGCAACTCACAGAGGCTATTCAAGGAAAATTACTCACAGTCAGTAGCCTCCCTGCTAGGGTCAATAGAAACCAGCTGAAAAGTAAAGATCTGTAAAGAAGAATATAAATGTTCAAGAGCCCAGAAAAGCCTTAATAGCATTTTGTCTGTCCACACTGGGCAGGCTGGACATGCAGGTATGTTTTATTGCAAAATAATTACCACAAATCAGGATGGGAAAAAACATGGGTGGAGGGATGCAGGAAATATTTAAAGTAAATTATCTGGAAACATTATAATTTGGATGTTCCATAAAAAGTCAGTAAACTAAGGACAGCAGTTCCAGAGAAAAGGAGTAGTGTGGAAAAACCGTCACATTTCTTTGTTACATTGCCAGAAGGTCTTCATTTAGCTCCCATTCTCTGTCATGATAGATGAAGAGTTTTTCATTTCTATATTTAATATCTTTCTTCTTTCTCCTCCTCTTCCTCTTCTGTAACCCTGAAGCCCCCTGTTCCAAAGCAGCATACAATTATATGTTAGTGTGTAGTCTCTTCGGGCCCCTGGCAATTAATGATGCATTCCAGTTCCAGATTTTTTTCCTAAGAGGCAGGGTGCATAAGGAGCTACAGATGGATTCAGGGGTCTGCCTGATGATACAGATCCCAATCCACAAAGCAGCCTCCATTGATCTGCAGAGTCATCAAGATCCTGGCAATTAGAGATATAGTCCATGTTCCATTCTTTTCCCTCAAGAGGGAAAGGGCAGATGGACTTAGATGAGTTGGCTTTGTTATGTGACTTTGCATGCAGCGAGGACATTTGAAACCATTTTTCAGTCAGTCATTCAGAAAAAAAATATATTTTTAATGAAGGAATTTGAAACCAGTTTTCAATAGATGGTTCCAAAAAATATCTGTTTACAGAAAGAGAATTATATGAACTATCTGAGAAGAAACAAATGTTGCTGGAAAGTTTGGAATCTAAGAAGAAAGAACTACAAGAAGCTGAAGCTCTTGCAGCTACCCAACCAGGCAGTATCAGTGGTATGAATATAGTGATTTTTCATGCTTCCAGTTACAACATTAAACATAAGTGTCTGGAACTAAGGTGTTTTATTCCAATTGAGTATATGGTTATGGCCAAGCAGACTTTGTATTGCTGTATAAGATTGTTTCTGCATTTTTACTACTACTACTGTTGTTGTAGTTTAATTTATACACTGCTCTTCCACACAGATGTGTCCAAAGTAGCCCACCACACAAGAACATGAATACATATCAAAGTGTCATTATAGTAACAATCTACTACCATTTCATTTTGAAACATAATATATCAATCAAAATAAATGATTCAGTTCTACAACAGTTCATTATAATCACAGTTCAAATTAATCCTCTATAATAATAAAAGAGAGTGTGTGTATCTGTTTGTCCCACCCTTGAAACCTAGACACCTAAAGCATAGTTTTCTTACTAAGGGGACCCAAGGGATGTGCATCTCGGTATTATTTTGTTTTTAAAATACACTAATTGATTTTAATTAATTTAAATGTGTGCAATGTGTCCATGTGGTTGAAGTGTGCAGTACATCTTCAGCCACTAGGAGCAGCTTTGTAATTCATACAGTTTGAAGCCAGAGGAGATTAGTAGGCTGAGGGACAGAGTATAGGCCTGCCCCTCCCCCCTGCTGTTGGGCAGCCCCCTGTCAGGGAAATAAGAGTGGACAGACCCCTTCCTTAAGGGGCTACAGGGATGCACCTGGCAGGGACCATGCCTAGGAGCACCAGCAGGTGTGGCTTCACTCAGGCAGGTTGGGCACACTGTGTGCACCTCTCTGTCAGCTGCATAGGTTTGTTTGAATGCTTCACTGTATCAAATTAAGGGCTACTTAGTATGCTAGTCCTCTTCAACCTCCCATAATGGGAGTTGTAGTCCAATATATCTGGAAGGTGCCAGATTGGAAAAGGCTATAGCAGCCTTATATGTCTGTTCTTATATGTCTGATAAACTTATATGTCTATAAGGACAGACTTATATGTCTATAAGGACAGACTTATATGTCTGTTCCCTATCTGCTGCTGTGGGGCACCCCCCCCCCCTTAGGGGATTTGAGTGGGAAGATGTCTCGCTCAGGAGGCAATAGCGGTGCACCATGGCAGAGGCCATGTGTAGGGGTGCCAACAGTATGGGTTTGCTCAGAAAGGTTCTACATAATTTGTCCAACTTTGACACCTGTGTAAGTTTTCTTGCAGCCTTTGCTGTATCAATCTAAGGGCTATTCCCGCCTGTGCAAAGCCAGATCCATTTGTTGGTTAATACTAAGATAATATCAACTGATATTATTTACCAGTTGTTAACATAAAATACCTAAGTTAGAGTCAGATGTAATATAACTTTTCAGAGCTGTCAGATATTCATAAATAATATAATCAGTAGCCAGATTCTCAAAAGTTCCAAGTGCAGGAAATAGGAGCCAAAATAACTGCCAAAGTAACTGCCAATATAAAAAGTTCTAGGTGCAGATGCATCAAAATAATCTTACTTAAGGATTGCAGAGGGGCCACCTACATCAAGTGAAGTGGTCTGTTTGCACATCACAACAACCCAAGGGTCTGTTAAACCCTGGTTGTCAATAACGAACAAGTGTGCTAGACTTAACTCTGGATTCCAGAGCAAGGGTTTAGCTCTGGGTTCCAGCTCTGGCTTGTCTCTCCCCCAAGTAGCCAGAGTTCCTGGTTCCCATATTATGCTAAAGTTTCCTAAAGCATCCCTGGGTTGTTTAGCCACTCCGGCTTGCACCTGGAGTGTACAGCAGCGTACACCAGTGCTCTACAGTGTTCCCAACAACTTAAGGTTTAAAAAAAACTGGGTTGTCATTCCATGTAAACTGGCCAAGATGTTTCCAAATCCCAAAGCACATTTGAGTAGGACCTTATAAACAACTAGGTCTTACATCCTCCCAGGTGAAACCTAGACCTACTTAAATACATTATGACTAACTTAAGACCCATTGATTTCAATGGGTCTACTAAGTATGACAAACTAGATTTGACCTATTGTATACCAAATGCACATTTTAATTTAGTGTAGTTATTTCAGCATATATTAATATTTTGATATAACTAGGTCTGAAATTATTTTGTAGAGCATAAACTGCAGGAGCTAGATGAGCAAAGAAGACATTTGACTACAGAACTGGAGTCAACTGTACATGATATACACGAAATTCAACGTCATGCTTCACAAAGAGCTCCGACTGGAAGACCCGGGGGTGAGTAGAAAATAAATGACATATTAAATTTAGATTCTTAAATATGCATAATGTTTCAGTAGTTGCAAGCCTAATTAAAGTGAATGAAGTATGTGCCAGACTGCACCTAAATCTGCATTCAGTACATCTCAAACTTTATCAGAATTTGACTTTGTAAGTATAGCAGTTCAAATGTTTACTTGGAATTAAGGTAGTTTTATTATAGTTGAACTTATTTATGTATTTATTTACCGCATTTATATCCCACCTTTTTTCCTCTTGTAAGGAACCCAAGGCAGCTTACATTCTCCTCCTCCTCCTCCTCTCCATTTTATCCTCACAACAACAACCCTGTGAGGTAGGTTGGGCTGAGAGTCTGTGACTGGCCCAAAGTCACCCAGTGAGCTTCCATGGCTGGGGACTAGAACCTGGATCTCCCGGCTTGCAGTCCAACACTCTCAACCCTACACCATGCTGGCTCTTACAGTAAACACTAAGCAGTAGATAAGTAGATAATTATTTTTCGAATTAGGACTTGTCTTACAGGCGTCTAATATGCTACGCCATGTCAATAAGCGCCATTGCTGATTTCCATACAAAGGGTATTATAGCTCAGATGACAATCCATTCTGTCTTTTCTTCCTTTTCTTCCTTCCGTCTTTTCTTCCTCCTTCCTTTTGTAGAAAGAAAAAGGATGGAAGAAGTGGGGGGAAATACAAGAGTGTTACAACTTTAGTCCCTCCATACAATTCCATGCATGGGACAGGGTGATTGCATGACAAAAGCCTTGTCTGGAAGCACTGCAGGTATCCAGGGAGGGGTACCTGCATTTCTATGGTGCCTTTCAGTCTACCTGTCTCTGTCCCCTCAGTTTTTCACCTTTTCAGGTTGTTGGCTTCACATTTCAGAGAGATTTCTGCGTCAGAAACCACCCTCTAACAGTTCCCATAAAGAGACATCCCTCTGCCTGTTAGCTCCCATTGAGAAAACATCTACCAACCATCCTGTGTCTTTATCTTTCATTTGTCCAGTTGCAAACCCAGCATTGCTCCAAGGCATGCCCATAGTGATAGTTCTATTCACAGTATAGATTATTTACAGTAGTCAAGCAGTGGTCTTGCAACAGTATGTACTTTTGATTTTAAGTGCCATGAATCAATTTTTGGCTGACAATAATGATAAAAATGCAATAATAAATAAATTTGAGTGAGTGAAGTTTGTGGCAGAGGTATGCTAGACTCCTAGGTCAGTACTACATCAGACTTATGAGAATAGCTCACTTGACAGATCATACACCTGCTGCTCATTTTATTTTTCTTGGCTGAGAAGCAGAATTCATGAAAAAAGGGGGCTATTATATTGGCCTCCAGCACTGACCACCAGTATGAAATGATAATGCATAATCTCCTGCTTCTTACCAGTTAGGAGATATGGAGGATTTTCACAGTCCTAATCAAAGGATTAACTGAAAGGATTTTGGGAGACTCTTGTGCGTTGCCTGGGAGTTCTTTGTGTGATCCTAGGGGGCAGTGGTAGTGGTGGGGGCGGCTTTGCAAATTATCGTAGTAGATCTTACTAGATAATGAGATATTATCATTGACAATGGATGCTTCCACTCTAGAACCCTTTAGCATGGCTGCAGCATTGCTTTTCCTCAGTTAGATGGAAATGGATGTAAAACAGGAGTTCCACAGAACATTTATTATCCGATTATGTTAACTAGAAATTCCATTTCCCATAGGCAGTATCCTTTTGTAATGTATGCTTACAAATAAGCCCCATTCAGCAAGGTCTCTGGTGACTGTAACTTAGTAAAAGTTTAGAAGTTGGACCTGCAACAAAATGGTGCAGTGTGGAGTGCTTCTTTTCATTGTTCCAGCCAGCCACGCATTCTTTCAGGATACCATTCTATTCCTCTTCCCCGCCCTCCAGCTCTTCCGTATCCCTCCCAAAATTCTGTGGCTACTAAACATGCTTAGTTCTTATTAGCTTTGTTATGCATGGGCATGGCGGGCGGGGTGTGTGTGTAGTTTTTTTCAGTGTCAGATCAGATCGTCCCTTTTTTTTTTCATGGTTCAACCTCAAAATCCACCATGTTAGAGCCACAGAAAACCAGCAGGCGGACAAACTCTCCCGTAAGCTGAAATTACAGACAGGGGGCTAGGAGAGCCCCCCACCTCCAATCCTTCCCCCTGAGAGTCTGGTGGCTGCACTTGAACCCCAGTCCTGGGTAGAAGTACTCCACACAGAACAAACTCAAGATCCCTTTGAGATTCACAACAAAGTGGCAGAGCTGGGACTAGCAGTTAGAGTCACCAAGCCAACCCCCTTTTCATTACAAGACGGGCTACTTTACCACTTATGCAGAGTCTATGTGCCTTCCAAACGCCTAAGGGAAAAAGTCCTCCAACAGTGCCACAACGCGTGCACTGCTGGGCATTTTGGATTTTCCAAAATGTTACATGGGTCACTTGAGATTTTTGGTGGCCCCAAGTGTGTCATGATATCAAAACCTACATGACCTCCTGTGACACCTGTCAACAGGTCAAAGACCCATAGGCAAACCCACCGAACTGCTCCATCCCTTAGCTATACCCTCAGGGCCCTGGAAACTGCTCTCCTTTAACTTTATCACCAACTTGCCACAGTCGCAAGGTAAGACCACCATTTTGGTAGTGATAGATTTATTTTCTAAAATGGCCCATTTTATATCTTTCTCAGGACTGCCATTGGCCAAAGAAACAGCCGAGTTGTTTCTAATCCACGTTTTCCGATTACATGGCTGGCCTGAGGGGCTCGTGTCAGATACGGGGCCCCAATTTATGGCCCGGTTCTGGTGGGAGTTGCTGATGCTACTCAATATAGAACTCAGACTCTCCTCTGCTCACCACCCCCAGACAGATGGGCAGACTGAACACACTAATGCCACACTAGAACAGCTGCTATGTAAATTACCAACAAGACAACTGAGTGGCCCTCTTGCCTCTGGCTGAATTTGCTTATAACAACACGTGTCATTCCTCCGCTTGCCAAACCCCATTCTTTGCCAATTTTGGGTACCATCCCAAGACCTTCCCCTCTTCGTTAAGTCGCAAAAGTAGCTCTGAAAGGGGGTGATGCGATGGACGGGGAGGGGAGGATGGAGGAGAAGCCAGGATATGAGAAAACCTATGGTCCCTCCAGCACCTGCCAATGTGCCTCCGCTAGACAGGATCAGAGGCCTGTCTAGAGGAAAAACAAACAAAGGAGGACAGAGAGGTGAAAATAACCTCTGTCTCTCCTCCAGCCCTGCTGACAGCAGTTTGGCTGGGCATTGGATGCTCAGAAGCCTCTGAGATCAGAAGCTTCTGTTCAACAAGAGCACAACTCGTAGGTTTGCGTCCTTAAAGGTTCTGGAGCCTGGAAAAACCTTAAGAGCACCTTATCTGTCCACACAGAGTAGGGTCGAGTTTCAGGTGCATCTGATTATAAAATAATTGCCACAAATCAGGATGGAAAAACATGGGAGGGGAATGCAGAAAACAGTGAAAGTCAATTTTTGGAAACAATATCATCTGGATGTTCCATAAAAAGTGAGTGAACAAAGGATGGCAATTCTAGAGGAAGGGGCTAGTATGAAAACACCCCACAACCCCTTTGACATTTCTTTGTTACATTTCCAGAAATACTTAATTTAGATCATTTTGTTTATCATGCTAGTTTGTCATTTCTATGAAAAAATCAATTTGAATATCTGTCTCTATCTCCTCCTCTTCCTCTTCTCGAACACTGGATTCTAAAGCAGCTTACAATTAATTATATGTTAATATGTAGTGTCCTCTGGCCTGTGGCAGTTAATGATGCATGGGGTGAGGTGGGGGCATGAAGTATGATGGGCTCAGGAGTCTACCTGATGGCAAAGATACCAATCCACAAAATCCATTCCATTGATCTGTGGAGTTATCCAGGTCCTGGCAGTTAGAGATATAATCCATGTGCCCTTCCCTCAGTAGGGAACAGGAAGATGGACTTAGATGGGCTGGCTTTGTTATGTGACTTTGCGAGCCATGAGGACATTTGAAACCATTTTTCAATGGATCATTTAAAAATATCTGTTTACAGAAAGAGAATTGTATGAACTATCTGAGAGGAAACAAATTTTGCTGGAAAGTTTGGAATCTAAGAAGAAAGAACTACAAGAAGCTGAAGCTCTTGCAGCTACCCAGCCAGGCAGTATCAGTGGTATGAATACAGTGATTTTTCATGCTTTCAATTACAGTATTAAATATAATGACTAAAGCTTTTTATTTCAATTGAATGTATGGTTATGGCCAAGCAAACAGACTTTCACTGCTGTAGAACAGGCATGCACAACCTTTTCTGCCACAAGGACAGCATAGGGCATCTGTATTGGGTATCTGCAGCCCTGCTCTAGAACATTGTCTCGGCATTTTAGTACCATTACTATCGTTGTTTAATTTATGCACTACTCTTCCACACAGATGTCTCCAAAGCAGCCGACAGCACAAGAATGCTAATACATATCAAAGTGTTATTACAATAACAATCTGAAATCATAGAATCATAGAATAGTAAGTTTGGAAGGGGCCTACAAGGCCATTGAGTCCAACCCCCTGCTCAATGCAGGAATCCAAGTCAGAGCATCCCTGACAGATGGCTGTCCAGCCTCATCTTGAATGCCTCCAGTGTGGGAGAGCCCACTACCTCCCTGGGTAATTGGTTCCATTGTTGTATTGCTCTAGCAGTCAGGAAGTTTTTCCTAATGTTCAGCCGGAATCTGGCTTCCTGTAACTTGAGCCCATTATTTGGTGTCCTGCACTTTGGGATGATTGAGAAGAGATCCTGGCCTTCCTCTCTGTGACAACCTTTCAAGTCCTTGAAGAGTGCTATCGTATCTATCATATTTCAGCATATATTAATACTTTGATATAACTAGGCCTGAAATTATTTTATAGCGCATAAACTACAGGAGCTCGACGAGCAAAGAAGACATTTGGCTATAGATCTGGAGGCAACTATATTTGATTTAAAAGAAGTACAACGTGATGCTTCACAAAGAGCTCTAATTGGAAGAACTGGTGGTGCGTAGAAAATAAATGATATTTTAAATATAAATGTGTACACTCTTTGCAAGCAAGGCAGTTCAAAAGGTGGGGCACCTGGCAACGTACACTCCTCCTCTTAGCTCCAAAAGTAGAGTTTTTGTAGAAAAAAGAAAAGACGAAGTGTTGCTCCTGTACTGGCTATACAGCACTCGTTATCAGTATAAGAGGACTGACATAGTGCCTCTGAGAAGCCCTTTGCTTCAGCCTCCCTGGTTATTCACTATCTCCCTAGGAAACCTTTCTCATACTTCACACACCTTTAAAACTAGATCTTACCTAAAGGACCAGCTTGTCTTTTATTTTTTGTTTGCTTAAGTATTTACACCATTATTCAGCTGAAAAGTTTCCTAGAGCAACATTAGTTGCAAGCAAGACAGTCAGTGTCCACAGGCTTGTAATCTAAAAACATGACACACAAGGAAAAAAGGGACAAGAGGGGAAGTGGAAAACAAGCAAGCCCAGGCATCAGTTCTAAAAGTTATATCCATCTGCCCATGTGCTCTGACCATCAATGGATACTTTGCTGTAGGTTGTCCCACCATCAGAGTTGGGCTGATGGTTACCAGAGGCAGGGCTGTCTTGGTAGTAGTGTCCAGGATTTGGAACTGCCTGCACAGAAGTTTGCTTAGTATTTTCTCTTTCATCTTTTTGTTGCCAAATACTTCCCAAATGCATTTGGGAAGGTAGATGGATGAAGTTTTTGATAATTGTATTCCTTCTGTTAGTTTACATTTGTGTTTAATTTGATATTTTAGATTGGATGTTGTGTTCTTTCTTGTTTTCTCCATTGTATTAATCTTTTTGAATATTTAAGTAGATGATCGGGATAGAAATACTGTAAATAAATAAAATGGTCAACTTTTGTGATATTGCTAAAGACTTAAGTCTCCTCCCAAATACACTGCTTCACTTAGCTTGTACCCCTCACTTTAACAGCTACAATGATGGATCAAAACGATATTTGTCTTTTTATGAAAGAATCAGGTTTTCACATCTGAATATTTTTCTTCATTTTATGTAACTTAGGGTGCAGTCCTATGACTTTCACCCTCAATGCTTGTAAGCTTCCGAACTTGGAGGCTTACAAGCATGCAGCTCAGAGTGGGAGGAACTCTTCCCACTCACCATTTTTGCTTAGACTGGCTTTTTTGCCCATCTGGCTGGGGTGTTCCAGAGGGGGAGGGAAGGAGGCTTTAAAGTCCTCAGGATAGCTCGTATCCTGGTCTCTCGAGTCCCCTCTCCACCCACCGAAACACCCCCTTTACTCCCTCAGAGAAGCAGCCAGCAGGGTTTCTTTTTGTGCCGGTAGGGAGGGGAAGGGAGGGTGGAGTACAGATACCCATATCCGAAATTGGAGTGCTGTCTATGGCCTATGCTGTCTAGAAGCCATAGGATTGCTCCATCTGTAATAAGGACATTTTAAAACTATTTTAAATAGATAATTCTAAAACATTACTGTTTGTAGAAAAGCGCTTGTATGAACTATCTCAGCGGAAGCAACTTTTATTGGAAAGTTTGGAATCTAATGTGAAAGAGCTAGAAGAAACTCAGGCTCTTGCAGTTCTACAACCAGACAGTATTAGTGGTATGTGATAACTGATGCTTATTTCAATTGTGATCTTAAACACATGTGAGGTCCTTCTATTTTACTGACTTCTAAGCGTAGGATCATTGCCAAGCCTCCTATTTGGGCCTGACAGTGTAACTTGGCAGTCTGCAAGTTGAGTAAAATTGATGTGGGTGACAAATTTATGAAAGTGTATAAGATTCTTTGGGTAGTGATAACCAGGATTTACCAGGTTATATACCATCAGGAGTAGTTCTTGCAGATCATATTTTTGCAGATGCAGTGGCAGTTGATACTACTGCTGCATGCGATGTCTTAAAAATGACTTAGGTTGCAGTCAGCTGAGTTCAGTGCAAGCCAAAAGCTACCTATACTCTAGCCATCTCTCTTCATGCTTCATCTATCTTAATTCATCTGTAAATCAAGGGAGCCTAAAATTGCAATGAGCTTGCTATTCCACATCACAGGCCATTGACAGAGCAGCTATCTTGAAATGGTCATATATTCTAGAGCAGCCTGCCCAACCTGATGTTGCCCTCCAGTTGTGTTGGACTACAATCCCCATCATACTCAGACAGCATGGCTAGTGGCCTTTTAGCTGGGAGTGGTGGGAATTGTAGTCCAACACATCTGGGGGAGAGGTTGGGGAAGGTTCATGAATTTAGAGAGTTCATGAATCTATTTGGCTTCATTAGTCTCTGGGGAGAGACTAGCCTAATTATTCTCCAACCTGACAAGAACATTATAATATAGAAATCTGTGCCTTTAAAGGTAATATCTGAGCATGATGATCTTTGAGTTCTTTTCCAACTATATGGTAGGTTAGACATCCACATTAATTCTCTCATTTTATAACTAGGTATCGCAGCCTTCCCCAACCTGGTGCCCTCCATATGTGTTGTATTACAACCCCCATCATTCCAAGCCAGCAAAGCCATTGGCTGTACTGGTGGGGAATGATGGGGGCTGTAATCCAAGACATATGGAGGGCACAGGGTTGGGGAAGGCTGAGGTATGCTTTATTAAATTGGGGACCACGCTATTAAGTATGTTAAAATGTAAGAACATTGGAAAAGGCCCTTACTTGAGTGCTTGGATAATTAGACTGATCTAGATGTGCATATCTAGATGTGCATGTTTCAGCAAGAAAAGGAAAGAAAAAGAGCATAATTCCAACCATAATTAAACCATTCTACTTCTAATTGGCAGACATTTAATAATTTGGTAATTGAGTAATTCTGTTTCAGTTGTTCTTCCTCCATGTGAATGTACCAAATTCATGACTAATTTCTTTTCTTTTCAGAATGTATTTTAATTAGTATTATAAAATTAAATATAATTAGCATTTAACATTAATTATACTTAGTATAATTAAATTAATTATACTTAGCATTGTATAGTAACGAGATATTTTAAATATTAATTTTGTAAGTTTCAATTTTTTAAAAAAATAATACCATAAAACAAAATAGGTTGGATCCAGGCTAAGTTAGTCCCATTGAAATAAATTAGTCACAACTAATATCCCATTGATTTAAATGGGACTGAAGCATGACTATTTTACAGTACAATCCTATACATGTCTACTCAAAAGTAAGTACTATTGAGTTCAGGTGGGTTGCTCCCAGCTGTGGCAGATTTGACCCTGTTTTGGGATTTTATGCTATGGGATTACTGTATTTAGCTAGATCATGGATCAGTGGGTTCCTATTCCATGCCATATGCCAGAACAAGGTGCTACCATGGAAATCGTAGGTTTACAGAATTCTTGGTATTTGACACACAGAGTTTTTAAATAAGAGGCCTCTGAAATTAGACACGTCTTTTTATCTTGTACTTCAAAATCTTCAGCAAAATCTTAACATTTTAAGATATAAGAGCACTGAACATACAAAATACAAAGTGGCTACAAACAAAACACATTTTCAAGATGTTCTAAGTTTAGTTTGAGGAGCATTGCCTTTCTAAAATTACCCAATGGTATTTCTGGGCTAGGAGTAGAGAAGTCAATGTGAGGACCGGTGCCATTGCCTTCCCATGAGGAGAGATGTTGTATCCCATGTTTTGCCTTTTATATTTATATGATTTCTGATGAATTTGCTTATGTACGTTTCCCACAAAATGGAATTTCTCTAATAATTAGTTACTATTTTTTTCCAAAGTTCCCAGCTATGATTTGAAGTAATATATTTACTTCATAGTTTTGTATGATACTGAGACACACATTTCCTTCAAAACAGGATACCACCTGCTTCTCTTTCATAGCAATATTGTGTAGCTATTTTAAATTTGAAGTGTCTTTCAGTTCTCTTTACTTTTCTCAATATTTTATGTTCACATTTGCATCATATGTAAAATATATTGACAATACTACACATATGTAAACATTCTTTCCCCCAAATTTCTTATCTGATGCACATTTTGGTTTTCCTGAGTTTAACTGGGAAGATTTTGTCTTTCTCATAGCAAGCTCATAGGTCAGTGAAAAGTCACAGTATGTCAGCACAAATGCTTCTGTTAGAATGTTTTGCTAGTATCATACTGATTCAAATGTCATATGATAATATATTTTAATATATCATTTGTTTCTTTATAAAAATAGTAGCTTAGGAGAGTGTAGCAATTTATGAGAGAAATGTGGAAGACCAAAATCTCCTTTTGGATAAATATTTGCAAGGTAACCCATTATGCAGTTTGGTGCAGGAATCTTGCCGAAAGTTCAGAGAGGGCAAAGACTTCTGGGGCAAATATTTTTCACACAGCACCGAACATTAGTTTGGATCCAGCCCAGTAAAATTATTTATGTAGTGAGTTCAGAAAGGCAGATCTTCCTTTGTAAGTCTTGAAGTTTAGGTATCTTGCATTAATGTATGTTAATAATAATTGTATTGTTGTTCAGTCGTGTCCGACTCTTCGTGACCCCATGGACCATAGCATGCCAGGCCTTCCTGTCCTGCGCTCTCTCCCGGAGTGTGCTCAAGTTCATATACTAAAGATAATTCTAACATGCTTGATAAATATATTTTAGTGTTTCTATAAAATGCATTACAATTGTTATATAGAGAAAAAAATACAGGAATTAAAGGAGCAAAGAAAAGTTTTGACAGAAAACCTGAAAGCAGTTGTGCAAGATGTACAGGAAATGAAAGCTCGTATTTCAGAGACAGGTGGAATAATAAGACCCATTGGTGAGTACAGAATAAATTAGTGCCTCAGCAAAAATCCCTGGATAATTTTGATTTAAATCATAAAGATGGTGATGAGTTCTGAAATAATTTCAGATCCCTGACCCACCATTCAGATAGTGATGTTGGTTTACTACTTCGGGGGAATGTTTTCCTTAGCTTTCTTTCTACATTATATTGTTATACATTCAGGGGTTAGGTTGGATGTCACCTGAATACCTTAGAGCCATGTGATTCTTGGTTGTAACGCTAGGATTTGGTCAGGAGAGGCTTAATGAAACCAACTGAACTGGAGATAAACTTGATGGCTCTGGCAGAGTGATCTACTACCCTGCTTTTAAACAACAACTTTATTTTACAAATAAAAGAAAACAATGATATAAAAACAAAAATATCAACCATGTGTAACACACACCAGCTTTTGTTAAGTCGATGTCTCTCAATGGCTGGGCTCTTCTGGAAGGAGACAGCAAGTTAGGAATCCAGTCCAACGCCTCCCCACCTGGGAAGATGACGTTATCCAAGCTGCTTCTTTGAAGAAACAGCAGTTTTTGGAGTGCGACAGACAGAGGGCTGAATTGCTCTCTGGACCCACTTATATCAGTAATGGGGGAGTGACAGTATCTGATGGAATGTTAATGCTATGAACCTCCAGTTCATGCTCAACTCGTATATTGCAAATATTACAAAATGCTATAAGCTTCCGGTGACCTCCTTCCAAAGGAAACTTGACCCTGGACGAACCCCTGAAACATCTCACAGCTTGTACACACGTAACAATAATATTTTTTTTATTATCTTAAGTTACTTTTCACATGGAGGGCACAATCCTATGGGGATAGGTGTCCGCCTCCGAACTTGGAGGCGACTGCCTATCCAATGCAGGGCAGGAGAAGCGCGGAGGGGATCATCTCCTCCGTGCTTCAGCTGCCCCGCATTTGTGGCTAGACAGCCGATTTTGGCTGTCCAGCCACGGGAAGGTGGAGCAGGGAAAGTCGTTGCTGGATGACACATATGATGTGTTGTACTGGCATTTCTGCCTTCCCTCCCCAGAACGCCCCCTGGAATGCCTCCTTTTTGCTGCTCTGCGCTTCTCTTCCGAGCGTGGGGCCGCCTGCGAGGCAGTGCAGGAGGGAGGAAGGTCGCTTCTCTGGGAACCGAGCTTGGAGCGCAGCTCCAAGGTCAGTTCTCGGAAATCGACATATCCTATGGCTGTCTAGCTGCTGCCTAGCAGCCATAGGATTGCTCCCTTAGATAATTTTTCTTTTTAATGTATTTTTTAAATCTCAATTTTTAGACAGGGATTTAAATCAGCTTTACAAGAAGAAAAAATGGTTTTTGGAACATTTGGAATCAAATCTAAAAGACCTGCAAGCAGCGGAAACACTTGCAGCTACTCATCCAGGCAGTATCAATGGTAGGTATGTAGCATTTGACTGGGTCTTTAAAAAAATTTAATATATTTCTAGGCCACCTTTCCATATAGGAGCCCTCTCAAGGTAGCACATAATACCACATGGGGCTTTTTGTATTTAATGATGAAGTGGCAGATGGTCTTTATTCACTAAATATGAGTTTGGGTTATGGAATGAAGAAGGCAGATGGTCTTTATTCACATGAAGAGTCATTCTGGGAGAAACAGTTTGTTAGCTTAAATTTCTACAGTTCGTGCACCAAGGGAAGGATTGTGCGAATGAGAAAATACACTAAGGGTGCAATCGTATGCATGTTTAGACAGAGAAAAGGCCCTGGCTGGGGCATGCTGGGAGTTGTAGGCCTTTTCTCTGTCTAAACATACATAGGATTGCACCCTAAAACAATCAAGTGCTAGCAATACAAATACTACAGTCCCATGCCTTTCCAGCTCCACTATTTTGTTTTTCAGTTTAGAGCTTCTCTCCTGGTTGCAGTTACAACGCTCTGATGTCTAATGAAAAATCTCAAAATATACAGGATTTATAGCGTGTGTATTTTTAGTAAATAAAACAGAAGATTATTTAAAATCTAACTTTAATATTCATTTACAGGCAAATTACAAAGATTTGAAATAAAAATTAAATGCAAAAAACCCACATAGGGGAGATATACATACATACATACATACAATGTTGTTGTTCAGTCGTTCAGTCGTGTCCGACTCTTCGTGACCCCATGGACCATAGCACGCCAGGCCTTCCTGTCCTGCGCTCTCTCCCGGAGCGTGCTCAAGTTCATATTCATTGCATCCGTGATGCTATCTAGCCATCTCATCCGCTGCCGTCCCCTTCTCCTTTTGCCTTCAGTCTTTCCCAGCATCAGGGTCTTTTCCAGGGAGTTTTCTCTTCGCATTAGGTGGCCAAAATATTTCAGCTTCAGCTTCAGTATCTGTCCTTCCAATGAGCACTCAGGGTTGATTTCCTTTAGGATGGACTGATTTGACCTCCTTGCAGTCCAGGGGACTCGTAAGAGTCTTCTCCAGCACCACAGTTCGAAAGCATCAGTTCTTCGGCGCTCAGCCTTCCTTATAGTCCAGCTCTCACAGCCATACATTACTACTGGAAAAACCATAGCTTTGATTAGATGGACCTTTGTCGGCAAGGTGATGTCTCTGCTTCTTACTATGCTGTCTAGGTTGGCCATAGCTTTCCTCCCAAGGAGCAAGCGTCTTTTAATTTCATGGCTACAGTCACCGTCTGCGGTGATCTTGGAGCCCAAGAAAGTAAAATCTGTCACTGCTTCCATTTCTTCCCCTTCTATATGCCAGGAAGTGATGGGGCCAGATGCCATGATCTTCGTTTTTTTAATGTTGAGTTTCAAACCAGCTTTTGCACTCTCCTCTTTCACCCTCAACAAGAGGCTCTTTAGATCCTCTTCACTTTCTGCCATTAGGGTGGTATCGTCTGCATATCGGAGGTTGTTGATAATTCTCCCAGCAATCTTAATTCCGACCTCTGATTCATCCAACCCGGCATTTCTCATGATGTACTCTGCATATAAGTTAAATAAGCAGGGTGACAATATGCAGCCTTGTCGTACTCCTTTCCCAATTTTGAACCAATCGGTTGTTCCATGTCTGGTTCTGACTGTTGCTTCTTGACCCTCGTACAGGTTTCTCAGGAGACAGGTAAGGTGGTCTGGTACTCCCATCACTTTCAGAATTTGCCAGAGTTTGTTGTGATCCACACAATCAAAGGCTTTAGCGTAGTCAATGAAGCAGAAATAGACGTTTTTCTGGAATTCTCTTGCTTTCTCCATGATGCAGCGAATGTTGGCGATTTGATCTCTAGTTCCTCTGCCTCTTCTAAACCCAGCTTGTACTTCCGGTAGTTCTCGGTTCGCATACTGCTGAAGCCTAGCTTGTAGGATTTTGAGCATCACCTTGCTGGCATGTGAAATGAGCGCAATTGTGCGGTAGTTTGAACACTCTTTGGCGTTGCCCTTCTTTGGAATTGGAATGTAAACTGACCTTTTCCAGTCTTGTGGCCACTGTTGAGTGTTCCAGATTTGTTGGCATATTGAATGCAGCACTTTAACAGCATCATCTTTTAGGATTTTAAATAGCTCGGCTGGAATACTGTCATCTCCGCTAGCTTTGTTGTTACTAATGCTTCCTAAGGCCCACTTGACTTCACTCTCGAGGATGTCCGGCTCAAGTTCAGTGACCGCACTATCATGGATATCAGGGACATTCAGATCTTTCCTGTATAGTTCTTCTGTGTATTCTTGCCACCTCTTCTTAATCTCATCTGCTTCTGTTAGGTCCCTGCCTTCTTTGTCCTTTATCATGCCCGTCTTTGCACAAAACGTTCCCTTGAGATCTCCAATTTTCTTGAAGAGATCTCTAGTCTTTCCCATTCTGTTGTTTTCCTCGATTTCTTTGCATTGTTCATTTAAGAAGGCCTTCTTGTCTCTCCTTGCTATTCTCTGGAACTCTGCATTCAGTTGGGTATATCTTCCCCTTTCTCCCTTTCTTTTCGCTTCCCTTCTTTCGTGAGCTACTTGTAAAGCCTCATCAGACAGCCACTTTGCTTTCTTGCATTTCTTTTTCTTTGGGATGGATTGAGTTGCTGCCTCCTGAACAATGTTACGGACCTCCATCCATAGTTCCTCAGGCACTCTGTCTATCAGGTCTAATCCCTGAAATCTATTCCTCACCTCCACTGTGTATTCATCAGGGATATGATTTAGGTCATACCTGAACGGTTTAGTGGTTTTCCCGACGTTCTTCAATTTAAGCCGAAATTTTGCAAGAAGCAGCTCATGATCTGAGCCACAGTCAGCTCCAGGTCTTGTTTTTACTGACTGTATGGAGCTTCTCCATCTTTGGCTGCAAAGGACATAATCAATCTGATTTCGATATTGACCATCTGGTGATGTCCATGTGTAGAGTCGCCTCTTGTGCTGTTGGAAAAGAGTGTTTGCTATGATCAGCATGTTCTCTTGGCAAAACTCTATTAGCTTTTGTCCTGCTTCATTTTCTACACCAAGGCCATGCCTGCCTGTTATCCCGGTGATTTCTTGACTTCCTACTTTAGCATTCCAATCCCCTATGATGAAAAGGACATCTTTTTTTGGTGTTAGTTCTAGAAGGTGTTGTAGGTCTTCATAGAACCGATCAACCTCAGCTTCTTCGTACTCAGTGGTTGGGGCATAGACTTGAATTACTGTGATGTTGAATGGTTTGCCTTGGATTCGTACTGAGATCATTCTATCATTTTTCAGATTGTACCCCAGTACTGCTTTTCCCACCCTTTTGTTGACTATGAGTGCTACTCCATTTCTTCTAAGGGATTCTTGCCCACAATAGTAGATATGATAGTCACCTGAATTAAATTCGCCCATGCCTGTCCATTTTAGTTCACTTATTCCCAAGATGTCGATGTTCAATCTTGCCATCTCATGTTTGACCACCTGCAGCTTACCTTGATTCATTGATCTGACATTCCAGGTTCCTAAACAATATTGTTCTTTACAGCATCGGATTTTCTTTTCACCACCAGACACATTCACAGCTGAGTGTCCTTTCGGGTTTGGCCCAGCCGCTTCACTCTTTCTGGCGCTACTTCGAAATACCCTCTGCTCTTCCCCAGTAGCATATTGGACACCTTCCGACCTGAGGGGCTCATCTTCCGGCGTCATCTCTTTTAGCCTTGTGATATGTTCCATGGGGTTTTCTTGGCAAGAATACTGGAGTGGGTTGCCATTTCCTTCTCCAGTGGACCACATTTCGTCAGAACTCTCTGCCATGACCTGTCCGTCTTGGGTGGCCCTGCACGGCATAGCTTATGGCTTCACTGAGTTACGCAAGCCCCTTCGCCACAACAAGGCAGTGATCCATGAAGGGGACATACATACATACGTGATGGGTAGTCCTTTTTGCTTATAGAATCTGAAAATTAATTTGTTTTACCAATTGTTGGAGGATTCTAGACCCTGGGCTGCCATGATCATTGAGGCATACTAGAGTCTAGAACCCTCCCTGTTGTCACCCACTTTGCATGACTTACTGGAGACAAGGGTAGCAGTTGAAATGATTCAACTGATGTTAGGAGGATGTATGTGCAAATAGGACTTGGGTGCCTCCACACATATGCAGTGCATCTGAGACTCCTGGGCCTCATGGATGTTGTAATTGTTATTATGCCCCACAACCTAAATTTGTTATTACTATTGTACTCCGTCTAGAGTGGCCGGGTAGCTGGCCAGATGGGCAGCTAATAAATCAAATAAATAAATAAATACATAAAACTTGTACACACCGTGAAACAACGTTTTTATTTCTAAACTAAAAAGATGCCATCTCTGTAGCCTTTCTTCCTGTGGCAAATTTAACCCCTTGATAATTTTATGAAATTTATTAGAGTTCTATTTTCTCTACTTTCTTCAGGTCTATAATGTCTTTTTTTGTGATAAGGTGGCCAGAATTATAGAAAGGGAACGTAGGAAGACAGGAAGCTGCCTTATACTGAGTCAAACCATCGGTCCATCTAGCCCAGTATTGTCAGCAGTGACAGGCAGTGGCTTTCCAAGGTTTCAGGCAGGAGTTTTTCTTTCCCTACCTGGAGATGCCTGGGATGGAACCCAGGACCTTCTGCTTGCGAAGGATGTTCTCTACCACTGAGCTATGGCCACAACACAAAATGGTCTACATGTGACTTTACCATAGATTTAGATAGTTGCATTATGATACTTGCTGTTTCATTTAAAACTCCTTTTCATATAATTCTCATGATTTGCCTTTTTAATTGTTGTATCCACCAAATTGACATTTTCAGTGAGCTTTCCAATATGTTTCCAAGTTCTCTGTTTGGGCAAGGCAGGAAACACATGACCAGGATCCTCTTCTCCTCTCCAGTCAGTTCCCTGCCTTCATCCAGGACAGAGCTTTCCTCCATTGCTCTTCCAGTCTCTGTTGCTTACCTTTACTCTCTTCACATTTTCCCCTTCTACTCTGTTTACTCCATCCTTAATTCAATATTTATATTCATTCTCTTTTTTGTCTTTTCTGTCTTCTTCCTTTTCTATTCCTGGACCATTTGCCTATGCAAGCAAGAGTATCTGCATTTGATAAACAGAAGACAGTGTGGTCTACAATATAAGCCCCAAAGCCCTGGGGTTTAAAGCAGGTCCAGACCCCCACTGAAGCAGCCAGGGCACTCCCTGATCCTTGGAAGGCTGTTCAGAGCCACCAGGGTGAAACCTCCAGTGAAAGCTGCCATGTGTGCTCCACCACAGAGGTTGTTGTTGTTGTTCAGTCGTTAAGTCATGTCCGACTCTTCATGACCCCATGGACCATAGCACGCCAGGCCTTCCTGTCCTACCACAGAGGTTGTTGTTGTTGTTGTTCAGTCGTTCAGTCGTGTCTGACTCTTCGTGACCCCATGAACCATAGCACGCCAGGCCTTCCTGTCCCGAAGCGTGCTCAAGTTCATATTAATTGCATCAGTGATGCTATCTAGCCATCTCATCCTCTGCCGTCCCCTTCTCCTTTTGCCTTCAGTCTTTCCCAGCATCAGGGTCTTTTCCAGAGAGTTTTCTCTTCGCATTAGGTGGCCAAAAACACTTAAGCTGTGCCCTCATCTCTATTGAAGTTGCAGATAACCCACCTTCCAAAAGCTTCTGCTGTTCATCCACCATTTTGAATCTCGTTCGGAAAACACAGGAGGATGTGGAATATGACAGTTCTGGAAGTGTGTTCACCCATCAAATGTGTCTCCTGGTCACATAAGCCACAAGAGGACTTTCATAGTTCACCTCCCCTTCTATGGACATTATAATGTCCATACAAAGGGAGGTGAACTATGAAAATGGTGGCAGTCAGAATCCCATGTCTTCCTGCGCTTTTCATTCTATGAGGGATGGCATTCCCACCCAAGGTTGCTCTGCCTGCATGGGCCACCAGGGGGCTTCTCTTATTAATACTGTTGAGTCTGAAGCCTTCCTACCTGATATTGGGCCCTCTTCCTCTCGCTTGAGATTTCCTCACAAGTCTGATGCTTTAATTAACAAAGTAAACAAAATTAAACAAATTTTGTTTAATTTTCAAAATAGTGCTTTAATTAACAGCCTTATTTGGCCATTCAAGTGCAAATAAGAAGCTTCCACACAGGCTGTACATTCTCATGCCAGATTTGTCTTCTGATTCCTCCCCAGCTCCACATAATAAGTCACAAGACAGCCAAGCCTTCTGTATCAGACCCATGTTCTTCCCAGGAGTCAAGAGATGATTCCCCAAGGGTATTTTCCAAGAGGAAAGCAAAAACAACAACAAAACAAAACAGACAAACAAGAGAGCCAGGGAGCTCTCTAAAAATCTACAAGACATACAGTAGAGATTTTATGATATAAATGTTACTCCTCCTCCTCACAAAACAATACATAGCTACCCATATCTGAATGACATTCTGATTCATCCTCTCTCCCTATAGCAGGCTCAGATTAATGTCTCTCACACAGTTCAGTGCCTGACAAGTCATGGAGTCTTAATAAATTACAAAAAAAGAGTAATCTTGTCCCTGCTGTAATTCACCTGGAGGTGTTAATCAACATAGTGCAAGGTCAATTTTTTCTCTCTCAGAACATATAAACAAAATGAGAGAAGCTGCTCAATCCCTTTGGAGAGTCAACTTTGTAGATCTCAAGACCCTAGTGCATATGCTGGAACTCATGATTTTTTGTGCAGGGACAAATTACACTCACTTAGGCCAAATTACACAGCCACAACAGGGGCTCCTGTTTCCATTTCAGGACAGCATAGCTCAAAAAAGCCATTGCAAAGTGTTTCTTTCCAGCTCCATCAGGGCATCCCTGTGATGGTGGGGGAGACATTCCAGTTTGCAGAGTGGCATACCGCTCCTGGATCCTCCACAATAGATGCCAGACTGGAGGGACGGGATGCCCATTGTCAGTCGCAATTTGTGCAAGGGGCCTGGACTCCTCAGGCCAACAGGCACAGCATAAATTGGCTAGAGCTGAAAGCCCTACAGGTAGTGATAAAGCATTTTGCCCTACTGCTATAGTCACGTGCTATAGACAGCACATTTGTCTCAATAGGCATAGTTTTACACATGTGTTGAATCTCATCTGTCATTCTGGTTGCCTATTCATGCAGTTTGGAAACATCTGCTTGGAGTTGTTCACAGTGTATTTGGATGTCGCAATTCAGTATAATTTGGTATCATCAGCATGCTTGACTACCTGACTATTCATCCCTGATTCCAAATCTTTTATGAGGAAATTAAATAGCACCAAACCATGGGTTTTTTAAAAACATGTTACTGGTGAATAAGAGTATACTCTTATCTAGGGCTTTCTGTGCAACATTTTGCACTCATATATATGTTAAATTTTATAGTCTTCTATTCACTATTTTTAGATTGTCTGATAAATCTTCCATCTTGCACCAGAGCTTGGGAACTATTTAGGATGACATGAAGAATCTTTTTGCATTCTGTTGTAGTGCACAGTGGAACAGTTACCAAACTCCCATAAATCAGAATAATTAAGGGAGCAATCCTATGGCCACTAGACAGCCATAGGATATCTGGTTTTCCTGCGCTCCGAGGTCGGTTCCTGGAGAACCGACCTCCCCCTACTTCCACGCTGCCTCGGAGGTAGCGCAGAAAAGCCTGTGCTCCGCACTCACAAGAGGAGCGCGGAGCAGCTGAAACGGGGCATGGCTGGGGGTGTTCTGGGGCGGGGAGGGCAGAAATGCCTGTATGACACATCCACTGTGTCGTACAGCAGCCTCCTCCCCTGCTCTGCCCTCCCGCGGCTACACAGCCACAATCAACTGTCTAGCTGAAAATGCAGGGCAGGAGAAGCACAGAGGGAACAATCCCCTCTGTGCTTCTCCTGCCCTGCAGTGGATAGGCAGTCACCTCCGGTTTGGAGGCAGCTGACTATCTGAATAAGCTTGTGCCCTAACTGATGCAAGATCCTAATTTCTCTGAGTTATGCAGGAAGGACACTTCTTTACCAAGGGAAGATTTTATCTGATGATGGAAGTACACAAACACTACTTGGAAGTGCTCCTGTGTATGTGCTTAGGTGGAGGACAAGGCCAACAGGGCTCTATTGAAGGTTTTATGAGAAGCCACAACAATTGGGGTCTGTGTTCATACTGGGCTGGATAATGTTCTAAATGTTTGTCAGGTAGCATTGTATATAGCTATTGCAAATATAATTATTTACTGTAGTTATTTCAAAAGGCAAACATCATCTTTCAGTGTTAATTGTCTTGTACTTTGAAGCTTCTGTTTAATTTTTTTGCTTTTTGTTTGCTAAAATCTTTTTATCTAGAACAAAAGGTCCAAGAGCTCACTGAACAAAGAATGCTTTTGGCTGCAGGTCTTGATGCAGTTATTCAAGATTTACAAGATATAGTGGGTCTTGCTCAGGACAAAATTGTATCAAGATCCAGAGGTGGGTAAAGAATAAGTGACTTAGAAAAGTATCATTTAATTGGAGAATCCATTTTTCATAACTAAATATCACTCTATATGTCATGTGATTCAAGAAATGGAGAGCATTTAAAATAGTTTTTCAACTTATATTTGCAAAATATTTATGTGTGACGATAGTATCCACCATTCCTGTGGGCAGGAGAGTAAGCAATGCTCTGTCTTTCTTAAGAACTGTCTTTCTTAATTTTATATGTATGAAATGTCTTGGTAACCTTCACTTTTGCAGGTTATATCTCCCCTCTATTACTGCTATACAGAAATCCTGTGGATCTAGAGAAAGGTGGGAATTGTGCAACAAGACAGCTTCTCTGCAATGCGGAAGTTAGTCTCTGGCTGGAGTTAGGAGATTTTTAAAGAGGCAGGCTCTGTAGTCGTATATGTTTTTCATATTCTGTTTGTAGAAAGAGCTTGGGAAGAACTGTCTGAAAAAAAGAGAGTGTTTTTGGAAAATCTGGCATCAAATTTGGAAGCCCTTAAGGAAGCCCAGGCTGTTGCAGCTGCTGAACAGGATGGTATTGCTGGTAAGTATTTTATGTGATTTTATCATTCTGATAACATGTTAAGTTATGTACAGCTGATGAATAATTAGTAAAACAACCTCAAAATTATTTTGACTGAAATAATTCTATGAAAAAGAATTCTATGAAAAATAGAAAATAGTTACGATGTATTTGGAGATTAATTTAATATGATATTTACTATAACACACGGACGAGTGTATGTGTTTCTTAATATTTGATTGAAATAGTTGAGTTAGGGATGGGTCAATATGCAATGTCTGAGCTTGTTGAGGTTCTCCAAATTCCTCCTTGAAGATCAGTTCACCTTGTTCATGATCGTGAATGCAAGTGATTGGGCTTTTTTTTTTATTGGGAAAAATGCACATTTTTGATCAGAGAAAAATGTGCATTTTAAAAATGTGCCTTTTCCCCTTATCGAAAATCCGCATTTCCCCAGAAGCTCAAGTGTGAAAATGTGGATTTGGGGGGAATGCACATTTGCGCATGTGCAGACTTGTAGAAGTGCACACTTTCTGACAGGAACACAAGTTCTGGAAATTGCAAAAATTTCCTGAGAATTGTGTTCCTGTTCATGTTTGTTGTTCAGGGTTGTGAACAGGACATGTTCTCATGATCTGCAAACAGGAATGAAATCCTTGTTCATCCCTCTTTAGTTTATATAGAGCAACTCTAAGTGGGATGTGGGGAGTTAAATGGGAGATGATCCACCACTTCGAAAGCCCTGCTGAGGTGTTCTGGTCAGTGCTGGAGGGTGGGCATTTTTTTTCTCCTTTTATTTCTAAAGGATCTTTTGTTTTTTCTAGTTCTGTCATTGGATTCAGTTGGAGGGGAAATACCAGCTGGTGTAGGTTCAGAGCTGCCTCCAACTTGCCCCTGGAACAACCTGATTCAGCTGTTACCACTAATGAAAGGCTGCTGCTGGTTCTCCTATGCCCATGTGGCTTCCATGGACATGCCAGGGACCTTCAAGGTAGACGGGCTGTCCTATTGGCAGAGCTCCTCTCCACCACCAGTGGGGTTCTTCTGCCCAGTCCGAGCACCCTTCAGCTGGCCTTCATCAAGGGTTAGGATTTCTTTGTTAAACCATGAAAACATAGGTAAATGATGTTCCTGAGTTCCTTCAAATGGAATTGAATAAAGGACTCGACGCAACTGTTGTGAATGAACAACCTGCAATTTCTGTACAGTTGATATACTTAGGTCAGATACACCCAAGAGGGTGGTCTTGGTTGATCTTAAAGTTCATAATTTAAGATACAGGAAATTCGAAAGACTATGGATCTAGGTACTTCCATCTATTCTGGCAACAGTCCAGAAAGCCTATATATGTGTGACTCACAGCTTTTGTTACTGGTGTAGCAATGCTGGTGTACTGGTGATCTATGCCTTTCTGCTATGCCTACAATTACAGAAGACTTATGGTTTGTTTAGCCACTCCTGCTTGCAGGAGGAGCCAAGTGGGAACTATCAGGCAGCATGCACCAGCACACTGCTCAAATGTATTGTTATGTCTAGACCAGGCAAAAATGTCTTATTTTTTATATTTAATGCTGGTGTAAAATAAATACATTTCAATTTATGCTAAATTCTTTTTGTAGAGCAAAAGGTACAAGAGCTTATTGAAGAAAGAAGGCTTTTGACTGCAGGTTTACAGGCAATTATGCAAAACTTGCAAAAAATACAGGATTTTGTTTCAGGCAAGCTGGAAATGGTAGAACCTAGTGGTGAGTACGGAACTGAAAATGTGATTAGACACACAAGGGTTCACAAGTGAATGGACCTTTTACCTAAATGGTATGTGGTAGAATAGACATGTTTACCTAGCTCTACCTAATGAAGGAAATTCCAGACAAACTGAAATCTAAGTTATTAGGTCCCAACATGGAGAATTTCCTTTTTCTGCATCATATTCACTCACAACTGAAAGAAGACTTGTATTTTTCAGCTGCCTCAACCAGTAGCATTACAAAGATCTTTCAGTTTAACTTCTTTTAACCAATCCATCCTTTCTCTTAAGACCTCTCCAACTACTAGGTAAAGCTACCCAAACTTATATACTGTCTAACATTATCTCCAGTTTTGTTAATATAAAAACAATCTGGGTTCTCTCTACTTGTATTTCCACTTACCAAGGATTTTGGGTTTCACCTAAGGATGCCAATAGATCTAGGTAATAGCTAGATTTTATATTTTAAAAAATGGGGGATCAATCATCGTTTGTTTCCTCATTCCAGCAGCACTAGGTACAGTACTAGGTGCAACCAAAAACCACCCCAGCACCTAGCAGAGCCTAATTTGAATATCTGCAATCTCTTCCCATATAGCATTTAGCCATAGTCTTAAAATGGAAAATCCGTGGCTTCAACATAAGCCAGCTTCCCCTGGCGTTTACATCCATTGGCTTTGTTTACCATCTAGCCTGATGAAGACTCAGAAGTCTCTCTTAGAACAGGCGTAGTTGGTGCATTAGTCTCAGGTGTGCAGATGCACTCCTAGCCACCACCGAAACCTGGGCATCCCAGTTCAGGGCTGAGACCAGAAGTACATCCAAACTGCAGGCCTGAGTATTCAGGGGGAGTGTAACTTCATCCAGTTGAGGTTGAGTTTCTGTTCCCTGGTCTGCCTTTCAACTAACCAGAATCACCTCTGTCTTGTCTGGATAAACTTCAGTTTTGTCATCATCATCCAGTCCATTACTGACATCACATACAGATTTAAAACTAAAACAGCTTCCTTGGACTTAGCAGGAAAGGGGAAACAGAGTTGGGTGTCGTCAGCATACTGGTGGCACCAAACCCCAAACTCTGGACAACCTGTCCCAGAGGTTTCATATATTTGTTAAATAGCATGGGAGATAAGATGGGACCTTGAGGGACACCACAGGCCAACGGCCATGGCATCAAACAGGAATCCCCCAGCACCATCTTCTTGGTTCACCTTCCAAGAAGGATCAGAGCCACAATGTAACAGTCCCTCCCAGTCCCATCTCAGACAATCATGTCAGAAGGATACCATGGTCAATGGAATTGAAAGCTGCCAACAGGTCCAGCAGAACCAAGAGGGATGCACTCCCCCTGTTTAGTTCCCAGGGTAGATCATCCACTAAGGCAAACAAAGCAGCCAGATGGAAATTGATCTAGATAATTCGCCTCATCCAGCAATCCCTGGAACTGAGAGGGCCACCATATGCTCCAGCACCTTGCCCAAGAATGGAATATTGGAAACTGGAAATTATCCAGTACAATAGGGTTCAGATAAAGCTTTCTTAAACAGAGGTCTTACCACTGCCTCTTTTAGGCACAATGGAATCACCACTTGTTGTAAAGAGGCATTAACCACTACCCTTACCCACTCAGCCAGCCTCCCCAGCCCCTTTATAAGCCAGGAAGAGCAAGGGTCCAGCACACAAGTGGTAGGCCTCACCTCTCCAAGGATCCTGTCCACATCCTTGGGCTGTACAAATTATAACCAGACAAACAGAAGCCAAAGGTACATCAGCTGGACCTATATCAACTATGGCATCCAAGTCAGCACGGATGTGATCAATTTTATCTGCAAAGCATTATACCAATTGGTCACAATAGGCTACTGAGTGGTTCACCTTTTCTTCTCAGGGGACCAAAGCATAACAGGCCTTCGACCACCCAAAAAAGCTCCATTGGGCAACTCTGTGCAGACATAATGGTAGCAGAGAAGTACAATTTCTTCACTTCCCTCACTGACATGGACTAGGCTTTCAAATGAACTCTAGCCTGTGTTTGATCAGACATGACTTTCCATACAACATTTCTATAAGTGACATCCCACTCATTTCATCGCTCATTTGGGTTCACTCCACAGGAGAAAATGCTCACGAGCAATTGGGTCAACTGCCCAGGCCATTTCCCTATTCCAGAGGTCAACCAGGGCTTCAACAGAATCACCTGCCAAGGTGACAGGAAGATCCATAAGAGCCATAAGGAAACCATCCAGATCCATCAGTCTCCCGGGGTGGATCATCTTAATCAGCACCCCCCCTCCCCATAGAGTGTATGAGTCCTAGTAAGTCTAAATCCCACCAGGTAGAGATATGCCCATGATAACAGAGCTATAGAAATTTCTTCCATCCCCAGATCACAATGGCCTTGTAGGCCCCTTCCAACCCTACTATTCCACTATTCTACTATTCTATTCTATGATCACTGTCATCCCACCCAATGTAGAAAACCAGATCCAAAGTGTGCCCTGCTGAATAAATGGCGCCAGATAGCAATTGGGACAGACCCATGGTTGCCATGGAGGCCATGAAGTCCTGTGCCACTCTTGACAAAGTGACCTCAGTACGTATGTTGAAGCTCCCAGTGCAACAAGCTGAGAAAGCTCCAGCACTAACACTGTGGGGATGTGTGACGCTGGGTAATCCATTCCATTTAAGCCTGTTAGATTTCCACATCATTTCCGGTGTGGTAAGCAAGGGTGGACTGCATTGGATTGGGGGGGGGGATATTGGGAGAATTATGCACATTTTCCCCCCACATTCCGCCATTTGCTCAAATTGTAATTTGCGCAAAAATATTTTTTAAAATTTGGATCTTGAAATGTGTGCAAATGTCATAATTTTTTTTTAAAAAAAATGCATTGCCACTCTTGTGCAAGTGCACATGATCACAGGACCTCCGGTCCCCTATGTAGCCCCACAGAAGCATATTCCCCTCTTGTTAATATCCTTGTCAGTTTCATCTTCTCCGCATATTACTTTGTTTAGCCCAGGAAAGACATATCCCATACTTGTCAACAACTGCCACGGTTACTGCAAATGGAATTTGGGAAAAGGGGGCAGAGGCTACATCTGTGTTAAAAGCACTTGCTTGAGACTCAGGCAAGTGTGCAATGGAAGCGGGGTGTTCCCAAGTGTCAGTTTAACACTTCAAACCCTGAGGATCAGGTTGCTAAGTTGGATCTGGTCCCCTTTTCCCAAGCTGTCAGTGCCGAGGCATGTGCAAATTACCCATTGACAGGTTACAATTTGCACAAATGGTGGAACCTTGGGGAAAAAAGTAGGGATGTACGAAACGACTCACCTGTTTCATTTTGTGACATCCACGGTGGGGGGGGAGGCGCTCTGTCCCTCCCTCCGAAATCCTCGCCGGCTGGCTCCGCTCCACAGCGACTCTCCGGAGCCGCCAGCCGGGGCCGCCCACAGCGACATCCGGCCACTGCTGGGCTGCACAGGGATGCAAATGGAAGCCGCCATAGCCTCCGCCATTTGCTTCCCTTTTTTTCATCGTGATAGGCTACATAAATATTTACGTAGCCTATCACGGCGAAAAAAAGGGAACGTAAATGGCGGTGTCTACAGCGGCCGCCATTTGCGTTCCCTTTTTTTCCCCGTGATAGGCTACTTAAATATTTACGTAGCCTATCATGGCCTCCGCAGGGACGCAAATGGCGTCCCTGCATTAGGCATGATAGGCTATGTAAGTATTTACATTGCCTATCACGGGAAAAATCATGAAGCGAATGGCGGCCACAGATGCGGCCGCCAATCGCAAAGCACCATGAACGGCACCAGGTAGGTGCTCTGTTTCGTGCGCTTTTCACGGGGGTGGGGCAGGGGGGCTTCATTCCGCCACGGATTTCGGCACCAGTGCACGGAATGCCAGTGCATTCGGCCTCACTGAGATCCATGGCGGAATTCTCCGCCATCCCTAGAAAAAAGTGGAAATTGCAGCTGTTAAAAAAGAAGAAGGAAATCCACATATTGGCTTGACTCACTACAGAGTGAGTTGATGCCTGTAGAGGGAAACAGAATGGAATCTGCAGGGCCAAACCAGAAAAAATCTGTCAAGGTTTTATTCTGATAGGTCTACCAAAGAAAGCACTACTAGATGAGGAAGAGGAGGAGGATTTCTATAATACCACTAATGTGTATGATGTTTAAAGAGTAGAAGAGGAAAGATCCCTCCCCCAAGGAGCTTACAATCTAAAATCTAGCTATTACATTCACAACAGAAGACCTTAGAAGCTCATGTAAAATTGCTGAGTTTTGTGTGAGTAAAAAAGGTGGAGTCACAGAGCAGTATAGAAGAGGAATAAGCCCTTTGGTAGGAGTTTTGGAATCTTGGAATGAGATCTGTTTGGACTGGGGGCGGGGCTGGATATGATCTTTGTCTAGGAAGGAGGACAAAATATATTCCTCTGCACCAAGATCCAACCCACAACATGACCTAAAGATGGAGAAGAATGTTCTAACAAGGTAATGGTGCCTGCTCTATTTACCATAACAGGGTCAAGAGAGCAAATTAGCAGGTAGAAAGAGAGGATATATATAATCACTTGATTTTGTATTTGCCCAGATGCTAAACTGGCAAGACTTGGGAGGGGGGAATGGAGTCACATGATTCTCCTCCTCATCTAGTAGTGCTTTCTTAGGTAGACCAGAAATGATGTAACCTAAGTATAATATTTCACCTAAGTAAACCTAACTTGGGAGCTGGTTTACATTCTGAGCATAAACAGAGCATAAACCCTTGGCTCCCTTATATACTGAATTTTGTAGAACATTTTCCTGTACCTTCTATTCCTTCTTTAATGAGTGCAGCTATTTCTTTTTTTATGGTAAAATACTTTAATAATGGATAATTAATCTTCAGTCATAAAAATAATAAGGATATTTTGAATATTTTTCAGCTGATGATTCTAAATATTTCTTTTTATAGAAAGCGAGTTAGATGAAATCTCTGAGCAGAGAAGATTGATTTTGGAAAATATGGAATTAAATCTGGAAGAGCTGAAAGATTTTCAGGCCATTGTAATGCAGCCAGGTGGTATGAGTGGTAAGTAAAGTGTTACATATTAGCATGTTGGGCACTCCTGCCCTGTCTCCTCAGCAGTATTTTATACCTGTCAGGTAGGTCAGAACCATACAACTCCCACACTGTTCCAGAGGATCCACCAATCCACTAAAGCAGCTTTTCACAGGCCACAAATCACTGTTGGGGAAATAGAAATCAGTAAAAATTGCCTCCTCCTTTTCCTCCAGTGGAGCCTCCCATGAGCAGAGCTTCACTTATGGGAACACTGGACCCAACCCTATGATATAATTTAGCCAGAATTAGAGCTGTATTTCAAGTTTTCCCTCTTTGGGGAAGGTAATTAAATGTGTGGAGCTGAGTAACTGCAGGCACATGAGGATGACACTTCCTCTGTCAACTCCTTTCAACCAGTCCTCTGCTAATAGGACTGAGATGGCCTTAGTGGGCTCTCGTTGGAAAAACTGCATCTGGAGTTAGATGGGGGGAATTATTCCCTTCTGATATCTTTGGATCTCTCAAAATGGCTTTTATTTATTTGATAGAATGCATGATTTATTTATTATATTGAAATTTTAAACTGTGCATTCGGCCAAAAAATGAGTATCATTTTAGTATATAAAATTCAAATCTATAATACAATTAAAAACAACATGAAACAACAGTGCAATGAAATTGACAGGAAAAAGTGTTCAACCAGCTGAAAACACAGTAGTTTAAATCCCTGAGCAAATAAAAAGTTTTAATGTGGCACACTCCCCACCCCCAAATGGTCTCAGTGCCAGACATGCCACTCTTGGAAAGGCATTCCAAAATCAGGACGGTACCAGAAAGAGCCTGTCTCTTATGTACATGCACAATGCACTTCTCCTAGAGATGGAATGCAGAAAATGGCTTCCTCTGACAATCTTCAATGCATGGACAGGTTGATATAGGAGGAGCCATAGACAATGCAATTCTGAAACCCATTTGAACAGTTAATAGTGATTAGGTCTGGCTTTTGAATGATTCTTTTTTCTTTTCTTTTTTAATGGGAGCACTCAGCTTAGCTCAGCTCCCTGGGGATTAAAATATGATGTTTGTTTATTAATTATTTAATATCAGGGTTAAAAACAAAATCTTAATTAAAATATAGCATAGAACCAAATAAATTAAAACACAATAACAACCAGCTTGTTCTTACCTTGTCATTTGAAATCTGTACAACGTTGTTGAGGGAGATCACCCTGAGATCAGGATCTGGTATCATCAATATGCTGATGAAACCCTGTGTTCCATTAATATAGCATCCAGGAACAGCTGTCTTGGTTTTAAAACAATTTCATAGTAGTGACTGTATAAATGAGGTTAAACATTATGAAGCTGAATCCATTCAAGATGGAAGAAATATTGATACATAGACTGGGTTTGCACACCGTGCTAAACCACGATGGGTTGTTATCCTGGACGGTCCCAGAGTGGCTTAGCATGATGCCTGAACCCAGCATGGATTTTCCATTGTGGGTAGTTTTGCACCAACAAACCACCCTGAAAACCCATCACTTGTAGTAGGGTTGTTTAGGGTGGCTTGCTCTCATGGTTTCTTAGTGTGACATCTGAACCCAGCAGGGCAATTTTTTCGTGGGTTGGTGAGAATGGCTAGAGAGCCAGCAGGCAAGAGCAGCGAAAACCTCTGCTGCTCCTCGCAATCTTGCTACTAGTGCTGTCACCATTCTGCCCCCTTCTTGGTCCCAGGACAGATTTTTTTAAAGGATTCTTGAAGAAAGGACATCGGAGAGTGTCCCAAATATGTTCGAAATTTTTTAATTATTATTTTTGGTCCTGCGCAAGTGCCCAGGAGTGAATGATTGCTGCTAGGAATTTTTCATAATTTCTGCCTTTGTTTTACTGCCCTGCCATGAAATTCACACCATTTCCTCTTCTCTTTTACTGCTCTGCCATGAAATTTTTGCACTTTTCCCCTCTGTTCTACTGCTCCGCAATGAATGCTGGGAAATTTTTGTGATCCTATTCAATGCTCTGTAACCCTCATGTACCTCTGACAGCTATTAATGGAGCTGGCAGTTGCAGGAGAGAAGGTGCTTTGTGGGTGGGTGGTCTTACATAAGTGTAACGTGAAGCAGCCTTTAAAAATAAAAGGTGTTCACTAGCAAGGGAAATACCAAAATGGAGGATGAAATTGGCAAGGACATTGACATAATTATGTTTCAAGCATGAAGTAGGGTGGGGGTGCTGAAAGTGGCTTTCAGCTGCAGGAGAGTGCTTACTTCAGTGTAACATGAAGCAGCCTACAATGGAAGGGGAAATGATGCAAAATTCATGGCGGAGCAGTAGAACAAAGGGAATTTTTTTGCAAATTTCATGGAAAGAATTTTTTTTTAAGTTTGCAAATGCCTTCCTAATTCATAAGGGCTGGGAAAATTATTTCCTTTTTGAGCTCTGATGCAGGAGGGCAGGGGGTTTCCCTTGTCAGCTGGCAACCGCAGTGGACCAATTGCAGAAAGGGTGCGACGTAGGGAATGAGGAAATGAGGATTTCTGCTCCAAAGCCCCCTGGGATACATGCCAGTAATGGGGTGGAGGACTGAGAGGGACCGAGGCAGAAACAAACCATGGGAAACTGCCGGTTGGCAATTGCCTGTTGGGAGTAAGGGACAAACCACCCACCCATGGTGGCTTCTTCTCAGGGTAGCTTAGCATGATATGCGAATGCACCCATAGTTTCAGCATTCTGGATTCCTTGGTATGATAAATTGGGTAGGAAACTCCTTGTCTGATTGGGTTGTTCCCAGACCTATTTTGCCCCTAGATAGATAGGCGTCAGTGATGGCCACGAGTACCTATCAGCTTCATCTTTTAGGCAGGCTATGCATCTTTCTGAAGAAGAGGAATTTTGTTCTATTGATCCATACTTTTGTAACCTTTATTTATTTATTTATTTATTTATTTATTTATTTATTATTGCATTTATATCCCGCCTTTTTTCCTCTTGCAAGGAACCCAAGGCAGCTTACATTATCCTCCTCCTCTCCATTTTATCCTCGCAACAACAACCCTGTGAGGTAGTTTGGGCTGAGAGTGTGTGACTGGCCCAAAGTCACCCAGTGAGCTTCCATGGCCAAGTGGGGACTAGAACCCGGATCTCCCAGCTCCCAGTCCAACACTCTTGCCACTACACCACTGTAATGTGTGTTACATGGGGCTACACTTGCAAAGGATTTTGAATAAATATTTATTTCTTTCTTTATAACATTTATATCCCTCCCTATATCATTAGGATCTCAGGGCAGCATACAGATAAAACTAATTTAGACAGTATAAAACAATAAATAATTTAAACAGCTAAAAACATATTAAACCATTAAGAAAGCTAATACCAATTTAAAATCTAAAACAATAAAACAGTTAAAACACATGTGCTACTTTAAGAAGTGCATTTAGCCCTCAAAGGCTTTGGTAAGAAGCCATGCTTTTACTTGGCACTGAAATGAAACCAATGTATGCGCCAATCAGGCCTCCAGCGGGAGGTAGGGGTGGACGAAAGTCACTTACCTTTTCTCGCAGCTTGTTCGCGGTGGGGGGGAGGCGCTTCGCTGCTCCCCCCGCGAAGTTCAGGCCGGGGGGGGAGGCTTCCCACTTCGCCCGGCCGAAATTCAGGCCGGGGGGGAGGCTTCCCGCCTCGCCCGGCCGAAATTCAGGCCGGGGGGGAGGCTTCCCGCCTCGCCCGGCCGCGAACGCGAAAGTTAAAAAAAAAAAATGCCCCCTGATAGGCTACGTGACGATTCACGTAGCCTATCACGGCTAGATCTGCAAAGTCAGCCGTGATAGGCTACGTCAATCGTCACGTAGCCTATCACGGGTGACTTAAAAAAAAAAAAGCGCGTACGCGAATGGCGGCCCCCATAGGGAGCCGCCATTCGCGTTCCTTATTTAGTTGCTGTAGTCTACGTAAATGTTGAAGTAGACTACAGCGAAAATAAGGGCAACGCAAATAGCATTGTATTTACGTAGACTACAGCAACCAAATAAGGAATGGGAATGGCGGCTCCCTATGGGGGCCGCCATTATCCGTACACACTTTTTTTTTTTTAAGTCACCCGTGATAGGCTACGTGACGATTGATGTAGCCTATCACGGCTGACTTTGCAAATCTAGCCGTGATAGGCTACGTGAATCGTCACATAGCCTATCAGGGGACGTTTTTTTTTTTTCTTTGATTGGAATGGCGGCGGCGGCGGCAGCCGGTCGAAAGACCGGCTGCCGCTCCCGCCCCGCTCGAACACCCGCCGAACCGCCGGCCGGACCTGCCGCCGGGAGGGACATTCGGCGAAGGTAAGTCCCGTCCCGGGGGGGGTGCGGGGGGCGGGGGGGGTGCGGAGGATTTCTCTCCGAAACTTGTTCGGGGGGCCGAACACGTTGGCGCTCGGCCCCCCGAAGTTTCGGGGAGAAATTCTCCGCCATCCCTAGGGGGAGGGCATTCCACAACCGGGGTACCACAGCAGAGAAGGCCCTCTCCCATGTCCCACCATAGTGTATGTCTCACACTGGCGGGAAGCAGAGGACGGCCCCTCCAACAGATCTCAATCCTCGGGCAGGCATATACAGGGGGAGGCACTCCCTCAAATATCGAGGTCCCAAGCCGCTTAGGGCTTTAAATGTCATCACTAGCAGAATGCTGCTGCCCAACTGATTCTTTAATTAATTAATTAATGGATTTATAATCCTTGTTTCTGCCAAGACACCCCAAGCAGTGTACACTCTTAAAATACCAAAACAAACAGATGATACAAAATATGGAACAAGTTCTGTCAGGCTGATTGATGCACCTTTCAGGAGCCAGTGGCACAGCCTGCCTTGTCTTGTGTCTGCCTTCCCTCCAGGCACAATGGTCTTACTTTTTAAAGCACCCTATGACATGAAACCCAAATCATTCAGAGACCACCTCTACCTTCAAACACCATCTACCCTTCATGGTGGTCCACTGGTCTCTCTCAGGATATTCCCAATTTTGATGAATTATGATATTAGGCTTGCTTCCCATATGACCTCAGCTGAATGCTTTGTGGGGTGGGCTCTGTTGTTTGTGCAAACACACATGAGGTAAGTACATTGGTGACAAGAAGTGTGTCTGTTGTGCACAAACTACGATCCACATGCAACCCTTCAATCCTCTGCTGCTGAATTTGCTGCTGCTGCCTCTCACCCCACCTGTTCTGCTGCTTCATGTCCACTGCTGATAACCCCTCATTGCCCACTGCTACTCACACACCATCCCCCAACAAAAAACCCCCTCACACACAAACTCGTACGTCCCTCTCCAGGGATACCAAGCATCGCTGCTTCCACTTCTGGGAGGACACTCTAGGAGCTGGTCTCAGAGGCCTGCTCTCTGAGTGCTGAAGGTCAGAGCATCTTCGTAGGGATGTCAGAGAATTTCGCCACCAATCTCGGGGAGGCTGAATGCCAGCGCATTCAGCCCCCCAAAATCGGTGGCGAAACGGTCTGCCCCCCCCGCCCCCCCCCCCCCGGGACAGGACTTACCTTGGGCGAATCTTCCTGGCGGCTGCTGTGGCAGTTCGGCAGCGGCGGCTGTGGTGGCCGGTCTTCCGACTGGCTGCTGCCGCCGCCATTTCCAGTAAAAAAACAAAAAAAACCTGATAGGCTACGTAAAGATTTACGTAGCCTATCACGGCTAGATTTTTAAAAAATACCGTGATAGGCTACGTAAATGTTTATGTAGCCTATCACGGCTGAGTAAAAAAAAAAAAAAACAACCGCGTGTACGCAAATGGCGGCGCCCATGGGCGCCGCCATTTGCGTTCCTTATTTTGGCACGTCTAGTCTACGTAAACATTTACGTAGACTACGGCAAAAATAAGGGGAACGCAAATAGCCTGCTCTCTGAGTGCTGAAGGTCAGAGCATCTTATGGCTGCTGCATGGGCATTCTGGTGCTGTAGTACTGCTGCTATTGAGAACTGTTTTTGGTGACGTGTTGCTTATGATGTTGCAATTTTAAATTGTGTTCTATTTTTACAGCTGTACTGTTTCTTCTTCATGGTCTTTGTGCAGTCACACATATGGATTCTGCACCTGAACAGGGAAACTTTTCAGAAGCATTTAGAGATTTAGAGAGCATTCTATCCCCTGCCCTCAAGCAGCGCATGTGTATGTGTGTGTGTGTGTATATATGTATATGTGTGTGTGTGTGTGTGTGTATATATATATATATATATATATATATATAGTGTGTGTGTATATATAGTGTAGGGGAACTTATTACAAACAATTGCTTTTGATGCATAAAAGCTTAGAGCCAACTCTGTAACATAGCTGCTACTGATACTATCTATGTCTCCTATTGGACAAAATGAATCTGTGCCAACATGACTGGTAAAGGTATATAGCAAATATTTGGGCACAAATCTCCCATGATATTTAATCTCACTCTCCTTCAACACACCCAGTTTCATGGCCTGGCCTCTTCTGTAGAGAACAGTTCTAAACTGTCATTAGTAATATGGACATTCCTTTATGCAGAGCAGAAAATGCAGGAACTAACCGAGAAAAGAACACTTCTGGCTGCCCGTCTTGAGGCAATTCTTGAAGATATGCAAGACGCAGAGAGCTTTGATTCAGACCAAAGTATAACGGCAAGACCTGTTAGTAAGTGCAAAATAAAATTCCATGGAAATGTCTTAAAATTATATGCTCTAGGAAAACCATCACCATCAGGAACCGAGCTCTTGCTCCCCACTGAGCACATCTCACTCTGCCCCTTTTTCAAGGGTGACCACTGACAGTCAGTCCTTCTGCTGGAGAAGAGTGTTCCAGGGCCTGAGGGTGAAGATCTACCTGCCTCCAGGACAGAGCTCCAGAGATATCATCACCCATCCCTCTTATATTAATTTTGAAAAACCTCTTTAAAAATAGATATTTAGTATTTGTGGGTTGTCATGAACATGGCATGGTGCTAGTGCACAGTGCCTGGTTGCTTCCACTGTAAGCAGGAACAGCCAAACAACCCAGGGACACTCTGGGTTGCTTAGTATTGCTTCAATAGTTGTGTCAAGCCAGATAAGCCAGAGAAACAACCCTAGAACAAACCATCGGTTCTTTCTCTGGCTTGTTGGGAAAGACACAAGCCAGCGGTCCAGGTTTGGATGCAATACTAAACAACCCAGAGATGGCGCATTGGCCTCCAGCCAGCTTGGAGAACATGTCTTGGGGTTTAGGAATAGGATACTGGTGTGTGACTAGTACTGAATTGACTGCAACTTTATAGTCTCAGCCCATTCACTAAAAGGCATTAGAGAAATAGCACCTTCTGCTTGCAGCACCATTAACTGCCTGTCCATTTCCTCCCTCAACATATGTGGTACTGGGTGAGCCTTAGAAAACATAGGGCCCTTCAGTGGCAGGCTGAACCTGCTAGCCCTTAAGTAACCCTCTCTCTTGACCAAATACTAATTTATACTTTGTGCACAACTTGTGTACTGCAACTGAAAATGCATAGAGAATTGACCAGTCAAATTTAAAATGTTAAATAGGCGGCTGCGCCCCTTCCTTCCCGACCATCTGCTCCCATCGGTAGTACATGCCCTGGTCTCCTCTCGTTTAGACTACTGTAATGCACTCTACGTGGGGTTACCCTTGAAGACGGTTCCGAAGCTGCAGCTGGAACAGAATGCGGCGGCTCGTCTGATTAAAGGCAGCCGCCGGCGAGATCACATCACTCCAGTGCTGAAGGAGTTGCACTGGTTACCAGTTGTTTTCCGGGCCAAATTCAAGGTGTTGGTTTTGACCTTTAAAACCCTATATGGTTCCGGCCCAGCCTATCTTAAGGAGCGCCTCCAGCAGCACCAGACAGGCCGCTCAACAAGATCAGCCTCGGATGGCCTTCTGTCTGTCCCATCAGCCAGGACAGCTAGACTGGTGGGGAGAGGGAGAGGGCCTTTTCTGTGGTGGCCCCCACTCTGTGGAACTCCCTCCCTAGGAAACTCCGTCATGCCCCCTCTTTAATGAGCTTCCGTCGTGCATTAAAAACGTGGTTGTTCAGGCAGGCATTTGGGGTGGGTTAGGGTATTTTAGAAAATGTTTTTATTGTAGAATTTTATTTTTTTAAACTGTTTTATTGTATGTTGTACATCGCCCAGAGTGGCTGGGTGACCAGCCAGATGGGCGATTAATAAATTTAATAATAAATAAATAATAAATAAATAAATATAGTCACATCCTAGGAGAGTCTGCTGCTCATCTGTTGAGATGAGTAGTTGAAACTTGCTATGCTGGCATCCACTTGGATTTTGATATGCTACAGTAGCTATACAGTTAAAAGATACCCCTTTTCAGTGAGCATCAGGCCCATGCCTAAGGATGTTAGAGAATTCCACCATGGACTCCAGTGAGTCCGGATTCTAAAGAATTCCCCCGGAGTCCATGGCGGAACAGAGCAATCCCCCCGCCACCCCGCGAAATTGTCCCGGGATGGACCCTACCTGGTGTCAGCTGTCCGCTGTGCCTGGTCTGTGGCCACGAATGGCTTCCCCAGTCTGCGGCCACCATTTGCGTCCCTGCGTTAGCCGTGATAGGCTATGTAAATACTTATGTATTTACTGTAATTTTTAAAAAAAAAAAATGGTAAAATTTTATTGTTTTAAATTGTTTTATGGTGGGTTGTACATCGCCCAGAGTGGCTGGGTGACCAGTCAGATGGGCGATTAATAAATTTAATAAATAAATAAATTATGTAGCCTATCACGGCTAACGCAGGGACGCAAATAGCGGCCACTACGCCATTTGCGTCCCTGCATTAGCCATGATAGGCTACATATATATTTTCGTAGCCTATCATGAAAATAGCAGGGATCTTTGCTGTGATAGGCTACGTGAATATATACGTAGCCTAACACAGCTAATGCAGGGAAGCAAATGGTGGCCGCTATGGTGGCCACCATTTCTGGCCACAGCGCGGCAGCAGACTGAAGTTCAGCTGCGGATGGGCCCGGCTGGTGGCTCCGCAGACTTGCTGTGGAGTACAGCCAGCTGGGGAGGATTCCAGGGGGAGGGACGGATCGCCTCCCCCCCCTCGCAGATGCCCCGGACCGGAATGGGGTAAGTAATTCGTACACCCCTACCCATGCCTAAAGATACAGACTGAATTTCAGTATATTACATAGGTGTTCCTTGCAAATGAGAAGTGGTCTTTTGAGGTACATGATGTTCCACAACACATCCAGTTACAATAGTTACATTATAATAGCAATTAATTAATTAACATGTAGAAAGGCTGATTGATATATACATGGATCAAAGGACCTCACAGACATTCTTGTCCTGCATACACAACTGCACATCCGTATTCAATTAATGTTTCAAAGGAGCATTGGAGGATGTTATAAAATCTGGATGTAATCTCATCTGCATTTCATTCCTGAAGTTTCTTATCCTTGCACATGTACCTTAAATGTACTTCTGTCCAATATCCCTGTAAATGTATAGGTTTTTCAAATCATATCATGTATTAATGGAATTATATGCCTACTACTGTTGGTCTCTGGGGTAGAATACTTCACAGCAGATAGTTAAAACTATGGAATTCTCTACCACAAGACATAGTGATGGCCACCAATTTGGATGGCTTTAAAAGGGGGTTAGACAAATACCTAGAGGAGAAGGCTATCAATGACTACTAGGCCTGATGGCTTTATGCTACCTCCAGTATTAGAGGCAGTATGCCTATTGTTTGCTGGGCAACATGGGCAGGAGGCTGCCATTGCACTCGTGTCCTGCTCATGGGTTTCCCGTTGACAGCTGGCTGGCCACTGTGTAAACAGAATGCTGGATTAGATGGACCCTTGGTCTGATCCAGCATGGCTCTTCTTATATTCTTACAAATATACCTATGGGAATTGTAGGATTTTTATGTTTCTAGGTACTACATTTATGTATTATTATACTTACTTATATTCCACCTTTTAGAATACCACAAATCCTCTCAAGGAGGCTTAAAAGTAATATAAACTATCATAAATAAAACTACAGTCAACATTTTTTTAAAAAAACAAGTGATTAGGATCCTTCCTAGAAGGCAGATGGTAGTAGATTGCCCTGTGGGAGAGTGGGACAGTCAGCTGGAACAGGCTCTGAGGTAGTATTCACTTGTCTGCCTCCCTCTGTCTTCTGGGATCCTTCCCACAGGGTGGATGATGACAGATGGCTCTGTGAAGGTGTGGTGTGGTACAGTCGACTGAAGCAGGCTCTGAGTAGGGATGTACGAAAGTCACTTACCTTTTCGAAGGGTGACATTCGCGGTGAGGGGGAGGCGCTCTGTACCTCCCCCCGAAATCCTACCCTGGCCGGCTCCGCTCCACGGCGACTCCGCGGAGCCGCCGGCCGGGTGCATCCGCATGGCAGGTCTGCGGACGCAAATGGCGGCCGGCGTAGCAGCTGCCATTTGCATCCCTTCGCTGAGCCGTGATAGGCTACGTAAATACTTACGTAGGCTATCACAGCAAAAGCGGGGACGCAAATGGCGGCCGCTATGCCATTTGCGTCCTCGCTTTTGCTGTGATAGGCTACGTAAATATTTACGTAGCCTATCACGGCTCAGCGAAGGGACGCAAATGCCGTAGCGGCCACAATTTGTGCCCCTGCTTTTGCCGTGATAGGCTACATAAATATTTACGTAGCCTATCACAGCAGGCGCTGTGTGGAGCCTGCGGACACAAATGGTGGCAGCTACGGTGGCCGCCATTTGCGTTTCTGTTTTTTGGCCGTGATAGGCTACATAAATATTTACGTAGCCTATCACGGCAAAAAAAAACCAGGGGCGCAAATAGCTTAGTGGCCACCATTTACGTTCCTGTATTTTTGCCGTGATAGGCTACGTAAATATTTATGTAGCCTATCACGGCAAAAAAACAGGGGCGCAAATGGTGGCTGCTACGCCATTTGTGCCCCTGTGTTTCGCCGTGATAGGCTACGTAAATATTTACGTAGCCTATCACGGCAAAAATAGGGAAGCAAATGGCGGCACCAGGTAAGTGTCCTGTTTCGCGTGCTTTTCGTGGGGTGGGGGGTGGGGGGCTTCGTTCCGCCACGGATTTCGGGGGACAGAATGCACTGGCATTCGGCCTCACCGAGATCTGTGGCGGAATTCTCTGGCATCCGTATCACTAACCTCAGCTCGTTCTCAGCTTTAGCCTTCCTGACGCCATCCCTGCAATTCTGTGCTACCTGCCTGTACTCTTCCTTTGTAGCTTGACCTTCCTTCCATTTCCTATATGTGTCCTTTTTTGTTTTCAGGTCATCTCTAAGCTTTTTGTGAAGCCACAACGGCTTCTTCTGTTGTCTTCCACCTTTTTTTCCTGTTGGAGTTGGTTGTAATTGTGCCTTGAGAATTTCCTTTTTAAAAAAACTCCCACCCATTTTGGACTCCTTTTCTCATTAGAGCCGCTTGCCATGGGACCTTACTGATCATTGTTCTGAGTTGATTAAAACTGGCTTTCCTAAAATCCAGGGTACGCGTTTGGCTGCACTCGGCTTTTGCTTCCTTTAGAACCAAGAACTCAAGTATAACATGGTCACTTTCCCCCAGAGTTCCCATAACCGCTACTGTATCCACTAAGTCATCTCTGTTGGTTAGGATCAAGTCAAGGATAGCTGATCCCCTAGTTCCTTCCGCCACTTTTTGTTGGAGGACGTTATCAGCAACACAAGTCAGAATTTCTTGAAGGGGCTAGGGATGTCAGAGAATTCCACCACGGATCTCGGGGAGGCCGAATGCCAGCGCATTTGGCCCCCCAAAATCGGTGGCGGAACGGTCTGCCCCCCCGCCCCTCCCCAGGACGAGACTTACCTGGGGCGGATCTTCCTGGTGGCGGTGGCTCCGGCGGCAGCTCCAGCGGCGGTTTGGCGGCGGTGGCTCCAGCGGCCGGTCTTCCAACCAGCCGCCGCCGCCATTTCCAGTTAAAAAAAAAAAAAAGACATGATAGGCTACGTAAAGATTTACGTAGCCTATCACGGCTAGGTTTAAAAAAAAACATGATAGGCTACATAAATGTTTACGTAGCCTATCACGGCTGACTTAAAAAAAGAACAACAGGAACGTGCATACGCAAATGGCGGCGGCCACGGCCACTGCCATTTGCGTTCCTTATTTTGGCACGTCTTAGTCTACGTCAAGATTTACGTAGACTAAGATGGTGAAAATAAGGGGAATGCAAATAGTGTAGCGCTACGCTATTTGCGTTCCCCTTATATTCGCCGTCTTAGTCTACGTAAATCTTGACGTAGACTAAGACGTGCCAAAATAAGGACCGCAAATGGCGGTGGCCATGGCCGCCGCCATTTGCGTATGCGTGTTGGGTTTTTTTTTTTTAAGTCAGCCGTGATAGGCTACGTAAACATTTATGTAGCCTATCGTGGCTGACTGCAGGGACGCAAACGGCAGCGGCTACGGCCGCCACCATTTGCGTCCCTGCTAGCCAGCGGCCGGATGTCCGGCTGCTGGCGGAGCCGGCCGGCGGCTCTGCAGAATCCCTGCGGAGCACAGCCGGCTGGCCAGGATTCCGGGGGGGGGGAGGAATGGAGAGCCTCCCCTCCCGTTCAGGATTCCGGGGGGAGGGACGGAGCGCCTCCCCCCCCCACCATCAACATAATCCAGGAAAGGCAAGTGACTTTCGTACATCCCTAGAAGGGGCCATGTTTTGCAGAATTTGTCTCCCAACAAATATCGGGGAAATTGAAGTCCCTCATTACTACTACTACATCATGCTAGGAGTGCACAAAAGCCACTTACCTGGTCTCGCAGCTTGTTCGCGGTGGGGGGGAGGCGCTTCGCTGCTCCCCCCAAAGTTCAGGCCGGGGGGGGAGGCTTCCCGCCTCGCCCGGCCGAAATTCAGGCCGGGGGGGAGGCTTCCCGCCTCGCCCGGCCGAAATTCAGGCCAGGGAGGAGGCGCCTCGCCTCGCCCGGCCGCGAAATAAAAAGTAAAAAACAAACAAACACGCCCCCGTGATAGGCTACGTGACGATTAACGTAGCCTATCACGGCTAGATCTGCAAAGTCAGCCGTGATGGGCTACGTTAATCGTCACGTAGCCTATCACGGGTGACTTAAAAAAAAAATAGCGCGTACGCAAATGGCAGCCCCCATAGGGAGCCACCATTCGCGTTTCTTATTTGGTCGCCGTAGTCTATGTAATCTTTACGTAGACTACAGCGACCAAATAAGGAACGTGAATGGCGGCTCCCTATGGGGGTCGCAATTAGCCATACGCGCTTTTTTTTTTTTTTTTAAGTCACCCGTGATAGGCTACGTGACGATTTACGTAGCCTATCACGGCTAACTTTGCAAATCTAGCCATGATAGGCTACGTTAATCGTCACGTAGCCTATCACGGGGGCGTTTTTTTTTTTTTACTTTTATTGGAATGGCGGTGGTGGCAGCCGGTCGAAAGACTGGCTGCCGCCCCCGCCCCTGACGAAGACCTGACGAACCGCCGCCAGGACCCGCCGCCAGGAGGGACATTCGTGAAAGGTAAGTCCCGTCCCGGGGGGGGTGCGGGGTGCGGGGGGGGTGCGGAGAATTTCTCCCCGAAACTACTTCGGGGGGCCGAACACATTGGCACTTGGCCCCCCGAAGTTTTGGGGAGAAATTCTCCCCCATCCCTACATCATGCTTCCTTGAAACATTGGCTATTTTTCAAAAGTTTCATCCTTGTCTTTTCCTTGACTGGGTGGCTGGTAGTAGACTCTGACCACATGTTCCTTTTATTGTTTGCTCCATTTATTTTAATCCAGATGCTCTCGATGGGGCTACCAAGCTCCTCCTCCTGTATGTCTGTGCAGAGATACGTATTTTTAACATATAGTGCAACTCCACCTCCCTTTCTGTTCCTTCTGTTCTTTCTGAACAAGTTATATCCTTCAATTGCTGTATTCCAGTCATGGGAGTCATCCCACCAAGTTTCAGTTATACCTATCAAGTCATAGTTTCCCTCCCGTATTAAGAGTTCAAGTTCGTTCTGTTTGTTTCCCATACTCTGGGCATTAGTATATAGACATCGAAGACCATGTCTTTTATAGTCTGGCTTTCTTCCTACATGTTTTTGAAGACTATAATTTTGCGCTATTAGAGATGTTGTTGTGTCCGTTGTGGTGCATGAACTTTCATCCATTGTTTTCCCCAACTTTACATCTCCCTCCCCCGTAAGATTCAGTTTAAATTCCTCCTGATGAAGTTCTTCATGCTGTGGCCAAACACATTCTTCCCAGTCCTTGTGAGGTGCAACCCATCTGTTGCCAACTGTCCATCTTCCAGGAAGTATAGCCCGTGGTCCCAGAATCCAAATCTCTCCCGTCGGCACCACCTTGTAGCCAGTCATCCACCCAGAGTATTTTTCTTTCCCTTTCTATCCCTCTTCTAACTACTGGAAGGATGGATGAGAAAACTATCTGGGCCCCAACATTTTTGAGTTTCCTTCCCAAAGCTTCAAGTCTGACATGATTTCTTTGAAGCTCTGCTTGGCAGTATCCTTTGTTCCCACATGGATGAGAAGAAAGGGATACCTGTCAGTGGGCTTTATGAGTGCAGGCAACCCTTCAGTCACGTCTCTTATCCATCCTCCTGGGAGACAGCGTACCTGGCAAGTCCATGGATCTTTGCGACATACTTGGGTTTTGATCGCACGCAACAAAGAGTCTCCCACTACTACTGCTCTTCTCTTGTTGTTGTTGTAGGCCTTGGCTTCATTGCCTCTGCTTGACTGACATTCATCCTCCTGATTGCTCTCATGTGGGGTCCCCTGTAATTCTTCCTCTGCAGGCTGTCTTCCAGTCTCATCCTCAAGTACCTGGAAAAGGTTCCATAGCTCCACTGCTTACACTGGTACAGAGTGGCTTCTAGTTCTTCTGCTCCTAACTTCACCCTTTTCCAAGGAGTATCCTCTACTTCATTTTTCCTCACTTCAGCATTTTCCTCTTCTGCCTCAGCTTGCTGTTGCTCTTCAAGCTTCTGTTGTTCACTTTGTTGCTGTAGTTCCATTGTTCTGTCTAAGAACTCTTCGTCTTCTCTTATTCCCTGGAGGGTCGACACTTGCCGCTCCAGTCCTCTTACCTTTTCTTCTAGTGTAATCAACTTGCACTTGTTGCACATATAGGCCATGTTGATCTCAGGCAAGAAAACAAACATTGCACACACCTTGCAGGTCACCACCACCGGAGAGTCTTTTCCTTCCATAGTCTCTATTCCCTTTATATTTCTAGCTTTCTGATTGTACTGGGATAGCCTGTGCTTTGTCCTGTATTCACTGGGGGTTAACACTGGGGGTTAACACTGGTATGGAAGTGTGTGTTCCAAGAAAAGAAATTGAAAAAATTTGTTAGGGACCTCCCCCTTGACCTCCCCTGCCAAACTCCTGTTTGCTTGCCCTGTTTGCTCGCTCTCTGGGAGCTTGGTTGCTTGTATAGCCCCTAAACCTGCTGGAGGAGCTTCCTCTGCTCTGCTCAGCTAGGAGGTGGGAAACAGACTGAAACTCCCCGCCCACACAGCTGCTGGGAGTACTCAGGCCACACCCCCTCAATTCAATTGGAGCTCTCAGGAGCACATGGTGAGCACATGGTGACTCAGAATGGAAAGGACAGTCCCCTAGGCTTACTCCAGCCCACTCACCACTTTGCCTTTGTCTCCTCTTCCACTGCAACTCCATAAGACTCATGGAGGCTTACGCTATTATAAGGGCATTTCTACACCAGCCTAAAATCTAGGGGTGTATGAACCCCACCTACCCGGGTCCACGGGGGGGGGAGGCGATCTTTTCCTCCCCCCCGGAATCCTCCCTGGCCGGCTCCACTCCACGGTGAGTCTGCGGAGCCACCAGCTGGGTCCGCCCACTGCTGGACTGCTGGATTGCGGATGCAAATGGCATCCGGCGTAGCGGACGCCATTTGTGCTCCTGCCCTTTGCCGTGATAGGCTACGTAAATCTTTACGTAGCCTATCGCGTGAAGGAAAAGGGACGCAAATGGCATATTTGCGTCCCTGTTCCCTCCCGTGATAGGCTATGTAAAGATTTACGTAGCCTATCACGGCAAAGAGCAGGAGCACAAATGGCGTCCACTATGCTGGACGCCATTTGCGTCCACTGTCTGGCAGCGGACGGACCCGGACCTGGCAGCGGCAGGTAGGATCCAGCTGGTGTGAACTTCGCAGGGTGGTGAAGGTGAGTGGTCCGTTCCGCCACGGACTCCAGGGGGCCCGGATTCTAAGAATCTGGCCTCATTGGAGTCCGTGGCGGAATTCTCCACCATCCCTACTAAAATCCTGCATTTAAAGTGGGGCTTTTTGCTTCTGTTTTAAATGCAGGATCACCACTGACTCCCTTTACATGCACTTCCTCCGCCCCCCTTCTCCATGTATCTGAGTCTTCCATTATCTTTCATTGATCTCACTCCTCTTCTTCCCACTTTAACTCTTTTGACGGAGGAAACTGAAGAAGAACACAGAAGCGGAACACAAAGGGGTTATTTGATAGTTCCTTATCTATGATCTATTTAAAAATGGAACAAAGGTCATTTAGTGCAGGAGGGTCAGGGCAGGGTCATAGCGTCATATAAACAGCCTGCAAACTTCTGTGAAGGAGCAATCTCAATCACAGGATAAAAGCCTGGTGTGTAGGAGCCATAAGACTCAGTTTTTCTATATGAGTGGTATTCCAGATAGGCTCTCTTTCTCCCAATCCACCAAGTGCTGTTCTCATGTAGGACTACTGAAGTGGTTAGGGGCTGCATCTTTGTTATTTTCTCTAGCTGTGAAAAATGCAAATTAAAGCTTTCAAATTATTCAGTCTTGCTATTTCAAGATCCACTTTTGTTATAGTCTCTCATTAATTTTATATTACTGTAGTTTTAAACAGAAATATTAAATAATGCTTTCAGTTTGTTGCAGAACCCAGAGTCAGAGAGACCACGGAGTGAAGGAAAAAGAGATTCTTTATTTAACGCACGGGCTTAAGGCTGGAATCGTTTCCAAAGAGCCAGAAGCCCCGATTTACATTAGCACATTGGTTTTATAGACATTGTGACACATATGAAACGGCTCCTCCTCCCCCTCCCGCATGGGGTTGCAATCCTCAACATTTCTTCTCTTAGCACTATTGTTTATAATACAAGAACTGGGTTATAGGGTAGCCATGATAAGGAGAGAACAGAAGAGAACAGCAGAGAACAAGATATACAACTGTATGACCTTTGACAAGATAAGGAATTCCTGTGTCTCGTCAGCTTACAACAATATATTCAAGGGAGAAAGAGCTCAGCAAGAACATGAAGCATGAGACTGCATGAGGCTACTTAGTCTGACCCCTGATATGGCTGCTACAAGTTGTTGACTATAGGTGTTTTGTTTTCTTTTTTACATTAGAGAGAAAAATAAATGATTTGATAGAGCTTTCAAGACTAGAGTCAAAACTGGATGAACTGGAAGAAACAGGAGTTTTTTCAGATATTCAGCTGGACAGTATGAGTGAGTATAATATTAGGACCTTGTGGGAACAGTAACATGTTCTTCAAACTGATATAGGTTGAAGATTCTTTTAGGCAGCTAATCTATACAGAACACAAGATATAGTGAACAAACACAAAGCCACTGGTGCAGACAATAAAACATCTTTAAATGCATCTTTTTTCCATTAAGGGTGCAATCCTATGCATGTTTAGACAGAAAAAAAGTCCTATAATTCTCAGCATGCCCCAGCCAGCATGCTGGGAGTTGTACAACTTCTTTCTGTCTAAACATGCGTAGGATTGCGCCTTAAGTGCCTTAAAATCTGATTGCTTTTGTAGAAAGAAAAGTGCACAAACTGAAAGAACAAAGAAGGGGTTTGATTGAGAAATGGAAACTATTTCTTCTAGAAGAATACCCAGAAACTTATGGACTTGATGGTAAGTATACAAATAGCTATAGCATTAGATTGTTTGGAATTTAATGTGCTGAAATGAATCTAATTCCTTTCATTGTTGTCCATCATGCCAATCAAACCCTGCTTCTTTTTATAAACCACCTTTTCCTTCCTTTCCCTTAACTAGTTCACTGTAACTAAATTAAATGTATACAACATCATAACACCTGCTTTCAATTTTGGGGCAAAAACTAGCATGTGCTCTCCCACTGACATCAATAGAACTCAAAAGTGCTTACATTAGTTTGGATCATGCCCATAATTTGTAATTGCCATTTATTTCCTCTCCATCATAACTAGTTTAGGGCACAATCCTATGGCTGCTAGTCAGTGGCTAGATGGCCATAGGATAGGTTGGTTCCCTGAGAACTGACCTCCACCCCCTCCTGCGCTGCCATGTAGGCAGCATGGATTGGCCTCGTGCTCGTAAGAGCAGTGAAAATGGGGCATTCCTGGGGGCAGGCTGGGGCGGGGAGGGTGGAAGTGCCTTTTTGACACTTCCTATGCATCGTCTGGCCTCCCCCCGCCCCCGCTCTGACGTCCTGTGGCTAGACAGCTGAAATCGGCTGTCTAGCCACGAATGCCGTGTGGCTGAAGCATGGAGGAGAAGTTCACCTCTGTGCTGCTCCTGCCCTGCATGGAATAGGTAGTCACCTCTGAGTTCGGAGTCAGCCACCTATCCCGATAGGATTGCGCCCTTAGGGAGCAGTCCTATGTCCCCTATACAGCATCCGGGGGAGATAGGATTTTTCAGTTTCCCTGCTCTGAGCTCGTAGACAGTGCTACGAGCCAAGAAACCATGCTCCCCGCCCCCTCCCCATCGTAACTGGCATGGAAAGAAGCATGCCAGCCACCCCTCCTTGCCTCTCCATGCTCGTCGCACAGAGAGGGCAAAAACAAAGCATTCCTGGGGTCAGGGAAGGGAGGAGACCACAGAAGCTGTTTTAGGTAGCTTCCTATGCGTTCTCCAGCCTTGTTTGTTTGTTTGTTTGTTTAATTTATTATTACATTTATATCCCGCCTTTTTTTCCCTCCAGGGAACTCAAGGCCGCATACATAATCCTCCTCCTCTCCATTTTATCCTCACAACAACAACCCTGTGAGTTAGGTTGGGCTGAGAGTTTGTGACTGGCTCAAAGTCACCCAGTGAGCTTCCATGGCTGAGTGGGGACTAGAACCTGGATCTCCCAACTCCCAGTCCGGCACTCTAGCCACTACACCACACTTGTTCCCGCCCCCTCTCCAAAGCTGCACTTAGACGCCCTAAATTGGGCGTCTAAAACTTGTTCCCGCCCCTCTCCTCCGTGCTTCAGCTGCCCTGCATTGGGTAGGTGGTCACCTTCTGCTTCAGAGGAGGTTGGAGGCGACCGACTATCTCGATAGGATTATTCCCTTAGTTTATAATCCTGTAAATGAGAATATATCCTAAATCCCTTAGAAGAGAGTTGGGTGGTTCACAAAAATTACAAAACATAATATAAAAGCTTTAATTTTCAAAATTTAAAACAATCTAGACAGCTAAAAACAGTTACACTGAGATACTGGGACCTGATAAAACAACTACCATTAAAATCTCATCATATATTGTGAAATGCCTGGGAGTAGAGATGCTAGACACCTGATGGTGGTGTTTAAATAAGATCAAATGGTTATTTACTGGTTTCATTCTGCAAATGTTTAAAAGTTATAATACCATATTACTGAGTTGTTTGTAGAGTTGTATGAGTCTAAAGCATATCATGACAAAGATGGGCCTTGACCTCAATCCACAGTAATTACTCTGCTTTAACTTAGATGAGATTTCCTTTCTGTTTTAATAGGAAATTTGTGATAGTCTGAGGTTTAAGGGAGGGAAAACAGAACTCCCAGGATCAGTACTTGGCTTTGTAAAAGCCTCATCCTGAATTGAATCAATAATTATTTTTCTCCTACTAACTTTATTACCATAACTCAAAAATATCCTGTGATGGGAGAAGGCAGAACTAGCATGATTTACTATTGCTTGATAACTTTTCTTCCTCAAGGAGCTTACAATTAAAAAAAAAATCAACACAGGAAACAATAGTGGAAGGGGGAGGCAGGAGTAAATAGGGAAAAATATGTGATTATTTCAGTTACTATGCTTAGACTTAGTTATAGACTTAGTTACAGGCTTAATTACAGTAGGGTATGGGAACTAGGGGGTTGGGGCAAAGCTTCCATGGAAAAGTTTAGGTTTGAGGAGGGACTTGAAGGAAGTAAGAGAGGTGGCATCACAGAGGTGTCCTGGGAGGCAGTTCTGGGCATATGAAACAGCAGGGGAGAAGGGGCAGAATCCTCTGTCAGGGCAGGAGACCTTTTGATGGCAGAGGGTAGTAAAGCTGCATGTAGCAATAGTAAACATGCCCTACGTTCTCATCACACGGAGTGCCTCCATGACAGTGGTTCATGTGAGTGAAGGGAGATGGCACTGGCATCAAGGCACCTCATGTGAAGGTACATTTAATATTTCAATAAAGGTTTGTTTGTTTTCCTTGTTGAAGAAGAAGAAAAAGAAAAAGCACTAAAAAAAATTCTTGATGAAAGAAAAACATTGTTTTCTCATGTGCAATCAAGTATCAGAGATCTGCAAAAAAGAGGCATTATTCAACAGGGCAGTATATCTGGTAAGCACAGTGTTACCTCTGGTCATACTCTTTTTGTGTTTCTTTTAGAGTTTTTAAAACAGATAGTGTGATTGCAAAAAAGGCCCCACACAATCTTCTCAGTAAACTCTGTTGGATATGCTGATCCAAAAGTTCAGCAGACACATATGTTGTTGCTGATTTATTATAGTTGTATCCAATCCTTTCTTCAAATAGCTCAGTGCAGCAATTGGCCATACACCAACCTTGTGAGGTAACTTAGGGTGAGAGATTGTGATTTGCCAAGGACACCAATAAGATTCATAGCTGAAGACTATTGCACATATGGAATTTTTCCTACATAGGAGTATGGTAAAATAACGGTGTAAAATAATGATGTGCATGATGTTATACTGCCAGCTGTGAAGATTATGCAAGTATCTATTTTGTTGGATACGTTTGCATTGGAGAGTTGTGATCAGCAGTGGGCTTAACAAGTATACTGTTGACAAAACAGACACTTGCATGCCTACATATGACAGTATACATTGGAATTTTTTGTACACCAGTGTACACTCTCGTATGGAAAATACCATGTTTGAAGCTGCCATGAGCTACAGATTTGAAATTAAGTTTTCAATTTCCCCACATCCATACCCAACCTTCAAGTCACAATACAGGTTGAAGTGCCAAAAATGGCACTCTGGATGCAACCCTAAGCTGCTCTGGTAGACAAGACAGCAGCTGGCTGACCTGGGTCTGAATTTGAATTCCCCCCCCCCCCAAGCAAGAGTGGCAGCACCTCAACCAAGCAGGTGCTCCTTTTGGGGTGCAGGGCCAGTTGGGTGAAAGTATGAAATGTTCATCAGCCCACCCTTGCTGCTCCAGCATCCTCATTGGCCCTGTGTCCCAAAAAGGTGGTGTCTGGATGAGCTGCCACTCTGCTTTGGGGGGAAAGTTTCAAATGAAAATGGCAGCCAGCCAGCTGCAGTCTTGGCTACTGGAGCAGCGTTCCATTTTTCAGTGTGGCCAGTGCCAAGTGAGGCCAGCCATAAGTAGCAGCAACCCAGTGGTGAAGACATGGAGGGATTGCTCCCTTCTTCTCCTCCCACTTCATCAAACATCAGCCTCTAGTGAGTGACCAATGTGGTGCTTAGGGAGAGAAAGTGTTTTAATGGTGGTGTGTGTGATGGGGAAGCTATGGCAGTGTGGGGTGCCCCCAGAGGGCACTTGCCACTGGTTGAAGGGAATGTAACCTTCAAAAAGTAAAGTTCCATTTTTAGGTAGTAGAAAATCATCTTACCATTTTAGAAACCTCCTCCTGAATGGCTAAATGTGGTATTCTTCAGAACACACAAAAAGCAAAGGAAGCCATGTTGGTCCATAAGAAAAATTCCAAGATCTGTAGTCAGACAGTCATGACTGAAAAGTCTCAGTGATGCCAGTGAAAGGAGTTATGGAGGTGGGGTTTGCTTTAAAGTAAATGCAGTCTCTGAAGCCTCCTGGGAGGGTGATCTTGCTTTGAAACAAGGCTCCCCATGCACCTTGTTTTAAATTTAAAATGTAAAGGAAAAACTGCCTTTTTATGGCGGTGGCAAATTCAGTGGTGGGAAGGAGGGGTGCCGCCCTGGTAGGTTCCAAAAGGTGTGTGAATTTGGTCTCAGACCCCTGGAAATTGCCAGCCCTGATGTAATGTAATTAGGGATGTATGAGAATTTAGGTTTTGCTCACAAAACATGCAAGCATGCCCCATTCAAAGCCCTAAGTGTGAGCACATGTCCATTGAAAATATTCACAAATTGTCAAACACGAACTGGTTCACAATTCCCAGTTAAATTTCCACAAATTTCTTCTGCAGACTGAATCAGCCCCTCTTTATGAAGGAAATTTGCGCAAATTAGGACATTTGCACAAATTTGGGGAGATTTGCCCAAATTTCCCATTCGATTGCTGCTCAATTTGTGTCAGTTTTCCATTCACGTAGAGCAAGCAGCATTCGCAGGGACCAATGGGAATCAGGTACAAGACGAGTGGCGAGACGATGTTTGGAGAATGCTAGAAATCTTGAACATCGTTCATTCATCCATCCCTAAGTGTAATTGCAAGTATTCTTGTACAGGAATAATTACATGTTCAGATGTTTTCTGTATTTAATTCTTCAAATCCTTTGTCTTAGAGGGAGAATTTCAAGAGGCATCAGATGACTATCTTGTGACAGTTCCATTAGGCTTGCTGCAATCAAAGGTTGCTGCTTTACGTGCAAAGTATGGACCTGATGGTGAGTGTGAAGATGATCTTAAAATAGGATTAACAAATATGATAGGTTCATTTCACAAACATATACACAATTGTTTTACCTTAGAATGTAACTCTGTCATTTTTTTCTGAACAAGAAGCAATCTATACGGATAAGACCTGTAATATACTGCAGTAAGCTGCTTGTTCTCTGTAGTACATAAACTGCAAAAAAACCACATTAATATATGAAACTCACTGCCACAAGATATGGCAATGATCATTGGCTGAGGTGGATTTAAAAGGAGATTAGACAACTTTATGGAGGGTACATAAATGGCTATTATCCATTGCTGAGTAATATCTTATGTTAGATAATCCGTTTTATAACAGATAATATTATCTATTGCTGTACAGTTTTTTGTTGCTTTACACAATCCAGCTTAACTTTAGAAACATCTGGCTGTGGCTTTCAGAAACTTTGGATAATAATTAGTGCTTGCAATCTTATATAGTTCCAGTATGTTTATCTGTTTTGTCTTTATAGATGAGAAAACAGCAAAACGAAAGGCTTTGGCAGCCAAACTAGAAGCAAATATAAGAGATCTGCAAGCTGCTTTTGAAGGAGATAAAATTGAACAGCCCAGATATGTTGGTAAGGGCAGAGAGGAGGGAAGTTACATTTTTATTCAGATAAGTCTCATAGACATTTGTGAACCAGTAGGTTTCCCATTTGGGTGTGCTCCTGGATTCAGCCTCGAATTTGGATGCCTAGTTTCCAGTGGTGGCCAGGAGTGCATTTGCAAGTTCTTAGAGATGTCTGATCTGGCCACAGTGATGCATGCTTTATTTACATCCCATTTGGATTACTCAAATGCATTTTGTGTGGGACTGCCTTTGAAAAGTGTGCAGAAACATCAACTTATCCAGAATGCTGCAGCCAGACTGTTGATCGGAGCTGGTTACGGGGAGCACGTGACTCCCTTGTTACAACAGCTTCACTGCCTACCAGTCTGTTTCCAGTCACAATTCAAAGTTCTGGTCATTGCCTGTAATGCCCGATACGACTTGGGACCAGGCCATTTGAAAGACTGCATTCTCCCGTATGAGCTTGCCTGGGTTTTAAGATCTTTGGGGGACGGTCTTCTCTCCATCCAACCATCATTGGAAGCACTTTTGGGAGGGATGTGAGAGAGGGCCTTCTCTGTGACTGCTTCCAGGCTCTGGAACTCCCTGCCAAGGAAAGCTAGGTTGGGGCCCTGTATATTATCCTTTTGCTGGTAGGCAAATACATTTTTATTCAGGCAGGCCTTTGGCATAGGCTGATCTGCTGCTGAAGGGGTTTTTAACTGGTTACTTGCTGTCTATTTTTTAAATTGTGTTCCTAATGTATTTGTTGTTATGTTACATTTTAATTCAGACTTTGTTTTAAACCTGTATATTTATTTATTTACACATTTTTGTCCCACCTTTTAGCCAGAAAGGCTCCCAGGGCAGCTTACAAAGATAAGAAATAACAGGCTTACATTCTAAAAGACACAGCACTAAGGAAAGTGGATTGGGAGGGAGAAGGAAAAAAGCAAATTCAGGCACTGGATTCTTAGTTGCGAAGTTCAGCAGGCTGCTTTTTTCAGCTGCTGCTTTTTTGTCCTCTGAAGTCCTTCTCTGTGGCAGTTGGTAGCAGCAGGGAGGGTTGAATCCAGGCATGATGGAGAGTGTCTGACTGTTGTTTCCTCTTCCTTTGGTGACCTTTTATTATTGCTAGCTGCCTTAAAAACCATTTTTGGTGAAAAGGTGAAATATAAATTTAAATCAGGGTGGCCAAAGTCCTAAGGAAGTCAGAAGCTCTGTTCAGATATAACAGGAAGCCATGGTTTCTTACTACAAGAACAAGTGGAGGCAAATTTCTTGTTTGTGAGCATCCCCCTTCCTCTTTCATGCATATGAGGAAGACACATTTCCAGTTTCAAACAAAGCATAGTTCCCTATGACATCCAAATTTGGAAACTGGTTGGATTAAAGCTGACTTCCCTAACATGGTGCCTGCAGGTGCAACAACACCCACATCCTTGGTGCCCATGAGGCCTGATAGCACATACACACACGGAGGGGCGGTGAACTTGAGAGAGTGAGGGAGGAAGTTTGGGGGTGATCCTAAGAGAGGGTGAGAGTGAGAAAGAAGGTGGATGAGCATTTTGTGAATGCCCCCCAGTAGCCATTTTATGGTTATGTCCATGTCACATTCTAAAAATTGCAAATGTGCCCAAAAAGGTTGGGAACCCCTGGTTCAAATTATGGTTTGAGGAGAAACCCGGATATAAAAACTTCTGTTGATCCCAGTTTGTTCTCATTAACCTTAGTTCCCCAAATTCTGATGTCACAGGCTTACAGTTTCTTCACTGGCACAAAAAGAGATGGAGAGGGGAGGGAGGATAGTGCAAGCCTGGGGCTTGCTGTGGCTTACTACATCTTGTTCTTGTAGTGGTACATTATGATTTCCTGTTATGTTTGAAATGAACCAGAATCTTCATGTAATCTGTAGGCATGGGTAAGAGAGAGAGTGTCTTCCAATAGCCACCCCAAAGTATTGCTTATTATCAGGGGACAATACATTATTTCTAGGCTCTGCAGCCAAAAATTATTTATACTCGCCAACAAGAATATAATAAAAGTGCCTCTGAACATAGGCAGAATGCCTTTCCCTTTCCACCTAACGAGTAGCAGCCTGTCCCTCCCACAGAATTAGAGAAGGTTTAGAAGTGCAGATAGTGTTATTCCACATATGTTGGAGTTTCTTTCTGAAAAGAAAGCAGTGTCCCAAATTCCCTGGCAAACCTCAGTACAGCATAGCACAGTAGTTTTCAAAACTTTAGGTTAAGAAGACTAGGAGATAGAGTTTTTCCCTCTCTCCACAAAAAATCAGTTTCTGTTTTTCCTTCCTTCCATGCAGCAGCTCCCATTCACAACCCAGTCTTTCTTTTTCATCTTCTCTTTCCCCCCACATATATGGGCTTTGCACCTGCACAGAGCCTCGATTCAGGGAAACTTCTATAGCTGAGGTGTTTTGGCACGAACCTTCCTCCACCATCCCAGTGCATATGTCCTTAACAGGTTCTCCCTTATTTCCTCAGTTCTCTTTTGACTGCCATTGTGGTAGTTTCATGAAGGAACCTGTCTTGAGCTCAGTTTGTCTGTGAGCGTTTTTCAAGCTGAGGTTTATTCTTTCTTTCTCATCTATCAAGGTTTTTCTATCTTACTCTTCTGCATTGTTTTTATTTGTATTTGGTTTTTTGCAATCTCGTGATGGCCTTCACGGGCGTATGGCCCTTAAGGCACCATTTAGAAAGTGTGTCTGTTGTGGAGCCAAGTTACCACTGTCCATTCTTTTTGCCTTTTCTGCCTTGGAGTAGGTCACATTGTTGAGGCTTGTCCTCATTGCCAAGTCTTTTCAAAGCAGGTTAGATCAGATGAAACTATTCTGACCAACTGAAAGCCACGCTCTGGAAACGTGCACTGGAAGCCATTGAGGAGCCAAAAGGTATGGCAGAGATCCCAACCTCGCCCTCAGGAAATTTGCCTGCTGAGCAGGAGCCTGCTCCAGTGTTGGGGTCATCATCCCTTCAATGTTGTACTCTCCCAAGTATACAAGATGCTCCCATCCTGGGCCAATCCTTGACATTTTTATTGGCTAAGAAGCTAACAAAAAAGGCTAAAGCTTCAAAGCGGGCAAATGTGTCTTCTTCAGAACCTAAAAAGAAGAAAAAGACTTCTAAAAAGTCGGATGACTTTCCTTGGGTGTGCCCCTTGGACTCCTTCACTCTCCCTGACTCTGTACGAGTACCTCGGGATCAACAGCGACCTCCACAATTGGTTGTGTTTCCCAGCACTCCAACTCGGGATAAAGTGTGTCTCTCATCTCTGACTGCTCCACCCGCTTTTGTTCCGGCATCTCAGGGTCAACCTTCAGTACCGGCCGCATCTCCCACTACTCTGCTGATGCCTCAGGGTCAAACACGGGCCCCTGTACCATCGACCATACCTCCTGTTCCACCAATATTATTTTTGATGATTCCTATGGTGAATCCAACCTGGCAGGGGAGCCTATTCCGATTATATCAACAGCAGAGGATGAGATCCAGGATCTGTCCTCAGCGGATCCACCCACTCTGCCACCTCATCACTACAGGTTGGGGTTCAGCATGAGTCGTGCCCAGCACCCATGATTGCCGGATTAGATCTACTTGGTTGCTTCTTCTAACAGAGGTCATGCCCCAGTTTTTACAAGCAGAGCCACTATCCAGACAGGTCCAGATCTCCATTCTATGACTGGGACAGACATTTGGCTTGGGATTCTTGATACAGGGGACCTCAGGATTGGGTTAAACACTGTGATGAACCTTATGGTCCATACTACGCTCCTTGCCATCCTGATCCTCCTTGCTGGGGAGAAAATAGTTACTGATGACATCTGTTGGCTACAGTGTCAAGACCTACAGATCGAGAAGATGCTTTTTGCACCCCAACTCTGATTGTGCTTCCTGTTCGACCACAGCTGCAGACAGCACAATTGCAGACTGTCCTGTCTGCTCTACCACTGCTGCAAACTGTGCAGTTGCAGACTGTCATGCCTATGAGCCAGCTGTTAGCCACACTACAGTCACTTCCACAATCTCATATTGGTGATGCCTCGTTGCTTCCCTGCACAGGGGGAGAGAAACAGGCTGCATGTCAGGTTCCACTGGAGGAATCTCCACTTTCTGGTATGGAAGGCTATCATTCCGACACCACGTCTCAGTCTTCCTGCCCTTTATCCATCTTTTTTGCCCGAGGCGGTTGTCAGATTGAATGATGCCATTTCCCCATCAGAGGACCGGGGACAATTTTCTAGTCCAGTTCTGAGAATGGCACAGGCCTTGGGGCCTAGAGATCCAGAGAGTAGTGTCCACCATGCAGGATCCAGTTTTGATGCAGCGAATGCAGAAATCACAGGAATCACAGCCAGTCACAATTCCTCCCCTCCCTGCACTAGAGGAGATCATTAAACAAACCTGGAAAGCCCCCTCCACTATGCCACCAGCATCTGAGTGCTTGGAGGGGATGTATTGTTTACAAGAGGCTAATCTTAAGTACCTATTCAAACACCTGGCCCCAAACTTGATGGTTGTTGAGGCTATGCAAGGGAAGGCCTGTAGGGCACATTCCTTTCCAACTGACAAAGAAGGCAGATATCTTAACCTACTTGGGTGGAGATTATATTCCTCAGCAGTGATGGGCCTAAACATCTCTAATTATCAGACAGCCATGTCTGGGTACTAGCTTCTGTTATGGGATAAAGTAGATTGCCTCCTTGATCATCTTCCAGATGATAAGGAGTTAGGCCACCTCTTCCAGTCCAAGGCAATAAAGCTATTGAGGCAGCAAATAAATACATCACACCATCAAGTCGACTGTGACTCACAAGTCCTGGTTGGTTCCATTGTCCTGCGTTGTAATGCTGGTTGAGTTTGGCTAGCCTCTCACAGAACAGTAGAGCCCATATTGAAGACCTGCCCTTTGATGGCCAAGGGTTGTTTAATGCAAAAACTGATGATGTATTAGACTTGGTCCAGAAGGTCCATACCATGGTCCATCATATGGGTTTTATGCCCCAATGTCCGTCCAGACAATGGCACTGGTTCCACCACCAGATATCCACCCCAACAACCAGGCCCATCACTACAACAGCACTCTCAACTGGTAGCATCGGGAAAGTTGTTCTCAACTTCAAAGTCATACTATTGCCCCAAGCCTGACAATAGAAATAAGTCTTTGACTTAGACCCACTTCTTCTTTGTTCTTTGATTCGTCCTTCCATCTTCAAAGCTCTTCTCTCCACTTATCATCAGATCTGGCGCACCATCACATTGGACTCCTGGGTTCTTTTCACCATATGGAGGGGCTAGAGGATTGAGTTCGATATGCTCTATCCGTTTGGTACCATGAAGGTCACAGCCCCATCCTCCATTCTCCACCAGGAGGTCAATATTCTTCTCGGCAAGGTACAACTTACCTGTCCCACATTTGTGATGGGTTCTACTTGAGGTACTTCATGGTACCAAAGAAGGATGGGGCGCTCCAGCTGATCCTGGACCTCTGGGAGCTCAACCTCTACCCAACCACCCAGGAAGTTCTGCATAGTCACTCTGGCATCTATCCTCCTTCTCTTCTCCTGAGGAGATTGGTTTGCTTCTATCGATCTCAAGGACATATTGCCATAATGGAGTCACACCAACGTTATCTCCGCTTTGCCATCAGTACTGACCCTTAACAGTTCCGGGTGCTGCCTTTCAGCCTCACCATGGCTCCAAGAGTAAGAGAGTGCCTGGTGGTGATGCAAGATGTTGAGGTGTGCCTAGGGATGTATGGAGGATTCCCCACTATCCGTTCCGGTGGGGAATCCGTGGCGGGGGCGGCTCCGCTCCATGAAGATTCCGGGGTGGGGAGCCCGGCTTTGGGGCTGCTTACCTTGCCGCCTATGTGCCCATAGACTTATACGCAAGATTCATGGCTATATTTGCATATAAGTCTATGGGCACATGCTGCTGATTGCCTTTTTTTTTTTTTTTAAGAGCTGTTCGTAGGGAGGAGGCGAACAGCTCTGGCCAGCAAGAAGCCACCGAGTGCCATTCCACCTCCAGTCTTCCTGGAGTGGATGTAAGTGGTGCCGATCTGCCGTGGATTCCTGAGGTTGGATTCAAAAGAAACTGGCCTCATTTGAATACGTGGTGGATTTCTCCAACATCCCTGGATGTTGGTGGTGCCGACACAGAATTGCCTTCTTTGGTCAATAGAGGTGACCTGCAATCTCTTTTGAAGCCTGGAACTTTGTCTCCACCTTGAAAAATCACATCTACAACCTATGCAAAGTCTGCAGTTTATTGGGGCACTGCTGACTCCCACTTGGGAGTGACTCCCACTGAGGCAGAGCAGTCCTCCCTCGGGATAGAATGGTAGTGTTAGTCTTGTTGGCAATAGAGCTAAACCGTCTCATGGTCACTTTGGTGCTCAAGATCTAATACCTACTAGGCCTTATGGCTGAAACAACAGCTGTAGTCCAATATACTCAGTTGAATATGAGGCCTCTCCAGAATTGGCTCATATGCAATTTTGATACCAAGCGGGATACCCATTGGACCAAGCTGCAGCTTCCACAGGACATCAGGGACTCCCTATGGTGGTGGACAGTGCCAGCCAACCTGCTGGAGGGCATGCCCATCCTTCAACCCTCACTATCCCAGATAGTAACTATGGATGCGTTGCTCTTGGGATGGGGAGCTCATTGCTTGGGCCTTACAGTCCATGGACGATGGTTGCCTGCAGAGGCGGCGCAACACATCAACTTCCTAGAGCTCAGGGTGGTGGAAAAGGCCCATTGGGCATTCAAGCTGGATCTGGTGGGAAGACTGGTCCAGGTCACTTCAGACAATACCACGGTAGTTGTGTATCTGAACAAGGAAGGGTGTACAAGATTGCTCCCACTCCTTGCTTTAATGCTGAAAATTTGTCGCTGGTGTATGCCTCATCAGGTTGGTCTGGCTGCAACCCATCTTGTCAGTGTGGACAGTACCCCAGTGGATCAGCACAGCCAGACCTCACTTACCTCCCATGAGTGGGGGTTGGACAGGTCACTCCTGAGGACTCTTTTTCAGAGTTGGGGCACACCACGTGTGGACCTATTTGCTACTCAGGACAATGCTGTGTGCCAGGACCATTGCAGCCAAGCAGGATGCGGCACAGGTTTGTTGCGGGATGCTTTCATTCTGAGGTGGATGGGAGCGCTGTTCTACCTTCCCCCCTCCCCATTTCCACTGATCACCAGGGTTCTGGCGAAGATTAGAATGGGTGATACTGAATGCATCCTCATAACCGTGGTTCTCCCTGCTGCTCAGGATGGTGCAAGGTACTGTCATCTCTCATCACACCCATCCCTTCTCACCAGGGAGAGCTGCTAGATCTGACACCTGGACCTACTGACCCTCTGCCTAATGGCATGGAAGATTGGGTGACAAAGACTTGATTAATCCAGGCATCAATACAAAGAATTCTCAATGCTGCTCGTAAACCCTCTGCACAGCGTTCATACGCAAGGAAATGGACTGCTTTTTCCACCTTTGCTCACACAAAGGGCTTCCATCTGCTTTGGTGTCCAGTACTTCAATTCATTCCCTCTCTTTTTGAGAAAGGACTCAAACTGTTGCCTCTCAGAGTTTATTTATCAACTGTCTCTGCTTTTCACCCTCCTGTTGAGGGCATTTCTATCTTCTCGCATCTGACAGTGAAGAGATTTCTGAAAGGGATCAGGAATCTAGCACCACCAGTTCTCTTTACAGTACCTAACTGGAGCCTGACTGTGGTGCTTAAGGCACTTTCATCCAAGCCCTTTGAGCCACTGGCAACCACAGATCTGTACCTCCTTTCATGGAAGGTGGCCTTCTTGGGCATCACATCTGTGCGACAGGCTAACAAACTCTGTGCAGCAGAATAGACCAGCCCTATCTCACTTTTCACTGAGACAAAGTTATGCTAAGGCCTGACCCTGTGTTCCTGTCTAAGACTGTGTCAGACTTTCATTTGAATCAGGACATTGTTCTGCCTGCTTTCTTTGCCTACCCAGCTATGCCTTTGGAGTCAACCCTACACTCATTCGATGTCCAGCATGCTTTGGCTTTCTACAAGTCGACAACTGAGTGGCTTCAACTGTCGCCTCACCTCTTTGTCTGTTATGATGGCAAGCGCAAAGGCCTCTCTTGATTCAGCATTTCACGTCTTGGGTTGTAAAGACTATTGAGTTATCATATGAGTTGACTGGGCTCAAACTGTCTGCCCCAGTCCAAGCTCACTCTCTCTATTCGTTCAGTAGCAATGTCAGTCACATTCAACAGAGGAGTTGCCATCCCTGAGCTGTGCTGCACTGCAACTTGGTGGACACCATCTACCTTTGTTAGACATTACAGACTGGATGTTTGGGCTAGAGCTGACTGTATCTTTGCTCATGCCGTCCTTTCATCTGTTTTATAGTAGGTCACTGACCCACCATCTTGTAAGTTAGCTTGCTACTTGCCCATATGTGTGATACACAGAGACCACGAAGAAAGACAGGTTGCTACTTGCAACTGTAGTTATTTGAGTGGTCATCTACACATTTGCACAACCCACCTGCCATCCCCTCTTTGGTGTCATACTCAAGTTTGTTGTTGGGTACAGAAGGTATTTCTTCTTCTCGGTCCTGAGGCAACAATGCCAGTTTCAAGGAACGGAGAGAATAAATGGGAACCTGCTAGGGATATGTGCAGTGGGATGGTGGGAGAAGGGTTCCTGCCAAAACTCCTCAGCTATAGAAGTTTCCCAAATTGAGTCTCTGCACAGGCACAGAGCCCATGTGTGAATGCACAGATTACCAGTCAAAGAACTACAGTTAGCAACCTGTCTTTGTTGTTGTTATATTCATCAGCCTCCAGAACAAGAAAAACAAAGGGAGTTAGTCTTTTTTCTTATTTCTGATATAGACAGGGGGAGTGAGCAAGCAAAGCCAGTTGCAAGTAGGGCTGGGCAATGGAGAAAGGCTGCAGAGACAGAGATGAAGAGGGAAGGAGCTTGTTGACTGGGAGGTATTTAGAAGGAATATGTTCTCTGGGTGAGATGTGGAGGTTGTGGCTGCAAAGGTTGTTTAGCAGCAGTTGCTGCTGTTGCTTGCTGCTGCTGCTACTGAGTTCCAAGATGAACATAGTGTTGCAGAAGGGAAGCAAAATAAACTGTATGGGACAAGCAGTTTTGCACATGGAGCAGGAACACCACGGAGAGATTGAAAAAGGTGTGGTTAGTTCTTTGCCCCCACTCTCAGCTCACCATTCACAACTGCAAGATTCCGAAAAAGGGAAGTGAGGGGCATAGGAAGAATGCCAGTGCCATTCAGAACTAGAGAATAGGCTCTCTTCCCAAACTTCTACTCCAGGTTTTTCTGGCAGCCTAATTTCATCTCTGTAATGCAACATGCCTCCCTGAACATTCTTTTCCAGGATCAAATTCTTTTTTGCCCCCAGCCTGTTAATGAGTGAGTTTGCTGAAGGCTGCTTATCATATTTTCCTCATTTTGAAATTTCTGCATCACTACAATTTGCCTTTACCAAACTCCATCTCAATTAAAAAAAAAAAAAAAAAACTCAGTAGCTGCCACAGCTTATCCCCGTTCTTCACTGTCCACAGGCAAGGCATAATTAATTTCCATTCTCTCATAGCCTGCTTGAGAGAATGTTCGAGTTTCAAACACTAGTACTTCCACCTTCCTCAGTACCAGCGAAGAATAAGCACAATTATTTATAGTGACCTCAGTATACGTGATAGGAATAGATCAATTTCAACCCATGCAACTCAGCAGAACTTCCAGATACTCTGGTTGTCCTAATGCCAGTGGTATTTATTCCTCAAACTGTAGTGGTCTCTAGCAATGGATTCAGATGTGGGCAGGACTAAGACTTAGGACTGGTTGTTATATACATGTTCATTACCTGATGACTGCAACAAGTGATGACTTATGTATGTAGATTGGTCATAACAGATCTGACACAACAAATGGAACTGTCATGCCACCGCATATCCCTTCAAATGTAATGTTTTCCAGCCTGGTGTTCTGATCACGCTGTTTTACTGTCCTGCAATTCCACATCACAGCCTTTACCTTGTTGTATCTAAATCACCTCTCCCTGTCTTTAAACTCTTGATATGCTGTCTGCCACACCCCTAAAATATGTTGTGTTTACAGCCATAGCTAGATGCTGCTTCCCTAACCTCCAAGGAGCTTCCAAAGTGCCCAGCTGTTATATGGCTTCTACAACCTTTGATGTCTAAGTTGCAGAGACATCAAAGTTTCTTGCTGCTCTGAGCTCCCTTTGAAGCTGGGCCATCTCTGCATTTTTCTGTGACTCCCAGAGGGCACTCTAGAACCTCTGGGATAGCATTTCCCCCTGGACACAGTCATGGGCCAATCATTTGGATCTTCTCCTGGAGCGGGGCTACTCTGCTCTACCAGAGCAAACCAGGTTAGTGGCAGTAAAACAGGGTTCTTAGTGAGTTCCTCCAAGCTTCCTTCCTTTTAAAGAATAAGGTTTTTTTCCTTACTTCTCCCTACTCCCACCCCACTACATCTCCAGAATAGGGACATACAGTGGGACCAATGAAGGTGCAAGTTTTTCTTGAAGAAGCTGCAACCATGTTCAATGGCTGCATGGGAGTGTTGTTAATTATATAACACTAATATATTTGAAAATGCAGATTGGATTGTTTTGTTCATTTTTATTCTCTCCATATGAATAATCACTCTAAACAACGAAAGAGGGTTCACGACCACGAACCAGACAGAGAGTTAGTATAACTGAGTCATCAGATCAACCACAGTTTAAACCATCACTTTCAGGGCTGCAGATACAAATTACTAAAGCACCTGGTAGGTACAATATATCATGTGCACTCTCAAGAGTGTCCCTTATGTTGGGTTGTACATGTGCTTTAAGAGATGGAGAGACGGTGTGAGTGCCTTCCTGCTCAAGTCTCTTCTAACCACTATGTGAGCAGGTGCTATGGAGAACACTTCTATTCTGCAACAACTTTTTGCTGCGGCCTTAGTGTGTTTGTTTCTCTTCTTCTCTATTGTAACTTTTTTTCTACTTGTCAGAATGTTAGCCTTCATTTTCCTTTCCTTTTGAGGAGTTAGGGTTTTTTCTGCATCACATGCAGTGGCTGTCCTTCAGCAAATGCTGTTCTTGTGGGGAAATGCTCCCCACTACTGACTGCCATGACATCTGCTTCTTCTGCCTGAATGAGTCCTACAAAGTTGACTCCTGCCCACACCAAGCTGACAAGGCAGAATTGCTATATTCAGTTTTAGGCTTCAAGGTGAAGAGTGGGCTTTGGTGGTGGCAGGACCTGAATCCCTTCACTAGCCCCCTGAAATGGCCTCAATGTCTTCCTTAGTTCTGTTGTTGGTTTCTATTACATTTCATCTTCTGTCTTCAGTGTCAAAGCACTTTACTTGTGCTACTTCGGGACTGAAGTCTACCCTGTACTGGAAGAATAGCAGGACCTGGATTTAGAAATGAATTGCAAGAAAAAGAAGCACTCTTGTGCTCATCAGTTGATATTCAACACTGTCATTGGCATCCATTGGTGTTCAGCTGGTCTCTGTTTAGACCACTTCTAACTTGGTGACCAATGAGACTTTGCCTGAGGTACTCTTAAATCAGAGGTGTGGAACCTCTTTCAGCCCAAAGACCTAATTCAATTTCAGAGAAGCTGTCAGGGGCCACATTCCAGTGGTAGGCAGTGCCAAAGACCCCACCCCCCGCATTCAGTGAATATCGGAGGAGGTAGAATCCCCATTTCTCTATAAAATGTGTGTGGGGCAATAGGGTGCCCTTGAGCATGTGTTTTAAAGAGGAATGGGACTAATAATACACCCAAGTACAGTTCGCATTATCCAGAGATTTCCTCAAAGATGATTTGGAGGAATACCCTATAACAGGGGTGGGGAACTTACCTTACACAAAAGTACATCAAATACAAACAGAACACATATGAGCTGTGGTGGAGGGAGGGGGGATCCCTGAAAATCAGGTGGAGGTACCTTCCATGACTCAAGCTCTCAGCAAAGGAGATCGTTACCTTGTTGTGGTGCTGGAGCTTGAGCACTTCAATGACGTCATGAGCTAAACCATGAAGGGACACCCAAGGGACACCCAAGACGGGAAGGTCATGGCAGAGAGGTAAGACTAAATATGATCCCTGGGGAAGGAAACGGCAACCCACCCCAGTATTCTTGCCGTGAAAACTAAATGGATCAGTACAACCAGAGATATGTCGGTATACCATTGGAAGATGGGACTCCCAGGTCGGAAGATGGTCAAAATGCTACTGGGGAGGAACAGAGGATAAGTTCAACTAGCCCCAGATGTGATAATGCAGCTAGCTCAAAGCTGAAAGGACAGCTAGCAGCCGATGGTACTGGTGGTGAACGACAAATCCGATGTTCTAAAGATCAACACACCATAGGAACCTGGAATGTAAGATCTATGAGCCAGGGCAAATTGGATGTGGTTATTGGGGAGATGTCAAGATTAAATATAGACATTTTGGGCGTCAGTGAACTGAAATGGACTGGAATGGGCCACTTCACATCAAATGACCACCAGATCTACTACTGTGGACAAGAGGACCACAGAAGAAATGGAGTAGCCTTCATAATTAATAATAAAGTGGCTAAAGCAGTGCTTGGATACAATCCAAAAAATGACAGAATTATTTCAATTCGAATTCAGGGTAAGCCATTTAACATCACAGTGATCCAAATATACGCCCCAAGCACAGATGCTGAAAAAGCAGAAGTAGATCAGTTCTATGAGGAACTGCAGCACCTACTGGATAGTACGCCAAAAAAAGATGTTACTTTCATTACAGGAGACTGGAATGTTAAGGTGGGTAGTCAAACGACACCTGGAATTACAGGCAAGCATGGTCTGGGAGAACAAAATGAAGCAGGACATAGGCTGATAGAATTTTGCCAAGACAACTCACTGTGCATAACAAACACTTTCTTCCAACAACCTAAGAGATGACTTTATACATGGACTTCACCAGATGGTCGACACCGAAATCACACTGACTACATCCTTTGTAGCCAAAGGTGGCGGACATCTATGCAGTTGGTAAAAACAAGACCTGGAGCTGATTGTAGTTCAGATCATGAACTTCTTATTGCACAATTTAGAATCAGACTAAAGAGAATAGGGAAGACCCACAGATCAGTTAGATATGAGCTCACTAATATTCCTCATGAATATGCAGTGGAGGTGAAGAATAGATTTGAGGGACTAGATTTAGTAGATAGGGTCCCGGAAGAATTATGGACAGAAGTTCGCAACATTGTTCAGGAGGCGGCAACAAAAAAGTCCCAAAGAAAAAGAAAACCAAGAAGGCAAGATGGCTGTCTGCTGAGACACTGGAAGCAGCCCAAGAAAGAAGGAAAGCAAAAGGCAACAGTGATCAGGGGAGATATGCCCAATTTAATGCAGAATTCCAGAGGCTAGCCAGAAGAGATAAGGAATTATTTTTAAACAAGCAATGCGCGGAAGCGGAAGAAGATAATAGAATAGGAAGGACAAGAGACCTCTTCCAGAAAATCAGAAACATCGGAGGTAAATTCCAGGCAAAAATGGGTATGATCAAAAACAAAGATGGCAAGGACCTAACAGAAGCAGAAGAGATCAAGAAAAGGTGGCAAGAATATACGGAAGATCTGTATAGGAAGGATAATATCGGGGAGAGATTTGACGGTGTGGTCAGTGAGCTAGAGCCAGACATCCTGAAGAGTGAGGTTGAATGGGCCTTAAGAAGCATTGCTAATAACAAGGCAGCAGGAGATGACGGTATCCTAGCTGAACTGTTTAAAATCTTGCAAGATGATGCTATCAAGGTGATCCATACCATATGCCAGCAAATTTGGAAAACACAAGAATGGCCACCAGATTGGAAAAAACCAACTTATATCCCCATACCAAAAAAGGGAAGCACCAAAGAATGTTCAAACTATCGAGCAGTGGCACTTATTTCACATGCCAGTAAGGTAATGCTCAAGATCTTGCAAGGTAGGCTCCAGCAATTCATGGAACGAGAATTCCCATATGTACAAGCTGGGTTTAGAAAAGGCAGAAGAACTAGAGACCAAATTGCCAATATCTGCTGGATAATGGAGAAAGCCAGGGAGTTTCAGAAAAACATCTATTTCTGTTTTATTGACTATTCTAAAGCCTTTGACTGTGTGGATCATAACAAATTGTGGCAAGTTCTTGGTGGGATGGGGATACCAAGTCATCTTGTCTGCCTCCTGAGGAATCTGTATAATGACCAAGTAGCAACGGTAAGAACAGACCACGGTTCAACGGTCTGGTTTAAGATTGGGAAAGGAGTATGGCAGGGTTGTATACTCTCACCCTACCTATTCAACCTGTACGCAGAACACATCATGCGACGTGCTGGGCTTGATGAAGCCAAGGCTGCAGTTAAAATCGCTAGAAGAAACATTAACAATCTCCGATATGCAGATGATACCACTTTGATGGCTGAAAGTGAGGAGGAGCTGAGGAACCTCATGACGAAGGTGAAAGAAGAAAGTGCAAAAGCTGGGTTGCAGTTCAACCTCAAAAAAACCAAGATTATGGCAACCAGCTTGATTGATAACTGGCAAACAGAGGGAGAAAACGTGGAGGCAGTGACAGACTTTGTCTTTCTAGGTGCAAAGATTACTGCAGATGCTGACTGCAGCCAGGAAATCAGAAGATGTTTACTTCTTGGGAGGACGGCAATGACAAATCTTGATAAAATAGTGAAGATCAGAGACATCACACTGACAACAAAGGTCCACATAGTTCAAGCAATGGTATTCCCCGTAGTAACCTATGGCTGCGAGAGCTGGACCATAAGGAAGGCTGAGCGAAGGAAGAGAGATGCTTTTGAACTGTGGTGCTGGAGGAAAATTCTGAGAGTGCCTTGGACTGCAAGAAGATCAAACCAGTCCATACTCCAGGAAATCAAGCCAGACTGCTCACTTGAGGGAATGATATTAAAGGCAAAACTGAAGTACTTTGGCCACATAATGAGAAGACATGATACCCTGGAGAAGATATTGATGCTAGGGAAAGTGGAAGGCAAAAGGAAGAGGGGCCGACCAAGGGCAAGATGGATGGATGATATTCTGGAGGTGACAGACTCGACCTTGGGGGAGCTGTGGGTGGCAACAGCCGACAGGAAGCTCTGGCGTGGGCTGGTCCATGAAGTCACGAAGAGTCGGAAGCGACTGAACAAATAAACAACAAACCTTCCATGAGCAGACGCCTTCCATCACACAAAGCAGATCCTAGATCGAACTCATAATATTAGGGAAAGTATCAGCTGAAGTTGAAAAATCTCACTAAGGCTGCAACCTTGTACCCAGTTGCCTTGGAGTAAACCCATTAAACTCAATGGGACTTACTTCTGAGGAAAATAGGAAACTGCCTTATACTGAGTTGTCCATCTAGCCCAATATTCTTCACACTGACTTGCAGTGCCTCTCCAGGGTTTCAGGCAGGAATTTTCTCAGCCCTACCTGGAGATGCCGGTGATTGAACCTCGGACCTTGTGCATGCAAAACATGTGCACTCCCGTGATATGTATGTATAGGATTGCCTACATATATGGTATATATATAGATATGTATAGGATTGCACTAATTGCTAATTACCATCATACAATATTTTCTGGCTCTAGCACAGTGCCATCACATGTAAAGAAAGTCCTATTTGAATTTTCCAGAAGATGAAGTACCAATAAAATACTATTGTACAGCAATTTTCTCTTATATCTAAAAAAGCTGTGAAATGACATCCTAGCCTAAAAACAAAAGACCAAACTTCTTCTGCCATGTTATCTTGCAAAGCCACATTCCTTTTAACTTATAAAGCACTGCCTGTTCATTAAATTTAATTCCTATAGCTGTTGCAACTGCCAAATGGGATCTCTCTCAGCCCAAGCTAATAATAGTAATAATATAGTAATACAAATTTATATTGGTCTCTATACCAGAGGACCCCTTCATTGATCACTGCCTTGTTGTGGCAAAGGGGCTTGCGTAACTCAGTGAAGCCATAAGCTGTGCCGTGCAGGGCCACTCAAGACGGACAGGTCATGGCAGAGAGTTCTGACAAAATGTGGTCCACTGGAGAAGGAAATGGCAACCCACTCCAGTATTCTTGCCAAGAAAACTCCATGGAACGTATCACAAGGCTAAAAGAGATGATGCCGGAAGATGAGCCCCTCAGGTCGGAAGGTGTCCGATATACTACTGGGGAAGAGCAGAGGGTATTTCCAAGTAGCGCCAGAAAGAGTGAAGCGGCTGGGCCAAAGCCGAAAGGACACTCAGCTGTGGATGTGTCTGGCAGTGAAAAGAAAGTCCGATGCTGTAAAGAACAATATTGTTTGTAAGATCAGTGAATCAAGGTAAGCTGGAGGTGGTCAAACATGAGATGGCAAGATTGAACATCGACATCTTGGGAATCAGCGAACTAAAATGGACAAGCATGGGTGAATTTAATTCAGGTGACCATTATATCTACTACTGTGGGCAAGAACCCTTTAGAAGAAATGGAGTAAGAAATGGAGTAGCACTCATAGTCAACAAAAGGGTGGGGAAAGCAATACTGGGGTACAATCTCAAAAATGACAGAATGATCTCAGTATGAATCCAAGGCAAACCATTCAACATCACAGTAATTCAAGTCTATGCCCCAACCACTGAGGCCAAAGAAGCTGAGGTTGATCAGTTCTATGAAGACCTACAACTAGGGATGGCGGAGAATTTCTCCACGAATCTTTGGGAGGCCGAGCGCCGAGGCATTCGGCCCCCCGAAAGTGTTGGGGAAATTCTCCGCCGGCCCCCCGCCCCCCCCGGGACGGGACTTACCGTGGCTGAATGTCCCTCTCGGCGGCGGGTCCCGGTGGCGGTTCGGCGGCGTTTCGTCGGGGGCGGGGGCGGCGGCCTGTCTCCTGACCGGCTGCCGCCGCCGCCATTACAAAATAAAAAAGTAAAAAAACACACACACACACACCCGTGATAGGCTACGTGACGATTTACGTAGCCTATCACGGCTAGATTTCCAAAGTCAGCCGTGATAGGCTACGTAAATCGTCATGTAGCCTATCACGGGTGACTTTGGGGAAAAAAAAAAAAGCGCGTACGCAAATGGCGGCGGCCCATGGGCGCCGCCATTTGCGTTCCTTATTTTCGCCGTAGTCTACCACTTAAATATAGCATTCCCTTATTTTCGCCGTAGTCTACGTAAATCTTTACGTAGACTAGACGTGCCAAAATAAGGAACGCAAATGGCGGCGCCCATGGCGCCCAAGTTGCGCACGCGCTTTTTTTTCCCCCCAAAGTCACCTGTGATAGGCTACATGACGATTAATGTAGCCTATCACGGCTGACTTTGGAAATCTAGCCGTGATAGGCTACGTTAATCGTTACGTAGCCTATCACGGGTTTTTTTTCTCTTTTCACTTTTTCTTTCGCGGCCGGGGAGATGGGGCGCTTCTCTGCGGCCTGAATTTCGGCCGGGTGAGGCGGGGCGCCTCCCCCCCCGGCCTGAATTTTGGCCAGGCGAGGCGGGGCGCCTCCCCCCCCTCGCCTGAACTTCGGGGGGAGAAGCAAAGCGCCTCCCCCCCACTGCGAAGCAAGCTGCGGGACAAGGTAAGTCCCTTTCATATATCCCTACCTACAATACCTTCTAGAACTAACACCAAAAAAAGATGTCCTCTTCATCAGAGGGGATTGGAATGCTAAAGTAGGAAGTCAAGAAATCACCGGGATAACAGGCAAGCATGGCCTTGGTGTACAAAATGAAGCAGGACAAAGGCTAATAGAGTTTTGCCAAGAGAATACGCTGATCATAGCAAACACTCTTTTCCAACAGCACAAGAGGCGACTCTACACATGGACATCACCAGATGGTCAATATGGAAATCAGATTGATTATGTCCTTTGCAGCCAAAGATGGAGAAGCTCTATACATTCAGTAAAAACAAGACCTGGAGCTGACTGTGGCTCAGATCATGAGCTGTTTCTTGCAGAATTTCGGCTTAAATTGAAGAACGTAGGGAAAACCACTAAACCATTCCGGTATGACCTAAATCATATCCCTTATGAATATACAGTGGAGGTGAGGAATAGATTTCAGGGATTAGACCTGATAGACAGAGTGCCTGAGGAACTATGGATGGAGGTCCGTAACATTGTTCAGGAGGCAGCAACAAAATCCTTCCCAAAGAAAAAGAAATGCAAGAAAGCCAAGTGGCTGTCTGAGGAGGCTTTACAAGTAGCTCACGAAAGAAGGGAAGCGAAAAGCAAGGGAGAAAGGGGAACATATATCCAACTGAATGCAGAGTTCCAGAGAATAGCAAGGAGAGACAAGAAGGCCTTCTTAAATGAACAATGCAAAGAAATCGAGGAAAACAATAGAATGGGAAAGACTACAGATCTTTTCCAGAAAATCGGAGATCTCAAGGGAACGTTTTGTGCAAATACAGGCATGATAAAGGACAAAGAAGGCAGGGATCTAACAGAAGCAGATGAGATTAAGAAGAGGTGGAAAGAATACACAGAAGAATGATACAGGAAAGATCTGAATGTCCCTGATAGCCATGATAGTGCGGTCACTGAACTTGAGCAGGACATCCTCGAGAGCGAAGTCAAGTGGGCCTTAGGAAGCATGACTAACAACAAAGCTAGCGGAGATGACAGTCTTCCATCTGAGCTATTTAAAATCCTAAAAGATGATGCTGTTAAAATGCTGCACTCAATATGCCAACACATTTGGAACACTCAACAGTGGCCACAAGATTGGAAAAGATCAGTTTACATTCCAATTCCAAAGAAGGGCAATGCCAAAGAGTGTTCAAACTACCGTACAATTGCACTCATTTCACATGCCAGCAAGGTGACGCTCAAAATCCTACAAGCTAGGCTTCAGCAGTATTTGAACCAAGAACTATCGGAAGTACAAGCGGGGTTTCAAAGAGGCAGAGGAACTAGAGATCAAATCGCCAACATTCGCTGGATCATGGAGAAAGCAAGAGAATTCCAGAAAAACGTCTATTTCTGCTTATTGTCTACGCTAAAGCTTTTGATTGTGTGCATCACAACAAACTGTGGCAAATTCTTCAAGAGATGGGAGTACCAGACCACCTTACCTGTCTCCTGAGAAACCTGTACGAGGGTCAAGAAGCAACAGTAAGAACCGGACATGGAACAACCGATTGGTTCAAAATTGGGAAAGGAGTACAACAAGGCTGTACATTGTCACCCTGCTTATTTAACTTCTATGCAGAGTACATCATGAGAAATGCCGGGTTGGATGAATCACAGGTCGGAATTAAGACTGCCGGGAGAATTATGAACAACCTCAGATACGCAGACGATACCACCCTAATGGCAGAAAGCGAAGAGGATCTAAAGAGCCTCTTGTTGAGGGTGAAAGTGGAGAGTGCAAAAGCTGGTTTGAAACTCAACATTAAAAAAAATTAAGATCATGGCATCTGGCCCCATCACTTCCTGGCATATAGAAGGGGAAGAAATGGAAGCAGTGACAGATTTTATTTTCTTGGGCTGCAAGATCACTACAAACGGTGACTGTAGCCATGAAATTAAAAGACGCTTGCTCCTTGGGAGGAAAGCTATGGCAAACCTAGACAGCATAGTAAGAAGCAAAGACATCACCTTGCTGACAAAGATTCGTATAATCAAAGCTATGGTTTTCCCAGTAGCAACGTATGGCTATGAGAGCTGGACTATAAGGAAGGCTGAGCACCGAAGAATTGATGCTTTCGAACTGTGGTGCTGGAGAAGACTCTTACGAGTCCCCTGGACTGCAAGGAGGTCCAATCAGTCCATCCTAAAGGAAATCAACCCTGAGTGCTCATTGGAAGGACAGATACTGAAGCTGAAGCTCCAATATTTTGGCCACCTAATGCGAAGAGAAAACTCCCTGGAAAAGACCCTGATGCTGGGAAAGATTGAAGGCAAAGGGAGAAGGGGACAGCAGAGGATGAGATGGCTAGATAGCATCACCGATGCAATGAATATGAACTTGAGCACACTCAGAGAGAGAGCGGAGGACAGGAAGGCCTGGCGTGCTATGGTCCATGGGGTCACGAAGAGTCGGACACGACTTAACGACTGAACAACAACAACAATGCCAGAGCACATTCCATTTAAACCAAAAAAATACAACACAATAATATAAAGTCAGTAATTACACATTAAATAAACTACTAATCAAAATGTTAACTACTTACAACCAATCAGTTAAAAGAACCGACCAATTTGAAACCCAATTACAAACCGATTGTTCCTTACCCCATACACTAACACCTACGGCTCTGACTTGAACAAATAAGTTTTCAAGCCTTGTCTAACTTTGTCCAGCTCTGGTTCCATAGGGAGGTGTAAAGGGAGAGAGTTCCACAATTATGGGGCAAGATGAGAAATATCCCAGAGCCTAGAGTTTGCCATCTTAGTCCAAGGAACCACGAGAAGTCCAGGATCTGCAGGCCAAGTTATCCTAAGAGGAGCATGCCACACTCCACCAAATAACTGAGAAGGGAAAAATGCAGGGCCTTTAAAGTCAAGACAAGGAGTTTAAAATGGGTCCTTGCTCTGACAGGCAACCAATGCAATGCCCTGCGATAGTGGGAAACATGGGAACACTGGGGCAAATCTAATACAGCACTTACAACACTGTTCTGTACTAGAATAAGTGCCAGATGACTGGAGGAGGGCTAATGTCCCTATAAAAAGGAGGAACCTGGGAACTACAGACCAGTCAGTCTGACATCAATCTCTGGGAAAATTCTGGAGCAGATGATAAAGCAATCAGTCTGTAAGCACCTTGAAAACAATGCAGTGATTACTCGAAGCCAACATGGATTTGTCATGAACAAATCATGCCAGACAAATCTGATCTCATTTTTTGATCAGGTAAACCTTCCTTCAGGACCGTGGGAATGCTGTGGACATAATATACCTTGACTTCAGCAAAGCTTTTGACAAAGTGCCCCATGATATCCTGATGAGCAAACTAGCTCAAAGTGGGCTAGATGAAACATCGATCAGGTGGATCCACAGTTGGCTACAGAATTGTATCAAAAAGTGCTTATGAATGGGATCTTCTCAAACTGGGGAGAGGTAATGAGCGAGGTACCGCAGGGCTCAGTCCTGGGCCCAGTGCTCTTCAACATTTTTATTAATGACTTGGAGGAGGAGGTGCAGGGAATGCTGATCAGATTTGCAGATGACACAAAATTGGGCAGGATAGCTAATACCTTGGAAGACAGAAACAGAATTCAAAGTGGTCTTGATAGACTGGAGCTCTGGGCAGAAAACCACAGAATGAAATTTACTAGGGATAAATGCCAAGTTCTGCACCTAGGAAAAAGAAACCAAATGCACAGTTACAAGATGGGGGATACTTGGCTCAACAACACTACAAGCGAGAAGGATCTTGGAATCACAAGCTGAATATGAGCCAACAATGTGATGTGGCTGCAAAAAAGGCCAATGCTCTTTTGGGCTGCATTAATAGAAGCATAGTTTCCAAATCCTGGGAAGTACTAGTTCCCCTCTACCCAGCAATGGTTAGGCCTCATCCGGAGTACTGTATCCAGTTCTGGGCACCGCAGTTTAAGAAGGATGCAGACAAGCTGGAGAGGGTTCATAGGAGGACAACAAAGATGATCAGGGGATTGGAAACGAAGCCCTATGAGAAGAGACTGAAAGAACTGGGCATAATTAGCCTTGAGAAGAAAAGACTGAGGGGAGATATGATAGCGCTCTTCAAGGACTTGAAAGGTTGTCACAGAGAGGAAGGCCAGGATCTCTTCTCAATCATCCCAGAGTGAAGGACACGGAATAAAGGGCTCCAATTATAGGATGCCAGATTCTGGCTGAACATCAGGAAAAACTTCCTGACTATTAGAGCAATACAACAATAGAACCAATTACCTAGGGAGGTGGTGGGCTCTCCCACACTGGAGGCATTCAAGATGAGGCTGGACAGGAGAGCCAGGGCCTGCAGGAGAAGCCGCCACCACGGGGAAGAGGCGTGCCTGCTGCTGCTGGGCCTGCTGCTGCCGCCACCACCGCCACCACCACCAGCAGGCCTTCCCTGTAGACTTCTGCCTGGCAGAACGCCAGTCCCTGCAGGACCAGGCCCCCAGGTACCGAGCCAGCTGTGCTGCTCCACCTGCCCCTCCCTGGAGGGGCTACATAAGCTGGCTGGCTGAGGTGGCCTGGGAGAGCCAGGGCCTGCAGGAGAAGCCACCACCACCACCACCGGGGAAGAGGCGGGCCTGCTGCTGCTGCTGGGCCTGCTGCCGCTGCCGCCACCGCCGCCACCGCCGCCACCACCACCACCAGGCCTTCCCTGTGGACTCCTGCCTGGCATTATTTTTAGGGGATTTTTAATTGTTTTTGTTTGTTTGTTTTTTGTTTTGTTTTTTCTGGGGGATTTTGTTGTGTTTTTAGGGGTGGGTAGCCTGCCTGATAGGCGGGAGCGAGGGGGCATGTATCCACCTGATGGAGGCAGTGGGGGGAGTGTTGGGGGCCAGAACATACCGAGGCTGGGCGGCAGGCGCTGGCGGAGCGCTACGGGCAGGCCATGCCAGATAAGGGGAACAAGGGAGAGATGTGTAGTATCTGTCCCCTGCTCCAGGTCTGTCCAGAGCCAAAGGATGGCTGGGGGAGGCGTGACCCCATCTTCTGGCCTTCGTTTGCTGCTCTGCAATGCCAGGTCTGTTACCCAGAAATCCTCCCTCATCCATGACATGATCCTGGATGAGGGTGCAGACCTGGCATGTATTACGGAGACCTGGCTGGCCAAGGCTGCTGCTCCAACCCCTGCAGCCATGTGTCCAGCCGGATTTTCGTATGCACAGCAGCCGAGGGCTGGGGATCGGGGAGGGGAAGTGGCTGTTATCTACTGAGAGTCCTTGGTCTTCACCAGACCCCCTCTCCGGGAGACCAAGGTTGTTGAGTGCATGTACTGGAGGTTGGGCCCGAAGGGCAGTCTGGGGATTCTGCTCGTGTACTGTCCACCCCGCTGCACAACTGACTCCCTGGCCGAGGTGCTTGAGGTGGTCTCTGATGTGCGTGTACAGTCCCCTAACTTATTGGTGTTGGGGGACTTCAACGTACATTCAGAGGCCATCCTCACAGGAGCACCTCGGGACTTCATGGAGACCATGGCCTCCTGGAAGCTGCACCATATTCTAACTGGGCCCACCCATGTAGCCGGTCATGCACTAGACCTTGTGTTTGTTTCTGGAGAAGCGGGGAGTGATCTGGAAGTCGGGAGTATATCCACCACCCCCTTGTCATGGTCAGATCACTATCTGGTGACGTTGGCCTTCTCGGTTCCACAACCCCTCCGCAGGGGTGGAGGACCCATTAAAATGGTCCGCCCCAGGCGTCTTATGGATCCAAATGGATTCCTGAACGCGCTTGGGGATTCTCTGGGGCATGCCAACGGCCACTCGGTCGAGACCCTGGTGGGTGGCTGGAATGGCGCAATCACTGGGGCATTAGATCAGGTGGCTCCGAAATGCCCTCTCCCCCTGAACAGGGCTCGGACTGCACCATGGTTCAGTCCGCGGTTACGAGCTCTGAAACAGGAGGTGAGACGGCTAGAGCGCCGGTGGCGGACGTCTCGCTCCAAAGACGATCAGACACGGGCTAGAGCTGTATCTTCAGCCTATCACGTGGCGGTGAAGGCAGCAAAAAAGGAATATTATGCAGCCTCTATCGCGTCTGCAGAGTGCTGTCCCAGGAGGCTGTTCCAAGTGGTCCGGAGCCTGGTCGGTCCTGTGGCTCCGGAACCACTGGAGCATTCTAAGGCCTCCTGTGAGGCCTTGGCAAGGCACTTTGCAGATAAAATTGATCAGATTAGGTGTGTTACTCTGCACGCTGTGGATACAGTTAGTGAGCAAGAGGCGGCCTGTGGCAAACCGGTTTTGTGGGATCGGTTCTAGCTTCTTCCTCCTGATGAAGTGGACAAGGTGCTTTCATCTGTAAGGCCGACCACCTGCTTACTAGATCCTTGCCCATCTTGGCTCATTATGGGCTGCAGAGAGAGACTGGGTGAGGGGATCAGGGCGGTGGTGAACGCCTCCCTTGAGGAGGGAGTGATGCCATCAGCCCTCAAGGAGGCAGTGATAAGACCGCTCTTAAAGAAGCCCTCCTTTGATCCTCAAGTTCTGAACAACTTTTGCCCAGTATCAAATCTGCCATTTTTGGGCAAGGTGATTGAGCAGGTGGTGGCAAGGCAGTTGAAGGCACACTTGGAAGAAACTGATTATCTAGACCCATTTCAGTCGGGCTTCAGGCTTGGGCATGGGACAGAAATGGCCTTGGTCGCCTTGGTAGATGATATGAGGAGGGCTCTGGATAGGGGTGAATGCTCCTTCCTTGTTCTCCTTGACCTCTCAGCGGCTTTTGATACCGTTGACCACGGTATCCTCCTGGACCGCCTGGAGGGGTTGGGCATTGGAGACACCGTATTGCGGTGGTTCCGGTCCTTCCTCTCCAGCAGGTACCAGAAGGTAGCACTGGGAGAGGAGGTTTCGGACCCGTGGCCACTCACTTGTGGGGTGCCACAGGGTTCCATCCTCTCCCGATGCTATTTAATATCTATGTGAATCCGCTGGGGGCTATCATCAGTAGGGTTGGCGGAGAATTTCTCCCCGAAACTTCGGGGGGCCAAGTGCCAACGTGTTCGGCCCCCCGAACAAGTTTCGGGGAGAAATTCTCCACCCCCCCGCCCCCCCCCCTGGGATGGGACTTACCTTTGGCGAATGTCCCTCCCGGCGGCGGGTCCGGCTGGCGGTTCGTCGGGTCTTCGTCCGGGGCGGGAGCGGCAGCTGGTCTTTCAACCGGCTGCCGCCGCCGCCGCCATTCCAATAAAAGAAAAAAAAAAAACGCCCCCGTGATAGGCTACGTGACGATTAACGTAGCCTATCACGGCTAGATTTGCAAAGTCAGCCGTGATAGGCTACGTAAATCGTCATGTAGCCTATCACGGGGGCGTGTTTTTTTTTTTTTAACTGTTTAGTTTACGGCCAGGCGAGGCGCCTCCTCCCCGGCCTGAATTTCGGCCGGGCGAGGCAGGAAGCCTCCCCCCCCACCCTGAACTTCGCGGGGGGAGGAGCGAAGCGCCTCCCCCCCACCGCGAAAAGCTTCGAGGACAGGTAAGCGACTTTCGTGCACCCCTAATCATCAGGAGGTTTGGGGTGCGGTGTCATCAATATGCGGATGACACGCAGCTCTACCTCTCGTTCAAATCATTTTGGACTCCCAGCTGTCCATGGAGGCTCAGGTGTCAGCTGTGAGCTGGACAGCACTGTATCAACTCCATCTGATACGGCAGCTGCGCCCCTTCCTTCCCGACCATCTGCTCCCATCGGTAGTACATGCCCTGGTCTCCTCTCGTTTAGACTACTGTAATGCGCTCTACGTGGGGTTACCCTTGAAGACGATTCGGAAGCTGCAGCTGGTACAGAACGCGGCAGCTCGCCTGATTAAAGGCAGCCACTGGCGAGATCACATCACTCCAGTGCTGAAGGAGTTGCACTGGTTACCAGTTGTTTTCCGGGCCAAATTCAAGGTGTTGGTTTTGTCCTTTAAAACCCTATATGGTTCTGGCCCAGCCTATCTTAAGGAGTGCCTCCAGCAGCACCAGACAGGCCGCTTAACAAGATCAGCCTCGGATGGCCTTCTCTCTGTCCCATCAGCCAGGACAGCTAGACTGGTGGGGACGAGGGAGAGGGCCTTTTCTGTGGTGGCCCCCACTCTGTGGAACTCCCTCCCTAGGGAACTCCATCATGCCACCTCCTTAATGAGCTTCCGTCGTGCATTAAAAACGTGGTTGTTCAGGCAGGCATTTGGGGTGGGTTAGGGTATTTTAGCAAATGTTTTTATTTTATTTATTATTTATTTTATTTATTTCATTTCAATAAAATTGAAATACAATAAAATACAATAAAAGTATTGTAGAATTTCATTGTTTTAAACTCTTTTATTGTATGCTGTACATCGCCCAGAGTGGCTGGGTGACCAGCCAGATGGGCGATTAATAAATTTAATAATAAATAATAAATAAATAAATCTGTCAGGGATGCTTTGACTTGGATTCCTGCATTGAGCAGGGGGTTGGACTCGATGGTTTTGTAGGCCCCTTGTAACCCTACTATTCTATGATTCTATGAATAAGAGGATGGAGTGAAGAAGAAGGAAGACCTGCCAGGTGGCTATCACAGTAACCAAAGCAGGAAACAACCAGGGCGTGAACAAGAAGCCCCTCCGTCTCGAGGGTCAGGAACAATCTGGTGAATGTTCACAAGATGAAAACTACGTACCCTGGCTGTCACAGTCACAAAGGAGCAAAGTGACAGCCGATCATCTACTAGAACCCTGAGATCCATGGCCTCTGAGATGGGGGTCACCAGACAGCACTAATACGTGGGCCCTACAAAAATAGTGAAATCCTTCAACCTCACCCGGGTTTTACAACAGAAGTGAATGCCCCACCCACCCACTTCGTCATTTACAACGACTGGCATTGCTTTCCTTCTGTCCAAATCGTAGTTAACTGTAGAAGTAGGCATGGCATTCTCTTGATGTCAGGAAGACCTAAAATTCCTTGAACAGGACATATTCCCTGCTCATTAATTATAGTAGAATAAATACAACAGGAATGTGGCTATGGCCTCTGTATCTAAGTGGATAAAAACTTTTATTCTAGAAGCTTCTAAAAGTTCAGGGGAAGTTTCCCCAGCTCAGGTAATGGCCCACTCTGCATGGGGAGCAGCAACTTGCTGGCCTCTGTAACTTGGACTTCCACACATTTGTTCATGAGACACTGTAAGATAGATGCTCTTTCTTCCACAGAAGCTGCTTTTGGATACAACAGAGTAGGCTATCCTAGATTACTTCTTTGTGATGCTTGAGAGGCTCTGATTGTCTTTCCTGTGAGAATGCTTTTCTGCTATAACTCAGTAATGTGCCCCTTCCTAAATTTGGGAGCTAAACAGCTTTTTAATATGTCTCATATATAACTAAAAGAACAGTCTACTGGGTTCTTATTGTTTGAATTGTTATTGTTTGGTTTGTCATATGGTGCAATTTCAGTCACACATGTGAACTGAAGAATCAAACCTATACCAAAGAGGTGTGGAAGGGAAGGAGGTGGCGGGGGAGGAGGAATAACAGAGGCAGAACTGAGGAGGTGTAAACATTTGGTTTGTTTATTATTTGTAGAATGGTAGATCCTTTGGGAATCTGGTTTATTGGAGAGGATCAAGGGTACCCTTTATATTGTTTTTGCTTCTCAAATTAAATTCTCTATTTTTGAGATTTGGATTTTTTTCAGATCTACCATGTAGGGCACAATCCTATCAGGGTAGGTGGCCGCCTACGAACTTGGAGGTGACCACCTATCCATTGCAGGGAAGGAAAAGTGCGGAAGAGATCATCCCCTCTGCACTTCAGCCGCCCTGCATTTACGGCTAGACAGCCGATTTCAGCTGTCGAGCTGCGGGACCTTGGCGCGTGGGAAGCGGGTTGTAGGATGTGTTTCCAGCATTTCCGACTTCCCCGCCCTGACTCGTCCCCAGGAATGCCCCATTTTTGCCACTCCGCACTCCTCTTCCGAGTGTGGAGTGCAGGGCCGTTCCGCCCTGCCTGTGAGGCAGCGCGGGAGGGGTGGAGGTCAGTTCTCAGGGAACTAACCTATCCTCCTATGGCCATCTAGCCACTGACTAGTGGCCACAGGATTGCTCCCTCCATGTCTTTTTTTTAGTGTTTATTGTTTTGAAGATTCTTGGCTGGGAAGACTCTAGGAGGAGGCAGGACACTCTTCCTTCCTTTCTTTGCTACAAGTCTGCTAATTACACTGACCAGTGTACCACAACTCAAGTCATTTTGGAGTGGTACTGTAGATAACGGAAAGAACAAATCATAGATAAGGACTCAGCTAGCCGTCCTAGGAAATTCTAGGGAATCATTTCTTAAATATCAGTGTACTGTATAGTAGGTCTTAGAGGGAAAAAATAGCTGTATCATCTAATAATTTTATATGTATATGTTTTGTCTCCACTGATCAATGTAGTGGTTAGAAGAATCAAGCCTGATCTTACTTTAGTAAGTCACAGAAGAACAGAAGCAGAATCTGATACTTCAGTTAAGGAGCAGCATGAAAATTTTTTAAGTAAGGCTGTAATCTTACGCATACTTTTTATTTGAGCCTGATTTTATATTGTAGGTCTTGCTTCTGAATAAAGATACATAGAATTTGGATGCAGAACATAAATTGCTAGACTATTTCCTAAATTTATTTTGTTACAGTGCAGAATTTAACATTAGTCTTTGTTGTCTCTGTGCAATCACATATAGACCTGCGCAGAGCCTTGATTAGGAATCTTCTATAGCTGAGGAATTTTTGGCAGGTGGTCACTGGCAACATCGGTGGTCTCAGATCTGTTCTGGAAATGGGGCATGCTGCAAATTTACCAGGTCAGACAACACCAAGTGCCAGTTCTTCTGCAGCAGGGCTGGTGTGCATTCAGATTCCCTAAGCCTAGGCAATGCATTTTTGTATCACTGGAACAGTCCACTTCTTTACCTTTCCCACCTTTTCTCCTCCTCACCAAGATTCTGGCAAAATAAGATTGGACAGGGCAAACTGCCTACTGATCACCCCATGGTGGCCAAGGCAACGCTGGTTCACTCTTCTTCTCCGCTTGTGTTGCAGGGAGTATGTTTGCCTTCCATCGCTCCCGAACTTACTGACTTACGGATCTGGCCATGCTATGCATGACAGTGTGGAGGATTCGGTGATGTTTCCCTCTGCCCTTATTCCTGGGTCTGTTCAGAATGTGCTAGACACAGCAAAGAAACCAGCTACATAGAAACCTTATGCTCATAAGTGGGCGTGTTTTGCCAGTTTTGCAACTCTTCATGGATTTGATCCTGTTTGGTGCTAGTTGCAGCAAGTTTTGCAGTTTCTCTTTTTGTCAGGGTTGCCTCTGATCATATAGAGTGCCAGAGCAGTTCAGATTCTGAGGAAGAGCTGCAACATGTGGGGGAGGAACTTTCCCAGGCTTCAGAGGCACAGCTGCATGGAGAGGCCCTCCCTTCACACATCCCTGTGAGTGATAGCGAACAGGGGGAGGTGAGGGAAGGATAACCTGAAGTCTTAGACGCAAGGCACAGACACAGGCACAAGCAGGAAATTGCAGGGGCTGAACTTAGGCGCTCTGCCCAATTGGCTTGGCATCAACAGCTGCATCTAGAGGGGTCACGGGAGAGGGGGAGAGTTTCACCTCCCACCCCTTAAGTTAAGAGAGTTTGCAGCCTTTTCCCAAATGGAGACCAACTTTCGTAGCTCCCCTTTGAACTCCTTGAAGGCTTTTCCTTTGTAGTCTGTGAGTCTCTAGCAGTTTGCATCTGTATGCCTCATTAGGGTAAATGGAATTAAAGCCTTGGAAATGCAGCCTCCTGTCTGAGTGTTGATTTGACTATTGGAGTTTTCAGCAGGGCAAAAGGGGAATCCTGACACCTTTTCTATCATGATAAAAAAAATCTTTTTCTTCTTTAAAGGCTTATTTAGACACTATTTCGGCATCTCATCTCCCAGTGGATGGGATATTGGGTTTCTCCCACCACCTAGTCAAACAGTTCCCGAGGGGAGTCTGAAATGTTGCTGCTCCAGTTCAGAAATCTGTTCAGCAATGGAGCCTGTCGGTTGTGTTACAGGCTCTGTCTACTAAACCATTTGAACATTTAGCTTCCAAAGACCTCATCTACTGTCTTGGAAGATGGCTTTTGTGGTTGTTGTGACATCTGCTTGGTGGTCTTCTAGCAAGCTTTGTGTGCTGCATGTGGATCCACCTCATATGACTTCTCACCGTGACAAGGTGGTACTTTGACCGGATGTTACATTTCTCCCAAAAGTTGTTTTGGATTTAAACCAGGACATTATATTACCTGCTTTCTTTCCTTCACTGTTTGCAACACTTGAAACCACTGTCCTCCCTTGGAAGTTTGTCATGTGTTGGCCTTCTACAAATCTCATACACAACGGTTTTGCAAATCCTCTCATTTGTTTTTTCTGATATGAGTGTTCGCATAAAGGCCTGCCAGTGTCATCTCAGAGATTAGTGTCTTGGATTGTCAAACTGGCTTAAAAATTATCAGGTCTTCACCTTTTGGATTCAATCTGTGCACATTCCACTAGGGCAGTGGCAACATCAATATTGTTTGCAAGGGTTGTCCCTCTACCAGGAATGTGGCAGGTGGCTACCTGATCCAAGCTGTCTACTTTCATCACTCACTATAGACTGGATGTCCATGCTAAGGCTGACAGTTCTTTCAGGCATGCTGTCCTATTGCCAGTTGTACAATAGAGCTTGCTACTTGCCCATATGTGTGATGTACAGAGACCATGAAGGAGAAAGACCTGTAACTTACCTGTAACTGTAGATCTTCAAGTGGCCATCTGGGCATTCACACAATTCACGCAAGGTCCCCCCTTCAATGTCTAAATGAGGTTTCCTTTGGTTCCAAGGTTGCATTTGGCAGTCTCAAGGACCTGAGGGAATAAGTGGGAACCTGCTAGGATGGTGGTGGTGTGGTGGGGGGGCCCTGCCAAAAATTCCTCAGCTATAGAAGGATCCTGCTGTGCGCATGTGCAGAGCCCATATGTATGAATGTGCAGATGACCACTTGAAGAACTACAGTTACAGGTAAGCAACCTGTCTTTGTTCTGTTGCTTTGTGTCTGTGTATTGCCTATCTGCATTTGTGCAAAATTCTATAAGAAATTAGTTGGTTAGAAGAATCATTCCTGATTATATTTCAGCAGGTCACAGAAGAGCAGAAGTAGAATTTGATACTTCAGTTGAGGAGCAGCAGGAAAAAAAACTAAGTAAGGCTGTAATCTTGGGCATACTTTTTCTTTGAACCTGATTGAGCATTATGGGTCTTGTTTTTGAGTAAAAATGCAAAAGATTAGGATGCAGAGCATAAATTCTTAAGACTATTTATTTCCTAAATTTCTTTTGTTACACTGCAGAATTTAACATTGTTCTATTGTTTTGCGCCTGTCTGTTGCCTATCTGCATTGGTTCAGAACTGTGTGAGAAAATGATTCTTGATAATTATGAATTTTGAAGGAAATGGGGACTGTGTATGATACTTCCTAAAGCAATAATTCTTTTATACCTCTAAGTCAGAGATGTATAACCCATGGACTGTGGCCCACATGTGCCAAAACTTTAAGTATGGTCCACCATGGGTGGCCTGACATCCCCTACCACCACTGCCACTGAATCCCCCTGCCAATTTCCCTCCTTTTAAAAAAAAATTACAGCTATGTTTCTGCTACTGCTGCTTCTGCATGTTGGTTTGACCACACACCCTGGCTTGAAGCAGCCTCTCCACTGCCAACGTTGTGACCACCATTGCTGCTGAGTTGCTTCTGAGAAGACACTCTAGCTGTGCTCTTAGAGGGCCCTCAGTGTGCTAGCCAGGAGATATTCTGGCTGCTACTCCCAGAGGGCTGTATGACTCCTGCCTCTGAGTGTGGAAGCCAGTGTGTCTGCTGGAACATTCTCTGGCAGCCTTTCTCAGAGGGTTCTAATAGTACTGCCCTCTGAGTGCTGTTGCTGGTATGTGTATATGTGTGTGTGTGTGCACACGTGGATATGTACGGAGGTCCTGAGGCAGCATCAAATGAGGTCCTTGGGGCTGAAAAGGTTGTGCACCCCTGCTCTAAGTTAAGTATATTATCCAAAACGTCAGTCTCCAGCCAGAAAGCTTAATACCACCATAAAAAACTGTGGATCAACAAATCTTTGGATGGCTTCAGAAGGCATGATATACTAGTAGTAAATTTAAGGGACATGGCATGTAGCATTCATCCACATATTTATCACATGCAAAATATGTCATATTCATGCTCAAGCCCTTGTTTAACTTCTCTGTATTATTTGGAAGGGCCAACCAGTCTGTGATTATCACACAATCAGTAGTTTATGTCCCATGTGAAATGGGGACATCATGTGGTAATAAACTTCGAAGACATTATGTACATTCAAGCATAGCCTTTATTTTGCCTATGTAGTTGCTCCACTATTATGCATTTATACGAAGCTATTGGGATGAGGGTTTATTTGTACATTTAACCTGATAAGTGAAGAATGATCCATTTGCACAAACCACAACAGGCAGTATATACTACCACTTGCACAAGGGGCTGCTATGTGGTTACAGGAAAATCCACTGTATCCTGCTGCAGGAAGCGTGTGTACATACAGTGTGTACACCAGTCAGCAGAATCGCAAGCACAGAAGGCTCATAGTACCAAACCCCCAAATGGTGTAGTCAGGACTGACAGTGCCAATGATCATTTGACAGGGAAAGAAGGAGCACCAGGAGCTTAGTTGTAAATGTAATTCTGTGGGTAAATATTAATGATACTACTAAAGGGCCACATATTTTGATACGTAAAACATACTTAGGCAATTGAAATAACACATGCAATAATTACATTGGGTTGGATCCAGATTTAGGGTGTGTAACTGGGCTGGCCCCTTCATGGATCACTGCCTTGTTGCGGCGAAGGGGCTTGCGTAACTCAGTGAAGCCATAAGCTGTGCCGTGCAGGGCCACCCAAGACGGACAGGTCATGGCGGAGAGTTCTGACAAAATGTGGTCCACTGGGGAAGGAAATGGCAACCCACTCCAGTATTCCTGCCAAGAAAACCCCATGGAACGTATCACAAGGCTAAAAGAGATGACGCCGGAAGATGAGCCCCTCAGGTCGGAAGGTGTCCAATATACTACTGGGGAAGAGCAGAGGGTATTTCCAAGCAGCGCCAGAAAGAGTGAAGTGGCTGGGCCAAAGCCGAAAGGACACTCAGCTGTGGATGTGTCTGGTGGTGAAAAGAAAATCTGATGCTGTAAAGAACAATATTGTTTAGGAACCTGGAATGTAAGATCAATGAATCAAGGTAAGCTGGAGGTGGTCAAACATGAGATGGCAAGATTGAACATCGACATCTTGGGAATCAGCGAACTAAAATGGACAGGCATGGGCGAATTTAATTCAGGTGACCATCATATCTACTACTGTGGGCAAGAATCCCTTAGAAGAAATGGAGTAGCACTCATAGTCAACAAAAGGGTGGGAAAAGCAGTACTGGGGTACAATCTGAAAAATGATAGAATGATCTCAGTACGAATCCAAGGCAAACCATTCAACATCACAGTAATTCAAGTCTATGCCCCAACCACTGATGCCGAAGAAGCTGAGGTTGATCGGTTCTATGAAGACCTACAACACCTTCTAGAACTAACACCAAAAAAAGATGTCCTCTTCATCATAGGGGATTGGAATGCTAAAGTAGGAAGTCAAGAAATCACCGGGATAACAGGCAGGCATGGCCTTGGTGTACAAAATGAAGCAGGACAAAAGCTAATAGAGTTTTGCCAAGAGAACACACTGATCATAGCAAACACTCTTTTCCAACAACACAAGAGACGACTCTACACATGGCCATCACCAGATGGTCAATATCGAAATCAGATTGATTATGTCCTTTGCAGCCAAAGATGGAGAAGCTCTATACAGTCAGTAAAAACAAGACCTGGAGCTGACTGTGGCTCAGATCATGAGCTTCTTGTTGCAAAATTTCAGCTTAAATTGAAGAACGTAGGGAAAACCACTAAACCATTCAGGTATGACCGAAATCATATCCCTTAAGAATATACAGTGGAGGTGAGGAATAGATTTCAGGGATTAGACCTGATAGACAGAGTGCCTGAGGAACTATGGACAGAGATCCGTAACATTGTTCAGGAGGCAGCAACGAAATCCATCCCAAAGAAAAAGAAGTGCAAGAAAGCCAAGTGGCTGTCTGATGAAGTTTTACAAGTCGCTGAAGAAAGAAGGGAAGCAAAAAGCAAGGGAGAGAGGGGAAGATATATCCAACTGAATGCAGAGTTCCAAAGAATAGCAAGGAGAGACAAGAAGGCCTTCTTAAATGAACAATGCAAAGAAATCGAGGAAAACAACAGAATGGGAAAGACTAGAGATCTCTTCAAGAAAATCGGAGATCTCAAGGGAACGTTTTGTGCAAAGACGGGCATGATAAAGGACAAAGAAGGCAGGGACCTAACAGAAGCAGATGAGATTAAGAAGAGGTGGAAAGAATACACAGAAGAACTATACAGGAAAGATCTTCATGTCCCTGTTAGCCATGATAGTGCAGTCACTGAACTTGAGCCGGACATCCTAGAGAGTGAAGTCAAGTGGGCCTTAGGAAGCATTAGTAACAACAAAGCTAGCGGAGATGACAGTATTCCAGCTGAGCTATTTAAAATCCTAAAAGATGATGCTGTTAAAGTGCTGCATTCAATATGCCAACAAATTTGGAACACTCAACAATGGCCGCAAGACTGGAAAAGGTCAGTTTACATTCCAATTCCAAAGAAGGGCAACGCCAAAGAGTGTTCAAACTACCGCACAATTGCGCTCATTTCACATGCCAGCAAGGTGATGCTCAAAATCCTACAAGCTAGGCTTCAGCAGTATGCGAACCGAGAACTACCGGAAGTACAAGCGGGGTTTCGAAGAGGCAGAGGAACTAGAGATCAAATCGCCAATTTTTGCTGGATCCTGGAGAAAGCAAGAGAATTCCAGAAAAACGTCTATTTCTGCTTCATTGACTACGCTAAAGCCTTTGATTGTGTGGATCACAACAAACTCTGGCAAATTCTGAAAGTGATGGGAGTACCAGACCACCTTACCTGTCTTCTGAGAAACCTGTACGAGGGTCAAGAAGCAACAGTAAGAACCAGACATGGAACAACCGATTGGTTCAAAATTGGGAAAGGAGTACGACAAGGCTGCATATTGTCGCCCTGCTAATTTAACTTCTATGCAGAGTACATCATGAGAAACGCCGGGTTGGATGAATCACAGGTCGGAATTAAGATTGCCGGGAGAATTATCAACAATCTCCGATATGCAGACGATACCACCTTAATGGCAGAAAGTGAAGAGGATCTAAAGAGCCTCTTGTTGAGGTTGAAAGAGGGGAGTGCAAAAGCTGGTTTGAAACTCAACATTAAAAAAACAAAGATCATGGCATCTGGCCCCATCACTTCCTGGCATATAGAAGGGGAAGAAATGGAAGCAGTGACAGATTTTACTTTCTTGGGCTCCAAGATCACCACAGATGGTGACTGTAGCCATGAAATTAAAAGACGCTTGCTCCTTGGGAGGAAAGCTATGGCAAACCTAGACAGCACAGTAAGAAGCAGAGACATCACCTTGCTGACAAAGGTCCGTCTAATCAAAGCTATGGTTTTCCCAGTAGCAACGTATGGCTGTGAGAGCTGGACTATAAGGAAGGCTGAGCGCCGAAGAATTGATGCTTTCGAACTGTGGTGCTGGAGAAGACTCTTACGAGTCCCCTGGACTGCAAGGAGGTCAAATCAGTCCATTCTAAAGGAAATCAACCCTGAGTGCTCATTGGAAGGACAGATACTGAAGCTGAAGCTCCAATATTTTGGCCACCTAATGCGAAGAGAAAACTCTCTGGAAAAGACCCTGATGCTGGGAAAGATTGAAGGCAAAAGGAGAAGGGGACGGCAGAGGATGAGATGGCTAGATAGTATCACCGATGCAATGAATATGGACTTGAGCACACTCCGGGAGAGAGCGCAGGACAGGAAGGCCTGGCGTGCTATGGTCCATGGGGTCACGAAGAGTCGGACACAACTGAACGACTGAACAACAACAACAACAACAACAACAACTGGGCTGGGGGAAGTGGACTTCCCCAGCCCTCCAGCCCCCTGAAAATGCTACACGGGGTGGGGGGACCCTATTGAATGGAGTGAGTTGTGAGGTGAAGGGGGATGCCCCCAAATCAGGTAGAGGCACCTTTTGTGAGCAGAGCTCTTTTGTCAACAGAAGGCAGATCCTGGAGCCAACCCATCTAGTCTATTATTGTTCAATGTAAACCCCCTCCCTTTTTTTTTGCTTGATTAAGAATAGGTTATTCAGCACCTTGTTGGCTTTATTGGTTGTAATCTGTCAGTTGCTAGGATTTATGTATAATAAGATGTTTTCTGTGTCTAAAACTTTATCCTTGCAGGGAGAGAAATAGAGCTAGCATTTAAAAGGCAATTTATGCAGCAATTTCCATGGAGTTATTACCAGCAATTACCAGTGAGCAAAACGTCTTCACCGCTATTGCCTAGCCCTGCACCACATGAATTAAATGCAAACAAACTTCCTAGTAAGTAAAGATTAGTGTACTGGGGAAAATTGGGCTTGAGGAATGAATGAAAGACAGGGGTCCTGATTTAGGCAGTGAATAAGGGAGTAGTTAAGAGTTTAGAAAGAGACAATAATCTTATACTAAACCAAGTCTCATGCATCAATCTATTTTAAAGTGAAATGTTTACATGCGGAAATCCCAGGGAGGAAAGGATACCAGAGACACATTACACTTCCAGAGACAGATACCCCAAAGTAGATTTAGAATGTTTGAATAGTTTAAATTTTAATTCTATGTATGTAGAGTTAAACAGCAATAGAAAGAGAGGTTCTAATTACAAGATCCTTCCATACAACCATGGGCTGCATGTGCATAACTTCCAACACATAGGTTTGGATCTAGAGTTAAGCTGGATCAACTGTGCTGGCAGAAATAGACTTCCCTCTCCCCAGAAAATATTACGCAGATTATCAAGAGACCCTGCTGTATGGGGTGGGCTGTGGTGTGTGTGGGGGAGGGGAATGCCCCCCAAATTGGGCAGAACTTAGTCCCCCACCAGAATTTAGTCCACCCCACTGCAGACAAGTGGTCAACACTGTCAAATCTGACCATGCAAAGCACGTGTAAGGGCCTACATATGTTAACTGATTCAGGGTGGCCAGTTACACATTGCCAAAAAACAGGACAAAGAAGGACACAGGCCTTGCACAAAAACTGTGTATGCTAATGTATATGTATAGATGCAAATTTAAAAATAACTGCTATAATTTAAATACAAATTCAATACATATCACCATAGCGGGGAAGACTGTGTTCCTGTCAGTTTGCTGACCAGGTGCTAACTGTTGATGGGCAACTTCAAGGCCTCTGCTCCCCCTTTTTATAGTTTCTTATGGTGCTTTGTCTTTAAACTTGACTTGAACTCAACAGTCCTTCAGCGGTGGACACTTTCAAATAGAGGACTGTCCTCCAACAGACCTTCAAATAGAGGACTGTTCTCTGTAAAGTAGGTCACCTGGTCACCCTAGATCTGATGCAGAACATATTACCCATATACATTTCTGGATTGTAGATGTACAGGAAAATTAATACATTAATACATTTATTGACTTAACCATTGTTTTGTTCCAGTTGATAATGCAATGCAAGAGATACTAGAGTATAACAAGAGTCTGCTTCCAGGCCATAGAGCAAATCTGCAACAAGCGATACAACTTGCACAGCATCAGTTACAGCAACAACAACAACAAAGTAACCTACTTTCTAAGTAATAGGTTAATTGTGTTTACAAAGATAGCCTTCAGATTTATTGTTACTTTCCAGGAACCTAGTGGATATTTTGTTGCTGTAGTGAATAATTTGATTTAAAATTAAATCAGAACAGGTCAGGGTTTGTAGAACATTTCAGTAGTCAAATGTTTTGAGTGGTGAGTTGTTTCTATTTCTCTGTGAGTGCATTTTTCATGTATTGTTGAACTGATAAAAAAATAACTGTCAACATATATTTTCAGAGGTTGTTAGAGGCCTGATTCCAGCACTTGTTGATTATGATCTGCAAAACTGACCTGTACATGTTTCTTAAAATTCCAGTTCTCAAACTATAACATTGTTCTAACCAAATTTCTGTGCAAACATTTTCATTTGTCCTTGAAATGTTTGTGTGTGCGCATAGTGTGTGTGTGTGTGTGTAACCTCTTAAGAGTGTGAAGTCTCTCTGATGGTTTCTCTTGCAATCTCCCCAAACCTACCCCTGTATCTCCTTACATTATGATGTGTATATTTTGTTAGCTTCTCTAAAAAAAACACAAGCTTTTATCATCTATTACCCTGCTCATCTTCATTTGGATCTTGCATTATAAAGTTAGAATACTTTACTTTCAAAGACCTCTCTTGTAGCCCCCAGAAGGCATTCCTTACAGTCAGGATGCTACTTCTAGGGATGTACGAAAGTCACTTACCTTTCCACGGATTAGGTTTATGGTGGGGGGGGATGCATTCCGTTTCCCCCCTCGGAATCCTCGAACGGCGGCTGTGCTCTGCGGCAGCTCCTCAGAGCAGCTGGCCAGGCCCAGGCCAGAGCTGTCCGCAGCCGGATTTCTGGCCGCGGAGGGCTCTGGGTAAAAAAAACAAACAAAAAACAACCGCGTACGCAAATGGCGGTGGCTACGGCCGCCGCCATTTGCGTTCCTTATTTTTGGCCATCTTAGTCTACGTAAATATTAGTCTACGTAGACTATTATGGCGAAAATAAAGGGGAACGCAAATAGCACCTGCTACGCTATTTGTGTTCCCCTTTATTTTCGGTGGCGGCTGTAGCCGCCGCCATTTGCATACACGTTTTTTTTTTAACCCAGCCGTGATAGGCTACATAAATCTTTACGTAGCCTATCACGTCTGTGTAAAAAAAAAAAACAAAAAAACACCCTCCAGACTGCAAATGGTGGCAGTGGCAGCCAGTTGGAAGACCAGCCGCTGCTGCCAAAGCCGCCTCCGCCCAGAACATCCTCCCCAGGTAAGTCTCATCCCGGGGGGGATCCGCGGGGGGGGCAGGGGGCTGGCAGGCCATTCCGCCACAAATTTCGGGGAGCCGAATGCACTGGCATTCGGCTTTACCGAGATCTGTGGTGGAATTCTCTGACATCCCTAGCTGCTTCCCGCTAGAGCAGTGGGCACATCATACTTTAACAGCTCCTGCAGGGGGAAGGGCCACCTTCCCTAACATGCAGAGTAATCATGTCCTTTGGAGCTCACAAGAGCCGCTGGAATTTGACCTGCCACTGTTGTTGAATTTGCTGCGGCAACAGTGGAAAAAGTGATGATTTTTAAGAAAACAGGGAACACACACCTTGCTTACAAGCAGAATCACACTTCTGGGCATGCAATCGTACGTCAAAACAAGTTGTGTGCTGCCCAGAAGCCTTGTTTCTTCAGCCTTCTATAACCACTGCTGCAGTAGCAAAGACACGCTTGGTGGTGCCTTGTATGAGGAGTGCTCCAGCATCGGTCCAATTCCCTTCCTTCTGTATGGGGCAGGCAAGGGTCAGTGCCATGGAAACACCATCTTACTCAGTAGCAAGTTCTGGTATAGCATTCTTTCCTACGTTCATAGAGAAGGTGTCAAGACTTGCGTTTGGATGGACCGTGAGATAAAAGTATTTTTGGTACCAAAAAGGGACACAAGCCCAAGTGTACAGTCCCAGGTTCAATCCCTGACATCTCCTGGTAGGGTTGGAAAAATTAGTGCATGAAACCCTAGAGAGTTGCTGCCAGTCAGTATCAACAATGTTGGGCTAGATGGACTGTCTGACTCAGTATAAGGCAGCTTCCTATGTTTCTATGTAAGACCAAGGGGCTTGAAGTTGCCTGTCAACTTCACAGTAACCCTGTGAGGTAGGTTAGGCTGAGAGTCAGTGACTGGCCTAAAGTCACCCAGGGAGCTTCATGGCTGAGTGGGGACTAGAACCTGAATCTTCAGAGTCCAACGCTCTAGCCACCACACCACACTGGCTACCCATGGAAATAAGTGAGGGGGAAAGGACAAATACCCCAAATGTCTCCCAAGGGGACCAACATCATGCTTTGGGTGAGGGTGTATGTGTGGAATTGTGGCAGGGCTTGGTAGGAAGCACAGGATTCTTGGCCCAGTGCTTCCACTCAGAGCTCAGACAGAAGGAAGGGAATTAAATAGCATATCCTCGCTTCCAGGCACTCTCAATCTAATCCTCTGTTCTCTCTAGACTGCCATATCTTTGGACACCAGGGAACATTTGTCTGTTGTAGTGGGCCAGCATTCCTCCAATATAACTCATGGTGGTGGACAGAATCACACATCCATTCTCATGGTGATGTGGCAAAAACAGATGACCTCTCTTAGGCTCGTAGCCCTCCCTTTGCCTCAGCAATAGGGCCACACCCCATACATGTGTGGATGAAATTATCAGATTTACATGACATCTCTGCCTCATTCTTACTCAAATGTTCTTGTGTTTTAATTAGCAGCGGAAAGAATGAGAAAAATGTCAGCATTTTTTCCCCGATCGCCTGGCATAACTAGGTTCTATGAGTATTCAACACAACCCTCAAGACCAGGTAATCCATGAAGCTGAGTATATAAAGAAAATATTCCTAACTTTCTTTATGAAGAAAAAGAGGATCCAATTCATACTATAGGGCCAGAAAGTTAAAGGCTGTATTTATTCTAGGAACAACTATACCTGATGGATGATTAACCATAGAGGATATAGATTTCTTTCCCCTGTTTTATGGAACTAGGATCTGGGTCAAATTCTGTCAAACAAGGTCACATTCTGTCAGCCAGAGGGCTTCCAGGCTACTTTTAACTCTTGTTGCACCAGGTACAATAGAGACATTCTCCAAAGCATCTCAGTCTTTTACATTAGGGGTACAGAATCTCAGGCCCAGGAACCAAATCCAGCCCTTGGGGGATCCCAAGAAGGCCATGCCCCCTTTCCTTGGCCCCATCCCTTTCCCGCAACCACTGAGCGTTTCATGGGTCCGAGACTTTTGTGCAGTTTTCCCCTATTTTTAAAGGTTGGAATGCCTCTCTTAGGGCTTAGTTACTGGCAATAAGAGCTTGCTAAAATATGCTGGTTTAATTTTTTTTAGTCCCACCCCATTTGACTTTGGCTCTGGCCACCACTGGAATGCAGACCCCCAGAGCTTCTCTGAAATTGCATTTGGCCCTCAAGCTGAAAGAGGTTCTGCATCCCTGGTTTACATATATGAAGAGCAAAGTAGATAGGAAGGTTCTTCCATGTCCCAAACACCTAAAGTGGGAGGAACCAGTGGAAGCACATAAAGTGTTGTGTAGGATATAAGAGATGCATGCCAAAGAATGAAAAGAAAGTTGTGCAAGGCATGTTTATTAAAGTAGTAGAGTCATTATTAATGTTTTAAACCCTTTTCTTAATAAGCACAAAGTCCTTTTAAAAATATGATAACTGAATGCCAAATGTTGTGCATGTTTGTGGATTGTGTAGCATACGCAGTCTTGATTAAACTAACATTTAATTCTACAAACTGAATATATTTGAACATTGATGGATGCTAGATATTTATAATATTTAGTACACGTTTCTTCTTTCTTCCACATGACAGCCAATTTGCCTGTTAAATTCTTTGTTCCACACTACTTCGGACAAGCATACATGTCAACACAGTTAGGAGACAAAACAGTTTGGCTGAGTTCTCACTGCTTTAGATTTATTAGGAATGGCAGATTGTTTCTGTTCTTTAATAGCTGTGAACCTATTCTGTATATTTGTGCATTTGTTGTCTCTCTTAGCCATAGTCACCAAGAAATGTGAGGAGTTGTTTATTATTATTGCTTCTGTGAAAAAGGTTTATAACTATTTTTGATCAGCTACAGTAGACATTTCTGAATTCAAAACATTCTGTTTTGAATATTACATTTTCTTTCAATATTTCCTGTGCAGTATGGGAAGCAAACCAGTTACCACAAAGGGACTATACCCAAAAGCTGAATATGTTAAAGAGAAAGCTCCTGGGGCCAGATATGAAAGGTAATTTATCTCCTTAAAACAAGGGTTTTGTCTTTTCGTTGGACTCAGAGACGGGAAAGGTAAAATGATATTTAAGACATTGGGTTGGATCCAAATTTAATTATGCTTAGAGTAGACTTATTGAAATCAATGGGACTTAAGTTAGTCATGACTAACTTGATTTCAATAGGTCTGTTGAAGAAGAGAGATATGTTTCTCTCTGTAGGCTGACAGAATGAGAGCTGAATGTTAGTGAAAAAACAGAGAAAACACTGGCTTTCCAAGGATGCGATATCTATTCATTTTAGCCCTTATATCTAAAAAGGCAGGATTGAAACGATTTCCCTTTTTAGAATGTACCTAACAAGCCATGTAGAAAGCGAGTAGTTTCTTAATTTATATTGGAACCAGAGTGGCAAGATTAAGGGCCAGTTCACACATGGATGTAAATGGCATGATCTCTGAAGGATTACTCAATACTTTGACTTGTACATGTGAGTTCCATTGAAAAGCATTGGGTTGGGTCCAGAGTTAGTCATGCTTAGAGTAATCAGTTGAAATTAGTGGTGCTTAGTCATGACTAACTTGTGATGACTGAGTCCCATTGATTTCAGTGGGTCTCCTCCAAGCATGATCCAACCCATTATATTTGGAGATGAAGTAATATTTTTCCTTCCATTATTAACTTGTGCTGTCTCAATAATATCATAGATGCCAGATATAACACTCCACAGTGGGTTATTCTTGTTATTAGGCATTCACCACATTATACAGCATTTGACTTGTATGAGTTGCATCCAGTTCTTGCTCTCTCATAAACATATTTGTGCAAATGCACCAATGTTTAGGTCAGGAAACAGGCTAGCCTTCAACATGAATGGAATAGCTCAGAAATCCAGAAATACCCTTGAGTCTATAGCCCCTCCCTTACAGTACAGTCAGCCCATATTTACAACTACCTTGGACCTCACCATTTTACCACAACAGTGTTTGAAAAGCGAAGGGGAGGATTCTTTCCCCTTTTGCTACAACACATCTGGCACTCTGTTTCAGCTGATTCTTCATAGATGTGTGGAAGGTGAGGTGATAAACACAAGCAACCCTCTATAGCAATTTTTTTCAGTACACTTCCTATGCGAGTTGAAACTACACAGAAACTATACCAGAAGGTTGCTTGGTTTCCCTTTCAAACAATAGATGACATTGCAGTTGGCATAATATAGAAATATTGCTGTTGATTTTATTACTGTACTATTACTGTACATTTTTATACCATACATTTGACCAACATTGCCCCTAGTATATAAATACCAAGAAATACCAGGTAGGCTTTCAAATGGTATAATGAAGTAATGGATTTTGTGTTTAGGATTAGGAGGAGCTTCTTCATCACCTACTCAGGGACCAAGTTCTCTGGCCAATCAAGATCAAGTAAGTTACTATGGCTTACCCCTAGAAAGGTGAACATTCTGTAGTTCCTATCTTAAAGAAAATATAAATTAAGAAGAGGTCTCTTAAAGCAATGATACATTTAAAGGGAATTAGCTAGTAGTTTATAACCCTAATTTCTGTTCTAGCCTGGGATGCAGACCTTCGTTCAGCCTGAGGGCTAAATTCCATTTGGGAGAAGCTCCTGGGGGCCACATTCCAGTAGTGGGCAGGGCCAAAGGCAAAAGGGGCAGGGCCAAATACCCCCAATACCAGCCTATTTTAGCTTAAAGCTCTTACTGTCAGTAATTAAGCCTTGGGAGAGGCATTTTGACATTTTAGAATAGGGAAAAAACTGCACAAAAGCTGGGAAAGTACAAAAGCACGTGGTTGTGGGAAAGGGGGTGGGGCAAGAGAAAAGGGGTCATGGCCTTCTTGGGACCCCAGGAGCACCCTTTTGCACCCCTTTGCACCCTTGCTTTAAGCTAACTAGTAGTCTTTTCCTGCTGTTATCTGAAAGTTCAAAGAGATTTTCTGTCATGACAATGAGGATTTATTGCCACTGAGAAAGCAATTATGCAAGGAGTTTGCATCTATATATTAAAGCACTTACTTTTAAAAGTTGCATTAAGCAGAACTGGTTTGCCAGATCAGACCAGATTTCTGTCCAATTCAAATCCTGTTACCAACAGTAACGAGTTCAGATCGCCCTAGGAAGTTTGCAAGCAGGCCATGAAAGTGACAACTATTTTGTGTTCGTCACCAGAATGCAGGAATCAGGGGCATACTGGCTTCTATGTAGCTGTCATGACTAATAGCCATTGATATTTCTCTACCATAACTTTGCCTAAAGCTGCAATCCTCTACCCAGTTACCTGAAATAAGCCCACTGAACTCAGTGGGAGTTACAGTCAGGGCCAGAAATGTTGGAACAAGGATAACTGTTTTGGCAGTTGGCCTCTGTATACCACCAAATTGAAGTTGAAAGGAAACACAACCAGATGGGAGTGAAGTCAGGACTTTCAGCTGTAATTCAAGGGGTTTGACAAAAGTGGGGCACTAACCATTCAGGAAAGACAGCCAGTGGCATACACACCCCCATCATTGGTGGCTCATAAGTAATGGAACAAACCAACACCAATGGAACAAACCAAAGTCAGTGGCCATTGCCATATCTTTTGCTAGTAATTCTATAATTATGGGTTGTCTGGAGTACTTTTGTCAGCCTTACATCTCCTGCCAACCACCCTCATTGGATACCCATGGGTTCTACTATTATGAGAGGAGGAAAACATTTATCCAGACTTCATTGCATAAACCTTGTTCATGTGCACTAATTCAGCTACCTTAGCTTTAGAGCTTCTGGCACACATATGGACACCTATATATTTTGTCCCCTTTTTAGATGCTTTTTGTATATAATATCTAATCCTGCACTCTTTTTATTATTTATTTATTTATTATGCTTACAGACCATCCAATAACCAGAGTTTTCTGGGTGGTGTACAGATAAATTAAAAATAAAATACAAAGCATGGAAAATGAGAAAGACATTACATAATAAAACCACGTTAAAACCAGCAGCAAAGGATAAAAACTGAGCAGCATAAAAGCCAAAGTAAACAGCCAGCAGGAGAATAAAAAGTGCTATGATCGAAAGGCATTCAGAACATTTCTTAACATGTCTGGGAGAATAAAAAGGTCTTGATTTGGCACTGAAAAACCATAATGCTGGTGTCAGGTAAGCCTCTCGGTGGAGGGTATGGGGTGTCACCACTGAAAAGGTCCTCTTTCTTGTAGCCATTTGCCTCACCTCCTTTGGTGGGAGCACCAGGAGATGGCCCTTGGATGATAACCTTAGGGCTGGGTAGATAGATATAGGCAGAGATGTTCTTTCAGGTTACCTGGCCCCAAGCCATTTAGGGCTTGTTAAAACCAACACTTTGAATTGGGCCGAGAAATGGACCAGCAGCTAAGGCAGATTGGAAAGTATTGGCATAATATGATTGTATCGGTCAGCCCCAGTTAACAGTGTAGCTCCCTGTTTTGGACTAACTGAAATTTCTGGACCATTTTCAAATGCAGTCACACATACAACACATTGCAGTAATTCCGAGAGGAAGTTACCGGAGTATGAATAACTGTTGCAAGTCTATCCCTGTCCAAGTAGGATCGTAGTTGGTATATCAGCCTAAGCTGATAAAAGACACTCCAAGACATTGAGGCCACCTGTGCCTCATGATAGTGATGGATCCAGGAGCACTCCCAAACTACAGAGCTGATCATTTAGGGCAGGGGTGGGCAACTTGAGGGCCTCCAGATGTGTTGTCTTATAACTTGTATCAGCTCTAGCTAGCATAGCCAATGGTGAGGAATGATGGGAGCTGAAGGCCAAAACATCTGAAGGACCACTAGTTCCCCACCCCTGCTTTAAGAGAGAGTGTATTCCTCTCCAGAACAGGGTGAATACCTCTTAACCAGACAGATGAACCACCCACAAATGATATCTCCATCTTGTTTGGATTGAGTCTCAGTTTATTGGCCCTTATTGGCAGTTTATTGGCCCAGTCCATTACCCTGCCTAAGCATTGGTTCAGAACATCAACTGCCTCACCTTAGATAAAAAGGAGAAAAAGAGCCAGGTATCATTTGGATAGTTCTCATTTTCTACTTCTGTCTTAATTCTGAGGTCACAGAACGGTTTGATCATCATCCTTGTGGTGATTTTTTTCTCAGCACCTGTCCAATTCCCTCAGAATTTGGTTTAATGCTCTTCAACGCTTTTGATTATATGTAGCAGTAGTTTGGTTCCATTTTAATTCAAGTGGAATTGATAGTCCCCTTGTCCAAAAGTGTTGTCCTGAACAAAATTAATCTAAAACATATCATTGCATTAAGACCCTATGGCTCTGCCCATCTAGCTTACCTTTCAGATGAAACAGATAACATTTGTAAATGCTACCTTGAAAATTGGATTGCAGATGATCAGTACTATCAATTTTTACACTGCTGCTCATCTGTTTACTAGGGAGTGGTTGATTTCTCCCTTCCAACATATGTTTAGCGCTCTATCAGAATTAGCCACCTGTTTTCCAGTTGGATAGTACAGCTTTGTGGGTTATTGTAGCCATAAATTGTTTTGCAGTTGTTGGTATAAGCCAGGCAAGGAGAACCTCTGACCAGTGGGTAGGATATAGCCCATGGCAGTTCCCCATCCAGCCCACCAGCTTCTTCCCCAGGCCCCACCCACTCTTCCCAGGGAGGGAAAGCTCTTAACGCCAGTCAGCAGCTTGATCAGAGATAAGACCATCTCCCAACTAATCTTTCATCCCCATCATGGTGTGCTGGGTAGGGAAGTTTAAACCTTCCTGTCTGCTGCACCTCAATGGGGATAAAGATTGGGACTCCTCCGCTCCTCAGCACTGATCAACTGAGGAGCAGAGAGAGCTTGATTTTCAGTCTCATTGTGTGGCATGCTGGTTGGGGCGGTTTAAACCAGGATACATTGATGCCCCCTTCCTCACCAGATCAGCTGAGGAGAGGAAGTCCGAAGAAATCCCACCCCTCAGCTGATCTGCAGCGTGTGTGTGTGTGTGTGTGTGTGTGTGAAAGAGAGAGAGAGATACAGAGACAATGGTGTGTGCAAAGTGGGGTGGCTATACCCACTTTAGGCTCTGGCCATGCTCACTGCTGGAATGCAGACCCCAGGTTTCTTGGCTGGCAGTCTGGCCCTCAGATTGAAAAAGGTTTCCCTGATTTAAACAGAACACTCATTAATGAAAGTGCGTATTAGTCAGATATTAAAGCTTTTATGATATAACAACTTTTCTTTGACTATGAAAACTTGCTGATAATCAGTTATCTCCAAAAGAACTGTTGTATGTATATATTTCAAAATAACAAACCTGCAATTTCTGAGAGATTTCAAACATTTTAAATACATATATATTCTGCATATATTTGTTTATTTGGTAGTGTATTTTGTAATGTATGAAGGACACTATAAAACACATGATTGATGTATTGTGCTGATCTAAGCATGGCACACTCAAACAGTAATTGTCAAAACAGTTTTGAAGTAGCACCATTAATTTCAACAGGAGAAATCCACAGTATCTTACTCAAATACTGTCTGAGACCTTACTGTTGGCTGCATCTGAAGACAAGCATTTAAATTGGGTACCTTAAACGTTACGCGAGTGCAACACTGCAAATCGTACCAGCTATGTTGTTCTTCAAACAACGTACCAACACCTAGCAAACAATTATCTAGCCCCATCTGCTGGCCCTGGCCATTTCTCTCTATTCCCAGACTCTGGTTTACCGAAGGCAATGCATCTGATAGCAGCATATCCTTCTTTAATTAGCTATGAGTCTGACCATTTAGGTGACTGGCACTGTGGGGTTCATTTTTCACCATTTTAAAAACATTCACGCATGCTTAGAACAACATATGGCATTGGTCTATCTAGCCCAATATTGTCTAATCAGACTCATAGCAGCTTTATAGCATCTCCTGTAGAGGTCTTTTCCATCACCTACTAACTGAGAGTCTAACTGGAGATGCTGGGGATTGAACTGGGATCTTCTTCGTACAAAGCATATGCTCCTTTTTCTAACTCAGGTCGCAACTGCAGTAGGCAACTGATAGAACAAGATTTTCACATAGTAATCTAAAATGTGCTTTATATAGTTATATTAACTAAATTATAATTACACAGAACAATTGTGTTTCATTTTTAGGATTCAATCGTTATTTGTGGAAAGGGATGTAACCCCTTCAAAAAACTTGGAGCTGTCCCAGCCACAAGGGAACAACTGGGACATCACTGACTTATTCTAAATCCTTTTATGGATTAATTCAACGATGCAGCCAACTTATAATGTCATCTCTGTAGAATTATAAAAAGGAAAAATTAAGACATAAGTTGTCGTACGAATCTGTTCTGAGAGCTGTACAAAAGTTGATTGCACTGGAATGGGAGTTGAAATATATGAAACCTGAACCACCAAATCTCAAATAGTACTAATAATTTTGATCATTTTAATAGAATTACATTATTTCTAACCAAAATTACATTTTTGTTTCTGGCTTAGTGGTTAAGACGCTGAACTGCAGACTGGAAGGTCGGCAGGACAGCAGTTCGAGACCCGAGTGCTGCATGACGGAGTGAGCTCCCGTCTTCAGTCCCAGGTTCTGCCAACCTAGCAGTTCAAAAGCAAGAAATTGCAAGTAGATAAATAGGTACCGCCTCAGCGGGAAAGGTAACAGCGTTCCGTGCACTTCGGTGTTCAGTCATGCCGGCCACATGACCACGGAAGCGTCTTCGGACAGCGCTGGCTCTTCGGCTTAGAAACGGGGATGAGCACCGCACCCTAGAGTCGGACACGACTGGTTGGGGACACCTTTACCTTTTTTTTTTATGGTATTATCAGCCCTATAATCAGATGTTTGAAACAAACCAGATCCTTGGCACTAGAATTTTGTCACAAAAACCAGATATAAGTTAGAAGTCACATAGCACCAACAAATAAAAGTGAGTACTGCTTTACTTCATTTAATTAAAAAAAATCTTGCTTTTCCTTATAGGAATTGCTTGCCCTCACAGTTTGCACTACATACATGGTTAAATAGCATAGTTAACAGCCTTTTTAAAAATAAGGAAAATTGGACTTATCTCTTTGCATACAGATGATAGCACTAGCAGAACTAGATTTTAAATTCCAGAAAAGGTAGATATTTTCCTGTAATGTTCTTTCTGACTTATTCAAACTAGAAGATAAGGTTCATATATGCATGCATGTAGAGGAAAGCAGGAATGGTTTCAGTAGTAGATGTTCCAGTAGTAACCCCACATGACCTTCAAGTGAGATTTCTCAGTGGGGCATAGAGGTACACAGCTGGGTGGGGAAAGGGGACACTCCTATATGGGATACCATGCACAATGTTTTGGATCCAGGCCAAGTACCCAAACCCCCCAAATCTAGAACCTCTACTTGCATAATTGGCAAAGTTGTTAAAAAAAAACTCCTCAAGGACTTCCTAAAACCACAATCACAAACAATTGCAATAAGAGTGAAAATGACATCTAAAAAAGCCAACGTGGCTGCATAAAAAGCTTAGCGAGGCACTGAAATTTGTAAAAGGACATGTATAAAAAAAGACTGAAGAATGGGCGGGATACAGGTAACCAACGATGAGTACAAATGAGTAGGCCAGATGTGTAGGCATTGTGTTAGAGACCTAAAGCTCAAAATGGCTAAAGTTTAGGGGGGAACATTCAAAATTATCACAGTGAAGGGTAACACAGGGCCCTGTTGCGTTTCTCCTCCCCCTGTAGTGGAAAGCTATATTGTGGCTCATTTTATGACCACCACCTAGTCAAGGCTTATTCTCCTGTATCTTCTGGAGAGCATTCTGCGCTTCTGGTTTAGCTCCTCCCTCTGGATGGCAGACATGTTGATCCTTTCCAGGGAGAGGGGTCACCCTGTCTTTCCAGACCAGCCCTGTCTGGAGTTGGTATAACAGGGTCTATATTGAGCTCCATGGAGCTCTTAGATAGTCATTTTTTTAAAAAAAAGGAAGACAGGTTTTTGCTTTTATTGAATTATCCCCAGGGGATGAAAGCAAACATGTTTCTCGTTGCCCAAATGGGGACAAAGTCATTTTGTATTTTTCTTTCCCTTTCTATCGCTCTTCTAACTACTGGAAGGATGGATGAGAAAACTATCTGGGCCCCAAAGTTCTTGAGTTTTCTTCCCAAAGCTTCAAAGTCTGACGTGATTTCTTTGTAGCTCTGCTTGGCAGTATCATTTGTTCCCACACGGATGAGAAGAAAGGGATACCTATCAGTGGGCTTTATGAGTGCAGGCAACCCTTCAGTCACGTCTCTTATCCATCCTCCTGGGAGACAGCGTACCTGGCGAGTCCATGGATCTTTGCGACATACTTGGGTTTCGATCGCACGCAACAAGGAGTCTCCCACTACTACTGCTCTTCTCTTGTTGTTGTTGTAGGCCTTGGTTTCATTGCCTCTGCTTGACTGACATTCATCCTCCTGATTGCTCTCATGTGGGGTCCCCTGTAATTCTTCCTCTGCAGGCTGTCTTCCAGTCTCATCCTCAAGTACCTGGAAAAGGTTCCATAGCTCCACTGCTTCCACTGGTACAGAGTGGCTTCTAGTTCTTCTGCTCCTAACTTCACCCTTTTCCAAGGAGTATCCTCTACTGCATTTTTCCTCACTTCAGCATTTTCCTTTTCTGCCTCAGCTTGCTGTTGCTCTTCAAGCTTCTGTTGTTCACTTTGCTGCTGTAGTTCCACCATTCTGTCCAAGAACTCTTCGTGTTCTCTTATTCCCTGGAGGGTCGACACTCGCCGCTCCAGTCCTCTTACTTTTTCTTCCAGCAGTGTGATCAGCTTGCACTTGTTGCAGGTGTAGGCCATGTTGTTCTCAGGCAAGAAAACAAACATTGCACACACCACTGGAGAGTCTTGTCCTATAATCTCTTTTCCCTTTTTTTGTGTCTAGCTTTCTAATTGTTCTGCAGTAGCCTGTGCTTGTTTCTCTAGTCACTGGACGTTAAAAACAGAGTCCCACTGGTATGGAAGTGTGTGTTACAGGAAAAATAAAGTTTTTAAAAGAATTTTTTTTTTTTAAAGATAGGCCTTTGTTCTCATCCAGCATGGCTTTTCTTATGTACTTATGACCCATGCAATAAGAGGGTTGAAGAGATCCTTCACAGGGGGTTGGGGCCTTTAAAATCTCAGTAACTAACACCTTAGGACAGGAAGGCCTGGCATGCTATGGTCCACTGGGTCACGAAGAGTCACACAAGACTTAACAACTGAACAAGAACAACTAACTCCTTATCTTCAAGGGGTAGCATAGAATCATAGAATAGTAGGGTTGGAAGGGGCCTACAAGGCCATTGAGTCCAACCCCCTGCTCAATGCAGGAATCCAGGTCAGAGCATGCCTGACACATGGTTGTCCAGCCTCGTCTTGAATGCCTCCAGTGTGGGAGAGCCCACTACCTCCCTAGGTAATGGGTTCCATTGTCGTATTGCTCTAACAGTCAGGACGTTTTTTCCCTTTTGTTCAGCCGGAATCTGGCTTCCTGTAACTTGAGGCCATTATTCCGTGTCCTGCACTCTGGGATGATCAAGAAGAGATCCTGGCCTTCTTCTCTGTGACAACCTTTCAAGTACTTGAAGAGCGCTATCATATCTCCCCTCAGTCTTCTCTTCTCAAGGCTAAAAAATGCCCAGTTCTTTCAGTCTGTCTTCATAGGGCTTTGTTTCCAGTCCCCTGATCATCTTTGTTGCCCTCCTCTGAATCCTCTCCAGTTTGTCTGCATCCTCCTTAAAATGTGGTGCCCAGAACTGGACACAGTACTCCAGATGAAGCCTAACCAGTGCTGAGTAGAGGGGAACTAGTACTTCCTAGGATTTGGAAGCTATGCTTCTATTAATGTAGCCCAAAATAGCATTGGCCTTTTTTGCAGCCACATCACAGTATTGGCTCATATTCAGCTTGTGATTGACAACAGTTCCAAGATCCTTCTCGCTTGTAGTGTTGTTGAGCCACGTATCCCCCATCTTGTAACTGTGCATTTGGTTTTTCCTAGATGCAGAATTTGGCATTTATCCCTATTAAATGTCATTCTGTTGTTTTCTACCCAGCGCTCCAGTCTGTCAAGATCCCTTTGAATTTTGTTTCTGTCTTCCAAGGTATTAGCCATCCCGCCCAATTTTGTGTCATCTGCCAATTTGATCAGCATTCCCTGCACCTCCTCCTCCAAGTCATTAATAAAAATGTTGAAGAGCACTGGGCCCAGGACTGAGCCCTGCAGTACCCCGCTCATTACCTCTCCCCAGTTTGAGAAGATCCCATTGATAATATATATATATAATGATATATATGCGCTGAATATATATGATAATGATATAAATGCGCTGAATAATTGATGGGGATGGAAGATACCACAGCCTATGAAGGATGGCTTTCACAAAATTGCCTGGCAGCAGCATCGACAGCTGATTCTTCGTTTGATGCAGTCCAACTGGAGCCATGCACAATGGTCACATGCATGGTGGCCAGAAGTAGAAGTGGTTTCACCATAAGTAGTTTGGCAGGCCTCCAAGCCTCCATCTTCCAGGTCCACTGCAGCTGTGAACCTCAGTAAAAACACAAAAGAAAGGCCCTCTATTTGACACCATTCATCTACATGTTGCCATAGGAGGTCATCTCCTCAGCTTTGTGTTCCTTCAGTCAAAATTTACATCAGATGCTTGGATCTGGGAGACGATATCACAGGGATACACCCTGGAGTGTTCCAGGTGTCCCAGAGATGGATTCATCCCCCTCCAAGATTCAGGAAACCTGGTCAAGCACTGGTCAGTTTTAAGTGCCATTGAGCACCTGACATAAATTGGGGTCATAGAATCTGTCCCACTGGACCAGAGTGCTCTGGGGGTACTGAAAAAGAATGGATATGTGTGAGCCATTTTCAACTTAAAATAGCTCAGATTCCTTTTGCAGAGGCACTTCAAAATGGAGATGCTCAGGACTGTTGTGGCAGCTTTCTTAGAGGGGATTTAAAAAAAAAATAGCTTCAATGGATTTATCTTAATTTCACATACCAATCAGGAACAGTGATAGAAAGTACCTGAAGTTTGCCTACAATCGATGGCATTTCCAATACAGAGCCCAGAAATTTGGGTTGCCAGAGTGTTCAATCAAGGTTCTTGTGACTTCAGCGCCCCACTTGAGAATGAAAAGCATCTATCTGTATATTATATATTTTGATAATATCCTCATCCTATCACCATCCAGGGAGAAGGGGTTGGATGATGTTTGGTTGATACTCAACTGCCATGAAGAATATGCGTTTGTAGTGAATATGGACAGGAGCTCCCTGATTCCATTGCAGACACTGGAACATCTGGAGTGGTCCTGGATACATTTTGATTCTGATGGAGGGAAGACAGAGTGAGATCCTTTTAGCCATCCAAGATGTCAAGAGTGCAAAGAAAGCAGACCTACCCTTGCTGACTTGTTTGATGGACCCCATGGTGTCTTGCCAGCTTGATAGATTGGTCACACCTTCACAGCAGGAACATCTGGAAGTTAACTCACCTTCCATGGTGAGATTGCCAGCAAGGACAGCCTGCAGATTCTAATCCTTCAGGGACTATGGTAATCCTGGGCCCGGTGTTTAGTGCCACTGAGGTTCTCCAGAGATGTCATCCTGGCAGTCTCAGTCAGAGCAGCGATTATGATGGATGCCATGAAAATTCTATCTTGGGCCAAGAAGCATCTGCTTTTGATATCTGCAGTACATCTCGCAGGGATGGCAGGTTGGATTGCTGATTGGTTGAGGAGGGAAGACTGTGCAGGACTCTGAATGGAGGTTACATCCGCAAGTCTTTCAACAGCTGACACACTGCATTTGCTGTCCAGCAGTTGACCTGTTCATTTCACCAGCTACTCACGTGCACAGATGCATAAGAAGATACCCATGCCAAGGAGTCACAAGCACAGATGTGCTAACAGGTCCATGGTCTTCAGAGCTCCTCTACACATTTCCTTCTCTCCCAGTGATTGCCAGAGACATCCAGTGGATTCAGGAGTTGGTGACAGAAGTGATTCTGATTAATAGTTTAATTTTTAAAAAAGGAAAAAGAGAAAAAAGGAGAAAACAACATAGGCACACAATACACATCATTACAACAACATACACAGGGATACACTAAAATACATCTAGGATTATAAGGTATCTACCTTCAGCTCCCCTTACACAACAAATGCTTATTATTGTTCTCTGCTTATCTTAGTTGTATATCATACATTGAGTTCACAGACATTATCTCCTAATTTTTAACAAAGAAAAAGGAGAGTTGACCATCTCAAAGATCAGAATCCACATACATAGATATCATTTTTCTCTATTTGTTGTACAAATTCTAAAAAAGGTTTCCATTCTGACATACGTTTAATTATTAATCCTTCTTTAATTATAATAGTAAGTTTTGCCATCTCTGCCAACTCCATCATTTTCGAGATCCAGTCATTTGCAGTTGGTATTGTTTCATTCTTCCACTTTTGTGCATACAATAAATAACCTTGCAGCCGTTATCATATAGAGAAAGAGGGTTCCCCCCTTCTCTTTTACATGTTTGTCCATTAATCCATGACAGAAGTGATTCTGGTTGCCAAAATGCCCTTGGTTTCCAGAGCTGATCAATCTGTTGTGCTGGAAGATTTGGAGGTTGCCTGACCAAACTTTATAGAAGCCCCACTGGGCTTGAGATTAGTTGTGCCTGTACCACTGTAGCCAAGCTATCTTTGCCCATCCTTTCCTCAAGAGAACACTTATAAAGCTGTTCATTAGCTTTGGAGTTCTTGCTTGTGGGCAAGCTATGATTTGCATAAAACAGTTTGCCAGGTTTGTACAAAATAACTATGGCTTTGCTGCTAACCACAGTTACAAAGTGCCAATTGCAGTGTGGAAGGAAAGAGTAAGGGGATGTTTTGTGGCTGCTCATGTACATAATGCTAAGTTATGGTTTAGTGTTACATCTGAACAGCCCCATTACTACTATTACTACTACTGTTATTATTATTGGTACAATTACATTTATGCATGTTCTATTAGTGAAAACCAGTTGTAGCAAACTGTCTTTGACATAGCTTTACTATATATGCTACCTCCAATGTAGGCCTCAGTGATGTGGTAAACCTGTGTCTGGACAGTATCACTTCAGACTGCAGGTAGAAGCACACAGTTTAACTATAGAATTTGCTACTGCAAGATGGCCACCACCTTGGTTGGTTTTAAAATAGGGTAGACAAATTTATGGAGAAGGCTGTCGATGGCCCCTAGTCATGCTAGCTATGTATTACTTCCAAGTAGTATGCCTCTGAATACTAGTTGCAGTCGCACTAAGTGGGTGGTGCGATTGCACTCACATCCTGATTGTGGGCTTCTCATCTGATGGCACTTGGGGATTTTCCTATCAGCTCGGCAGATGATTCTGTCAAAGCCCTGATTTATCTCTGGAATGGAGCAATGTGCTGGGCAGTTGAGATGATCGTTCCTGAGCATCCTTTCCCATGGAGTGGAGTCAAACAAGCTCCCTAGTTTTCCAGGGAGCTGTGGGCGATGAAATGAGTGGGACATTGACTAGAGGGATACGTGTAGAAAACTCGAAATAAGTACACTCCAACACTGGGTAGTGCTCATTTCGAAGCCTGCTCCATGGCCGTGAGGGCAGCAGAGTTATTGTACTTTGCCACCGTTGTGTTTACACGGAATCACCAAACTGAGCTTTCTTGGGTGGTTAAAGGCCTATTATCCTCTGGCCTGTGAAAAGAGGTGGCCCACTCAATAGTTTATTGTGACCAATTTGTGTGGCACATGGGAGATAAAATCTGTTGTATCCATGTTGACTTGGATGCCATTGTTGATGCAGGTTCAGTGGATGTGCCATTGGCCCCTGCTTGTCTAGTTTTTTTCAATTTGTACAGCCCAAGGACGTGGACAAGATCCTTGGAGAGACGAGGCCTACAACTTGTATGCTGGACCCTTTCCCTTTCTAGCTTATGAAAGTGGTGTGCGGGGACGGGGTGGCTAAGTGGCTAACAGTAGCAGTGAATGCCGCTTTATTGCAAGGTGTGAGTCAATCTTGCCTAAAAGAGGTGGCTGGGGGAAGACCTCTGTTTAAGAAAACCTTCCCTGAACCCCACTGTACTGGGTAATTTCTGACCAGTCTCCAGTATTTCATTCTTGGGGAACGTGGTGGTTTCTCAGCTCCAGGGATTCTAGATAAGGCAGAACATGTTGGTTCTTCTGGATCCCTTGGTGGCTTTTGATACTATCAGCCATTGTATCCTTTTGCGGTATCTGTCTGAGATGGGACTGAGAGGCACTGTTATACAGTGTCCCCGATCCTTCTTGGAGGGGCAAACCCAGAAGATGGTACTGGGGGATTCCCGTTAAACTGTAATGTCCCTCAGGGTTTTATCTTATCTGCCCTGCTGTTTAACCTACATACATACATACATACATACATATAAAAACCACTGGGAGAGGGTGTCTGGAGTTTTAGGGTTCAGTGCCACCAGTATGCTAGTGACACCCAACTCTCCTTTCCTGCTAAATCCAAGGAAGATCTTTTTGTTCTACGTCTGTATCTAATGTTGGTAATAGACTAGATGAACATGAACAAATTGAAGTTTAATCAAGACAAGACAGAGGTGATCCTAGTTAGTCAAAAGGCAGATCAGAGAATAGAAACTCAACCTGGGCTGAATGGGGTTATACTGCCCCTGAAGACTCAGGCTCACAGTTTGGGTGTACTCCTGGATTCAGCCCTGAAGCTGGATGTCCAGGTTTCAGCAGTGACCAGAAGTGTATTTCTGCAGCTGAGGCTAGCGAGTCCACTGCATCTGTTCCTAAAAATGTCTGATCTGGTCAGTCATGCATGCTTTATTTACCTCCCATTTAGACTACTAGACTACTGTCACACACACTATGTGGACTGCCTTTGAAAACTGTTCAGAAACTTCAGCTGGTCCAGAATTCTGCAGCCAGCTTGTTGACCAGGGCCGGTTTCAAGGGCCTCAGCTCTCTTGTTAACAACAGCTTCACTAGCTACTGGCCTGTTTCCAGGCATACTTTAAAATGCTAGTTATGGCCTAGAAAGCCCTATGCAGCTTAGGACCAGGCTACCTGAAAGACCACCTTCTCCCATAAGAGCCTGCCCAGGTTTTAAGGCCTTTGAGAGAGGCCCTTCTTTCTGTGCCAGCACCTGCAGTGGTGTTTGGTTATGACATGAGAGAGGGCCTTCTCAGTGGATGCACCCACTGGCTTTGGAACTCCTTGCCAGGGGAAGCTAGGTTGGCCCCACTCGCTGTTGTCATTCTGCCATTAAACTTCAAAGTTACTTCTGAACTCATTTGTATCTGCATAATAATGTTAGTGCTGATCTACATATTATTCTTGCATTTCTTTTTCTTTGGGATGGATTTCGTTGCTGCCTCCTGAACAATGTTACAGACCTCCGTCCATAGTTCCTCAGGCACTCTGTCTATCAGGTCTAATCCCTGAAATCTATTCCTCACCTCCACTGTGTATTCATAAGGGATATGACTTAGGTCATACCTGAATGGTTTAGTGGTTTTCCCTACATTCTTCAATTTAAGCCGAAATTTTGCAAGAAGCATCTCAAGATCTGAGCCACAGTCAGCTCCAGGTCTTGTTTTTACTGACTGCATAGAGCTTCTCCATCTTTGGCTGCAAAGGACATAATCAATCTGATTTCAATATTGACCATCTGGTGATGTCCATGTGTAGAGTCGTCTCTTGTGCTGTTGGAAAAGAGTGTTTGCTATGATCAGCGTGTTCTCTTGGCAAAACTCTATTAGCCTTTGTCCTGCTTCATTTTGTACACCAAGGCCATGCTTGCCTGTTATCCCGGTGATTTCTTGACTTCCTACTTTAGCATTCCAATCCCCTATGATGAAGAGGACATCTTTTTTTGGTGTTAGTTCTAGAAGGTGTTGTAGGTCTTCATAGAACTGATCAACCTCAGCTTCTTCGGCCTCAGTGGTTGGGGCATAGACTTGAATTAGATGACAGTATTCCAGCTGAGCTATTTAAAATCCTAAAAGATGATGCTGTTAAAGTGCTGCATTCAATATGCCAACAAATTTGGAACACTGTGACTGTAGCCATGAAATTAAAAGACGCTTGCTCCTTGGGAGGAAAGCTATGGCCAACCTAGACAGCATAGTAAGAAGCAGAGACATCACCTTGCCAACAAAGGTCCGTCTAATCAAAGCTATGGTTTTCCCAGTAGTAATGTATGGCTGTGAGAGCTGGACTATAAGGAAGGCTGAGTGCCGAAGAATTGATGCTTTCAAACTGTGGTGCTGGAGAAGACTCTGACGAGTCCACTGGACTGCAAGGCGGTCAAATCAGTCCATCCTAAAGGAAATCAACCCTGAGTGCTCATTGGAAGGACAGATACTGAAGCTGAAGCTCCAATATTTTGGCCACCTAATGCGAAGAGAAAACTCTCTGGAAAAGACCCTGATGCTGGGAAAGACTGAAGACAAAAGGAGAAGGGGACGGCAGAGGATGAGATGGCTAGATAGCATCACCGATGCAATGAATATGAACTTGAGCACACCCCGGGAGAGAGCGCAGGATAGGAAGGCCTGGCGTGCTATGGTCCATGGGGTCACGAAGAGTCGGACACGACTGAACGACTGAACAACAACAACAACATATTATTCTAGAGCTTATATACCCATGTCCATATGTATATATTTAGTTATATTAACCATTTCAATTTTATCCCAAACTTGTTTTTCCCAGACTGTTAAAATTTCTGGAATGATATCCCACTAATTCTTACTGAAGCAATAAAGTTGCCCCAACATATTTTAATAACTCTCAGAATGCCTTAGGGGAACTAAAATGTACACTGTAGAAAGAAAGACAGATGTGATGTTTTAAAGATTTTTTATTTAATAAATAACTTCCATGATAGCACTGTAAAAAGTGAACATTTGTTAAAATAAAAGGCACTTAAAACAATAACGTGGCTAGTATTGAACGGATGACAGAATAGTCAGAGGCAAATATACATGGCACAATGGTATCTCCTGACTGACAGTCATATTACATGACAATTATGCAATCTTCGCTACAAGGTAAAGGCAAATTTACAGCCAAGACTGTGAAAGAAAATCAAGTTGTTTTGACAACAATAATCTTACACAAAATGAAATCAAATACATTAAAGAAAAATGTGACAAAGCACCAGGCTTTAACCCAAGCAAGAACATTTTTAAAAATCTAAAGAGTTAAGGGCACTAAAGCTTTTAGAAGATGGTCTTGGCAGACTACTTTTCAGTAATAAAGCCAGGACTTGAATTTACAAAGGAAAGTTCTTAAATTACTGTGCAGCAGCATTATGAAAAAGAATGGCACAATATTAAAGCTGTTGTTTGGGATCTATTTCTTTCTATTCCTTTATGTAGCCTTTGAAAGTTTAATATGTATATACACATATTAAATTGTCTTAAACAACATGGTTCCCATCTCGTTCAACTTACTGTACCCAATAAGGTTAATTAAGTCTTGCAAACATTCCATTAGTCACAAGCTAAAGTAAATTTTGTAGTTTACAAATAATTGTTTGGCTTGCATTTTAACTGTGCAAACCAAGCTCTGATATGCCTATAAAGCTAAAAACTGAAGTAATTTCAATACTTAATGGCTATGCAGAGCCGCTCATATTTGATTGCTTTAGCCATTTCACTCCAGACACACAAGGGGAAAAGGTAAAAAAAGGCACCATGTAACCTTAGTTGAGTAGGCTATGTAGGCTCAAGTTTTCTGTCAGTCCCTGGCACTGATTATTCACAAAAAAAAAAGAAAAAACTCTTCAAAAATAAAAAAATCATACTGTACATTTTCAAAATCTGCATAGGAAACAAACCTATATTTAATGTCATGAATTAGTAAATTCATTGCTGTATTGCCCCAAAGCTAGATTACTGTGACTACAAAATTGCTACATTGCATACAGTGTTGTGAAGTTACAAAGCAGTTTTCATTTCCCCTCGTATTTTGGATTCACTACAGTTGTCACTGCACTCTTGTATATAGGATTTTCACCCTAGGAGAAAAAAATATTTATTAATATTTATTTTGACAAATGAGACAAATTACTGAAAAAATACATTTATTCAAAATATTTCCACACAGTCATACATAGCGCTCTACGTATACGTTGGACCCATCACTCTTGAAACAGATCACTGGACTGAAACAAGCAAGTACATATTTTTCAAAAAACAGCTGAAGATTATCTAGCAACTTTAGCTTTTATTAAGCATCATGCCAATGATAAATTATTCTTTTAGAATATGCAAGAGGGTTAAGGTATGTGGACTGCAACTTTCACCTAAACACTTTGATTTGCTACATTAGTGAAAAGTAGAAAGCATTAGATACACATACTATATCAATTTTAGGGACAGGCACCTTTAGGCTGCAGTCCTATACTCACTTACATGGGAGTAAGCCCCACGGAATTCACTGGGACTACTACTGAGACATGTTACATGCTTATGCTGCCTCTCCCCCCACAAAAATGCACATGGGATTATACCAGGTACCTGGAATGCTCTCTTTTAAATGGAAAACAAACACTGACCACTATATCAGGGCCACACACAAATTGGTTGCTACTTCATTATTCACAAGGCCTCAAGAGCAGGGCCAAACTGAAGTTCTGATCATTTGCTTTACAGAAATCTGTGGTTATCATATTTTAATTAAGGTCAACATATAAGATTCACAAATTGGTTTTTTTCATTGTTGTTCAGTCGTTCAGTCGTGTCCGACTCTTTGTGACCCCGTGGACCATAGCACGCCAGGCCTTCCTGTCCTGCGCACTCTCCCGGAGCGTGCTCAAGTCCATATTCATTGCATCAGTGATGCTATCTAGCCATCTCATCCTCTGCCGTCCCCTTCTCCTTTTGCCTTCAGTCTTTCCCAGCATCAGGGTCTTTTCCAGAGAGTTTTCTCTTCGCATTAGGTGGCCAAAATATTGGAGCTTCAGCTTCAGTATCTGTCCTTCCAATGAGCAGTCAGGGTTGATTTCCTTTAGGATGGACTGATTTGACCTCCTTGCAGTCCAGGGGACTCATAAGAGTCTTCTCCAGCACTACAGTTCGAAAGCATCAATTCTTCGGCGCTCAGCCTTCCTTATAGTCCAGCTCTCACAGCCATACATTACTACTGGGAAAACCATTGCTTTGATTATATGAACCTTTGTCGCCAAGGTGCTTCTTACGATGCTATCTAGGTTTGCCATAGCTTTCCTCCCAAGGAGCAAGCGTCTTTTAATTTCATGGCTACAGTCACCGTCTGCGGTGATCTTGGAGCCCAAGAAAATAAAATCTGTCACTGCTTCCATTTCTTCCCCTTCCATATGCCAGGAAGTGATGGGGCCAGATGCCATGATCTTCGTTTTTTTAATGTTGAGTTTCAAACCAGCTTTTGCACTCTCCTCTTTCACCCTCAACAAGAGGCTCTTTAGATCCTCTTCGCTTTCTGCCATTAAGGTGGTATCGTCTGCATATCTGAGGTTGTTGATAATTCTCCCGGCAATCTTAATTCCGACCTGTGATTCATCCAACCCGGCGTTTTTCATGATGTACTCTGCATAGAAGTTAAATAAGCAGGGCGACGATATGCAGCCTTGTCGTACTCCTTTCCCAATTTTGAACCAATCGGTTGTTCCATGTCTGGTTCTGACTGTTGCTTCTTGACCCTCGTACAGGTTTCTCAGGAGACAGGTAAGGTGGTCTGGTACTCCCATCTCTTTAAGAATTTGCCAGAGTTTGTTGTGATCCACACAATCAAAGGCTTTAGCGTAGTCAATGAAGCAGAGATAAGACGTTTTTCTGGAATTCTCTTGCTTTCTCCATGATCCAGCGAATGTTGGCGATTTGATCTCTATTTCCTCTGCCTCTTTGAAACCCAGCTTGTACTTCCGGTAGTTCTCAGTTCACATACTGCTGAAGCCTAGCTTGTAGGATTTTGAGCATCACCTTGCTGGCATGTGAAATGAGTGCAATTGTACGGTAGTTTGAACACTTGTTGGCATTGCCCTTCTTTGGAATTGGAATGTAAAGTCTTGTGGCCACTGTTGAGTGTTCCAAATTCGTTGGCTTATTGAGTGCAGCACTTTAGTAGCATCATCTTTTAAGATTTTAAATAGCTCAGCTGGAATACTGTCATCTCTGCTAGCTTTGTTGTTAGTAATGCTTCCTAAGACCCACTTGACTTCACTCTCGAGGATGTCCGGCTCAAGTTCAGTGACTGCACTATCATGGCTATTAGGGACATTAAGATCTTTCCTGTATCGTTCTTCTGTGTATTCTTTCCACCTCTTCTTAATCTCATCTGCTTCTGTTAGGTCCCTGCCTTCTTTGTCCTTTATCATGCCTGTCTTTGCACAAAACGTTCCCTTGATATCTCTGATTTTCTAGAAGAGATCTCTAGTCTTTCCCATTCTGTTGTTTTCCTCGATTTCTTTGCATTGTTCATTTAAGAAGGCCTTCTTGTCTCTCCTTGCTATTCTCTGGAACTCTGCATTCAGTTGGATATATCTTCCCTTTTCTCCCTTGCTTTTCGCTTCCCTTCTTTCCTCAGCTACTTGTAAAGCCTCCTCAGACAGCCACTTGGCTTTCTTGCATTTCTTTTTCTTTGGGATGGATTGAGTTGCTGCCTCCCGAACAATGTTACAGACCTCCGTCCATAGTTCCTCAGGCACTCTGTCTATCAGGTCTAATCCCTGAAATCTATTCCTCACCTCCACTGTATATTCATAAGGGATACGATTTAGGTCATACTGGAATGGTTTAGTGGTTTTCCCGACGTTCTTCAATTTAAGCCGAAATTTTGCAAGAAGCAGCTCGTGATCTGAGCCACAGTCAGCTCCAGGTCTTGTTTTTACTGACTGTATAGAGCTTCTCCATCTTTGGCTGCAAAGGACATAATCAATCTGATTTCGATATTGACCATCTGGTGATGTCCATGTGTAGAGTCGCCTCTTGTGCTGTTGGAAAAGAGTGTTTGCTATGGTCCATGTGTTCTCTTGGCAAAACTCTATTAGCCGTTGCCCTGCTTCATTTTGTACACCAAGGCCATGCTTGCCTGTTATCCCAGTGATTTCTTGACTTCCTACTTTAGCATTCCAATCCCCTATGATGAAGAGGACATCTTTTTTGGTGTTAGTTCTAGAAGGTGTTGTAGGTCTTCATAGAACCGATCAACTTCAGCTTCTTTGGCATTAGTGGTTGGGGCACAGACTTGAATTACTGTGATGTTGAATGGTTTGCCTTGGATTCGTACTGAGATCATTCTATCATTTTTAAGATTGTACCCCAGTACTGCTTTTCCCACCCTTTTGTTGACTATGAGTGCTACTCCATTTCTTCTAAGGGATTCTTGACCACAGTAGTAGATATGATGGTCACCTGAATTAAATTCACCCATGCTTGTCCTTTTTAGTTTGCTGATTCCCAAGATGTCGCTGTTCAATCTTGCCATCTCATGTTTGACCACCTCCAGCTTACCTTGATTCATTGATCTGACATTCCAGGTTCCTAAACAATATTGTTCTTTACAGCATCGGACTTTCTTTTCACCCCCAGACACATCCACAGCTGAGTATCCTTTCGGCTTTGGCCCAGCCACTTCACTCTTTCTGGCGCTACTTGGAAATTCCCTCTGCTCTTCCCCAGTAGTATATTGGACACCTTCCGACCTGAGGGGCTCATCTTCCGGCGTCATCTCTTTTAGCCTTGTGATACGTTCCATGGGGTTTTCTTGGCAAGAATACTGGAGTGGGTTGCCATTTCCTTCTCCAGTGGACCACATTTTGTCAGAACTCTCTGCCATGACCTGTCCATCTTGGGTGGCCCTGCACAGCATAGCTTATGGCTTCATTGAGTTACGCAAGCCCCTTCGCCACAACAAGGCAGTGATCCATGAAGGGTTTTTTTTTTCCATACATATGGCTTATTCTACCACACAAAGATTTAGTCTGAAGGTGAACACAGCCATTCCCATTCTTAGCTATTCAAGTGCAGAGCGACCAACAATTAAGTGGATAGAATGGAGGGTTTATTGCTCAGGCACAGGCTCTATTTCAGTCTTCCCCAACCTGGCACCCTCTGGAAGTTTTGGATTACAACTCATATCAGCCACAGCCAGCATGGCTACTGGTTGGGGATGATGGGAATTGTAGTCCAAAACACTGGAGGGCGCCAGGTTGGGGAAGGCTGTCCTATATGAACAAACTGTATAACAAGAACATACATCTATTTTCTAAATTATACAGATATGTTGTGACCCTGTGAATTATGAATTGTGTACTGTATCAATGTGAAGCTCACCAGACTTAGATAAACTTGGATTGTACATAAGGATGAGGCATTGCTGTGTTGATTGAGGCTAAAAGGTCCATCTTTTCCAAGGCACAGTTTCCAGCACTTGAAATGCTATAGATACTATCTTCACACATTAAAGGAAGCCTATTACAAGCAAGCTCAACCTAACTTTACAGTTTTAGCTTCTCTTTCTGTATGTCTATCCAACAACTCCGTACATACAAACATGCAACATGTCCATACATATAAATGCTTTGGAATTACTGTAGTTTGCTGATGGCAATGCGTAAAGACATCTTTGAAGAGGCGCTGATTATGTTTAAAACTAGGCAGTTTTAAACACTGGCAGGGGAGAAAAGAATGCAGTGACCTGGTTTGCACATAATGGCAAATCGTGGCCCACGATTTGCTGTTATGTGCAAACTGGCCATAAAAAATAAAGGGAAAACAGGTTGCTCTGTGGGAGAACGTAATTCAACGTTTTACTGTACAAGGACAACATGGAGGAAACTCTGATGTCTGATTTTCTCCTTGCTGCCAAGTTTGAATTTTAATGAAGGCACTGGAGAAGGCCAAACAAAACTCATGGCTGAGCTGCAGTTTTGAGAGCCCTTGCTACCTGTAATATTCAAAACTCAGAATATTGTGTTCCACATGGAACAGAGTCACTTTTCTACTGATTTCAGTTATGTAGCAGATACAAGCTGGCCTAGAGTTACACATTTTTAATGTAAGGAAACAAGCTGAAGAGTCTAAATAAGGAAGAGATAAAGATTGTGATATTTCCAGTAGAAGAAGAAAACGGAAAGGGAAGAAGGGGATGTATGTGTCATGTCAACTGCATATTTACGCTATACTACGAACCCAATCGTTTATCTAAAACTGGGATCCCCAATGTGGTGTTCATGGGCACTTTGCAGCATGTCCTAGCTGTATGGTAAAGCTGGGGAGGAAAAAGAGAAACCACTCTCCCACTGCGAGGAAGTGGAAGAGATGAAGGAGGGCAGCGGAACAACCACAGGGAGGGGGAAGTGTTGAGTGTGTGTGTTTGACAGATGCGGTGAGTGTTCCAAGTTACTTGTCTTTTAGCATCACCAGGTCGCCTTTCTGTAAAATTGGATGTTCTGCTGGAGCCAAAAATTGTGGGTTCAAATAAGTGTGTGTGTGTCGGGGGGTGCAGACCCAATCTCTACCTTGTACTCAGTTTCTTGGGCTAGTTTCACACTGGTCCTTCAGTAGCTGTCCTCCCACCCTACTTCATCCAAGCTCTACTACACGCGTCAAAAATATGAAACAGTGGCTGGTTAAATTTGTAATAGTCAAGCAGTGATTAGTTAATGGCACATACAGTAAGCGTAAAGAAAGTGACATGCATAGAGAAAGAATGGAAAAGAAAATACGAACGGAAACTTAGAGACCAGCTTTACGTCCATAGTTTGGATTCTTGAAATTATTAATAGGACTCTTGTATATTGGGTTTTCTTGCTGAAGGTAGAAAAATTATCAATGTGGAATACAGAAGAGACAAAACATTCTCGAAACTCAAAATAGAAGGTCATGCTGTTTCCTACATAAAATTGTTAGTTTCTTTAAAGTTTATAGCTGTATCCAGTGCCCTTCAAATGAATAGAATCCTTTGAAAGCCCAAACTTTACTAAAGATACACTCCAAATGATCAAAAAATGGTGTTTCCACACAGGACGTATTTGCATGCTGGATCCAACATAACCTCTGTGTACCAGTTTTCCAATTTTTCAACAGTTATTTTAAATATAACATCTCAAATACATTCTAATCTATTTTTTGTACCAACTGTACATATATATATATATATATATATACACACACACACACCGACCGTACTGACTCTTAACAGAAGCTGTATACCTCAACTACATTATGGTTAAGACACAGTGGATACTTATGAATGGAGTGAAATTGAACTTCTCTGACAATGTGGCCTTCATCTAAAAAACCTAGGTGACATAATTAAAGAATTAAAGGCTCAGACTCAAACACAAGATGGCAGACCTCTATTGGTCCAAGTTACCTACTCCAGAGAACACTGTCTTTTTATTGGATTGTTTGGCAGTCTACAGTAATCAAGCTTCACTTAATGTATTTTTATCCTAGAGAAATGTATTCCTAAAATGCAGTGAACAAAAGAACATTTGTTGTTTTCTCCAGGAGTTCTGATGGCCATTTCAGCTGATTAATATATTGACTCACCGCATCCCATTTTGCATTCATCTTTTCCTTCTCAAATTTTGCAAATTCTCTTCTGTCATGAATGATCATAAGTAGCTTCCAAATTAGCAATAAAGCAAGACCAATAAGAACAATTCCAGCAACCACACCAGCAACGATGGGAATGATGTCAGGGCCAGTCGGGCATTCTAGAGAACAAAGTAATAGAAGTACAATTTTAGCATAATGTAAAAACAACACTTAGTAAAATATCTGAATAATTTCTGCTGCTCTTAGACGTATAAGTAGAACAATTCTCAAATGAGTTTTCAGAAAACTTAAAACTTGATGATTTATTTACAATATTTATCTCCACATCTAGACAGATTCTGGAGAGGTGAACAATAAAAATACGAATAGGATTAAAGAATAAAACACCACATTAAAATTATTACTATTTTGAAAAAAAGAAACAGAATTCTGATAAAATCATGGCTGGTCAGTCAATAAAGATGTTTTCGGGAGGTGCTTTTCTCATCCATGTGGGAACAAATGATACCACCAAGCGGAGCTACGAAGAAATCATGTCAGACTTTGAAGCTTTGGGAAGGAAACTCAAGAACTTTGGGACCCAGATAGTTTTCTCATCCATCCTTCCAGTAGTTAGAAGAGGGATAGAAAAGGAACGAAAAATACTCCGGGTGAATGACTGGCTATGAAGGTGGTGCCGACGAGAGAGATTTGGATTCTGGGACCACGGGCTATACTTTCTGGAAGATGGGCTGTTGGCAAGGGACGGGTTGCACCTCACAAATGCTGGGAAGAATGTGTTTGGCCACAGCATGAAGAACTTCATCAGGAGGGCTTTAAACTGAATCCTACGGGGAAGGGAGATGTAAAGTTGGGGGTAACAATGGACGTACGCTCATGCACTTCAATGGAGAGAACTGCTCTAATAGCAACCAATAATAGTCTTCACAAACATGTAGGAAGAAAGCCAGACTATGAAGCACATGGTCTTCAATGTCTATATACTAATGCCCAGAGTATGGGAAACAAGCAGAATGAACTTGAACTCTTAATACAAGAGGGAAATTATGACTTGATAGGTATAACTGAGACTTGGTGGGATGACTCTCATGACTGGAATACAGCAGTTGAAGGATATAACTTGTTCAAAAAGAACAGGAGGAATAGAAAGGGAGGTGGGGTTGCACTGTATGTGAAAAATGCATATCTCTGCACAGAAATACAGGAGGATGAGCTTGGTAGCCCCATTGAGAACATTTGGATCAAAATAAATGGAGCAAAGAATAAAAGGAACCTGGTGGTTGGAGTCTACTACCAGCCACCCAACCAAGGAGAAGACAAGGATGAAACTTTTAAAAAGCAAATAGCCAATGTTTTAAGGAAGCATGACGTAGTAGTAATGGGGGACTTAAATTTCCCCGATATTTGTTGGGAGACAAATTCTGCAAAACATGGCCCCTCCAGGAAATTCCTGACTTGTGTGGCAGATAACTTCCTCCTACAGAAAGCAGAGGAAGGAACTAGAGGATCAGCTATCCTTGACTTGATCCTAACCAACAGAGATGACTTAGTGGATAAAGTAGCAGTTACAGGAACTCTGGGGGAAAGCGACCATGTTGTACTTGAGTTCTTGGTTCTAAGGGAAGCAAAAGCCGAGTGTAGTCAAACGTGTACCCTGGATTTTAGGAAAGCTGATTTTAATAAACTCAGAACAATGATCAGTAAGGTCCCATGGCAAGCGATGCTAACGAGAAAAGGAGTCCAAGATGGGTGGGAGCTTTTAAAAAAGGAAATTCTCAAGGCACAATTACAAACAATTCTAACAAGAAGATAAGGTGGAAGACAACAGAAGAAGCCAATGTGGCTTCACAAAAAGTTTAGAGATGACCTGAAAACAAAAAAGGACACATATAGGAAGTGGAAAGAAGGCCAGGTAACAAAGGAAGAGTACAGGCAGGTAGCACAGAATTGCAGGGATGGCGTCAGGAAGGCTAAAGCTGAGAACGAGCTGAGGTTAGCAAGGGATGCTAAAAGCAACAAAAAGGCTTTCTTCAGCTACGTGCATAGTAAAAGGCAGAAATGGTTGTTCAGCTATTAAATAAGGATGGCAAAACGATAACAGAGGACAAAGAAAAGGCAGAGGTGCTCAATTCCTACTTTGGCTCAGTCTTCTCCCAAAAGAGGGTCTATGACCCCCCTGACAAAGGCGAAATACAGGCTGAAGGGGCAGGATTGCAGCTTGAGATCGATAGGCATATGGTCAAGGAACACCTAATTACTTTGAATGAGTTCAAATCTCCAGGGCCAGATGAACTGCATCCTACAGTAATAATGGAACTGACAGAAGAACTCTCAGAACCGCTGTCTATTCTCCTGGAGAAATCATAGAGGACGGGTGAAGTGCCAAATGACTGGAGGAGGGCTAATGCTGTCCCTATCTTCAAAAAAGGTAAAAAGGAGGAACCTGGGAACTACAGACCAGTCAGTCTGACATCAATCCCTGGGAAAATTCTGGAGCAGATGATAAAGCAATCCACCTGTAAGCACCTTGACAACAATGCCGTGATTACTCGAAGCCAACATGGATTTGTCAAGAACAAGTCCTGCCAGACAAATCTGATCTCATTTTTTGATCAAGTAACCTCCCTTGTGGACCGTGGGAATGCTGTAGACATCATATACCTCAACTTCAGCAAAGCTTTCGACAAAGTGCCCCATGATATCCTGATGAGCAAACTAGCTCATAGTGGGCTAGATGAAACAATGATCCGGTGGATCCACAGTTGGCTACACAATTGGAATCAAAGAGTGCTTATCAATGGGACCTTCTCAAACTGGGGAGAGGTAACAAGTGGGGTACCGCAGGGCTCAATCCTAGGCCCAGTGCTCTTCAACATTTTTATTAATGACTTGGAGGAGGAGGTGCAGGGAATGCTGATCAAATTTGCAGATGACACCAAACTGGGCGGGATAGCCAATACTTTGGAAGACAGAAACAAAATTCAAAGGGATCTTGATAGACTGGAGCGCTGGGCAGAAAACAACAGAATGACATTTACTAGGGATAAATGCCAAGTTCTGCACCAAGCAAAAAGAAACCAAATGCACAGTTACAAGATGGGGGATACTTGGCTCAACAACACTACAAGCGAGAAGGATCTTGGAATTGTTGTCGATCACAAGCTGAATATGAGCCAACAATGTGATGTGGCTGCAAAAAAGGCCAATGCTCTTTTGGGCTGCATTCATAGAAGCATTGCTTCCAAATCCCGGTAAATACTAGTTCCCCTCTACTCAGCACTGGTTAGGCCTCATCTGGAGTACTGTGTCCAGTTCTGGGCACCACACTTTAGGAAGGATGCAGACAAACTGGAGAGGGTTCAGAGGAGGGCAACAAAGATGATCAGGGGACTGGAAACAAAGCCCTATGAGGAGAGACTGAAAGAACTGGGCAAGTTTAGCCTTGAGAAGAGAAGACTGAGGGGAGATATGATAGCGCTCTTCAAGGACTTGAAAGGTTGCCACAGAGAGGAAGGCCAGGATCTCTTCTCAATCATCCCAGAGTGCAGGACCCGGAATAATGGGCTCAAGTTACAGGAAGCCAGATTCCGGCTGAACATCAGGAAAAACTGTTAGAGCAATATGACAATGGAACCCATTACCTAGGGAGGTGGTGGGCTCTCCCACACTGGAGGCGTTCAAGGCGAGGCTGGACAGCAATCTGTCAGGGATGCTCTGACTTGGATTCCTGCATTGAGCAGGGGGTTGGACTCAATGGCCTTGTAGGCCCCTTCCAACCCTACTATTCTATGATTCTATGAAACAGCACAATGTTGGAACCTGCATGACCTCCAAAGGCAGGCAGTTCTACAGAAAGGGGGCCACCATACTGAAGGCTCTTCTCTGGGTGAACTCCAATCAGGCCATACATCCATGTGGAACCACCAGGAGCATGCCCTTTGATGACCTTAGTGACTGGGCAGGTTGGTAAGGGAGAAGGCACTCTCTCAGGTATCCTGGTCCCAAGCTGTTTAGGGCTTTGTACACTAGTACCAAAACCATAAACCTGGCCCAGTAACGAACAGGCAGCCAGTTCCCACAGTAAAGGAGTTGCATGCTGAAAAGGCAGCTCCTGACAACAGCTGAGGTGCTGTGTTCTGCATTAGCTCCATCTTCCGGAGCAGCCTTAAGGCCAGCCCCACATAGAGCACATTGCATTAATCCAGTCCTGAGGTCACTAGCACCTGTACCACTGTGGCCAAGCTGTCCCTGTCCAGGAGAGGCTGTAGCTGGTAAGCCAGCCAAAGCTGGTAAAAGGCACTTCTTTTACGATTTAATGAATAATCGTCATTGTATTAATAATATACTATCAAATAGTAATAAATTTCAACCAATCATGGTATTACTTTTCACCAGCCCACTTAAGTTATTAAGTTCGTCTCATCTTAAAAGCATTTTGTTGTCCAGGTAGTGCTAGTGCCTGACACTCCTCTCCTGTAATGCAGGGAGGTAGAACATCCAGCCTGCAGAATTTCCCCTTCCGGCCTGTAGAGCCTCTTGGAAACCAAGTCCTGCCCCCTGGAGGAATCCAAGTCCCACCTCCTAGAGGAATGCCCATTCTTCTCTCAGATCAGAGGTAACAGTGGTTAGCAAAGGAATTGGCTCCTCCCAGCACCATCCAACTAGGTTTGTGTGCTGCACAAAGCTGGGGACTGGCTTGCGCTGTGCCTTTTCCCATTGAGGATGACGTCCTTCCCCATTTGGGGGGATAACATCAGGGGCATGGCCATGCTCCTGACAGGGGCAGAGGAGGGTGTGGTGACACCCTCTTGATGTTAGGGGCATGTCTATGCCCAGACATCCAGCCTGCGAAGGGTCATTTGTGTCCACCACCCCCTTTTCTAAGGGATCCAGTATTGTTTTAGATGCAGACAGCTGGTAGAGAATATCAGCCACTGGTTTGATGCAATGTGACACTACTGCGCAACTGGCACTCCTTATCATTTTTATCAATTACTTAGGTCAGGGGTAGGGAACCTAAATTGGGTGGAGGGCAGATGACTCCCACCTAGCCTTCCATGGGTCAGATGGTTTCAGGGAGCAAGGCATGGCTGATGTCCTCTGGTCCCCAGCTGAAGCACCTACTGGAGCTCCTCCAGCTGACACATCAGTCAGGGAACCAGTGTCACTGCATGTGGGCTTTCCCCAGTTGGAAAAAGTCTGTGTGCAGCAAAGCCACCCTCGCCCAGATCAGAGGCTTCCTATCTCTCGAGTTAGGGGAAGGGAATCCTTACCAAATTTGCAGGTGACACAAAACTGGGAGATAGCCAACAACTCAGAAGATGGAAATAAAATTCAAAATAACCTTGATAAAGTGGAAAATGTCTAAGACTAACAAAATGAGATAAAAGCAAAGTTTTGTACTTAACAAACAAACAAACAAACACCTAACATACAGGTGTAGGAAGCAGGATACCTGCATTGGAGATATAGTGCATGTGAAAAGGATCTTGTGATTGTAGGTCAGCACTGTGAAATAGATGCAAAAAAGGCTAATGCATTCTTAGACTGCAATAATAGAACTATAGTTTCCAAGTCATGAGAAGTAATAGTTCCACTTTATTCTGCTGTAGCCAGTCAGATATCAAGGGTACTGTATCCAGTTCCAGTGCTGCACTTTTTGGAGTGTAGACAAACTGGAGTGGGTTTAGTGGAGGGCAATGAAGATGGTCAGTGGGAAAATAAGTCCTTTGAGGAAAGGTTGAAGGCTGTGGAATGAGCTTCCTAGAGAGGTTCATCTGGCACCTATGTTGTACTCATTGTACACCTATGTTGTACTAAAGACCTTTTTATTCTCCCAGTATTTTAGCATTTTAGCTTCCTAGTCATTTAGCTTTAGAGTTTTAAATCTGTATTTTAAATCTCTGCATTGCTGCTAGGTTTTATTCCGATTTTACTGTTATATTGTGGTTTTAAGCTTTCATATTTATATTGTTTTATGCTGTGCTTTGTGGTTTTAATTTTTGTGAACCACCCAGACAGCTTCAGCTATTGGGTGGCATAGAAATGAAATAAATAAATAAACTCGGCATATGTAGGATGGAGAAGAAAAGACTGAGGGGGGACATGATAGCATTCTCAAGGGCTGTCCCACAGATGAGGACAAAGGGTTGTTCTCCATACTCCAAAGAGTAGAAGTAGATAAAATGGGCTTAAGTTACAGTTGAACATTAGGAGAAAATGGCTTAATACTAAAAGCAGTTTTGACAATGGAACCAATTACCTAGAGGGGTGATGGACTCCCTCTCGCCCTCTCATTGGAGATCTTCAAGCAGAGGCTCGCAGCCATCTATTAGGGATGCTCCAGCTCTGGAGTTCCTGCACTGAGCAGGGGGTTGGGACTGGATAGCCTACAAAGTGCCCTCCAACTATAAGAGTGTGGACTTTTAAGATTCTAAGAGCGTGGAGGAAATATAACGAAGACATTTGGTAGGGTAAAGTCAGTTTGGCAGAACTGGTTACAGCCCAGTACATACTGTTACAAACACACAACTAGACTAAAATCTGCCATTTTCAGCAGGTGAAGAAATCGCTGGTAATTAAATGCAGCATACCTATGCCAACAACCTCCAATTTATCAAAACGTTGTGAAGTCAATAGTGAGCACTTCAAGGTCATCATCCCTGAACTTCACTGAAAAACTCAAGTTGTGTGAAGGCACTACACATTCAAAAGGGTTGGGAGGAACAGGGGAATACAGACATCTTGGGCTCAGATCCTAAGATAAGCTAACGTGTTCACAGAAGGGAAGTTTCCTGTCTCTTTGCCCACTATAGCCACCTACCTCCCCCCGCCCTCAAAATGTCTGCCTGGAGGGTGAGGAAGCCTCCTGAACAGCTGGGACAGGATGGTGGGGGGTTGCTGAGGATGGGGGAATTGCCCAGAATCATGCTTGGATCCTAAAATAAGCTAAATTCAGTAAGTTCACAGAAGGGAAGTTTCTTATCCTCTCCCCCCACAAGCAGTTCCCAACATCCCATCACACATTGTTTAGGAGGTCCCCTGACCCTCTGGAGAGGCATTTAAAGTTCACAGGTGGCTGCAGGGATGAGGAGGGGATAGGAACTTGAAGTCAGGAACAGTGATGTGTGCTCTGTTCCTTGCTAGGCTGGACAGTATGCAAGCCACTGACTGGATGATGGCTGCAGTGACTGCTTACCTGTCTGCAGAGCTCACTGACTTTCCCTTAAAAGGGATATTTTTGACCATCTGCTTGATCAGGAGAACCTTGGAGACAGTGCAGATGCAGCACACAATTTTTATGCAAGGACTATTACAATTAAAGCACACTGAGTCACAAAGGAGAAAGCAGCATCATGCTTTGGCTTTTATTTTATTCTTGGAAGAATGGTAGCTAAGCAAACACCTACTTTTCATCTTAACTGTTAGTTTGGGTTTTATCTTCATTACTATATTAACTTAATAATTACTAGTATTTTCTAGGTGCTATACAAAGTGTACAAGATAATACTGTTTGTAGGCTTACAATCTAACAGGCATGATACAAAAGGGGAAAGGATTAGGAAGTGAAGAGGAAAGCAAGTATTGAAGCAGAGGGTTCTTTCTGGCAGCGAAAATAAAGCCAGCTTCCTGCAGCTCCTTCTTGGTCAGTGGGTGGAGACATGCAGGTCTTTCCCTTGCCATGATATTCTTTGTGGGAGACAAAAGATACAGCCTCCCAGTAGTCAGGCCCCCTGGGCCAGTGGCAGAAGCCAGGATGCACTGTTCTGCAGTCCCAGGGCAACTAGTTTGTTTTCTGGGAAGGACAGGGAAACCACCTTGAACAAGCTAACTTTTTACCCAAATGAGATGATGGCAACAACACATATTGGTTAAATAACTGCATATTACATAGCACATTAAGTTCAGTTAAGAAGAGGGGAAAAGATTTTAAACATTAAGGAATGACAGTAATTAATACTTCAAGAAATCATGAAGGAGAACAAAATCAACAAAGACCACGTGAAGAGTGAAAACTACCTGGTGTCTTCACCACATGGGCAACGGCCTTATTGTTTGCTTCAACAGAGTATGTGAAATAAAACCAGCAATCATCAATATCCTTCTCTTTGCAATGTGACAGTGCATCATACTGCCCAGGCTGTGGCAACTTCTCTCTACGGTCTACCAGCTCCAAGGTAAAATGTGAACACTCTTCTTCACACCTCTCTTTCTTTTCTCCTTTGTTAAAAGCTTTGCACTGGACACAGTCCCTATTGCAGGTAAGATACACCAAATATCAGCATAACGTTAGCTGAATACCCATTTAGTAAGAACATTTGATGAGAAGGAAGAATACAAAATTAAACGGATTAGGTCCAGGTCTTTTAAATCTTCTAACGTTGTTGTTCCAAGTGGATTTGCAAACACATTTCCCTAATAGTGCAGTATCTGCAGTAACCCTCAGTATTGGACCTTAGATCAGGGGTGCAGAACTTCTTTCAGCCAAAGCGCCACATTCAATTTTGGAGAAGCTCTAAGGCGCCACATTGCAGTAGTGGGTGGGGCTCAAGGCAAAAGGTGGTGTGGGCAAAGGCAAAATGGGGCAAAAATACCAGCACATTTTAGCATAAAGCTTTTAATGCCAGTAATTAAGTTGTACGGGAGGCATTGCAACCTTTAAAATAGGGGGAGAAAACATGGAAAAGCCAGGAAACCACCAAAAGATCGGCAGTCAGGGCAAATGGGGCAGAACTTGGGGAAGAGGGTATGGCCATATGGGGAAGCCATGAGGGCCAGATTGGGTCCCCAGGTGGGACGGATTTGGTCCACTGGCCTGAAATTCAACACCCTTTTCTTGGATGCGTCGTCCTTTCCCTTTCAACAAAATCTGACATGCTAGGGAGCCCTTCCCTAATGTGGTGCTCCTCCAGATGTATTGGAGGGATCCAGCAGATGAAAGGCCACCCCCACAATGCCCAATTTCAGCACCTATCGGCAGTCTTACTCCTGCGGAGCTTTCTGCATGCATACTGGGGGCTTTCACAGTGGACACACTGCTCCATCAGTGGAGTTCCTCTTCACCAGAGTGGCACTCCCACTGTGCTGGCTGGGGATAATGGGAATTGTAGCCCAACACATCTGGGGGATGCCAGTTTGGGAAACAAGTGCTCTAGGCCATCAACCCCAAGCATACTTTGCAGGGAATAAATTATACTGCATTCACTGTGGTTACTGTCAAGTAAACCTAGTTAGAATGAGCTTGTATGGTTGCTACTTTAACAGGCAAAATCTAAGTGGGGTGGAAGAAGTTCTTGCTCTGGGCAGGAACCGAGTGGTGGCTTGTTCTTGCTCCTGGTGGATCATCTTTTTTTAAAGTGTACCCTCCCATTAAAACTAACTGGTGCCAGCTCCAGGCTGGCATAGGTCTGGGCTCTAAACCAGGTTCCCTTGGAGGAAGGAAGGAGCTTTGGATCCAGGAGAGCCACCCCTATAATGCCCCCATTTTGAGGCCTACTACTGCTGGAAACACCACCACCAGTGTTCCTACTCCTTTGGAGCTTTCTGCAGGAATACTAGGCGCTTTCATAGTGGACATGCTGCTCCATCAGCAGACTTCCTCTCACCTGAATGGTACTCCCACCCCATCCTAACCCCTCTCCACTGACCAGCCAAGGGGTTTAGGATCGATCTGCAAGTATTGCTAAATTCAGGCACTAAGTATTTAGGTACTAGCTTCACTCTGGCAACTCAAGTGCAACACTGAGAAATAAGTAGCTGCAAACAAGTGTAGTTTTTGCATGGTTTGCAGATATAATGATTAGTTTATAAATGTGATATTTCAGTGCAGGTTCCTTTTACTTATTCTAAAAATACATATTTTCTCTTTCAATGATGAAAATTCTAAGGTAACCTGCAATCATAATTTTATTTATTTAAATTTTTTTTAGACTGCCTTTAAGAGTGCAATCTTAAAGGTGGGTCTTCAGAGCTTTCCTGAAGACCTGCAAAGAAGGGGCCTGACAAACCCTCAATGGAAGCTGATCCCAGGGTGCAGGGTCACCTCTGAGAAGGTCCTCTATTAACAGTAAACCAAGATACTATTTTCTGATTGCCAGTTTTAATGTCTGTCATTTCTTTCCTTTTTCTCCTTTACAAGTATATGAATCTATGCTCTAGGGAGCTAGAAGGCTTTCGATAGTGGTCTCACCACTGCTTCCTTTAAGCTAGAAGGGACCACCCCTTCCCTCAAGGAGGCATTACTTTCCTCCAAAATCTAAATATTCACCCAGCCTGGGGCAATTTCACAAGCCAGGGCCTCTGTCCTCCAAGCAGTTTGTCCACATCCTCAGGCTATACAAGCTGGAAGTTATCCCTGATAACATGATCAGATAGAGTTCGGGTCACTTCCTGTTTGGACTCTGTTAAAACAATGGCATCTAAATCGGTCAAAGAATAAGAGATTTAAGAAGGATTCTTAACTGTGTTTGATTGTATTCGTTATGAGCCTTTTGCTAAGCAAAATCTTTCCCCAACATTAAGCTCCATATAGAAAAATTAGGTGCACAAAAATCCCACTGCAACAGTTTACAAACATCCGCTTCCCCTTAGGAATAAGGTATTTTATCATAAAAAACCCCAAAGCCTTACTTGTGCTCTGCGCAGACACCAAGACAGGTTGGACACACCTCACATGTTGGTCCTTGAAATTTGGAATCTGTGCAATTGCAGATTCCACACTTGCAGATTCCTCTGCCATTGCAGATTTGCCTATTTGCAGCTTCACATGGGGTAGGATCCAGGGGACACTCACAAGCAGAGCCTGTATAATTTGCCCAGCAGTCACACTCACGACATTTACATTCACCGTGTCCTACATTTAAAAATAGAAAGAAAATACTTTAGTACTGGTATATTTCATATATTATATTGGAAAAACTGCATGGCCTTAAGAGATTCCTGTAAATTGATACTGACTAAAGTCTGGTGAAAGCCTACAAGAAGGGCTACAATGTTTGTTTCTTTTTAGAGAAGTCTTTCTCCCTTTTCACTAGTCGATTCCATGTTAAAAGGGCTTCCCGAGAAGCAGGTATGGATGAAATATGTTCTGTAATGAGCAAGGAAGCAATGTCAGGCTAATCTTATGCGTCATGATATATTTGACATTTGCATTACAACAATGTTCAGATCTCTCTGCCAAATTATGACATCATTTTGCACTGTACAGGTCAAAATGTAGCAGGTCAACAAGATATACCCCTCAATGTTAGGGACACATTAAAGGACAGATATAGGATTGCACCCAAAGGTGTTTTTTTTTTCCAGCAGAAAGGAACCTTTCAATTCAATCCCTGGTTTTGTACCTCCTATATAGGATAACAAGATCTGTCCCTACACCTTCTCCTACACATACCACTTTTAGGTGCAAGAAGCTTGCTTTGATTCAAGTTTCTGAACAAACCATCAGCCAACTGAAGTAAAGGAAATGTGTCAGCACTAGATAAATTCCTAATGCAATCCCTACTTTTCTCATCTACTGACTACGGATTTTATCATGGTAGTTTCAGGCTTGCCTCCTCATGGTTTCTAGAGTTCAGTTAATAGAAAATGAATTCATTACCTCCACAAATCAAACCATCGGATCGGTCACAGTTGAAGTTATCACACTGGCAATACTGTCCAGAGTAGACTTCATTTGGATTCTCTCTTTTCTTGCATACACACTGCCCACAAATACATTCTCCGTTGTTACTACATATTTCTGAACTGTTTGCTGGTCTACAGGTGCCCGACATGTCTTCACTGTTTACTTCATCCATACTGCATTCACACTGTTTTCCAATACGTCCTGGCTTACACCTAAAAAGGAAAATGGACCACATGGCTGAACTGTCAGAAACAGGATTCATGCAATGATTTATTTTCCATTATATATCTTAAGAATAAAACCTTCAAAGGAGATATTGGTTTGTAGATACAGCAAACATGTTATTTGAAAAGGACAGCACAATTCATTCTATGGCCAGGTGTTCAAGAGACACAGTTCAGGAAAGCTACTAAATAGCTCTCCTACTTGTATCATTAATTCATCAGTCACAACTAAGCACTGTATAAAAATCATCAATGCTTACTGCTTATTCCAGAGGTGAAATAAAGCATATGCATGTTTGCTGTGTGAGCGAAGCAACTCCAAGGAGCACCTCCTGCTGAAGCGTCTTTTCCTACGCTAGAAAGAGATTGAACAACAGCCCCCTACAGTTGCACTAAAGAAGTAGTGAAAGGACACAGAACTTCTGTTTGTGTAAGAATGAGGTTGTACAAGAGAGGGAAAGGATAAAACAAAGGAAGCAAAGGGTCAGGGAAAGGTGAAAAAAGTGAATAAAAATAAAAAGCAAAGCATCTATTTACTAATATGTATTCACAAGAATACACAGAAGTCATCCCCCCAACCCCCAAAGCGGGTGCAGAGTGCATTTCCTTCACTACTGATTCCTCACACATCAATGATTGGGGGAAGGGCTTCCAAACAGACTTGAACCCAGTCATCCTCTTTTCTTCAAATGAGGCATAGGAAGGGAGTGAAAGAAAAGGACTGAGTGAAGACAAAGAGGGAAAAAGTGAAAAGATGAGAATTGAGGCAGGACAAGGAGGAATGTTAGAACAGAGAAGTTGCCAGGGACATAGATGGAGAGAATGCAAAGAAGAATGGATAGAAGAGGGAATTGGAGAATACAAAGAATAATGAAGCAGAAAAGAGGCAAAGGAAATGTGACAAGAACTGAAGAATGAAGGAAAGAGAAGCAAAAGAAGTGAGAGAGGAAAGGGGTAAGGAAACATGGCAGAGCTAGGAGGACACAGCTGACAACAAAAACAGGCAGCTTGGTGAAAGGGTGATGTCAATTTGCAGGACAGACTGTTGCTGTCTATGGAGGGAAATGGAGCAGCAGGGCCTACTGGACTGGCAGTCTTCAATAACTGAAAGACAGGTAGAGGGGTGTGTGTGTGTGTGTGTGTGTGAGAGAGAGAGAGAGAGAGAGAGAGAGAGAGAGTCAAAGTCGGGGGGGAGGGGGGAGAGACTGACTTGCATTAGCCATGACAGAGTGCAGCCACATAGCTTTTGAGTTAGGCAGTGTCTGCCCCACTTCTTTGGTCCACCCTTCTGAATTCAGAACAGTCGCTGCCTCTATTCTTGGAGCCAGGTCTGAGCAAAGAGGAGGAAGTGTGGAGGCTGCCTTGCTGGGAAGCTGTTTCACTTAAAAGCTTTACTCCCCCAGCTCAAGTCAGATCAGACACACCAGTTGAAGAGTAATGCACTGAAGTACTTATCAGAGCCACATCTTCCTACCTTAAGGGTCAGGACAGCTGGAATAGGAAGGAGAATCAAGGAGTCATCACAGCTATTTCTCCTGGTTCCTTATTAAGGCTCAGTGAGGTGGCACCAATAACTCCCCAGGAAGGATACTTCTCAGCCAGGGAATGAGCATCACAGCACCTTAAATTCTAAGGACAGCAATGATGGCTGCTATGGGACTGACCCTTCTATGCCTTCAGCAAGGTATCTATTGGTTGCCAGTATCAGAATTGTCCTCATGTAAACCTGGCAGCAACTACACTGCCAGGTTTACATGAATATGTGGGACTGAATGGGTCTCAGATCAACTGTTGTATAATAACCTTTAGGAATGTAAGTAACTCATTTTCCCTTTACTGTGAAATTGTGGAAACCTTTTACAACCTCTCCAGAATTTTTAAGGATAAGGTGGACTTAAAATTAAAAATAAAGAAGCAAATATAGCTTCACATAGTGCTTTTCAGCCCTGTTTCCTGTCATAGTCAAATAAAGTTTTTTGCTATTTAACCCAAGGAATATTTTATTCTCTGCTACAGATTTCTTTACAGGAAAACACAGTAAAGGTGATATTTGTATACCTGCAAGCACCACACTCAAATGTTCCATTTCCATAGTGGCACTCTGGGCTGTCAGGAATTCCTTCGTTGTGGCAGTCACATTCACAGATGAACTCCAGATTAATTTCTACCTCTTCAGTGAAACCTAGTGGCTTAATTTTAATGGTTTCAGTTTGCCCTTTCTCTGGACACTGACTGGCTGTTACTTCAATCTCAAACCTAACCTGTAAGCAAAGTAAATGGACAACATGAATGGTACATAGTGATTTGTTCAAACTGATTAAAAGAAAAAAGTTCTAACTTTATACAGGACCATACTTGCGTTTGAGCTATCTAAAATGTGCACTGAAACAAATCCAAGGCACACACAATTCCAGCATAAAAGTTACCTCATCTCCAATTGAAATGTTGGAGCACTTTCTTCCTTCATCTCCTGTACCATTCACTCCATTCTTGCAGAAAGATTTATATTCGATTGCAACTTCTTTTGGTAGTTTGTTGTTTTCCAAAATAACTTCTGAAGATAAGGACTAGCATAAAAGTTGAGAAATTTAGTCATACAATAAAGTATGGTTTTAAGAGCGCAGAAGAGAATCTAAAAGATTATACATTTCTTTCAAACAAGTTTTTAACCAAGTGTAATCTATATATATTGTGATTATTCACACAGCAAACTTAGAGCTAGTGCTTCAGTTTTCCCATGTGTTTCACAAAGCCAATGCTACTTCAGCTTGGAAAATGGATCAAAGAGACTGGTTACATGTTATTGCTGCTAAGATCATGAGGGCTCTTTCTCCTTTCCAGAAAAACCAAACATACACACACACACTATGTTTGGCATATGTGCATGCATGTGCAAATTAAATGAATTAGCTACCTGTAAGTAATAAAATTTGGGAGGAACTTTCATTTTCCTTGACTGTTAAGCAAGCCTACTAAAGAGTGTTATGACACCACCACTTCTCTTCAAATGAAGAGTGTTCAAACCATAACCACAATCTTTTAAAATCAAACCACAAACATTAGGAAGAAATAATCCAGATGAGCATATTCAGATGGGAGATGGTGTGTGTGTGTGTGTGTGTGTGTGTGTGAGAGAGAGAGAGACAGAGAGAGAGAGACAGAGAGAGAGAGACAGAGAGAGAGGACTCAAGTGTTTCAGGTTTCTGAAACAGCCAGGCTGACTTGTCAGACTCTGCAAACTTCTAGAAAGCCTGTCCCTTGCAGAAGAGGAACAAGGAGTCAACCCTTAAATGGACAGAGGTCTCTAGTGGTGGTCTTTAACTTGTCCTGTTGGTTAACGATGGTACTACAGTTGCAATATTTACTAGGTTTGTATATGTTTCACCTTGAAAGGGTATAAACTCAACTAAGTTGAGAGATCTCTAGTACCAGCACATATCAGTGGAGGTCATTAATTCCTTCTATAGGCCTCTGCAAAGGCTCTGTGAGGGGTAGGTTTTCAAGAAATATACAGATTCCAATTTCAGGCCCATTGTTTCATAACACTGTCCCTATTAATCAGAACCATGGAATACAGATGCAACCCTACCAAAGAGTGTTAAATAAAGTACCTTACACTCACCTTTTTAGGGTTTATTATCCTACATTTTTAACCCATAACCTCATCCTCCTAAATCAAAAATACCCTTAGATGTAATCCAGCTCTATTTTATCTAATGGCAATACTGAGGTCAAAGGCACTGAGATATGGATTGTAACCACTGAGCAGAAAAAAATGGAAGCGACTCACTGAAGTGAACTTACATTATATGCATCAATAATGAGCTGAATCACATTACTGGAATTTGAAGAGAGTGTTCCCACGGCAGACTTTGGAATCAAATTCTTCAACTCCTTTACATATGAAGAGTGAAAAATAACATTCAATTCAAATTGTAATGAGCACACAAATGTATTGAAAAATTATAGCATTAATGTTCTCAAATTAAAGATGACTATATTGATTCAGATTATAAAGTGAAGAGGCTGGTAAAGCTAACTCATACATACACTAAAGCAGGGCAGGGGAACCTGTGGCCCTCCAGACGGCGGACTTGAGTTCCCATCAGCCCCAGCCAGCCTGGCCAATGGTAAGGAACAATGGGAGGAGTAGTACAACATCTAGAGGGCCACAGGTTCCTCACTCCTGCACTAAAGAGTTTTCCTTGGTATAAATGCAGCCTCCCTTATTCAAGGGGCTAAGACACGGGTGTCGAACCTCTTTCAGCCTGAGGGCTAAATTCCATTTCAGTGAAGCTCTTGGAGACAGCATTCCAGTGGCATGTGGGACCCAAGGAAGAGGGGCAGGGCCAAAATACCAAAAATACCAGCATGTTAAATCTTAAAGCTCTTACTGCCAGTAAGCAAGACTTAAGAAACACATTTAAACCTGTTAGAATAGGGGGAAAACATGGAAAAGCCAGGAAACTTTGGTGGTCAGAGGAAATGGGGTGGAGGTCTTGGGAAGGGGGCATGACCTTTTGGGGAATCCCAGAGGGCCAGATTTGGCCTCCAGGCCTGACGTTTTGCACCCCTGGGCTAGATGGTTTCTGATTCATATCCAGAGATTAAGAAAAATAGAATTGCTGTTTACATAGGAATGTTATAACAAGCACTTTTGCACAGAAAGAACAGGGTTCTACTATACCTCCAAGAGTTTCCTCAAGCAAACTACTTTTAAGGTCACAATTAAGTATTTGTCGAGTTTCTAACATGTGCAAAAAAGCTTATGTCACTTGACCTTTACCTTGTAGACTGGTTGAAATTCTTGCGTAACAGCAAATATTATCTGAATATTATTGTCACTTAGCTTCTGAACAAGGTGAGCAATAGAGGGATAATCCTGAAGAACAAAGTTTAGATTACATTAAGAAAATATATTTTATACATATTTGAATTTCACACACAATGCATTCTCTATATACAATTTTCTATACAACAGCAAACATAAAGTCAAACATAGCTGGTGCCAGATTTAGGGTAGTATCCTATAGGGGCCATGCATGCAGCCAGGTCTGTGCATGGCCATGGTATCGCCCTTCCAGGGGCAAACACCAACCCCAGCAAAACACGTGTTTCCATAAGGGGCATGACCTGCCCCTTCTGGAAATGCGTGCTTTCGCGTGTCTTGGGACTTGTCTCCGGAAGCATGATATTGCACCCATGTGTGGACCTGGACTGGCAGGGCTCTGTGCATGTGGACTGGGGCCTGGCCACATGCTCACAGCCCCTATAAGATACTACTGTTAGTAATACTCAGAGCAGACTAACTGAAATCCATGGCACTTAAGTTAGTCAAGCCCCACTGATTTCAGCGGGTCTACTCCAAGCGTGACTAAACCTGGGATTTTTATTGATGATAGTTTAAAACTGCTTCATATTTTTTATGTAAATGATTTTACATTATTTTATTATATTGTATTTTTAGGGTTTTAGTCTTTGTAAACCACCCAGACTGCTTTGGCTGCTGGGTGGTATAGAATATAATCAATGAAATGTGTTTGTTACAGTGAATAGACAAATCTGGACTTAGGTCCACCACTTTGCCACCAACAGCCATCTAGCTCCAAGGTAGTGTGAAGCTAACTGGCCACAGCATAGGATATCATATGCAGATGGCTTAAATAACGTATTTTTTCATGGTGTGGCCCTTAACAACTGCACTTTCCCAGTATAAGAACATAACAAGAGCCATGCTGGATCAGACCAAGGTTCCATCTAGTCCAGCATTCTGTTTACACAGTGGCCAACCAGATGACGACCAGGAACCCACAAGCAGGGCATGAGCACAACAGCACCCCCCCACCCATTTAGGAGTTTGTGTCATTTAGGCATTTAGGAGTTTGTGTGAACATGGAAAGCCCTTAACACAACATATTAAACCAAAAGATGGGTAGGTGTGTGCATGTACACACACCCACACACACCCCTGTTAAATATCCTATTAAACATACTTACATAATAATGACTCATTGTGTACATATTATTATCTAAATGACATCGTCCATCATTAGGTAAAACAATTCCTCCAAGTTTCCCATCTCCAGCAAAATGGAATCCAGCATCCGTGGAAAATACCAACAGCCGAGTGACATTTCTCCATCCAATTTTTGACTTCAGAAAAAGAAGAATTCTATTAAAGGTATTTTTAATTTAATTTAAAGCATAGTATATATAGTGAAAGAATATAGCAGCAGACACAATTTGAAAAGTGATCAGCATTCCTATGTATTTTTAGCATGTGGAAAGGTATACGCTCCTCTCCTACCACTACATAAAGTTGCAGACATGGCAGTCGCTTCAAGGAGTACTTTAATGACTTAAAATAGTAATATAGGAAGAAGCTACTGTGCAAGCATTCTGAAGTCACCGCTGGGATGTGTTGGCACTAGGAGGCAGCTGTTACCAATATGATTCAATGAGATCAAGAGGCATGCAGAAATGACTGTGTGACCTTTGCTACTGCACCCTTTCTGACTCAGAAAACCTCAAACTCAGATTGGAGAGAGGTGGAGAAAAATTCCACTTGACTGCCCAAAGCCATCTGTAAATTGCTAGTTGTATTCTAGTACCAGCCATCATGCTACTTAGAAATCCAAGATCACAGTCCTGCTCCACAGTTTTGCTTAGTTTCTGCTTTAGCAAAGTGTGCGTCTGGGGAAAAAAACGACCAACGGCCAAATCCTCTAAAAACACACTGTTGGCTAGCAGCTACTTGAAACGATAAGCTTTGGGGCACTTTGCTAAACTGAAAGATCAGCAGCTAGACCTTATGGGAGAGCAAGACCCAGAAACAGTACAGAACTAAACAGGAAAAAGGAGCCTGCAAGTTACAACATGATCCCTGTGCTTAATTTTACTCACATTGGGGGAAAAAGCCAGATCCTATGCATATCTACTCAGAAGTCCTAATGAGTTGGACTCAATTAAACAGGCTTAAGGTGCAATCCTATGCATGTTTACATGAAAAAAAGTCCTACAACTCCCAGTATTTTGCAGCCAGGACTGGCTGGGGAATGCTGGGAGTTATTGGTTTTTTTCTGTCTAAACATGCATAGGGTTGTGCCCTAAGATGGTAAGAGGATTCTTAAGTGCTCAACGGACTAGAATCCTGCCAGGTTAATGTAAGTAGCTCATGCAAAGTATGCTTTTAAAATGATGATTGAGCATGGATTTTGAACCTCTTCCCACCCACCCCCTTTGCTACAATTAATGGTCATGTGTTTTTTAATATTAAAACCAAGATTTTCCTTCTTTTAAATATATCAAAACTTTTGGAAGAGGGAATGTTCTTGCTCCTTTCACAATCCAATAAAGACTATAGCCAAAAGCTAAAGATTTCTCCTCAAGAACTGCATTGCATGAAACGTATATGAAGGGTCCTGGACACCCCTCCCTCCAATCTTTTAGGAAAGAGGAACTTTTTCTCTTCTGTTCCCTTCCAGTTTTTATTTTAGGTCAATTTTACAAAACATTGATTTTACAAAACATTGATTGGCAAATGAGAAGAGGAAGGAGTCATAGCTCAATGACTTCCCATGCAGAGTTCAATCGCTAGCATCTTCCATGTGAAAGCCACCAGTCAGAATAGACACAGTACTGGTCTATTTGGTCAGACTCCATATATGCAGCTTCTTGTGTTCATGACTTTGAATACAAAGTGTTTTGTTTTTCTGCTGCAGGCAATCCTACAAACCCACATGGACATGTGCATAGTTGATTGTTTTATGGATGCCCACTGGCTTTAACCATTGATAATGTTTCTACTATTTACTGTTACGGCCTATGGTTAACCATAAGCCATAACGTATGTAGCTTTTCATTCTAGTTTTTATTTCAACTTTTGTTTTACGTTCTTTAGAACACCAGATATATTTTGTACTTTGTTATGGTTTATGGCAAGACAAATACAAGTGAAGTGTAGTTTACTCAACATTTGAGTCCAAGAGGAAAAACAAACAGTTTTGTGTGGTGAATTGTAACATAATAGATCCATTCAGTGTGAAAGACCACTATTAGGATACAAGTCAAGTACTTAACAATAATATCCAAAATAAATTAAAACACACTTACACCACAAACAGCAACCTGCATTATTGCATCAAATCCACCTTCTGGAGAATCCAAATTGCCAGAAATTTGTTGATCACCCACAAGTTTATTGAACAGACTTCCATCACTGGTAAAGTTGAGAACATTTTTGTAGCTAAAAGGACTTGTACAGTTAACATCACCTGTGCATGGGTTCCTGAGTTTGGCAGGTGTGGTACTAATATAAGGCATTACAGTTTTTTCAACAAAAGACCCAAAACCTAAGACAAAGGGGAAAAAAGCAGAATGGAATTCTCTAGCTCTGTAGTTCTCAGTGCAGTAGAAAGCCCAATGGGGGAAGCAGGCAAGCAGCTGGGCAGGTTGTGCTTCTCCCTGAGACAATACCCTCTTCCATCTAGAAACCATTGGAAGTTTGCCCTACCAAAAGAGAGGTATTAGGAAGGAGAAAGTTCAGAAGGGACAGATGCCTTCCTCGGTAAAGTTTACACCAGATATCTTCTATCCAGCAGCTACTCTTTGAAAAAACAAAGAGACTATTAGGCTGCTGTGCAGGCTGTGTCTGTGTGTGTGTGTGTGTGTGTACGTACATACATGTATATATGCTTACATACAGTGCACTTTATCCCAATGCAGCAAGGAACCTAGCCTGGAAAGAGCTCTATAAACCAGGACTGTGATCTGTGCTTAAGAAAATCAAAATTATACAACAAGATAATCTTAATTCTTTGTTAAAAGATTAACTCTGCTACCTTTATTTTTTTAACCTTAGTGATTTTCAAAAGCTGATCTGAATACCCATAAGCATATTCCATGATTGACAGAATGCACACAGTCCTGACAGAAAATCATCAGGACATTATGCTGATGTTTGCGGAGTGCAATATATTTCCCCTCTTTAGGGAGACCACTATGAAAACAATGATAATCTTTGCTCTATATTGACTTGCTGATATAACAACCTCAAGATTCTCATGTTTAAATTGACCACATTTATTTTTTAACCTGCAGTTCGTTAGAAGTATGCACTTTCCTTCTGATTCAGAACATCCTCCTCTACTGAGTAAAGGTGCAATCCTATACTTGTTTAGACAGAAAAACATCCTACAACTGGAAGTTGTGGGACTTTTTCCTGTCTAAACATGCATAGGATTGTGTCCTAAATCATGTTTACACTTCTGAGCACGTGCATATTATACTAAAGGTGGTGCTATTTATTTTTACAAACAAAATTCTTACCAATTCGAAAATCTGAAGTTATATTCTTCATTTTAGTCATCAGAGAAGTTCCAAGGCTTTTGACATTCTCCAAGTCATCTTTCATGGAATAGGAGAGATCCATAAGGTAATAAAGGTCAATAGGATAATCTTCAGCTCTTTTAAATTTTAATGAAAATGTTTGTGGTTCCCCTAATCCAGTAAAAAAGAAACAAGAGTTAAGCTAAGATTCCATAATATTAGCATAGAATAAATAAGACAAAATACAAATTCCTTGACTATGAGAGCTCTTCCATCCATATCCTAAAATAGGTATCAAATAGAGATCAATGAGAAGCAAAGAAGTTAACTAGCTGCTAGACCTTCTTTCAGATTTCTTGACTTCACCTATCACTGGAAGTTTAATTATCTCAGAAAAGTCACTCAGACATGAAGATACAAGTAAATGCTATCACTAAGAAACAGGGCCACGCTATTGGACAACCATATCCACACATTTAGAAGCTGCACAGACAGACAGCAAATTAACTATAGGTGGCTGGAATATCACTGAAAACACTGGCTAGCAATGAAACATCAACGGCTGTCAATACGATTAGAGTTCTGATCAACAACATCACCCACAAACTACAGTAATGCAGGATTATCGCTATTCAAGTACAATCCACTGTCTTGGGTTACTTTTTCTTGCTTTACAAATGGATGTATTGCAAAATAACCTCTTTTAAGAATGCTAACCTAATGTAATTGTGCAAATTTTCTAAGAAATATTTCTTAAATATTTTTCCATTGAACAATCACTGTCAGGAGTTCTCATTCATATTTACTGCTTCCAATAAGAATCATATTCATCCTCTTTAAATTTCTTGCTTTATAATCTAACAGTAAACAATTTCCACTTACCACCTCATTGTATCATCCTAGACAGGCTTTTTTTAAAAAGCAGATCAATAATTAGTTTTTAACTGTGGTAAGCTCCAATAACTCTGAGGTAGGACTGCAAATATTGATAAGGAGCTGTATCCAGTTGTGTCCTTCTGCTCATGGAAGGCTCTTTGATCTACCAGCGGCTTCTGTGAATGGAAGGGGAGGAAGGTGATTTTTGGTGATTCCCCCTTCCCTCTCCAACCACCTGCATACCCCCAAAATGTATTCCAGATGGTTGGGGAACTCTTTGGAAAAGTGTGGGAAATGCAGGGGAAAGGGAGAATTTGCAACGATCAACCCCTTCAGTTCACACAAGGTATGGTAGGATTGAAGATCTTTCCATGAGCAGAAGGGCCCACTTGGATACAACCCATACTGCATTAATATGCTTTTTGATTATTTTAAAAATTATATTATAAATAAAAATACAGTTCAAAAATATTTGCAAGTGTATTGGTGACGCTTCTGTCTAAAGTTGTTCAAGGCAATATTGGTGAAAGTAAACCTTCAAACATTCCATTTATCTTGAAAGTTAAATATAGTGTAGCAAAATGGAAAGCCGAAACCGCTATGGAGACAGCATATTTCTTCAAAAAAATACACAGAAAATCAAGTCACTGTTTAAGAATAAATAGATACTTGAATCTTCTTGAGTGCAAATTTGTCCATCGTGAACTTACTGTGCTTTCCCAATAAGAAGTTCCACTGCATTGTTTAGGCTTCTTGCCTCTGTTCATGACCTGCAGTCATTTTTTTTCTTGCAAGCAACATAGGATAATTGGTGGTGGTGGGGATTTAAAGTGCCCCCAATTTGGCACGGAGCTTACCTATTTAAAATACCCAATTTGTAGTTTATGCAATTTAGTAATCTGCCTTTGCGCATCCTAGCTCAAAAGGGGAGTTGGCATCAGTTTCTCCTCAGTGGGACCTTAATTTACATAGAAATGCACCTGCAACTTAAACGTCCAACCATCTCAGCTTAGGCATCCTGTTCCCTCTTAAATCATAGCACTACGGCTGCCAGAGCAGCGGTGGGGCATCTCCACAACTTGTTTACGAATACAGGCACATGTGCTCTAAATCCACAGAAGGAGAGGAGGATTTCTTCTGTCTCATGCAAGGTGGGCAAGTACCCATTGCTTCAGAAGAGACGTTTCACCTGTATGTGCTGAATCAGAGAGTCTCCTGAACCTTATGTGCAGGAGAAGAGGAATGACAGAACATTCAGATAATTATTTATAGCCCACTTCATCCTGAAAGTTCTGGGCAGGTAACAAGATGTAGTATGTTCAGCTTTTTCTCCTTTGTGGTACCATTTCTGGAAGATGCTGAGCCTTTGGTTTGGAGAATTTATGGGGAAAGGTAAAGGATGCCCCTCTACGTGCTCAAACTTTGATGTATGGACAATGTGCTCAGAGGGCCATGTCAATTGATCTTATAAACCTTCACAGGACAGAGGTGGAGAAGGTTCAGGCCCAAGTAGTTGAGGACTTTACAGTTCATAAAATGTACTCTGAATGAATCTCTGAAGCATAGAGGAGCCTATGCAGATGCTGGAATGCTGCTGGAATCTGCTACCTGTAAAATCCTTTCTCACTCCACCAACTAGGACATCATTAAATTTGCTACAGGAGCAGAACACTCCTGATTAGTCAATCCCTTAGTTTTTCCAATTGAAGACAGGTATTTTGTTACATCTGAGATTTTACCACCATTACCATCATTACCTTCAATCCCTCCTCCCTCTGCCACTCCCAAACCACCACCCTGTTCTGATAACTTGTAGGGCACACATTCTGTGTTTTGTTTGAGCAGTTCCAGAGCACATCCAATGTGAAGAAATATAGGACAGTATTGTCCCCAAGTAATCTTTGGCTCTTTACATTTGTACCAAAATGGTTTAGGAAATTACAACATTCTAGAAATTATGTGATGCCATGTTTCCTGAAGGCTGGTCATTTAATGAGCTTCATATTCATTTCCTGAACAATGCAGCTTTATTCAGGCACAAGTATGCTTATTAAAAGTCATTTGAATAACGCTTCTGTCTAAAGTTGTTCAAGGCAATATACTTAACATAAGACAAATCTTCACAGACTTAGATAGAACAACAATAAATGCACGGTTCAAACAATAAACAGCCTCAAAACAGCAGAAATTTCATAACAATCACAGAAACGGAAAAACAAAAACCAGCAAAATTATTTGACAGGCCATATCTTTCCTGATTTCCTCCCACCCCACCCCTTGAAGCTATGCATTAAAAAAATAATCTTGAAAGCATTGCTATGATGAATGTCAAAGAACTCAGAGTAAGACATCACTAATATCCTTACCTATCCGTAGCTTTAATAGTACTTGCTGTGGTTGAATCTGGGTAATGTCTTCGGGTCTAAGATTCTCAGCAGCCCCTTTGACACGATTTGTCACTTCCTTGTTTTTGAGCATTTCTTGGGAACCTCTGGGATTTTCTATTTCATCTGGTGGACAACCTTTACTTTTTAAAACTTCCAAATCATCACATCGTGCTGCAGTAGATTCGCCTTCTTGTAAGAAGGTCTAACAAAGTGAACAAGACCAGGTTTAAAACTGTTTACAACACGCACTCATCTCCAACTATATACTACTTCTTGCTAAATTTTAGATATAACCCAAAATGCCATAAAAATGTAATTTCCCCCTTTTAAAAACCAAACCTAATTTTAGCTTTTAAAATGCACGTACTGCTAGATTTGACAGAGGAAAAAAAACTGCTTCAGTAAACGGATAGTTTGATGAGTGCAGAGATGTATTTTGGTGTCTCTTGCTGCATATAATTGTTGATTTTAATACTGAACCTCATCATTGTTCTAATGCCAGGGTGCTTTCTGATGACGCTTTTATCACACCATTGTCCTGCCTCGTTCACAGAATTTTACAGGGGGCCCAGGTGATGTTGTCTTCCACCAATAAGCCTACAGTGTTTTCCCACCACTTCTTCCATCTTTTTTCTTACTGCATAAGATCAAGAAGAAAAAGATGCAATACCTGCACAATGCCTACTAACCAACAGCGCAATCTCAAAGCACCTCTATTGTATTTTACTATTTTTAATATTCTTGGCTGCTTTGAAAACAGAGTAAAATACAATTTATAATGGAAAACAGTTCACATTAAACTGACTAAATTTACAGCTTTTTCCAAGAAGCAACAGCTAAGCCAACAACAACGACAACAACAACAAGAACACAGAATTCTATGTTTTTAAGAAACATGGGGCAGAGTGGGGATTGGCAGATTCTGTAGCTATCACCTGGCTAGGAAGGACACTGGGAGAAGGACAAAGTTATAACAGCCGAGAATTAGGAAACCTTGGAGAAGACAAGAAGCAGTTGCAGGATGGGCTGGGGCCCAGGGAAGCTGCAAGGGCATAACCTCTGGAGAGATGCCACACTGCAGAGAGGTAGGCCAGGGACTATAGTCTACAGAGAAGCGGAGGCCAAAAGAATGATCTCACACTTCCAGGAGTGGGACATGTGGTGCAGAAGTGCCTAAGCAGAAACTTGCTGAGCTCATGCCAAGAGTAAGTGCTGGAGAGGATGTGGCAAGAACTGGACTGCAGAGACACCATGGACAGAAAGACAATCCAGCTGTGGCTATTAGCGGCCAGAAATGATAGGCCACAGGCAATAATTTAGCCTGGGGCTCAAGAGGAAGATGAAATTCCAAACAGTGATTCTGAGCGAGGGGCCTATGTACCTCAGAGATACGATGCAGCTAACCACTGTCAGTGTGCCTAAAACCAAGGATGTTTTTGTACAACATTCTGGCATGTCTAAAGGACATGAGGGAATAAATGGAGCCCTTTGATATAGTGCTACCCACTGCTAGGACACATGCACGTTTGTCACGCTTGAGAGGTGCGGAAGTTCCTTATCTCTGTGAAAGAAATAAAATGTAATACATGCATCTAAAATCTTGGCAAGAATGAAAGAACCTGCCTTATACCAGGTCAAATTCTTTGCCTATCTAGCCCAGCATTCTCTACTTGAACTGGCAGCATCTTTCTAGTGTTACACTAGAAAGCATCTTACCTGCTCCCTGAGCCTTTGTACACTGTAGATGCCAGGGACTGAACCCGGGACCTACTGCATGCAAAAACGGCCTCTGCCTGCGAGCTATGGTCCCTTACCAAAATCTTAAAGGTACAGCAGCTTGCTCTCCCCCAGCAGCAAGAAGCCCCAGGAAACTTGAACTGTGGACCTTGAATATGCCACGTAGGGTCCTGAGGCAGCATATACAAAGCAGCTCATCCAAGCCCGAAATGGCACAGTGTGTCACGCCGCCTGCTGCTTTAAAGGAGTACAGCTCCAAGAGACCATGTATGGTGTTTCGCATGTAAAGCTCCCCCCACCCCAAGAATCATCAGTATATACTATAGCATAATGTTTTCATGCTTTATCACACTTACATACACGGATGTGGCTCACAGCAATTTCTGCAACTGCTGGAGAAATGCGGACAGTTTGACAGGAAATGCTGCTGGTTATATCTGTGAGACAGCCCAATTCACACATATTAACTTTTTATGTTTGAACCCAGGAAGTAGTAGGAAAGCTCCAGTGGGCAAAACAACTAATCGACTACGCAAATCACTCATGTGCCTTTGCAGCAGCATGAGAAAGAAACTGTTTAACATTAATAAGACGCAGAAACAAAGTGATCAAATTCAGCTCTGCATTTTCTGCCATGAAAATACAACCCTGTATGTAAATATTTTACTTTTTGGAAACAGTAGCAGGAAGCTACTTAGTAGCTCAGTGAGACCTAGAGTATAAAACCTCTGCTGGACCATTTCAGACTGCAGTTTAGGAATTGCTCCTCCAGACAAAAACACATTTCCAGAAGCAAGGTTCTACCCCGCCCCCCCCCCCCCCCCCCCCGGGCAGCCTGAGATAGTTCTGCTGGTACAAAAGTTTACCGGTTCTATGAAATTAGGCATAGGTGTTAACTATCACAACTTCGCACATTTGAGAATTCAAATTACATTTAAAATGCACATAAAATCCTCTGTTTCCCTGCCCACCTGCTTTGTCTGCATCTAAAGTTACTGCCCCTGTAATGTCACTGGGAGAATATAATTAAATCCAGACAGAGAGACTCCAGAGAGGAATGGTTTTTAAATAACTATGAGGGAACACTTTGCGTGAGGGTGGGGAAGATGAGAGCGCCTTTACAATGGACCAAGGAAGAGGACAAAGCCCAAGGTGATTGCCTGTGCAATTCATTATTCATCCTGTTAACTCATGTCCTGATTTTTTAAATTTCACACTTACCTATTCACTTATCCCCAATTATGTCTAGTAATTTTTTCTAGGGGCAGTGTCTGTTACTTTGAAGCCTCTCAGGCCATCTGTCTGTATGCTTGTAATTCAGAACTTGTGTTCTCAGCTCCCCTCACCTGGGGTTCAAGAAACTGCAGTCCATTTCATGCACAGAAATCAACTACGGTTGTCTATGTGACACTGCCCTCATCACAGGAGTCATGTGATGAAACCTCAGTGTGAACTAAGCTCTATATGGATACAGCCTGCAGAGCCAGACCTTTCCCCTATCCTTGCAGGTGGAAAGTAGAGGAGATGAGGGCATGAAGGAGATTTCTACTGATGAGTCAGCTGGGAAGAAGGCAGAGGGGGTGACTCTGCAGGAGGGCATCCTCATCTCTATTCTCAAATTGACATTATAAAAATGAGCAGGTAAGAAAGGCTTTCACTTTAGAAATCTGTTTGTTAGTATGAGCCCAGCTGGCGTGTGTTTCTTCAGAAGCTACTCAGGAAACCTTAAGTCGCTCCAAATTGGCCTCTGTACAATAGAGCCGTGGTCTCCAAAGTGGAGTGTGTACACCCCAGGGGGTGCACGTGACAATCCACTGGGGTGCACGAGCCGCCTGATAAGTGAGCAGCCTCCTGCTGACCTGATGAGCTGCCATTGTGTGCAATGATGGCAGGGGCAGCAGGATGGGATGGGGGCTGAGAGGGGAGGTCCATGGCATTTCTCTCTTGGCTCCAGTCCTATCCTGTCTCTGCTGCGGCCACTGAGAGCAACTGCACCAGTCTCTGCTAGGCATGACAGAGGAAGCCACAGTTGCTTGCTTGGCCATGGCATTGGAGCAGCTGCCATCCTGCCAAAGGAGAGCAAATTTGGAACAAATTTGATCTTTTCTGTGATGACAAGTAGCTGTCAGTAGTATGCTACCTAGGAAATATTTTTGAAAAAATAAACACACTTAATCTGTCCCTTCAAGGTAAAGGTGATGTTTTAACAATGAGCAAGAAACTAACTGCTTTTCGAAAGGACCTCGTGCTATGGAGAGAGCATTTTGAAAATGGATGGTTGGAAATGTTTCCATCGGTATGTGATTTTGTTGCCGAAAACGATAAGTGTGCCACCTATAAAACTCTCACAAGCTTAAAAAAACTTGGAAACCGAATTTTCTAAGCTGTTAAAAATCTTCCAAATGAAGAGTTTCCGTGGGTTTTGAACCCATTTTTTAAAAATATAAAAATGCAACACCTTCTGATTACTTTGCAAGAACAACTGATTGACATCAGAGAAGACAGAAATTTACTAGCTGAATTTCAAGAAAAACTTTTGCATAATTGGTGGATGGGATTGAAAAATGAGCATTATGATTTAATAAGTGCACTTCTTCCATTTGGATCTACATATCTTTGTGAGGTGTCTTTTTCAGGTATAACAGCCATTAAAACCAACTATTGAAATAAACTGAACTTAGAACCAATATTTTCAAAAATAATGATGAAGCATCTTCAATCACATTGCTCTCACTAAAAATATTATTATTATTAATAATATTTTTTAGTGAGAGCAAAAAGGTTTTTTATATTGTTAATAAATAGACTAAATTATTTTAAAAATATTGTTCATTTCATCTTTATCTCATCCTTTTTAATTTCTATTTTTTATGTTTTATAATGTACATAATATATTAGTACAGCAGTACATGTATATCATTTATAAATATACATATATTGGGGGTGCATGCTCAACATTTTTTTACTGATGGGGTGTGCGATCAAAAACGTTTGGAGACCACTGCAATAGAGGATGTTTGCATTGTTTGTGCACGTTCAAAAGCCTTACTCAAAGACTCCCACAAATGTACTCTCCAGTCACCTGTCAAAAATAAAAATATCTTCTGGATTCTTTCTGCACTCACTCTTGGTCTCCCTTCAGTTTGTGCTTTTTAGGCACTGAGTCACATCCAGCAAAGACTTCACACATCACTTCAGCCTTGAAGCTTTAGCCTCTCCTCCTCTATTGAATCCCCAAAATAAACATATTTAGGCTCTAATACAAGGACTGAAAAAGGTCTATTGTTTGATAAGATAAAGAGCAGTGTCTCTAAGTAAACATGACAAAAACGAACCAGGAATTCTGAAAAGAGGAGATGATTCTCCAATTAACTGGGAATCAAAATCCCCCCTCTGCTGCCCCCCCCCCCAGATTGTTTTTTGAAGTATGGTGCTTATTCTGTTGGAAAACTAGACAATTGGGATTTTCCCCATGAAATAAGGTTCTCAACTATTTTCTACAGACCCTGTCACTGGCTGGGATTTAGAGGTCTGCGCATGGCTTTATGCACACATGCTAAGGCTTTTGAGGCCCTCCTTCCTATCACAGCCTGCCCTGATCACATATCTCCTGAAGGATGGGGTGTGCTTTGGAGAAGGATTCATTGTGGCACAAGGGGTGCAACAGAAAGTCAAATAAATAATTATATTTATTGGGTTAGATCCAGACTTACATTTCAAATGGACCCATTGTAATAAAGAGGATTTAAGTTAGTCATGAGTAACGCAAGTCCCATTAATTTCTATGACCCTGCTCATTTAAAAACGGATGGGTTGTTGTGCATGAGCAGATGTGCTGCCTACAGTGCGCCTGACTCTTCCACTTACCCACAATCAGCTTCTTCATAGGTTGTGTAACATGACATGCTAACCAGACCATCGGGTTCTTTAGGGTAAGCAACCCAGCGGTTAACCCAACAACAAACCATGCCCGGTCATGCACAACAACCCACCATTTGTTAAACTGGTGGGTTGTTGTTATGTGTGAATGAGGTCAATTAGTTAACTCCAAGTATTAACCTGGAACCAACCCATTATAGTTTTATCCCACCCTTCCTTCAAGGAGCTCAGAGTGGTGTACATGTTCCTCCACCCTGCCCCACAAGACACATTTTATCCTAATAACCCTAAGAGAAAGACTATGTTAAGAGAGTGTGATTGGCCAAAGATCACCCAGTGCCTGTTGTGGCCTCAGTGGGGGGTTGAACCTGAGGTCTTCCCAGCATTAATCCCACATTAACCATTATACCACACTGGCTCTCAACAACTCATACATATAAACAGAAACTCCTTAAGAATGGATAACTGGCTCTCTGGACCATTAAAACAAGAAAGAGTCTATCTGATGAATAATCTTCATTTGGTCCTGCTGTCAATGCCATCATTTCTACAGCCTAAGATTTTTTTGTTTAATTTGCCTTGCCTCATTCCCAATCTACTCCCAGTATGGCCAGGTTCAGAAAATTAATTTACAAAGGTTTTCCTAAACCAAGGGTGGGGGACAATATTGGCTTTGGGGGTTGAACTACTGCCCCCCCCCCCCCAGACCTCCAATGGGCATCATTGGGTCCCTGGCCGAAGTGCCAGCTGGAGCTCTTCCAGCTGCTGCTTGGCCAGGGAGCTGGCTTTGCTCCTCCTTCAATTTCCCCACATGGGGCAGGCAAAGAAGGAGCAAAGTGCACTCAGCCGCCAGTTCCAGGAGCCATCTGGGTCCCATGGTCGTGACCGGTTCTTCGAAGCAATGGCCAACTGTGCAGCTGGCTTTGCTCCTCCTTTGCCTTTCCCACATGGCAAAAACACTGGCTGAACACCGACCTTGGGAGTCAGCTGGTGCCTCACAGGGCCGGCTGAGTGTGAAGTGACTAAGCACTCAGTTGCTCCCCTGCCCCTCTCCCTTTTGAGGGGTGAGGCTTTAGGGAGGGAGCCTCATCTGAGGCCCTGAAGGCCTACCTGGAGGGCAAAGCTGGCCTGTGCGTTGGAGGTTCTCCATCCCTGTGCTAACTGTCAGGAGGTTGCCCCTGCTGCCTTCTGAAATCCTCAGGTAGCCAGAATCAACACGCAGACAATAGGGCTCTTTTCCAAGGCTTTATTCCCATTCAACCTAATGAGGCTTACAGATGCTAATTGCTTGATCCTACAAGTGAGACTTAAGAGAGTTGCCTACTCAGGGGTTCTAACTTTAGGAATCAGTTGATTTCTGTTTGGAGGGGAAGGCAGGAAACCTCTGAACTTATGAGCTAGGAGGAGAGAGTCCACCCCTTTCCCGTGGGGCATCGGGGCGCCGCTGTTGCTGTCGCGCCAAGCAGGCTGAGTGCCTCCTCTGAGCGCCTGCCACTTCCCGCTTGATGCTGCGCTGGCACCTAGCGTCCAGAAACTGCTGTTGCGCCTCCCTCTCCCTGCCAGGGTCACTATCACTCTTAGGAATGTGTACCAGGAGGGGCTCTCCCCCTGGCTGCTCCTCTGAACAGCACATGGGCTCCTCTCCCACAGTTTCTATCTCTTCCTCAGAATCAGAACTGCTTTGGGGCTCTCTGGGCTCCGATCCAACCCTGACACTAACCATAAGGCTCTCCCATCCCCTTCATCAAGATTTTTGTTACATCCCTGCTGCACTTCCTAGAGTCAAAAGTTGATCAAAGAGCTCCATAGCTTGCATTTCCAGTTACAGGTGTTTTGTTTATCAATGGAAAGAAGTTCCTAAATGCATAAGTATAGCTACAAATATTATGTTGTAGAAAATAAAGCAATAAATACATACTATATTTTTGCACCATCCACAATTTGGTCCAGCTTGTATACAATCTGCACATGATTTTGCATTAGCTTTTATACAATTGTTCCCTCCTATAAAAAAAAAAGTATGAACTTGTTAATTGTTTTTTAGACGTGACCATGACACACAGCTAATTTAACTTATAAGTAAATGTCTTACTGGCCATCCTTAAGTATAGTTCAAACTAATAACTGTATCAAGAACTAGCATATTATTATTAGTGCTGCTTAACAATCAATTCCAGAGATGCTCAGGGCCAAGAAGAAAAGCTGTTCTCTTATGCAGATCCCATGCACCAGTGCTGACTATCTTCCTTCTCTGCCTCATAATTAGCTCAGGAATTAAGGGTGCTTCAAATGCCACACATTTCCTACATGGACAACACTTCCATGTAAGAAAAACCATGGCAATTGCATGTAAATAGTCATGCACGACTGATTGCATATGCTATCTATTTCACTGCATGCACATGTGGTAGAAAGCAGAAGCTGATCTTGACTTTCCACCAGGTGTAGATTTGGTGAAATAGATGTAGGTGTGATCTTTCACACATGAAGCATGAAACTTCAGGTTCGTAGTTTGGGGGTGCTCTTGGACCCAGAACTGTCACTTCAGGCACAGGTGAACTCAGTGGCATGGAGCACTTTTTATCAGCTTCAGCTGATATATCAACTATGCCCTTAACTGGACAGAGATAGCCTAGTTAGTTATCCATGCTCTGATAATCTCTTGTCTGGATTACTGCAATGCATTATACATGGGGCTGTGTTGGTATTTTCAACTTGTGAGATCAATTTGATCTGCTGGCTTCAGCGGAACAGCAGTACTTGCAACTGAAACATTCATTGGTATCTAGATTCAGTCCTGCTGCTTTTACTGCCTTGGAGTCTCTTCGCTATTGGAAATACTTATTGAAGCTGATCAGATATACTGACCTATGATTCATGTTTATAAACATTTATTATCAATGAATAAATATGATACAAGTGGTTTTCAGCAGGAATGGAACAGGAAATTGGAACGTCCTATTTTGCTTAATCAATGGACTGCCATTTTGGCGTCTGTACTGGACGTTGCAATGAATCTTCAGTTACACCTTATTCAGCAAAAGCTCTTGTTTCAGGACTATTGGATGCCACAATGTCTTTTTAGTAAAGGCTTGTCAAATTTGGCTAATTGTTGGAGGTGTAATGCAGTCAATGCTTCTTTTATTTGTATGTTTTGGAAATGCCCATTGGTTTGAAACTCAACATTAAAAAAACGAAGATCATGGCATCTGGCCCCATCACTTCCTGGCATATAGAAGGGGAAGAAATGGAAGCAGTGACAGATTTTACTTTCTTGGGCTCCAAGATCACCGCAGACGGTGACTGTAGCCATGAAATTAAAAGACGCTTGCTCCTTGGGAGGAAAGCTATGGCCAACCTAGACAGCATAGTAAGAAGCAGAGACATCACCTTGCCGACAAAGGTCCGTCTAATCAAAGCTATGGTTTTCCCAGTAGTAATGTATGGCTGTGAGAGCTGGACTATAAGGAAGGCTGAGCGCCGAAGAATTGATGCCTTCAAACTGTGGTGCTGGAGAAGACTCTTACGAGTCCCCTGGACTGCAAGGAGGTCAAATCAGTCCATCCTAAAGGAAATCAACCCTGAGTGCTCATTGGAAGGACAGATAATGAAGCTGAAGCTCCAATATTTTGGCCACCTAATGCGAAGAGAAAACTCCCTGGAAAAGACCCTGATGCTGGGAAAGACGGAAGGCAAAAGGAGAAGGGGACGGCAGAGGATGAGATGGCTAGATAGCATCACCGATGCAATGAATATGAACTTGAGCACGCTCCGGGAGAGAGCGCAGGACAGGAAGGCCTGGCGTGCTATGGTCCATGGGGTCACGAAGAGTTGGACACGACTGAACGACTGAACAACAACAAAATTGGCTGCCTCCTTTTGGGAGGAAGTTACTGTATGGATAAATTTTGTATGGATAAAGCTCTTTAATATTTACTGATGTAAATGTTCTTTTACGCTATTTACCTGCTTCTTGGAATGTAACAGATGGTCAGAGTAAATGGATTTTTAGTGCCCTTTTGGTTACTAAAAGACTGATACTACGATATTGGAAGGATAAAAGCTAACCACCTATAATGCAATGGACTGAAGCTTAACAACATTAGCAACATTTGAAAGAGTGGTATATAGGTGTAACTTGCGAATGGACTTATATGCTGATATTTGGTCTGCTTTTACTGAAGTATATGTGCAACCTATTTCCTGCCCCCCCTTTTTTCCTTTCTTGAATATTGTAATATTAGAAACTGAGGATTTTTTAACTTGTTGTATTTTTATTTCATTCTTTTTTTTAGGTTTTGTAATGTTTTCAGTTTGTTTTGTTTTGTAAAAATTCACACTAAAAATTAATTATAAAAGAAAATATAAAAAAAACACGTGGGGATGCCTTTGAAAATGGTCCGGAAACTTCAGCTGGTCCAAAACAGGGCAGCATGATTGGTAATGAGGACTGGCCAGTGAGATCATTATTATGCCAGTACTTTCCCAGCTGCGCTGGCTGCCAGTCCCTTTCTGGGCTCAATTCAAAGTGCTAGTATTAACATTCAAAGCCCTAAGCGGCTTGGGCCAGGTTACCTGGAAGATCACCTCCTCCCCTATGTACCTGCCTGGACCCTAAGATCATCTTCAGGGGTCCTTCTCCAGGAGCCCCTGTCAAAAGAGGTAAGGCAGGTAGCTACCAGGAAAAAGGCATTTTCTGCTGCGGCACCCTAGTGAGGTTTGCCTGACGCCTACATTGTACTCTTTCTGATGTCAGGTGAAAACCTTTTTATTTTCCCAGGCATTTTTAGCATTTTAACATTCCAGTTTTTTTTAGCTCTGCTGTCTCTACTATTTCATTTTATATACATCTGCACTGCTGCTAGTTTTACTCTGGTTGTATTTTTTTCTGTAGTTTAAGGGCACAATCCTATGGGGATAGGTAGCTGTCTCCGAACTTGGAGGCGACCGCCTATCCAATGCAGGGCAGGAGAAGCACAGAGGGGATCGTTCCCTCCATGCTTCTCCTGCCCTGCATTTGCGACTAGACAGCTGTTTTCGGAACGTCCCCCGGAACACCCCGTTTTGGCTGCTCTGCGCTCCTCTTCTGAGCGCAGAGCACGGGGCCGTTCTGCACTGCCTGTGAGGCAGTGCGGGGGGGGGGAGTTTGGTTCCCGGAAAACAACATATCCTATGGCTGTCTAGCCACTGACTAGCGGCCATAGGATCGCTCCCTTAATCTATTATATTTCATATTATATTTCCTGTAGTGTTTTTGTGAGTTTAAATTCGTGAACTACCCAGACAGCCACGGTTACTGGGCAGTATATAAATTAAATAAATAGAGAGGCTGTGTGAGAAAGATCGTACCTCCATTTATTTCACTGCATATCCATATAGTGGAAAGGCTTCATGGTTACTGTTCAGTATCCTCCAGATGGCCTGCTCTTTGGTAAAGCAAGTGCTGTGCAGAAGATACAGCTCATTCCCTTCTCCAGAGATAACCCTTCCTCCTTTTCCCTCCTGTTCATAAATCCCCTGTACAAACAGTGTCATTGTCATGAGTACAGGGGCTATAACAATATAGTCATGTATAAGTGAAGCACCTAGTGTTCGTCCAGGAATCATCATTCAACACCAGCACAGAAACCCTACTCTGGATAGCTCCGGAATTGACGTTACCTGCACGGCAGAATAGACATAGAGCCTATACTCCTTAAAAATTGTACATATTAAGATTTTGAAACAGTTCCATTTACCTTGTTGGGCAAATCCACAGACTACAAGGCAGCTTAATAATCCAACCCAGATGAGAAACTTGAAATTTGTCTGAAAAATAAAATGTAAATAATGAATTAACTGGCTGCATTCCCTCCCTTCTCCCTTTAGCCAAAAGTAAACATGGGCTCATAAATGTGGTTCACACATTATTGTGAACAAACAGCTCTCTCAACTTCATTGTAAAAAACACATAATATTTCTAGTGGCTTTTAAACATGTTATTGTAAAAATTGATTGAACACTACATTAACAAGGCACCAAAAAAGCCACTTCGGCTTTCTAAGACTCTTCTGAAAGCAAAGTAAAGATACCAGAAATAGGCATAAGAAGTGGCACATAGTGTGTGCACACACATAGACATCATTATTTTTTCCTTTCACTTTCTTTGCATGGTTGTATACAGCTTTGAGTTTCATACAGTTTATAGAACTTTAACATCTAATTAGGAAAATGTTTTCAAGATTATTAGGAAATATATAAGAAGGCCTTTCACAGCTGCACCACATCACATGTACTTTATATGACTGTCACTTAGTTATTTACAACATTTATATACCACTCTGCATCTGAACAGATTAATAGCAGTGTATAGTTGTGGCAACTAAAGAATACCTATTTTGTCATCAGAATATAGGCACAGCAATCCAACAAAGGCTGGCAGAGGGAGAATCTGTGATAGACTAACCATCAAATCTAAAGACCTGCTAGGGTAGAAAGAAGATTTTCCTTCCTTGAGCTCTACCATTTGTCAGCCATTTGTCTGTTTTTGTTTCTTTAGATTTTCCCTCCTGCTGGCCCAATGAGAGGGGGGAAATATGCCAGTCACCAAGCTGGCGTACTTTTCCCATTCCAGGGGAGTGCCTGGGGAATGGGAGAACTTTGGATCCAGTGGATTCAAAGCCTCCCTAGATCCATCCCAGGAATGCCACCTTTCTGCTCTCTTCAACAGAGCGCGGATGATGAAGCAATTGTGTTAGGCCTTTTCCTCACTGCTACAAAGATGTTTTCAAGGGCAGGCCTGCCTCACCACCTATGGAGAGGGAAATCCACAAAATGCTAGTGCCCCTGGGACACATTCCTAGGGGCTACAGGATTATGCCCTAAGCAAAAAGGAAAAGCGGATATTAATTTTTCTTGAAGAGAAGTATTACAAGCCAATAGTGGTGGCTTGTAATACTTGTAATACTTGTACTTGGCTTGTAATACTTGGCTTGTAATACTACAGGAAACCTGCATGAGAGAAAGAGTCTTATTTTTTAAATACTCCATGGTGCCCTGCCACACAACTGGGCTAATAAGCTACTGTGAGTAGCTTAGGACATAAGACGAGCAATACTGGATAAGACCAAGGGTCCATCTAGTCCAGCATTCTGTTCACACAGTGGCCAACCATATTTAAAGACCATATTTAGCTACATAAAACCAATTTTGTTTATAATATAGCTTAGGCCTTATTGTATATGTTGCACACTGTACTTTTTCTAGAATATAACTTAGAGTTCGCAAAAGCTGGACATACTTAAAAAAAAAAAATCCAAACTATTACCACCCAAGAAAAAGTCACTTACACTCCTATTGAGGAAAAGAAAAAAAAGCTTAGAATACTGTAGTTTCTTTATTCTTACAAATTAAACCTGGAAATATTTAACTGATTATTCCTGTGACAGGCTAGGTTAATCACAGACAGAAAAGAACCATACAATTTAAGCCATATAATGACAGGCTATCACTGGGAGTCTTCCCCAGTCACCACCGCCAACATAGACCAGGTCTTACAGAAGCCAAGGTAGCGGGGATTTGCTTAGAGCTTTTGCAGGGTGGGGTGTTTATCCTAAGAGAAGCATATTCACTGCATATTCAACTTGCAACTAAAAGGAAATGTTTGCCTAAATATACATAATATAATTTCATTCTTTCTCTCTCTCTCTCTCAAAAAAGTAAGCTTGTCATTTCCTTTAGCACTCCAGCTTTGTAAGTTTCCCCACCCAAGAATACCAATGGATACTCAGTGGTAGAGAATATGGGCATCACAAATGTTTAAACATGCCCTGTCAATCATAAAATATTTTACAAACAATTTGTTATATTTTTATACATGTTAAGTAGTCATCAGTTCCTGAACTGCACAGCAAAAGCTGGCTTCATTTTGAAAAAATACATGGTTGCTAGGACAGCCTTGTTGGAACGCTGCATATCAAAAATCCCCACCCATAATATTATGGAAGAAATAATTCAAACACATTTTTTTTCTTTCTCTACTTTTTTTCTTCACTGAAAAGCATTAATGGAGTTAATGGGTCTGGGGGGAGGGGTACATCAAAGTCCCCTTGGTCCATCATTTCTATGGCAAAAACAAGTTACATACTTCACTGGTCTAAGATATAAAGGGTGTAAGCCCCACTTTATTTATTATTTACAGAAAGTTAACATTCACTCCTGAATATAACTAAGCTTTTTTTTAAAAAGCATCAGGGCAATGACAGATGGCATGCCCAACCCAAATATAAGTGTTCAGTAGGAAACATCACCTGTAGCACATGAGTTATAATAGGTAAGTCTTTAGAGGTTGTAGCTGTGTTCGGCCACAAAATGTCAGGAGTGAAGTCTCTGCCTCAAGATTCAGAATACCTCAGCAGGAGGCCTAAGGATATTCCAAAGACAGAGAGCTCAGGATGCTGTCTCCTTTTGGCTCTAAGTAGCCTGCCAGTTTCGCTTTGTCTTTCTCTCTTCCCTTTTTAGCATTTTGTCCTCCTCACTCTCTTCTTTGCTGCTTCTTATCTCCTGTCTGGGGAGTTTGCCTTCCTTTGGCTCCATCCCTGTAGCTTTCTCTTCGTCTGCTCTCAGGATTCCCTGTTTGGGATAGGGTTGTGGCTCAGTCGTAGAGCACATGCCTTGCATGCACAAGGTCCCAGGTTCAATCCCTGGTATCTCCAGGTAAGGCTGGAAAAATTCCTGCCTGAAAGCCTGGAGAACCGCTGCCAGTCAGTGTCAACGAACCTGGGCTAGATGGACTTAGTGTAAGGCAGTTTCCTATGTTCCTCTTCCCTGCTCCAAACTTCCATCTTCAAAGTGTTCTCCTTTCTTCCTCCAAGCCTATCTGGCTGTTCTTGTAACTCCTTGGGGCTTCCCTCTGTCTCCAGCACTTCCCCTCCCTTATGGGTCCAATGAGTTTTAAAGACCCACCAGGCTCTATTAACCCTGCCCTCCCCCAGCATCTCTCCAGAGCAGCATGGTTCATCCAGCTTTCAGGTTTGGCAGTGCACTCTCAACAGGCATTGCTTACTCCTTCTGCTGCCTCCGGGATCTGTTGCCGACCTAACTTGACATCCTGGGTTCTTTGTTCTTCACCCCCGCCCCCCGTGCCCAACAGGTTAGTGACAGACACAAACATGTGTGAAACAGAAGTTTGAGTTTGAGGAATGGGAAGAAGTCAAGTCAAGCCTGTGCGTAAACTGCAATTTCATGCAAGCACAAAAATCCATAGAATGTATTCATACAACATTTTGTTATTTTTGCTACAGCAGACTAACATGGCTACTCTTGCATTTATTCATAAAGCTTTTTATAAATGCTACTTTGGGGGCCTAAAGAGGTCCCTAAAACAGCTCACATAAAAAGACAAAATAATTATTCTATACACAAAATAATTCAGCTTCCTGAATTTCACCTTTTATCAAGACAAGCCAACAAACCGATACAAGTAAGTTTCTAGCCCTTATGACTAAGAATATATATGCGTGCGCGTGTGTGTACAAAATTACAGCAGCCAGCAAGGTTGCTGATAATATTCCCAGAGTGCTTTCAGTGCTTCTTGCCCCTCCTCATGACTAACAGGAGAACACTTAAAGCCACACAAAATGTCTTAACATACATAATTTATACACATTTTCTTAGTGCAGACGATACCTGGCCCTGTTTTAAATCATTTGCCTTGGATGAGAGGCACCCACCTGCCTTCCTCATCTCTACTCAGTGGTGCCATTAAGCCTGGATTTGAGGCTGTAAGTCTGGGGCCCCACATCCCAGCTCCCACCCTCAACACATAAACAATCACAAGAGAACAGCAGATAATGGGGGCAATGGCACAGCAGCAAACTGGCTTGGCCTCACCACCCAGCATGGGCATACTGGCAATTGCCACAAACCTGCAATGTCTCCTTTTCTTTAGGGTTTTTTTTTTAAATGTATTAGCTAACCAAAATGCCAAAGTTGCTCCAATAGTCATGGGCCCAGGGGCAAATGGCTGGAGCAGCCTGAGTTAGCGCTTCACTTCAGAGAATGCCTCACGAGCCCTTGTAAAAAAATAAAATAAAATAAAGAGAAAGGGACCCTTCCTCCTTGGGAATCTTATTGCGGGGGAGGGGGGAAAGCAGTGGGGCAACCAAGGCAGCACCTCCCAGAAAGCACCTGGCCCGTGGTCCCCACAAACCTGGCAGCATCACTGTCCCTCCCAGCTACTGCAACTCTCCTTTCTGAAATCATGAGTCAAGAAAAGCACCATGGAGCCAATACAGCTACTGCCCTTATCCCTGTATGCTGAGAGTTGTAGACTTTTTTTTAGTCCAAAAGAGTAGTGCTAAACTCTTCACCTAGACTAGAAAGAAGTATTGTTGTGCTATTTATCTAAAGGGCCAAGAAAAATAAATGAAATAGCACCATGTTTCTCTTTCCAAGAAAGGAGATGGCAGTTCTGTGGCAGCTAGGGATGTATGAAAGTTCCGCCACGGATCTCGGGGCATTCGGCCCCCCGAAATCGGTGGCGGAACGCCCCCCCCCCGGACAGGACTTACCTTAGGCGGATCTTCCCGCCGGCGGCGGCTCTGGCGGCGGCTCCGGCTGGTCTTCTGACCGGCTGCCGCCGCCGCCACCATTTCCAGGTAAAAAACAAAACAAAAAAACGTGATAGGCTACGTAAAGATTTACGTAGCCTATCACAGCTAGATTTTAAAAAAACACCGTGATAGGCTACGTAACTGTTTACGTAGCCTATCACGGCTGATTAAACAAAAAACAAAAAAAACGCGCGTATGCAAATGGCGGCGCCCATGGCCTTATTTTGGCACGTCTTAGTCTACGTAAACATTTACGGCGAAAATAAGGGGAACGCAAATAGCGTAGACGCTACGTAGACTAAGACGTGCCAAAATAAGGAACACAAATGGTGCCGCCCATGGGCGCCGCCATTTGCATACGTGCGGTTTTTTTGTTTTTTGTTTTAATCAGCCGTGATAGGCTACATAAACATTTACGTAGCCTATCATGGCTGACTGCAGGGACGCAAACGGCGGCAGCTACGGCCGCCGCCATTTGCATCCCTGCTAGCCAGCAGCCGGATGTCCGGCTGCTGGCAGAGCCGGCCAGCCAGGATTCTGGGAGGGGGGGAGAGGAACAGAGCGCCTCCCCCCCCCCGGGCGAAGATTCCAGGGGGAGGGACGGAACACCTTCCCCCGCACCATCAGCATAATCCCCGAAAGGTAAGTGATTTTCGTACATCCCTAGTGGCAGCGAGAAAAGGAGATCTATAAGGTCCATCTATTTGCAAACCTTACAGTTAAGTGAACAAAACCATGCATCTTTTGAATTACTGGACAATTTTACACTAATAGAAAATTCAGTATATCAGTTCACAACATGAACTTTGTTTTAGCAGTAGAAACAACTGGTTCAAGTATACAATTCCTTAATTTTTCAATTTGATTTTCTATTAGATTCAAGAATGGTTTACATAAAACCACTTGAATAAAGATTAGCGTTACTGCTCGGTGCTGTCTGGCAGCATATAGCTCAATATAGGAACACCAATTGCTTAAACTAACTTTCTGCCCCTAGCAGTTTATGTGTTGGAAATTATACACCAACATGTATAGAGGGCACCATGTTGGAGAAGGCTGTTCTATAGAATAAACCAAACTGCCTACCTTTACAAATCAAGTCAGCTATGTACAGGCCATTTTCATCCAAATATGTAAAAATATTTAGTAAAATAACATAACTGAGGGGAAAAAATGCCTTCTCTCGTCTCACCTTCTACCTTGCATATAGCAGGATCAGCAAAGAAATCACATCTAAGTTTACAAAAGGTGGGGTGGATTTTAAAAGGAAAAAAGAGCTACCAGGTTAAACATAATAGAATAGTAGGGTTGGAAGGGGCCCACAAGACTATCGAGTCCAACCCCCTGCTCAGTGCAGGAATCTAAGTCAGACCATCCCTGACAGATGGCTGTCCAGCCTTGACTTGAATGACTCCAGTGTGGGAGAGCCCACCACCTCCCTAGGTAATTGGTTCCATTGTCATATTGCTCTAACAGTCAGGATGTTTTTCCTGATATTCAGCCAGAATCTGGCTTCCTGTAACTTGAGCCCATTATTCTGTGTCCTGCATTCTGGGATGATCGAGAAGAGATCCTGGCCTTCCTCTCTGTGACAACCTTTCAGTCATAATAGTTATCACAGCAAAATAAGGTAATCAACAGAAAATATACCATACCACCAATTTTAGTGGTATGTATTATAGCCAAAAAGCATAGGGAACAATTATGTTATGGCTCCATATGAAATGCTATAGGAAATGAAATTTTTATGAATAACAAGTCTCATTCATTTGAATGGGTTTACTCTAAGTCTGGATCCAAAAAGTGCTAGCTCATAGATTTCCATTACACTATCAAGTCATCTTCTGCCAACCTAGCAGTTCGAAAGCAAGAAATTGCAAGTAGATAAATAGGTACCGCTTTGGCGGGAAAGGTAACAGCGTTCTGTGCACCTCGTTGATCAGTCATGCTGGCCACATGACCACAGAAGCGTCTTCAGACAGCGCTGGCTCTTCGGCTTAGAAATGGAGATGAGCACCACACCCTAGAGTCGGACACGACTGATTGGGGACACCTTTACCTTTTTATCAAGTCATACCAAGAAATGGAACCCAGGGCACATATGCAGATAAGGGTTGGTTCAATTCTCCATGCATCCCAGGGACTTCTAAAGGACAAAGTCAGTGAGCTCAGCTGCAGTCTGTATAAAAAAAAATCAGGTAGCAGATGATACAAAATACCTCTGTCAGAGACCATGGAGAGCCGCTACCCAGTTGGTTAGACAATATTGGGCTGGGTGGACAAGTTGTCTGAGCTGGTATAAGGCAGCTTCCTAAGACCTCAACAATACAGACACACACACGCACACTACCTGCCATTATAACAGAATTTCATTAGCAGTTCATTACTGGTCAGATTTTAAACACCTACTGAGTAACCTGTGCCACACTTCAAGCAAAAGCACAAATTTAAAATGCTGGCTAGAAGGATTCCTTGTGAAAATGCCACCCTAATTGTGGGTACTGAGCTATCCCAAATTGTGGGTTCTGAGCTATCTTGAAAATCAACCATAGGTCATTTGTCACGGATCCATGTTTAGTACAGCCCTATTGAATTAACAAGTGGTTTTAGGTTTTTGTAAGATCTGCAATTCAAGAAACAAGAATGCCTGCTCTGAAAAGACAAGTGTTAAGTTTGTACAGGTGTACATATTTCTCTGTGAAAGAGGACACAGATGACAATTATCTGAATACTCTACTGAACTGCAAAAAGAGCACCTAATAAGATGGCTTATGTTCATACAACAACTAAGAATATATGTAACTGTGGTTTGTTGATAAGGAACACTTCCTCTGTCACACTTTGAGTTGATACAAAGTAATACGGTCAGCAGCTGAAAATCTTGTGTAGAGGAAGGCATTTTAAACCTGATCACATATACCTTGAAATAAACCAACAGATCTCAGGAACAGTTTACAGTAGAGCTGTTAAATACTAATACATAAATCAGAAACATGAACAAGCCAATCATTTAGGTAACAAATGTCCCTCTAGACCAGAAGATCAGTGCAAGGATATCACAATGGGCTAGTCCCCACCCCCACCCCCCTAAAACACACTACAGTTCTTACCCAAAAGAATAATTTTAGCATTCATAAAAACACAAGTGGGGCCTGAAACAAAATGCTGCAGTGTGGACCGCTCCTGTTCATGGTTCAAGCCAAGCCAGACTTGCCCTTTTCGATAATATTCCCTTCCCTTCCATCTCACTCAACAGCAAGTCAGCATTCTGTGTACAGCTCAATCATCACAGGGCTGTGTGGTATTTTTTCCCCTCCCCAATTTATTATTGTTGTTATTTTGGTATTTCTGCAAACCTTGAGGTTACCCCAAGTCTGCTATACATGGATTGTGCCCTTTCAGCCACATAAGGACTGGCCCTCAGAGAATGAGTTCACTGTTTTTATTTTATTTTTAAATTTATTAATTGCCCATCTGGCTGGTCACCCAGCCACTCTGGGTGATGTACAGCGTACAATAAAACAGTTTAAAAACAATAAAATTCTACAGTAAAAACATTTTCTAAAATACCCTAACCCACCCCAAATGCCTGCCTGAACAACCATGTTTTTAATGCACGACGGAAGCTCATTAAAGAGGGGGCATGGCGGAGTTCCCTAGGGAGGGAGTTCCACAGAGTGGGGGCCACCACGGAAAAGGCCCTCTCCCTCGTCCCCACCAGTCTAGCTGTCCTGGCTGATGGGACAGAGAGAAGGCCATCCGAGGCTGATCTTGTTAAGCGGCCTGTCTGGTGTTGCTGGAGGCGCTCCTTAAGATAGGCTGGGCCGGAACCATATAGGGTTTTAAAGGTCAAAACCAACACCTTGAATTTGGCCCGGAAAACAACTGGTAACCAGTGCAACTCCTTCAGCACTGGAGTGATGTGATCTTGCCGGCAGCAAGAGTTAATATATATGATTATTATTTTGGATTCTGCTAATTATCACCTTTCATTGCCTGCATTCAGATTATCATATCTCAGCTTAATAAGCCTAGACATGAATGAGTTTCATGCATCCATCATTTTGCTTCTGCTTTGCATGACTGAGGGAACAAACCAGGAAGTCACAGTGAACCATAGCTTCCTGTTAGATCTCAACTGGGAAACTATAATTAATGGCCTCCAAACAGGAAGTTACAGGAAGCCAGATTCCGGCTGAACATCAGGAAAAATGTCCTGACTGTTAGAGCAATACGACAATGGAACCAATTACCTAGGGAGGTAGTGGGCTCTCCCACACTGGATCAAGACAAGGCTGGACAGCCATCTGTCAGGGATGCTCTGACTTGGATTCCTGAATTGGGCAGGGGGTTGGACTCAATGGCCTTGTAGGCCCCTTCCAACCCTACTATTCTATGATTCTATGAAACAAGACGAAATTAAAAACCATAATTTAAAGTTGGCTTCCATTTCTTGGCTTGGCTTAACCATAGCTTCCTGGTTTGGACATAAGCTATGGCTAACTGCCACTTCCTGGCTCATTTCCCTACTCGCATGAAAGGAAGAGAAAAGCAATTATCTGCAGGCGCACAAAGTTTATTCCTATCTTGGCTTATGGAGCTTTGATTGTCCTAACTCAGCCACTACCTTGAAATTCAAAATATTTGGCACAGGTTCAGATGTAACAGGAAACTGTGGTCTCCTCCTACATGAACAAGCCATGGTGAGCCTTGGACTTGTACCCTTCCCCCTTCCTTTGAGGCCATGAAAAAATGGGAAGCATCCACCTGTGCTTTTAAACAAAGAACAGTTTTCTGTTATGTCCAAACTTGGGGAATTTAGGGCAGTATCCAATGGGGTGCTTATGCCCCCACAGATTTTACACCCCGCCGATTCTCTTCCACAAGCAATGCCCAGCATTTGTAGAATGGAGATTTAGTGCTTCTAAGGGCAAGCCTATACGCTCTTTTCTTTAACAGGGAAAGTCAGCAGAGCTCATATAAGGGAGCTCCACCGACCTGCCCCAATCCAGACACAAGCATTCCCGCTCATTTCAGGGCTTCCTCTAGGAAATCTCTGTTGTTTAAGCAATTAGTCCCACTTGTGCAACAAAATAGGTGGGACCTATCACTTGCAGAAGGGAATCGGCAGGGTGCAAAAGACTCAGCAGGGGCATAAGCACACCACTGGATACTGCCCTTAGTTTGTTTTAACTCTAGTTAGTGAAGAAGCCAAGATCTGAAACAATATTTTGATCCCAGTTTGTTCTCCCTAACTTGAGTTTAAACAAACCACAGTTCCAAGTTCAGATGTAGTAGGGAACTCTAGTTAATTTGGAAGCTTTTGCTTTTAATCTCTTGCCTGTTGGGAGAAAAAGCAGAGAAGTGCAAGAGCCCAAAGCTTACCACTGCTCATTCACGGTGTTGTTGTTCAGTCGTTCAGTCATGTCCGACTCTTCGTGACCCCATGGACCATAGCATGCCAGGCATTCCTGTCCTGCGCTCTCTCCCGGAGCGTGCTCAAGTTCATATTCATTGCATCCGTGATGCTATCTAGCTATCTCATCCTCTGCCGTCCCCTTCTCCTTTTGCCTTCAGTCTTTCCCAGCATCAGGGTCTTTTCCAGAGAGTTTTCTCTTCACATTAGGTGGCCAAAATATTTGCGCTTCAGCTTCAGTATCTGTCCTTCCAATGAGCACTCAGGGTTGATTTCCTTTAGGATGGACTGATTGGACCTCCTTGCAGTCCAGGGGACTCGTAAGAGTCTTCTCCAGCACCACAGTTCGAAAGCATCGATTCTTTGGTGCTCAGCCTTCCTTATAGTCCAGCTCTCACAGCCATACATTACTACTGGGAAAACCATAGCTTTGATTAGACGGACCTTTGTTGGCAAGGTGATGTCTCTGCTTCTTACTATGCTGTCTAGGTTGGCCATAGCTTTCCTCCCAAGGAGCAAGCGTCTTTTAATTTCATGGCTACAGTCACTGTCTGCAGTGATCTTGGAGCCCAAGAATGTAAAATCTGTCACTGCTTCCATTTCTTCCCCTTCTATATGCCAGGAAGTGATAGGGCCAGATGCCATGATCTTAGTTTTTTTAATGTTGAGTTTCAAACCAGCTTTTGCACTCTCCTCTTTCACCCTCAACAAGAGGCTCTTGAGATCCTCTTCGCTTTCTGCCATTAGGGTGGTATCGTCTGCATATCGGAGGTTGTTGATAATTCTCCCAGCAATCTTAATTCCGACCTCCTGTTCATCCAACCCGGCATTTCTCATGATATGCTCTGCATATAAGTTAAATAAGCAGGGTGACAATATGCAGCCTTGTCGTACTCCTTTCCCAATTTTGAACCACTCGGTTGTTCCATGTCTGGTTCTTACTGTTGCTTCTTGTCCCTTGTACTGGTTTCTCAGGAGACAGGTAAGGTGGTCTGGTACTCCCATCTCTTGAAGAATTTGCCACAGTTTGTTGTGATCCACATAATCAAAGGCTTTAGCGTAGTCAATGAAGCAGAAATAGACGTTTTTCTGGAATTCACTTGCTTTCTCCATGATGCAGCGGAAGTTGGCTATTTGAACTCTAGTTCCTCTGCCTCTTCGAAAGACAGCTTGTACTTCCGGTAGTTCTCGGTTCATATACTGCTGAAGCCTAGCTTGTAGGATTTTGAGCATCACCTTGCTGGCATGTGAAATGAGCGCAATTGTGTGGTAGTTTGAACACTCTTTGGTGTTGCCCTTCTTTGGAATTGGAATGTAAACTTATCTTTTCCAGTCTTGCGGCCATTGTTGAGTGTTCCAAATTTGTTGGCATATTGAATGCAGCACTTTAACAGCATCATCTTTTAGGATTTTAAATCGCTCAGCTGGAATACTGTCATCTCTGCTAGCTTTGTTGTTACTAATGCTTCCTAAGGCCCACTTGACTTCACTCTCCAGGATGTCCGGCTCAAGTTCAGTGACCGCACTATCATGGCTATCAGGGACATTCAGATCTTTCCTGTATAGTTCTTCTGTGTATTCTTTCCACCTCTTCTTAATCTCATCTGCATCTGTTAGGTCCCTGCCTTCTTTGTCCTTTATCATGCCCGTCTTCGCACAAAACAAAAAACGTTCCCGTGAGATCTCCAATTTTCTTGAAGAGATCTCTAGTCTTTCCCAATCTGTTGTTTTCCTCGATTTCTTTGCATTGTTCATTTAAGAAGGCCTTCTTGTCTCGCCTTGCTATTCTCTGGAACTCTGCATTCAGTTGGATATATCTTCCCCTTTCTCCCTTGCTTTTCGCTTCCCTTCTTTTCTCAGCTACTTGTAAAGCCTCCTCAGACAGCCACTTGGCTTTCTTGCATTTCTTTTTCTTTGGGATGGATTTCGTTGCTGCCTCCTGAACAATGTTACGGACCTCCGTCCATAGTTCCTCAGGCACTCTGTCTATCAGGTCTAATCCCTGAAATCTATTCCTCACCTCCACTGTATATTCATAAGGGATATGATTTAGGTCATACCTGAATGGTTTAGTGGTTTTCCCGACGTTCTTCAATTTCAGCCGAAATTTTGCAACAAGAAGCTCACGATCTGAACCACAGTCAGCTCCGGGTCTTTTTTTACTGACTGTATAGAGCTTCTCCATCTTTGGCTGCAAAGGACATAATCAATCTGATTTCTTTTTGGAAAAAACACTCTTTTTGGAAAAGAGTGTTTGCTATGATCAGCGTGTTCTCTTGGCAAAACTCTATCAGCTTTTGTCCTGCTTCATTTTGTACACCAAGGCCATGCTTGCCTGTTATCCCAGTAATTTCTTGACTTCCTACTTTAGCATTCCAATCCCCTATGATGAAGAGGATATCTTTTTTGGGTGTTAGTTCTAGAAGGTGTTATAGGTCTTCATAGAACCGATCAACCTCAGCTTCTTCGGCATCGGTGGTTGGGGCATAGACTTGAATTACTGTGATGTTGAATGGTTTGCCTTGGATTTGTACTGAGATCATTCTATCATTTTTAAGATTGTACCCCAGTACTGCTTTTCCCACCCTTTTGTTGACTATGAGTGCTACTCCATTTCTTCTAAGGGATTCTTGCCCACAATAGTAGATATGATGGTCACCTGAATTAAATTTGTCCATGCCTGTCCATTTTAGTTCACTGATTCCCAAGATGTCGATGTTCAATCTTGCCATCTCATGTTTGACCACCTCCAGCTTACCTTGATTCATTGATCTGACATTCCAGGTTCCTAAACAATATTGTTCTTTACAGCATCAGATTTTCTTTTCACCACCAGACACATCCACAGCTGAGTATCCCTTCGGCTTTGGCCCAGCCGCTTCACTCTTTCTGGCGCTACTTGGTAATACCCTCTGCTCTTCCCCAGTAGTATATTGGACACCTTCCGACCTGAGGGGCTCATCTTCCGGCGTCATCTCTTTTAGCCTTGTGATACGTTCCATGGGGTTTTCTTGGCAAGAATACTGGAGTGGGTTGCCATTTCCTTCTCCAGTGGACCACATTTTGTCAGAACTCTCTGCCATGACCTGTCCGTCTTGGGTGGCCCTGCACGGCATAGCTTATGGCTTCACTGAGTTACGCAAGCCCCTTCGCCACAACAAATCTGAATCAGGCCTTTTAACTCAGTGTGTTTAAAAGATCTCCAGTTATTGCTGACTGTTCGAGTTTTTTTAAAGCACTTCCTGATAAGTAATTATTTGCTGCCTTAGTAAAGGGCGCTTAATCATTTCCTTGGGATACATTTTTTTTGACACATGAATGAGTCACCTGTTTTTATCATTGTTTGGGTGGATGCTTATGGTTTGGTGCCTGTGGTAGAAAGTTTCATTGTCTTTTAGAAGGTTCAAGGTAAGGTATTTCTGAATTTACTGGTTTTACTATCAAATTAGAACAGTCATCCTATTCACTCTTAGATACTTCACCCGCAACCCAAAGTACGTGTACAGAAAGGTTCAATACCAAGCTGTGCAAACCATTAAGAACCTTTTGAGTTCAAGCCATTCTACAGTTGATTAGAGGAAACATCAAGGGATTCTTGCATCATTCTCTCACTGGATTCCAACAATTATTACCAGATTTAGAGCCAGTTCAATGACCATATTTTAGCTTATTGAGTCAAGATATTCACACGCCTTTTGCTCACGCATGGAACCTTTTCACGCCTCCATTTGTGCAAGCCATCTAATCTTAGTTTACCATTTTGTCTGAACCAGAAAACTGTGCTTACCAGCTTTGGAACAACCCAGGATACTAAATTAACTTAGGACACAATCCTATGCATGTTTAGACAGAAAAACATCCTACAACTCCTTGCATCCTTCCAGCCCGCCATCCTGGTTGGGGCATGCTGGCAATTGTAGGACTTTTTTCTGCCTAAACATACATAGAAGTGCACCTTTAAAAACATACGCCTGGTTTGCTGCAAGCAGGAGTAGCTAAACAGTGACACTCTGTCACTGGGTTCTTTAATGTGATCTGCAAACAAGGAACTAGCTTGCCTCTCCTCTGACAAGTCAGAATCAGCTCTGGGTTGTCAGGGGAGAGGCAAGCCAAAGTTCCTCACCTACATGTTGTGGCAAACCATCAGGCAGTATGCACCAACATATGTTCATAATAATTCAGAATGTTTTTTTTTTTAATAAGTTACTGTGACCAGGCTGTAATTTAATATCCTGGGTTGTGAACTTGATAACGATAATTTAACCATAGTTTCCCATTTCGTTCCATTAATTAAAGGCTTTCTGTTTTAATTGTGGCTTGTACAAAGGGAGGAGTGAAGTGGTTGTATGCATGGGCAAAAGGCTTATGCATATCTGGGATTAGTAAACTGAGATATGATCATCCAAATGCAGCATTAATGTTACTCTACTAAAATTGTTCTTGCATAAAATCTTATTTCATGCAGTTTACACCTGATTTTACACCAAAATTAGGCTACTACATGTCAGTGCAATAAAATGCGTAGCACAATGGCTAAAAGTAGAATTGCAAGCAAATCCCTGATAGCTAAACTGAGATTTCTAGCAACTCACAAAGCAATCTCAGGCAAACCAGAATCTCTCTGTGTCAGCTCTTCACTGGCAATGCTGGGATAGATTTAACTTTTAAAATTGTGAACACAAGCCACACTCCAGTGAAGTCGCTGGCAAAATCCCACTTTTATTTTTATAAACCAGGAGCACTTTCAGATGGAAGGCTCCTAGTGTTACCAGTTAAAAGGCAAGCTGCAGCTATTCTGTCTTTTCTTTCTTAACGTATTTTCTGCAAAAAGCGAAAAGATGAAGTGGTGGGAAAACATGGGAATGTTACGAGATGAAGGTGTTATCATCTGGATCTTTCATAAAATTCCATGAATCAGGCAGGGCAATGGCACCATAAAAGCCTTGTCTGGAAGCACCCCTGGATTGTCCACCACTGTATGCAATGCTTGCAAATCCTCTTGGCATGTGTTTAAAGGAATGGATGACACCATAATTCCCACCTCCCATCTTTCATCACAGAGCAGTGAGAGCACTTGTAGAAGCGTGATGGACAACAACAAATAGAAATCAAACTATAACGCAATCTACCATACATATTGACTGCATTGTATTTGACCCAGTTCTAAGATTGAACTGTATGTGAGCCTTTCAATGATTAACTGGATTTCTAAAAATCACATATTAAACACAAGCAGATAAGAGCTAATGTGACTTTACTAGAGTTCATTCCTATGAGTTCCCACATAATTTAAATCTACAATAATTATCCTTTCTCATTTCTCCTCATACTGATATCATCATTCCTAAAATAATAAATTATCTGAACAGGACTTCTGAGTTTTAGAGGTCATACATGGATATAGGTTCTGTCTGTGAAAACTAATGCCATAATGAAGTAACCTTTAAGGTGTCACAGGCCCTTCTGTCTATGCTACTACTTATAAGATATGCAGCATGATTTTAGGAGTATAAAGGTGCAATCCTATGCATGTTTACCCAGAAAAATGTCCTACAACTCCCAGCCTACCCCAGCCAGCCATGGTGGCTAGGGCATGCTAAGAGTTGTAGGGCGTTTTCTGTCTAAACATGCATATGATTCCACCCTAAATATTTTAATAGTAACAGAGAACTAAATAAAATGGTATCACGCATTCTCCAAACTTCCTCAAATGGAACATATAAGGGACAAATGCAACACTAAACCATTAACATTACAAGAATGAGCAAGCACAAGCTTTGAGCTTCTGCACACCATCTTCCTCTTCTCTCATGCATGGCAGTGAGAAACCTCCCATCATGGGATAGCAGCAAACCATAGTTTGCTGTTCCATCGAAACCTGTCAAACTATGGTTTATGCAAATTGCAGTTTGCCTGTGAAACAGAATAAATTCATGGTCTGCAATCAGGGGTTATGAGAAAAATAGTATCCCCAGATTTGGTCTGAGCAATTAAACCAGGATTGGAAGTTTTAATCATCAGATATCAGAGAGGAGGCTCATGCCTGTCCATTCTTGCAATACTAAACCTTGGTTTGGTGTTATTCCTGAATGCTCCCACATTTTCTGGGCCTGTAACAGATCTAGACTTGTTGCCCGGAAGACTGGAGTGTAAAATTCATGAAAGACAAAAAAAAGAGAAAAGAAGCAGGCCTGTATACTGCCTTCTTGTATGACATTCTTCATATCAGACTACTACAACCCCTCTGATAAGTCAGTACAAGGTTACAACAACTAAGCTACTTAAACAGAAATCACATCCTAGTTTCAAATACCACAGAGAAACCAGAACAGATTTAGAGAAGGGCATAACTATTTTGTAACCGCAAGAAAATGCTTTTCTAATGAAAATTCATATTACTGAAATATTAAAAACAACAAAACCTTCAAACTACGAAGGATCAGCATATATCTTTTCCTCAAAATGATTATATTCAGTCCCATTCCTGTTAGTTTCTATGTTTTGCTTCTCTTTTATAAAGATCCTGTAAAATTATTCTAAAAGATATGACGCCGGAAGATGAGCCCCTCAGGTTGGAAGGTGTCCAATATACTACTGGGGAAGAGCAGAGGGTATTTCCAAGTGGCACCAGAAAGAGTGAAGCGGCTGGGCCAAAGCCGAAAGGACACTCAGCTGTGGATGTGTCTGGTGGTGAAAAGAAAATCTGATGCTGTAAAGAACAATATTGTTTAGGAACCTGGAATGTCAGATCAATGAATCAAGGTAAGCTGGAGGTGGTCAAACATGACATGGCAAGATTGAACATCGACATCTTGGGAATCAGCGAACTAAAATGGACAGGCATGGGCGAATTTAATTCAGGTGACCATCATATCTACTATTGTGGGCAAGAATCCCTTAGAAGAAATGGAGTAGCACTCATAGTCAACAAAAGGGTGGGAAAAGCAGTACTGGGGTACAATCTTAAAAATGATAGAATGATCTCAGTACGAATCCAAGGCAAACCATTCAACATCACAGTAATTCAAGTCTATGCCCCAACCACTGAGGCCGAAGAAGCTGAGGTTGATCGGTTCTATGAAGACCTATAACACCTTCTAGAACTAACACCAAAAAAAGATGTCCTCTTCATCATAGGGGACTGGAATGCTAAAGTAGGAAGTCAAGAAATCACCGGGATAACAGGCAGGCATGGCCTTGGTGTACAAAATGAAGCAGGACAAAAGCTAATAGAGTTTGCCAAGAGAACACGCTGATCATAGCAAACACTCTTTTCCAACAGCACAAGAGGCGACTCTACACATGGACATCACCAGATGGTCAATATCGAAATCAGATTGATTATGTCCTTTGCAGCCAAAGATGGAGAAGCTCCATACAGTCAGTAAAAACAAGACCTGGAGCTGACTGTGGCTCAGATCATGAGCTGCTTCTTGCAAAATTTCGGCTGAAATTGAAGAACGTAGGGAAAACCACTAAACCATTCAGGTATGACCTAAATCATATCCCTGATGAATATACAGTGGAGGTGAGGAATAGATTTCAGGGATTAGACCTGATAGACAGAGTGCCTGAGGAACTATGGACAGAGGTCCGTAACATTGTTCAGGAGGCAGCAACGAAATCCATCCCAAAGAAAAAGAAATGCAAGAAAGCCAAGTGGCTGTCTGAGGAGGCTTTACAAGTAGCTGAGGAAAGAAGGGAAGCGAAAAGCAAGGGAGAAAGGGGAAGATATATTCAACTGAATGCAGAGTTCCAGAGAATAGCAAGGAGAGACAAGAAGGCCTTCTTAAATAAACAATGCAAGGAAATAGAGGAAAACAACAGAATGGGAAAGACTAGAGATCTCTTCAAGAAAATTGGAGATCTCAAGGGAACGTTTTGTGCAAAGACAGGCATGATAAAGGACAAAGAAGGCAGGGACCTCACAGAAGCAGATGAGATTAAGAAGAGGTGGAAAGAATACACAGAAGAACTATACAGGAAAGATCTTATTGTCCTTGATAGCCATGACAGTAATGTCCCTGATAGCCATGATAGTGCGGTCACTGAACTTGAGCCGGACATCCTCGAGAGTGAGGTCAAGTGGGCCTTAGGAAGCATTAGTAACAACAAAGCTAGCGGAGATGACAGTATTCCAGCTGAGCTATTTAAAATCCTAAAAGATGATGCTGTTAAAGTGCTGCACTCAATATGCCAACAAATTTGGAACACTCAGCAATGGCCGCAAGACTGGAAAAGGTCAGTTTACATTCCAATTCCAAAGAAGGGCAACACCAAAGAGTGTTCAAACTACCACACAATTGCGCTCATTTCACATGCCAGCAAGGTGATGCTCAAAATCCTACAAGCTAGGCTTCAGCAGTATGCGAACCGAGAACTACCAGAAGTACAAGCTGGGTTTCGAAGAGGCAGAGGAACTAGAGATCAAATCGCCAACATTCGCTGCATCATGGAGAAAGCAAGAGAATTCCAGAAAAACGTCTATTTCTGCTTCATTGACTACGCTAAAGCCTTTGATTGTGTGAATCACAACAAACTGTGGCAAATTCTTAAAGTGATGGGAGTACCAGACCACCTTACCTGTCTCCTGAGAAACCTGTACGAGGGTCAAGAAGCAACAGTAAGAACCGGACATGGAAAAACCGAGTGGTTCAAAATTGGGAAAGGAGTATGACAAGGATGCATATTGTCACCCTGCTTATTTAACTTATATGCAGAGTACATCATGAGAAATGCCGGGTTGGATGAATCAGAGGTCAGAATTAAGATTGCTGGGAGAATTATCAACAACCTCCGATATACAGACGATACCACCCTAATAGCAGAAAGTGAAGAGGATCTCAAGAGCCTCTTGTTGAGGGTGAAAGAGGAGAGTGCAAAAGCTGGTTTGAAACTCAACATTAAAAAAACTAAGATCATGGCATCTGGCCCTATCACTTCCTGGCATATAGAAGGGGAAGAAATGGAAGCAGTGACAGATTTTACTTTCTTGGGCTCCAAGATCACCGCAGACGGTGACTGTAGCCATGAAATTAAAAGACGCTTGCTCCTTGGGAGGAAAGCTATGGCCAACCTAGACAGCATAGTAAGAAGCAGAGACATCACCTTGCCAACAAAGGTCCGTCTAATCAAAGCTATGGTTTTCCCAGTAGTAATGTATGGCTGTGAGAGCTGGACTATAAGGAAGGCTGAGCGCCGAAGAACTGATGCTTTTGAACTGTGGTGTTGGAGAAGACTCTTACGAGTCCCCTGGACTGCAAGGAGGTCCAATCAGTCCATCCTAAAGGAAATCAACCCTGAGTGCTCATTGGAAGGACAGATACTGAAGATGAAGCGCAAATATTTTGGCCACCTAATGTGAAGAGAAAACTCTCTGGAAAAGACCCTGATGCTGGGAAAGACTGAAGGCAAAAGGAAAAGGGGACGGCAGAGGATGAGATGGCTAGATAGCATCACCGATGCAATGAATATGAACCTGAGCACACTCCGGGAGAGTGTGCAGGACAGGAAGGCCTGGCGTGCTATGGTCCATGGGGTCACGAAGAGTCGGACACGACTGAACGACTGAACAACAACAACAAAATTATTCTCCACACAATTACTTCCTACACACAGACGTTTTGTCCATCCAAGACTTAAGATTTTCCCAACTCTCTCAATGTCCACTTTATTGACAGAGTGATCCTACTATGGGTGGAGAATCAAAGATAGATCCAACACAGCAAAAGCCCTGCTGGGCTCACAGCAGCACCATGGAAAGGAGCGGTATGTTGGGCCATTTCTTCTTCTCTTCCACATCCCCTCCCATTGATTCCAATGCGAAAAAAATCTACCTCAGTGCCAGGGCTGGTGTAGATTTCCTGTCAATTTGTGGGTGTGCCAGGGAAACGGGAAGTCTTTGGATCATGCAGATCCCGACCCTCCCCTAACATGCTCATTGAATGCCCCACTTTGGCCTCTACCAACAGTGGATCTCTGACACAGGTGAGGGAAGGGCCATAGAGATTGCCAAGACAGCTGGGAGAGGGTTTCTGAGATTGGGTGTCCTGTCCAAGGGTAGACCTCTCTCTCCACCCTCAGAAAGGGATATCTGAAACATCCTATAGCCCCTGGATTGCAGCCTTACATAAGCTTACAACCCGTCTTTCAAAGTAATAATGCCTTTTATTATATCAAGGCAGGGAACAGATGTTTGAAGTACAATTAAAACATCAATAAAACAATCTGGAGATTATATAAAAGAAAAGCCCAAGGTCACCCAGTGAGCTTCATGGTTGAGTAGAGATCTGAACGGATAAAAAGGGTATGGCAGTGTAGATAGTGCTATTTTTGTGTATCTAAGGACAATCGTTCTAAATTCCAACACTATCCACACTGTCTTGGTTTTCCTGAGGAATCTGGTGCCACTGAAGGCGCTTCCAACAGTAACTAACATCCCAATCCTATGTGTGTTACGATCGCTGCTCTTTTGTTTTTTATTTAAACTTTGCTTTTATGCTATTATGATCATTGTATGTTAGTAAGTGTAAGCTGTCTTGGGAGCCCAAGAGCCAAAAGGTGGGATACAAGTGTATGGAATAAACAAACACTTATTTCAAAGTAAGTCAAAGTTTTGTGCTGCTTACTCCCAAAGTAAGCGTGCAAAATTAATTTATTTTGGAAATCAGTATCAGAGAGACATTTCAAAAGGGGCAGCAACACTGCAGTGTAGGCTTGGGTGGGGGAAAATCTTGCTCAGCCTTCAAACTCCTATATCTACTTCAAATGGGAGTTGCATGGTTAACACCTCTCTGAGCTGCTTACTCGAGGTTATGTAAAGTGTCAGAAGGAAAGAAAATCACATAGAAAATTATTCAAAGTGAAAATATATCTTAAAATATTACTCAAACATTGCGGGCAGAGTGGTGTGGGGGGAAGAGAAGGAAGAAACAGTATAATGTCCCTATAAGGGCACGTTAAAGTGCTGGCATGGACATACTAGTGCACACTGCAATTCATTACACTGGACTCAAAAACATGCATCTGAGTAAGAACAAATGAGAAACTGTTACCACAGAATATTATGGTAGTGAAATCCAGTATCACTTCCCCAGAAAATTTAAGTACACACACATCCCAAGGCTTGAGCTGCAAGCAAACTTACTCAGAAATAAGCCTGACCAAATTCCCTGAAACTTACTTTGAGGTAAGTATGCACAGGACTAGGTCACAACATCTGCACATGTACTTTTAAATAAACTCTGAAAGTTAATGGAAGTGGCTTCCAAGATTAGGATCAGGGTGCTAGGCTGCAATCCTAAGCAAACATGCAGCCCCTTTATCTGCATGTTTACTCAGAAGTACAGCTGTGTTTAACAGAGCTTGCTCCCAGGTAAATGCAGATAGAACTGCGGCCTCAGTTGGAAGTTCCACCAAAGTTCACAAACCATACTTGGAAGATAGATTAGATAAAGCCCCCACTTGAACTGCTTTTAAGTTCTTTCGGGAAATGACAGGCCTGGCATTTCCTGGCCCTTCTCTCCTATGGTGGCAAATTCGCTTTTTCTGTTCTCTCTCTGCCAGAAAAAGACACAATAAACCTCATCACCTTGCAAACATGATACGATTAACCGGGGGGGGGGGGGGAGAGAGAGAGCGAGAGAATGGAAGAAAGTAAGTCTCCTAGAAGTAGTCAAGCGACAAGATCCGAACCAAAGAGAGTCTCTGTCCGTCTCTCTCTCCCACAGTCTCGCAGCACCTTTAAAGGCGAACACAGCCTTGCACAGAGGCACAGGACGCTTCGCTGTGTTTGCCGCAACAGGCCCGCCCCAGCGGAATGTGTTATTTAAATGGGGGGGGGTCGAGAGGGTTTTCACGGCCTCCTCCCCGGGAACGTGCGATTTCTCCACGCGGGCAACCCCAGCGATCTCCTCCCCCGCCGCTCCCTTAACAGGAGGCACGCCTTTGATTCGGGGCTTCTTCGTGGAAAGGCCACTCCGCGCTCCTTCCGCCCTACCCCGCCGCGGAGGCGGTGGGGGCCCCGCGAAAGACAGGGCAGGGGGCCCCTTCCCTCCACTCCAGACCCCTGCCCCGCTCTTCCGCCGCCCCCCACCTCTCTTTCTAACACACACACACGCACGCGCGCGCGCGCCACAAAGCAGGGAGAGCCTGAAACAAAAGGCGGCGCTGGGGGCCACACGCTGGCGAACGCACACGGCCCAGGATTCGCCTGGCGCCCGGCTCTCTCTCTCAGCGCGAAGCCCGAAGATCCGTTGGCCTCTTCTCCCCGCTACCTGTGCCATGGCCGCGGCTCCGCTCCGATGCCCTCCCGCCGGGCTCTGAGGAGAAGTTGCTGGCGGGGCGACAGCCCGCTTTCCCCGCTTTCCGTTTTCGCTCCCGGCTCGCGCTCTCGTCCGCGCCTTCTCTCTGGCGAGATTCCGGCCGCCACGGAGCGCCGGCCCGGCCTCCTCGGGGCGATGTCCCGGCGGCGCTGAGGCGATTCCTCCCCCCGCCCTCACCTCCCTACCACAGCCGCGCTTTCCACCGTGTGGCGGAGACGGCCGGGCCCTGAAAGCGCCGCGCCGCCGCTGCTCCCGCTGCGCCTCCGGAAACGCATTCCTCGCTGCTGCCGTCAGGCTGGGCGGAGCGTGGAGGGCGCGGAGCTGGGCCCGCGGGCTCGTCTGGCGTCTGAGTAAGCGGGGGTTTCCCTCCCCGCCGGGGCGCGTCGGGGCTCCGTCGAGCCTTTTCCCTCGGACCCCGCCTGAGGGAAGCAAGGCCGCGCGCGGGCACACGGCCGTTGTTAGCACGGTGAGGACCGACCCCTCCCCCGCCCGCGTCGGCTGGCCGCGCTTCTCATAATTCACATTTTTTTACTCGGAAGTAAGTTACACCGAGTTCAGCGGGGCTTCCTCCCGAGTATGGGATCGTAGTCTGAGGCACACACCCTGCCCAGCCGCATTAAGGCTACAATCCTATACATTTACCTGAGAATACACAGCATTTAACTCGATAGGGCTTACTTTTGAGTAGACAGATAATAGGAACTGCACTGTAAAATCGCAGGAATTGCGGAAGAATACAGTTTTCTCACCCTCCTTGACGTTCCCATTCCTCGGGCCCACACAGAAGCCTCTAATCAAATTTCCCACAGCTCACTAGCGAGTCTCCTGTGACACGATGGCACGCCCTGGCACTCAGTTTGGGAATTATTGTTTATGGATGCAATCCTATGCACGTTTAGAAGCATTCCTATGCATGGCTGGCTGCGGGATGCTGGGAGTTACAGGACGTTTTTCTGTCTAAACATGCATAGGATTGCAGTCCCTTAGGCTGCAATCCTATACACATTTTCCTGGGAGTAAGCAACACTGAACACCATGGTACTTACTTCTGAGTAGACATGCATAGGCTTGCGTATTTAGGGAACAAACTCGTTGCTTCTCATTTTGCTAGGCTTGCCCCAAGAGACTTCTTTTAACCCTGTTTTTCTGCTTATCACCATCACCTCCATTGTAGTCTGACTCCCCAAACTCATCATCCCCACTATCAGTATAAATCCCTGATCTCCCTAGGATTACCAGCATGCCATTCCCCTGGCTAGACGTCAAAACAAGATGACGTAAAGCCAGAAAACAGTATGTTTGATATTTTTTGTTATCTGATTTCCCTTTCTATATGTATTTTTAATACTTTTTGCAGTGAAGCAAGAGCATAGTATACACACTATGACAGCAATCATCTCCGCACTTCCCTGGGAATAAACCAAATTGAATGCTACATATTCATACGATTGCACTATTTATTTAAAATATTTCTGTGCCACTTCCCATTTACAAAATCTCAAAGCGGTTACAATAAATTATAAAACAATAAAGAGTATAAAATACTAATGACCATTCCCAATGGCTTCATATAGATGTGAAATAGCATTGGGGATAAGATAGCACCCCACAGCACAATTACTAGAGGACTGAAGTACAGTCACCTGATTCTATGCTCTGGATCCTACCATATAGATAAGAGCGGAACCACTGTAAAACAATGCCCACAATTCCCAATCCACAGAGCCATGAGGATATCGTGGTCAATGGTATCAAAGGCCATTGAGAGATTTAGTAAGAATAACAGTCTCTCTGTCCCTCTTCTGATAAAGGTCATTTATCAGGGTGACCAAGGCTGATTCTGTCCCATATCCAACCCAGACTGAAATGGGTCTAAATAATTAGTGTCCTCCAAGAATATCTGCATCACCCTCTCAAGTACTTTGCCACAAAAAGGGTTATCAGTGACTAGGCAATAGTTTTTATAAATCTTCAGGTCCAGGGTTGACTTTTTCAGGAGCAGTTGCACACTGCCCATTTAAGAGCAGCGGAAACCACTCCTTCATGCAATAATGCATTTACCACTTCTTGGATCCACCTGGTCACATGGCTAGCTTGAATCAGCCATGATGGGGGCATATAGTTGGTAGAACTGCTGCAAGGACCTTTCCCATATCCTCAGGCTGCAACAACTGGAACTGATCCCCAAAAGCTGGACAATGTTTTGACAATGCGTTGGACACCACCCAGGACCTGATATAACAGCAGTGTTAAGATAATTATAGGGGTGTATGAATATGGTTCCAGTCTGGGACTTCGGCGGTGGGAGGGGAGGCGATCCATCCCTCCCCCTGGAATTCTCCGCGGCAAGGCCGCAGAGCTGCCAGCTGGCACAGGCCGCAGCCGGATGTCCGGCCGCTGCCAGGCTGCTGAGTCCATGTCGGAACGGCCTCCCCCCCTGCGCCATCCCCCAAAATCCCCCCCGGAACAGACCTACCTGGCGGCAGATGCAGCGGCGGCTCCAGCTTGTCTTCCAGCTGCTGTTGGGCTGCTGCGGCTGTCATAGCAGCCGCCATTTGCATCCTTGCATTAAGCTGTGATAGGCTACGTAATTATTTATGTAGCCTATCACGGCAAAAGGCAGGCACGTAAATGGTGGCCGCTACGACGGCCACCATTTGTGGCCGCAGCAGCCCGGCAGCGGCCAGAAGATGAGCTGGAGCTGCCGCCGCATCTGCCGCTGCCACTGCATCTGCCACCAGGTAGGTCTGTTCCGGGGGGGGGGTGGCGGGGGGGAGGCCATTCCGCCATGGACTCCGGGGGAGTCCGTGGTGGAATTCTCCAACATCCCTAGATAATTATGGAGGCAGGTAATTTTATCTTCAAAATGCATTGCAAAGTTGTCACAGCCATCCTCCATGGGTTCCAACATACCATTCACCAGAGTAGATGTTAATAGCCGGTGGTTCACCCGGACTACGTCTGCTGGACAGCTACTAAAGATGAAATGGGGAAAGCAAAATAAGCCATCTTTGCTCTCCTCACTGCCAGGAAAGACCAGAACCACTTTAGTACCATGCCTCTTAAGCCCAATGCAGATAAGCAATCCAAAAGGATACCATGGTTCATGGTACTGAAAGCCACTGAAAGGTCCAGGAGAACCAACAGGGTTGCACTCCTCCCATCCATTCCCCACCGTACGTCATCAACCAGGGAGATCAAGGCTGTTTCCGTCCCATAACCAGGCCTGAAACCTGATTAGAATGGATCTAAATAATCAGTATTTAACACTGCTTCGAGTAGAGAGGCTGCCTTGCCAGGAATGGCAAATTTGAGCCACGGTGGTAGTTATCTAAAACCATAGGATCTAGATTTGGTTTCTTCAACAAGGACCTCACCACTGCTTCTTTCAAAGCTATGGGAACCTCACCATCCCTCAAGGAGGCATTGACCACTTTGGAGGTGCAGGTACCCAGCCCAACTCTGGCAGATTTCACAGGCCAGGATGGACAAGTATCTAAGAGCAGGTAGTAGGCTCCAGTCCTCCAAGCAATTTGTCCACATCCTCAGGTTGCACAAGCTGAAAGGTATCCATAAAATGACTAGATGGTGCACTAGTCCCGTGCATCTCAGACTCTGTCAAAGCAGTGGCATCCAAGTCGGCACGAATATGTGCGACTTTATCTGCAAAATGTCTAGCAAATTGCTCACAGTAGGCTTTTGAAGGTTCAAGTTGTGTTCTAGAGCCTACACCCAAAAGAACTTTACCTACCCAAAAGAGCTCCACTGGACAACACTGAGCAGATGCAATGGTTGTGGAGAAGTAAAATTTCTTTGCCACCATCACCACCACAGAATAAGATTGCAAATGGATTCTTACCTGTGTTGGGTCATATTTGTTACAGGTCTTCCACCATTTGCGCTCTAATAGTCAACATAGTCATTCCATCTCTCCAGCTCCTTGAATGTAGGGATGGGTGGATTCCCTACTTGTTGTTCCATGGGGGAATCCTCCTGCTGGGGGAGGCGATCCGTCCCTCCCCCAGGAATCCGTCCAGGCTGGCTCCGCTCCGCGTCGATCCTGCAGAGCCGGCCACCAGCTCCATATCACTGGCGAATGTCGGTATGGCCGGCAGCCATTGCCATGCCGTATCACTGTGCTAAGTAAGTCTCCAGGCGCAAATGGCATAGTGGGTGCCATTTGTGGCTGTAAAGCTGGTAGATTAGCCTAAATGCAGCCATTTACGGCCTTATTGACATTCGCCAGTGATGCGGAGCAGGCACAGAGACGGATCCGACCTGGACAGATTCCAGGGGGAGGCGGAGGTGAATGCTCCATTCCGCCAAGGGCCCCAATGGGGCTGGATTCTTGGAATCTGGCCTCATTGGGGTCCGTAGCGGAATTCTCCCCCATCCCTACTTGAATGCCAAGAAACTTCCTGACTGTTAGAGCAATACGACAATGGAACCAATTACATAGGGAGCTGGTGGGGCTCTCCCACCCTAGAGGCATTCAAGATGAGGCTGGACAGCCAACTGTCAGGGATGCTCTGACTTGGATTCCTGCACTGAGCAGGGGGTTGGACTCGATGGTCTTACAGGCCCCTTCCAACCCTACTATTCTATGATACCATGATTCTATGACTGACACAGTTCTATGACTTGGTCAAGGACATTTGGGAACAATCATATCAATAGCCCCGATCACTACACTACAATACTACATTTGAGACCACCTCAGGCAGTGAGATTGTTAGGCAGTGGGGTGGGCAGTATACCAATGTAATCCCAGTCCTGTCTTGAGTGCCCATCACTAGGTACAGATGCTCAGAACTGGTTGACTGTTGGATGGAGTGTCTGACCAGGGAGATGGAATCCTTATAGACCAAGGGTATCCCTCCTCCCGACCCCTCAGCTTGGTGCTGCACAAGAAACTCTGGTGGACATATCTGGGAGAGGTTAACCCTTCCCCCATCATCCAACCAGGTTTTGGTTACACAGGTCAGGTTGGCATGCTGTTCACTTATGAGGTCAGAGATGACACAACCTTTCCCATCAACAGCACCTTCAGACTAGAAGTGACTACAGGGAAGTCATCAAAATTACTGAGACTGGAAGGTGGACCGGAAGGGGATAAAGCACAGAGATGTCTCAACTGCCTTCCTCTCACCCAACGCCATCACCTCCCACTGCCATAACACCCTGCCCCCAGCACTATGTCTATAGTGGTCCCAACTTCCTCCACTGCTAGACACACTACAAATCTCAGCTGACCCCTCCCCTGCAACCCAGCAAAAAATAAAAGCCACCCAACTGAACTAATACCAATACTGGTCAACATTTTCACACACCAGTTAGATATTACAGTGGGGAGGAGGGGGAAAAGTGTCTGACGCATGCCCCTTTGGTGGCAACATGCCAGGATGACACGCCACCAGCGGCAACCTTCCAGGGGACCCCCACCCACCGGGAAGTTCCTATGCCTCAGACAAACAGAGACAAATCCCTACTGGAGAGGACCAGTCCTCCAGGTCTCTCTTGGTGTTTCCAGGGGCTGGTATTGTTGGCTCACTGTTGGCTGGTATTGTAGCTCTCTCCTGCAGCAGCATTTGCACCCTGGAGGAGGCTAGATGGCAATACTTCCAACCAGGAGCAGATGTTTCTGCTGCTGAGGTTGCTCCTGCTTTTATATTAATTTTGTCCTTATATTAATACTTTTCCTCTAAAAGCTGCTTCCTTTTATAAGGAAAAGGAACTATATCTTTAAATAAAGTTTTTTAAAAAGAGAGCTGGTTTTCTTCACACAGAAAAGGCACTCTATACATGTTCAGAACTCTAGAAATCAGCCTTATGCAATCCATGTTATAAAACATGCCCTATTTCACTGCCATAGAGAACATCCTTTTCCCCATCGATAAATGCTCTAAAGAGAACATAAACAGCCCACACAGATAATCAAACTTCCTCTCAATTACTTATCTTATCTTAGAATAGCTCAGTCATGTATCAAATCCTGCTAAGTGACAAGGAGGATTTTACATAGCATTGTCTAACAGACAGTGGCTTTCCAGGGTTGTGGTCTTTTCCACCATCTGCTATCTGATGCTGACAACTAGAGATGCCAGGAACTGAACATGAAAATGTCTGCATCTAAAGCACCTGTGAGCCATATCAGGTGCTAATATTTAGTAGAACAAGTGAGTCCTGTAACAAAATGTTGCAGTATGTGGTGCTTCTACTTAGCCTTCTAGCCAGCTATGCCTTCTTCAGGGTTTACTCCATTCCATTCCCCACCCTTGGTTTTTCATCCCCCGCCCACATGCATATGCACACATACGTACACACACCAGACACTCAGCATTCTGTGACTCAGCCACTGACATGCTCAGTCCTTATTGGACTGTGATGTTGCATTGCGCATTTAGAGTTTTTTTTTTCTTAAAGGGTTTTTTTTTGTACTGCTGCAAACCATGGAGTTTGGCAAGCATGTGAGAGCTCCCTCTTGCTTCTCAGTGGCCTCACTTTGGCTACATTCCTGCTGGCACTTAATAGCTGTCTTTGCTGTCAGAAGGAGTGATGTTTGGTAAAATGGTCAGGTATAAGGATGCTAGAAACTGTTCCACAGAGGTTGAAATGTACTGTAGCAAATTATGAACATAAGAAGAGCCATGCTGACCACAGGAAACCAACAAGCAGGACATAAGTGCAACAGCACCCTCCCACCCACGTTCTCCAGCAACTGGATACATAGGCATACTGCCTCTGATACTGGAGGTAGCATAGAGCCATCAGGGCTAGTAGCCATTGATAGCTTTAGGGTGCAATCCAGTGGGGATAGGCGGTTGCCTCTGAACTTGGAGGCGACCACCTATCCAATGCAGGGCAAGAGGAGCATGGAGGGCATTGTCCCCTCTGTGCTTCAGCTGTCTAGCTGCAGGAAGTCAGAGTGGGGGAGGTGGATGCCAGATGACACAAGGATGTGTTGTAACGGCATTTCCGCCTTCCCCGCCCCGGAACGCCCCGTTGTCACCACTCTATGCTCCTTTTCCAAGCGTGGAGTGCGGGGCCATTCTGAGCTGCCTGTGAGGCAGCGCGGGGCGGGTGGGAGGTTGGTTCTCTGGGAACCAACCTTGGAGCACAGGCTCTGAGGTTGATTCCTGGAAACCCACATATCCTATGGCTGTCTAGCTGCTGACTAGCAGCAATAGGATTGCTCCCTTATCCTCCATGAATTTGTCTAATCCTCTTTTAGACAAATGAACTTGATGGAAATAATTGTTCACACCACCCCCAAATCATTTCCCCAGCACCACCACATTAACAGAAACAACAGTCTCTTAGGTTCCTGTTTTGTTTTGTTTTAGTAACAAATGAAGTTCTCAAGGGAATAATTCCATGCACAATGCATCTGGGAATATACCCTTTTACTGCTTTCCTCTTCACTTAAAAAAGCTACATTTTGCTTGTCCTTGTAACTGCAATATCAATATACTGCGTACACAGTTAATTGTATGCATCTAGAGTGTGCTTTCTTAGCACGATCAGTTTCCTCCTGATTTATAGTCACTACGTTTGTGTTAGCAAGGGAAATGACATGGTTTCAGAGAGCACAAGGGCAGACTGAATAAGAGCTGTCAGATGTATAGATGGGCTTCCACAGACAGGAGAACTGCATAATTGCCAGCACTAAGTATTCAAAACCATGAGTTCAGCATCCTGTGAAATTGGCTTCAAAGCTTTCAGGAATAATATATAATATTTTCTCATGGTTTATGAAACTTTAGAAATACACTGTATTAATCACTGTAACCATTAACAAGTGTAAAGTTTAGTAAGGTTGTGATAAAAGTTGGTTTAGCAATTGAAGGCTATATTCAGTAGTATAGCACCTCCACATATATTCAACATGAAATCTTAGCACCCACTTTTAAAATGACCTACCTAATGTTTAAACCCATGTTTATCATTACTTTATGACCTATTCAACCTTCCAGCTGTTTGTCTATGCTTGCGCTATTCCAGTTGGTACAAACCATCATGTGCAAACATGTAAAAAGCTCACTGGAGCAACAATAAGTCCGTTATCGAAGGCCCTACCATCTGCCTGCAGCAATCATATATCTGAAATGCCAGTTTGAAAGTCCATTGTGTTACTCCATTATCAGTCTGCTTGTAGCAGCTGTCACCCATTATGGTGCAAAGGAGCCATCTTATGAAGCAGCACTTCATTCTCCGAAAGAGATGGAATAGCGCAACAGAACCTATATCTATGGATGTTATAGAATTCCACCACGGACTCCAGTGAGGCTGGATTCTTTAGAATCCGGCCCCCTGGAGTCCATGGCGGAATGGAGCAGTCCCCTCCGCCACCCCGCAAAATTTTCCCGGGACAGACCCTACCTGGCATAGGCCAGTCCGGTCCATCCGCTGCCCCGGTCTGTGGCCCCGAATGGCTGCCCCGGTCTGCGGCTGCCATGTGTTTCCCTGCATTAGTCGTGATAGGCTACATAAGTATTTACGTAGCCTATCACGGCAAAGAGCAGGGACGCAAATGGCATCTGCTATGCCATTTGCGTCGCTACTCTTTGCCATGATAGGCTATGTAAATATTAGGGATGTACAAAACACCTGGTTTCGTCCAGGGACGTCTGCGGTGGGGGGGAGGCGCTCCATCCCTCCCCCCGAAATTCTCCCCGTCCAGCTCCGCTCTGCGGCGACTCTGCGGAGCCGCTAGCCGTGGCCGCCCGCAGCCGGACATCCGGCCGCTGGGCTGCGCAGGGATGTAAATGGCAGCCGCTGTAGCCACCACCATTTGCATCCTTGTCTTTTGCCGTTTTTTTGATAGGCTGTTTTTTTGACGTGATAGGCTACGTAAATATTTACGTAGCCTATCACGGCAAAAAAGGGAACGCAAATGGTGGCCGCCGTAGCCGCCGCCATTTGCGTTCCTGTTTTTTTGCCGTGGCTGCCATTCACAAAGCAGCGCGAACGGCACCAGGTAGGTGCTCCGTTTTGCGTGCCCTTCGCAGGGTGGGGGGCTTCGTTCTGCTACGGATTTCGGGGGGCCGAATGCACTGGCATTCAGACTCACTGAGATCTGTGGTGGAATTCTCCAACATCCCTAGTAAATATATACATAGCCTATCACGGCTAACACAGGGACGCAAATGGCGTAGCGGGTGCTATTTGCATCCCTGATCTTTGCCATGATAGGCTACATAAATATATATGTAGCCTATCACGGGTAACGCAGGGATGCAAATGGCACCCGCTATGCCAGATGCCATTTGCTGCCACAGCCCAGCAGCGGATGGAAGTCCAGCTGTGGGCGGGCCCAGCCAGCAGCTCCGCGGACTTGCCACGGAGTGGAGCAGGCCCAGGAGGATTCCGGGGACACACACACGGATCACCTTCCCCCCAGTGGACGCCCCCACCTGGAACGGGGTAAGTAATCCACCCATCCCTACCTATATCTAGCTGTCTGGAACCAGGACCCCATCTACTCAGGAGATTTACTGTGGTCCTACTGCACTTCACACACAGTCATGGCACATCAGGTTCTTCCCTCTCCGCAGCAACTGTGGATATTCATGCCATAAACTCTGCATTTTGCAAAGTCTTTTTGTGACAGATTTTCCTATCACGCTGGCTTCAGTGCAGTTTAGGAGCCAGTGTGACCTCAACTAGGGATACTGGTTTAGGTGCTGACTGAGGACAGCAGACTGATGGGAGGAAGGGAAAGCTGTGTCATCAAAGGGAGGACCTGAACAGAGGAGTTGGCTTCACCCTCCACTGATCATGTTTTGTTAATGAGCCTTAAAGTCAGCCCACCGAAAACAGCCTGCTAAACATGTCTGCTCAAGAGTAATTCCCATTGTCTTCCATTGCACTTACTCAGCACAGAAGCAGAGGGAGGGGTGGGGAAGGGAGTTGCTTCGCCTTTTGTTTCAAATTTCGCTCATTCAGAGGTGCAGATCTGCACGACTTTAAAACCTGATCGTGTTTTGTTTTTCCTCAATTGAGCCTTAAAGTCAGCCCGCTGAAAACAGCCCACTAAACGTATCTTACTCATAAGTAATTCCCATTGTCTTCCACTGCACTTATTCAGCACAGAAGTGGAGGGAGGGTTGGGGAAAGGCTTTGTCTTTTGTTTCAAATCTCACTCATCGGAGGAACAAACTTGTGCATAAGTTTAATGACTTTTTTAAAAAAGGAAGTTTGTTGTTGCCGCGAGACTCCACCCACATATGCTGGAACTAATGTGGTTTCTTGTGCAGTCTGCCATGCAAAAGCGGTTCTTTTTGTGTGTGTACACACCGCTTTGGCTGTGTGTGTCATGGAAGGAGCAAATCCCTTTTGATGAAAACACATTTTTAAACAGAATCACGTTGGAAAGCATCTCTGTGTATGGGGCCCAGGGGATAACCCCCCCCCTTCACACATTACTCACATAAAGGGACATTGCATGATTAAAGGAATTGTGGGACTGTGCTTCTGCCCTCTCTGATGATGCATGGCTACCCCTGGCCCCTGCTGTCCATATATTAGTGTAGATGTCTGAGTTGGGGAAGCCTCCAGGACATGAAGAAATAGCTTCAGTACCAAGGTTCTAAAACTCTAACACGAAGAGGTTGTACCATATCATCATCCCACATGCATACTGGTTAATTGCTGTCAAAGGGATGGTGATCCTCCTTCTGCAAGTAGAGTTGCTAGGCTGGCAGGTTTTGCTGTGCATGGTTGTCATCCCATTTCTGTTTGCCCATCATTTGCAATACATGACTTGTGAATATGTCCAGGTTAGTTTGCTTCTCCCTCTTCTCTGGGTCAGGAGGAAAAGGGCCATGGGATACTCTACCAGCTGCATTTATGCTTCTGTCGTTGTGAACAATGCTCAGCAGAATTAGCTTCTTTAGTCTAGCAGTGACTGTGTGTGGGTTTTAAATAAGCCACTGTCCTTTAGACCCTTTATTCATAAAATTTTGATAACTATTGGCTCTTTTGTTATAAGATTCCAGTCCAGTCATGCTTCTTTATATGGTAAAAATATACAGCTGGCAAGTCTGGAAACTGGGGGGGACAAAGATTTACTACCTCACTTAGTGCTAGTCTAGAGACAGATTTTAATAACTGCTGGTATTTATATTTTGAAATGGGGAACAACCATTGTTTCTCTGTCACACTAACCCTTTGTGCAAGCTAAAATCTGTTTTACATCCAGCACAATCTAGCCTCATTAAGTCGGTATAAGACCTCCTGCATCCTGCACTCCATCTGTGTGTAAGGCTGTTACTAAATGCAAATTTTGGGACTTTGTCATCATGCCCAGCCTCCCTCCCCCGTTTTGTTTTTGTTTCTTTTGAGTGTGTGTGTGTGTGTGCACGCGTGTGTGCACGTGCGACTTTATTTGTTTGCTTAACATCCAGTCTGAAGAAAAGTTCTGGGATGCTAAAAAGTGATTGTTGTTGTTGTTGTTCAGTCGTTCAGTCGTGTCCGACTCTTCGTGACCCCATGGACCATAGCACACCAGGCCTTCCTGTCCTGCGCTCTCTCCCGGAGCGTGCTCAAGTTCATATTCATTGCATCCGTGATGCTATCTAGCCATCTCATCCTCTGCCATCCCCTTCTCCTTTTGCCTTCAGTCTTTCCCAGCATCAGGGTCTTTTCCAGGGAGTTTTCTCTTCGCATTAGGTGGCCAAAATATTTCAGCTTCAGCTTCATTATCTGTCCTTCCAATGAGCACTCAGGGTTGATTTCCTTTAGGATGGACTGATTGGACCTCCTTGCAGTCCAGGGGACTCGTAAGAGTCTTCTCCAGCACCACAGTTCGAAAGCATCAATTCTTCGGTGCTCAGCCTTCCTTATAGTCCAGCTCTCACAGCCATACATTACTACTGGGAAAACCATAGCTTTGATTAGACAGACCTTTGTCGGCAAGGTGATGTCTCTGCTTCTTACTATGCTGTCTAGGTTGGCCATAGCTTTCCTCCCAAGGAGCAAGCGTCTTTTAATTTCATGGCTACAGTCACCGTCTGCGGTGATCTTGGAGCCCAAGAAAGTAAAATCTTACTACTTAATGATATTTTAGCTGGTCCTAATAAAGGTATTATGTTACAGTTACTTTTGGATCTTTTCTTCTTCTGTGTTCTGGACGAACACAGCTACCTGCAATTTTTGTATCATGGTAGAAAAATCCTTCTGATCTTTTAATCTTAAAAAAGGTGGAAGAATCCAAAATAGATCAATTTCCCTACACATTGGGTGGGTGAGTGGGATTTTGTGCAATGCTAGCAGAGGGAGAATTTCTCTACCCATCCTTGATAATTGGCCTGTTTCTATATGGTAAGTATGGGGATATTTTTTGATATAAAGTGCTGGTTCTTACCTTTAAAGCCTTACATGGTCTAGGTCCAAGGTACATTACGGAGCACCTTCTCCCCTACGTCCCGGTCTGCCACCTAAGGTCCTCTGAGGGCTCTCTGCTGCATCTGCCTAATGTGAGATTGGCAGCCACGTGCAAGAGGACCTTTTCCTTTGCTGACCCTCAACTGTGGAATGACCTGCTGGTTGAAATGCGCCTGCTGACCTCGTTGAAGGTTTAAGCAGGCATTAAAGACGCTATTATTCTGGCAGGCCTTCCCTTTTTAGAACTCTTATTCCTTTTGCTGACTTTTGTATGCTATTTTTAAGCAGTGTTGTTTAAGCTGTGTTTTATTGTTGGATTTTTTAAAAAGTTGTTTTCAGTTCAAACTTCAAAGTTGTTTTCAGTTATATATTGTTTGTATATATTGTCCATATGTTTTATGTAAATGGTTTTTAAACTTTGTATATTGTATTTTAATGTTTTAACTTTTGTAAACCGTCCAGAGACCTTCGGCTATGAGGCGGTATAGAAATGATGATGATGATGATAATAATAATAATAATGGTATTAATTGCCACAAGCAGTCATTTCTGTGATTCCTAAGATCTGGTGATGATCTCAAGAGATCATCTGACGTACTTAATATTTTTTCAGCCAGTTTGTGGCTTGGTGTTTTCATTTTTTTCCTGAAAACAGACCAGAAAGTTTGGCTTTGATACAGAGTAAAATTCCAAAGGTTTGCATGCCTAGATAAAAATAGAATATTTCTTCTATTAAAACAAAACTGACCAAATTTTACATTGTGCATTATGGCTGTCATCATTAAGATCCACCTGAGTCTGTATTGATTCAATTTTTATCTTTTTATCTTTCGAAAACAGTGGGTAATATGTACTGCATTTTCTTAGAAGTAAGATACACTGACTGTTTTGAATTAACATTTCTACTAGAATATTTCAAACATTTGACAGCTTGAAAGAATACTTGTAAATAAGATTAATGTCAGGCATTCACAAAGCTCCTTAGTGATAGTGTTATTAAAAACAACATTTTGGTTAAAAGGACATGTTCAGGAAAAAAGTGCAAAAAGATTTTTTTAAGTCGCAGCACTGCATTAGTAATAATTAAGGATTTTTGAATTATAATGTTGATCTCCTTTTCCCTCCAGGCATAGGAAGATAGGAGGCTGCCTTATACCGAGCCCCTCCTGCACCATCCACATACACTAGGCAAATTGTGAAAGGGTCAGAACTTCTAACTTTGTGCAGCTATTATTAATGATGGTTGGTTTTGGAAAATGCACAATATAGCTCAGGGCCTCAAGATCCCCATTAAAAGGCTGCTCAGTGATGACCCTTTATTCTATGCCACATTTCCTTGAGCTCCAAAAATGGTCATATTTTCATAACTGCCTCACCACACACTGGAGATATTTATGCCCAATAACAGTGACATAAATTTGCTGAATCCAGGTCGGGGAGGTGGAATGCTCATGGCTTTGATTAGGCCATCTCTTTGCTACATTCTATCAAGCAGTGTTTAATTTGTGAAAAGATGTGTTTTGGCGTTCAAATGTGCATTCAGGTCATGCCCTTCTAGAAGCCCCATGCCATTAGCCCATATGATGGAGGCTAAAGCCAGATCTACACATGTGCAGCGGAATGAGGAGGTTATATCCTGAGGTGGTAGAGTGGACTACAGACTGCAAGTGGGGGATGCCATTTTTAAAAATTCTACCCCATGTTAAAAACACACACACACACTAGAACATCAAATGAAACTGAAATCCCGGTATGCAAAAAAATCAGCACATCAGGGAAAAATATTCCACCCCACATTGCTTCTTGCTGTGCTATGTTCTAGTTGCAATCCTAGTTTTCTAGTTCCAGGGGAGCCCACAAAGATGGTATCCTCCTGCATTCAGAAGTGGTACAATCCATTCTATCATCTCAGAACTCTACCACTTCCTTTTGCTTCATTTATAGACCAAGCCTGAGTTAATCAGCCTGGAGGCGAAAGTGCTATGCACACATTCAGTGGCAATAGCTTATTATTACTTTATGTTCAAGGAGTTACTGAACCTTGACACTGACAATTGATGCTAGGCAGGGCCAGTCCATTCTTTGCGGCCTGAAGTGAAGAACAGGATGGCACTCAGCCCATGTCCAGAAACTGACTGGACTGACAGATGAATCTGTTTTCAATACTAATGATGGGACAGCATCCTCTACTACACCCGAAGGTGGCAGGCAAACTTAGGGGGTGCAGAGCAGGCCTCATGGCACACAGGTCTCTCCTCCGACCCCTTGCCATTGCCTCCCAGCATCTGCTGACTGAGGTGACTGCTTCACTCTGCCTAATAGTAGGGCCAGCCCTGATGCTTGGCCTAAGCATCTCTTAATTTAAGACAATTCACCAGTAGGATTTCCTCTGACACCCATGAGAAGATTCAAAAGCACATGATTTTTGCCCTCTCCTTGAACTCTTTCCCCTGAATGAAGAAGGAAAAAGGGTGGAGCACATTGAATGAACGCTTGGTATCATCCATTAGAGCAGTTAGTTAAAACAAACAATGGATTACTGAGGGGCTGTGGAAACACACTATGTATGTATGTATGTATTTATTAAATTTATTAATTGCCCATCTGGCTGGTCACCCAGCCACTCTGGGCGATGTACAACATATAATAAAACAGTTTAAAACAATAAAATTATACAATAAAAACATTTTCTAAAATACCCTAACCCACCCATGTATCTCAGCCTAACTCACCTTACATGATGCTTGTAAGTATAAAATGAAATAAGGATGTATAAAAGGATCATCCCCTTTTGCTTTCCCCACTGCCCCAACTGTGCTGCTGAAATTGCCCTGCCATGATGTGGGGTGGCAAAAGTTTTAAGTTTAAGTTTTCTTTTAAAATGCCGCACCACAGGGCCTGCAAACTCAGCCAGCCTGTTGCCGCAGTACTTTCTTTTGCTAGCAGGGCCAGCTGGTGCGCGACGAGGAGGTGGAGGAGAGAGGAGAAGCCACCATCATCATCTGCCCTGGGTGGCGCCACTGGTGATGGCCTCAGCTGCAGCAGGGTCAGGGCAGGGATGGGCCCTCCTGAACCTCTGGGCCCTCGGCAGCTGCCCACCCATGCCAGCTGCTGACGCTGGGCCTGCTCCACACACGCTGGTCCATGTGCGTATTCAGGCAGCTAAACTCACATCACATCCACACTTTCATATAAATCAGTATTCAGCCTTATTGAAATCACAATTTGAACTGCAAACTAATAAACTCAGGAGATCGAACATTTATCTATAGAAGAAAGATGAATGGAAAGTTGAAGCAGGCTGAGATAAAGAAATGGTATGGATGGAGTGAAAAGACACTGGAGGCTGGGCCTTCCAGGCTGCAACTCAGGATGGCAGAGAACTAGGTCAGAGCAAGACTTTACTTTTACCAAGAAAAAAACTGGTCTAAACAGGAATAGAAATTCTTGCTATGAACAACCAGTGCTAACAGACAGTCAAGCCTGATCCATTGCTGACAGATCTATAGAAGGAAAATTAAAGCAGTTCTAATGCAAAGACTGCAGGGCAATATAACAAATAACGCAATGCCCAGTTAGGATGCAACTGTTTTACAGAAAACCCTTATATTATAAACAATGCAACACATGTTGGTATTTGAAAAACAAACTACTTCCTCTTTCTCATTTCCTATCATATAAGATATTCCAGTCGAGTGGCTGATGCTGAACGGAAACTTTATTGTATAGATTTCCAGTGATTCACAGCCATCTTCTCTGTCCTTTTTTCAGAAATCTTGCCAAATTTCCCTCAGCCTAAATCATATGTTGCTTATTTGTTAGGGACACATCTTTTGAGTATGATGGCAGTTTTGAATAATTTACTAAGGTGTGTGTGCCTTTGTGTGTTACTGGATAAATATTATCAATTTGCATCATTTCAGCCCAGTTCCCTGAAAGAATTACCACTGGTACAGTTCAGGCATCATGATGAATGATAGTTATCATGAACCAGGTAGTGGGGATAGGAATCAAAGCACATAAGCCAGTGTGGTGTAGCGGTTAGAGTGTTGGACTGGGACTCGTGAGACCTGCGTTCTAGTCCCCACTTGGCCATGAAACTCACTGGGTGACTTTGGGCCAGCTACTGACTCTCGGCCTAATCTACCTCACAGGATTGTTGTGAGGATAAAATGGAAAGGAGGAGGACTATGTAAGCTACCTTGGGTTCCTTGCAAGAGGAAAAAAGGCGGGAAATAAATGTAATGGTGGTGGTGGTGGTGGTGGTGATGATGGGAAAGAGAAGGGGGGAGGAGTGTGCTGGAGCACATTTCTGAGAAACATAGGAAGCTGCATTATACTGAGTCAGAACGCTGGTTCTTCTAGTGCCAGGGATGGGGAACATTTTTCAACCAAGGCCACTTCCATTTCTGCATAACTCTCTGGAGACCATATGCCAGAAGTGGCCATGGCCAGGGGAGGTGCTGGGGGGTGGGGGGAAGCATCCCCTTCAAACAAGGCGCTTGCCCCCCCCCTCGCCCCCCTATTGCTGGACTCTGTCATTACTTGAGGGAAAGGCACTTTTCATATATACAAGTGCATTCATCTGTTATTATCTGTGTAGCTCTTCTACAGTTCAGCTGCAGCTCTTGAGCCAACAGAGGTTACACATTTTGCAGCTACTGACGTACTTTTGAAGTTGTCATCAGACCACTGGCAATCCACTGAGGGGAAAGGGGAAGCAACTCACATTCAGGAGAGAGAAGCCCCTCTTGGAGAGGCCCTCCTCCTACGCATGGAATTACTCAGAGTTCGGAAAGTGTGCATAGAATTGAAGCCTTAGATATTATGCTCAATGTTATCTGGAGTGTGCCAGATAGCCTAATCCTGTATATAATCAAGAAACGTTAACATTGATTTTTGGTTCTATTTCCCTTAGTGGAGTGTGGCTTCATCTGGGAGATGTGAATGTGATTATGGGAGGGGGGCATAAAGAGTCCTACAACCAACCTAGTCTTCTACACACTACACAGCATGTACATACTTGTGCATGAAGACTGGTGAAGAGAGTTGGTGGCTCCAGAGAGATGTGAACAGAGGGTATGGAGGAGGACTGCAAGAGGCTCAGCCAAAAAGGAACAAACTCAAGCCTGGAGAGAAAGAGAAGAGGTTGCTAAGAACTGTAGACAGGCAAACGTTCAGATGATGTTGCCCCTGTGAAGAAAGCTTGTTAGATTCTAGTTTCATTTCCCCCCTTGTGGCCTGTGTGGGCGGGGTCCCTCCCTCAGTGTGTCTGTTGAGGACGAAGAAGTTGGTGTGTTTTCATGTAGTCATCTTAATAAACACGTCTGTTTGATACCGTCTATTATCTTTGAGAAATCATGGAGGGCTAATGTTGTCCCTATCTTCAAAAAGGGTAAAAAGGAGGAACCTGGGAACTACAGACCAGTCAGTCTGACATCAATCCCTGGGGAAATTGTGGAGCAGATTATAAAGCAATCCATCTGTAAGCACCTTGAAAACAATGCAGTGATTGCTCGAAGCCAACATGGATTTGTCAAGAACAAATCCTGCCAGACGAGTCTGATCTCATTTTTGATCAAGTAACCTCCCTTGTGGACTGTGGGAATGCTGTGGACATAATATACCTCGACTTCAGCAAAGCTTTTGACAAAGTGCCCCATGATATCCTGATGAGCAAACTAGCTCAAAGTGGGCTAGATGAAACAACGATCTGGTGGATCCACAGTTGGCTACAGAATCGGACTCAAAGAGTGCTTATCAATGGGATCTTCTCAAACTGGGGAGAGGTAATGAGCGGGGTACCACAGGGCTCAGTCTTGGGCCCAGTGCTCTTCAACATTTTTATTAATGACTTGGAGGAGGAGGTGTGAGAGACAAGAAGGCCTTCTTAAATGAACAATGCAAAGAAATAGAGGAAAACAATAGAATGAGAAAGACTAGAGATCTTTTCCAGAAAATCAGAGATCTCAAGGGAACGTTTTGTGCAAAGACGGGCATGATAAAGGACAAAGAAGGCAGGGACCTAACAGAAGCAGATGAGATTAAGAAGAGGTGGAAAGAATGCACAGAAGAACGATACAGGAAAGATCTGAATGTCCCTGATAGCCATGATAGTGCGGTCACTGAACTTGAGATGGACATCCTAGAGAGTGAAGTCAAGTGGGCCTTAGGAAGCATTACTAACAACAAAGCTAGCGGAGATGACAGTATTCCAGCTGAGCTATTTAAAATCCTAAAAGATGATGCTGTTAAAAGTGCTGCACCCAATATGCCAACAGATTTGGAACACTCAACAGTGGCCACAAGACTGGAAAAGGCCAGTTTACATTCCAGTTCCAAAGAAGGGCAATGCCAACGAGTGTTCAAACTACCGTACAATTGCGCTCATTTCACATGCCAGCAAGGTTATGCTCAAAATCCTACAAGCTAGGCTTCAGCAGCATGTGAACCGAGAACTACCGGAAGTACAAGCTGGGTTTCGAAGAGGCAGAGGAACTAGAGATCAAATCGCCAACATTCACTGGATCATGGAGAAAGCAAGAGAATTCCAGAAAAACGTCTATTTCTGCTTCATTGACTACGCTAAAGCCTTTGATTGTGTGGATCACAACAAACTCTGGCAAATTCTGAAAGAGATGGGAGTACCAGACCACCTTTCCTGTCTCCTGAGAAACCTGTACGAGGGTCAAGATGCAATAGTAAGAACCGGACATGGAACAACTGATTGGTTCAAAATTGGGAAAGGAGTATGACAAGGCTGTATATTGTTGCCCTGCTTATTTAACTTCTATGCAGAGTACATCATGAGAAATGCCAGGTTGGATGAATCACAGGTTGGAATGAAGATTGCCGGGAGAATTATCAACAACCTCAGATACGCAGACGATACCACCTTAATGGCAAAAAGCATAGAGGATCTAAACAGCCTCTTGTTGAGGGTGAAAGTGGAGATTGCAAAAGCTGGTTTGAAAGTCAACATTAAAAAAACTAAGGTCATGGCATCTGGCCCCATCACTTCCTAGCATATAGAAGGGGAAGAAATGGAAGCAGTGACAGATTTTATTTTCTTGAGCTCCAAGATCATCGCAGATGGTGACTGTAGCCATGAAATTAAAAGACGTTTGCTCCTTGGGAGGAAAGCTATGGCCAACCTAGACAACATAGTAAGAAGCAGAGACATCACCTTGCCGACAAAGGTTCGTATAATCAAAGCTATGGTTTTCCCAGTAGTAACGTATGGCTGTGAGAGCTGGACTATAAGGAAGGCTGAGTGCCGAAGAATTGATGCTTTCGAACTGTGGTGCTGGAGAAGACTCTTACGAGTCCCCTGGACTGGAAAGAGGTCAAATCAGTCCATCCTAAAGGAAATCAACCCTGAGTGCTCATTGGAAGGACAGATACTGAAGCTGAAGCTGAAATATTTTGGCCACCTAATGTGAAGAGAAAAGTCACTGGAAAAGACCCTGATGCTGGGAAAGATTGAAGGCAAAAGGAGAAGGGGACGGCAGAGGATGAGATGGCTAGATAGCATCACCGATGCAATGAATATGAACTTGAGCACACTCCGGGAGAGAACGCAGGACAGGAAGGTCTGGCATGCTATGGTCCATGGGGTCACGAAGAGTCGGACATGACTTAACGACTGAACAACAACAAGGAGGAGGTGCAGGAAATGCTGATCACATTTGCAGATGACACAAAATTGGGCAGGATAGCTAATAGTTTGGAAGAAGACAGAAACAAAATTAAAAGGGATCTTGATAGACTGGAGCACTGGGCAGAAAACAACAGAATGAAATTTAATAGGGATAAATGCCAAGTTCTTCACCTAGGAAAAAGAAGCCAAATCCACAGTTACAAGGTGGGGGATATGTGGCTCAACAACACTACAAGCGAGAGGGATCTTGGAATTGTTGTAGATCACAAGTTGAATATGGGCCAACAATGTGATGTGGCTGCAAAAAAAGGCAAATTCCTATTTTGGGCTGCATTAATAGAAGTATAGCTTCCAAATCCCGTGAATAGTTCCTCTCTATTCAGTATTGGTCAGGCCTCATCTTGAGTACTGCATCCAGTTCTGGGCACCACACTTTAAGAAAGATGCAGACAAACTGGAAAGGGTTCAGAGGAGGGCAACGTGGATGATCAGGGGACTGAAAGAACTGGGCATGTTTAGCCTTGAGAAGAGAAGACTGAGGGGAGAGATGATAGCGCTCTTCAAGTACTTGAAAGGTTGTCACAGAGAGGAAGGCCAGGATCTCTTCTTGATCATCCCAGAGTGCAGGACACAGAATAATGGGCTCAAGTTACAGGAAGCCAGATTCCAGCTGAACATCAGGAAAACCTTCCTGACTGTTAGAGCAATACAACAATGGAACCAATTACCTAGGGAAGCGGTGGGCTCTCCCACACTGGAGGCATTCAAGACGAGGCTGGACAGCCATCTGTCAGGCATGCTCTGAGCTCGATTCCTGCATTGAGCAGGGGGTTGGACTCAATGGCCTTGTAGGCCCCTTCTAACCCTACTATTCTATGATTCTATGATACCAAAGAGTCTCCAGTGTGCTGGTTGGACAGCAGGATCATGAATGCAACACCAGAAGTAACCACTCCTCCCCAATCTTTCACACTCTCAGGGACACTACAGCCCTTTTGAGTATCTATGGCCATCCTCCAGGACTTAATAGGACCAGGCTATAGGGCATTTCCCAGGCCTCCCACAGTCCAAGCTCTGCAGGCCTCCATCACTTGGAAGCTGGAACGGCAGAAGAATTAATCTGCCTCTTCCATGGCTCTCTTCCTTTTTTTTCTCAGGGCATTGGGCTAGGAAAAATGAGAGGGGCAGGAAAGAATGAATCTGCACCTTCTCCAGGTCTTCCTTTTTTGTCCTCAGAGCATTAGGGTAGGAAGACTGTTCTGTACCACTCAGCTACCAGCCCAATATATCATATTATTTTCTAAGTATTTTCTAGCTATCGTAAGGCTAGAACATGAGCTCCAATAGGTTTTGGCAGTGTATGAAATGCTCCTATGTTTATCCCAAACTTTGCTAATGATCCTTTTACAACTGAGACCTGTTTAGCTCAGAATGACACTGCCCAAATCAATGACACAAAACAGGAGTCCTTCTTTTTAAAATTGTCAATGCCTTTTCACTCCTCTTAATGTGTTCTAAAGGTTCAGGACAGTACACTGTGGCATGATACTATTATGGTTCTTCATGGGTCAAACGGAGAATAGGAAGGAGCAGTGAAATAGGTGATAAAGGAAGGGCGCTCTCTTCTGGGAGAGGCAGTCGAGTTTCTACTTCAACATTGCTGCTGTCTTTTATATTCTCTAGAGTATGTACCTAAATTGGGCATTCGGTTAACATGTTCATACAAACAGTCGTCTCAAGCTAGTATAAAACTCAGTTGACAAAAATGAACCTGGTTTGAAATAAGCCCACGTGAATAAAGATCCATGTGAAGAAATGCTTAAGCACTTCTTGATACAATCTCTTTTCTTCCACCTTGTGGGATGTTGCCAATATAGTACAATATACACTTGTTATATAATACACAGTCTCCCCCAGCCCCCAATCTGCTTGCAGTTTCATAGACACTCAATTAGTTCATTCCTATGGGGAGTGGGGAGAAGGCAGGGAAGAAGCATCCTTTCAGATATCTGCTGGCTACTGAGAACCATTGCTTAACACAATGGGGATCTGTTCAAGCAGTTCCCCCCCCCGCCTCCCTAATCCTGAATCTTTTAAACTCAGGGTCCTGAAAGGTCATTTAGCTTATCACCACCACCCTTAATCCTATAACCATAGGGCAGGGATGGCTAACTTGTGGCCCTCCAGATATTTTGGCCTACAACTCGCATTATCCCTCACCATTGGCTATGCTGGTGGAAGTTGCAGGCCAATACAACTGTAAAGGCCACAAGTTGCCCACCCCTGCATACAGCCTTGGTGGGTTTATGCGTGTGTGCGCATGTACATGTGTTTGAAGAAAACAGATCCCAAAGTAGACACAGCATACCTGAGACTGCACAACATGATAAGGAGTCATCAAGACTACTGATCAACAATCTGGGTTCTCTGCTGCCTTCTGGCTCTGTTAGTGCATCTCATGTTTATTTCATCAAGAAAGATTGAGCTTTTTATAATATATGTGGGGCCTGCAACAAAATGTTGCAGTATATGATCTCTCCTAAAAGGAGTGCTCCTGTTCCAGGTTCCAGCCAGCCATCCCTCCAAGCAGGAGATACCACTCTACACCTTGCCCACAACCCTGTTCCAATGATCTTTTCCAGCTGTCACTCTAACATTCCATAATTACTGAGCATGCTCATTCCTCATTGCGCTGCTTGAGGGAGACAGTTGTTCCCTTAGTCCTTTTTAAAAAATATATTTTTGAACTTCTGCAAGCATCAGGGTTCCCCTGAGCATGCTGATAGATCCCCCTTGTTGGCCATGTTTGGGCCACAATCCTGTGAGCACTGTTCACCTGAGTTTGCTGTTAGAAGGAGTGATTAAGTAGTCACAGGAGGGATAGGAACAGATAAAATTAACTGGCTCACCGCAATATTGGTCATGCAGCATAATACCCCACTTCAGCCATTTTCTGCAACAATGGGGTTTGCAATGATAGTATTTTGTTTTTATTATGCTTTTTTCATAATTGATATATGTAACATCCCCTTCATGGATCACTGCCTTGTTGTGGCGAAGGGGCTTGCGTAACTCAGTGAAGCCATAAGCTATGCCGTGCAGGGCCACCCAAGACGGACAGGTCATGGCAGAGAGTTCTGACAAAATGTGGTCCACTGGAGAAGGAAATGGCAACCCACTCCAGTATTCTTGCCAAGAAAACCCCATGGAACGTATCACAAGGCTAAAAGAGATGACGCCGGAAGATGAGCCCCTCAGGTCGGAAGGTGTCCAATATGCTACTGGGGAAGAGCAGAGGGTATTTCCAAGTAGCGCCAGAAAGAGTGAAGCGGCTGGGCCAAAGCCGAAAGGACACTCAGCTGTGGATGTGTCTGGTGGTGAAAAGAAAGTCCGATGCTGTAAAGAACAATATTGTTTAGGAACCTGGAATGTCAGATCAATGAATCAAGGTAAGCTGGAGGTGGTCAAACATGAGATGGCAAGATTGAACATCGACATCTTGGGAATCAGCGAACTAAAATGGACAGGCATGGGCGAATTTAATTCAGGTGACCATCATATCTACTATTGTGGGCAAGAATCCCTTAGAAGAAATGGAGTAGCACTCATAGTCAACAAAAGGGTGGGAAAAGCAGTACTGGGGTACAATCTTAAAAATGATAGAATGATCTCAGTACGAATCCAAGGCAAACCATTCAACATCACAGTAATTCAAGTCTATGCCCCAACCACTGAGGCCGAAGAAGCTGAGGTTGATCAGTTCTATGAAGACCTACAACACCTTCTAGAACTAACACCAAAAAAAGATGTCCTCTTCATCATAGGGGACTGGAATGCTAAAGTAGGAAGTCAAGAAATCACCGGGATAACAGGCAGGCATGGCCTTGGTGTACAAAATGAAGCAGGACAAAAGCTAATAGAGTTTTGCCAAGAGAACACGCTGATCATAGCAAACACTCTTTTCCAACAGCACAAGAGACGACTCTACACATGGACATCACCAGATGGTCAATATCGAAATCAGATTGATTATGTCCTTTGCAGCCAAAGATGGAGAAGCTCCATACAGTCAGTAAAAACAAGACCTGGAGCTGACTGTGGCTCAGATCATGAGCTGCTTCTTGCAAAATTTCGGCTTAAATTGAAGAACGTCGGGAAAACCACTAAACCGTTCAGGTATGACCTAAATCATATCCCTGATGAATATACAGTGGAGGTGAGGAATAGATTTCAGGGATTAGACCTGATAGACAGAGTGCCTGAGGAACTATGGACGGAGGTCCGTAACATTGTTCAGGAGGCAGCAACGAAATCCATCCCAAAGAAAAAGAAATGCAAGAAAGCAAAGTGGCTGTCTGATGAGGCTTTACAAGTAGCTGAGGAAAGAAGGGAAGCGAAAAGCAAGGGAGAAAGGGGAAGATATACCCAACTGAATGCAGAGTTCCAGAGAATAGCAAGGAGAGACAAGAAGGCCTTCTTAAGTGAACAATGCAAAGAAATCGAGGAAAACAACAGAATGGGAAAGACTAGAGATCTCTTCAAGAAAATCGGAGATCTCAAGGGAACGTTTTGTGCAAAGATGGGCATGATAAAGGACAAAGAAGGCAGGGACCTAACAGAAGCAGATGAGATTAAGAAGAGGTGGCAAGAATACACAGAAGAACTATACAGGAAAGATCTGAATGTCCCTGATAGCCATGATAGTGCGGTCACTGAACTTGAGCCGGACATCCTAGAGAGTGAAGTCAAGTGGGCCTTAGGAAGCATTAGTAACAATAAAGCTAGCGGAGATGACAGTATTCCAGCCGAGCTATTTAAAATCCTAAAAGATGATGTTGTTAAAGTGCTGCATTCAATATGCCAACAAATCTGGAACACTCAACAGTGGCCACAAGACTGGAAAAGGTCAGTTTACATTCCAATTCCAAAGAAGGGCAACGCCAAAGAGTGTTCAAACTACTGCACCATTGCGCTCATTTCACATGCCAGCAAGGTGATGCTCAAAATCCTACAAGCTAGGCTTCAGCAGTATGCGAACCGAGAACTACCGGAAGTACAAGCTGGGTTTAGAAGAGGCAGAGGAACTAGAGATCAAATCGCCAACATTCGCTGCATCATGGAGAAAGCAAGAGAATTCCAGAAAAACGTCTATTTCTGCTTCATTGACTATGCTAAAGCCTTTGATTGTGTGGATCACAACAAACTGTGGCAAATTCTGAAAGTGATGGGAGTACCAGACCACCTTACCTGTCTCCTGAGAAACCTGTACGAGGGTCAAGAAGCAACAGTAAGAACCAGACATGGAACAACCGAGTGGTTCAAAATTGGGAAAGGAGTACGACAAGGCTGCATATTGTCACCCTGCTTATTTAACTTACAGTGACTGTAGCCATGAAATTAAAAGACGCTTGCTCCTTGGGAGGAAAGCTATGGCCAACCTAGACAGCATAGTAAGAAGCAGAGACATCACCTTGCCGACAAAGGTCCGTCTAATCAAAGCTATGGTTTTCCCAGTAGTAATGTATGGATGTGAGAGCTGGACTATAAGGAAGGCTGAGTGCCGAAGAATTGATGCTTTCGAACTGTGGTGCTGGAGAAGACTCCTACGAGTCCCCTGGACTGCAAGGAGGTCAAATCAGTCCATCCTAAAGGAAATCAACCCTGAGTGCTCATTGGAAGGACAGATAATGAAGGTGAAGCTCCAATATTTTGGCCACCTAATGCGAAGAGAAAACTCCCTGGAAAAGACCCTGATGCTGGGAAAGACTGAAGGCAAAAGGAGAAGGGGACGGCAGAGGATGAGATGGCTAGATAGCATCACGGATGCAATGAATATGAACTTGAGCACGCTCCGGGAGAGAGCGCAGGACAGGAAGGCCTGGCGTGCTACGGTCCATGGGGTCACGAAGAGTCGGACACGACTGAACGACTGAACAACAACAACAATATGTAACATGTCAGGATTGATTCTGAGCGTATGGAGATAGTTAGCAGTCCAGATTCAGAAGGGGAACAGCCAGAACTGGGGGAGGCATCTTCCCGAGCGAGTTCAGATATGCATAGGCGTGCTTCTCAGGATGCTAACACCCAGATGGCTGGGCCTGAATCCCCCCCCCCCCGTGAGAATCCAGGATGGGGAGGAGGAGAGCGTGGGGTGTGACCTGAAGGAAGCTAGACTGTGGAGCAAAGCGAAGCGAAAAACGTTAGAGGCGGAGCTCAGACGGTTGACCTGGTTGGCAATGCGTGAAGGTCGACGTAGGGGAACATCACTGGAAGGGAGGGGTTTCCTTCCCTAAGTTATTCTAGCCAGCAAGTCCCTGTTCAAACTGCTGGCAACATCGTAGGACCCCCCCCTCCTATTTGGACCCCCTGCTGTTATTCCTTTGTAGCCTGAGAGTCTTCGGGGAATTTCATCTGTAATGAACCAGTTGATGGTGAATTAAAGGTATGAGACTGAAGCCTCTCTTCCTGTGTGTGTGCATGAGGAAGATGGGGGGCCAAGAGAACGTGACATAACTCTTAACAGTGTTACTTTGCATTTGTACCTCAATTACTGCAGTGTTTATGATCTTCCACAAAATTGAAGTAGTTGCACAACTACCCATTTTAGGTAGTGATAATAAAATTGTATTGCATTACATGTTGTAGAAAATATTCTGGGAGAATTCTTTATATTCCTCTGCATGATTGAAGATACACTGTAAATACCTTGGGTGAAGGATTGATGGATATCTTATGTCCAACATAGCACTGAGCCCACAGATGGTGTTCAACATATGCTTGTTAAGTACAGATGTTAAACTCTTTCACAACTGTTTTAGAATCAGCATAAGCCTAAGGTGTTTCAGGAAGTGTATGATATCCTTTTCTAAAGTGATGAGTAAACCAAGTCTGGAACTTATTACCGTTTTTTTCCACAGACAGCAGTAGACTATTTGCACTTAGTAATGCATCTGCTCATCAAGCAGGATTAATCAGCAATGCCGCTATGATGCTGCTCCTTCTTATCAAGCTTTCAGTATAAACATACTGGCCATGTCAGCCAAGATATTATGTATGGCGTGTAAATGGAATGTCTGCCAGCACTCCTTATTCAGTCTTATTATGATATGAGTTTGGGTTTCCTGCTTGGCAAACTGCTTTGGAAATGATCTTGTTCTTTAAAGATGTATAACATTCTTCAGTAAGGTTTTCAAAGTGGTTGGTCTCATTTGCAAGCAGCTTAAACAAAGGTTTCTACAACTCTGTTAGAAACCCTTATGTAATGGCTATTTGAGCTTTGAAAACTAGCCAGATGGTGTCAAAATATGTGTTTCGAGGCTTCCTATTTTCCCAAGTGGCAGGAAACTTCAGGGGGACCCTGCTTCCTTGTGTGAAGAAAGTACTGGAATCAGATGGTGTTTTTGTAAATATATAAGTATACAAATTGAGCATGGGGCAGCAGACAAGCTCTTGGGCAAATATATGTGTCAGGGCACAATCCTATCCAGATGCCTGTCAGCCTCCAAACTTGGCAGCAATCCTATGAATCCTATGCTCTGTATTTCAGCTAGACGGGTATTTTTGCCTGTCTAGCTGAGGCATTGGAGAGGGGAGGGAAGGGGGCTGGGCAGCCTGGAGGGTTCCTCATAAGCTGGTCTCCCCAGGCACCTCCACTTTCTGCCCATGGGAACGCCCCTTTACCTTCCCTCCGAGGTCACTTTTGTGACCTTGGGCAGGCAGCCAGCATGGTTCTCTCTGCTCTGGCTGTGAGGGGGTGGGGGGCTCAGATCTCTGGATCCCAGGTCAGAGCACCGTCTCCAACCTTGAATCCAGGAATCCAAACTATTCTATCCCCCCCGCCCCCGAATCTGGCTGGGGACCATAGGATTTCTCTCCCCATCTTTTAAGCAGCATCAATTTCCCCCAAAGCAGGCAACACACCTTTGGAGCCCCACCGATGTGGCCAGCGCAAGAGTATTACCCATGGAAAAATATCTTGCTTCCCTTCTAAGGTTTAATTCCATGTGGATTCCCAAAGATATAATTGTATAGATTTGGATCTAGGTTGCTCCTCTGTTCATGTAAGGAGCAGGCATTTCCACCAGCTCCCCTTTCCAACTGCAGTCCCCTGCAATATCCCACACCACTCCTAAGGGTCCCCCCAGTAAGGGGTGGCACGTGGGGTGGCATGGGCATAGTAGAGGGATGGGAAAAGCAGCAAAGCCCTTGAACATGAATTCTGTTTTGTTCAAAGGATCCAGGACACAGAAATTAATAATCAAGAAATTTTAGGGATAGGGAGACATTTTTCTCCCTCTCTCATAATACTAGAACCCAGGGTCATCCCATGAAACTGATTGGTGGGAGATTCATGACAGGTAAAAGGAAGGACTTCTTCACACAGCATATAGTTAAACTATGGAATTAACTACCACAGGATGTCGTGACGGCCACCCATTTGGATGGCTTTAAAAGGAGGTTAGAAAAATTCCTGGAGGAGAAGGCCATCAGGGGCTACTAGTTCTGATGGCTGTATACTGCCCCCAGTATCAAAGGCAGTATGCCTATGTATACCAGTTGCTGGGAAACATGGGCAGGAGGGTGCTGTTGCACTCATGTCTTGCTTGTGGGTCTCCCATTAACAGCTGGGTGGTCACTATGCGAACAGAATGCTGGACTAAATGGACCTTTGATTAGGGATGTCGGAGGATATCTGGTTGGGGGTTGAGCTCGATGAGCACTTATCTGACCCTGTTCGGCGAGCTGGGTGAAATAGACCATTTATGTTTGTAATTTTGCAAAAATGCTGCTATTTACAGCTGCCATTTTGCAGAAATCATGATTTATGTAATTTACTTGTGAATGTGATTTCTACACAAAATGGCACTCTTGCCATTTTGTCTTGCCAGCTTGGCCCCCTGAACGCTTACCTGTGAGTGCCATTTTGTGTAGAAATCACATTCACAAGTAAATTACATAAATCATGATTTCTGCAAAATGGCAGCTGTAAATAGCAGCATTTTTGCAAAATTACAAACATAAATGGTCTATTTCACCCAGCTCGCCGAACAGGGTCAGATAAGTGGAGAGGTCTGGAGAGTGGCACACAGGGTGGGCACGGGGGGGCAGGTTGCCTGTCCTTACCCTTGATCGGATCCAGCGTGGCTCGTCTTATGTTTGTTTGTATATAAATTTTAATAGGAATTATAAAAGAAGCTACACAGCAAAGCCAAACGGAAATTATGCCTATAACAAAAGAGAACCAGAGTAAAGACATTACCATTTCAAACACCTGAGAGATATTTTCTCAGGTTTTAGTAAAGACATAGCAGTGCCATATTATGCATGTCTATTCAGAAGTAAGGCCCATTGAGTGCAATGGGGCTTACTCCAAGATAGATATGTACACTTACCAGTGAGTAAGCCTCATTGCATACAATGAGATTTACTTCTGAGTAAACATTCATAGGATTGTGACTTAAATTTTAATACTTTCAAGATTTTCTAATCTCAATGGATGTAGGCTGCAATCCTATGCACCCTTTCCTGTGAGTAAGCCCACCGAACAAGGTGGAACTTACATCTGAGTAAACATAAGTAGGATTGCATTGTAAAATGTCTGTAAGAATTAATATGAGAGATTTCTGTGAATGATTTCAGATTATTGATCTATTAGCCATAGATTAGGGTTGGCTGAGAAGCCAATTTGAATGTTCTTCCAAGTGGCCATGATGGGAGAAGACAGACAGATCATTCCATGGTTTTGTATGACTGAACTGAAAATTCCCCCATTAAAATTACATTTCCCAAGATTGACCAGGGTCTTTCCCCCTGTATATTACTAGCTCATCAGAGGGAATCATCGTCTTTCTTCCTGCAACTTGAGTGCCATGACCACCATGGTTGTTCCAGCCAGGTAAGTGGTGTTTAAAGGGAAAGTGGGAGGATTGTTTGAGTATCAGAGGCTGGGTGGGAGTGAATCATTGGGGGAAGCAATCTGGGAATCCTTTTCTGACATTCCAAACAAAACACTAGACTCTCATTCAAAACTCATTCCCCTGTTTGGTATTCTTATAAGTTTTGCTGTCTGAATTAGCAACTGTTGCTATGGTTTTACCTGCAAGACTAATGGGTAATCAAGGACTTGACTATATAACATTAATATCCCTTAATGCCTGTGGATGATTGTCTTCATGGCCTAGAAATGAAGAAATCTCTCTATCCAGCCTAATGTGACAATAATAAAAGACAATGCCTCTGTAACTGCGCAGCTGCGAAGAGACGGGGGGAGTAAAGGGGTATCACAGAGCGACGCAAGCACTACACACGCCTACAACACACCCACCACAAAATGCGAAGTTGGTTCGGGGAAGGGACAGACAGCCCACAACTGCAGGGAAACCCACAGCAAGCCAAAAAAATTGCAGCAACATGCCACCTCAGAAATCCGCAGTTTCCAGGAGAAAACCACAGATGGCTGCGAAGTGGCAACTGCATCATATATCCCGAGGGACCTCAACTCGCAGCTGCCCTGGAGTAAAAGGCTCATGTAGAGGGGGCCATGATATCATTCATAAACAGCATTTGTTGTTGGCTTAGGACTCTGGCTTCTTGGAAGAGAGACAAACTAGAGTTCCTGGTTCGCACTTCACAATAACAAACCATGGATGGAAAGTTTATCTGCCAGCCGTTCTTGGAATCCAGGTTTATTGTGACATGTAAATGGAGTTAATTAGGGATGTACGAAAATCACTTACCTTTTGCAGATTATGCTGATGGTGGGGGGGGGAGGCACTCCATCCCTCCCCCCAGAATCCTGGAGGGGGGGAGGCGCTCTGTTCCTCCCCCCCCGGAATCCTGGCCGGCCGGCTGTGCTCCGCAGCGATTCTATGGAGCCACCGGCCAGCTCCACCAGCAGCCAGACATCCGGCCGCTGGCTAGCAGGGACGCAAATGGTGGTGGCCGTAGCCGCTGCCGTTTGCGTCCCTGCAGTCAGCCGTGATAGGCTACGTAAATGTTTACGTAGCCTATCACGGCTGACTTAAAAAAACCAAAAAGGCGTGTACGCAAATGGTGGCAGCCATGGGCACCGCCATTTGCGTTCCTTATTTTGGCACGTCTTAGTCTACAAAAACATTTACGTAGACGAAGACAGCGAAAATAAGGGGAATGCAAATAGCGTAGCGTCTATGCTATTTGCGTTCCCCTTATTTTCGCCGTCTTAGTCTACGTAAATGTTTACGTAGACTAAGACGTGCCAAAATAAGGAACGCAAATGGCGGCGGCCATGGCCGCCGCCATTTGCGTATGCGCGTGTGTTTTTCTTAAGTCAGCCGTGATAGGCTACGTAAACATTTATGTAGCCTATCGTGTTTTTTTAAAAAAACCTAGCCGTGATAGGCTACGTAAATCTTTACATAGCCTATCACTTTTTTTTTTTTTTAAACTGGAAATGACGGCAGCGGCAGCCGGTCAGAAGACCAGCCGCCGCCGCCGCCGCACCACTGCCTGAGCCGCCGCCACCGCCACCGCCAGGAAGATCTGCCCAAGGTAAGTCTCGTCCCGGGGGGGGGGGCGGCCGTTCCGCCACCGATTTCGGGGGGCCGAATGCGCTGGCATTTGGCCTCCCCGAGATCCATGGCGGAACTTTCGTACATCCCTAGAGTCAATGCTTCAACGGGGCTTATATTCCCAGGTATATGAATATGAGATTGCAGCCCAAACCTTGTAGCACTGCTGAACATCTCATGGCTTGTGGTGGCAGTAAGTGCTGAACAATATGAAATGTAAGCTATACGTTTGATCAGGAATGTTGACAGTCTTGCCCTGCTTGGCTACAATCATTGCAAATCTTCTGGTTAGCTCATTCCATGTTTATACATTTCTGTTGCAGTGCTCAGTGTTGGGTTTGCCTTATTCTCTTCTCTAATAGTTCCCTAGCAGTAAAGTTTGCTGATTCACCCTGACTCACTTTCAAGGATAGATTTATGTCTCTGCTTCAGCAGCATCTGGATAAGATCATAGGCTGTTTACACAAGAAAGACCATTCCAAAGTTTTAAAATGGCACACTTCCTCCCTTTACTTGAGCATTTTGATCCTTACTTGTAGCTAAGCTATAAACGTAATCCTTGCATGCATATTTAAATGGAAGAAAACGAGAAAATACTACTATGAACAAAATTTCCTTTGGTGGAAGACATCAAATGCTGTTCAAATGTTGTCCTTTTATGCTGCTAGTTGATAAGAATTGAAGCCCTGCTTTACTGTAAGTTAAGTATAGAAATGGAAATGAAGTGTGGTGACAGCTTTATTGCTACTAGGAGTAGCTCAGACTTCAAAGTGAAAGCAGGAGATTCACAGAACTGATAGCAAAGGTTCTCTACTAAGGGAAGCATCTTGTTTAGCTGCAGTTCACCCTCTCTATCTGTTGCCGGTAGGGCAGAAAAACGTTGGAACACTAAGGGGTTGCTCACAATTATCGGTCCCATATTGACTACTATTGCAGTGTACAAGCAGGCACACAGGTTAATATTTGTATGTAACAAGTCAAAAGACATAACTTGTCAATTACTTCATCCCTGGGGTAATTTGCACTAACAGAGGGATGAGATGGTGGAGGAGGCTGTGCTTCAGACCACATTTTAATAATAATAATAACAACAACAACAACAACAACAACAACAACATTTCTATACCATCCCATAGCTGAAGCTTTCATGATTCTATGTCTTTATTTCTTATCAGCTAACTCATATTTCTGATTCTTTACACTGAGCGACTATTGTTACGGTATTCAGACTTTAATTAAAATAATGAGCAGTGTATACTCATTCATTTGCTTTAAAATGATGAATGGTTGACCTGTGATTTCAATGTTGTTATAGACAGTTGTTATTATAAATGGCTTTGAAAATGCCTTTTTTGTTTTCTTGGAGATTTAATATTGAAAAAGTCCAACAGCAGGCCTTGAAACTAGGGGTGGGGAACATTTTTCAGCCTGGGCCAAACTGCAAAATGGGAAAGGTCTCGAGGGCCACATGTGGGTGGAGCCAAATGTAGAGTGGAGTGGGTCAAATGTGATTATCGCCATTTTAAGCCTACTCTATTCTAAGCCAGACAAAGCTTTTGCATCTCTACTCAGAAGTAAGCAGGTCACCTGCCTGCAAATTGCACCACTCAGTTCTGTGCAATGCTTCTCCTGCCTGCAAAATGCACTGCTCGAAATCTTAGCAACAGCTTGATTCTTTGGAGAGTATTTAAAGGAATCCTGTCCCTGGCCTTGCTTTAAACCATGGATGGGGAACCTGTGTCCCTCCAGATGTTCTTGGACTGCAACTCCCATCAGCCCTAGCCAGGATAGCTACTGGAGTTCAACAACATCTGGAGGGACACATACTCCCCATCACTGCTTTAAACCTGAGAATCTTGTCCCCTCCAATCTAAATCTGAGATAATGATTAAGGATGGGAGAGATTTCTTCAGTTCACATTTTAATGTGAACTTACCTAATTTTGCCCCTTCATGGATCACTGCCTTGTTGTGGCGAAGGGGCTTGTGTAACTCAGTGAAGCCATAAGCTATGCCGTGCAGGGCCACCCAAGACGGACAGGTCATGGCAGAGAGTTCTGACAAAATGTGGTCCACTGGAGAAGGAAATGGCAACCCACTCCAGTATTCTTGCCAAGAAAACCCCATGGAACGTATCACAAGGCTAAAAGAGATGACGCCGGAAGATGAGCCCCTCAGGTCGGAAGGTGTCCAATATGCTACTGGGGAAGAGCAGAGGGTATTTCCAAGTAGCGCCAGAAAGAGTGAAGCGGCTGGGCCAAAGCCGAAAGGACACTCAGCTGTGGATGTGTCTGGTGGTGAAAAGAAAATCCGATGCTGTAAAGAACAATATTGTTTAGGAACCTGGAATGTCAGATCAATGAATCAAGGTAAGCTGGAGGTGGTCAAACATGAGATGGCAAGATTGAACATCGACATCTTGGGAATCAGCGAACTAAAATGGACAGGCATGGGCGAATTTAATTCAGGTGACCATCATATCTACTATTGTGGGCAAGAATCCCTTAGAAGAAATGGAGTAGCACTCATAGTCAACAAAAGGGTGGGAAAAGCAGTACTGGGGTACAATCTTAAAAATGATAGAATGATCTCAGTACGAATCCAAGGCAAACCATTCAACATCACAGTAATTCAAGTCTATGCCCCAACCACTGAGGCCGAAGAAGCTGAGGTTGATCGGTTCTATGAAGACCTACAACACCTTCTAGAACTAACACCAAAAAAAGATGTCCTCTTCATCATAGGGGATTGGAATGCTAAAGTAGGAAGTCAAGAAATCACCGGGATAACAGGCAGGCATGGCCTTGGTGTACAAAATGAAGCAGGACAAAAGCTAATAGAGTTTTGCCAAGAGAACACATGGACCATAGCAAACACTCTTTTCCAACAGCACAAGAGGCGACTCTACACATGGACGTCACCAGATGGTCAATATCGAAATCAGATTGATTATGTCCTTTGCAGCCAAAGATGGAGAAGCTCCATACAGTCAGTAAAAACAAGACCTGGAGCTGACTGTGGCTCAGATCATGAGCTGCTGCTTGCAAAATTTCGGCTTAAATTGAAGAACGTCGGGAAAACCACTAAACCGTTCAGGTATGACCTAAATCATATCCCTGATGAATATACAGTGGAGGTGAGGAATAGATTTCAGGGATTAGACCTGATAGACAGAGTGCCTGAGGAACTATGGATGGAGGTCCGTAACATTGTTCAGGAGGCAGCAACGAAATCCATCCCAAAGAAAAAGAAATGCAAGAAAGCAAAGTGGCTGTCTGATGAGGCTTTACAAGTAGCTCACGAAAGAAGGGAAGCGAAAAGCAAGGGAGAAAGGGGAAGATATACCCAACTGAATGCAGAGTTCCAGAGAATAGCAAGGAGAGACAAGAAGGCCTTCTTAAATGAACAATGCAAAGAAATCGAGGAAAACAACAGAATGGGAAAGACTAGAGATCTCTTCAAGAAAATCGGAGATCTCAAGGGAACGTTTTGTGCAAAGACGGGCATGATAAAGGACAAAGAAGGCAGGGACCTAACAGAAGCAGATGAGATTAAGAAGAGGTAGCAAGAATTCACAGAAGAACTATACAGGAAATATCTGAATGTCCCTGATAGCCATGATAGTGCGGTCACTGAACTTGAGCCGGACATCCTAGAGAGTGAAGTCAAGTGGGCCTTAGGAAGCATTAGTAACAACAAAGCTAGCGGAGATGACAGTATTCCAGCCGAGCTATTTAAAATCCTAAAAGATGATGCTGTTAAAGTGCTGCATTCAATATGCCAACAAATCTGGAACACTCAACAGTGGCCACAAGAGTGGAAAAGGTCAGTTTACATTCCAATTCCAAAGAAGGGCAATGCCAAAGAGTGTTCAAACTACCGTACAATTGCGCTCATTTCACATGCCAGCAAGGTGATGCTCAAAATCCTACAAGCTAGGCTTCAGCAGTATGCGAACCGAGAACTACCAGAAGTACAAGCTGGGTTTAGAAGAGGCAGAGGAACTAGAGATCAAATCGCCAACATTCGCTGCATCATGGAGAAAGCAAGAGAATTCCAGAAAAACGTCTATTTCTGCTTCATTGACTACGCTAAAGCCTTTGATTGTGTGGATCACAACAAACTGTGGCAAATTCTGAAAGTGATGGGAGTACCAGACCACCTTACCTGTCTCCTGAGAAACCTGTACGAGGGTCAAGAAGCAACAGTAAGAACCAGACATGGAACAACCGATTGGTTCAAAATTGGGAAAGGAGTACGACAAGGCTGCATATTGTCGCCCTGCTTATTTAACTTCTATGCAGAGTACATCATGAGAAATGCCGGGTTGGATGAATCAGAGGTCGGAATTAAGATTGCTGGGAGAATTATCAACAACCTCCGATATGCAGACGATACCACCCTAATGGCAGAAAGCATAGAGGATCTAAACAGCCTCTTGTTGAGGGTGAAAGAAGAGAGTGCAAAAGCTGGTTTGAAACTCAACATTAAAAAAACGAAGATCATGGCATCTGGCCCCATCACTTCCTGGCATATAGAAGGGGAAGAAATGGAAGCAGTGACAGATTTTACTTTCTTGGGCTCCAAGATCACTGCAGACGGTGACTGTAGCCATGAAATTAAAAGACGCTTGCTCCTTGGGAGGAAAGCTATGGCCACCCTAGACAGCATAGTAAGAAGCAGAGACATCACCTTGCCGACAAAGGTCCGTCTAATCAAAGCTATGGTTTTCCCAGTAGTAATGTATGGCTGTGAGAGCTGGACTATAAGGAAGGCTGAGCGCCGAAGAATTGATGCTTTTGAACTGTGGTGCTGGAGAAGACTCTGACGAGTCCCCTGGACTGCAAGGAGGTCCAATCAGTCCATCCTAAAGGAAATCAACCCTGAGTGCTCATTGGAAGGACAGATAATGAAGCTGAAGCTGAAATATTTTGGCCACCTAATGCGAAGAGAAAACTCCCTGGAAAAGACCCTGATGCTGGGAAAGACTGAAGGCAAAAGGAGAAGGGGACGGCAGAGGATGAGATGGCTAGATAGCATCACGGATGCAATGAATATGAACTTGAGCACGCTCCGGGAGAGAGCGCAGGACAGGAAGGTCTGGCGTGCTATGGTCCATGGGGTCACGAAGAGTCGGACACGACTGAATGACTGAACAACAACAACCTAATTTTGCAGTTTTAAACCATTATGCGAACTGAAACTCACATTTCTCTGAATTTTGCAATGGAATTTTCCAATCAAAATATGTGTACAAAATGAATATAGCAGGGACTAGGAAAAGGACCCAGCTTTGCATGGGTTGGGAAAAGCCTTTAGTTTGATACAACAAAGCCTTACACACCTGTCAGAGTTGGAGACATTGTGCCTGCCCCATCTGGGTGAAGCTATGCCCACTAGAACCCCTAGGCATGGCTTCTGCCTTGGAGTTACCTGTGAATTGTATTTATATTACTTTTCAGTCAATTTCAGTTTTTGTTTACTAATTGCTGTCAATTTTATAGTGCTCAAGATTGGTTGAAATTGATCAAATGGTATTAAAGCTATAAGTATTTAAAAATTTTGATTGGCTGCCATTTTCTGTTAAATTGGCAGACAAAATTTTCACTATGTCTAGAACCATCCCAGACAGAGGTAGAACAAATCCTAAAGATTCATAACAATTAGATGTATGATTTTCAACAAACACTTCTGTTTATATATAGATTAGTATTATAACATTAAAAATGTTTCCTACTAGGAAAATTGCTTGTAAAAATGCAGATATTGGCAAAAATGCATACAAAAATGCATGTATTAGGAGCATAACAAAGCTTATGAATTTTCATACAAACTTTTTAAAAAATCCTCAGAGTTCAGGACAAATTGAAATTAAGACTGGAGAATCTGAAAGTTCAAGATGAACTGAATTTGAGATTGGAAAAATGAGGAACTGAGGGAAACTGAAATTGACAGATTCGTCCATTCCTAAAATGATTGTATGTAGTAGTTTTCTCCTATCATGTGTACACACACACAGAGAGACTGGCATCAGGGAGCAATATTCATACCTTCACATTCCCCCAGGCCACCTACACGTAAGAAACCAATGGGACCCAAATCATATTACACACAAGACATTTGTCACCACCTGTTCCATTGTCACGTGTTTTAATAGTTCTGAAAGCTGCTTCAGTTAGTGTCTGGCAGTGCAACTGTATACATGTCTACTCAGAAGGAAGCCCCATTAAATTAAATATGGGACTTACTCCTAGGTTAGAGTCTTCCTTTTTAACTTTAAACCCTATAAAAATAATTGGTTTTCTTTGGGACCCTAAAGGTCATTTTCTCAGAAGAGAGGTTTGCTTTGGGACCCTAAAGGTCAGTTTCTCTTGTAGAGAGGTTTGCTATGGCCAACAGCATCAGCTGTGGATTCCATTATATCCAGATTTTTTTTCCCCCTAAGGTCTGCTGGACATACAGATATAAACTTCTTGATTTTGTCAATTTTTATTGTAATGGGAAGGGATTTTCAAGATATGTAAATTCTGAGCCTATTATAAAAACTGTATTTCAAAGGGAACAATTAAAATGATTTAAACTTCATCCATCATGTCATTGTTACCATTTGTGCAACCAGGGGCCTGTTTCCATGAGTGATTGACTCTGAACTGTCTGTGTGTGGAGGTCATTAGGTATACATGACATTGTGACCATCCAGCAGCCACCCCAGAGCTTATCAGGGAAAAACCAGATTTCCTGAGTACGCTAGCCCTGCCCAGGGGTGTGCCTTTCACTGTCACCCCGGTCAAGGGGTGTTTCCTGGGTGTTTCCCATCCCTGCACAAACCAATTAGTGTCTACTCAGTAGTAACTCCCATTGTGGTCAAAGAGGTTCACCCTCTGAATGCCCACATTAGTACTTACAGAGATCCCCCTCAATTGAAATGGACTCAAGCCCACTTCCCTAAGTGCAGTTAAGTGTGATCTTGAGGCTCCGATTCTCTGTTGTTTGGTTTAATGCCTTAGGAAGTAACTACTTCAGAGCTTTGTTATAGAGATCCTGCGCAGTATCAGTTTGGTTAGAAAGGGGGTTAGTTTCCCATCCCTGCATTCTCCCCACCCCTTCCCAGCACAAGCATATGTATGTCTACTCAGAAGTAACACCCATTGTGTTCCATGAGGCTTGGGGCTTGTTGGGATGCTTGCCTTACAAATGCACACAAGGGGAAGTAACTACTTCGCATCTTCCTTACGGAGCCGGGGCGGGGGGGGGGGACTCTCTTATTGGTCAAGCAGCTCCTGCCACTCAGATGACGTTCACTCCACCCCCACCCCCCAACCTGGAAGTAAGTTATGTGAAGCCACTTAGAATGGTGCGATGTACACCCTCGTGGAGCCCTGCCTGGACCAAAAGCGGCTCCTACAAAAATAAGGGTGAGCCACTCCTCCCTTCTCCTTCCATTGTCGTGGAAACAGGGCCTAGGAACTCTTTGTTCTCCTCTCTCTTATAAAAATGACTGTAAATAAGAAGCCATTTTGCAATGCTCAGATTGCAGACAGAGAACAAAAAGAATAGCCCAAAGGCATGTGTCTTTCTAACCGGTGTGTCATGACCCTGCAAGCCAGGGCAGCGCTACTGAATGTAATGCCAAAGAAAAGGTAGGGTATAGTTCTTCGTTTTAACATTATGTTAATTAAAACAGAATCATTAAAAAGAGCATGTTTCTGCATGTCCTAACAATAGCTCATATACCATGCCCCTGCATTTGCCTCCCACAACTGTTAGTGCTTCCTCCTTTGTCAGTGCATAATTTCTGCTATGTTGGTCCCAGAGAACGAGATTTCTTATTACCCATTCGAATGAATGAGTATGCTGTGCAAAGCAAAGTTTTTGAAGACCAGAAGAGACCTTTCTTTCTCAGTACAATTCTATGCATGTTTACTCAGAATGGGCCCAATGGGATTTACTCCCAAGTAAGTGTAGATAGGATTGCAGCCTAAGGGCATGATCCTATGCATGTTTAGACAGAGAGAAGTCCTACAACTCCCAGCATTCCCCAGCCAGCATCTGTCTAAACATCCCTTGCAGCAATTGAGTGATGGCAACACATCTTTTGTTCAGTAAGGGTGCAATCCTATACGTGTTTAGACAGAAAAAAGTCCTACAAATCCCAACATTCCTCAGCCAGCTATGCTATGCACACTAAATTGGCTTTCTGGAATACCCTCCATTGGCATGGGCAGGTTTGGGTTGGTGGGTGGGGACATAAATGACAACCAAGCACCTATCCCTATTTTCCTATCAGTGTGACATATGCAGTTGCACAGGGCAGTGTGATGACTAATTGTTAGAAATGCCGGTAGCTTGGCTGGCAATAAGCAAAAATTGGTAGTGAAGTTGCTCCATTCTGATTTGTACAGTGGATTCCACCCGTGCTGAACTGGCCATTTGGACAGTTCAGGTTGCATCCAGATCACAACACAATACATGCTGGAAAACATTTTTAAAAAGACTGTAATATTGAGTTATGTTGTATGGTGATATACCACAAGAAAATTGCAAGGTATAAAAAAAAGCCGTGATAAAAGTAGTCTGAAGAAATATGGGACATAAGGGCAGAGACAGCACGAGGAGAAGAGTTTTGGGCATGTGGTGTGTGTTGCATGAATGAGCCAGGCGTGATGGGGAAAAAACCCTTGTGTAGCTTGGCCCCTGCTGAACTTTGCAACCAAGAATCTAGTGTATGAATTTGCTTGTTTCCTCCTCCTGCCCAGTCCCCTTTCTTTTTGTGTTCTGTCTTTTCGATTGTAAGCCTGTGGGCAGTTTCTTCTCTTTGCAAGCCACCCTGGGAGCCTTTTTGGGATAAAAAACACTATAAATAAATGGTGGTCATATGATTTAGCCCTTACTGTATGAACACATCTAGCAAGCTTTAACTCTTACTTGTTCAACCAATGCAGGTTACTCCAGGTTGACATGCATAGGGTTTCAGCTGTAATCTATTTGTGATAGTGATATATGAGACAGCCAATATGTCTTCGTAAATTTAGCTTCCTCATTCCAGTGAGCTATATTGCTTAAAAATGGAGTTTGACCTGAACTTGAATAAATTGTACAGCATTTTTTTAAACACACATTTTGGACTGTAGCTTACAGAAGAGTGACATTAACTGCCAGGTGCTTAAGATTAATTTTAAATCCACATTTCACTTCCTGAGTAAAAGTGAAATGGGAGCAAGGCCTGGGAATTGCTTTGCTGCTTGTTTCATTAACAAAACAGGAGGGGTGGATGGGTCCTGTATTCCAGATGCTAGGCTGGGACTGCCCTAATTATTTCAGCCTCTGACCTAACATGTAGATGTTCTGCCTCCAGTTATTTCAGCCTCTGAACTAAAGATGTAGATGAGCAAAAGGAATGTATGAAAAAGGAAATAAGAGACTATGATGGGGTGAGAATAACATAGATAAGACTCACTGAGCAAGTGATTGATTAATTTATTCTATTTATATTTCCTTCTTCTAAAGAACTCTGGGCCTGGGGGTTCTCCCAATTTTATGCTCACAATAACCCTGTGAGGTAGGCTAGGCTGAGAGTTAGTGACTGGCCCCAGGTTGCTCACTCAGCATTGTAGGGCTGGGTCGGGTGGGTCGGGGTCTCCCTTGTCCTAGTTCAAGTGAGGTAATAAACTTTATCCAACTACCTATAGCTCCAAATGATGGATAAAAAGAAGACATCTTCAGGCATGGGTAATTGTTTTAAAGCCAAATGGGCACTGATAACAAACCCACGAAGTTAAGTGTTATTTAAATAAAAGTGTAAATGGGGAACAGATGAATGGCATTATTGATTTATTTGATACCCCACCTTTCCATTAAGGAAATGGTGCTCAAGGCAGCTAACAATAATAGAAACCAACATTTAAAATAAATATGTAGTTTAAACAATAATAAAATACATTAAAATCACAATTAAAAAACACAACAATACAAGATTTAAAAACAGCATCCAACCCAACACACTGGCTTACATGCCAAAGGCCTGCTTGAATAAAAACGTCTTTGCCTGCTGGTGGAAAGACAGTAGGCAGGGAGCCGACCTAACTCTGCTTCCTCAGAGAGGAGCTCCAAAGTCTGGGAGCAGGCCCTCTCTTATGTCCCACCAAACAAGCCTCTGATGGTGGTGGTACTAAGAGAAGGGCCTCCTCCAAAGACCTTAAAATCCAGGCAGGCTTGTACAGGAGAAGGCAGTCTTTCAGGTAGCCTGGCCCCAGGCTGAATAGAGTTTTATAGGCTCTAACCAGCACTTTGAATTGTCCCTGGAAACAGACTGGTAGCCAGTAAAGCTGTTGTAACAAAGGAGTCACATGCTCCCTGTAACCGGTGCTGGTCAACAGACTGGCTGCAGCATTCTAGACCAGTTGAAGTTTCCAAACAGTTTCCAAAGGCAGCTCCACATAGAGCTTGTTACAGTAATCCAAACAGGGCGTAACTAAGGCCTACATGATTGTGGCCAGAAGAGACATCTCTAGGAATGGGCGCAGTTGGTGCACTAGCCTCAGCTGTCCAAATGCACTCTTGGCCATTGCCAAGACCTGGACATCCAGGTTCAGGGCCAAGACCAAGAGTACATCCAAACCGTGAGCCTGAGTCTACAGTGGAGTGCAACCCCATCCAACCCAGGTTGAGTTTCTGCTCCCTGGCCTGCCTTTCAACCAACCAGGAGCACCTCTGGCTTGTCTGGATTAAACTTCATTTTGTTTGCCCCCATCCAGTTCATTACCAACATCAGACACACATTTAGAACTAGAACAGCTTCCTTGGCTTTTGCTGGAAAGGAGAGATAGAGTTGGGTGTCATCAGCATACTGGTGGCACCGAAGCCCTAAATTCTGGACAACTTCTCTCAGCAGTTCATGTATATGTTAAATAGCATGGGGGATAAGATGGAAACTTGGGGGATACGATAGGCCCATGGCCATGATGTCAAACAGGAATACCGCAGCACCGCCTTCTGAAATCTTCCCTCTAAGAAGGACTGAAGCCACTGTATAACACTGCTTTCTCAGACAGATGCCTCAGAAGGATACCATGGATGATGGTATTGAAAGCTGCTGAGAGGTCCAGCAGAACCGACAGGGACACATGCCCCTTGCCTAGATTGTCCACAAAGCAGTCTCTGTCCCATAACCAGGCCTGAAGCCAGATTGAAATAGATCTAGGCAATATGCCTCATCCAGAAATCCCTGAAAATCCCTGACATTACAGATCTATCAGTTATACCACTTCCCAGAAAAAAAGAAAATTCCAATAGGATTTGGGGCAGCAGGGACGGGGAATTCAGCAAGAAAATATAATGAAATTAGAGTGCATGGGACAGTGGCTCCAATTCCATTCTGGCTTCAGTGTGCAGTAGAGTCTGTCTGTATGAAGGAACATTCAGGATTATGTCTGTATATGGAATCTGACGCTAGTGGAAAGAGAGACTCTCACTCCTGATGGAAAGCCTTTAGTGTGCTAACTCAAGGCCAAATTATGTGTTTTGCCAGGAGGAGATCTGTGACTGATCTCCTAATGTTTTGTTCTTGTACTAAATGTAGCTGTCAGGGAGATATGCATGGGGCCCTGCTAATATGACTAGGGAAGAGGCACAGGGATGGAGGTGTTTAACCTTCCCTGCTCTAAATCTCCACTGCCTCATTATTTCTTCCTGCATTTTTTTCTTCCCTGGAATAAATATTAGCTTGAGGTGGTGTTGGGGAGATTTAGGGCACAATCTTATGCATGTTTAGACACACAAAAAGCCCAACAACTCCTAGCATTCCCCAGCCAGCATGGGCTTTTTTTTCTGGCTTGGGAATGCTGACTGGGGAGTGGGGACGCTGGGAGTTGTAGCACTTTTTTCAGTCTAAACATGCCCTTATATTGGGGGGAAAAGGCAGGTGAGGACCAAGCATTCTAAGTGCTTAAGCCACTTCCCCTATGAAATTAGTATTTCATTCCCTCCTGCCTGAAGCTGCATTTAATTAAAAAAAGGTTATGACATCCCTCATAGATCCTCCAGCATAACTTGTAGTTTGGCACTCACGTTATCCTGTTCTTTCAGAAAGGTAGCCTTGTTGGTCTGTTGCAGCGAAAGGGACGAAGAGCGCTCTGGCACCTTGCATCTGGTTGTGGACTGAACTCCTTTATGCTACTGCTTCCTTCCTCAGCCTCATCTGATGAAGCAGGTTACAGCCTGCTATGGTAAATTTGTTAGTCTTTCAGTACCACAGGACTAATTTTGTCATTTGTCCTTTTTCAGGCATTCAAAATCCATGGATATGAAAGGTGTGTGGGGGAATGGGTGATAGGCTACAGAGTGACCCCTCTCATGGATGAACAAATCCGTCAGTTTTGCGTTCTCATTTTTCTAATCTTAACTTCAGTTTGTCCTGAAGTTAGAGAATTTATTTATTTTTAGTTTGTGTGAAAATGCATATTATTATTATTATTATTATTATTATTATTATTATTAAATTTATTAATCGCCCATCTGGCTGGTCACCCAGCCACTCTGGGCGATGTACAACATACAATAAAACAGTTTAAAACAATAAAATTCTACAATAAAAACATTTTCTAAAATACCCTAACCCACCCCAAATGCCTGCCTGAACAACCACGTTTTTAATGCATGACGGAAGCTCATTAAAGAGGGGGCATGACGGAGTTCCCTAGGGAGGGAGTTCCACAGAGTGGGGGCCACCACAGAGAAGGCCCTCTCCCTCGTCCCCACCAGTCTAGCTGTCCTGGCTGATGGGACAGAGAGAAGGCCATCTGAGGCTGATCTTGTTAAGCGGCCTGTCTGGTGCTGCTGGAGGCACTCCTTAAGATAGGCTGGGCCAGAACCATATAGGGTTTTAAAGGTCAAAACCAACACCTTGAATTTGGCCCGGAAAACAACTGGTAACCAGTGCAACTCCTTCTGCACTGGAGTGATGTGATCTTGCCGGCGGCTGCCTTTAATCAGGCAAGCCGCCGCGTTCTGTACCAGCTGCAGTTTCCGAACCGTCTTCAAGGGTAACCTCACATAGAGCGCATTACAGTAGTCTAAACGAGAGGAGACCAGGACATGTACTACCGATGGGAGCAGATGGTTGGGAAGGAAGGGGCGCAGCCGCTGTATCAGATGGAGTTGATACAGCGCTGTCCGGCTCACAGCTGACACCTGAGCCTCCATGGACAGCTGGGAGTCCAAAATGACCCCCAGGCTGCGGACCTGGTCTTTCAAGGGTAGCCGTACCCCATTCAACACCAGGTCAACATCCCCCAACCTCCTCTTGTCTCCCACCAAAAGTACCTCGGTCTTGTCAGGGTTGAGCTTCAGCTTATTCCTCCCCATCCAGCCACTCACCGTCTCCAGACATTTGGACAGGGATTCTACAGCCAACCTTGGTGAAGATTTGAATGAGAGGTAGAGCTGCGTGTCATCCGCATATTGATGACACTGCACCCCAAACCTCCTGATGATAGCCCCCAGCGACTTCACATAGATGTTAAATAGCATCGGGGAGAGGATGGAACCCTGTGGCACCCCACAAGTAAGTGGCCACGGGTCCGAAACCTCCTCTCCCAGTGCTACCCTCTGGTACCTGCCGGAGAGGAAGGACCGGAACCACCGCAATACGGTGTCTCCAATGCCCAACCCCTCCAGGCGGTCCAGGAGGATACCGTGGTCAATGGTATCAAAAGCCGCTGAGAGGTCGAGGAGAACAAGGAAGGAGCATTCACCCCAATCCAGAGCCCTCCTCATATCATCTACCAAGGTGACCAAGGCCATTTCTGTCCCATGCCCAAGCCTGAAGCCCAACTGAAATGGGTCTAGATAATCAGTTTCTTCCAAGTGTGCCGTCAACTGCACCGCCACCACCCGCTCAATCACCTTGCCCCAAAATGGCAGATTTGAGACTGGGCGAAAGTTGTTCAAAACTTGAGGATCCAAGGAGGGCTTCTTTAAGAGCAGTCTTATCACTGCCTCCTTGAGGGCTGATGGCATCACTCCCTCCTCAAGGGAGGCATTCACCACCGCCCTGATCCCCTCACCCAGTCTCTCTCTGCAGCCCATAATGAGCCACGATGGGCAAGGATCAAGTAAGCAGGTGGTCGGCCATACAGATGAAAGCACCTTGTCCACTTTATCAGGAGGAAGAAGCTGGAACCGATCCCACAAAACTGGTTTGCCACAGGCCGCCTCTTGCTCACTAACTGTATCCACAGCGTGCAGAGTAACACACCTAATCTGATCAATTTTATCTGCAAAGTGCCTTGCCAAGGCCTCACAGGAGGCCTTAGAATGCTCCAGTGGTTCCGGAGCCACAGGACCGACCAGGCTCCGGACCACTTGGAACAGCCTCCTGGGACAGCACTCTGCAGACACGATGGAGGCAGCATAATATTCCTTTTTTGCTGCCTTCACCGCCACGTGATAGGCTGAAGATATAGCTCTAGCCCGTGTCTGATCGTCTATGGAGCAAGACTTCCGCCACCGGCGCTCTAGCCGTCTCACCTCCTGTTTCAGAGCTCGTAACCGCGGATTGAACCATGGTGCAGTCCGAGCCCTGTTCAGGGGGAGAGGGCGTTTCGGAGCCACCCGATCTAATGCCCCAGTGATTGCGGCATTCCAGCCACCCACCAGGGTCTCGACCGAGTGGCCGTTGGCATGCCCCAGAGAATCCCCAAGCGCGTTCAGGAATCCATTTGGATCCATAAGACGCCTGGGGCGGACCATTTTAATGGGCCCTCCACCCCTGCAGAGGGGTTGTGGAACTGAGAAGTCCAGCGTCTTGGAACCGAGAAGTCCAACGCATGCATTTTTGTGCATATTTCTTCCCATACATGCATTTCTATATGCAATTTTGCCTAATGTACACATTTTTTGGTGAGCAATTTCCCCAGTATAATTCATTTTTAAGGTTGTTATTTTCATGAATATATGCATTTTTGGGTGCCATTTTCTCTAATTTACACATTTTTGTACACATTTTTGATTGGAGAACTCTATTGCAAATTTCGTAGCAGTGTGAATTTTGCAGGATAAATAAGCTTCAGTTCATGTATTGGTCCAAAAGTGTAAAATTAGGTGAGTTCATGATAAAATGCAAACTGAATAAATTTCTCCCACTTTCCTAGCCCTATACATAGAGCTGTACACATGTATGGCTCTCTAGACATAATCAGGAATGCTGCTTCTATAGACATTCTACTGCGTATGTGTTGTTGTTGATGAGTACAGCCTACCACCCATCCTCAACAAAAGTTCATTATCCACAGATTTTTAACTCCTAAAAAGTTGTTGCTACTATTTTGTTGGTGTTGAAAAATGCCTTTGAAGTGATTGCTCCTTGTGAGAGCAGCTGCCTCCTAGCTTTTGCATATCTGGAAAATGGGAAAACAACATTCCTGCAAATACCTCCAAGGTTAGCCATTAAGAAATAACTTCTTGGCTGTTTTTTTTTTTTTTTTTTTTTAAAGTCTTATAAACTTGAGGCAGGTAACTACTAGAAATAGGGTCTTTTTGGTAGTGGCACCCTGATACCAGAACAGCCTCCCCAAGGGACTCACTTAATGTCATCTTAATGGCCTTGTAGGCACCTGGTGAAGATCTTTTTATTCACCTAGGCCTTTTAAATAACTTACATTTTTAGCCTGGGTCTCAGTTAAAAATGTAGTGCCTTTCACTGTGTTTTTAGTTTTAATGTCTTTTATTGTTTTATACTGTATTTGTGAGCCTCCCAGAGAATGTCTGTTATGAGAGAGCTATATAAATACAGTAATAAAATAATTAAATAGACAAACTCTTCGATTCTGCCAAATGCTGAATCACTCTCTTGTGTGTGTCAGTTTCCTGCTGCTCCCTGCCACAGCAGTTGGGAAATGTGTTTGTGGCACTTGTCCTGGAGATCTCACTGGAGCCAAGCCTCACCTCTTTCCTTGGCAGCTGTGCAGGAAGATTAAGTTGGGGAACCATTTACCACATTAGCATCTCTGTCCTAGCATGATTGAAGCCAAGCAGCAGCAGGGAATGAGTATTGGCCACAATAGCTAAACGCAACTTCCCTGCTTTTAGGCAGTATACCTTGGTATATGGGCTGGATGGGAGCTAATACACTGGAGCTAAATTCTGATAATACAGAGATTCTATGGGTGAGCAGTTCCCAGGTCCAAGAATTCAGTTGGTGACCTGTTCTGGATGGGGTTGGACACTCTCTGAAGGAACGGGTATGTATTTTGGGGGTGCTCCTGGGTCCATCTTTGTCACTGGAGGGCCAAGTTACCTCAGTGGCCCAAAGCGCCCATTACCAATATTGGTTGGTGTGCCAACTGTGCATGTGCCTGAATAGGGATAGCCTAGCCACTGTGATTCATTGGTAACCTCATGACTCGATTACTGTAATGCATTCTATCTGGGGCTGACCTTGCACCTGGTTTGGGAGCTGTAGCTAGTGCCGAATGCAGCAGCAAAGATGCTCAGTGGAGCAGCTAGGTATACGCATATTACATGTTGGATAAAAGAACTGCACTGACTTTCTTTTTCCTATTAGCTTCTGAACCTTGTTCAAGGTTCTGTTGCTAACATACAAAGTCCAAAAGAACTCATGACCAAGACGCCTAGCAGACCACCTTCCCCTATATACACCCAGTCAACCTCCAAGGTCTTCTGAGGATACCTTGCTGGTCATTCTGCAGCCAATAGAAGGTAACAGCACCTAAGTGGGCCTTCTCAGTAGTGGTAGCCAACCTCTGAAACACTCTTCCATTCATGGTTTGAGAAGCAGAAACAGTGGTAAGTTTCAAAAGTCTTTTGAAAACATGTCCACACAGGTTTTCCCTGACCTGTAATGGATTATGTTTCATTGTCATTATTGCTGTAAAGTTTTAAACTATTTATTATTTTATATCATTTTTATATTTTTTATAATAATAATATCAACAGTGTACTATATTTCCACTTCAGTACCTCTTCATGTGTTGTTTCTGCAGCTCAGCTGTCCACATGGTTGGGTCATGTGAGGCCTGTAGGTGAAGAATGTGGCCTTTGAAAGGCATAGAGTTGGATGGTTGCCTGCCATGTAGAATTAAATGAAATTAGAAATTAAAGAGGAAGCATGGGCAAGCAACTGCAGAATGCAGAGCAACTCAAGCTCAAATAAACTGTCAGGCAGCAATGCAAACATATGTGTAAGAGAAACTGCAGGCATTGCATTGGAGTAAACAGGAGTGCAAATTGGATGCTGGACACTGAGAAACTGGCAATACAACTTTCTTTCTTTCTTTCTTTCTTTCTTTCTTTCTTGCATTTCTATCCCGCCTTTTTCCTCTTGCAAGGAACCCAAGGCAGTTTACATTATCCTCCTCCTCTCCATTTTATCCTCACAACAACGGCCATGTGAGGTAGGCTGGGCTGAGAGTCTGTGACTGGCCAAAGGTCACCCAGTGAGCTTCTATGGCCGAGTGGGGACTAGAACCCAGATCTCCTGGCTCCCAGTCCAACACTCTCACCACTACACCAGGAACTTAGAAATTAAAAACCAAAATATACCAGAGAAACAAAGCAGGGTGCATGAGAGAAAAGATTGCCAGCTTGAACTGTCAATTACTATATGTGCAGTTGAATTGGCTTGTCTTTCAGTAAACAGAGACTTTTCCTCCTCTCTTAAAAGAGAGAGGAAAATGAAAGAGATCCTTGCTGGGGGTTCGGCATGTCCCAGTGCAATGATCTTCAGTACTAAGAAAAGCCATGCTACTATCCAGTGGAGGTTTTTAGTAAACAACAAGCATTGTACGACTGAAGTAACAGTTTAAGGAAAGAGAAGAGGTACAAAAGGTAAACTCAGCACATTAATTACTGATGAGATTCTGCTCTCAGCAAGCAACCGAAATGATTTCTCTAAATTCCCTCTTCTAGACTATTCAGTTATACTTTTTTTCACATGTCACCACCATCCCTTAGCAAGCGGCTTTGTTTCCATGTACATCCCATGTGGCTTGGGACATGGGATATTTTTAAGACTTTCCCATGGCAGAGAATGACCCCATTACTCAGATTTGCCCCATCGACTAGGCAAACTAGACATCTTAGATTCTACCATGCTTAAGGGTCAAACTACACATGATGTAGGAGATATGTGACCAGATCACCCCATTTATTTTCCTTTACTTCAGAAGATCCATGGGTGGGGTGGGGTGGGGGTGGGGAGCTGGATTGTGACTGTGGCATGGGAGAGAAGTTAGCATATCCCCCCACCCCATTCTGCTATTTGCCAAAGAGGGAAAACTAAACAAGTACAACATGGGTCTCTGCCTTTCCCACCGTTGTGACTAATTGCAGCTTTAAATAAAGGAATTTATTTAAATAAATAAAAGAATACAACAGTGATTTAAATAAAGGAAACACCATGAGGTTCAAGGGCCATTTCCCCATTCTCCCAGCACCATGGCCCTGATCCAATTCAGATATACCTGGCAGCTGCTTTTTAAGACATTGGGAGATCCATTGTGGATCTCTTCTTTCCTATGTAGTTTGGCCCTAAGATAGAATGTATCTCCTCCATTATTCATGACTGAAAACTATGGCTATATCAGTACTATCAGAAATGGCATTTTTTACATATGGGCCAAATGATGCAGGTTTTAATGTGTTAAAAGATTATGTTAATGTCCAACATCAAGGCTACCCATAGAACTGCTTTTAAAAAATGTTGCGAAATACATGTTCACACTTCAGTTGTTTATTTTGCATTGAAATTATTGAACATGAATTGCTTGAATTTACACTGGTGTGCACTTTTTTCTGATGCAATTGAAATACACTAACATCTAAAAATGTAGTTCCGTAAAGCTGTGTCATAAGTGGAAGGGCATCTTTTTCGCTTGAACAAATGAACTATTTTACACAGCAGATTAGTCAGGCCAGCAAGTCTATTCTAGTAAGAGGTAAAATTGCCTTGACATGCTGTGCTGATAAGAGCAACAGGAGGTATTAAGTTGAAATATTTTCTTCCTGGAGGGCAAGTGATGGCCATATTTAAAACAAAAAATGAAGCAAGTCGGACTTTTGATGTGACTAGTGGTTTGCTCCACAGCCCTCTGTGGCATATTATTCTGAAGCACATAAATGTTCCGTGGCCACACTTGTGGTCTTAGCTGAAGACCAGTTGAGAACCACTGCTGTAATTTATAAGTGGTTTTATTGAATTTTGGCTGTATTAAATTTTGAATACAATATAGTGATGCAATGATGGTATATACAACATGACTACCACCCAATCCCATAATCCAGCTTCCCCATCCCTGTGCTGATTGGGGATGATATGAAGTGTAGTCCAACACATCTGGTGGGCACCAGATTGGGGAGGCTGTCATAAGCCATTAGTTTTCAATTGGTGGGTTGTGATCCACAGCTGGCTCATACTTTCACCTGAAGTGAGTCACTCCAGTGAAACCATCATCGTTTCCTTTTAAGTTCTGTGAAGAAAGAGAGCAGGAGGAGGACAGATATAATGCAATAGAAAATTGGATCTCATGTCACAGCTAGGGCTCAGGTCTAAAAAGATTAGAGACATCGAGTTAAATCCAACGTTAGTTTAACTTATGTCGTCCCACTCATTTCAGTGGGTCTACCCTCAGTAGGACTAACATTGGATAAAACCCAGTTGCTATAAGCCACTGCACTGAGGCATTCACACTTGTGCTGGAAGCATTTGCAACCCTTACAACCAAGGATTAGGCAAAATGTTCTTCACAGTGATGGGAACACGTCCAGTTTTGCAGGTTCTTACAATCGTCACTGCTAGGCCTGTTTAAGAACATAAGACCATAAGATGGCCTGGTTGGATCAGACCAAGGTTCCTCCTGGACCAGTAATAGATCTTCAACAGTGGCCGGTCAGATGCCTCTGTAAAGTTCACACTAATTTTAGCATCACTACGTTTATGCTAAACGTCCAGTGGTGGACGTTTAGCATAAATCACTTGCAGACTTTAGTTTAGAGGAAATATCTTTATTCTGTTATGTGTGTGATCAACCAGTCTGCTATGGGCAAGCTGAGCCCTCACTGACTTCCTGTCCCAGAAATTCTTGTTCCCTTACTAGATCCTGAGAACGTCACTTAGTTCGATTACTCATTATACAGTAGGTGTGGCCAGAGGAAAGAGGGACAGGGGCAAAAATATCAAAAATACCAGCATATTTTAGCTTAAAACCCTTACTGCCAGTAACTAAGCCTTGGGAGAGGCATTTCAACCTTTTAAAATGGGGTGGGGGGGACTGCAAACACACTGGGAAACCACCAGATGATTGGTGGTTGGGAGAAAGGGGATGGGAAGGGAGGAAGGGAGCATGGGCATCTGCATGCCCCTGGTATAATTCCTTCCGTTCTTTCACTCCCAATAACCCTAGCATTCAGAAAAACCTGATAGGGAGATCTAGGCTTAAAAAGGCAACCCTCAAATTACCAGCTCAAGAGTGGTAGTTCTACTGGAGGCAACAGGACAGCTTCATACTGTGTGTCTTGAGATTGCAGCCTTAAATGGTAAGCCTTAGCAGGGCACGGAGACTGTTTTTTCCATACCTGGCAGAATGCAGCAGACGTCTTGAGTTCTTTGTAATAATACAACATATTTATTTCTATGGTAGTTTGAATCCTGAGTATTAGGTCATCTTTTCCATACTTTTGCCAGAGCAGGATTATTTCACTGCGGATGCTTTCCAATGCTTTGTTTTAAATGGCCCAAAAGATGAGAGACGTATCATTTTTCTTGAGTCTGTTCCACCGTCTAATAAATTTAGGTTTGTCCTCCTCTCCTTGGTAGCTGGCCAAAATTTCGCCGAGTCCTAATTATTTGTTTTTAAATCTTGCATTTTTGTCATTGAACTAAATATATTCTAGTGCTGATTGATCCAATAATAGTACATTATCCTATCCCCACATACACTTAAGGGGATAGTTCTGCTCCAGAGAAAATAGTTGTACTCCTGTTTTGCCACTCTTCTTTAAAAAAAAAAAAACATGGAGGGAATGTGCTGTCTATACAAGTGCTGGAGAATGGGAGCAAGCACCCATTTACAATTAAATTTAAAGAAGCAAAATACCTAAAACATGGTGAGGCATTGCTGTGTTGGAACAGGCCAACCTTGATAGTGTTTTACACCTTTTAAAAATAGCTGTATGAGTGCTCCCACTCTTGAGACATACAGTTTACACATAACACTAAGCCATGGTGTGGCTTGTTAAAATCTGGCTTGTTGTTATGTTTGAACCCATTCCTGCAAACAAATCATGTTTGTTTTTTTAACAAGCCACAAACCACAAATATAAGGCTTATGAACTCTGGCTTGTTTAAACTATGGCTTGTTGTGATGTCTGAATCCAGAACTGTGGCTTATCCCTAGCTTGTTTGCACTGCTGTCCACTCTGAAACTAACTTTTCACTCAACAAGAGCAGCCTGAAAACAAAACTGCTCTGAAGGCTGGCAAAATGGGCAGGAGAGAAACAAAGCAGAAATAGGGAAAGCAAATTGCAGTTTGTTTGCTTGTCTGCAAGATAATTCATGGCTAAAGCAACAAATCATGATTAACATAAACCATGGCTAACATAAATGAACACCTCTGAAAGAGTTACTTTTTATATTAAAAAAGTTCACAAAACGGCATGGTAGTGTGTGGGATTGTGTTTTATACGTAGAGAGATCACAGGATTTAGCCTGAATATTATGAACATTCTTAAGTACAGAGGACAAAACATTAGTCAGGGAATGTTGATGATCAGTATATCTGTTGTGAAGGAGTTGGAATATTGGTTTGGCTGGATAAAAAATATTTCTTATAGCTTAGTTGGAAGAGGGATAGCTCCATGGGCCATAAATGTAAGAGGTAGATAAAAACCTGCCACAGGTCATAAGAAAAAGAGAAGCTCTCATAATGGAGAAACCAAAGGGCTTTGATGCCAGGGAGTGGCAAAGAAGTCAAGGAAGCAGGAAGGAGTTTTATTGCTGGTTTTATTGTTGGCTTTTATTGTTGTTTTTATGTATTTTATCACTTTTAATATTTTAACTGTTTTTATGTATTTTACTGTGGTAAGCCACCTTGGGAGGGCTTCTGTCCTGAAAGGCAGCCAAGAAATGTTAATAATAATAATAATAATAATAATAATAATAATAGATTATAGCACTCATCCAGCCACATTTCACATATTATTCACAATCGCAATAAAGACACTCACCACTGACAGAAGAGCAATAGCATTCTCCTAACTACAGAGCACTGCAGTTACAGAGAGTGAAAAAGTGATCCTTCTGCAACATAAAACCACTTGAGCCTTGGCAACAGATGAGTACCAACGACACGTTTAGTGCAGGGAAAAATGGCAGTAGGAAAATGCAGTAAATTGCAGCCCAGTCTGTTGGAATCCTAATCTGAAGAATGCTTTTTTTCTCATGACTGTGTGCCATTTACAATTTCTAACTGCTAACCCTCACCCCCCTCCATTGGCATCTTTCTAGGATATTTACAACCTCATTTTAATTGCACCTATTTGGAAGGAAGCCCCATTGATTTCAGTATGATTTACTTTAAGTAAATCTGTTTAGGACTACAGCTGTTCCCTTTGGCCATGATTCCTTTCTTTGAGAACCAATCTCAAAAACATCCCAACAGCCAGATAATGGCAGAGGGTGGGCCTGCAGAACTTGTGACCTGCCAAGCTAAACACAACCCACTAGTTATGGGATACACAACCCACCAGTTTGAAATGGGCTGAAAAAATAGATGGCTGCAAGGCATGTAACAAGCCATAATACATTGCTGCTAAGCTGCATTTGACTTGGTGGGACACAACTTGTACAGGTCCTATATATGGGCACAGGAAATAAGACTGTAGTTTTCCAGTGGTGGATGTCAAAGAGTTTTCTCTTTTGTCTCTGTCTCTTTAATCTGTGGAAGGTAGACAATCAGTGCTACTTTGCACATATTGTTCCACAGCTAGTACTGCCCCCATCAGGTTAGCCCAAGGCATTTTGCTCCTGAGGTGGAACAGCAATGGTGCCCTTCCTCCTGGCCAAGTCAAGCTGCATGGTACCCAAGCCAGCCAGGTTTGGCACACGAGGCAGCAAATCCCACAAGCTCCTCTCCTCATTCCTGGCAGTAAAAATACAAAAATAACAAATTAGCTAATGATGTACTGCCATTTCATGACACCTCAAACCTGCTGCCTGAGGAAGCTGCCTCACTCTGCCTAATGGTAGGGCTGGCTATTATTATCATCGTCTGCATAAATTCATCAGCAGCATGCTTTAATTCAGTGCCAAATTAATAAGATGGATGGTAATAAAAGTGTATAAGGGAAACATCCATTGTCTGTATGAAAATCTACAAGTATGTATGGTAATAAAACTGATAAAAGAAAGAAACCCTATGATTGTCAATGGTATTTTGGCTGCAGTCCAGCTGCGTATATGGAGCTCCACAGGTACGGGGGTTCATGGCTTTCTTTAATGAGCAAAGAAAATTGTACAGCTATAATGGGGGATTTGTATCCCTATGGTAAGCATTTCCCTTCTTAGATTGAAAAGGAAACACCTGCATTTCTTGTTGCTCTGATATCCTGCTGAAGTTGTTACTTCTCATACAGTACTGTATGTAAATGTGCGTACCCGTATGCAGAAACTCATACAACTACTCTGCTGCTAAATGCGGCCGTAGAATCACTTTCATAAACTCATTCCTGGCTTTGAATAGCTGTTCGTGCAAACATGTGTTACTCTCAAAGAGAAATGCAAGCTTCTGAGGACAAGCAGACCAATAAATCCTATCCAAGAATATGACTAGCTGCTTGAAATATAGAACATGGATGGGATGGTGGGTTAGGTTGCGGGAGGCCCACATTGAAAACCCTGCCATGGAACATATTTGAGTGACCTTGGATGCCCAGTCTCTCTCTGTCTTCCTCAAGATCAACTCTATGAGACACTCAGTCACATGAATGTTTTTCCTTCGTGTTTGTTTGCTTTTAACCGAAAGCAGCATTGCGGAACTGCAATCTGGATTAGGCATTTGCGCTGGGAGAGATGGGAGGTTATCTCTTTCCTTATGGGTCATATTTTCTCTCTGGGTCTTCTTTTTGCACTGTGAACATCTGATCGAGACTGCCACTTCCTGCGGTTGCTTTTGGTAAAACAAACCTAAAAAGAAAACCCCAAGGAAAACATTCAGACAATTAAGTGTCACATGCTATTTGATTCTCACAACGTTTTTGTGAGAATATATGAGATGAGAGAATTATGTTTTAAAAAATACTTTGTACACTGAATAAAAGTTGGGTAACATCTTCATTTGGAATTGGAATAACTAAATAGTCACAAAGAAGGGTCTCCCTCTAGTGGCAAAACTGAACAGCTGCTGGCGTTTATATTTTCTAGGAGGAGCAGCCATATTCCTTTGTCACTGGACAGATTGTTTTCCAGAAAACAATTAACAGTGCAATCATATGCAGCTCTACCTAGAAGTAGGTCCAACTGAGTTCAACCGGGCTTATTTCCAGGTAAGTGTGTAAAGAATTACATCCCCCCCATTCCATTTCAAGACTATTACAAACTGCAGATTAGGGCTTTTTTTTTTTTCTCTTTCTTGCCCAAAAGCAGTATCTTCCCAATTTAGGGAGCAATCCTATGGCTGCTAGTCAGCGGCTAGACGGCCATAGGATACATCGGTTTCCGGGAACTGACCTCGGAGCCTGCGCTCTGAGGTCGGTTCCCTGAGAACCAACCTTCCTCCCCTCCCGCACTGCCTCACAGGCAGCTCAGAACGGCCTCATGCTCTGCGCTTGGAAGAGGAGTGCGAGGAGCAAAGAACAGGGTCTTCTGGGGTGGGGAAGGTAGAAATTCCGGTATGACACATCCAACGTGTCGTCTGGCAGCCGATTCCCCCATTCCGCCTTCCCACAGCTAGACAGCCCATTTTGGCGGTCTAGCCCCAAATGCAGGGTGGCTGAAGTGCAGAGGGGACGATCCCCTCTGCGCTTCTCCTGCTCTGCATTGGATAGGCTATTGCCTCCGAGTTTGGAGGCGGCTGCCTAACCCGATAGGATTGCGCCTTTATGTATGTATGTATGTATGTATTTATTTTTGCTTAAGATCCAGCCTGATAAATAGTTTGGATGAATTTGAAAGCTTTGTTACCTTTTAGTTATACTACTGTTGGTTTTCGATTATTCTTAATGGTCCCACACTGCTGTCTGTAATTTTTCTGTACCGAAAGCGCAAAGCAAAATTAACCAATGTTAATTAAGTCTAGAGGTACTTCTAGATGTACGGGTCTTAGCACTGCCAATCAAAAGACACTGTGCAGCTACTCCGTCTTTCCCTCCTTAATGAATTTTCTGTCATATGAAAGAAAATGGAAGAAATAGTGGGAAAACACGAGAGTTTACAAATGGAAGGCAACATTGTCTGAACACCCTGTAACATTCTGCAGAAGAGGCAGGGTGATACGTACAATAAACACTGCATTTGGAAGCATCCTATGTAAAAATAAACAATCAGACAGATGGGATAGCAGCTTAAACCAGTAGCTCCATTTAAGGAGCCAGTGAAGTAGCAAACCAATGAGTTTTAGGGTGCAGTCCGATGGAGCTGCTGCCCGAACAACAGAAACCTCCAAAATCGGAGGCTTCCAAGTATCCAGTGACCCACCCCACTCTTGTTGGCAGGACAGGAGGAGCAATAGAGGTTATCTGCCCTTCTCCATCCTCCTTTACGCATTTTTCACTGGATAGGTCTCTGAGCCTATCTGGCTGAGTCAAGCTGCTGGGAACAGAGACAAGAACTGAGATGCTTCTGGATCTAGCAGATCCATAGCCTCTCTCCTCCCTGCCCACTTGCCTGACCCCCAACACACCCATTTCCTCCTGAGGTTGCAACACTGACCTGGGCAGCGGAAGCCTCCATAGAACTTTCCGTGGCAGCTGGAAAGGGCAGGGGTGAGTGTGTGTGTTGAAGCATTGTCTATGGTCTCAGAGGGGGAAATGATATCTCCAGTCATCCTATGGCCTCTCAGATGCCATCTAGGGGCCATAAGATTGCTCTCTTAAAGTTTCTTATACTTTGGCCTGACTCCTGATACAGAGCTCAGTTCTGACCAAGAGGCTGGCTATAGTCTCCTTTTCACTTTGAATTAGTGACAGACACATCCAGGAGGCTGCTGGGGCTGTATGTCTGGCATTCCATCTCTTCTGGGAAACTGGAAATGACCTTGGACCTTAACAGTTGTAGTTCAGCCAATTTGTGTGTTTACTCAACTGTTGTTTCTCTTTACCCCTGATAAGGGAATCCTAAAGGGAATATACTTCTGCCTGAGACATTTTGAAACTCCAAAAATAACTTTTTGGCTCCATTATGATAATACAGGCTGTGTGAGTGTTCTTGAACTCTCCTTTCTCATCCTCTGGTCTTTTCACTCCTGCAATTTCTTTCTTGATCTCTGACTTCACTACCTAGGAAGCTGCCTTATACTGAGTCTGGTTGACACTGACTGGCAATGACTCCCCAACACTTCAGGCAGGAATTCCAGCCCTACATGGTGATTCCAGGGATTGAACCTGCAACCTGCCCTGACTCTGTTGATGCCATTGGCTGATTTTCTCTGATGTGACATCATGGTGATCCTATGTGAGAAGAAGGGGTTGTGGCTTCTCCGAGTGCCACTTGCTTAGCTACTTTGATGTCACAGAGGGGCTGGACAGCCTTGGTCCAGAAAGGTGAATGCTAATAGGAAGAATAGAATTTGAATGCTGATAGGAAGAATAGAATTTGAATTCTAAGGTCCACAAGAAACCACTGCATAAGTATTGCCTACAAACCACACGTTTTCAAATGACATTTCTTGATGTAAGCCAAGTGATTCTAGAGCTTTATAATGTGCCATTGCAGGCTGCAGACAGACAGTGGACACTTGCTGCTTATAAGTTAGGTATCAGCAACGTGCAGTAGGCATAGTGTGCAGCTGTAGCACATCGATTCTCATAATGTGGCGGTACATATGGGTGCATCTATATCACCACAATAATATGTTGCAATGCATCCTGTGACACCCTTATGTGTATGGATGTTAATACAGAGCAATATAGCTCTGAGATCCTATCCCTGTTACCACTTAAAATGTGTATGTTGACCCATTCTTAAGGATGGGGTTTGGATACGGGGAATTATTTACTTAGAACGTTGTACCTTTTGATTTTATTACTTCCAACTTGGTGTCACTTGGGATCACAAACTAAGGCTGTTATCATACGTCGCTTAAATAGCATTCTCTGTCTGTTACTGAGATAAACTACCTACACTGGCTGCGTTTGTGTGGAATGATAAGCCAGGATTCTAATGAATCCTCACTTCCCATGAATGAACTGTGTACATGCAGCCTGTTCACTCCTGTTTGGCTTCTCCTGCTAGTGCGAGCAGCTAAACAAATGGTGTAGTGGTAAATTTTGAAATGCAGGAACTCATCATGACAGCCTTGTAACCACATCCTGAAAGAAAATCTGAAGTCATGTCCGTAGGACTATCCTGCTTATCTGTTATTTATACTCAGAGTATAAATAACACTGTGCTTAAGCGCTCCATCATAAAACACAGACATTCAAAACCAACAAGCCACTAATAAAATCATACAGGTTTGCAGGGCATGACCGCAATGCTATGCATAGTTACCTGGGAATAAGCTTCATCCAGCTCAGTGGTACTTACTACTGCATAGGTTTAACTTAGAAAACACACTGAGCTGCAACAATGGCTCTTCAGCCAGCTGAAATGCAACCTTGAGCTTTTAATTAGAAATGCAAGCTATTTATTTTAAAAGTGTATATACTGCCCATTTCCCTTAAAAAGGAAATCTTGCAAAGACATGTTACCATTTAAACTGCTAGTGTGAAATAGGAACTCCATCAATGAAAAGGAAAGACGTATACAGCCTCTCTTTGATGGTTTTCTTCATTCTCTGACTTCCTCTGTGCTAATCTGTCATGAACAATAGTGAAATGTGAAAGTCTCCTTATGCCCTCCTTGACTTGCCTGAGCAAGGAAGGTCTGCCGGTTACCTTGGCACTCAGGCAGATATCAGTGTGCTCTGAAAAGAGTTCTGGAGCTGTGCTCCCCTGCATTCCCTCCTGTTCACACTCCACCACTGTAAAGAAACCAGAAGTAGTTTGCTCAGCATGCTGTCAGAACCCAGGATCCTGACATGTTGCTCTGTTTACAAGCTATGGCCATAAACCAGGGTTTCTTTGTGGATTATGAATCCTGGTTTGTTTGGAAGAGTTTAACATGGATTTCTTTAGGGATGTACGAAAGTCACTTACCTTTTTGAAGGGTGACATTCACGGTTGGGGGGAGGCACTCCGTCCCTCCCCCCGAAATTCTCTCTGGCCAGCTCCGCTCCGCGGAGATTCCACGGAGCTGCCGGCCGGGGCCACCCGCAGCTGGACATCCGGCCACTGGGCAGCCTGCAGGGACACAAATGGCGGCTGCCGTAGCCACCGCCATTTGCGTCCCTGTATTTTGCCGTGATAGGCTACGTAAATATTTACGTAGCCTAACACGGGAAAAAAAAACAAAAAAACCAGCGAACGCAAATGGTGGCGGCTATGGCGGCCGCCATTTGTGATCTCCCCTTTTTTTTGCCGTTTTAGCCTATGTAAATATTTACGTAGGCTAAAATGACAAAAAAAAAAAATGACAAAAAAAAAAAGGGAATGCAAATGGCGGCCGCCGTAGCAGCCACCATTTGCGTTCCCTTAGTTAAGCCGTGATAGGCTATGTAAATACTTATGTAGCCTATCAATGGCGTCCCTGCATTAACTGTGATAGACTACGTAAGTATTTACGTAGCCTATCACGGCTATGTGGAAGAAGCGAATGGCGGCTGCAGATGTGGCCGCCATTCGCAAGTCAGCACGGACAGCAGCAGGTGGGTGCTCCGTTCCGGGCCCATTTCGTGGGGTGGGGTGGCTTCGTTCCGGGTGCCTGAATAGGGAATCGGGTGGGATCACCGAGATCCGTGGTGGAATTCTCTGACATCCCTAGATTTCTTCTGTTTTCTATCTTGTACATCATCCATACATATGTTCAAAATCGTGCAAGAGCAGCTCAGAGGCAATTCTAGTGTCATGTGTGAAAACACCCTAAAGCCAAGCCATATAACTCTCCAAGAGACTGTTCTGCATTCCACCTGATTTATTACATCACCATACGTAATTATAGGCAGTCTTTTATCTAGTCAGGCACAACCACATTTATTGAAGCTACATCTGATTAATGTTGCAAGGTTTAAATTTGGCAGCCTTTATCACATATGCACTTCCTGAATCAAATTATTCTTCATTGTAGCTTTTGTATCATTTTCCTCCACTGAACATGTAATACTAGTGTTTTAGTTTATCTAACATGACTCGATCCCTAAGAAACCTTCTTTTTCTCTGAATTTCAAGCTGCATGCTAATATTTTTTTTTGTTGATTTGGTCCACTACAAATTGGAAAATTAAAATGTTAATTTTCAACTTTTTCTTTTTATTTGCCTTCCCCTGTAGTACATGGTCTTGCTTACTTGCTTGAGCTATCGTTAGCTCTTCATTCTCCAGCTACATTTTTGGGATGCACTTGATTTGTATTTATGGCACACTGTGCGGTCTGGATTGCTTAGAAACATAGGAAGCTGTCTTTATACCAAGTAAGACCATCCTATGAATGCATCTAAGTCCTTGTTTAAAAGCCCTCTAAGTTGGTGACCCTCATTAGGTTTTTGCATTTGTAGGTACATCGCCTCTGAAAATGGAGGCCCTATTAGGTCACCATGGCAAAGCTGCATATTCAGGATCTCTTAACAACAAGGGGTAACTGATCTGTATTAAATTATCAGCAATGTGTACTATTGTTTAAGGAAAATATGGAGAACGAGTGTCAAATTATTTGCAAGAATCCCAAGACCAGCAACTAGTCCATCAGAAATTGGTTAGTAGTCTATGGTAGACTACTGTGCCCAATGGCCACCCCTATTTCTTATCATATTCTGGGCTTTTGTTTCTACTGCCAACTTTCGTCAACCCCCCTCCAGAACCTTATCTTCTATCTCACCCCTGCCCCAGCCCCAGTACAAAGTCCTTTGGATTCCTGATAAAGCAAACTAAGAATTTATCATTAACCCAAACCAACTAAATTAATGCCAAATGTATCCCTGACCACTAAACGGTTGCTTGAAAATAAGTCATTCATCTCCAACAAAAGACATCTAGCCAGATTTTGCTAGAATCTTGATGGGAGAAAGGATTCCAGATTTAGAGAGAAGCCACTAGGAACTTATTCACATGGCTGTTTTTGGGATGGAATCATCATGAGACAATTTGTCCACAATGTTACAGTGTGGTCTTGTGAATAAGCCCTATTCATCACTTTCAGGAAAAGGTTAAAGAGTTACTATTTTTGAGGGCATGTTAATTAGTGATCTTACTGTGTGGGTGAATATTCACAAGGCAGTAATTGCATACTAGAAAACTTGCTGGGGAAAATCATTTTTGGCTGTGTTCAAATCAGCATTTTCTGCTGTCAAAAAGGAAAAGGAAAAACATCTGGCACAGTCTATACCACATTTAGTGATTTGTTACTGTATGTATTCCATTTCCAGTGCATGAAATCTGCTTTTTGTGATTGATGTGGACAGAAATTTCATGTTGTCGCCTCCAGTGGTGTCGCAAGCATCTAGGGATGGGGGAATGAGCGATGTTTGCGATGTCCAGGTTTCTCTAAACATCATCTTGCCGCTTGTCTTGTACCTGATTCCTGTTTGTATTTGCAATCACTTCTGGCTCTGTGCAAATGAGGAACTTGAGCAAATCAAGCAGTGATCGAATGGGAGATTTGTGCACATTTCCCCAACTTTGCGCAAGTTTCCTCTGTAGAGCAAAGTGGGGTGATTCAGTCTATGGAGGAAATTTGCTCAGATCAAACTGGGAATCGGGAATGCAAGCATGTGTTTGACAATTTAAGAATATTTTTTGTGGACATGTGCTTGTGCTCGCATTTGGAGCTTTGAATAGGGATGGGCGGATTACTGACCCGGTTCCAGTCCAGGGCATCCGCTGAGGGGGGGGAGGTGCTCCGTCCCTCCCCCCGGAATCCTCCCCGGCTGGCTCCGCTCCATGGCGATTCCATGGAGCTGCCTGCCGGGGCCGGCTACAGCTGGACTTCTGGCCGCAGCCGGGCTGCGGCTGCAAATGGCGGCCGCTACGCCATTTGTGTCCCTGCCTTTTGCCGTGATAGGCTACGTAGATACTTACGTAGCCTATCACGGCTTGGCAGGATGCAAATGGCGGCCGGCGTAGTGGCCACCATTTGTGGCCGCAGCCTGGCTGTGGCCGGAAGACAACCTGGAGCCACCACCGGAGCCAGGTAGGTTCGTTCCGGCAGGGATTTTGGGGGTTGGCGGGGGGGGGGTAGTCCGTTCTGCCATGGACTCCGGTGGGCCTGAGGGGGGCCTCACTGGAGTCCGTGGCGAAATTCTCCAACATCCCTAGCTTTGAATGGTGCATGCTCACATGTTTTGCGAGCGAAAACAAAATTCTCATACACCCCTATGAGTATCTGAGCAGGGGTGCTTGCATAGGAAAGCACCCCTGGTGAAATGATTGCAATTCCATTCCTGGACAAATGATTGGGATCAGGGTGAGCACAGCCCCCCTTCAAAATCTGTTGTGAACAGGATGAGTAGGCCTACAGTCCCCTCAGTCTCTCCTGTGACCAGCTGGTGCCTTCCCCTTCTCCTGGTCCAAGGCCAAGGAACATACCTTAGGGTAAAGGAAGGAAGCAGTGGAGGCAGGTTTTCCCAGGCGTTGGGGAAGCTGATGCTCTGCACGTCATTTCCTCCACACAGAAACGATGCACACATTATCAAGTTTCCCCCTAGGGATTCTGCAACTTGTGGTCTCAGTTACCACTGGAAAAAGATGTTGCATCAGAGCCGGGGATCACCCACCTCTGTTACCAACACCTGAGTTGGTGTGGGAAAGAGCCACATCACTGTCACCTCCGATACAGCCTTGGACATTCAGTGTTACCAGAGCACCATAGAAATTGTGTGGGGAGCCAACTCATGGACAGCAAGCTCCCTGCTTCACACCTTTAGTGTATGGTGTGGCTGGCCCTACCATTTGGCAGAGTGAGGCAGCTGCCTCAGGCAGCAGATTTTGAGTGTCATGAAAGGGCAGCAAATTGTTAGTTTAATTTGTTGTTACTGTATTTTTCCTGCAATGGGGAGAGGAGCTTTGGGAGTCTCTGTCCCATATGCCAAAACAACCTTTCCAGCTTTGGGTTTTATGCACCTTGACTTAGGTAGGTGAGTGATGGTGGCTGTTTGCTGTTCTGCCTCATCCAGCAAAATATATTGGGCCAGCCTTGATGCATGTCCACCAGAGGATGTAATGGAAGGGGTGGGGCCCTGCTCTTCTCCTTGTGATGGCAAATGAAATTTAGAGAGACACTGAATATGAAAGTGGTTTTTAAAAAAGAAATGCATGGGTTTGTTACAATATTTCCAATATAGTTCAAGGATATATTCTTGGGGAACATTAAATAAAAGCTTTGTGCGATGTACAGCCTTGAACACCCATTTTCCTCCTGCCAACCCCTCCCCTTCTGTTTACCCAAGAGTGGTTCTTGTCTTTTTACTCATTCCTTATTTAGTTGGAATGTAGCATGATCAAACAAAATTACATTCTAGTGCTTCTTATTTATGCTATAAATCCACAGCAACACTGGCGAGAGGGGGTCCTTGCTGTCTCCAAGGTATGATGATTAGGGAATTTTATTGACTTTCACTGGGATCATATCATATATCTAAAAGCTCTGATACATTGCCAATGAAAGTGATTCATATACAGTATTAGAGCAAATGCACTGTAACTCTTCAGTCAGTGCTGGGTTTGTATCCTCATAAATGACTTAATAGTCTTGAAAGAACTCTTTCATATACACATTAGCTATTGAACATGGAAGGGGTATTTATACCAGTAGGGGAGTATTTTTTTTTACACAATGCACAGATTGTGCCAGACATGCTTGCATCATATTGAATTCAAAAGCACTGCAATATTGAGACAGTTGATGCCACTGTTCATAGCAGCTGCTGTTAAAAATTTCATTTTAATTGTATATACTTTTAGTTCAGCACTGAGCACATTGTTTGAGCTAAGTAAAAATGTTAAATATTAGCATTGTTTTTTCAGAGCACTGTTCTGAAATTGGGAGAAACTGAATGTATGCTTTATGGGGTAATGTCACTCTCACAAGTGATGTGAACTTTTGAATGTGGTTGATGTGATATGTAATTGCAGGGGAGCACTTATGCTTCATTTGTTTCTAGAAATCACTTCTAGAAATATTGCTATCTAACTTGAATGTTCTGGTTGATGCATATCTTTGACCATGCAAGCAAGAAGAAACGTGCTAGCATTCAGATGATGTAGAATCCAGATTCGCTGAACTCTGTGAGGCCCTGACATGGAGCTTCAGGTTGAAAAAAATAAATAAATGATTCTACAAAAACTCAGCAAAACAAAAACTGCAGGACAGTTACTCCCTACCATTATCTAAATGAGTCTGGGCATTCAGCCAAAATACTGTCTTGAAGAAAAGAAGGAAAAAAAGGGAAAAGAAATGTCATTTTAAAATGGAGTTTGAACAAGGGGGGCGGGGATCACAAATCAATAATTAAAATGGTTAAGAAGAAAATATTGTTTAATATAGATAAATAGTAAGTACTTTTCTTAAATACTTGCCTCCACTTTGAACTAAGGAAGGACTTGTAACAATATGAAAAATATAGCTACCCCTGGAGCTCTGCAGCTCACTCCTGTTCTTTGTTCTGATCTGGCCTTGTGCCAAACTTGCTTCTTAGAATTATCAAAAAGTTCCCAGTTCAAAACTAACCTTGTATGTAAAAATGCTTACTGCAACAGTTCCAGAACAACAAATTTTGTTCCAGAGAAATAATTAGATTCAGTAAGCTATATAACCTGCTTAGGCTTTAGGGAAAGTAGTTTCCACCCAATTCTCCTGCACCAGAGGGCAGCTCAGCTGCTAGGCTGTGGGTAAGATCTTTGTGTAATGACATTAGACTATGTCACTGGGCGACAACAAGGGATTTTTAATGATGATATCTGGTATGCCTTACAATATGGTATATTTTGTATATCTATTCTACTTTTCTAAACAGTCAATTATAAGCTAACTACACATGTTGAGCCTTCTGTTATTTATCGTGCATCCAATGCTAATTTGATTAGAGGGTATCTTACAACCTCCTGTCAAGTGAGATATCACCACATTTGTGTAGCTAAAATGAAACAAAGGTGGCTGAGTCCCTAGTACTGCCATGGGGAAGAAGGAAATAGCGAGGCTATCACAACACACACATTCACGCACACACACATTCCCTCCTGAAAATGCCTCCCGCAGAAATAAAAAAAAAATCCACTGGCCTAGGTCAGGGGTGTAGAACTGTTTTGTGTTGGGGGGCTGCACTGCCCCTGCCCTGTGGGCCAAATGTCCATGGCATGGTCCTGCCCCTGATGTCATGTCAGGGTGTGGCTCCACCCCGTGACATCACCCCTTTTTTTCTTTTTCGGTGGCCGGGCTTGGGACTTGCCCATGCGCATGGGAAGAAGAGTACCCGCATAGTGGTTGAGTGGTTGGAGATGGTGGGGTTGTACTCCAACTCATCTGGAAGGCACCAGGTTGGGAAGGTTGTGCTCCATCTAAGGTTATTATTTTGAAATTGATATATAAACTAGAGCTGAACCCAAACCATGTACACAGATGCTTTCCTTTTTTTCTCCAGGCAAGGCAGGTATTCAGTGCGGCTTACTCATCGTAAGTATTCATACGATTGCAGCCTTAACTGATGACGTGCTTTGTGTTTACTGAAGTAATTGATTAAAGCTGCAATTCTCTGCACACTTGTGAGGGAGTGAGTCCTGTTGAACTCAGTGGGACTTACTTCTGAGTAGGCACGCATAGGATGTCAGTTAAAATAAATAATCAGTTAAAATAAATGTCTCAGTAAGAGCCCTGTTCGGAGAAATCTAGGAACTATTTGTATTTTAAAAAAATTAAAACAGCCTCTGACTATGGGCATGATCCTACTAAGCTCCGATAGCCATGCAGTGCAACCAACGGCCACTTCAATGTTTCATGTTACTTTGAACCTACCAGAGAAAGTTGTTTTAGAAAACTAAAAGACAATAGAGCTCCCTATGAAGAATAACAGAGTGTCTTATGTCATGTGACTGTCTAGGAGGACTTTGGCTCTTGTGGAAATGTTCTAAAGTGGTAAATATGTTGGCAATTGGTCTTGGCTTTCCTCGTCAAACTTGCAGGGTTTCTTTAGGAGGAGAACTGGGTATCACCTTTCACACTAATTTCTTTGAGATCATTATATTACCAATGTTTATAGCAAATATCAGTTTGGTTAGTGAAGACAGGATGAGGCTTCAATTGTAAGTGAACTTGCTCAAAAATAAGCCCCACTGATAACAATATTCCTCAGATCTTTGTTGTGCACTTCAGTATGATGACCTATTTGACTGAGGGTTTCTGGGCCAATGAATGAGCTACAGTGGGAATTGTCTGCCATCTAGTGTTATGTATGGGAAAGAGGGGTTGCCAAAATAATCTTCGTAGTCTGGTATATGTAGGACCTCGAAGTCATTTACAACCAATGATTGAGACATCTATTAGGATCAACAAAAATATATTTGTTATTAAAGATATTAGGACTGTTTAGTGATAATCTGAATACTGTTAACTTGGACTTTTTTTCTAATTGACCAAACAGAGCTACCTGCCATTTTTCTTTAAAGTTAACTAGTTACAATACGCATAGTTAAAACTATCACATGAGGAGTTAACAGCAGTTGAACCAAAACAAAATTGGTCAGAGTTCACATAATTCTTTGCTGGACAAGTTAATAAAAAGAGTTTGGTGGTTTTTCTTTCTGGAGAGTGTTCCAGTGTATGGATGCTACCATAGGAAATGCCATGTTCTTGTTACAAGACAACAACTTCACCACAGATAGACCTGGTTCACATGGAATGGTTGCTTATGTACAGTTGCCATTCTGAATATGCAACCTCCAATTGGTCCAATCTGGAGGTGCTCCATGATGTGCGAACCCAAACACTATGGGTGAAACAACCCAAAGTTAACCTACAATTAATTGTTAGGTTAATTTTGAGTTCTTTAACCCAGAATTAACCCATGGTATCCCGGGTTGCATGTCACGGAGCAACCTCTGATTGGGCTGATCGAAGGTTGCATATTAAAAATGGCAATGACACACACTGGGCACATGAGTTAATTAACCCATCATGTGCCACCATTATGTGCAAATGGGGCCATAGTGATAACCACTGCGGAATCATTGTTAGTGTCAGACTAAGACTGGGAGGATCCAGGTTCAAATCCCCACACTCAGCTATGAAGCCTACTGGCTGAACCTGGGCCAATCACCATCTCTCAGCCTTACCTACCTCATAGGGTTGTTGTGATTATAAAATGGGGGAGGGTGTATGCCACCTTGGAGGTAAGGTGGAATAGAAATGAAATTAATTAATTAATAGTGGTGGCACTTGAAGCAGCATTTCTTCCCTTCGTATTTATTACTGGGTGGTGGTGGTGAATATATTTGGGAGAAGGTACTCCTTAAGGTATCCGGACCCAGTTTAGGGCTTTATAAGTAAAAACCAACACTTTGAAAAACAAAGTGTCTGATAACCAGTGAAGAAAAAATCTGCAGCATCCTGTTTTGCAGGACTAGCTCTTTCTCAAGTGTGGCCACTGTGTGGCCCCCTCCACCTAAAAATGTGGATATCTGTGTTGCTTTCTCAGCTTTCCTGTCACCTAGAAAATATATCAGTGCTGGTCCAAAAATGGGTTTGCTAGTTCATAAGGAAGTAAAAAACAAAACAAAACTATAGAGAACTGAATATGTAAAAAAACCACACAAAACAATTTATAGAAACCGTAAGAGTGTCATTCATTAAATATACATCTGTAAAAACACACCAAATACACTTTGAAGCATATGACAATAATCATGTGCAATCAGATAAATCACACCATCAGACAGTATTCCAAAATTCACATTTGGTTATCATAGAATAAAAACAAACAGCCCAAGCAATTCTGTATACATCACACTCTACCTCCTCACATATCATGCTTTCTCTTTACTTTATGGCAGGTAGGGATGTTGGAGAAATCCGCCACGGACTCACTGGAGTCCGTGGCGGAATGGCCTCCCCACCGCAACCCCCTGCAATCCCCCCCCGAGATGGACCTACCTGGCGGCGGATGCAGTGGCGGCAGATGCGGCGGCGAATGTGGTGGCGGCGGCTTGTCTTCTGGCTGCTGCTGGGCTGCTGCGGCTGCAAATGTCGGCCGTTGTAGCGGTCTCCATTTGCATGCCTGCGTTAGGCCATGATAGGCTAGGTAAATACTTACGTAGCCTATCACGGCAAAGAGCAGGGGCACAAATGGCAGCCGCTATGCCATTTTTGCCCCTGCTCTTTGCCATAATAGGCTACGTAAGTATTTATGTAGCCTATCATGGCTTGGCAGGGACGGAAATGGCGGCTGGCGTAGTGGCCACCATTTGTGGCCGCAGCAGCCCAGCAGCGGCCGGAAGTCCGGCTGCAGCCGGCCCCGGCTGGCGGCTCCATGGAGTCATCATTTTATTTATTTATTTATTTATTAAATTTATTAATCGCCCATCTGACTGGTCACCCAGCCACTCTGGGCGATGTACAACCCACCATAAACAATTTAAAACAATAAAATTTTACCATAATTTTTTTTAAAAAAAATACCCTAACCCACCCCAAATGCCTGCCTGAACAACCACGTTTTTAATGCACGACGGAAGCTCATTAAAGAGGGGGCATGATGGAGTTCCCTAGGGAGGGAGTTCCACAGAGTGGGGGCCACCACAGAGAAGGCCCTCTCCCTCGTCCCCACCAGTCTAGCTGTCCTGGCTGATGGGACAGAGAGAAGGCCATCCGAGGCTGATCTTGTTAAGCGGCCTGTCTGGTGTTGCTGGAGGCGCTCCTTAAGATAGGCTGGGCCGAAACCATATAGGGTTTTAAAGGTCAAAACCAACACCTTGAATTTGGCCCGGAAAACAACTGGTAACCAGTGCAACTCCTTCAGCACTGGAGTGATGTGATCTCGCCGGCGGCTGCCTTTAATCAGGCGAGCCGCCGCGTTCTGTACCAGCTGCAGTTTCCGAACCGTCTTCAAGGGTAACCCCACGTAGAGCGCATTACAGTAGTCTAAACGAGAGGAGACCAGGGCATGTACTACCGATGGGAGCAGATGGTCGGGAAGGTAGGGGCGCAGCCGCCGTATCAGATGGAGTTGATACAGCGCTGTCCGGCTCACAGCTGACACCTGAGCCTCCATGGACAGCTGGGAGTCCAAAATGACCCCCAGGCTGCGGATCTGGTCTTTCAAGGGTAGCTGTACCCCATTCAATACCAGGTCAACATCCCCCAGCCTCCTCTTGTCTCCCACCAAAAGTACCTCGGTCTTGTCAGGGTTGAGCTTCAGCTTATTCCTCCCCATCCAGCCACTCACCGTCTCCAGACATTTGGACAGGGATTCTACGGCCAACCTTGGTGAAGATTTGAATGAGAGGTAGAGCTGAGTGTCATCCGCATATTGATGACACTGCACCCCAAACCTCCTGATGATAGCCCCCAGTGGCTTCACATAGATGTTAAATAGCATCGGGGAGAGGATGGAACCCTGTGGCACCCCACAAGTAAGTGGCCACGGGTCCGAAACCTCCTCTCCCAGTGCTACCCTCTGGTACCTGCCAGAGAGGAAGGACTGGAACCACCGCAATACAGTGTTTCCAATGCCCAACCCCTCCAGGCGGTCCAGGAGGATACCGTGGTCAACGGTATCAAAAGCCGCTGAGAGGTCGAGGAGAACAAGGAAGGAGCATTCACCCCTATCCAGAGCCCTCCTCATATCATCCACCAAGGCGACCAAGGCCGTTTCTGTCCCATGCCCAGGCCTGAAGCCCGACTGAAATGGGTCTAGATAATCAGTTTCTTCCAAGTGTGCCTTCAACTGCACCGCCACCACCCGCTCAATCACCTTGCCCAAAAATGGCAGATTTGAGACTGGGCGAAAGTTGTTCAGAACTTGAGGATCCAAGGAGGGCTTCTTTAAGAGCGGTCTTATCACTGCCTCCTTGAGGGCTGATGGCATCACTCCCTCCTCAAGGGAGGCGTTCACCACCGCCTTGATCCCCTCACCCAGTCTCTCTCTGCAGCTCATAATGAGCCAAGATGGGCAAGGATCAAGTAAGCAGGTGGTTGGCCTTACAGATGAAAGCACCTTGTCCACTTCATCAGGAGGAAGAAGCTGGAACCGATCCCACAAAACCGGTTTGCCACAGGCCGCCTCTTGCTCACTAACTGTATCCACAGTGTGCAGAGTAACACACCTAATCTGATCAATTTTATCTGCAAAGTGCCTTGCCAAAGCCTCACAGGAGGCCTTAGAATGCTCCAGTGGTTCCGGAGCCACAGGACCGACCAGGCTCCGGACCACTTGGAACAGCCTCCTGGGACAGCACTCTGCAGACGCGATGGAGGCAGCATAATATTCCTTTTTTGCTGCCTTCACCGCCACGTGATAGGCTGAAGATATAGCTCTAGCCCGTGTCTGATCATCTTTGGAGCGAGACTTCCGCCACCGGCGCTCTAGCCGTCTCACCTCCTCTTTCAGAGCTTGTAACCGCGGATTGAACCATGGTGCAGTCCGAGCCCTGTTCAGGGGGAGAGGGCGTTTCGGAGCCACCCGATCTAATGCCCCAGTGATTGCGGCATTCCAGCCACCCACCAGGGTCTCGACCGAGTGGCCGTTGGCATGCCCCAGAGAATCCCCAAGCGCGTTCAGGAATCCATTTGGATCCATAAGACGCCTGGGGCGGACCATTTTACTGGGTCCTCCACCCCTGCGGAGGGGTTGTGGAACCGAGAAGTCCAACATCACCAGATAGTGATCTGACCATGACAAGGGGGTGGTGGATATACCCCCGACTTCCAGATCACTCCCCGCTTCTCCAGAAACAAACACAAGGTCTAGTGCATGACCGGCTACATGGGTGGGCCCAGTTAGAATATGGTGCAGCTCCCAGGAGGCCATGGTCTCCATGAAGTCCCGAGGTGCTCCTGTGAGGATGGCCTCCGAATGTACATTGAAGTCCCCCAAGACCAGTAAGTTAGGGGACTGTACACGCACATCAGAGACCACCTCAAGCACCTCGGCCAGGTAGTCAGTCGTGCAGCGGGGTGGACGGTACACGAGCAGAATCCCCAGACTGCCCTTCGGGCCCAACCTCCAGTACATGCACTCAACAACCTTGGTCTCCCGGAGAGGGGGTCTGGTGAAGACCAAGGACTCTCGGTAGATAACAGCCACTCCCCCTCCCCGATCCCCAGCCCTCGGCTGCTGTGCATACGAAAATCCAGCTGGACACATGGCTGCAAGGGTTGGAGCAGCAGCCTCGGCCAGCCAGGTCTCTGTAATACATGCCAGGTCTGCACCCTCATCCAGGATCATGTCATGGATGAGGGAGGTTTTCTGGGTAACAGACCTGGCATTGCAGAGCAGCAAACGAAGGCCAGAAGATGGGGTCACGCCTCCCCCAGCCATCCTTTGGCTCTGGACAGGCCCGGAGCAGGGGACAGATACTACACATCTCTCCCTTGTTCCCCTTAGCTGGCATGGCCTGCCCCTAGCGCTCCGCCAGCGCCTGCCGCCCAGCCTCGGTATGTTCTGGCCCCCAACACTCCCCCCACTGCCTCCATCAGGTGGACACATGCCCCCTCGCTCCCGCCTATCAGGCAGGCTACCCACCCCTAAAAACACAACAAAATCCCCCCCAACAAAATAAAACAAACAAACAAAACAATTAATTTTTTTGGAATCATGGAGCGGAGTCGGCTGGGTCGGATTCCGGGGGGAGGGACGGAGTGCCTCCCCCCCACTGCGGAAGCCCCACAACAGAACAAGGTAAGGGATTCGTACATCCCTAATGGCAGGCCATTTGGCCATTTGGGAATTACGTCTTAATCATGAGTGATAGATGTGTGAAGTCTCCTTTGTGGACGTGGACAAGCAACAAATGGTACTCAGTCCTAATCAATATATTATCAGTTTCTAGGTGTAATAATTTCCTCCAGAATTCCAAGGAATCATTCTTTCTCCAGTTCTAGAAGTAATGGCTTCATCTTTTTTTTGCAGTCCTAAATGAGCCCAAGTTTTCTTCAGAACTGGGAAGCAGGCTCACAGTGAATGCCTTAAAGTAGGGATGGGGAACATGAAGCCCTCCAGAAGTTGGAGGACTGCTATCATCTGTCACCATTGGCTATGCAGGCCAGGGCTGACGGGTTTGCATTCCAACAACATCTGGAGGGCCACATGTTTCCTGCCTCTGCCTTAAGGAATGGTACTCTAACTATTCCTATCAGTTTATTTTTTCCCCCCATATGCAGCTCTTTATAGCCTACCCCCCCACTGAACTTGTGAACGCTTCTGTTTTTGCAGGGGGGTATGTAATAGTTGTTGGGTTGGCAGAATCCTCCTTTTCACAGTATCCTCCAGTATCCTCTTTTTCACAGCAAAAAGGAAAGTATCCTTCTTTTCAAAAGTATCCTATCCTCCTCTTTTTCAAAAGTATCATCCTCCTTTTGAAAAGTATCCTATCCTCCTCCTTCCTTTTCAAAAGAATCCTTTTCAAAAGCATCCTCCTTTTCAAAAGTATCACAGTAAAAGGAAAAGTATCCTCCTTTTCACAGTATCCTTCTTTTCACAAAATCCTCCAGTATCCTCCCTGAGTCCACAGTATCCTCCTGTAATAATTGTTGGGCTCACAGTATCCTCCTTTTGGGGGGGGGGGGTTTCTTAAGATATCAGTAGTATGATACACAGTCTGTAGAATAAATTCACAGAACAAAATTTCATAGAGTTCAGTGCAATTCATCTCCCAGCAAGTAAGACTGTAGCTGTTTGTGCATCTGCCACAGAATCTCTCCATGTTGCTGAGGATTCTGGGCTGTGTTTTATGGTGCCTGTTTAGCTGACATGGCCAATAGGCAAGCCCTGTGGGGGTCTGATCTGAGGACCAAAGTAGATGTGCGTTGATTTTCTTGTTTCCATGTCTTTCCCATTCACATGTAAAGCAGGCACTGAGGTCTAATTTTATTTTCAAAAGGACCACATGGGGGAGAGGAGCTCAGCCCCTCACCACGCCTGGCTCAAGTACTGGAACTGAGCTGGGATGGGAAGAAAAGTGCCTGAGGTAACCACACAGGGAGGTAAGGTAGGTGGGCAGGCTCAGTTCCCCTTACTCATTAACACATCCTTCTGTTTTTTATTTAAAAGAAAAAAAACAGATGCATCAGTTCACGTATTCAGCTTACAGTATGAAGCAGCTTACAGAAATAAAATGTTAGCCTTCATTGATATAGCTTTTATTAAGATATTCCAAGAGATGTAAAAAAAAAGAAAAAGATCCCAGTCTTCTAGTAGTGGCAGTAGCAATATATGTCTACTCTATTCTTCTGCCTTCATACCCAGAGGCTTACAGCAACAGCATACAAGAGAATCAATGCAAACATTATGGAGGATAAGGCTATCAATAACTACTAGTCCTGGTGGATATATGCTACCTCCAGTATGAGAGGCAGTATGCCTCTGTACACCAGTTGTTGGGAAACTTGAGCGGGAGGGCGCTGTTGCACTCATGTCCTGCCTGTGGGCTTCTCATGGGCAGCTGGTTGGCCATTATGCGAACAGAACGCTGGCCTAGAGAGGCCTTTGCGCTGATTCAGCAGGGCTCTTATGTTCTCATAACAAAATACAAATGAACCAAAAGCAGTGATAAAAAGTGTGTGCATTAACATTAAAAATAGGCAGCAATTAAAAGTTACACAAAAACAAGAGTGTCTTCAGTTTCTCGTAAAAGGAACTCTAGGAGGGCCCTGATAGATTTTGCTCTGGAGCTAATTGCAATGACTGTTATAGTCTTTCCTTGACAAATATGAACATACCATGTCGTTGTTTTTTAATAGACGCATGCTTGATGTTAAAATTAAGATCTCCTCGCCCTGCCCCTCAAGGCACACACTTTATACATGAATGAGACAGACGCATGAGCAGACAAGTATGGCTCCCCCAGTCACATCAAGTTTGCATCCTTCAGAGTTAGGCTGGCTACTTATGCATAACCAAAAAAGAGGAAATACATAACAAAAAAAGGACATAGATTTGCATAAAATTTGCATGTGCTAATTTATGTGTATAGATGCAACTCTATAAATAACTGCTATAATTTCGATCAGTGGTGCAGAATCTTTTTCTGGTGGGGTCTGGAATGAACCCTACCAGACCCTCCATGAGACAGATGTTGAGTGCCAAGCCATGTGGTGTGTTTGTAGTCAGAGAAGACAGTCTCTTAGAAAATAGCCTTTATTATGCGAACGAGCAGATCAACATAGCTTCAGGTTGCAGACTTTCTCAGCCTCCAGCAATATAGAGCCAAGATCTCTAGTCAGCTTTGCACAATACTACATAGACTACCCGAAGATCTAGGGATGTTGCAAGTGCCTGACTGGGCCTGGGAGTCTGGTGGACTCCTCCACGCTCCCACGGACCTGCTCACTGAGCTGTGGGTGCTTGCGGGCATGCTTGTTGAGCGCTGTGTGGTCTGGGAGTGCCCTGCAGCCTCCCACTCCTCCATGTGAGCTACCAGTTTTGCGGAAGATGGGGCTCTGTCTTTTTTGTATATCTACTGTTGCACACAATGGTGGTTGCAAAGGGCTGTTTCTGCAACTTTAGAGGCATAAAGGGGCTAGTGATGTCAGAGAATTCCACCATGGATCTCGGTGAGGCCGAATGCCAGTGCATTCGGCCCCCCGAAATCTGTGGTGGAACAAAGCCCCCGCACCCCCCCCATGAAAGGTGCATGAAACGGAGCACTTACCTGCTGCCGTCCGTGCTGACTTGCAAATGGCGGCCATGCTGCGGCTGCCATTCGCTTCCTCATCATAGCTGTGATAGGCTAAGTAAATAATTACGTAGCCTATCACGGCTAATGCAGGGATGCCATTTGTGTCCCTGCGGAGGCCGTGATAGGCTACATAAGTATTTACGTAGCCTATCACGGCAAGCTAAAAAAAAAAAACAGCATACGCAAATGGTGGCAGCTATGGCGGCCGCCATTTGCATTCCCTTTTTTTTCGCTGTTTTAGCCTACGTAAATATTTACGTAAGCTATTACGGCGAAAAAAAAGGGGAACGCAAATAGCATAGTGGGCGCTATTTGCGTTCCTTTCCCCCCCAGTGTAATAGCTTACGTAAATTTTTACGTAGGCTAAAACGGTGAAAAAAAAGGAATGCAAATGGCGCCCACTACGCTATTTGTGTTCCCCCCCTTTTTTTTGCTGTAATAGCTTACGAAATTATTTACATAGGCTAAAACAGTGAAAAAAAGGGAACGCAAATGGCGGCCACCGTAGCCGCTGCCATTTGTGTACGCTGTTATTTTTTTTTTTGGCTGCAGGCTGCCCAGCGGCCGGATGTCCGGCTGCGGGCAGCCCCGGCTGGTGGCTCTGCAGAATCTCCGTGGAGTGGAGCTGGCTGGGTTAGGATTTCGGGGGGAGGTGCGGAGCTCCTCCCCCCACCGCGAATTACCCCGTCGAAAAGGTAAGTGACTTTTGTACATCCCTAAAAGGGGCCCTCTACAACTCCAGTGTTGCAGAAATTGTCCTTTATGGCCACCCTTGTGTGCAGCATTAGATATACAAAAAAGACAGAGCCTGATGTTCCACAAAACTGGCAGCTCACATGGAGGAGTGAGAAGCTGCGGGGCACTCCCAGACCACTTGCCGAGCCGTCCAGGGGCTCGCCCGGCTTGTGCACTTGATGGGCACCCATGCTCAGCCGGCACGGGTGAGTCCATGCATCCCTACAATGATCCCTTTGATGGATGCACTATTGCTAGGAGAGTTGCAACAAAATTGGTGCCAGCCAACAGTATAAAACCTGAGTGCCTTTTCTAGTCCTGCCCTCAGGGAGGTTCTTCCCCTGGGACCTGTTTTGATGGGACAACCTTGTAGAATGCTTCCTGAAGTTGCTCCTCCCTCTTGACCCAATGTCTGATTCTGGCATCCATCACTCCCAACACCTCCCTCCCCATCTTGTATTCTCACAGATGGAGCAGGTTCTGTTTGGCTTTGAACCAACTGGATAACTGGCATCTGGAAAGATTCCTCTCTTCCACTGTCTCCCTGTTCTATCTTCTAAAACCTTGGTAACTCCCCCACCACTTCGCCCTCTCCCTCATCAGACTCTGTTCCCATGCTCTCTCAACATGCTTCTGCAGAGATGCTGGGCCCAGTCCTTACACTGGATGGCCAGTGGGCATAGCCGTGCCTGCTGACATCATCTGGCCTTGCCCTTCCCCCATGTTAGGTGTTCTCCATGCTGAGAGAAGCCTGGAGAAAGAGGCTCTGCTGGCATGGGGAACAGCAGCTGCTCTTCCCTATGCTTGCAAAGCCCCAAGTTTCACGCGGTGCCTCAAGTCCCCATGTCGGTGCTACACAAAGTGGCTCTGCTAATACTGGAAGAAAAACTGCTCTTCCCTGCACTAGTAGAGTCCCCCGCAGCTGACATCCTGCACTGTTATCCCCAATTTCAGACTGGAGATAACAGTGGGGGCTACCTCCAAGGGTGATTCCTCCAGGGGATGGGGCTTGGAGGCCATGCCCCACCCCCTGGAGAACCCCAGAGGCTCCTCAAACCAGATTGGGGAGGCTGGAAGGCTGGATTAGGCCCATGGGCTGCAGGTTCTGCACCACTGATTTAAATAGTAATTCAATCAATGGAGGATGGTGGCTCTGATATCAGTGGGGTGATAAATCTGCTCCCGGTTTCACTCAGAACTGGAGATAGCGGAGAAATCAGCAACGGAACCAAATGAGTATGGATTTTGATGAATCCGACTGACAGATTCTGCAGCAGACTGGCGTTTCCCCTGTGGGGCAGCGTCCTCCAACTTGCGGACCATTTTTCTAACTTTCCTGATTTTGCACAAATTTTGTTGTCAAAAAAAATGCAGAAAATAAAAAACCCAGCCAAAAATGTGCAGCTCCCCATAGGCTGAAGCATGAAAATGTGCATTTTGGGGGGATTTTGCACATTTGGGGGGAATTTGTGCTTTTGTGTGATTTAGTTTATCAGAACTAAAAAAAAAAATCGATTCCGTCGATGGGTGGACTGTGGAATGAAAAGTGCCTGACACTCGACGAAACACAGGCGGAATAGGTTTTACACAATCTGTACATCCCTAGTCAGAAACAGTCAGAACTCTGAAGGAACTATCCAAGGATTCACTGCCCCACTGACATCGGAGCCACCAGCCTCCACCAAATACAAGACATCTTACCATAGTGTGGAAGACTGTGACCAGGCAGGGCCTGCTCACTCTGTTGGCCAGAAGCTACCTGTTGATGGGTAAGTTCAAGGCCCCTACTGCTGTTCCTCCCTATAGTTCTTTACCTTTAAACTGGACCCAGACCAGATAGCCCGCCAAATGAAGATGCCTTCAAACAGACGTGCGTCCTCTTTGAGGAATGTATAATTTTTTGAAAACAGCATCCTCTAGAATACAGTTTATTGTTCCTGTCTTAAGGTACCCGGAAGAGATTTTCAAGTAAGGGTCCAATTATATAATCCTTCAGGGTTTCTTTGTGCCAGGAGAATGGCTAAGCAGTGTGAGCTCCGTGCTCGTAGAATGTGGTCTATACAAACGAAGGACTTCATAAATCTGCCAACTGAAAGTGCTTAAAAGTTTTAATAACGCTTGAACCATAATCGTAAGGAATAACATGTGATCTGGTATAGATTTTACCACAATTGCATGTATAATTCAGAGCAGATGACATGAAAGATTGGATTGCTTTTCGCATATGTGACATATGAAAAATATTTCATGGGGATTTTGGCTATTACAGAAGTCAGTGTTCTGCTATCCAGTTCTCACTCATTCCAAGCGTGAAGCATCAATTATGTATTTATTTTATTAAGATTATTCCTCCATTTAAAGTGAGAAATTATCCTCATACCTACATTAAATATGACTGTATGTTATGAGAAAATGTTTGGTGTGCAGGCATTTCTGTCTTTGGCAAATGCATGAGTGCAAAATGTCAGTACATGAACTTAAATTCTGGGATTTGGTTTATTGCTTTCTGCCGGAATTCTCAGTGCTGAGATAGATATATGAACAGTTTTAGAGAAGGGAGCTACAGTAGGGGAACTAAAGAGGCCCATGCGCACAGGTGGAAGGATTGCCAATATGTTTTCATGCATTTCTAGTTGCATTATGGGGTTCATTGGCAAGAGTGATCCCCAGCCCCTAACTGGATAATGTCATCTTGCTGTCACTGCTTATTTCAGCCTTCATGGTCCTTTAATCTGCTCTCCTCCCTCAGCCACTGTGTGGCACACTGGGAGCCATGCTTGCTATGCAGGTGGGCTGGGCTGGCGTCAAGGATGGGCATGGCCGGGCACCTGCCAAGGGCCCACTCCTCAGCAGGGGTCCACTGACTAAAGCCCCCTGGAGTTGCCTCTCCTCTTCACCATTGCAACCTGCTTGTTTACCTGACTCTTGCTAGAGCCCAGACAACAGAGGTGGAGAGAAGGAGGAGCGGTAGATGCCACTATCTACTTGCTCACTGGTTCTCTGCCTGTCAAGAAAGCGTGTGAACTGAATGGGACTAACCTCTGAGCAGACTTGTATATGATTGTACTGTTAATTAATTTGAGGCACCATCTGATGCATGTTTAGACAGAAAAAAGTCCTACAGCTCCCAGCATTCCCCAGCCAGTAGGACTTTATTCTGTCTAAATATGCATAGGATTGCACCCTTCCTTAATCAAATTATCATACCTTGGGCCCTGTGCTTGTCAAGAATGTACTCTGCCACTGGGCTGTGGATTTAAAATCCCTGATGAAGGGAGAGATGTGGCCACCATGCCTTCTACCTCCGGTTCCCTTCGTTAGCCCTTCGATCCATCTCTCCTCTCTCCCACCTGCAGTGCCAGCTCCAGGTTTTAAGGGCCCTTGGGCAAGAGACTCTCATGGGCCCCCGCGCTTGGTGAATCTACTTCCTCACCACCATTGACACCAGCTTCTGTTGCTCCTCATCCTCTTTCTCATCATAGCTATCGCTTGCTTACTTGACAGGCAGGTCATCTTCAGCATCTCCTGATCACCACCACTGCTGTCTGGGCCAGAACTAGAGGCAGGTGAACAAGCAAGTTGCAGTGGTGAAGATGAGGAGCAACTCCAGGCGTTTCTTGTCAGTGGGCTCCTGCTGGAGTGTTGGTCTTCACTTCAGTAGGCACCCAACCATATCTGCCATTGACACCAGCCCTGTGTGTGAATATCAGGAGGGAAGCAGCTGGGAGGGTGTGTGTGTTAAACCTCCCCAAGCACACTGGTCCCAATCCAGATCAGGGGCCTGTACACTTAGTAAGTAAAAAGTAAAGGGGCAGCTGAATGCTAGTGCATTAACAATAATATACAATTTGGCCTTTAGGTAGAAGGAATGGGGAAGCCCTCTGCTTGAGACGTTGGAGAACTACAAGCTGCCGAGGTAGACAGGACCAGGTTTGTTGCATCAGTGGTCTGACTCAGGTTAAGGTGACTTCATATGTCCAAAGGCATAACATGAATTTTTAAGTTGTCAGCTCCCCCCCCCCCCAGTTCAAATCACTCCATTTAAGAGGTCCACTTCAGCATATATTCAGACTGGTTTAATGTGGTAGACCATGTCTCTTTCCTGCCTTCCCTTGGATATTTAATTGTGTGTGAATATTTTGGCAGAGAAGGTAGTATACGCTAAACTACGTCAACAGGAAGATTTATGGTGCTCTCTTGTGTAGCTCACAGGGGAAAAAAACATACTTCAGGCAACAGTTCTAGCTTTTCCAGCCACCGTGCTTGAAGTATAGGTATCTCCTGCCTTTGTTTTATTCAGCACATTTATGAAATATGTTTATTTATTAATATAAAAAACCAAATTAAAATCAAACATATATAAACCTAAAAACACTTACAGGAAGTATGGAAGTTTCTGAATGTTTATATGTTGCTTAAGCCTAGGAGGTGCTGGGTTTATAAATTGGTATTCTAAGAGATAGGCTAGTTCGTGTAATACAGTCACATCTTCTGAGTTCTTATAAATACATTAATTGAGACTGAGATATTCCAAAGCTTTTTGTCTCCAAACTTAATCACGTTTGCATACCTAATTAACTTATTAAGCAGTGTTTGAAAGTCTCGGCCTAAAGCAATGTTCTACAAAGGTGAAAAGAATGGGATGAGGAATATGGAACTGTTTCTTTTCTTTTCCTGTTCTTCTGGGGTTCATTTTTCTTTCTTTTCTGAGAAAAGCCATGTGTCCTTGCACAGGCTTGCTTAGGGTGATACCAGCAGCACTTTACAATTCCAGGAAGACAGAAGCAAGGGAGCTCTAATGAATATGTTAGCATGAAATTTATACTTGCAGGCACCTGCTCTCCAGTCAACTGTGTTAATGCCTGGCACAACCTGAATCCCAGTGAGACTTCCTGTGTCTTTCCACCCTTGCAGAAGCCAAGTCACTTTCTCTAATGCATTTTGAGCCACCTGTAGACCAGTCCAGCTGTGTAAATTGCACTGAGATAAACCATCTAAGGCAGCCTGGAAAGGAAGTCTCTTCCAAATATGATTCTCACCACCACCACCACCACCACCACCACCACCACACTGAGATGAAAATGACAGTTTATATTTAGTCCTTCAAATTGCAGATAAAGGGGAGTCAATTATCCCATTTGTTATTCAGTACTTTTACAAAGGTTATAAATAATACTAGATCATCACATGTGTGTTCAATCTAGTATTTTGTTTATCACAACATAATCCACAGCCAGATCTTACGTTTGGTTTAAAGTAAGCCCTTAAGAGAACAGCCATGCAGCACAATCTTATCCTTGTTTACTCAGAAGCTCCCTAGAAAGCGTTTGCAGCATTAGTTTAACAGCTTCACATGCAAAAAAAAAAAAAGAAAGAAAAAAAGCTGGTCATGATCCAGCCAAGGTTCAATATGCTTAGGTCTCATGTGTTTAACTCTCCTACTGAAATCCGTAAGATGTGTTGTATAATCCTAAATGCATTTACCAAGAAGCAAATCTTTACTGGCTGGGCCTACAAGGAAGGGGCCTACAAGGCCATTGAGTCCAACCCCCTGCTCAATGCAGGAAACCAAGTCAGAGCATCCCTGACAGATGGCTGTCCAGCCTCGTCTTGAACGCCTCCAGTGTGGGAGTCCCCACTACCTCCCTAGGTAATGGCTTCCATTGTCACATTGCTCTAACAGTCAGGATGTTTTTCCCAATGTTCAGCCGGAATCTGGCTTCCTGTAACTTGAGCCCATTATTCCGGGTCCTGCACTCTGGGATGATCGAGAAGAGATCCTTCCTCTCTGTGACAACCTTTCAAGTCCTTGAAGAGCGCTATCATATCTCCCCTCAGTCTTCTCTTCTCAAGGCTAAACATGCCCAGTTCTTTCAGTCTCTCCTCATAGGGCTTTGTTTCCAGTCCCCTGATCATCTTTGTTGCCCTCCTCTGAACCCTCTCCAGTTTGTCTGCATCCTTCTTAAAGTGTGGTGCCCAGAACTGGACACAGTACTCCAGATGAGTCCTAACCAGTGCTGAGTAGAGGGGAACTAGTACTTCCTGGGATTTGGAAGCTATGCTTCTATGAATGCAGCCCAAAAGAGCATTGGCCTTTTTTGCAGCCACATCACATTGTTGGCTCATATTCAGCTTGTGATCGACAACAATTCCAAGATCCTTCTCGCTTGTAGTGTTGTTGAGCCACGTATCCCCCATCTTGTAACTGTGCATTTGGTTTCTTTTTGCTAGGTGCAGAACTTGGCATTTATCCCTATTAAATGTCATTCTGTTGTTTTCTGCCCAATACTCCAGTCTATCAAGATCACTTTGAATTTTGTTTCTGTCTTCCAAAGTATTAGCTATCCCGCCCAGTTTGGTGTCATCTGCAAATTTGATCAGCATTCCCTGCACCTCCTCCTCCAAGTCATTAATAAAAATGTTGAAGAGCACTGGGCCTAGGATTGAGCCCTGTGGTACCCCACTCGTTACCTCTCCCCAGTTTGAGAAGATCCCATTGATAAGCACTCTTTGAGTCCGATTCTGTAGCCAACTGTGGATCCACCAGATCGTTGTTTCGTCTAGCCCACTTTGAGCTAGTTTGCTCATCAGGATATTTTGGGGCACTTTGTCGAAAGCTTTGCTGAAGTCGAGGTATATGATGTCTACAGCATTCCCACGGTCCACAAAGGAGGTTACTTGATCAAAAAATGAGATCAGATTCGTCTGGCAGGATTTGTTCTTGACAAATCCATGTTGGCTTCGAGTCATAATATCACAACAATCTAGAGTTCAACAACCCATAACAGAGGTTAGCGTTATGTGCAAACCAGGCCAGTCTTTGTATGGGATAAGCAGGCTGTGACTGAATATGCTGCTACTATTGATAAACTGTATTTTAAAATAATAATTATAATATTCTGCTCCACAGAAAATTATGAAATATATTAAAATATAGTTAAACAAGTTTTAGGGTATCGAAATCAGATTGATTATGTCCTTTGCAGCCAAAGATGGAGAAGCTCTATACAGTCAGTAAAAAAAGACCTGGAGCTGACTGTGGCTCAGATCACGAGCTGCTTCTTGCAAAATTTCGGCTGAAATTGAAGAACGTCGGGAAAACCACTAAACCATTCAGGTATGACCTAAATCATATCCCTTATGAATATACAGTGGAGGTGAGGAATAGATTTAAGGGATTAGACCTGATAGACAGAGTGCCTGAGGAACTATGGATGGAGGTCCGTAACATTGTTCAGGAGGCAGCAACAAAATCCATCCCAAAGAAAAAGAAATGCAAGAAAGCCAAGTGGCTGTCTGAGGAGGCTTTACAAGTAGCTCAGGAAAGAAGGGAAGCGAAAAGCAAGGGAGAAAGGGGAAGATATATCCAATTGAATGCAGAGTTCCAGAGAATAGCAAGGAGAGACAAGAAGGCCTTCTTAAATGAACAATGCAAAGAAATCGAGGAAAACAATGGGAAAGACTAGAGCTCTCTTCAAGAAAATCAGAGATCTCAAGGGAACATTTTGTGCAAAGACGGGCATGATAAAGGACAAAGAAGGCAGGGACCTCATAGAAGCAGATGAGATTAAGAAGAGGTGGCAAGAATACACAGAAGAACTATACAGGAAAGATCTGAATGTCCCTGATAGCCATGATAGTGCGGTCACGGAACTTGAGCCGGACATCCTCAAGAGTGAAGTCAAGTGGGCCTTAGGAAGCATTAGTAACAACAAAGCTAACGGAGATGACAGTATTCCAGCTGAGCTATTTAAAATCCTAAAAGATGATGCTGTTAAAAGTGCTGCACTCAATATGCCAACAAATTTGGAACACTCAGCAGTGGCCGCAAGACTGGAAAAGGTCAGTTTACATTCCAGTTCCAAAGAAGGGCAACGCCAAAGAGTGTTCGAACAATTGCGCTCATTTCACATGCCAGCAAGGTGATGCTCAAAATCCTACAAGCTAGGCTTCAGCAGTATGCGAACCTAGAACTACCGGAAGTACAAGCTGGGTTTCGAAGAGGCAGAGGAACTAGAGATCAAATCGCCAACGTTCGCTGGATCATGGAGAAAGCAAGAGAATTCCAGAAAAACGTCTATTTCTGCTTCATTGACTACGCTAAGCCTTTGATTGTGTGGATCACAACAAACTGTGGCAAATTCTTAAAGTGATGGGAATACCAGACCACCTTACCTGTCTGCTGAGAAACCTGTATGAGGGTCAAGAAGCAACAGTAAGAACTAGACATGGAACAAGCGATTGGTTCAAAATTGGGAAAGGAGTACGACAAGGCTGCATATTGTCACGCTGCTTATTTAACTTATATGCAGAGTACATCATGAGAAATGCCGGGTTGGATGAATCACAGGTCGGAATTAAGATTGCCAGGAGAATTATCAACAACCTCCGATACGCAGATGATACCACCTTAATGGCAGAAAGCGAAGAGGATCTAAAGAGCCTCTTGTTGAGGGTGAAAGAGGAGAGTGCAAAAGCTGGTTTGAAACTCAACATTAAAAAAATGAAGATCATGGCATCTGGCCCCATCACCTCCTGGCGTATAGAAGGGGAAGAAATGGAAGCTGTGACAGATTTTATTTTCTTGGGCTCCAAGATCACTGCAGACGATGACTGTAGCCATGAAATTAAAAGACGCTTGCTCCTTGGGAGGAAAGCTATGGCAAACCTAGACAGCATAGTAAGAAGCAGAGACATCACCTTGCCGACAAAGGTCCGTCTAATCAAAGCTATGGTTTTCCCAGTAGTAATGTATGGCTGTGAGAGCTGGACTATAAGGAAGGCTGAGCGCCGAAGAATTGATGCTTTCGAACTGTGGTGCTGGAGAAGACTCTGACGAGTGCCCTGGACTGCAAGGAGGTCCAATCAGTCAATCCTAAAGGAAATCAACCCTGAGTGCTCATTGGAAGGACAGATACTGAAGCTGAAGCTCCAATATTTTGGCCACCTAATGCGAAGAGAAAACTCTCTGGAAAAGACCCTGATGCTGGGAAAGACTGAAGGCTAAAGGAGAAGGGGACGGCAGAGGATGAGATGGCTAGATAGCATCACCGATGCAATGAATATGAACTTGAGCACGCTCCGGGAGAGAGCGCAGGACAGGAAGGCCTGGCGTGCTATGGTCCATGGGGTCACGAAGAGTCGGACACGACTGAACGACTGAACAACAATGAAATCAGGCTACATTAAACTGTATGTGAAAGAGTTGCATGTTTCACAGAGAGAATTCATTCCAGAAGAGTTTAAAAAGTAAAATATCTTTCTGGGAACTGCAAAATGAAAAGAAGGAAAGAAAGACCATATCTGATTTTGACTCCAGACTGAATATTATAATGAGATTAGTAACTCAAATTCAATAAAACTGATAAATAAGATATTGCTGAAATACAGCAAAGCAGTTCAAATGACTTGAGAGCATCTTTTCCCTCTAAAGGTCAACATAATTGCTAGCTTTTTTCTCCTCCCTTGTGCAAATTCGGCAAGTTGCAGACTGTGCTATTAATAGGAGTGTCCCAAAGAGGAAAATGAAAGTCTTTGCATTATAAACATTATAAAATAAGTAGTAAAATACAGATGAAAAACTGTAAGTCAAGTAAAAGGGAATCAGTTAAAAATCGCTTGCTTGACAGTGCAATTAAATTTCTAAATTGAAGGTGTAGGATTGCACCAGTGTTAGATGCTCAGGCCTCTCCAGTCTTGCTGTTCCTTCCCAACTCTGTGGTGCATGATGGGACCACAGAGCAATGGAGGCTTTTACCAATGTTCACCCACAGAGTTGCAGCAGTGCAGTGCAGCATCTCAGATCAGTTAGTTATGCTGGCACCACTCTGTTGCAATGCCGATGCACCTGTTACCTGTTGGCTCATCTGCTTATAGAGTGGGAGAACTAGGGCTCTCAGAGAAATCCACAGTGGAATCAATTGAGTTTGGATTTCTGTGAATCCAACCTGCAGATTCTGCAGCACACTGGATTTTCCTGAGTTGAATGGATTTTGTGGACTTGCGCACCTTTTTTCTTTTCTTTTTTAACTTTCCTGAATTTTATTTATGTCAATTTAGTTGTAGAAAAATATGTATTATTTTTTCTAACAGCCCCAAATGTGCATTCCCCCATAGGCTAAAGCATGAAAATGCACATGGGGGGGGGGGATATGTGCATTTGGGTGGTTTCATGTATTTTCGCAAGCACTAATTTGTGCAAATGTGAATTTTGCACAAATTCGGGAACCTGGAAAAATTCTGATTCCAATTCCATCAATGAGTGGATGATGGAATGAAAGACACCTGACAATCCATGAGATGCAGATGGAACAGATTTTACTAAATCTGTACATCCCTAGAGAGAACTAATGCAAGGGTTCTCTATTTTAGGTGCTGCCCTTCCTGTGACCCGCTCATTCTCTGGTGAGTATCCTTTTGTTTGTTTTGCCAGTTGGTAGCCAGAAGCAGGAAACAGGTCACTCTATGAGTTAGCCCTTCCTGTAGAAATGCCTTTGATTACCTTACGTGGCTTTGCTGACTGTTTGTTCTCTTCTGACAAAAGACAGAAAAGGTGATTGTGGAAGTAGCAGTCAAAATACAAGTGACAGAGAAGGATGACCAAGGCAGGCACACTGGGAAGGAAGACAAAATCAAACAAAGCTAAAATTAGCAACAAAGGTAGCAGGGTGTCTCCGCATCTTCCTATGTTTACACTCAAGTAAGGAGCTCAGTTTTATAGGTTCTCTTGTTAATGATTAAGCTCTGTAAATATAAACTTTGGCAAAGTACAGAAATGTCATACAAAGAGCTATTTGTGAAATTACATCTCTGAAAGCTTAATAATTCAAATGTTCTGTGTTACCACAGACTGCTCTCTGTGTCTTCGTTTGTGTGAACTTGCATCTATAGACATATACCTGAGAAACACAAAATGTTAGGATCTTTTGCAGAGGTGTAGGTCCCGCGTGGCAGACTATACAATGTGCCAGACTAAAATGGGGAAAATTAGCTGAAGAATACCCTCAGAGACTTAATTCTAAAGTGCACAAGCTTTATTTGACCACCACTGGAAGGAAAACTATTGGTTAGTACACCAATCATCAGGCTATTCTTAATAGCAGTGATAGAAAGAGTAAAGATGCATACATTTTGTTAAATAAGTTGCAAGGAAGGTGCTAGGGAAATGACAAGGTGGATCTTTGGTGGCCTAACTGCAATGAGGAAAACTCAAGCTTTAACAGCATCAGTTGGTCCATAGGAAGGGCAGACTGGACAGATTTTGAACATTATCAGGAGAGAAAAAAACAAGCAAAGTGGGTTTGTTTACCTTGTTCCAGAAGAAGAGGAACACAACAGGATTCAGTTCCTGGGATGTTCACAGTTACTTGGAAATTCATCGAGAGCACAGGCTACCTTGGCTTCTCAGGGCTTCTGGTCACAAGCCTAATGCCCAATTGAGGTCTCTGCCTACAGTGTACACAGTAGTCTTCTGTCCCACAGAGGCCAAGGTTTATATAGGTGATGATGGGTGACTGATGGGAGACTGAGCTGTTATTAGGAACCTTTGGACCTCACATGGTGCAGAACGCAGTTCAAAAATAATGGAGGGCAATGAAGCACTGCTTCTCCTGGGTTCCTGACTAACCTGAGGAAAATAATAAACACAAAGGAACTGAAGGAAAGAGGAAAGGCGGGGAGCTACCTAGATGTGAGACATGCTTTGCTCAAGACCCCACAAAACCATAGCAAAATGCCCTGAGCTCTTTGCTTGGCCACTGGGAGGCTAAACGATTGAGCTTAAAGAGAGCTTTAGCTATTGAGTGGTATAGAGATTAAATAAATAAATACAACACTGTAACAATCACATTGCTTACTTGCACTACGATGAATGGGCTCCTTGTGTCCTGAGTGACACATCAAACATCACTGGCTCCAATGTTATGGTCACATGTGCTATGCATAGGTCTCCTGGGGGAGCCAGGCAACTGTCTGTGTTCCCTGTGTGGTTGGGCATTGCAGCACCACTGAAATGGCTGTTGTCTAAATGCAGCAGTGGGTGCTTCACAGGGCATGAAGCCCTATCTGAGTATACAAGGTAGTGGATTTATCTGGGCATTTGTGAAGAAATGCCATGTATATAACTGTTTATGTGGTATAATGTTCTATAAATATTCTGTGGGGCCTCTGAGAGGCTATAATGTATCTGTGTAGGCCTGCAGCCTAGTGTTGTTACTGTGCTGAAGGCTTGCTTTAGTAGTAGCTGGTTGGTGACAATCTGAAAGGGTTGGGGAGAAAGATAGACGATCATTTGTAATAGTTTTAGATGGGGCCTGGATCAGGTAAATTCAGTTTTGATTGGCTGGGGATTCTAGCTAGGTGAAAAGAGAGGTTGAGCAATGACAGTTAAGGAATTGACTGTTAGGGGTTAAATTAGTCTGTGGTTGGTTGGTTGGTTGGTTAGGGAGAAGGTCTGCTGGTTGGTGGGTGGTGTTATAGAAGGCCTAGGAGAAAGCTGATGAGAAAGTGAATAGCTAAGGCCTGAATATTATTAAGCTATTCCTTCACTGTGGGATAGCCATATGTGGTTGGTGAAGGTAAGGAGTAGGGAGCAGGTGGCTGTGTTATGCCAGGAAGCTGCCCTAAGGTCTTGCAAGAAGAAGGTCACACAAGCAGGCAGTAAAAACCCAAATAAAGTGGCCGAGGAGCCAGAAATGCAACAGCAGGAGCTTTGGGTGGAGGCACTACTCCACCATTTCGATACTTCCCAGTAAATGCCAACCCAGACCATTTATATTTTCCCTTATATTTTCTCCAAACCAGAAGTGAGCTCCTCTGGAGAAAAATGGCCCTTGGGGATGTGGTGATATTTGTAGGGGATGCTCAGTGGGTAGGGGAACCTCTATTTCTTTCCCTATCTACTAGGGATGGCGGAGAATTCCGTCACGGATTCCAGTGAGGCCGAATACACTGGCATTCGGCCCCCTGGAATCTGTGGCGGAACGGCCTCCTGTCCCCCTGCCCACCCTGCGGAACCCCCTGGGACAGCACTTACCTGGGGCAGATGTGGTGGATGCAGCGGCGGCTTCGGCTGTGGGTGTGGCAGCGGCGGTGGTGCGGCAACGGCGGCAGAAGGTGTGGCGGGGACGGCAGAAGGTGTGGCGGCAGTGGCAGTGGGGGCGGCGGCAGGGGTGGTGGCGGGGGCGGGGGCGGCAGGTGCGGCGGCAGGTACGGTGGTGGGGGCAGCAGTTGCGGCAGCGGAAGCTGGCTGGCGGCTCCGCAGATGGTGGGGGCGGATGTCCGGCTGCTGGCGGAGCTGGCTGGCGGCTCCGCAGAATCCCCGCAGAGCAGAGCCGGTCGGGCAGGATGCTGGGGGGAGGGACGGAGCGCCTGCCCCCCATCGAGGATTCCGGGGGGAGGGACGGAGCGCCTCCCCTCCCAGCGCGAAGCAGATCCGCGAAACGGTAAGTGACTTTGGTACATCCCTACTATCTACTGATCCTGCAAGTCATCTCCATTTCCCCCCTACAAGGAGTGGCTGAATCCAATATGTTAAGGCCAACTCAAAGCAGTAGAGCCTGTCCGAGTTAAAAAAGCAACAAAAAACCAAACCTCATCTTTATTCTTGATATTCATTTCTCATATCCGATTCTTTCATTTGACCTTGCATTATCTTTTTTCATTTCTTTTGTTAAGCGTCGCTTGGCCCAGGAGAGAAGTTGCTTTTTAAGAAGCCTAAGAAATAATGGCCACAACTGGTGGCTGGATGAACACAATGAGAATGAAGATAAAGAACTGAAAGTCTGATCTTTTCTTTTGCCCTTATAAAGAAGCTCTGAACGCTACGCAGTGGTGTCTGAACTCATAAATAAAATACAAAAGGAACTTGAACTTTGGTCTTCAACAGCACTAGGTAAAATGTCATTGCATTAGATATTTTTACCTGATTGGTTATTGCAAATGTCTAACCATGTTTTTTTAAAGAGAAAAGTTTAGTGCTTGTGTGCACTGTAGGGAATTTGGACTCTCTTTATGCTAAGTTTCATCCGTTGTACCCTGAGAGTGATTTGTTATATCACATTCTTAAAAGAAAAGATGTAATTCAGATAAATAGTTTTCATCACATTTAAATCCAAGAATGATTCCTTTGTTAAGGTTTTCTGAAACAGAGAGAAAGGGGGAGGGTTCTGTGAAGTGATTGATTCATACCACATTGGGGTGGGGAAGGGGCTTCCTACCTTCCTTCTTTCCCTTTCCTTTTTTGGGAAACCAAGGTGGCACAGCAGAAGCAGAGCTCTGGCAGCTGCCACTGCTATTCCTCCTTCCCAGAGTGCCTCTGGGGACAGCGCTACCATCTCAGTGGCTTTAAAAAGCTTTTTTAAAGGGAGTGAAAGAAAGGGGTAAGTATCTCTCTCACCACCATTGTAAGCCCCCCCCCCACTCAAAGGTGCTTCACATCATGACCCCTGAAACAGCACAGAAATGGCCGCCCCCAATTCACCATCTGTAAATGGGGGTGATGATAGGCAGGTGAAGATAGAAAATGGTCAGATCGTTACTCCATCTAGCTTAGTATTCTCTACCCAGGGGTAGGTAATGTGGTATCCTGGGGCACCAATGTGCCCCTGGACACCTTTCTTGGCACCTGCCAAGGTGCCCGACCCCTCCCACTTAACAAAACCCCAAATAACACATGTTCTTACTGGCCGGTGGGATTACTGTGAAATAGGTTTCTACTGGTGCCGAAAACTATGGGCTCAAAGGGGTTGTTTGGTCTGTTGGGACTCAGACCCCATCTCTGCCTTGTACTCAATCTTTGGGGCAGGTTACTTGTCCTTCGCCCCACCTCCCATTGCAGCCATTTCCTGGTGGTATCCAGACATTTTCCTAAATTGCCAAACATTCCCAGGGCCCAAAACAGTTTGCCTACAGCTGCTCCACACTGACTGGCTGTGGCTCTTCAAGGCGTTCAGACGGGGCTCTTTCCCTGTCCAACTGGAGTTGCCAGGGATGAACCTGAGACCTTCTGTTTGCAAATCATGTTGTCTGCCACGAGCTTTGGCCCATCTCCAGGGGGCTAATTGGGAGTGGCTGTTTCAGTCCATTCCTAGACTGGAGTAATGGTTGTCGCACGGTCACTCATGCCTCTCTAAAAGAGAGGAAAGCAGTGCTGTTACTTTAATGCATTGTGAGTAGGGCTGTCTTTGAAGAGGGTTCAGAAACTTCAGCTGGTGCAGAATGCAGCCACCCAAGTGGGATGGTGTAAAAGCTGGAACGGAACAGGCCAGAATGGGCCTTTTATTTTTTTAAAAACAAACCAAATGCCAAAAACAATGGCATGTGCTGGAGACACTAGAGAACAATATTTTAGGATTCAGTCTAGGAGAGAGGAGAGGCAGGAACAGAGAGGATATATTCTTAGTTCAGGACTCCACCCCCCTGCCCCCAAGGGTGGCCAGAGGCAGCTCCTTTAGGACCCTGAAGAAAGACGAGGGAGCAGGGAAGAGCTTATACCCAACAGAGTCCTTTTATACTTTTTTGGCCAGACTATGCATCTCAGGCTCCGCGCCCTTGCTGAAGAGTGCAGAGCCTTAAAGGGACAGCTTTCTGCCCTGGATCCTACTACTCCATCACCACTCCGTAATTTCTGGCTGGCTCTGGTGTCCTAAAGATGAGGAAGTTGCAGCCCTCAAGCCAGATGGCCAGTCTCTAAGGATCTGGGCTCAGCTGTCCTGGGCCTGGGGTAGAGATGTAAATTTTCTAGAAATTTTGATGCCATGGAAAAACCTCTTTTTTCCAGTTTTTGTCCAGGAAAAAACAGAAATTTTGGGGAAAATGAAAAATAAGCAATAGTAATTTTTGTTAGTGCACTTCACAGATCTAAAGTCACTTTGTTGCTTTAAGACAGCCTTCCCCAACCTGGTACCCTCCAGATATTTTGGACTTTAGCTCCCATCAGCCTCAGGCAGCATGGCCAATGGTCAGGAATGCTGGGCATTGTAGTCCAAAACATCCAGAGGGCACCAGGTTGGGGAGGGCTGCTTTAGGAACATAAAGCAGCCTCTCTGTTCCTAAAGTTATTTTATGTATAACTTAGGTTGCTCGTAAAATTATCATTATATTTTAAAACTTTTATAAGCAAACTCAGTAAATTTGTAATTATTGTTTGAATAGTTTAGAACTACATTAAATGACTGGTGTAGTATCAGAAACACAGGACTCTATAGCACAAAACCCACAGAATCACAGAATTAGGGATGGCGGAGAATTCCGCCACGGATTCCAGTGAGGCCGGATTCTGTAGAATCTGGCCCCCCGGAATCCGTGGCAGAATGGCCTCCTGCCCCCCCCCATGGAATCCCCTGGGACGGCACTTACCTGCGGTGGATGCGGTGGATTCGGCAGCGGCGGTTCCGGAGGCAGATTCATCGATGGCGGTGGTTGCAGCGGCGGATTCAGCGGCGGCGGCGGCTGGCCGGCCGCAGCCAGGCTGCTGCGGCCGCCATTGCTGCCCCTCCAGGCTGCCGTGATAGGCTACGTAAGAATTTACGTAGCCTATCACGGCTACCCCCCCCAGCGGATGACCCGACTGGAACAAGTAAGTGATTTGGACATCCCTACACAGAATCATGGAATAGTAGGGTTGGAAGAGGCCTGGAGCATCGAGTCCAATCCCCTGCTCAATGCAGGAATCCAAGTCAAAGCAGGGATGGCGGAGAATTCCGCCACGGATTTCAGTGAGGCCAAATGCATTGGCATTCGCCCCCCTGAAATCCGTGGAGGAATGGCCTGCCCCCTGCCCCCCCCATGGATCACCCACAGGATGAGACTTACCTGGGGTGGATGTTCCGGACAGCGGCGGCTCCATTGGCGGCTGCAGCGGCGGCTGGTCTTTCGACCGGCTGCTGCGGCCGCCATTTGCAGTCTGGTCTTTTTTTTTTTACCCAGACGTGATAGGCTACATAAAGACTTACGTCTGGGTAAAAACAACAACAACAAAAAACAGCGTACGCAAATGGCGGCAGCTACGGCGGCCGCCATTTGCGTTCCTTATTTTTTGCCGTTTTAGTCTACGTAAATATTTACGTAGACTATTACGGCGAAAAAAAGGGGAACGCAAATAGCTTAGTGGCCACTATTTGCGTTCCTTTTTTATTCGCCATTTTAGCCTATGTAAATATTTCCCTAGGATAAAACGGCGAATAAAAAAGGAACGCAAATAGCGCCAACTACGCTATTTGCGTTCCCCCTTTTTTTTCACCATAATACTCTATGTAAATATTTACATAGACTAAAACAGTGAAAAATAAGGAACGCAAATGGCGGCGGCCGTAGCTGCCGCCATTTGCGTACGCCATTTTTTTTTTTTTTTTACCCAGACATGATAGGCTACGTAAAGACTTACATAGCCTATCTTGGCTCCCTGGCTGGACGCAAATGGCGGCCGCTACGGCGGCCACCATTTGCGTCCGCACCAGCCAGTCCGTGGCTGGAAATCCGGCTGCAGACGGCCCTGTCCTGGCCGGCTGTTCTGCGGAGCCGCTGCGGAGAAGAGCCGGCCGTTGAGGATTCCGGGGGGGAGGACCGGATCGCCTCCCCCCTCCGTCTGAGGATTCCAGGGGGAGGGACAGAGCGCCTCCCCCCCCACGAACAGAATCCGCGAAAAGGTAGGTGACTTTCATACATCCCTAAGTCAAAGCATCCCTGGCAGATGGCCGTCCAGCCTTATCTTGAATGCCGCCAGTGTGGGAGAGCCCACTACCTCCCTAGGTAATTGATTCCATTGTCCTATTGCTCTAACAGTCAGGAAGTTTTCCCCAATGTTCAGCCGGAATCTGGCTTCCTCTAACTGGGGCCTGTTATTCCATGTCGTGCACTCTGGGATGATAGATCCTGGCCTTCCTCTCTGTGACAACCTTTCAAGTACTTGAAGAGCGCTGTCATATCTCCCCTCAGTCTTCTCTTCTCAAGGCTAAACGTGCCCAGTTCTTTCAGTCTCTCCTCATAGGGCTTAGTTTCCAGTGCCCTGATCATCCTTGTTGCCCTCCTCTGAACCCTCTCCAGTTTGTCCGCATCCTTCTTAAAGAGTGATGCCCAGAACTCAAGATGAGGCCTGACCAATGCTGAATAGAGAGGAACTAGTACTTCATGGGATTTGGAAGCTATGCTTCTATTAATGCAGCCCAAAATAGCATTTGCCTTTTTTGCAGCCACATCACATTGTTGGCTCATGTATTATTGTTGAGGCAAGTATCGCCCATCATGTAACTGTTCATTTGGTTTCTTTTTCCTGGGTGCAGAACTTGGCATTTATCCCTATTAAATTTCATTCTCTTGTTTTCTGCCCAGCACTCCAGTCTATCAAGATCACTTCGGATTTTGTTTCTGTCTTCCAAGGTATTAGCTATTCTGCCCAATTCTGTGTCATCTGCAGATTTGATAAACATTCCCAGCACCTCCTCCTCCAAGTCATTAATAAGAATGTTGAAGAGCACTGGGCCCAGGACTGAGCCCTGTGGGACCCTGCTTGTTACCTCTACCCAGTTTGAGATGATTCCACTGATAAGCCCTCTCTGAGTCCGATTCTGTAGCCAACTGTGGAGCCACGTGATCATTGTTTCATCTAGCCCACTTTGAGCTAGTTTGCTCATCAGGATTTCATGGGACACTTTGTCGAGGGCTTTGCTGAAGTGGAAGTATATTATGTCCACAGCATTCCCACAGTCCACAAGGGAGGTTACCTGATCAAAAAATGAGATCAGATTAGACTGGCAGGACTTGTTCTTGACAAATCCATGTTAGCTTCGAGTAATCACTGCATTGTTGTCAAGGTGCTTCCAGATGGATTGCTTTATAATCTGCTCCAGAATTTCCCCAGGGATTGATGTCAGACTGACTGGTCTGTAGTTCCCAGGTTCCTCCTTTTTGCCCGTTTTGAAGATAGGGACAACAGTAGCCCCCCCTCCAGTCATCTGGCACTTCACCCATCCTCCATGATTTCTCAAAAATAATAGATAGTGACTCTGAGAATTCTTCTGCCAAGCTGTCAAGAATGCATATTTACTGCCAAAATGCACAATGGTGACTCTACTCACATGTTGGGAAACTGAGCATAAAGGTCTATCAGTAAAATATACTTTAGATCAATAATTTTATAAGCAGTGAAAGAAATAACTATGCTGGGAATCTTACAGAGAGGATTAAAAATTTTTTTCTCCATGGCTTCATTATTTCCAGTCATTTTATGTCTTTTGTCTTTCTATAAAAGTCTTCTTCTTACATAGATTTTAGGAAACATTTTTTGGGGGGTGGGGAGAAAAGGCTGGGTAAAATATATATAAATACTTTGTTTTAAATTCTAAAAGAAAATATTTCATAACCCAAAGCTGTTCAGTTTTTCAGAAAAAACACATAAAAATGGTCCCCAGAAAAAAACGGGGGGGGGGGGAGTTTTTCCCCTGAAATTTTCTGGTTTTTTTTTCCTGTGCCTTCAGATCTCTAGCCTAGGGAGATCTCCTGTTTGGCTGGTGCTTGAGCTCAGTGTTGGGGGAAACAGTGTCTCTTCTGTTTTCACCACTGGCCCTTCATCCTCTGTGTCCCTTTCAGGCTGGATACTGGGATCATGACACCACCTGGGTGAAAGGTTCGAAGGTTTTCAAAACACTCTTTCTTTCTTTCATATATTTCTAATCCACCCAATAACTAATGTTCTCTGGGCCAATTACAACCAGTTAAAAATCAATACAAATATTTAAAGGAATAAAATACAATATAATAAACAATAAACGGTACAGGAATTGATAAAACAGCCATAATAACCTAGAACTTAGTTTATTATATTTCTCTTGAAAATGCCTGGGAGAAAAGAAAGGTCTCTGCCTGGCTCCAAAAGGTGCCAGGTAAACCTCCTTGGGGAGTTTTTTCCATAAGTGGGGTGCCACCACTGAGAAGGCCCTCTTTCTTGTAGCCACCTGCCTAGCTTCTGTAGCGGGGGCACCTGGAGGAGGGCCCCTGAAAATATCCTTCCCTTTTCCTCTTCACTTTCAGATGGTAGTTTTCCCACCCTTCCTGGTAAAATATTTAAGAGGAGAAGATGGACAGACAGATGGGCTCACAGAGGCATGGAACATTCTAGAACAGTATTCTCCAATCTGGTGCCTTCCAAATGTGTTGGACTACAGTTCCCATCATCCTCACCCAGCATGGCCATTTATAGAGTGGAGAGTTGGACGTAGACCCAAGAGACATGGGCTAACACCTTCTCCTACCATTTATTCCTTCTGTGTCCTTGTGTAGGTCACCCTCTGTTGCCTAGTTTCCCCCTGGAAAATTGGAATAAGAGTGACCTATTCCAGATAATCATTCTGAGAATGCAAGCACAGCACTGTGTAAATGAGGGCAACTTGTGGCCCTCCAGATATTTTGGCCTACAACTCCCATGATACCTCACCTTTGGCTAGGCTGGCTAGAGTTGATGGCTGTTGTAGGCCAAAACATCTGGAGGGCCAGAAGTTGCCCACCTCTGGTGAAAATCAAAACAGTGATATAAATGCAAAGTAGTATTTTTCCCCCCTGATGACAACAGCAAATTCTACATTGTATAGCCAGAGAATATAGGGCAAAAGACCGAATTGCCCCAGGGACAACTAATGAATCCTTGATGGAACTGGGATGTGAACCTAAATTCAAGTTCTGTCGGATCAAACTGCTGTCAAGTGCTCTGGGAAAACGTAATCACTGAATCAAAGAAATTGTAATTCAAGTATTTAATCAGGCAAAGAATTACGCCTGAGTGGAGCAAGTTAACAGAAAATGTCTGCTAGGAATGCCCTATTTGGAGTATGCCCTATTTGGAGACTGCAGCTGGGTGGGTGTGTCATCTGACTGCTGCCCCTATGTAAACCCAGCAAAAATCCTGTCTCCCTGACTAGCACATCAAGGAGAAAGTTTTCACATGGCTCTTTCCCCAGTGTGCTAGTTTACAACATGCAAGGAGCATTTGTTTTAGTTTTAAGATGGGGAGCATTAAAAAAGATGACCCCCTCCCCATGCTGTCTGACATGGTACAATGGAGAATGCTCTGACTTCAGCGTACCATCTCATTCTGCTTCATTTGTGGAATCTCTAGGAGGGATCAGCGCATGGCTTGTAGGAGTCCCTTGGAATCTGCAGGTCTCAGGTGTGCCTGAAGCATGGGAAGATAAAAGCCCAGAATCAGCCCAAATGATGGATTCCCGTGCAGACCTTGGAAGAAACAGTTAAAAAATTAAAGATATTATTAAATGTTGGCTTATTACAGTCTGAAGGCCTAGCTCAGCCTTCCCCAACCTGCTGCCCTCCAGATGTTTTGGACTACAACTCCCAACATACTTGACCATGGTCCATGCTGGCTGGGGTTGATGGGAGTTGCAGTGCAAAACATCTGGAGGGTGCCTGGTTGGGAAAGCCTGGCCTAGCTAAAGATTATATGCAAACATTTTTAACAGCACCTCGACAGCCTGTAAAATAGATTTGGGGAGAGACACTGGAAGCAGTGGTTGTGGGAAGGGGTTTAACCCTTTCCCTGCTGGCCATTTTGTGCTCCAAATCATGCCCCACTTTCCCTCCCTTGGGGTTCCTAACACTTTGTGGGCCATTTTGGAATGAGAAAACAGCAGGAGAAAGGGTGAAGCACCCCTCTTAGCTTGCTCCACTCCGCTCCATCTTCCCATTGTTGCCCTCCAAAAACCCCTTTCCATTTAAGCAAAATGACCTTTGCAATTGTGTTGCATTTGTGTGCATATATTCTTCAGCTCTCTGGCGTGACATGGGGTTAATGTTCCACACGTGGAATCAATGGTTTTATGAGTCTTAAAGGCTCTTTTAGCCAGGATTTGACATAGGAGTGAGTTGTAGGCTTCCAGATGATGGCTGTGCTTGATTGCTTTTTTCCTGAAAAAGAAAGAAAGAAATAAAATAGAGCAATCGTGACATTTCTCTTTACACAACTGCATATAAGTTCAAAAGAAAATGTTCTGCCTGACAGCAAAAAGAGACAGATTATGTTGCCATATCTAATACTTCTGTGCTGTTAATGAGTTTGTGAGGCCATTGTTGTTTGATGGGGATCAAGAAATTAAAATTAGTAGTGGTTAAACTGGGGAATTTGGGGTGGGTGGGGGAGAAATGGAGAAGACAGAATAACAGTGTCAGAAAATTCTAGTTAAGCACTCATATTGATCTGTGGTAGCAAAAGGAAAATAACACTGTGGCATTTTAGAGACGAATAGCAGGCTCATGCATGCATGTTCATTGTAACATCCACTCATTACTTTCATGTATATTTCAACTATCACAGATTAATCACCTCTGCTTGAACATTCAAATCACCTGGTGTATAAATCAGGTCTCAGATTATTATGATTACATTCGATGTTGTCCATTCTCCAAGGAGCTCATGCCTGTATACATGGGTTCTCACCTTTATTCTCAAAACAACCCTGTGAGGTACATTAGGCTAAGAGACAGCGACTACACCAAGGTCACCCAGTGAGCTTCATGGCTGAGTGAGGATTTGAACCTGAATCTGCTTGGTCTAAGCCCAGCACTCTAACCACTACACCACACTGGATCAGATACTTTTTTGGTTTGTGGCAGGAGCTTTCATAGGCAAAAGTGTGCTTCCACCGATGTATGAAGTGAACTGTGGAGGAAGGTTGGCCAAAGACATTTTGCTGCCTGAGGTGAAGAACAAAATGGTACCATGTATGGAAGCTAACCAGATGGCATGTGCATCTTTCTTCAGCACTGGCAATGGATAGTGTCCTTCACTACACTTGAGGGCAGCACATAGCTCTATCACCAGCACCTTGCTGTCACTCGCCAACACCCCCATCCCCACAGCATCAGGCGCCTGAGGTGGTCACTTCACTCTGCCTAATGGTAGGGCCAACCCTGTATGGAAGGGACAGGTGTATACTAGGGATGTTAGAGAATTCCACCACGGACTCCAGTGAGGCTAGATTCTTTAGAATTCCCCCCCCCCCGGAGTCCGTGGTGGAACGGAGCACTCCCCGCTGCCACCCCACGAAATTTTCCCAGGATGGACCCTACCTGGCGTCGGCCAGTCTGGTCAGTCCGCTGCCCCTGTCTGTGGCCGCCATTTACCTCCCTACTTTAGCCGTGATAGGCTACGTAAGTATTTACATAGCCTATCATGGCAAAGAGTAGGGACACAAATGGCGTCCGCTATGCCATTTGTGTCCCTGTGTTAGCCGTGATAGGCTACGTATATAGTTACATAGCCTATCACGAAAAGAGCAAGGACGCAAATGGCGTAGTATATATTTACGTAGCCTATCAAACGCTAACGCAGGGACGCAAATGGGTTATCCTGGGATTTAAAAAGAGCAAACTAAAAGGCTTTGACTTTGCTGTGGTTTGCTGATTTTTTTTTTTTAAACTCACTACAATCTCTGATTCACTCCTTGACTGTGAAAGTAAATAAGAGCTTGGAGTGAGTTCAGGAATTATTATCCCTGGGTAACCGATGGTATAAACATGCCCTGCATAAGGTTGTTGGCTGACTTCCATTTGGTGATGCTAATTTCTTCTGCCTCTTAGTAAACTTAGGGTGCAATGGCTGACTGGGGAATGCAGGGAGTTGTAAGACTCCCCCCCCCTGGTTTCAACATGTATAGAATTGTGCCCTTAAGGCACAATCCTGTGCATGTTTAGACAGAAAAAACTCCTACAGCCCGAGAGACCATCCAGCTGTGAGCCCTGCAGGACCTGGACCTTGCTCCTCTGCCTGGCTCTTTCCACCTGACCTGGGACGGCAGGGCCCCAACCTGACTCCAGCTGTAAAGGCTGCTCCTGCTGCTGGAGGTGCCGGAGGCCACCTAGCTGTGAGTGCTGCAGGACTTGGACCCTGTTCCTTTGCTTGGCTTTCAGGTGGCCTGTGCATGTGCCTGGGAGGGAGGGTATTGGGCCAATTGGGGGGACCGGAGGGGGCCCAATCAGTGCAGTGATGGGTAGAGGGAGACATGGTGTTGTGAGGAGGACTTGCCAGGTAAGGGGAACGTGACCCAGACAGTTAATGGCTGTGCTGTTTTCCAGTCCTCCCTGCACCCACAGGTTTGGTTGTTGCCATATCAGCCTGCCCTTGGGTCTCTGGATGCTGCTTTTACATGCTGGATCGGTTCAGAATGAGGGACCCCTTATCCAGGCTCCCTGTCCAATAATAATACAACTCCCAGCATGTCCCACCATGGCTGGCTGGGGCATGCTGGGAGTTGTAGGAGTTTTTTCTGTCTAAACATGAATAGGATTGCTCCCTTAGTGAAGTTGCATTGAAAGCAAAAGCTGCACTTTAGTCGCCATTGAACCACTGTCCTATTGTCATGACAGTGTTGTAGTTAACAGGGCACAGTAGCAATGGGAACAAGACAAGGTGCAGTGATGCTAGAATTGTACTTTTCAGGAAGAAACATTTTGTAACGAAGGCTCACTGATTACTTGAAGCTGCTTGTCAAGTGTGAACACATCTTGTCATGCAGCAGTATAATGGGTGTGAAAATCACAAGATCAAAAAACGAAATAACAAATGCACAGGCTATTTTCTTCCTAGAACTTAAAAATAAACCCATCTGCTTCATGTTTTTTTGTCTTAGATGTGGAAAAATGAAACAGACTGCCATTTACAGGTGTTTTTGCTTGCATCTCTATAACTGGAGCAAAGATGCTGGTTTAATCGGTATCTGGATCAGGCAGTGTCAATGTTGAACTGCACATCCCTCTTGTTCTCTCATGTCAGTGGACTGAAAGTCTAGGCTATTAATTTGTGGAGAACACACCTGACTAATGTGTAGGCTGGATATTTTCTTGGCTTGTAGGTAGTGTTGCCAGATCACTAAATCATCATCATCTTCATCATCTCACAATAACAACTAGCATTTATATAGTGCTTTTTTATTAGTATTAGTATTAATTTAGTTATACCTCACCTTTTATTTATTTATTTATTTATTTATTGCATTTATACCCTGCCTTTCTCCCTCTCACAAGGAACTCAAGGCGGCTTACATTATCCTCCTCCTCACCGTTGTATCCTCACAACAACAACCCTGTGAGGTAGGTTGGGCTGAGAGTGTGTGACTGGCCCAAAGTCACCCAGTGAGCTTCCATGGCCGAGTGGGGACTAGAACCCGGATCTCCCGGCTCCCAGTCCGTCACTCTCATCAATACAATAAAAACAAGATAAATTCAGCATTAAATCACAGCATAAAACATAAGACCAGAGACCTAAAAATACCCTGCTTAACTACATTTGTATTCACTGCCCATCTAAAAGTGAGCAGTGAAGGCGCCAGGCATGTATCTCTTCAGAGGGTATTCCAAAGCCAGGATACCACAGCTGAAGATGGCTTCTCCTGGCGGGACATAAAAGAGGACCTTGGAAATGGAGCAAAGGTCCCAGGCAGGCCTTACGAGTTCAGAGTTGTTCACATACATTCTCAGCAAACCTTACAACATCCTTGTGAGGCAGACCAGTATTAACTTATATATAGCTGCTGCTCACTGAAGCATGGTTGATCTTGAGATTATATATATACTTACATATATACATACATACATACATACATATGCATATGTATATGTAATTATTATTGCAATGAGCTTTTGACTAGTTTTATGGGTTGTCAGTTTATGAGATTTTAACATTTATTGCATTTTGATGGGAAGTTTTTTTTTTTTTTAATTGCTAGCTGTTTGGTGAGCAGAACCTCAGCTGACAAACAGGTTTTAAGTCTGAGAAATAAATAAAATAATATTATCCCAATCCAGCCTGGTGACAGCAGATGGTATCCTCAGGCAGTAACACGGCTGTTACTGCCCTGGGCCCTCTTTTTTTCTGGAGCTCTGATGAGGGCTGGCAGTTGCCCTGGCAACCGCTCCCAATGCCCCCAACAATGCTACATTGTTCTGGGACATGGTGAGCAATTACAGTGGTGACCTGCTGGTGCTCAATGGAGGAGTTCTGCTACTGCTGCCACCATCTTCCTCTGTGGGAGGATCTACATTGTGTCTTCTATCGCATTGAATTCAGTAGATTGGTGAGTTAAATGCCATCGTGTTAAAACGTGATTATTCACACTCACCCTGTTTCCCTGTTCCAGTACTTCATCGAATGTGCAAGCATGGTTCACACTCGAGTGCTGTGCTGTTTTCCTGCTCTTAAAGAAGGCAGCTCTCACTGGAGGAGCAGAAACTTTTCCTGTTTCTGCTGATTCCCCGCCCACTGTCCCTCTCTTTCTTCTATCCCTGTGTTTGTGTAGGGATGGCATGAGCATCCTGTTGGGGCTTGAAGCCTGGTGAGAAGTTGCCACTCTGCCCACCCCCGGACACCAGTTCCCTCAGCAAGAATAGGGGAAGAAGGCAGCGCCTCTCATCCTCCCTCCATCATTGCTACAGCGGCAGTGGCATGGGAGAGGCTGGTCGTTTTCCTAAGTTCTCCTGGCCTTAGGGAAAACAACCAGCTTGTCCCTTGCTGCCACCACTGTAGCAGGTGGGGGTAGAGGGAAGAAGGAGGCACCTATCCTCTTCTCCCCCACCCATGGAGGCCAGGGCGAGAGGCTGGGGGGGTGTCTCCGAATGCTCCTTTCTCTGTGCCAGCCCTTGACAGCCTGTGTGAGGAAGAGGGACAGCCAGCGCTTGGGTTGAGGGGGGGCTGCTAGCGTCTTCAAAGCTTCGAAGCTTCGAAGACTGCCCTGTTTTTGTCTGCCGCTCATGAGATGACGTTAAAATTGTCCAGGATAGGGATGTAAGAAAGTCACTTACCTTTTCGCAGATGTGATTCGTGGGGGGGGGGGAGGCGATCTGGTCCTCCCCTCCGGAATCCTGCCCGGCTGGCTCCACTCCACGGCAGCTCCATGGAGCAGCTGGCCAGGGCCGTCCGCAGCCGGAGTTCTGGCCATGGACTGCCTGCTGCAGATGCAAATGGCAGCCGCCATAGCAGCCACCATTTGTGTCCAGCCAGGCTGCTGTGATAGGCTATGTAAGTATTTATGTAGCCTATCATGGCAGGCAAAAAAAGCAAAAAACAAAAAACAGCATATGCAAATGGCGGCGGCTACGGTGGCCGCCATTTGCGTTCCCTATTTTTCGCCGTTTAGGCCTACGTAAATATTTACGTAGGCTATTATGGCGGAAAAAAAAGGGAATGCAAATAGCGCCCACTACACTATTTGCGTTCCCCTTTTTTTCCACTACAATAGCCTACGTAAATATGTACGTAGCCTAAAACGTCGAAAAATAGGGAACGCAAATGGCGGCCGTCGTAGCCGCCGCCATTTGCGTACGCTGTTTGTTTGTTTTTTTGCTTGCCATGATAGGCTATGTAAATACTTACGTAGCCTATCACGGCAAACAGCAGACTCAAATGGCGGCTGCGGCAGCTGGTTGAAAGACCAGCCGCCACCGCTGGAGCCGCTGCTGCAGCCGCTGCCGCCGGAACATCCGCCCCAGGTAAGCTTCGTCCCGGGGGGGAATCCACGATGGGGCGGTGGATGGGAGGCTGTTCCACCACGGATTTCGTGGGGCTGAATGCCAGTGCATTCGGCCTCACTGAAATCCGTGGCGGAATTCTCCGCCATCCCTAGTCCAGGGACATTTTTATTGTTGTTAGTCCTTGAATGGTGATGACTGTCTGCCTGGATATGTGTGTGTGTTTCTTTCCATGCTGCGAGCATGGAGGGAACTGTGAAATAAATAACACTTGCCTGGGCTTGCCCGGGCATGTGTGCAGAGAAATCGGGCTGGATTCTTTGAAGATTTGAAGATAATGCCTTATTTTATTTTAAGCCAAAGCAGGGGATAGAAGGAGGTAAAACTTAGTGTCATATGAAGGGATAGAACAACCCGCTGCTCCATGCAGGAAGCCTGACTCCCAGGTGGTCTCCCATCCAAGTACTGACCAGGGCTGACCCTGCTGAGCTTCCGAGATCAGATAAGCGTGCGCATATCCAGCCCTTTGCTTTTTGGTGATGAAACTTTGAGGGCTGAGGAAGCTATGCAATCAGTGGCTGGAAGACTGCACAGGGGCGTTGAGAGCTGTGATTGGGCAGGAGGGAAATACAAACACCGCTGTATATGGGCAGGCATGGGAGGGGACTATGACCTTATACAGTGATGAACACGGAAGACCAGAGCACATGAATGGGAAATACCACAATATCAGGGTATTGAAAGCTGTAGCAGGGAAGCAGGAAATTGCGGTTCCAATACAAAGTGGGGACAGCATAATGTGAAAGACGGGGGACAAAACCTCATGGGAAGCGTAAAAAACCGTAAGTGTAGATCGGCCCTTGCAGTTGAGCCCCGGGAAATAATTCAGAGGGGGAGGAGGAGGAGGGGCTGCCTGCCACCCACTGACCTAGGAGGGCCACTAGAGGCTCCCATGCCAAACACCCTCTCAAACCTGGAGCCAGCCCTTAGCCCAATGTTGTAGCTGTGAAGCTGTGGGATGGTAGCTTACCTAAGGCCTGAGTTCATGGCAGAGGTGAGATTTGCACCAGGGATTTCAAAGTGTACAGCTCAGTCTCAGCTATTACACTACACCAGATCCAAGCTTTGAAACTCTGGCTATGACAGGGCATATAACCAAGCAGTCCTGGGGCAATTAGAGCTACAGTAGGGCAGGCCACCGTCTAAGGCAGATGTAGGCATGCTTAAAGCCTATTTATTTCAGTAACTTTAAGCACACCTCACTGCTCAAGTTGCTTTCTGTCTTGCTAGTAAATGACTGAAGCTTGCAACAGCAGGCTTTTCCTGGAGGAGAAGGCTATCAATAGCTACTAGACCTGATGGCTTTGTGCTACCTTCAGTATCAGAGGCAGTATGCCTATGTGCACCAGTTGCTGGGGAACATGGGCAGGAGGGTGCTGTTGCACTTGTGTCCTGCTTGTGGGTCTCCCATTTATAGCTGGTTTGCCACTGTGTGAACAGAATGCTGGACTAGATAGACCCTTGGTCTGATCTAGCGGGGCTCTTCTTATGTTCTAGGCAGGGAAGAGTGGAACAAGGAGTCATGGTTCAGGTGCCCCCGCTGCAGCAGATACAGTTGGGGAACAGCTAGGTAATTTAGATCCTGGAGCTAATGGTCTCATGGGCCCCCCTTTAGTTGGCCATGTGCATTACTTCAGTCGTGAAGCACAGAACTGACATGTCCCTTCTCTACTCCCCCCCCATTCCACAACTTCTTCTGCATTCTTGACATGTAGGGGGGGGGCAATCTGCCCTTATTAAACAACAACAACACTCTAAGCTTGTGCAGTGTTGAATTTTATATTCATTTAAATAATAGCACTACAGGAGTTTGCTTTTGCTGCCCTGATGCTAACCATATTTACCTGGAATATGTTCTGCAACAAAATGTAAAATTTAGTCACAGAAAAGGTTAAGTAAAAAAGCAAAAAGAAAATGAATATCTGTAACCATGTGCATGTCCAGTTGGCTGTCCCCTAACTTTAAAATATTTAAAAATAGGGCAAAAAGATGCTCTGGTGAGCAGTGGTGGGCCCTGGCATATTCCTGCTGGCCAGGGTGCTAAGGCGGGGCCTGTTTAACACTGGCCCCATCCCTTGCCAATCACTGGATGATCATTTCGGCTCCCCTGGACTTCAACCCCAAGGTCTAGCCCTCGCTGCATCACTGGGACTCAATCTAAAGCAACAGGCAGAGCCTCTGGACCTGGGAACCCTGCTTGTCTGTATCCTTCCCCTGTTACCCCCATTTGTCTTATGCAGACTGCCTCTTGAAATGGCAAGTCTCCCTAAAGGGCTCATACAGGACTTTCCCAGGGACCATACCAATGTTACCTATTCAGCAGTTTTGACCTGCAGCTGATGCCTATTAAGGCGAGAGCAACATGGTCATTACCGTACAGCATCTTCTTTGAAGTATGTCAGCGCTAATTCAGAAGGGATGCTTGGATCAGACTGCTAATTCTCATGCATGAAAGGCAAGTGAGAAGTACTAGAGATGGCGGCCATTCATGGGGAACACACTCCCCTCAGTTTCATCACAGTGGAAGTTTTAGCATCTCTACCATGACAGTTTCATCTTAATTTTTTTAATGATCCAGAGGTTAGAGGCAATCTCTAAAGCTGTTCACAAGCAATGCTTAAAAAAATTGTGGGCATTTTCCATATTTATAATTGGCATGTAAAACCCACATTGGCAACATGTATGTTCAATATGAAAATAATTCTTTCCTGCTTTTCATTTCTCGTGGACACCATTCACAAATGACATGTCCCCAAGCATCAGTTAGCATTCTGAGTGTCACTTGTGAGGGGAAAAAATGTCCTAAATAATCCAACTCTCAAACTACAGAATGCTTTATAGATGAACCACAACACAGTAAATTATACCTAGAAACAATATGGAAGGCAATGCAGACTGTCACTGGCTCCGCTGGCTGGTGTTTTTCAGCAACCAAGCAATTGCATACTTTGCCGGCTTGAAGCATCCAGATTCCTTCAGTGGTGAGGCAAAACAATGTGCAATAATCCACCTTGCCTGCCATGGAAGCCCTGTGTGTGTTGGAAAGGATTCTGGGATATGTTCTAGCCACACAGCCAATTCTTGCAAGGTGTTGTCCAGGCCCTGCTGCTCATTAGCATTGCTTCATGTGAACTGAACCGTCACCACTGAACACACCCAACATTATGCTGTTGTTGGCCTTTGCAGGGAGAAGAATGAGAATGGGCAGGCAAAGCTGTGTTTCAGGGATGTTTGTCTGCCATTTCTGATCTTCTCCTTGAAGGGACCCCTGATATTCTTCAAAGTCAATCCCAGGCTTCTCCAGAACACATTTTGAACACCACTCTCCTCAGGCATTCTCTCTGGGTGCCTGCCTTGCTTTCGCTCAGTGCTAACATCTCTCTTTGATGTTACTGAGAGAAACACACACACACATAATGGAAGAACAGACCTTTTACAAGAGCATGTGACAGCTAAAGTGCCTCAGTCAGCAGGGAAACAAAAGAGGTCATAATTTATGTGAAAGATTGATTAGGAAATGCCCCCCCTCCCTGCTCAAATGCTGTGCTAACAGGTCTGACCCCCCATGACATTTGGCAGCTTGAAATAAAAGGGGTGAAACATTCGCCGTTGGCAGGTGAGTGTGTAATGGGAGAGATTGATTTAAAATCCTTGTCATTGTCATTTTGCACCTGCATACATAACGATCTTCAGTTCCTCATTAAGGGCTCCTTGTACTTACAGAGCTTTGGGGAACGGGGAAGGGAAGCGGGCCCAGCCGCTTTGAAATGATATTTCATTGTTATGGGATTTTTGGCAGCTAACTCCGCTTATAAGGTATCAAAGCCATTTTACAATGGATAGTCTCGACTTTGGCACAGCCGACGCATACATTACCACCCTGCTTTGTGAGGGCTCGGATCTCATTCTGCTGCTGAGCAGAAGTGCCAACTGCCAATGCATTACATAATGAAACATGTCACCAGGCATTAGAGGGGACAGTGCAATGCTAAATGGATCCAAACCAAGCCAATGTATAAAGGCCAGGACAGCAGGGGTGGGGGCGGGGAAGCTGGCAGCAAACTTCTGTTAATAGGGTTGCCACCTTTGCACTGGCAATGCTCCTGTGCCTCTTCTGTTAATAGGGTTGCCACCTTTGCACTGGCAATGCTCCTGTGCCTCTTCTGTTAATAGGGTTGCCACCTTTGCACTGGCAATGCTCCTGTGCCTCTTATTTTGACAGCTGCAGCACAGGTCAAAAACCAACAGGTAATGCTGTTCCAACATGCCCGGAATGTGCCTGTTGGAATTCTGCCTGTTATGCAGCAGGTTAAAGGCATAGGATGTATGCCTTCCACATAAACTGGTGGTAACCTAACCTAGCAATCATGTCCATGGAGGATGTCTGTGTGCGATTCTCCATGTGTGATTTATATCATGATCTTTTCCTCCCAGAATGATAACATTTGCATATGACTTTGAAACCTCCAGCTTATCTTCTTATGAAAAGCCACTGCCATAGAATGTGGAGAATGCCCGATGCTTAAATGGTCACAGCGCTCCTTGTGTGTGCTAGATGCCTCTGTTGTGGATTTTCCAGCTAAATCTATGGGTGCCTCTCTGTGGGACTCTCAAACTTTTTTATTTCTTGTATCTGAGTGATGGAGTCATGCCATCTTGCACCATTCATCTTCAGTCATTAATGTTTTTTCTTCCTCTCAGAGATGTGGAAAACTTCCCTGAGAAAATTTTGCTCCTTGGCTATTAGCTGGCCATGATCTCCCCAGACAATTCAGGTGGCTTCAACAAATTTCAGCCATTTCCACCCAGTTCCTTTAGGTATTTTTAATTTTTTTTCCTGACTTGACTGTCCCTTTAAAAAGCATAGGGGAAATTCAAATCCTTCCCTAATGGAAAGGAATTCCAACTATTCCCCCCTATGGTTCTATATACATAGTTCTTTTGAGGGCTCCCTTGTAACTAGTAATGGATCTGAGAATTGCTCAGAATTAGGGATGGCAGAGAATTCTGCCACGGATCACGGTGAGGCCGAATGACAGTGCATTCGGCCCCCTGAAATCTGTGGCGGAACGGCCTGCCACCCCCCCTGTGGATCCCCCCGGGACGAGACTTACCTGGGGCAAATCTTCCGGGCGGCTGCGGCGGCGGCTGTGGCGGCAGCTGCGGCGGCTGGTCTTCCGACCGGCTGCCGCCGCTGCCATTTGCAGTTTTTTAATTTTTTTTTACAGAGACGTGATAGGCTACGTAAGTTTTTACGTAGCCTAAAACATCTGGGTAAAAAAAAAAAAAAAAGGCATATGCAAATGGCGGTGGCTATGGCCACCGCCATTTGCGTACGCTTTTTTTTACCCAGACGTTTTAGGCTACGTAAAAACTTACATAGCCTAAAACGACTGGGTAAAAAAAAAAGGCGTACGCAAATGGCGGTGGCTACGGCTGCCGCCATTTGCGTTCCTTAGTTTGGGCCGTCTTAGCCTATGTAAATATTTACGTAGACTAAGACGGTGAAAATAAGGGGAACGCAAATAGCGTAGACGCTACGCTATTTGCGTTCCCCTTATTTTCACCGTCTTAGTCTACGTAAATATTTACATAGGCTAAGACAGCCCAAACTAAGGAACGCAAATGGCAGCGGCTGTAGCCGCTACCATTTGCATACGCGTTTTTTTTTTTTTTAAACCCGGAGCCCTCCGCAGCCGGAAATCCGCCTGCGGACGGCTCTGGCCTGGCTGGGGCTGGCCGGCTGCTCCGCGGAGCTGCCGCAGAGCACAGCCGGCCGCGGAGGATTCCGGGGGGGAGGAACGGAGCACCTCCCCCCTGGCGAGGATTCCAAGGGGAGGGACGGAATGCCTCCCCCCCCCCCATCAACATAATCCATGAAAGGTAAGTGACTTTCGTACATCCCTACTCAGAATACAAGTTCTGGTAGGCTCTTAATGCTTGCCTCAATACAAGGCAAGCATAATGACCCTGAAAGTTTTCCTCTGCTTTGGATCAGAATCAGAGAGGAACTTAAGCCATTCCTCTATCCTTGCCTCCTAGCCACTCAACCACTCCTTCCTCCACCTGCACCTCTATTTATTTTGCTGCTCTGGTAGCAGAGGATGGTGGTAACTTTCCCTCGCCCCTCCCTGAAGCCTGGCATGTCCCTATGGCTTTGTGACTAATGCAAAGAGTGCTGGGATATGTCCTTTCCCAGTGCCATGGGTCAGAATCACAGGGAAAACCCTGTTTCCCAGTGCTCCTTGCATCTGGCATGCAGCCATAATAGCATGCCAGGAATCAGAGAGGAGAGGAGGAATGGACTTTCTTCCTTTCCCCTGCACCGCTGCAAGAGCAGCAACAATGATAAGTACAGAGGGAGGAGGGATTTGGGGGTGGGAGAAGATGGGCATGTGGATGATGGCATTTGGACACTCATTGGGGTGGTTTAGGGGACAGGATGGATCCTGTTGAGCTCCTAATGATATCATCAGGGGTACTGCAGGGTCAGTAGATCAGATTTTGTTTTGGAAGAAACAGCCATTTTCCAGGAGCATGTGAGTGCATGTGCAAATGTGTGTGTGTGATGTTTTCTCCCGAAGCCTCGTTCCAAGCCTGAGAGCGGGGAGGGCAGGGAGCATTTGTTATCACTACTTATAACCCATATGTTTTAGGAGCAGGTAGCTTCTTCCTGGTTTCTGCCTGGAACACACACAGAAGTGTTCCAGATGCAGGTCCTAACATGTAGCAACACATGAAAATGCTCGTAATGTGTTAGCCAGAATGGCACAAGCATCGAGTCCATATCTAATATGGCAAGATTTGAAGTGCAGAATGAGCATGTGTACGCATGGCAAGTCCTGAGAAGGATGGCTTTTGGGGAACCTGGTATCTTATTTTGCTACACCTGCCCTGCAGTTGCAGATGGTATGAGATCCTGATATGCACCGATGCCTGGCAACCTATGACAGTGGCACAAGCACACCCCAACATTATCTTTCTTCCTCTGCAGTAGCAAAGGAGGCATTCTATAGGTCGACCCCAAGAAGTGTGGCTATTTGAAAACCAGAGGTCTCATTTTGCCATGCCTGGGCTAGAAAGGCCAACTGTGGTGTTGGCGTGAGGCTGTGGCACAGTAAATGTGTCTCACAATGTGACAATACTGTTGTGAGGACTCCACATCGAATGTGTCTGGCCTTGAAGTGGAGAAGAAGCTTGTGTTCATGTAATAGATCCTGAAGATATGAAGCCTTTTGAAGACCAGCAATTCTAGTTAACTACACTTGGCAGAATGTTCTCTTGGCATGAGGCCCTGACATGAAGCAGTTTCTGGCAACCTTTGTGCATGGCACAGCTGTGCCCTGTATTGAGGTGGAGAAGGAGATGGTGAATTGTCTCTCACCCAGGAAGGCTCTGATACCCAGGGCAAGCACTCCCTGCTGTGTTCTCTGTTTCCTCCTTTTCTTGTCAAGCAAGTGACAACAAGTTCTAAGCATTTAAAGTCCCTTGTCTGTGGTGCAGCTAGGTAATTTTAGACACTGGACTTAATGATCTTACGGACTGTCATGTGTACTGCTTCAGTTGTGAAGCACACAGCTACAATTTCTCTTCCCTTCTCCACTGGCCATTGCATGCTTTGCAACTGCCTCTGCCTTCCTGATATGTAACAACAACACTTTGTAACAATTTGTACAGCCTGAGGATGTGGACAGGATCCTGAGAGAGGTGAGAGCCACCACGCGTGATGGTTCTAGATTCTTACCCTTCCTGGCTCATAAAAGCAACCAGGGGTGGACTGGCCAAGTGGGTAAGTGGAGTGGTTAATACCGCCCTTACCCAAGGCAGAGTTCCAGACTGCCGAAAGGAGGCGGTGGTCAGACCTTTGATTAGAAAGCCCTCCCTAAACCCCACCATATTGGATAATTATTGGCCAGTCTCCATTATTCCATTTCTAGGCAAGATATTGGAGTGTGTGGAGGCCTCCCAACTCCAGGGATTCCTAGATGAGACAGGATTATCTAGATCCATTTCAATTTGGCTTCAGACCTGGTTATGGGACAGAAACAGCTTTGGTCACTTTGGTGGATGACCTATGCCAGGAACTAGACAGGGGGAGTGTGTCCCTGTTGGTTCTGCTGGACCTCTCAGTGGCTTTCGATACCATCAACCATGGAATCCTTCTGGGCTGCCTCGTTGGGAAGGGACTTGGAGGCACTGTTTTATGGTGGCTCCATTCCTTCTTGGAGGGGCGGACCCAGAAGGTGGTGCTAGGGGACTTCAGTTTGACTCCCTGGCCATTGGCCTGTGGAGTTACTCAGGGTTCTGTTTTGTCCCCTATGCTATGTAACATATACATGAAACCATTGGGAGAGGCTGTCTGGAGGTTTGGGGTTCGGTGTCACCAGTATGCTGATGACACCCAACTCTACTTTTCCTTTCCATCTAATTCCCAGGAAGCTGTTGTGGTGCTAAACCGGTGTCTGTCAGCAGTAATGGACTGGATGAGGGCAAACAAATTGAAGCTTAATCCGGACAAGACAGAGGTGCTCCTGGTCAGTTGAAAGGTAGATCAGGGAATAGGGATTCAGCTTGTGCTGGATGGAGTTACACTCCCCCTGAAGACACAGGTTCGCAGCTTGGGTGTACTTCTGGATTTAGCCCTGAGCCTGGATGCCCAGGTTTCAGCGGTGTCCAAGAGTGCATTTGCACAGTTGAAGCTAGTGCACCAGCTGCGCCTGTTCCTTGAGATGTCTGGCTTGGCCACAGTGACACATGTCTTAGTTACATCCCGTTTGGATTACTGTAACGCACTCTACACGGGGCTGCCTCAGAAGAGTGTTTGGAAACTTCAGCTGGTTCAAAGAACTGCTGCCAGACTGCTGACTGGAGCTGGCTACAGGGAGCATACAACTCTCCTGCTAAAACCACTTCACTGGCTCCCAGTCTGTTTCGGGGCACAATTCAAAGTGCTGGTCATGACCTATAAAGCCCTATATGGCTCAGGTCCAGGTTATCTGAAAGACTGTATTCTCCCCTGTGAGCCTGCTCGTGCCCTGAGATCTTCAGGGGAGGCCCTTCTCACAGGCCCACCACCATCACAGGCTTGCCTATGGGAGAGGGCCTTCTCGGTGGCTGCCCCAAGGCTCTGGAACTCCCTTCCCAGGGAGGCGAGAGTGGCACCCTCCTTGGTATGTTTTCACAGGCAGGTAAAAACTTCTTTCTTCCTGCAGGCCTTTGGGACAGATAGTCTGGACCTGTGAGAATATGATGGAGTGGTACTATTGTTTATATTGTTGTTGTCTTTTAAAAATTTGATATTTTATACAATTCTAAAGTTATTGATGATGTAATTATATTTTTAAGTTTTGTATATTTCTATTTATATGTTTTAACTGTACAAGTTTTTAATGTAAAGCTGCCTTAAGTCTCAGTATTGGGGAAAAGGTGGGATATAAATATCATAGAATAGAATAGTAGAATCATAGAATAGTAGGGTTGGAAGGGGCCTACAAGGCCATCGAGTCCAACCCCCATCATCATCATAATCAACAACAGCAACAACAACACTGTTTGTCAACCCTAATTAAAGAATAATAAAATACTCTGAGCTTGTGCAGTTTTGCATTTTAAACTCACTTAGATCATAGCACCATCATGAATACTGGAGTAAAATGGAGTTTGTTTCTGATGCCCACATCACTTGTCACTCTCTGGGTGGTCATTTGGACTCTACATCTAACGTATCTGGCCTTGAAGTGCCTAAGAGGCTTGTGTACGTGTAATAAAGCCTGAGAATATGAAGCTTTTTGAAAACCCGTGATCCTAGTTTGCTACGCATGGCAGAAAGCTCTCTTGGCATGAGATCCTGACATGAAACATCCTGTGGCAGCCCTTGTACATACAGCTGTACCCTGTATGGATTGGATACTGTGGGCCCCTGGACTCTGGCCCTAAAGTCCAGCCCTGGCTGCACCACTGCCCTTTGTACCTTCCTTACCATCCTTCTGCCAAATTCATGTGCTCCATCATTGTCCTGCTCCGTCCTTTCTGGTTTCCTGTCCCCTCCCTGGCTGTCCTCAGGTCATGGTATGGAGAATCTAGAGTGATACAGCGATGTCACTGGGAAACAGGTGGGTGGATTGTTCCAGGAACTCCCTATGAGCCCGTGTAAGTGCTAGTTCAAAAGTGTGTGCACTGCGGGAAACCCGTCTTTGGATTAGGCCTTTAATAGATGTGTGTTTAGCAGGATCATTGGCTTTGCCTTGGGAAGAGGTCTTGGCACACTGGTGAGGCAGGGCATTCATCCCTCAGGGCAACAATCATCCCATTGCTCTCTTTGTCTGGTCTGAAAGGTACTCGCTGCTGCAGTGTCCAATATTAAATGGGTACTCTGGGAGGTGGATGTCAGTAGGAAGAACCTGTTTACCTCCTGCTTTTATGGCTAAGAGCAGGTGGATAGTAGTGCACTCAGGACCAAAGAGCTCTAAACATTCCTGCTTATTTGGTGAAGTTTTGCAGGAATGCATAAATTCATGTCAGAGCATATTGTCATGCTCACCCTGTTTCTTTCACCTGGATGTCTGATTCTGGGAACTCCCGAAAGCATAAAAATGGATTACTTTTTAAAATGGCCACAGGTGGTATTCTTTTCATTTGGCTCATGCTTGATTTTACTTTGAGAATATCCATTCTTAGAGTAATTGTACAGCTCTTGTCAGTCTGTGGAAAATGGGCTTGGAAATCAGAGTCAGACAGACTGGAACGAGAAACGCGTGGTGCAGTTCTCAGAAGTTGAATTATTTTGGTGTATCTTGGACCTTGAACCATGAAGCTGTTCTGACAATTGTTGCAAATTGAATCCTAAATTGGTAGAATCCTAAATTGATTTGGGAGTTCTAGAAGAGCCAGAAATCTTGCTGTCCTCCTTCTCATAACCATTGTGGCTAATGGATGCAAACCACACGCTGTATCTTGAAATCTGCTACTCACCAGAAGAACATGGAGAGGGAAAGGAGCTTGGAGCCACACTCCACTACATCCCTACTTTTCCATTCAGTTCTGCCTATTTTACCTACTGAGCAGGAACCATGGTCCTCCTATATTTTGCACTGTGCCTATCTCACTGATGGTAATTCATGTAATCGTTGGTCTTCAGGGGATAGCCAATGCCCTGAAATTACTATCAGCAACACAAGGTCTTCCACAATAGGCACCCTGTTAGTGATCACTGACTACATTCTACATGCATCACTCATTACCCTTCATAGAGTGCTGGACCCCAGGGTATCATCTGAAGTTCCCACTGTGGTTTAGAATGATCAACCCTAAGCAGAGGCTTAGGGTTGTTGAAGCATACACCCTTCTTATACACATCAACAGGATTTTTCAAAGTCTTCAGTGTTGCATCTCACTTGCCTCTCTCATTCCCAGGCCCAACTCTGCAGTGCAGTCAACAACTAAGCCCATGTGGTGTAGTGGTTAGAGGACTAGGAAAGGACCAGAAAGATCTGTTTCAGATTCCTGTTCAGCCATGACGAAGCTCACTGGGTGACTTCTAGGCCAGTCACAACTGGTGTAGTTAGGGATGTCAGAGAATTCCGCCAAGGATCTGGGTGAGGCCAAATGCCAATGCATTCGCCCCCCTGAAATCCGTGGTGGAACGAAGGCCCCACCCCACGAAAGGTGCGCGAAATGGAGCACTTACTTGCTGCCATCCGTGCTGACTTGAGAATGGCGGCTGTGTCTGCGGCTGCCATTCGCTTCCTCATTATAGCCGTGATAGGCTACATAAATAATTACGTAGCCTATGACGGCTAACGCAGGGATGCCATTTGCGTCCCTGCAGAAGCCGTCATAGGCTACGTAAGTATTTATGTAGCCTATCACGGCAAAAAAACAAAACAAAAACAGCAAACTCAAATGGTGGCGGCTACGGCGGTCGCCATTTGCGTTCCTTTTTTTTGGTCGTTTTAGCCTACGTAAATATTTATGCAGGCTATTACGGCAAAACAAAAAGGGGGAAGGCAAATGGCGGCGGCTATGGCAGCCGCCATTTGAGTCCTGCAGAGCGGAGCCGGCAGGAGAGAATTTCGGGGGGAGGGACGGAGCGCCTCCCCCCCACCGCGAATGACACCCTTCGAAAAGGTAAGTGACTTTCGTACATTCCTAGGTGTAGTGGAGCCAGGGCTCACAGGGTTGCAGCCCCAGCACCTCTTTTTATTAGCAGGAATGCTGACATCACCTGCCACACCCCACCTCAAGACTTCCCTGTTCCCTCTGAGCTTAGCTGCAATCCTCACAGTAGCTGGGAAATCAATTTTCCCAGCAAAAATACATTGTTCCCTGTTCTAATGTAAAGTATTTTGGGGGTGGCTTGTTCTTGAATGGGCAATTAAACCCTGTTACCTTTACGTAACACCTGTGACCTTTACATAACGCCTGCTCCTGGTGGAGATGAAAATGGCCAGAACTTGTTGGGTGATATAGATCAGCACAGCTGCCTAAATTTTTGGACTCTCCTTGGGGCCGTGGCAATGGGGACTGTCGTGATGAGCACCTGCCTATCAACCTTTACCACTACACCACTGCCAATCACCATCTTGGAGAGCCAGTGTGGTGTAGTGGCGAGAGTGACGGACTGGGAGCCGGGAGAGCCGGGTTCTAGTCCCCACTCGGCCATGGAAGCTCACTGGGTGACTCTGGGCCAGTCACAGACTCTCAGCCCAACCCACCTCACAGGGTTGTTGTTGTGAGGATAAAACAGAGAGGAGGAGGATAATGTAAGCCGCCTTGGGTTCCTTGCAAGAGGGAAAAAGGCGGGATATAAATGCAATCAATCAATCAGTCAATCAATCAATCAATCAATCTCTCAGTCTTTCCTATGCCATAGGATTGTTATGACAATAAAATTGGGTGCGGAGGGGAGATCTAGTTCGTATTTCAGATCGAAAGAGATCGAGGGGAGATCTAGTTCGTATTTCAGTTCTCGGACAATTTGTATGGTGGGGCCTGATGCTTGTAATACAGTGAGATGCTGGTATACACAGAGTGATTTGCTGAATAAATTTATGAGCAGTACCTTGTGATTACTGTTTTGATTCGCCATGGTAGGCACTTGCCCATGGTTTCTTCCAAAGCTATTCTAGCAATGAGTACATGACAGAACTCCAAGAGTAGGACCAATGATGTGGTTCATTACAGTACAGAGGCCATGTTACCCACCCAGGAGGAATGGCAAGATTCCCTATACCATTGGCCCTACCCGTGTGGTTCTTTCATGCACACATTCCTGGAGAGGTAAGAATAGCAGATTCTTCACTGTTGCTGGTCAGTATGAATTGGTGCTTATTTATGACCTGTCCTGATGAGCACTGGTTTTATAACCTTGGTTTTATCAATTTGGTTCTCCCTTTCCAATAGTTTTTCTGATGTGTTGGGAATTGCTCCATCTACGGTCAGGATACTGGGTGGGGTAGAGATACTTCAAATTAAAGTGATGATTCAGTGGGTGCGTTTTGGTCATACCTAAGATATGATTGACCGCCATATCTGGGACCATGAAGGGATTGTTCCTTGGCTTACTGGCCTTCTTTATTAAGAGAAGGATTGGGGGGGGGGCTTCCTTTGTAGCATGTGGCTCACTTTCTTGGGTCACCTGGACCTGCTTTCTCTGCAGGCACCTTGCAGCAATGCATGGCTGGACTCAATTGTATTAGCTTATGGGGGAACGTGTAGTGAATGGATGGCTCTGCCCATTGAACAGAACTGGATGGCCTTTTATTCTCTTCCAAATTTATGATTCCATGATTTGTGTGATCTTCAACCACATCTGCCCTACATATCCACCCCCCCTCCCTCGGTCTCCTCCTTGTTCAGCTGCCTCAGATATTGCCAGCTCTTTTATGCAGTCTCCATCTGTCTGTTACAGACATTACCACCATGCAGAGTTAATGCTGCTCCAACATTTAGGCATGGAACTTCGCTGTATCTTGGCTGTGGGTCTAGTCTGGATGTTTCTGTTATCTCCTTTGCTGGGGAGCCCAGCCAATCATTCCTTTGGTTTTTCTCTGCAAAGGTTGTCATACCTGTACCATTGCTAGAGTCATTCCATTGTTCTCAGCCTCAGAAACTAATAAATCTTTTAGATGTCTGTGGTCAAGTCATGGGGAGTCAGGAATGCTTGATCTATCCTGCTAGTCAAGATTTCCAATATTTCTCCAACAGCTATTGTTAACTGGATGGTTTTAAGAGTCTGGAAGTTAAAAAGAGAAAGCAGATGATGAAGAAAAGAGCCAGAAGATGCAGACATTTGTTGGCAGAAAAGGAGGGATTAATAAAAGTGAGGGCTGATTCCCCTGTTAAACCATTTCCCCCCCAAACTGCACTCTCTTCTTTGCTGCATAGACAGAATGCACACATGGTAAATCATTTGTGGGAATCTGTCTCCATAAGTCCAGTGAGCACATGGATATTCTCATAAAGCCCATGGTATTCATGCTAGGGGGCTGATGCTCATGGTGGCATCTTCTCAAAACCAGCACCACACATACACATTTCATTTGTGTGAGAAAAAGGGTGGCTGCATATACTATAAAGCCCCACACTGGTTGTGTGACTCACCATTGATGAAAATACTTTCAATGTTGCTTAAGATCCATTTCCATCTCTATCACACTTACCACTAGCCATGGCTGGAATTGAATTGCAGACCTTCCTGGAACTATGTTGGACCTCTGATCCTTGAGCCACTGTGTATCTTTGAAAAACAAAATGACTCAGTAAATGGAATGCATGGCAGGCAATGGAGAAAGGAGGGAAATTCCCCAGCATGTCATCCACCTTCCCCAGGGATAACCCTTCCCACCGTGCCTCAGTTGTCCATTTTCTTGTCCACACCTGCTGAAAAATTGCATGGCTGTTCCGCTCTTTCCCTCCTTACTGGATTTTTTTGTGGTTAAATAAATGATGGATGTAGGAGTGGGAAAACACAGGCTGATTACAATGGATAATGATGTTGTCTGGACACTACATAAAATTCTGTGAATGAGGCAGGGTGATTGCACAATAAAAGCACTTTCTGAAAACACCCTCAGCTTAAAAGATTACTGCCATCTTTCATTTTGTGATGGTGCGGGTCAGAGTATTTGAACAAACTCTTTAGAGTCATCAACAAGAAAATGGATGCCTCTGACATCAAATCAAAAGTAATGAATTGCAAAGTTTAATTTGGGTTCCTAACAACTGCATAGAGTTTAATTAGTGTGTGACTGAGGATGAATTTAAAGAGACAAGTGCTGTCAAAAGCGATTCATGTCAAACACAGTGTATAGTGTAACACAGCATAATTTTGTTGTTTGTGCCATATTGAGTTCACGCCAAGTCATACAGATGTGCTTCAATATCTTGCTTTGTTTATGTTTCTACATGTGGTGTAGACATTTTCTGGTTAGGACCCTTGGACATAGTCCATGAACATGTTAACAAGTTACTGCTGTCTCAGATCATCCAGGAAAACTGAACTTGAAGTTTTTTTCTGAAGCTTTGTCAAATTTTCCCAAGAATTATTACCCAAAGTCCTTTTATATGACACTCTGTATTACATTAGCCTTTGAATGTGGCATTTTGAAGAACTGAACTATTTATTGGGGAATTTTGTTCAGGATTTACCAAGGCTAGGCACCATCCTTAACCTAGAAGTGATTGCTTCGGGCATCATTCTGTGCCATAGAGTCTTCTACCAAAATGGATGGAAATTACTTCCACATAATCTGATTAGGATCCATGAGCCACCAGCTATTGAAAAGTTTTGCATAATCACTGTGTGGTGTGGACTGCTGTCTCCAACTGGGCCTACTGATCCTATTACTCCTAAAAATTGAACTCCACTTATTGTTCTCTTAGATATTTCATTAGTATAAATTAGGAAAAGCACAACAGATCTGCATAGCACTTGGTACATTGTTGGCACAAAATATTAAATAGTAATCGCAGCAGCAGTCATTAACAGACAGCTGCTGAGGTTTTGCATTGGTAAGTGCTGATATTATCCTACGTTACAGATCAGCACCTGGAAGCCTCTAAAGCAAATCCCCTGGGTCATGTCTTCTAGCCCACGAGCTGTTACCAATTCGGAGGCAAATGAAGAGTGACATCTGTGTCAACAGGTTTTAGTAGCAGAACACTTGGGGGATAAGGGATTGGAGACTTGGCCTGCCCCCCTTTTATCTCCAAGTGGCCCTCTGACAAAAGTAATTTCTGATCAGAAGACATTATGCCAGGTGTCTCCAACCCTTTTGGATCTGTGGACATATTTGGGAATTTGAGAGACTGCCGTGGGCACCACCACAAATGGCTCCCATGGTGCATGTGGCTAGTCACATAATGGCTGCGATGGAGGCCTGGCTAGTCAAAGGTGAGATAAAGTAAGCGTGTGTGTGTGTGTGTGTGTGTGTGTAGAAACAGCAATCCTAGAGGCTGGGAGGAAGTGGGAAATAACAAGGTAAAGGGGAGAGAAAGGGCAAGGCTAAAGGCTAGAAAGGGAGAGAAACAAGATGGACAGGGAAGGGAGAGAAATAGTGAGGAAAGGGGATGTGGGAAGAGAACAGAGACAGGGACTAGGGAGAGAGAGATTGAGATGGAGAGAGAGCGAGAGCACAAAGGGGAAAGGTCTGTGGGGGCAGAATATTGGGTGGGGCCAGAAAACCCCTCTCTTCTTTGCCTGCCCACCAACAGCTGATCTGCAGCAGGTGCAGGAACAGGAAGGAGAGCCCGGCACCCTAATGTTTTTCAAGGTTTGTATTAAAAATAATTTTTTGAAGTGTCCAGGGAGCAGAGAGCTTTATGGGTGCTGTGTTGGGTGCTGTGTTATATTATGCTGTGAAATTATATTCCAGTTTCGTAGTAGTTTTTTGGTTTGGCCCTTGACCTGTGTAGTTGGCTTTCTCTTTTAGCTGTTAATACTTCCACTATGAAGTCAAAAGAGGCATACACACATGGGAGAAAACCACTGTTTTCATTACTGCAGTTCATGCTGCCAAAGAGACAAGCTGCTGCTGTTGTTTTTAAAAAAGTTAATCTTAGCCAATCACTCACTTTAGCAAAGTGAACTGCTCTTATTTTTAAAAGAAAGAACAGCAATACTTCAGCTCTGCCTGTGGTTCTTTCCCATTCACACACGACTTTTGTTTTACCACAAATATGATGCCAACATTCTTTTTTTCATGGTTAGGATGATATAGAAGCTGTTTTCTGAACCCTTTTGTCATAGTTCGGAAAAGGGAGTCTATATTTTTGTCATGGTGACTGTTATTTTAAATCTGTAATCCTCCTCTGTCTTTTATTAATTGTAATTACTCCAGTTGGCTTTAAAAAAATTCTTCAGTTTTAGTTTCCCTCGAGTCATAATTTCTAAACTTGATTTTGACTGTTGGATAAGTGTTAAATTTAGTAACATGAATGGTACTTGATCCCAGCAGTCCAGCTAATTCATATTACAGTTTGTAATTACCATATCCTCCTCTTTGTGCCTAGTAGCTTGTCAGCTCGTGGCGCAATGATTTGTTAAAGCTTTAATCTCTTCCTGTCTGTTGTACTTCATGCCTCTGGTTATCCACAGCCACACTTTTAAAAATTTGACATGTCAGAGATTATAATGCAATGTATCTTTTCAGTTATCTGTCTAGAGGAGATCATGAATATCTCAAGTTGCCTTAATTGCTCTCCTACAGCAGCAGATCAATTCATAGTGGCCCTTATCTAGACCTCTGTGGCTATTCCATTGCACACATGGAATTGCTATGTGATCAGCCATTTCCAGCCACTTTAATGGAGGGCTGGGAAAATCTGCTTCAGGAAAGTTCCATGTGCATATTCAATGAAGCGGAGAGTTCCATGCGCAAAAAGAGAACATACCGTGGACCATTTTGCCTATCTACCCTCATCACTATATATATTTTTTCATACCAGCATTTTAAACCCTCCTTAAACAAAGTGAGCACTGGGAACTGAGCCAACCTTTTCACACATTCTCATAGGGATGTACGAAAGTTCCACCACGGATCTCGGGGAGGCCAAATGCCAGCGCATTCGGCCCCCCGAAATCGGTGGCGGAACGGGGGCCCCCCCCCGGGACGGGACTTACCTTGGGCGGATCTTCCTGGCAGTGGCGGCTCCGGCGGCAGTTCGGCGGCGGCGGCGGCTGCCGGTCTTCCGACCGGCTGCCGCTGCCGCCATTTCCAGTAAAACAACAACAACAACAACATGATAGGCTACGTAAAGATTTACGTAGCCTATCACGGCTAGATTTAAAAAAAACACCGTGATAGGCTACGTAAATGTTTACATAGCCTATCACGGCTGACTTAAAAAACAAAACAAAAAAATGCGCGTATGCAAATGGCGGTGGCCATGGCCGCCGCCATTTGCGTTCCTTATTTTGGCACGTCTTAGTCTACGTAAACATTTACGTAGACTAAGACGGCGAAAATAACGGGAACGCAAATAGCGTAGCGTCTACGCTATTTGCGTTCCCGTTATTTTCGCCGTCTTAGTCTACGTAAATGTTTACGTAGACTAAGACGTGCCAAAATAAGGAACGCAAATGGCGGCGGACATGGCCGCCGCCATTTGCATACGTGCGTTTTTGTTTTTAAGTTAGCCGTGAAAGGCTACGTAAACATTTACGTAGCCTATCACGGCTGACTGCAGGGATGTAAATGGCGGCGGCTACGGCTGCCGCCATTTGTGTCCCTGCTAGCCAGCGGCCGGATGTCCGGCTGCTGGCGGAGCTGGCTGGCGGCTCCGCAGAATCGCTGCGGAGCACAGCCAGCCGGCCAGGATTCCAGGGGGGGAGGAACGGAGTGCCTCCCCCCGTCCAGGATTCCCGGGGGAGGGACAGAGCGCCTCCCCCCCACCATCAGCATAATCCGCGAAAGGTAAGTGATTTTCATACATCCCTACATTCTCATAAGTCCTGCTCTGAGGGAAGCTCGGAAGACAGCAACAAGGGAGAGAGCCTTCTCGGTGGTTGCCCCTCAATTATGGAATGATCTCCTCGATGAGGCCCGCCTAGTGACAACACGGTTATCTTTTCAGCGCCAGGTTAAGACCTTTCTCTTCTCCCAGGCATTTGGCAGCATATGATAAGTTTTAATTGACCCTGGATTGTCTTATAGTTATGGTTGTTTGCCTGAGATTGCTTGTTTGAAGTTGTTTTAGATACATGTTCTCTTGTGTATATTGTCTGTTCGTGGTTTTTATTTAAAAAATGCAAATGGCTTTTAATCTCTGTATACTGTATTTTTAATGTTTTTAATCTCTGTAAACTGTGAAGAGAGCTTTGGCTATTGGGCGGTATAGAAACGTAATATAACTAAGTAAATAAGTGATTTGTTTATTTGATCTGTATCCAAGCTTTCCTCCAAGGAGCTCAAGGCAGCTACATGGTCTCTACCCCCGCTTTTATTCTCACAATAACCCTATGAGGTAGGTCAGGCTGACTGGCCCAGGGTTGCCCACTGAGCTTCATGGCTGAGTTTCAAGCGACACCTCCCCAATTCTGGTCCAACATTCCAATAACTACACACTGCTCTCATGGGAGTGATGAAGGGCCAAAACATCCCAGATCAGGGGTGGGCAACGTGCAAGGTCCCCTGCCCTTCTGTGTGCCCCCCCCCGTTCCCACTAATGCTGAATTTGCTGTGGTGCTGCTGGCACCGCAATAAATAAACAAACATATCAGTGGTTTGGTGCTGAAATTTGGTGGCACTGTGGCAGGGACAAAAACGGCCTATTTCGCTGAGTTTTAAAGCTAAATAGGCCCTTTTTTGCCACTGTCATGCTGCGAACATTGGGTGACAACTTCTGACCTTTTCCTGCTCCTGCTGCTGTGCCGACAAATTTCGGTGGTGAATTACTGGGTCGCCCTCCCACCGCCGGTAGTTGTCCCAGATACTGGTAGCAGTGGCATGGTTGCTGCTAGACAGAGGTGTTTGTGCCAGAACCCCCCAAGCCCCCAAACCAATGAGCTCAGTGAATGACTCAACAGTGATATTCCCAACCTCCTCTTAAGGATATCTCCTGGTCAGTTTCCTGGGCTAATGCAAGTGAGGTGCTGGACAGGTTTCTGGATGTGGCACTAAGGTATAGGAGGAATTCTAGCAGTGGGACCTTGGACCCAGGTGATTTACTATTTGGACTGCCACCATGGTAGCTTCTCCTGTTTGGAAGCTGCTGCTGCTGTGCTCTCTGCTACACCTTGAGCACCACCGCTTTGGATGGTGAGAGAGTGGCATTGCATCGTAGAAGTCAAGTAACTAGAGGCCATCTGGTCCTATATCTCATAAATAAGGACTCAGGATTGTCTTGCTGGGCTCTCTCCGATCTGAGCTGCTCTCACACTGCCTTCCCACTTGTTTCCTTGAGTGCCTGCCTGCCTGCCTGCCTCTCAGCTTCTTGATCTGACTGGTCGGCCAGTATCTCCGTGCCACCCAATGGGTAGCCCTAACAGTGCTCTGTTTTTCTTCCCTTTGGTAATCTTTTGCAAACCGCCTCTCGGTGCACAGAAATCTGTTCCAAGCCAAAGATTTAATCCCCTTCAGTAAGTGTCTTTGGTAAGGCCATTCAGAGTTAGTGGGCTGCCCTTACAAATGAATAACTTCATAAACATATAATTATTAAATATATCAGTGCAAAGCACTTTTTTCATTTTAAGTTGCAGTATCGTTTTTCCTTTCCTGAAGGGTAGTTTCCATTCAATTCCTGTTTCAAGAAATCGGGTCACTTATGTTTTTGTTTACTTAGCTACAGTATGGAGTTTCTTAATTCTGCTCATTCAATTAGCATGCTGGTTCACTAACCTCAAATATCTGTGCTGGTGTATCTGTCCAGTGCTGGGGTAACATTCAACTAATGGTGCCTTTCTGTGATGTTATAGTGGCACAACAGCCCTTATGTCCCACCTATGGATGTCGGAGAAATCTCATCTGGGAATAAGCCCCATTGATCTCAATTGGGCTTACTTCTAAGTAGACATGTATAAATAGGATGGTGCTGTTAATGGAGTTTCATTGGGAAACTTTGACCTGAATATTTGAGAGCTAATGCCCATCCTCATAATGTGATATGGGGGCATTCTGGAGGTGGGTTTTGCATTTCAGTGCCGCTTTGTTACATTCTGTGCCACAAGATTTTTGTCCAACAAATGAGAGCTGCAACATCTGTGCTTGTTAAAGGATATTTTAAAAAGGCAAGCTGTTTTTAAACTAGTACAGCTGTAAGCATAATAAAAGCCATGAAGGTATGGGGTATTTTATGAAAATGTTTAATTCAACTGTTTCTTTGGAATGTAGTAGTCATTGTCTGGAAATTTAAATTACAATTCAATCCTATGGTTTTTTTTTTAATGCTACTCAGTGTCTGAGAATACAAACGTCATTTAAAGTTAAGGCTTTGCTGTTCATTTTGAAATAACAATTTAAAAGTGTCATATTGCCATAGAAAATAAAAAAAAAAATCTGTAAAAAAATTTGCACAAAATTTTTTTTATGATGGTACAAAACATGAAGCAATAATATACCAGTAAAATGAAACCATTTTACTACAGAATATTTTTATAGGTTTTTTTTGATAAAGAAAAAAATATGTTATTTTACACTTTCAAAATTATGAAACAATCTAAAACAATATAAACTGAACATTTTGTAACACTGCCTTTACAAATTAATAACTTTATAAACATATAATTTTTAAATATATTTATCAGTGCAAGATACTTTTTCATTTAAAGTTGCAGTATCATTTTTCCTTTGCTGAAGGGCAGTTCTAATTCAATTTCTGTTTCAAGAAATTGGGTCGCTTTATGTTCTGCTCTAGCATTAAGCAGCTACAGTATGGGGTTTCCTAATTCTGCTCATACAATTGCCACTCTGGTTCACTAACCTCAAATATCTGTGTGGGCATTTCTGTCCAGTTCTGGGGTAACATTCATGTAATGTTGCCTTTCTGTGATGTTATAGAGCACAACAGCCCTTATTTCCCACCACTGGCATTTATTTGCTGATGCAGCAGATTTTAGGACAGTGCCATAGGAAGAAAGGGTGTGATGCACTAAATGCAGCTCTGTTATAACTTCATTTGTTTCTGTGGAGCTGGCGCATGTTGAAACAAATGGAGGATACACAGCAGCGATGACTGGTGGATTGTAGCCAAAACCTTTACTGTTCCAACTAGAACAAAACAAAGAGCTAACCCCACATCCATTTAAACAAATTGAAATGTTTCTTGAATGAACTTAGTTAGGCTTCCAGGAATGGGAGGTTTCTTTTCAACTGGGAATGGAGGGGAGGAGATGTACAGAACCTATTCATGGCAACCTGTTCCATGTTTTTACCTGTGAGCTCCTTGTGATTTTACTTATTGACATATGCAACTTAAGATCCATGCAACATCATTTAAAAGGAGGATGCAACCCTATGCACACTTTCCTGGGCATAATAAGCCCCACTGAACACAGTGGGGCTAACTTATCAGTAAACGTGCATAGGATTGTACTGCTAGATCAGGGGTAGGAAACTGTAGCCCTCCAGATGTTGTTGGACTACAGCACCCACCATCTCTTGCCATTCACTGTGCTGGCTGTGGCTGATGGGAGTTGCAGTTCAACAACAGCTGGAGGGTCATAGGATTCCCACCCCTGCATTAGATCCAGAGCAGTGAACATGTCACTTCTGGGCTCTGTACAATGCCTAGCACGCTTTTTTGCATGAAATAAACACCAATCATACTAGAGGTTGTACTCTACTGGGATGGGTGGGGGTTTACATGTACATGTTATTCACTTGTTCTGTAGTAGCATGAAGTGATTACTTACATGTGTGAATGAGCCATCACAGATAAAGTTTTCATATTATCCAGCATCAACTCAAACACAATGCTATTCAATGGAGACAGTTCACAGATTTAACTGAGAGTCATCAGGAGCTGAATAATCAAGGAGAGGTTGTAGCTCAGTGGAAAAGCACACACTCTGAAGGCAAAAGGTCTCAGGGTCAGTTCCCAGCATTTATAGTTTTAAAAGCATCTCATATAGGAGAGCTAGGAAAGATCCTTCTTTGCTTGAGACCCGGAGATCCGCTGCCTCTCAGAATAGATAGTACTGGGCTAGATGGACCAATGATCTGACTTAGTAGAAGGCAGCAGCATCTGTTCATGTGTCCATGCCTGTGTGAACACGTCCTTTTTCAATGCCTAGACATGTGTTTGGCCCATTGATTCTTGACTTCTGCCAAGTGCAGGTCTTTGTAATGAACTTCACCCTTCTTAAATGATGTCTGCATGCATTTAAGTCAGGGATCTTAAGATGGCCATGTGACAAGCAGCCCCTAAGGAAGAACCAATAATTACATGATGCAACTAAGTATTACGTGAAACAAGTGCAGTTGAAAATTATTTAAGCTTGATCTTCTCTTTGGGATAATTAACCAGCAGGGTGTTCCAATTACAGTGTAGGTGGGATAACTAAATTCTGATTCATGTGCTATTTTTTGCCAAGGTTATTTGGTTTTTTTCATGGTGAATATTTAACTTGAATACAACCTTCTTTGAGTGATAACTCATATGTACAACAACCAGAGCAAAACCTAGTTTTCAAAGATTTGTTCTGATATGGTGGATATACTAGCTCTCCACACGGAAGGGTGCATTTGATCAAAATATTTACCACACAAAACTGATTTGGAAAAATTACCATGTGCTGACTTGCCCTCTTGTTGTCATTTAAGACCTTATCTGTGTCTTTTGGATAATAATCCAGTTCCTAAATACATCACATCAGTTGTCAAGTGCTTTATGCAGGCCTTCTTCTTAAATATTAAATCAGATGCACATGAAAAAGAAAGAGGGGGAATACAAAAGTTATAAAGACACTACTCTGTTTTAGCCAATAGAAGAACCATCTGGAGCACAATTCCCATGTGGCAGGATCTGGTTTGGTACATTCTTGCCTTAAGAACATTATGGGTATTCATTCCGCCACATTTTAACCCAGTTCAGGGTTAATGTGTTATGTACTGATTTTTTTAAAAAGCAAATCAATTCTTGGAAAAAGCCAACACAGCACCATCTATTTGTAGCAGCATCAGTGCAACCCTAATTAGCATGAATGAGTCCTACACAGAGATAACCACCCTTAAATTAGATAGCAGGATGAGTAGATGGCAAGAACATTATTTGCTTTGCAACAACAAAATCCTCATCGCTGTCTATTAATATGAATGCCTTGTAAAGGATTAAAAGACTTCTTTCATGGCTTACTAACAGAAAAAAAAGATACTGTCACTTTACGATGTTAGCAAGAAACCCAAAGTTCAACTTTGGAGTGTAAAGAAGTTTCCCTTTCCCTTAGAACAAAACAAAACGAAACAAAACAAAACACAAAGTCTAATAAAATCCTCTTTGCCATTACCAGCAAATTAAAGCTGAATTTTTCCTTTCCTTGACAATGGCAAATGCTTATGCAACAATCTACTCAGAGACAAAGAGAGGGACAGCAAAAGAGAGAGAAAGAGAGTGCTTATATTTGAAAATACATTCTATATGAAAGAATGATAAAAGGGAGAGGAAGGGGGGAAATATTGCAGCTTTGTACAAAAATGGTCCAGAGACATTAAATTGAAATACAGGCAGTGGAAGAATCAAGCCGCCAAGTTGTCCTATTTCCTTAGCCCTTGCCTTCCCAAGGTTTAGTTACACTAAAATATACTTTCTTGTTAGTCAGTGAGCCCTCAGGGAAAGTAATAAGGACAAGGACTTTAACTGCAGAGAGATGAAGCTGGAGTGAATGTTAACACAACGAGAAGCAGTACAAACAAAAAGGCACTTGAGAGGACATACACTAGCCAGTGCCAAGGACTTTTGCTTTGTTTTTGTTACAGTTATAGGCAGTACACTCGGTTTGCCGGTTGTTTCTGGATGATGGCACGTATTTCTTGTATGGAATTCACAAGCACAAAGTTTAGTACAACACTGAGAAACACCAATAAAAGTCTGACTGTATTGCTTGGTAAACAGAGCTGACACACTATACCAGTACTGATGCTACAGTACTTTTTTTTCTTCTTCTCAAAAACACCCTAACCCTCTTTTGCCTATGCACAACACAAGCAATTATACACAAATACAGGTTCAGGAATCCGTTAAGTTGCTGTTACGCTGATATTTTTTTCTGGGCACTGAGCTACAGACAGCATGTCCATCCAAAGGACCCCCACCAAAATACACTTTGTGACAGCATCTTGGATTTTTGCACAGTAAAAAATAAACATTATTTATCAAAGGGGGTGGGGGGAGGAAGGAAAGAAACCAAACCAAGAAGGAAGGGAGGGAGGGGGGAAAGGAAGGAAGAAAAAAAAGTAAAAAAAAACAAAATGAAACACCCCCTCTTAAGTCAATCACACTTGGTCTCAACACCAGCATTTGATTATTTCAAATTAAAACAGAAACAGAAGTAGACTGTACATGATTCAGATTGTTTAACACAGATTGTTGTCCATGTTTTAGTATATCTGTTACACTCACTGAAGCTCCTGAGAAAAGCTTGGCTCAGCGTCCTCAACGCAGTTTTCAGCCTGTACAGACAGTACAGTAAAAGAAGATCCACAGTTCCCCAGCATAAGCTAGTCATATGTCCTTCCATCTCAATTCTCCGAAACTCCTTCAGCTGCTCCTATACCTTCATGCCTCTGAGTAAGTATTTTGTGTGTTCAGTTTATCTTTTTTCAATTTCACACCATCTACAAGTTCGAAATTGTAGTTCTCCAGTGCAGATAAGTTCCTATCGGACATCCCATTTTGCCAACAGGCGCAGTACAGAATGACACCACAGATGGCCCCCAAGAGCACCCCAAGTGCACTCATGGCTATGATGGTGATTAGAATGGGGTCGAGAGTCTTCAGCACATTGCCCGGCTTTCTGGAGATGTTATCGTTGAAGGGCTTCCCAATTTCGCGGTAATCAGGAGTATAACCTGCAGCGGAACAAAGAGGGGCAGCTATGATGGAATGGTGGCATCTTCAGTGCTGAGTAAACGTAAGACATTAAAAAAGAAAGAAGAGCAGGCAGACAGGCTCAGGAGGTTTGTGTGGGGATGTGGGTGACAGCTGAAAATTTTGCGACGGTAGCTGACATTTGATGCATTGCCGACTGGCTGAAAACCTGTTTATTTCTGAGAAAGTGTTCTAGTGCTCAAAACACACACCATACCCCATGGCATAGGGCTCTCTTTTCATCATTTGTCTCCTACATCCATTTGTAGGCTGGTTAAACTAGCGTGCTGATTTTTTCCCACATTATACATGGAAAGTTACAGACTATGGGCTGGATCCAGATTTATGTTGCATCAATTGCATTGCATTGCATCAATTGCATCAATTGTATCAAAGACTATGGGCTGGATCCAGATTTATGTTGCATCAATTGCATTGCATTGCATCAATTGCATCAATTGTATCAAAGTTACAGGCTATGGGCTGGATCCAGATTTATGTTGCATCAATTGCATTGTTGGAAGTGAACTACTTTGCCCCCTCCTCCCCACAGCAGCTCCTCCACTCCCCTGAAAATGCTATGCAGAGTCCGGAAACCCTGCTGAATGGGGTGAGCTGTGGTGTGGTGGGGGCAGGGAAGGAGGGGATCCCCCAAATCAGGTGGAGGGGCTTTCCATGAGCAAAGCTCTTCCTCTATTGCAAAGCAGATCCTGGATTCAGTCCAATGGGAATGATACAGCATTAGCCATACTTATAGTAGACCCCTTGCAATCAGTAGGGCTTGAATTAATCATGATGAACTTAAGTCCCATTTATTTTAATGGTTCTTTGGATCCACACCGATGGTTGTAGAAAATCGTGGTGTCTACTTGTTCCTGTTCTTGAGAAGCTCCAGCATAAAGGGCTATGTTTTTGCTAGCAATAGGACCCGGACTGAGTTCTTTGCTTGTGCTGTCAAACACTGACCAGGAGGGCTGGGGTATATAGCTCAAAGCTCCGCTGCAGGATAAATGGATATAGAAAAGCTACTTATCAGCTGCTAAAGACTTAGGGCCCAGTGGTACAGACCACTGCAGCAGCTCAGTGGTTTGGGGTTTGAGAATCCCACTTGCAGAATCAATGATCAGCAGATGTTCTTATGGCACTTCTGCAACTTGGTTACAGCCCTAAAACAGCAGCAGCAGATGCCATTTGTGATGTTTACTTGTCCCTGCTGTGCTAGATAAGTACTGTGCAGGAGTGCTTGTGCAGCACTAGTGGTGTGCTTGCCTTCACACACCTGCAGCCCTGTGTGTGTGTGTCTGCCAGTGACAGAGTCCGGCGCTGCTTCCTAAAGGCCACTTGTATGGGCCAAAGAAATTGGATCAGCCCTTGGCCGGTGGAGGTTCCCTTTTTCTTCTTTCCTAAATGACAAGCTGAGTATGCCATCTTAGGAACCAGGGCCAGCTGCAGGTTTTTGAGGACCTTTGGGCAAAACACTCTCAAGAGGCCGCCTCTCCCAGTGAGTCTATCATCTCACTGTCATTGTCACTAGCTGCTATTGTTCCTCACCCTCTTTTTCATCATTGCTACTGCTTGCTTGCTCGACAGGCAGAGAGTCAGTGGCATCTACTGCTCCTCCTTCTCACTGCCACCACTGTCTGGGCCAGAGCAAGAGGCAAGTACATAAGCAGGGTGCAATGGTGAAGAGGATGAGCAAGTCCAGAGGGCTTTTGTCAGTGAGCCCCTGCTGGGGTATGGGCCCTTGGCAGGTGCCTGACCATGCCTACACTTGACACCAGACCTTTTTAGGAACTACAGCACAAATATCTGTAGATACTTGCAAAGTGCAGTAGCTAGACTGCTGGCAAGAGCAATATGCTCTGATCATATAAATCCAAATGCTGTACCAACTTCAGTGTCTCTTGATTACTTTCTGGGCCCAATGAAAGTGTTGATTTTGACACATTTTGGTATTTGGATGTCTAAAGGACTACTTCTGCCCATACAAACCAGCCTGCACACTTTGATCTTCAGAGGAGGCCCTGCTCTGTGTTCCATTGGTATGTGTGGTGTGGCTGGCAGGCATGTGGGGCAGGACCTTCTTGGTGGTGGTGCCCAATTGCAGAACTCCCCTAGGCATGGAAGATCCAGCTGGGTCCTTCTCTCTGTGTCTGCCATATTTATTATTTATTCTGCTGCTTTTGTTTGTTTTGTTTACATGGCATATGCTGTTTTACTGATTACTGTCTTTATGATAACTGTTAGCTGCCTCAAGGGTCATATTTTAGGATAGAAAGGTGTGATATAAATATTTTAATAAATAACTAAATAAACATGATGGCATCTAAAATAGCTTCCTAGAAGTGGACCAAGTTATCAGTATGAAAGAATGTGTTCAGTCAGCAATGTTTTTTATCCTTGTCCCTTGCCACAATTATTTATTAAAATATACACACAGGAAAATTTGACCTGAAAATAACATTCCAAATTCTAAAAAAACAAAACCAAACCCCAACCCCCCAAACCCAACTACAAGAAGAAACAAAACAGAACAAAGCATCCCCCAATAGAATAAAGCATGTCACTCAAGTGAATTGATACAAAGCTCTCATGCATGTGTAAAGAAGTTCAGAGCTTGTGTTTTAGTGGGAAATTCCTATATTATCTATGCACAGGATCCAAAGTGTCTCATGGGTGCGCACAAGAATTTCCGTATGTGCACTGGGGCTTCTCTGGTTGTGTTTTTCACTGCAGCTACTCCTGACAGTGTTTCCTGAAGGTCCCTATCAGGTGGCTGGAGGGAGAGGTGAAATGGTTGGAAGTGTGGGCCTCTGGAACCCTGCTCCCCTATGCCCCCTTTGCATCCTGACCTACAAGGATGTTCCCCTTAGAAGTGAAAAGCCAAATTCCACATGTGCAGACACAGCAAGGTTCTGAGTCAGCACAATAATCCTGTTCCAAATAAGCCTGTTCCAAATGAACTTAAGTTATGTTTTGAGGTCTGGGGTACTAGATTTGTTTGTAGATTGCCAAATTATCCTTCAGGCAGATGCCAGTTTTGCTTCCCAGTGTCGCTTGCTCCAGAATAATGCTGTTTAGCTAAAACTACCAGAACCAGCCCCTGAGTCAGATGCAAGGAAAACAAGTCCTTGTTTTGCCTCTCCTTATAATGTGTTCTGCACTCATGCCACTGTTGATTTCCCCAGACAGTATTTGGAACATGACAATTCAGTAAAATCAGTACACACTATGGGTAATGATGCATCTCTCATGCCACCTGCTATGTCCCAGAAAAAAACAAAAAACTATTGTGTGAGATGGACTGTGTCCAGGCATAACATCTCTTAAAGAGATTTTATACATTTTAAAAGCATGCATAAAATGTAAATGATGCATGTGCATTAGTAAGTAAACCCTACATAAGTTTATAAAAGAGGTCTCATTGTAATGGGGCTTAAAATAAATTAATATGATGCTGCAGTTTGCTTGACAATCAAGCCAATTTTTCACTAAAGGAGCACTTTACCTGTTTGATTAATATCTGGCTCTACTTCAACTATTTCGTTCCCTGCATCATTTGGTTCTAGCAAAGCAAAGAGAATTGACATTGATTATTAGGGTGACAAATACTGATTGGCTATCATGCTGGCAATAATGGTATTGAGAATGTTTCTCCTGTCTCGGAGCATGATTATGTCAGCTTGACAGAGCTGTTCATTAACCTGGTCTCCCAAAATTAGCAGAGAAGAAAAACGGGCTTAAAAGTCCTCCCTCCACCCCAACTTGGCACAGTTTTAGTGTTATCAGCAGGGGGGTTCTGTCTCTGGAAAATGAAAATCAGTAGGTGGAATTAGCATGTTTCATTCATTGCATTTATAATCTTGGAGCCAAGTGCTGTAAAACCCTTACTCATACTCATACACAAGCAGCCCTTAACTGCAAGAAATAGTTCTGCTGGCTGCAACATGCAAGGAAGGATTCTGAAGAGGGACCTTGTAGTTTGAACTGTAAGATATACATCCTTTGACCAGGATCCTACCTAAATGACCAGAAGTATGCGACATTAACTGTGGCATTAACCTCCTAGAGCAGGGCTGGGCAACTTCAGGGGTTCTAGGCACCAGTTCAAATCCCCGGGACTCTCCGGGGGCTGTGCCCCTGCTGGGTGCTGCCAGATTTCGGTGGCAGCTGCAGCAAAATAATTGTTGGCTTGCCACTGAAATTCAGTGGCAAAACATGACGGTGGCCTAAAATGGCCAAGTTTAACCTTTCTAGGTCACCATTGTGACTTGCTGCCGAATATCGATTATTTTGCCACTGTGCCACTGCTGCAGCAGCAAATTTGGCAGGGGCTGCACTGAAGTCCAGCGAGGTTTGCACAGGGCCCATGAAGTGCCCACTCCTGTCCTAGAGTCTAGAATCTAGACTGATGTGGAGCAAAATATCTGACAGCTTTATTTAACTATGGGTATCTTATAAATAACCAGCGTCTTCATGGCAGTGCCATATTCTTAATATCACCCACTGTATGGGCAGAACTACATGAGAGGGTAGCGGACTGGTGCCTTCAGAAAAAGCTATAAAGCAAGGATGAGGATGATTTCAAGCACAGAAGTGTCAAGTAGGAGGTCATCCCAGAGACAATAGGATTGCGGCTTAATTGACTAAGGGCACAATCCTATGCACATTTAGACAGACGAAAGTCCTACAACTCCCAGCATTCCCCAGCCAGCATAGCTGGGAGTTGTAGGACATTCATCTGTCTAAACAAGCATAGGATTGCACCCTAAACCTTCTATGATGAATCAACTTAGGGCGCAATCCTATGCAGGTTTAGACAGAAAAACATCCTACAATTCCCAGCATGCCCCAGCCAACATGGCTGGCTCAGGAATACTGGGGGTTGTAGGACTTTTTTCTGTCTAAACCTGCATAGGATTGTGCCTTTAAGGAGCAATCCTATGGCCGCTAGACAGTGGCTGGACAGCCATAGGATATCGTGTTATCAGGGAACCAACCTTGGAGCCTGTACTCCAAGGTCAGTTCCCAGAGAACTGACCTCCCCCCACTTTTGCGCTGCCTCCGAGGCAGCACAGAACAGCTCCATCCTCTGTGCTCGCAAGAGGAATGCGGAGCAGCCAAAAAGGGCCATGGCTGGGGGCGTTCCGGGGAAGGGAAGGCGGCAATGCCTCTACGACACATCCATTGTGTCATACAGCAGCCTCCTCCCCCGCTCTGTCCTCCCGTGACTAGCCAAAAATGCAGGGCAGGAGAACTGCAGAGGGAACGATCCCCCCTGTGCTTCTCCTGCCCTGCTTTGGATAGGCAGTCGCCTCCGAGTTTGGAGGCGGCCACCTATCTGGATAGGATTGCGCCCTTAGTTGTCTTTCAGCAGAAGACAGGCCTAGTTTGGAAAAGAGAGACCTGTGTTCACATTCCTGCATCATGAAGCTCACTTACAGCTTGATCCTATGCAGAGTCAAGTGTGGCTGAGCCCATTGAAAGCACCTAACTTTGCACAAGACCGGGCTATTAGCAGTCTCAATTACTTCCCAAGGCTGTGGCTTGATAAACGTTACAAAGCACTTCACTTTCTAAAAACAACAGCAATAATTAACTATAAAAGGATAGGACCTTGTAACTATTTACAAAGTTGCCACAAACCAGAATTAAACCAGAAAGCTTCGGCTATTGGGCAGTATAGAAAGGAAATAAATAAATAAATAAATAGTCTTTGTATGAGATGTTTGGTAGTTCCTGGCAGGTTGTACTTACTTCGGCATTCTTCCTGTGTTATGTGGTTGTCAAAGTTAATGTCATCAACCGCAATTCCTCCATTTCCTCTTCCAACTTCTCCTTCCACCATCACCTAGTAAAGTTAAATTATAATTTTCTAGTTTAGAGCTGATGGCCAGAAACAGAGGTTAGTTATTATGCAAGAATGTCACTGAAAGGCACAAAGTCATACAGTTTGTCACCTATCAAGGCTGAAGATGTCATTATACATTTCTCATCTTTTCTAAAGTTATGAACAGTATTGGCAGTGGAGATGCAACTCCAACATGGGGGATAATTTACAAAACAAGTTGACCTTCTCCTGCACTATTGTGATTTATCACACTGTTTAGCACACATGCACTTACAATCTTATCTATGCAAACTGTTCACTGATGTTACTACTTGATGTTGACCTTGGACATTTTTGCACAAGTGGCTTCAAGGGTCTCTCATCTTCCCCCATACTATTTATGTTATCATCCTATCACTGTTAATGGGGAAGAGAAAGCAGAAAAGATACATTCATAAGGCAAATCAGTATTTTGGTCAATATATGTTTGATCTATTGATGCTTTTCAAGCAAGTGCTTCTTTAAACCTCCTGGGTAAAAATGGCCCAAGGCTGGTAGAGCCCGTTTGCTGTGCCAGTTGCTACTCCCCCTCTTGAGAAATTTTCCTCCAGACTCCTGTACTGCCCGAGGCAAAGTGGATGGTGACCAGAAAGAGAGCTTTCTCAGTGGTGAATTCCTTCTCCGGCGGGGCTCTTGGTGCCAACATTGCTATCCTTTCAGCATCATGCAAAGACATCTTTATTCTCCCAGACATTTACATTTTAAGTTATTGTAGCTGCTGCTGCTACTGGTGCTGGTGGTGTGTGTGTGTGTGTGTGTGTGTGAGAGAGAGAGAGAGAGAGAGAGAGAGAGAGTGAGAGAGAGAGAGAGAGAGAGAAAGGATTGGAGAAAGAGAGGAAGAAAAGGGGGTGGCAGAGAGAGAGAGAGAGAGAGAGAGAGAGTATGCAAGAGAGAGAGAAGAGAGAGGAGAGGCCATAGCTCATTGGAAGAACATATGCTATGTATGTAGCAGGGGATTTAATCCCTGAAATTTACATTAAACATAGATTCTGAGTATTGAATCTGGGACCTTTTGCATGCAAACCATGTGTTCTACCATTGAGCTATGGCCCTTCCAATGTCTACATTTTTTTGCCTACCTGATAATGTTTTGCAGATTTGTGGAGAAGGACCCGCCCTTCTTTCCAGAAGTTTCCCTGATTTCCACTCAGCATCCACAAGACCCGATCACGCTCTTTGGGTGTCTGGTACTGCAGTTTGATCCTTAGTGTGCCAACATGGGGGCCTGACATATGATACCAGAAAGTCATGCAGAGTGCAGAGTTCTGCGGGTTGATGATGGGGCTGATGAGCCGTGCAATTTTGCCTTTCTGGTTTTCATCAGCTTGTGAGTAAATGAAATTACCATCTCCTGCTGTGACAAAAATACTGCATTAGAAATAATGGCCTACTTTTGGCTCCCTTAAGCATGATAACCCTTAAGCATTCCAAAACTGATCTGGCCTTTTCTAAAGCTTTGCAACAGAACTGTAAGTCTAGAAAAGGCTTGAAGGTCATCAAGTGTACTCTCTTCTAGCCTCATCCTCCCCTCACCAGTAAGTCAAGATTCTCCATACGTGAACATTCCAGACCTGCTGTTAGGGATGTTGGAGAAATCTGTAATGGAAGCAAATGAGTTGGGATCTTCATGAATCTGACCCACGGATTCTACAGTGGACTAGCTTTCCCCCTGTCATGCAGAGTTGTAGACCATTTTTCTAATATTCCTGAATTTTGCACAAAGTTCATTGTAGGAAATATGCATAATTTTAAAAACCAGCCCCAAATGCGCATTTCCCTTCATAGGCTAAAGCATGAAAATGTGCATTTTGGGGGAATTTGCACTTTTCTGCATGTGCACATTCACACAATTACACATTTGTGCAAATGCAAATTTGTGCACAATCAGTAATTTAAAAATCAGATTCCATCAGTGGGCAGTCAACAGAATGAAAGGCGCCTTTCAATCTGCAAAACACAGGTGGAACGGATTTTACACAATCTGTACATCCCTACATGCTGTCCCATAAAATAGAAGGATATGGGGCATTGGATCATTCAGGTGATAGTGTTAGCAGGAAGGACAAGTGTTGCACAGGTCACTGTACAGGAACGGGCAGGATAAGGTGGATGGACCAAGACGTACCATCTTTGCGGACTGTATAAGCAAAAGAGTTTGTTTAGTAAAAACATCCCAATGGAGATGAAACAAGTGATTCAAAGAATTTGGTAAAGATCCTTGAAAGCATCAGCCTAAAACCAATTCTGACATTTTGTAGAGGTATATTGTACAGTCCCCTTCATGAATCACTGCCTTGTTGTGGCGAAGAGGCTTGCGTAACTCAGTGAAGCCATAAGCTATGCTGTGCAGGGCCACCCAAGATGGACAGGTCATGGCGGAGAGTTCTGACAAAATGTGGTCCACTGGAGAAGGAAATGGCAACCCACTCCAGTATTCTTGCCAAGAAAATCCCATGGAACGTATCACAAGGCTAAAAGATAAGATGCTGGAAGATGAGCCCCTCAGGTCGAAAGGTGTCCAATTTACTACTGGGGAAGAGCAGAGGGAATTTCCAAGTAGTGCCAGAAAGAGTGAAGCGGCTGGGCCAAAGCCGAAAGGACACTCAGCTGTGGATGTGTCTGGTGGTGAAAAGAAAGTCTGATGCTGTAAAGAACAATATTGTTTAGGAACCTGCAATGTAAGATCAATGAATCAAGGTAAGCTGGAGGTGGTCAAACATGAGATGGCAAGACTGAACATCGACATCTTGGGTATCAGCGAACTAAAATGGACAAGCTTGGGCGAATTTAATTCAGGTGACCATTATATCTACTACTGTGAGCAAGAAACCCTTAGAAGAAATGGAGTAGCACTCATAGTCAACAAAAGGGTGGGAAAAGCAGTACTGGGGTACAATCTCAAAAACGCTAGAATGATCTCAGTACGAATCCAAGGCAAACCATTCAACATCACAGTAATTCAAGTCTATGCCCCAACCACTGAGGCCGAAGAAGCTGAGGTTGATCGGTTCTATGAAGACCTACAACACCTCCTAGAACTAACACCAAAAAAAGATGTCCTCTTCATCATAGGGGATTGGAATGCTAAAGTAGGAAGTCAAGAAATCACCGGGATAACAAGCAAGCATGGCCTTGGTGTACAAAATGAAGCAGGACAAAGGCTAATAGAGTTTTGCCAAGAGAACACGCTGATCATAGCAAACACTCTTTTCCAACAGCACAAGAGGCGACTCTACACATGGACATCACCAGATGGTCAATATCGAAATCAGATTGATTATGTCCTTTGCAGCCAAAGATGGAGAAGCTCCATACAGTCAGTCAAAACAAGACCTGGTGCTGACTGTGGCTCAGATCATGAGCTGCTTCTTGCAAAATTTCGGCTTAAATTGAAGAACATAGGGAAAACCACTAAACCATTCCGGTATGACCTAAATCATATCCCTTATGAATATACAGTAGAGGTGAGGAATAGATTTAAGGGATGAGACCTGATAGACAGAGTGCCTCAGGAACTATGGACGGAGGTCTGTAACATTGTTCAGGAGGCAGCAACGAAATCCATCCCAAAGAAAAAGAAATGCAAGAAAGCCAAGTGGCTGTCTGATGAGGCTTTACAAGTAGCTGAGGAAAGAAGGGAAGTGAAAAGCAAGGGAGAAAGGGGAAGACATATCCAACTGAATGCAGAGTTCCAGAGAATAGCAAGGAGAGACAAGAAGGCCTTCTTAAATGAACAATGCAAAGAAATCGAGGAAAACAACAGAATGGGAAAGACTAGAGATCTCTTCAAGAAAATTGGAGATCTCAAGGGAACATTTTGTGCAAAGACGGGCATGATAAAGGACAAAGAAGGCAGGGACCTAACAGAAGCAGATGAGATTAAGAAGAAGTGGAAAGAATACGCAGAAGAACTATACAGGAAAGATCTGAATGTCCCTGATAGCCATGATAGTGCGGTCACTGAACTGGAGCCGGACATCCTAGAGAGTGAAGTCAGGTGGGCCTTAGAAAGCATTAGTAACAACAAAGCTACCAGAGATGACAGTATCCCAGCTGAGCTGTTTAAAATCCTAAAAGATGATGCTGTTGAAGTGCTGCACTCAATATGCCAACACATTTGGAACACTCAGCAGTGGCCACAAGACTGGAAAAAGTCAGTTTACATTCCAATTCCAAAGAAGGGCAACGCCAAAGAGTGTTCAAACTACCGTACAATTGCGCTCATTTCACATGCCAGCAAGGTGATGCTCAAAATCTTACAAGCTAGGCTTCAGCAGTATGCGAACCGAGAAGTACCGGAAGTACAAGCTGGGTTTCGAAGAGGCAGAGGAACTAGGGATCAAATCGCCAACATTCGCTGCATCATGGAGAAAGCAAGAGAATTCCAGAAAAAACGTCTATTTCTGCTTCATTGACTACGCTAAAGCCTTTGATTGTGTGGATCACAACAAACTGTGACAAATTCTTAAAGAGATGGGAGTACCAGACCACCTTTCCTGTCTCCTGAGAAACCTGTACAAGGGACAAGAAGCAACAGTAAGAACCAGACATGGAACAACCGATTGGTTCAAAATTGGGAAAGGAGTACGACAAGGCTGTATATTGTCACCCTGCTTATTTAACTTATATGCAGAGCACATCATGGGAAACGCCGGGTTGGATGAATCACAGGTCGGAATTAAGATTGCCAGGAGAATTATCAACAACCTCAGATACGCAGACAATACCACCCTAATGGCAGAAAGCGAAGTGGATCTAAAGAGCCTCTTGTTGAGGGTGAAAGTGGAGAGTGCAAAAGCTGGTTTGAAACTCAACATTAAAAAACTATGATCATGGCATCTGGCCCCATCACTTCCTGGCATATAGAAGGGGAAGAAATGGAAGCAGTGACAGATTTTATTTTCTTGAGGTCCAAGATCACCGCTGACGGTGACTGTAGCCATGAAATTAAAAGATGCTTGCTTCTTGGGAGGAAAGCTATGGCAAACCTAGACAGCATAGTAAGAAGCAGAGACATCACCTTGCCGACAAAGATTCATATAATCAAAGCTATGGTTTTCCCAGTAGTAACGTATGGCTGTGAGAGCTGGACTATAAGGAGGGCTGAGCGCTGAAGAATTGATGCCTTCGAACTGTGGTGCTGGAGAAGACTCTTACGAGTCCCCTGGACTGCAAGGAGGTCAAATCAATCAGTCCTAAAGGAAATCAACCCTGAGTGCTCATTGGAAGGACAGATACTGAAGCTGAAGCTCCAATATTTTGGCCACCTAATGCGAAGAGAAAACTCCCTGGAAAAGACCCTGATGCTGGGAAAGATTGATGGCAAAAGGAGAAGGGGATAGCAGAGGATGAGATGGCTACATAGCATCACCGATGCAATGAATATGGACTTGAGCACACCCTGGGAGAGAGCGCAGGACAGGAAGGCCTGGCGTGCTGTGGTCCATGGGGTCACGAAGAGTCGGAGACGACTGAACGACTGAACAACAACAACAACAATATTGTACAGTCCTCTCAGTAATGTACCACCTCTGTACGCATATAGGAGAATTGCCCATTGGAGCCTATCCCACTGGTTAAAATTACAGTTGCGAAGCTAATATGTCAAGGCAAAATTTTCTCCCTGATGCACTAGGAAAGGTAGTGCATTTAGACATACAACCTCCCATCAACATATTGTCCTCTTCCCAGATACTTGAATTATATTTCTCCAAATGCTGTAGTGCAACCAACATGTGCTGCTTGGGATTTTTTTTAAAAAAACATTTGTCATAACTAGGGATGGGCAAACCAGACTGTTTTTGCTGTGTCAGTTCATTTTGTTGTTTCCACACTAATTTGCATTTAAAATAATCTGCACAAAAATGTGTATACATTTTACATGCACTTGATAATACACATTTTTATAAGCAGATAAGTTAACATATGCATTTTTATACACCTTCTATGATAAAATGCATTTTTATATGTATTTCATAGTTTTTATACACAGTTTGGTGCTTTTAAAAGTTGAAAACTGCATCACAAAATTTGGGGAGTGTTCCAATCTGTACATTAGCTTTTTGGGGGGCGGGGTAAGAATAAGATCTGTTTGCTTCTGCATGCAGACCAAATGAAATTCCCAAGCATCCCTAGATATAACCTCTACTTTTGACTGAAGTACAGGGGAGCACTGAAGCTTAAGGCTGCACATTTTGCACAGTTACTTAATAGAAATTAGCTGGATGAAAGGCATGGGTCAAGCATGAGTTTTCCAAAGGACTTCCAGATATCTTATACCCAGATTCCAGGCACATACTCTACTCAGCATGCCTGCTTGCAGTTCTGGGATAATTCCCTGCAATACTTCTGCAATTAATTAATTAATTAATTAATTAATGTTTATATATTCATATACCACTTTTCTATGTAAAATACTGAAAGCAGCTATGGTATGTGGCATGGTGTTGATTTAGCATCTGATTTGCCCCTTTAAATACTGGCATACCAAGTCTGAGGCCTGTTGAGAGTGTTATAGCAGAAAAGAAGAAACCAGTTCTGTGACGGCTCTGAGAAAATGTTTACAGATTATAACTTTGGAATGTAAAAAGCACCTGAATCTCTAAAGCCTGGTTGATAACAAAACTTCATTTAAGGAATATCATTTTTTTCCCCAGCCCTTCAGTGAGAGGACCAGTTGTGCCTGTCTCCAGACACTGATGGCAAAGTTCAAATATTTTTCATTTCAAGAATATTATTACAGCCCTGGGTCAGGAACTCTGCCTTCTTTGTCTTAATTAGAGCACAACTTATGCATGCCTTTTAGATTTTGTCAGTCCTTGGCTAACATGGCTTTTAACCTCCCTTCAATGTCAGATCTTACTGAGTTATTTCATTTTACTTTGCATCAATTTCCCCCATTATTACAGCCTTCATTTCAGCTAACTGTCTTTTGCTTAATTTGATGCCATTTATTTGTACAGTGCCATTTATAGTCAAAGTATTTTAAGTTTTTTTCCTTACCCCCTAAAACTAAAAGTACTTGTCTTGAGATTCAATTGAAAGTGTCTCTAAATTTAAGGAGCCCAATTTTGTCTAATTTCCTTGTCATTCTCATTAAGTAAAAAGGGGGGAGGGCCACAGAAAGTGGAGATGGGGAAGTGGGTCATTGCCAGCACATTTGACTTATCTGCATAAATGAAAAAGAGAGCAATTATTGAGACACATGCAGGTCATAAAATGCCCATTGCTCGCCAGGTTTAGTGGGTGGAACTGAGAAACAAGTGTCAAGCATGCGACGTCTTGAGATTTTATTAAAGAAGGGAGCCCTCCTGATGAAGGGGCTCCTAAAAGTTATCTTGATTAAGGTGTCCTTGGAAGAAGCCCAGGAAGTCACACAGAAGATAAAGGGCTCTGGAATAGGTATAACACAATCACCTCAATCTGACCATAATACTAGGAAGAGATTTCAAAGAGCACAGTCCTTTTCATCAATGCAAATTCAGGATCATAAAATACCATGCCCTGACAGTTGTTTTGATTTTAAGCAAAATGCTCCTTTTCTCCCACCCACCACTGGGTCAGTTGTGAACCCTACATTACCTGTGTGGTCTTGAATGGGCCCTGTTTTGCTGGTGAGCACTGTCCACCTCAGATCTAGTTGGCTATCATCCTCCCAACGGCAGATTGTTTTCTGAGAACTGTAGCCAAATCCACAGTTGAAACCATATGCTGGGAGTTCTTCAATAATGGAGTGGGGGATGGAGGGAGAGAGAGAGAGAGAGAGAGAGGGAGGGAGAGATGTACATTGGTAAGCTGATACTGCATATTTTCCTCCTAAACTTCTTTTCAAACACTTCTCTCCAGCTCATTCTACCAAAGTATCAACATTTGTCCAATGTGTTTGGATAACATCTGTCTAGCTCTGGCTGATAAAGATCAGATGATGATGGCATAAGAGCAAACCATAGTTTGGATCTATGTGAACAAGTCTGGAATGAGGATCAAACCTGGTTGCAGAGCAAACTCAAACCATAGTTTGAGGAACTATGCTTTGGTACAAACCAGAAAGGGAGGGAGGCCAGTGCTAGATGTGAGGATCCCACAGTGTTGGGTCCCTTCACTGGTCCCCTCTGACACCAGCTCCCTGCCCCTGTTGGGAGACTTATCAGCAGTGATGGGCAGCAAGTAGCAGCAGCATCACCATCTGCAGCGGGCACCTGTAAGTTTCCCACCCTTTCAACATTCCCAGAGTGCTCTGATGTAGCATAATTCCAGATCATGCTGGGAACAAAAAAATGGAACATCTCAACTGCCTCCTACTGCCGCTTGGCAAACCCAAGCCCAGAGGTATGGGCAGGCATCAGTGCCAGTCAGCCCTGCCAGGGCACTGGGTCTCCAGCAGCTGCCCAAGGAGACAATCCCAACATATGAAGGGAGGGAGGAGTGTGAAGCAGGAGCTGAAGAGCCTGAGGCTCCCTCATCACTTGTCCACATAGCACTAAACCATGTTTTGGCATTACATCTGAACTGAGCCATATTATCATCCATCACTGTTCCTGCCTTAAAATGTTCATCTGCGCATCTTTTGCATTCAGCCATTGCATTTTGTCTGGCAGAAAGGGCTGCCTTCTCATTTTGTGTTTTTAAAGGGAATATGCCATGGTTTGCAACTGAGGTTAGCTCAGCTGAGTGGGCACCTCTTATTTAGGCATCCTATTCAGATCCATCATGGATTATTATAAAGGAAGAAACAGCCCCTTCCCGGTTTGAGAGCCAAAACGTCAACGAGGGAACATTCTGTTTTCATCATACAAATTCTCGAATATGCTACTTGGTGAAGCACACTGGCAGTCCCACCCACCACAAAGGATTTTCATGCAGAAGGAAGCGCAGAAGTGCAAAGTAGCATGTGTCAGCTTTAGGTGTCTGCTTCAAGCTGACTTTGAGATGTGACAGTGGGGGAGGGATGAGCGAACGGGTGATGTTGGAGATCACCAGGATTCTCCAAACACATCTCGGCCCCGATTCCTGTTTGCATTTGCAGTTGCTGCTTTCTCCATGCAAACGGGAAGCTTGTGCAAATCAAGCAGTGACCAAATGGGAGAAGTGTGCAAATCTCCTCAAATTTGCACAGATTTATTCTATAGACTAAAGCAGGGCTGATTCAGTCTACTGAAGAAATTTGCACAAATTAGTAAATTTGCACAAATCAAACTGGGGATCTGGAATGAGATGAACACAAGCACGTGCTTGCCAAACTGCAAATTTGGCAGTGGATACATGCTGGCACTCACATTTGGAGCTTTGAATGGGGCATACAGCCCTATATTGAGGGAGAGACCAGAACTCAGTGGCAGAGCACATGCTTTGCTTGCAGAAAGTCAATCTGTGGCACCTCCGCAGGTGAGGGGAAAGATCTTTCTCTCTGCCTGACAGCCTGGAGATCTAATGGCAGTGACAGGAGGCAATCCTAGACTAGGTGGACAGCTTGGCTGACATGGAGTTACAAGGATGTCTCCTGTGTTCCTATAACTGGATTTGAAATGTCATGAAAGTAGTATGATGCTGATTAATGGTAGGGATGTCAGAGAATTCCGCGATGGATCTCGGTGAGGCCGAATACCAGTGCATTCAGCCCCCCGAAATCCATCACGGAACAAAGCCCCTGCCCCCTCAACCCACGGAAGACGCATGGGACGAAGTCCCCACCGCCCCCAACCCACAAAAGGTGCACAAAACAGAGCACTTACCTGCTCCCGTCCGCGCTGCTTTGCGAATGGCGGCCGTCCTGCGGCCGCCATCTGCTTCCTCCTCTTCATAGCTGTGATAGGCTACGTAAAGACTTACGTAGCCTATAACGGCTAATGCAGGGATGCCATTTGCATCCCTGTGGAGGCCGTGATAGGCTACGTAAGTATTTACGTAGCCTATCACGGCAGGAGGGGAAACCCCAGCGTACGCAAATGGTGGCAGCTACTGCCATTTGCATATGCTGGGTTTTTTCCCCCCTGCTGTGATAGGCTATGTAAGTATTTATGTAGCCTATCACGGCAGGAGGGGAAACCCCAGCGTACGCAAATGGTGGTGGCTACTGCCATTTGCATATGCTGGGTTTTTTTTCCCCCTGCTGTGATAGGCTATGTAAATATTTACGTAGCCTATCACGGCTCAATACAGGGACGCAAATGGCAGCGGCTATGACAGCTTCCATTTGCGTCCCTGCAGGGCTGCCCAGTGGCCGGATGTCTGGCTGTGGGCGGCCGGAGCTGGCCGGTGGCTCTGCGGCTTGGCCGCGGAGCGGAGCCGGCTGGGCAGGATTCCGGGGGGAGGACTGGATCACCTCCCCCCCATCGAGGATTCTGGGGGGAGGGACGGAGCACCTCCCCCCCACCGCAGATTGCCCGGTGCAGAGCCAGGTAGGTGTTTCGTACATCCCTAGTTAATGGATCTGCCAATGCCAATAATCAACTGATCCACCAATGGACAAAAAATAGGCTGACCATATGTACCGTTTTAAATGGGACAGTACTGTTTTTTTCATATTTCCCAACCGTCCCGTCATTTTAATATAAATGTCAATTTTGTCCCATTTTTAATTTTTTGTAAAAAATTGAACGCATTTATCATAAGGCTCTATGCTAATCAATGCATGCAGTAAAACTACTAGTGTGACGGAAGAGGAAGTTCCATTTACTTTATTCAGTCAGGGCCAGGCTTCTTGAGCTAGCGACAATCAGATGCCACCCCCTTGCTTGTCTGCAGTGGCGGGGAATTCAAGAGGCTGTTGCTAAGCCCCATTCAGCATGTGGGAGCCAGGAGGGTGAGTCTTACTGTTATTTCTACCATAATTCTGCCCATAGAGATCCTTTCTGCCCTACATTCAGTTTGATTTGGACATTTCAGACTCATATTTCGGTTCAACAGGCTGTTAGCTATTTTTTTATTACAGCAGAACTCTGTAATAAAACTCTCCTGGTGGGACATTAGCATATACTGGCTTGTGATAGCAGTAGGGGTGTTCTTTCCTTTTTTTCTTTTCTTTTTGGTGTATGTTTATGATTTTTTGCAGTCTGGCCACTGCAGTCCTGCATTAGAGTGTTCAGTGTGGTATGCCATACAGATTTGTTTACTGCTCATGTGATATTTTATAAGTATTTTATATATGTATATTTATGAGTGTTTTTTTGTGTGTATATGCAATAAATTAGTGTTATTCATTTGTGCCCCTTTCCATGTTCTTTTGCAGTGAGTTTAGGTTGTTTTTTAGGTCTCTTATAGCCTGAGAGACCACAAAGGGAGCTGTGGTTGTTTTGTTGTATTGTGTAGTACACAATAGGAAGTACAGCACCTGTCGAGAGAATATTTTCTGTTATGAACAGTATGTGGTCAAAGGAGAAATCTAGATTAAGTGTTGAGACAATGAGGGCGATGTTAGTTGTAAAACAACATTGTGTCATGGAGTGTGAGAAGTTTTATGATAAGGTGTTGAAAGACTGAAATTTGCTGCGTAAGATTACTTCATCGGAGAAATATTCATGGTACGATCATGGTGAAATACAGTCCCCCTCTACGTCTACCTAAACTTTTGTATGAGTTCTGTCAGTGAAGAATAATTGTTAGCTCAATATGTTCATGTAATAAAACTTTTGTTATTGTCTTACTTTTTCATGAATACGGAATATTACACAACCCCGTCCCGTTTTTGTCATCCCAATATCCCGTTTTTGTCTCAAGGAAATATGGTCAGCCTAACAAAAAACCATGTAACTTTTAACAAACAGTATCCATGTGAAAGGTCCTTAACACTTAAAAAAATGTACTGTACATCTCCAATTTCTTCTGTTGTTTCTATCTGGCAGTCCTGATATGCAACTGGGGGCTCTAATGTACATAAAGAGCTCTACATAACTGGGGGCTGCCCAGTTACTTTGCAATATCAGGGAATGTTCCACATGTGAAAACACTATTAAGAGAATTTCCTGATGGACTTCAGATCCTATTTGGCAACCACAGAAAGGTATGCACAATGTACGAATTCCTGTTCTACATTTAAATAATCTGTTTCCCCCATCTGCTTCCTGAGCATGTGCTTCAAGGGTTTCTCAGCATTCCAGAAAGACAATTCCCAGTATTAGAAGAATGATTCGTTATGCTTCAATTTCATTCTGCCTTTGCACACCAATCCAGATAAGGAGATCCATGTATGGAAAGCTGTTCAGGACTGCAGAGTTAGGTAAATTGGATGTACCTCAAGATTCTGGATTTATACCCAGATGTGCACCCAAATGCATATGTTCTCTATGTGCACTGCATCTGGGAGCACATCCTGTTTAGTACTGTGTATCAGGATATGCTGTGTATATCTGGGTGCATATCCTGTTCAGCATTCTGGCACAACTCATCACATGTAACTATGTATGATTACAGAATTACGCATGACTAGAGTTGGACTTGGGTATTGGTCTATACATGTGTTTCACAATACAATTACAATTATTAACTCAAGCAGAAAGATCATCAAATGAAAAGAAAAGACAGCTGTTCCTTATTGTTCTGACTCTTGTAGGGCCTTTTGGATGTTTACGTTTTCTGCTTTAGCAATGAAGTGTTTAATATATTATAGGTATTAATAAATAATCATAAATAAATAAAGCAAAGTTCTTCACATACTCTTTAATTGGCCCACAAGATGGCAGCATTTAAATGAATAAATTTGGAAAGAGAGACAAATGTGGCCTATAGCCAACCAAAGACAAAATAAGTTTCAAAAGAAACTTCTTGTAAAACAAGGGAAGTCGGGTAATGTAGCCTATTTTGGTCAGGATGAGATCATATCTTGTTTTCAGCATCTCTCCAGTTCTGCCCAATGGTCTTACATGAAACAGTTTATTAGTCTTCAATGGAACCTGGAATTTGAATGGGAAATAAATGGGCTTCTTTTCTTTTTTTTCCAGTGTTTCAGAAACAGTTTCAAAATATGTCAAATTCCTTTCTTATAGCCAAGAACCTTTGGGAGAAAATGCCCACCTTAACTATGGACAACTCCCAAATGAATCACCCTTCCCTCTCTCTCAACAGCTAAGAGGGTCAATGCCTGAAGACATAACTCAACTCTTTTTTTAAAGTTATACCTAATTAAAAAAGGGAAAAGAAACTCCCATATATCTCATGGCAGCACTGAACAACTCATGTTTGAAGTATTGTCTTGCTGCCATGATTTATTGTGTTTTGGCTTCAACTAGGAAGAATGATAGTGCAACAATTCAATCCTCTTTCAACAGGAATGATGTAGTGCAGGACAATCCCAGACCAACAACATTCCTTCGATACTGATGGCATATATTGCACTGGTCTTCAGCTGGAGGACTGTGACCCACAGCTAGTAGGCTGCATCAGTCACAGCACAGTCATTTTAAAAAAATGTTTTTAAAGTGAAGGACAAAGAGAGAAAGAGAATTAAATTCATTGACAATAAAGCACAACTACCCATTTGTGATTTTAATATAGATTAAAACACACACACACTCTCTCTCACACACAGCAGATGTCTAAAAGCCCCAGTTATACTATTTAAAACATGGATGGACAACCTTTTTGCTCCTGAGGGCTGCATATGGGCAGCAGGTTGGGGGCTGCATGCTGAGAGGGCGCATTCTGTGCCCTCTTGTACAGCACCAATCCTCTTGTGGCCAGAAAAACAATCTGTAGATTTTGGTTTTCCCCAAATATAGAGAAAAGCTGCACAGAATGTGGCAGCACTATCTGCCTAAATAGCTGTTTGAATTAGAGTTCATGGGTGATATGTAGCAAAATCTCTGTATGACTTTTTACAAACATAGAGGTACATGGGACTGTATAATTGAAACAAATTTGGCCTGTGAGAGTAGCCAACAGCTGCATTTCTTGGCCACATGTTGCTCACAGCTGGAACAGTTAATACTCTATGTAAACACTCAGTCGGGCAACCCCCTTGCAGTACCATTAGTCTTTCTTGGCCCACGTGTTTTGACACATTTTGACAGCTCTACTTTCTACTTTGGACAGCTCCTTTAGAGTTCTGACTGGTTCTGACTGAAATCCAGAGTGGATTCACTGCTCCACTGATATTGGAGCCACCAGCCTCTGCTGCTGGGGAGACACTGCCACTATCAAGGCAGTAAACACTGGAGAAAGTATAACCATTAAAAGACTAAATTCAGAATGGTCTTCTCCATGCAACATTTAGACCCAGCTCACATGTCACAACTACCCAGGATGCCAGCAGGCTCTGCTGGGTAGTCATAAACAAGCAGGAGCTGGCATCTTGGGTAGCTGTTACATGCAAACCACATCTAAATGTTGCATGGAGAGGACCATTCTGAATTTAAACAAGTTTAAACAAACCCTGGGTAGTCGTGAACAAGCAGGAGCGAGCGAGTGCTCTGGCCCCAGGTCTCCCAGTCGCTACCACTGATTCAAATGTCCAGACTTTGAATTGTGGTTTGTTGGGGGAGAGGCAACCCAGAGTTAGAACCCATGGTTTGTAGTTGGGTTCTAATTTTGGATTGTCACTCCCACTGCAGCCCACAATTCTGGGTTCAGACGTCATGATAAACAACCCAGGGTTGGAGTGTCCCTGGGTTGTTTAGCTCTGCCCAGCTGCAGCAGGAGTGATTGGGCGGTGACAACAAGCATGCTTGTTTACTCCTTCATTCACAACAACCCATGGTTTATTAAATCATGGGTCCCTGTAATGTGCAAACCAGGTCTAGGGATATCTGTCATTGCAAAATCCAGTTCTTTTTCGACTCAACGGAGTTCTGCGGCACGTACAACTCGCTTTGCCTTTGAGATCCAAGCTGTGGGCTTTTCCCAGAACTCTGAGGCCAAATCGCGCAAATTTGGCTATAATTTGCACAAATCTCTCAGGAATTTATGAAAATGGCAGAACCTGTGGAAAAGAATGTGCAAAATGCCTGGAAACCCACAAACTGGCCCGACTCACTGCAGATCGGGTTAGGTGGCACAGTGGGACCTGAAATGAAGTCTGGGCGGCCAAACCTAAGAAAACGTGTTGAACTGCACCCCACAAACAGATTTCTCTGACATCCCTAACCAGGTCTTAATTTTATTATGGTTTTTAACTGCTGGAAGCTCTTGACAAAGGGGTGTTTCACACATTATAGCCTTCATATGGAGCTCACTTTAAATCACTCCCCATGGCAGCTGCCTGTCACCACATGACAGCAGTTCAGAACCCTGGCAGGACAATTTTCTCTTTGCCACTGAAAATGTTACTTCTTAAATGTTTGCAGTAGTGATGAGAACATTGATTGATCTGAGTGAGGAGCTGCTGCAATGTGTCAGTTGCCTTGTGGAGCAATATAAAATGGTGTCCTTAAAGGTTACAGAGCTTAAGGCTGAACTTGCAGGCACACTTACTTGGAAGTAAGTCCTGCTCAACTCAGTGGGGCTTATGTCTGAAGAAACATGCATTGGATTTGGAATCAAATGCATCAGAGCAATGTTTGTCAGGTAGCAGGTTGGAGAAGCACTTTTGAGTGTTTTTCTCTGGAGGAATGTAGTTTCTCTCCATAAAAAGCAATGCTCAGGTCCCAACTTCCCAAAGTTGGGGCTTTTATGGTCATATCATACCTCTTTTTCACTAACCAGTACATGCTGCTGATCGTAATGACACATGCTTTGCTCATTCTCAAGGAAGTAAGATTAAATTTAAGAACTTGAACTTGACATATACTGAATCTACAATTCTTGCATTTATAGAAGATAGGGATCCTGCTCCAGTCTCACACACAGTGCTGAACAAAATCATACCCTTTCATTGTAGATGGCATTTATTTATGAAATATTTCTTGCCCTCTGACTTTTCAGTACAGATTTCCCCCCACCTTTTACTTGCATCCACATATTGTGATGCTAAGGAATAATTTACCCCTTAGTGGTAATCACTCTGAGACACATAAGACTTCCGTATTATGGGATATAACATGTAATCAAACCTGCAGAATGTAGTGCTTAGAAGAGAATATGACAGCTAAACCAGATTCTCTGCTCATGAAGACCATGTCTGCCCTCACATTTTTTATATATTTACTAACAAACTGCCTGTCATTATGACAGATGGGCTTTGTGTGGAGGGCTTGTATATCTGATCCTCTGCACTCCCAGAAGGATCCCTAACCATCAGGGCAAGGCTGCCCTTTGCTAGTGCTGTGCTTTGCATTCCCTCTTAGGAGTGAATGTCAAAATAGTGTTGGTTAACAGCATCAAAAATGTGAAAAAGAATGTCTTCCAGGAAAGGCTGTAAAAGCCAGTTTCTGCTGCTGCTTCCACTGGTAAAACATAGCATAAAAGAAATGAAAAACCCAAAGATAGCTCCTGAAGGCCCTACCCTCCAGTTTGTGCCTATTATTCCCACCCTTCAACTTTCATTTCAGGACAAATGGAAACTGAACATAATGGGGTCCATTCAGTTGGGGTTTCCATTCTTCCTGAAATGAATGCACATGTCCACTTCATACCACATACATTCACTCATGATGTATAATGTATTAGCTCTATAACCGTACTTCTTGTTTCCCTAAATTGCTGAGGGATGGATGGTGGTCATTTGTAAAGAAAAAACAGAATTTGTCCTAGGAAATGTGAGAAAGAGCATCTGATTGAATCAGAAGTTTATATAAAAGAAACTTCAGTAATAGCTCAGGACTTTGCTATAAAGGTCAGAATGCATGCCTACTTGAAAGTAATCAAACCATACAATACCTGGGTTGATAGGATTACTGTGAAGTAATTAACAATATAATGTGTGGACAAACTTTTTTACACTTTTGTGATGCAAAAAGAGATACACAAATGTGTTTGCCTCAAGAAATAAGAGGGCAGGATGCTGCTCACAATAGTATATGCTGACTGAACAAACTAGGAGGAAGAAAATACTTTGAGGCAGGGGAAAGTGTTCACCTTTACGACATGGAAATGCAGAGGTTAAGAGCCACAACTGTGGAATTAACTACTTTTTCTTTTGGCTAATCAGGGCTGCAACACTGTTGTCTTCAAGGAAGCATTATCATTATTACTACATTTCTTTTTTGCGTGTAGCAAAGCCTCTAGTGTCATGTAGTAGCGGAAACACTGGTATACACATACACACCCTGTTAATAAATTACTTTGGAGGCTGTGCCTGGTTGCGGTTTAATAAAGGAAATGGGAGGAACTGAGGAATGACCTTTTCCCCTCTTCACAATTATTAACACAATGCATTTAAAACTGCTGATCATACTTGGGGGACTTTGGAGAATTTCGTTCGTTATTTCTCTCTTTCTTTCTTTTTTTCACCATATAGGATATTAAAATTGGCTAGAACTCAGACTATGAAGCCCTGTGAAGCTGCAAATTAAGAGCTTTTCTAAAACCTATTAGCTATTGTATTGACTGAAGAAAAAGAACCAGCTGCCTCTAACAGCTTCTTTCCTCTCTGCCTAAGTTTATGGTAGCAGTTTGCATAACCTCTTTTCAAGAATTCTTGCTAGAAAAGAACACTGTAAAATTGCCAAGTCTGTGATGGAAAAAAACACATTGGTAAATACTGGTTCTTTGGGTTGGGTTTTGCAGAATGGTGGCAGATATAAATAAGGTGATAAGTCTCTGTGGTTATTTATGGCCTTTCCCTCTTCAGTTTGCAAACACATATTGTATCATAGATGAACAACAATTGGTTATTGCTATTTCCTCCCCTCCTCCCCTGGAAGTAGAGTTTGTGATCAGCCTGCAAATTTTTTGGTAGTATTGTCACCATTTGGCATACACTGATACAAATGGGAAGCTAGTTCTGTACGGCATATACATGTGGATGAAAGGAGTAAAATATTTACTGTACTAAGCTTGGAGACCAGATGCTACTTTATACTTCAGAGACTTTGAAGGAAAGGAAAGCCAGAAAGTCCTGCTATTCATTATATTTGTCTTTGGCACAAGATGCAAATGTGAAATGTACTGTATTTTAACCAGAAACTATTTTTTTAAAAAAATACCTGGCTGTACTGTAGTGTCAAATGCTGTTGGCTTTTCTGTTATCACGGCTGTGGTACTGCCTGAAAAGGAATTGAATACGATATTTCACATAGAGCAGGAAAGGTATATATATATAAATCATTATAAAAGTTCCTTGGTTGCGTATCTGGCGATATGAGCATCCATGCATGAATTAACCCGCCAAAATGAAACATCAAGATCTGGTTTCCTTTTTCAAGAGGGAGAACATCTGAAAACATTGCATTGGATCCAGGATCTGTCTTCCATAGACTAAAGGGCTTTGCTTATGGAAGATGGCCCCATCTGATGTTCAGGAATTCTCCTTGCTCTCTGCAATTACCAGGTCCCCGGAGTCTCTGTGTAGCATTATCAGGGGGCTGGAGGGGGTGCTATGGGGCGGAGGAGTGGGGAAGTTCGCTTGCACCAGTCCAGATGCATAAAACTAAATCTGGATACAACACATTGTTGCTATCTGGGGTATAACCCTTTGATTTTTTTTAAACAGTACCATAGGGATGTATGGGAATTTTGTTTCAGTTCACAAAACACTTGAAAATACCCCATTCGCATCCCTGAATGCAAACGGGCACGTATGTTCTCCATTTTTTTTTGCTAATTCCCAAATTTGTGTCCATGTTTGAAAAATATGCACTTTAAGAAATTCACACTTTAAAAACATTGAATTGTATGCTTTAGTCAATGGGGAAATGTGCACACTTTTGAAAAATGCACATTTTTCCCATTTGAAGTATGCACTTTTCCTGTTTGAAAGAACTGAAAAAACAGGTTGCAAATGAGAATGGGAGCAAGCTGAACTGAGTGTTGAGGTGAATGTTGGAGAATTTCAGTGAGCTTGAGCATCACTTGTTCTTCTATCCCTATGGTACTAACAAATGAATTGTTAATCAAACTGTGCAACTATGTTTCCCTTTTATAAGTTGTAAATGAGGAGGAGTTGTACATGGTCACATAGCAAGATTGATGGGTGCAGAATGCCAGATTGGTGTTAACGTCTGCTACCCACCAATATCCTTCTCAACTTGGAGAAAGAAAAGTTTTCTCAGAAAACTTTGGTGTCAGGTAGGAAGAAGTGCTCACAGTAACAATTCCAAAACTTTGAAAGACTGTGTAAGGTTGGTTTGGGTCTTAGGTGGGGTGTGTGTAAAAGGAGTGTTGATGATCCAATTATGGAGCAACTCCATGGATGAAATTGGGGTCCATGGACATTATTAGGTGGGTGACATGTGCATCTCTTTCATACAGATTACAGCAGAAGATAAATGATTGGTGCAGGTGTCACTAATGGCCTCACAAGGTGGACATTTCACCTGCAATTGCTATGTGCATAGTTCCAGTCTTCTGGATCATAGCCAATAGTTCCATACAGGTCAATTAGACTAGGCAGCAGCAATCACTTCTCCCAAAAATAAGTGCTCAGGAAGAGATAGATAATCTGCTAATATTTTGTCACTCGTACATTTTCATATCTTTAGCCATCTTTGCATAGTTTTCGAAGATAAACCTTTCTCTTGTTTTGTTCTTCTAAACATATAGATAAAGGCATTTTTTTTAAAAAATAGAGAAGGCTGAACGTATCAAGCAATAAATTGCTGATTAGCATCAGCCAAGCCTTCCTCCCATCCCTGCAGGGAGGCATTTGAAGAGCTACAATGAGTATGATTATGATGAGGTTTAATGAAACTATTTTATTTCTAAGCCTAGGAGAGAGTGATGTAATAAAGTATGTGATGAAGGTATGAGTGAGACATGCAAAAAAGGTGACGTGTCTGTGTGTGTATGAGACAAAAAGTACATGCATTAACAATGTTTGTCTTCGTTAACAGGAATTCTTCATTGGACTGGTAAAAAGAACAATTAACTTGGAGTGGAGTTGCAATTATACAGTTAGGCAAGCTTATGTTGATGCACTTGGTTGATTAGACTTTCTAGGCTGTGTGCAATTAGTAGAACTATAAGAGCGTAATACCCAAACTCTCCAAATTAAAGTAATAAAGTGGCCGAGGTAGTAAAATGTATAAAGATACTGAATTGCCTTGCAATAATATTATTTTTAAAGCCCATGCCTGTATTTCATCATGTACTTGTACTGTACAAAGATACAGTAAGTATATTAAGTAAGTATATTAATACAATGAACAGTTTAATTTCCCTTGTGTCCTTCTAGCTGTAATTGCAATAATAATAATACTGGTCAGTATCGAATACTACTGCTGCACTTCCACTCATTCTGTTGCGCCAGCAGGACCAGTGGCTAGTGCAATGGGAGTTTGCATTTCCTAAAGTTACCCTGGAAACTCTTGTGACAGGTCAGCAGAGCTCCTTTTTGTGAGCTCTGCTGACCTGCCTGGTTCTGGAAATGTGTGTTTCTGCTTGTTTCTAATTGTTCTAAGAACTCCTAGCAACCTGCTGGCATGTGGGCACAATCAGATACTGCCCAATGAATAATGAAAAGCTGCATCATGAAGTGGAATAAGAAGGCAAAACCAGTGGGAAATGTGTAAACCAGCTTGGTGATACATTATTCTTTCAGCCGTGGACTTTCCCTTAATGGACTCAACTCTGGGCTGAGTAGATAAAGATTTAGTTTTTTAATCTGAAGGTGGTAGCAATGGGCACGTTGATACATACGGCCTTTTATCTTAAAACTTGCAATTGGAGTCTTCTACTGAATATTCTCAAGAAGATATTGTAATTTCTGTCCCATGGCACTCAAGCAAAGTGTGGGCTTCCGATAGTTAAAAAAAACAACAAAAATGGTTCCCAGTGTTGAGAGCTTGCTGAGCTTCTAACCATTTTTGCAGCTGAATAGTATTTTTTGTTACGTTTGACTTACTGCTTACATACGAAGGAAAGGCAGCCTGAGAAAGTATAATTTGAAAAGCAGGCACTGCAGTGGTGAAGTGCTTTTTAAAACCATCGATTGATTGCCCTGTTTTTAGCATTTGTTTTCTGGAAAAACTTGAGTTTCACAAAGAGCTGAACACTTAAATAACAAGTGCATTTGTTTTTGTAGGTTTCTCCCTATTAGCTTTAAGAGGCCCCCCCTTCCCCTATTTAATTGCATTCTAAAGGGAAAAATAAAACCCGCCCCCAGTCCCTGAATAACTCTTGGCTACCTGGCTAAGTCCTCTCACTATGCCTTGCCAGAATTTAGCTATGTTGGAAACGAAGCTATGTAAGCTGCACAGCTATATAGGAAACAATAAATGCTGAGTCCTCCAGCTCATAAGGGAGTGATCATGCACTAACTTGTAGCAGGAATAAAATGAGGCCACTAATTTGTAGCTATCTAGTTCTAGCTAACAGAGGTTGTCCTATCTAGCAGATCAGACATATAGCTTTATGGGATAAGGGAGTTCCAAACAGTTACATCAGCCAACCTAATTATGGCATATAAAAGAAATAGATACACTCTGGTCATCATAAAAGGGAGCCCGCAAGAGACTTCTGTTTTCTGCAGCGTTTCTTTCCTTGCTATTATGCTCAGCAGCGCTGTACAGACTCAGTTGAGTAGGAAGGAGAGACCACCACTGAGTTTCTGTTTAGCCAAAAGAGTACATGGTAATGAAAGGAGAAGAGATGTCATCCCCCGCCCAGTCCTAATGACCCCATTGCTAAATGCAAACTGAAAGAAATATACCCCAGGTTCCAAGGAAGAGAGTTTTGAACAAGGAAACTGGATCTCAGCTAAGATTCTCCTTAGCACTTACTTGCTTATCAGTCCAGCCCCTCTACAAAAAAGGACAGTTAAATGAGAATTAGCCTGCATCTGTGTTAGACTATTGTTGCAGAAAAATTCCTGTATGTTTGCGGATTCATAATTTGTGCTTAAAATAAAAAGCACACAAGGTTTTCATCAGAGCTGTAATCCGTAATTTGGTGAAAATGGTAAATTAATCAACTTTTAGTTGATTAATCAGTAGAAGGACATTTTAACTGATGAACTGAGAATTAAAAGCCAACTTTTTTGAAGTTATTTTCATTTTATTCTGATGTGTCACTATAAAAGGGATAGGAAAAACCCCTTAACTGTGGTTTTTTGTTTCTTTTATTTTTCATATGCACACTGCCTTTCTACATTGCTGTACTCAAGGTAGTTTACAACCCAATAATGTCTAATAAACTGTAAATTATTTCATAATTCCAATAATGTTTAATAAGCTGTAAATTATGTCATAATTCTTTCAATGGCTCAAAAAGGCACAAAGACTTAGGTTTAAGAAAACAGATGTAAATTTAACTGATAAATTAATAGATTCATCAGTTAAAAGGTAAATTACTGATCAACTGTAAGTTCTTTAATGGGTTGAGAGCCCTAGTTGTCATAGACACCAAAATGAATATACTTAAATTATGACAATGCTCCCCCCAAAAATATTGCATGCAGATGTTACAATTCCTATAATGAATGAGAAAGGCAAGACCAACACATTGCAACTGGGGATTTATTTGAATGAAAATGATGTTGCAATGGAATGTGTATGGTTTCTGCACCTGTGAACTGGAAGTCATCACCTGTTCCACTGTGGCAGTTTGCTTGGTCATCATCACACTCATCCACAAGGTTGCTGTCAGGGGTTGTTGGGACTGATGTAGGTACTGAAACACAAATCCCAGCATGGCTCAGTTAAAACACACCCTGAGACTTGGTAGCATTTCCATCCACAACTATGACTCTGTGATGAACAAGGTCATTTGTTACAGTAGCAAAACCTTTCATTTCACACAGGAAACCTTCCCTTCTTTTTATCAGCTTCCCATTTCCTGCCCTTTGCCCTCCCATTAACATGGTCTGTGGTGTCCAAGCTGAAGTACAGGGGAAAGAACAGAGAATTCAGTAAAAGTATCCCTCTGGCTATTTAAAAAAAAAAATGGAAGAAAAGATTAATGACTTATTCTTTATTCTTTCAAAATATGTAATAATATGCTATCAATATATTATCTTTTTATTACATACTATATATTATATTACAAAAAATAATTATATCAAGGAGGGAATATGGATGTTAAGATCTGTAACTGCAAACAATTGATTCCAACTGCAACAATAGGACATTATCTGAATCAAATCTGAACTCACTGTGTCTGATCTAAATCTGCAGGAGGGCTCTGGTGTACCTACAGAGCTCTCAGTGGACAAGTGTTCCTCATTCACTTCACTGGAGGGCATTTTATGTATCCCCACTATGAAAGTGGAAGTGCACCACTGCTGAAAAGAATGGGAAGCCCTTGCAGGAGCAAGAACGCCAGGTGCACAGTAGAGAGGTCATATCTGCACAGAGTGTTTCTGGATCAGGTCTACTTTAGGCAGTTCTAGATGTTCTTCTTTTTGATTATATATAAAGGTCAGGATAGAGCTGCTCAGGCTCATGCAAGGGAGAGGTTTTTTGTTTTTTACTTCCCCACCCTTTGAACAGCTGATCCTCATGCCATATCACAAATTGCTTTTGAAAGTTTTGTCTCCCCCAGTTTCCAAAGGAGTTTGCCATGCAGCAAACTCTACATTAGAATCATAGAACACAGTAGGATTGGAAGGGGCCTATAAGACCATCGAGTCCAACCCCCTGCTCAACGCAGGAATCCAAGTCAGAGCATCCCTGACAGATGGCTTTCCAGCCTTGTCTTGAATGCCTCCAGTGTAGGAGAGCCCACCACCTCCCTAGGTAATTGGTTCCATTGTCCCGTTGCTCTAACAATCAGGACGTTTTTCCTGCTGTTCAGCTGGAATCTGGCTTCCTGTAACTTGAGCCCATTATTCTGTGTCCTGCACTCTGGGATGATTGAGAAGAGATCCAGGCCTTCCTCCTTGAAGAGCGCTATCGTATCTCCCCTCAGTTTTCTCTTCTCAAGGCTAAACATGCCCAGTTCTTTCAGTCTCTCCTCCTCATAGGGCTTTGTTTCCAGTGCACTGATCATCTTCCTTGCCCACCTCTGAACATTTCTGTCATCTGTCTATATAATAAGAATGCTTAATACTGTTGCCAAATAAAATCAAAGATCCTGATTTAGATAAAGTCATAGAGACTCTGCATGTGTTTTGGATATAAAGTACATTGATGGTAATGTCCTTGTGGGGTCACCATTGGAGAGAGGGGCATCCTATTGAAATGACCCATTAATTAATTGGTCCACATTTTGTAAAATATCCAAACATATTGCAACCTCTCCCCAAAGCCAAAACAAAAAGAAAGTAATCTATAAACACTTCTCCCATCGCCCCCTGCTTTGTAGTCCAGATCTTCTCTAATGCTATATCTATCAAACAAAGGCTCTGATGATGCTAGGGTAGGTTAGGAAAGTACAGTTTCAAAGTACAATACTATAACTTTAATGGCTAATGGAGAAGCAAGAGAGTAAACATTTCTTACTCGGTAACATAAGCAGAGCCAGAACCTAATGCAGGAAAATAAATTAAAGCAACAGATTAATCTTAGGCTGTGCAATTACCTTCAATTTCACAGCCCAGTAGTTCCATCCTGAGCCCCAATCCACCATGGGTGGCTCTTTCAGGGTAAACACGAATGAATCTGGTTGTTGTAGGCTCAAATGTGCGGAGCTCAGGGGTATCATAGTTGGTGTTGCCTTCAAAAACCTGGATAGTACACACACACACAAAATTCTGTTTAATAACCACAGTGGTAAATTCACTTTCCAGTTAAGTTTTTTCATGCCTCTAGGATTTGAGCTGGTTGAAAAGTAACCCAAGCCTTAAACATTTTACCAACTGGCTGCTGCACTGAAGAATAAGGAAGGAACAGATACTGTAGTTAAAGTGTCTCTGAGAAGTTGCACATTTTATTTTCCACAAATCAATCCATCAGTATCAGCAGAGAAGCCAAATGTTTTAATGAGACATGCTTTAAATGAGGTTCAGATCTAGAATTTACATGGATGACTGCAGGGAGAGATTCCCTCTGGCCTAGATTCTGTCACCATTCACGTAGCTATAATAAGACAACTCTTCAAGAGAGAAACATCAACTCTGATTCTCTTGCCCAGAGGCTTATAAATTATAGTTATATTGCAAAGGTGCAAATTAAATTTTAGAAGCAGTAGCTGTAAGACAGATTTCCATAAAACTAATCCTAGGAAAGCTAACTGCTGATATGCTCACTGAGACATTTTCAAGGGTGCATGAAGAACCAAGTCAACTGAAGAGATATTTTATTTGGACATCATTCACTTCTGTTGTATCCACAATACAATCTCAACCAGGCCTGAACTGGAGAGAAACCATCATTCTTAATTTTGCAAGCTAACCAGCCCTTGGAAATGTGGCTGTTTTAAATCAATGATCCAGTGAATGCACATTTTCCTGTTGCTGTAAACAGATGTGGTCTGAAAGGTGAAAGTTATAGGGTGCTAATTATTGCTATAGAGAAGCATAGCTTTATGGGCTTTCCTCCTCCAATGGGAGGTCTCTCACACTAGGAAATGGCGGTGGATAATATAATTGAGATGTTATCAGTTTACTTTGCACAAGGAGGATTGTATGTGATGTCATTGGAGAGATGCAGGGAATTAAATAAGCCATTTAAATGTCTCTGGTGAAAATGCCATAACTTGGAAGCCAACCATATTCTTCATGTTTTATTCTTCTATCCTGTTGTTAGCCTTGCTATATCTCTAGATTGATCACTTCTGCCTGCCACTACATGCATTACAGCAGCCAGATGAAGACCTCTGAGGCAGCTCCGCGTGGAAGATTGCCAATGGATCAGCGCTTTTGTGTGGAGATTCTTTAATGCACCACTGCATGTTTCTGATGGTGGTTGGTGCAGTAGTGAAGGTTCCTCATCTAGAAAGTCTGATTCACATGCAGAATTACATATGTACACTATAACCCTGACAATCAGCAGTCTTAATGTAACATACTAAGCACCCTTGAGGGCTATTTAGTATGCTACATTTTCTAACTTGGAGATTGCTCTCCAAATAGGAACCAGCATTATTTATAAAGGACAGTGCACGTGAATGTTCTTCAATAGGTACACTATTTAGCAGTTGCCTGAACTGTGGACCCATAATTGAAAACAATACTCTACCCTCTGTACATTACCATAAATAAATAAATAAATAAATAAACCTGTATAAATAAATAAATACAAAATATACCACCAAACATAACTTATATCTGAACCATAACCTTGATGCTGGGTGGGATCTCCTGAAATTTCTCAACTGTCCTTCTAGAATTAACCATAGTTTGATATTGTATGGGCAGCGACACAAATGATGGTTGGTACCAAATCAATTTGATCATTACCATGGTTTGCTGATTTACTTTAAGTCACAGTTTAAAACTCTGCTTTAAAAAGGAAACATGGGAAAATGGAAGGAGTGATCAAGCAGCTGAGAGTCCAATGGAAGGTACAACAGAAGCCAAGTTATTAACTTTTGCCATGATGAGTACATGAATGAAGATGATAAAAGTCAGGGGTTACAGTAACACACTCTGAATTCTGTAGTGCAATACTATGCATGTTTATTGAGAAGTAAATCCCACTGTGTTCAAAGGCTATTGATGGCTACTCATCACGATGACTATATATTACCTCCAGTATCAGAGGCAGCCTCTGCATGCCAGTTGCTGGGGAACACAAGCAGGAGGATGCTGTTGCACTGATATCCTACTTGTGGGTTTCCCATAGGCAGCTGGTTGGCTACTGTGTGAACAAAATGCTGGACTGGATGGGCCATTGGTTTGATTCAGCATGGCTCTTCTTATGTTCCTAAAGGTGCGTTTAGGATTGCAGCCTCAGAGACATCTAAGAAAACAGAATCAATCGGTATACTGAAAGCATTCAGTAAATACATCTTATTAGGATTGGGAGGGCATGGCTATTTATATTTAACTAATCTGAGGTTATTAGGATTTTATAGTCAAATTTTGTTTCCAATATCATAAAAGCTTCCTACAGCATGGGAGGGGCTCTGAAACAGAATGCTATTTACAGTGCAGGCACAGGCAATTGTAACTATGGCACCCAGCCTTAATTATCGTTTAAATAGCAATATATAATAATGGAAACTTTTCTATAAAAGGTTCCAGAACGATGTACTGACACACAGGCACAGAATTCAATAGACGTTTAATGGTCCCTTGAATCCTAATTACACTGAATCATTGTCTTGTGTCAGCTGTGTAGTCTAGACCTATCTGTGATTTAATTATGACTGTTCATTCGTACACACCGATCATTTCAGAAGGGGGTGAGGGGAGGAAAGACATTATTTCATCTGCTATCTGGTGTATTGGGTTGTTTCAGTGAAACTGAAATGTATTTGCAACAGGAAAAAAGGTGAAGCTGCCTTATTATGAGTCAGACCATTCGTCCATCTAACCCAGAATGGTCAACTCTAAGAGAGATCTTTTACAGTGCTACTAACTGAGTTCCCTTTTAATGGGAGATGCCAGGGTTTGAACCTGGACCTTCTGTGGGCTCTACCCACTGAGCTTTGACCCTTCCCAATAAAAAGTGGGTTCTTAAGACACTCTAGAAGAATGAATGCAATTTCAAATTACCAGAAACAGGGGAGAGGAGACATTTGTACCAATTGTGACAAAGTCCTGGAAGAAGAAAGAGGAAGCTAATGACAAATAGGTGGCGGGGTCAGGAAGGGGCACAGGAAGAGAAACAAGATTTGTGAGGTACATATGTCCATGGAGCGTTGCTAGTGCAAAAAGGCCACACATAAACAGATTCCCTGGGGAGTAGCTTTATTATTTTAGGTCTAAACTGAAATATTTCATTAGACTGGTAGAATTCAAAGCCCACTAAAGACAACTGAAGTATGTTAATTTTTTAAAAAAATCTCAGTCACCTATGTTTTAAGACATATGGAAACTTGATGTTGGCATTTTCTTTAATAGTGTTGCTTATTTTATGCATGTTATAAAATGCTGTTTAACTTTATTGGCTACGTTTTACAATCCATTATTGTTATCTTATACCATCTAAAATATCTTGAATGGAAAAGTGGGGTAAACATTTACTAAATACATTGTGCACTCCAACTGGTTGGTGTAGCAAAATGCATTGGTGTGGGGTGAGCTCTATCATACAGTATTTTTTTTCCAAGAAGTTAATGAGTGACTAAACTGCATTTCATTTCAAGGAACAGAACTGCTTTTAATTCATTCTTTTAATTAGTGTAGTTACCACTGCGTACAGACAAACCTGATTAACATTTTTTTAAATACCTAGGTCCTGTTTTAAAATATACAAGTCTTCTAAATCCTAGGAATTTATCAAATTCCCTCATGGAAGAAACATTATTAAACAAACCGAATATTTTAGTAGGATTATATATGTTATACAACATCCATTTTTAAAAAGAAAAGTACTAATCTCTGCAGCTTATTTTTGTTAGAAATGAAAACTCTGAGTGGACTTAATGTGTTTGCCAGCATTCATTTTTGTCAAGATGGCTAGCTTTGACAGTGATGGCAACTGCCTTGAATTTAATAACAAAAGGACAACAGCATAAGTTATGTCACATCAAATGCATATGGTGCTCTATTTTTCCCCCTAGGGTTTGGAAGAATATGTCAGAACAACATACATCTTTTAATGGAAACAAGTGGTGAGATCTCATTGTTTGATTCATTCACTCTTCCCACTTTATGGTAGGGTTGGCGGAGAATTTCTCCCCGAAACTTCGGGGGGCCGAGCGCCAACGTGTTCGGCCCCCCGAACAAGTTTCGGGGAGAAATCCTCCAAACCCCCCCTGCCCCCGCACCCCCCCCAGGACGGGACTTACCTTCGCCGAATGTCCCTCCCGGCGGCGGGTCCGGCCGGCGGTTCGGCGGGTGTTCGAGCGGGGTGGGAGCGGCAGCCGGTCTTTCGACCGGCTGCCGCCGCCGCCACTGCAATCAAAGAAAAAAAAAAATGCCCCCTGATAGGCTACGTGACGATTCACGTAGCCTATCACGGCTAGATTTGCAAAGTCAGCCGTGATAGGCTACGTCAATCGTCACGTAGCCTATCACGGGTGACTTAAAAAAAAAAAAAAAGCGTGTACGGATAATGGCGGCCATTCCCGTTCCTTATTTGGTCACTGTAGTCTATGTAAATGTTTACGTAGACTACGGCGAAAAAGGAACGTGAATAGCGGCTCCCTATGGGGGCCGCCATTAGCGTACGCGCTTTTTTTTTTTTTAAAGTCACCCGTGATAGGCTACGTGACGATTGACGTAGCCTATCATGGCTGACTTTGCAGATCTAGCCATGATAGGCTACGTGAATCGTCACGTAGCCTATCAGGGGGCGTGTTGTTTTTTTTTTAAACTTTCGCGTTCGCGGCCAGGCGAGGCGGGAAGCCTCCTCCCCGGCCTGAATTTCGGCCGGGGCGAGGCGGGAAGCCTCCCCCCCCGGCCTGAACTTCGAGAGCAGCGAAGCGCCTCCCCCCCACCGCGAAAACTGTGAGACCAGGTAAGTGACTTTCGTGCACCCCTAATGGCTACAGTCACCATCTGCAGTGATCTTGGAGCCCAAGAAAATAAAAATAAAATCTGTCACTGCTTCCATTTCTTCCCCTTCTATATGCCAGGAAGTGATGGGGCCAGATGCCATGATCTTAGTTTTTTTAATGTTGAGTTTCAAACCACGTTTTGCACTCTCCACTTTCACCCTCAACAAGAGGCATTCTGCCATTAGGGTGGTATTGTCTGCATATCTGAGGTTGCTGATAATTCTCCCGGCAATCTTAATTCCGACTTGTGATTCATCCAGCCCTGCATTTCTCATGATGTACTCTGCATATAAGTTAAATAAGCAGCGTGACAATATGCAGCCTTGTCGTACTCCTTTCCCAATTTTGAACCAATCGGTTGTTCCATGTCTGGTTCTTACTGTTGCTTCTTGACCCTCGTACAGGTTTCTCAGGAGACAGGTAAGGTGGTCTGGTACTCCCATCTCTTTAAGAATTTGCCAGAGTTTGTTGTGATCCACACAATCAAAGGCTTTAGCGTAGTCAATGAAGCACAAATAGACGCTTTTCTGGAATTCTCTTGCTTTCTCCAGGATCCAACGAATGTTGGCGATTTGATCTCTAGTTCCTCTGCCTCTTTGGATCCCAGCTTGTACTTCCGATAGTTCACATAGTGCTGAAGCCTAGCTTGTAGGATTTTGAGCATCGCCTTGCTGGCATGTGAAATGAGCGCAACTGTACAGTAGTTTGAACACTCTTTGGCATTGCCCTTCTTTGGAATTGGAATGTAAACTGACCTTTTCCAGTCTTGTGGCCGCTGTTGAGTGTTCCAAATTTGTTGGCATATTGAGCGCAGCACTTTAACAGCATCATCTTTTAGGATTTTAAATAGCTCAGCTGGAATACTGTCATCTCTGCTAGCTTTGTTGTTACTAATGCTTCCTAAGGCCCACTTGACTTCACTCTCGAGGATGTCCGGCTCAGGTTCAGTGACCGCACTATCATGGCTATCAGGGACATTCAGATCTTCCCTGTATAGTTCTTCTGTGTATTCTTTCCACCTCTTCTTAGTCTCATCTGCTTCTGTTAGGTCCCTGCCTTCTTTTTCCTTTATCATGCCCATCTTTGCACAAAATGTTCCTTTGATATCTCCGATTTTCTGGAAAAGATCTCTAGTCTTTCCCATTCTATTGTTTTCCTCGATTTCTTTGCATTGTTCATTTAAGAAGGCCTTCTTGTCTCTCCTTGCTATTCTCTGGAACTCTGCATTCAGTTGGATATGTCTTCCCCTTTCTCCCTTGCTTTTCACTTCCCTTCTTTCCTCAGCTACTTGTAAAGCCTCATCAGACAGCCACTTGGCTTTCTTGCATTTCTTTTTCTTTGGGATGGATTTCGTTGCTGCCTCCTGAACAATGTTACGGACCTCTGTCCATAGTTCCTCAGGCACTCTGTCTATCAGGTCTAATCCCTGAAATCTATTCCTCACCTCTACTGTATATGCATAAGGGTTATGATTTAGGTCATACCGGAATGGTTTAGTGGTTTTCCCCACGTTCTTCAATTTAAGCCGAAATTTTGCAAGAAGCAGCTCATGATCTGAGCCACATTCAGCTCCATGTCTTGTTTTTACTGACTGTATAGAGCTTCTCCATCTTTGGCTGCAAAGGGCGTAATCAATCTGATTTCGATATTGACCATCTGGTGATGTCCATGTGTAGAGTCGCCTCTTGTGCTGTTGGAAAAGAGTGTTTGCTATGAGCAGCGTGTTCTCTTGACAGAACTCTATTAGGCTTTGTCCTGCTTCATTTTGTACACCAAGGCCATGCTTGCCTGTTATCCCAGTGATTTCTTGACTTCCTACTTTAGCATTCCAATCCCCTATGATGAAGAGGACATCTTTTTTTGGTGTTAGTTCTAGAAGGTGTTGTAGGTCTTCATAGAACCGATCAACCTCAGCTTCTTCGGCCTCAGTGGTTGGGGCATAGACTTGAATTACTGTGATGTTGAATGGTTTGCCTTGGATTCGTACTGAGATCATTCTGTCGTTTTTGAGATTGTACCGCAGTACTGCTTTTCCCACCCTTTTATTGACTACAAGTGCTACTCCATTTCTTCAAAGGGATTCTTGCCCACAGTTGTAGATATAATGGTCACCTGAATTAAATTCGCCCGTGTCTATCCATTTTAGTTTGCTGATTCCCAAGATGTCAATGTTCAATCTTGCCATCTCATGTTTGACCACCTCCAGCTTACTTTGATTCATTGATCTTACATTCCAGGTTCCTAAACAATATTGTTCTTTACAGCATCGGATTTTCTTTTCACCACCAGACACATCCACAGCTGAGTGTCCTTTTGGCTTTGGCCCAGCCGCTTCACTCTTTCTGGTGCTACTTGGAAATTCCCCCTGCTCTTCCCCAGTAATATATTGGACACCTTCCAACCTGAGGGGCTCATCTTCCGGTGTCATATCTTTTAGCCTTGTGATACGTTCCATGGGGTTTTCTTGGCAAGAATACTGGAATGGGTTGCCATTTCCTTCTCCAGTGGACCACATTTTGTCAGAACTCTCTGCCATGACCTGTCCGGTTTGGGTGGCCCTGCATGGCATAGCTTATGGCTTCACTGAGTTATGCAAGCCCCTTCACCACAACAAGGCAGTGATCCATGAAGGGGAGGATCTGGGAGACCAGAGTTCAAATCCACACTGAGTGATGAAGTTCTCTGAGTGACCTTGGGCCGATCTGGGGGATGCATCTGTGAATGCAAGAACTCCACTCTCAAAAGGTGCCTCAGTCTGTTTTCAAGGATCCCCCTCCTCCCAATGCTCTATCCTTATTGGAAAAGCTCTGTCCCCATTTTGAGGGCAAACTGTTTGTGAGTGATGTAATGGAGAAACGTTACATGTCTAAGATAACTTGGTCGAGGCAAACGTAATGCTAAGTTCTTAAGGTATTGTATCCAGTTCATCTGTACTGTATATAATTAACCTGTAATGGTCAGAAGGGTTATCTGTTATGATCATATTGGGTCTTAAAACTGGATTATCTTGTATTAACTGCTCTTCGGCAGTTACACCTCTTTCCCAGCTGTCTTGGTTATGGCTCTGGCTGGCCACCAGTGGTACTGCAGGTCATAATAAACATTCTTTCCCTACTCAGAGTGTGCTGTAAGAAGGACCCCAAGTGTATGATTACACAAGGAAAAGAAAAATGTGCATCAGGCTATGTGAGAATGAGGCAAGGCAGGTCAATGCATTGTGATAGCATTGATAGACCAGTATGACTGGGACAGCCTGAAATGCACAGAATCATCATGGGTTTGGAACACTTGAAGAGGTGTACTTCTAAATAATATCTTTGAAGGTAAGAGAATTCCCTTTTGATGGAGGTGGGGAGTGCAAGGAATGACCCGATATGAGAAATGTAACTCTGGTTTACTTGAAGCTTAACTTCTGGTGCTACTCTAGATTGCCTGGGGGGGTGTTTCCATTCTGTATGAAAGAGAAGCCACACCAGCCTGCCATGGAAGACAAACACAGGGCAACCCAAACACACAGTGTGGGTTTTATTGCAGAATGCCGATCTATCTACTGACAACACCATATAAAAGTAAGAAACCATCATCTGCTCTGGCATAATGTTCTTCCATTCATCTCCTGCATAGGACAACAACGCTGCCAACTCATCCATAGGAAGTTGCCTTGTTAGACCATCCATCTTGCCCAGTTTTGCCCACTCTGACTAGCAGCAGTTATCTGGCATCTCAGACAGAGGTTCTACACATCATCTGCTACCTGATCATTTTTAGCTGTTGATCCAAGGCACTGAATCTGGGACCTTCAGCAACCAAAGCATGTGCCCTGCCTCTGAGCTTCATAGCTCTTCTTCACCACACAGTGATCACAATCTTACCTTGGCCTTCTTTTTGCTGGCATCCATAATCCATTTCCAGTCTGATCCATTGTAGCGGTATCCAATCTTGAATTTCCTCATGAAGACCTTGTTCTCTCTGTGTTTGCCTCCCTGGACAATTATGCCCCGCACTATCTTCTCTTCACCAAGGTCTATCTGGAGCCATTCCTTTGAATATGTATGAGTGGTGGGTGGCGGTAGCGCCCATCCTACACGGCTTGTTATAAGACGGACATTTTCTGGGATCCAGTTTCGCTCAAATTCATTTGATGCAGTAATCTGAGAGTCAGTGATGAGCCCAGACACCATTCCCAGCATGCCAGAGCAAGGATAATCTAAATCATAATCATAATCCATCATAATAATAATAATAATACAGACTTCTAAGTGATCATAGCACTTCACAATCTTTCAATAAGTATCCTTTCAATAATCTTGTACAGTAGGTAAGTGGTTTGGATCCAGACAGTCTGCTCTAAGTATGACTAAAGCTGGATCCAACCCAGAATTCCAGTGGTAAGAGGGGGATTTTTCATAGTCCATGCTCTTCACCACCACACTATACTTTGTTGCATTTACTACCCTTAAAACCAAGTAGCCAACTCTCTCCACCCCCATGCACACTTCCCATGCATGAAGAATATATCTGTTTACTTCATAGGATGTTTGTGTGGGGCTGGCAGATGAATCGACTTCCTTTGCCAAAGGCGCTTTGTTGAATGGTCCTTTCAATTCTATCAGCTTTAAAATACTCAAATAGTATTTGATTTTCTAATACCTAAATTGATTTTAGGACTGATCAACTTTTTACTTCCTTAAAAGAATACAGGTAGGGAAATTAACAAAATCCCATAAAGAAATTCTTCTGTGGGAGAAGAACATTTCCCTTTTATTTTCCAGAGATATCAAAATTAATTTCTTAATTACAAAAGTAACTTATGAACTTTTAAACTTAATCAAAGTATTCTTAAATGTGACTATTACAGAACAATCCTATGCATGTCTACACAGACGTAAGTCCTACTGAAATCAGTGGGATTTACTCTCTGGTAGATGTGCATAGAGTTACATTCTTGGTATAATTATTGTACAGTTTGTTATAATAAGAATGATAACAAATATTCTTACTATTTTTAAAATTGATTTTTGTCACCTCTAGCCATAAATTCATATATCCATCCATCAATTTTACTGCATTATAAATGCTGTTTCTTTTGGAATCATAGAAATAAAGACAGAAAAATGTGCTTGCAACAGTTTGAAATGTGGAATTAGTCTTTTTAGTTAAACAGAGGTTGTTTAGATGGCATTTTATTTTAGCTAAAAAGATATAATGAGCTGCCTACTCAACTTCCTTCAATTATTCAGTGAGGCCTTAAAATCTACACTGTGTGCTCTCTGCTTCTAAAATGCTTCTTTTGTATGAAGAAAAATCTGACTTTTAGAAGTCCATTCTTCCTGTGCAGAGTGTAGTGTGATATGCCTAGGGAAAAGGCTGCATTCCTGCATTTACTTCAAAGGAGTGCACGCACAAAGGAATTTTACTGCTCTGCACATGCAAAAGAATTTTGTGCAGTGCTTGTCTTCCATGGAAGTGAATGGAGGAAGTCATTAGACACAGGGATTGCTGGAATGGAGCAGCCACCTCTAATAATTTGTTATTGACCTTTTCTGTGCCATGTCTCTGCAGCCTTGAAATGTCTGATTTGGGAGGCAATAACTCACATGACTACATATAGCAGTCCTTCCCAGGAGAGAACACTCACAGAAGGCAGAGTAGTGGCTGTCTATTTTCCCATCTGTCTAGCACTGAAGTTCTCACTACATTGATGGCTGAACATCCAGATGTCTGGGCGGAGACTAGATAATTCACTGCCGAATTTACTTTGCAGATAGAATAGATTAGACTTGATTAATATTTCAGCTTGGGCTTAATGCATACACCTGGCATTAACGTTGTAGCATCTGAAGAGTTGCCATGTGTTCTTTGTACACATTGTACCACTCAGTTCCTGTGCTACGCATATGCATATCTTCTCCATTATTCTGGGAAGACCAATGTAGTATAAAGATGCCATTAGCAGCTAAACTATGGAAGTGAGTCCATCTACCCATTTTGCATCCGAAGCAGGTCCATTATGTGGTCCATGCACCTGGGGAATCGCCATTTAAGAATATCATTATGGGAAGTACACATGGCAGGGCATAGACAGTTACTGGGCCTGTTTAAACATCTTCATAGTCCTGTCAGTAGCCACAGTGGTAAAACTGAGCATCACATACTGTTTGTTGGATGCTGGAATGAGCAATACAGCAATAATATTGATTCTTAGAATAATGTATCTTTAGATTTTCATAGTATAACATATGCAAATATTTGGAACATGGAACAGTAATAAAGACTCTCCAATTACCTTGCAGCACACTCCTTTGCAAGTTTACTCAGAAGTAAGTCCCACTGCATTCAATGGGGCTTGCTCCCACTCAGGCAAGTCTACATATGATTCCTGCCTTATTATATTTATTTTCTCTTCTGCAAACACTTGCAAAATAGGAGTGGCAATTCTCCTTAAAATAAAAGCGAAAAAAGCAAAAACCTTACCCGTAATTTTACAGCCATACACTTCGAATCTTAGTGATATCCCAGTTTCCCAGGTTACAGGTTTGATTCGAACAAACCGCGTCAGGGCTGGCTTGGGGAAAGTTCTGTAGGCAATCTCACTGGGGTTGGTGTTTCCTATGAACACCTACAGAAAAAGAGGAAGAAATGCAATTCCTCTTAAATATGTTAGAAACCTTGTCTTATCAGCCCATAAATAAGTGTTTAATAATAATAAACAAACACCAATTCCACAAAGCATGGAAGGGATATAGGTAAAGGAGGTCATAACCAGTCACTGAATTTCTGTGACTCCTTGTGGCAATTGAGGACTTCCTAGATAAGCTTAAATCCACCATGGAGTGTTTGAACCCTGTGGGTTTAAGGACAGTTACTGGATTGCAATCATTGAGTTCAACATCACTAACTCCAAAGATAATGGGACATTTAGACCAAGTAATATAAATGCCTCATCTCTCCTATGGGTAATTCCATTTTGCAGAATTATTTATATAATCTGAAGGATCTTCTTTAACTGTTCATGAAATCGTCTAGATTTGTTTGCTGCTACTGCATATTCATTCTGTTTTCTATGTCTCTTCTTGCCCCCCTCTCATTAAGCCAAACCGATAAAGCTATACAAACAGATGATGCATCTGTCAAGGCCATTTGAGAAAGTTCTACCATAAGAAAGTCAGGTTCTCCATTGACTGAGATCAAGGAAGGTGACTAATTTCCTTCTTCATTAAACAATGCAAAAGCCCAGTTTCCTGATCTTCGCCTTTTCTCCTTTTATGGGCAGTAATTTCTTACACCTTTCCCCATCTCTTCCTGTTTTGACCTTTGCTGAGGGCAAAATATAGCAAAGGAATCTGACTGTCCCATAAAAAAACCTTTAGTTCATCAACCTGTGCACTTAACACCTTCTTCTTCTTCTTCTTCTTCTTCTTCTTCTTCTTCTTCTTCTTCTTCTTCTTCACTGTAAAACTAGCTCAGTTGAAACCACTATTCTCTATCTTGGTTTTTGCACAGTAGTAAACCTTGGCTGAAACTACACATAGCAGTTATACCATTATCATGCCATTATCATAACTATTGGTGCCCATTGGTGTCATGTGCAGCAATAGTTATGATAATGGCATGATAATGGTATAACTGCTATGTGTAGATTCAGCCCTTATCACACTGAATACTGTCCATGTTGCATCTTCTATGTTTAATCTATTTTTTCCATCACAGTCTTGCTAAGAATTGCTCTTACTTTTTCAATGGGAAGGAAGCGGCCATGGAATAAGGTCAGCAGAAATGTCTTGCAAACATTGACTATATTTACTACCAACCATCTGTTTAACTTATTAATATTAATTGCACAGGAAAGCTAGGCCAAGGCCTGTGCTAAAGTTTGGCTCTCTTTCAATAAGAGAAGACAAACAGGATGAAACAGCCAGGTTGTTATCTCTTATGCATGTTAAGGAAGTGTCACAGAAGTACAAGTGTTGCTTTGTGTAAGACCTTTAGGAATGGTTCTAAACACAAGTTTCAATGGTGTGGGATATTTTGGGCTTTGACTGGTGAACATTCACAAATATCATGGTGTCTATACCAAATCAAGAAAAAGATACCCATCTGGTTGAATCGTACAAAGCTGTATTTCTTTCAGAATAATTACATGTCTAGAAATCTTTTTGTTAATGGAATAGAATATATACAGCATGTTTTTGCACAAAACCCAAGCGTCGAAGAAAGAAAGAAAGAAAGAAAGAAAGAAAGAAAGAAAGAAAGAAAGACAGACAGACATTGGGCTAACTTTGGGAAAACAATGGTAGTGAATTGGAACCGTATATGTCAACTTCCAGAACTCAATACTCTTCTTTGTCCTTTTCATATCACAGATCTACCATTAAGTGGGACCCACTTCATTTTTTTTTCACCAAATACACCTGGGTTTCCTCTTCTCTCTAGGCAACTAGATCCTTTCTCTTGAGGGGGAAAACAAATGCAAAGAAAGTCATCTTCTTTATTTTTCATAGTTTATATTAAAGAGACCATGAAAACGAAAATGTAACTAAAAAGAAAAATGTGATGGTTCAGGCTCGTGTCTCTCTACTGCTGATTTGAGGCAGCTAATATTTTCTTTGAAAAGAATAGCTACAAGTAATAAAACATGTTAGAAATCCTTGAGTAGTGGAGACTCATGCAGATGTAAACTCTTACCAATGGTTTATTATTTCCATCTTTAACTGAAATCCAGTCTTCTCCATTGGAGCTGATATCCACGCGATACGTTTTCAAATAATACCATTTTTTAGTTTCTTTTGAGATGGCTCCCTGGGTCCCAACAGCAGATACAAAGCGGAGAAGGCCTAAGTCCACCTATAAGAAGGACAACAAAGGGACAAACATGCAGAGAAGTGAAAAACCAGGATACATCCTAATGTCTCATACCCTGATCTAGCAATCTCCTTCCATGTGTGTGTGACAGGTGGGGCAGGTGCAAGAAGTACATCCGTCTGCATGTGGGGAAAATGGTCAAATGCACGTATCTTCCTTGTATGCGCAATCTGATATGGGATTGTGTTGCATGTGGAAAACATCCCACTGCTTTGCCTTCATATAAAACAATGCTTCATGCATGTGTAAGAGGGCACAACTCAGACAGTCTATCTAGTTATTTCAGCAATGCACAGATATCTGCTTCAGCACCCAAAGGCGAATAACTATCCATCTGGGATCCATGTGCCTGGTTTGGATTGAAAGGGCCTTGGGTGGTGTACTGCATGTGCATGGGGGCTTCTAGTGGCAGCTGGACTCCAAACGCTGCCCCAAACTTCAACAGACCCTCTGCAGCAGCACCCTATGGGGTGTGATGGAATACTGTTGGAAGATAAAATCAGCAATTCTGCCTACCATGTGTGCATGAAAGCACTCTGCATGCACGCATGGGCCTCTTTGAATCCCAGCTACTGTGTGTACCTTCTTCACACAAAACTACTTCAGAAGCAAAAGCATCTGAAGATCAGGGATCCATGTTGCGTGTGCGCGTGTGCTAAATAGTCACTTGAGAGAAAACAACCATGAGAATTGTTCCTGTACCACTATTGCCTAACCAATCATACATCTTATCTCTGATACCAAAGTATGTAATAACATTTACTCAACCAGTCACAAGGAATATACAGTTAAGTGACTGCATTTCTAAAGTGTACCATTGTAATCAAAACCAAATATTTTCTTTCTTCTTTGAAATGTGGTATTTGAGGATGTGCTACTTGTTCCTGATGAAGCTCTCTTGAGTCGCGAATGTTCAGACATTTGTAGAGTGCCTTGAATCTGCTTGGGCTAAATGCCTCCTGTACATCAGAGGCTTTTAAAGTATTTTTGAAACATGCAGGATGCAGATTGTATTATGCCTCTAGTGTCCCACAAGCATCCTTTTTCCTGGATGCATGTCATACATCCAAAAGCCAGGGTGGGTTGGAGTGGGTGGGTGGATGGGTTAAATCAACATATTCTGCATTCTCTTAGGAAAAATGTGAAGGAAGCCCTGTTGAAAACAGAAGGGCTGCTGTTTAGATTTGCATGGCAAATATACAAATCACTTGGAAACTGGAAGTTCTGCAACATAAAAAACAATATCTTTGTGTTTCGGGGCAGGAGCCAGAGAGAAGGGTGAAATAGTGCTGGCTTGTGGTGCCTCTTCTGATGTTTTTTAAGGCTAGCAAACCCCAGCCTTGCATTTTAGCGCTGTTCATGAAGATTAATTCCCTGTGTTTGTATATACAGAAAAGTCATTCCCAAACTGTGCTGGTGGGATGCCCTAATGTGGCCATGAGAGTATGCTAACTGCCATGAAAAATACATCATTTGATTTCAACAATTAAAAGTTCCTGTGATCCCTCCCAGTCCTCCCCCCACTATGTAAGGAGCTATGAGCTGCCTTTTGCATCCCTGCATGTTTTCCATTTCCTGTTCTGATCTTACATCCTTCCAATCAGCCTTCACTGAGGATTAGTTAACTCTGCCCTGACTTTGCAGCAAGTGGGACTGGAACATTCAAAAGCTTCTTGAGCACTGAAGGTGGAAAAAGAGGGTAGATATGTTTAAACAAAGAAAATAAAGCAACTTCCCAAAAGGAGACACAGCAGAATTACCCACCCTTTAATGGAGGATGCCTGTTGCACTGCTGTGGGAGAGACAGTGCTTCCTTCTAATCTGTGCTTTCTTCTAATCAAGAGATATGCCCAGAATGGGATGACTCATGCAAGAGCACAGAGGTGGGCTCCCTCTGATGGGGGGGATTTTTCCTCTTGTACTGGCCATGTTGGGAGTTGTAGGCCACCAACTCTGGAGGGTGCCAGGTCAGGGAAGGCTGTTTTACACAGTCCAAAAGCAAAGCTGTTTGTGTCCAAAGTTTGGAAAGACTGATATACAGGTTGAACTGTGTAAAGCAGAGCAGCAGAACCTGTGCCTCTCCAGATGTTGCAGGACATCAACTCCCATCAGCCCCAGTCAGCATGGACAATGGTCAGGGAGGATGGGAGCTGTAGTCCGACAACATCTGAAGGGCCACAGGTTCCCCAGCCCTGGTAAAAAACTTTGTTTGGGTACAAGACAAACATGTTCTTGCTCTTAAAACGGGAGAGAGAAGGGATCTGCAATCTTTCTTCCACTGGTTTGGGTCTTTTAAATGAAAAACAGCTTCAGAGGCTGAAATTGAAAGTGGAAGAACAGTGGCAGATGCGCTGCTTAACCCTTTCCCTTTCTGCTCTTTGTGTGCTCAGAATCACACTCCTCCCTCAGCTGCCTTTCCATCTATCAGGAGAAAGATACAGGATCCAACAAGCATTCTTTCTGCAGGAAATACGTCATACGGCCCAAAGTCAGGGTGAGGCAGAAAGTGAGGGAAGGGAATTGTGAGTGAAATAATGGTAGGAAAGGGAAAGGGTTAATCATCCCCTCCCCTATGCTGCTTTTCTGCTCTCAGTTACAGCCTCTGAGGCTATTTTACACTTAAATAAATAAATAAATAAAATATTCACAGGAAAGAAAAATCATGCCACTCAGCATCACACGTTGTTTGTCCCAAAGAACAATCTGAAGGTTAATGGGGGGAATGTCGTCATTATCGTGCAGAGCAATCTCAACTTAAGTTGAAATGCTCTCCAAATTGTACGCCGCTGATTGTGAAGAGTGCTGCATTTTTGAGTCACGTCCAGTTACGAGACTTCAATTCCAGGATGAAGGACTCTCAAAAATCTAAAAGACCGCACTGAGTTACTTAAATGAAATCCTTTCCTCAGAAAATTCAAACAGCTCTTCAGTTTTGAAATGATTAAGGTCCCAAGCTCATACTGTTCAAAGTGATTTGAAATGCCTCTAAATGGAATTTTCATATGGGGCGTTTTTTTTAACCTCCTTTTTATCTTTCTTCCCCCCCTCTTTTAAAAAAAATAATCAATAAGTGCTTCATTCCAATTGAAGTCAAGCGATGGTCCATTATGAGAGTGTGAGAAATTAGAAACCATACTAAAACTTTGCTATGTGATTGTTTCCTTGACCTGGTTTAACTTCTACAAGATCCAGTTGTCTGATATGCTATTGTAATGTCAAACAGTAATTGACTACAGCTGATTTCCACTATGGATACCCTTGTTCAGCGTTCTCCATCCTGGTGCCCTCCAGATGTGTTGGACTACAGCTCCCATAATGCCATGCTTTATGGGAATTATGGGGGTTGTAGTCCAACACATCTGGAGGACACCAGGTTGGGGAAGTCTGCTCTTGTTTATCAGACTGAGATGGTAATCCTAAACATGTTTGCTACAATAAGCTCATTGGATGTACTTCTGAGTAACCATTTTTAGGGTTACTTATTCCATATATTTATTTATTAAAAATATTTTTATACTGTTCTTCAATCATATTACAAATGTAAACAAATAAAAGTAAAATTAGCGAACAGTCTCAACAATATAAAAGTTGCATAAAACAGTCAACTGGATTAAAAAATCATCTGAAAAGTTTTGGGAAAATGAAAAGGTCATTGCCTGGTGCCAAAAGGATAGTAGGTGTCACATGAATCCTTCTGGCAGTGGTGGCTGGTGGCTCTGATGTCAGTGGGGTGGTGAATCTGCTCTAGGTTTCAGTCAGAACCAGTCAGAACTCCAAAGGAGCTACACAAGGTGTGAAGCACCTTTTATAGCTCCTTTAGAATACTGATTGGTTCTGACTGAAACACAGAGCGGATTCAGCACCCCACTGATATCGGAGCCACCAGCCTCCACTGATCATAAATAAGTTGCCACCACTGAGAAATCTTCTGTCTGGTAGCCACCCAACTCACCTCAAGTTGCAAGATGCTCAAGCAATGATCTGATTTCCCTGCTACTTTACTAACCTTTGATATGGGTAGGGACAAACAAGATTGTTATAGCTATTTAGAGAGTCATTGTTAGTTCTTTGGGACATAGATTTTGTGTGAGTCCTTGGAAAATTATGAATTTCATCCATTAACCTAACTAAATTTCATTCAGTATCTAACCAGATGCTCATTGTTCAATGGAATAATTTCCAGAAGTGTCATCCCTAAGGGTAGTAATTCTAGGAAAGCTATGTCATCATTCCATTAGATGTTCATCTGCATTTGTAGGGTTGTGCTTCTTGGAACAGCTCTGCCTAAACTTCTCCAACCTGGCACCCTCCAGATGTTTTGGATTTCGGCTCCCATCAGCCCCATTCAGCATGGCCAAAGGTCAGGAAAGCTGAGAGTTGTAGTCCAAACATCTGGAGAGCACTAGGCTGGGGAAGCATGCTTTAAATTATGATCACTGTGCACTCACTTTTAATCAAAAAGCCTTACACGTAAAGTGTAAATGTGTAAGGAGGTTGGTCAGGTTTTTTTTCTAGCTATAAGGAGCCCACCGCTAGTTGTGACAGTAATATGATTACTTGACGGCTGTTCTCTCCTCTTCCCTCTTACACCCTTTCTGACTTTCCCCTATTCTCTTCTATAAAGCATTCTATTCTTTGGTTGGAAGAACGTCTGTTTCACATTAAGATGAACAATAGAGGAATGTGGTGATGAAAGACTGTATATCTGATGCAAAACATCAAATACCTTGGCAAAAATACATTATTTAATCGTTTTCACCGTGTGTGTGTGAGAGAGAGAGAGGGAGAGAGAGAGAGACAGAGAGACAGAGAGAGACAGAGAGACAGAGAAAGATTGATATTTGAAACATTGATAACGGTCAGCACAATTCAAATGTCTTTACTCTTCATTTCCAAGATTAGGAGATTCATTTGTTTGTATGTTCTCTTTCCTTTCCACTAGACCAAGTTTTAAATCAATTCATACATACTGATGCCATGAAATCTACTCTATGAATGTTGATCCAGGGCCAATGCACAAACCTCTCTGCATGGCTATGCACCCTTTTCCTTTCCATCATGACTGCCCTGTGTGCTTCAGCATTTGATTTCCTGAATTGTTCATTATGAGAATAACACTGCACTTTTACATGCTATCACAAAGCATGAATCTTCCTAATGTGGCTAGAATGCAAATGGTGATTTATGGTTGTGTGATAAGTGTTTCAGACAACATATTTATCTAATGTAAGTTGCATTTCAGGTAGGGATGTATGAAACACCTACCTGGCTCCGCGCCGGGCAATCCGCGGTGGGGGGGAGGCGCTCCGTCCCTCCCCCCGGAATCCTGCCCGGCTGGCTCCGCTCTGCAGCCAAACTGCGGAGCTGCCAGCCGCCTCTGGCCACCCACAGCTGGATATCTGGCCGCTGGGCAGCCCTGCAGGGACGCAAAAGGCGGCTGTCATAGCCGCCGCCATTTGCGTCCCTGTATTGAGCCATGATAGGCTACGTAAATATTTACGTAGCCTATCACGGCAGGGGGGAAAAAACCCCAGCATATGCAAATGGCAGTAGCCACCACCATTTGCGTACTCTGGGTTCCCCCCCCCCCACCGTGATAGGCTACATAAATACTTACGTAGCCTATCACGGCAGGGGGAAAATACCCCAGCGTATGCAAATGGAGGTAGCCGCCGCCATTTGCGTATGCTAGGTTCCCCCCCCCCCGCTGTGATAGGCTACATAAATACTTAAGTAGCCTATCATGGCATCTGCAGGGACGCAAATGGCGTCCCTGCGTTAGCCGTGATAGGCTACATAAGTATTTACGTAGCCTATCACGGCTATGAAGAGGAGGAAGCGAATGGCGGCCGCAGGACGGCCGTCATTCGCAAAGCAGCGCGGATGGGAGCAGGTAAGTGCTCCGTTTCGCGTGCCTTTCATGGGGTGGGGACGGCAGGGACTTCGTTCCGTGCGCCTTTCATGGGTTGGGGGGGCAAGGGCTTCGTTCCGCGACGGATTTCGGGGGGCCGAATGCACTGGCATTCGGCCTCACTGAGATCCATCACGGAATTCTCTGACATCCCTAAAAATTCAGGCTTAAAAAATGTGAACTAGTCCTCACACAATCCAGAGAGTGGGCTGAAATTTGGGTGAAGCAGTAATGTCATTGTTTCGTTAGCCCAATTCAGTCATAATGAACTTGGTCCAATTAACCATGATTTAGCAGACTGAGAATGAGCACTGTGTTCATGTTTTCTGGGCTCCATTAAAGTACAGTTTCCCATTATGTTTAAACAGGGAAACTGTGGCTTAAGCTTGGACTACAATGCCAGCTTACAAACCTGGATCAAACCATGGTTTGCAATCCTGGTTTATAGTCAGAGCTTAAATCACAGTTTCTCAGGTTAGACATAATGGGAAACTGTGGTTTAACAAACTCTGGAAGTAGTGCCTAAAGTGAAAAAGAGAAAGGAGAAGCAAGCACATGGACAAAGCACTTTTTCTCAGTCCATCATCCCTAGCCAGCATGGCCAATGCTAGAATTGGGGGTAAGTCAGGGAACAGTGGCGCCATCAGAACAAGACACTGGGGCACACATACAGACCCCCACTCAGCAGACTGAGCAAGCCCCCCCACAGTTCAACAGGGTTGGCTTGCCACATTTACCCCAGAAGACCATTAAGTTCATTAGAATTATGTAACTGCACCACTGTCAGGGACTAGGACTTGTAGATTTTGTTACTGGAGCAAGACTGTTATGTCTGAAGTTGACTATTGAGTATCCCAACATATGGATGGATATTTCATTCTAACATAATAGTTTTCTAAGGGTGCAGTCCTATGCATGTTTAGATAGAAAGGAAGTCCTACAATTCCCAGGGCTTTTCCATAGGAGGCTTTTATTGTGCACTTGTGATCGGTCACTCATGGAAGTTTGCGGGTCCTTTACACAACATTGTCATCCTCCAGGGCCTCTCTTGTGCTTTATGAACTTTATCCTGGCTTTTTTGAGATCGGGGAAATTGTGGCATTTTCCCTAGAAGCACAATGAAGTGCTATAATGGCCGCATGAATTTCTGTAATTGTGCTATACCACAACGCCATCTAGTGGCTGTATAATGAAACACAGAACTTGCAGAGAAAGAAATCCCCTGAGAAACAGCCAGTGTCAGCCATGTTAAAGGAGCCAATCTGAATCCCACAAACAGTCCAGAAGAGGAAGCCCAGTAAAGTTGTGGGATAAAACCTTGGTGTAGAGCAGCCCCCAGCATGCCCTAGCCAGCATGGGAGTTGCAGGACTTTTTCTGTCTAAACATGCATAGGATTGCACCCTAAAAATGTTTTCACACAAGACCTCCAAAGCACCTTTGAGGTTCTCTTGCTATTTGTGCCATGTATTTACGTTACTAACATTGGGTAAATTGCCAAAATGGAAGTGAATGTACATTTTAGCTGACATTGGTTTTACATATATGCCAGAGATCAATTTAACTAAACATCCATCTAGGCCAGCTGTGATGCCTACATTTTCTTTAAAAACCAAGTCTTGGACATAATTATAAAATGTATCACAGTCACATTCAACCCGCAGCTTCTTAACTACCATTTTAGCTTTTTCCTGAATATGGCCTTGAGTATGTAACCTTTAAAACTACTTACACTAGTAAGTACTACAAGTAAAATGATGGAGAGAGCAATCCTACTGGGATAGGCGGCTGCTTCTGAACTCGGAGGTGATCGCCTATCCAATGCAGGGCAGGAGAAGCTCAGAGGGGATCGTCCTCTCCGCGGTTCAGCTGCCCTGCATTCATGGCTAGACAGCCGATTTCAGCTGTCTAGCCATGGAAAGTCGGACTGGGGGAAGTGGTGGCCAGATGACACGTAGGATGTGTCGTACTGGCATTTCCGAGTTCCCCGCCCTGGCACGCCCCCAGGAATGACCCATTTTTGCCACTCGGTGCTCCTCTTCTGAGCACAGAGCGCAGGGCCATTTCATGCTGCCTATGAAGCAGCACCAGGGGGGCTGAAGGTAGGTTCTCAGGGAACTGACCTTGGAGTGCAGGCTTCGAGGTCGGTTCCTGGGAACCGACCTATCCTATGGCCTTCTAGGCTCTGACTAGCGGCCATAGGATTGCACCCTAATCCTAGTGATAAATGCTAATAATACAGGCACCAGTAGCACAAGCAAGTACTGCAAGTACTAAAAATATCAACAGTGTACAGAACTGGAAATACATTTCCCCCCCTGGATGGTCAATGAAAGACAAAATAGTTGTTCCTGTTTTTTCTATCAAGGTTCTCATTAGGCCCCGGTGAGAGCAAATTGGACAGGGATGGTTCTTTATATGAAAGAACTATTGTCTCTCTGTTTTCTGCAGTGATTCTTGGCAGCTAGTAAATATATTTTAACTGCTAGGCTTTTATCTTATATGCTGCACAGGGAATGACATGGAAAGGTCTGTATACACCAGGCCCGCACAGCTTGTGACCCTCCAGGCCTAACAAAGTCTAGCAGCCATGTAAGACTCCCTAAAAGGGTCTTAATAAGCCTCCTGGATTTTTTTCTGCCTGGCAGAAACTGGAAAATCAAGCACCTCTTAGGCTACAATACAGGACGAGTGGAGCCATGTTCAGCTTGGTGGGTCACCATGTTGCACAGGTCTGGTGTTCACATTTCATTCAGAATCATTTCAGCAGGAGGATAAAGTAGCATGTTTAGCTACTGTGTAGTAAATCATGTAGCAAATAGATGAAACCGGCTGGTTAAGGAGCTCTGTGCAACGCGCAGGCCGTGAAATGAATCTTCCTGCTTCCTATAATCATACAAACATAACCAAGCCATAAATGCAAAGGACTCATTTTCAAAATGAAAATCTGTCATGCACAATAAAACATAGTCCACTGAGACTGCTGTGGTGAGGGAGCAGTTGTTGTTACCAGCCTTTTTAACACTCTCGCTGTAGGTTGGTCTGTTCTGCTGCCTGAGAAAATAAAAGATGAAGGGCTGGCGTTCGATTAACAGGAAGCTTTTTGTTTGTGAGAATGTCTTGTGGCTTGGAAAGCTGCATAATCTGTCATTTGACCCCCTATATCCCCAAAAGTCAATATTTTTAGGAAATTGTGTCATTTCCTTAGATAGCAAGCACTATTCAGAGTCCAATTTGCCTTTATGGTACATTATTGTTCTGATGTCTGTTACAGTAATCATGGTTACAGTTAACCAGCATATTTCCTGTCAAGGTACTGCCTTTTTGAATTAGCAATGGGTTTGATGTGGCGGTGTTCACATGACACAATGTTCCCCTATTTTTACTGGAGTGCCACTTCCACAATCTCTCTCTCTCTCTCTCTCTCTCTCTCTCTCTCTCATACACACGCAATCCATGCCCTCTGTGAATGCATCTGACTTGTGCCTTTAGCAAGGGCCAATGTGTCTTTTTCAGATCAGCTGTGGGGCACAGCAGAACGCAGGATCAAATACTCAGAAGCTCCAATTTCAACAACACAAGGAAAGTGGCATCCCCTCCAACATTTCAGAGATGAAAACAGGGGCATGCTTGTAACCCTAATCCCCCCCCCAAGGATCGTTGCCCAGGTTCTGCCCCAAGACTTCTTATAAATTGCCAAACACTCTTCTTTGCATGCTGTACTCATTTACTTTGAAGTAAGAACATCAGAAGAACCATGCTAGATCAGACCAAAGACCTCTTTAGTGCAGCATTCTCTTTCAACTGTGGACAACCAGATGCCTCTGGGAAGTGTACAAGTAGTATAGCACCCTCCTGCTTGTGTCCCCCAGCAGCTGTCATACTGCATCTGATACTGGAGGGAATAGAAAGCCATCATGACTAGTATCCATTGATCACCATATCCTCCATGAATTTCTCTAATCTCATTGAAAAGCCATCCAAGTTGGTGGCCATCACTATGTCTTGTGGTAGCGAATTCCATAGTTCAATCATGTGCTGTATGCAGACTTACTTCTTCTCCTGCACTGATTTGAAAACCAAGACATGGTTTGTTCTTTTGTTAAACACATACTTGAAAAACATTACCTCCCTACACTAGGTAATCATTGTAATTCAGCTATGCAGTGTGTGAAATTTATTTATTTATTTATTTGATTTATACTTTGCTTTTCTATTAAAAATGGGACTCAAGGCAGCATTTATATCCCACCTTGTTCTGCTTGCAAGGAATACAAGGTGGCTTACAAAGCCCTCCTCCTCTCCACTTTATCCTCACAACAACTCTGTGAGGTAGGTTAGACTGAGAGTCAGTGACTGGCCTGAAGTCACCAGTGAGCTTCATGGCCAAGTGGGGACTAGAGCCCAGATCTCCCAAGTCCCAGTCCAGCACTCTAACCACTACACCACACTGACTTTCAGTGTGGGAGGCTGCACACTACTGCATGGTATCTTAGTGTGTCCAGGTACATGCATTTACCTATACAAGAGACAAGCATGATACATCCATTTCCCATTGAAAGATTTAACTAATGGAGACCCTGAGGTGGGTAGTTAGCCCTGAGGAATGACCACTGTAGCAACTCACACACTAACAAAATGTTAACAGAACATCCCCCCAAGCCAAAAATAGGAACACAATAGGAAGAGTATTTTGCAGTGACAGGTGCCAGAGACAAAAGGGGCTCTGTCTCTGGAGCTTATGAAATGGCAGAGAACAAGACGGCAAGGTATTCCAAGGGATCTGAAGTTGAGGAAATGGGCTCTGGGTTTAAAATAGGCTCACAGACAAAGCACGGAAGCAATATCAACTTTTGCTGGATAGTGGCCAGATGTTTTGGCCTACAACTCCCATCAGTCCTTCCCATTGGCTACGGCTTACAGGAGTTCTAGACCAAAACAGCTGGAGATCCATATGTTGCCCATCCATGTCTTAAATGAAGCTGTGCCTGTGAGCAGCTAGTCCATACTCTTATTATACTGCTGTTTGCTGGGCGAGCCTCTAACTTTGCCTGAGTCTGAGCCAGGATCTGGTTCAAATTTCCACTCAACACTGAACTAAGGGTCCACTTCATATGTTACCTCTTTTTTTCCCTATAGCAGGATTATCTTCAATTTGGGAAAACTGTGTATGTGCTGTAATGCATGAAATGTGGCACAAATTATTTTCTATACACTGATCTGGCAGCTGCTATGCGTATCATTTTCCCCTATCTATATACCTGTACAAAAAATCCTTGTGTGTCAAAACTCCATGACATGATTTTGTTATTTGGAGATAACAGCTCTGTGGAAACAAAGTAACACATGAAGGAGCTCTTACTGTGTTGTTTTACTCAAGATATTTATATTTTGCCTCAGGTCCTCATCTGAAAAATGGAAAAAATAGTCGCCTACCTCATAGGGTTGTTGTGAGGCCCAAAGAAATAAGGATTGTGAAGCACTCTCTACAGCAGAACATGCTACAAAAATTATAAGTAACAACAACAAAAGGAAGATGTACTACTCTTCAACAAAAGATACATATTTTTTTTTTGAAAATGTTACTATTCTAGAGGGAATGCAGAAAGGGCCTTTGTCACTTGTCACTGCTATGCTTGCAGGCCCTGTCACCCCTCCAAAAATTAGGGGGGGGGGAAAGACCTATCTTTTTGACAGGGAAAAGATAATGTGTGTGTGGGCTGTGGCACATCTGGATTCATGGCACATTCTCCTACTCTTATGTTAATTTTTTTTGCATAAATCAGAAGCAACTAATTAAAAGAGAAATATTTAATTCTGACATGTTCTTTGAACTGGCATTCCATCTGGTTCTGTTTTTGAATAGTAAAATCTGCTGTAGCTGTAAAAATTGGCAAGAAGTACTCTGGTAAGGGGAGACAAAAGCGACTCAGTACAGCAGGTTCATACACTAGCATTTCAGTTTGAGACATTTCCAGAATTCAGCATACCAAACTGCTCTAGCATGGAAACTATAAAAATTAAATATGAAAAAGGGGAAAATGCTATTCTACCCTGGGAGAAGACAGTACCACTGGTATACATTAGTTCTGTGTGGTATTCTTAGTTTCAGCCTTTGAAAAAAGTATTTGGTTGAGAAGCATGTGGAAAACAATACATCCCACTGAAACTAGCTAAGTGTGTTTTATGGCATGCTTTCAGTGGCCATGCAAACAAAGGAGAAATAGACTTTCAGATATTCCATTAAGCTATAGTCCAACTGCACAACTTAAAAAACCAAAAACCTAAAGATATATTATTTTTAGAAGATTTAGAAAACATATCTGTTTCCCGATTCACCTCTTGCTTGGCAACATCTTAAAACCTGGATGAGAATGTACAATACATTCCTATGACAAAGACTGAGTGCTTCAGTCCAAAGCAATCAGCTTCTTTCTGTGGTAGGAACAGAGGCTGATTAACTCCTGGCACCCTAGAAAAAGATTGCTTTCCATCTACAAGGAGCATGGCTTAGTGTAAAATATTACTTCTCTGAAGCCAGAAGGGTTGCTTTGGCACTACGTTAGCTTGCAAATGTACACCTAAGACATTTCACATTCAGTGGGTCAACAAAAGAAAGAAATGTGAATGAGGTGGTTTCCCTCCAGCCCCACTTGCTAAGGTTCTTAGAAACCTTTCCTAAGCCATAAATTATTCAGAAACCTAACAGTTTTAATTAGCATTTTTGAATACTTTTTTGTGATTTAGATTTAATTTTATACCGTAGCTTAATCCTGCAGTTTGGAATACAGACAAGTATTTAGTACAGCCTGGATAAAACCTTACTGGTATGGAGTTCACAGACTACAGAACTGTGAAAGTATCTTACTGAATCGCACTCTCAAAACAGGAGCTTTGAAAGTCCTCAGAAGCAGGCAACAAGTGTTCCAAGGACTCTGTGTTGATCTCCCCCCCATTGGACACACTGCTGTTGCATCTCTTCTGCCAGTTATTCTTATAACAGACAAGCATCGTTTATGGTTACAAGAGGATACTGATGACTGGCAGGAATTATTGCCTTGTCAATTGTTGTCATCATAATTTCTGCTGTGCTATTATCCACATTGACCACGGATCCATTTTTGTAGGCAGTTACACACTGCCAAACAGCCTTAGAGCATTTCTATACCTGGCTATAAAACCGCAACTTTACTGGGGCTTTCTGCTTCCGCTTTAAATGCAGGATCATGATGGGCTCCCTTTACACATGCTTCCCTCCCCTCCCCTTTTCCTCCTTATCTGCATTGTTTTATATATTTCATTATACAACCGTTAGATGGTGCTGTCGTCTAGCACCTTTTATTGCAGGATTTCTTCTTTTTACGAGGGAACTCAATGCGCTGTAATTTGATAGCTCATTATCTCTGCTCTTTTAAAAATGGGATAAAGGTAACTTAGCGTGGGAGAGGCCCTGGAGGTTGATGATGTCATGTAAAGGACCTGCAAGCTTCTGTGAGTAACCAATCTCAGTGGCAGGATAAAAGCCCTGTGTGGCAAAGCCCTTAGGCTCAGTATGAATATGTATAAGCCCTTTTCAGAGAACAAAACTCAGGTGAGTGAATATACCTGGGGAGGTAGCAGGGTCATAGTGGCAAGCCCTACCTTGACCTACATGCATTCATTTGAAGGTTAGAAGAGGTGTGTGTGCAACTGATTATCAGGATTGTGTCTATTGCTCCTGCACTGGCCCAATATCAGCACATGGCACCCTTGGGTACTTGCCAGGATCCCAACACCCTGATGTGGCTCAACTGATTATCATCTAGTTCTCTCAGCTGTAAAGGCAGAGTTCCCAATCTCGTGAAGAGGGCCCTATGCATGTATGGCAAGTATACACGTGGGGTTGGATCCAGATTTATGGTGACTCAACAGCACCTATGGAAGTAGACTTCCTTGCCCCCTCCTTCCCACTGCAGCCCCTCCAGCCTCCCCATAATGCTACACAGAGAGTCAGGAGATCCTGCTGAAGTGGGTGGTCTGTGGTGTGGCAGGCAGGAAGGAATCCCCCCCCCCAATTGAGCAGTGGGACCTTTCATGAGCAAAGCCCTTCTGCTCACCGAAGGCAGATCTCAGATCCAACTTGTGGCTCCTAATCCAGATTTAGCTGGATGCAACTAGTCTTGCACAAGAGATAGTGGACTTGGATGGAGATATGCATTCCCTGGGAAGTCTGGTTCCCCACAGGGAAATCTGGGCCACCTGGACTCACTGGATTTCCCTAGAGCCCTGCGTGCACCTGCCAGATTTTGTAGGCCACCTTTCCAGTTTTAAAAAGGCGAGGTCAGCTGCCATTCACAGACCTTGGGAAAATTACAGCTGTAAATTGCGTATTTTACACTATTTGCAGCTGTAAAGCATTTATATCTACATAAACTGCAGCTGGCTGCAATTCACTTAGAAGTAAATGCTTTATGGCTGCAAATGACGTAAAATACACAATTTACGGCCGTGTTTTTCCCAAGGTCCACAGATGTCAGCTGCCATTCACAGACCTTGTTTTTTTAAAACCTGGAAGCCATCCCTAGTAGGGGCCAGCAGGCATGGGGGTAAGGGGAGCTGGTCTGCTGCAGACTGCACAGGTTGGATTCTTGGGAATTCGGCCTTATCTAAGTCTGCAGCGGATTTCTCCAGCATCCCTACTGTGATGCAGAGTCAGATGTGCAGCTGAACATATCATAAATCAACCTCATACTGAGCCAGACCCATCTAGTCCAGTATTGTCTCTGCTGACTTGCAGTATCTTTCCAAGGATGCAAGCAGAGGTCTTTCCTAACCCTGCTGCATGAGATCCTTTGAATGGGAAATGCCAGAGATTGAGCCTGGAACCTTATTCACACAAAACACATGTTCACCAGCGTCCTTGGCCCCTCCTCCACAAACCTGTATCAGCTGTACGTACATAAGCCTGCTTCCTCCTTGCTGGGTCAAGGCAATGGATAGTGTTAGCGCCAGTACTGCTCCTCAACCTCTCTCTCATAATTGCTTCCAGGCAGCGAGCCAGTGAGCAAACAGGCTGTGGTATCTACTGCTTCTCCTTCTCCCCACCACTGTTGTCTGGGCCAGAGTGAGAGGCAGGTGAACAAACAGGTTGCAATGGTGGAAAGGAGGAGTAACTCTGGGGGGCTATTGTCAGTGGGCCCCTGCTGAAGTGCCCATTCCCACCTTTGACACCAGCCTGGATAGTATAGTGTTGAACTTGTCATGGCAACAATTTCTCCTTCTAGTGTAAGTCCAGATGCATCAGTATAACTTATTATTGTGGAATATAGCAGATGGCTAATTGTCTCATGGACAAGAACAGATGCTTAGAATCTCAATAGCATAATCTAACCACAAATGAAATGTCTCTCCCTTCCCCCGCAAACTAACTTTCTTGATTGGGATACTTGGGAATGCTGGGATCAGTGGGACTATTGCCCCTGTCAATCCATCTCCACTCCAGCCACTACACAGGGGAAGGGCCATAAAGCTCAGTGATAGAACACATGGGGCCGATCTACACTGCGCCCGCCATCGCAATGAATTCGGTGTCCCGTCGGGTTAAACGCTCTCACATTAAAATGTGATTATTCCCACACACCCATTTTCCCCGTTGCAGTGCTTCATCGAATGCACGAGCTCGGTTCACACTCAAGTGCTGTGCTGTTTTCCTGCTGTTTTCCTGCGCATGCTTGTCTGATCTCGGATGCTAAGCGAGGTCGGCCCTGGTCAGTAGTTGGATGGGCGACCGCCTGGGAATCAGGCTTCCTGCATTGAGTACGGGGTTGTTGTATCCCCTCAAATGAGACTAAGTTTTATCCCCTCCTATCCTATCACAACTTCCAAGCTTCGAAGATCATGCCTCAATTAGAAAAAAAAACATTGCGGAGAAGCCCCGATTCTGTGAGGATAATGCCTGAATTTAAAACAAACAAACATCCAGAGCGGGGGATAGGAGGGGGTAAAACTTAATCTCATTTGAAGGGATACAACAACCCCCTGCTCAGTGCAGGAAGCCTGATTCCCACGAGGTCTCCCATCCAAGCACTGACGGGGACCAACCCTGCTTAGCTTCTGAGATCAGACAAGTGCGTGCACATCCAGCCCTTTGCTTGCTGCTGAGGAAACGGGGGCTGCTGAGGAAGCTATGTGATCAGTAGCTGGAAGAAGACATGGGGCCATCGAGAGCTGTGATTGGACAGGAGGGAAATACAAACACCGCCACATATGGACAGGCGGGGGAGGGGACTACGGCCGGATACGGTAGCGGAGGTGGAAAATCAGAGCACATTAAGGGGAAATACCGGGATATCAGGGTATTGAAAGCGGGAGCACAGAAGTGGGAAATTCTGGTTCCAGTTCGAGGCGGCTACTGCGTAGTGTGAAAGGCAGGCGGTGAAACCTCATTAGAAGCGCAAAAAGGTGGTAAGTGTAGATCCAGCCATGCTTTGATTCAGAAGGTCCAAGGTTCAATCCGTTGCATCTCTAGGTCAGGCTGGGAAAGACTCCTGATGGCACTTGGAGGGCTACTGCCAGTCAGTGTCAAGAATACTGAGTTGGATGGACTGGTGGTTTCAGTTACTGTAAGTGACTTCATGTGTTCCACATCTGCAGCCCAAAGGGCTGGGAGGCTGTTTCCCACTGCAGGGCAAAGCATCTCCTAATCCCTACCCGTGATCAGCTTGGAGTACCCCTCAGAGCTTAGCAAAAGCTCTGAGTACCTGTGGCTGTGTACAGCCTCCCCCCTCCCTGCCCATCTCTTTTCCAATATGCATGTTCTGAGACCAGCGCTTGCTCTGAAAACAAAAGATGCAGTTCTGCTGCTAAAGCTAAACTGGGGTGTTTCCAAAGGAGGCTTTTACTGTGCAAAATCCCTGCCTCATTCACCGAATTGTATGGGGGATCTAGACACTGGTTGGATACTGAGAATAGGTCCAATATGTTCAAAACTGGCAAGGTATTGAGTTCTCGAGGAGGGATAAATTTTCTGATACTTTTGTACCACCAAAACAAGGTAGCACATTTTAATTGCCCAATAACACTGAGAATTCACTTTCACAACCACTTCTCTTTGGTTGGCTAGATAGTGCTTGTTGTTCCTGGAAGAACTGATATGATTTCAGTGAAAATGTTACATGGATCTGGACCGAAATTCCAGCTCATGCATTAATCATGCAACAGGATGGGGTGTATCATCCTGGGAGAAGCTTTGGTTCTACTACACAAAGAAAAAACTTGATCTGGTGAATTCAGCACAGGAGGCCACACAGCAGAGAAACAACAAGCTACATAGGTACCAGCTGTTTGTCAGATGTTAAGTTTAAACATCTAGTCTGAATTTCAGCCTGGGTTCCCTTGTAATAGACACAAGAGATGGGCTTCAGTTTGTTTAATCAATGCTGGCTTCTTTTTTGAAAAAACTGCTGGAAGCTTTTGCTTGTCAGACAGATGTAGTCTGGAATAACACCTTTAAAGAGTGCATTTTTAACTACAGGAAAACAAAATCATTGCAGGTTTGTTTACAATTGAATTGCATCTCAATGTCTCCTCTGATGGCAGGAAATGACAAATAATAACAAAAACAAAGATGAATTTGCACAAACATGTGCAATGGAATGCATTGATTCTGGAAGGGCAGATACTTAGCTCAATGAAGCAAAGATCCTTTGACCTCTTATCCCCCACCACTACACGTGCATCGTAAAGAGGGCGAAGTTCAATGGGAGAATAAAGGAAGACTGGAAAACACATGGATGCGGACAGTGAATGACCAGACAGCAAGAGACTTAATGGGACATGGTATGGTCTGAATAAGACCCACATGGCCTCTGAACTCTTCCACCTTATATCACAGTACAGATGTGGAAACCAGTCTGGCCAAAAATACACAAGCAAGCCTAAATGTGATGGTAAGATGCTTTGTAAATTAAATCTGCAGAGTAGCAGATGCTCTGCTATCAGCTCTTACTTGGACCCCTGCAGCCTCTTTGCACCCTCTTCCGCTCCTGCATGTGACCTGCTATCACTCTTCCATGGCCTTCTTCCTCAGGCTTCAACATAGTCTAGATTTCAGAATGTGAACTTGTCTGTCATCCTTTATCTTTTGGGCCCTGGTGCTTGAAAAAAGCATTACCAGCCAGCTGATCCTGTCAAGGCTGCCAGATCGGCTGATACACAGAAACTAGAGCTGCAACATTTTGTTTCTGGCAGGGCCTCTGTGCATTTAAGAGCTGCATAGCTATCTCTCAACTTCCAAGTTGGGAAAAACTGTACCTGTTGAATTTCTACAATTAATGTGTAGGAACCCTGCTGGAAAACCAAATATGAAAAAAGGCTTTGTGTGGCAACAATTTTTGTGGCAACTCAGGAGAGTGTCCTGATCTGCTGCCTATGTGTGGCTTTGGGCATTAATGATGATACATTCAAATAGTAGGAAGTGTGAATGAAGTACATTCCATGTGGGTTGCAGATATCATTAACATTTGAATGAATTCACTCATCTCCTGTTGAGTACCTGCATCAGGAGGACACACATTTGCTGACAGTGAAAATGGGCAAGATCCCACTTTAGACATTAATTATATGTGAAAATCCAGGAATATGTGTAGTACAATATAATTAAAAACTGTGTGGCACCAATATTGCTATCAAGTATTCTGATCAGAAAACATAAGCCAAAGACCTTTCCCTTAAGGCTGCAATCATATGCACACTTACAAATAGCAAGCTTCATCGAACACAATGAGGCTTACTTCTGAGTAACATGCATAGGGCTGCATGGCTGCAATCTAATGCAAGCCTACTTGGAGGCAAGCACCACAGTTGGGACGCTATTCTGAATGTCCTATGGCCAGAAAAACAGAGTGTACATTTCGTACTTGAATTACAATGAACTCAATGACACTTATTTCTGAGTAAGCATGTTGAGGAGGGGCAGGCTGCATGTTTTGGGATCCCAGGTAGCCCTGTACTTTGGACAGGGACCGCAGGTGAGTGGTACAGCACATGTTTTGCATGCAGACTATCTCAGGCTCAGTCCCTAGCATCTCCAGTTAAAAAGGACAGATAGTAGCTAATGGGAAGGAACCCTGTCTGAGACCATGAATATCCATGACCAGTTAGAGTAGACAAATAGTGGGCTAGATGGACAAACAGTCTTAAGCTGGTATATAGACAGCTTCCGATGTTCTTTCCTAACAACCCCCTAGAAAAGGAACCTCTTAATTTGTTTTTTTGCTCCTGCACAAGAAAAGATGGAAAACCAGCTTTGTGCTGCTTCCCTCTCAACTGAACAGGCAAGTGCTGCTTGTTATAATTTTCTGGAGTGGCATCATGAAATGTGAAATGCCATGAACGGAACAGATAACTTGTGTTGATGAAAGTGGGATGGGGGTGGGGGAAGTGGAAATGAAATGACAGTAACCTAGCTTTCAAGTCGGTGCACTCCCTAATGATGTGTAAGCCTGACAAAGACGACTGTGAACTTCTGCTCTCAGGCAGCCTTTCAAAGCCAGGGAAAGCAGGAAAGATGAGTTATTTCTAGGCTTCACCTTATCACAAGCAGTTGTTGTACAATGCAGTCAGGTACAGTGTGGCCTCCAAAAGAAGAAGAAGAAGAAGAAACAAGAAAAAAACAGACACTGTAGGTTTGCAGTGCACATTCCCCAGGATCTTGTCTGAAGGATTTAGATCAGGTTCCCACTAGAGATGTATGAATCCCTTACGTGGTTCTGGTCGGGGAATCCGCTGGGGGGGGGGAGGTGATCCGTCCCTCCCCCCTGGAATCCTCCTCGGCCAGCTCCGCTCTGCGGCAAAGCCATGGAGCCACTGGCTGGGGCCGGCAGCAGCCGCACTTCTGGCCACTGCTGCTGCACTGTGGACTCAAATGGCAGCTGCTATGCCAGCCGCCATTTGCATCCCTGCCTTAGGCCATGATATGTAAGCCTAAGTATTTATGTAGCCTATCACAGCAAAGAACAGGGACACAAATGGCACCCATTATGCCATTTGTGTCCCTGCTCTTTGCCATGATAGGCTATGAAAAATACTTATGTAGCCAATCATGGCCATGGGCAGGGACGCAAATGGTGGCTGCTATGACGGCTGCCATTTCATTCCGCAGGCCAGCTGCGGAAGGAGGACGACCTGACCCGGAGCATCAGCTGCCAGATAGGGTCTGTCCCAGGGGGATTTTGGGTGGTGGTGGTGGGGGTAGTCCGTTCCGCCACGGACTCCGGGAGGCCGGATTCTTTGGAATCCTCACTGGAGTCCGTGGCGGATTTCTCCAACATCCCTAGTTTCCACGCACTAAAGACAACCTTAACAACTGCCAAAAAGAAGTATAAACTTACTGCAAAAAATTACATGCTGTGTGCCAGCCTATATGAAAGTGTGTGTATATGCCTGCCATGGAAACAGACAGTTGTACAGATGTTAATGCGGGATGCCATACGATAAACTGCAATTCTTTTCAGATCTGCTGCTAGAATATATCCCTTTGCATCAATGTATATCAGTTCCCCTTCTCCCCAGTTGCAAGTTATAAATATTAAAGAAATATGGATTGCTTCATAATTTGAATGGAAAAGGAAGGACACTCTATTTGGGGGTATCTTTCCTGCTAAGGAAGTACTCTATACCAATAAATGCTTTAAACATAATCAATATTTTTCTTGGGAAAGAAAAACATGCAGCATTTTCCATACTTTAATCAATGGAAGCTGTTGGAGGAATTAATATTATCCAAACTATTACCCTTGGTATAGCTTCAGAGGTTTGTATGCGTGTGTGTATGTGTGGGGGAGCGGACAAGTGAAAATTAGGCTCCTCCCACTGACTGTGAGGTGACCACCCCACATCAAGCGTTTGACCCATGATGGAGGTAAAGTGAAGAAGATACAGTCCATGGCATTAATAAAGTAGCAGCCCACTTTCTGGTAGATGATGGGTCAGCAGAACACAGTGCAACACAGCTGATACCTCTTCTAGGCCTCCTTCACATGGTTTATCTTGCTACTGAGATTGCTCACGGAAGCTTGTGGGTCCTTTTCATGACGTCGTGAACCTCCAGGGCACATCCAGAGGTATTTCCTGGTTTTTCCATCTCAAATAGATCTGGAACTAATGAACCTGGCTGCCTTTACACTAAAGAAACCCCTCGCGGTCCTCCCGTTCTGGAGCCTTTCTGCGTTTATTGCAGGCTCCCAGAAAGCGGCCACATGACTGCTGAGAAGAGAAGCTTTTAATTTTCAATGTTCCATAGACCTCAATGAAACAGCACCATCTAGTGGCTGTTTTAATCGTGTTACACTCCAAGTTTAAAAAATGGTTCATTAGTTCCGAATCTATTTGAGATGGAAAAACCAGGAAATACGTCTGGATGTGTCCTGAAGGTTCATGACGTCATGAGAAGGACCCGCAAACTTCCATGAGTGAGCAATCTCAATAGCAGGATAAAAGCTCCATGTGAAGGAGCCCCTAGTGTTCGATTGCAATATCTAAGAGCAATGGTGTAAGCAGACATGATGCACAAGATTCATGATGTCTGTGTTTGTTTTTAATTTCAAAGCAGCTGCATAGGCTGCTAATTTGAACAAGGAATTGGGACCAGGGTGGGGTTGTTTAACCTATTAGCACTGTGTTCCTTCCCTGATCTATGTTCCATGTCCAAACTGATATTTTTTTTTGGGGGGGGGGGAGGCATACAGGCACTCTACAAGTACCCATGTAGCTGTTTTTTAAACAAGAGAAAACCCCCCCAGTGCCAAACCTCCATCCCTCAAAATGTCAGTGAAAATCTCCCCTATGAAAACGGCAGAATCACCCCCCCCCCACACACACACTTTTGCAGGGGAAAAATTGGTGATTTTGGCCTACCTTTTGTGCAATTTAGATTAGGGAAATGGCATAATGTAGCAGCCATATCAGGGGTCAGACTAAGTAGCCTCATGCAGTCTCATGCTTCATGTTCTTGCTGAGCTCTTTCTCCCTTGAATATATTGTTGTAAGCTGACGAGACACAGGAATTCCTCATCTTGTCAAAGGTCATACAATTGTATATCTTGTTCTCTGCTGTTCTCTTCTGTTCTCTCCTTATCATGGCTACCCTATAACCCAGTTCTTGTATTATAAACAATGGTGCTAGGAGAAGAAATGTTAAGGACTGCAACCCCACGCGGGAGGGGGAGGAGGAGCCGTTTCATATGTGTCACAATGTCTATAAAACCAATGTGCTAATGTAAATCGGGGCTTCTGGCTCTTTGGAAATGATTCCAGCCTTAAGCCCGTGCGTTAAATAAAGAATCTCTTTTTCCTTCACTCCGTGGTCTCTCTGACTCTGGGTTCTGCAACAATAGGAGGAAAGTGTTAACCCCCCCCCCCAGCACTACTTCCCTGATTGAACAAGTAGCCCTGCATGGCTGCTTTGAAGTAAAAATAATAATTGTCATGGATGCTGGTCATGGATCTCCTAAATCACACCCAATTTGGCCAAGAGTGTCAAGTCAGCCATTTGCATGCTCAACGTAGATAGAACAGGCATATCAAAAGCAGGTCTTCTCGTTGAGTTTCCCACAGCTGGGGAACTGTCTTTCTCTGGAGACTTGCCAAAGCTCAAGCCTAGATGTCTTTTAGAAGTATTGTCTTATTTATTTGGATTGGCTTTTGGCAGCTAGGGATAATCCAATCTGGACCCACATGTGTGTCAATATTAACATTGCTTAAAAAAAGAAATCTTTCCCTGTGTTGATCCTGCTGCCAACTGGGGCTTTGTAGAGATGTCACATGTTTTTCACTTAAAAGTTGACAAAATAAAACAAACCCCTGAAAAAGCAAATGACCCAGGTTCCAATATCCAGCATTCTTCACCATTTCTGATATGCCCCCTCCATAGACAAATGAGGCACAGGTTCCGTGCGGGTGCGGGTTATTTCATCTTGCAAAATGGGTGGTGGAGAAAGTTACTTTCTACCTTTCCCTAGGGCCAATCTACATTGTGCCCACCATCGCAATGAATTCGGTGTCCCATCGGGTTAAACGCTCTTGCATTAAAATGTGATTATTCACACTCACCCATTTTCCCCTTTGCAGTGCTTCATGAAATACGCAAGCTCGGTTCACACTCGAGCACTGTGCTGTTTTCCTGCTGTTTTCCTGTGTGTGCTTGTCTGATCTCGGATGCTAATTCAGGCATGATCTTCGAAGCTTCGAAGCTGTAATCTCATTTGAAGGGATACAACAACCCCCTGCTCAGTGCAGAAAGCCTGATTTCCATGAGGTCTCCCATCCAAGCATTGACTGGGACCGACCCTGCTTAGCTTCCGAGATCGAAGGCGGAAAATCAGAGCACATTAAGGGGAAATACCAGGATATTAGGGTATTGAAAGAGCGAGTTCGGTTCACACTTGAGTGCTGTGATGTTTTCCTGCTGTTTCCTGCTAAGCAGGGTTGGCCCCGGTTAGTAGTTGGATGGGCGACCGCCTGGGAATCAGGCTTCCTGCACTGAGCAGGGGGTTGTTCTATCCCTTCAAATGAGACTAAGTTTTACCCCCTCCTATCCCCTGCTCCAGATGTTTTTTTTTTAAATTAAGGCTTCACAGCTTCGAATCTTTGAAGATCATGCCTGAATTAGAAAAAAAAACATCATGGAGAAGACCTGATTCTGCGAGGATGATGCCTGAATTTAAAAAAAACACACATCCGGAATGGGGGATAGGAGGGGGTAAAACTTAGTCTCATTTGAAGGGATACAACAACCCCCTGCTCAGTGCAGGAAGCCTGATTCCCAAGCGGTTGCCCATCCAATTACTGACCGGAGCCAACCCCGCTTAGCTTCCGAGATCAGACAAGCACGCACACATCCAGCCCTTTGTTGTTGCTGAGGAAATGGGGGCTGCTGAGGAAGCTATGCGATCAGTAGCCGGAAGAAGACATGGGGCCGTCGAGCGCTGTGATTGGACAGGAGGGAAAAACAAACACTGCCGCATATGGACAGGCGGGGGAGGGGACTACGACCGGATACGGTAGTGAAGGTGGAAAATCAGAGCACATTAAGGGGAAATACCGGGATATTAGGGTATTGAAAGCGGTAGCACGGAAGTGGGAAATTCCGGTTCCAGTTCGAGGCGGCTACTGCATAGTGTGAAAGGCAGGCGGTGAAACCTCATTGGAAGCGAAAAAAGGCGGTAAGTGTAGATCCAGCCCTCATCTACAGTTGATCAGAAGCTAAACGCTTGGGTCTCTAGTCTGGTGTCTGTGGCTGGGGAATGCTGTGATGTGGATTTTTTTCTGTCTAAACATGCATAGGATTGCACCCTAATTTTTTTTAATGATTTGTTTTTTAACTGGGAGGACAGCATGCTGCAAAACAAAGTGCTGCCCTCCAGCACTATCTTTATTTGAGTTCAGAAGAGTGGCTTTGTGGTTTGGAGCTCAGACCCCACCTGTCACAAAACGTCTTGGGCCCCTCTTTCCTTAAGCGCTCACACACACACAAAACGAGAGGCTTCAGTCTCACGCCTTTAATTCATTATTCGCAGGTTCATTACAGATGCGAATCTTTGAAAACTCTCTGGCTGCAAAGGAATGCCTCCAGGGGGTTCAAATGGGATCACTGAAAGTTGCCTGCAGTTTGAAAGGGAGGCTATCTGGCTAGGCTAACTTAGGGAGGGAGGCCTCGCCCCTCGCGTGATGCTTCCCTGCATAGCCATTTGTGTGGCTGCCTTTACCGTGATACGCTACATATTTACGTAGCCTATCATGGCAAAGAGCAGGGGCGCAAATGGCGTAGCCACTACGTAAATACTTACGTAGCCTATCACGGCTGCCTGCAAGGATGCAAATGGCGGCCACTACGATGGCCGCCATTTGCAGCCACAGCTGGAACTCCAGCTGGAGCCGGCGGCTCTGTGGAGCTGCTGTGGAGTGGAGCCGGCCGGGGAGGATTCCGGGGGGAGGGAGGGAGCTCCTCCCCCCCCATGGATGTCCCAGCGCAGAGCCAGGTAAGTGTTTCGTACATCCCTAGCTGCTATCTCCCTGCACTCAGAATCAGTCCTGACACCACCTCTGCCTTGTACTTAGGTTCTTGGACAACTTACTTTTGTTTGTTTGTTTTAGCCTCACCAGTTTGCCATGTCGCAAATGAGTGTTTTGTAACTGGACATGCCCAGCGTGGCAGCCATTTCATGAATGGGCAAGCTTCCCCACTCAGGGCAGCCATTTTGTAAGAGTGCCTATGACATTCTATCAAAATGACAAATGTGCCCACTGAACCAGAAAGGTTGGGGAACCCTGCTAAATGACATTCTTCTCCACCCACACCTCAGGTAGATGCTTCCATCTGCAGACCAAGCTGAAGACAAGAGCTCTTTCAGGAATAAGTACAAGAGTCTATGAAGTTCAGTTCTGCTCAGTTGCTCATTTTCCCAACATTAAATTCATTCTCTCTCATTTTCACATTATTTTGCATTTTTCCCTAAAAGGTTTGCACAAACATTTGTACATATTTTCGTGCACATTTCTCCTAACAGAGCCTTTCTTCCAAAGGCATTTATTGTGCACCTGCCATCTCCTGCTCATGGTTGTTTACGAGTTCTTTAGACTATGTTGTGATTGTCCAGTTTTGCTTCTGTTTTTAAACAGCACTTTCCACGAGTTTTTTAGAGCGGGGAAAATGTGGCATTATTAGTGAAAGTGAAAGAAAATGTTTTTTCAACTTATGTAATTACGGTATTCCACTATTACACTGTGTCACCTAGAGGTTATGTAGTAGAAAAGCTCATGTAAATATTTTTTGTAACACTTTTCCAAATATATGCATTTTTCCCCAAGTGATTTCCCATAATATGATGCATATTTGTGTGCACTTTCCCCTAATATTTGCATTCTGTGTGCATTTTTTATTAGGAAATGGCATCACAACATTCTGAAAAGTGAGAGCATCATCCTATAAATGTGTTGTGGTTTGTGTTTAAGTTTGGGAAGTGTGAATTAAAATGAGAACCCAACGAAGTTCTCACCCATTCCTGTAAGGTACAGGAACCCCTATTTCTGGAGTTAGGAGACTGTTGCCTGAGGATAGTTGAGTCCCCTAAGATGGAGAATGAAGAAACCTTCTTTGGACCAGGTGTAGCCCAGGGGTCTCATGTGGCCCTTGGCCTAATTTTATGCAGCTTTCAGAGCTATCTGACTCTCAGGGGCTGTTCACACAACACACTAACCCACACTCAGTGGGTGAGTGTGAGTTGTTTTTGAACCATAGGTTGTTTGTGGAACCATGGGTTAGCATGTTGTCTGAATGCAGCCAGTGTGGCTTGTTAACCATGTAGTGTGGCTTATTTTCTTGAACAAGCCACCTTAAGGACCCATGGTTTGTTGTTGGGTTGTTCAGGGTGGTTAACAAACCACCTTGACTGCATATAGACCACATGATAACCCACCCTGTGGAAAATATGTTGCGTTCAGACAACATGCTAACCTGTGGTTCAACAAACAACCCATGGTCAAAACAACCCACACTCAACCACTGAGTGTGGGTTAGCATGTTGTCTGAACAGCCCCTCATATTCCTTTCCTTCCCTGTTCTTGCATCCCCATTCTTGTGTTCCTCCCACATTCCACATTCTTCTGTTCAAGGGGAAACATATGAAATAATATTCTGGCAGAAGATTTCCTCCAGCCCCCAATATACTTTATTCCAAGGAACAGTATTAAAATGTAGTATTTAATAATCAATTGTTTCTTGAAAAAAGTTCCACAACCCTGGGCCTGTCAATAGTGACTCTGGCCCTGCTCAGCACTGACTCTTACTCCATCCACTGCCAGCATGTGGCCTCGGACTAGTTACCCCCAAGGGAATATGGCTGTCAACATTAAAACTGTTCATTACCCCGAAGGTAGATGGTAAACTCTGGATGGAAGCATGCTTGTGATAGGCTGCCCAGGTATGGAACAGCCTCCTGTGCTACTAATTGCTGAATCTCTATATGCTAGAATTGTTCTTTGAGAGTGGATCATACTGCCACCCATCTATTTTGGTCCTGGTTTTGGGGAAGTGAGCCTTTACATGTACTGAGTTTTTCTGTGCACTGAAATCAATGCTTAACGCAAGTCTTGCTGCCCACTTTAGCAGTGAGACTTGGCTTTGTTTCTGATTAAACCAATAGTTATTTTATTGCCCTTTAAAATGTTGATTGTTTTTGCTGAACCTTGTGTAAGCTGCCCTAGAAAAAAAATATTTGAAGGGTGGGATACAAACAAACTGCATAATTATATTGGTAAGCACCCAGAAGATGTGACGATTTGTCTACACTGTGTATGGAAGACAGATAAATAAATTGCAATGGACATTTTTGATTTGGCTTCTGCTCAGTGTGGCTCAACGTTTGTGTATCAGTTAAATCTCCTTGCATAAATATACTCATTATACATGCTCAAAGTTGAATGTACTGCTTTTGTGTTATTTTCCCCCCAGACCCTATTCCTTCTCATTCACACAATAGCAACAGTGGGGTGGGGGAGGCCCCTGACTGGGATTTACTAGAGATGATAACATGACAGTCCAAAACACAAGAGATGTAAGGCACTAGCTGTGTTTACAAACACACAGATTTTGCTCAAGGGCTTCTAAACCATGATATGAGAGTTATTTAAATGCAATGATTTCATGTGTACTGCTTAAATGTAACTGTTGGTACTAAATGTGCATGTTAAACGTACTCTGTAAAAATACAATTACTGCTGCCAGGGCAAAAATCTGCCATCTGTTTAAAAGGAATGTACTGAAAGTGCAATCATAAAATCCTTGCATGTTATGGATTTGATTAACATTTTACTCCCTTAGGATTCCCAATTGTATAATAACAGGAGTTCCTTAGATTTTAAATACCACAGACAGGAACAGATTTCACTAAAAACAGATGTGGAACCCTTATGTTGGCCTTCTTACTGGTTTTGAGAGCTAGAACTGTTGGTAATTGATACCTATTAACATGTTTGTTGTTTAGATTACAGAAATGGAAACACTATACTGTTTTTCCCATGAAAGGATATGCTAATGAGGGGCAGTTAGGCCTGCACTCCAACTGCAGTTCCTTGCTCTTGATTAAATTAAAAAGTCACATTAATGTTATTTTGCTTTGAAAAGGAATCAAAACACAAGTAGAATATTTTTTTAAAATCTATCAGGTTTTGAAGGGAGCAAACAATGTCATTTTTGGATTTTGTCCATAATGGAAATGGCCGTTGGATCCCCCCCCCAATGCACCAACATGGCTATCTATGTCTTTTGTATGTAAGAGGAACACGTTTTTTTTAAAAATCCTGTGCTGTTTGTTATTTTGTATTGTATTGTATTAGTTTAACTTTGTAATCCACCAAAAGGACATTTGTTATTGGGTTGCTTAAAAATACCAACAATCAATTGATCCATCAGTTGGTAACCTAAGATTTTTGCATGTAAGAGAAACAAGTTTTCTTAAGATGAATTTTGATAACCCTATCCTACATGCTATTCTTCACAACCTTTGTACCCCTTATTAGCACTTTGTTGGAAAAACAAGACAAAACACGAAACTGGATTCAATTTAGTACATTGTATGCACAGCACCCATAGATGGAGGGATCCCAACATGGCAGAACATAGCCCTGTTTCTTTTGTTTCCACATGGCATGCTGGCAATAGTAAGCACATTTAGCTGGGTGTAAGCCCCACTGACCCCTTCATGGATCACTGCCTTGTTGTGGCGAAGGGGCTTGCGTAACTCAGTGAAGCCATAAGCTATGCCGTGCAGGGCCACCCAAGACGGACAGGTCATGGCAGAGAGTTCTGACAAAATGTGGTCCACTGGAGAAGGAAATGGCAACCCACTCCAGTATTCTTGCCAAGAAAACCCCATGGAACGTATCACAAGGCTAAAAGAGATGACGCCGGAAGATGAGCCCCTCAGGTCGGAAGGTGTCCAATATGCTACCGGGGAAGAGCAGAGGGTATTTCCAAGTAGCGCCAGAAAGAGTGAAGCGGCTGGGCCAAACCCGAAAGGACACTCAGCTGTGGATGTGTCTGGTGGTGAAAAGAAAATCCGATGCTGTAAAGAACAATATTGTTTAGGAACCTGCAATGTCAGATCAATGAATCAAGGTAAGCTGGAGGTGGTAAAACATGAGATGGCAAGATTGAACATTGACATCTTGGGAATCAGCGAACTAAAATGGACAGGCATGGGCGAATTTAATTCAGGTGACCATCATATCTACTATTGTGGGCAAGAATCCCTTAGAAGAAATGGAGTAGCACTCATAGTCAACAAAAGGGTGGGAAAAGCAGTATTGGGGTACAATCTTAAAAATGATAGAATGATCTCAGTACGAATCCAAGGCAAACCATTCAACATCACAGTAATTCAAGTCTATGCCCCAACCACTGAGGCCGAAGAAGCTGAGGTTGATTGGTTCTATGAAGACCTACAACACCTTCTAGAACTAACACCAAAAAAAGATTTCATCATAGGGGATTGGAATGCTAAAGTAGGAAGTCAAGAAATCACCAGGATACCAGGCAAGCATGGCCTTGGTGTACAAAATGAAGCAGGACAAAAGCTAATAGAGTTTTGCCAAGAGAACATGCTGATCATAGCAAACACTCTTTTCCAACAGCACAAGAGGCGACTCTACACATGGACGTCACCAGATGGTCAATATCGAAATCAGATTGATTATGTCCTTTGCAGCCAAAGATGGAGAAGCTCCATACAGTCAGTAAAAACAAGACCCGGAGCTGACTGTGGCTCAGATCATGAGCTGCTTCTTGCAAAATTTCGGCTTAAATTGAAGAACGTCGGGAAAACCACTAAACCGTTCAGGTATGACCTAAATCATATCCCTGATGAATATACAGTGGAGGTGAGGAATAGATTTCAGGGATTAGACCTGATAGACAGAGTGCCTGAGGAACTATGGACGGAGGTCCGTAACATTGTTCAGGAGGCAGCAACTCAATCCATCCCAAAGAAAAAGAAATGCAAGAAAGCAAAGTGGCTGTCTGATGAGGCTTTACAAGTAGCTGAGGAAAGAAGGGAAGCGAAAAGCAAGGGAGAAAGGGGAAGATATACCCAACTGAATGCAGATTTCCAGAGAATAGCAAGGAGAGACAAGAAGGCCTTCTTAAATGAACAATGCAAAGAAATCGAGGAAAACAACAGAATGGGAAAGACTAGAGATCTCTTCAAGAAAATTGGAGATCTCAAGGGAACGTTTTGTGCAAAGACGGGCATGATAAAGGACAAAGAAGGCAGGGACCTAACAGAAGCAGATGAGATTAAGAAGAGGTGGCAAGAATACACAGAAGAACTATACAGGAAAGATCTGAATGTCCCTGATAGCCATGATAGTGCGGTCACTGAACTTGAGCCGGACATCCTCGAGAGTGAAGTCAAGTGGGCCTTAGGAAGCATTAGTAACAACAAAGCTAGCGGAGATGACAGTATTCCAGCCGAGCTATTTAAAATCCTAAAAGATGATGCTGTTAAAGTGCTGCATTCAATATGCCAACAAATCTGGAACACTCAACAGTGGCCACAAGAGCGGAAAAGGTCAGTTTACATTCCAATTCCAAAGAAGGGCAACGCCAAAGAGTGTTCAAACTACCGCACAATTGCGCTCATTTCACATGCCAGCAAGGTGATGCTCAAAATCCTACAAGCTAGGCTTCAGCAGTACGTGAACCGAGAACTACCAGAAGTACAAGCTGGGTTTAGAAGAGGCAGAGGAACTAGAGATCAAATCGCCAACATTCGCTGCATCATGGAGAAAGCAAGAGAATTCCAGAAAAACGTCTATTTCTGCTTCATTGACTACGCTAAAGCCTTTGATTGTGTGGATCACAACAAACTGTGGCAAATTCTTAAAGTGATGGGAGTACCAGACCACCTTACCTGTCTCCTGAGAAACCTGTATGAGGGTCAAGAAGCAACAGTAAGAACCAGACATGGAACAACCGATTGGTTCAAAATTGGGAAAGGAGTACGACAAGGCTGCATATTGTCACGCTGCTTATTTAACTTATATGCAGAGTACATCATGAGAAATGCCGGGTTGGATGAATCAGAGGTCGGAATTAAGATTGCTGGGAGAATTATCAACAACCTCCGATATGCAGACGATACCACCCTAATGGCAGAAAGTGAAGAGGATCTAAAGAGCCTCTTGTTGAGGGTGAAAGAGGAGAGTGCAAAAGCTGGTTTGAAACTCAACATTAAAAAAACGAAGATCATGGCATCTGGCCCCATCACTTCCTGGCATATAGAAGGGGAAGAAATGGAAGCAGTGACAGATTTTACTTTCTTGGGCTCCAAGATCACCGCAGACGGTGACTGTAGCCATGAAATTAAAAGACGCTTGCTCCTTGGGAGGAAAGCTATGGCCAACCTAGACAGCATAGTAAGAAGCAGAGACATCACCTTGCCGACAAAGGTCCGTCTAATCAAAGCTATGGTTTTCCCAGTAGTAATGTATGGCTGTGAGAGCTGGACTATAAGGAAGGCTGAGCGCCGAAGAATTGATGCTTTCGAACTGTGGTGCTGGAGAAGACTCTTACGAGTCCCCTGGACTGCAAGGAGGTCAAATCAGTCCATCCTAAAGGAAATCAACCCTGAGTGCTCATTGGAAGGACAGATAATGAAGCTGAAGCTCCAATATTTTGGCCACCTAATGCGAAGAGAAAACTCCCTGGAAAAGACCCTGATGCTGGGAAAGACTGAAGGCAAAAGGAGAAGGGGACGGCAGAGGATGAGATGGCTAGATAGCATCACGGATGCAATGAATATGAACTTGAGCACGCTCCGGGAGAGAGCGCAGGACAGGAAGGCCTGGCGTGCTATGGTCCATGGGGTCACGAAGAGTCGGACACGACTGAACGACTGAACAACAACAAAAGCCCCACTGAAGTCCCAGTGGGACTTACTTCCAAATAAACATGCATAGAATTGTACTCTCATTGTATCACACCCTTCCCTTTCTTCAGTGCTCTGTCATAAGGACAACCTGTTGATAATAACCATATCCATACATATACCTTTGGCTAACTGGAGGATAACTACAATATAACCACCAGCCACCTATATTTTCTGCTCTCTGTACTTTCTGCTTCCATAATGACCATCAGTTGTCCTACTGATAATATTAGTTAGCATTGTAATCAACAACAAATTATGGCTGCAATCCTATACCCACTTACATGGCAGTAAGTCCCAATAAACTCAATAGGGCTCACTTCTAAGTAGATATGCATAAGATTCCACTGTAAATTTGCAATCTGCAGCCATGAGAAATGCTGCTGCTTCTGCTACCACCATTACCACCAGTCATACCAGGCAACCTAGGCTGCCTTTCCTAGTGCTTGTGAATACCTGCATTCTTCCTAGAAATGGGCAAAATCCACTGGAGGAATGCTGCTTGTATATACATGGACATGGCTTTCCATACCAGATATTGATGGGATTCCTGGACATTCATTCCTGGATGCACATCCTTGATAGGCAAGGCATGCTTTTCCTGCACAGAGCCCTCTAGTGCATGTGTAGGGGAATGAATGACATCATTAGCTCATGCCAACGCTAGTGACTTCTGTACAGATATATTACTTTTCACTGAGCTTGTTCTTTTTTGGATAATGGCTGATATATTTGTAGCGTTATCCTCCTTCGTTTTTTTGCAATTCAAAGTAAATTGCATTTTTAATTATTCACTGGATGTGAATTACTTCAATGACTAGGGCCGCATCTATACGGCATCCCTTTGAACCCCACCCCGTCACAACTGCGCAGCAATGCGGCTTCAAGTCAACATGCCCTGTGACACACTCACGATGTACTGTGCGCTTCCCTTACAGACTTGCTGTGCCCTTTTTTTTGCCATTTAACTAGGGATGTACGAAAGTCACTTACCTGTTCGCGGATTATGTTGATGGGGGGGAGGCGTTCCGTCCCTCCCCCCGGAATCCTTGCCGGGGGGGAGGTGCTCTGTTCCTCCCCCCCGGAATCCTCCGCGGCTGGCTGTGCTCCGCGGCAGCTCCGTGGAGCAGCCGGCCAGGCCCAGCCAGGCCAGAGCCGCCCGCCGCTGGATTTTTGGCCATGGAGGGATCTGGGTAAAAAAAACAACAACCGTGTACGCAAATGGTGGCGGTTACGCCCGCCGCCATTTACGTTCCTAATTTTTGCCCTCTTAATCTACGTAAATATTTACGTTTACTATGACGGCGAAAATAAAGGGCAACGCAAATAGCGTAGCGGGTGCTATTTGTGTCCCTTTTTGATTCCCCGTTTTAGCCTACATAAATATTTACGTAGGCTAAAACGGGGAATCAAAAAGGGACGCAAATAGCGCCCGCTATGCTATTTGCGATCCCCTTTATTTTTGCCGTCATAGTCTACATAAATATTTATCTACCTTAAGAGGGCAAAAATAAGGAACGCAAATGGCGGCGGCCGTAGCCGCCGCCATTTGTGTACGCGTTGTTTTTTTTTTAAACCCACCCAGCCATGATAGGCTACGTAAAGATTTACGTAGCCTATCACGTCGTGTTTTTTTTTTTAAGCCTAGCCATGATAGGCTACGTAAATCTTTACGTAGCCTATCACGTCTTTTTTTTTTTTTTTACAAGAGTGGAAATGGCGGCGGTGGCAGCAGCCAGTCAGAAGACCAGCCACCGCAGCTGCCACTGCCGAAGCCGCCGCCGGAGCCACCGCCGCCCGGAAGATCCACCTCAGGTGAGTCTCGTCCTGGGGGGGATCCGCGGGGGGGCGGGGGGGTGGGGGGGCAGGCCATTCCGCCACTGAGTTTGGGGGGCCGAATGCACTGGCACTCGGCCTCACCATGGTCCATGGCGGAATTCTCTGCCATCCCTACATTTTACTAGGGGTGCACGAAAGTCACTTACCTGGTCTCGCAGCTTTTCGCGGTGGGGGGGAGGCGCTTCGCTGCTCCCCCCGTGAAGTTCAGGCTGGGGGGGGAGGCTTCCTGCCTCGCCCGGCCGAAATTCACGACAGGGGGGAGGCTTCCCGCCTCGCCCGGCCGAAATTCAGGACGGGGAGGAGGGGCCTCGCCTTGCCCGGCCGCGAAATTAAAAGTTAAAAAACCCCCCAAAAATGCCCCCGTGATAGGCTATGTGATGATTAACGTAGCCTATCATGGCTAGATCTGCAGTCAGCTGTGATAGGCTACGTAAATCGTCACATAGCCTATCACGGGTGACTTAAAAAAAAAAAAAAGCGCCTACGCAAATGGCGGCCCCCATAGGGAGCCGCCATTCGCGTTCCTTATTTGGTCGCTGTAGTCTACGTAAATCTTTACATAGACTACGGCGAAAATAAGGGCAATGCAAATAGTGTTGCCCTTATTTTTGCCGTAGTCTACGTAATCTTTACATAGACTACAGTGACCAAATAAGGAACGGGAATGGCGGCTCCCTATGGGGGCCGCCATTATCCGTACGCGCTTTTTTTTTTTTTAAGTCACCCGTGATAGGCTACGTGACGATTTACGCAGCCTATCACGGCTGACTTTGCAAATCTAGCCGTGATAGGCTACGTTAATCGTCACGTAGCCTATCACGGGGTCATTTTTTTTTCTTTTTCTTTTATTGGAATGGCGGCGGCGGCAGCCGGTCGAAAGACCGGCTGCCACTCCCGCCCCGGATGAAGACCCGATGAACCGCCGGCCGGACCCGCCACCGGGAGGGACATTCGCCAAAGGTAAGTCCCGTCCCGGGGGGGGGGGTGCGGGGTGCGGAGAATTTCTCCCCGAAACTTGTTCGGGGGGCCAAACACGTTGGCGCTCGGCCCCCCCAAGTTTTGGGGCGAAATTCTCCGCCAACCCTACATTTTACTGAAATGCGCAGCTGTGCAGTCCTGTGAGCGAGGGGGTGCAACACTTCAGTGGCTGTTTTGTATTTGAGGGGCTCTGCTGTGTCTTTCCATCCCTTTTTAGGTAAAAAGTGGGTGTTTAGTGCTCCTTCATTTCCACACTATCAGTTGGTCAGTTCCCCAGCCCGAGACTCTCATGATGGTTTGCAGTCACAAGTGTGAGAGGTACGTGTCTAGCCATCGCTCCAAAATGGTGGCCGGTGCAATGTTGGTCCTTCCCCAAGTCCCCCCCCCAGCCCTTGCGTACTGAGTCCACAACCATTGTGAAGATACGAAGCTGCACAACTGTGTGAAAGGGTGATTAAATAGATGAAAACACCCCTCTGTGCCTCTGTATCTGCGCAGCTGCAAAGGGATGGGGGGAGTAAAGGGGCGTCACAGAGAGATGCAGGCACTACACATGCCTACAACGCCCACTGCAAAATGTGAAGTCAGTTTGGGGAAGGAACAGATGGCCTGCAACTGTGGGGGAACCTGCGGCAAACCCCAAAAGCTCAGTAAAACGACTCCTTGGAACTTCGCATTTTTCAGGTGAAAACCACAGATGGCTGCGAAGTTGCGACTATGTCATCTATCATGAGGGATCTTGACTCGCACCCACCCTGGAGTAAAAGCCCAGTGTAGATGGGGCCTTGAAGGTTGTTGGGCTGGGGATCTATGAGGAAAAGAGACAACCCCGCCCCCCATTTGATCAGCTTCTTCAATTGTCCTCACAGAGATGCATTCTCTCTTGATAAGTGTGATTAATTTAATTGGAGCTGCTCATATATTTGCTAAGATTTCAATCTGAAGCCCAACTGTTACTAACTTTCCTCCTGCCCAATATCTATAGTTACCTGCTTCTTTTACCCAGATACTAATGATTTTTACTAATACACCCCTTGGGTAGTTGTTTTTATGTGCTGTAATTGATCTTATTCTGCATGCAGATTCAAATCCCACAGAACAAAGTCTGTCCAGTTGAATGTAATTGGCTAAATGTTCTTCCAAAAAGCCAACTAAATTTCCCCTTTCTTGATCTTCTGGAATGCCTCTTAATTTCAGATTCTTTGCCCTCTGTCCTTCTGTTATCTCTTCAGATTCTCTCCTATTCTTATCAAATTCTACTTCCCAAATCTCTACCTTTGTTCCTGCTCAAGGCTGGTCTAAGACATTATGGTGCCTGAGGTGCAGCAGCAAATGTTACACTCCACCAGTCCAATTCAAGGTGCCTAAACCAGGCAAGTTATTTTGGCATATGAGGCAGGCAGGAAATCCCATATGCACCTCTCCACATCTCTGGAAGTAACAACACAGTAACAACAAACTAAATAACTAATGATTTGCTGCCCTTTTGACACCCAAAATTTGCTGCCTGAGGTGGCTGCCTCACTCTGCCTAATGACAGGGCTAGCCTTGTTCCTGCTCCTATCATAGTTTCTTCTTTTCTATATGTGGCTAATTCTGGGGTGCTTCCAGACTAAGGGCTCTGAACGCTACCAATCAGACAGCATTGTGCAGCATTTCTGTCTTCTTTTTCTTTAACAGATTTTCTGGAAAAGGCAGTGGGAAAATGTGGGAGGGTTATGAGTGGAAGACTGCCACCATAGAAACAAATTTGGGAGCGGCACTGTGTACTGAAGACTGGGGGGGGGGCTGTACAGTACAGTATTTGGCTGTACTGAAGACCGGGAGGGCTGCGTACAGCCTACAGGCTGTGAGTTCCCCACCCCTGATCTAAAATGCTTGCTTTAAAATGAACGACAGGGAAACTTACAAGCTGCAAGTTAGATTTTTTTTTTTTTTACTAGGTTGCACCGTAGTCAATATGAAAGTGAATTTTCTTCTTAAAAGATTGGGAGATGAAAAATATGAATGCAATTTTGATGCTTGCGACCCTTCTGTGATGATAGTGTTAGTAATTAATGCAAACATCTTTTGATTTATAGTCAAAGTTTGCTAAATTTTCCTACTGCTTATTCCTTGGGACTCAGAATCAACCTATTTCTGTTTGCCACACTGAAGTGTGATTAAGTTTATCATTTACAATTAACTGGTTTTCAGCAGCTCAGGATGTGGTGAGCCTTCATAAACTGGACACCTGAGAGTCCCATTGTGTACCAAAGGATTAGGAATGAAAGATTTCCCCTGACTTTCTTCCCCTTGCTGATTACCACTCAACATGTTTTTAAGCTTTCTTGCAGACAGCAAACCTCAGAGGAAGCACTGATGTGAATACTCTTATTGATGGCTGATGATGCATTATTCTTATATGTCAGTTAGATATTTCCTATGGAAAACAATAAAAGCACAAAGAATGCCCCAGTTATTTAAACTACTGGAAGCTTTCAATACTGCATTATTAATCTAACAAATGTGAACATTTCTCTCCTGGCTCCTGCTGTCATCAACAGCATTTAGATCACAATTAAAGAGGAAAGTGAAGATTCTAATTAAACAGAGCAGGGAGAAAATGTTCTGATATTTATTATAATGAAGCCTATGAATTCTTATCAGACTCTTTTTTAAAAAAAGTCCCAACAATTCAGCAGCATTGACTTGGTTCAGTTTTGTAACAATTCACATGGATTATCTTAACTTGGTCACAAATGATAAAAGTGCAGACCTGCTTTTGCAGTTGCACACACCTGCAAGGTACTCAGAAACAAGGTAGAGAGTGTTTCCTGCTCACATGAATGGAATTTATCAATCATGAAACAGTGTGCTATTTAGAAGGTCCACACTGGGGCTGGGGAACTGGGCAGGAGTAGGAGGCACTCATTCTTGTAATTTCTTCCCTATCCCTCTGCAGAAATGAGAACACCAATTCACATTCTATATGGGAAAACCTATGTATTTTTTTATATTCTTTTTGGAATTACAGATCTCCAATAGTGCATCAGAAACTGATTCTCAAACCCAGGGAGGGTAAGAAGTACATTCTGAAACAGCATCTGACATGGTGCAGAGGAGCTGCTCTTAGAAGAAAACAGCTCAGAAAATTCACACACTAGCTCATGCACGTTTGCACTGAACTGGGGCTCAAATGTGTTTTTCATCTCAGGACATTAGTCTGAATTTTCTGCATATGAGTGGAGAAAATTATCCAAGAAGATACATACAAAATATGATTTAGTGGCCCTTTTCTCCCCCCTCTTGTGTACAGGTTTTCAACCCCTCTATTTCAATGGTGATTTAAAAACTTTTACTTAATTACAAAGGCAACTGCAATTTCTGCCTTCTTATGCTGTCTGGCTCCACACCGTGTTAGTGTTCTACCTTTGGGTCTAATGTTCTGTTGTACAGAAAACAATAAACTCATCTTATCTTTGTTTCAATCTTGTGTAAGACACAGGTCTTCAGAGGTGAAATTCTCACTCACCTACCCATGGCACCAAGTAGCTCTTGAGTTTCATTCATCTGAAAGCTTGCACAGTCTGTTTAGCAGACCATCTCATTTTAAGTGCCTGTTAAACTAATATTGACTTTTCCCACTAAAGCAGAATCTGTATTATTTGTGCCCAGAAGACTTGGGGGGGGGGATGGCAGGAAGCAAAAGAATGAATCTTCTTGACTTTTCTTTTCCCACCATTGCTACCACCATACCTTTGAGAGTCAGTATATTTGTGGTATGCACCTGGTACAGGGTTTAAGATATGCAAGCACAGGACTTTCCATATTACATAGAAATATTTTTTACTCTACAATCTGGTGCATTTTTTTACCTTTAAAAATATTTTGTCCCTGTTTGCTTTCTTCGAACCCCCTGAACAGATTTGTAATTTTTATTAAAATGGTTTGGTTGTCTTTCATACCTGTATCCATTCTCTGCTGGAGTCTTCTCCGGGCGTCCACCCGTTTTCAGGGTAATTTAATCGGGACCTTTCAGAAGACCAGTTGGTGCTGTACTGGGAGGAGGCGCTGATTTGGTCAGAATGGATTTCACCAGATTCCATGCCTAGTGGTTCAGCACACTGGAAATCTGAAAATAAAAATGTTGTCAGTAACATGAATTTCCCTGTGCTCAAGGCAACCATGATGAGAAGCAGTGGCTGCAGTCCATATCCCACTGAAGATAATAGCAAAAATCAGCATTGAAGTTAATAGCTCCTTCCTTTCCTGCTTTGAATGCAGACTCCTAAATACTGTGATGTGGCCTGATCAAATGAGATCACACTGGGACTGTAACAAGGGACAAGACTTTCCAATGTCAGAATAGCTAGATGCAAGAACTGTCCATCCCGATTATCCGTTTATAGCTACTTTGATTGCATGTTTATAGAATGCTGGGATATAAATACTGGAAGTAAATACATTAATAAAAATACACAGTGGACCTACATTGGGACCTTTTCAGGTTCCTTATGATAGCTTTTTGTCACACCATTCGGACATTATACATTTTGTTGTATGTTGGCAGTTTTTGATACAAGCCTGGTATACAATCATTTTAGCTCAGAATGTGCAATTTCCACTGCAAGATTAAAAAAAAAAGACATGGCCATTCTCAGAGAGAGAATATTGGACTAAACGGCCTTTTGATTTATGTATACTGATTTTATTCCACCTTCTTTCAAGACATTCAAGGTGGTGAATCCATGCCATTCCCCCATGCAATCCTCACAACAACCCATTGAGGTAGGTTAGACTCAGACACAGTGATTGGCCTGAGGTAGGGATGTCAGAGAAATGTGCAATGAATGAATTCAAATGAGTTGGGATTTCTATGAATTTGACCTGCGGATTCCTCAGCAGACCGGCGTTTTTGAAGTCATGCAGATTCTGCATTCTTGTGCACCGTTTTTTCATTAGGGGTGTGTGTGCTAATTTGCATTAACTAAAGCATTAGCATATTTGTGCAAATGCGCAAGTGTGCATTAGCGCTACTGCAAATTCATGCTAATGCGAATTAGTGGTAATGCAAATTAGCGCAAATAGAACCAAATTCCACCAAAGAGCAGATGATGGAATGAAAGATGACTGGCAGTCTATGAAAAACAGGCAAAATTCATACATCCCTAGGCTGAGGTCACCCGGCAAGCTTGATAGTTCAGCATGGTTTTGAACCAGGTCTCCCTATCAAAGTCTAGCACTTTATATACTGCGTTGCATTGGCTCTATGTTAGGACTGACCATACCATTAGGCAGAGTGAGGCAACTGCCATGGGCAGTTCATGGGAGGCAATGGTAAGAGCTCCCTCCTGGGCTGTTCCTCAGCCATTCCCTTTGTTGAAGGACAAAGCTGTGTATGCCACACAGCCTGTCCTGAACCCCCCTAAACTATCCTGCTGCTGGCTTCCGTACATGGAATGAAGAGGGGCGCCATTTTCTTCGCGTCAGGCAGCAAAATGTCTTGGGTCATTTCTCCTCTGTCCACTTCATATGTTAGTATTATTTCCCATGCATGCATTTAACCACGGGAAATTTATAATTTTTCCCATGGGTACATTTAATCCTACATTAACTGAAAACTTGAATGGGCCATGGAAGCTAAATTAAACCCCTGCTCTATGTTTGGATTAAGGCACAGCTTTACAATGCAGTCAAAAGTGGGGTCAGGAAGGGGAGAAGTGAAGCAGCAGATCTATTGCCTCGTCAGAATCCCTGCCAGCTCTCATCAGCCAGAGCAGGCATAGCGGGTGGAGTTTTTTCTTTTCCTCCAGTGGTGTGGTTTCTTCTTTGTATTCTCTCTCCCACTAGTTAAAATTTCTTACGACAACTTGAGGCTGGCATAAATGAGGGAACCAATCCTGAGGCCCTTCAGGGGAATGGAGAGGGCTTGGATTTGGTGGATCCAAGGCCACCTTCACCCCACCCCCAAATGCTCCATCCTGGGGCCTTCCAATGGCTATTGCTGGCAGGAACCTCACTGGTGGTAGCTTTCTACCCACTGAACTTTCTGCAGGCAGAACTGGGCTGCTGAGGTAGATGGAACCCTCCTGCAGCTGAGGTCTGGTGAAGCGGCACCTCCATGTACTCCTAACACCCCCAGCATGTTAGATTTGGGTGCTAGGATTGCCTTCCCTGATTGTTATAGGGATGGTATTGGGAAACTTGTAGGATGCTTCATTTACTCTGTTTTCCTTATAACCTTCAGCTTCAAAAGCTGTCAATGTAGTCTTCACCCACTCCTTCCGCTGCAAGGGAGATAAAACAGGCCAGGCCCTGTGACAAGCATTCTTTTCAGATCAAAAATAGCACTAAATCTAAGTGTAGCAATGAACGTTGAGAGATTTTCTATAAAATGTTTTAAAAATCAGAAAGTAGCAGCGATGTGACAGGGGTATGATTAACCTTGTGTTCCCTACAATTTTAATTCTATTTGAAGGTTAAAGAAACCACACGACCAAATGAGATCTGGTCGAACAGCATTTTCCCTTTGAGAGAAACAATTCTGAGTTAGATGGAAATATTACAACTGGTTATTAAGAGGCATTCAGGAATAAGTCAGACTTCTTTATATTGTGGAATTTCCATTTGAAATAGTGAATTACAGTATTCTCCACACCTGAATTTGGTATAAATAAGTGCTATTACTTCAATCAGAGATGCTCTGTAGATAAATACCTAGCTGCCTGCAATTCTTCCATGCAGTCAGGAGCTGCTGGTAGTATTGCTGAGAGGAGCTGCATAGCTGCTTCATATGAGGACCCACGAAGCCTATCAATTGAAGGACATGTCCCTAGGCAGAAAGGAGCTAGGAGCTCCGAGATACTGCAGCCCTGTCAAGTAGGCCATTGGCTCTCATCAGTAAGACATACTTCCTGTTCAGGCTAAGATTTTCCCTGGGCAATGACTGTCTTTCCTGGTTCTGGCTGTTCCAATTCCTGTGTTGTTCTCTGACCTCTTGGCTCTGACTCCTGGCTCCTGTTTCCCAGTTCCTTACTCTCACTTGATGGTTGCCTATGGCTGAGCTCTGAACCATGTAGTATGAAATCTGCCATAGATTTTGATTTCCTAAGAATTTGAGCTTTTTGTTGTTTTAATAATAAAACAATTTTTTTGACCTTGTGTGTTTTTAATTGGACTGGCTTGAGCCAACTGTCAGCTAATGGTTTTAGTAGTTGCTACATTTTGCAAATTTTAACTTGATTTTAATTGGTATATCTACATTTCAGTGTGTACAAAAAGAAGTTTTCAGTGTCCTAATTATCTCCTGAAAGCTCAGAAACCAAAGGAATCTTGGGCAGGAATTTTCAGGATCAGCAGGGAGAGCCTTTTTGTCCGGCACAATTCTCAGCTCCCATTTCCTGATAGAGATGGCACGGGCACCCAATTCAGTCTGGGAATTCGGTGGAGCTGCTCCTGCCCGCACCCATGAGCCCCACTTGCCGAGCCCCTGCCCCTGCTTGCCCCCTGCCTGCACTCAGCCAATGGCCTTCACTCACCCCAGCAGCCTTATTGAGCTTCGTGGTTGCCAGTTTCTGAGAAATAAAATGGTGATTGCAAAACTGCACGAATTTGCACACATGCAAAATGCGTATGTTTGCGAATGTGCATATTTGCGTATGTGTGAAAATGTGTATTTTTGAAAAATGTGCATTTTCATGCACTCACTAATGTGTGCCTTCACAAAAATGCGCATTTCACACATGAGAATATGCGCATTTGCAAAAATGTGCATTTTTGCACATACAAAAACATGCACATTTTTGCAATAGCCTTTTTTTTTTTAGAAATGGTGACCGCGGAGCTTGATCAGGCTGCTGGGATGAGTGTGGGCTGCTTGCCGAGAATGGGAGGGGCTTGAGCGCTGTCCGGGAACTGGTGAGCGGGGGCAGGGGCTGGGCAGGAGTCTGGAGAACCTGGAAGGGGGTGAGTTCACACATCCCTATTTCCTGGTGTGCAGACCAGAGGTATGATATTACACAACCTCACACAGATCCCAGTGTGTATGCATAGAGGAGTGTATGTATACCAATATATCTGATCAAGGTACTGGTATATGAGGTGACTTACTGCAATGAAGTCTAGAAATTGGACCATTCATATTTGCTCCAGTAAATCAGATGTAATGTGAAAAATGTTCTAGATCCATATGTATGTGTACACATAAACACACTCATACTCCCCGCCGCACTCAATTTTCTTACCTTCAATCATAGAACCCCAAAGGAAAACATGTGAGCAATTTAAGCAAACAGCTTAAAATTAGTTGTGGTCTGGAGCTGCAAGAGATTTGCACTTAGGACAGTACTCTATGTCTCCCTGTGGCTCGTAGTCATAGAATAGTAGTAGGGTTGGAAGGGGCCTACAAGACCATCGAGTCCAACCCCCATAAGTGGGTGTGCTGATCTTGTGTTTCTGAGCCTGATTCAAGGTGCTGGTTTTAACCTATTAAGCCTTACATGGCTTGGGACCACAATACCTGATGGAGCACCTCTCCCAACACGAACCTGCCCATACACTACGCTCAACTTCTAAGGTCCTCCTCCAGCTGCCTACTCTGAGGGAAGCTCAGAAGACCACAACAAGGAAGAAGGCCTTCTCAGTGGTGGCCCCTCCAATTATAGAATTATCATCTGATGAGACCTGCCTGGTGCCAACGTTGTTATCTTTTCAGCACCAGGTTAGGACCTTTCTCTTCTCCCAGGCATTTGGCAGCATATGATAAGTTTTAATCAATCCTGGATTGTCTTATGGTTATGGTTGTTTGCTTGAGATTGCTTGTTTGAAGTTGTTTTAGATATATGTTATCTTGTGTATATTGTCTGTGTGTTTTTTATGGCTTTTAACCTCTGTATACTGTATTTTTAATGTTTTTAATCTTTGTAAACAGCCCAGAGAGCTTTGGCTACTGGGTGTCATTTGTTTATTTATTGCATTTATATCCTGCCTTTTTTCCTCTTGCAAGGAACCCAAGGTGGCTGACATTATCTTCCTCCTTTCCATTTTATCCTCACAACAACAACCCTGTGAGGTATGTTGGGCTGAGAGTCTGTGACGAGTCCAAAGTCACCCAGTGAGCTTCCATGGCCAAGTGGGGACTAGAACCTGGATCTCCCGGCTCCCGATCCAACACTCTCACCACTACACCACACTGGTTATAGAAATGTAATAAATAATAATAACAATATTATTAATAATAATTGTGTCCCAGTAACATTTCCTTTTCAGTTATAATTGGATTTTTATTCTTAGCGTTTTACTCTGCTTTGCAGAAATGGGTTGCCAAATAAAGGGTTGTATCCAACAATGCTGATTCACCAGCAGAAGGGAACTGCTGGCAGAATGGATATCACCTTCCACTGCACGCCCCAAATCTGCTGCAAAGGGTTGGGGGGATCCTCTGAAGCAGATTTTGGGGTGCATGCAGCCCTGCGCAGAGGCAGGGGGGAGGAGAGGATGGAAATGTTTTGCTCATGCGATGGTTGGATCCTACCCTTAGCCTACAATGTGTTTATAGGAGAGGTTGTGTACAGTAAATTCACAACTTCTGTCAAGACATTGGACAACTTAGGTCTTGGTTTGGATTTTATTGTTTAGATCTATTGTTCTCAATTTACACCGGAATGGGAAAATTATTCCACAACAGCATGAGGTTTTAGAGAAACCAGTCTGAGAGGAAATGTCTTTTGGCACTGGTAAATGAAGGGTAACTGCTTTAAAAACAGACACACATGCGCGTGCGCACGTGTGCACACACACACACACACAGCACAGTCCTTATTTATCTACTGTTTCTTTAAGTATTCCATTCAAGACCCAGCAGACTGAGAAGAGATGATGGAGAATATTCAATGCACAGCTCTGCAGGACAGATAAACACTGACCTTCTGATACACTGTTCTGCAACACAGTGTAGTTTGCAGAGAATCCTTCTTTTGCTATTGCACTGTCAGTGTAGAAAACCATGGAAAGAATGCCGGTTGAAGAACGGACACGTCCTGGTGTGTTTTGCCCACAGTATCGGCCTATGTGAGGGCCAACTGAAAGGAAACAAGAAGGGAATATTGAAATCCCTGCAATAATAAAGACTGCATACAATAGACCCTGGCCCCTCCCGAAGAGAAGCCTTTACAGGAAACAGGAAGTGCTGTGACATGGTCATTTCTTATTAACCAAACCAATGCATTGTTCATCCCACCATATAATCCTTGCTCTTAAAATGTTCCAACTAGGGATGCTTGAGGATTTTTTTCCCATCCCGCATTTTAGAGCAAATCTACCTGATTTGCAGTTCCCGGACTAATACATGCATCAGATTGCAGCTATCCTTCAGATTATGTACTTCTCTAAATTTTATGATATAGTTATCAGCTCAAAAAAACATAAAAACAAAACATCTATAAAAATGTGTATTTTAAGATAACATGCATACAAAATGCATATTTAATGAAATATTTTAATATAATTTTGTGCATTTTTAAAATTAAAACATCAGATTGATGCAGAAATGGGATGAAAGGGACCAATGAATGAATGCCTGTGGAACTGACACAGATTGGAAGTAGAGTGATCTGTCGATCCCTAATACCAACTACCAATGCAAAATCTGGAAAAAAATAACAACATAAATTTCCAAGGAATGTGTTTTAGTACCATGGTTGTAACCAACGAAGCATGAAGAAACAGAAACATGAGAGACATATTGATAAGAAAAATGTTTTTTGTGGTCTGGCTTACATAACCAGTTCTATGAGATAAAGCCTATCGTCCATACATGAGACATCGAGTTCCCTGCTTAAACAGGGAGCCGCCATTGTGGGTGCATGTGGGTCCTGTGGCAGGAAAGAAAGGGAGCTGTGCAGCAGCAGTGGCGTGTCCCTGTAGCCTGATAGCACTGAGCCAATCAAAAGGCTGATTGGCTTGGCTGGGGTGAGGCCATGAGGAGATGAGCTAAATGGGAACAGTGGCAGGCAGTTCCCTTTCTGGTCCGCCTGGCTCATAAAAGAGCGGGGCCTCGTGTGTTGGCTGGTGCCATTGCCGTTGCCCGCTTCCCCACCCATCCACCCACACCTGGTAATAGTAGATCTTGCAGTGGACAGAAGTCAGTCTCCAGTTAATGGGGCTGGGAAGGAATTTTACCTGCCCTCTAATTGGCAAGAAAGCGGGGGGTGCCTTTCTCATTGCAAGAATAGTCCATGTGTAAATAAGTTGAACTATTTATTTGTGCGCTGTCTTGGTAGAATTGTATTGTTTATGTCACAACTTTGTGGGGCGTGATAGGCATTGGGCTGGATCAATTTGGAGGGAAGGCAGGATTGGGCTCCCTGCTTCCCTGCGGTGGGATCCCATTAAGGGATCTGGGTGGGTGTGGCACCAAGACCAGGCCAGCATGGTGGCTGCAAGTGTGCCACATCCAGGGTGGCGGGAAAGGGTTCACGTTAGCAGTCTGCACCATGGTGAGCCTCTGACCCTTCCACCCACTACCAATGGTCCTGGCAGGCAGGCCAGGAAGGAAATTCGGACAGCAGTCGGGCTGCCTGATGGTGGGATCCATGCCCTTTGCCTCCACCAACCCTATTAAAAAACTAATAAAGTTGTAGCCAATGTAATAACCCATTTAAGTTGGTGTCTCTGGTTTGTTCCTTTCATCTGCTGCATGGACACAGTTAGATGCTGCACAAATGGCAACAACCAACATTCAGTGAACAAGCTAATGGAAAGTAAAGGTGAACTGCACTGAAACAAACAGTATTTAACAGAGATAAACTCAGGAGAAGAGCATGTAGACACAAATGTAACAGAATGGCAACTTCTTAAAATAGATCACCAGGATGTATTTGACATAACCTTGCCATAAAGCAACATCAAAAGATTTTGGATTGGATCTAGACTAAGTGCCAATCTACACTAGGGTGTTTTGTTGGCACTGAAATGCCTGGTTCACTCGTGCACATAATGTGCTCCCCAATCCATTGTCCTCACGCTATTTCTCCCTCCATTTTTTCCCAGACCATTTTTATAACTTTTTTTTCAGTGATTGCAGTTTCTGTGTGCTACTGAGTTATGTGTATTCTAATCTACTGGTATTATAATTTTTACCAGTGGCGGTAACTTCAAAGCTGTAGAGCCTGTTTTGCGACATTCCCCACACCCACCCACACTTTCACCTTTGTCTTTGGACAGAGGGAAAGAGACTGTGGACGGGGATTTTTTGTGGTTGTCCTCTATTTCCTCTCATTCAATGACAGGCCAGCCAGCCATGTTTTTAACCTAATTTTCAATGTGCACATACACAGCTGGGCAGCTATGAACAACAATCACGCAATCTCTTTATTTTCAAGCCTGCATTCCTACACAGTTGCGCAGGTGCGTATGCATTTACTGGGCTTTAAAAAAAAAGGAATATGAAACGGCAAGATGATCTCCTACTTCTCCTGCAATTGCACTATACTGTGCCTTGTAGCATGTGCTTGCACTATAAACACAAACGATAAAACCTGTCGCCTTTCAAACTCCTCCTATTTTCCCCATAATCACAGCACTGTGCTGTGCCCACTGCACAATGCCCACAGCACTATCCTGTGGGTAGTGATTGTATTATATTATTCATTAATGCGACCACACAGCAGCGATTGGGTATGAAAGCAAATACTGGGACAGTGCTGCCTCAGAAATTAAAGGGACTCAACTATTGATTATCTACCTGAAATCAGTGAGACTTCTGTTAGCTACAGCTAACTTTTTGCTTTGATTCCAATGGGGCCTAAGTGTGATTAACTTAGTCCAAATTCACCCCCCCCTTGACAGTTGCATACGGTGAAGTGATAACACAGTATCAATATAATTAGTGAAACAACAAATGAAAAAATTGCAAACTATCATTTGTCATGTTATGAATTAGTGCTTACATGCGATGGTGTGATATCAGTTTACTGTATGCAACCCCTTCATTTGCTTTGATATAAATTGGTGCATTTACGTGAAATTTTGATGTCAGTTTGTAAGATTGATAAGTTACATCAGTGTTTAAGGGCTCACCCTTCTACTGCTCCATTCGTCTCTACATGCTCTACATGGCTGGGTGTGCCTCTGTAGGATACTGTGCACTCACAACTTTAAATTCATTCATTGGTGACCCCATGTTTGCAGGGCAAGCTGCCATGGGCTGTTCAGTAAATTCAGAGAAAAGCCTGAGTGGTTGCAATTGCCCAGCAATCAATGACCCCCCTTTGTCCATTCCTCTTTGTGCTTTCAACAGCTTGAAGCTCCCCCCCCCCTTTTTTCATACTGTGGCTTGTGGCACCAAGGAAATAATTCACACTGAGTATGAAATATTTCCTTTCCATTACAATAATATCCCTCAGAGGTATTCAGTGAAGATATATGCCAGTGAAGTTGCTGCCTCTGGAAGTTTAAAAACAACAAATCTTTTGCTAGTAAAAATCTATAACAGGATTGGCTAAAGTTCCTAAGCCTAAGAGGCTCTTACCACAATTTCCATATGGCTAAGAGCCAAACACTACACAGACTCCGTTCCTTCCCAGTCATTTATTTCTCTGCTCTCAAGAACTAAATCAGCACTGATGGCCTCTTCCTTCTCAGTGGCTCTCCCCCAAACCCCCAGTCCTATCATAACTTCCATATCCATATGCATTGTTCCAGTTACCCTTTCCATATTCCCTGTCTGTCCTCCTCTCCCAACCAAAGTGGTTGTGCTTCCCTTTTTTCCCTCAGTTCCTCCCACAGTCTCCATAGCCTCCTTGCAAATTTCACTGATAAGCAATATTTACTATATGGATTCCTCTCTCTTCCTTTGTAATGGCAACTCTCTTATGTAAGCCAAAAGCCCTCCAAAGCTGGCTAGAAAAGTCATCAAACATTTGTTCTCTATTTACTAAGTACAACAGCAGAAATGAATGTTTTGTGCTTCAATGATACCTAAAGTCCAATTCACTTTGCTACACAGCACTGCTATTTTTGACGTGATTTGTTCAACAAACACCATGAGTTATCCAGTCAGTGACGTACAAAGCTTTACAACATGTAAGATTCCTGGGCTGAATTTTCATTTCAGAGCTACTTCACTAAGTTTTAACATGTTACAGACAGCTAAGCAGCACACATCCTCACCCTCATCTTGGAGGGCATGCCTCTCATCAGCTCTTGGCTGCTTTAGCAACACCTTCTCATTCTCAATTATCAGTTTTTTAGACAACTCTGTTCTTCAGCATCTCCTCCATCTCCAACAGGGCTAGCATAGACTGCACTGATGTCCCAAGTAAGTTGGTGTGTCATATGGAACAATTTTATTACACTAACAGATTGTTGTTTCTTTTAAGGGATAACACCAACCTGGAGTCTTAGTTGCGAGCTCTCATCCTGTGCAGGGATCCAGTATGTATCTACGATGGTAGGCATATTGGCCTCCCCCCACCAACACACCCAACCTCACCACATTTATTTTATGTTTGTTTATTTAAGGCATTTCCTGCCTGCTTTTCATTATAAAAATAATCCCAACACAGAATGCAAACAATAAAACACAGTAAAATAATACAGCACTGACAAAAAACATCTGAGATCTTATCTGCATGGGGCCTATGCATGTAGAATCTGTTTCTGTACCCTGCATACAAATCACTCATACAGAATTTACATGGATTGGTTTTGCATTAGTTCTGCATTTATATTTTTCTTCAGCCTCTTAATTAAACAGTGGTGCTGCTAAGCAATTTTGGACTTAGGTGGCCTCTCGCCCTCTCCCTTTAGACAGCCATGTGTAATACTAATACTGCAATTGTGATGTATGCAACTAACATTTCTCTGCCCTCCCACTCCTCCATGGCAATTCCATGCTTTACAACTGCACCTTCTACATTCCTGATACGTTGGAATGAGCAAGCAAATGAACAAACAAAACTGTTTGCTAACCTTAATAAAAGACATACTCTGAGCATGTGCAATTTCTCATTCTGCAACAAGCGGTCAGCCCTGATGTGTGCCAGCATGCCCATGTTGACCCAGGTGCTGACGCTGAACCTGTTGCCCACATCACCTGCTGCTCTGCCTGTGGTCATTGGTGTGTGTGTGTGTGTGTGTGTGTGGGGGGGGTGGATTGTGGGGCCCCGAATTTCAGCCCCAACATCCAGCCATAGCTGCACCTCTGTAATTAAGTTCCTCTGGAACTTAGGATGGAACTTATATGATGCCCATACATAAGAGAGAGGTTTGGGGGTGCAAAGAAAGGAAACTGCTCAGGAATTTAGGGAGGTGTATGGGATGTCATTTACTGCACAGCTTTGTAGGCCCCACCCCAAGCCACTGAAAGTGTCTGGCAACTTTTGCAGGAGCAACAGGGGCCTGCTTATTTGTGGTTCCACCATTGTCAATCCTCCATAGAACAAAACCAAACACCTCTGTGGGGTTATATGTGTTTTATTTGGCATCTGACTAATCAGCATCCAGCCCTTTCCTCTCATTGTCTTTCCCATTTCTGTCTCATGGGCAGACATCTGTGACTTTGCTCCTTTCAGTTAGGACCAGTGCAGCCATTGACCTTAATGAGGAGGAGAAAAGAAGTCACTACCATACCACACTGTGGTACTAATTCTGCCCCACCCTCTCCATCCCACCCTCAGCACCTATTTTCTGCAAGGAAGCTTCCTTTGACATAGCAAAGGAACTTGTTTTAAGCAGATCCACACTTTAAGATTCAATGTGAATCATAGGTTTATCATTTTTTTTAAGACATGCATCAAATTTCATTCTTCTGAATATTGCCACTAGATATCACAGTTGTATTCTCATATCTAGCTGTGAGAATTCAGAAGGTGAAAGCTTCGTACAATATGACATAAAGAGGTATTGAATTTTCTTACACAATATGCAAGACTTTGCCTACTGAGCTAATGCAATATTGATCTGATCCAAAATGGATGAAAGAGAGGTTTTTAGTCTTCCTATATAAATACGGAGCATACTTAAACTTCTCTCTTTTTATTTTCAATTTCAGGCTTCCAAACCTGCGAATGACAATAAATTACTTAATAATGTGTAAAAGGCGACCACACTAAATGGTTCACTGTGAAGAAAACATCTTGACCAATAATTCATGAGATTATATCACTACCTGCTTAGCTAGAATGTGTCAGTCTTTCTTGAAGGCTCCTATTAATCTTTCTTTGCCTTGTAATTTGTGGGCTAAGGGGCAAATGGATTTCAGTGCAGCCAATCTACTCTTAGCTGTTTAAATTGGAATTACAGAGTGGCTTGGACCTATTTGAAGTTACTGCTATAAATTATTGTATTTTGAAACTTACGTTTGGTCTTATTCTGACAGCATCAACCTTGGAGCTGTATGATTAGGATATTCTAAACTTTAATTTAGGGAAAGTGAAAATGTCCTTTGCTTATTATTTTTTATTTGGTCTAAGAGATTAAAATAATAGCATGAATAATTGCACTGCAGAAAAAGACACTTTGTGTTTTTCAACATTCTGATTGAAAGAATGTGTTAGCGAGCTACCTTTAGAGAACATGAAAGGCATAGAGAGCAGTGTCAAAGATAAGATCCATTGACTTCAATGGGAAATTAGACACATGTTTATCTCTCCCATTGAAATCAGTGGAGTTTAGAATGGTTTATGGACTAGTTGCTTCAATCTGAGCACACAGTTCTTGCTTTCTTGCTCATAGAAGGCAATGGAGAGCCTTTGCTAATAAAAATGAACATGCTTTGCTGTTTCCTGCAGATCATGCTCCTGTTAAAGGCATGAGCAAAGCAGGCCATTTTTTTCCTGGTGAAAAGGCATCTAAATGAATAAAGGTGCACTTCATCTGCAGAGAAATCAGAGTAAGTACTTATGATATTGACCATAGCAATAATGTTTTGCGTGTGCTACTCAAATCATATGTCAACTTCCTTAGAGTGCCTTTTAAGCCTCCCTGATTGGGATGGGTAACAATATGGCCTTGCCAGATCACCTTCCCTAGGATGCGCTTTGCCTATTGACAGGGTATTAGCAACCACTGGAACCCCAGCAGGTGTATGGTCAGGGCATTCACCTGTACTGGGAGCTTTCAGTCTTTCCTGGGGTGTCCTGGCTGAGTTTTTCTTTGTATTTAGACCTCTTGCAGCAGCACCCTGATTTGGGAATACCATGGCCTTCTTGACAAGACTCTCCATAATGGCTGTAGGTTCTGGGTTTCCCTTGCACTTTGAGCTTTCCCAGGACTAAAGTCATCACACCATAGCCATGAAAAACAGTAGCTGCCCCTTGGTCCTAAATAGACCAAATCCCAGGATCCCTAAGCTGTAGTCTATTGCTCTTGTTATTGTCATTGTACCTCACACAGCTCTTCTACTGCTCCCACCCTCATAATTTTAATAAGAAAAAATTTTCCATTTAATGTCTTTTAATACAAAATATTAAATAATGACTAATGCTACATGCTGACATTTCATATGCCTACACATGCTAGCTCACCCCAGGAAAGGTGTGACAGCTAAGTAGTCATAGAAATACATGTTTTAAATGTCACAATCCTGATTTCTATAGTTTAAACAAAAGACACTTTTACTCCAAAGATACATTGGAACAATTATAATACTTGCTTATAATGGCTTCAATTCAGTCATTTTCTTGAACCAGTAAATTACTACTTCAGGGGCAATAACCTTGACACTAATATCTTTCAAAATATTTCAAATAATTTGGCTGATTGGTCTTTTTCCTCTACACAGCAGCCGAAATAAAAATTTCTACAGGAATTCACACTGCAAAGCTTTTTGCTATGGAGAAAAACCTATTATTAAATTTAAAGGCATAGCACTGGCTCAAGACTGTTCTAGTGAAATACTAGATAGTCCTTCAGTCATTCTTTTGCCTACTCCATTGTTACTAACTAAACGGGATTTCAGAAAACCATGAAGGTATTTAATCCTAAATACAAACAAACCCAAACAAACACGAGAACTAGCTTGCTATTTACACTCAAACGCTTAAGGCTTCCATTAAAAAAGATACTGTCTCCACAATGTGTAAAGAGAACCATGTTAAAATATTAGGTTAGTGGGGGAACAGCACATCTTTTAAACATGACCCAGAAGAAGCTCCCCCAAATTAAATATTTTAAGCCAAAAGCACCACAACTAATGAATGGTGATATTGTGAGTAAGAAGAACCACCCATTACTTTATAGAGAATAAGGAGGTAGAATACTGGTCTGTTCCAATTCAGACTACAAGTACAGAAAGTGTATGCATGTATCATATTTTAAAAAATATTTTCCCATGTAAGAACCTCTTCGCATTCCAAGCGTCTCCCATGTCTTTGCTTTTAGGAAACTATTATATCAGGGAGAAAGATATAGCATAATCCTCTCTGTGATGTGCAGTTTATTCCATGCATGGAGAAAAATTTAGCGTAGACCTCTCTATGATGTGTAGCTTATTCCATGCATGGAGTTTTTTAATAGCAGGGATAGGGGATCATCCAACATTAGTCCTACTTAGAGGAGACCCATTGAAATGAAGGAGACTTGTTAGTCATGACTAAGGTTCCATTCATTTCAGTGGGTCTACTCTAAGTAAGACTAACATTAGATACTACACAATGACACCTATCTGCAATCTGAAGTGGTGCAGCCCAGAATGTTACCAACTAAGTCAGCATACAAATGTGTTTTCTTTTAAAAGGCTCTCCCAAAGGGTGATTCTGGTTTCCTCCTGGTTTCTCTATGTAAACAACACCACCAGTGGCCAGTGGGGTGGTTTGCTAGGCAAAACTGCCAGCAGCTGTGGTATGGCGATAGAGGAGCAAGAGGACGTCCCACTCTTACCTTTCAGCACATGGAGGCTGTGCTGGAGGTGGGGAGTGCTGCAGCCAGCACTGTGCATGTGCCATGTGGATAGCTGCCCTGTGCCTGACTCCATTGTTCAAATAACATTGCATTTATACACAGCCTTAACTTACTTCCTCATTCTGTATAACGTACAAAATGGCTCTGGGGATCCAACTAAATACAGCCTGGGTATGTTCAAGGAATATAATTTCCGTTGCCACTTCTTCTGCACTATGGATTTTGGGTATCACTGCTTGTACAACTGCCATGGCTCCCCAAATTCTTACATGGGCACCCTAAGGGGTAGTGCTCAACCTAAGAAAACCCTAACATTAAACTCTGCTAAATCCATAATAGCAGCAGCAGTGAACCACAGGTAAAGCTGTAAAATCCTTACATCACTCTCCATTAGTGCTAACAACATGCAAGATACATCTCTAGAATCTCTAGTTTACTATAAATAAACCAATTATGGCTTCATTGAAATTACATGGATTTTGATACATATATATCTCAGGGTAGATTTTGGTACCAGGGCGGTTCTTAGAGTAGAACTACATGTTATCAGAGATGCAGAGCTATCACTGGAAATGGCAGCCCTATGTCTAATTCCTGTCCCACTCCATAAAGGATTGTCCAATTTACTTTATGTCTGAATGTCATGATACCGTAAGTTTCCCAATCCCATGACATTGGCTACTGCTGGCAGAGGCAATGAAATTTTCAGTGTAATGACATCAAGACACATTGTACTTCATTTGATGGAGGGTGTGGGGAGCTTGATATAGGACTGCTATTTGTGGTAGTGGTCCCGCGTTTCTGATCATGTAGAGTTCTGTTCTTTGTCAGACACCATTTTGGGAATATTTCACATACAAAGTTATTCTTCATTTCTTACTTTCAACTGCCTATGTTTCAAAACAAGCCAGGGCGTTTATAACATAATGTGGATATATGATAAAAGACAATTATGCCTTCTACAACATGCTGTGGTATTACAGTCCTATGATGCACAACTCATTTTTTCTGTGTGTCTCACCTTCAGGGAATCCATCCCAGATTTCTAATCGGTCGTAGCGGCAGAACACGCCTCCCGGAGGGTTTGAATCAGGTTCCAGTTCAAAGCTTTCAAATTCCAGTATAATCTCTGACATCTTTGGTGCAAAGACAATGTAAGTGCATTCAAGGCTATTGGGATATTTTTCAGGGAATCCTGGCGATTTGATCACTCCGCTCATAGATGTATAGTTTCTGGAGCATTCTGGTCCTGTAGAATGGAAGAGACAAATAAAAACACAATATGTTGACTTAGTGCTCTTATGGTAGCTAGAAAACAAATTAGACCATTTTATCTTTCTAAACAGCAGAGTGGTTTTTCGGTGAAACATCTCACTTTAATCATCATATTAATCACCCAGCTAACTTATTCCTGTTATTGATAATTGGTATTACAATGTAATTCACATTTATTGCATGAACTCCAATTTTAAATTTGTAGCAGAGTGATCTGAAAAAGAAAACTTGTGCGAGCTCTGAAGAAGGGGCGGAGGGAATTATGACAAAGTCATGTGGGAACAATGAAAGTGTAAGCTGCAGAAATCTCGACAGCCCTAGGGAAATAATTATAGTCCCTTCAAGCTTAAATCTTTACATCTTAAGGTTGACAGCCTTTTATTGGTAAAATAGAACATTTTGCAAGAGGAGGGGAGTGGATTCAGTAGAGGGAGCAGTGGTTTCAGATTCCTAGAGCAGCGACTCAGTAACTCTGCCAGATGTGACCTATGCCTTCTTGACAAACTAGATGTGAAAGGTAATTCGTACTTGTACCAAGGGTGACTGACTCATTCTGAGTGGTGTTGACACAGGTGCACCAGTAAAGTTTTGCTGTTAGCGAAGGCATGATAAACTGTGTGATTACAGGCCATGTTGCTGGAATCCAACTAATATCAGTGTTGACACACTAACCTTACCTATAACAGTAGTAGTGGCATAGCTTTCTGCATATTCCACAAACACCCATGTGCAGGAACAACGGTCACTGCCCATGTAACGTCCCCTGCTGCATTTACACCAGAAAACCCTTAGTCTCACAAACATTCTTCAAATTCTCTCTCCTGTTGCTTAACATGTAGCTTATCAGGACTGATTTTTAGATATCTGAAAGCCATGTATCATTTATTTATTTGTTTGTTTGTTACATTTATATTCTGCCTTTCTTCCAAGGAGCCCAAGGTGGTGTACATGATCCTCCTCCTCTCCATTTCATCACAACACCTCTGTGAGGTAGGTTAGGCTAAGAGTCAGCCACCGGCCCAAAGCCAACCTGTGAGCTTCATGGCCAAATGGGGACTAGAACCTGCGTCTCCTGAGTCCCAGGCCAACCCCCTAACTGCTTCACCACACTGGCTCACTTGATAAGCATTGATATATTTTAAAATAAAATAAATTTAAAAAACAATGCAACTACTTTCTTTGCCCTTGTTAGTCACTCTCACCCTATCAGAGAAGGAAATGCATGTTTGAACGCAGCCTTTGATGTGCATATTACTTGTTGGATCAGAAACCACATATGTAAGCTGAGGTGTGCATGTACACATGTGACTGCAGAACTAATCTATTCTGTGGTGCTTGCAATGGGCCACGTGTTCAAATGCACACTCAAATGTGCAAGCCCTTCCACTTGTTGATGGGGATGTGCATCTGAATGCACATTCCATTGGAAGTAGTGCTGAACAGATGACTTCCACATTCGAATATTCATTTGGATGTACAGCTGAATGCACCCATTCCTCATAGATGCTCAGAAGCCTGTTTCCATGTACTAATCTTCTCTGGATTGGTGCATCTGTATTATTCTAGATTGTTTCGGAGTCCCATGTATTTTGAGAACTCCAATAGGGGGGGCAGAAGTGGCTGATGGAGTTCAGAGGTTGTAAACTACCATTTTGATACTGTTCTTTTTTTAATGCTATTTTGAATATTGGAAAGGCAGGGTATGGATCATTTAAATAAATAAAAGATAAATTTGCAGACCTGTGATCTAATGTATAGTGTGGGATCAAAATTCCATCAGTTCAGCAATTCCTCCTCCCCAACTGCCCATCATGCTCCCCATGTCTGTACATTGGATATACTTGCATTTGTACTTGCATATGGGCCCATGCATATACAACCCCAATGCATGTGGTCCCCAGTGACATGATCTGTATATGACAAAATGAGAATATAAGCTTGTATGCAATGCACGCTGTGTATAAATAACCCTACACAAACATGAGATCCAATGCACAAACATCAGGGCTGGTGTACTGGTATGGGGGGTGGGGAGGAAGTAGGGCAAGCAATATTGATTCCCCCATCCTGCACTGGACAGAACATCTGAGTAGGGTATTTCTCTCTGCTGAAAAACAATGGACCAGATGCATTATTTGGCAAGCATGGAGCTAGCCCCCATCATGCAACTGAATTTGTTCTGTTTCTCAGGAGTTCATTATATAAAGGCATCATGAAATCACTCTAAAGCACCTTTAGCTATATTTAAATTTTATGAGCTTTTCTACACCAGGCTGTTAATCATTGTATATACTTTCAGTTTCGTCGCAGAATTGGGATCCGAGCTCTATACAAAGAACTTTTCCTTGCCTGCTTTTCTGCTACATAACCTCTGGGTGGTGCTGTGCTATTGCAGAATATCACAATTACACAGGTAGAAAAATACCATTTCTTTCGCTTTCAGAAATAATACTTCATTTTCCTTGTTCTAGGAAAAACTACTCTGGCAAAAAGCAGAAGCAAAACTGGAGGATCAGAATATTGTCTAATGAAGCTATAAACAACACTGAGTAAGGAATCACCAGCATTCAATAAATGCCTTGTGTAGAAAAGCTGTATATCAGAATATCACTTCTCAGCAAAGTGTTTAATGCTCCTTATCCTCACCTCAAGCCTGTCAGGTTAACCCCCCCCCCCTAAACATTGCCTTGCTGAATCCCAGCAAGGCCTCTCAACTCCCACATTCTGTTTCCAAGGTTAGCAAGCTAGAAAGACCTGGCCCATGAGGAGGGCATGACAGTGAGGCTGAGAGACAGCAATTTGCAAACATCCATGCACTGAGTTTCATACATGAGCAAGGATGTCTGGGTCTCCCACATCTAAATCCAAGATGTGCATGTGGATGGCCAGGAGACCGACTGATGACCTGAAATGCTAAGACAAAGGGTGAGCTTGCTGCTGCTTCCCTTAGAAACTTAGCTGGTTCCCCCACTCATGCTCTACGACAGCTTTCCCTATCCTGGTGCCTCCTGATGCGTTGGACTACAACTCCCCTGATGTGTTGGACTACATGTAGTTAGCCATGCTAGCTTGGAATGCTGGGAACTGAAATCCAACACATCTGCAGGGTTGGAAAAGGTTGCTGTAAGGTCTCAGGCTGAGAACTTTTCCAACCCTTCCATCAGAAGGCCAGAACACAAATTACTTTAAAGATGTAATGGAGAGCATTGGAGAGCCAGTGTAGTGTAGTGGTGAGAGTGACGGACTGGGAGCCGGGAGATCTGGGTTCTAGTCCCCACTTGGCCATGGAAGCTCACTGGGTGACTTTGGGCCAGTCACAGACTCTCAGCCCAACCTACCTCACAGGGTTGTTGTTGTGAGGATACAACGGTGAGGAGGAGGATAATGTAAGCCGCCTTGAGTTCCTTGCGAGAGGGAGAAAGGCGGGGTATAAATGCAATAAATAAATAAAATAAATATAAATAAATGTAGCCAGCAGCTATGACTTTTTTTTTTTTTTTTTAACTTAGAGTAACTATAGGGGCCCCAGTCCAGATTGGGGATCTAGCATGGGGGGTAGGGGGGCTTCAAGCCTTTCCCCCACTGCATTCCCAACTTGTTTTGGCCCCCTTGCACATGCAATATATATATATATTGCCAAATAGTGATCCATTTACCTTTAATAGATCACTATTTGGCAATATAAATCTGCAGGTGCAGGGGGCTCAATCCAAGTTGGGACTGAAATGGAGGGACGGCTTAAAGCTCCTCTACCCCCCATGCTAGAGTCCAGTCTGGATTGGGGGGGGGGGCTATGCTTACTCTTGCACTTACTCTAGAGTAAAAAAAGGGGGAGATGTAAATAATGTGTATTTTGGGTCTGAGGTTCCTTTGACAGTAGATGTCAGCTGTATTGCTAAGCTACCTCTGGATTCTGTGATTTGATGCTGGAGCCAGTGGACATCTTAAAGAGATGTGAACATCCACTGAAACCTTACCAATTGGAGAGAATAAATCTCCAGCATAAGTCCACATGAGTGGACTGTATTATCTTTGGAAATGATGGCAGGAAGCACAGTGAATACTTAGAAAATATCCAGTCATCGATACAGATAGTTCCCCAAGAGAAGTCTAGTCTGTTAGATACATATGTATATAAATAATGGCACAGCATAGGAAATGGATTCCTTCTGAAATGAAATAAAACATGCTACCTCTTGCTGATTTGGCTACCATCCAGGTAGAGAGGATGTTCAGGAGACAACTGAGAAGAATGAGTTCTCATTTGTTTCAGTTCCTAAACTGCCTCTGCATGAAATGGCAAATCCAGACTCTGACAAAGGTCCTGTACCCATAGTCAAATTCTAATTTGGGAAGTTCCATTACCATTGAAATGAACATTTCCCAGTTTGATTCAAGCAGAAATAATAGGCGAAATCAGCCCCTTCCATACACATGGGATTGGGCACATACAGTGTTTTTGTAAATGCAGCTCTCCAGTCATGGGATAGTAGCTGGAAAGGATGGTTACTAGCAGGGAGTCTGGCTCACAGACTGGTGAATGCAGGAAGGATATAGTGGGGAATTAATGGTGCCCCCCAAATTCATTTTTTTACTTAGTAGTATAAAAAGCTCCTTCTGTAAAATTAGGGCTGTACCAAAGTTGGAAGTGCTTCTTATGAAAGCTTTCACACCCCGTGAAAAGCACCAACTTTTTGGTGTTGTTGGTTTTTTTGCTGGGGCGGGGGGGGGGGGGAAGCACTGTGAACTGTGGCAAAAGTATTTGCCTGTTTAGATTTGAGGGCAATACTTCCTGCTTTCATTCTCAATTGTCTTTATGATTTACTATGTGGCCTCATCATAAAGCTAATTCAGTGAGGGCAGGATACATTGCCTTAACTCTGAATTGGCTTCATGATGTTTTCAGGTAGCTAGGTCTAATTGGCTCCATAGCACACTGACATTATCATGCTTATGTGTGACCTCTAATTGTCTGGGACATGCAGTGAACAAGAAGAAAAATTATGAGGAATGAGAAGCAGAGAAAAGTAACATTGTGGCTGTGAAAGTGTCTTAAAGACAGATACACTCATGGGGGGGGTGTCCTCTGAAAGTACTGTTTTGATACAAAAATGTTTGAATAAGGAAAATTAGTGCTACCTTATGTAAATTAGGAATATTAATAGCCTACCTTATATAATGGAAGATAAGTAAGTATTATAAAGCCTTTTGCACTAAGAAGATGAAATCCAGCTATATTAAAATAATTGAGAGCATTGCTGTTGACTTTAATGGAAACTTCAACTTGTTTACACCCTACAAAATGCTATAGAAACAAATAACAATAACAACATATCCAAACTATTATACAGTCTTGTGCTGTATCATGTGGCTAAGTAGTGCTACTTTTTGCTACAGAGCTAGCAACTTTTTTTTGCAGAAATGTGTAATACTGCTAAATCATCCCAAAGAATCAATACAAAATATGAGTCATGTTACACTATGACATCAGATTGTGTCACATTGTTACACTGTGACTTCACAGCCTGGGGTTTTATTATTATCAGTTATGCTGTGTTTTCCCATACCGAAAGTGATCAATGGTCCTTTTCTCATTTGCCCTCACAGCTCAAATGGAGGAGGTCACTATTATTCTCATTTTACAAACGGGAAAATTGAGTGTGACTTTCCCCAAGGATACTTAGCCTGTGTATTCATGGCTGAGGAACTTTCAGTGCAGCATAAGATGCCTTTTTCAGACTGAGCTACAGTTGACAATAGGACCTTTTTACTCCATACTTGCAGTTCTTAAGTGGTTTTGTTGTTTATTCACCCAGGCACTTCCGACTCTTCGTGACTTCATGGACCAGCCCACGCCAGAGCTTCCTGTCAACCGTCGCCACCCCCAGCTCCCCCAAGGTCGTGTCCGTCACCTCCAGAATATCATCCATCCATCTTGCCCTTGGTCGGCCCCTCTTCCTTTTGCCTTCCACTTCCCCTAGCATCAGAAATGTGTTCCGAGAGCTTCCTAGGTGGCTCATCTGACCGCAAGCAAGGAGTGTAGGGGGCAATTTGCTAAGGGATGGTTTCATTTCCTGATGACACGGAAGAAACTGAAATTGAGTTTTTGTGTAATGACATCATTCAGTTCAACAGATCCCTTAGTAAAATGTCTTGGCATTACAACTTTGCCTGTCCCACTGATATATTTTTCTGTGAATTTCAGGTGGAGGCAAGGAACATGCTAGTCAAAAGTCAGAGGATTCAGAGATGATGAGGGTTATTCTCAGCATTTGCATTTTGCAAGAGAGTATGTCAGGGGTTAGAGTAAAACTACCATGAGGGCAGTGGCAAGAAACCACAGAATGCATTAATGAGGGCATCATAAAAGCCTAGAAAAGAGCAGCACAGCATCATGGCATTGTCAGGGCCAAAGTGGGGGTCAGACTTGCAAGCTGTCAACTGGAGGGTCCAGAGGTGTCTAGCGTACTCCAAGGGAGGCATGAGTGCATTTCCAGAGATGGCAGAGAAAGGGGTCAGTGGCAGGTAGACAAGGTGGACAAGATATTAAATCCTAAAGACAGCAACTGTAAATCCTAAGGGCTTGAGATAAGGGGCATAATCTAGTGTAGGCAGGCAGGAGGTTTTGTGTGGCACTGCAGTCCTTAGCACAGGTTGCTCAAGCTGAGAAACCCAGACTGAAGCAGCAGTTATATACGGCCAGCCAGGCCTTTATTAGCTCCCCAGATCACCAGACCTATCATGCCTCTTTCTGGCCACTGTCTGGGTAGCATGGCAGAGTGGCAAGGGTCAGGCAAATAGGTTCCACTGCTTGTGAGATACTCTGGTGATGCAGAGAACAAGGCACTTGGGCCTCGCTGCCAGAATTTCCTGTTCAACTCCTCTGGTGCCTTGCAGGCAGTTGTGTTCAATCAAAGCTATCCTTGGCTTGATTAGCTATCCTTGACTTGATCCTAACCAACAGAGAGTGGATAAAGTAGCAGTTACAGGAACTCTGGGGGAAAGCGACCATGTTATACTTGAGTTCTTGGTTCTAAGGGAAGCAAAAGCTGAGTGTAGTCAAATGTGTACCCTGGATTTTAGGAAAGCTGATTTTAATAAACTCAGAACAATTATAAGTAAGGTCCCATGGCAAGCGACTCTTATGAGAAAAGGAGTCCAAGATGGGTGGGAGCTTTTAAAAAAGGAAATTCTCAAGGCACAATTACAATTCCAACAAAGAGAAAAGGAGGAAGACAACAGAAGAAGCCAATGTGGCTTCACAAAAAGCTTAGAGATGACCTGAAAACAAAAAAGGACACATAGGAAGTGGAAAGAAGGCCAAGCAACAACGGAAGAGTATAGGCAGGGAGCACATGCAGGAATGGAGTCAGGAAGGCTAAAGCTGAGAATGAGCTGAGGAAGCGAGGGATGCTAAAAGCAACAAAAAGGCTTTCTTCAGATACGTGCATAGTAAAAGACAAAGGAAAGAAATGGTTGTTCAGCTATTAAATAAGGATGGCAAAATGATAACAGATGACAGGGGCTGGATCTACACTTACCACCTTTTTTCGCTTCCAATGAGGTTTCACTGCCCGCCTTTCACACTACGCAGCACCCTCCTCGAACTGGAACCGGAATTTCCCACTTCTGTGCTACCGCTTTCAATACCCTAATATCCCGGTATTTCCCCTTAATGTGCTCTGATTTTCCACCTTCACTACCATATCCGGTCATAGTCCCCTGCCCTGCCTGTCCATATACAGCGGTGTTTGTATTTCCCTCCTGTCCAATCACAGCTCTTGATGGCCCCATGTCTTCTTCCGGCTGCTGATCGCATAGCTTCCTCAGCAGCCCCTGTTTCCTCAGCAACAACAAAGGGCTGGATGTGCACGTGCTTGTCTGATCTCAGAAGCTAGGCAGGGTCAGTCCCGGTCAGTGCTTGGATGGGAGACTGCCTGGGAATCACGCTTCCTGCACTGAGCAGGGGGTTGTTCTATCCCTTCAAATTACACTAAGTTTTATCCCCTCTTATCCCCCACTCTGGATTTTTTTTTTGTAAATTAAGGCATTATCCTCGCAGAATCAGGGCTTCTCTGCGATGTTTTTTTTTCTAATTCAGGCATGATCTTTGAAGATTCAAAGTTGTGAAGCCTTAATTTTTTTTAAAAATCATCCAGAGCGGGGGATAAGAGGGGATAAAACTTAGTGTAATTTGAAGGGATAGAACAACCCCCTGCTCAGTGCAGGAAGCCTGATTCCTAGGCGGTCACCCATCCAACTATTGACCGAGGCCGATCCTGCTTAGCAGGAAACAGCAGGAAAACAGCACAGCACTCGAGTGTGAACCGAGCTCATGCATTCGATGAAGCACTGCAGTGGGGAAAATGGGTGAGTGTGAAAAATCACGTTTTATGACACCAAATTCATTGCGATGGTGGGCGCAATGTAGATTGGCCCAAAGAAAAGGCAGAAGTGCTCAATTCCTACTTTGGCTCAGTCTTCTCCCAAAAGAGGGTCTATGACCCCGCTGGCAAAGGCGAAGTACAGGCTGAAGGGGCAGGATTGCAGCTTGAGATCGATAGGCATATGGTCAAGGAACACCTAATTACTTTGAATGAGTTCAAATCTCCAGGGCCAGATGAACTGCACCCTAGAGTAATAAAGGAACTGACAGAAGAACTCTCAGAACCGCTGTCTATTCTCTTGGAGAAATCATGGAGGACGGGTGAAGTCCCAAATGACTGGAGGAGGGCTACTGTTGTCCCTATCTTCAAAAAGGGTAAAAAGGAGGAACCTGGGAACTACAGACCAGTCAGTCTGACATCAATCCCAGGGAAAATTCTGGAGCAGATGATAAAGCAATCCATCTGTAAGCACCTTGAAAACAATGCAGTGATTACTCGAAGCCAACATGGATTTGTCAAGAACAAATCCTGCCAGACGAATCTGATCTAATTTTTTTGATCAAGTAATCTCCCTTGTGGACTGTGGGAATGCTGTGGACATAATATATCTCCACTTCAGCAAAGCTTTTGACAAAGTGCCCCATGATATCCTGATGAGCAAACTAGCTCAAAGTTAGGGATGGACGAAAGTCATTTACCTGATCCCGAAGCTTGCTTCGCGGTGGGGGGGGGGGAGGCGCACCGTCTCTCCCTGCTGAAATTCTGGCCGGGGGGGGGAGCGCCCCATCTCTCCAGCCGCGAATCCTGTAGTCCTGCTGGGATGCAGTCAGCCATGATAGGCTATGTAAATGTTTACGTAGCCTATCACGGCTGACTTTGAAAAAAAGAAGAAGCGCGTACGCAAATGGCGGCGCCCATGGGCGCCGCCATTTGCATTCCTTATTTTGGCATGGGTAGTCTACGTAAATATTTACGTAGACTACGGTGAAAATAAGGGCAACGCTGGCTACAGAATTGGACTCAAAGAGTGCTTATCAATGGGATCTTCTCAAACTGGGGAGAGGTAACGAGTGCGGTACCACAGGGCTCAGTCCTGGGCCCAGTGCTCTTCAACATTTTTATTAATGACTTGGAGGAGGAGATGCAGGGAATGCTTATCAAATTTGCAGATGACACAAAATTGGGTGGGATAGCTAATACTTTGGAAGACAGAAACAAATTCAAAGGGATCTTGATAGACTGGAGCACTGGGCTGAAAACAACAGAATGACATTTAATAGGGATAAATGCCAAGTTCTGCACCTAGGAAAAAGAAACCAAACGCACAGTTACAAGATGGGGGATACGTGGCCCAACAACACTACAGACGAAAAGGATCTTGGAATTGTTATAGATCACAAGATGAATATGAGCCAATACTGTGATGTGGCTGCAAAAAAGGCCAATGCTCTTTTGGGCTGCATTCATAGAAGCATAGCTTCCAAATCCTGGGAAGTACTAGTTCCCCTCTACTCAGTACTGGTTAGGCCTCATCTGGAGTACTGTGTCCAGTTCTGGGCACCACATTTTAAGAAGGATGCAGAGCAGACAAACTGGAGAGGGTTTAGAGGAGGGCAACAAAGATGATCAGGGGACTGGAAACAAAGCCCAGTGAAGAGAGACTGAAAGAACTGGGCAAGTTTAGCCTTGAGAAGAGAAGACTGAGGGGAGATACGATAGCGCTCTTCAAGGACTTGAAAGGTTGTCACAGAGAGGAAGGCCAGGATCTCTTCTCAATCATCCTGGAGCGCAGGACATGGAATAATGGGCTCAAGTTACAGGAAACTAGATTCCAGCTGAACATCAGGAAAAACTTCCTGACTGTTAGAACAATACAACAATGGAAACCATTACCTAGGGAGGTAGTGGGCTCTCCCACACTGGAGGCATTCAAGACGAGGCTGGACAGCCATCTGTCAGGGATGCTCTGACTTGGATTCCTGCATTGAGCAGGGGGTTGGACTCGATGGTCTTGTAGGCCCCTTCCAACCCTACTATTCTATGATTCTATGAAAGCATGCCACAAGCCAAATCCCAATTCCGAGAAAGTAGCATTCTAGCGTGGTTTACCATATATATGCAATCTCTGTGCTGTGGGGAGGTTTTGCCTCTAGAGAATCTAGCCATGGAGGAGGCAGCAGTGCACCGAAGTGCAGGAGTGGCAGGCAGACTTCAAGAGTTCAAGACAAAATTCATGCATTCATGTCATATTCGATCCCATGGTCCACCTAGCTTTCTAAAGCCCGCCATTCCTGTGCCACCTGGGCCATAGGTTGTCCAACCATGCCATTTGGCAGCTTTTCCCAACCTGGTGCCCTCCAGATGTTTTGGACTTCAACTCCCATCAACCTCAGCCAGCATGACCAGTGGTCAGGAATGCTGGGGGATGTAACCAAAAACATCTGGAGATCACCAGGCTGGGAAGGCTGCTATATGGAGTACTCAACACCTAGTTTTCTGAGTCTTAGGCTACCATCTTATACCCACTTACCTGGGTATGGTATTCCATTGAATGAAATGGGACTTACTTCTAAGTAGACATGCATAGGATTGTGCTGTTAAACTCTGTAACCTAAACAAACTCGATTTTCATGAAGTGTTTTAGTTATATTGTTTTCTAGGCTTGCTTTCATGGGCCATGTTCACCTCATATCCATTTCAGTTTAATATGTGAACACTAGATACAGATTTCACATCCAATAAATGTAGTAATTCAATGTTAATTAGGATGCATTAAAATGTTCAGAAGGAAAGGAAATATGAACTCTGTGTTTTCATAGCAACTGTAACTCTTAGACCACACATGTATATGTAATCTTTTCCATCCCTGAACATAGCGATATCATTTCCACTTTGATATACTATGGCATAAACCTGAGTTAGAATTACTTTGGGACCTATAACTTTGAATATTCTGACTTTTGTGTGTGCAAATTCTCATTTATAATGTTGCCGTAATGTAACTAATGCCTTTCAGAAAGAGATTTAAGGGATCATATGAGGAAATAAATGCCGGGAACTACTGAATTGCCACTGACGTATCAAGGAAAAGGGGCCCCACTGAAAATGCTCGCTTCTGCAAATAGCCCATCTTTCAGTAGTTTTCTCACTGCATACTAGCATTAAAAGTGCATTGCTTAATTGGCAAGGCACTGAAATTGCGGCCCCTAAAAATATAAATGCTTTTGTTGTGGAAGGAAAAGCTTTGTTGCTATAAAAGTTAACACCCTGGGGGTTTACTTTATTCATTAATTATCTAGTTTTAGTTAGAGGACCCTCTTGGCTTCTGAATGTGCGCTTCGTCAGGATGCATCCAACTAAGCAAATGTTTGTGCCAGAAAGTGATCTCACTACTACTCAGTGGCCAGCTACTCAACAAAGGATTTGACCATAGGGTAGAGGGACCATTTGCCAGTCCTTCTAATAGCAGAAAATCTTCCTGCTCCTTCAGTGTTGTATTCTACTTCTAGAGATGCCTGCATTCCTCTGTCTTCATTGAAAGACATGAGGTGATGCTTGAAGCCTATGTTAACTATTGCTCTTCTGCTGCTTCTTTAGCAGAAATGCTTAAAGCTGCTCTGATGATCCTCTTTGTCATCTGTTCCCATCATTTTCTATGGGAATCCAGAGTAGACACAATGAGTCCCAGACTGCAAAGCTTACCACATCAATACAAATGGCAATGTTATAAATCATTCAGCATGTAGACAGTGCTATGAAAGTAAATCAGCAATAAAAAATTCTAGGTAAAGATTTTTATTTTTTTTTTAAGAACAGCAACAAGAAACCCATATTGACTATTAAGCATGTCTTGCCAGCAGCATTAAGGGAATTAATGTTGCCACCACTAGTCCAGCAAGGACATAGATGAATAGTTAAATTTAAAACAAAAAATCACAAAGACAACAGGACGGGTTGTGTCTCTACAGTTACGGATATGACTAACTTTCTCCTCCCACCTTTTTTGCTTGATTAGACAAGAATGTTCAGTATCTTGCATTTCTTTTATCACAATTTGTGCATGGTATTATCCTGTTTTATGTTCCTCAGAACAAGCCTGGCAATTTCAACCCAGTCACATGCATACAGGATATGCTTGTTTGTTCATTTATGTATAAGACTTCTGCACTGCTTAATATATAATACAATATAAAATAATAAACAATTAAAAACTTTACAGCAATAATGACAATAAACAGGGCAGTGACATAATCCATTAGACCATTACAGGTCAGGGAAAGCCTGTGTGAACAAGTACTGTATGTATTCAAGAGGTGTTTGAAACCTACCAGTTTCTGCCTCTTCAACTATGTGTAGGAGAGTGTTCCAGAGGGTGGCTGCCAGGATTGAGAAGGCCTGCTTAAATACTGTTCCCTGGCAGAATGACCAGTAAGGGCACCTCAGAAGATCTCAGGGTGGTTGTATATAGGGGAAGGTAGTCTGCTAGGTCTAGCAAGAATTATGTCTCTCAATAGTTATCCACCTCTAGGTTCATGATAGGGATGTATGAGAATTTTGTTTTTGCTTGCAAAACATGTGAGCATGCTCTTTTTGAAACTACCAATGCAATACTGAGCATGAGCACCTGTCCACCAGAAATGTTCACAAATTGTTGAGCATGTGCTCATGTTCAATTTCTGCAAATTCCCAGTTCAATTTTGTGTAAATTTCCCCTGCAGACTGAATCAGCCCTGCTTTAGCCTATGGAGGAAAGCTGCACAAATTAGGAAATGTGCACAAATTTGGTGAAATTTGCACAAATTTTGTGTTCAACTGCTGCTCAATTTGTGTAGGGATGTATGAATCCCTTACCTGGCTCCGTGCAAGGGCATCCGTGGTAGGGGCGAGGCGCTCCGTCGTAGTGGCCGCCATTTGCTTCCTTGCAAGCAGCCGTGATAGGCTACGTAAGTATTTACGTAGCCTATCACGACAAAGAGCAGGGACGCAAATGGCGGCCGCTATGCCATTTGCGCCCCTACTCTTTGCTGTGATAGGCTACGTAAATACTTACATAGTCTATCATGGCTGCAAGGACGCAAATGGCAGCTGCAGCAGCCAGGCTGTGAGACCAGCTGCCGCCGGCGGAGCCGCCACCAGAGCTGCCGCCGCATTCACCCCAGGTAAGTTCCGTCGCAGGGGGATTTCGCAGGAGGGCGGGAGGCCGTTCCGCCATGGATTCCGGGGGCCCGGATTCTTTAGGAATCCGTGGTGGAGTTCTCTGACATCCCTAAATTTGTGCAGTTTTCCCATTTGCACAGAGGGAGCAGCGATTGCAGATGCAAACAGGTATTGGGCATGAGATGAAGGGCAAGACGATGTTTGGAGAATCCTGGTGGTCTCAAACATAGGGATGTATGGATTGTGCAAAATCAGCTTCATTTGTGTTTCATGGATTGTCAGGCACCTTTTGTTCCATCACCTGCTCACTGATGGAATCAGATTTTTTTTTTTTTTAGTTTCTGAATGTGCAGAAAATTGCACTTGCAAAAATATGCAAATCCCCCCAAATGTGCATTTTCACATTTTAGCCTATTTTCAGCCTTTTTTTAATTTTGTGAATTTTTCTATAACTGAATTTAAACAAATTTCCCAAAGGTTAGAAAAATGGTCGGCAAGTCTACAGAATCCTCCTGAAAGAGGAAAAGCCGGTCTGCTGCAGAATCCACAAGTTAGATTCATAAATATTTGAACTCATTTGGTTCCGTTACGGATTTCTCCAACATCCCTACTCAAACCTCGGTCGTTTGCTCATCCCTAGTACATGAGAAGGGAGTATGCCTCCAAATAACAGATGCTAATGGCAAACAATAGAGGATGATGTCCACCACCATCCTAACTTTCTTGTTCACTTTCCATAATCTGACTTGCCATGACTGGAAACGGGATGCTAGACTAGGTGAATCTTAATTACACTTTTATTTATCAAGATAGGCTGAAAGACAGTGACTTGCCTAGCGTTGCTCAATGAGCTCCATTTAAAGCCAGGTTTTCCATAAACCCAACACTCTAGCTACTAATCTGTTATACAGTGTTGTTTTAATTCTCCTCTCCCCAAATATTAGGCCTCTTCAGATCATACTTGTTAGTATCTTATATTAAAATAGTTAGCATGGCAGAACAACCATAAGCAGTTTTGCTCACCTCTTTTGAAAATTTCATAGCGAATAGAAAATCCTGCTCCATGAGTTTCATAATCAGAGACAAACTTGATTAAGAGGTATGGTCCTGTAGATATCACAGGAGGGGGGGCAATCTTGCCGCAAAACTTTCCCCATACTCGCCCGCTTGCGTTGTCTCCATCAATCACTTCAACATAATCGTACCTGGTAGATAAATTGAAGAAAGAAACTTTTAACTTCCAGGAAAGAAAAGAAAGCTAATTAATTTAGGAACCATAGCCATGCAGAATACATAATGAAGAAAAATGCCATCCTGTTTGGAAGCTGCATTATGCCGAGAGATGTAAGCAAAATGAAATAATTAAAATGGACTACATCATGTCTGTAGACATCATCTGGCAACATGGAACTATTAGGAAGAATGGCGCCCATTATGCTTACAGACAATGTCAGCTAAAGTAACCAATTAACAAGAAAAAGGAAATCTCACGAGTACAATTCTGTATTATTAAATTGCATTCCTTTGTCTATAGCAGCATTGTTATCAATACATAATACACAGAGTTCTTTTCAAATGGTGAAGTTCTTGTCTGAATTCTAAAATGTCTTTTTGGCTTTAATTTCTGTATAATCCTTTAATTTCTGTATGCAACTCTCCAAACATAGGTCTGTAGAATAATAAATGAAGCCCTAAATATTTAACGCTCCTTACTACTCCACTGTTTTCTTGATCGCTATATAACTAAGCATGCATCTTTTTTATATCACATCACTTGAAATAACCGGATAAAGCTAGATCTGTTACAAAAAAAGAATCTTGCTTTATCTTTTGTATTAGAACTAGGAAGTTCTAAGTGAACGGGTTAATCTATATTTATATTTATGCAATAATGGTAATAGAAGTCTTTATATCCTACCAAGCTTTCTTTCAGTGGCATGAGCATGTTAAAGAATCCATATAATCAACTCCAGCTGAAAAGCAAAGACATCAGTATATTGACTGAAAATATAAACCTGCCTCTTCTAAGTTACTATTAGTCCATCTAGCCTAGAATTGCCTACTCTGGCTTGAGGCAGTTCTCCAAGGCCATAGAGTGGGACTCTTCCTAGCTCTGTTGCCCCAGAACCTTCTAAATACAGATGCTAGGGACTGAACCCAGAAGCTTTTTAGTGCATGAAATCTTCATCCCATCAAGCTGACTGGGAGATGCAGGGCAAATAAAAGGAATTACTTTTTCACACAGCACATAGTTAAACTATGGTGGGGGTACCAAACCTTTCTGGACCCAAGGCCACATCTAGAAATTTCAGAAACTGCTGTGGGCACCACCACAAAATGGCACCCATGGAGGATGTGGCTAATCACATAATGGCTGCCATGGGGGCCTGGCTAGTCAAGAGGTCGGGAGTGGAGAGAGTGAAAGGGAAAGGTCTGTGTGGATGGAAGAAGGTTGGGTGGGCCAGGAAGCAACTCTTTCAATTTCCCCCTTCTTCCCAGCCTCTAGCCCCACTATTTCTCTCTCCCAACCCCTTTCCTCACTATTTCTCTCCCTTCCTAGCCCCTAATCTTGCTCTTTCTCTCCCACTCACCCCTTTATCTGGCTGTTTCTCTCCACTCCCAGTCTCTAGGCACACTATTTCTCCCCCACCTCTTAATCTTGCTTTTTCTCCCCTCTCCTAGCCTCTAGCCTAACTCTTTCTCTCCCCTCTACCCCTTTGTCTTCCTGCCCATTGAACAGATGATCAGCGGCAAGTTCAGAAACAGGAAGAAACTTAACACTTGACAGGTAAGTAAAGTAGAGAGGGGAAGTTGGTTTGGGAGCTGGTGGGCTAATGGAAAATGCCTTTATGGTTGGTAAACTGATAGAAATGGGCAGGGGAGAAGATAGGAATTAGATTTTTATCTCCATCATAGAAGAATGTGGGGGCTTTCAAAGCTCACCTCTCATTTGAGTCAGGCTTTTACAAGCCCTTGAAGTTCTTATCTTATCCAAGCCAGGAGTTATATCTAATGATATGCTAGTGTAAAAGTTATGAGAGCTGTTGAAATTGTTCCACCAGTGGCAGAACTAGCACAATTAGTGTAAGCAATACATAGCATGACAAAGTTGTAAGGAATTGTGCAATACTTTGTAAAATGCCTTGTGAAACAGCTTGCGGAATGCCTTGTGCAATGGCTTGCACAAGAGAAATTAAAGTATTGGATTTGACACTTACACAAGGATGAAAACAGGGTTTCCACAAGTGGTAGATGCTTTGTGCTAACAGGATCACATCATTGGATACATACAACCCCTGATTTGGAACTACTTTGTCAGCATCTCAACTTCCAAGTAAGTTAGGATCACAGCACACTCAGGCTGCCACCAACAACCCATTTGCTATAGGGATATTTCCAAACTGGTGATTTTCATGCCATAATAGCATGAGGTGATGGTACAGTCCACATGTAATTCTGAATTATGCCAGTGACTGTCCCTGATTAGATATTTGCTTCCTTTCTTTTACCTAAGCTTATACTATTGATATCACCAGAGTTCATAGTTACTTGGTTAAACATAAAAAACTTGTCTGCTTTTAATGCCAGGATTTGTTACCAATGGAGTGGCATTTCTCAAAAAAAAAAAAAAAAAAATTCTCCGCCTGGAATGTAAAATGAGAATCTATAATATTTTGAGCATGTGCAGTCAGCATGCAGGAGACCAGATGGCCACAGCCAATTGCTTTGTAGGGCATGCACATAAACTTTCATTGGTTGCTATGAACTATATGGCCAGAACACCCAACCAAACCATCATTTATTTGGTGACAATTTTCTCTAATTGGGTAAACTGTCTCTATTGTTTCCTGCAAACATTTTCTGTCCTAAGTATGCTTATTTTGGGAAGGGACGGTAGTTGAATTTCCAAGTGACTCAGTGCCGTGGCTGGTGCTGGGGACCACAATTATCAGGGGACAATGTGAAAAGACACATGTGCATGGCAGAATGAGTGCACATGCACCAACATTACAAGCTGGGAGAGAAGTCTAGAACACACACACTGAGAAAAATGTAATTATCGAATGGAGGGGAGATTGCATATCATTGGTTTATATATCATTAAAGGATTATAAATCTTCAAGTAATTAGCTGGACAGATGTCTCCTAATGTTACTCTTTCTGTTCATGTCCTCTTTCCTGGACATTTTCTGTCCACTCCTTCATAGAATCATAGAATATTAGGGTTGGAAGGGGCCTACAAGGCCATCGAGGCCAACCCCCTGCTCAATGCAAGAATCCAAGTCGGAGCATCCCTGACAGATGGCTGTCCAGCCTCGTCTTGAACGCTTCCAGTGTGGGAGAGCCCACCGCCTCCCTAGGTAACTGGTTCCATTGTCATATTGCTCTTACTGTCAGGAAGTTTTTCCTGATGTTCAGCCGGAATCTGGCTTCCTGTCACTTGAGCCCATTATTCCGTGTCCTGCACTCTGGGATGATTGAGAATAGATCCTGGCCTTCCTCTCTGTGACAACCTTTCAAGTCCTTGAAGAGCGCTATCATATCTCCCCTCAGTCTTCTCTTCTCAAGGCTAAACATGCCCAGTTCTTTCAGTCTCTCCTCATAGGACTTTGTTTCCAGTCCCCTGATCATCTTTGTTGTCCTCCTCTGAACCCTCCCCAGTTTGTCTGCATCCTTCTTAAAGTGTGGTGCCCAGAACTGGACACAGTAGTCCAGATGAGGCCTAACCAGTGCTGAGTAGAGGGGAACTAGTACTTCCCGGGATTTGGAAGCTATGCTTCTATGAATGCAGCCCAAAAGAGCATTGGCCTTTTTTGCAGCCACATCACATTGTTGGCTCATATTCAGCTTGTGATCGACAACAGTTCCACGATCCTTCTCGCTTGTAGTATTGTTGAGCCACGTATCCCCCATCTTGTAACTGTGCATTTGGTTTCTTTTTGCTAGGTGCAGAACTTGGCATTTATCCCTATTAAATATCATTCTGTTGTTTTCTGCCCAGCGCTCCAGTCTATCAAGAACCCTTTGAATTTTGTTTCTGTCTTCCAAAGTATTAGCTATCCCACCCAATATCATTATTGGAGACTTTGGTTTGTGTGTACAAAGAAACCCACACCCATACACCATAGATACTGCACTCTTGTTGTTGTTGCTGGCAACTTGCTGCTACTAATTATTCTGGTAAGGAAAGGGATTGTTTCTGTCCATGCACAACAAAAACCTTACAATCCCATCTCAAAGGCCCCAGTTTTCCCATACCACATAAAAGGTATTGGGGCTGTTCAAACCACGCATTAATCCACACCCAGTAGTTGAGTGTGGGTTGTTGTTGAACCATGGGTCAGTGTGTTGTCTGAACCCAGGACATTTTCTGTAGGGTGGCTTGATAACCATACAGTGAGGCTTGTTAACCACCCTTGAACATGGGTTCTCAAAGTGGCTTGTTTGAGGAAAAATAAGCCACACTGCATAGTTAATATGCCACCCTAAGGAAAATGTCCTGGGTTCAGGTAGCATGCTAACCCATGGTTCAACAATAACCCACATTCAACCACTGAGTGTGGGTTAGTGTATTGTGTGAACCCAGTCATTGGTACATATATGGGCACATGGATGTAATGATGTAAAACCAGTTTTATTTTATTAAAAAATTAAACATACACCTGTAATCTAGAGAGGGGGGAAAATGCACGTATAAGATCTTCAGGATATACACAAATATCAATGCTGGGACAATAAAGGTAAAACCAAAATCAAATCGTATAAAACGATATGCAAAAATGAGTGTTTTTTTTGGTTCTGAAGTAATTCTATTGACCCACACAGGGCACCTTAGCATAAGAGGGTTGTGGATTGCTACCTGCTTTTGTGTTTCTTTTCAGGACAGAAACAGCTGAGGCTGAGAACACTCTGCCTTCCTGGAGTTTGAAACTGCCCAGCTGAGAAAGCTGGGGGAGAATCAAGTTGCTCTTCTCTTCTATTTCCTAAGCATACATTTCTTCTAATGACATAGATAATCTCCTCAGAGATTTACCCTTGGTCCAGTGCTGTTGTATATTTGAATTCAGAAAGGCTGGTTGGGAGCATAAATGTGCAGATGATAAAAAAATCCCTATAATTAGTTTTAAAATCTGATTGAAATACCAATATAAAAAAGTGGGAAAAAGGGAAAAAGTGGGCTGTCTTTAGGTGACTCCATTGGGATGGAAAGACTAGAACTCGCTGGCAAAGAGAAAGTTGGGAGGTCAGGAAATGGCATTTAATTTCTACATATTGTTTTGGGCTTCTTTCTAATACTTGGGAGTGGACTGGAACGGTAACTGTTTAGTTCTTCATGCTCCAGTATGTTGCCTTTTCAAATTCACCAAATGATTTTTTATCCACACAATCTCATTTTCTTTTCATTATGCTATTATAACTGACATTAATGTGGTGTATTAATTTGTTCTGGCCATTTCATCCTATTGCTATGCACACTGAAATGCCCCAAATTATATCAATGTATGGATTTTTTTTTTTTAATGGCAGTAATGCAAACTATATCTGACAGTTTTGAAGTGAGCAAAAGAAAAAAAAAAGTATTTACGATGACCAGTACCACCCATAACAATACAGTTCCAAACTGTCTGGGCCACATTACTTATGTTTACATGAGATCTCAGGAGACATCTGCAAAGATGATATCACTAGTTAAAGTGGACAGCTAAAGGCTCTCTAAATTAAAAATGACATTACCTCACCAGTTAAAATTGTATGCCAGCTTTGGTATATATCAAATCGAAAATAAAGCTGACACTGATGGTACTGTAAGCATTAACATATGTGAAATATTGTGCTAACAGCATTTCCTCTTATACATCTGATGTTTTAGTAGCCATTGATCAATGCATTAGCTTCGCTGTCCTGTTTCAAAGACAAGGAAACAAAAAGAGGAAATGTTCACTTTGAGACAGTTTTGTAGATGTTTCATGTGGTGAAGCTGTCCTGCAAAGAGATTAGAATGGTGGATTTATGCTACAGTTGCTCTTCTGTTTTTAAAAAATATTCTAAATTGAGATTTTTTTTGCTCATTCAATGTCTTAGCAGGACATTCACTGCAGCTTTGCAGATAAGAGCAATAGTATTTGTTAGGGTGGGGGATACTGTTGTGGCTTCTTATACCTTTCTTGAATTGCTCATGAGTGCTGATTGTTTACACAGACATCGTTTCTACAAATTGTGAAATATTTATTGAAAAGTTAACTAAAAGAAACAAGGGACACAAAGCTGCCAGCTGCTTTCTAAATTTAGCTGATCAGCTGCTTGATGCACAACCCAGCTGAAGTGAAGACACTGGGACTTAAGCTGATTAAGGGCCAGTTCAAAATTGATATTTTGAGAACACAGCTTCAATGCATCAATGCAGAATTTAGCATGCGCTAAAGTGGTAATGACATTGACCAGCACATGCCCAACTTACATTGCTCAACCCATGTTCAGTGCACAATCACTTAATCATTTTTTGGGAAGTTGTGCTGTGTTTGAAGCAAACACCACCACTTTAGGCATGTGGCACATTGGGCTGGTTCACATATCACGATAAGCCACCCTGAGTGCAAGCCACTGTGGGTTGGTTATTCACTCGCTAACCCATGATGGCACCGACAGACGATCAGCCTTGTTGAGGCTCGTCATTGATTGTTTCCAATGTATTCCTCCCACCTGCTCCTTGCATGTATCCTAGGGGCTTTGGGGGCACAGCCCCTCTATATTCCTGTTGCGACGAGACTCTCCCCCACCCCATTTTTCTTGCCTTGCAAAGCACCTGCATTGACATACATATGCCATATCGTCAGGTGTGTGTGTGTGTATGGGGCTCACCTTACTTTTTAGGATGAGGTGTCTGAGCTTCCTTGGCTGCTCCTTGCAGCCTATTCCTTTTCCTAGCACAGCTATGCATGTATTGACTTATCTCTGGGTAAATATGCATGCCCCCAATTCAGGACAATTGTTTTTTTTTGGGGGGGGGTTAAGCTTCCCCCTCTCTTATTTTCATGCCAAAATCCCCCCCCCCCGGAATGGTTAAAAAATGAAAAATGTAGACTTTTTTCAATCACACACACACAAAGCTGTGCTAAGTTGCCTCACAAGGGGTTAAAGCCAGTTACTGTCAAATAAAGCATTGAGCTGGAGGAGGAGGAGAGGAGGAGGAGGAGGAGAGGAGGAGGAGGAGGAGGAGGGCACTGCGCAGAGTGGTGAGGCTTTTTGCTGCTCTTGCCGAGCATCTCTTTAGCCCTTTCAAGCAAGCCATGTCGAGCCCACTCTGCCGGGTTTGGACATCATGACAAGCCACCCTGAACAACCCAACAACAAGGGTGGTTTGGGTGGTTTGTTCATGCAAAATAAGCCACCCTGCAGAAACTGCACTGGGTGGACATCACAACAAGCCTCCATGGGAACCAAGTCATTCTATACAGATTGGGGGGTGGGGCGGGGGAGGGCTGTGGGTGCTTCCAGATGGACAGCTCTCAGCACTACTAATTTGAAGCCATTGTGCAGCAATTCCATCTTTTTTCTTTCTTTTTTTTGCACTTAATGGTAAGGAAAAATATGAAAGATGTAGTGAGAAGACATGAGAGGGTTACGAGTGGAAGATGTCATCTGGAACCCCCCTTAAACTTCTGCAAATGAAGCAGGGTGATAGTGTCATAAAAAGCCTCATCCAGAAGCACTCTGTAGCTCAGTGGTAGAGGACATGCTTTGCGTGGAGAAGGGCCAGGTTCAATCCCTGGCATAACTAGTTAAAAAGGAGCAGGTAGCAGGTGATAGGAAAGACTCTTTGCCTGAAATGCTGGAGAGCTGCTGCCAGACAGGCTAGACAATACTTGAGCCAATGTATAGGCCAGGCAATAGTCTGGCCTGGTATGAGGCAGATTCCTATGTCCCTGTGGATCCACCAGTCCACACTGCTAACAAACCAATATGGTTGTGTATTTTGGTCCTACGTTTCATTGCCTTTCATCTAAGTATTATGTTCAACTACAGTCTGTAATACTCTAGGTCCAGGGATCCCCAACCTTTTTGGACCTGTGGACACATTTGGGACTTTGAGAAACTGCTGTGGGCACTTGCACAAAATGGCCCCCACAATGGATGTAGCTAGTCACATAACGGCCCTCATGGGGGACTGGATAGTTAAGAGGTGGTGGGGTGGGGAAGAGAAATAGTGAGGCTAGAGACTGGGAGGGAGGGAGAAATCGAAAGAGTTGCTTCTTGGACCACCCAATCTTCTTCTGTCCACACAGACTTTTCTCCTTTGCGTTCTCTCTCTCTCTCTCTCTCTCCCCCCACACTTCTAGCCTCTAGCCTCGCTATTTCTCTCCCCCTTTTCTGGCTATTTCTCTGTCTTCTCTGTCCCTTGCCTTCTTCTTTCTCTCCCACTTATGCCTTTATCTTGCTCTTTCTCTCCATTCCCAGCCTCTAGTCTTGCTATTCCCCCCCTCTTTACCTTATTATTTCTCCCCCTCCTAGCCTCTAGCCTTGCTCTTTCTCTCCCTTCTGCCCGTTTGCCTTGCTTTCTCTTCCTGCCTACTGAGCAGCTGATCAACAGCAGGTTGAGAAACGGAGCACCTGGCATCCTAACAGTTTTTAATTTTTATTTAAACTTTCTTTGGAAGGGTCCAGGCAGTGAAGAGCTGTGCGGACACCACTGGAGGTGCTTCATTGGGGATCCCTGCTCTAGTCTATGAAGCAATGAAGGACAGAGTACTCAGATTTATGCAGTTCCATTAACATCACTGGGATTAAACTGCCTTACATCTAGTCCAATATGAAAGGGAGGTAAGGTAAAGGTGTCCCCAACCAGTCGTGTCCGACTCTAGGGTGCGGTGCTCATCCCCGTTTCTAAGCCGAAGAGCCAGCGCTGTCCGAAGACGCTTCTGTGGTCATGTGGCCGGCATGACTGAACACCGAGGTGCACGGAATGCTGTTACCTTTCCCGCCAAGGCGGTACCTATTTATCTACTTGCAATTTCTTGCTTTCGAACTGCTAGGTTGGCAGAAGCTGGGACTGAAGACGGGAGCTCACTCCGTCACGCAGCACTCGGGTCTCCAACTGCTGACCTGCCGACCTTCCAGTCTGCAGTTCAGCGTCTTAACCACTAAGCCGCCGTGGTCCCTACATGAAAGGGAGAGTGTCATACAAACTTGGTACATGGTCATAGGTCAAGGCTTCTATGATTTCCCCCCAATACTGGGATTTCATTCTCTGCACAGGATCAGGATTTAGGGCAGGGAAATAGAATCTGGATAAAGATTCCATGCAGCATTCCGGCCAGGACTTAAGATTCAACTAGTGATTTGGAGCAGGGACAGGACACATCTGGCTCCAGGTGTGAGGGGGTCCTTGGCAATGTGCCCTTTGGTGGGCCCCCTCCTACATGGGTGAGCATGGAAGGCCTATCTGGTAGGATGACCTCATGGAAGCAACAGGTAGCAGAAGAAGCAGAGCTTTGATCAGTGCTAGACAATGAGCCACCATTTAAATTTCCCACAATGCCTCAGAGCAATGGTACATTAAGGGTATTGTGGGAAACTAAAATGGTGGTTCCCAGCCCAGGCCCAGACCCAGTTTTTAAAAGAAGGGGATCTAGGGCTGGCATCAGTGGTGGGATTGGGTGCTGAATGCTGGAACATTAGGCCTGGAACAGGGCCAGGACTTGAGGTAAATCATCTTGGCTCTTCCTACTTGCCTGAGATTTCAGCAGTTGCAGTGCCTCTGCTCACAGCCCCAAATGTCAGCAGAATTCCATCTTAACTGGCAAATACCCTGTGCATTGTTGTCTACAGAGAATACCAAAAATATTGTTGGCCATTTGGGAGCCATTTGGAGAGCATTTGAGGAAAGATGCTTCTGATTCATCGGCTGCCCTAGTCCTGGAGCACTCAGTAAAAGTAACAATAAAGTTTCTCATTGCATTTATGATTCCCAGGAAATGACAAGGCATTCTGATGAAATTGTCAAGGCTGGCATTTGAACCTCTGGAGGTGCTCAAAGAGCAGTCAATGAAGTTGGCAGCAGAATCACTGAAAGGAGAATAATTCTAAGCGGTATCCACAAAAGAATATGAAGAGTTTCACAGCACTGATTTGCAGCAGAAACAACATGTTTACATTATGATGTGTTATTTATTGCAAGAACTGCTGAAAATATGTGAGAAGAGGGAAGCAGCATTTTCCCCTAAATAAATACACATGGGGCAAATATAAATAATTGCAACTAGGTATTAGATGGCATTAATGGCTGAAGCATCACATTCAGAGCAAGTGATGGATCAAGGGTCAAACTACATATTACCTTTGCTGCAGAGTTCTGGCCTTGAGTGCAGGTTTGCTTTTGTTTGTTTGTTTGTTTATAAATCGCCAGTGCAAGGCCCAGATCCAGATCAGGACCCTGGGGACTAGGGCAGCATTACCCATCGCCCCGTCCCCTGCTGTAGTTCTGTTTCAGATTGTGGGTCCTGTAGCTGCAATTTTCATTGCCAAAAAAAGGTTCTACTGAAATGAATGGAACCTCTTTTGGCAATTAACATTGCTGCTGTAGGGCTCCTGGTATGGATTGAGACTGCAGTGTGGGGCATATGGTGAGCCCCCCTACTCTCCATGCTAAGGTCCTAGTCTAGATCAGGGCCCCCACGCTGGCACTTTGTTGAAAACACACACCCTGAACTCATGGCCAGAGCTACACAGCAAAGATAATGTGTAATTTGGCCCCAAGATTCTGCTGAAAGGGTCACAATACGGAGTTTCCAAGAGTGTATTAGATTCTCAGAAGGCTCCAACTGTCTTTGGAGAAGCTCTGAAGCTGAGCTTTCAAGAAAGGCTTTGAATTGCACTTGATGAACACGAAGAGCCTCCAAAGAGAGCAGGCAAGATATTGGATATAGCAGTAATAGGTGGATTTAAAACTAGAAACAAAAGATCATAAGCTCAGGGCAACTTGGGTATGGGAACATCTAATGGAAAAAAAAATACCACCACCACTTCCTGTACACCAGCAAATCTTTCTGTAGATCCGATCAGTCTAGCAACAACTGAAATGAGCTAAGTAGGATGAGAGCATGGTTCTTCAGTAAAACAATACCTGACAGCTGAGAGTAGAGATGTAAAATTTCTGAAAATTTTGAGGCCATGGGAATAAAAGTTTTTTCCCTTTTTTTGGAAAAATGGGAAATTTTGGAAAAATTGAAAAATAACTAATACTTTTTTTAGCACTCTTTACAGATCTAAAGACACTTTGTTGCTTTAAGACAGCCTTCCCCTGCCTAATGCCCTCCAGATATTTTGGCCTTCAGCTCCCATCAGCCCCAGGCAGCATGGCCAATGGTCAGGAATGCTGGGTACTTTAGTCCAAAAGATCTGGAGGGCACCAGTTTGGGGAGGGCTGCTTTAGGAACATAAAGCAGGCTTTCTGCTTTTATGTATGACTTAGTTTGCTCATAAAATTATCATTATATTTTAAAACTTTTAAAAGTAAACCCAGGTAGTAAACTTGTAATTATTGTCTGAATAGATTAGAACTACATTAAATGACTGTTACAGCATCAGAAACACAGGACTCTATAGAACAAAACCCAAGCTCTCAAGAATGCACATTTACTGTCAAAAATGCACAATAGTGACTCTACTCATATGTTTGGAAACTGAACATAAATGTCTATCAGTAAAATATACTTTAGATCAATAATTTTAACAAGGAATGAAAGAACCAACTATGCTAGGAATCTTATAGAGAAGATTAAACAAATCTTTTCCCCTATGGCTTCATTATTTCCAGACATTTTACATCTCTAGTCTTGCTATAAATGTGTTCTTATGGCATAGCTTTTAGAAATCATTTTTGGGGAGAGTAAAGGTTTATAAAAAATTTATAAAAGTTAATACTTTGCGTTAAATTCTAAAAGAAAATATTTCATAATTCAAAGCTGTTCAATTTTTCAGAAAAAAACAGTCCTCGGGGGGAAAAAAGTTCTTTCCCGAGTTTGTCTGGTTTTTTTTTCTGGGCCTTCACATCTCTAGCTGAGACTCAAACTCATGACACATGACATGTAGTTTTCCCTTGATGTTTTCTTTCATTATGCCATGCAGTCACTGAGGCTACCGTGGAAGACTAACAGCACAAGTGTAGTAACATGAGGACAACCTCCTTCCCCACTTTTCCAGCTCTAAATCACCCCTGCCCCTGATGCTTTTGGTCCTGCAAAAGAAAAAGAACATACCCAAATCTCTTCCCTACAGGGAAAACTGAAGTTGTCCCTCTTTCAGGACAAGTCTGCTGCTGGAGATTGCAGCCTGCCTGGGCTATTGATTTAGAATTAAAAGAAGATAAAATGTGGAGCGGGGTGGGAGATTACACATAATGTTATGTGTAGTTTGAGCCTTAGCTTAAGGTGAAAAGAACCTTGACCAGGCCCAGGATCTGTGTCCTAATCTGTCAATCTCTCAGTTTCTAATTTTTCTAATCTAAAGTTTGGCTTGTCTCACACTTTGAGAATTTCTTCAGTCTTCATTTCAGTTTGTCCTGAACACTGGGGCCAGGTTATTTGAAGCTTCAGCTTCTCCCATATGAACCTGCCCGGACCCTAAGATCATCTTCAGGGGTCCTTGTCCAGGAGCCCCTGCAAAAACTGGTAAGGCAGGTGGCTACCAGGAAAAGGGCATTTTCTGCTGTGGCACCCTGGTTGTGGAACGAACTCTCTGGAGAGGTTTGCCTGGCTGTACATTGTACTATTTCTGGCACCAGGTGAAGACCTTTTTTCTTTCCCCAGGCATTTTTACCATTTTAGCAAACCAATTTTTTAGCTCTGCTGTCTTAAATCTGATATTGCATTTTAAATATCTGCACTACTGCTAGGTTTTACTTTGGGTGTATTTTTACTCTGTAGTTTTAATCTATTATATTTTATATTGTATTTTCTGTTGTATTTTTGTGGTTTTAATTTTGTGAACTGTGTAGAGAGCTTCAGCTATTGGGCAGTATAAAAATGAAATAAATAAATAAATAAATATATTTTAAAGTTTGCATGAAAATACATAAGCGTTTTGTGTACATTTCCTAATATATGATTTTTTCTATGCATTTTGCTTATTATACACATTTTGCAAGCAATTTTCCTAATATAATGCATTTTAACGTTATTCCCCACAATATACCTACTTTTGTACACATTATTTTAATTGGACAACTCCATTGCAAAATTAGGAGCAGTGCGCATTTCGAAGAAGAACTGAGTTTCAGTTTGCATAATCATTCAAAAGGGTAAAATTAAGTAAACTTTCATTAACATGAAAACTTAACAAATTTCTCCTCCATCCCTAATCCTAATACAATGGGAATCCATTAGTTTGCTGTTTCAACAATCAATTCCTTCCAAGAATAACACCTTCTAGAATCCCAGAAATGCATCATTTAGAGCCAGAAGGATCCTTATGATGCATGTCAATCCCACAGCAACCACAAAAGAAACTTGGATGAAATCTTTCCCCCGCTTATTGTTCAGAAGAAACTGCCAAATTATTCTCACAGATGTATTCAGATAGCGAAGAATGTACTCCAGCCTATGACAAATTCTGTATCTAGTCTGACACAATTACTACTTCATAAATTCTGTGATAGCCACATGGCAAGCTTAGCTGCGAGTATGTTGATGGGAAAAGGGAAATTGAGAACAGCCAATGGTCTATGACACTCATATCAAAAGCACTGCATCCAGTGATTACAAATTCCAAAGTCAAATTATTCAGTACCAGAAGTTACATCATGAGCAATGAGCAATGAGAGAAAGAGTATTTATTTAAAAAAAAAAAAAAGATTCCTAAATAAAGCATGGGGATAAATAAATCCCCATGCTAAATAAAGCATGGGGATTCCTAAATGAAGCAAACTTGTCATTTCAATACTTATTTTAAAATAGCACAGTGTAATAGTAAAAAAAAAATAAATAACAAAGCAGGAGAATGTACATTCTCAACTTGAAAACAGTATAGTTACTGAAGAAGCTAGGGAAAGCAGCTTGCATCTCCCTCTGGAGTTGGTACCAGTTCCACTCCATAAGTTTGTCATTAGAAAATTCTGTACCAGGGATGCAGTTGGCACACTGGCATTCCTCTAAGGAGACTAAATGTGTCACTTCAGCAGCACACCCAGACTGGATTGGCACACATCCCAGGATGCTGAGCTTGCGATTGTGGATCTCCCAGCCAGCAAAATCATTGCTCTGTTATTGCTATCAGCGGCATGGCAAATATTTTTACAACATTATAGCTCTACAGGGTCTAGAAGAGCATGGCTATCCGAATACAGATATGGAGCCAAGCACCACTTAAAGCTTTGTGTTATAAACAGCAATGTATTTTGGGAAATGGGAGAAACAAAATCTGACTACTTGTGGCTTGTGTTTGGGTACATGCCCAGATTACGGTAAATAAACATAACCATACAATCACATTTGCACTCCATAGATTCTCCTGAGAACTCTAATTTCCACACTCGTTGGAGGCTCAAATGTTGCAGAAACACTCTGTGTTTTAAGGCATTCTTCATATGGCTTGCTATTATATAGAAAGTGGTTCAAGGGCAATGTAAAAATTCCCCCACCCTTTTCCAGTTCTATAATCAGCGGCTGAAAATGCTGCTACTAGACAGTCCTAATTTTATGGTTCAGTAAAAACAATGTCTGGGAAGAATTCCCAACAGAATTATGAAAGAACATAGAATTCCTCTAAGGAGTCTTATACGAGGATTGCAAAAGACTAGCTCTTATTTTAAAGCATTGAGTTATGACTTCAGGAGAAAGGGCAGGCAATAGCTCTATCTCTGTCTGTCTTTTCTCTCTCCATGTTTACACACTCACACTCACACACACACACACACACACACATGAGATGGTGCAAATTGTAAGGTAGCCCCAAATACAAATGGGAGAGAATTCCATATCCCCAGCTTCATATATGAGATGACAGTGATTTGCTTGTGTGTGGTTATCCTCCTTGCCGATGGCCTCATACATGCAACACTGCAACCACTGCCATTGGAAGTAAAGGCAACTCCACTGTACAGCATTGGTACCGTACAGCATTGGTACTGTACCAAATTGCTCATACGTGCAGAGAGTTCCATGTCAGTGGACAATAGGATCTGAATGTTTCTGGACCAATGTCTAAGCAATACATGCTCAGAGGTGGAATTGCTCTACTTGATCCTATCAACCAGAATTTTATCTACTTTTTTAATGTTCTCATCTGAGTTTTGCAAGTCCTCCCTATGGACTGATCATAGATGTTTTGTTCAAGTCACCTAGTAGAGGAAAATCTAGCTCTATCAGAAAGGATTTAAAATACCTGCTGTCACCATAAGTTCAGAGTGTTGGCTATGAGGCTGAGAGTGCAAGGGATGAGCAAAGTGTTTGCATGGATGTCTTTATGAACAATAAAACATGTGGGTTTTGGGTGTCTGTGTATTAAATTAAGGGGCAAAGGAGTGCCCCTTTAGTAAAGGGAGATGCAAAAAAAGGACGTTCTGCCATTATAAGCCTCAAAATTCTACTGCTTATAAAAGTGACACCTGTTTAGCTAATAATGTGAAACTTAGCTTCCATGCTCTACCTGAAGAGGTCTACAAGATTTCAAAGTGGTCTGATAACAATTTCCACAGGTACATCAAGTTAAAAAGTGCTGAAAATTAACACATTTGTACTTTTTTTACTCCTAACTGTGGCTTGGCATATCATATATTTCTTTGAAATTCTGTTGAAAATTACAGATGTACTTTTCTTCAAGTTTGTCAAGGAAATGTGCCTTTCATTGGTTTGGTGAAGTTCTGAGGAGCAATGCGAAAGTTATCATGTCTTTTTTTCTGCCCCATGAAAGTCTATGTCACAACTGCTGGCAAAGTTATACTGGGCATGTTCAGTTTCCCTCTGAAGCTAGAATGCTGCGAGTACTCAGTGTTTTGAGAAAAATTCCAGTTTTCTGGTCAGCATTCTGACAGTAGGGGAGGGGTAACATAAAATTGTAAACTGAGATAAGAGTGAGGTAATTTTGAAGGCTGAGGAATCACTGTCAGTGACTGATAGATCAATGCTGAAGTGGGGATAGGGAGGGAAAGGATTATGTTGGAATGCTGTGCAGGCTTACTCAGAAGTAAGCCTTTCTAAACATACGGGGACTTATCTATTCATTTGTCCACATCTACTTAGTTAATGACTTCTTAGTGTTTTGTTTTTTACGTTGTGCTTTTTGTTTTTTTCAGAACGCTGTAATAATAAATTTTCTTTTCAAAAATCTGGGAAATTCAATGATTAAAAAAACCTTGCTGGTTTAAGACCAGAGTTAAGGCTATCTCATCTTAGGTCAAGTTCTGCAAAGCCAGGAAACTGGAAACTAAGGCTGATGCCTTAACAGATGTGCCCTGGGATCAGTAATGATGTTGTGCAATGTCACAAATTGTGTTTGTTTACAAGCAACAAATGCATCAACTCACAGGAAGATTCCTCTAAGCAATACAGTAAGGCTCATATGCTTCATAATGCAATACAACACCAGGATAACGTGGGGCATCTCTGCTGGTCCCAGGCATGCCTTCCGCCCCATCTGGATTTGGGCCTAAAAGATCCAGGAAAAGTGTGGGTACATGGAAGGTAAGTTGTGAGCAAGCACAATTTGTGACATTGCACAACATCACTACTGATCATGGGGTATGTCTGCTAAGGCATCAGTCTTCACTTCCAATTTTCCGGGAGAAAAGGTTTCTTCCCGGGAGACTGCTTTGGCTTCTGGATGGGTATAATAGAATCAAACTGGGAGCACAGGAAATCATGGATATGCCTACAAAAAGCAAAACAACCCCCCCCCTCCCATCCCGTTTGGATGTTTCTGGTTGATGCTAAAGCAGGTGCTAAATGTGTTAAATAAACCTAATACAAACCTGAAAGAGCAGCTACCTAATACTAAAAGAGATACAATGTATAGAATTACTATTTGTTACAAGATAGTCAGCAAACATGGCAAGTTCAAGGCCCTACTCTACAAGGCACAGAGTAAGGGCTCGAGTTTGCCCCTTTTCTTGGCAATCTGGGATTCTGACATGTGCGCTGCACATAGTTACATAGGTGCCCGCAGAGGAATCTTTAAATATGAGAACTGACAGTAATCCAGTCTTGCATGGTTGACAGCTCAGCTGTTGTTTTGTCCTTCTCCAAATATGTCTGACCTTTATGGACACAGTGATTCTGCCTGCCCTCGTGTCGTACTGTTCCCTGCACACAAACAGCATGCTCTGTTCCCTGGTCCCCACCGTGCTCTCTCCCCTAACAAAACAACACACTGTGGTTAAGTATTGTGGTTACGTATGGTAGGTAGTTTTCATAATCATGTAACAGGATTATTATGCTATTGTATGTCAAAAATAGTTTAGCTGGGAGAGGGGTAATTTTTCATGCCATTTTGCCTTTAAGACCTTCTTCTTCTTAAGGTGCTATCTCCTATGGATGTTAGCTATCATTACAGCTATTTTTGTTTTTGACACCACTGCTCTGAATAGAAGTACAGCTGAACCATTCCCTCAGGTTCTTTAACCATGATGTTCATCTTCTTCCTGTTGATCTTTTTCCTTCCATTTCCCTTTGTATAATGAGTTGGAATATGGAGTATTTTTTCACCTCAAATAATATGACCAAGCTATTGTAACTTTCTTCTTTTGATGGACTTTACCAATTCTCTTTGTTTGTTTACTCTGTATAGTAAGTTCTCATGTGTTTAAGACATAACATGCATCAATGTAATAAAATCTAACAATTTACTATAAGGCTTAGTTAGAGCGTTGGACTACGAGCAGGAGATCGAGGTCTAAATCTCCACTCACTCATAAAGCTTCCTTCTCTCAGCCTAGCCTACATTACAGGGTTGTTGTGAGGATAACATGGAAAGAGGGAACCTTTTAAACTGCCCTGAGCTCCTTGGAGAAAGGGCAAGATAAAAAATTACTAAACTGATGTGTGGGATGTCCTGAGTCAGAAAGTGGCTATGAGGGTCCAATTCCTGCTCTTGGAAGCACAGTACTGTTAATGGTTTGACCTCACTATGATGAGAGCTTAGCTCCATCCAGATTGGAGACTCGTGTATAAAATGCATTTTCAAAATGAGAGGTCCTCCTATTGATAATATTAGTTAGAACTGGAATCAACAACAAATTAAGGCTGCAATTAGGGATGTTGGAGAAATCAGCAGCAGAACCACGAGTTCAGATTTTCATTAATCTGACCCACAGATTCTGCACTAGATCAGCTTCTCCCCTGGTGGATTCTGCAGACCTGAGACCGCTTTTCTAACTTTCCCAAATTTTGCTCAAATTTTGTCATAGAGAAATATGCAAAATTTAAAAACCCAGCCAAAAATGCACATTCCCCCCATAGGCTAAATGTGAAAATGCGCATGTTGGGGGATTTGTGCATTTTTGCAAATGTGCATTTGTGCAAATGCACATTCGTGCAAATTCAGAAACAAAAAAATCCAGTTCTGTCAATGGGTGGCTGATGGATTGAAAGGCACCTGACAATCTGCAAAACACAGATGGAACAGATTTTACACAATGCATACATTCCTAGCTGCAATCCTATACTCATTTACCTGAGAGTAAGTCCCATTGTATTCAGTGGGGCTTACTTCTGAATAGACATGTATAGGACTGCCCAGGAATTTCTTGTGAATAGAAGCATCAAGCTGTCAGGGTTTAATATGATTTTGAAAACACACATTTATGAGAATAAACTTTTTAATTTTGAAACTTTTCTGCACCGCACATCATCATCATCATCATTGTGGATAAATGTTACCTTTTTCTTGGGAAAATGTTTTTCTCTTTGTTAAATAAGAAATGTTCACAAATGCAAGGATTTCAAATGGGGGAGGGAAGAGAGAGTACACTTAGCAGTTTAAAGACTTCAGAGTTGATGCAGCTTTCCAGTGTCAAGCTGGAGGAGTTCAGTCTTTATAGGAAATTCACATGCGTTTAATTACTCCAAATCCAGTCCCCAAGTAAAAATGTGCCATCTGGAAGATATTAGAGCCATTTACAACTTGTTCACCTCCCTACTTCACTGCAAAATCTTAGTTCTTGCCAACTTTCCACTGTTCTCTTCAAAATAATAGAAAAATGCAGTCTGATTTTATTGGCTGTATATCCCCGAAGTCAAAAGATTTATGAAATTACCAAGCCATTTTTGAGCATCCTGATTAAATGAGTTATTTGCCTACTTTCCGTTTTCATTGCATTTTTTGGTTTTATGCAGGTCATTTTAATTTTTATAAAATAATGGGACTGATTAGGAATTTTGTTTGGCAGTCATGTTCTGTGAAGCACTGAAGAAAAACATCATAGAAAAGTGTGTGTGTGTGTGTGTGTGTGTGTGCGTGTGACAGAGAGAGAGAGAAGAGAGAGAGAGAGAGAGAGAGATGGATCAGTGGAAGCCTCAACTTCCATTATAATTAGTTTGTTTCTGCAAAGGTTCACTCCTACCCTATGATTCTCAAAGTAAGAGTCTGCTCAGATAAAGAGCACAAGTATTATTTTATCTGTTCAGTTCCAGGGGGAACACACAAGAAACAGAGTTAGATCCAGACTTAGTCAGAATAGACCCACTGAATCAATGGGACTGAAGTTGGTCAGAGTCTATTTGCAATACCACAGGACCAGTCTGAAATCCATGGTTCTCAGTGTAGGAAGTGGGTCTCCTTAAGGATGCAGATGTATACGTTCCTCCCCACAAGAAGGGAGACTAACTAAGGCACAGAAGTATATGTTGACATCAAACCTTGCATAGTAGATATACATCCAGCTGTGTCCCCATCTGCTATGCAAACAGACTGAGACTAGTGCATGATGAAACCCTGCAGACATGGGGACTGTGTGAAGCTCCATGAGCAATAAGATCTCCCAAGAAAGCCCCCAAGTGCAACAACAGAACATTCTTGCAAGGTATCAAGAAAACAAAACATGCTGTGGTTTCTGAAAACTGTTTTTGTATGTGGGGCAGTAGCTTCTTTTTAGGCAACAGCCTACTTAATCAGATATCAAATCTAATTCATCCATCCTGATAAACTAAAAAAGATTAAGTAAAAATGTGCAGAGTTAAGGAAAAAGTATCCTTGTTTACACAACCAATGTGTGCAGATAGAATGAATGTGTGGCAGGCAGGAGCAGCCATGTGTCTGGAGGCACATAGCATGGTCTGGAGGCACACAATGCCACATCCTTGCTGAAGCTAAGCAGACTTGGGTCTGATCAGTACCTGGATGAGACATGGGAGATCATGAGTGAACCTAATTCACACTGCCTTGAATTCCATAATGGAGGAAAGTGGGAAATAAGTCCTGGGGAGTTGGAATCCCATTGTATCAATTTAAAATTTCCATTTACCTTCAGTGAAGATATTGTTAGCTACTACTGTTTTGGGTTGTTTTTTTTTCCACTATTAAATTTTTAGAGTTTTACGATATTTTAATTATTGGTTTTATTATGTAAACTGCTTTGAAAATGTCTGTTGAATGGTAATATACAAATATTGTAAATAAATGAAACAAAGACATCAGTGAGAGAAGGCTTGAATATCTGAAAACAGGGCTGCTGCTTAATAAGCTAGAAATCTGGAAACTCTCAAGTGTTAGAATAAAGGCTATAATATGACTTGGACCAGGAGAGGTTTAAAAAACATATCAACCAATTAGTGCAATTTTCTGTAACACAGTGAACATATCCCATTTATCTGTGTAAAACCAACCCCCACTCCACTAAATCCATTAACTGTTGCTTTTGATGTGCCTGACTGATTTAATGATTTGCTTTTGGTTGATGCTATTAACATGTAGTGCTAAATGCACTAACAAGGTCTCTTAATTGGTGCATATGGAATCATCAAGTTCTTTCTTTGGAATGTCTAACGAGTACAGAATTTAAAGTTTGTACCAAAGTGAGAACTGTTTTCTTGAGATCTTTCGGCATTCCGTAACAATTTAAAGAAATATTTCTGATGATGTAATAACCACATACCACATCACCAGAATGATTTAAAACTCTTGGTTTATCAGCAGTTATTAGTTATGATATGTGTGGCTATAAGTTAGGGAACTCAGCTAAGGAAAAAACATTACACTGAAATTCATTTTTCTTTTTAGAAGATTAATGTAAAAACACACACACACACACACACACACACGAAAGTCAAGCTTTTGAAATTCTTTACCTGTTGAGATTAATCAGTGGCCTCTTTGGTCAGTATCCATGCTCAGAAAAACAAGAGGATAAAGGAGGAACCAACCTGTCAGTACACATTACAGCTATGTAATGTAGTTTATGGAAATTTCCCTCCAGGATAATCAGGTAGTGATAATCTAAACATGAGGCAACATGCTTGCTAAGTCTATAAAGAATTTCATCAAGGAACACTAAAGACCATTAAGGCCAATGGCTAAGCACTCACTACTCTATATCAGGGGTAGACAGCCTGGTGTGCTCCAGATGTTTTGGTCTCTAACTCCAATCATCCCCAGCCAGCATGGCCAATAGTCAAAGATTATAGGAATTGTACTCCAAAACATCTAGAGGGCACTGGCTTGCCCTTTACCCAAACTCAAATTCTGTAATAGACTCCATGTGAGTTGACTCTGGAGTATACATAGACTTGTTGACAGGAATACATTGTTAGTATGGATTAACAACTTCTCCCATATGCCTGTATAGCCAGCTTGTCTGGCATGCACACATCAGCCAATTACTGCAGACTGCAACATTTAAGTTTTAAGAATATTTTATTGTATTGTTTGAAATGTAATATATTGTCACATAAAAAGTCTTCACTCTTGAAGGCTTTTTAGAAATTGCAGACACATGCCCCTGCAATAACAACAGCATGTAAAGAGATATATCAGCCTTGATCTAGATGAAGATATGCCTGTGTGTAAAATTGACTGCATGCACAGTGTTCCATGTGAGGGTTTCTCCCTAGCAGAGATAAGATTAACTGCAACAAGGGGGTGCCTAGATTGGTCGCCCCCACCACATATACAGGTAGTTGATGCTGCTGCCAAAGTAAATAGTGATGACCATCTGTTTCATATACCTCTGAGAGGTGGGTGAAAGGTTTTTTCCCCTCCACCTAGTACCTTTAGTGCAGATGGCATGGTCTTATGGAGAAAAATGATAATTTTGCTGAGTGCTGAAGGATGGTGTGATCACAGGCATTGTTGGCAGTGGTATGAACACTCACCTCAGTCTGTTTGTGGGTTTGGTAGAATTTCTAGCATTTCAAAAAACCTGCAAAGTTTGTTTGATTAGAGGTGACAGCAGGATAAAAGAAATGTGTGTATACACCGCAAGTAATGATGACTTTACCATATACCTACAACTTTCTTAAGATCACTTCCAGCTTCAGTAATTCCAGCTCTCTATAATTCCCTAATTTGGCCAGGGTTTAAGAGTGAACTCCTTTCACAAGTTCAGGACCCATTCTGGGTTTGTATCTTGGTGTAAACTAAGTTGCTGTTATAAAAATGTCAATTATAAAAATAAATACACAAATAAACTTTAAGGCTGCAATCCTATACTGTCTTACTTGAAAGTAAGTCCCATTATACTCAATAGGACTTTCTTCTGAGCAGACATGCATAAGATTGCACTGTCAATCATAAAACATTATCTATGTCAACATAATAAAATAAAGCCCTAATATGAACTGCAAGCAAACTAACACTTTCCGTAAACCCTGTTTAGTGTTAACTTGTATTATCATGATTTTAAAGTACAGCTTGCTGTAACATAGTACCAAATCATAATTTCAGTATATAAAAATCGATCCTGTTGAGTAATTTTTAGTGCCATTTTTATTGTGTGTGCTGTTTAAACTGAAATGTAAATATAACTCCAGTTATAACTGCATTGATATTATGATAAAATAACCCATAGAAATTTAAAGCCACTAAGCCCAAGTTCAGCTTCTTTGTATCATATATCCCTGGAATGTCACAGCTTTTATGAGTTATGTGACCTTGTGATTTATATGGGCCTTGAGAAATAACTATGTGTTTAGAATGGGGGGAAACCAAGGCCAATAAAACTTCCCAGTAGCCTAAATGCAGGAACAGCTTGTTAGCTAGGGTCAGCCACATGACCCATAGCATAGTGACAGCTCATTGTTATGACTACAACAGAGGTTAACTCAGATTTTTTTTTTTTTTAACACACCATCCCCAATGATTTTGCCTCTCAAAAATGATTCAAAAAGAGGGGCATATGTTGATTTGCAACAGAAATTAGAAAAATATAGTAGGGAATTCTCACCCATGAATTCCACTTTCTCTCACCCTAGGCAAATTTGGCCTTTCCAAATGGAAAGGGAAGTAAAATCCCTTCCATCTTCTTGATACATTTTAAGAATGCAAGAACAGTTCTGGTTGATCAAACCAAAGACCTATCTAGTCCAGCATTCTATTCCCACAGTGGCCAACCAGATGCTTATGTGAAGCCCACAAGCTGGACATGAGTTCATTAGCACTCTCCTGGTCATGTTCCTCAGCAACAGGTATTCAGGGGTATACTGCCACCTGATTACATGATGTCATTATACCCATCATAACTAGTAGCTATTTATAGCCTTACTCTCCATGAATTTGTCTACTGATCCATAGGAGGCTCTCTCCTGTCCTCTTATCCCATGACTGCCAAGTTTGCTCTGGAGTTTTTGGTGAGGGACTTTGTCAAAAGCTTTTTGAGAGTCCATGTACATATTATCAGCCAGATCATCCCTATACAATGGTTGTCAACAATCTCAAAGAACGCTAAAGGCTAGTGAGACAGGACTTACCTTTGCAGAAGCCATGTTGATTCTTCTTCAGCAAGACTTATCCTTTTAATATGCTTGCTGAAAAAAAGGCTATACATAGCATTCTCCTCCAAATGTCTCTGAAATTTGCATTTCTCCCTAAGGTCTTTTGGAGTCTTTGACTGGCTGTCATGTTCTGCTGTATATTCATGGCCTATTTCTACCCAGTTGCCAGCTGGGCACTCAAAGACATTTTCAACTTCACCCCCTTGGGATGATTCAGCCTGAACTGGATGCTCTCCAGCTCCTGCTGGCTTTTTCCCAACAGGTCAGTTTAAAAGTTTAAAACTGTAGTTAATCTGCACACATATTACAAATCCTTGTGCTAGTAGGTGACCACATCTGAAAATCAGTCCATATGGAAAAGGATAAGAAAAGATGATTTCTTATAGGCCCAGGAGCTTCCCATGAAACTCCATCATCCACAAAACTATTCCTTATTTGATTATATAAAAGAAACAGATCCACATAGTTTTTTTTGTGGGCATGACAATTTGCTTCCTTGATTGAAATGAATAGGGCAGCATATGGATGAAAGTGTTCCATGTTTACACTGAAGTACATGTGATATCTGAATTGGGGTAAATGGGTGCTTCCAAATGGAGGGCCCCTAGTGCTACAAATCGATGCACTTATTCCATCTTTTCCTCCTTAATTCCCCCCCCCCATCAATGGAGGAAGTGGGGAAACACAGGTTACAAATGAAGACAATGAAGTCTCAACCTCCTGTAAAATTCTGTCTAAAAACCCTTCTCTGGAAGCACCCAAATATCTACAGAGCCTGAATGATCTTCTATAAAGTCAATAAAGATTTCAGTGTTATTATTAAAAATTACCTAACTGTTGCACTGAAAGGAATCTGATCCTATATTGAGAGAGTGCCCTTAACATTTCAGTACTTCTAATTAGAGAAGTACATGTGTGTTTTGTGTATATCTCTGCAAGCTTTGATATCTTCTTGTACAGAATTTCAGTTTCTAGCTGTTACGTAAGTACCTTTTGCAGCATACTTCATCTCTTCCATTTCAAGGATGAGACATACAAATGTCTATTTTGAAACTTTTCCAGTAATCAGGGCATCTTGGACTGTGCTAATTACATTAATAATTGCATTCCATGTGACCAGCTCTTCTACTTCATGCCATGCAGTATAGGTGTTGCTAAGTATTTCCTTTTGAAATGTTACAGTGTAACATAGCCCCATTTGTTCCATTGTAAAAATATCTAAGAGACAGTATCCTGTTCTTTATTGCATGTCTGAAATGGTAATAACCTCCTCTCTAGACACATGCAGAAATCCCCATTTAACAAATAAAATGTATATAGTCATTAGTTGTAAACTTAATTTGGTCTCTTGGGAAATATAAAGCCAGATGGGACTGGTTTTTCTTTTCTTTTCTCTACCAAGAACTTAAGAAACTTACATGCAAACATTTTAGACATTTTGTGAAAGTCATATAAGATGTGGTCGTTACAATCTCTAAATCAACTTATTCCAGAGTTTCCCACTGACTCCCATCAGACTACTCTTGAGTGGGTGATTTGTAGCAACCGCAAAGTCGTCATGATGAATATCAGATTTTGCCAAATGCAATAAACTTTCTTTACTTTTGTTTTGAGGTCTTGAAATATTTCACTCAGAGAACATAAGAACTGACCCAAACAGACCAAGATCTATCCAGTCTTGCATTCTGTGTCCAGCAGTGTCCAGACATATGCTTCTCAGAAACGGACAAGCAGGTCATTTATTGCTTTGCCTTTTTCACTATCGTACACAGTTGAGGTTTGAGTGAGCTTTCCACAGTAACCCCAAGACTTCTTCCCTGGGCAGTCATAGCCAATCAAGACCCCATCAACGTACATGTGAAATTAGGACTGATCTATTTTTGTTTCAAGTGTGTATTATTTTCCAATTACACCAAATGCCATCTACCATTCTGTCATCCATTCACCCAGTTTAGAGAGACGCTTTGGAAGCTGTTCATAGTCTGCTTGGGATTTCACCATATTGAATAATTAAGTGACATAGTCAAACAGAGATACCTCATTGTTCATGCCTGCCTGCATATTATATAAACAAGATAAATAGTTCCAAACCCAATACAGGTCCTTGGGAGATTCGACTCCGTAGTTCCACCCTTTGTGAACCAAACATACCAGGAAGCCAAGAGTAAGAATAAAGCCCCTCAGTCTTCCCCCACCTGCCTCCCTCCAGATGTTCTGGACTACAACTCCCATTAGCCCCATCCAGCATGATCAGTGGTCAGGGATGATGGGAATTGCAGTTAAACATGTGGGAAGTTGGAGAAGACTGAGAGTTTTTATACTTTTGGCTTCCTGGCTTATTCGTTTTGTTAAACTAATTCTCAGCTCACAAAGGATTGGATCGAGATTTACGCTGGAGTGTGCTGATTAAAGTGGATTTCCCCACCCCCTCCTTCCCATGGCAGCCTCTCCAGCCCCCTGAAAATGTTATACAGAGAGTCAGGAGACCCTGCTGAATGGAGTGAGATGTGGTATCAGATGGAGGAACATTCCCTGAGAGGAGCCCTTTCTCTCACAGAGGGTCCCTTCCTCTTGTGGAAGGCAGATTCTGGCTCCAACCCAATAAGATCCATCCTCTTATCTCAGACCTTCTAAGGTTTCTAATAATGAGGCATCCATATTGTCAAAAACTGTAAGATGAAAAGGGAAGGATATAATTTGGGTTGGATGAATCTATCAGTTTTGCATTCTCCCATGTACATTTTTTAAAAATTTCAAGTTTTTTCCATCCCGTTTATGAAAACAAAAATGCAAATTTTAGTAAGTTCTTATAAAAAATGACCCGAATAAAATTCTCAGCCATCTGCACTGGCCAAATTCAATGGGTACAGCTATTCCTAGTATGGAGAAAACCATGTTCTATCTATCCGGCATGTAGCTTTTAAAGATACTGAAAAAGAAATGGCAACCCTAATTCAGTACCACAAACATGATTGAATAAACAGAAATTCCAAGTCAGACTATTAAGAGCTAAGCACTCAAAGCCCTCCGCCTGGATGGATGAATCTGTAAATTTTGTTTTCTCCCACATTCTTTTTTTTTTTTTTTAATCTCACATTCTTTCTGTCTAGTTGATAGAGAAGTTTGCCAATTTTTGTAAGTTCTCATAAAAAACCCCTAACTGAACGAAATTCTCACCCATGCCTAGATATATCTACATATTCCACAATTCTCCTTTTGTATAGCAGGTATTGAGGAGCTGATGACTCTAGCATGATGATAGTTCTGTGCTGCCTCAAAATTTCTAGAAAATATGGCAGTGAGGTAGAGAATACATGAAACATATACCATTAGAATGTGGCTTCCACAAACAAAACCTTAAAGAAGTACTGAACCAGTATTACTGTTTGGTATAGGCCTAGGGTTTATCATATGACACAAACAGAATAGCATCTACCCTAATGAAGCTTCTGTGTCTTACTGCAGATTATTGTTGTAATTACTGAATTGGAAAAATGGATAGTACTCAATATTTAGTTATACCTGTTATACTACTGAAACCCCAATTCTAATAAATTTTAGAGGTTTTGACCCTTAAACGTTCTAACTATTGACACTGATAATTAATAAAGAGAACAAAGAGATCTTGAACACTATGCCGAGTTTGTAGTCTGCCAATGTGGTCTCTGACATAAAGTATTGTGCTATCCTTCCAATTACATCAAACCACCCTATAATAAGTATCATTACAATAACATCTCTTCATAACACATAAATGCTTGGGGGCATAGACTTGTCTAGATGAACAGGGACTTACGCACATAACTCCCATTAGCGTTAATAAGAGTTGGCTATGTAATTCCCAAGATACTGGAATGAGACTATTGTGCATCCGCTAGCATTCAAAGATGGGAGTTTTAATTATAATGAGGCTGGAGCATATAGACTGAGATACTGAAAACTCTTAAGTCCTATTGACTTCAATATAATGTCTCTTCAATGAGATGTATTCATGAGTTAATGCATGAGTTAGGGTAGCTGCTATAGGATCTTTTCACTTGTTTTTGAACAGAGAGAGACTTCTTAGCTGCAATCACATGATACATATCATAATCAGTGCATCTTATGCCAGTGACCTCAGTTTCGATCTATCTGCACCCTAAAATCTCATGAGAGCAGTTCTTTATGAAACATTATTGTCTAGAGCAAATTAAATGCAGTTACTTCAACTAAGAACTGAATCTGAGTGACACATAAGAAAGATATTGCCTTTATCTTAGTCTTTCAAACAAGCCCTTTCCCTGAAAGGAGGAATCTGTGTCAGTCAAAAAAGGAAAAGCACCGAATACAAGACACTACCTGAGTGTTGATGATAATGAACATGCATTATTCCTTATTGTTAGGCCGGTTCTGAGTGCTTAGCAATTTAAAGGCTTGGGGTTGGATCCAGATCTATGCTGGATCAACTGCACTGACGGAGTGGACTTGCTCACCCCCTCCTTCCCACAGCAGCCCTCCAACTGCTGAAAATGCTACATAGAGAGTCAGAAGACCCTGCTATGATGTGTGTGGGGGGAGGTAAGGATCCTCCAAAATTGGGCAGAGGGACCTTCTGCAAGTGGAGCTCTTTCTCTTGCAAAAAGCAGATCCAATCGTTGGATTTTCTAGTACCGGCTAATGTTTGCATATTGTATAGACTATATATTCAGAACAGACTTGTGAAAATGGTAAGATCTGAATAATAGAAGTTGATGTCCAACTGTTAATCCCCTTGTCACTTAAAAAACAGAATATATTTAGCCATTATATTGTGTATTAGAAGGTGAATGATCTTTGTCAGCAGCTGTCCCATGAATCTGTTATGGATAGGAAACAATTAGACTGGGGTGTTGGACTAAAGACTGCTTTCATTTAGCACAGGCAAAATTAGTAGCATGGATGCAATATTAAAAATGGGACCCTCTCACACTTGCAGATCACAGAGTTAATAGCTCTGGCAAGCCTTCCTCATCCATCTTACTCATGAGTTCTGATAGCCCTCCATCCCCAAAGCTAAGCCAGCCAGGCCAGCTATTATCTACTTTCCTTGAACATCCCAATGCTGAATGCAGGGATCCAACCATGTAGGTTGCACAGCCTACATTCAGCCATATAAAGCACTGGGAATCTAAGGAAGCCAGACTCAGGCATCTTACTTTCTGTACCATCATGGTAGCTTCTAGTTCAGCAGTGTCAAGTGACACAAGGGATCTAATAGGGTTCCACTAGGCCGGAGGTGCAAAACCTCTGTCAGCAAGAGCTGAATTCCATTTCAGAGAAACTTTCAGGGGGTGTATTCCAGTGGTGGGTGGGCCAAAGGAAAAAAGGTGTGCCAAAAATACCAGGATATTTGAGCTTAAAGCTCTTATCGCCAGAAACTAAGCCTTAGGAAAGGTATTTCAACATTTTAGAATGGAGAAAAAACATGTGCAGAAGTCAGTAAACCACCAAACTATCAGTGCTTGGGAGAAAGGAGTGGGGTCAGTGGAAGGGGGTGTAGGATCTGGCCCCAAAAGGCCAGATTGGGACCCCCAGGTTTTTGCACCCATGCACTAGGCCCTACAGAGCTTCAAACTCTGGCCTGGCTCCTCAATTTTATTGCTTGAGTGATGATCAATTGTGCTTAGGCTGTCCATACATACATATTTGCTTACTTTTTTCTTCAGACCACCAGCCCTACCAGTTCTACAATGGTCTCCATCAGACATGTGGAGAAGCAGTATGGGATGAAGCAAAACACCAGTGCACCACAAGGACTAGAGGTACTAATCTCCTACATACAGGCTCTGTGGAGCATAACTCACTGACAAACACAGCAATAATTACTAGCAAAATGTTTTTTAGGAATGCAATTAGGACTGCATTGCTAACACATGTATAACTACAAGAAGGTTATGTAGCACATCTGTTGCTGCATTTCCATATAGTATGTTAGCATATTTTTGTGAAATTTAAAAACTGAGTTCTTAATCTTCTATTGCTTAACATAATTACAGATCAGGTTTGTTCTTTTCAATCAGGACTTATCAGCATCACCTAAGCAGTTGCCCTTATTTTCGCCGTAGTCTACGTAAATTTTTACGTAGACTACAGGGACCAAATAAGGAACGCGAATGGCGGCTCCCTATGGGGGCCGCCATTTGCGTACGCGCTTTTTTTTAAAAAAAGTGATAGGCTACGTGACGATTAACGTAGCCTATCATGGCTGACTTTGCAGATCTAGCCGTGATAGGCTACGTAAATCGTTATGTAGCCTATCACGGGGCTTTTTTTTTTTTAACTTTTCTTTTGAAGTTCGCGGCCGGGCGAGGCGGGAAGCCTCCCCCCCGGCCTGAATTTCGGCCGGGCGAGGAGGGAAGCCTCCCCCCCCGGCCTGAACTTTGGGGGGAGAAGCGAAGCGCCTCCCCCCCACCGCAAAGCAAGCTGCGAGACCAGGTAAGTGACTTTCGTACATCCCTACGTCGTATTTCAGTCAATGCTAAAAGAACCTATCACAGATCCTGCAGCCTGTGCATGCTTCAAATATCTTTGAATATTTCATTAATATTTACAAATGTACGCCCACATTTTCAATAGTTGCTTGCATGAACAGTGAAGTGCCAATGTAGCAAAGAAGAAATCTACTTTCTGAATAAACTCTCATGAGCCAATAATAAAAAGAATATAAGAAGGAGAGAGGGAGATTGCTCACGAGGTGTGCCTTGCTATTGTTAAAAGCAAGAGAGCATCTTAACTAATAGTTTAAAACACAGCCCCATGGCTTGACATTTAACGGTCTTTTTATCACTCTTTCTTCTGGTTCCCTGTGTTGTATGTCACTGTAGGGTGCAGTACATAGAAGGTTATATATTAAATACCATGCTTATTCTGCCAGTAGCTGTTTTAGTGGGATGGAAATGAAGTGTGCCTTTAACAAAGACTACGCTCCCTAGGTGTCTGAAGCAAGCAACCTTTATCTAGAACTTCTAAAAGCTTTCCAGGCACAAACCAATCCATAAAGCTGCCAACTTCAAATTTTCAGCTATTATCAAGGCATTAACTTTTCAACATCTTTGTCAATTCAGTCAATGGAAATGAGGACCTGAGACTTAAATAATGCATTGTGGATTAAAATGTATTTAACAAACTCTATCCATGAAAAACAAACCATTTACTGTATGCCTTTGTCTTGCAATTGGTTCTCTTATATGCCATACATCACTAGATGATGGCACTGTTTTTTCAACTTGTAACAATCCTCAGTTTGAGGAAGGAAGATGTGATCCTACATTGTGAAAGACAGTAAGTGGTTTCACAATATGACGACAAGATTTTATGGGAAACTATGAAAATTCATTTATTATGTATTTGTAGTATTGTTATATCACTTTTTCACAGAAGTCCTAGAATAGAATCATAGATAGTAGGGTTGGAAGGGGCCTATACGACCATCAAGTCCAACCCCCTGCTCAATGCAGGAATCCAAGTCAAAGCATCCCTGATGGCTGTCCAGCTTCATCTTGAATGTCTCCAGTGTGGGAGAGCCCACCACCTCCCTAGGTAATTGGTTCCACTGTTGTATTGCTCTAACAGTCAGGACGTTTTTCCTGATGTTCAGCCAGAATCTGGCTTCCTCCTGTAACTTGAGCCCATTATTCCATGTCCTGCACTCTGGGATGATCGAGAAGAGATCCTGGCCTTCCTCTCTGTGACAACCTTTCAAGTACTTGAAGAGTGCTATCATATCTCCCCTCAGTCTTCTCTTCTCAAGGTTAAACATGCCCAGTTATTTCAATCTTTCCTCATAGGGCTCCTCATAAGTCACCAAGGCGATGTTCAAGAAATCAAATAAAAACAATAATATCATAAAAATCAACAATAAAACCATATTGAAACTTTGGGTTGTAACAAGTGGGTTGTATCCACTGTTAGTCTAACTTAAGTCCTATTCATTTTAATGGGTCTATTCTAAGTAGGACTAACATTAGATACAACCCAATCCTATGGATTGACACTTGTTAGATGTAGGGATGGCGGAGAATTTCTCCCCGAATCTTCGGGGGGCCAATCGCCAACGCATTTGGCCCCCCGAAATCGGCGGTGAAATTCTCCGCCCCCCGCCCCCCCCCAGGATGGGACTTACCGTAGCCGAATGTCCCTCCCGGCGGCGGGTCCCGGCGGCGGTTCGGCGGGCTTTCGGTGGGGGCGGCAGCCGGTCTTTTGACCGGCTGCCGCCACCGCCATTACAGCTGAAGTAAAAAAAAACAACCCCGTGATAGGCTACGTAACGATTAACGTAGCCTGTCACGGCTAGATCTCCACAGTCAGCCATGATAGGCTACGTTAATCATTACGTAGCCTATCATGGGTGACTTTGAAAAAAAAAAAGTGCGTACGCAAATGGTGGCCCCCATGGGCGCCACCATTTGCGTTCCTTATTTGGTCCCTGTAGTCTACGTAAAGATTTACGTAGACTACGGCGAAAATAAGGAATTTTTACTGTAGTCTACGTAAATTTTTACGTAGAATACCGGGACCAAATAAGGAACGCAAATGCATTTGCGTACGCGCTTTTTTTTTTTCAAAGTCACCCGTGATAGGCTACGTAACGATTAACGTAGCCTATCACGGCTGACTTTGCAAATCTAGCCGTGATAGGCTGCGTAAATCGTTATGTAGCCTATCACGGGGTCTTTTTTTTTTTTTTACTTTCATAGTTCGCGGCCGGGGAGATGGGGCGCTTCTCCCCGGCCTGAATTTCGGCCGGGCGAGGCGGGAAGCCTCCCCCCCAGCCTGAATTTCGGCTGGGCGAGGCGGGACAGCTCCCCCCCCTCGCCTGAACTTTGGGGGGAGAAGCGAAGCGCCTCCCCCCCACCGCGAAGCAAGCTGCGAGCCCAGGTAAGTGACTTTCGTACATCCCTAGTTAGATGAAGCGCTCTGATCTTGGAGCCCTCTGTCTATCCTAAGCTTTGCCAGCAAGAGCCACACAGGGTGGGACAAGGCTTTTACAGCCTCTTCATCATCCTTTGTTGTATTTTGACCTGGGCCTTGTTTCCACAGCAATGGAAGGAGAAGGGAAGAGTGGCTCATCCACATTTTTGTAGGAGCCACTTTTGATCTGGGCAGGGCTCCACAAGGGTGTATATCACATCATTCTAAGTGGCTTCACATAACTTACTTCTGAGTGTGTGTGTGTGTGTGTGTGTGTAGTAAACATCATCTGAGTGACAGAGGCTGCTCAGCCAATAAGAGAGGCTTCCCCACCCACCCCCGGCTCCCTAAGGAAGGTGTGAAGTAGTTACTTCCCCTTGTGCACATTTCTAAGACAAGCCTCCCAACGAGCCCCAAGCCTCATGGAACACAATGGGTGTTACTTCTGAGTAGACACACATATGCTTGTGCTGGGAAAGGGGTTGGTGAGAACACATGGATGGGAAAGCAGCCCCCTTTCTAACCAAACTGATACTGTGCAGAATCTCTATAACGAAGCTGTGAAGTAGTTACTTCCTAAGGCAATAAAGCAAACAACGGAGAATCGGAGCCTTGAGATTGCGCTTGATCGCACTTAGGAAAGTGGGCTTTAAAGTGTGCCATTTCAATTGAGAGGAATCTCTGTAAATCCTGATGTGGGCATTCAGAGGCTGAGCCTCATTGACCACAATGGGAGTTACTTCTGAGTGGACACTAATTTGTTTGTGCAGGGACAGGAAACACCCAGGAAACACCCCTTGACTGGGGTCATGGTGAAAGGCACACCACCTCATTCAGCACAATGGGAGTTACTTCTGAGGAGACACTAATGGGTTTGTTGTGGGAAAGAAAGCAGTAAATACAAAGATGGAAACCAGCCCCCATTTTAACCCGAAAGATCTCTATAATGAAGTCTCGAGAGAGTTACTTCCTAAGGCAATAAAGCAAACAACTGAGAATCAGAGCCTTGAGATCATGCTTTATAGCGCTTAGGGACTTGGGCTTGAAACTGTGCCATTTCAATTGAGGGGGATCTCTGTAAGTCCTGATGTGGGCATTCAGAGGCCGAGCCTCACTGACCACAATGGGAGTTACTTCTGAGTAGACACTAATTGGTTTGTGCGGGACGGGAAACACCCCTTGACTGGGGTCATGGTGAAAGGCACACCACCTCATTCAGCACAATGGGAGTTACTTCTGAGGAGACACTAATGTGTTTGTTGTGGGAAAGAAAGCAGTAAATACAAAGACGGAAGCCAGCCCGCATTTTAACCTGAAGGATCACTATAATGAAGTCTCAAAGTAGTTACTTCCTAAGGCAATAAAGCAAACAACTGAGAATCGGAGCCTTGAGATCATGCTTTACAGCACTTAGGGAAGTGGGCTTTAAACTGTGCCATTTCAATTGAGAGGGATTTCTATAAGTACTGATGCGGGCATTCAGAGGGCGAGCCTCATTGACCACAATGGGAGTTACTTCTGAGTAGACACTAAATGGTTTGTGCAGGGTCGGGAAACACCCAGGAAACACTGGGCAGGGCTAGCATACCCGAGGTAAATGTGGGGGTTGGGGCACACAGCAACTATGCCAGGGAGAACACAACTTGAGGAAAAGAATAGGACTTTAAGTAGTCTCAGGAAATCCAGTTTTTCCCTGATAAGCTCTGGGGTGGCTGCTGGATGGCCACGACATCATGTGTCCCTAACGATCTCCACATGCAGCCAGTTCAGAGTAAATCAGTTGTGGAGAACAGGCCCCTAGATGGGCCTCTGAGCCCATTTAGCTCACCTACCTGGCTGGGGTGGGGATAGAAACAGAGAGCCTCCTCTCCCCACCCCACCCATCAGCATGCTCCCTTTCCTCCCTCCTTGTCCTCTTCTGAGGTCACGACACCAAACTCAGGAGAGGAGCTGCCCAGGAGTTTTCCAAGCGGAAATTTCTTAGCAGGGAAATCCAAGCAGGGATTTTACCCCCTGAAGCTGTAGCTCTGTCCATGGCATAGGAGGGGGAAATCCCCAGTATCCTATGCTCCCTCAGACACTATCTAAAATATTAAAAATAACATTAAAATCACAAAAACATGTTAAAAGGCCCAATTAAAAAGTTGTGGCTTAACTCCTTTTGAAAAACCAAGAGAGTAGAGACCAGTAGTAACTATGAAGGGTGAGCATTCCACAGTTTGGGGGCAATACAGGCGGAAGCCCTTTCACATGTGTCTGACAAACAGGTCACTGTGAGTGATGGTGTCATCAAATGGACTTCCCCATGCCTAAATTTCTAAGGCATGATGGTAGAGCAATCAAGACATCTGATGTAATGAACCTACTTGCCTGTGCCACTAATTTTTGAATTAGTGTTAATCGTTCTCTAGGGAAAGCCTGCCTACAAGAACATCCCAATATTGTGACCCAGTCCTTAAATGCGTTTGATAGTGGCTTCTTTGATGATGACCCTGAGCCAGGATCATCTGCACACAGCCCCTGAGTTCAATGGCTCTGGAGTCTGGGGTGAGAAGACGAGGAGGAGGAGGAGCTTTTGCCTGACTCTGTATGAAGCTGCTCAAACCTTTTGGGCAGGAGTCTGGATCTGTATACCCATCATCCAAGGGTATTTGTTGTTATTAAGGCCACCTTGGGAACAAGTAGAATGCCCAGTCCAAGGCTATTCAATGCTACCACTGGGCATGGCTCCAGCCAGAACATTGCTTCTTTACATTCCAATAAATATAAAAGCACATAAAAACAGCAGGAGGGAAAAAAACCCCATTCAGACTAACCAGCCAGGACAAAAGCCATGTAGAAGATCAGAGGAGATCCCACAAGGTCACATCTTCCACAGAGCTCTTACAATTCCTGCAGAACTAGACATGGCATGAGGGATGCTATATAGTGATCATCCCACATTCCTGCCATAGGGCTAATAGCATTTTAGTTCAAGAAAACAATGCAGGAGAAAAGGGTTAAAACTAGGGTCATACATGAGATTAGGATGAAGCATGAAGCCAGAACAGAACTGGGCCACTTTGGTTTCACTGATCAAAGTAACAGTCTCATGTAGGTGCTATGAAGTTTAAAAAAAGAAGAAGAAGAAGAGAAATAGATCCCGATCACAGATCTCCCATGTCATGTCTAGTTTGGTTCCGAGCCTTCTATTAAGTCTGATACTTGCTTCAATTGCTGGATGACTCTTGAAGCTTGGTCCCTTCTTAGCCTTGCTTACCATCCCACATACTCATCTGCCACTGAATATATTCTATGATAGTTTCCAGCTTTGCTTAAGTGATCTCATATTGACAGGCTCTTTCCCCCCTCCAAAATATGTATATTCTTGTTTTCCTGTTTCATATTTTCCTGTTCCAACAACTATAATAGCTCCACTTGAATCCAACAATATTTCTAATAGCAAATAAAGATTTAAGTTAGTGCTATTCTTTGTCTTTTAAATAGCTGACACCATGCTGACCTTTGACTCTCTCACTTTGAACACACCTCTTAGCATCCTGTGTCAGAGAAAATGGAGACTCCTTGCTCCATAGGATTTGTTTACAATTTGCCCAGACCAGTTAATGAGCTTCCAAGCCCAACTTAGACATATGACTAGCTCTCACAGTTCTGGAAACAAATAAACAAAAATCATTTGAGTTTCTATATGTCAGGTATATATATTTCAGTAATTTAGAAAGGAAAGAGATGTATGTTCACAGAGCAGTCCCACCCCACCCCCATTACACTTGTACACCCTCATTGCCCTTGTGGCTGCATAGTTGTAAGCAACAACAGAAAACTGTGCCAATTCCATCATGAGTGCAATTTTATTCTGACTTCCACTAGGGAGTTAATCTGGCCTGTTGTGTTAAGTGTTTGCCATCTGCTAAAGCGCAGAACAAACCACCAAAGACAAAGAAAAGTCAGACTGAAGCAGTTCATTCACATAATAAGTATGTGAACCTAATAGAGTCATGGGAAACTATCATTTTTCACATATGCATGTGAATCAGTTCCCAGACTTTTGCGGAAAGAAGGATGAATGAAATGAGAGCCAGGATATGTTAAGTGATCTGCGGATGAAGTGGTGTTTTTTTGTTGTTGTTGTTTGCTTTTGAGGAGGGTGCAAAATGTATTTCTGTATATTTAGTTTGTGAGAAAGATCCCTAGAATGAACACACATGCACATGCACACACACACATACACTCCTCTCAAACTCTAAGTTAACAAAAACAAAAAGGAAATGTGGTCTATTTGGAATAAATTTCCTATGGGACAAATCTTTCTGTCCTCACCTGTTAATGGTTAGTACTCTGAGTAATGTTAATTTTATTTATATTTAGGGTTGAGCCGAATGTTCTCTGGGTTTACTTTTCAATTCAAAAGTAGGAGCTGGGGGTAGGGGGGACAACCGCCTAAACCCCTTAATCTTATATTTTCCATGACTGCTGGCAACTGTTCAGTTATTTTCACCCTTCAGTGGCTATTTCCTGCCTGCTTAATTTCTCCTCTAACCGTCTTAGCCTATCAGGGAACATGTACTGGATGTGATGATGTCACAATGCTGTCTAGTCCCATAAGATCTGTCTACTTGTCACTGCGGGTAAATGCAGCCCATTTAGAGTGAGAGCAGTGCTTCCTGTATAAGTCACATCAGTGATCCTAGCTAATCAGGGATCACACAATGAAAACTTTCACAGGCCTTTCATAATGCCCCTCCCCCATTAAATTGTTGAAAGACTGGGGCTTCTTTTGATTCTGATAAAGATGTTTGCAAAATAGCTTCTCCTTTGACTCAACTCTATTATGTAACATATTAATCAATTTTTGATAAGACGCACTCACATGGTATATGAACATTTTTTAAAAACCAAACTAATCCAATTCAATCCTAAACATCAACAGCAAATTAAAAATACACCTAAACAAATTAATAAACAAGTCAGTAAAAAAGGAGCAAGAACAATAATGCCCCAAGACCAATAACCAAAGACATTACAAAAAATATGAAAAAGCCACTGACAATAAATAATGACATGATTCAGCAAGAGCTATACTGACTTCAGCAGGAGAATTTAAGCACATATTTAAATCACTTTCACTGAAATGATGGAATTTAGACATTCTTGACTGGATCGTACCTAAGTTTCTACCTACTGGCAGAAACAAAACACGTATGCATGTGCACAAACATAGGTTTCTAGAGCCATGTTTTACAAATTAAGAGCATTATGAAGCTACAGGATCTCTTCTTTGGAATGCTACAAAACTGGGTTGTTCTGAAACACATAATAAGTAACATCAGATTGTATTACATTCTGTTGAGCTCTGATGTTCCAAACTACCTGCTCATAGTACAATAGGTATAATTCAGTTGGGCCCAAGAAGATTCAACAACATGCTATATCACCTTGAGAATATTTGACATATTTATAGCTATAGCTCAGAACTGGGGACTTGCTCTGCATGTATTCTACACATGCAGATATTTTTATGCTATTGTTGCTTTTGTGAGTGTGACACATCATCAAGAAATGACTTTCTCCCATTATTTGTGCATGATCAACCTTTTTCTGTATGTTCATGCCCCCACTCCAATGGTTATATGTGATTATTCACTATCATGACATCCTAAGAAATTAAAATGAAAGTTCTCCAAAGATACGGTAAATATCAGTCCCCCTACCCCTCCTACAGCAGGGGTGGGCAACTACAGAGGGCCCAGAGGCCATTTCCCTCTGCCCCAAGCCTCCCTGTAGGCTGTACTCTGCGGAGCACCCTGCACTCTGCAGGGTGCTGGAAAAAAATCAGCGGCAAATCACCAAGGAACTCCAGAGCATTCAAATCTTCCTTGTTTTCAAGTTTGAACATTTTAGGCTTTGGTCGCAGTAGCAAACTGATGATGTTTCTGCCACTGCTGCAAATTTAGGCAGTTTGGCAGTGGTGGTGGGGGCCACACCAGGAGGTGGTGAGGGCTGCATGTAGTTTGCAGGCCACCTCTTGTCCACCCCTGCCATATAAAGACTTATTTAGAAGAATGCGCACAAAAATGATGATACCTCATTTTTACGAAATCAAAGAAAAGGGGAAGATTGGATCTTTGTACAATTTAACACATACAAACAATTTTATTTTGGGTACCAATTTGGGTAACAATGATACATTTTAAAATGAACCAATTTGATTTGCTCTTCCAAGAATAATTGGAATGCACAGACCGGAATATGGTTATTATTTGGTTTTCACACGTCTGAATTTTGCGATATAGTTTTTAGCTGGAAAACTGTACCAAAATGCATATAAAAATGTGCTTTTTCAATTAAAATGTGTACAAAAATGCCATTTTAAGGTAAAGTACATATAAAACTCTGCATTTTGTGAAAAAAAGTTAAAAATAATGCACATTGTGCATTGATAAAAAAATAATAATTGCAGGTTGATGTGGGAATGGGACAGAACAGACTTATGAATGAACAAGTGCAAAACTGATTCAGAAATGGAAAGAGACTGGTCCATCCATCCCTAACAGAGGACAGATTTATCAGTGGTTATTCGCCATAATAGCTAAATGAAATCTCCATATCCCTTCCATGCACTGCCTGTGAGCTTCCCAGAAGCATCTGCCTGGTTGCTGTTAGAATGGACCTTAGGTCTGATCCAGCAAGGCAGTTCTTCAGTTCTTCTGTTGTGACTTATATGCTAACATCATAAAAATGTAATTGTTGGAATAGTAACTCTTAGAATGGGCCAGTAATTTTTTTTTCTTTAACATAGAGCCATCTGGAAAAGGCAGTTTAATCTTGCCATTTACCATTAGCAGGTGCTTTAATTATAAAACATTACTACTAATTTGAGGTAGGAAACATGATCACAATTAACCTACTAGTCTGGGTTCAGTAGAAATGCTGTTAAATACAAATTGCCACACATGAAGTCAATACCAGGACATTAGTCAATGCAAATGCCATATTTAAGTCTGGATCAAATTTTCAGCTTGTATAACTTTATTGAAACAGTTGAATATGCTGTCGAGAATACACACTATTATGCTATAATTCCATGATTTCCACTGTAATTGGCACTGCATTTTTTAACTCTTGGCAATAATAATATATATTTTAATTCATTTTCTGATTATGACACATGGATTAGGCTTACTTTCAGAATGCATGGGTTCTATTGCCAATGTTAGTCCTACTTAGAGTAGGCCCATTGAAATGAATGGGACTACAGCTAGACTAATGTTGGATACAACTCTGTGGTTGACCATATTTTTATAAGTAGTGTAAGGAGCCATTTAAGAAACCATTTAACTCCTAAATCTTTCAAGAAACAAGAGATTTCTTTAACAAACTGTTTTAAACAGTATTATAGTATAATCATGTTAGTCACCTGTTTACAAATTCAAGGGCTAAGTGTAGCACACATGCTAATTTATTAAAATATCTGAACCACTAAATGGTTAGTCTATATGTGTGCTACACTTAGTCCCTTAAACACTTTGATCCTGGAATGGATTACATCCAAAATCTGAATTTTTATGGCTGACAAAAAAACACACAACCCCGCCCCCCCGAACTTTAACAACTTATAATGCCTAATATTACATAGCCGTGAACATTAGATCTAGTAGACTGTGGCTTATCTAGCATACATGACATGCAGAAGGTAACATTCTATAGGTCTGAGTGACTCAGGACTGATAAAAATTTGTGAATGACCTGTTAAAAGTAAATGAATTAAATACATCACATATGGGGGTTAATAGCTTTATCATCATAAACAGGCATGAGAACTGAAAGCTTTAAAACCATTACCCTTTCCCCACAAACCTGATCAAACTTTTAAACAAGAATTTCTACTTTTGGGGGGAGATAATATCCCCCTCCCCCATGATACATAGCTTCAGTTAACATCAATCCATGTAACCCTTTTTTCATTGTACTTTAAGAAGACAAACTGTGCAGCAGGCCAGACATTTTCAAAGCAACATCATATCTGATAAACAGGAAAGGTCCTCTTAAGGCACAGTGTTGTTTTTCCTCAATCAAAAGGAAGCTCTGACATCTGTTATTTTTGTAACAGAAATATTATTTTAATTTTTAAAAAGCAATTCCAAGCTACAACTGGAGCCATAGTGGGTGGTACTGGTTTTGTTTTTTTTTTTATAACCGAAAAAAGGAAGTGCTGGCAAAAGTAACAAATAATGTCTTGGAAGTGTATTTAATGCAAACATGGGTGTGCAATCTGCATGACTACCTTCCTGTGGTCATCCCAAGGATGTGTTCTGCTAGTTGAGCATTATGGTATTGTACAAATCAATGGAGGTTGGTGGCTCTGATTTTGGTGGGTCTGTGAATTCTTTCTGGGTTTTAGCCAGAGGCAGCCAGAACTCTAAGAGCTATCCAAGTTGCTGAACCCTATCCCCCCCAAATAGGTTCATCACCATGGATAGCTCCCCTAGAGTTCTGGCTGGTCCTGACCCAGAATGTATCGCAGTCCCCAAATAGGTTCAGCACCACAGACAGCTCCTTTAGAGTTCTGGTTCTGACTGAAACCCAGAATGGATTCACAGCCCCACCGACATTGGAGCTACAAGCCTCCACTGCTACAAATAATGCAGAAAGTAATTCTTAGCATGCAGAAATAGGAGCTTTGGCTCTTACAATTAGGGATTGGTGAGAATTTTGCTCCAGTCTGATTTTGATAAGTATTTACAAAAATTTCCAAAGTTCCCCATATCTGGCACAATAAGAACTCAAGATTAAAAACTTTCAAATGTGGGAGAAACCAAAACTGACAGTTTGGTCCACCCTGGCCCAGGGCTTTGAGTGCTTAGCTCTTAAAAGTCTGGGTTTGAATCTGTGTATTCAACCATGGTAATGATGAATTAGGGTTGCTACCTCTTTTTTCAGACAAGTTTCTCATGTTTAACAGCTCTATGGCAGGCAGGTACATCATGGTTCTCTCCATGCTGGGTATAGCTGTCCCTATTGATTTTGGTGGGAGCAGATGGATGTTTCAGCTTGTTTTTGATAAGAATGCATTAAAATATGCTATGTTCTTCATATTCAGGAGAGAAAGAACTTGAGATTTTAAAAATTCAAATGTGGGAGAAAGCAAAACTGAGAGATTTGCCGATCTCTACTTTCAGTTAGATTCTTAGAAAACAACGGTACTTTACAGGCTCATCAACTGTTTCTACTTCCTATGATTGATCATCACAATATCAAATAATTGCCCTTGCTAGGGAAGCCCAAAAGCATATTTTCTTCAGACACATGGTGCCTTTTATTAAGTGAAAACTAATGTTTATCAACTGCACCGAATTCTTCAGGTAGCAAATTACTAAAGGTTTAAATATATCAGTATAGCTTAATTAAATTCTGGAAATGAGTGCGTGCGTGTGTGTGTGTGTGTGTGTGTGTGTAAATCATGGTATTCTCCCCCTCCCCCCAAATTTCAACTTCAACTTTGGAGAAATATGCAATAAGGTTGCCATCTGTATAATTTTATTCAGGCCAGATCGACATTTTCACAGTGTTCCCAGACTGCTACATAGCTTAGTTATTAGCAATTACAAACATGGCTCAGTTATTAGCAATGGGATGTCTTCATCCAGTTCATATCGTCTGTGCCTCTTTTATTTACTTTGGAGGAACAATGAGGATAAAACATCTCTGCTGGACTCTGACATGGTGTTTACAAAGGCAAATGTCTGTAGCAATCAAGAGGCGGTTGGGGGAGGCGGAGAATGGGGATGCTGTTTCAGCCACTGAAAGTTGCTTTCATCAGAGTTTGACTTGTACTCAAGGGTTGCTACAACAAGGCTCTTTCAGAAAATTCAAAGAGATGAGAGTGGAAAGCAAGAAAAACAGCTCCAGACAGCAGAGATTAAATATCTTTCCCTGTCTTACTCTAGTGAATTCAGAAGCTTTCTTGGGCAATAATTAAGGCTCATCAGAGACTGACATATATAACACACACATACATGTGTGTATATATAAAATTTCCAAACACCTAAATATTCTCTTGCTGCTTCAGCTCTTGGGGTGCAAAGGCAGGAAACAGATTTGCGTCTGGTGTAAGTGGAAGAGAAACACCCCTTTGGACTAGTGCTGAATGCTGAATGCTTCAAGGTTGGGCTGCTGGGGATGGGGGCATGGCTAATGTGTCTGCGCCTCACCATCATGCGTTCATTTTGAAAACCTGAAGAGGGCTACTGTTAGTACAACAACGGAGTTTCTGACACAAATTAATATTGTACAAATCCAAAAATTCCATAGATATTTTACAAAGAAGAGTAATGTTCTTTGACATTTAAAAAGAATTCATATTGCAAGATGCCATATGGTAAAAAGTTACAGCTGCCTGACAAAGACAGAACCCTAATTTTGTAAAGTTCTTTCCTGTACCCTACTTAAGTAAAAACAACAGCCTGATTCATAGCTGCCCAATTATCTGTAATAGAAAGGGGGATTCTCTCTTCTTCCACCCCCATGCTAGCTAAACCATAATAGGAATCTGGGATCCCACATCCTCAGTGCTTTGCAGGGGGAACATTCCATAATCTTCCCCCCTATAGTAGCCCACCCAGGCACTAATACAGAGAACTCACACATGTAAAGCATTTGATGTATTGTGTTCAGGATTAGGTTCTGTTTACAAGACTCACATTTATGACCACATTGGAAAACAGGGAATAAATTGTGATCTCCTAGGGAGAAGCTGAACAGGGACCTTTTTCCTTGAACCTTTAGAAAATGCTGAATAGGTATTCCTTCCTATGCTAGTTTAATGCTCCTAGAGAGAACTATAACTATGCTGCATTCTGCTAATTGGTTTATTTATAGAACAGGCAGCTGCATAGCTATGTTACATTTATTTTTAAAAAGTGCAACATGTAAATTTAGCAACTACTATTTTATGTTTATGTGGCCAAATTTAACACAGTGCGTGGCTCCAGTGCCTTTATAGAACCATAGTAGGGTGAATATTTGCAGCCACATATCGGAGGAAAGCTCGTCAACGTGCCATTTTTCTTGTTAGAAAGGCAGGGTACAAATGAAAAAAAAAAAGGAGGGGATTTAAACTTCCACTGTGTATTTATGTCCAGGTTTTCAATAAGGTTTGGATGTCCATCTTGCTCCAGACTTCTCCCTACAGTTTTAAAAAGTTAATTTATTAACCAACCTTGTACTGGTCTTATACCTTAGCTAAGGATCAATTCAGATATAATGATCCCAGCTTCATATACCATGGTTTATGAAACCATGAATGAGCATCAGGCCTGCACACTCCTCTATTCCTTCTCCTCTCCTTGCAAGTTGGCTTCAGCACTTCGATACTGATCAAAGTAAACCAGTTTCCCATCATGTCTGAAATAAGACATTATAGCTTAATGTTGGTATACTAACTAGTATCATGGAGTGATTTACTAACTGATCCAAGTTAGTAAACCAATATTAAGTCACAAGTTCATTTTTAAGACACAATGGGAAACTGTTTTACTTTAACCAGGATCAAAGTACCAAAGCCAAATCCAGCATGTGAGGAGAGGAGAGGAGAGGAGAGGAGAGGGACGAGTGTGCAGGCCCAGTGCTCATTCCTGGCTTCATAACTTATGGTTTATGAACTGGGGCCATTATTTCAAACTAGCATCTGTGATCAGCAATTACCTTATTTCTGCTCCCATTAAGCTGTGACCAGATGTCAACCCATTTCAGATGGTCAAATCTTAATGTAATAAGCTGAGATATAAAGGAGCCTTTCATCTGCATGCTCCATTCTTGAGCTGTTCCTTCTCTTCTCCCTTCTCAGTACACTGTACAAAGCCAGGAAGTCTTCCATAATCATTGTTTCCTGTTATGTCTGATCTAAGAATCTATAGTTACCATCTTTGGAATAAGCCAGAACCTTAAACAATGGCTTGAAGTTGGATTAAGAGCCTGGCTTGTTCCAAACCTGGTAACCATAGTTTCTTGGTTTGGACATAATAGAAAATTATGGTTAATGTAGACTTTCAGAGTTAATTGCAGTGCACTGTGAAGGGAAAGGGCTGTGTATAACAGCACAAGGTTTGCTCAAATCTTGGCTTATTAAGCTATGATTGTCCAAACCGGGCTGTCTTCTGTATTGTCTGTATTCACATCTGTCAAGTGATTTTGTATACAACTAAAATTATGTCTTTTGTGATGCACACCTACAAACATCATTCAAAGATGCTCAATGTTTTTCCTACTGACATTAACCAGGGTAGTGCCACTAGTTTGTTACATATGTCTAAATCTTCAGACAATTTTGCAGCTCCACCTATTTTATGCATTCCTTTTTCTATGAGAATAAGATGTGCTCCAAAAGTGCTCATGCAAAAATATAAATACTGACCTTGCTATATTGAACTTTGGGATCTAAAGGATATTGCTCTTTTCACTCTTGCTGGTCTGGTATATACCTATACAGTAGCAACATCAGAAACGGTGAAATTCCAAACTTGTGCCATCTTAGTTGTTGCTGATAAATTGCCATTTCCTTCAGAGCTATTCACAAAACATTTTAATTAGACTGATACAAAGGACCACTGAAAGTGTGATGAAGGCCAACCAGTTACTGTGTGTACCACATTAATGTACTGATTGCTCACTCACTCAACACAAAATCTGAGTATATGAAAGAACTGGTGTGTTCGCCATTGTTAAACTGCAGTTGAACTGAAAAACAGTTCCAATATCCAATATTGTACTATGGATATACAATATTAAGGTTTTCCAAGCAGCATTCTGGATACTGTTCCCAAAGTCTGTTTACTTTTTCCTCACAAAATGTGAAATGCTAGCTGAGACATTTTGCAAACACTACATTTTAAGCAAGCATGCATGTGTCATGCCCCTGCTGGAGGAATCCTCATCCTCAGAGGAGCTAGCGCTTCCAGAGACAGACAACATTGAGAAGCAGCCCATGTCAAGAGACTAGGAGGAGCCTGGGCCCTCAGAGGAGATGGTCACAGATCCATCCTCACAAGAGGATAGGAGCTCTGCCTCTTAGGCAGTGACTGAGTGACCACCTAGCCTCTGAAAGCATTGTCTCAAGAGGCAAGCCAGTAGGACCCCCTAGGACAGGGCTCCTCAAGGCAGTGCCCGTGGGCATCGCCAATGGCGCCCATGAAGGTGTCCCCAATGTGGCACGCGCAAAATATTTTTTTACTTTAAAAAAATCCATGTTTTAACTATACGTAAATGGATTTGTATATATCCAAAGCAATGGATGCATATGAAATGCATACAGCTTTCTAGCAATTATAGATAGGCTTCAAGAAAATCACACCAAGTATCCAAATAAATATCCATTTGAAGGTGGTGTCTATATGCCACCTGTTCAAATACTGAAAGCGTTGTAAGTTCTTCAATCCATTGCATTATAGGAGGCAAGTGTTTATCCTTCCAGTGCTGTAATATCAGTCTTTAAGCTGTCAGAGGGGTGTGGGGAATTCATTTATGCTGACCATTTGTTAATTTCTATGAAGCAGGTAAATAATTGAGAAGAGTATGTACATCAGTGAATATTAAAGATTGTTCTAGTACAACATTTATCTATGTAGTAACCTCCTCTTAAAAAGAAGCAACTACTGGACATTGCCAAAACATACGTTTAAAGTAAGCATTAACTGTATTTGGCATTTTGTGGTGGTGTCCACAGCAGTTTCTCAAATTCCCAAATGTGCCCATAGGTACAAAAATGTTGGGAACCTAAGAGGAATGCTTGGTTGCAGAGGGCCCTTCGCACGAGAAGGGCTTCTTCCAGAAGCCTCTGACATGCTGCAGCTAGGTCCTGGGTGGGGACCCTGGAGGCTCCAACTTATAAGCCTTCAGTTTAGGCTTATTAGTTATTAGCTGCTGGAACAACGCCTTACCTCAGCTCCTAGTATCTTGAAACCTTGCTTTCTTTGACCCTGCTATTCCTTGGGCTGATATCTCATGCTCTGACTCTTGGACCCCTGTAAGAAACTCTGGACTGCCTTTGACCACTCTTATTGCTAAATCCTTGTCTGACACTGCAGTTTGTGAACTTGTGGTCTTTGACCTTGGACTGACTTGACTTTGCTAATTGCCTGCTCCTTGACTGAACTGGACTGTGTGGACATTGAGAGTTTCACCTTTGAACCCTTATTCCCTGTCCAAGCCCAATAGCATGTTTGAGAGCCACCTCACACATTACATTTTTAATAGCTAAGATGTCTTAAGTATATATTTAAAAATGTAACATATGAATTTGACAAACACATGTTTACAAATACTCAACAGAGATCCGTGAATGGCTGCAGTTCCCTCTGAGTTTGTGTCCTGTTGGTAGGGCCTAAGCATCATTTCTCCTAACTTGTAACACAGGTCCCCTCTGCTATCCACAAAAGACCTTGTCTGTTTTGAAAAACTGGAGAGGTTACTGGTGTCCCTTCATTTAAAGTCCTTACATTTCTGCATGCCTGATTTGCATTCATAGCCAGACTATGTCATGTATATTAATTATACCCAACTGCACTGTTCTCTGTCTTTGGATCTAGTGTCAGTTTTTCTATGCACTGGAGACCAGAGGCCTAACTCATTACTCTCATATGTTATCAAGCCTGTAAATCCTATCAGGAGCTCTATCTCTCACCATCTCAATGTCCCTGGAATCTTAGCATCCCTGTTTATTACAGTACTTGTCCCTTCCTTCTGCTGCCAAACTCTGTTGATTCCACCAGGCTATGCGCAGGAAATGCCAGCAGGGACTAAATAACTGTAGGACAATAGAACTATAGGCTGTGAAGGCACACATCTCTCTGTCTGTCAAACTACATGTCCTAGAATTTCCTGCACAAGCACACACAAGTTCTAGAGGAGCTGTAGCTCACTGTTCAAAATGTTCTGTTCTAACACTGCTTCCGAATGGCTTCAGCAAATCTCACAAGTTCTTATAAGATCTGGACATCCACACATTCATTCATTCATTTCATTTCTACACCACCCAATAGCCAAAGCTCTCTGGGAAGTAAGTTTATATAAACATCCTCTAGCATGATATACAACTTCACTCTATTATTTATCTCATGGTAATGGGCTTACAGGGCAAGAGAATCCCCGCTGCCCCATGCTTGGGCCTTGACTATAAGAAATATCCCTGAGTGAGTGTACATAGGATCATAAAGCTGTTCAAATTCTTGTTTAAACCTGTATGACAAAGTTAGGTCATGTCTTCCATTAGTTTCACCTCCAGAGATAAACATAAACAATCCAAATTACCATGATCTAAGAGGTGATTTTTTTTTAAAAAAATCTTCATTCAACAGGCATATTGTTTTTTTGGAAAGGCAATACATTTATACTTTGCCCAGAAATTAGCCACGTACTCCACACTTCATCTAACATAGTTGCCCCCACCCCTAGTCCTCATCTGCAAAACTGCTTTCTGCTCCTCCTTTTTGCCTTTTTTTCTTATTTTCTTCACTGACATTCACTTGGAATAGTAGCTTCCAGGACAGTTTAAAGAGATGTTAAAATTTGTGGGGAAAGGAAGAGTTTTATAAATAAAACATTAAGGAAATGTGCGTGGGGAGAGGTGAAGAATGCATATGGCATCCCTTACATCTGCTTTGAGAAGGTTAAAAACTCATACTAGAGGCGATTCAAATGTTGCTTGCTTAGCAAAATAAATAAATAAGTAAATAAACAGTACAAACTCCCACAACAACACAAACCAAATCCAAACCAAAGCAAAACCAGACATGTTGTTAAAACAAAAGAAACCACACAGTGGAAAGAAGCCATGTGCCAGATACCTCCAACCAGAAGCAGCCTTAAAAAAAAGAAAAAGAAAAGGTAATGGGTCTACAAGTTCAAACTGCCCAAGATGGCTTTAAAGTGATCCCAGTCCCCTCCACACATGAGAACACAGCCATTACTGTGTCATTGCCATTAGGTTCACAGCTCTTCGGTGGAACACTTTGTTAATGCAGAACGGACTAGTTTCATACAGACAATAAGTACGCACTTGAAATTACTTGCAAATGGATGGCATTTGCCATTCAGCTTTCAGTTAGAACACAGCCTTTTATAGTTTCTTTTTGTAAGTAGTAACATGTGTTTGTGGACAGGGCTTCCATTTCATTTTTGTTTGTGCCCCCATTCTGCTTGAAACCTAACTGGGGGAGGGGGGACCTGATAAGACATTCCTCCCATTCTGTGAGTTTCACTGACCGCAGACCAGAAAGCAGAGGTGATGCTGAAGATACACATTGTCACAGTCATATCACCAACTCCACACCAGGTGACACAATTGTGCTGGTTAGTCTTATTTGTTTATATTTATTTATTATGTGTATTACGCCTTTCCTCCAAGGAGCTCGCCCCTCATTTTATCCTCACAACAACCCTGTAACATAGGTTAAACTCAGAGATAGTGACTGACCCAAGGTCACCCAATGAGCATCATGGCTGAGTGGGGATTTGAACCCAGGTCTCCCTAGTCCTGGTCTATCTCTCTAGCCACTATACTGAGATGGACAAACTAATGGACTGACTCAGCATAAAGCAGCTTCCTGTTTTCCTATTTTTCAAGAAGATTTTTTTTTGAAAAAGAAAGCAAATTATGTTTATACAAGTAGTTATAAAAAAAACCCCCATGGACAACAAGCACCCTCTTAGATAAGGCATTGCCCCTTCTCATTCACATAAAAGTAATGCCTTTGCTAAGATGAGATAATTTTTGCTGCGTCCTGGGCATGCATCCTCTGAAACAGGAGTCTTGAACCTCAGGCCCATAGGCCAAATCTAGCCCACCTGGAGTCCTAAACTAGCCTTGTGGGGTTCCCCGGACAGTCGCACCCTTCCCCTGGCTCACCTTCTCTCCCCGACCACTGATCGTTTGCTGGTTTCCCAGCTTCTGCATGTTTTCCCCCTAGTCTAAAAATTGAAAGGTTACTAAGGCTTAATAACTGGCAGTATAACAGCTTTAAGCTGAATATATATGCTGTTACGTTGGCATATTGCCCCAATCCCTTTTTACTTTTGGTTCTCCCCACCACTGGAAGATGGCCTCCGAAAGCGTCTCCAGAAGTGAATTCAGTCCTTGATCTAAAAGCACAGGAGCCCTGCTTTCTTAATCATAACAATGGGTTTTAAAAAAAAATCATATGGAAAGTTGTGAAGATTTAAGCAATGAATCAATTAACCAACTGATCAACACTCATTCAATTAAGAATGCAGCACAAGCCTAGGCCTGTCTACTCAGATGTAAGTCCTATTGATTTCAATAGGATTTACTTCCAAGAATATGCACACAGGATTGCAGTCTAAGATCTCTTTAATTGGATGGCAGACCTACGGAAAAGTGTTTAGGTGGTTGATATATAGATTAGTCATTCCCAGTGCTGATTCTGTGGTAGCCATTTTGGTTGTGGGCAATGGCTTGGGAAACATTTTAATAGTGCCTCATCTGGTGATGGGGGTGCAAACTCTCCCTAGAATAGACAAGTCAATGCTTCTTATTGTGAACATGCATCGTCTTGGCTCTGCTTCCAATGAAACGGGCCATTATGCTTTTGTGGTGGTTACAGAGTCCAATTCTGACCACTTATTTGCTGGTGTAACAACCCATATGATGAAGCTTCTAAGCTACTCTTTGGCTTCATTCCTACATCAAAACTGAACTTGCATCTGTGTGTGTTTGCAGGTGTGTATGTGTGTGTGTATATATATGCACTCTTAAGTGCAGTTGTTCATCTCTAACCACAATATAAGACTTTTACTTTTGCTTTTTGGCTTTAGCAAATATATAGAAAAGTAAAAATGTGCATTTATTTAATGTATTTGGCAGCCTGGTTTGTAAGAGAATACCCTGCTTCACTGGTTATAAGTATATGTAAAGACATTTTGGATTTGAGCCCAGATATGAATATACAAATTGACAGAAGTTTCTAGGATTGTGACACCAAGTTCCCAAGAGCTTTGTGAGATTGTCAAAAAACCCTCAGCGGTTGGAAGATGTGCGTGCTGTGCAAAGACATTTTGTGCCTCCCTATAAAAACAATAAAAATATGGAGATGGTTTTGAAACAGAAAAGAGAGCTTTTATATAAAGAATTACCTTTACATATCTTGCTCTCCATGCATAATTCACAGTTCCTTCCTAAACTGAGAAATATGCCCTAACCCAAGGGCCAGCTTGTCTGGCAAAAGGGTGGGGGGTATGTTGCGGGTGGGTGGGGTGAGAAGAGGCGGCTGCTGCCTATTGGGTGCCCCCCCATGGCACCATCAGGCAGGGGAGGGATCGGCAGAGCCCTCTTAAGCTCTGCCCCTCCTCCCAAACCAACTCTCTCGCTGCTGACACTCTGTGAGAGAGAGCCCTCACTTCTTTCAGGGGTGGTGGCACCCACCTTTTTGCAGCGCATGCATCCTGCACCCTTTATTGCTCCTCCGCACTGCCGCTTGCTCTGGTGTTGCGGTGAATGCAGCCACCAGCTCAACTGGATCGACCTCACCTCTTTTGATCCCTTAACTAAGTATTTGGCCGGCCATGTTGGACGAGGCATTCAGCCTTGGCTCGCCCATCTGCTTCACGCACCGGGAGGGGAGCCTGCGCTCGCCCAAGTGGCGACGCCTTCACTCCCTTGTGCCCCGGCGGCAGTGACCTGCTCCGGCAGGTCCCTGTCATCTGCGGAGGCGATGGCTGGCACATGCCATGTCTTTGTTCGGCCGCGCCTCTTCCCCTTGCACTGCAGCGGCAGCTGGCTCTGGCCATACCCTCCCAGCAGTGCCGGCATGGGCCGCGCCGTTCGAATGGCTGCATCTTCTCTGCCACGCGGCAGCGGCCAGGCCCCTTCTCGTCGGCCATCCCTTCTTCCACTCACGGTGGTGGCCGGCTTCAGTGGCGACCAGCCCCGGCTGGTACTTGGCAGCAGCACATGGCGCTCACCGCACCTTTCATGCGGCCTTGTCTTCTCTGTGGCCGCACCTACCTTGTGCTGCAGCGGTGGCTGGTTTCGACGGTTGGCTCCAGTGGCGATGAGCCTGCTGTGCCTTTCGGGCACGCCGCGCAACCTGAGTGCCCTGCGCCTCTCCCAGAATCCGCCTCTCGCCCTCTGGCCACAGCGGGCACAGCTGCCGGCAGCGTGTTGTGTGCGCCACCACGGCGTAGAAGCTACGTGCATAGCCCCCTGTAGGCTTTGGGATCACCCCTTTCGACTCCCTCCTAATGACCTGGACTCCTCTGGGCCGGCTCTTTCATGCCTTTGGCCCTCTGGCTGGGTTTCCCAGGGGGAGGGCGACTGCCGGTGGGCCCCCCCTCCAGGTGTGGCTGGTCTGATAGCCAGCGGGGAGGGACCTTTAGTGGCTCCTGAGCGAGCAGGTCTGGGCCCATCCTTTGTCTATCTCCTTTCTAAGCCTGTGGGCCAATTAGTTACCCATCTTCACTGTTCTCCTCCCTTTCTGAGGGGTCCCATCCCTTCTACCAGGGAAGGGCTGTGGCTCAATGTGGTTGGGCACTGGCTTTGCATGCAGGAGGTCCCAGATTTGCCCACCGGCATCTCCTCGTCAGGCCAGGGAAATTCCTCCCCGCAACCTCTGTAGAGCTGCTGATGCCAGTCAATGTCGACAATCCTGGGATGGATGGATCAAGGGTCTGACTCGGTCTGAAGGGGCTTCATGTTTTCATCATAAGCAGCCAGCAGAGGACTAGAGGTGCCGGCTCTTGTCTGATCTGGAAGCTGGGTTTGCCCTGGGTTCTGATCTGGGTTTGCCCTGGTCAGAATTTTCCCTCTGACCCCAGAGAAAGGACAGGCGGGAGATAAAGGGAAGGGGTGGCCCCCTCTACTCCCCACCCACAAAGACACAACATAGGCATGACTCTGAGCCCGAGGATTATGCGCGCCCAGTCCTGTTTTCAATCCTTTACAGCTGGAAGCGGCAGAACACACCTCTGGGATCACCACCTCTTGGCCGGGCTCGGTAGGCCCACTGTGGCCCAGCCTAAGCAAGCACGACTGCAGTTCCAATGTTCACTATTCCTTTCTATTGCAGCGTGTCCAGACTCCACTGAGGCTTCCACCTCTTCCTCTCAGGCTCACCTTAGCGGGACACCACCGCCGGGGGCAGTCCACCCTCCTGGGGCATCTCTGTCAGCGGCGACCCAAGCAACATTATCCACCTTCAGCAGGGGATTCGAGCTCAGCTGCCTCTGATGCAGCGCGCCCGGATGCCCCTGAGGCCTCCACCTCGTCTTCGCAGGTTCACCTTGGCAGCTCACCACCGCTGGAGGCAGGCCACCCTCCTGGGCCATTTTTGTCAGCAGCACCGCAAGCGACATCGCCTCCCTTGCTCGCAGGGGACCTGAGCGCGGCTGCCCCGGGTATTGGTGAGATGACCACACCCCCTATATGATGCCCGTGCCACCTGCAGTTACGTCCCCACACAACCCTAGCTGCTTAACTCCGCTTCCGCTAGCTTGCGGCAGGGTCCTGCCCGAGTAACCATGGATCCCTGCCCTTGCCCCCACACGCCCCCATCCTTGTAGGTGCCAGTATTAATCGGGGGCGAGGAGCAACGCCCATCGGGGCTCCTTCTTCTCCTATGGGCTTTCGCCTGAGGTTCAGCTTGGCTTGCCTATAATGAGGCTTCCCACTGTGGGGCCGCTATTACCCTTCCATGCGCTGGGACCTGAGGGACCGGGACCTTTTGCTCCAAGTTTTGTCTCCTTCCCTGCAGGGTTCCGGCGGCGGTGCCCCCCGCCTCCTACAGGTCCAGTGGTTCAGCACCACTTGTTGTGCCGGGAGCACTGTTCCAAGGGCGCATGCTCCCAGAACCCATGCCGTTTCCATCATGAGTGCTCCCTTTGGAGCGGACAGCACCCATGCACCTCTTGTCCAGGACCCTGGGATGGCTGGGTCCCCCTAGGGAAGGCTAAGGTGGTATGCCCAGTGGCAGGTTGCAGCCCCCTCCAAACAGGCCCCAGCCTATTTAGGATGGTCCCGCTCCTCCAGCTTTTAAAACGCTACTCTGACAGTGAAAACGCATTCTCCTTGGAACATGACTTCAGGCTGGGTTTCAGGACCCCTTTGCTGGGTCAGCTTATGCCATACTTAGCTTGCAATCAAAATCTGTCCTTACCATGTATCGACGGGTTCCCCCCCACAAAAAAAAGCAACGAGGAAGTACTGATGGGGTGGGTTATAGCCCCCTCTCTTTCCACATCCCCAAGGATTTCCCCTCTCGGGACAGTGCCCATGAAATCCTTTGGGGAGTTCAGGCTAATTCAAGGCTTCCGTTCCCCAAGGGCCAGTCCGTTCATGACGAGATCCCTGGGCGCCTGTGCTCAGTGCGAAACACCTCTTTCAACAAGACAGTTGTCTCGGTCTGGCTACCCAGCCCCTGGTCCCTGATGGGCAGGAGCTACATAGAGTTCAGAGACAGAGGCAATGTTCTGATTTATGCAAGCATTTGTTCCCTTTCCTTTGACCTCAGTGTCACTTTCGCTCGCAAATACAACGGGCCTCTCTGCTGCATTAACATTCCAGAGAATCAAGTTAGATCCCCTTCAGTAATATTCTCACCTCCCTCAGGACTAGGGATGTACGAAAGTCACTTACCTTTTTGCAGGGGTGATTCATGGGGGGGAGGGAGGCGCGCCACACCTCCCCCCGAAATCCTAACCCGGCTGGCTCCGCTATGCGGCAACTCTGTGGAGCCGCCAGCCGGGTGCATTCGCAGGCGTGCGGAGCCTGCGGACACAAATGGCGGTGGCTAAGGCAGCCGCCATTTGCGCCCCTGTTCTTTTACCGTGATAGGCTATGTAAATATTTACATAGCCTATCATGGCAAAAAAACAGGAATGCAAATGGTGGCTATGGTGGCCGCAATTTGCGTTCCCTTTTTTTGCCGTGATAGACTACATAAATATTCACGTAGCATATCATGGCCTCTGCAGGGACATAAATGGTGTCACTGCGTTAGCTGTGATAGGCTACGTAAGTATTTACGTAGCCTATCATGGCCTAAATGGGGAAGCGAATCTGCGGCTGCCATTCGCAAAGCAGCGTGAATGGCACCAGGTAAGTGCTCCGTTTCGTGCGCCTTTCACGGGGTGGTGGGGCGGGGGGCTTCGTTCCACCATGGATTTCAGGGGGCCAAATGCACTGGCATTCAGCCTCAATGAGATCCGTTTAGGGGCCCACGAAAGTCACTTACCTGGTCTCGCAGCTTTTCGCGGTGGGGGGGAGGCGCTTCGCTGCTCTCCCCCCGAAGTTCAGGCTGGGGGGGGAGGCTTCCCGCCTCGCCCGGCCGAAATTCAGGCCGGGGAGGAGGCGCCTCGCCTCGCCCGGCCGCGAACTAAAAAGTAAAAAAAAAAACAAAACGCCCCCGTGATAGGCTACGTGACGATTAACGTAGCCTATCACGGCTAGATCTGCAAAGTCAGCCATGATAGGCTACGTAAATCATCACGTAGCCTATCACGGGTGACTTTAAAAAAAAAAAAAGCGCGTACGCAAATGGCGGCCCCCATAGGGAGCCGCCATTCGCGTTCCTTATTTGGTCACTGTAGTCTACGTAAATCTTTACGTAGACTACAGCGACAAAATAAGGAACGTGAATGGCGGCTCCCCATGGGGGCCGCCATTAGCCGTACGCGCTTTTTTTTTTTTTTTAAGTCACCCGTGATAGGCTACGTGACGATTTTTTAGACTTTGCAAATCTAGCCATGATAGGCTACGTTAATCGTCACGTAGCCTATCACGGGGGTGTTTTTTTTTTTTTAGTTTTATTGGAATGGCGGCGGTGGCAGCCGGTCGAAAGATCGGCTGCCGCCCCCGCCCCTGATGAAGACCCGACGAACCGCCGCCAGGACCCGCCGCCGGGAGAGACATTTGGGAAAGGTAAGTCCCGTCCCGGGGGGGGGGTGCGGGGTGCGGGGGTGTGTGTGGGGAATTTCTCATGTTGGCGCCCGGCCCCCCGAAGTTTCGGGGAGAAATTCTCTGCCAACCCTATCCGTGGTGGAATTCTCTGACATCCCTACTCAGGACTAATTTCTGGTCCTTCAGCCCGGCTCCAGCCTTTTTTTAACCTCTCTCTAAAGTCTCCTTTGGGCCCTTACAAGAAGTGGTAGGGCATTTTATTTTATTTTTTCAAATTGCCCATGCTGGATAGTGGCCCCTGGCCGTGCCTTCCTGCCAGCTCTGTCAGGCAATGCAGTGACGATGGCTGCCGCACCATCGAAACCAGGGTCATTTCTGCTACGCGCATAGATCTGTGAGTATGGATTCAATTTGGTGGGAATTTTATGCCATCTCCTCCCGGAGGCATGAGCTGCTTCCCGACACCGACCCGCAAATTCACTCAGGTACCGCTGGCACTCTGAATTTCGGGATCATACACAGGTACGGTGGTCCCTCGGGCAGGGGCTTGGGAGTTTGGCTGCCACCGGAATTTGTCAGGACCTTACCTGTCTGGAGTTCTTCCCTATTTACCTAGCCGTGTACATTTCAGCTGACCTCATAGCCAAGTTGGTTACCCCCCCCCCTTTGGTACGACAACATGGTCACTGCGCGCTTTATTGATTCCCTTTCCTCCAGTAATGGGGGGTCATGTCATGGGTCAAGAGCGTTCACGCTCCAGTATCTACGTCATAACATCTGGTTCTGGGCCAGCCATGTGCCGGGTTTTCCGCAAACACAATTGCCGACGCTCTGTCATGAAGTCAGATCGACAGGTTCTGGGCCTTAGCCCCGTGGGCCCGTCTGTTGCCAGATCCCATCCTTGCAGTACTATTGGGGACCGGCATACTGGAGCCGAGCATGTCATCCTGAATTCCATGGCTCCCAGTACTAGGACCGCCTATGACAGAGCGGGTAGAGAGTTCCGCGCCTTAGAACTTCAGTCACAGGATTCATGGCCCTTCCCTATAGAGCCTTTGCTGCAATTTTGCATCTCTTTAAGGAACAGAGGGGATGTCTGCCGGAGCCATAAGGGGCAAGCTGGCCGTTCTTAGTCTTCTTGGCCACAACAATGGGAGTTACTGACTCCAAATCAGAATTCAGGGCCAGGCGTGCAGTGTAGGGTTGTGGCACAGATGCCGCCTGCTTTAGCTGAATCTAGGCACCCTCTCTCTCTCTGGATACCCTGCTCGGGTTCCAAGATTATGGTCCTCCATTTGCCTTTCCCAGTATGACGTTTCCCTGTTCCACGCAGCAGCCTTAACAGCCTTCTTTGGGGCCCCTTGGGATTTCAGGGTTGTTTCAGGCTCCCATAACTGACTTGTTCGGAAGGGCCTGAGGTGCTTCGATGTACACGTCTATCCCGCTGTACTCCACCTATGCATTCAGTGGTTAATGCCCTGTCAAGGGTCCTCACGCTGTTTACTGGAATGTTGCAGGTCTGGGCGGGACCCCTGTTTTGTCACTCCAACAGTCCACCACTGACAAAATTTCAATCTGGGCGGTCACCACATCAGCTCTAGCACACTAGGCCCAGGTAATTTGCATTCTGAATTCTTTCTTGCATCGGAGTGGTCTCCACGGTAGCTGCTTTAGGTTTCTTTCCCAGGCATGCAGCGTTCTAGCCTGGTATTCACTATTTGGGTGTTTTTCCTGACGCAATTTTCCCTTCGCTTGCCCCGATGTTTCATTCCTCAGACCGTCGGATTCGACGTCTGGTGGTATGGGTGCTCTTCTGCAAGCACAGTATGGTGTTCTGGGCTGTACGAAGGGCTTCTACATCGGCCTTTGGATCCCGGCTTCAGTTACCCCAACACATTACGATCCAGTGGCTTGGCAGACGGGACATGTGGTGGGAGTCCCTCCTCCTCACCCAGTTCCACCAAAGTTTGGTCAGTCTTCCTCCGCAGGTCCAAGTGCTACATGGTAGAAGGAACGACTTGGGTTGTAAGCCAGGCAAGGACCTGATCAAACAGGCCTTGGTTAATGTGCAGGTGGTCCGGCATACCTGGCCGGAAGTAGCCATATTGCGGTCCTCGCTGTTCCCACGGATCAATTGGAAGGCTCGGAATTATGTTGCCGTTGGCAGGGCACGTTGAAAGTGTACAGGGAAATGGCTTATGGCCTATGTGAATGGGGTTGGCTGCACCACCCCCAGGAAATTCTGTGGACAAGGAGGGAGCATTACAGGCAGGATGGCGTCCGCCTGTCTAATGTAGGGAATAACATATTTCTGTCTGTTCTGCAAAGGGGCCTGTGGGAAGTACTTCTACACAGGTGGGGGGAGTTTCACAAGCAATAGGCTTGTGACTCCTGTGGCAGCTAGGAGAAAGAGATTAGGGATGGTGTGCATGCAGAGGCACCTTATGGTGACAGGTGATGCCTGAGGCCCCCTGAACGGGTTGTGTGGCTCGGCAGGGGGATAAGGGTTGCCTGGGAGACCAACCCTCCTCACTCACCCAGGTGTTGTGCGGCACCAGGTTGGGGGTGACAGGGGAAGGTCTACCTCCCCCAGAAGGGGCAGTCCGGAGGGCTGGCGAGATCGATGCCACCCCTCAGGCTGGGTGTGTTTTTCACCCAAGAAGTGCCAGCTAGTTGCTGGCACAATCAGCTGCTCATCCTAGGTTCCCCTTTGCAGACATTTTCAATAAATGTGGCCCAATTTTCAACCCAAGCCTTGTTGTTTGACTCTTCTTTGACCCATCTCCGCTCGCAAAAGTACTTAGTTGGAGGCATTCCAACTTCTGTACCAGTTCAATGTCACGACAGGTGGTGATGATATCAGAAATATTTCATGGAGTGATTAACCTGAGACCAAACTGGCAAAGAACATGATATTGATACTAACTTTAGCTCTTATTTACTTCTTCTCATAACCCCGGTTGTATTCTCCCAGTCCTAAATATTTCATCCTATGCTGTGCATCTCCCATTCATTTCGAGGCTTGGACTGGAAACTCACAGTGGACTGTGCCCAAAGTGTAGTGAACAGTCATAAGCTAAACTAGCACAAGCTGCAGATTATTTTACAAGAGTGAAGCAATAAAAGAGGCTAATGCATGTGCTCATCTATAAAAATGATGTAAAAATGATATGGCACATTGGCAGCATAAACACCATCTCTAATAATGAAAGATAGTTTTAGGTTGCCTTACAGTGTCACTTCTAAGATCTACTCTGAAAAGCATGACCACGGATGCCAAAACATTTTTTTTTATTATTATTATTATTATTACTACTACTATTACTATTACTATTATTACTATTATTGATTTCTATACCACTCCAATAGCCAAAGCTCTGGGCAGCTCACAAAAATTACAAAACATAATATAAGAACTTTAACATACAACATTTAAAATAATTTAAACAGCTAAAAGCAGTTACAATGAGATACCGGGACCTGATAAGACAACTGACAAAATCCCATCGTATGCCACTAAATGCCTGGGTGTAGAGGACAGTCTTAACATGGCATCGTAAAGATGCCATTAGAGTATGTCTAACAAACGTGATTTAGCATCCTCTCCCATAGATCCCCCTGAATATATCAATTGTAATGAGTTTCCCCATCCTCGGTCCATGCTGATTGCATTTTCAGACAGCAGTTTCTGGTACAGAAGGGATTCACTACATGATGGTTCCAGCTCCAAATTCACACAGTGAGTGCTAATAGACAATATACCAAGTAGCCTGGGAAATTTGCCATGGAGATGGCAAATGAAATAACTAGATCAGCTCTGAACTGCTACATCCATTCACAGGATCAGATGTCTCTTTACATAGTTTCCCACGGTACCAGGAAAGCACTCAGATTTTTCTTTAAATAATTATTTTGTTATTTAACATTAGGAACTAATGTTATTTAACAGTAAGGATTAATCATTACCGTGAATATAACCAAGTGAAACCATTGACCTGTTGTAAAACCAGAAGTCAATGGAGGCTGGAGCAGACAAGCACAAAAATCATCTTGGGGGTTACAATTTTGAAAATACTTTGTAAGATTCTGCATGAGTTCAGCTTACTTGTTTGAGCAAACTCTTAGGAATATGATATTTAAAGCTTCAAATAAATAGCTTTAGATTAGAATAACTTTTTATATTCTTATGGAGCATTTCCAGAGCTGGCAAAGTAAGTTGGTTTGATATTATGCCCCTGGATCCTGACCTAGATATTACACCCAAGTCAACTAAATAGGGAAATAATATAGGAAATGCTTCTTTTATTCGTTTTGTCTGCCAAATCACAACCTCCTGCGATCAGGATTGATTACAAACACCCAGTTAAGAAGCATTTGGAACATGATCTGAACACTAATCCTGTATTGTGTTCTTTCTTATACCCAATTATCAGCCTTAAGATGGCTATTATAGCTTAATTACAAGATTTACTTCTGGAACTCCTACAGAAACTGATATATGCACATGTGTATGTATAATGCACAAGTTTGTAAGTCTTTGTACATACTATATTTCATACTTACAGAGAGAGAGAGAGAGAGACAGACAGACAGACAGACAGACAGAGAGAAATTAGGACTTTAACAAAGCACATATATTAACAACCTCAAGGTTTCTATTTTTGACCAGTATTCTGCAAGCTGGTTCCTTGTAATCATTAGCAGGCAGGCATAGACTGCAACAAGTTACAGTTTAAGCAAACACATCTTTTTTAACATATGGAGGAAAAGGTTGTTTAAATTAAATCAACACCAAGAAGCATAATCATACGAGAGGAAGGAGTCCAATTACTATATATTTCAGTTTGGAAAGAGAGACCCTGACCTTTTGTTCTGCCTTTTAACAACTGATCTTGGCATCCTTGTTCACACCAGGCTTTGTGTGGTCTATATTATAAACATCAAGACTTTTGATGGAAACGTTTCTTCCTATATCAATTTAACATCAAGCTTTCCTCCAACCCCATTGATTACAGGGAAATACATTAATATAAACAACTGTATTTTTCCTTCTGTTGCAATTACACTGCAGATCCCTTTTATTGCCGATGTAGTTGCATTTAGGCCTGCTGAAATCAATGAGACTATGCAAGTATGCCAGTTCAAGCCATTTCCTTACTATAGTATTACTACTGCTATATTAAAACGTTCCTTGACTCATTCATCTATAATAAATGAAAGGAAATACCTGCTCACTAAGGAGGAGGCACTAAGGGTCAGTATAGGGCTGTAATTTGACTAACACCTTTCCTAGCAGAAGTTCAGTTCGGACAGGGCTACTCAGCAAAAAGCCACTTAAACCATTTGACAATGGAGGCTATTCACAGCAGTCAAAAGCTTGGATGAGCAACAAAAGACTACTTATTGAAGCCAGTAATCAGGAGCACAATATAATCCCCAAATTCTTTCAACTCTCTCTTGCTCTCAGAGGCACATGAAAATTACCCTGAACTATCTTTAGAACCTCTTGTCTTGAAAAGGCAAACTGAGTCCTATAAAAGGGCAAATCTTTTATGCTCTTTTTAATGATCCACCAGAATCTCCTCTTATTTGAATACCTCATGGGGTATGAAGTTTTCTGCATAATATATCTGGGACTGGGAAAGAGGAAGACATACACCCTTTCCAGATGCTGAAGGTTGGGTGAGAGGGGGAACATGAATGTTTGGGGAAAGGATAACAATGACAGGCAGGCCCTGCTTCTGCTGCATACATATCCATTTGAAGGTTGGAATGGAGTCTACCTGTATAAAACTGTATGCACTTAGGTATCTTAATGTCTACTTTTTCAGGGATCCTGCCTTCACAGAGCAGAGGTGGGGAACCTGTGGTCCTTCAGGTGTTGTTGGATGCAACTTCCATCAACCCCAGTCAGCATGTCTGATGATCAGGGATGATGAAAAATGTAGTCCAACAACATCTGGAGGGCCGTAGGTTCCCCACCCTGGCATAAAGAGTGCTCATGCATAAGGTCTGGTCTAAACATAAAATGAACATACATACATGTCAGGAGTAGAGCATGCTGCTGCAATCTTGCTCCTCTTCCCACACAATTATGTGTCATCCAAAAATGACTATAAACTAAAAGATGTCTGTAAACTAAAGTGTGTATGTTTATGGGAGTGTGTATGTAGAGTAGCCATAAAGTACTATCCAGAACATAGAAGAATCTAGATAATTTTGCATACGGTTTTATGAATATGTATTATTGTTTAAGTCAAACCTCTGTGTTTCTTTGCTTGAGCATTAAACTGCAAGGCTCAGGCCTTGATTGGCTAAGTCATGGGCAATACTTAACATCTGAAATGAGAGGTGCCCGCCTGCCTAAAAATCACACCCTTTTACCTGAAAGCTCTTCCTTCTAATTTATTTTGACTTGTCCTCCATAAGATATATAGGTATGTTGCAATTGATAATAGTTTCAACCCAAAGGAGTGGGACTTGGCTGTGGTTACTCAGTAGCAGCCCAACTTAGTAAACTGCATATATTCACAAATTATACAGCAGCCTCTCTTGGAACGGCCTGCTGCATGATGACTTACTTCACCATGCCAATCATATCATCCTGGTACTTGGCATGGGGCATTTCCATGCCATTGCTTGCTACCACTGGGATGCAGCTGATGCTGGTATGGACTTCTTCTTTTTCTGAACCAGGCTCCAGAAAACATGAAGGTGAGTGCTCCATGTTACATATAGCTCTGGAAAGGATAAGTCATTACGAGAAGGCTGCTTCCATGTCATCATTGTGACATGTATTCCAAGGCAAGCTCCAGGTTTGGGGAGGAAGCCCTGGGCACAATCCCTTTGCTGCCCGCTCGCCCATGTAAGGGATCCTTGCTTGACTTATAAGGCATGGAGAGCAGCAGAGTTGAAAGAGAACTGCCTTTTTATTCCCTCCTGCCCACAACGTAGGGATGCTACATCCGGGGCAGAAGGCAATACAAAGACGGCTCATTCACTTGCTTAATGCAGCCACCTGGAGCACATCTAAGCTGAAAGGTGCTGGGCAGCTGCACTGAGTGAGTGAGCCATTGTTTCATTCCATTCTGAATGTAGTAAGTAAAAGTTTTCCTAAAAGAAGGAAGGTCTTTGCAAAGCAGCAAAAAGTCATTAATGAGGTAGCAAGGTAGGCTTCCACTGGAAGGGAGCACCAAGGTCTGGGAGCAGCTACTGAGAAGTCCTGCTCCCTGGTCTCAATCAGATGTATTGTGGTGGTTCTTGGGACACAGAAGAGGTCCTCTGTTGAAGATCTTAATAAGGTAATATAACCTGCCTTTAGTCACCTAATGGTTAAGCTGGCTCTGCACTTTCAAAAACTGAACACAATTTCGTTGTGAAATCATGAATGTTTAAAGAAATAAAATCTTCTGAGCCTAATGATAAAGTCATGGTGATCATCCTGGTTAGAATGAGATTCACACAAAATATAGCCCCTGGCAGAATCATTTCCCCATGTGCATTACTATCATATGCACAGGAGCCCTGAACAAGAAACTGCCTCCAGCAGCGGATGGAAGGCTTCTTTTAAAATTATTTATCTTGAAACTATTAACAATAGCAACATACTTATATATCTTATGGAGGACAAGTCAAAAGTAATTAGATCAGCTCTGTTACTATTATCATCCAAACTTTAATCTCATCAAAACATGAAATCAGGTTTGTTTGACAGGACCTATTTTTTAAAGATCAAGTTGACTGGCATTAATTACATTTTGTGTACAACATATAAATTGGAGCAGTGGTAAATAAATGGCAAGGACAGGGCAGCTAGACAACACAATACAGATTGCCTGATGAGTTGGGCCCATTCCAACCATGTGCTGAAAATAGCTCAATGTACAGCGCGGATTTAATTTGTAAAATGAGAGGTGGTGGAACTCAACCTTATCTGACATTTATGCTCTCTGTCCTAGTAGCCTGTCAGGCTTACAAGGGGCAAGGTTTTTTCATGGTTAAGGCCTTTGCGGGTCTAAGTAGGCAAGTAGGGTGGCCACTTATGAACTGCCAAAAAAGAGGAAGTGCAGCACCAAATAAGAGGACAAAAAGGGGAGACACATTAGCGTAACATTTGCATATGCTAATTTATATGTATATATGCAAATTTAGAAATGCTTATTATGATTTAAGTAGAAATGCAGCAAATCTCACTATAGTGTGGAAGACTGTGATCAGGTTACCTGTGTACCTGCCTGTACAGTTTGCAACAGTTCTTTATTTTTAAAGTGCATCTGTTCTTTATCTTTAAAGTGGAATTGGACAGGACAGCCCTTGAAATAGAGACACCTTGAAACAGAGGCTAATCCGCTGGCAATTCTTCATGTAGAGGACTACCCTCTGTTGGCCACCCTATGTTGTTCAGCTTCCCTAATTTTCCCATTGTATTATGGCCTTCTACCCTCAGCTGCATATATTCTGCACATATGTTGCATCACCACATGCACAAGCATTTGCTGAAGCTGATGAAAGTGAGTTTGGGTGGGGCAGTGACAACTCACAGTAAATTTGAGTCAAATTGTGGGTTGAGCATGTTGCTGAAGCAAATTCTAGAAGTATTTACAATATGCCAAACTCGGCATGGATCCTCTCAACCCATATTCTCAACATGCCAATTTGGCAAAGTAGCTTGGTCTTGAATTAGTGCATACACCATAATCCAAAGACCCACAGTGAATGCCCCTCATGTACAACACTTATTCTTTTTAACAACATGTCTTCTTTTTTTCCTAAAGTGGTCATGATCTCCCCCCCATCCATTTTGGACTGATCCAGCACTCATTCCATTATGTCTGAAAACCCTCCTTACTTGATGAGCTGTAGGTTTTTATGTACATTGGTTTATAGCAAAACTATATTATCCATATTTCTGCACAATAGTAAAGATACTGAGTGGATTTCCAGTTAACAGTTACAACTGCAGCATCTGGTTTTATTTTAATCCATCTACTTCTATGTAAACAAACATATTTTGTAATAGCTGATTTTTTTAAAAAAAAACACTAAAGAACTGTAATTGTTAGCAATCCTTGTATAGCTCTAGTTTAAGCCATGTAACTAATCCCTGTTAAAACCAATTTGAAGAACAATTAACTATCAAGCCCTTCCTTCTACACTTCCAGTGTTTCCAAATCTGAGTGAATTTTCTGTTTGAACTGATCCGACATCAGAACATGTACACTCGGTAATTGTCAAACAAAGATGATACTGCTCTCTGCATATCTGAATTATGGCCAATTAAACAAGCTCAGTAATGACAACTTCTATGACATTGTGCCTTTGCAAGTCTTGTAAAACAATACTGTTAACTCCAGACACAGAGTCAATCGTTTATTAGGAAAAAAACCACTATCTGGCTTTCTCTAGCCACCCTGTCCACCTTTCAAAAGCCTTGTCTTCTGAAACTTCACATTCATTTTCTTAATGTTTTTAAGCTAGTGTCTGTGAAATTTTTATTGCTCCCTAGCTGACGACATCTGATCTGAATGTAACCACACACCTCTTTGCTCAGCAGCGTTTGTCACAAGCCATTATAAATTATCATGCTGATAGTTTGCATTGCTGGGAAACCGGAAAAGTTCCATAAATTCAAAGCGCTGTGAATCAGTGGCATTCTTGTTTATTATCCAGATATAAAGTTTTACAAGACTACATGCACGCAGTAGGACATCAGAGCAAACAAATGGTAGAGTATGTAGAGCTTCACCCTCTAAAACATTTGCTACAGGCAACACACATGAAATAAAGGTAATAAGCCCATGTTTCATCTTTCCCTCCATTCATTTTTAACTATATTCTGACTCTTCGCAAAGATAACCTATTAATAATAAATGTGCCTGCAATAATACACAATAATCACAAGGCATATCACATTCATCTTTTGCAAGAAGATCCTGAATTTTGGATTAATTCCACTTAAAGTAGCATGCAATTCCAGCTATTGTTCAAAGTGGGACAGTTATTACTAATAAAAAGGTGGTTGTTATTATTATTTTTTAAAACCTTGATTATAATATGTGATACTTAGAATTTTTAGGCTTTGAGTATGTTATTTCACACACTCCATTGATTACATCTACTTCCAGAGCACTTCTTTAATTAATCATACTATTAAAAATAATAATCACAATTATAACTTTATTCCTACAAATGGTGAAAGATGACACCAGAGCTCCACATGAGCATTACATGATGCAGTACATCACAAGGTAATTAAACATCCTCCCTGCAGAAAATATCCAGCAGTTAAGAAAAAACAGTACATTTATGATCTCTTCAATGTAAGCACACCCAAAACATTAAACAAGGTGCTTACTCTGAGATCTGCTAGCCTACAAATTGTAGAAGTAGTTTTTATTCCCCATCTTGTTTTATGCCCCATTGATTTTAGGCTAGAATAATTCTGTTAGTCTAAGGCAGGGATATGCAACCTGGTGCCCTCCAGATGTTTTGGACTTGTTGTTGTTGTTTATTCATTCAGTCACTTCCGACTCTTCGTGACTTCATGGACCAGCCCATGCCAGAGCTTCCTGTCGGCCATCGCCACCCCCAGCTCCCCCAAGGTTGAGTCCATCACCTCCAGAATATCATCCATCCATCTTGCCCTTGGTCGGTCCCTCTTCCTTTTGCCTTCCACTTTCCCTAGCATCAGCATCTTCTCCAGGGTATCCTGTCTTCTCATGATGTGGCCAAAGTACTTCAGTTTTGCCTTTAATATCATTCCCTCAAGTGAGCAGTCTGGCTTTATTTCCTGGAGTATGGACTGGTTTGATCTTCTTGCAGTCCAAGGCACTCTCAGAATTTTCCTCCAGCACCACAGTTCAAAAGCATCTATCTTCCTTCACTCAGCCTTCCTTATGGTCCAGCTCTCGCAGCCATAAGTTCCACCACCATGACCAATGGTCAGGGATTATCAGAGTTTTAGTTCAAGATGTCTATAGGGCACCAGGTTGCCTACCCCTGGTTTAAGAGGACTTCACTTCTTTGTCATACAAAGGAGAAATGGAAGCCTCTTTTGCTCACATAAACATTATCCATTCAAAACTTTTAGTTCTTTCCTCAGTGAATCTGATGGAACTACACGTTGTGAAGAAACCCACAAGTCCCTGTTTGCTTCATAATGCTAATGCAGACAGAGGAAAAGATGCCTGTAAAGAAGAATCAGTCCTTAACTGTTTTTATTTATTTATTTATTTATTTATTTATTTATTTTGCACATTCATTTTGCTGGGCAATCCTTTCCTGTCCAATTTTAGCCTGTTTTTCTCCAGCCAGGCTCCAAGACTAAAAGTAAACCCAACATGGGGAAAGAAATGACTTGAGGGCACATTTACAGATGACAGAAAGTTTAAGCACAGTCTCCTGCAGTCTGCTGATGTTCTTCCCTACAAAGGTAACATGTAGATCTACACTTCGTATCTCATGTGAACCCATGTGTATCCAGCCAGATACAAGGATGCTGGATTTGGACTTGGAAGATCTAGATTTCAGTTGTGCAAGCATTCCCATAACTGCAAGATTAAATATGGACATGGGCTCTCACTTGGGAATCTGGGGCAAATCACTAACTCTTAGGGAGGAAGGGCTATAGCTCAGTGGAAGACCACATGCTTGGCATGCAAATGGGCTTAGGCTCAATTCCCAGCATCTCTAGATAGGACTGAGAAAACCCCTGCTTGAAACCCTGGAGAGCCACCGCCAGTCAATATCAACAATACTGGATTAGATGGATCAATGATCTGACTCAGTATAAGGCAGCTACCTATGTTGCTATGGTCTCTAATCTAATGTGACTGACTACAGTTTCCAAGGAAATCATCAGCACTGCATAAGTGTTCTCCACTGGGATGGAGGAAGTCAGTAGTCTGTTCCCAACCCCCTCCCTGAACAAGCCCCTCTGCCTCTCTGTTCAGCCTCTCCTTGGAGGGGGTGGGGACAGGCAGCAGCTTCTGCCACTACCACCAGCCTGTCTGGCCTGGGAAGTCTCAGGCTGAAGGCAAACCATAGCAGTGGCTGCATTTAATAGGGAACTCTTCCAGCTGCTTCTATGGAAATGGCTTAAAGAGCACTCAGTAGGTGCCATGACTTGACAGTCTATGGAAGTGTGTGACAGAAGTGCATGACAGAGGAACCGGAGATAGACAGGGTGTAATGGGAAGGGAGGAGAATTTTCTTCCTCCCTCTATCCCAGTCCCTCAACTAATGGCTCATATTTGCAAATCCCCACTTGTTAATCATCACTGTGATTGGGAGGGGATGAATCCCTTGGGGCCTGACTCAGGCTAGAGGCTAATAATGGTGCCTGAAGGGTCAGTCAGACATTCTGCCATGCAGACCATGGGCCCTGTTGGGAGGAAGCAAAAAAGGAAGGTGAGAACTCCCAGCAGGGCAAGCCAGGATGTGGAGACCAGGCAGGGAAAGGGTTAATGGAAGAATGGGCAGCCAGAGAGAGGCAGAGTCCTCTGACCTAGGATGTAAGGGAGGAAGAGTGCGCTCCGCATGGTGAGACAAAGAGGGTGTGAGTGTGGAGGAGGCAGAGTGAGAAAAAATGTGGCCCTCAAGCCAAGGAGTGGGACTTCTGGAGAAAGAGTACCCAAGGCTGAAACCAGATGGGCCCAAGCCAGGAGCAGAGGCTGGTGAGAGGAAGAAAGACAGAGGCAAGGTCCTGGGGTGGAAGCAGCTACAGGCAAGGTGGGGAAACAGAGTTGCATGAAGTGAAGTGGTGCATAGCACCAGCAGACACAGGAACATAGGAGGTTACCCTACAGTGTGTCAAACCATTAGTCCCTGTAGCCCAGTATTACTGACGCTGACTGGCAGCAACAGCTCTCCAGGGTTTCAAGCAGGAGGTTTTCCAGCCCTGTCTGGAGATGCCAGGGATTGAACTTGGGACCTTCTGCATGCAAAACATGTGTTCTACCAGTGAGCCATGGCCCCTCTCCACAGGGTGAACCGTCAAAGCCAGACTGCATTAAAACCAAGAGTTTAACCTCTTCAGGCCCAGCATGCTGCTGTCATTGTTTGACTAGGCAGGAGCAGGGCCATGGACTCCTACATTGACTCCCAGCCAGATTCAACACAACAATCATCATCATTCTTCAGTGGGTTCAGTCCAGACTTAGTCATGCTTAGAGCAGACCTACTGAAATCAATGGTACAAGTCATTACTAACTTATATTTATTTATTTATTTATTTGCTTATTACATTTCTATACTGCCCGAAGAGCGCTGAAGCTCTCTTATTTATTTATAAAACTTCTGTACCACTTGATATAATGAAATCTCTAAGCAGTTCACATTAAAATGCATCTCTAATACAATATATAAAAAATATAAACTAATAAAAAGTTAAAAACATTACAGCAAAGACAACAATAAAGCAGAGCAGTGTCATAACCTCTTACAGGTCAGGGAAAGCCTCTGTGAACGAATATGTTTTCAAGAAGCATTTGTAGCTTGTCACCGTTTCTGCTCTCAGACCACGTGAAGGAGAGTTCCATTGATTTCCCATTGACTGGTACCATTGATTTCACTGGGTCCACTCTAAGTATGATTAAGTTTGGATGTGACCCACTGTCCTCATAACTCTTTATTGTTAAAGGTAAAACTTGAAGGGCAGAGAAAGTTTAATCCCAACAATACAACAATAATCTCTTCCAATACATTTGCACTTCTGTCATATGTTTTCCCCTCAGATGTATTAATTTGTGGCCTCTTATTTCTGCCTGCAGATAAATATTTTTATTCATTTACAGTGCTGTATTTTTAAAAACTAAAACAGTAACTGGTTGGATTGCACTATTACACCCATTATCCACGCAGCTGTGATAATAAACTGAGAATCTAGAGTTAGGAAACCAGAGGTTGCTTAACATTAAAAATCCCGTGACATTTTGACTGGTGCATTAATCTATTGCCTCACCACCCAAGATTTGGTGAAAGCAATATGAATTTCTTAAGAGAGCAAGGAGCCTTGAGACCTAACAGGGTTTTGAAAGTTTCCTATGAAGAAATAAATTTGTCCTGCAAATACGTTCCTAACGGTTTGGCACAAATCCCCTTGGATTTAATGGTCATGGTGTGGAAGTCAAAGAATCTGGATTTAAAAGAGGGCACAAAATAACACAGGAAGCATTTAAGTCATTCAACGAAAGGCCAGTTTAAAGTGTTCTGTCTCGCTTGATTCGGCCCATAAAATTACTCCATCTTTGGCTGACAACAAAACAGCCCAATTAGAGAGGCAAAAAAAGAAGACATTAATTAGGTGGGTTTCAAAGACTTGGATTGAACAGAACAAATGTTCTGTAGAAAGGAGGAGACACACTATGCCCAAAGGCATAATATACCTAGGGCAAGCCATAAAGGTTTCAATTCTGCATATATTGATCTAATGGTCATAATATACCACCCCAATGATTACACTGCATTTATTATTATGTTAGTGTGATCTGTGTCACTGAGCAAGTGCTTTGCAAACATGAAAAGACTGATATTAAAATAACGTGTATTTTTTTTGAACTGCAAAGGAAGATGATATTCAGATGCAAACACCTCTAAGAATCTGTTTAAACAACTGCTTCTAACATCTCTGCAAGTTGAGGGCTAGAAACTATGAGGGCAGTGAATTTCAGAACTGCAGGGTTCAAAATACGAACTCCCCCAACTTGAGAAATCTATATTTCGTTATGAGCTGTGCCCCAAACCACTCAAATTCAGGTCCAAATCATCAAGGAGTTGATGCCCCACCAACCAGCCCTTCCTTCCAGTTCCTTCCCACACAACTTTCAAGCAAACTTACCCTTTGTAAAGGGATGGAAAAACAGGTACTGGGGAGAAATCCCTGGACACAGTGAATCCTTGTAGACCGCTCCTTACCTGCCCTAGACACTCCTGAGCATGCTAAGCAGCAACATTTCCTACTCTGACCGATGAGACTTGGAGTTTTCAATACCTCGTAATTAAATGAACTGTGGAAACAGGCAGAAAACTACAAGTCCTGCCAAGTTTAGGAGCAAATGAAATGCCTAAGAATGCCTGGGAGCATCTAGGTAGGTAAGGAGGACTAGGGTACATTTTGGGACTGGCGGCGTAGGCTGGGCTCCGTGTTTGGTTTTCCCAAACCCTGGATCACTTGCTGATCTGTACTAGAAACTCAAAATTTGTCCATCCATCCATCCATCCATCCATCCATCCACTCTATCCAGAAATTGTTGAGCTGTGTTTCAGAACTGGTTCTCCAGTCCCTATTGTACAGATTTACAACCCATTGCTACAATACAGAGAAAGAGTATTTACAGGGACAGGATGGTGACCAACCTTTGGAATAATTCATTAGTACTCATCCCTGTTTCTCACTCTTTGTGGCTCACAATTACTCATCTCTGTTTATATTCAAAGTTATACATCATGACCAAGAAAAAGATCTAGGAGTTGTGGTGGACAGCTTGATGAAAATGTCAACCCAGTGTGTGCTGCTGTGAAAAAGGCAAATTCTATGTTAGGAAAGGAATTGAAAAGAAAACTGCGAAGATCATACTGCTCTTATACAAATCTATGGTAGGACCACACTTAGAATACTGTGTACAGTTCTAGTCACCACACCTAAAAATGATATTGTAGGGAATTCCCTGGGAATTCCCCAGGGAAGGAGCCTGGGGAAGGAGGACCAGCCAGCAGCTGCACCGGGTGATCCTGAGCCTGAGCCTGCTTCTGCCCCCGCCCACAGGTACTTAAGGCGGGGCTGCCAGAGGCTGCTCGGGAAGGAGCCTGGGGAAGGAGGACCAGCCAGCAGCTGCACCGGGTGATCCTGATCCTGATCCTGCTTCTGCCCCCGCCCACAGGTACTTAAGGCGGGGCTGCCAGAGGCAGCGCCTCGGCGTGCGCCTCGGCGTCGCACTTGGAGTCGCAAGATCTACCCACCTGCCTCTCCAGAGACACCAGCAGCCACAACACCAGCAGCAAATAGCAGCAGCAGCAGAGGGCAGCAGCTTTAAAGACCAGGGGAAGGGGCAAACGTGGACTATCTGCTCCTTCTTAGCTGCTGTTCTCTTTTATCTCTTTTATATTCTTTTAAACTGTTGTATATTTTATATCTTAATATTTTAATATGTGCCTGGGAGGACTATTGGACAACTCAGGGGGTGGGGGAGGTGCCACCATAACTGTGGTCACGGGCAGGGGGAGGTATGGCGTTGGGGGATTAACAGGCCAGCTGAAGACAAGAGGGGCTAGACACCTTACAGCTGTCCCCTCTTCTGGTTCTTCCCCCAACCTGATGGTTCCTGGCAGCCTTACCAGTCTGCCCTCGGGTCTGGTGGTGCTGCTGCTGAATGCCAGGTCGGCCCAAAATAAGACCTCCCTCATCCATGATTTGATTGTGGATGAGGGGGCTGACCTGGCATGTATTACTGAGACCTGGGTGGGGGAACTGGGAGGGGTCACTCTCTCCCAGCTGTGCCCTCCTGGGTACTCAGTGCAGCACCAACACCGACTTGAGGGTCGGGGAGGGGGGGTTGCCATGGTCTATAGGAATTCAATCTCCCTCTCCAGGCTTCCTGCTCATTCGAGTGCAGATCTTGAGTGTCTGTACCTTGTGTTGGGTACCTGGGACAGATTAGGGATTCTGTTGGTGTACCGCCCACCCCGCTGCCCATCGGACTCCCTGCCTGAGCTGACGGAGGTGGTCTCGGACTTGGTGTTGAGGACCCCCAGGATGATGGTCCTGGGGGATCTCAACTTTCATGCCGAGGCCGCTGTATCCGGGGCGGCTCAGGACTTCATGGCCGCCATGACAACCATGGGGCTGTCCCAACATGTCATCGGCCCAACGCATATAAAAGGACACACGCTGGATCTGGTTTTCTCGACTGGGCAGGAGGATGGTGATCTGAAAGTAGAGGAATTAACATCTGTCCCTTTGTCATGGTCAGATCACTTCCTGCTGAGGTTTAGACTTCTGGCGGCCTTTCCCCTCTGCAAGGGTGGGGGACCTATTAAAATGGTCCGCCCCCGGAGATTAATGGATTCCGATGGATTCCAGAGGGCTCTGGGGGATTTTCCTGCTGGTATGGCTGGTGCTTCTGTCGAAGCCCAGGTCGCTCTGTGGAATGCAGAGATGACTCGGGCGGTTGACACGACCGCACCCAAGCGCCCTCTCCCTCTGAGCAGAGCCCGGCCAGCTCCTTGGTATACACCTGAGCTGAGGGCAATGAAGCAAGAGGGGAGACGGCTAGAACGCAGGTGGAGGAAAACTTGTGCTGAGTCTGACCGAACACAGGTAAGAGCCCACTATCGAGCCTACTCTGTGGCGGTGAGGGTGGCAAAGAGGCAGTTCTTTTCCACCAGCATTGCATCTTCTCAGTGTCGCCCGGCGGAGCTTTTCCGAGTGGTTCGCGGCCTGTTACATTCTGGGCCAGGGAGAGAGACGGTGGAACCCTCGGTAGCACGCTGTGACGAGTTTGCGTGGCACTTTGAGGATAAAGTCGCTCAGATTCGTCATGAATTGGACACCACCATTAATGCAGTTCCATTGGTAGAGGCGTTCAGAGCACCGTCTGGTCCAGTTTTATTGGATGAGTTTCAGTTACTGAGGCCTGAGGATGCGGACAAGGTGCTTGGCCAAGTCCGATCGACCACTTGTGTGCTTGACCCTTGCCCTTCATGGCTTATTAAATCAAACAAGGAGGGGTTGTCCGGCTGGGTCCAGGAGGTTGTAAATTCCTCCTTGAGAGAGGGAGTGGTGCCTGCCGCTTTAAAAGAGGCAGTAATTAGACCACTCCTGAAAAAGCCTAACCTGGACCCAGAGGATGTTAACAATTATAGGCCAGTGGCCAACATCCCCTTCCTGGGCAAAGTGCTTGAGCGGGTAGTTGTAGGACAGCTCCAGGCACTCTTGAATGAAACGGATTATCTAGATCCATTTCAATCGGGCTTCAGGCCTGGTTTTGGAACGGAAACTGCCTTGGTCGCCTTGTGGGATGACCTCTGCCGGGAGAGGGACAGGGGGAGTGCGACCCTGTTGATTCTCCTGGACCTCTCAGCGGCTTTCGATACCATTGACCATGGTATCCTTCTGGATAGGTTGTCTGGGTTGGGAGTTGGAGGCACTGCACTACAGTGGTTCCGCTCCTACTTGGATGGCCGATTCCAGAAGGTGGTGCTGGGGGATTATTGCTCTGTGCCATGGCAATTGTGCCATGGGGTTCCACAGGGCTCTATTCTATCCCCCATGCTGTTTAACATCTACATGAAACCGCTGGGGGAGGTTATCCGGAGGTGTGGGCTGAGGTGCCATCAATATGCGGATGACACCCAGCTCTACCTCTCTTTCTCATCAAAACCAGGTGAGGCAGTGGCTGTTCTGAATCAGTGCCTGGGCACGGTAATGGACTGGATGAGGGCCAATAAACTGAAACTCAATCCAGACAAGACGGAGGTACTGTTAGTGGGTGGTTCGTCTGCCCGGCTAGGTGATATTCAACCTGTTCTGGAGGGGGTTGCACTCCCCCTAAAGGATCAGGTTCGTAGTTTGGGGGTGCTCTTGGATCCAGAACTGTCACTTGAGGCACAGGTGAACTCAGTGGCACGGAGCACTTTTTATCAGCTTAGGCTGGTATACCAACTACGCCCTTATCTGGACAGAGATAGCCTAGCTACAGTTATCCATGCTCTGATAACTTCTCGTCTGGATTACTGCAATGCGTTATACGTGGGGCTGCCTTTGAAAACGGTCCGGAAACTTCAGCTGGTCCAAAATAGGGCAGCAAGATTGTTAACAGGGACTGGCCTGTGAGCTCATATTACGCCAGTACTTTTCCAGCTGCACTGGCTGCCGGTCCATTTCCGGGCCCGATTCAAAGTGCTGGTGTTAACATTCAAAGCCCTTAACGGCTTGGGGCCAGGTTACCTGAAGGATCGCCTCCTCTCATATGTGCCTGCCCGGACCTTAAGATCATCATCAGCGGCACTTCTCCGTGAGCCCCTGCCAAAGGAAGTGAGGCGGGTGGCTACTAGGAGGAGGGCTTTTTCTGTTGTGGCACCCCGGCTCTGGAATGAGCTCCCTAGTGAGGTTCGCCTGGCGCCTACATTGTACTCCTTTCGGCGCCAGGTGAAGACCTTTTTATTTTCCCAGGCATTTTAGCTTTCTAAATTTTTATCTTTGCTGTTTTAAATCTGTATTTTAAACTCCTGTACTGCTGCTAGGTTTTATTGTGGTTGTATTGTTATATTGTGGTTTTAATGTTCTATATATTTTAAATTGTTTTATTGTGTGTTGTTTGGTTTTAGTTTTTGTGAACCGCCCAGAAAGCTTCGGCTATTGGGCGGTATAGAAATGAAATAAATAAATAAATAAATAAATAAATTGTAGAGTTGGAAAAAGTGCATAAAAGAGCAACTAAAATTTATTTATTTATTTCTGATCAAGGGCATGGAGCAACTCCCCTATGATGAAGGGTTACAACATCTGGGACTGTTTAGCTTTGAAAAGAATCAAGTAAGGGGAGACATGATAGAGGTGTACAAAATTATGCATGTTGTAGAGACAGTGGATAGGTTGACATTTTTCTCCCTCTCTCATACTACTAGAACCTGGGGTCAGGTATTGGTGGGAGATTCAGGACAGAAGTTCATTGGTGGGAAATTCAGGACAGATAAAAGGACGTACTTCCTCACACAGTGCATAGTTAAACTATGGAATTCACTCCCACAAGATATAGCGATGGCCACCAAATTGGGTGGCTTTAACAGGGGATTGGACAAATTCATGGAGGATAAGGATATCAGTGGCTACTAGTCCTGATGGCTATATTCTACCTCCAGTATCAGACGTAGCATGTCTATGTACACAGGTTGCTGGGGAACATGGGTGGGAGGGTGCTGTTGCACTCATGCCCTGCTTGAGGGCTCCCATGGGCAGCTGGTTAGCCACTTTGTGAACAGAATGCTGGACTGAATGGACTCTTGGTCTGAGTCAGCATGGCTCTTCTTACGTTCTTAATATATGAAACATAATAATACTCTAAAATTATAATGATGTTGGTCTCATTTCTGACCACAAAATACCTACTTAAAGAAGAGGTTTTATACTGTTTTCACAAGACTTTGGTCATTTGATATCCCTCTAGAGGAGCCACCAAGAACACTTCCCTGGATACTCTGACTATTCATACTTGGTGCAAAGAAGGCATTTGCAAGGGGTTGCCTATGGTATTGTAGCAATCATGATGGAACACAGTCTTAAAAGAGCCTCCCCCAACCTGGTGTCTCCTGACTGGACTACAGTTCCCATCAACCCAGCCAGCATAACCAATTGTCATGGATGATGGGATCATCCAAAATATCTGGAGGATGTTGGGGGAAGGCTGCCATAAGTACTTGGCAGTACTTGCTTCCTTCCAGGTTGGGGAAGGCTGCCATAAGTACTTGCCTTGAAGACTATCCATGGTATCCAGAATTGCCCACCCAGGCATTCAGTCTTTGTTCAGAGCAGGGATAGGCAAATTGGAGCCTTCCAGATGTTTTGGATGACAACTCCCTATAATCCTTCACCATTGGTCATGTTGGCTGAGGCTGATGGGATTTGTAGTCCAAAACATCTGGAAAGCACCATGTCTCTCCCTGGTTTAGGGCATAGCCTGCTGTCCTTTGATAAAGCCAGTGTGTTTATGTGGCAAGGGTGGTGGTTTATATGGACCCAGGTCATTTGGGTACAAATCCCCATTCAGACACAAAGTCATGGACTAACTTTGTACAAATCACAGCTTTCATCCCCATCTGTAAAGTGGGTGCATTATTAGCTTATGTCAGAGGGTTCTTTTGAGGATGACAAAGGTTCAGTTAAGCATTCACAGCTTGAGATGGCTCAGTCCCCTCACTGTATGTCTTCATATGGCAAATTTGAAAGCACTCCCACTTTAAAGCCATGTTTCCCATCATAATTCATTACCTCAGAGACAAAGCTAGTTCTCAAACCTTCTGTGTGAAGCAGCACATTTTGACATAAGGAATGAGCTTCACCTAGGGTCACTTTTACACTGTCAACTCCACATACGAAAAGTGAGCTCTCTGAGAAGACGGTACCACTTTAGCCTGTGAACATTTCAGTCAGAATTAAGCATTGGCAAGTACTTTATGTACCACACTGCATGCAATAAATATCTACCAATCCAGCCCTCATACCAGGAAAAGCCTTTTCTCCAAGCTGACCCAGCAACTCAAAATGAAGAACAATTTCGGTTATCTTATTTTAAAGAACTGACTTTTTCTGATCCGACAGAAATATTTGTCCAACTTACTGTACTAACACAGTAAACACACACAAGCACACACACACTTGGTTGTTACACCCTGATAATAATCCATTATTATTATGTCACAGGAATGTACAGCCTCTCTCATCAAACAAAAATGAACTACAACTTCATGTACTCTAACTTCTTTTTCTTAAGCATCACGTCTTTTCTAAGCCATTATTATAGTTGTTGTTGTTCAGTCGTTCAGTCGTGTCCGACTCTTCGTGACCCCATGGACCATAGCATGCCAGGCCTTCCTGTCCTGCGCTCTCTCCCGGAGCGTGCTCAAGTTCATATTCATTGCATTATTATAGTTAGTGGTCCCCAATTGCGAATGCAGAGGCTAATGCTTATTTCTCCCCAGCTCCTCCTGCACAGGCATTCCAGACAGCTCCTCCATGTCACTGAATGGCTGAGGGAAAAGTTTCAAAGGAAATAGCAACTAATGGATCCACGTTTGCAGCAAAAGAGACAGCGGGATTACAAGATTATATCTCATACAAAGTTACAGGGTGCCTGGCATGCAGTAAGCCCTTGAATTAATATCTTTACCGCAAGCATATGATCTAGTTTGGATTCAAATCTCTGAAGGATTCATTTTACACACACAGTTTTGTGCTCATCAGCTGTTTTATCTCCCCACCCCCCAATAAGACACTACAGATATTTTTGTCCACTAGGTGGTGCTATGGTTCCCTTAACAGACCATCTCACACAGTCACACACTGTCACACACTTACTTGCACTCTCTGTCCTCCAAATCAAAATGAGGATTGAAGTTGATCATAATTCTCTGGTACGGTTGAGGAGCTTGAATCAGCCATTCACATTTTTGGCTTGGATGATAAGTATTAGGGTAGCCAGGAGAAGTGAGATACCCCGGCTCTACAATTTTTATATTTTCACCACATTTATCTGCAATTAAAAACAAACACATTTCCTATTCAGGTCATACTATTCCATTGATCAATCAAATATCTATATGGCATTTCATTCACTATTTCAGGTCTGGATAATGAACTGTGTTTCTCATAACTTATTTTTGCAAACACTATTTTTGGTGTATAATTTACAGATAACACCATTCTGTGGCAGATGGAACCTTCAGCCATCAGCTCCATATAGTCATTAGCTCTTTCTTCATATTATTTTATATATCTGTATATATCTCAGAACAGGATAGCGGTAAAAACTTCTTTACCCAAACAAAGTCCTTTGTTACTTTAAAGCATTCCTACAGCGGATGCTAACAATGTCTAACAGGGTTCTGCACAAAACTTAATTATTACAGGAAACTGTAATGTCATTAAGTAACAAGTTTTCAATGGAGAGTGGCTCAAAGAGCAGTGATATGCTGTCTGACCCCTGTCCTTAGCTTTTTGGTGAGAAGCCTGTTCTATGTCATTTGACAGCAGAGCTTGTCTTCCTAGACCCCTGCTTGTTTACAGCAATCTTTTCTTTTTGTTTTATCAGATCCTAAATCTATGCAATCTGAAGTTATCTGTGCTATTCAGGTCCAGACTACCAAAGAACAAAGTAGATGTGCTGAAGCAGCAATGCTAAAGCAGTTTACTCCTTTAAAGAAGTCCCCCACTCCCTCCCTCCACTTACACTGATGGGAGACCAGGTAAGGGTAGGGGAGCAGAAAGCAAAGCAAAACAACCTTTATTTCTAATTACAAAACTGTTGAGTAAGTTCCCTAGTCCTCCAAGTGCAAGTAATCTGGCTGCTCCTCTCATGAGCCATGTTAGGGTTAATTCCAGAGAATCGTTGAAAGGTGAAAAAGAGGTAAAATAATCCAACCTCCAAGGTATCTTGTTCAGTTGCTTTGTGTAGGTTTGCATTGTCACTTTTAATTATTATGGACTTCTTTCTTACTATACAGCTTTGGCCAATGACACTTTTCTCAAATATTTTCTGCTAACATCAAATAAATAGGCAAGCATTAATAAATGACACACTGGCATATTTCACTTTTTCCCAATAATGGCATATGCAAGTTGATATTCTGTATCTGATAGAATTCTTGTGAAATGAAAATGGCATTACTTGTTCTCTACATGAAGATATAAATGTGCAGAATTTTATTATAGGAAAACCAGGTCAAATGGAAATGAAAGATAAAGGGCACATTAAAAATGCATAAACTACTGCCATTATAGGAAACATTTGTCATAAATTAGAAGAAAATGAGATAGTGTATAATAGGGGGTTGTTCAATGAATTATTATTTCTGAGTTGGTTATAAGCTACTATTTATTTCTGCTTTGATAGTTTTCATAGCATGCTGCTTTCCAAAGAACAAAAGATGTTGCAGCTAAGAGTTCAAAATCTGCAGCCCATGAGATTCATCTTCAAGCCGCCTGCATGTAGTTTCAGAGACAATCTCTCATGATTTGCCGTGTGCAGCAGACAGACTTGGAAAACGATCCTGCCTCATTAAGTCCACTCTAGTTCTAGGCAAACAACATGGCAGAATCTGGCATTTGTTAAATGAGTGAAATAAACCAGTGCTGTTGCGAGTCACTTGACAGAGTCACTCCAGAAGACATTTAGGTGGGCTCACTACCAACCGTACTTTAATCGGTAACTCCTGGGAAAGTGATAGTATAATAAGATAATGCAGGGAGCTGCTAGACTCCTTGGCTCTGTGAAATCTCTCTCACACTTGATTAAGAGGAGCAGTTCCTAACGACTTTGGACCATTAGCCCTAAATAAGGTTAATGAATTAATTTAGCAGACACTAGTACTGGACAGAGGTAGATGTGGCATCCTTGGGTCTGCTAAGTTGCAGAAGAGATGACTCTAACAGGGCTATTATAGAAAGCTGTTCAGACTCAATGACAGCTTCATAGCTTCTTCCTCACAGCTCTTCCCATGCACTTAAGAGAATGATATTACTCGTAATGGCACAAAGGCACTCGGCGCATCTCATTCCACTTTATGTCTTTGGTTCTTCCCTCCTTATTTACTCATCTCCATTAACTCAACACTGCTCATGAATCGATGAAGACATACAGCATGATCCTGTTATCATTGCAAAGAAAGACTTCAGATTGAAAGACGAGGTCTAGTTAACTACACTCTTCAAGAAGATTAGGCCAAACTGGTTCTCGGGTATGTTTCTCAATGAATGATGTGCAAATAAATGCTTCCTTTACAAGGTGTCCCCCACCCCCACCACCCCACCCTGGGTCATCATAACAGAAGGAGTAGAGGAAGAACTTATTTCTTGCTAAATTAGCTAATCTCCTCAAAATATATTGGAAAAAGATTAACTCCCATCATAAAGCGTGATCTAAATCCTTCGCTGTAAAGCATACTCCACTGGTGGCCTCTTATTAAAACAATATACCATTCTAAGTGGAGGATGCCGCCTTCTTTTAATTACGTTGATTGAAATCCTAATCGGACTAAAAGCAAATATTTGGTCATTAGCTAACAATAATAGCTAACAATAATAATTCTCCAGGAAGGATAAACCCATAAGAACTTCTTTCTCATGTGTGCAGGTTAAATGTCAACAATTCCCAGAGTTAGTTCCTCTTTAAAAACTGCATAATTTAGGGAGATGTTCTGGGTGCCATAGCACTACTGGATGAAGGAGGAAGCACTCACCATTCTGAAGCTGCTAGTAAGGGCTGTCTCAAAGCCAGATACAAATTATGTGCAATGGGATTTCTCTTAGAACTGCTGTCTAAGAATAATGCCTTAGATCCCCTAGATTGACACAGCAAGTACCCCTTGAGCTCAAGACCTTTTATTTCGGTGTAGAGATAGATGAAGAGAAAGACTGGAAAGGTGCCTAACATAGTTACAAAACATGGCCAAATATATCTCCCTTAGCTTCCATTCTCTCCAGAAAAGCCTTGTCTTTGAAGTATACTATCTGGCCATTTTAAAGGGGGGATCTTGTGACATTGCCAAGGGCAGGACACATTAAAATAATTGGCTTCCCTGATCTTGCGAAAGCCACCAGCTCTTGTTTTATTTGGTATTATGTATCAAACTGAAAAGGAGGGGATGACAAACCATGTGTGATGAATGGGCATAACTCTGGGTGAATATCCAGGGTTTTTACTTATTTAACTTGTTTACTGATGTTACTTAAGTTTCCCTATACTCCATGTCTGAGTTACAGTCTGAACCCTGCTTTATGGCTGGCTTAGCATATCAGGGGCTCAGGTAAGGGACCCTCTGCTTGTAGCTACCTGGATGCACCTGAAAGCAACGGGGTGTCACTTACCACTCTTCAAAGCCCTACCAAGGGTGAGGCTGAGGGCTGCCCAGTGCAGAAAGAGTCCCCAGTCCATCTTCCTTTCTCAGCACAGAAGGACTGAAGAAAGAACACAATATCCCGTCTCAGCAGACAATTCCTCTTAGGTCTTAAATCCTCCGGTAGGGCCGGTGAAAAAGATCAGAAAGCTGGCTCCAGAGTGCGGCAGCGGCGGCAGCAGCAAGCGTCCCGTCGGTAGCAAGAGGCGCTCCTCTGTTTTGTGTGTGTATCTCCTCAAGGCTCCTGCATCCTGTCATTTAGCTCCGGTTTCCTCTGCCTTTTCCCACACTTGTTCCCTTTCCAGGCGTCACTGCCCTGGCCATTTCCAAGCAGACTTTTAAAAAAACAACACAAAAAAGCACGGTGGAAAAACTAACAAGGAAGTCACAACAGGGGAGGGGAGGGGAGCGGGGTGGGGGGAATCCGTCGCGGCTCCCTCCGCTCAGCTGGTTGCAAAACTCTCCAAGAGAAGAAGGGCTCACCGCGGAGAGATGGGTGCCTGTCTGTTGCGCGGAGGAAGAAGGGAAAGCACTGTTGAGGAAGCAGCTGGAGGAGGCGGCGACCTTTTGCCCAACTTCATCCCTCCCTCCTGCCCTCTTCACCTCTCGATCAGCTCGCCTGTCGCGGCAGGAGAGGCAGAGGCGTCTCCGTCCCGAGCGATCCCTTCCTGGAAGGGATCCTCTGCTCTCCGGGGGACGGGGGGGGGAGGACTCGAGATGCGCGCGATGCCGGCTCCCTGCGCTCGCCCGCTCCTGCGAGGGCGGCTGGGGCGCGCGGCGCAAAGCGGCGGTGGGCTTGGCAGCCCCCCAATGCAACTGAGCGCGGGGGCACCGCCTCTGCGCGCCGTAATCCAGCCTAGTGATGGCGGGAGAAGGGCGCAGAAGTGCCAAACGGCCAGGCGGCTCCTTCCCGCAGCCTGAGGAGGAGAAGCGCAACTCAGTGGCAATAAGAGCGGGGCCGCCGACGTCTCCCAAGCCCCGAGTCCCCTCCCCCTCCCCGCCCCCTCCCCACCTCCCCGAAGGAAGGCTCAACAAACAACAAACAGGACGAGCCAGAGAGCCCTGAAATGCACCCCCCCGGGGGGGGGGGCGGAAAGCGGAGAAGGGGTGGAGTGGCTGGTGAGGAGGAGAGGGACGGGGGGAGGGACCAAAGGAAGAGGGCGGCCTCCTCCGCCTCCTCCTCCGCCTCCGCTATCCGTGCGCCCCAGAAGGAGGGGAAAGTCTCCCCGCGCCAGGTAAAGCCAAGTGAAGCTGGCAGAGCGCGAGGTGGGGGCGGCAGGCAGGCAGGTCGGCGGCTCGGCGCTGTGCCTTCACCGAAGGAGCGATTCCCCAGCGAGCTCGCCCTTGACCGACCACTCCATCCTGGGCCACCCGCACACCCACCGCGGCCACCGCGCGCTATTCCCGTGGCCGTTGGGAAGGAGAGCTAGCCACGCGGGGTGATTCCCTTTTCCCTTCACTGTAAGATGGACAGTCCACCGAGGAGGAGGAAGAGGAGGAGACGCCTTATCTACCGAGCCGGGTTGGCGGCCCCTTTAGCTCAGCATCGCCTGCCTCTAACACGCTTCGACGCAGCTTTCCAAGGCGTCCTGTTACCTGGAGATGCCTGGAGCCTCCCAACGTGCCCGCCACCCAGCCGTGGCTCCGCTTCCTCCCTTGTTCACCGTGCGCAGTTGGGAGCTTTGTTACCACTACACGGCAACGTCTTTCTCCCCCCCCCCCCCTTCATCCATCACTCCTTCTCACTGAGTCTCTTCGCCGGCGAGCAAGCCCCCCCCCCCCCCGGGATCGCGCGCGCTCTCGCCCCGTGGGGAATGAAAAGCCTCCAGTTCTCTCTGGCTCGCGGTTGCGCACCGTCTTCTGCTCTCACCAACTCCTGTCTCTGGTGCGCTGCCTACGCGCTGCCCACCGTTTGCAGCACGCCTCCAGTTTTCGTCCCTAGATAAGACAAGACTGGGCACGCCCGACCTGCGGTGCGTCTAATCTCGGCTGTTCAGAACCCCGCGGGGCGCCCTATCCTGTTCATTATCATCGCCCATGCCAGGCAACCCCCCGCGCGCCGCCGTCCCACACTGGGTCCGCTGGCTGGGCTGCCTCACCACCGTGTCCAGCAGCACCCAGGCGCCGGGCTTGTCCTCCCCCGGGGCGCATTGCTCGTCACCCGCGCGTGCTGCGCCTCATTTATCCACCGACATTAACATTTTGCACCAGCTCCGTTATTCCCTTCTCCCAGCACACCCCGTCCGTGTCCTGTCTCGTCGTAGCTCACGGGCCAGTGTGCGGGGAGGGGGGGGGGTGTCTCTTTCTGCCCACAGACTCGCCACGCCGAATTCTCCGCCGTGCGCCTGGCGCCACTTTTTTCGCTCGCCCTCTGGCAACCTGCTTCCCACCTCCTCCGCCCAACAGTGGAGGCTGGTGGCTCTGATTTCGGTGGGGCAGCGCATCCATTCTGGGCTTCAGGCAGAACTCTAAAGGAGCTGTCCAAGGTCCTGAGCCAAGCCCTAAAAATAGGTTCAGCACCTTGGATAGATCCTTTAGAGTTCTAACTGAAACCCTGAATGGATGCACAGCCCCACCGAAATAGGAGCCGCCAGCCTCCACTGTCTTCTTAAGATCTTTAAGGCCCTCATCGGCAACTGAGGTGGCGGGAGAGCGTGTGGGAATGTGTTTGTGTCAGCATAAGTGGCAAGTCGGGCGCGAGACGAAGCTCCCTCCGAAGCGACACCGCAAATTCATCCCCACCGCACCCCGCTCCGATGCACGCAACACCCCCGAAGGAGACGGGCTGTCTCTTCCGAGAGAAATGTCACAGTTTCCCTCCGCGCATTCTGGCTTTAGCGAAGGGGATCGCCGGGGCCGCGGGGAGATGAGGGAGAGAAAGAGTTCAGTATGAGAGGAAAGAGAGGGGCGAGAGCGGGCAGCCTGGGCGATTATTGACGAGGAGCGGGAAAGAGCGAGCTGGCCGCCTCCTGCCTGGCCTTCGAGCGCGGCGCGCTCTGAGGAGAAAAGGTTTCGGGGCAGCAGGAGGGAGCGTCTGTTTCCCGCTTTCCCTTTGGCCTCTCTGAAGGGGAGCAGGCGGGGATATCGACGGACGCCCATGGGGGGTGACCTCTCCCCAGAGGAGCGGGAAAAGGCGAGGCTGTAAAGTTGCTGACTCGGTCTCCTGCCCGAGGTTACGCATAGACTTTTCACCTCGGCCAGGAGGTCGAGCAGCCAATTCCCATTCCAGAAATAAAGTAAAGTACAGCGTATCACCATTTCACAGAGTTGCAGTTAAGGCAATAGCAACCAAAAGCAGAAATCGCGAAGTGCAGCCCACTCTCCACAGGAGAGAAGTGCCTGTCGTGGCTCCCAGGGCGGGCTCAGAGATCCTTCCTCCCCCTGACAAAGTTTTACTTGTCAGGACGCAGCAAGGCAGACTTTTTCCCTGGGGGGAAGGGGGACTTTTTAAAGGACTTAAAAAGAAAAAAAAAAATGCATTGAAACTAGAGCTGTGAACAAATGACCTCTCGAAATTCTCATTTCTGTTTGTGGGCAGCTCTAGTTTCAATGCAATCGGCTTCGGCTATTGGGCAGTATAGAAATGAAATAAATGAAATGAAATGGGCAGAGAAAGTGGGGGGTCAAATTCACCGAATTTCTCCAGGGGAAGGAGAAATTCCCAACAGTTTCTCACAGGTAGGGCTCACCACTGGCAGGAGCTGTAGCACGGCTTCTTTCTTTTTTCCTAAGGGTTTTTTTGGGCGGGGTGGTGGTGCTGTCACTGAAAGTGGAAACGACATAACCCTTTTGGCAAGCTGGCCTCGACTTTGCATCCAGCACAATGCATGTTTGAGGGGGACAATGTTGTGTCCAGCTTCAGGGAAGAGGTGGAACTAGTGCTGAGCCAAGCATGTCCTCCGATTTCCTCTTTCCCTCATGAAAGAGTCTTCCACTGTTCTACCTCATGATGTCTTCCCCTGTGCTTTAACTGAAGTGTGGGAAGCCAAGGAGGCTGCAAGCTGCTGAAAAGATTAGTGTACAACAACAACAACAAAAGACACTTGCACACCTCAGTCACCAGTATGTTAAACACAAGAAACCCAACCCCAACCCATGAGAATGGGTATTATCCTATAGGGGCCATGCGTGTGCAGCCTGCACTACTGGGCCCCAGTCCACGTACACACACAGCCCTGTCAACCAAGGTCCATGTGCGGGCCCTACTGCATGTAGCCATGCTATTGCACTGGGTGGGGGGGAGCCCCGGCATGCACAAAACCACATGTTTCCAGAAGGGACAGGTCGTGCTGCTTCTGGAAATGTGCATTTTCATGCGTGTGAAAGCTCGTCCCTGGAAGTGTGATATCACAGCTGCGGGCTTACAGGGCTGTGTGCATGGGGGCTGGGACCTATAGCATATTACCCATTGTCTCAAAATTTTTCTTCACCACTGAATTTCCCCCAGAAAGCAATTTTTTTTACTGTCAAATTGAATGAGAGTGGCCTAAAAATATGTGGGAGAAATTTTCGGCACAGCACTAACTGAAGCATGTGAAATAGAATATTAACAGTGCTATCCTATACATGTCTACTCAGAAGTAAGTCCCATTGAGTTCAATAGGGTTTACTCCCAGGTAAGTGGGCATAGTATTGTAGCCTACTTATATTAACACATTTACTTCTCATAAAATGGACAGATCTGGCATCTTTTGCAGTCAGCTGCTGCTTCTGAGCTATAGGGACACTTTAATGTACAGTAGCATATGTCTGTGATTCATTAGCCATCCTGAGCCAGAACAGCAGAATTTTTTTTAAAGCACAATCTGCCTCCATGAATGAGTGTGCATGCACTACAGCCAAAGATGCACCTCCAGTTCTCAGGGTGGGGGTGAGGGGGAGAAGAGGATCTCCTGACTCCAGCGGTGTCTGAAAATAAATATGGAATAAAAGGGCAGCTTCTGGGTAAAGTATGGAAGAAGGTTGCCACTATATTGGAAATGCAGGGGAAATGTATTAACATAGGTCACAAAAAGCACAGGAGAGGTCTTGTCCATCAGGTCAGATGTTTCTATTTTAAAAAGGTAAGAAAATGGCTTAGATTTCGAGCTCTGCTCATTTTCCCAGACCTGCCAGTGTATAAATCCCTGTCCACACACAAGGGACTGCAACGGTGTTTGAAATAATTTTCAAACAGTTGTAACAGTTGGCAGGCACAGGTAGCATAGCTACAAACGTTTTCTGTTTGTGTTCAGAAACCATACGGAGTGTACGCTTCCCTTCATTTTTTTATACAGTTCAGCCCACCAAATCTGAAGATGCTCTTAACTCAGAGCGGTTCCTTTGCACTTTTGTTTTGAGCAAACAATTTGTTGACTCTGGACCCCAACAACGCTCCTCTCCACACTGAAGTCTTAGGTCACAAGCAAACCTTTGCAGGTTGATGGGAGCACCTGAGTTCTAGGCAGTGGATCAGATATTCTCTTCATTGACTCCTGTCCCATTACATCCTAAGCTGTCATAGTTTTATGCTGTTATCTTGTCAGTCTCTCCCATTCTCTTTAAACTATTCTCAGGGCCTACCCATTGTCAAATTCTGCAGTCTTAAAGTCAAGCGAGGTGGTGGGCTCAGTCCCAACCTTGTCTGATTTCCTCATTTTTAGCAATTCTGAGTCCATCATATATAGTACTTGCACATTTACTGGACAGACTGTGATACATATTTTATAGATAAGTGCATCTAGTTACTTCTGTATTTTTCCTAAGTGACACTCATATAAGTTGGCAATGGGTTAACACAGTGCTCTGAAGATTCAAATCCAGCTGTTAAGTGAACTCTCTCTATAACACAAACCAATCAGTTGAAGCTTTCCTTATAGTTGCTAGGCTAGCACACTCTGTAGGCTATTACTGAGGAAGCATATCCGATGTTAAGGCAGCATATTGCTTATTTAAAGTAGGATTTTAAAATATGTGTGCTAAACAGCACCAGAAGCTTGTTTAGGTATGGTTTCACTTACTGAGCAGACATCTGGTGGATAAGTGTGTGGTATTAAAAAGTTATACCTGTCATCTGAAAATCATGGCTTTCTTCCTCTTCAGTTAGTTTGGTTCTATCTTGTAGTCTCTCTGAAGCCAAGTGAGAATAAATGAATACTCAATCACAATATACAAAGCTATTTTAAACTAAAACCCATCTGGTTTTCGATGATAGCTTTTTTCCTAGGTTTTGCAGTATGATCTTGTATTTTCTTATAGTTCTTGTGCTTTTATGCTTCCATTATTCTACAAAATAGCTTTAACTATAAAGACACTTATGACTAATGATATGTCCACTATTTCAGTCACTTTGATGATCAACGACTCCATATAATTCATTCTAATTTTGTATCTGGTATAATGTTTTATAAATGTGCATTATGGCTAGAGGTACTGCCACCTGTCTTTGTTTTCATGAGGTTCTATCTCTATAGCCTCTGACTCCAGCTGTGCAAACACCAATCAGTAGCCACTCAGACAGAAAGAGAGGAAGAAAAGTTCAGGCATGTGGATGATCAGCAGAGATTTTAATTCCAATAATGCAGAGATACTAATGATAGTACATAAGGTAGGGAAAGGTAATAAATGGATTCCCAGAGTTCCAAAGTAGCTGAATGAATTCAAGGAATGCTGCATCGCTATTAGCATTCCAGATATAGCTGCTACACAATCAACCTTCCTAAGATTGCTGGACACCTGAAGTGATGAAAGAGTATTACACGTTCATGGAACACTTTGCTGTTACTCCCATAGATGTTATGCCAGTAAGCTATGCTTAGTGATGAATTGAGGTTAAGGATTTTGCCACTATTCCACAATGAGTGTTTTTGGTACATTATGCGTATTTGTTTCTGATCATTTGCATGATGGGGCACCAGCCTGATGTCTTTGGAAGCCTCTTCAGTATCACCATTCTCGATGTCACTGGATACGAGGTACCAAAGATGCTCCAGAAGGCAGTTAGAGCTGAAATTTGAAGCAGTCATAGTAACTCAGTATAGAAAGGAAACTGTTAGGCCAGGGCTGAGTGAACCTTTGTGCTTGTAAGTGAAGCAGCCTAGAAGCTTGGGCTAATGTGGCACTCAGAGACTGGGTTTGCATGATCAGCAGGCAGTTAATAAGCCATGGTGGCTGTGCGTGCCGGTGAGATGCGGGGTGGGTGATGGGGATCTGCACAATTACCTTCAGCAGCACGGTTGGTTGTGTAATGTGAACCCATCCAGGCTGGCTTGCTGCTATGGGTAACAAGCCACCCAGAACCCATGGGCTGTTACAGGATTCTGGGTGGCTTGTTACCCATGGCAACAAGCCACGCTGGCTGGGTTCGCACCACATGAGAAAGCTGTGCTGCCGAGGGTAATTATGCAAAGCTCCCTGGCATATGATCATCACACACAGTGTAGTTAACAAGCCACCATGGCTTGTTAACTGCCTGCTGATAGTGCGAAGACGGTCAGTGAGTGCCACCTTAGACCAAGCTTCTAGGTTGCTTAACTTACAAGCACAAAGGTTCACTCAGCCCTGGCCTAACAGTTTCCTTTCTATACTGAGTTACTATGACTGCTTCAAATTTCAATGGCTTCTTAACTGCCTGCCAACCGTGTGAACTGGGCCAGTTAGGGGTGTACGAAACCTAGTTACCCGTCTGCTGAAGGGGTCCGCCGGGGGGGGGAGGCGATCCATCCCTCCCCCCAGAATCCTCCCCAGCCAGCTCCGCTCTGTGGTGAGTCCGGAATGTTGACTTCTGGCCACTGCCACACAAATGGCATCCGGCGTAGCCTATCATGGCCAAGGGAAGGGATGCAAATGGTGTCCGCTACGCAGGACGCCATTCACGTCCGCAGACTGGCTGCAGAATGAAGATGACAGACTTGGACCGGCTGCCGCCAGGTAGGGTCTGTCCTGACCGCCCTTCTTGGAGTGGCGGGGGGAGCAGTCCATTCTGCTGTGGACTCCAGGGGGCTGGATTCTAAAGAATCTGGCCTCATTGGAGTCTGTGGCAGATTTCTCCACCATCCCTAGGGCCAGTGTAGTTTATTCCTAAACCGATAGTAAGGGGGCCTTTCCTGCACTGATACTTTGCTCTTTAGCAGTTCTTTCACTGGTGGTGCCATTTGCTGTGGCTTTCTATCTGATCTCGGTGCTGAATAAAGCAGTCCCACCATCTTTTGTGGATGTGTGTGATATTTTGAACATAGGAAGCTGCCTTATATGATTCAGTCCAATGGTCCATCTAGTCATTGGCACGGACTGGTAGCAGATCTCCCAGATTTCAGGCAGGAGTTTTTCCTGTCCTACCTACCTGGAGATGCTGGGGATCAAACCCAGAACCTTCTGCATGCAAAGCGTGTGCTTTACCACTGAGGTATGGGCCATCCTATGGGGTAAACCAATGTAGGCAAGAGTCAATATGATGTTTGGTGAATGATTGGGGTGTATCTGATGTTAGTCCTACTTAGAGTAGACCCATTGAAATGAATGGGACTTAATTTAGACTGACATTTGATACAACCCACTGACAAACCTCAGATGAGGAGATAAACCTTCTTTTGAGATTGTACCACTCCAGAGTTGATGCTCACATAATTGAATGGTCTGTCATGACCCCCACCCCACCACTGCATATATAAAATAAGCATGTCAGAGAGAAAAGTAGGCTAAAACTCTTCTCCTTAGTATCTATTTTTGCTTTGGGGTTGGGGAGGATGGAATGAAGCATTCAGTCATGTAAGCCACACCTCTATTCCGAATCAGACATGGTTTGTTCCTCCTCTACTGTTTACAAAGTCTAGCTGTGAGAGTATAGGGTATTAACTTGTCTAGTGAGGTTTTTTAATATAAGTAAATTAATATTACAATGATCTCTGAAATAAGTGCCGTGAGGTGCATTTTTTTTTGTATTAATCATGCCGATTACTTAATTGCAGCATACATGCATTTTATAATCACATATTTATACTTCTCAGAAGGAACTCCCACAATTGCCTTTGGAACCTGTTTCCAGCATCTAGTAGTAGGATTACATGGTGAGCATTCCATTGAGAAAGCAGCAGTCATGACTGAGTGGAGGCTGGTGGGATGCAAACAATTGTCTTGTGCTCAAAGGGAAAAAAAGCCAAAGAAAGTGACATACCAGTATGTGCTTTACTCAAATATTATTCACATTATGATAAGAAAGGCATAATGAGTCAAAATACATAATTAGTCAAAGAGTGCTCTGACCTCCTTTTCGCCTCTGTGCAATACTCCAGCTACACATTTTTCAATTGTGCTAATAGAATACCACTTCCACCCAGAATAGATGGGGTTGATCAGCCTTATTGCTGTGCAGCTCCACTCCTTTTTAAAATGTGGTTGAGTGTGAACTCCAGAATATTTATTTAATTTAATTGCAAACTATGCAGTATTTGCAGAAAGTAATGTGGTGTCCAAGGTACAACATACTGTGATAAGAATGTTGTGAAAATACAATATTCCTGCAGCAGAAGAGAACCCTTGAGGGAATACAAGTGTTCTGCGATAAATTTATGACACAATCCCATACATGTCTACTGAGAAACAAATCCTATTGGGTTCAATGCATGTAGGATTGGAGGCTTGGTGTGGAGAAAGAACTTAAGTGTAGAGGGAGAAACCATGAGTAAAATACTCAACAGGATGTGTCTGACCTTGTGGAGCAAGGTGTAATTCAGGCTTCCAAAACACATAGGAAACAGCAATTCCATATTGAAGGAACTGTGAGGACACCATACTACATAGAAAACAGCACAGTACTAAAGGCGTCCCGTCCTACTGCTTCCAACCTTGTGGAACAGGCTCTAGGCTACATCAAGGCCAGCAGCCAGCTCAGTGACAATTAAGCGCAAAATAACAAAATAAAGAGAGCCATATACCTGGAAATTATACAGATAAAAACATGAGAGGAAGGAGGAAAAGTTAAATGGACAGACCCTATTCAAACTTGGCACACCTCTAAGTAATAAATACATGAATGTACTCACAGTACTAGGTATTGCAGTCAGATGAACTCTTCCTAGTTTCCTCAGTAGTTACGAGCATGAGCTGAGATCCTAATCTTCTATATGCCACCCCTAAGTATGTGTCAGTTAACTGAAATGCACATTCTTCCCCCACTTACCCTCCCTTGGAAGACTCAGCCCAATGATGACTATATGCAAAATCTCATGGAAATTATATTTAAAAAATCAGATACTTCTCTTGAGTATATCACATTGCTCAGCTGTATTTCTTCTATATCTTTTCCTGTAGTATGTGGCTTACTTCACTTGGCAAAGTCACCTGGAATTTCTGTGCTGTATCATATTGTAGCACACGTTCTGGCTTGCTTAGGTTCATCTGTGGGAGGCCCTGTATTTTGGGCAGCTGGTTGGATGAGCTGGTCTTCTGCTCTCTTCCAACAGTGCATTTCAATGAAGAACACCTTAATTTCTTCAGCTCTGAATTTAGGGATTTTGTTTTGGTCCAGGTCCCTCTCTGGTTTTGCCTTTGTATTTACCAGGCTCTATTGAAGACTTTCCATGCTCTGATTATAAAATTACTTCCTGGAAATGTTACAATTGAGCCTTAAAAAACAACTGCCCTAAGCTAAATCATGTAATATAAAATGTAAAACTGCAGAGGGGGGGGGGGGCGGAAAGCATTTTGCCGTTTAAACAATGTGTTTAAGCAATGCTGAAGTTTACCCTTTTCATGAACTTCCATAAACTCAGAAAGAAATAATTTCAAAATGAAGACTGGCAAGTGATTAATCATGACAAGGGGCTTATTTATTTGGTGCTATTTAGAAAGCAAAACACAATAAATTAAGGACAGCTAAGATATTCACTTGCAGCAGAAATATATGCAGTGTGATGTTATATCAAAGAAATAACAGCAATATTACTGATTCAAAATAATGATTATCTATTATGCCAGGGCTCTGAACACATGCTGCTTTATACTGAATCAGACTATTGGTACATCTAATCTGACTGGAATGTCTACCCTGACTGATACTGGCTGTCCAGGATCTCACACAGGCATCTTTCTTTACAGTATAACTTTCTTTATAGTAGTATAGTATACACAAGATTTATTTAACTGGGACAGCCAGATATTGAATCTGGTAACTTCTGCACCAAAAGCATGTGTTATGCCATCTGCTATGCCTTCTTAGCTTTGCTTTCAGTACAGTATTTGTATTAGTAGTAGCAGAAGCAGTATTATATAGGTGACAATAATTGGTAATCTTCCATATGATCTTCTCACACCACTTCTAAGGGATTGTTTCAATCACTTCCATTTGGCTGAGTGCAATATGGTTGCAGTGATATTTAGCGTCAGCTTCCATATGAGTTGTATGGAGCTCATACTGTATTAAGTACCATGGGTTCCTAGGTGGTATAGGGAAGCAGTGGTACTTAACCCTTCTTACCACTTAAGAAAGTACTCACTTGATCAAATGCATAGTTCATTTAGTCGCATATCCTGCTTCTGGGAGACTTACAACTAAGGCATGAAGACAACATCCTTCTGTTGTTTGCCCTGTAGCAACTGGGCATATACAGATGCATACATATACTGCTTCTGAGCATGGAGCCTTCATTTAGCCATTATGGCTAATAGCCCTTAATAATGTATGCACTATGAACTGATCCTGTTAAACATCTTTTTGCAGCAAATTCCAATACATTAATTATGTAGTGTGTAAAGAAGGATTTCCTTTTGTTTTGCATCTACTGCTAATCAGTTTCATTGGGTGACCCTGACTTCTGCTATTATGAGAGAAGGATAAACCTTTTATCTCTATCTATATTTCCTTTCAGAATCCTATACATGTCTGTCACTATAACCCTTAGCCATATTGTTTTTCATAAATTAAAAACTAAACTAAACTTTTTCAGAAACTAAAAATCCCTAAATATTTAGTAGGATAATAATTTGTAGGGATGATGTTCTAAAACTTGATTATTCTAGTTGCCCTTATCTGTACCTTTTCTACCTCTATTTTATCTTTTTGAGATGGAGCAATGAGAACTGCACATAGTTTTCCAAATACAGTCACATTATCGATTTCTATAAAGTTACGATGATATTGCCCATGTATTTTCAATCTCTCTCCTAAAACAGGATTTGCCGAATGTTTACTGTTGCAGAACACTGAGAATATGTTTTCATTGACCTATCTAACACAAACTCAAGATCTCTTACTGGGATATTCATAGATAGTTCAGATTCTATCCATTTGTATGCAAGGTTGGGATTTTTTGCCCCAGTATGTTTCATATCTTCACACAGTGCATAGTCAAACTGTGGAATTCACTACCACAAGACATAGTGATGGCCACCAATTTGGATGGCTTTAATGGGGTGTATGGGACAATGAAACCGGGAGACCTTTGTATATGGAGGAGCATAATTGGTATACAGCCCTTGCCCTTCTATGTCTGAATTCGCATTTGAGAGCCCGGCTCCTTTAAAATAGCTTCATATTATTTCTCTGTATTTGCTGTCAGTTGTCTGCACCAGGTGATATTAATTAGGGAGTGAGGGATGGTCACCAGACTTATCTGTGTTGTTGACAGCCACCAGCTCAGACTTATCTTATGACCTTGGAGGAATAATAAAGAACATGGGACTTGACCAGCACACCAGGTGTGCTGAAGGTCACTGACATAGCCAGCCAGCATGTAGTCCATGCAGCCCTCAAGTATATAAGTTCCCAGAAACTTGCTCACAGTGGACTTCGATGCAGACCTGGATTGCAGGAGCTGCTGCATGCCAGCTGTTTGACTAGGGTCTCTCCATTGTTGCTCCTGGGGTCCCCGAGGAGAGGTAAGCTAGTTTGCTCAGTATCTAATATTTCTCTGTATCTTTTTTCCTGCTACTAAATAAAATCTTTCACTTCTATCCACTTGTGTGCTTATTGCCTCTGAATCCTAAAAAAAGTTCTGCCTCAAAGCAGCACATGGGGTTAGACAAATTCCTGGAGGAGAATTCTATCAATGGCTACTAGTCCTGATGGCTCTATGTTACCTGCAGTATCAGAGGCAGTATGCTATGTATACCAGTTGCTGGGGAACAGGGGCAGGAGGGCGCTGTTGCACTCAGGTCTGACTCCTGCTTGTGGGTTTCCTGTGAGCAGCTGGGTTTTCACCATCTTGAATATATATTGTCTCCTGCAGATTTGGCTACCTCACTACTAATTCTTAACTCCAAATCACTTACGAATAAGTTAAGTAATTTGATTCAACCAGACAATGGAAGCCAATGGGTTGGTTGGATCTAATTAGAGTAATGAACTAGAGTCGTGTGGAATCATGATCGGTTTTTTGTTTGTTGTTGTTGTAATTTTCAGCTGCTAGTAAATGTTACCCCACTTAGATTTCTACACACCAGCCTGTTCTGGAGAGCCACAAATACATCAATCTATGCAGCTCACATCCTTTTGTTGGCTGCACACTTCTAGTTGTAGCAGATCTGATGCTCCAGCAGAGATACTTTGTGAATCTCATGAGCCACAACTGACCAGAGTAGAAATCCCAAGTTATCCTAATGCCACATACACTATTATTATATTAACTTTTATGTGCTATACTTCTGTTAGAAAGCTCAGAATGGCTTGTAAGAGAGGAGTCCCAGTCAGACATAGTTCCAGTCTTCACCCACTTGGCATCAACAACACTGGGTGCTGGCAGTGTGCATACTGGATTAAATGGAGTACTTCCTAGGGTGGCCATGTGTCCTCTTTTACAGAGAACAGTCTTCCATTTTAAGGGCTATCTAGTCCAGGGCTGGTTTAAAGATAAAGAACCATAAGAAGGGAGAGCAGCAGGGGCCTTGAAGTCACCCATCAACAGACTGAATAAGGCACACATGTCACACTCTTCCAACCTATGGTGAGATGTACTTCTATTTAGATTATAAAGTAATTTCTAAATTTGCATCTATAGATGTAAATTAGCATATGGAAATTTTATGTAAGCTGGTGTCCTCTTTTGTTCTTTCTTCTGGTGATGCATGTTCTTTTTTTGGCAATTCAGAAGTGGCTACCCTAGTACTTCCACTGATTTTAGTAGACTTCAGTGACATTGTACCACTATAGGCCTCTTTTTACTCCAATGGCAGATTTCCCATCTGACTTCACAGGGAGCAAGAGCAGGCCCTAGATAATTAGATAATTAACTTAGATAATTAGCTTGTTATTATCAACTTCTATTCTGCTTGCTAAGGAAATTTAATATCGGTGTTTGTGTTTCAATGAGGCAAGAGTTACAAAACAAAGAGGCAGCTGTGTAAAGCTTTCTTTGAAGATACAGAAACAAAATATATCAAGAAGTTAAAAAATAGACTATAAGAAATAAAGGAATGTTTGCTTTAAGTTTGACTTTGGATGGATGGACAAGGAAATTAAAATACTGGCCATTTAATCTACCTGTCTGTACATTTATATACTTTATGCCTTTATTGAATATTATAACTCCTGTTATGTACATTTTACAGTTTACATACTAATGCCAAAAGGAATACAACCTTATTAGGAAAATGGAAGCTATCATTATGATTCGGCATGTTTTAATGCATCCCCTTCAGCCTGAACACAGCAATCATTGTAAACAAGCAGTTGTACTGTATTCATTACAGATCAGCTCCCCTTTCTCTGAATCATATTTCATCTTCTTCAATAGGTGTTCTCCATCATAATTTTACAACTTATTACAGCTGATGTTAAATGGCTTTTCAGCTAAATGTTTGTTTGTGTTATTTATTAACTAGAGTACATTTGTAGTGGTATACTTCTACATTTCAGACTAAAGGGCTAAGCCCATTCATAGAATGCTGAGAACTGGCCACATTTTTTTTTTAAATGTTGTGGTGGTGGTGGTTGGACAGTGAGAGACCCACTGAATTGGTTGACTCCAGAGAACCTATGGGAACCAAAAAGATTCTGGAATAAGTTGGGGGATTGAGCAGTGCTTGGCAGGAACAGTTCTTTCAAGGCCATGGAGTGAATAGCTGGCTGACGTATGGAGAAGGATTGAACCCCAGTGTCTTCTCCCCATGTCTCAGACAGCCCAAGTTCCTTGATATATGACATAACAGAACAGTATGAAACAAACGGAGAGAACTGGAGCACAAATGGTAAAAAATGTGGGCAGTGTAACGAAACACACCGTAAAGCCAATTTCAGGTCTATGATCATCATGATGTAGCAGTATTGGCAGCAAGAAGATCTCTCTTTTCTGCCACTATTGCATCAACAAAAGCACACAACCAGGTGGCATTGGAGCTACTATTTGCAAGGAGGAGTCAATGGAATTGGAAGTATCAGCAGTGAGGTGTTACAATTTTTGCTAGGTTCTTTGCTGATAAAATCATTCAGATCAGCTCTAACTTGGAGTCTTGTTTTTAGTACTGAGTCTATGCTGGAAGTGTCAGAGACTGCTACTTGCTCTTGCTTATGTGACTGCAGGGAGCCTCTTGAGGATGTTGCCAGGTTGTTGGGACCTGCGCCTATCATGACTGGTTAAGGCCAGATAGAGACATCTTCTGGTACATATCATTAACAATCTTCTGGGTGGAGGGGCATTGCCATTTCCTTTAAGAGATAGTGATTGGACTGCTCTTTTAAAAAAGAGAGATCATTTTTTAGAGATCTTAGTTGCTACAAGGGTGTGTCAAGTCATGCCCCTTCTTAGGAAAGATTATTGAATGGGTGCTAGTGGAGCAGCTTCAAGCTTTCCTAGATGACACATCCTTCCTTGATGCTTTTCACTCTGGTTTCAGACACAGATATGGGACTGAGTCACATGACTTGTCCTGGTGCATGATCTGCTCCCGAACAAGACAATGTCTCCCTGTTGTCACTCCTAGATCCCTCTGTGCCTTTGCCACTGAGCATATTATTTTGTTGCGCCATTTCAAAATTTGGGTGGTGTAAATGTGTTGGGTTGATTTTGTTCTTTCTTTCCTTACAGGATGACTCCAAAAGTTGGATATTAAGGATGTTTTTCTGCTGCCAGGGAAATGTGGTGTTTCACAGGGTTCTATTTTATCAGCAAATTGGTTAACATTTATATGCAGCCATTAGGAGATATTGTCTGGAATTTTCACTGCAGGGCATCATGAATATGGATACTATCTGCCCCAGTGAAGAGAAGTGACTGGCCTCTTTGCTCATTTAACAACTTGTGTTACCTGGGCCTTGTGCTCGGTAACACAGTTCCAGGGCAAGGCGCCTATACCCCTGTGGTCACTGCAGCATTGGTGAGCCAATAACAGCAACATGGAGGCTTTGAGAGGACTTTTTAGCATCCCGGTTCCTCCAGCACCTCCAACAGCTTCCTTCACCAAGAGTTCAGAGCACCAGGAGCAGCTAATACAACTTGCACAATGATGCCTACCAGACTCAAGGAATGTCTAGTTCAAGGAAGAGAACAGACAGAAATAAACTGTAGTGAAAACTTTAGAATAAAATACGTTGTAGGATGTTTTGATCATTACTAAATTTTACTTTGTAAGCTGCTTTGAAAACTTGTTATTGAATGGTTATATACAGATAATATTCAAAATAGATGAATGAATGGCTATGCTGATGATGCCCAGATATTTATGCTGTTACCTAAGCAACCAAGACTAACAGTGTACTGAGGGTGTGGTCCTATTGATGAGGACTGACAAAATGAGGCCCAATTCACATAAGATGGAAGTGATGCTATTGGGTTATTGGGAGCAGGGTATTTATCTGTTCTTGCGGGGGCACATCTAGCACCGTTGGAATAGTTTGGGGGTGTGCCTGGATCCAGTATGCCTACTGGATTAGCAGATGGCAGCAGTAGCCAAGAGTTCTTTCCATCAGTTACGTCTGAAACCTGGCTGTATCCCTTTCTAGAAAGTAAAGGACCTTTCAACAGCTAATTTTACCTTTGTAACCTTAGGATTGATTACTGTAAAGCCCTCCATGTGGGGAGGACTGTCTGAAAATTGTTACTGGTGCAGAATGCTGTAGGCTGATTGTTAGCTGGTGAAGGCAGGCTGGAGCATATAAAATCAATTTTACACTTACTGCACTGGCTGCCAATCAGCTTTCAGGACCATTTCAAGGTGCTGGTATCAGCTTGTAATGCCTTTATTTCCCTTTATGATCTACCTGATCACTGAGGGCTCTGCTCTAGGTTCCCTGTGTTTGGGAGGTGAGGTCGTTTGAGGCCTGGAGCAGAGCCTTTTTGGCCGCTGCCTCAATTCTGTGAACAGTGTCTCTTACGTTGTTGGTATGCACTTCTCTCCTTTGGTTTAGGAACTGTTTAAAGCTTCTTTTTTAACTAAGGCCTTTGGCTAGAGGCAGGTGGAAGACAAACTAATCTGAGTATAAGGGGATGGTTGTTTCCTGCTGCTGCTTTGTCAGTGCTGTTTTTTATGATGTACTTTATATTGAGCAAATTAGGAAAGATAGATCACAAATATTTTTAAACAACAGCAACAGTCTCTACTGCTATAGATTATCCTAGGTGGGATGTATACAGATGTTAATATGGTCAGTTTTTTGAGCTATAAAAAATGAGCTGGGAATTAATATATACACACATTATCCTTTTTACAAGTTATCTAACTTAGGGAACAATCCTATGGCCCCTAGACAGCATCTGGGGGATATAGGATATTTTGGATTCCTGGATCCAAGGCCAGAGACAGCGCTCTGACCTGGGACCCAGGTGTCTGAGCTCCCAGCCCCCTCTCCCTCCCGGCCAGTGCAGAGAGAACTGTGCCAGCTGCCTGTACGAGCTCACAAATGTGGGCTCATAGAGGGGTGAAAGGGGGCATGCTGGTGGGTGGGGAGGGGAGAAGGCTGGGGGCATGAGGATATCCCCAGCCACCCCCAGCCTCCTTCCCTCCCCCTCCTCAAAGCCTCTGCTAGATGGGCAAAAATGCCCATCTATCTACAATGCAGAGTGGGAGGTGCAACATGCTTCTGGGTTCAGAGGCTTACGAGTATCTGGGGCAGTTTGAATAGGACTGTGCCTTTAGTATCTTTTCCCAAGTCATATGACAATGACTTCTATGAGTAAATCATGTTCCTTGAAGAAGTATTTCCCTTTGCTTGTGCTGAACTTACTAATAATCAATGTCATTGCATGACCATAAGCTATAGTGTTTTGCGAGAAAGTGAGTGAGGAAACAATATTTGTCTCCTCTGTCTTTTATATAATCTTCTATTTTGTTCTGCTATTTTTTGTATATGGAAAAAAAGCTTCAATTCTTATTTCAGAGTGAGTGAGGAATAGGGAAAATGGAGTATAGGGAAAGCCTGTGCTATGGCAACTGCATTGGTTTCCAGTCCAAACCCAATTCAAGATGTTGGTTTTGACTTTTAAACCCCTTGGTGGTTTAGGACCAGGGTTTGAAGGGAGAGATGGACAGAACATGGATCGGTTTTCCATTTATAGTGGGTGGCTGCATGCACCCCTTTCCCACAACTCCTGTCTAAAAGGGCAAGTTGCTCACAGTTTGAGACTGAATGATAGATTGCTAACATCACCTCTTCCTCTAGCTCAGGAGTGCGGGGTTTCCAGAACTACAAGCATTGTATGTGCTCAGGGGCTGAGGTAGTACGCAGGGATGCACATCTGTTCATGGCAACAGACCACTCTCTTCTGCTGATCTTGTGGCTTTTAGCTTATTTTCTCTTCCTTGTATTTACACTTAAATTGTTTTATTATTTTGTAGACCATCCTGGGAATATGATTGAAGGGCAGTATAAAAATACTTGTAATAAAACAAACAAATGGGACTAGAACAGTGATATGCTTCTTTACATGTAATTTTCTAAACATACATCCCCCCCCCCCGACAAGTAATTTGCATCCATGGATTCATGATGTCTGGATAATTAAGAACTGATTTCATCAGGATCGTCCAGGTTGCCATAGCAGCTAAAACTTACTCCTTTTGTGAAAATGTTACCAGCCCCTTGGCTTCTGTTTACCATGTAACCAGACACATGATTAGCTTAATGAAGGTTCTCTTCAAGAGACCCATTCCAAATTTGCAAGTTATCTGTCCAACAAGTATATCACTGCTGGGTGCTCTGTTTTATTCACTGGGGCCATCTGGACAGCCTTGACAAAGGCTGCATATATCTTTTGCCAGTGAACATCTTATTTGCTGTAGGGGGAAAGCCCTTCAGTGTTCTCTAAATGCAGCCTGTGATGATGATGGCTTTTATATCTCAACTGCTCTCTTGGCTGTACATTGATGTTTTTTTTTTTTTTAAATCATCTCAAGATTTATAAATATAATGTTGCCTTCTTTTCATGCCTGAAACTAGAGAGTCACATGCTGCCTAACATTCCAGGATTCCTTTCCAGTTCTAATTATTAACTGTTGTTTGTGTATCCCAGAGAGAGCTATAGAATCCCTGCCACTTGCACATTGTTCTTGAGGCTGCCATCTTGGCGAGCTCTTCAAGGATCATGTAAACATTCAATTACTTCCTCCCCTCCCTTTGGATCAAATTCTGAAAAAAATAAAAATAAATCTCAGGCTTTTAAAGCCTGTGAATACAATGTGCAAATGAGAAATAATAATAATAAAACAATGTAAGTGGGGGATTTGATATAGCGGTGCTGACTCAAAAAATGTGCATTTGCTTCCAAAGAACCAGGGTAGTTTGCTTTAGTTTAGGCAGAAAATATTGCAGCATGATCATGGGCGTAGGGAAAGGACTGTGTCTCACAAAATACAATGAACTATAAGAATATGGCAACAGTTGGTTGGATCCAACCCTAGTCATAATTAGAGCAGACCCATTGAAATCAGTGGGTCATAGGTTAGCCATGACTAACAAGTCTCATTGCTTTTAATAGGTATTGTGAAGGATCTGCCGGAACCAGCTCCAACCTTCCTGCAAGGTAGGACTGCTCTGGAACTGATTCCAGCTCTCCTACCAAAATAGGACTGGCCAAATCCGGCCTTCCACTTCCCCCAGATACTCAGTAGCCCCCCTCCTAGGCCAAGAGGCATTGAATTAGCACTGAGGTTATGCAGAGAAATCATGCCAACTAAAGGTTGGATAAAGATTTACTATGGTAAAAATGAAGGGATAGACAGAAAGAGAAGAATGGAAGTAACAAATTGGACAAAAGGATACAAAGCCAAATTACTTAAACATGCACAGAGAGCTCTATGAACGCACATCCAAGCAAAATAATTGTCAGGAGCACCCTAGCTGCCTCTTGCAGTCCCCTCCAATAGCCAACTCAGGACTCAGACGACGAAGATTCTTTCTAAGGCTTTATTCCTTTATTACTTTATGACTCTTTCAGATACTAATCACTAGCAACTAAGCAAGGAACAGCACTGGGGAAAGATAGCAGAGTAGCCTAAGCTCCAGGTAAGGCAGTTGGTCCCTGTTTGAAGGGGAACCACGGGAAGACTCTGAACTTATGGGCTATGGAGAGATCCTCCCTCTTTCCCTTGGGTCCTTGGGACGTGACCGTTGTTTGAGTGCGAAATGAGCGGAACGCCTCCTTTCTGCACCCTCCATCTGTTGTCGCTCTCTGCATCTGCACCGAGCATCCAGCAAGCCCCCCTCCAGCGCTCTCTCACTGCCAGGGTCACTATCTATCCCAGGAATGCTGGCAGGAGGAATCTCTGCCAGCTGCTGTGCCTGTGAGGGATGAGCTGGCTCCTCTCCCACGGATTGCTGTTCTTCCTCAGAATCAGAATTGTTCTGGGGCTCTATGGGCTCAGTTTCCACCCTGACAATAATAAAGCTACCTGGCCTATCCTAAACATACCTAAGTATGGGTCTCCCTGGATAGCAACCAGCCATCTGCAGGTCGAGAACCACCAAGACGAAGGGCGACACCATGCCTCTACCTCAGCACTCTTTTAAAGCCCAGTCCTGGCAACCCAGTCCCAGGGCAGATTTTCCTTTAGCCAATCGGCTCAGCTCCTGGGTGGACTGCTCTTGCCTCCAAGAGACTGGAACTCCCCACCAACTCCAGCTGTTAGCAGCACTTCCCAATTAACAGGGACTGTGCCTGGCCTTCAGCGAAGGGCCGAGGAGCCTCTAGATAACATACAATCCCAGGTGATTGCATTAGATGGGACAACACAGCCTAATCTCCCGATAGAAAACAGGCCGTCATTCTTGACAGGTATACTCTAAGTATGAGTAAGTCTGGACCAACCCATCATTTCTAAGACCTGGAAAGTAATAGTAACACTCTGTTTAGCACTGGTAAAACAACACCATGAGTGCTGTGTTCAGTACTTCATGGTACCTCAGTCAGACTAGTCAGTCATAGAGTGAATTATGAATAAATGTAAATCCAACTCTGCTCATAACAGAGTTATTAACAGAGTTTTGGCTGAGCCAAAATCTTGACCTTGAAGTATTTTGCAATGAATTTAGCATTTGCCAGGGTTTTGGAGTAAGGGGAGGCTGGAAGGTTCTTCAAAAGAAGCCCTCCTTTCATATTCTTATATCCAGTAAAAAGATTATTCAGACATGTAAGCAAGTTGCAATGGAGAATGTTGTCCTTCTAACAGAAGACATCTTAAGATCCCAGAAACAGAAGTAAGGCACATTTCTTAAGCTTTCCAGTCCTTAAAAACAGAAATAATGTACAAACAAAAATCTTCAAAACATATATATTCATTCCACTCCCCTAAATTTTGCGTGATGTGGAAGACGAATAATCGTACTGGCAGCACTTAATGGTATAGATAACATATTTATAGGGGATGAAAGGAATATCAGCAATAGAAGTATTGCTTACTAAAGTATAAACAATATTACTGATGTACACTTTCACTAGGCCAGTGCAAAATGAACTCTTCATTTGTATGCAGTAATATTTTTAGAATATTTATTATTTGTTAAGTGCCTATAATTAGCTAGGCTTCCATCCCTTAAATATTCAGATTGAAACTATTCTTGGAAATCAAAAGGAAGTCTAAAACCAGACAAATATACTGTAGAAGTAGGAATATATGTTAAATTACTTCTTTTGCTATAATAGCCATATGCAAAATATAGTGGATAATACCCAGAGAAAGAATTTATCATATGAAAGAGGTTTTTCTAGTTTTGTTTTAATTAAAGTATATAAAAAGTCACTACTAGTAGTATTATACAGCACCAACAGTGTTCTTAAATCTGAATTGAACCTGTAAAGAATGGCACATGTTCTGTATGGAAAAGATGCAAGGGAATTTATTAATCTCTCCCCTGTGGCAAAAAGAATGATCATACAATTCCATCTTACTTTTGTTATTGGCGACTGTTACATTCTAATACTGTGCAGCTCTGCTCCTGAGTGAAGGTTCTTTAGCCATGATATTAACCTATTGCCCTACTGACCCCAAAATGAGAGCACCGTCAGCCATAATCAACTTCTCTGTCAGGGAAAAAAAACGTATTATGAACATTGCCAAGAAATAGCAGGAAATATATGGGTTGCTTTACATTTATTTAGATTTGTTGATTTGGGGTGGGGGGATTCTGTATTTTCTTTCTTTCTTTCTTTCTTTCTTTCTTTCTTTCTTTCTTTCTTTCATTCATTGCTATACCGCCCAATAGCTGAAGCTCTCTGGGCGGTTCACAAAAATTAAAACCAAACAACACACAATAAAACAATTTAAAATATATAGAACATTAAAACCACAATATAACAATACAACCACAATAAAACCTAGCAGCAGTGCAGGAGTTTAAAATACAGATTTAAAACAGCAAAGATAAAAATTTAGAAAGCTAAAATGCTAAAATGCCTGGGAAAATAAAAAGGTCTTCACCTGGCGCCGAAAGGAGTACAATGTAGGCGCCAGGCGAACCTCACTAGGGAGCTCATTCCAGAGCTGCGGTGCCACAGCAGAAAAAGCCCTCCTCCTAGTAGCCACCCACCTCACTTCCTTTGGCAGGGGCTCACGGAGAAGGGCCGCTGATTATGACCTTAAGGTCCTGGCAGGCACGTATGGGAGGAGGCGATCCTTCAGGTAACCTGGCCCCAAGCCATTAAGGGCTTTGAATGTTAACACCAGCACTTTGAATCGGGCCCGGAAATGGACTGGCAGCCAGTGCAGCTGGAAAAGTACTGGCGTAATATGAGCTCGCAGGCCAGTCCCTGTTAACAATCTTGCTGCCCTATTTTGGACCAGCTGAAGTTTCCGGACCGTTTTCAAAGGCAGCCCCACGTCTGGATTGAGTTTCAGTTTATTGGCCCTCATCCAGTCCATTACCATGCCCAGGCACTGATTCAGAACAGCCACTGCCTCACCTGGTTTTGATGAGAAAGAGAGGTAGAGCTGGGTGTCATCTGCATATTGATGGCACCTCAGCCCACACCTCTGGATAACCTCCCCCAGCAGTTTCATGTAGATGTTAAACAGCATGGGGGATAGAATAGAGCCCTGTGGAACCCCATGGCACAATTGCCATGGCACAGAGCAATAATACCCCAGCACCACCTTCTGGAATCGGCCATCCAAGTAGGAGCGGAACCACTGTAGTGCAGTGCCTCCAACTCCTAACCCAGACAACCTATCCAGAAGGATACCATGGTCGATGGTATCGAAAGCTGCTGAGAGGTCCAGGAGAATCAACAGGGTCACACTCCCCCTGTCCCTCTCCCGGCAGAGGTCATCCCACAGGGCGACCAAGGCAGTTGTCGTTCCAAAACCAGGCCTGAAGCCCGATTGAAATGGATCTAGATGTCAAGGGCTCCTTGGAGGTCTCTCTCTGTCTAAACCAGTAGCCACGTCCAGACACAGACAAAGGAATTCCTTTCAAAGCTTTATTCTTCTTTTACAACTTAACAACTATACCGATTGCAACTAGATCTGAGCAGCACAGTACCTGTGCCCTAAGTTGGAACAGTTGGTCCCCATTTGAAAGGGAATTACTGGCAGACTCCTGAACTTAAGGACTAGGGAGAGTCCCTCCCCTTTTCCCTTGGAGCCTCTGGGCGCAGCCGTTGTTTGCGCGCCAACCTGGCACTTCGCCTCCTTTCCGCGCCCTCCATCTGGCGCCGCTCTCTGCGTCTGCGTCGCGCATCCACCAAGTCTGCTATCTGTGCTTGGTCACTCCCTGGACTGCTAACTAGACTAGGAATGCTGGTGGGAGGAATCTCCATCAGCTGTTGGTCCTGGGAAAGAGGAGCGCGCTCCTCTCCCAGGAACGACTGCTCTTCCTCAGAATCAGAACTACTCTGGGATTCTATGGGCTCAGTGTCCACCCTGACACTAGATAATCCGTTTCATTCAACAGTGCCTGGAGCTGTCCTACAACCACCTGCTCAAGCTCCTTGCCCAGGAAGGGGATGTTGGCCACTGGCCTATAATTGTTAATATCCTTTGGGTCCAGGTTAGGCTTTTTCAGGAGTGGTCTAATTACCGCCTCTTTTAAAGCGGCAGGCACCACTCCCTCTCTCAAGGAGGAATTTACAACCTCCTGGACCCAGCCAGACAACCCCTCCTTGTTTGATTTAATAAGCCATGAAGGGCAAGGGTCAAGCACACAAGTGGTCGATCGGACTTGGCCAAGCACCTTGTCCGCATCCTCAGGCCTCAGTAACTGAAACTCATCCAATAAAACTGGACCAGATGGTGCTCTGAACGCCTCTACCAACGGAACTGCATTAATGGTGGTGTCCAATTCATGACGAATCTGAGCGACTTTATCCTCAAAGTGCTGTGCAAACTTGTCACAGCGTGCTACCGAGGGTTCCACCATCTCTCTCCCTGGCCCAGAATGTACCACTCGGAAAAGCTCTGCTGGATGACACTGAGAAGATGCAATGCTGGTGGAAAAGAACTGTCTCCTTGCCACCCGCACCGCCACAGAGTAGGCTTGATAGTGGGCTCTTACCTGTGTTCAGTCAGACCCAGCACGAGTTTTCCTCCACCTGCGTTCTAGCCATCTCCCCTCTTGCTTCATTGCCCTCAGCTCAGGTGTATACCAAGGAGCTGGCCGGGCTCTGCTCAGAGGGAGAGGGCGCTTGGGCACGATCATGTCAACCGCCCGAGTCATCTCTGCATTCCACAGAGCGACCTGGGCTTTGACAGGAGCACCAGCCATACCAGCAGGAAAATCCCCCAGAGCCCTCTGGAATCCATCGGAATCCATTAATCTCTGGGGGCGGACCATTTTAATAGGTCCCCCACCCTTGCAGAGGGGGAAGGTCGCCAGGAGTCTAAACCTCAGCAGGAAGTTTACCTCTAAACCTCTAAATCTCTGTATCATCATGGCTGGGTGATAAATATTTCATAGGCTAGTTATATCCCTGTCCCACATAGCAGCTGTATTCACAGGATTCACAGGATTCACAGTATTCACAGGATCCTGTATTCACAGGATTCACAGGACAAATAGGTGGGGAATCAACACATGGAAGAGGAAGTGGGATTTTGCCTGCTAGCCTCACCCCTAATCTCTGCGCTTTGATTTTTGTTGTTGTTCAGTTGTTCATTCATTTCCGACTCTTCGTGACCCCATGGACCATAGCACGCCAGACCTTCCTGTCCTGTGCTCTCTCCTGGATCGTGCTCAGGTCCATATTCATTGCATCAGTGATGCTATCTAGCCATCTCATCCTCTGCCGTCCCCTTCTCCTTTTGCCTTCAGTCTTTCCCAGCATCAGGGTCTTTTCCAGAGAGTTTTCTCTTCGCATTAGGTGGCCAAAATATTTGAGCTTCAGCTTCAGTATCTGTCCTTCCAATGAGCACTCAGGGTTGATTTCCTTTAGGATGGACTGATTGGACCTCCTTGCAGTCCAGGGGACTCGTAAGAGTCTTCTCCAGCACCACAGTTCGAAAGCATCAATTCTTCGGCGCTCAGCCTTCCTTATAGTCCAGCTCTCACAGCCATACATTACTACTGGGAAAACCATAGCTTTGATTATATGAACCTTTGTCGGCAAGGTGATGTCTCTGCTTTTTACTGTGCAGAGTAATTCCGCAGAATTGCTGCAGAGCACAGCCGGCTGGCCAGGATTCTGGGAGGGGGAGGAACGGAGCGCCTCCCCCCGTCCAGGATTCCGGGGGAGGGACAGAATGCCTCCCCCCCAACCATAAGCATAATCCGGTAAAGGTAAGTGATTTTCATACATCCCTACCAAGGCCATGCTTGCCTGTTATCCCGGTGATTTCTTGACTTCCTACTTTAGCATTAATAGTAAAGGAGGGGGGCCCGCATCAAACTCTAAACCATGCCCCGTTTGCGAAGGTGACAGTTGCGCCGTCACATGACCCCGCAGGACCAATCCGGGTGTGGCTTGGAAAAGGCCCCGCGGGCCATCTCCACGCCCGTACCCACTAGGGCTCTAAAACCAATTCCTATTTGTCCACAGCAGTGTGGTGAGTTCATAGAGGGGTCACATGACCCCACAGGACCACTCCAGATGTGGCTTGGAAAAGGCCCCACGGGCCATCTCCGTGCCCATACCCACTAGGGCTCTAAAACCAATTCCTATGGGTCCACGGTGGCATGGCGAGTTCATAGAGGGGTCACATGACCCCCGTCAGGTGACCCTGAAGGTCATATGACCGGGGTCAGCTGATCGCATAAGTGGGGCTTCCGGCTAGGGTGGGACTTCCCGTCTCAATGGGGGGCGGTGCAACAGTCACCTTCGCAAATGGGGCATGGTTTAGAGTTTTATGCAGGCCCCCCTCCTTTGCTACTAGCATTCCAATCCCCTATGATGAAGAGGACATCTTTTTTTGGTGTTAGTTCTAGAAGGTGTTGTAGGTCTTCATAGAACCGATCAACCTCAGCTTCTTCGGCCTCAGTGGTTGGGGCATAGACTTGAATTACTGTGATGTTGAATGGTTTGCCTTGGATTCGTACTGAGATCATTCTATCATTTTTGAGATTGTACCCCAGTACTGCTTTTCCCACCCTTTTCTTATGAATAGTGCCTATATCAAGAGAGGGGGCAGAATTAGGCCGAGGGGCAAAACCTGGTCATCCTGGAGTCCCAATCCAGTCCCCCGGGTTTCCCAAGAAGGCCATTTGTCTTTCTCCTGGCCTTATCCCACTTCCCCCAACCCCTGACCATTCAGTGGTTTCCCAGCTATTGTGTAGTTTTTTCCCCAGTCTTAAAGGTCAAAATGCCTCTCCTAAGGCTTAGATACTGGCAGTGAGAGCTTTAGGCTCCAATATGCAGGTAGTCTTTTGGGAATTTTTGGCCCCATCCCTTTTGCCTTTGGCCTTGCCCACTTTGCCTTTGACCATACCCACCACTGGAATGTGGCCCACAAGAGCTTCCCCGAAACCGAATGTGGCCCTCAGCCTGAAAGAAGCGTCCTATCCTTGGCCTACATGCACCCAAGCTGTACATGTGTAGGCTCTGGACCTGAAATCTGTTGTGCATAGGCTCTGTTCAGAAGATCTGATGAATGCACAGAGATCAGGGCAAAGATAGCAGGTGCAGCCCTCCCCATACACTGATTGTACACATATTTGTTGTATAAACAGAGCAACACATGAGCAATGGTTAGAGTCCTGAGCATCTCAGCATTCATACTTTGAAATGTAAGCTTTTATTACTCTTGCTTGTGGAGAGAAGCTTAACAATAGTGTGGCCTTATATTCAAAAGGCTGAAAGACTGTGGTGCTGCTAGGCCTAGCTAGACCTTAGGGCCAAAACCCAGGGCCCCAAAGCCAAGGGCCCCCACAAATGACCACGTAGAGAGCGGCACATGATAAGTGCATCAAAAGCAAGCTCCATTTATTTCTGTAGTCACGATGGTGCTATGATTAAAGTGAGCTTAAAATGCAAAACTGCACATGCTCAGGATGTGTGTGTGTTTTAAATCAGGGTTGGTAAACAGTTGTTTTTGTTGTTGTTCCAGCATATTAGGAATGTAGACACAGGTTTAACACATGGAACGGTGGTTGGATGGGGGAAAAGAAATGTTAGTTGTGTGCTTCACAACTGAAGTAATATGCATGGCCATCTAAAGCAGGGCAGGGTGTGTGTGCAAGTCCCGGGTGTAAAATTTCCTAGCTGCCCCACTGGTTAAAGACCAAGATGCATTCCTACACCACTGCTTTAAAGTAGTTTTATAACATGCATTTGAAGCACTACATAAAATATTTATACTCTGTGGTATTCAAACACTTCATGTGGCTGATTGATTCACCTGAGGGACATGCCATATTTGGGCATTTAGGCCAGGGCTGCCTGAATAGGTACACTGTGACTATCATTTGCAATTTTGCTTTTACTGGTATGTTTAGTGGACACAACTCCCTCCCAGCTCCCTTGCATGACCTATGACAGAGTTAGGGATGTACGAAAGTTACTTAACGAAATTTGATTCGTGGGGGGGGGAGGCGCTCCGTCCCTCCCCCCGAAATTCTCGCCGGCGGGGAGGCGCTCCATCCCTCCACCCCCGAATCCTGGCCAGCCGGGACGCAAATGGCGGCGGCCGTAGCCACCGCCGTTTGCGTCCCTGCAGTCAGCCGTAATAGGCTACGTAAATGTTTATGTAGCCTATCACGGCTGAGTTAAAAAAAACAACCCGCGCGTACGCAAATGGCGGCGCCCATGGGCGCCGCCATTTGCGTTCCTTATTTTGGCATGTCTAGTCTACGTAAACATTTACATAGACTACGGCAAAAATAAGGGGAACGCAAATAGCGTAGACGCTACGCTATTTGCGTTCCCCTTATTTTCGCCGTAGTCTATGTAAATGTTTACGTAGACTAGATGTGCCAAAATAAGGAATGCAAATGGCGGCGCCCATGGGCGCCGCCATTTGCGTACGCGCAGGTTGTTGTTGTTTTTTTTTACTCAGCCGTGATAGGCTATGTAAACATTTACGTAGCCTATCACGGTATTTTTTAAAAATCTAGCCGTGATAGGCTATCACGTTTTTTGGTTGTTGTTGTTGTTTTTTTACTGGAAATGGCGGCGGCAGCAGCCGGTCGGAACACCGGCTGCTGCCGCTGCCAAACCGCCGCCGAAGCTGCTGCCACCAGGAGGATTCGCCCAAGGTAAGTCCCATCCTGGGAGGGGCGGGGGGCAGACCGTTTCGCCACCAATTTTGGGGGGCCGAATGCACTGGCATTCAGCCTCCCCGAGATTCGTGGCGAAATTCTCTGACATCCCTACAGAGGATCCAAACGCTTTGTTGGTGCTTAATAATTGCATAACTTGCTACTCAAATGTATGCAGACTGGGATGTGTATGGGGTTGCCCTTGGACAGACTGACCTATTGGTTCTAGTCCTGCCCCCTGGAGCAACAGAGAACAAGTCTGCTCCAATTTCTGCACGACAGCCTTTCAGGTATTTGAAAACCGCTGTCATGTCTCCCCTTAATCTTCTCTTCTCCATGCTAAACAACTTACCCAGCTCTTTTAACATTTCCTCAAAGAACTTGGTTTCTAGACCTCCTCACCATCCTGGTTGCTCTTCTCTGGACATGCTCCAACTTGTCAATGCCCTTCTTGAAGTGGGGTGTCCAGAACTGGACACCATACTCCAAATGTGGCTTAACTAATGCAAAATAGAGTGGTACTGTTACTTCCTGTGATTTAGACACTATGCTTCTGTTAATGCAATCCAAGATTGCATTAGCTTTCTTAGTTGCCGCATTGCACTACTGGCTGATATTTAGCTTATGATTCACTAAGACTCCTAGTTCCTTTTCACATATACTGCTGCCAAGCCAGGTCTCCCCCATCCTATACTTGTGTCTTTAATTTTTTTTGTACCTAAATGCAAGACTTTACATTTATTTCAATTGAATCTCATCTTGTTAGGTTCACCCCAGTGTTCCAACCTGTCTAGATCCTTTTGAATCTTGATCCTGTCTTCTATGGTGTTGGCTATCCTTCCTAGCTTTGTGTTATCTGCAAATCTGATAAGCAACCCCACTATACCCATCATCATCCCAAGTCATTTATAAAAATATTGAATAGTATATGGACTAGCCAGAACAGAGCACTGTGGCTTTCAAGACCTCTCTTCCTCCAGGAGGTTGCCAAACCATTAATTAGCACTTGTTGAGTACAGTTGTTCAGTTGCTCAACCAGCTGTGGATCCACCTAATTGCAGTATTGTCATACCCACATTTTACCATCTTGTCAATGTGGTTATCATGGAAAACTTTGTCAAAATGCTTTGCTGAAATCAAGATATACTATGTCCCCACCATTCCCATGATCTACCGAACTAGTAACTTTATAAAAAAAAAGAAAAGGAGATAAGGTTAGAATTCATATATAGTGAATTCATATTTCATATATTGTGGGGGTTTAAAGGGTAGAAGGCATTCCCTAAAGTACACTGGATCCAAGCTATTTTGGCTGCAATCCTATGCACATTTTCCTCATTAAACTCAATGGGATTACTTCTGAATAGACATGTATAGCGCTGTTAGAGAATTATATGTAAGGACTTTATGGGTAAGGGCCACAGTTTTTCTTGTCCTTCAGGTTGTAGGCAATTTTTTGGTTTTGAGACAATCTGAACCTCTGCAAATAGCAGGTTAGACTGATATTTCAGAGTAACATGTCCCTGAAATAATCAACATTTCTGTTAGTTTCTAAGATGCACTGTTTAATGTCTGAGATACATCAGTATAAAAGACCTAACTGGCACATTTTGATTCACACTACAGCAATTGTCCTGGTTTCCATAGTTGTTACTCTGTTAGCTCTTAAAAAAAAAAAGGGTGCCTAGGCTTTTCTTGTGAAAGCAGGCTATTTTTCAAGACAGTTTAACATATATAAACAAAATCTGTTGCAATAACTGTGAAATCATTTGCATTCATAATTATACTTGCTTTTCTCATAAATTGCAGTCATATCCAAGAACACATTCAAAAATAGAAATACATTATTTATGCTTTATTGTTCAAAATGGATTTCTGTTTTATGAAGCTGCAAAGATAAGGAATTAAATTTACTCAAAACAAGAAACCTGAAATATCATGATCTGGCAAGGTGATGACAGATCAGAATAATTATTACTGTAGCTCCTTCTGAGAAATAGAAGTTAGAACCTTTGAAATCTGAATCACTGGAAAAGAAAAGAAAACTCACCTAGAAATAACACTACACTGTATATACATGGGACGATATATTCCAGTTGAGGGCCTCTACTGCACCAAAACATTTGAATTTTTTATAAGGTTTTACATTTTTGATGAAAATATCTTGCTGCAGAACTGTTTCTAGATTCAAAAATATGTCTGTCAAAGAAATATTCACATCTATGGTTTTATAAAGGCTCTTAGAAGTGATGATAGATATTCAGTTTATCAAAAGTCTCAGTTGTTTGGTAAAGCTCAAAAAAATAAATGAAACCAATTAAGTAAAAGGGAGACCAAAGAATAAAAATGTCCACCTTTCTTTGCCTGAACTGTCATGTTTTCATATAGGGATGGACGAAAGTCCTTTACCTGGTCCCGCAGCTTGCTTCACGGTGGGGGGGAGGCGCTCCGTTCCTCCCCCCGAAATTCTTGGCAGGGGGGGAGGTGCCTCATCCCTCCCCGCTGAAATTCTGGCCGGGGGGGAGGCGCCCTGTCCCTCCAGCTGAAATTCTGGCCGGGGGGGAGGCGCCCTGTCCCTCCGGCCGCGAATCCTCCTTGCCAGCCGGGACGCAAATGGCGGCGGCCGTAGCCGCTGCCGTTTGCATCCCTGGCCTGCAGTCAGCTGTGATAGGCTATGTAAATCCTTACGTAGCCTATCACGGCTGACTTTGGGGGGGGGGAAAGCGCGTACACAAATGGCGGCGCCCATCGGCGCCGCCATTTGCATTCCTTATTTGGGCACGTGTAGTCTACGTAAACATTTACGTAGACTACGGCGAAAATAAGGGCAACGCAAATAGCGCTTTTTTTTTTTCCAAAGTCAGCCGTGATAGGCAACGTAAAGATTTACGTAGCCTATCACGGTGTTTTTTGAAAATCTAGCCGTGATAGGTTACGTAAATCTTTACGTAGCCTATCACGTTTGCTTGAGGTTTTTTTTTTTTACTGGGAAATGGAGGCGGCGGCGGCAGCCGGTCGGAAGACCGGCCACCGCTGCACCGCCGCCGCCAGCGCCAGGGACATTCGGGAAAGGTAAGTCCCATCCCAGAGGGGGTGGTGGACGGGTGGCGCACCGTTTCTCCACTAATTTTGGGGGGCCGAATGCGTTGGCATTCGGCCTCCCGGAGATTCATGGAGAAATTCTCCGCCATCCCTAGTTTTCAACTTCTCTTTGAACCTGTGCAGAAAATGAAATCCCTTCCATTCCATATAGCTGTGGAATGATATCTAAGCACCATTAATCCAAGATGTTTCAGCAACATCCTGAATGTTCAACGTAAGTATGTCTCAACTGAATGCATAGAACAACTGATGGGTATATTCACTTCCAGGAGTAATGCCATAAATTTGATTTTCACACTTTTACTCTCACTAAGAAGTAACTTAGTCCATCAGTGGTTCTTTTGAAAAAGTTTGGCATCCAGGGCGAATAGATTTATATGGATAAATATGAGTGGTTGAATAATCATATACGTATTAGAAAGCACCATTAATGTTGACTATAATATTTGGTTAAAATATAAGCCAATCCCAGAATTAAAAATTTATGGGCCTATGTGATTTGCAAAGGGGGGAGAATAAAGAGGTGGGCAGCACAAAATAAGATTAAGCAGTGTGCAACTTTATTTCAAGGGACATGGCATACAGCCATCAGTTCCAGGGCCATTAGGAAGAGTGAGGCAGTTGCGTCAGGTGGCAGATGATGGGCGCTGCAATGGTGGCAGAGGTAGCAACTTCCTGGACAGAGCTGTGTGTCCTACCGAGCACTCCCTCAGGTGAGGTGGAAGATGTGGTCTCATCACCAGTGTTTTTGTAATATTTAACTGTCAGTGTGGCCAGCTTCTGTAGGTGGAGTGGAGAGGTACCATCTTATCCTTCGCCTCAGGCAGCAAAATGTCTTGGGCTAGCCTTGATCAGCTCTAACGCCTTCCACAGGGATGCCCAAGGAAAACACCATGGCAAGCCAGCTAAGATGGCCCCTGACACAAATCGTCTCACACCTGAAGTACACTTGATGAGCTCTACACATGCCCCATATGGAACAGGCAAGTTTAAGGTAGGTCCCCCATGGCTGGCTGAGGAATGCTGGGAATTGTAGGATTTTTTCTGCCTAAATATGCATAGGATTGTGCCCTTAGATAGCAGTTGTACTCATGAACTGTTCCTCCATCTCAGGCACAGTCACAGTCCCATTCTCTCTCCCTTGTGGTGGATTTGTTCACATCCCCACACTGGTCCTTCTGCTAAAGTTGGGATGCAAGAGAAAACAAACAATTCAGTAGCCAAATAGCTGAATTGAACCAAATAATCAAAACACAGAGGAGCCACCTGGGAGAAGGAAAACCCCAGAGAAGAAGGTACAAACATGCTAGCCTAGTAGCTAATCAAAACTAGCATTACAAATCCTTCTCCCTATTCAGAGTGATCAGTCAAAAGTCCAGCGCATTCACTTGAAAGGTGAGTTGCATTGCTTGCCTGCTCGGACTGACCATTTGATTAGGTGGGAATGAGTTCCTTTATGGGCTCCATTCTGGCCTCTCATCCCAAGGCTTGGACAAGGTCTTGTAATATTCAAACCTATAAATCACCTGTAAACCTGTAACATCTTTCCACTGTTGGAAACAGAAAGCTAGACAATCTGTTCCAGCAAAGCACTTCTTATGGTCTTATGACACCCTAGTGAATCAGTAAGTTGGGGCTGCAACTCGATGTGGTATGCAGATATGGCACTACTCCAGCAGGTTGAGTAACAACCCCATATGCTTGATCTGACCAGGGATGTGTAAATGGGTTAGTTGGATGTGACCCAATTGTGACAGATCACATCTCTGCTGGTGGCAGCATCTCTGTGTCATGTCCTTCTCACTGAGAACCAAAGAACACTCATGACAGATGGCTGGCAGATGTGACTGAGCCATCTGAAATCTAGATAATATAAGTTAATTTTGATTTGAAAAAAAAGGTTGTTTTTCACTCTGGATTTATTAATTCCAACTGTGTTTAGAAAAAATGCTGAAATGGTATAGGAAAGAGTATGTTCATTTGAGTGTTGTGACAATACTGATGCTGTTTTGGGAAGGTCTCTGGCTGAGCACCTGCTGTTTCTGTTTACCATTTAGATAGCTCTTTTAACTTGCAAAGTGCATCACAGACTTTACTGAGTTCATCCTCTGAGGTAGATCATCATAATCCTCATTCTATAGATGGGGAACTGAAGTAGAGATAAAAGCACACACAGAGTCCATGGTGAAGATGGTTCCTCAACAGAGGTCTCCATTTCAAATCAAACTGTATATCCAGTGGACCACACAACTAAAAAGTAATGATTCTTTAGACTAGATGCCTGTATAGTAAAACTGTTGTGGCTTTGAAATAATCTCAGTTTGTCCAATTACTATTGCCACACATATACATACATAGTTTGAAAAGAAATAATCAATGATGCTTAATGGAGTAGTGTTAGAAACGCACACACATATGCAGAGAGAGAGAGAGAGAGAGAGAGAGAGAAAGAAGAAGAAGAAGAGGAGGAAGAAGAAGAGGAAGAGGAGGAAGAAGAAGAAGTTTGCAAGGCAAATGGCTTATTTTTATTGCTGTTCTACTCAAACTCTAATGATTTCTCTAAACTTGTGGCTGGACTCAAAACTGTACAGAAATCATGACAGCTTTTTGATATCTGAGAATTGTAGAAATCATATTTTCACTCCTGTAAAGACAGTGGTGGAGGCATAAAGTACTGTAAGAGTTAAGATGCTATGACATTCTGGCTTTTGACATGCTACAGTGTATGGGGAAAAATCAGGTTCTGTATAAATCTAGGTTCTGTTAGAGTCATGGGTGGAACCACTGCTAGGACCAAAGGCTCTTCATCATGCACAGCTGCCATCCTCTTGTTGTTTAACTCTATCATTTGCTGGCTAAAACACTCTAGCTGACATTAATTGCTAAGACCGTTTTGTAGGTGAGAACACTTTTCCTAGGGTGACAATTTCTAAATAATTTTGAGATTCCTGAGACCAAATTTAGTAATCTGAATCTTGTTCAGAAGGAAGGAAGGAAGGTCAGAATACAAAAAAAAACCCCAATTGTATCCATTTTGTAAGGCAAAGAAGAATTTATACAATACTTTTTTCATGTAATGTATTTCACTACAAGTAGCCTTTTGTAGACAGTTGAGATGCAGTACAGCAGTATTCTAAATTCTGGTTCATAGGAAGATTGCAACTTGCCAGATACAGAAGACCTGGGGTGGGTGGGGAATGGGTTGAATAAAATATGGCCAGTTGTGGATCTCACCATGTTCCAGAGCATTGAGAACAATGGTCTGCCAAGCCATGATCACCAGGAAAAGCCAACCCACAGTTAACTCACCATGTGAACAATGTTTGTGTAAGTCAGAAATGAAACTGAAAGCTGATGGGCTATTTACCATTTTCCAGGGTTGTTTTAGTGACTCCTCAGTGCCAATCCATTCTTATGTTCAAAACGTTATTTCCATGCCCCCGCTGGAAGAATCCTCTTCACAGGAGGAGCTAGAGCTCCCAGAGACAAACAGCATCAAAGTGCAGCCCATAGAAGAAGACCAGAAGGAACCTGGATCCTTGGGGGAGATTACTCCTGCTATGTAAGCAACTGTAAAGCGATGCACGTTGGGGCAAAAATCCCAACTTCAAGTATAGCCTGATGGGATCTGAGCTAGTGCTGACCAATCAGGAAAGAGACCTTGGGGTTGTGGTGGACAGCTCAATGAAGATGTCAACCCAATGTGCAGCCACTGTAAAAAAAGGCAAACTCCATGTCAGGCATAATTAGAAAAGGAATTGAGAATAAAACTGCCAATATCATACTGCCCCTATACAAATCCATGGTGCAGCCACACTTGGAATACTGTGTCCAGTTCTGGTCACCACACCTAAAAAAAGATATTGTAGAGCTGGGAAAAGTGAAGAAAAGGGCAACTAAACTGATCAAGGGGCTGGAGCATTTCCCCTATGAAAGAAGGTTACAACTGCTGGGATTGTTTAGCTTGGAAAAAAGGAGGGTAAGGGGAGACATGATAGAGGTCTACAAATTATGCATGGTGTCAAGAATGTAGATAGGGAGACATTTTTCTTCCTCTCTCAAAATACTAGAACCCAAGGTCATCCTATGAAGCTGATTGGTGGAAGATTCAGGACAGATAAAAGGAAGTACTTCTTCACACCGTGCATAATTAAACTGTGGAATTCACTACCACAGGATGTAGTGATGGCCACCAATTTGGATGGCTTTAAAAGGGGGTTGGACAAATTAAAGGCCATCGATGGCTACTGGTCCTGTTGGCTCTGTGCTGCCTCCAGTACTGGAGGTGGTGGGCCTGTGTATGCTGGTTGCTGGGGAACATGGCTGCGTTAAAAACAAAACAAAACTGCGCGTATGCAAATGGCGGTGCCCATGGGTGCCGCCATTTGCATTCCTTATTTTGGCATGTCTAGTCTACGTAAACATTTACGTAGACTACGGCGAAAATAAGGGGAATGCAAATAGCATAGCGTCTATGCTATTTGCGTTCCCCTTATTTTCGCCGTAGTCTACGTAAATGTTTACGTAGACTAGACGTGGTTGTTTTTTTTTTAACTCAGCCGTGTAGGCTACGTAAACATTTACATAGCCTATCACGGTATTTTTTAAAAATCTAGCCATGATAGGCTATGTAAATCTTTACATAGCCTATCACGTTTTTGTTTTTTTAAAACTTGGAAATGGCGGCGGCAGCAGCAGCCGGTTGGAAGACCGGCCGCCGCAGCCACCGCCAGGAAGATCCGCCCAAGGTAAGTCCCATCCCGGGGGGTGGCGGGCCGTTCCGCCACCGATTTCGGGGGGCCAAATGTGCTGGCATTCGGCCTCCCCGAGATTCGTGGCGAAATTCTCTGACATCCCTATTAGAAATCCAATTGTCATTTCAATCCATTGAGGATTTCTCCAACATCCCTAGCTGCAGCTGAGTCCTGGGTGAATCTCTGGAAGCTCCAGCTTATAAGGTCTCTCAGGTGAGATCTGCTGTTTGCTGGAACAACACCTTATTTCAGCTCCAGTACCTCTGTTCTACTTGGACTGATGCTGCTGATCCCTGGATTCCTGATAAGACTCTGTTTCTTGGATTGTGCTTGTATTGGACTGTTTGCTTGTGCTTCTGAGCTCTGCCTTCCTTTTGACCTTTGAGACAGATTTGCCTTATAGGTTATGGATGTCAGAGAATATCTGATTGGGGCTCAAGCTCTGTGATTTCTCACCAGCTTGGTCCCCTGGACGCCAGTCTGCTGGTCCCCTGGACACCAGTCTGTGGATCCCCACACTTGCCTGATTTGGCGCATGCTGAGTCAGGCAAACGTGGAGATCCCTGCTTACCCACGAGTGCCATTTTGCATAGAAATCGTGGGTAAGCTAATTAGACTATTTATGCCTGTAATTTTGCATAAACGGCACTATTTACAGCTGCCATTTTGCTGACATCACGATTTGCATAAGCAGTTTACATGCAATTTTTACACAAAATGGCAGCTTGTGGGTGGGGATAAGAGGAGCTGCGCACGACTCGCCAGGCACCTGTGGCCCGTCCAGTGGGTTGCTGAGCATGCAGAATAGGAATGGGTAAGCAGCAGGGGGATTCACCCATCCCTACCATAGATTGAGAAAATCTTTCTCCCACTGAAAAATGTTGAAAAACTTATTATGGAAGGAGAACTAATATGGCTTAGAAGCTCCAGAAAACCAATATCACATTATAATTGCAATCACGAAATCACACTGATAAGTAAGGATATTGGTATAGTATATTGGTAACAGTCTAACAGAAGTAAAAGGTAAAGGTGAAGGTGTCCCCAACCAGTCGTGTCCAATTCTAGGGGGTGGTGCTCATCTTCATTTCTAAGCTGAAGAGCCAGCGCTGTCCAAGGACGCTTCCGTGGTCATGTGGCTGGCATGACTGAACACTGAAGTGCACGGAACATTGTTACCTTCCCCGCCAAAGCCGTACCTATTTCTACTTGCAATTTCTTGCTTTCGAACTGCTAGGTTGGCAGGAGCTGGGACTGAAGATGGGAGCTCACTCCATCATGCAGCACTCGGGTCTCAAACTGCTGTCCTGCCGACCTTCCGGTCTGCAGTTCAGCGTCTTAACCAGTAAGCCACCGTGGCCCCTCTAACAGAAGTATCTGCAGTTAAATCTGACATGCCCAGCCAACACTCATAGTGGACTGAAACAATTTGATTAAAGAGTGGGTTGGGTACAAGGGTGGCCTGCCGAGTCTCTGCCACCATGCCATTCAATTTCAGCATAGTTTGACAAAATTTAATTTGGGAGTGGTGGGTACAACTTCATTGGAATCTGGATATCATTCAAAAATATATATTTGAAACAGGGTTCTCAATCCCTTCTTGTTTGCCAGGTTCATGTCTGAAAAGAAAGTGCCACCATATCTAGCCAAACATTAAGATGATGCTTTCAATACTCTCTGTTCCCAGGTGCTACTGAAGGTCTGAAGACAGTCCACATCGCATGCCTTTTGAAGCAGAAGAGACAAAGGGACCATTTTCCCATCTTTTCCTAATGTTGAGAATATGACAACCATCTTGACCCTATTAAGCCTCCACCAACTTGCCCTTATGTGTGTATTTCTCTTAGTAATGTCCTGATAGAGCAGAGATGTTACACCATCTGGGCCTGATGAAAAGAAGGCATAGAGCTGCATCTCATCATGGCTCCACTAGCTTGTCAGCCCAAATTGTTTCACGGCTTTCTTCAGCTTGCAAAACCTGCAAGAGCTCTTTGTCACTCCCTTTCTAGGTAGATTCCAATGGTTAAAACCGTTCTCCTTTGATCTCTAGGACACGAAAGAATAGAAACTGTGCAGCACTAATATTGCTTGTCACTGCTAAGAAAATCAAATATCCAAAGCTGCAGGCTGACTGCAGAAAATTTACTTGGACAATTCAGTGAAAATCTTGGTCTTTTGAAGTTGATGGAAAAGTTACAGCTGTCTTCTGCAAGGTGTGGGTTCACCTTTTCTGCTTTGTTCTCTGATAGAGAAATACAACTAATAATATTTGTTTCATTTCAGAGCATTCCTTCTCCCCCTCATTTGTTAACATGCCTCAGAATAGCAAGAAAGTAGCCACTGAAATTTTATAGGATTAAGAACAACACACCTTTTCCAGGTATTGGAATGGAATGTTACACTATCACATTATGGGTATTGTTCTAGACATTTGGGTTCCCTGATTTCTTTCCTTCCTTTCCCTCCTCCAAGCTGGACGTGTTTGAGGAACCTGTCTCATGGTTGCTTGACAACTGCCACGTGCAATCTTCCTGAGACGATTTTAAATCCCTGTACTGCTGCCAGGTTTTATTCTGGTTTTATTCTGGCTGTATTGTTTACTGTGGTTTTAATGTTTTATATATTTTGTATTGTTTTATTGTGTGCTCTTTGGTTTTAATTTTTGTGAACCGCCCAGAGAGCTTCGGCTTTTGGGCAGTATAGAAATGAAATAAATGAAATAAATAAAATAAAATTAGACTTCTGTGTAATCTACAGGAGGAATTCTGTTTTGAGATCTGTTACACATGTATTGATCTGGGTATTTCCTCAGAAAATCCTACTGTGTATTTAAATATAATGTGGTTGTTGCATTGCACTGGCACCACTCTTTCTTTTAGCAAACTCTGTTGGTGAGGTGCCAACAGGATTGGAATGAAAACAGAGCCACTGAGAAACAAGAAGGAGGTATCAGCATGCTTGGGGGAATGCCGAAATTTGCAAAAATACAATTCCTTTTTTTTTTTTTTTAATTAAAGGCAGTCCCTCCTAAAAGCAGGTCATGGAATGCTGAGTGTCAGCTGGAAAAGAAAAATGGAACACTCTCTCTCTCCCCCTCTGTGTGTGTGTGTGTGCGCGCGTGTGCAATAGAGTACCTTAGAAAGGGGCGTAGCTGGCTAGCTGGAACTCTGAACAGGAACACTGTAACATTTGTTGTGGGTCCCACTTGTTCTTCCAATATTACTAATTATTCTTTTAAGGAAAAGCCATGATGCACTGCTTCATGGGTACTGTAGTCTCATGGCAGTGTAAACAGATATTAGTATGCATGGGTATTTCACTTGCAGTTGCACTGTAAAAACACTTGTGCAAACATAAATGCATTGGGAGAGTCATTCTCATCTCAGCAAGTGGACTGCATAACTAGACAGAAAGAGAGAGTCCTACATGCTAGTCAACTGCTTAGAGCCCCCCACAAGCCTCCAGAAATGTTGACTAAGACTAGTTTTATTCTTCTTTTCACAAGACCTGTTGCTTCAGTCTCCACAAGTCAGAGTGCTCTGATCAGTGGTCAAAAGCCTGTTTTTTTCTCAGCTGTGCAAAGAAAGTAGAGAGGTCATTTGTCTGTCTTCTATTTAATTCAAGAAATTCACTGTCAAGGATTAAGTTATCTTTGACTTCTACTGTAGGGCGTTTTTTATTCTTCCTGATATGTGGCCTGCATTCATGACCTTCAGAGTTTGTAGAGCCTGAAAAGCAGTGTTTGTTTCATGTGGCTCAAAGGTTATTTCATACATAAAAGAGTTGAGGAACATTATCTAGATTCAGAAACAACAGAAAGGGAAAGGTATGGTGGGTACTTGTGGCACAATCATTCTCAGATCTGGGCAGTAGCTTTGGTCTGCCTTCGCAGACACCTACAGGAACTGTACTTGCATGAGAAATAAAATGTTTTGAAATAGCCACTGGGGCTCTCAGTTTTGAATCTCAGAACCTTTTTCCAGAGTTGGCATTGGAGTTTAGTTCCCCCTTTTCCCAGATTACCAGTTGCTGCTCACTGCTGAGATTTGCAATTGTTTCCCTATTCCTGACCTCTTACCACCATAATTTTGGAATCACCATCACATGTGTTTAGAAGATTAATAGTGCTGGAGGTTCAAAATGGTGGCAGTAGCAGCAGTTATAAAGGTCAGCTGGTTGCCTGGCTCACCAAAGAGAAGGGTTGTTCATGGAGGCAAGGGACAAAGAAAGTGATATCGGAATTTATAAAATAGCTCCCAAAGTCCTGCAAGACTGTTAATGCCTTAAGCTAAGCATGGGAGTTTGTAGCTGTGTGGTACTGCATGTGAGCCAAGCCTCTGTCTATGGTGTCCTACTTTACAGAAAACAGTCTTCTATTTGAGCAGTGGTCAGAGGACACTCCCTTCTTTGAAGGCATCTTCTATTTGAAGGGATGTCCAGTCCAACTCTGGTTTAAAGATAACGAAAAGGGAGAGCAGGGGCCTTGAAGTTGCCCCTCAACAGACTGGACTGCAGAACAGCAGGCACACAGGCCACCTGGTCACAGTCTTTCTCACCATGGTGAGAGATGTATTATATTTCTATTTAAATTATAGTAATTATTTCAAAATTTGCATTTATACATATACATTAGCACATGCAAATCTGCATCCTCTTTTGTGCATCACTTTCTGGTGATGCATTTCCTCTTTTTTGGTGACCACCCCACCTCTGGCACTGAACTACTGATACTTGCAATCAGGCCTAAAAACATGTAGAAAAGCCTTGTGGGGACAGAACAGCCTTATCAGAGTCATTCAGAAGATGTTTTGCGCTTACAGTTTAAAAAACATTTTTACCCAGAAATGATGGAATGTATTCTTTATCAAGGAAGCTGAAACCCCTGCTGTGTTAATAGCTAGTTAACCACAGATAGAACGTGGGCTCAGATGAGCATGTATGGACTGGCAACTGGACAGATGCATGCCTAAATTTTTCACTGACTGGTGCACTAGATATGCCAACATATCCAGATGGTCCTGCTCCAAATTTGGACATAGTAACATTATATATAACAAATCTACTTGCAACCAACAAGATAGCTAGTAGAACAGATGTCCATCAGAAATCTTGTTTAGATAACCAGAAGGTTATCTAAATCTACGACAGAAGTGGACAAACAAAGCTGTAATAGATAAACAGACCTGAGGTGGGCAAGCAGATTATGGCCTGTTTTGCACGATTGCAGGGTGGTTAATAAGTCATGGTGGCTTGTTAACCACCCTGTGCATGCCGGCAGTGTGTCTTGTCATGTAAACCTGGCCAGGGTGGCTTGTTGCCATAGGTAACAAGCCACCCAGAACCCACAGGCTGTTGTAGGGTTCTCGGTGGCTTACCAGCCGGGTTGACATGACCAGCTGCATTGCAGAGGTTAATTATGCTAATCCTCTGGCACATGACCAGCATGCGTGGTGGGGGAAATGGGCCACTGTGGCTTATTTCCCTAGTTGCAGTTGTATCTATATCATCTGGCCAAGGACCTGTTGTCTTTCAGGCATCTCCCCCTTGGACTATTTTGACATGAGATGGTACAACATGGCCTCAAACCTTAATTCTTCTAGAATCGTGAGGTTTACTCAGCCTGCAATCCATTGCACACTTACTTAGGATTAAGGTTCAGTGAACTCAATGAGGCTTACTTCTGAGGAGAAATGTATAGAAGTGCATTGTAAAATGCTTATGTGTCAGGGTTGAATAAGGCAGGTCATAGGCTTGGGAATTAATTTTAAAGAGCTGAGAAAGGGTTAATTTGGTATGTTGCTAAATCTGTCTATAGGCAGTGAAAGTATTATAAATTACAAAGACTAGAGCACTGTAAGCTGTCATCTCAGTTACCAAGATAAAATTGTAATGGTTTAAACCCTTAATTTTAATGGGTTAAAACCTCTTGGTAATTTGTTCTTCTTCTCTCTATGATTCCAAACAAGCAGATTTTGTTCCTTCCAAAAAGGACTGAGGATGGAGGAGTAATTCTTATCTGATTCCTATTCTAGAACATGTGACTGAGACCTTACCCCACTGAATCCACAAGCTCCAGATACTCAAATCTGAATTCAAATCCATACATCCAAACATACCAATACAATATGCAGCAGCCATTAACACAACAGGCTGGCTTACACAAGCATACAATTATTCATTTGTGTGAATAATCACCACAAATAGAATTTTTAGAGCAACTGATGTTGTTAACTCAAACATAATACTTCGGTGGACACAGTTCACAAATTGGGCAGAGAGTCATCAAGTGTTAGAGTAACGACAGAGCAAGTGATATACTTGCAGGTATGAATCAGCCATATTCCTGAGCATCTTCTGAATGCAAATGAGCAGTTATGTTTCATGTAGCCATTGCAACCATAGCTTAGAGAAAAAAGTACATTATTTTAATCCTTACTATTTCCTGAAAGCAAGATCTCAGAAAACATTTAACATCTACATTTCAGTGCGTAAAAAGAAAGAATGCTTTTTAATATTTGCCATCAATGCAGAGTGATTTTAACATAGATAAAATTGGCTAAACCATAATGGAGCTTCTTGCAAAAATTCCATGGTAATAATTTTAGTATTAAGTTTTAAGAAATTGGCCTCTTCTGGCTAAAGCTCAAACAGAAGAATAACATTGGTGATAATAGGTAACAATTTAATATGATAGTGACTGAGGATTGAAATATGAATGTTTCACCAATGTTCTGTAAAATGTATTAACCAATGTTCTTGTGGTGTGTGTGTACATATGTATGTGCGTGCATGTGTGTGTGTGTGTAGTCTGCTTTACAATTTTCCCTCTTGGAGCTTGCTTTTGTCCACCTTCTATGTCCATTTTGTCTTGTGCTAATACCCCTATATTTTCCATGTCTTCACTCACCACTTCACTTCATCTCATCTTTGGTATCTATTAATCTTTGTCTTTCAAGATCTATTTTATTCTTACTGTCTGATAAACATTATGCTAAACCACTGCTTTCACAGCAAAATAACCTTTCTTTGTGGTAGAGGCCCACTTCTGGAGGTGGAGACCAGGTGAGAGGACTCTTCCACACCCACTTCAACTTATGGAATACAACAAAAACGCCACCGATAACAGCAATGACTTATTCTTGTTGTTACTACATCTCAACAGCTAGGTGCTGTACAATTGACTGAGGGGAGGGAGGAAGTCTTCATTTGCCTTGGAATTACCATCAGTTTTATCCAGGACTTTCATGCTCCCAGGTGCTATCAGGTGCTTTGGTCCCTTTCAGTTTCCATTTGTGTCTATAGTATGCCATAAGAAGCCCTGAAGGCTGATCTTGAGCTTTTAAATGACCAGCCTGTCATAAATTATGCTACTACTGAGGTGTGGAAGGAGTGCTTTTGTACTTTGCAGTGACTATTCTGATCAAATTCAACTCCAAAGATACATTATTGGGAACTGAACCAGCCTGGGACCAGAATCGCTGAACTACTGCAGTCCAGACCTGAAGGGTGTGGTTGCCAGCCCAGGTTCCTAAAATGAGTTACTAGGCTTCTAGTAGGCTTGGCCAATCCCGAGGCTTCATATTGCCTGCCAGGGCCTATTTACTTTGCACAAACCTATTCATTTTGTGTCTGAAGAAAAGAGACCTGAGACACAAAAGAGCCCTGAATGCACACCATCCTCTGTAGCTCAGTGGGCTAAAGTCTTAGCCTTGGTCATGGAGTTCCCTCTTCAAGTTCTGTGTTTTAGTCTTTATTAGCAACCTATCTCAAGTTCTCAACAGTCTAATTCTTTGGCCTATGGATTGGTCACCTCTCATCTACAGAATTGTATTGGCATTCTTTCTTGCTGTGTTTCAAGCAATCCACCAGAGCATCTACGTTGCACTCACTTCCTCTCCAGTTTCTGTGAGATCCCATCACTTCTGTCTCTAAGTCCTCCTTATACTAGCACCATGTCATGCTGCTCATCCATGTGTAAGTTGCCCACTTCTCTTTGCATTGGCTGTATTTCTTTCTTTTTCTTCCTTTACAGAACATTCCATTCCATACAAGCTCATTTGCTACTGATATGTTTTGATTCTTAGTCCTATTTCCACCTCCATTACTTTTATTATGCAATCTCCCTATGCTTGGAATGTCCCTACCCCCACTTACCCTGTGAAGCCACTTTTGTTCTGTTGCTGCAGAAGTTAACCCAGCTTTCACCACAGTCTTTCTTGGCTGGGCAAACTCTGTTTTCCAAGGTAGTCCCTGGGATATATTCCTAGCAAGGTTGCTGAAGGAATCAATCGAACCATCTTTAGTTCTTTTCTCCCCTTCCCCCCTTGAGTCCCATTTTAAAACTGCCCAATTTGATCTTTGCTAGAGTTGTTTATGGAATACAGTCCTGATCCATGCTAGGCTTAATGTGCAGTTTGGGGGCTTCTTCACATGGACCGTTTATCCTGCTATTGAGCTTGCTCACTCACGGAAGTGTACGGGCCCTTTAGATGATGTCTTGAACCTCTAGGGCGTCTTCTGCACTAAATGACCTTATTCCATTGTTAAAAAGACCAGAGATAATGAAGGCTATTAAATTGCCGTGCTTGTGTTCCGCTTGAGTTCCCCCCATGAAAAAGGAAAAGCTGCAAGAAGAGGAGCTAGACCAATGAAACATATGGAAGACTCAGATAAGCAGGAGAAGGAGGGGGAAAGGGGAGGGGGGAAAGGAAGCATGTGTAAAGGGAGTCCGTTGTGATCCTGCATTTAAAACTGAAGCAGAAAGCCCCGTTTTAAATATGGGATTTTAGGCTGGTGAAGAGATGCTCTGGGACAGCCATCTGACAAATTTTGCAGTTCTCTTTGTTGCAATGCAGTTCGTGGGAGTTTAATTATATCCACATATGGGTTTAAATATGTACGTTGATAGAAAATATGTACTGAAATACATATTTTAAGAGAAAATACACATACATATATATTAAAATAGTATTTACATATGTATTTGGGGAGGATTTTTTTTTTAAAAATCGGATGTGTAAAAACTTGAGAAAGTGACATAGACTGGAAATAGACAGATTCATCCATCCCTGTTCTTTGCATCATTGAAGACAATGATCCAACTTGTACCTAAACTCCTGTGCTCTTCGGCAAACACCACAAGTCCCCTCTTCTCTCTCAGAAGACCTGCCTTTGAGTCCCAAGTGTCACCACAGAATGCCCAAATAGGAATAGATAGAATTATTTCTTTTTAAAGTCTCATTTTCTGGCAATCAAGAATAATCTCATTTTCTACAATGTTAGAATATTATAAAAGGGCATTTTAGCTCATTTTAATATTGCTTTTTAATTTAAAGACAATTTCATTGTAGGCATTACTTCCCTGGCGTACTAATGGTATTTAAAAAAAGAATATGCACATTAACTTTTATAGTGTCATCATGACCTGTAAGTACTCAAATGTGTCAAATCAAGACTATGTCATTACTACCAAACTGCCTGATGCCAAATCCGTTAATAGCTTGTGGATAGTAATTATGCAGTGTTTATAATTTTAGAAGTTTCTTGTCATCAACTTTGCTCCACAGATGCATTCTTGGGCTTGATAGAATATGTTGTGCAGGCTTTTAATTTATACTGTTTTGAACACATGATTTGACACTTACTACTCAAGTTCTTCTCTTGTTTTAACTATTCATTTGTGAAGTGTACTGGTGCAAAGTTTATAATGTAAATGTGTTTCTAATGAATTTAGGCTAAGCCATGCGGGCTGCATTCAATATACTCACATTAAGAATTTTGATGTCACAAAAGTTCAGAGTTCATTTTGCCTAAAGCGTTCGTTCCTCTATGGAGAGGTTTCAGTGAAGTACAGCGAAATGTGACCAGAATACCTAAGATAGGAACAATATTCCAGGTTATCACTAAGATAAAAAGGATTAAAATGACACTTTGAAATACAGCTCTAAATGCAGGACGTAATGTGGAAAACATTTTCAGAGAAAGAGAAAGAAAAAGGATTTACATGCTACCTAAGGATTAGGGAGATGCTGTTAAAAGCGGTGCTAGGAAGGTTAAAAAAAAACAAAACCCCACAGGAAAACAATCCCCCAAAGGTCAAGGAGTCTTTCACGATACGAAAAATAGGATTTGTATGTGCTTGAAATTTGCATAAATTAGGCATGTAGGCCAGCATGTTGTTTTAGAACATAGTTGGGGTAATGCATCATATAAATTAGGAGCAATTTCTGGCCAAGAAACATTTTAAGGAAGATTATAGATCCCATATTCTCTTCACATTGGGTTAACATGAGACTTATCTGACTGGAATGTACAAACAGGAAACTAAAAATATAAAATGGAAAATATTACTGTTTTGAGATGGAGCTGTGGTTTGCCTATATTTTACTTGCATCTGTCCCAAATGCACATGCAGCAGATAGGCACAACAACCTTTTGCTGTGAAAAAGCTTCTACAGTTAAACTGGGAAAAAATGAAGGCTTTCAGTAGAACTAAGATCTCTCATCCTCAATGGGGCAATGCATTCAGAGACAATGGGATACATTTGTGCCATATGCACAAGTAGCTAGGGATGTTGGAGGAATCTCTTTCAGGGGTAGAGCTCGACGACCTTTCCTTGGTTCGGGCCCCCAGACATTGGTCCATTTCCTTTGCGGAGCCTGACTCGATTTGCATCAAGTTGGTAAGTTTGCAGATTTTCCGTATTTTTTAATTTGCATGAATTATGAATTTTGTGCAAATTTGTGTAATTTGTACAAGTTACACAAATTTTGGCTGCAATTTGTGTAAACCTTGCAAATTTTGGCTGCAATTTGTGAAATCTCTATTTGTGCATTTTAAAAAAAATATGCGAAAAGTTCCCAGAGTTTGGGAAATATTTACGTAGGCTAGAACGGCGAAAAATAAAGGAACGCAAATAGCATCCACTATGCTATTTGCGTTCCCTTTTTTCCCGCCGTTTTATCTTACGTAAATATTATTTACGTAAGATAAATCGGTGAAAAATAGGGAACGCAAATGGTGGCCGCCGTAGCCGTTGCCATTTACATACGCTGCATTTTTTTTTGAGGTTAGCCGTGATAGGCTATGTAAATTCTTGCGTAGTCTATCATGGTCCAAGGACGGCAATGGCGGTGGCAGCGGCCCTGCTGCGGCCGGCCAGGAGACCAGCCGCCGGAGCCGCCGCATCCACCCCAGGTAAGTGTCGTCCCAGGGGGATTCTGCGGGGAGGGGCAGGAGGCTGTTCCACCACGGATTCCGGGAGGCTGGAATCCGTGGTGGAATTCTCCGCCATCCCTACCTACAAGTAGCATCTGCTGCCAACAAAGATTGACTAGGGATGTATGAAAGTGACTTACCTTTTGTGGATTATGTTGATGGTGGGGGTGAGGCGTTCCATCCCTCCCCCCGGAATCCTGGCCGGGAGGGAAGTGCTCCGTTCCTCCCCCCAGAATCCTCGAACGGCCGGCTGTGCTCAGCGGCAGCTCTGAGGAGCAGCAGGCCAGGCCAGGCCCGGCCTGGCCAGGCCAGAGCCGTCCGCAGCCGGATTTCTGGCTGTGGAGGGCTCTGGGTAAAAAAACAAAACAAAACAAAAAAAACTGCGTATGCAAATGGCGGCGGCTACAGCCGCCGCCATTTGCGTTCCTTCTTTTTGGCCATCTTAATCTACGTAAATATTTACGTAGACTATGACGGTGAAAATCAAGGGGAATGCAAATAGCGTAGAGGGCGCTATTTGCATCCCTTTTTCATTCACTCTTTAAGCCTACATAAATCTTTACGTAGGCTAAAACGGCGAATCAAAAGAGGACGCAAATGGCGCCCGCTACGCTATTTTCATTCCCCTTTATTTTCGCCGTCATAGTCTACGTAAATATTTACGTAGATTAAGACGGTAAAAAGAAGGAATGCAAATGGCGGCGGCCGTAGCCACCGCCATTTGCGTACGCGTTTTTTTTTAAACCCACCCCCAACCATGATCTTTACGTAGCCTATCACGTCTTTTTTTTTCTTTTTTTTAAAACCTAGCCATGATAGGCTATGTAAATCTTTACGTAGCCTATCACGTCTTTTTTTTTCTTCTCACAAGCCTGGAAATGGCGGCGGCGTCAACCGGTCAGAAGACCGGCCGCTGCTGCTGCCGCCGCCAAAGCCACCGCCGGAGCCACCGCCGCCCGGAAGATCCGCCCCAGGTAAGTCTCGTCCCGGGGGGGGGGGATCCGCGAGGGGGTGCTGGGCCGTTCCACCACAGATTTTTGGGGGCCAAATGCACTGACATTCGGCCTCCCCGAGATCCGTGGCGGAATTCTCTGACATCCCTAAGAATGACTCCCTACTTACCTGGGAGCCCCCTTGTTGTATGCATACAAGGGGCAGGGTAGAAGGGCCATGAAAGTCAGCTGACCAGAGCAAGATGACGGTAGAATTTAAGAAGAGGCTGGGTGACACCTGGCACAATGAGGGGGCTCCCAGGTAAGTAGGGAGCCACTGCTTTTGCCAGTAGTGTGAAGATGGGACATGGGGTGAGGGTGTCAAGAATGAATCTGAGCATGTGGAGATGACTGGCAGCTCAGATTCAGAATGGGAACAGCCAGAACAGGGGGAGGCACCCTCCTTAGTGAGCTCAGATACAGCAAGGCTTTCTTCCCAAGACCTTGACACACAGATGGCCTAGCCTGAATGCCCCCCCCCCCGCTTTCCTCCACCATGAGAACTCAGGTTTCAGAGGAGGAGGAGGAGAGTGAGGGGCATGACTTGAGGGATTCTAGGGTCCATTTCAGTGTGGTGTAGTGGCAAGAGTGTTGGACTGGGAGCTGGGAGATCTGGGTTCTAGTCCCCACTCGGCCATGGAAGCTCACTGGGTGACTTTGGGCCAGTCACACACTCTCAGCCCAACCTACCTCACAGGTAGTGAGGATAAAATGGAGAGGAGGAGGATAATGTAAGCCGCCTTGGGTTCCTTGCAAGAGGAAAAAAAGGCGGGATATAAATGCAATAAATAAAATAAATAAAATAAAAATAAAGTGGGAAAAGTTCACCACCCCACTGACATCGGAGCCACCAGCCTCCATTGGTTATCACTTTAGTCTCTTAGTAAGGAGGGCCCACTGATTGCCCTGTCACCACTGCTCTTGTTGTGAAAAAAGTCCTTGAGCTGCAGTCTTCCATGTTTCTCCACCACTAAACTACTGGTAGCTCCCCTTGAGATTAGGAATATAGAGCTAACCCAGTGTCAGAGAATGATGGAGAATATTTTGTAGCAATACAGTAGTACTTAGTTTTTTGTTTTGTTTTTATCTGTGCACTTGAATTGCTTAATGTAGGTGAATATCTAGCTATAACATTTCTGCAAATGTAATTAATTTAATTAATTTATATGAATTATATGAACCTAGATGTTGCCCTAAGCATGCTTGTGACCATTATATCATAAACTCTGGACCAGTGTTGAGATCCTGTGCCCAGCTATGCATATTCTGGAAGCCTTAAAAATGCACAGCTGGAGTCCAGCTTGCAGCCAGGATTTGCTACGTCTTTGTGCTTGTTCTTTTCCAGCCCATGTTTTCTGGGTTTACAGCCATAAGACCAATGAAGAATTAATAATGTTATATCCTTTAGGGTATAACGTCCATGAGGCATTTCACAAGTTGCAATTTCAAGAATTGCTATGCTATCCTATCTGGAATATTAGCACTACATTTGTTGTGTTCGCAGAATGGTTCAGTAAGTTAATTAGGTAATTTGCTTAACACCCTAGCAAGCAGGATCCATTGCTTAGTTTAAATTGTTTTCTTAACCTGCTTTTTAAAAAGTTTATCCATAGCACTTCCCTAAGTACTTGAGCTGCTTCTCCTACTCAGCTGTTTCTCACATAACATTTCCAGTATTGGTTTATCACATTCAGGTGCTCAAATGTCTCTATCATAACTATATGCAGAAAGCTAAAACAGTCCTTTGGATTCAACATGAAATAATATGAGAACTTATTATGCATTTACAAAGGGGGAAAATGGTTATGATGCAAACAGCTTATTTCCGGTAACAGAACATTTATTCTAACCGCTAACAGGAATATGCAGGACCATACATAGGAAGCTGCCTTATAACATGTCGGACTATTAGCCCATCTAGTTCCGTATTGTCTACAGTATAGACTAGTCATGCCTCTCATGGCATTCATTTTGTGGTGGTGCCCAGGACATTTTCTCAAATTGCCAAATGTGCTGACAAGCCCCAAAAGGTTGCCTACCTCTCGTCTGCACTGATTGCAGCTGCTCTCCAAGGTTCCAGAGAGGAGCCTTTCCCACATCTACTTAGAGAGGTTGGGGATTGAACTTGGGACTTTCTGTTATGTGCTCTACCTCTAGGCTGCAAGCCCTCCCATTTTATTTATGCATTTTAAAATGAATACTATATTTTATGAAGGGCTAAAGCAGATGAGAATTCCTGTGCTGAAACATATTCTAGGACATGTTTATCTGTGACATGCTAAAAAATGCCATGCTGGAGCAGACCACAGATCCATGTTGTCCACCACTCTGTATTCAGCAGTGGCAAGACGTGGGAAATTCATAAGCAGGACACAATACAGATATCCATCCGCTGGTTCTCCCCAGAATCAGGTAATCAGAGCTCTGCACTGCCATTGATAGACTTACCCTCCATGCATATGTGTAATACATGTTAAAAGCCATCTATGCTAGTGGCCAGCAGTTGCAATAAGAACTAGGGATGTGCACTGGATTTGGATTAAGCCTCTTCAGACCATTTCTAGTGCTTTTTGAGTGAAAAAGGGCTTCCCTCTGAAGCCACCAGAACCAAAGCTGGGCAAGAACAAGGCTTTGGTACCAGTTTGTGCTCAGAGACATACAGACTTTATGTGTCCTGCAAATACGTTTTATTGGTTTTATTTTTCTAAAATTCTGATAAGCAGATGGAGGGAGGGAGTGTGGATGAGTGAGTGACAGGCCCACCTTCTAATCCTAAGGCATGTTTTACCAGGGGCTCCAATCAGTGTGCTTTGTTGGAGGGCAAGGATGGGATCATGGGGGTGTCTTCATGAGTGACTTACTCAGAGCTTGCTGCGTTTGGAGGTCATTAGGGATATATGACGTCGCTGCCATCCAGCAGCCACCCCGGAGCTTAGCAGGGAAAAACCGGATTTCCTGAGATGGCTTAAAATCTGATTCTTTTCCTTAAGTCTGGTTCTCCCCAGTATAACTGCTCTGTTATACCCATTTACCTTGGGTATGCTAGCCCTGCTGTGTGCCTTTCACCATCACCCTGGTCAAGAGGTGTTTCCCGTCCCTGCACAAGCCAATTAGTGTCTAGTCAGAAGTAACTCCCATTGTGCTCCATAGGGCTTGTCCCCTGAATGCCCACATCAGAACTTACAGAGATCCTCCTTAACTGAAATGGCACAGTTGAAAGCACAAAGTCCCTTAGTGCTCTAAAGCGTGATCTTGAGGCTCCGATTCTCTGTTGTTTGGTTTATTGACATTAGGGATGTCAGAGAATTCTGCGACGGATCTCGGTGAGGCTGAATGCAAGTGCATTCGGCCCCCTGAAATCCATCGTGGAACGAAGCCCCTGCCTCCCCCAACCCACGAAAGTCGGGCAGGACAAAGCCCCCCCCACGAAAGTTGCGCGAAATGGAGCACTTACCTGCTCCTGTCGGCACCGACTTGCGAATGGCGGCTGCCCTGTGGCCGCCATTCGCTTCTTCTTCACAGCTGTGATAGGCTACGTAAATACATTCGAAGCCTATCATGGCTAATGCAGGGATGCCTTTTGCATCCCTGAGGAGGCCGTGATAGGCTACGTAAGTATTTATGTAGCCTATCACGGCAGGCTTAAAAAAAAAGAAATGCCTACGCAAATGGCGGCGGTTATGGCGGCTGCCATTTGCGTTCTGTATCTTTCACCGTTTTAGCCTACGTAAATATTTACGTAGGCTATTACGGCCAAAAAAAGGGGAACGCAAATGGCACCCACTACGTCATTTGCGTTCTCCTTTATTTCACTGTAATAGCCTACGTAAATATTTACGTAGGCTAAAACGGTGAAAAATACAGAATGCAAATGGCAGCCGCCGTAGCCGCTGCCATTTGCGTACGCGTTTTTTTTTAAAGCCTGCCGTGATAGGCTACGTAAATACTTACGTAGCCTATCACAGCTCACTACAGGGACACAAGTGGCGGCAGCTACAGCCGCTGCCATTTGCATCCCTGCTGCCCAGAGGCTGGATGTCCGGCCGCGGGCGGAGCCGGCCGGCGGCTCCGTGGAATTGCCGCGGAGCGGAGCCAGCCGGGCAGGATTCCAGAGGGGGGCGACCGGAGCGCCTCCCCCACATCGAGGATTCCAGGGGAAGGACGGAGCACCTCCCCCCCACCACGAATGAATCCGCGGAACGGTAATGGACTTTCGTACATCCCTAGTTGACATAGGAAGTAACTACTTCACACCTTTGCTATAGAGATTCTGCGCAGCATCGGGTTAGAAAGAGAGCTGGTTTCCCATCTCTGTGTTCCCCCTCCCTCTTTCCCAGGAAAAGTATATGTGTGTCTATTCAGAATTAACTCCCATTGTGCTCAATGAGGCTTGCTCCTGAAATGCAGGTGCATCTGGAGCTACAGGGGAAAGGAGAAAGGGTGGAAAAGGGGGAGGGAAGACTCACTTACTGGTTGAGCAGCCCCTGCCAGTCAGATGACGTTCACTCCTACCCTCACCCCCACCCAGAAGTATGTTCAGTGAAGCAGTTTTTACTGGTGTGGAGCACTTGCTCATGGAGCCCTGCATGCACTAAAGGGCAGCAAAGCTGATTCCTTTTTAAAAAATCTGGTACTCTTCTATTGCTTCTTCTGTTGTCATGGAAACAACCCCCATGATATGGAAAAAAGCCTTAAGCTGGTTTTCAGTTGTCATAACTTACTAGCTCCTGCACATATCATGAAACATCACAGGTTTGTTGCCCTCACCCAAATTGCCCCCAAAACAGGAGGGGGGGGGAAGGAAATCACTACCCAATCCAAATTTGGGGATTCCTCTTCCACATGAACTACTGCACCTATTTTCTTAACCTTTCCTTTACAGGTTTTTAACTTAGGGACTCCTCTAGGCTGTGTATCATTTTCAGAACAATGGTCCACAAGCACATCCTCTTTGGGATACCCTCATAATGTAAAGACTACTCTTGCAGGAAAACCCCTGTACCAGACAGGCTCAATCCCCTCAGAACGGGCAACTATTCCCTATAGATTTCATCTCTTTCTGCCCAGACCCAGCCCTAAAAAACTTATCAGCAGTACCCTTTAAAATTTTGCTGGTGCAAACAGAACGTTGGACTAGATACGCCCTTGGTCTGATCCAACATGTCTCTTCTGTTCTTCTGATCATGTTCTTAACCCAATCTAAACTTCTATCATATCTATAGTTTGTCCTCTTTTATTTTTAAGTTAAAATGCTATAGTTTATTGCTATAAAACTAGCAATAGTTTTATATTAGCTTAATAACAAAAATATATCTTATAATATAAATATCATATCATATCATATAATAATTAGCTTAAAAAGCTAAGTTCTTAAGCCCAGGTTCTCCATGATCTCAAGCATGATTTCATGATAGCTGCCGTCATGTGTGAAGCATCCCTTAGAAAGTCTAAGAACAGAGGAGCCATGAATAGCATACATTGCAAAGAAGGTCTGATACACCTAAGACGGGTGACTGAAAGGATTCCCTCACTGCTCTATTTCCTGTGACTAATGCAAGATGCCATTGACAAAACTGGGAGTACCATAAAGGCCTTTTTGCATCCTGGCAGCCTAGAGTTGTTGTAATGGTGCCTTTAGGCCTTTGGCAGACACTGCTGAATGAAACAACCATACTTGTGATCCAACAGTCTGAGTTATGTCATGCTGCAGCCAAGGACTGAGGTCAGCATGTTTATTGTCTATAGTAAAATCTCCTGAGTAACATAATCCAAGCCAGGTGACCATTGTTCATCTACTTGGGGCTCCATATAATATACATTCTTTTATGCTGCCTATTCATGAAAAGGAAGAAGTTTGTTTAAAAAATAATTGATATCTTTGTGATCACAATGATAATTTGATTCTAGTTCTGTAATAATTTTTGCTCTCTTAACCATTAAATCATATGACTTGCTATCACTAATAATACTGGAGCCTTTATCAGAAACAAGTGAGTGTTTCTTATAATTAACGGAGAAGTGTGGAGAAGCAAATGGAAATCTAATGCCAGTGGTTGCTTCTTGAACACTCTCTTGGGGCTGATCCACATGACTCCATTTTGGAGCTTGTTTTTAAAGATTGGTTCTTTTAATCCATCAACATTGTATACACTGGTGTGTGGTGACTCCTCATCTATGGAGGTTCAGTGCAAGGCCAAGCTGCTGATGTGACTATGTTGGGCTGTTTGCAAAAAATCAGATTGGAAAAATGAATGTCGGTTGCGAGCAAACACTGTTATCTGTACAGGCCTCTATGCAGAGGTAAGAAAAACTCTAACTGGAGCATAAGGGGTGTGTCAGTGGACTCATGAAATATGAACATGAACTGTCATGCTACATTGTGCAGGGCATGGTGGAGATGGGGTGAGAAATTGGGCTCCGCAGGGGGCACAGTGTTGGAATTCAGGGAACCATGTCAGCTTCGTTGGTGCCTTCTCCAGTTTCATATTATTTTGGTTCCTAATCCTATTGAGAACAAAATCCTAAATATTATATTTCATGTTGGATTTTTTGTTTTGTTTTTTGAGTATACACACAGACACGTGTGTGTATTAGAATTTCTTGGAAGGCTGAAAATATAACTCTTCCAATAATTTTGTAAATCAGCAGTGACAGAAACATATCAAAATAGCAAAACGGTTTGCAAACTCATTGTCATGGTGTCGGGATGAAATCGGAGTTTCACTAAGTTCAGGAATTAGCAGCAGTTGCTACCATCTTCAATTACCGTCATGCCAGAGTTGCACTGTGTTAAAGCATATACAGTATTCTGACCTATATTGAAAGGAGTAAATTCTGACTTAAAGCCATACATGTGCATTCCCACAGGGAGATTTTCAAGATTGCCTTAGGCGATCAGAATGTACTGAAAGAAGAACAGCGTAGATAACTTCCTACTAATCATGTTAAGCTAGTAATTCAGGAAGAGTTCACATACTGGGCACAATTCACTAGAATTTCTTCTGCGTAAACTCAATTGGGAATAGTTAAAAAGCATGGTAGTGCTTTTGTGCAGCTCCCATTCGTTGCAATAGAGCCTGTGCTGGTAGTGCTTTTGTGCAGCTCCCATTCATTGCAATGGAGCCTGTGCCGGTAGTGCTTTTGTGCAGCTCCCATTCATTGCAATGGAGCCTGTACTGGTCAAATTTCCTGTGGATTGTAATTAGGGCTGTACCAAATTTCCTCCTGTTTCCATTTTCAGGTTGAAAGTAGTGCTTTCAAGGGTGGGCATAATATTTCCCACAAAACCTACAGTGTAAGAACGTTTGTTATTATTATTTTTAATCCTGTTCATGGGACTTACCTCCCTTCTCTACCACTGCTTTTGACATCCCCCCCCCCCCCAGCTATGACTTCTTCCTCACATGGATGATCCCGGCTACATACTATGTGGCAGGATATTCAGTTTTGGCTATGTGATGACATCAGTGGGGAGAAATGAGGTTGACTGTGAAAGTAAGGGCTATGCTTCTTGGGTCAGTCACAAATCCCTATATTCTGATGAGCTACAACAGCACCCCCTAGAACGTCTAGTAAGTTGGCACTGTGCTGGGAAACCTGAATAGATCAAATCTCAGGGCTTCTTCACACAGAGCTTCTATCCTGCTATTGGTCCTTTAGATGACATCTTTGTGGGTCCTTTAGATGATGCCGTCAGCCTCCAGGGCCTCTCTGGCACTAAATTACCTTTATTCCATTTTTTAAAAGATCGGAGATAATGAGCTATCAAATTACTGTGCTTGAATTCCGTTTAAGTTCCTCTGTGAAAAAGAAAAAGCTGCAAGAAGAGGAGCTAGACCAATGAAACATATAGAAGACTCAGATAAGGGGGAAAGGAGGGGGGAAAGGGAGTGGGGAGGAAGCACGTGTAAATGGCGTCTATCATGATCCTGCATTTAAAATGGAAGCAGAAAGCCCTGTTTTAAACATGAGATTTTAGGCTGGTGTAGAGATACTCTCAATCTTCCTTCTCCAATAAACATCTGCATGCTAAGCTATTTTTTATTATAATAATCTACCTGGTTTGAACTAGAGGACTATTTTGAGATGAATGTTTATAGTTGTAAGACGATAGATCCAGCCACTGAGTAATTTTCTGATTTGCTTGTAGACCATTGACAGCACACATGGATGATATTGTGCTAATGGGGAATAACAACCATCAGTTTCCGCTAAGAGGCCATCTTTTACTGAACTCAGATTCCCATAAAAGTGAGAGGTTGCTCTCATTCCCTGTCTTCCTATCAACATCTACTCAGGAGATCAAAGATGTTCTCTCTCATTCTCTCTGCAATGAACTTTGCATATGCTCTGAAACCCACGATTCTATGAAAGTAAATGGGCAATATGTAACTAGCATGGTTAGATTGAGTTTATTTGGAAATCTCTGTGTGTGATTGCTGTGTTCCATTGTTCTTCTCCCGGCCACCCGCAATAAATTACATTTTATATCTGGACATCTGACTGCATAGTTGCAAAACTACCCCCCGAGTTCTTAGCATTTTCATTTTTCACAAGGTTTTTCTTAATTTCTGGGCTTTGGGCAAGAAAATGCAAAGTGCCTCTCTTTTTATTGTTTTCCTACAGCAGGGCTGAAGGGAGGGATCTTTGGCAATATGGTTTGCTGGACAGAACAGGGTGTGTCAGCAGATCAGTTTGACTGGTGGCAGCCTGTTGTAATTCTTTTGGGGGGAACCCTTGTAAAAATGGGATCTACCTGTAGGGAAAGCCCCCCCCCCCCGATTTGTAACAGATGCAAAACAACCATGGATCACATAGTGAATGGGATGGTTTTGATAGTCAGTTGAATCTGGCTGTTCGCTGATGTCACTGAAGGTGAGTGATGCCAATTCAGAAAGTATTGGCTGAACGCATCTACCTGTTAGATATAAGTTATAACCACAAAAACTCACAACCAAGCTGCATTTTTCACCACTGCCAAAAATATTTCTGAAAAGGAAATTCCCTCTTTAGCTTAGCTCTAATTATGAATGTTTTTCTTGCCAGCAAAAATAATACTAGTGCCATGGAATTAATGTCCAGCTTTGCTAATATAAAGATAATATGTATGTCATGTTTCTCTTAGTTATGCTCTCTGCCTGCTCAGGGACTTGCGTGTCTCAGCCAGGGCAAGAGACAGGTCTAAATTACAGCCAGCCTTTCCATTTTCAGAAATGGAGGGTTGCTTTTGCCATTGCTTCTTTGCCCCAGAACGCTAGGCGTTATCTGATACCTGCAACACCTACCAGTGACTCATTCAGTCTGCAATCACCATTTTGAAACTGATCCTATATCACAGACTTCCTGCTCACATCTGGCCTGATTTTTTAACTTTTCTATTTTTCCTGCCTATTCCACCACCATGCCTGATTAAGACTTCTGGAGAACTCAAAATCTTGTACAATCTTTTGTGTCATTTTGGCTGGTCCTAATAGAGGTACTGTCTAACTGTAGATTTTGGTTTTATTTATTTAAGCATATTTGAATGCTTAGGGCAACTAGCAGTCTTTAATCAACATAGCACAAAACTTAAATATGCCATTTAATATGGACTATGTGACAAATGGGGGACCACAGTGGCTTAGTGGTTAAGATGCTGAACTGCAGACTGGAAGGTCGGCAGGTCAGCAGTTCGAGACCCGAGTGCTGCGTGACAGAGTGAGCTCTCGTCTTCAGTCCCAGCTCCTGCCAACCTAGCAGCTCGAAAGCAAGAAATTGCAAGTAGATAAATAGGTACCACATATTTTAATATATATGTGACAAATATATTAAAATAAACACGAAGAGTTCTGTGCTCCACAAAATGCTTGTTTGAATAAAGATAGCTTGAATTATGTCTGGTGTGAAGGCCCAAGCCCATGTCCGGCTTCTATCACAGTAGCTACATTGTTTATCATTATTTTGACGTGCTCTTCCCTCTAAGCCTGCAATCCTATACAGACTTACCTGGAAGTAAGGCTCATGGTACGTACATTTTGAGCAGATATGCATAGGATTGCATTGTTTACTACTTTTGTGACATCACAGAAGTTCAGCCAATAACAAGGATCCATGTGATGAGCAAGTGAATGTTTCTCTGCCTGCCTGCCTGCCTATTTGTCTATTTTAGCAGCCAGGCATCACTTCTGATGTTTCTGTTCCCTGGACTATTTTTCCTGCAACACAATATTTCAAACAAATTAAAAAATTAAAATATGTAGGTTGATTATCAATACATGCAAAGTATTGCATTTATGTGAGCTACATTTCATTTATTCACATAATCTGATGTATTATGGAAGCTAAATCATTCTGAATATTGAATGTGTTTATTAAAATAATATGTTCATGAACAATCCAAAAACAGATGAAAAAATGCACAACTTGTCAAATAAATTATTCATCATAAGTCATTAGCCTAGCTCTACTGCCACCCTACCCTTGTGCTGTAGATCGCACTTTTGCCATATGGAGAAATAAAATGCATTCTAATTTGTTTTCTAATAAGTACTAATTAGTTTAGGCCTTTGAGAGATCTATGAGGAAATAAAGAATGTCCTTGTAGCCTTCCAAATAAAATCCTAAAGCTGCAGTTGGTAGAGTATCATACTGCTTTCCCATTGTAGCCTGTAAGAAGAAATTGAAATGATCCCTCATGTAGACTGTGTTATAAAAATTAAGCTGAGCAAATCATACCAACTGCAGTCACTTGGAAAAGGGCACCTCTGCTCTGGTTTACTTTAATACTAGGCTTGGTGTGTGTGTGTGTGTGTGTGTGTGTGTGTCTGTCTGTCTGTTGGGACGACAACAACAGTATAGTGGAAGACTGCTAGAACTTCTTAATAATAATGGTTGTGAGAAAAGCTGCAGAATCAAATGACTAGAGAACAACTTTCCACCCCAAACATCATTATATTGTATATACCATCAGTGATCTCAATTCTCTGAGTTCTGGTCTTTATGTAGCTAAAACAGCAGTGCCTACCACAAAGATGGAGGTATCAGCAGGCTTGGAAAAACCGCAAGATTTAAAGAAGTACAACAAATCTTTAGGAAAAACCCCCTCCTAAATCAGCCTCCCAAAACAGCCCAATGGGACTGAACATATGTAGTGGTCATGAAATTCTGACTGACTGTTGCAGTGGCGGAGGAAATGGTGAGAATGGAAAACCAGGTGAGAGGGGAAATGGAATGGAGTAGCCTGAACTAGATCACTCCACTCTGTAACATTTTGCTGCGGGCTCCATTTGGTCATTTCTAAAATGAGAGTCACTGAGAGTTAAACCATTTATTTATTTATTCATTCATTCATTTCATTTCTATACCACCCAATAGCTGGAGCTCTCTGGGCGGTTCACAAAAATTAAAACCAAAGAGCACAAAATAAAACAATACAAAATATATAAAACATTAAAACCACAGTAAACAATACAACCAGAATAAAACCAGAATAAAACCTACCAGCAATGCAGGAATTTAAAATACAGATTTAAAACAGCAAAGCTAAAAGTCTAAAGAGCTAAAATGTTAAAATGCCTGGGAAAATAAAAAGGTCTTCACCTGGCACTGGAAAGAATACAATGTAGGTGCCAGGTGAACCTCACTAGGAGTTCATTCCACATCTGGGGTGCCACAGCAGAGAAAGCCCTCCTCCTAGTAGCTACCAGCCTCACTTCCTTTGGCAGGGGCTCACGGAGAAGGGCCGCTGACAATGACCTTAAGGTCCAGGCAGGCACATATGGGAGGAGGCAATCCTATTTTGGACCAGCTGAAGTTTCTGGACCATTTTCAAAGGTAGCCCCATGGATTACACATTGCAGTAATCCAGATGAGAAGTTATCAGAGCATGGATAACTGTAGCTAGGCTATCTCTGTCCAGATAAGGGCGTAGTTAGTATACCAGCCTAAGCTGATAAAAAGTGCTCCATGCCATTGAGTTCACCTGTGCCTCAAGTGACAGTTCTGGATCCAAGAGTACCCCCAAACTACGAATGTGATCCTTTAGGGGGAGTGCAACCCCCTCCAGAACAGGTTGAATATCATCTAGCCAGGCAGACAAACCACCTGCTAACAGTACCTCCATCTTGTCTGGATTGAGTTTCAGTTTATTGGCCCTCATCCAGTCCATTACCGTGCCCAGGCACTGATTCAGAACAGCCACTGCCTCACTTGGGTTTGATGGGAAAGAGAGGTAGAGCTGGGTGTCATCTGCATATTGATGGCACCTCAGCCCACACCTCTGGGTAACCTCCCCCAGCGGTTTCATGTAGATGTTAAACAGCATGGGGGATAAAATAGAGTCCTGTGGAACCCCATGGCATAATTGCCATGGCACAGAGCAGTAATCCCCCAGCACCACCTTCTGGAGTCGGCCATCCAAGTAGGAGCGGAACCACTGCAGTGCAGTGCCTCCAACTCCCAACCCAGACAACCTATCCAGAAGGACACTATGGTGGATGGTATCGAGAGGTGCTGAGAGGTCCAGGAGAATCAACAGGGTCACACTCCCCCTGTCCCTCTCCTGGCAGAGGTCATCCTACAGGGCGACCAAGGCAGTTTCTTTTCCAAAACCAGGCCTGAAGCCTGACTGAAATGGATCTAGATAATCCATTTCATTCAAGTGCCTGGAGCTGTCCTGCAACCACCTGTTCAAGCACCTTACCCAAGAAGGGGATGTTGGCTACTGGCCTATAATTGTTAACATCCTCCAGGTCCAGGTTAAGCTTTTTCAGGAGTGGTCTTATTACCGCCTCTTTTAAAGAGGCCGGTACCACTCCCTCTCTCAAGGAGGAATTTACAACCTCCTGGACCCAGCTGAACATCCCCTCCTTATTTGATTTAATAAGCCATGAAGGGCAAAGGTCAAGCACACAAGTGGTTGTCCAGACTTGGCGAAGCAGCTTGTCTGCATCCTCAGGCCTCAATAACTGAAACTCATCCAATAGAACCAGACCGTGCTTTGAACGCCTCTACCAATGGAACTGCATTAACCATGTCAAAGCTTAATCCCTGAAAGCTGTAATCCTACAGTTATAGATGCTAGTCTACTAGTTTTTTTTAGTGCTGAGAGAAAGGCACTCTGCACATACTCAAAGGCATCATCTTCTGCATTATTACTTTATTGGCATCTCTGCAACACAAACGTCAGCTGGTTTAATAACAGTCATTCCCTGTCTCCAGTTCATTTCCTCTCTCCAGTTATAATAAACCCATATAAGTTTGTGGAGTTGATGTTTGTTCATTCACTCATTAATTCCCTTTTTTATCCTGCTGTTCTACATGGATGTGCCCTCAACACAGTGTGAAATATAAATTCAAAATGCAAATATTAAGATTAATTATAAAAGAGTAAGACAATAAAATGATAAAGCAGCAGTACAACAATGTGTTGTGTGTGTGTGTGTGTGTGTGTGTGTGTGAGAGAGAGAGAGAGAGAGAGAGAGAGAGAAACAGTGAAGGAGAATCACTGATTGACTGCCTGCCAGAATAAAAAAAGTTCTTTATAGCCTAAAAATGGGAAGAGAAGGAGCCCCATAGATTTCAGAATGAGCCTGGAACTGAAATGCAAGGGGGTTAAGATGCATCTTTACATCTAAATTTCCATGTTTTAAAAATAATATAAATAGCATCAGCTGGGAGTGATTGATAATTAAGGGCTGCACCAAGCAGAGAAGGGAGGGTTGACCCTTTCTTCCCCTGCTGCAGTCCTGAGGAAAATCCCTCCTCTGAAGCTACTATCGGCACTGAGAGGAAATCCACCATTGGCACTACTTTAGATTTATACTGTGTATGCCCTTAAGCAGGAATGGGCAAATCAGTCTGTTTGCAGGCATCAATTTCACATGAGTTCTTCTGAATTCCATTCCATCCATTTTCCACATTAATCTGTTAACATATTTTCTCTCAATATACATAAAGAGACAATTTCAAATGTCTTTTAAAAAATGTTTTTAAGCCAAGAACTATATCCGAACATTCAGGAAGTGCAAAAACTGGTGAAGCTAATTGCACAGTAGTCAATGAGGTGCAGTTCTGGTCAGTTCATACCAGAATTTCTGTATTTCTCAAGCATTCTTCAAGCATTCCATTTGTAAAGAGCTAGAGTGAGTGTAAGGAAAAGAGGACAGGGTTCTTGTATGCAACAGTTTTACAAAAGAAACATTTGGGATGGGTAGGTACAACTTGCTAAGCAGGGTTAAGACAACAGCTGGATCCATTGAATCCCCCTCTTCTTCACAATAGTTAACAGTGAAAGACTACTTCCCTCTTTTGCATTCTCTCTCTCCTCTACTATCCTTTGTTCAGTTCAGATGATCCTTCAAACCAGTCTGGAGGATCAAGAACAAGCACCAGCTTGTACAATCTTCCTCCTCTTCCCCCTTCTTCCAAGTGCGAGGGGAGATTAGAAGCTTCTGCTGATAACTTGCAGCAAACCATACTTTTCTGTGTCATCTAAATGCAGAAAACTGTGGTTTGTGCAAACCATAGTTTGCCCTCAAACTAGGAGCCCAAACCATGCAGTGTGCGGGGGAAGAAGAAGAGGGGAATGCATGAGGCTGAGGCTCCATGGTTTAGTTGAACATCTGACAGTGATCGCCCATTTTTCTCCTTTTATCTTAGAACCATTTACAATGATTTTGTAAATGGTGCTGGTGCCATGTATGCAACCTATTTTTGGACAGGGTATGATTCACCTGTGGGTCTTGCCCAACCTTATTGAAGACCAATAGTTTAGGTCAAGAGTGGGCAACACATGGCCTGTGGGCTGCATGAAGGCTTCAAGGGTTTCCCCTGCAGCCCACGGGTACCCTAGTCACCCCACTCCAAATTCTGTCCGCAGCCCTCCTTCCAAACCTTTTTCTTTTTCTTTTGGGGTCTAAAACAGACTTGGTCACTCTGGCTTACCAAACTCTATGGTTTCTCCCAGAATAATATTATTGAGAGGGAAAATACAGAGTATTGAGTGCTAGAGCATTTTTTTTGCCAATTTATTCCATGGTTTCTCTCAAGAAGAGAGGAGAGGTGGCTGCTCTAGCCTGGCAACTCTGTGGTTTCCTTTTCAATAATGTTATTCTTCAGAGAGAAACCAGAGAGTTTGGTGGGCTAGAGCAGCCACCTTTTCTCTCCTTGTAGGTAGGGCTGGTTTAAGATCCTGATTCCCACTCACCCCCTTTTACAGGAGGGGATTCTGCATGTGTGTGGAATCTGTTTATGAGGGGGAGAAGAGTGTGTGTGAGAGAGACAGTGAGTGGGGGAAGGCTGTATTTGTACATATTTGCTTGTGGGGACTTTAACCTCATACCCATCCCAGCGGGGTGTGTGTGTACATGTGTGTGTATAGAAGTGTGTCCCCTGGCCATCCTCCAGCCCCTCATGGGGCCCTCAGAACTGTACAAGTTGCCCATGCCTAGTTTAGGGAAAGGTAAAGTTATCAACTAAGGGCTTTGTTTTGCCTTGACACATTTGGGGACACTTTGTGGGCCTCTGATTGCCATGGTCCTGCCTCAGGTTCTCTTGTTGTTTGTTACATTTCCTTGTACCTACTTGGCTTTCACTGCTGTTCATGTGTTTCTTTTTACTGCTCATTTCCATAACATGTATTTTCTTTGCTTTGTTGCTGCTTCCCCTGATTATATCCCACGGTGGCCTCCATATAATGCCATTTCTTCTTTTACTTGGAACAGCATGCAGTTGCATTTTTGAGTTAAATGAGTGAGGGCTAGAAGGAAGGAAGCCAAGACTCCACACAATTTCTTGCGTCTCTCCTATAGCTTTGGCTCATTTTTTTTTCAGCTGACTTTTTATTCTGTTGGTTTTGCTTATTACCCACCATGGTAGAATATTTTGTACGCTGCTTGGTGGAATAGCCTGAAGTTGGCTGCTAGTGTGAGCTTCCAGAAAACCAGTCAGAGTTCAGTTCTTGTTAGTGCCAGTGAAGCTGGATTGGTTCTTTGCCATCATTAAAACAGTAAAGTATTACATCTGCTTCTCTTGTGTTACAAAGCAGCTACATAAAGCTCAATATGGGCTTTATTATCCGTTGAACTTCCTATGTCTTGCTCACAATGACATTCTCCTCTATAGTGAACTGTTTCTTACAAGCCGAAAGGGGATTTGCAGGCTGTGAATCTGCAGGTAGTGGTTTTAATAGCCACTAATGTGAATTAATAATTCGAATAGCCTCATTTCGCATGAATTATCAGTGTTCTGGAGAGAAGGTTGCCATGGCTTTTATATTTTATCATTCATGGCTGTGTAAACTCTTTTAGACCAGCATTTAAAAAAGGCAACCTCATGCATGACTTTTCACTGAATACCGTTCTTACAGTTCAATTCAGGATGCACTTATTGGACTTATAGGAAATTTGCCCATGTGGGAGAATAAACCATATTATTAGCAGCTTAGAAAAGTCCCACTAGACAGAGTGATAGCCTGAGTAGGCAATATCACTACCTCGTCATATTTATCATGAGTATGCTGCTTGCATGAAATACTGCAGGAAATTCAATAGCCCAAAGAATTCCCTGAAGAAAAGTCTAGTATATATTATATACTTTTAGAATAAACCCAGTAACCTGAAAATACAGTATACAGTTGACTGCTAAGTTCATTATTTCTTAGCTAGGAATTGACTTGAATGCAGATTTCAACAAACTGATAAATTTAAGTCTGGGGACATAGCCCACTATAAACACATCCCCCCCCCCCCTGTGTGTGTGTGTGTGTGTATCTATCAACATTTTATTTTCTAAGTTTATAAAGAACGCGAAGACAAAAATAATGTAACAAACACAACGTTAGGGTCAAACTACACATTACGTTAAATATGTAGCATGTATATTTCTGTTTATTTTACTGACAAGTAAGTGTGCCATGCCCCCCAGTACAAACCAGGACTGCAGCATGTGGGGAGGGGAGTTTTAAGCCTTTCCTCCCCATCCACAACGCCCACAAATCACCCCTCCCATTCATGGCAGCTGCTTTTAGTAATTGCTGTGCAGGGCAGCTGAGTTTGCAGCTGGGGAGGAAAGAATTACATCTCCAGACATGATGTATGTCTGATCCAGATCAGGCCCCTGCACTTACTTCTGAGTAAAATAAAAACAGAGCTCCACATTATGTGTTCAACATTACCATGTAGTTTGACCCGATACTGGTTTTATACTATTTTAACTGTGATGGCTTCCTCTAAAGAATTCTGGGATTATAGTTTACTCTGGTTGTTCAGAGTTTTCTGTTAAGAGGTTGTTAGCCACCTCACTTTTGTCACCATTCCCAAGTTTATCTGGGAAGATCAAATAACTATTCAACCAGGATGGAGAACTACTTCTGGGTGGGTGGGGACTAGATGGCCCTCCACCCCAGTCCTTCATGGGCTGGATGTTGTCAGGGGGTATGGCTACACCCCTGATGTCAGGGTGTGGGCCCATGCACCTGATGTCGTTAGGTCCGCAGCTAAAGTGTTGGCTGGAGCTTTTGCTGGGAAGGCGAAGGACTCCTAAAAGTGTTGTCTGAGTGTGCTTTGCTCATCCTTCACCCACTGGCTAAGTGTGCTTTCACCCTCTTTCCCTGTGTGGGGAATTACACAAACATGGGGAATAACATGCGTGGGGAAGAAGGAACAAAGCATGCTCAGTGTGCTGCTCCCGCTTCCAATTGTTATTTCTTGTTATGTCCATTCTGTGACTCTGTGTTCCCATCTCAACCTGATGGGAAGCATACCATTTTGGGGAAGAGCAGTGTGCAGGGGAATCCTCTTGTTATCTCTGATCACAGATTGGAGATAACAAGGGAATTCCTCTCTCCATCCCCTCCCCAAGCTCCCAGTAGCCCCCAGACAGGAGCTGGTGCTTGGGGGGTAGGCTGGGTGGGATGCACAGAGGGACCCCAAGCCTCCACTGTTTGGATGGGGAAGCTCCATGGGCTGGAGGTTTCCCTTCCCTGTTGTGAAGGTTTGAGGCTTACAGAGGCAAAGGGAAAAACAATCAGGTGTAGAGGTCTGGGTTTTTGTTTTGTTTTGTTGGGAGGGTGTATCCCTGAGAGGACTAGTCTCATTTCCCTGGTTAAGTTTCAGTTACATTTCCCCAATTAAGATTTATTTCTTCAGGTTTGAAACAGCACCTTTGGTTTTGAAAGAGGAGGGTATATAAAGAGAGTGAGAGAGCCACTAAGAGCAGAGTCAGGGAGACCAAAGCCTGAAGAGGGAGCAGGAAGAAGCAGCCTAGAGGAGTCTAAGCAGAGCTAGGGTAAAGGAACTTGTGTTTTGCAACTTTCATTGTCTCTTAATGCCTTTTGTATCACTCAGCTCTATTGTGTAAATACTTCAGTTGTAACTTTCTTGCTTTAATTTACCAGTAAACTGTTGTGGTTAAACCCTCTGTCTAGAGTGTCAATCATCCCATGCCTACAGCCTAAACCCGACGTTACTGGAAAGAGGAAGGTAAAAGAAAGAAGGTGGGACTCTTAAGCAGTCAAGAGATCTTTAAGGAGTTGCTCAGGAGGTTCAGATCATAAGGGGAACCATGACACCTGTATTAATTATACTAATTTAAGTCTGTTGTATAAACATGTTGAATCTCAGATAAGAAGGAATTTCACTGGAGTCTTTGTGCTTTGGTCACATGAAGTTTAGGAAGGTGAGGAATTCTACCTATATAATAAAAGTGATTGAGCAATCACTGAAAAACATGAAGTACTTTGCTGAAATATCTACAACGTCTTCCACTTAACAATCTTTTAGTGCCTGCAATGTAGAATCCATAGAAGTGACATGCTACTCAGGATCCCAAAGGTTTTACTATATAAAAAAGGAATAGATAAGTTAGAGATGTATGTATGGCCAGGATATACGGGTAGCTAGGAAATGAACTGACACATGTCTAACAGCTATATGAGCCTGCCCAGGCTTTGAGATGAGCACCTGTTGTTTAGCCCATCAATGCTACACTGATGGGTACCACAGGCAAGTCCTTTTTGGTGGTGGCCCTGTGTTTGTGGAATTACCTCCCCCAAGAAATAAATGTTGCCCTATAATTTTTTATTTTTAAGAGAACTTTTAAGGCATGTTTTATTTCAAAACACATTTTGTTAATTGCTGTACTATGGATTAATTGCTACTGCTCATTTTCAAGGTGTAATATGGTTTTAATTTGAGGGTTTTGTATAGTATTATCTTTTTGGTATGGAATTTTCTATAGGAACTTGTAAGAGCGATGTGCTGTGAAAGGTGGTGAGTTTAGCAATCCTAATGGGGTGGGGGATTTTGTGGTAGATCTTGCCAAATCCTAAGCCCTATTCTCTTGCTGTGGCCAGGGTGGAAGGTGAGGGTATTTATTTCCCCCTACTTCTTTCCCACTTTGTGGTCAATGGGAGGAATTAAATTTGCCAGCTCCAGGTCTGGCATGGTTTAGGGCCTTGGGGATGGGGGGGGGAGAGGGAGGTGGCTTAATATCCTGCAGATCCATAACTTCCATGTCCATAACTTCTTCCATGTCCCTGACACTCTTCCAATGCACCCTGTTTCCAGAACCACTACTGGAGCATCATGGGTGGAACAATGATAGCAGTAAGGAGCCCTCTAGTAGTGGACCTCCCACTTCACTCCCACTTCACTTCACTGTGAGGTCCACAGCATCCAATGGATGCCCAGCTGCTCCCTAAGAAATCTTTTGATTGATTGATTAATTAATAGAAATAGTATAGATAGGGTAGGAGAGAGTCTGGCGGTGAAGGAGCAGCTTACACACTGATATATATGTTGAGAAGATGTATGTGGCACAGCCTTCCTGAACGGAATGTTACCCTATAGCCACTTTCTCCTCTATCCCTCACAAACTCATTTATTTCCCATCTCATTCTCCCATTCTTTTCTCCATGCTTCTTGTCAGCATTTCTGAGTGGTTTGTGGCCTGCTGCAATCTTGACCAGGGAGAGAGATGGTTGAACCATCAGTAGCATGCTGTGACAAAGTTTGCATGAAATTTGAAGATAAAGTCGTTCAAATCTGTCACGAATTGGACACCATAATTAATGCAGTTCCATTAGTAGAGGTGCCCAGAGTACCATTTGGTTCAGTTTTATTGGATGAGTTTCAGTTGTTGAGGCCCAAGGATGCAGGCAAGGTGCTTGGCCAAGTCTGGTTGACCACCTGCATGCTTGACCCTTGCCCTTCATGGCTTACTACATCAAAGAAGGAGGGGATGTCTGGCTGGGTCCAGGAGGTTGTAAATTCCTCCTTGAGAGAGGGAGTGGTGCCAGCCTCTTTAAAAGAGGCGGTAATCAGGCCGCTCCTGAAAAAGCCTAACCTGGACCCAGAGGATGTTAACAACTATAGGCCAGTGGCCAACATCCCCTTCCTGAGCAAGATGCTGGAGTGGGTGGTTGCAGGACAACTCCAGGCACTCTGGAATGAAACTGATTATCTAGATCCATTTCAGTCGGGCTTCGGGCTTGGTTTTGGAATGGAAACTGCTGTGGTCGCCCTGTAGGATGACCTTTACTGAGAGAGGGACAAGGGGAGTGTGACCCTGTTGATTCTCTTGAACCTCTCAGTGGCTTTTGATACCATAGACCATGGTATCCTTCTGGATAGGTTGTCTGGGTTGGGAGTTGAAGGCACTGCAAGATCTTGCACTGCATTGCAGTGGTTCCACTCTTACTTGAATTAGGGATGTACAAAAGTCACTTACCTTTTTGTGGATTCTGTTCATGGTGGGGGGGGAGGTGTTCCGTCCCTCCCCCCGGAATCCTCGATGGGGTGGAGGCGATCTGGTCCTCCCCCCTGGAATCCTCGATGGCCGACTGTGCTCCGCGGTGGCTCCACGGAGCAGCTGGCCAGGCCCAGGCCAGGGCCGTCCGCAGACGGATTTCCGGCAGCAGAGGGCTCTGGATAAAAAACAAAACGCGTACGCAAATGGCGGCAGCTATGGCCGTCGCCATTTGCGTTCCTTATTTTTGGCTGTCTTAGTCTACGTAAATATTTACGTAGACTAAGACGAAGAAAAGAAAGGGGAACGCAAATAGCGTACTAGGTGCTATTTGCGTTCTCCTTTCTTGTCTTCGTCTTAGTCTACATAAATATTTACATAGACTAAGACGGCGAAAAATTAGGGGTGTCAGAGAATTCCGCCACGGATCTCGGTGATTCACCCCCCCAAACTCTGTGGTGGAACGGCCTGCAACCCCTCCGCCCCCCCGCAGATCCCCCCCGGGACGAAACTTACCTAGGGCAGATGTTCCGGACGGTGGCGGCTCCAGCAGTGGCTTCGGCGGCGGCAGCAGCCGGTCTTCCGAACGGCTGCCGACGCCATTTGCAGTCTGTTCCCCCCCCCCATTCGTGATAGGCTACGTAAAGACTTGCATAGACTATCACGTCTGGGTTAAAAAAAGAGAAGAAGACGTGTACGCAAATGGCGGCGGCTACGGACGCTGCCATTTGTGTTCCTTATTTTTGGCCATCTTAGTCTACGTAAATATTTACATAGACTAAGACGGTGAAAATAAAGGGGAATGCAAATAGCTCCCACTATGCTATTTGCGTTCCCCCTTATTTTTGCCGTCTTAGTCTACGTAAATATTTACGTAGACTAAGACAGCCAAAAATAAGGAACGCAAATGGCGGCGGCTGTAGCCGCCGCCATTTGCGTACGTGTTTTTTTTTTTTTTTACCCATACGTGATAGGCTACATAAGTCTTTATGTAGACTATCACGTCTATGTGGGGGGAGAAAAAACACAGATTGCAAATGGTGGTGGCGGCAGCCAGTCGGAAGACCAGCCACCGCCGCCGCCGAAGCCGCCACTGGAGCTGCCGCCGTCCGAAACATCCACTCCAGGTAAGTCTCGTCCTGGGGGGGATCCGCGGGGGGGGGGTGGCAGGCCGTTCCACGATGGATTTTGGGGGGCTGAATGCACTGGCATTCAGCCTCACCGAGATCCATCATGGAATTCTCCGACATCCCTAACTTGAATGGCCAATTCCAGAAGGTGGTGCTGGGGAATTATTGTTCTGTGACTTGGCAGCTATGCTATGGGGTTCCACAGGGCTCTGTTCTATTCCACATGCTATTGAACATCTACATGAAGCCACTGGGGGGCATTATCCAGAGGTATGGGCTGAGGTGTCATCAATATGCAGGTGACACCCAGCTCTATCTTTCCTTTTCATCAAATCCAGGTGAGGCAGTAGCTGCCTGGGCATGGTAAGGGACAGGATGAAGGCCAATAAACTGAGACTCAATCCAGACAAGATGGTGGTACTGTTAGTGGATGGTTCATCTGCCCCACTGAGTGATTTGCAACCTGTTCTGGGGGGTCTAACCTGTTGCACTCTCCCTAAAGGATCAGGTTCATAGTTTGGGAGTGCGGTTGGATCCAGCATTGTAACTAGAGGTGCAGATGGACTTGGTGGCATGGAACACCTTTGATACACCAACTACATCCACCTTATCTGGACAAAGATACTGTAGCTACACTTACCCATGTTCTGGTAACCTCTCATCTGGATTATTGCAATGCCTTATACGTTACGTGGGGCTTTCTTTGAAAATGGTCTGGAAACTTCAGCTTATCCAAAACAGGACAGCAAAATTGTTAACGGGGACTGACCAATGTGACCATATTTTGCCAGTACTTTTCCATCTGTACTGGCTACCAGCAGTCCATTTCTCGACCAGGTTCAAAGTGCCGGTATTAATGTTTTATTTAAATCATGATTTGGGGAACATGTTGTTACAACATATCAATATAAATATATGTATCTCCATTTGCTCCAGAGGGATCTTTGCTTTGGGTTATAAAAATCTGAATATTACTTTTCATGCACAATATTACTTTTAATTTGTTCTACTTGTTTTTAATGTCAGTTTTTTTTTCATATGAAGACTTTATCAAAATCATTTCCTTAATGTTTCTCAATTAAAATGATGTACCAATATGGCAACTATAGCCATTTGCACATACATTTTTGCTTTAGTACTGAGTTTATAAGTGGATTAGAAGATTTTCAGATTTAGACAACTCTAATTAAATTACTTCTAACTTTTACTGGGCTCTGTAGATCAATCTGTCTTTGACCTTCACAGTCCATCAATATAAGTGGTGGTGGGGAGCTTTTTCATATCTCTCAATTTTAAAAAAAGGCTCTTTTGTTAAAGAATTTTTTCCCCACATAGTTGGATTCACTTGCCACTTAACCTTCCACATCATAAATTAATATAAGTTTAAGGAAACAAAGTAGTCTTTTCTTTTTCTCCTTGCTGTTGGTTGCTTCAATGGCACAAGAACTCACTAAAGAAAATTCCCATGTTATCCCTTAAGCTTTTGCATACACCATTTGCTATCTTTCTAAAAGAGGGATTTAAAATGTATGCTGATGCCTTTATCATCTTGACAGTTTAAGGATAGAAGTTCTCCCATGCCAGGCACAAAAGTCTATTTTTTAAAATGTATAAAGGATATTCTTTTGCATCCTTAAAAGACTTAAATGTTGCAGCTAATTTTGCATAATGCTGAGGAACTGGTTTACTCTAAAGTTAGGCAATAATGTTCTAGTGCTATTTTGTAGTTTTCTTTTTATACAAAACTTTTAACAGTAATCTAATCATGAATCACCTCAGTTGCTACCTTAAAATAAATCCCATCTTAAGTGTATTGGGATGGTATTTCACCATGAAAGGCAACTTTCAGGAATCTAAATAGAAGTGATAATTCATTGTTCAGTGGATTCTTTCTTTTGCTTTAAAATTTGCAAATGTCAAATTATTTTAAGACTGGCTGCCTGAAAATGCATGAAATGTTAATATGTTGATAGCATTTTTAACAAGCCTGTTTCAATTATGTAATACTGCACAGAGGATATTGAATAGGACTGGTATAGTGCAGACCAAATGTAGCGTATCTGTTGTACTAAATTTGTGACTGCTGCTGACTGATAAAGTGAAATGCAGTGTATCCTAAGATTAGGGTTGGCTACCGATTTCCTTGCAGATGTATACATTTGAGTTAAGTAGTGGGAGAGGGGATGGTACTGCTGTAGGTCTTGTAGTTTCGCTCCTTCTCCCTTCCCCGCAACCCTTTAGCATTATCTCTCCTACTTTAACCATTTCCAGAGGGGTAGCCATGTTAGTCTGTTGCAGCAAATACAACAAAGAGTCTTGTGGCAACTCAGAGACGAACACATTTATTTTAGCGTAAGCTTTTGTGGACACTGTCTGGTGAAGGAGTCAGGGTCTATGAACGCTTAGGCCAAAATAAACTTGCTAGTCTTTAAGGTGTCACAAGACTCTTTGTTGTTTCTCCTGTTTTAGGTCACGCCACTTCTCTCTCTAAAAAAAGATGATAATATTATATCATGAAAGAAAAGTACACCTGATCATGTTCAGAGTGCCTTTCCTCAACCCCTGAGCAACTTCAGCTTATCCAAAACACTCAGAATGAGGAACAGGCTTCTTCCTAGCCCATTCTGGGACAGAGGGCAGGATCTGCAGGCATCTTTCCTGGCATCTTTTCTTTTAAACAACAACTCTCCATCCACCTCCCTTAAGAGCACACATTTATAAAGTGCCTTCCAGCATGCTACATTTCAGGGACACCATTTGTAAAATATGCACCATAAATACTAGTAAATGTAGACATGGGAAGCTGGTAGGAGTGGGGTGGGCCGTGGGCTACCATAAAATGTCCATTAGTAAATGAGAGCGGCTGATACAGTCATGTGAGAAGTTCAAGGGCACAATCTTGTTATACAGCCATTTTGCATACAAAGTTATTATCGCATGGTACAGTTTTCCAATAATGTCGATGTTTTCTAGTACAATTTATTAACGGTCTACTTTAGAAGGGAAAAAAGAAAGAAGAATCAATGCAACAAAGATAAAAAGGTAAGCCATCCATGTGTGCTTGGTCATAGTTCAGGCTACTCCGTATATTCAGTTTGTATTGTAATATAGTCCCGTCTGTCTCCAAGAGGGAATTGTTTCTCTTCTGAAGTGTTCTTTGAACAGTCTTCCCTTTCATTTCATAGTTTGGAATTGTATCAAAACAACCCTGACAATCAGCCGTAATGCTCAAATAGTACAGCGTTTGGACTGCAGGCTTCAAATTATTTGTAGGGGGCACATTCAAGGTTGAAGAAACCCAATAATTTAACTTATTTTAGGAACAATGTATTTTATATATGCTTCACCCTTCTGATCTCTTCAAATTTGTCCTTAGCTCCCAGGTGACCGACACTTTGAGGTTAAGAATAACACTTTAAACTTTCAACTCTCTGACCTTCTAAAGCTGGAAACTTTCAAAGGAAAATACAAAATAGACAGGGAAAAATGTGGCTGCTTGTTCTGCTTCCTCAGTCTTTCGATGCTCAGAAGGGCTAAGATAAAAATATTGTATGAAAATTCAGTGTGTGGAATTGTAACAGATGGGCATTAATCTGTCAGTAATTTCCTTGATGAAGAGCAGAATACAGTTAAGAGGGAATTCAAAGAAAACATGAAGCTTGCCTTTTTAAAATGAAGAATAAGCTAGATTCAGCTTGCCCAGGACAGTTGCCACATGACAACATGCCATTTAATAAAGAATTGCTGGTAGGAATAAGATGCAAGTTTATGTGCCTCACAAAGAGGGATGGGGCAGAAATTAGTTCAGTTTGCATTTTAATTTAACACTTTCAAACTACAATGCAATCTGAAACTCAGTCACTCTTCAACATTTGCACTTCTCTGAATTATATGCATTTTTGCATACTGTATATTAGGAGAAATGTGCAGAAGAATGCTTATGAATTTTCATGTAAATGTTTCTAAACATTTCACGCAAATGTTTCTAAAACATTATCAACATTTGCGATGAACCAAACTTAAGAATGAAGAATTTTCAAAGTCTGAGAAGAACCGAACTTAAGATTGGAAAAAAATGAGAGAAACCAAAATGGGCCACAAGTTGTCTATCTAAAGTAATAAAGTATGCAAATCCTGTGTGGATTTGGGACAAAGCAAATGAACATTTTGTAGGAAACAGACGTATTCCCCTCAGAGAGTACACCTGTGAAAACCCCTTTTTGAGGGAACATAAAAGTCCCTCTTACCATCAAGGACTCCAGGGCCAGCCTCCTCCACAGAAGTGCTGTGAGTGACAATACCAGCCAGGCTCCTAAGCTAATTCAGTACTAGGAACTCCCTATTTTCTCCCAGACCAGAACACTCAGGGTGATCTTAAGATGGAAAATGAAATCAGGGAAGATTCCAAATAAGGAAGTATTGTAAGAAAGGGCGATTTCAATTAACCCCACATTGACTGGATGAATGCATGTTCCAGTCCTGATGAAGAGGTTAAATTTCTTGATGCTCTAAATGACTGTCCTAGAACAGTTGGACATGGACCAGAGGGGAGGCGACCTTGGATTTAATCCTAAATACCTAGTATGAGATGAGAGTGTTGTTGAACCATGGAAACAGCGACCACAGTGCTATCAGATTTAATATATATTTAAGTAGATAATTGCCAAGGAAGTCCAACACAGTCACATTTGACTTCAAAAGAGGAAACTTTTCTAAAAGGGACAAGGTAAAAAGGAAGTTGAAAGGGGGAGCCAAGAGAGTTAAATCCCTTCAAAATACTGGGAGGTTACTCAAAACCACAATAATAGAAGCTCAGCTAGAATGTATATCACAGGTTAGGAAAGGTAGCAGCAAGTCCAAGAGGTCACCAGCTTGGTTAATCAGCAGGGTCAAGGAAGCTATTAAAGAAAAGAAGGCTTCCTTCAGAAAATGGAAGTCTTGACCAAATGGTGTGTGTGTGTGTGTGGGGGGGAGCACAAGCTTGTACAAAAGAGATGCAAGCCAACTGGGATATCCTGTAGACATTGTTTACTTGGACTTACAAAAGGTTTTTGATAAAGTTCCTCACCAAATACTGCTGAGCAAATTTAGCAGTCATAGAATAAGAGGTCTTCTTATGGATCGGCAACTGGTTAAAGAACAGACACCAGAGAATAGGAATACATGATACATTCTTCCAGAGGAGGAATATAAACACTGATGGTCCCACGGGGATCTGTATTAGGACCAATGCTTTTCAACTTGTTCATAAATGATCTGGAATTAGGAATGACCAATGAAGTGGCCAAGTTTGCTGGTGATGAGATGACACAAAATTATTTAGGGTGCTTAAAATAAAAAGGGATTGTGAGGAGCTCCAAAAGGATTTCTCCAAACTGAGAGAATGGGCATCAAAATGGAAAATACAATTCAGTGTAAGCAATTGCAAAATGATACACATTCGGGCAAAAAAGGTAAAGTATAACCTGATGAGATCTGAGCTAGCAGTGACCGACTAGGAAAGAGATCTTGGGGTTGTGGTGGAAAGCTCGATGAAAATGCCAACCCGGTGTATGGCTGCTGTGAAAAAGCCAAATTCCATCTCAGGCATAATTAGGAAAGGAACTGAAAAGAGAATAGATCATACTCCCCTTACATAAATCTACGGTGCGACCACACTTAGAATACTATGTACGGTTCTTATCACTGCCCCTAAAAAAAGGATATTGTAGAGTTGGAAAAAGTGCAGAAAAGGCCAACTAAAATGATCAAGGGCCTGCAGCAACTCCCTATGAGGAAAGGTTACAACATCATGCACTGTTTAGCTTAGAAAGTAATTGAGTAAAAGGAGACTAGGGATGTTGGAGGATTCCATCCGGGGGGTGAAATCTGCCAGGCTTTCTGCAGTTTGGCCCCCCAGACGCCAATTTGCCAGCCCTCAGGCTGGCCTGACCCAATCTGTGTGAGTCAGGCCAGCTCGCAGACTTCAGCTGCTGCCTCTGCCGTGCACAACCCTTCCTTCTCTCCCTGTCAGCACCTACAGGGAAAGCAGGAGAGTTGCGCACAGTGGTGGCAGCAGCGGCAGGAAAAGAGGGCAGCAAAATGTCTCCCCTCCCTTCCTGCTGCTGCCACCACCAGCCACCAGTAAGGAGAGCAGTAGAGTTGTGCATGGCGGCAACAGCGGCAGGAAGGGAGGGCAGTTCTGTGCCACTGCTCCCCTCCCTTCCTGCTGCTGCACAGCGCTGCCACACTCATGTGTGTCAGTTAATTCATTTGAGTGCCCTTTCCCTACACAGCTTGCCTTGATCAGAAAACAACTCCTTTGGATTACGAATGGTTCATTGCAGGACTGAGCCAGCCTGGTCCCTGTGTTAGAGGCCAGACATACATTATTATAGGACTAAAAGCAGTAGATAGTCTCATCATAAATCAATGGATTCATCTAATTAGCTTAGCTAATCTTCTGCACTACAACGTTTGAAACATTTTGAGAAGTACAAGAATAAAGTCAGTCTTCCTGCTGAATGTATGGAGAACATATGAAACTGCATTACACTGAGCCAGACTGCTGGTCCAACTAGCTCAGTAGCACCTACACTCAGTAGCACCTACACTCAGTAGCGCCTACACTGACCGGGAGCGGCTCTCCAGGGTCTCTAGCACGGGCTTTTCCCAGGGCTACATGGAGATTCTGGGGACTTTGACCATTTTGCATGCAAGGCATGTGCTCTACCACTGAGTGATAGCTCCTACACAAAAGCATGTTGTGTCTTAATATAGTTCCACTACACGCTGAGTTGTAATCCTGCAGTTGTCATCTGTGCATTGGTGATGGCCTAGTATTCCTGGCTAAGGTTATGAAATGGCAAAGGAGATGCTGTGGGAGTATTCTGTGCAGCATTTCTGGAACAAATTAAGATCAGTGCCTAAGATCTGTGCCTCTTTCAAATAAGCAAAAGTACAATATCTTAAACATCGTCATTATTACCATCTCAGAATGACTACAATGACAATAAGCTGTGGTCCTGAGCACAATTATTAGGAAGTTACCTGCATTAACCACAGACAAATTTCATATGTGTCACTTAAATCACTTTTGGGCTCTCTCCCACTCCTGGTGTATGCATGTGTGAATGACAGAAATGCAATTTTAAATGTGCTTGCAACAGGTTTTTAAATCAATTAATGACTACGCAGGAAGGTGGATTTACAATCACATCCCAAGCTTTTTCCATTTATGTGTCTGTGTATTAACTCTCAACAGAAGTTGAGAGTTAATACACTGAAGTGAATCTTGTCTGAAGTGAATCTTTTGTTCCACACACATGCACCCCCCCCCCACCATAAAATTATACACATTTGGAATGTCTTGTTTCACATGTTAACTTCTCCTGCCTGTATGGAAATCTGGTGGGATAACCTTGTCAGTTTTGCTGATGTAGACATCCATTCTGCTCTCCACTATTGGTGGTAGGCTGAATGAGAAGGATACCTGTGCAGATAGTTTCAGTGCAGAGTTGGCAAGCAGGGCAGTGTGCACTGCTGGTGGGGGTATAGGAGGGGTGGGTAACCTGTGTCCCACGAGATGTTCTTGGATTCCAGTTCCCATAAATCCCAACCAGCATGACCAGTGCTCAGGGGTACAGGAAGTTATCGTCTAACTATAGTCTGGAGGGACACCAGTTCCACACCCCTGGGGTTTTGTGACATTTGGAAAAGGAACAGCATCGCTTGTGATGGGTGGTAATGTACATTAGTTGGAGTAGGGGAAGATTTCGGAGTGACCATTACAGTGCTGTAAGATGCATCTGTGATTTTGACCTCAGTGGTACTTATTTCTGAGTAAACAACATGCTTAGGATCCTGCTGTGCATATCTAGATGGTGCTGCTCCTGCTGCTGCTGCTACCACCACATGATGATCGCAGCAGTAGCAGGGTTAGAATTGTGCTAAGGCTCAGCCCCAGAATTTATTTTGAATATCAGGGCTTGATATGAAGTGGTAGTAAGGCAGTGTGTACAGGAAGTGGCTACACTCCAGGCTTACTTGATTCTGCCATCCCTTATTTTGGAAGACAACTGGGTGGGACAAGGGATCCTGAACCTTGTTTTCAAAAGGGAATGGGGTGATGGAGGTTGAAATACATATCATAGTCATATGACCCAACTGGAGATCACATCAAGTAACTATCTGTCTCCCATGCCACCACAGCATGCACTCTTAAGTGACAATGCTTATTGTGGGACTACATAGCATTAAATCCTAGCTTAAGGACTCACTTGTATTGTGGAAGGAATTAAGATATCAGGCAGGAATTCCACCTGGGTGCCATCACCAACTCTGGCTAAAGGACAGAACTTCAGGGTTGGCCAAACAGAAGTTGCCCAATGAGTTGGCCCAACAAAGAAACCTTCTTGACAGCAAGAGGCCAGAGCTGGTCATGTGATACTCTGTGACTCCTATAAAAGCTTCCAGGTCTGACTTGCTCCCTTGTCAGCTCAGCTTCATCATCCCCCTGCACCCTTCATTGTCCTGCCTCATAAACCTTCTAACTAGGATGGCCACTTACACATTATTAAGAAAGAACAAAAAAGGAAATGCATCACCAAAAAAGAGAACAAACACCAATTTGCTCAAGATTTGCATAAGCAAATGTATATGTATAGTTGCAAATGTAGAAATAATTATTATTTAAGTAGAAATACAATACCATAGTGGGAAAGACCAGGTCACCTGTGTGTCTGTTCAGTTTGCTGTCAAGCTGCTACCTGTCAATGGGCAACTCCAAGGCCCCTGCTGCTCTCCCTTCTGATGGTTCTTTATCTTTAAAGCAGACTTGGACTGGACAACTGATCAAATAGAGGGCACCTTCAAATTGAGGACTGTCCTCTGCCAGCTCTCCAAACTAGAGGACTGTCCTCTGTAAAGTAGGACACCTGGCCACCCTACTTCTAACTTGTCAGGATCCTGTTCGCAAACAGCAGTTTTTAAATTATTATTAGTGCTGTTTCTGTGCAAGGGTGTTTGAAAAAGGTAGAGTGAACAGTTTTGGAGTGGAATGTAGTTGCTTCTACACTCCTGCACAGAAAAATAAGTGTTAGGTTGCTTTCTTCGGCGTTTACTCTCTATCTCACAAGGGAATTCAGGGCCTAGCTAAAATTGTATAAACAAGACCTCTGTTCATGCAGTAGGGTTTAATGCATAGAGTGTCTCCCCCCCCCACGGTTTTCAAAAAAGAATGGGGGTGGGTAGTCCCTGATGGCACAAATGCTCACACTGAGTGCAACAGAGCGCTGGATCATGGTCTTATTGTAGCATAAAATTAAATTTTACACTTTGATCTCAAGTATATTTATCTGGAAGGAAGTTTTTAAAACTACTTCTCTGAAATGGTACCAGGGAATCAAGTTCTCAACACGTTGTGGCAATGCCAGATTGGTTGCTAGATTCTGGAAACAGGTTTTCTGATCAACATCACCATCAACATCATCACATCTAGAGAGCAATCCTATAGTCCTTGGATGTGTGTCCCACTCCCAGGGACTGTAGGATGGCTTGAAAAACCCCTCTCAGGTCAGAGACAGCTCTCCAAGCTCAGAAGGAGGAGTTGGTGATCTGACCCCAGACCCCTCCCCTTTGCAGCTGGCATGAGAGAACTGTGACTCTCTGAGGTCAGAAAAGCGACCTCAGAGGAGGAAAGGGGGTATTCAGGTGGGCGGTGAGGGGAGGAGACTGGAGAGGCCACGATACAATTTACTCTGAGCCTCCTCCACCCTCCCGCCATCCCCCTCCAAAGTGCCCTCACTTGTCAGGCTAAAAAGCCCTGTAGAAAAATCACCTAAGATGGAGGACAGGGAGGCAAAGAGCAGCTCTGCTGCTCCTCCCACCCTGCCAGCTTTAGCCCAGTAGGGCTTAGGAAACTCAGAAGCTTCTGAGTTCAGGAGCTTCCAAGTGATGAGGGTGCAACTGATCAGATTGTGCCCGTAATGGATTAATTTTGGGGGCATTTTCAAATAAAGGTTCTATGATGATTTATTAGAGAGGCTCCACTGTATGAACTTCATTGGCTGCAGACAGAATGGAGTTGCAGGCATGGAAAGATAAGAATACTCTGTCCATTGATGCATAGTTTGTGAAAGCTGCTGATGTGGCAATGCATAGCAGTACATTAATTGATAGCATATAAGAAAAGAAATAGCATAAGGAATCATAATGAAATATGATCTGTGCTTATGAATTATATTATACATTAAATAAAAAGGTACCATTTTATGTATTTGAGGTTTATCTATAACTGTGTTCTGATATGACTATTATGATTATATTGATATGATTTTTATGGTTTTACCTCAGTTATAAGGATCAAATGTATACAACTGATGAAATATATGTTCCTAATTCCAGTTAAAACCCCACTGAATTTTGGCACCTGACTCCCTTAATGCCTTCTAAAGCTCCAAGCCTTAGGTAACATCTGTTGTTCATAAGATGTTAGGTGGGGATTTTATAACAATTATCAGGACTATTAAGAAAATTTTTATTCAAATTTTTAGCACTGCACAGCAACTTGTCAATAAAAAAAATAATGGTTGCTGAATGATGGGAGCCTAGAGGTTTATAAACTCAGTCAGCATATTCCACTGTATGCATTTCCCTTTGGAATCAATTAAAAGAATCTTATACAAATCAGTCTCATCTTAATTTAAAGGGAATATATAAAAAGAAAGTTTGTGCAAAGATATTTTTAAAATTAATGATACCAAATTAGCTAAAGGCCCTGTAATAAATTGTTAACGTCAACACCTTATGAACTTATTAAACTGGAAGCTTGTCCTGATGTGCTTAAATTATTCATGTTTATGTTCTGAAAATAATTTTGATGGATTTGTTAGAACATGAAAATTTGCTACTTTCAAGATTTGTGCCTTTATTAACCCCCTTTAAGTTCCATATCCTCCATAAAACCTAGAAAATATATATCAGCTAAATGTCCAACTTTGAAGATGGCTTGAATCATTCTACTCATATAAATTTCCTTACTGAACTCAAAAGTTTCTATCATACTAATGATAGAAACCTGTATACACTACAATAATATAGCTGACTTAGGATTTATTTTCAGAAGCAATCTCTTACTTTACTTCAGTTCTGGACTTCTTCAAATGATCAATGAGGATATCTAAGCATGAAGTGGAGTTAATAGGGATGGCAGAGAATTCCGCCACGGATTTCAGTGAGGCCAAATGCACTGGCATTCGGCCCCCCGAAATCCGTGGCAGAACGGCCTCCCCCCGCCCCCCCCGCGGATTCCCCCCCCCGGGACGAGGCTTACCTGGGGCGGATGTTCCAGACGGCGGCGGCGGCTCCAGAGGCAGCTTCAGCAGTAGCAGTGGCAGCGGCTGGTCTTCTGACTGGCTGCCGCCACCGCCATTTGCAGTCTTCCCCCCCCCATTCATGATAGGCTACGTACAGACTTACGTAGCCTATCACGTCTGGCTTTAAAAAAAAATGTGTATGCAAATGGTGGCAGCTACGGCCACCGCCATTTTCATTCCTTATTTTTGGCCGTCTTAGTCTACGTAAATATTGACGTAGACTAAGAAGGCCAAAAATAAGGAATGAAAATGGCGGTGGCTGTAGCTGCCGCCATTTGCGTAAGCTTTTCTTTTTTTTAAACCCAGACATGATGGGCTACGTACGTCTTTACGTAGCCTATCACGGCTGAATACAGGGATGCAAATGGCGGCGGCTACAGCAGCCGCCATTTGCGTCCCTGCTAGCCAGCGGCTGGATGTCTGGCTGCTGGCGGAGCCGGCCAGTGGCTCCGCGAAATCCCCGCTTAGCAGAGCCAGCCAGCCAGGATTCCGGGGGGAGGATTCCGGGGGGAGGGACGGAGCGCCTCCCCCCCCCAGGGGAACCTGGCAGAGCCAGGTAAGCGGGGTTTTGTACACCCCTACTTCTGAATAGATCACAAGCTGAATATGATCCAACAATATGATGCGGCTGCAAAAAAGGCAAATGCTATTTTGGGCTGCATAATAGAAGTGTAGTTTCCAAATCATGTGAAGTACTAGTTCCCCTCTATTCCGCACTGGTTAGGCCTCATCTGGAGTACTGTGTCCAGTTCTGGGCACCACACTTTAAGAAGGATACAGACAAACTGGAGAGGGTTCAGAGGAGGCAACGAAGATGATCAGGGGACTGGAAATAAAGCCCTACAAGGAGAGACTGAAAGAACTGGGCATGTTTAGCTTTGAGAAGAGAAGACTGAGGGGAGATATGATAGCACTCTTCAAGTACTTGAAAGGTTGTCACAGAGAGGAAGGCCAGGATCTCTTCTCGATCATCCCAGAGTGCAGGACACGGAATAATGGGCTCTAGTTACAGGAAGCCAGATTCTGGCTGAACATCTGGAAAAACTTCCTGATTGTTAGAGCAATGAGACAATGGAACCAATGACCTAGGGAGGTAGTGGGCTCGCCCACACTGGAGGCATTCAAGATGAGGCTGGGCAGCCAACTGTCAGGATGCTTTGACTTGATTCCTGCATTGAGCAGGGGGTTGGACTCGATGGTCTTATGGGACCCTTCCAACCCTACTATTCTATGATTCTATGAGTAGATTTGCTTTCTGCTTTAAATAGGTACAATAGAATTGAGGGTGATTTGTTTCTTCAGCCCTTTCCACTTTTGCCGGTGGCCCTGCCCACTTTTGCCTTTGAGTCCACCTCCTACTGGAATATGGCCCCCGAGAGCTTCTCGGGAAAAGGAATCTGACACTTGCCCCCCCCCCCAGTGGTCCTCAACACTGGTTTATAGTTAGCAATCCCAATGTTAACTGCATTACTGTGCAAGGAAATGTGAATAAGAAACTGTGGAATTCACTTATGGAGCAAAGGATCCTTAGATTAAGTTATTAATTCAGACTAAAAAACCCTAACAAATGTTGATCCTATAACAGATCCTGCTGCATCAGTGACTGGCATAGTTAGGCACCTCCACAGACAGGCAGGGAGTCCACCACCAACCGCACATAATAGAAGACACCTCCACAGATCACCATTATGATTGTTTAGCCTTGTGGAAGGTCTGGCGTGTCCATGGGGTCACGAAGGGTCAGACACAACTTAAGGACTGAACAACAACAACATGCTCAAATGGATAAACAAGTCTAAAACAGATTGCCATTAACTGGCTCTCCCTCTCATTCTCAATCTCATCTCAGTTTCTACCATAGGATGGTGGTAGGCAGTGGTGAAAGTAAGGAGGAGTTGCCACCAGAAGAAGTAACAAATGGGTAGGGAAAGAATATCCATTTACTATGTACTGTGAGTACTCTTGTGCTTCAGGGCCAATAAAACTTGGGACTGGATCTACTTATAAACTGGTCATCCAAACCCTTCTTGCTTTAGCTATTGAGTTACTTCATTTCAATCACTCCACTGAGATCACAAAACAAAGGGTGGTTGAACCTTGAGGATCCATAGCTTGACAAGTTCAGTCACAACAGGAAATAGATGCCTTGCTATTGCCAGGGGGATCATACTGATGATGCAACAGCTACATGCTTTGAGGCAATTTCCTATCATGGAGTCAAATCTGGGACTGCCAGTAATATAGTCAACAAGGAGCTGTAGCCAATCATGGTTCCCCTATGAGTGTACCCTTGATAAAGGATGTTTCATACATTTCAAAACACGTGCAATATTCATATTTCTTCAGTGTACACATAGCATGAACCCATCATGGTGCTGGATCGTATGCATATTTACTCAGAACCAAGTCCCAATGAGACCATTAGAACATATTTCCAGTTAAATATATATAGGATTGCAACCTTACTGTCCCTCTCTATCCCTCTTTCTCTTAAGCATGCATGGGATTGTAGGCTTTTGGAGTATATATGTAACTTTGCAAAGTAGCTCATAGAAAAGACATACTACTTTTACTGTATAGAAGTAGTGGATTTCCCCATCCTCCCAAACGATTTAATCCCACCCCCATATTTATTTCACCGTATTTATGTTTGTTTCACTTATTTATGGGAAATAGAGCATTTTTTCCACAATGAAATGCTTTTTCATTGTGAACCTAGATTTTCCAAGTTGATACATTCTAGCCATATATTTAATGGAGACCTAAAAGCTAACCTGAGTGTTTCAAAACACTTTGGAATTAGATAAGAGTAATTAAAAGCAAAGTCCCCATAAAAGCTCGTTGTAGAAATAACCATTCATCTTTTTAATAGCTCAGCCAATGTGCTTTTACTTTCAGTTCACTGTTGCAGTAACTGACCCTTACACCTCTTTCCAGGGTCAGCTGAGGCACTCTTCACTGTTTACACCAAGGTTTAAGAAAATGTCCTGGGAGGCTCTGAAACAGATTATGTCATAAACCGGAATGGGCTAAAATAATACCTTTGAATTCCGAAATTCTACACAAGAAGCAATCTTACAGTCATAGTAACTCTAATTTTTGTTGTTGCTGCTGCTGCTGAAATTAAAATTACTAAGAGAAGTAAAATCTAGTTAAATATGAAGTTAAAAGAAAAAAACCCTAGGTGTTATATTGAAAACATGACCTTTTTTTAAAACAGACAGCGTCCTTCATCTATATATAGAGGTCCGATTCTGCCTTAGTTTTTAGATAACAATAGCCCCATTTGGATGCTCTTTGAATGCATGGAGGGGAAAGGCTGGAATCACTCATGCTTGACTTCCAAATATTGGGTTGTATCCAGTGTTAGTCTAACTTAAGCCCCACTCATTTCAATGGGTCCACTCTAAGTAGGACTAACATTTATTTTATTTATTTACAATATTTATATACTGCTCCACATCAGAAGATTTTGGAGTACTGAACAGCAAAGATTAAAAAAAATGAAACACCAGGTTAAAACACTTAAAACATTTTTTAAAAAGACAAATTCCAATAAGGTAGAATTTAATAAAAAGCGGCTGGTCACACAAGGAAGGCCTCTCGAAAAAACAATGTCTTCAGGAGGCACCGGAAGGAACACTACGCCTGACTAACCTCCAAAGGCAGGGAATTCCACAAGAAGGGGACCACCACACTGAAGGCTCTTTCATACAACCCATTCACTACAATATTTACAGGAGGCCCTGTATACAGCTAAATGCTTAGAGGGTTTTTCTCTCACACACACAATTGAAAACTCTGCTTTAAGAGTTCTTGGTTGTGAGGAGAGAGCCCTCTGCAGATATAACTGTAGTGGTGGGGACACTTAGTATTGACTGCATGGAGCTTGGGCATGCCCAACCTCTCCCCCTCCCGCCCCTGCACACGCACGCACGCACACACGCGCACACACACACACACACACACGTTCAGATACCTACTAGGTTTCCAAACAGAATAGAAATACAAAGAGCAACTAAAACTAGAAAAAGATGTGACAATTTCATGCATTGTATTGTACAGCTTCTTGTACTGTTATTATGATTATGTTTAGTTAAAGTTCAAAGTACAGCTTTAGCTTTACTCTTGAAATGAAATATATACTAAGGGGATGCTTAATAATGCCTGTCATGTGCTTCTTTTGTGAGAGATAGTCATACATAAATTAAGTTTTCCTAAGTGATGGAGCCAAATAAGGGTCCTGTGAAATGGGTTATTAGCCACCCATGCACACACTCTGGTGGTATGTTCAATTGTTTTAATGATAAATTTCCCTCACAAAGTGGAAGAGCCTGTTGACAGACAGAAATACAAGTTAACAATGGACTATTTAGACTTGCAAATGATGGAACATTTAATTATTCTAAAATAGCATTCTACCAGTTAGGGTACGATCATTAAATCCATCAATCTTCAGTTTATATGCATGAAACATTTATCATGTCTTCTATAAAAACAGGAGTCAGTCATCTAAATATAGATTTTTGGACCATCCATTTCATCAAGGCATTTCATTGAAGAGCCTAGAATTTCATTTATTTTCTGCTACGGAGATAATGTGTTTGTAAATGACGTGATAAGGCCTAAAAGGCAGGAGAAAGGAAGTAAAATTCATCTCCATGCAAAGATGATAAATACACAATACCTGCCTTGAACACCAGGATTATAGTGAGAGAAAAATGAGATATCAAATATTAGCTGCTAGGTTGATGATAAGACCTTCGTTTTTCCCCTTTGGGTTTTTCATTAAAGTTATACACCAATAAATAATTATCTGACTGGCTGCTTCTTTTTAAAATAGCCAGAAAACCTGGAAGGCTGGGTCAGAGTGGGGTAGAAACCCATTGGCTGCAGACTTCCCCCACTCCACCCAGGAACGATCAGGCTAAAATAGAACGCAGTTTGGTCAAGGCTAATTGATAAAGAACAAGGAGTCATGCAGCCCATGTTCTATTTATTTATTTTTATTTATTTATTTATTTATTTCATTTCTATACCGCCCAATAGCCGAAGCTCTCTGGGCGGTTCACAAAAACTAAAACCAAACAACACACAATAAAACAATTTAAAATATATAGAACATTAAAACCACAATATAACAATACAACCACAATAAAACCTAGCAGCAGTACAGGAGTTTAAAATACAGATTTAAAACAGCAAAGATAAAAATTTAGAGAGCTAAAATGCCTGGGAAAATAAAAAGGTCTTCACCTGGCACCGAAAGGAGTACAATGTAGGCGCCAGGCGAACCTCACTAGGGAGCTCATTCCAGAGCCGGGGTGCCACAACAGAAAAAGCCCTCCTCCTAGTAGCCACCCGCCTCACTTCCTTTGGCAGGGGCTCACGGAGAAGGGCCGCTGATGATGATCTTAAGGTCCGGGCAGGCACATATGGGAGGAGGCGAAATCTTACTTTCTGGGCCTTTGGAACTAGGCTTTGTTGTGGAAGGAGGAGCCAAGCTGAGCTGAGTGCTAATGTGAGAAGACAGAGAAGGAGAAAAAAAAGTAGAGCTGGCGTGCAGAACCTCAGGCCCAGGGGCCATATCCGGCACTCTGAGGTCCCAATCTGCCTTTCCAGGGTTCCCCAGAAGGACACACCTCCTTCCCCTGACACCACCTCTTTTCTCCAACCAACAATCATTTGGTGGTTTCCCAGCTTTTGTATATTTTTTCCCCATTCGGAAAGGTTGAAACGACTCTCATAAGAGTGAGTTACCGAACATAAGAACTGGAATATGCTGGTATTTTTGGTATTTTGGCCCTGCTCCTTATGCCTTTTGTCACACCCACCAAATGCAGCCCCTGAGAGCTTCACAAAAATGGAATGTGGCCCTCAGCCTGAAAGAGGTTCTGTACCCCTGAAGCAGAGGTTGTGAGTGAAGAGTGAACAGCTAGCCCTGATCAGTGAGCTAGCTGTTCTACCATTCTATAATATCCATGTACTGTGTCTTTTTAATACAGTTGGCATCCCTTTTTAATTTAATTTTTAATTTAATATGGAACCGCCTTCAGCCCCTTAGCCTTAGAAACACTTCCAGCATCCCTGAAAATAGCCATGTCCATGGTTATACAATAGCACAAAACAAAACAAAAACAAAAGCCACATCTGAAAGCCCTGGAAAAGTACATTCATTTGTGTTTTATTAAGTCCAAGGGTTTACTTAATTTATTTAAATTCCCGGGCTTCTCTACCCTGAAAACTCAAGACAGGAAACAATATTATATAGCACAGATAAAATGCGTATTTGAATGGCAGTTTTTTTTTTAAAAAAAAATTAAAACAAGGCCTAAAATATTACTGGTAGTAAGTGCAGGCACCTGTACTAGAGTAACATTTATTTTCATTGATTTATTTGAAATGATTTTTAGGCCACCTTTAGAACTCTTCCAGTTACCCATTGGTTGAATATAAACTGCCGTTACTATGTTGTCCATATAACTCAGCCTTCCCCAACCTGGCACCATCAGATGCATTGGACTACAACTTACATCATCCCCATGCTGGTCAGGGATGATGTGAATTGTAGTCCAACTCATCTGGAGGGCACCAGGTTGGGGAAGGGTGATTGTAACCACTTGCTGGACCTTCCTACCAAGAGGTGAAAAGGATGTTACAATTTCCCCAGATATCTGTCCTGGTCTTGGATGTGTGGTAAAATTCTCACCATTTTGTGTATGTGCTTAATCTATGGTTATATGCATAATATGAAAATTTACCACTTCAGGACTGAATTCACTGGTGTTTGGGGGCTTTACAGGATGTAGTTGCATTATGGACTTGAAATGTAAGTTTAGAGAAGACCAGAACCAGTAAACCCAAGGCAGACAAACAAATAGTATACAGCTCTGTAGACTTGGCTAAATTCTGGGCAGACACAGGTTCAGAAAAAAGGCAAACAGAGTAGCAAAAAAGAAACTAAAGGATAAAACACAACCTGTTGACCAGTCTCCCACTATCCTCTTTCTGCTTTCTAGGATGTTGAAAAGCGGTACCAAAACCAGACAAATGAATCCCAGGAGACCCTGACTGACAGCAGCAGGGCAAAACTGAGGAGTGACACTTTTCTTCCTATCCCTCTGTAAGGAGGCAGGCTTCCATATTCTGCACCAACTAAAACTACATAGAAGCTGTCAAGGCCATCGCCCTCACACAATCTAGACTTGAGGTTATGAAGGGACAGTTACCAGGCTAGAAACTGAAAGAAACGTGTCAGAACTTTCTCATAGAGATGGAATGGCTTGGAAGCACTCCTGGCTGCTGCCACAATCTGGAATTCTGGATGTAGTGATGGGTCCAGAAGCACCTGACAAATATGAGTCTGAATGACACTGGAGGCCAAACCTGATCAATAATGGGCACCTCCATTCTGCCCAGGTAACAAGAACAGACAGCTATCATTATTTCAGAGTTGTCTAGGGCGGGCTTGCTAACTGCTCATTCTTGCTGATGGTCAAAGGCTGGAGGTTATCTCTCTGCCAAGAACTATGAAGCCAAAGAGGGGTGGGGGCAGGGGAGAAAATGCTACTATTGATTCCCAAGACAAATTGCCTCTGGAGCCCCACTGTAGTATTAGCCTGAGGAACCACTACCTTCTGGCCTTGTTCCTTAATCTCCCTCTGCCATTCTTATAGTCAAGGCCACCAATTCAGATGGGGAAGACATTTCTGTTGGATGAGGGGATAGGAAGTCAAGATTCCTCAAAATAAAAAACAAACAAACCCACAAAGTTAAATGGCAAAAAAGAGAGGGCGAGAAGAGAATGCACATTTATTGTGTGAATATTTTCCTTTTTTATGTGTCATAAAAATTGGGCCAAATAGTGAATAACTCTTAAATGCTGTTATTTTAAAATGTGCACAAGAAGCTTGGGTTTTTCATGGCATTTTAACTTACACTTTAGACACATGAAAAGTTGGAAGTTTTCTGTCCAAATACTTCAGACATTCCATGTCAGCGCTGAGGTCATAGAAAGAACTAGGCTGAAATATCTTCTAAAGAATGTTTATGTTACAAACAGGAACAGAAAAGACAAAGCTTCCATTACTGTGCGACATGTGCATGACTCGTAGCAAATGAGGTGAGAGGTGAAGACATATTTCAAACCGCGCTGCCCTTAGCTTTTTTTGTGGAGGTAGACAACAAGAACACCCTATTTTATTGGGTCTTTGGTGGTATGGCCCTTGGTTCACTGGAATTTGAACTGAGGCCACAGCAATAATGTTTAAATTTGTTTTAGAGATATCTAAGTGTCTGGCCTATCATTTGTCTGTGCTAAATCTACTGCCAACTAATTTGCAATAAGTTCATAACAGACAAAACAAAGTGGTAAATGTGCACACACATTTCAAATACATTTAGAATACTGCATACAGTTTTGGTTGCCTGCAAGGAAAGGCTAAAGATTTGGAGCTTTTTAGTTTAGAAATCATGGGCAGTATCTAACAGCGCATTTACGCCCCTGCAGATTATGTTGTGCCCCACTTATTTCCTCCTGTAAGCGGTGCCCACTGCTTGCAGAATTGACATTTCACACTTCCAGGGGCAAAATGGAAATGTTTTGCTCATTTCTGGAATGGAGCAGGTCAGGGAGCTTGCATAAGGGAGCTTCGCTGGCCTGTCCTGATCCAGAAACGATTGCTTCTGATCATTTCAGGGCTTTCTCTAGGAAGCATTAAACCCATTAAATCAATGGGTCCTGCTTGTGCAACGGAATCAGCCAGTCCCATCATTTGTGTAACAGAATTGGTGAAGCACAACAGAGTCATTGGGGGTGTAAGTGCTCCATTGGATGCTGCCCAAAGATGTCTAAAGGGAGACATGACAGAGGTTTGTGAAGGATATGCAGCTACTAGTCCTGGTAGCTACAGGGAGCCTCCATATTTAGAGCCTGATGCTGGGTAAATATAGAATTTAGTGATGTCAAAACAAGTAGTTATTACCTGGTTCAGATAGGAATTTGGGTACCCAGTGTTGCAGTTAGCTAATTTAAGACCATGAATATAATGGCTTTACTTGGGTGGTGTCTTTAGAAGACAATGAGTAGGCTCACAAAACACAATAACCCACACCCAAGGTTGAGTATGGGGTGAGTGTGGGTTGTCGTTGAACCATGGGTTGTTGTTGAAACATGGGTTGTTGTGTTATCTGAGCCCAGCTGCAATAACAAACTGTAGTTTGATCACAACCCGACAATAAACCATGGGTTACATTCATAAAATATTCATAACATAAATACAATAAATACAAATAACATAAAATAAATAAATCCATCCATCAAATATGAATGATATTTTAAAGTGATTCCCTATAATACCACCAACATTATGTGTCTATTATGAACTCTTGAGACAAAATGATTCCCCTCCCACCCCCACAAACCTCTCTAAAAGTACTCATGATTTCTGAATTGAATTCAGGGGAGTTTGCCCACTACTAATGGAATTAGCTTGTGAGCTTGGTGCTTGGTGAAGCAATCCCAGAACTGCTTTAGAACATGGCAAACTCGACACAAATTCACCTATGCCCACATTCTCAGCACACCAATTTGGTTGAATGAATCGCCTTTATATTTTTGGATGATTGCAATCGAACTACATGGGAAAACTCCCACTAATTTTTGAAAGGAACATTCTGTATCCGTGTCTTTTCCTTTTGGACTTTCTTTACTGCAGAAGGACTAATGATAAAGACACTTAAGAGACAATCTAGGAGCACTATTCATTAGTACCAAGGTGCTCAGGAAACTCTGTGCTATTTTATACAGATTATACAGATCCTTCTTATTACAAAGGGGTGAAGAAGATACTCCCACATAGCCATTCAGAGCAAATTGCTACATGCATGCCATGCGCTGAGGCTCTTAATAAACCAACCCATGCAATTGTTGCCTGAGTGTAGAATGGTAAAAGAGAAACAAACTGGGATGCTGCTTAGCTAACTAATTCAGCAGCAAATAAACAGAGCACCAGAGGCCATTTCTGTTAAAAAAAACTATGAACAATCCCTAAAGCATTTTTTTCTTCAAATCGTCAGTGCTCAGCAACATGAGAGAGAAAGAGATTGAAAGAATCTTCTAGTATCACACTGAGGATATGAGTAACTGCTGTCTCTAAGTTAATTAGTTTTGCATTTTTCCAGTCAACTTTTAAAAGCCCACCTCACAGGACAGCTCTCAATTTGCCTCCAACGCAACACTATTTGCTCCACAGGAACAACACAGAACTATATTTATACATGAACATAAAACAAACATGGAAGACTAAGCTGTCACTGCAAGCTAATGATTCAGGTTCGTTCTCACAAAAGGAATGCATTTTGCTGATACTGTCCTACTCCAGGCATGAATTCACACGAACCATCCTCTTCATGTGTCATATACAGCCATACGTGCCAATATTTGACATTTGAACAGGGTCTCCCTGCCGAAAGTCTATCAATGTCAGCTTTGCTGAGTGGTGGAAAAAGAATGAGGTAGAGTGAAGCACGGGGACTTTGAAAAGGGCTGCCCTCTCTTAACCAAGTGCATCGAGGCTTGGCTAGTGCTTTTGTGGCAGCCAGTTCAAAAGGTATATAAAGCATGCCTGAATCTTAAAAAAAAGTAAGCGATATCTCAAAAAGTATATGTTGGCATCATATTTTGGAAACAGCAGGAAAAGCCAAATAAAAAGAGAAAAGATTTATGATGGTATAATAAAAGTTGATTAAAAATAAATATTCTGCTAGCTGATAAAATGGAACGCAAAGGAAATCAAAGTAAGTGCCAGCAGATGAATTCAACATCCATTGTTCCATACACAATGCAGCACGTGGAACAAAGAAATCAAAAACACTAATGCTGAAATACTAAGCGGGTGCTTTTGAGGGACCAGCAGAAGAGGAAAGGGATCAAGTGCCTACTGGTAAGAACAGACTTCCATTCACTCTTCCCTCTCCCTGTGTGTAACAGCAGTGGGTGGGGGCCAGAGTGGCAAAGGACATGTAATAGAACAGCTGGAGCTAGAACTGGGAATCTTTGGTCCTATATGGGGCTGTCCTGTGTGGAGAGCTTTCAGAACGGCAGTTTGGCAAATCTTCCTGGCAGTGATCAGAGACTCTGAACTCTGCTACCAAGCCTGGCCAGGGGACAGGAAGGGCTATAACTACAGGTGAAGTAAACATGCAAGCTCTTGAATTTCTCCACACTTGGGGGCAGCATAGTGGAGTGGGCTAAGACCTTGCTGGGCCACACATTCTTTTTGGGTCTGGTGTGTTTCTGTGCATTCTGGTCAGACTCCCTGGCTTGTTCCCTTGCCTCGGACTCCCCTGTTCAATGCCTGCTTCCTGGCTCACTTTGACAGCTGCCTAGAGCTCAACCATGACTCCATGGGACATACAGAAAAAGAAAATGTTGGAACCTTGTTTGCAAATCTTTTTACCTTTTCAAGTGGGGAAAAGCTTATGCAAAGCGGAGAGAAGAGAGCACAGGAGGAGGAGGAGATATTCCCCACTTCTCCTGTCTTTTTGAATCTGAATGGCTTGGAAAGTTAAGAGGGAAGGGAGAGACAAAAATATTCTTTTTTGTGTGCTTCTCCATCTCTTTTTCTTTCTTTGAGCAAGAAGCCTGTGGGGGAAGAGGAAGTAGTAGCAACTGGTGTGTGTGTGTGTGTGTGTGGAATAGTGTCCCTTGAGGGGCTGGAATCAGCCTGAAGGCTGCAGGTTGCCAAGCCCTATTACATACAAATTCATAAATTATGTTAATTGAAATGGGAGATTATTCATCGTCATCTATTATGGACAACCAACCAACAACCCCATAACAAAGAAATGTCCTCAGAGTGTAACCCAAACCTGTCAATTAGAGGCAGCCCTAAGCTGAAGAATTTTGCTCTGAAGCCAAAGTCTTTCCTAGCTTGAGACTGTTCAGATGTGTGGTTTTGGCCTGGGGGCATACGCCGCATAGTGAAATGAATGAAGGGAAGCTGACAGATGTCTCCTCTAGCCAGGGAATAAAAGGAAAACATTCAAATATATAAAATAGTAATTTATGCCTGAATCAGTTTATAATAAAATATATACATTTTTAAAGAAATGTTTATCTGAATTATTTATTATTACATTTCTATACCGCCCAATAGCCAAAGCTGTCTGGGCAGTTTACAAAGATTGAGTGAAGGGTTAGTGAGTCATCTCCTCAACTCCTGATTATGCCTCAGTGGTGTCTGCAAAGCTTTAGCTGAAAGATAATCAGAGGAATCTTTCTGAATACCAGTTGCTGGGGAACACAATCAAGAGGATGTTACTGTATTCACAACCTGCTTGTGTGGCCACTGTGGGAACAAAACGCTAGACTAGACAGGCTTTTCTCTGATCCAGCAGGGCTCTTGCTATGCAGGGATATCACACTGTTTTGTAGTGCCCGGGGAAATTCTTCCCAAAAGACCTGACGCAGATCCCCATTAGACATAGATGCATGGGAGTGGTGAGGAAACAGGGTTCAGGACACCTCTGGAGGCCACCTAATATTAAAAAAATCTGAAAGAATAATTTGAGGAACAAAATGGTAAAACAAAAGTGGAGGGGGTGGGAGGCAATAGAAATTCCTGTCAGTTTTGACTATCAGGTAGAATGGCTTCTTACTAGGAATGTTAGAGAAATCCACCTGGAGGGTGGAGTTCAACAAATTTTACTAGGCTTGGTACCCCAAACTTGTTTCAGTTCCCGCTGTGGCACCTGACTCGATCTGCAGCAAGTCGGGCCAGCTTGTGGATTTTCCAGGAATTTTGTGAATTTTTTGGAAGGTTCTGCAATTTGCACAGGTTTCTGAGGTATTTTGGCCAAATTTGCACAAACTAAAAAATTACAGCTGAATTTGTGTAATTTGTGCAAATTTGGCTGTGATTTGTGCAAATATAGCTGTGATTTGCACAACTTGCAGAATCTATACATTCAGTATAACTCACCATACTAGGGAAGATTGTGACCAGGTGACTTGTGTGTAGGGATGTCCGTGGAATCCGCCGCGGGCTCCAATGAGGCTGAATTCCAGTAAATTCAGCCCCCCAAAGTCCGTGGCGGAACGAGTGCACTTACCTGTGCCTCTCCAGACCGAATATCCCCCCCCCCAGCCGGATCCTTTCTGCCGTCTGTGCGGAACCCGGAAGTAAATGATTGGACGTAAATGGTGTCCGCTATGCCATTTGCGTCCCCGTTTTTCCTTGCAATAGGCTATGCGTCTCTATTTACGTAGGTACTTAATGTAGCCTATCGTGTGAAAAAACAGGGACGCAAATGGCATAGTGGACGCCATTTTCATCCCTGGTTTTTCACACGATAGTCTATGTAAGTATCTACATAAATAGAGACTTGTAGCCTATCGCGAAGGAGTACGACAAGGCTGCATATTGTTGCCCTGCGTATTTAACTTATATGCAGAGTACATCATGAGAAACGCTGGGTTGGATGAATCACAGGTCGGAATTAAGATTGCTGAGAGAATTATCAACAACCTCAGATACGCAGATGATACCACCCTAATGGCAGAAAGCGAAGAGGATCTCAAGAGCCTCTTGTTGAGGGTGAAAGTGGAGAGTGCAAAAGCTGGTCTGAAACTCAACGTTAAAAAACTAAGATCATGGCATCTGGCCCCATCACTTCCTGGCATATGGAAGGGGAAGAAATGGAAGCAGTGACAGATTTTATTTTCTTGGGCTCCAAGATCACTGCAGACGGTGACTGTAGCCATGAAATTAAAAGACACTTGCTCCTTGGGAGGAAAGCTATGGCAAACCTAGACAGCACAGTAAGAAGCAGAGACATCACCTTGTTCATATAAGGTTCATATAATCAAAGCTATGGTTTTCCCAGTAGTAATGTATGGCTGTGAGAGCTGGACTATAAGGAAGGCTGAGCGCCCAAGAATGGATGCTTTCGAACTGTGGTGCTGGAGAAGACTCTTACGAGTCCCCTGGACTGCAAGGAGGTCCAATCAGTCCATCCTAAAGGAAATCACCCCTGAGTGCTCATTGGAAGGACAGATACTGAAGCTGAAGCTCAAATATTTTGGCCACCTAATGCGAAGAGAAAACTCTCTGGAAAAGACCCTGATGCTGGGAAAGACTGAAGGCAAAAGGAGAAGGGGACGTCAGAGGATGAGATGGCTAGATAGCATCACTGATGCAATGAATATGGACCTGAGCACGCTCCAGGAGAGAGCACAGGACAGGAAGGTCTGGCGTGCTATGGTCCATGGGGTCACGAAGAGTCGGAAATGAATGAACGACTGAACAACAACAAAAATCAAAGCGCAGAGATTAGGGGTGAGGCTAGCAGGCAAAATCCCACTTCCTCTTCCATGTGTTGATTCCCCACCTATTTGTCCTGTGAATCCTGTGAATACAGGATCCTGTGAATACTGTGAATCCTGTGAATCCTGTGAATACAGCTGCTATGTGGGACAGGGATATAACTAGCCTATGAAATATTTATCACCCAGCCATGATGATACAGAGATTTAGAGGTTTAGAGGTAAACTTCCTGCTGAGGTTTAGACTCCTGGCGACCTTCCCCCTCTGCAAGGGTGGGGGACCTATTAAAATGGTCCACCCCCAGAGATTAATGGATTCCGATGGATTCCAGAGGGCTCTGGGGGATTTTCCTGCTGGTATGGCTGGTGCTCCTGTCAAAGCCCAGGTCACTCTGTGGAATGCAGAGATGACTCGGGCGGTTGACATGATCGTGCCCAAGCGCCCTCTCCCTCTGAGCAGAGCCCGGCCAGCTCCTTGGTATACACCTGAGCTGAGGGCAATGAAGCAAGAGGGGAGATGGCTAGAACGCAGGTGGAGGAAAACTCGTGCTGGGTCTGACTGAACACAGGTAAGAGCCCACTATCAAGCCTACTCTGTGGCGGTGAGGGTGGCAAGGAGACAGTTCTTTTCCACCAGCATTGCATCTTCTCAGTGTCATCCAGCAGAGCTTTTCCGAGTGGTACATTCTGGGCCAGGGAGAGAGATGGTGGAACCCTCGGTAGCACGCTGTGACAAGTTTGCACAGCACTTTGAGGATAAAGTCACTCCGGGAGAGAGTGGAGGACAGGAAGGCCTGGCGTGCTATGGTCCATGGGGTCACGAAGAGTCGGACACGACTTAACGACTGGACAACAACAACAAGCCTATCGCTAGAAGAAACGGGGATGCAAATGGCGTAGCTGAAGCCTTTTGCGTCTGGAGAGCACTGTTCTGTGCAGATAGGAGCTGGGACGGAGCCGGCCAGCTCGGATTCCAGGGGGGAGGAACGGATTGCCACCCCCCCGGCGGACCCCCCGCAGACGCGAGGTAAGGGGATTCGTACATCCCTACTTGTGTGCCTGCTCAGACTACTGTTCAGCTGCTAACAGTTGATGAGCAACTTCAACACTCCTGCTGCTCTCCTTTCTTAGGGTTCTTTATCCTCAAACTGGACTTGGATTGGGCATTCCTTCAAACAGAGAACTGTCCTCTGTAAAGTAGGACACATGGCCAGCCTACAGTCTCGCAGCCTGAGCCCTATCTGGTATATTCTACCAAAATCTGATTGGACATGTGCTGTGTCAGAGACTCATAGTTACTTCTCTTTGTAGGGACTGAAGCACCAACCTAGCTTCTTGAACTTGCCTACTCTCTATGCAGGAGGGTACAATTGTCTTGTTGAACCATGCAGCAGCCACTTCAGGGAAAATAAGGAGACTGCAAGAAGGGAGCATCTGCAGAGCCATAGAAGAGGATAGATTAGCTGCCCTGGGCACCTTTGAAGGGCGGGGATTAATACTCTGGGTGGAATCCAAATTTAGTCATATTTGAATAGACATATTGAAAGCAATGGGATTTAAGTTAGTCAGTGGGTCTACCCTAAGTATGACTAAATCTGTACTCAACACACTATTTATGACATATGTGAGGTGACAAGAAGGTAAAAGAGAAGAAAGACCATAATGGTTCATGAAGAATAGTAAAACAGGTAAAAAAAAAAGGGGGGGGGCTTCCAGTTCAGGCTTGCCGCATTTCTCATGCAGTGAATGTATAACCTATCCAGGCCCTACCCAGTTCTACTACATATAGGACTTGTCATAAGCAACCAAGAGATATCTGACTTAGAAGACATTTTGCTACGTATGAGAGAACCAGTTGTGTTGGCAAGATCATGCTTTGGAAGACCATCTGAGGAAATACGATGATTCCAAAGCATAATCTTGCCAACACAACTGGTTCTTTCATGAGGCAGGGTGAAACCCTTGACTCAGGCAGCAGATCAGGGGGTCCTGTCTTTCTCTGGCCAGCTGCAGTCAGGAATACTCTCCCACTACTGCCCCCATTTCATTTGCCAACACTACAGGTGGCCTCTGTCTCTGTCTGCTTTCCACCCGCACCCCCAGAGACACCACGAGCACACTGGAAGCCAGCCTTCCTCCAGTGTTAGGAACAATGCAGTAAGCTTATGCACACTTACCTGGAATTAAGCTCCATTGAACGCAATGGAACTTCTGAGTAGATATAGCAAGGATCACACCATTAGTCCTTCCATCACGACTTGTTGTGAACAGAGGCTGGAAGCACTTTATCACTAATAAAAATGCATATAGTTATTCTTGCTTTCATCGAAGTAATTTATGCAAAATCTATTATGTGGGATTCAAAATGTGATTTACTCATCTACCTTTGCAATATTTTGACAGGTTCTGGTGTACTTTAAAGAATCAGAGCCATGTCAATCTTCCCCTAAATCACTCAGTAGTACATTCACCATATCTCCTTCTAGTTCTAGCAGCATCCATCCGTCGTTGAATGCCTATGTAACTTTACTGAAATATTTACTATTCCTCTTCCATCTTAGTATCTTGTTCAAATGAAAACAAATCCCCCAATGTGCTAGCATAGCAATGGTAAATGAGCTTCTAATGCTGATGCTGTATTTACATGAGCTATTATAAATTGAAGTCATTTCATATATGCTGTGATGGTTAATCACCCAATTCAGCTATATTTTATGTGTGACTAAACAAGAAACAGAGGAGTGACCTCTTTGTAATTGCTTACTCAGGCTAACTTGACTTTTTCAAATAAATATTATGGTGACCTTATTCAGGATTATTTATTTGTTTTAAAGAGGCTATTCAATAACAGGAAGAAACCATTTATATATGTTCTTTTATATCATGTTGAAATCCTCCCATTATTATAATATTTTAGCACAATATATCCTTTCATAACTCTATTAGCCTTGTATTCTGCTGCTCTAATTCTAATTCCACTAAAAAGTTATTTATAACTGAAAATAATGCTGGTATCAACATCTGAAAAGAGAAGCTGCCATATTTGCTGCTCATACAATCATAGGGAGATGCCTTATATAGGGATGGGGGAGAAATTCATTCAGATCACATTTTAATGTGAATATCCTGAATTTAGCACTTCAGAACCAGTATGTGAATTGAAACCCAGTCATCTTTCTAAATTCGCACTTCTCTGAATTTTGCTCTGGAGTTCTCCAATCAAAAATGCATGCAAACATTTGTATATTAGGGAAATGTGCACCCCAAAATGTGGATGTTAGTGAAAATAACATTAAAACGCATTATATTAGGAAAAATGTGTATATTAGGCAAAAATGCATGTATTCGGAGAAAAGTGCACAGAAATGCTTAAGAATTTTCATGCAAACTTTAAAAAATTGTTGGACACCCCAAACTTAAGACTGGAGAAAAGCTTCATCCATCCCTAGACTATATCACATTGTGAAATCATCCTGTTTACTGCTTGATCCCTGATTGGCTGAGATCACCAATGTGGTTAATCCAGGAAGGAAGAAGCACCAGTAGCCACCACAGGGGAGAATGACACTGAGTCAGCATGGGACAGGGAAATAATGACACTGAGTCAGCATTTTAAAAAATGAATATTTTTATAACTGTGCAGTACAATTCTAAGCATGTTTACCCAGACGAATGTACCACTGAGTGCAATGAGATTTACTCCATAGTCAGTATGTGCAGGATTGTAGCCTAATAGCACTATCCTATAATGTCTTCTCAGAAGTAAGTCCCATTGAGTTCAGTGTCACTTACTGCTAGGTAAGTTGTACAGGACTGCAGCCTAAGGGGGTGAGGGTTATGATAAATTTTCTAGCCCATCAACATTATTATTTATTACAATTTATTTATTAATTACATTTATTACAAAAATAACTCATTCTATCTGAAAACATAGAATAGTTTCCAATGTTAGTCCTACTTAGAGCAGACCCATTGAAATGAATGGGACTTAAGTCAGTTATGACTAACCAAAGTCCCATTAATCTCAGTGGGTCTATATCTAAGTAAGACTAACATTGGATACTACTCTGAAACTGGAGGTTATTCTGCACAGCTGTAGGTAAAATAAAGTTTGTAGTCCTTGCAGGCAACTTTTCAGAAAAATGTGTGGTGTTGGTGTAACCCACCCCCCCGCCTGTATTTATTGACAGATTCTCCCATTTCCAGGTCTGAGTATCTTATGTAATATTAATCTAAGTGGCAGTGCCTCTCTAGGGTCTCGGGCAGAGATCACCTGGTACCTGGTCGTTTCAACTACAATGTAAAGTTTAAAACTACAATGTAAAATAAAAGGAAAACCCAAAATAAAACATAGCAGCAATGCAAAGATTTAAAACACAGTTAACAGGTTTTAAACAACAGAACTAAAAGACTAAAACTCATGAGAAAATAAAAAGGTCTTCACCGGGTGCCGGAAAGAGCACAATGTAGGTGCCAGGTGAGCCTCTCTGAGAAGCTCATTCCACAACCAGGGTGCCACAGCAGAAAAGGCCCTCAGTAGCCCCACATCACTTCCTTTGGCAGAGGGGCTCCTGAAGAAGAACTGCTGAGGATGATCTTAGGGTGAGGAGATGATGATAATGATGTATGTATGTATGTATTTTACTACATTTATATCCACCTTTCTTCCATCATGGAGCTCAAGGTGGCTACATGTGGTTCCCAGGTGGTCTCCCCTCCATGCACTGACCAGACAGAGACCTGCTTAGCTTCGGCAAGGTGGCTGCTTCATGTGCCTTCAGACTATGCCTTGGGACCTGATGATTAATTACATTACTATACTGCCCCATAGCTGAAGCTCTCTGGGAAGTTTAGAAAGATGAGAAACCATTAAAATACATTATACAAAATATAAACGATTTACATAGTAACTCATAAACAGGCAGCGCACACAGAGACAACATATATCTAAAAACAATTTTAAACCATTACCATAAGACAAATCCAGGACTTGATTAAAAACTCATCATGTGCTGCCAAATGCCTGAGTGAAGAGAAAAGTCTCAACCTGGTGCTGGAAAGATAACAATATTGGCAACAGGCGGGCCTTGTCGTGGAGATCATTCCATAATTGAGGGACCACAACCAAGAAGGCCTTCTCCCTTGTTGCTACCTCCTGAGCCTCCCTCAAAGGAGGCACCTGGAGGAGGGCCTTAGATGCTCAGCATGGTAGGTTCATGTCCATCGGGTATGTATGGGTAGGGGTAGGGATGAATAAACATACCAGGTCCCATGCCACATGCCACTTGGCAGACTCCCACTGGCCACCTGTCCCTGCTAGCCTGCTTGCCACATGGTCCATGGGTGCTCAGCAAGTGGCATGTGGCCTCCCGATCCTTTGCCAAGCTGCCATTTTATGTAAAAATGGTGGCTTGGCCTTTTCGTAAATCCTCATTTGTGCAAATGGCGGCCATAAAGCAGCCATTTATGCAAGATTACAGGTGTAAATGGACCATTTGCACAAATGGGAATTTATGAAAAAGGCCGAGCTGCCATTTTGCGACTTGCTGAGGAATTGGGGATCACCGCACTTGCCCGGCTTGGAGCATGCCGAGCTGGGCAGGTGTGGTGATCTGTGGACCGGTGCCTGGGGGTGCTGAGCCAGGGATTTCTCACTGGGCCTTGAGCCTCAGCTGGACGCCCGTGATATCCCTAGGTACGGGTAGGTTCAGCCTGTTAGGAGGGCTCCATAGGGTATTGTAAAGCTTCTTAGGTTAAAGCCAGCATCTTGAATCGGGCTCAGAAACATACAGGCAGCCAGTGCAAGCATGAAATCATACGTATAATTTCACACATCCAACTTTGAGCAGTATGAAGCAGGTTTTCCAATTTTGGTTTGAAGTGCAAGAGCAAACCACAGTTTGCCAATTCATGTATCATGATAAGTGATAGCCATAAATAGGAGGCTAACAGTGAAGCCATGCATGAGGAGAGAGCATGTGGACCTGTGGCTCTTTTCCAGTCCTCCAAATCTTGGTTTCGAGGAACATCTGAGCTGACCTAGGCTGGGGATCAGCAGCAGATGGTGAGGCCATGTTTTTTTTATTATTATTATTTATTTATTGCATTTATATCCCGCCTTTTTTCCTCTTGCAAGGAACCCAAGGCGGCTTACATGATCCTTCTCCTCTCCCTTTTATCCTCACAACAACAACCCTGTGAGGTAGGTTGGGCTGAGAGTCTGTGACTGGCCCAAAGTCACCTAGTGAGCTTCCATGGCTGAGTGGGGACTAGTACCCGGATCTCTGGGCTCCTAGTCCAACACTCTCGCCACTACACCACACTGGCTCTTATATGTGCTAGGAGAAACCACTGCTGGCCATTATGCGGTGGCTGAGGGGGCAGGAGGATTCCTGCCCATACCTTAAGGTGCCAAAGGCAGCAGCAGAGGCAAGGGGCACAGATCACATGCTCAGGGCCGAAGCAACCCGCTTTAGGTGACACTGTGAGGGGGCAGAGATGAAGGCAGAAACTGGTATCTGAACGGTACAACAAATGGTACAACCATTTGGGCTCCATTGAGGCAGGAAAATGTCTTGGGCCAGCATTACGCACACTTTATTGAATGCACATAGACAGGAGATGGAGGATCAAAAGTCTTCTGACCCACATCTTCCCCATGTGTGTTTGGCATGACTTGTGAAAGAGCCTATGTGTTTACAACTATGCACATAGGCTCTGTACACATCATAGATCCTGCCTATTAAAGAGTCCCAATCACATTGGCAAAGCCTACATGCCTACATATGTATGTTTGCATGTAGGTTCTTTCACGGGCTATGCCAAACATGCATGGGGGGGGGACATCCTGCTCTTTTCAATATAATGGGCCATCAGTTTTCCTAAGTCTCTCTTACACTCTCTTCTTTCAAGGAAACTGTCCCTGCAATGGCAGCTTCTAAATTCAACATGGTGAGTTTAAATTACCTATTTTCTATTGCTACACAGATACCTGAAACTCTAGCCCTATTCTAGAGTTTGCTTGAACACATGAAGGCTAAAAGTGAGAAAGGGCATAGGGTATGTACCAAAACCCTGCCACAAATGCACACACATGCTCCTTTTCAGATCTTGGAGCATTCAGCACATAGGTCTCATGAGGGTTTCTGAACAGATTTGACGGAACGCTCTTAGAGGCCTCTGTGTCATCAGGAACTCTGCCTTATCAAGGGGCTTGCGTGCCTCTGCTTCCATATGCACTTACCCCTTGTGTGTTCAGGCAAACACCTGAATAGGGCTACTGTTTCTGTCTCCATTCTGGCAGGTAAAAATTACCTGCATTCCTGGTTCTATTCATTCATTTTTTTCACTAATTCCCTGCTTTTGTTCAAGAAGCTCAAAATGGTTCTGAGGCATGGAGTCCTTTCTGTGCACCTTTTGGGAGCTTTTGTACCTTTAGCAGTGTAAAACTGTGTCATGGGTGTCTGATCATACTGGAACTGGTGCGCGTGGGGACAAAGACAATGAGGCCAGCATGTGTGGTCAAACTCCTTACCCAGTTTAAGCCCTTATGTGCTCAGGTGAATGCCTGAACAGTGATCATGACCTAGGGTGCTTCCAGATGTGGGTTTGATTGTGGAACTGCACTGCTTCACTCCTGGAATTTTATGGGAGGTCCTCCAGACATTCCCAGAAAGAAAAGATGGAATAGCAGCTGCACAATGCCTTTTGATTGTTAGTGCTAGGAGCCCTCCATTTGGGAAGGTCTTTTCAAAAAGACAAGGAATGTGTGAAAAAAAGGTGGCTTTGCTTGGAACAGAGAGCACAATTGAAACTCTGATGTAATTAAAGGCCCAGTCTGATAAAAAGAGCGAGAAGAAGAATTTGTAGAGGATTATTGGGACATAGAACTAGTAGGGCAGAATCCAAGGTAAGTATTGAAGGGGATATTTGAAAAGGAAGCTTCATACGTTTATCAGTGTAATTGCTGGGTAATATTAAAGAGAAAAAGCTACTAAAATTTACAAAAGCCCTTTCTGCACTAATGAAGAGGACATAAATCTTCCTTATTTCAGTTCTTCAATATTCAATCGCTTTTATGATTGGGACATATGTGTGTTTTTCTAGTATGATTTGGTACTTCCAATATATTGGATAAGAAAAAAGAAAGGAAAGAAAATGTCTTTACCTTCGCTGACAGTACCAGACTCCCATCTATGTTACTAGCAAGCATATTTTTCCACCTTTGCAAGGAAAAAAAAGGTTGCCTTGAGCACTGCTAGTAGTTTTCAAAGAAATGAGGTTAGGTGCCCTCTTGCTTGGATGCCAATAAACAAAAAAGTTCACATAAAATCCATGTAATCCAGGGTGGCTAGCAACTCTGCTGGGGAAAGGTTTAGGACAGGACAAGCGAAGATATTGAATTCATCTCACTTGTCTTAGAGGGCAGTCTCTGGAGACCCACAACACGGTCATTAGCCCAGAATCTCACATAAAGGTCAGTTGCATTGCACCAGCCAAGGGGATAAAAATAGCCTCCCATAATACAAATGAAAAGGGGGTAATAAAAGTTCACTTCCCAAAGCAGCCTGAAAGTACACAAATACTCTTTCTTATCATTGCACTAACCAATTTTTTATGGTTTTCAAGTCATTAGCTCTTATGCATGGAAAAAGATCCATGCTTTCCCCAAAAACTTATCATCTGCTTCATTGGCCTGTGGTCAAATGTATTTTTTTTTATTTTATTTTTTATTTTCCCAGGCATTTTAGCTTTCTAAATTTTTATCTTTGCTGTTTTAAATCTGTATTTTAAACTCCTGTACTGCTGCTAGGTTTTATTGTGGTTGTATTGTTATATTGTGGTTTTAATGTTCTATATATTTTAAATTGTTTTATTGTGTGTTGTTTGGTTTTAGTTTTTGTGAACCGCCCAGAGGGTTTCGGCTATTGGGCGGTATAGAAATAAATAAATAAATAAATAAATAAATGTATTTAAAACACAATGGCTGCATCTAGTGCACATTTACCTGGGAGTAAGCTCCATTAAACTCATGGGGACTTGCTTTTGAGTAAAGATGCAAAGGATTGAGCTGAAAGAGCAATACAACAAAATATCCCCTTTTTATTTGTTCTTGGATGATAATCACATGCTCCATTCTCAAAATGTTGTGTATAATTTTGCCTTAAGGGAAAAACAAAAAAGAATGTTCATTGACAATTGCTGGGTAAAAACCTTTCAAAAATGTTGAGCTTGTGGAAATGCTGTGATTTCCTTGCCCACCTTGGTCAAAATATTCTCATTTCATACAATTCTGGTTTCATCTCTCGATGAAAGCTTTTGGTACCTCTTATGAATTATTATTATGCACCTGTGTTATCTTTAGTAGAGACGTTTGAGAACTTCCAGCAACTGTTCACTGTGACAATTTTTGCTTTGTTTGAAGAAGAGCTTTAAGGCCAATATGATGGACTCCTTATCTGCAATATGCAGGACAGAGCAACATCACTTCCACGGAAACAGCAATGATGATCTGTTAAATTATGGATAATGTAGACACTATTTTGTGGGCCTAATTATAAAAATAATGAGCAAAGCTTCAAAGAAAGCTTGTTTTTGAATCCTAATGAAAGATTGTTCTGTCCTCATTCTCCATAGTCTTATTAAAAGATGTGCATTTGGGTGAAATACCTGATTGAATGTAGACATGAATTTTGTGCCTACTTAATCCCCTGATAATCACCAAAATGCAGGGAGAGGTTCATCACGGCAATTCAGGTGTGCTGCTGACCCCTTGTGATTTTTCAAAATGTAAGACAATTGATTGGACTTTATAGTACATGAGATACATGAGAAGTATGAAGTGTATAAGAGTGCCATAGCTTAGTGGTAGAGCACATGTTTTGCGTACGGAAGTTCCACGGTTCAATCCTATGCATGTTTAGACAGAAAAAAGACCTACAACTCCCAGCATGGCTGGCTGGGAAATGCTGGCAGTTGAAGGCCCTTTTTCTGTCTAAACATGCATAGGATTGCACCCTTAATGTGTTGCATGCAGAAGAAATGAGTTGGTTGCCAAATCTTCTTGTTCATGTGGAGAAAAAAAAAGTGGGGTAAAAGCTTGAATAGCTAAAAAAGAAAAGAAAAAGAAAAGGGTAATATAGTCAACAAAATGGCCTCCCACTTACCAGGGATCTTTTGTTAAATTGACTTTGATGTTCTGAGGTTATAGTAATAAAATAGTCATGAGATCTCTTTAAGAGATTACACAATTTGTAATCTGACTAGAGAACATTAGTTATTGAGCGGATTAGAAATCTCTGTGTTAGTGTGGAATTTTTATTCCAAGGGTGAAGAACCTTATACTATGGTCTGCATTCTCCCCTCCCACAGGTTAGGGACTGGGCCTTGCCCTGACATCATTTGGGCCCCGGTCAAAGTGCTGGCTGCTAAACAGGAGCATCGGTTGGAGTGTGCGGAGAGTAGCTAGAGAAACTCTGGCTAGGGAAAGCCTGCAGTGATTGAAGCCCACCAGGACACTGGCTTCAATCCTTCTTCACATTTCCCACATGGGTGGGCCTTAGGGAGGGGCTGTAGCTCAGTGGTAGAACATCTGCTTTGCATGCAGAAGGTCCCAGGTTCGATTCCCCATATCTCCAGGTAGGGCTAGGAAAACTCCTGCCTGAAACCCTGGAGAGCGGCTGCTAGTCAGTGTTGTCAATACTGGGCTAGGTGGACCAATGGTGTGGCTCAGTATAAGGCAGCCTCCTATTTAATTTCATTTATTATATTTCTATACTGCCCCATAGCCAAAGCTCTCTGGACAGTTCACAAAAATGAAAAAAAAAACCCAACCATTAAAATACATTATGCAAAGTATAAAACCATTTATGTAATGACATAGAACAAATAGCACACAACAACAACAATAACAACAACATATATCTAAAACAATTTAAATCAATCAGCCAGAGACAATAACAGAGACTCATTATATGCTGCCTGAGAGAAGAACTCAGTTTTAACCTGGTGCTGAAAACATGACAATGTTGGCACCAGGTAGGCCTCATCAGGGAGATTATTCCACAAATATGGGGCCACTACAGAGAAGGCTCTCTCTCTTGTTGCCGCTTTGCCTCCCTCGGCTCCTGGAAGAAGGCCTTGGATGCAGAGAGTAATGTATGGGTTGGTTCATGCCAGGAGAGGCATTCCGTCAGATACTGTGGTCCCGAGTTGTGTAAGGCTTTATAGGTCAAAATCCAGCACTTTGAATTGGGCTCAGAAAGCATATAGGCATCCAGTGCAAGCAGGCCAGAATTGGTCATATATGTTCAGACCTTCTGGTCCCCATTATCAGCCTGGTTGCCCTATGTCCCTATGAAGTAGACTCCACGGGCACCTCAAAGCGCCCAAGGAGTGTGCAGCAGCAGTGATTCTCCTCCTCCTTCTAAAAGAAACAACTGTTACTTTTAGTCATGGTGAGTTTTAAAGCTTAAACAGAGCAGCAAAGGAAATGGTTCTTTAGGAGTGCGTGAGCTGGCATAGAATAGCAGGAGTCATGATGATCTGTCTGACAAGTACATATTTAGGGGTGCTAAAACCACTGATAAATAGACTTACTAGAACAAAACTGCTGCTTTGGAGTTGATGGCATCTATTGTGAAAGCACTCACATTATTTGCTGAGTAACTCCTTAAAAATGCCAGTGACACTCTTAATAGAACATAATAGCACAGCTACCGAGCCATGCACAGCCTTATGATGTAAATATGTATTTTATTGAGCAATTTGCGTAAACACATATTTTCACATTTCTGGAAGCAAAGGCAAATCTTGCAATCCAAAAGATTATGGCAACTTGCCAGGATGTCCCATGACCTTTTCCTCACTAAACCCAAAGGCTTCCAGTGGTGTCAGCCAGTTTTGATTCATTCCCGAACATTTATGGGATTCCATTACAGTACACCAGTCCAATACTGATTCTCATTCTGTCGTCCTGTCTCTCTGTGGTATTGTGGTAGGTGACTTGCATATTGTGAGTTGTAATCGAGGCATGGAAAGGAGTGGGGAGGAAGAGGCAGTGAAAGGGAGGAGTCAGGAGGACTGGAGAGGGATACCGTTTGCTTGAGTTTCAGTTTTAGTAAAGGCCTAGTGAAGACCTATAATACAGAAACTTTTAAGTAGCTGTCTCTGGTGTCTTGGGATTCTTGTAATGCAACACTTGCCAACCATACTTTTTCTACTTACTCTGTGGGCCAAATTACGTACATTATATGGCATCAAACGCAGAATTAACACTGAATGTACATGTTACGTATCCCGGGGGCGGGTGGTGGTGGTAGGGGTACTGTGGCTTAGTTATTGTTTTGAAACTTGCCAGCGTGTAGAACTGGGAGTAGTAGTGGGGATGGGGGCAGGGGGAGCTCCTGCTGAGTTCTCTCTTCTGTGTGTGCTGAAATAAAGAACAGTTATGTTTGAGGCCTGCTGATTCTGTAGTCATTCCTCCTACCTATACAACATTTTGTGGCGACGAAGATCCTGAGAGCTATACAGGCAGCAAGGACTGTGAATCCATTTACACAGCTAACCGGTAAGCAGTCAGCTAGAGCCACTTAATAACTTGAGCAACTCCTGTGTTTTGTGTGTGACTGTGTGTGTGTGTGTGTGGGGGGGGGGGTTAAAGAGAGAATTAAAATCAAAATGTCTGCTTTTGAACATATTGAAGAGTTTGATGTTAGTCAACCTGCATCCTGGGATTCTTATGCAGAATGGCTTTCATTCTATCTTGAAGCAAATAAGATAGCCAATGCTGAACAAAACAAAAGCAAGCTGTGCTCTTAACTGTTTGTGGGCCACAGACATTTGCCATAATAAGATCCCTCACTTCTCCTGCCTCACCCGAAATAAGACGTTTGATGAACTTTTAGGATTATTGAAGATACATTTCTCAGCAAATCCTTCAGTTATTGTGCAGAGATTTAAATTTCACAAATGAATGCAGCAACCTGGAGAGGATGTTGCTACTTATATTGCAGAACTGCATCATCTTTCTCAACACTGCAACTTTGGGGATTTTCTAGAGGATATGTTGAGGGATCGCCTTGTCTGTGGGATTTATGATGAAGCACTACAACGATGCCTCCTTTCCAAGCCAAACTTGACATTTGCAATGGCTCAAGAAAAGCATTAGCCAGTGAGAATGCATTACTATATGCCACAGAACTCAAGAGAGATGCAGAGGATGTAAATGCAATCCAGAGCAAGCAGGCTGAGTATTCTTGGCGGCAAGGTCAACAAAACACAAGAAATGCACCCTCCATAAAATCTGCAGATAGGTCCTGGCTTACCTATTCCTGCTCAGGCTGTGGAGGACCACATCAGTGCTCTCTGTGCAGATTCTAGGATGCTGAGTCCAGGACAGGTTTTGCAAGAAGAAGGGTCATCTTGAGTGAGTCTGCTGTTCAAAATCTGTCAGCACAAGGCCAAGGAACTATAACGAAGAGTCACTCCACCTAGAATTTAATGGGGTTGATTATCCACAGGGTGATGAAACTCAACAGCTATATCACATTCAGAAGGTATGTGGCAAGGAACTTCATGATTCTGTGTTGTATGCAACAGTATTAATCAATGGCCAGAAGTGCAAAATAGATGTGGATTCAGGATCTGGGGTATCAACAGTTGGTCTTCAATGATTCTGCAGAGGATGCCCGAACAATCACTCATCGAGGGGCATTCTGAGTAAAGCATCTGCAATTCGGAATTTCTGTGGCCTCTGGACTGTTCTAACAATTAATGGAAACCCTACTTTCTGGAATTCCAGGTGTTGTACTATTTTTCGACGATGTCTTGCTTATGGGATCAACAGAGGAAGAGCTTGCTGAATGACTACAAGAATTCCTACATCATTTTCACACATCTGGTATTCATGTAAAAAGGAGAAATGTGGAATTGGAATAGTGGAACATTTTTGGGCTACCATATTGATGCTTCTGGCATTCACCCCACTTTAATTTGCATGAAAGCATTGGCCAGGAGCTATGGCCCGGTAATGACTCAGATATAGGAAAAACAGTAAATGAGTGCTGTACTTGTCAACCCACTAGGCACAATTAACCAAGGGCACCTATCTTTCCACGGGAAGTGACCAAGAAGCCTTGGTCAAGAATCCATACTGATATTGCAGGACCATTTCAAGGAAAAACTTCTTGGTTGTGGTAGATTCTTAGTCTTAGTACCATCAAAAACAGCTGCTGCAACAATCACAGCACTGCGCCTCTTATTTGCAACCCATTGGTTGCTTGATACTATAGTCTCAGACAATGGGACTGCTTGCCTTGATCATCTCCATCCAGATTTAGCTGAAGACTTAACAAAGCAAACAGGAGCAAGCTCTGGATGATGCCTTCTCAGCTCCTACCCTCCATTCATTTGCCCCACAAGATCAGGTGTTTGCTAGGAACTGTGGTGCTGGACTGAGGTGGGTTCCTTCCTCTATTGTTGAGGTCACTGGACCTGTGTCATATAAGGTCCAGTGTGCAGATAGGTCAGTGTGGCATCACCATGTTGACCAGTTGAGAAGGCGCTCTGGCCAGAGTGGGTTGTCATCAGCAGAGATAGCTGCTGAAGATCTATCTGGAACTGATGTGTTTCTCTCACCATCAGCTGAAGCACCAGAACCACTAAGTGATGGTAACAATACCCCTTCCTTATCTATGGCGGTTAGTGAAAGAAAGTCATCTGAGCAAGCTACACCTACTAGTCGAGTGCAGAGATCGTACTGTGAAAGGGTACCTCCTTGTTGGTTGTAAGACTATGGGCTGATCTACATTGCACCCACCATCGCAATGAATTTGGTGTCCCATTGGGTTGAACGCTCTCGCATTAAAATATGATTATTCACACTCAACCATTTTGCCTGTTGCAGTGCTTCATTGAATGTGCGAGCTCGGTTCACACTCAAGCGCTGTGCTGTTTTCCTGCTGTTTTCCTGCGCACACTTGTCTGATCTCGGAAGCTAAGCGGGGTCGGCCCCAGTCATGGGTGACTGCCTGGGAATCAGGCTTCCTGCATTGAGCAGGGGGTTGTTCTAATTCAGGCATGATCTTCAAAGATTTGAAGTTGTGAAGCTTCACAACTTCGAAGCTTCAAAGATCATGCCTGAATTAGAAAAAAAAACATCGCGGAGAAGCCCCGATTCTGCGAGGATAACGCTTTAATTAAAAAAACCCATCCAGAGCGGGGGATAGGAGGGGGTAAAACTTAGTCTCATTTGAAGGGATACAACAACCCCCTGCTCAGTGCAGGAAGCCTGATTCCCAGGCAGTCTCCCATCCAACTACTGACCGGGGCCAACCCCGCTTAGCTTCCGAGATCAGACAAGCGCGCACACATCCAGCCCTTTGCTTGTTGCTGAGGAAACGGGGGCTGCTGAGGAAGCTATGTGATCAGTAGCCGGAAGAAGACATGGGGCCGTCGAGAGCTGTGATTGGACAGGAGGGAAATACAAACACCGCCGTTTATGGACAGACGGGGGAGGGGACTACAACTGGATACAGTAGCGAAAGCGGAAAATCAGAGCACATTAAGGGGAAATACCAGGATATTAGGGTATTTAAAGCGGGAGCACGGAAGTGGGAAATTCTGGTTCCAATTCGAGGTGGGTACTGCGTAGTGTGAAAGGTGGGCGGTGATACCTCATTGGAAGCGAAAAAAGGTAGTAAGTGTAGATCTAGCCTATGATAGCTAAGGGTGGTGGGAGGAATGTTATGTATCCTGGGCGGGAGGTACTGTGCCTTAGTTATTGTTGGGAACCTTGGCAGCTCCTGTAGAGCTGAGAGTAGCAACAGTGGGTGGAGCTTCTGCTGAGCTGTATTTTCTGTGTGTGCTGAAATAAAGAACAGTTAAGTCTGAGGCCTGCTGATTCTGCAGTCATTCATCCTACCTATACAACAGGACACTTGAAGCCAATACTGATTCAGTTAAGCATACTTGGATAATATTGGTATTTCCAAACAGGTTTGTCTCATTCATATCTTACAGTCTTAGGTGAACACTTAAATGGTCCTACTAAATATAATGTTTGAATTGGTTGTATATTGAAAATGGTGGTTGCTTTCTGATACAGCCAAGGCACCCTGTATTTCAGCAGCTGTTCCTATTATAGAGTCATAGAATCATAGAATAGTAGGGTTGGAAGGGGCCTACAAGGCCAAGGCCAACCCCCTGGTCAATGCAGGAATACAAGTCAGAGCATCCCTGACAGATGGCTGTTCAGCTTCATCTTGAATCCCTCCAGTTTGGGAGAGCCCACCACCTCCCTAGGTAATTGGTTCCATTGTCGTATTGCTCTAACAGTCAGGAGGCTTTCCCGATGTTTAGCCGGAATCTGGCTTCCTGTAACTTGAGCCCATTACTCCGTGTCCTGCACTCTGGGATGATCGAGAAGAGATCCTGGCCTTCCTCTCTGTGATAACCTTTCAAGTCCTTGAAGAGCGCTATCATATCTCCCCTCAGTCTTCTCTTCTCAAGGCTAAACAGGCCCAGTTCTTTCAGTCTCTCCTCATAGGGCTTTGTTTCCAGTCCCCTGATCATCTTTGTTGACCTCCTCTGAACCCTCTCCAGCTTGTCTGCATCCTTCTTAAAATGTGGTGCCCAGAACTGGACACAGTACTCCAGATGAGGCCTAACCAGCTGAGTAGAGGGGAACTAGTACTTCCCGGGATTTGGAAGCTATGCTTCTATTAATGCAGCCCAAAATAGCACTGGCCTTTTTTTGCAGCCACATCACATTGTTGGCTCATCTTCAGCTTGTGATCTACAACAATTCCAAGATCCTTCTTGCTTGTAGTGTTGTTGAGCCACGCATCCCCCATCTTGTAACTGCACATTTGGTTTCTTTTTCCTAGGTGGAGAACTTGGCATTTATCCCTATTAAATGTCATTCTGTTGTTTTCTGCCCAGCACTCCAGTCTATCAAGATCACTTTGAATTTTGTTTCTGTCTTCCAAGGTATTAGCTATCCTGTCTAATTTTGTGTCATCTGCCAATTTGATCAGCATTCCCTGCACCTCCTCCTCCAAGTCACTAATAAAAATGTTGAAGAGCACTGGGCCCAGGACTGAGTCCTGTGGTACCCCACTCGTTACCTCTCCCCAGTTTGAGAAGATCCCATTGATAAGCACTCTTTGAGTCCGATTCTGTAGCCAACTGTGGATCCACCAGATCGTTGTTTCATCTAGCCCACTTTGAGCTAGTTTGCTCATCAGGGTATCATGGGGCACTTTGTCAAAAGCTTTGCTGAAGTCGAGGTATATTATGTCCACAGCATTCCCACAGTCCACAAGGGAGGTTACCTGATCCAAAAATGAGATCAGATTCATCTGGCAGGATTTGTTCTTGACAAATCCATGTTGGCTTCAAGTAAAAAGGTTCCACTCTAGAACTCCCTCCCTAGGGAACTCCGCCATACCCCCTCTTTAATGAGCTTCCGCCGTGCATTAAAAACGTGGTTGTTCAGGCAGGCATTTGGGGTGGGTTAGGGTATTTTAGAAAATGTTTTTATTATACAATTTTATTGTTTTAAACTGTTTTATTATATGCTTGTACATCACCCAGAGTGGCTGGGTGACCAGCCGGATGGGCGATTAATAAATTTAATAAATAAATAAATAAATAAATAAATAAATAATCACTGCATTGTTTTCAAGGTGCTTACAGATGGATTGCTTTATAACCTGCTCCAGAATTTTCCCAGGGATTGATGTCAGACTGACTGTTCTGTAGTTCCCAGGTTCCTCCTTTTTATCCTTTTTGAAGATAGGAACAACATTAGCCCTCCTCCAGTCATCTTGCACTTCACCCATCCTCCATGATTGCTCAAAGATAATAGACAGTGGTTCTGAGAGTTCTTCTGCCAGTTCCTTTATTACTCTAGGGTGCAGTTCATCTGGCCCTGAAGATTTGAACTCATTCAAAGTAATTAGGTGTTCCTTTACCATATGCCTATCAATCTCAGGCTGTGTGTCACAGACCCTCTTTTGGGAGAAGACTGAGCCAAAGTAGGAACTGAGCACTTCTGCCTTTTCTTTGTCATCTGTTATCATTTTGCCATCCTTATTTAATAGCTGAACCACCATTTCTTTCCTCTGTTCATTCCCTCTGCTCCCTGTATGGCTGGGGTGTTGAAGCTCAGCCCTGGGGGCCAAATCTGGCTCATCTGGGGCCTCATTCCATGCCTCTAGGATTACCAAGATGGTCACGCCCCTTCCTCTGGCCCTACTCCATTTCCCCTGACTGCTGATTGTTTAGTGGTTTCCCAGTTTTTGCATGGGTTTCCCTCATTCTAGAAGATTGAAATGCCTCTCCTAAGGCTTAGTTACTGTCAGTAAGAGCTTTAAGCTGAGCCATGCTGACATTTTTGGCCCCACACCCTCTTGCCTTCAGCCTCACCCACCACCAGAATGCAGCCCCCGAGAGCTTCTGCAAAATTGAATCCATCCCGCAGGCTGGAAAGAGGTTTGACACCCCTGCCTTAGGGGTTCAATAGGGCTATATCCTTGGCCCTAATTTTGCTCTCCTTCTCTGGTTGCTTCCATTTGTGATCAGGATTTGTACTCTCTTGGGTGTCAAAGCACAGCCCCAACAGAGATAGTTGTGAGAAAAGAGGAACCCAAAGCAAATAAAGAGAATCATATATATGTGTGTGTGTATGTATGTGTGTGTGTGTGTGTATGTATGTATGTATATATATATATATATATATATATATGAATGAAAGGCAGGCTATATATTAATTCAATAAAACATAATAATAATCTTTGGGAAGAGAACAGGAAAACATCCACAATAAAAGGAAGGGCACCTGGAGGAGTCAGGTGTATTTTATTTATTTCATTTCATTTCTATACCACCCAATAACTGAAGCTCTCTGGGAGGTTCACAAGAATTAAAACCAAAAGGCACACAATAAAACAATACTGTACTTCACCCCTTTATCATAGGGTGGCCATGTGCCCTCTTTTATAGAGAACAGTCCTCTGTTTGAAGGGCTGCCAGTCAGAGGACTGTCCTCTGTTTGAAAGGCTGTCCAGCCCAAGCCCAGCATAAAGATAAAGAGCCATCAGAAGGAAGAGCTGGGCCTTGAAAGTCATTACCCCTCAACAGCACTTCAACAGCAGACTTCACTGAGCAGGGCACACAGGTCACCTGGCCCATGTCTCCATGACAACGGAGGAGTTCCTTTTTTAAAGGAATCACTTTGCTGCGCTTTGGTCCATGCAGGGCTCCATGACCCAGTGCTCCACACCAGTAAAAATCGCTTCGCAGAACATACTTCCTGGTGGGGGTGGGGGTTGGAGTGAACGTCATCTGACGCGCAGGGGCTGAACACAGGAATGGGAAACCAACCAGCCCCCTTTCTAACCAAGCCGATACTGTGCAGGATCTCTGTAACAAAGCTGTGAAGTAGTTACTTCCTAAGGCCATAAACCAAACAAGGGAAAACCGAGCCTCGAGATCACGCTTTAGAGTATTTAGGGAGTGTGCTTTAAACTGTGCCATTTCAATTGAGGGGGATCTTTGTAAATTCTGATGTGGGCATTCAGGGGACAAGCCTCATTGAGCACAATGGGAGTTAATTCTGAGTAGACACTAACTGGTTTGTGCAGGGATGGGAAACACACAGGAAACACCCATTGACAGGGGTCACAGTGAAAGGCACCCCCTGGGCAGGGCTAGCATACCCGAAGTAAATGCAGCGGTTGGGGCACACAGCAACTATACCATGGAGAACCTGACTTGAGGAAAAGAACTGGACTTTAAGCAGTCTCAGAAACCAGGTTTTTCCCTGATAAGCTGCTGGATGGCCACGACATCATGTATCTCTAACGACCTCAACACACAGCTAGCTCTGAGTAAATCACTGGTGGAGACACCCTCCTGGTCAAAGTCTTCCACACTAGAGATGTAAAATTTTGAGAGATTTTGAGGCTATGGAAAACCCCCGGGTTTTTTTGTGTGTGTGTGGGGGGGGTTCTGGAAAAATTGAAAATTAAGCAATACTTTTTTTTTTTTAGTGTTCTTTACAGATCTGAAGTTACTTTGTTGCTTTAAGACAGCCTTCCCCAACCTGGTGCCCTCCAGATATTTTGGACTTCAGCTCCCATCAGTCTCAGGCAGCATGGTCAGTGGTCAGGAATGCTGGGCACTGTAGTCCAAAACAGCCGGAGGGCAGCAGGTTCAGGAGGGCTGCTTTAGGAACATAAAGCAGCCTCTCTGTTCCCAGTGTTGTTTTATGTACGATTTAGGTTGCTCATAAAATTATCATTATATTTTAAAACTTTAAAAGCAAATTCAGTTAGTAAACTTGTAATTATTGTCTCAATAGATTAGAATTACATTAAATGACTGTTACAGCATCAGAAACATAGCACTCTATAGAACAAAACCCAAGCTGTCAAGAATGTACATTTACTGTCAAGAATGCACAATGGTGACTCTACTCACATGTTGGGAAACTGGGCATATATCTCTATCAGTAAAATATACTTCAAATCAATAATTTTAATAAGGAATGAAAGAGCTAACTATGCTGGGAATCTTACAGAGAGGATTAAACAAATATTTTTGCCCATGGTGTCATTATTTCCAGCCATTTTACATCTCTAGTCTTTCTAGAAAAGTATTCTCATGACATAGTAATATGATTACTTATTTTTTAAGTAATCTTATTTTAAACATTTTAATTTTTGTAAACCGCCCAGACAGCTTTGGCTATTGGGTGGTATAGAAATGAAATAAATAAAACAAATAGTTTTTAGAAAACTTCTGGGGGGAGTAAAGGCTGGGAAACAATACATATTTTGTCTTAAATTCTAAAAGAAAATATTTCATAATCCAAAACTGTCCAATTTTTCAAAAACAAAAACACTCTTCAGAAAAAACAGGGAAAAATGTTGTTTTCCAAATTTTCCATCCCCCTCCCCCAGGCCTTCACATCTTTATTTCACACTGTGGCAAGATGCACTGTATTTCTATTCAAATTGTAGTAATTATTTATACATTTGCATCTTTTTAATATATTTGCATATGCAAATGTTATGCAAATACGTGTCCTCTTTTTGGGTGATTTGCAAGTGGCCACCCTTCATCTACTACTCCAGCTATACAGCCATGGAGTGGGTTCCCCGGCTCTAATTTTATTCATTCATTCATTCATTTCATTTCTATACTGCCCAATAGCTAAAGCTCTCCAGGCGGTTCACAAAAATTAAAATCAAAGAGCACACAATAAAACAATATATATATCAAACATTAAAACCACAGTATAACAATACAACCAGAATAAAACCTAATAGTTTGCCCTTCTCCTAACTGAGCTTTAGTCTTCCCACCACAGCTCCTTTGCCTCTTTCCTTGCCCAGTGTTTGTCCCTGCCTCATCCTCTGCTCCATGCCCCCAGGTGTGTGTATCTTTGCCACAGCACTTTGTTCTGCTTGCTTCCCTTGAGTCTTGCTGCCAGTCACCTCTGTGTCCATCCAATGCTGGAGCCGCTTGTCAGCTGTCCCCTGTTCTTCTGGTGAACTGATATCTCCATGCCTACCTTTTGTTCTTTTTTCTTTTGCAATTGTGAATGCAGAGCCTGGAGTCGTAATGTACCTTGCATTTGAATATCCATGGTACTTTTTTTTAATGATCAAAAGCATCTTTCAGGAAAGTGGCCTAATTGTTCGCCTTTAATATCATCCCTGTAATCAGCCTTGTTGTATTGGCAGCATTGTGATCTTTTAATCATCTTACTGTTCCTATCTGGGTGATGTTGCCAATTAGTAAAATTTAAAGAGCTCTATGAAGCCTGGCATTGACTTCACCAAGGAGCAGCATGTCTGCAGATTAGGGATGTATAGACTGTGTAAAATCTGCTCTGTCTGTGTTTTGCGGATTTTCAGGTGTCTTTTGTTCTGTCGTCTGCCCACAGGTGGATGTGAATATTTTTTTTTCGTCATGCAGAAAAATATGCAAATAGTTACGTAAATATTTGCGTAAGTATTTATATAATTTACCTTAGTACATAACATTTAGCGTATTGTCCCCCATTCATTCAACGTTTCCTCAGCAGAAACTAACATATTTCCCTATGAATTTATATGTGTAAATTTCAGGCAAGTAAATAAAAAGGTCCGGAAGTCCATGGACTCCGCATGGCCTGAGGGTGTTGGTCCACAGTGGATTCCGCAGGTCAGATTCTTAGAAATCCGAGCTCATTTTAGTCTGTCTTGAATTTCTACAGCATCAGCATCCCTATTGCAGACCCTTTCTTCCCTGCTCCTGATTCAGTTTGCACACTAAAGAAACCAGCGCCTGTCCCTAACTTTGAATGCCCTTGACAGTCTCTTAAAATACACTTCATAAAACAGAGAGACTCCAGCAATTACCCACAGATCACAGTACCCCAGCAGCAACATAAATATAACAAAAATTTAATTAACCCCACCAACAAAATCACTGGCTTCATTGCTGGCTGAATTTGAAATAGCTCGCTTACGGATGAAGAAGTCAATGTTATGGGTAAGGTTCCTGGAGCACTGATGTTATGAGAGCAATATTTATGGAAGAGGCAATTTATCAAATAAAGACAATAAAGACCAAGTATAAATTCATAGGCTGAGACTGATAAAATGGTACAACAATTATTATGAGCATCTTGGCAGTGCAGTACAGATATACTGGTCTGATATAGCTGTAGATATATTTACCCTGAAAGGAAGTATATGCATCTGCATCTTAAAATAATGGAAATAAAATACAGGCTAAAAATGAACCAACAAGGAACGCAATGTTACATGCAACATTGAGCTGAACAGAGCCTCATATGGAAAATCTGTAGCAATTTATGTAGCGGAGAAACGTTGCAAAGATTGGCAATGTTTTTTTTAACCCTCATTGTGGCCCACAAGCCCACAATTCTCAAACTAGTCACACCAAGGGAATCTCTCTTTAGGCTGCAATCATATGCATACTTATTGGGAATAAGTCCTTGAACACAGTAGGCCTCCCAAATAAATATGCATAGGACTGAGCTGTTAGTGTTTCTTCTGGGACTAATCTAGAATTAAGACATGATTCTCTCCTTATATCTTTTTACTTTCATCCCTGCAAAGCACAAAATGCCCTCACCTCTTGTCAAATCTGAATGGCTCACATGTGTAAAATCTGGCATGTGTCTCTTTAAAATACATAAAAGAAGCAACTAGAAGACCTCTTCTTTTGAGTGTATTAACAGGGCATACACCCAGCTTTATATACATATGTATTTTGCATTTAGCCATCTGTACCTGAGTATGTAATGGGTTGGATTCAAACATGAACCTATGGGATATGTGTTCTGTTCACTGAGGGATGTTTTATATACCTTGCACTCGAGCATTACATGTGAAAAGTGAAACCAGATTCAGTTATGTTCTGCTTGCTTACCTCATGCAACTTCCTGTATAAGCTACATTACCTAACTATTATAACTCTGTGGAAACTCATGCACAAACATAGCGGAGCAGCACTATCGGTGATTTTCCCTGCACTCACACCTTTTTGGATCCAACCCAAAGTAAGTAGAGTTCCTAATGGCAGTTCACACAATCCATGTCATCTATATGAATTGTCCTGATGACAACTTGTCACTAAAACCCTTAAGCATAGAATGCCAAGGCTGAGCTTTAGGCAGCTGTCAAAGGAAAGGCAGGGGCCGGAAGCTAAAGAGGGAATCAGTGGGAAAAAACCAGAAACATACCAGAGCCATGAAGACCTTGTTGCTCAGGCAAAGTCCTTCCTGTTCATGAGGACCAAATGGCTACCCTAAGCAGATGGGGTCAGTCCAAAGCCTGCCCTGAAAATGCTGAACTGTCAGCAAGATGTTCCAAACTACAGTTTAAATAGCTCACCACACAGAACTAAAGGTTCCTGGTTCTGCCACTGGCAGCTGCTATCACCATCATCAACAACAACTTTTATCTGCCACCTTGTTTGCTAAAAATCCATCAAGGCAGTGCACAACAATTGAAAACCATAACACACAAGGCCATTAAAACAACTGCATAATTTAAAAGGATAAATTAAAGAGATGTGTCTTCCCACACTTTCTGAAAGACAAGAGAGTAGGGGCGGATCATAATTTTTGAGGGGGTGTATTTCACAGTTTAATACGTACTACATTGCAAACCCTTTCTGAGTGGGCTGAGTTGGTGATAATGGTGAATTGCGGTTTGTACAGATGAGATGGTTCAAACTACCGTACATTTGTGCTCATTTCACATGCCATCAAGGTGATGCTCAAAATCCTACAAGCTAGGCTTCAGCAGTATGTGAACCGAGAACTACCAGAAGTACAAGCTAGGTTTCGAAGAGGCAGAGGAACTAGAGATCAAATCGCCAACTTTCGCTGGATCATGGAGAAAGCAAGAGAATTCCAGAAAAACGTCTATTTCTGCTTCATTGACTACGCTAAAGCCTTTGACTGTGTGGATCACAACAAACTGTGGAAAATTCTGAAAGAGATGGGAGTACCAGACCACCTTACCTGTCTCCTGAGAAACCTGTACGAGGGTCAAGAAGCAACAGTAAGAACCGAACATGGATCAACCGATTGGTTCAAAATTGGGAAAGGAGTACGACAAGGCTGTATATTGTTGCCCAGCTTATTTAACTTATATGCAGAGTACATCATGAGAAACGCTGGGTTGGATGAATCACAGGTTGGAATTAAGATTGCCGGGAGAATTATCAACAACCTCAGATACGCAGATGATACCACCGTAATGGCAGAAAGTGAAGAGGATCTAAAGAGCCTCTTGTTGAGGGTGAAAGTGGAGAGTGCAAAAGCTGGTCTGGAACTTAACATTAAAAAAACTAAGATCATGGCATCTGGCCCCATCACTTCCTGGCATATAGAAGGGGAAGAAATGGAAGCAGTGACAGATTTTACTTTCTTGGGCTCCAAGATCACCACAGACAATGACTGTAGCCATGAAATTAAAAGATGCTTGCTCCTTGGGAGGAAAGCTATGGCAAACCTAGACAGCATAGTAAGAAGCAGAGACATCACCTTGCCGACAAAGGTCCGTCTAATCAAAGCTATGGTTTTCCCAGTAGTAACGTATGACTGTGAGAGCTGGACTCTAAGGAAGGCTGAGCACCAAAGAATTGATGCTTTCGAACTGTGGTGCTGGAGGAGGCTCTTACGAGTCCCCTGGACTGCAAGGAGGTCAAATCAGTCCATCCTAAAGGAAATCACCCCTGAGTGCTCATTGGAAGGACAGATACTGAAGCTGAAGCTCAAATATTTTGGCCACCTAATGCGAAGAGAAAACTCTCTGGAAAAGACCCTGATGCTGGGAAAGACTGAAGGCAAAAGGAGAAGGGGACGTCAGAGGATGAGATGGCTAGATAGCATCACTGATGCAATGAATATAGACTTGAGCACGCTCCAGGAGAGAGTGCAGGACAGGAAGGCCTGGTGTGCTATGGTCCATGGGGTCACGAAGAGTTGGACACGACTGAACAACTGAACAAGAACAACAACAACAGATGAGATGAACAGTTAACAGTCTGACAGTGGTTTGTCAAAAGTAGAGTTGGGTTTGGTTACTGCGATTGGGTCAGTGAGTTGCGGGATCAATGCCTAAATGTCCTAACTCCTAAGAAGGCAGTTGAAGGAGTTTACTGCTTTGGAGAACCTGGCATGGGGCATGGTGAAGTAGTGAGTAAGACAGAAAACAGTAGCCAAAAAACAGAGATAAGTGAAAAGCTCTTTAGGTCAGAAGAGGTCAGAAGCCAGGAGGTCAGAATGAAGTCTAAGGTTTTTTAAAAAATCAATCAATGCCAAGGGGAAAGGGGGACAAATCCATTGTAGAAGTGAATTTTTACACAGGGAGAGTACAGTCCAGGACTGGGCCAATGAGGTAGACTAAAGGTGTAATCCCAGGCATGTTTAGACAGAAAAAAGTTCTACAATTCCCAGCATTCCCCAGCCAGCAGTGCTGGCTGAGGAATGCTGGGAATTGTTGGACTTTTTCTGTCTAAATATACATAGGATTGTGCCCTAAGGCAGGAAGCAAAAGGCAAGCCAGGAATCAACCCATTGTGCTCACATCCAAAGACAGAAAGACAAAAAAATGGATTTGTTTGATTTGTATTTCATTCTGCAGTAGCATCAGACACTTAACTTTTCCTTTCTGTTTTTCTTTCCAACAGTTTGCATTGTTCCAAACATTGTTAAAGTGTATGCCACATTATATTTATCCGTTTTTAGAAATACACTTATTACTAGCAGAAATTGCTGTAGAAACAATAAACGTGACCTGTTCTTTGCTTTACTAAAAATGGGTGGAATTGGTCTTGGCTAATATAACTGGAAAATCACTACTATTAGTACTGCTCGTACCACTGCTGATGACAATAATAATCTTGTAATGTGGAAATGGTGCCATTCCAGGTACTATTGGCCCTGGGAGATATAGTTTTACCACGTACCTGTGTACTCAGTAGGGGCATCAGGTGGTTTGAAAAGGACATGTCCCAGGGAGCCTTGTGGCTGGGATGCTGCTGAGCATCTTATGCCTATTCACTACTAGGCCAGGGCCAGATCTACACCTTGTGTCATATCATTACGATCCCATCATGGTGAGGCTATATCCCTCTTGTGCATTTATACCTCGTAGGACACACAGTGACATTTGTTGCGGTACATTGGATAATATGGAATAAAAAGTAGGAAATTACACTACAAAAGCAGTATATCGAATGTGTTATGTGCCTCAGCTGTTATCAGTGCACTTCAATACTGCTATAAAGCAATCAAGTAGATCTAGCCCAGGTTTAAGGTTTTGGTAGTAGTGTACAAAGCCCTAAACAACTTGGGACCAGGAGAGCACCTTCTACCTGAGAGAGTGCCTTCTTCCTTACCAACCTGATTGGTCAAATGAGGTTATCCGAAGGCATGCTCCTGGTGGTTCCACATGGACTTACGGCCCGACTGGAATCCACCCAGAGAAGAGCCTTTGGCCCCCTTTCTTTGGAACTCCCTGTCCATAGAAGTCAGGCAGATACCAACACTGTGTTGCTTCCGGCACCTCCTGAAAACAGCACTGTTCCAGGAAACATTCCTTAACTGATCAACCATGTTTTTTTTTAATTATTGTTTTATTGTTTTATAATTTATTATTTTTATTATTGGCATTCTATTTTTTTTAAGAATAATTTTGTTATGGTATTTTAATTCTTTTTACTATTTTACCTCAAGTTCACCACTCCGGAATCTGTTTTAGATGTGGAACGGTATACAAATATTGGAAATAAATAAATAAATCCTTATGACAACGTTGCAGGTGCAAATAGCCCTAGGATATGACATTTCCAAGGCACCTTATGTTCATACTAAGGCACCCTGGAACACAATACTACATGTTCCAGTACTTCTGGAGGACTGCAGATGCTCGGAAGGTTGGTCACTTGGTTTACCTTCCAAGCTGGAGAATAAATTCTAAGAGAAATGACACTTAGAACTTAGAGAGCTTCGGCTGTTGGGCGGCATAGAAATGAAATGAAATGAATCAATCAATAAATAATAAATAAATACTTAGTTCATAATGCAGCTGAATATTGAAAACTGGAAAAATTCGTGTTCTGCACCAGGCAAATATAAACTTCAGCAACATCCCTAGCCATTATGAAATGCAAAGAACTTGACTTAATGGGTTGTTAGACACAATAGAAATATAATTTCCAAACATATCTACAAAGTGAAAATGATAGGGTTTTTTTTTTGTCCAGTCAGAATTAATGAACCCCTTAATCCTATGCACACTTTCCTGATAGTAAATTTCATTGGATACACTGCAATAAACTTGCAAGGAAACATATACAGGATCAGGTGTTGTGAGTGTTTTCACATTAGATAATTAAAAGTAGATTTAAAATTCCTCTTTGTTTCTCTCTCTCTCTCTCTCATTCTGTACCCACTGTTCTTCACGCACTCTCTCTTCTCACTGTTTGTTCAGCACATAAACAGGAAGTTCCAAACCATAGCAGGGGATGCTACGCCCATTCTCCCTGCTCCTATACAGCCTCATCCCCTGCAAAGTGTTGTGTGCCTAAGTTCTTCTCTGCAATCGCCTTTTTAAAGCTTTCCACTCCCACAACTGCTTGTAACAAAAGAAAAAGTCATTAGGAGGGCACACGCATGACTAGGGATGGACAGACTCATCTCTGTCCAAGGTGGGGGGAGCTTGATGAGTGTCAAGGGCTCCTTGGAGGCCTCTCTCAGTCTAATCCAGTAGCCAAGTCCAGACACAGACAAATGGATTCTTTTCAAAGCTTTATTCCTCTTTTACAACTTAACAACTCTACCGTTAGCAACTAGATATGAGCAGCAGAGTACCTCTGCCCTAAGTTGGAACAGTTGATCCCCGTTTGAAAGGGAATTACTGGCAGATCCCTGAACTTAAGGACTAGGGAGAATCTCTCCCCTTTTCACTTGGATCCTCTGGGCACAGCCGTTGTTTGCACGCCAACCGGGCACTACGCCTCCTTTCTGCACCCTCCATTTGGCACCGCTCTCTGCGTTGGCGTCGCGCGTCCACCAAGTCTGCTACCCACGCTCTGTCACTCCCTGGACTATTATCTAAGCTAGGAATGCTGGTGGGAGGAATCTCCGTCAGCTGTTGGCCCTGGGAAAGAGGAGCGCGCTCCTCTCCCAGGAGCGACTGCTCTACTCTGGGATTCTATGGGCTCAGTGTCCACCCTGACAATGAGCTCCCCCCCTGCAGCTCGCATGGCCTGGACCTGCTTGGTGAGCCTCCCTGCTTGCCCTGCCCACCTGCATGAGCCGCCCCTCCTCTCCATGCCATGGACTCTGGCAGTCAAGACCTTGTGCTTTATGTACACAAGGGCTTGACTGCTGAGTCCTTGGTGTGGCCAACCCCCAGTGCTCTCATCCTGGCCTCTTCCCAAAGGAAGGTGGCTGCCTATCTGGATAGGATTGCGCCTTAAGGGCACTATCCCATTGTGTCATTCCACTGGCCAAAATGATGCTGTGCGAGAGGAAATGAGGTTCCAAACTACGTGCATGAGGAGAATCCAACTAAAGTTATGTTTGTGCAAGTGCGGTTGCACAAGAAGTTCTGCAAACGGTTGTGCAAATGCTTCAGCAAGCATAACGAACAAGTGGTTGTACAACAGAAAGTTTTGGCAGCGCTCTGTTAGCACTAATTGAGTTTGCAGAATGACACTGTTGGATACTGCCCTAAGAGTTATAAGCAGGGGGTTTCTTTAGTGAACTTGTTATATTATTATATGCATTCTTCTTTTTGTTGCCTTCAGTTTTTTAAACTTTATTTCAAAATAAAATGCAGTGATAAAAATGGATTTTCTTGGAAGTCACATGCCACCTCGTCTTTTCTCCTTATTTAAGCTCATTTAGTTTAATTTTTCATTATCATGTATAACTATCTAGGGGAAAAAATAGCAAGAAAGTTTTTAAATTATCATTCCCTGTCAGAAATTCCCCTCTCTCCCTCACTGGCCTCCTTCACATGTGAATTGCATGAAGGCACATCACATACAGTCAAGGCCAGGCAGAAATATTGGAACAAGGATAACTGCTTTGGCAGTTGGTCTCTGTACACCACCACATTGAAATTGAAAGGAAACACACCCAGATGGGAGCAAAGTCAGGACTTTCAGCTGTAATTCAAGGGGTTTGACAAAAGTGGGGCACTAACCATTCAGGAAGTACAGCCAGTGCTTCAGTACACACCCATCATTGGTGGCTCATAAGTAATGGAACGAATGGCTGACAAGCAGCTGCATGGCCAGGTGTGGAGGTGGTTCTGAGTGTTACATTTGCATTTGGTAGCTGTTCACTGGAATGTTTAGACCCAACATGAGGTCTAAAGAGGTGTCCATGCAAGTGAAGGAGGCCATCATTAGTCTGAGGAAACAAAATAAACCCATCAGAGAGACAGCAAAAACAGTGGGAGTGGCCAGTACAATAGTTTGGAACATCCTGAAAAAGAAGGAATTAATGGCAAGTTCAGCAACAGCAAAAGACCTGGAAGACCACGGAAGATAACTAAAGTGGATGACTACAGAATTCTGCTCATGGTGAAGAGGAACCCTTTCACAACATCTAGGCAGGTCAAGAACACTCCTGAGGAGGTAGGCATGTCATTGTCAACATCTACAGTCAAGAGACGGCTTTATGAATGTAAATACAGAGGCTTCACAACAAGGTGCAAACCACTGGTAACACTCAAGAACAGACAGGCCAGATTAGCCTTTGCCAGCAAACACCTAAAAATGCCTGCCCAGTTCTGGAATAAGATTCTTTGGACTGATGAAACCAAGATTAACTTGTACCAGAATGATGGGAAGAGAAAAGTATGGAGAAGGAGAGGAACAGCTCATGATCCAAAGCATACCACATCATCTGTCAAACATGGTGGAGGCAGTGTTATGGCATGGGCATGTATGGCTGCCAATGGAACTGGGTCACTGGAGTTTATTGATGACCTGACTGCTGATAAAAGCAGCAGGAAGAATTCTGAAGTGTATAGGGCTATACTTTCTGCTCACATTCAGCCAAATGCTGCCAAACTGATAGGACGCGGCTTCATATTGCAGATGGATAATGACCCAAAACATACAGCAAAGGCTACCTAAGAGTTTCTCAAGGGAAAGAAATGGGATGTTCTTAAATGGCCAAGTCAGTCACCTGCTCTCAACCCAATAGAGAATGCCTTTCACTTACTGAAGACAAGACTGAAGGCAGAAAGACCCACAAACAAGCAGCAGCTGAAGGCAGCTGCAGTAAAGGCCTGGCAAAACATCTTGAGGGAGGAAACTCCGCATTTGGTCATGTCCATAGATTCCAGACTTCAGGCAGTCATTGACTGCAAAGGATTTTCATCCAGGTATTACAGGCGATCCTTAAGTTTGAAATGATGTTGGTTTGTTCCATTACTTATGAGCCCCCAATGATGGGTGTGTGTTTATACAGCCACTGGCTGTACTTCCTGAATGGTTAGTGCCCCACTTTTGTCAACCCCCTTGAATTACAGCTGAAAGTCCTGACTTTGCTCCCATCTGGGTGTATTTCCTTTCAACTTCAATGTGGTGGTGTACAGAGGCCAACTGCCAAAGCAGTTATCCTTGTTCCTATATTTCTGGCCCTGACTGTATATAAAGAGCTGCAAGGCTGCATTGCTAGCATGCTCCAAAGATCACATGGCTTCCCCGGTTATGGAACTATCTCCCCACAGTGAGATCTGCCTGGAACCAACATGGTTATCTCTTTGGCGCCAGGTTAAGAACTTCCTCTACTCTCAGGTATTTGGCAGCATATGATAAGGTTTTAAATTGGGTCCTTGGACAGCTCCTTTAGAGTTCTGACTAGCTCTGACTAAAACCCAGAGCGGATCCACCGCCCCACTGACATTGGAGCCACCAACCTCCACTAGCCCACACCTCATGTGACCTTGTGGGCAGGGTCAGCGGCATAGCCTCTTTCTATACGTGATGCCCCTTTTATGCAATTCACCTGTGAAGGGGGCCACCCTCTATAACTTCTGTCATGGTCTGTACACTGATTCTGTACCTGTAGCTGCAGTGCTTGCCAGTTAAAAGCCTGTTAAACCAACAACCATTTCATCGTCATGTTCATCTTTCTTCAAACTTCTCTGCCCTCACCAGGGTTTTGTTTTGTTTTTTACTGTGCATATTTTCACATTTCCTTTCAGCTGACATGCACACTCATGATATTTCAGTTATGAATGTTTTCATGCATCAGGACAGAAAATAACAAAGAAGACAGAGTGTCTTGTATGCATGCCTTTTCAAGGTGTTGTAGAGACTTTTGAATGAACTGTGCCTCATTCAGACTAGAGATGTTTTCTGGCTGTTCGCATGTGTTCTGCTAATGGCCCTGCTGGCTAGGGATGGTGGGAGTTGTAATTCAGCACATCTGGGGGGTCATCAGGTTGGTCGAGGGCTGCCCTAGAACACTGCTTACACTGGAACTGTAAGTTATGTGTGATGGGTGGAGCAGCCTTTTAAGCAAAATCATAAAAAGGAAAAGAAAATGGGAGACGAAAAGATGGAGGGAGGTGTGAATAAAAAATGCTAACAGGATAAAGCTTTAAAGGTTATTATAATTTATGCTCTCTGTTAATATCCCTGCTTTATATTTTATTTTTGTGTGAAAGAAAAGGGGCATTTAAAATTCAAACAGAACTGATGCAAAACACTGAAAAGCCATCATGAGGCTGTAACATGCCAGGGATATATTTAAGTCCACTTCAAACCATAAACGTTTTAATCTGGAACCAGGTAATGCAAAATTTTATAGTTTCATTCATGCTCAAACTGACTGGAATTGAAATATTCAATTCAATTGAAATTGAATTGAAATTCAATGGAAGAACATCATGCAAGGTTAGACAATGTAACCTTTCTATCTCTTACCCTTATTTTTGCTCGAATGCGACCTTCACTGAATAACATCACTGCTAAACCTTAATAACAAGGACCACAGCTTACTGTTCACCCACAGGTCAACTACATGTAAATTTATATAAACATACATGCAAATTAAGTATAGACCTCAGACTCACAGCTTGATACTGTATGAAGGATTTTATGTCACAGGGGCTTGGAGTTGTTTTTATTAACACATCTTAAAGGGCACTGATGTTATTTTAACTACTGTGTTACTCTACATTACCATCTGAATATTTTCCCCCTGGTTCTAATCAGAGCAAACAACTACCCAACATACTGAAGCCAAGTCCAAGCACAACCCTATATAATAAAGTAGACTACCCCCAGTCTTACATTTCCCAAACTTAGGTTATTTGAATTTCATTTTATCCAAATATGTTTTTTAAAAGTCCAAAGGTGAATTGTAACTCATACGTAAATTCCTAAGCTCATGCTTCTCCCCCTCTCAGGAATAGATGTTATGTTCGCCACATGATTATTTATCCCAGATTTTAAAAAAGGAATAGCAGCTGAATGTGTGTGTGTGTGTGTGTGTGTGTATGTGGGGGGGGGGTCGGGTCTGAATGGGGCTGCAGCATGCAAGGAAGAGAGGTTTCACTTTTCCGCCATTCTGTTCTCCCACCCCCCAAAAATCACAGCCCAAATGCTGTTTGTCCCTGAAGGTGTGATTTGCTACAGTGGCAGCCTCACAGACTCCTACGAGGAAAGGTTACAACATCTGGGACTGTTTAGCTTAGAAAGAGGGTAAGGGGAGAGATGACTGAGGTGCACGTATTATGCATGGTATGGAGAAAGTGGATAGGGGGACATTTTTCTCCCTCTCTCACAATACTAGAACCCAGTTGGGTCATCTCATCAAGGTGATTTGTGGGAGCTTCAGGACAGATAACAGGAAGTGCTTCTTCACACAGCACATAGTTAAACTATCGAATTTGCCACCACAAGATGTAGTGATGGCCACCAATTTGGATGGCTTTAAAAGGGAATTGGACAAATTCATGGAGAAGGCGATTGTGATGTTCCTGCCCGAGATTCCACCTTTCCCCAGCTTTCACCTCTCAGACTGAGAAACCCTCAGGAACACCTGCTTTCACTTTGGGACAGCTATACCCACTGTCCCACAAGTTTCAGCCCTTTTACCCTCTCTGGGTTCCAGAGAAACTCAATATGCTCAATTGGTTCTCTCAACCCACTACAGGAGAAGTAACCAGGAAATAGATTTGAGAAAGGTAGCATGGGAATTCGGATTTAATAAATAAATAAATACATAAATATTTATTTAAAGCATGAAAAGTTATAAGTTATTATTATTCATTAATACTTGGTCCTAACTTCCCTACCTACTCTACCCCTTCTAAAATCCTTTACACAAACCCCACTAAATAGATGTTGCTTCCACGATCTCTAAGGCCCTATCTGACTAACGCACTGTCAGTTCACCTTATATATAACCTTAGAATCCTCACACACACTCAGGCCCCTCCCTCCTTTCACTCTCTCTCTGGCATACTATTAACCCAATCCTACCTGGGTAAAATTTAACAATATAAAAACATACATAATGAAACAGGCAGATGTTAGAACTATCAATGGCTACTAGTCCTGATGGCTATATGCTACCTCCAGTATCACAGGCAGTATGTCAATGTACCCCAGTTGTGAGTAGGGATGACGGAGAATTCTGCCACCGACTCCAATGAGGCCGGATTCTTTAGAATCTCCCCCCCCCCGGAGTCCGTAGCGGAACAGACCACTCCCCTCCGCCACCCTGCAAAATTCTCCCCGGATGGACCCTACCTGCCGTCAGCTGGTCCGGTCCGTCTGCTGCCATCCTCTGCTCCGGTCTGCGGCTGCAAATGGTGTCCAGTGTAGTGGACGCCATTTGCGGCCGCAGACCGGCAGCGGACAGAAGTCTGGCTGCGGACGGGCCTGGCCAGCGGCTCCGTGGACTCACCATGGAGCGGAGCCAGCCGGGGAGGATTCCAGGGGGAGGGACGGATCGCCTCCCCCCCACCGTGGATGCCCCTAACTGGAACGGTGAGTGTGGTTCGTACGCCCCTAGTTGTGAGGGAACATGAGTGGGAGGATACTGTTCCACTTATGCTAGCAGCTGGTTGGCTACTGTGTAAACAATGCTGGACTAGATGGACCTTGATCTGATCCAGCACAGCTCTTCTTCTGTTCTTATGATTTGGGGTGGGAAAACAGGGATGGGAGAAGAGTTAGACCCTCTTCTCCATATGCCATGGTCACAACCATAATTAGCTTCCTTGTGACAGCTAGTTCTTTAAAAAGAGAGAGAGAAAGCATGGGATATCTATAGCAATATTTGGCAAAGAGATTGTCTGTTTGGGGTCTATGTCTACATCCATTCCCTACTGGAGGTGTGCTGCCACACATTGAGTCAACGGAAGCCCTATCAGGCATCCTTAATCAGTGTAGAATCAACACGCGAGGAGAAGGAGTGGTGTAGCTCTGCACATGCACCCTGTACTCATGTAGGCTGATGGTCTGAAGGTGACAGTCTCCTGTACCTGTGGAGGCTCCTCACATGAGCCAGGATGCTGATTGAACTTCCTGGATCATGTGGGAAGCCTCAACAGATACAGGATGCTCTCCTCTTTAGGCCATCAGCCTACATGAGTACAGGGTGACAGAAACATATGAGGATGTGGTGGGGCTAGAGTGCTCCTTCTCGTCAAGTGTTGATCCTACACAGATTAAGGATGCCTGAACAGGGCTAGAGTAGAATACATTTCTATGTGGTGCAGTCTCATGCTACAGGGGACACTGTGGATAACCATGTGGAGGTGGAGCCAATTGCATGCACCTTTTCATGGAGAGGAAGGGTGCCCCATGAATTTGGTGGTATCATTCACCTTAGCAGCATTGCATGCAGTGCACTATGTGAAAACAGCTCCTATTTATTCAGTTTATAAACTGCCCTATCAAAACAGTTCTCTGGGCAGCATGCAAGATAAAATGGTGGCAATTAAAACACACACACACACACACATTGTGACATATAATACAATCATAATGCAGCAAAAACACAACTATTTAATCCAGACAATCACTTCAACAGAAAGGAGGAGACTAAAGCACCATAATAGTAAACAATAAAAATAGGGAGCAAAGGAGTAAATGCAGCTGTCTGTGAAGAGGGCTTTGGAAAGGGCAGAAGAGTATGAAACTGCTGAGTAAAGGCGGCCAATCAAGGGGAACGTTTTAATTGCTTATGTATGTATGTATTTATTATCGGATTTATAAACTACTCCACATCAAAAGTTTTCAGAGTGGTGTAAAACAAGTTAAAGCACCACATGCACAAAAAATTTTCAATAAAAACTAATGAATCAAGAAAAGAAAGGCTGGAATTCACTCATCAGTAAATCAATGCTTGCTTAAAAAGAAAAGTCTCCAGCAAATCCTGAAAACAAAGTAATGTAGATGCATGCATGATCTCAGTTGGAAGGGCATTCCATAAGGTGGGAGCTGATACATTAAAGGCTCTGATCCTGGTGGTTTCCAAGTAGATCTCCTACCCACCAGGATCATCTCTTCAGAAGACCTCAGTGATCATACAAAATGATAAAGGAGAAGGCACCTTGAGCACCATTTCCTTGGTAGAAAGGCAAGGTATAAAAATAAATCAAACTAATAAATAAATAAACAAGGCATGTCCCCAAGTTCTGAGCAACATGGATGGAGCCAAGTGAGAAGACATGGGAAGACATAAACAGGGACTGAGCCATCTGAAGTTAGTGTTATGCTGGCAGAGTAGAGAAGATTTTTTTAAAGTATAATTTATCTCATTGAATTTTAGTATGTCTATTTTTTTTTTTTGGATGTAAAAAAAAAACTATTCTGCCTCGAGCATTTGAGATGGAGTAAGAAACATATACCCTGAATTTAATAAATCAATAACAACAACAATACAGGGTGTATATTAAAGCACCCTTAGAGATTCTGTGAAAACTGTGGATATTTTGGAGATTTCCCAATAGTTAGAAATGACATAAATAACATCCTTGGCAAGAAAAAGAGATCTCTCTTTCCCTGACTCCTAATTTTAAAACGGTATATTATATCCTGTCTGCTAAATATTGTCAGAGATATAAGAATCTATTAATCAAGGAACCCATTAAAACTGTTAGTTATGTTCATCCCACAGTTTTATCACCTGTGAGTTATTAGGCTGTAAATTATACACAAAACTTGCTGAGAAAAGCCAAGATAACTGGTGTATATAAGGAGCGTTAGCTGAATGGAAAAGCAGGCAATGAGTTTTGGGACATACGTGGAGGTCAGACAATTAAAGTTAATTATTATGTGACGTCCAGAACAGAGTTGAACTGTAGAATTCCTTTGCTGACCATTGCAATTTTGAGATGAATAATGTTACTACCCAGAAGTATTTCTTCTCCCAAGAGAATTGTTCAAGAGTGCAATCCTATGCATGTTTACTTTGAAGATGTTTGTAATCTACCCAGAGAATATTAGATATAGGAAGGATAAGAAATGTAATAAATAAGTCTCACTGGGTTCAATGAGGCTTACTCATTTGTAAGTGTATTTAGAATTTCAACCCAAATCTTCCAGTCTTCCATACTGGCACCTGGATGAACACAACCTACTGACTGACAGGACTGTGTGTATCCTGCAATTGGAAGAAAAAATGCTCAATAGCCAGATGTTACGGTCTCAGCTGATAAACTAGAGGTGGGCAACTTTGGGGGTCTGTGGGCCATTTTTACTCCCTGAGTCATAAGAAGATAGTCCCCTAGCTAAGCAGCCAGAAGTATAAAACAATGGAACAAATCAGGCCAAGGTTCTAACAGAATGAAACCAGTACTACTACAGAATATAGTGAACATGCTAGTCTTTTTACACACAGGGAACCTAAAGGGAAATCTATTTGGCTCCAAAGTTGCTGCTAAGCAACATTCCCCCTCCCTTGTGGCTCCTGCTTGCACCCAAGGTATTCTGATCCAGAGCTATTAATTTGCTTTGCACCCTGAGTGACCCTTGACAAATTAATCCCTATCTTGCACCTTTTTTTGGTGTGACTACATGTCATCACTATTCCAACAGATACTGTGGTTTAATTCTTGCTTACTAACCAGGATATGAAATCAGGATCTGATTTGGTTCAATGGGGAAGGGCAAAAAAAGATCATGCAGGCAAGTTCAACCAAGTTTTATTGGCCCAAGTTCATTACATCTGAACTGGGCCACCATGTCTTATTGGGCACAGACTTCAGCTTCTTGGGGATCTCAGCTTCTGTTCTGTTTTAAAAACAGGTTTTAGCTTTTTATAAGTGTGTATGTGTGTAGGTGTGTGTTAGAGCTGCATAATCCCATGCCTCACCATGGCCCCGTCTACATGGCACCGCTTTCACCCTTCACTCCGTCACAACTGCACAGCATTGCAGCTTCAAATTAGCTTCTGCTGGGATACACTTGCGATTTACTGCGGGCTTCCCTAACAAACTCCGCCGTGCCCTTTTTGGGGCCATTATACTTTAATGTGCAGCTGTGCAGTCCCGTGAGCATGGGGGTGCAACACTTCAGTGGCTGTTTTGTATTTTAGGGGTTCTGTTGTGTCTGTCCCTTGTTAGGTGAAAAATGGGTGTTCTGTGCTCCTTCATTTCCATGCCATCTGTTTGTCAGTTCCCCAGCCCGAGACTCTCGTGATGGTTCACACTCACAAGTGTGAGCAGCCTGTGCCCACCCATCTCTCTGAAATGGTGGCTGGAGTGATGTTGGTCCTCCCCCAAGATGACCCCCCCCCCCCAGCCCTTGGGCACTGAGTCCAAAACAACCGTTGCGAAGATACAAAGCTGCAAAAATGTGAGAAAGTGTGATTAAATAAATGAAAATGCCTCTCTGTGCCTTTGTAACTGCGCAGCTGCGAAGGGACAGTGGGAGTAAAGGGGTGTCACAGAGCAACACAAGCACTACGCATGCCTACAACAGGCCCATCGCAAAATGCGAAGTCAGTTTGGGGAAGGGACAGACAGCTCGCAACCACAAGAAACCCACAGCAAGCCAAAAACATCGCAGCAAAATGGCTCCTCAGAAATCCACATTTGGAAAAATCCTTGGAAATCCTGGAGAAAACCACAGATGGCTGCACAGTGGCGACTGCAATGTCTGTCCTGAAGGACCTCGACTCACAGCTGCCCCGGAGTAAAAGGCTCATGTAGATGGGGCCCATGATGACTGAAAGCAACTTGGGGATGATGCGCACTACAGCAGCCCACAAAGCTGTAGACTGGGCCAGCACTCAGAGGAATAGCTGCGCCTCCCAGCGCTGAATGAGTCTTCCTTTGTGTGCCTGACGGGGATGGCAGGGGGCTGTGGAGGAGGCACCCAGCTTCAGAGCATCTCCTCTCAGCAATGGCCACGTCATCAGGTATAGAGGGGCACCGGAAGCTGTCTTCTGCTGAGTCAGACCACTGGTCCATCTAGCCCAATATTGTTGACACTGACCGGCAGCGGCTCTCCAGGGTTCCAGGCAGGAGTTTTTCCAGCCCTACCTGGAGATGCTGGGGATCGAACCTGGCACCTTCTGCATGCAAAGCAGGCCCTCTATCACTCTGAGCCACTGGGCCTTTATCCTCCCAATGGGGTCAATAAGAAGGAGAGGAGGAATTGGCAGGGAGGGCTTTCTAGCAGCAGGAAGAACCTCTGTTTCAAGCTGGAGGGGTCTGGCCCAATCCAAAATTGAGTGATGCTTTCTGAACTGGGGCAGTTTATATTTCAAGTTCACTCAGTCATGACCAGTACTGCAAACACTGAATATCAGCAGCTCTTCTGGTTGTCAGGTAGTAGTTCAGCCGAGCCACTAGTTAGACTAATTGGGGATGCCATGGATTAGTTCTGCAATCCTAACACACTTCCCGTAAAGCAAGTACCCTTAAGACAGTGGGAATTACTAGTTTAGGTGGGCTTTGTTATTGTTGTCCGGAGCTGTATTTCCTTGTGGGTAATCTGTTGGGAGCCTGCATGATGGTGGTGGGCATGCCCAGAGCCCAAAGTGGGTGCAGCGGCCACCCCCTTTTCTCTCTTTCTCATTTTCAGTGGAGGCTGGTGGCTCCCATGTCAGTGGGGTGGTGAATCCAGTCCAGATTGCAGTCGGAACCAGTCGGAACTCTACAGGAGCTATGCAAGGTGCACCTTGGATAGCTTCTTTAGAGTTCCAGCTGGTTATGACTGAAACACAGAGTGGATTCACCGCCCTGCTGACATTGGAGCCACCAGCTTCTACTGCTCTTTTCACCACTCACTTCTCTCTCTCTCTCTCTCCCCACGGACACACTTTCTCCCACCCATCAGGCTGCTGGGAAAGGGACAGATCTCTCTTACCAAACGTCTGAGCTGATTGCTTGCACAGAGAGCTTTTGAAATTAGGCCGAGGGCCCTTGGTTGAAAGTAAACATGGCTAGGATTGTGCTGCATGCCTCTTATTTTCTTCATACAAAACAAGGCATACGATCTGCCACTCATTTGTCACCCCTGTGGATGAGACTGAATCAGTGCTGGTGCAGGGCTGTCATTTGGAATTCTCTGGTAGTGCTGTTGCTGAAATTCATAATGACTTGTCCATAATTATCCGTCCAGCTTCTAACATTTCACGAGAGTATGAACGGAGTGCTACTTCTCCACACACACCCCACATTGTTCTCCAGCTCAGAATGCAGCATGATAATTTCTGAGATTTTGCACATGTACAGTCAGCATTCAGCAGATGAGGCACCCAGCACCAGTTGCTTTGTAGATGGATGCACCAAATCAGGGCTTTCATGCACCCTACGGTTTCATTAGGCAGAGTGCGGTAGCCACTGCAAGCGGCAGAATATAACGGGCATGAAAGGCCAGCAAATTGTTAAGTATTTAGTATATGCTTATTGTATTTTTACTCCAGTGGAGGGGGAGAGGTGCTTGTGGGATTTCCTGTCTCAGGTACCAGAATAACGTGGTCAACTTTGGGTACTCTGTGCCATTTTGCTCAGGCTTGGCATTATAGGGTGGCATGATGGGATATTTCCTAAGGGCCTAGGGAGGTCCCTCTGCAGATGGACCCTTCATGTATTGCGTCACAGACTGCCCAGGAACCAAACCCTTTTGCTGCCACAAGGCTGCTGACACAGCCTTTATCCATCTTCCATGCACACTGACAGTCTCTGGAACTTTCTGCCTGGGTAGGATGGGGTGCAATGAGCAAGCCACACCTGATGGAAGTCCCTCTTCCACTCAACTATTAAAGGTGCAGTATAATACATTTTGCATCTGGCCAAATGTTGAACAGGAAATAGTTTGACACTTGATAGTGTATGTAAACTCCAGGGACTAAAGGGTTTATATGTAGACTACCAGTTCCTCCTTTCCTGGACTTCTGCCATATCCTTACTTGCAGTTGGGTCGTTTTCCTCTTTCTGAATAGACCCTTAATCCTGAGTTGCACTCTATTTCCAAGTGGACTCTTGATGATGGAGCCTTCTGGTAGCTAAACAGATGCTCCTCCAATGATTCTAAGTTTCCATCCGGTTCTGCTACCACTTTTGCTCTGGACTGGAGACTCAGGGGATGAAGGAAGAGAGATTGAGGCAGGGCTCAAAGGGGTCTGGTGAGAAATCTCTGTGACTGAGTGCCTCAGGCTGCCTTTGGTCCATTGCAGGTTCCTCCAAGTCTTCCATGAGACTGGGGTGTTTGGAAGTTTCCAATCCTCTTCCTCCAAATAATTCTCTCCAGGGTCTATATTAGATGGAATCCTGACACCAAGAAAGCTCATATGTCATGATGCCCCTGTTGCCTACTGAATCCTCCAATAGCCAGAATCAACACTCAGACAAAAGGGCTGCTTTCCAAGGCTTTAATTCCTTTTATCCTAATGAAGCATACAAATGCTAATTGCCTGAGACTCAGAGGAACTACAAATGGAACAACCATGTAGGGGTTTCTAGGGTCAGGACATCAGTTGATCTCCATTTGGGAAAAATGCGGCAACTCTCTGAACTTGAGGGGTGGGAGGGGAGGATCTCCCCCTCTCCCGTGATGCTTCTGGGCGCAGCTGTTGACGTCAAGCCAATCGGGCTGAGTGCCTAAGCTTGGCTCCTGCAATCTCTTGCTTGTGCCTGCGCCTGTGCCTCGCATCTAAAAGCTCAAGTTGTCCCTCCCTCTCCATGCCTGGGTCACTGTCGGTCCCAGGGATGTGAGCAGGGGGGGTCCCCCTCCAGGTGCGCCTCTGAAGTCAGAGAGAGTTCCTCCCCCACGAATTGTATCTCCTCCTCAGAATCAGAGCTGCCTTGGGACTCTATGGGCTCAGATACAACCCTGACATAATTACCTGAGCCAATTCCAAATTGAACTGAGCAGAGTTCACCCACCACTATTGTCTAGAACCCAACCATATCTTGCTGGTGCAATATTCTAGAAGCAAGCTGTAAGATATAATTGTAAGATGGCATATGTATTGTTCCTGTTAGTGCAGTCTAATTGTTATTACTTTGCAATCAAATTTTTGAACTTGTGCTTTAAATGGCATTTTAAAAGAAGAACATGACAATGGACAAGCAGTTCTAATTTATTGTGGCTTTTTACCCTTGCTAATTACTGTTTAAAGATTGTTGCATATTCGGAGCAATGAACTATGCAGAACTCTAGGAAATAGGATGGTGTTATCCCTTTTCAAAAATAATTCATAGAAAAGGCTCCCATAAAATGTCAATTATTGTGTTCACGGATAAAGCCTAGACTTCTATTGTCTCTTTTAAAAGTCAGTTGCAATTTGCTCCCATTTTTTAATTCCCACAGAACAATGCCATATTTCTCCCCTTTAAAGATTAATGTTCCATTTGACCTTATATTTTATGAAAAGGGCCTTTAAAATGGTACACCCTTGCTATGAGTACAGCTCAGAATGTGTTGACTGATATCTACTGGGATATGCGTTTGAGGCTGAAAAGCTAGCTGAAATAATAAAGTGCCCTTTATCCTTGGGTTGCCGTAGAGAAAATAGCAGGTGGTCATTGTTTACATGCTAAAGCATGCCACTTCTATTCAAGACAGCTCATTTTGGACCCAGGCTGAATGCTGTGCTTGAATGACTCTACTCTTAAAACAAAGCAGCCAAGAATCTTACTCCCATTGTTTTGCTGGAATGAGAACTAGCTGCTTGCATGCCCTGGCCAGCTATTATAAAATAATTCTCCAGATATATTTACTGGAGGTGAGCAAGCAGAGAATTTGGAGAACAACCTCTTAATAGGACCATGTTTTTCACATCTGACTTTACTGCTACAAGTGAAAGTCAAGCAGAGGCTTCAGTGAAAGAAGTCGAGGGGAGACGGCTTCCTCCTTTAGCCTCGGGCAACAGCAGCCATACTGTCTAGGCTGCTTGGCTAATGTGCAGCACAGAAACTGCAGGCACATATATTTTCATTAGTGAAAGGGAATGCAACTGCTCTGTGTGATAGCGGAGAAATTGACAGGAGACTGTGCTCGCAATGCCCCAGTGTCAGCACAATCACAATGTAAACTGTGGCGATTACTACCCAAATCTCAGTCCGAAAGTAAAAACAAAATAAGGAGTGAAATATATGTCCCTTGTAAGTACGGTGTGTTGCACCGCATGATTTTCAGAAAGGTTGCCTGCAAGGACTGCAAACTTTGCTTTACCTAGAAATCTGTGAATTGCAAAAGATAACCGAATTTCTGTTCACATAGTGGTTTGAAAGTGTAAAATTAGGTACATTTGCATTAAAATGCAAAGTGAATGAATTCCTTCCCCATTCCCCATTCCTAACATAGTCAGTCATTTGGCTCTGTGATGATGTCACTGGGAGCGAAGGAAGCTAATTGAGAACAAGGGTGGTGTGAATGAATGAGTGAAGATTTTCCCAATGGGTGCCAAAAATTGCTTAAAAGAGGAGAAATTATTCTGCACTGCTGAAAATACCTGCAAAAAACCTTATTAATTTGGGTTCAGCTCTACTTTTCTGGATCAACAGAGGGTCACATGATGAACCACAGAATATTCAGGACCAAAAGCTGTCTACAGACTTGCAGCTCAAATTTGCACCGTTGCTTTCGATACCATCAATCATGGTATTCTTCTGGGGCTTCTATCTGAGATGCGGCTGGGAGGCACTAGTGGCTCTGGTCCTTCTTGGAGGGAAGATCTCAGAAGGTGGTACTGAGGAATTCCTGTTCAGTGCCATGGCTGTTGTCTTGTGGGCCCTCAGGGCTTCATCTTATTCCCCTGCTACTTAGCATATGCATGAAACCACTGGAAATGATGGTCTGGAGTTTTGGGTTTCGGTGCCACCAGCATGCTGATGACCCCCAATTCTGTCTCCATGCAAATCAAACAAAGCTGTTCTAATTCTAAACCAGTGTCTGATGTCAGTAATGGACTGGATGAGGGGAAACAAGTTGAAGCTTAATCCAGACGAGACAGAGGTGCTCCTGGCTAGTCAAAAGGCAGATCAGGGAATAGAGATTCAACCTGTGCTGGATGGGGTTACACTCACCCTGGAGACTCAGGCTTGCAGTTTGGGTATACTCCTGGACTCGGCCTTGAACCTGGGTGTCCAGGTTTCAGCAGTGTCCAGGAGTGCGTTTGCGCAGCTGAGGCTAGTGGGCTGACTGTGCATGTTCCTAGAGATGTCTGATCTGGTCACGGTCACACATACCTTAGTTACATCCCACTTGTACTACTTGGACTACTGTAATGTGCTCTACATGGTGTTGCCTTTGAAAATTGTTCAGAAACTGGTCCAGAATGCTGTGGCCAGACTATTGACTGGGACCAATTATAGGGAACATGTGATTCCCTTGTTATAACAGCTTCACTGGATACCAATTTGTTTCCAGGCAGAATTCAAAGTGCTGGTTATGGCTTATAAAGCCCCATACAGCTTGGGACCAGACTACCTGAAAGACAGCCTTCTCCTGTACAAGCCTTCCATCTTTGGGAGAGGCCCTTCTTTTGAGTCCGCCACCTTCAGAAGCACGTTTGGTGATGAGACAAAAGAGAGCCTTCTTGGTGCCTGCTACTAAGCTGTGGAACTCCCTGCTAAGGGAGGCGAAGTTTGCTCTCTCTCTGCTGTCCTTCCCCTAGCAGGCAAAGACCTTTTCATTCAAGTAGGCCTTTAGCGTGTAAGTGGATCTGTTGGGCTGGATGCAGTTTTTACTCTGTTGTTGTGTTTTTAATTGTGTTTTAATGCATTTGTTTTTATTATTGTTTTAATCAAGTTTCATTTGATTATAAGCTGCCTCTAGTGCCAGTTTTTGTAGTTGAAAGGTAGGGTACTAAATGAATGAATGAATGAATGAATGTTTGCAAATTATTTGTGCAAAATCTATAAGGAAGGAAGTGGTCTAAGCAATCCACAGAATGTTCAAGCATATTGGAAACAGGAAATCTGGTTATAATATAATGCCATGCACAAACTCACACAAACATTGATGATATTGTTCTCCTTTCCCATGGCATCAACTGTCAATTTTTTTATCTCTAAAGCAAATTTGCTATTGAATGTTATAGTTTATTGAATGGATCCAAATACCCTTGGTGTGTGCATGAGACTTTTAAGTTTCTTTTTTTCTTTTTAAAATAATGTAGCTAATACCTCAGTTTTTATCCAGGAGACATAATCAGAAATGGAAGGAACCTGAGAAACAGTGCGGACCTCATTGGAACAAATTTGCCTGAACAAATTACTCCCCATGGATGTGGTATATGACATTGGAGGAAGACACCTGCATGAAACCAGGCTTCCTCAGAATATAGCAAGCTGAAAAGATGCTGTCATGTTAAGCCACAATGACCATATTCCAAAGAACTACACAGCCAGTTCCATCTGCCTGACAGGGCTTTTGGTCATCCCCCCCACAAATAGCACCCATCCCCCATTGCATGGCATGTTGCTTTTGGAACTTGGGGAATTTCAAAAAAGGAGTTTGCACTGTACAATGGGATACTGCCCTTCAAGGAAGAAGAAAAAGACTTAAGGGCGCAATCCTATGACTGCTAAACAGCAGCTAGATTGCCGTAGGACTGTTCAGTTCCCAGAGAACCTCCTCCCCCCTGTCCCCTTCCCTGCCACCTTGTAGGCAGCATGGAACAACCCCGGGCTCCGGCTTGGAAGAGCAGTGTGGAATGGGGCAAAAGGGGGCGTTCTCGAGGGTGGAGAGGGGTGGGGAGTGTGAAAGTGCCAGTACGATGCTTCCTATGCGTTGTCCAGCCTGTCCCCCCTCGCTCCAAGGTAGGGATGTATGAAAGTCACTTACCTTGAACTAAATTTGATTCGTGGGGGGGGGAAGTGCTCCGTCCCTCCACCCGAAATTCTGGCGGGGGGGAGGCGCTCCGTCGCTCCCACCCGAAATTCTGGCCGGGGTGGGAGGCGCTCCGTCACTCCACCCCCAAATCCTGGCCAGTCGGGCTGCAAATTGCAGCGGCCATAGCCGCTGCCGTTTGCGTCCCTGCAGTCAGCCGTGATAGGCTACGTAAATGTTTATGTAGCCTATCATGGCTGAGTAAAAGAACAAAACAAAACACCGCGCGTACGCAAATGGCGGCGCCCATGGATGCCGCCATTTGCATTCCTTAATTTAGCACGTCTGGTCTATGTAAACATTTACGTAGACTACGGCGAAAATAAGGGGAACGCAAATAGCATAGACGCTACGCTATATGCGTTCCCCTTATTTTCGCCATAGTCTACGTAAATGTTTATGTGGACTAGACGTGCCAAAATAAGGAACGCAAATGGCAGCGCCCAGGGGCACCGCCATTTGCTTACGCGCGATTTTTTTTTTTTACTCAGTCGTGATAGGCTACGTAAACATTTACGTAGCCTATCACGGTATTTTTTAAAAATCTAGCCATGATAGGCTACGTAAATCTTTACGTAGCCTATCACGTTTTGTTGTTGTTGTTTTTTTACTGGAAATGGCGGTGGTGGCAGCCGGTCGGAAGACCGGCCGCCGCACCGCTGCCGCACCACCGCCGCACCACCGCCGCACCGCCGCCTGAGCTGCCGCCGCCAGGAGGATTCACCCAAGGTGAGTACTGTCCCAGGGGGGGCGGGGGGCAGACCGTTTCGCCACCAGTTTTGGGGGGCTGAATGCGCTGGGATTTGGCCTCCCTGAGATTCGTGGCGAAATTCTCTGACATCACTACTCCAAGGTCCCATGGCTAGACAGTTGAAATTGGCCATCTATCTGCGAATGCAGGGTGGGTGGAGCATGGAGGAAAAGATCCCCTCTGTGTTCCACCCACTTTCCATTGTATAGGTGGCCGCCTCCAAGTTCAGAAGCAGCTGCCTATCCCCATAGGATTGCTCCCTAAGAGTCCCACAGGGCATATGGATACTTGTTTGGGGGGTACCGTATGTCTGAATGTGATATCTGGGTGATAGCCAATACATGATCAAAACAATCCTAGCAAAGTAGTATCATTTGAGATTGTAGATGCTTGCTTCTAAAACCAGAAGATAAGGTGGATTAGAAGCAAATATTTAGCACATAGTGACCACTTGTAAATTTACCATAGATTACAAGCTACCATATCAGGAGCTGATTGACTATACCATTCAGTTACATGGTGGTGAAGCACATTTTAAAGCATGCTGGCTGAGGGATGCTGGGGGTTGTAGGGCATTTTCCTGTCTAAAGATGCATACATAGGACTGCATCCTAGCAGAATTTCACTTACTTTCCCACCAAATCCTTTTGTTGGCTTCCAGTTAAAACCCGTAGGAGTTTGCAAGGATTCCTGATAATTTAGAAATTCTATCACCTGCTTGTGTCACATGCTTCTGAAATGCTGAAATGACAGGCTTCACTTCCCTAAACTGTGCTGTTTCCTCTTTCTTGTAAAGATAAGAAAGCAACTCTTTATTGCTCATGCCCATATGATTGAGTTTTCATGCGAAGTTCTCCTTCCTAAAAAGATTAGTTTTATCTGGCACAGCTTTTAAGTGAAACAAAACAAAACAAAATAGCAACCACAACAGCCAACAACTGAGAACATCTCAGTTGGTAAAGTGTTTGGTGGCTCACTCAACATCAAGTTTAGGTATAGCTAAACAAATGCTATTGTTGTACTGGTCTGGCTGTATTATTAAAATGACTGTTGTCTTTTCATTTTACCCTTGAAATAATTAGAAATGGTTAAATATGTGAGTTTTGGTTTCTCTTGCTTTCTCATTTTTCCAATCTTGAGTACGGTTTGCCCCGATCTGTGAGAAAAAGTTTGCATGAAAATGTGTATGAATTTTTTCATGCATTTTTCCTAATAAATACATTTTAATGCAATTTTGCCTAATAGTCAAAATCAATGTGTGGGCGATGCAGTGTATATGATGCAGCAAACGTTGTTTTGCAAACAATTTTCCTAATATTGATTTATTATTTTTTTTTAAAAAAAGTTGTGAACCTCCAGAGAGCTACAGCTATGGGGTGGTATACAAATATAATAAATGAAATTAAATACTATGCATTTTTGAACATTATTTTCACTATTAGTTGCATTTGTATGTAAACTTTCCCTATAGATACAAATGCTTGTATGCATTTTTTTAACAGAGCGCTCAACTGTAAAATTAGAAGTGTGAATTTTGATGGATAACAGAGTTTCAGTTGACATATTGGTTTGAATGTGCAAAATTGGGTAGGTTTACATTAAAATGTGAACTGAATGAATTACTTCTCCATCCCTTGAAATAATTCAGAAGACAATTGTGTCTCCATGACTCATGAAATTCTCAGTTCTTTGCAATTTTCTTTCCCATTCCTGCTGAAGCTTTTTTGTTGTTGTTGTTGCTTTCAGAGCTACATCTACAGATCATAAACCTAACATACATAATTGATGACCAAGTTAACAGATTGCTTTTTATACACTTGAAAATGTTTTGCAGGTTAATAAGCTGCCTATTTTAAACACACACACACACAATCACTTATGTTCAATCACTTGCTTACTCACATAAGCTGCAGTCCTAAACGCACTTACAGTCAGGGCCAGAAATATTGGAACAAGGATAACTGCTTTGGCAGTTGGCCTCTGTACACCACCACATGGAAGTTGAAAGGAAACACACCCAGATGGGAGCAAAGTCAGGACTGTCAGCTGTAATTCATGGGGTTTGACAAAAGTGGGGCACTAACCATTCAGGAAGAACAGCCAGTAGCTATGGATGTACGAAAGTCACTTACCTTTTTGAAGGATGACATTCGTGGTAGGGGGGAGGCGCTCTGTCCCTCCCCCCGAAATTCTCTTCGGCTGGCTCTGCTCTGCGGAGATTCCGCGGAGCCGCCGGCCGGGGCTGCCCACAGCCGGACATCCGACTGCTGGGCAGCCTGCAGGGATGCAAATGGTGGCTGCCGTAGCCGCCACCATTTGTGTCCCTGTATTTTGCCATGATAGGCTACGTAAATATTTACGTAGCCTATCATGGCAACCCCCCCCAAAAAACAGCGGGCACAAATGGCGGCGGCTACGGCAGCTGCCATTTGCGTTCCCTTTTTTTTGCCGTTTTAGCCTACATAAATATTTATGTAGGCTAAAACGGCAAAATAAAGGGAACGCAAATGGTGGCCGCCGTAGCCGCCGCCATTTGCGTTCCCTTAGTTAAGCCGTGATAGGATACGTAAATACTTACGTAGCCTATCATGGCTTCCGCAGGGATGCAAATGGCGTCCCTGCGTTAGCCGCAATAGGCTACATAAGTATTTACGTAGCCTATCACGGCTACATGGAAGAAGCGAATGGCAGCCGCAGACGCGGCTGCCATTCGCAAGTCAGTGCGGACGGCAGCAGGTAGGTACTCCGTTCCGGGCTCATTTCGCGGGGTGTGGGGGTGGGGGGGGCTTCTTTCTGCCAAGGATTTCAGGGGGCCGAATGCACTGGCATTTGGCCTCGCCGAGATCCGTGGCGGAATTCTCTGACATCCCTACCAGTGGCATACACACACACTGATAGTTGGTGGCTCATAAGTAATGGAACAAACCAACATCATTTCAAACTTAAGGATCACCTTTAATACCTGGATGAAAATCCTTTGCAGTCAATGACTGCCTGAAGTCTGGAACCCATGGACATGACCAAATGCGGAGTTTCCTCCCTCGAGATGCTTTGCCAGGCCTTTACTGCAGCTGCCTTCAGTTGCTGCTTGTTTGTGGTTCTTTTTGCCTTCAGTCTTGTCTTCAGTAAGTGAAAAGCATGCTCTATTGGGTTGAGATCAGGTCACTGACTTGGCCATTGAAGAACTTCTGACTTCTTTGCCTTGAGAAACTCTGGGGCAGCTTTTGCTGTATGTTTTGGGTCATTGTCCATCTGCAATATGAAGCGGCGTCCTATCAGTTTGGCAGCATTCGGCTGAATGTGAGCAGAAAGTATAGCCCTATACACTTCAGAATTCATCCTGCTGCTTTTATCAGCAGTCAGGTCATCAATAAACACCAGTGACCCGGTTCCATTGGCAGCCATACATGCCCATGCCATAACACTGCCTCCACCATGTTTGACAGATGATGTGGTATGCTTTGGATCATGAGCTGTTCCTTTCCTTCTCCATACTTTTCTCTTCCCATCATTCTGGTACAAGTTAATAACTTAATCTTGGTTTCCTCAGTCCAAAGAATCTTATTCCAGAACTGGGCAGGCCTTTTTAGGTGTTTGCTGGCAAAGGCTAATCTAGTCTTTCTGTTCTTAAGCGTTACCAGTGGTTTGCACCTTGTTGTGAAGCCTCTGTATTTACATTAGGGATGTGCGAAAGTCACTTACCTTTTCGAAGGGGTGATTCGCGGTGGGGGGGAGGCGCTCCACACCTCCCCTGGAAATCCTAACCTGGCCTGCTCTGCTCTGCGGCAACTCCGCGGAGCTGCCGGCCGGGTGCATTCGCAGGTGTGCATATCCAAGAATAGGAACTAGAATTTCTGGAGTTCTTGGTATCTTTTTTATTTTAAAAAAAATTGGAGCCTGGGAGTGATGAAGAGTTATTTTAGCAGTATTTTTTTTAAAATAAATGTTAATCTTGTAATATTTATATGCTATGTTAATGTTTGTTTATTCATTCACATTGGGGAATTTTATATCATCAACTTGCCTCCACAAAGCTTGCAATGTGGATTAAAATACAACATAACAATAGCTGTAAACAACAATAAAACACATCATTATAAAAATAAATACTAAAATGTCACCACTTGCTCTGAACCTTCAAACACAGGGAAAGTTAAATGTCTAATGTAAATTAAATTAAATCGTTCTCTTATTGTGCAAATTTTATCTTGCAATGTTTAAATGCTATATTATAAATAGGTTTTAATGTTGTCACCAGCTCTGAGCTGTCAGAGTCAGGGCATTTAAACATCTAAATAAAGCAAATTATATTAAATTTTCCTACTGGAATCTTCAGCATACAACCCTCTGTGCACTTACAGCATCACATATTCTGAGTTATCATAACTGGAAATCTCCTATTATGCTTGCTAATCTGCTAGGATTTGTGGGGATATAGCTGGTTTTTAAACTAAATGACCTTCAGTTCCTTTTGTCTCATACAATTCTTTGTTTTGAAATGAGCTTAAGTGTAATGCTGCAATTAGACAAAAACTGCTTAGCCGGAGAGTTGTTGTGACATAGTTTGCAATTTTAAAAAGTTTGCAGTGGGGAATGTGAGTTACAAACTTCTTTTAGCATGGGTATAGGCTTTCAGCCTACTTTAGACTAGCGGCCTTGTAATATTGAGAAAGAAATGCGATATCTGTTATCGATATATATTTTTACAATGGCTAGGAACTCCATGGTGGCGAGCAATGAGGCAGGTGCAATTCTATAAAGAGAAAAGGGAAGGAAATGGAAACTTATGTGTTTATCATTTGTTTTGCAGTGGGAACTTGGTATGTATTTTCCCTTGTCCTGGATAAAGGACTTGGGTTAGCAGAAGAGGAGAAACACTACATTTCACCAGACAATTTAGGGATGCTATAATTAGACCAAGATCTCTTAACATATGCATTCTTGTAAGTGCATCCCTCTAGGTTTACTAAGTTTGCTGTTTTCCTGTTATGTTCATGGCAAGCTTAACAGCTGCCAATCCAATAGTATAATTCTCTTTTGGAATCCACTGCTTGAGCTGATGGTGAGCCCAGACATGGAGACAAAGAAAGAAGAAAGACTTTTAAAAGCCGGACAAAAATAGCATCTTTTTTACCCTGTTGATTTGACTTTAATTAGACTTTCCCTGGTCTCCTAAGCACAAAATGCTTTTCATGTTGGGAAAAAAAAAACCTGTGTGTGTTGTGTGGATTTTTCATTTAGGAAACACATTTGCCAGGATATGCTCATGAGGTGCAACACCTCATTTTCACAAAGGCCCCAGGAGATAGCAGGTGTCTTTGTGTCTTTCTATGCTTGTATCTGGCAAGTTCAAATCACCAGAATAGTCCAAATGATATGTAATCCACAAGTCCAATATCCAACATGGTTGGTTGGAGTTCTCATTTTGTAGCACAGCATATTGGAAATAAAGTCTTGCTTTGTTTTACCAGTGCCCCTGATGAAGAATATTTATCGGGCTGAATAATACTTTTAGGGCACAATCCTATGCATGTTTAGACAGAGGAAAAGGCCTACAACTCCCAGCATTCCCCAGCCAGCCATGCTGGCTGGGGAATGCTGGGAGATGTAGGCCTTTTCTCTGTCTAAACATGCATAGGATTGCCCCCTTATTGACCTTAGAGGTGCTCTCTTCTGTTGTTCATAATTGCAGCGGGCCAAATGGTCCTCCTTTACCTGCCCCAGCTATAAATACTGTCTGTCTGTCTGTCTGTCTGTCTGTCTGTCTGTCTATCTATCTATCTATCTATCTATCTATACCTCTCCATTTCACCAAGGCAATGGCACTCAAGGTGGCTAACAATAATAACCAGAACTTAAAATAAAAACTTAGTTAAAGCAATCGTAAAACAAATACGTTAAAAACACAATTAAAATCACAGTGATAAAAGAATAAAAAGAGCACCCAACCCAACAGACCAGTTATATGACAAAGGCCTGCTTGAATAAAGCTGCATTGGCCTGTCAGTGAAAGGACATCAGAGAGAGGGCCTTCTGAGCCTGTCTTGGCAGGGGGTTCCAAAGGCTGAGAGCAGCCACCGAGAAGACCCTCTCTTGTGTCCACACCAAACACACCTCTGATGGCGACGGTACCTAGAGAAGGGCTTCTGCTGGAGATCTGAAAACCTGGGCATACTCACATGGGGGAAGGTGGTGTTTCAGGCAGCCTGGTCCCAAGCCATTACAGGGCTTCATAGGTCATAACCTGCACTTTGGATTGTATCTGGAAACAGGCCAGTAGCCAGTGAAGCTGTTGTAACAAGTGAGACACATGCTCCCTGATCAACAGTTTGGCCACAGCATTCTGGACCAGCTGAAGTTTCCAGTACCTTCAGATTAAGTCTTTGCATCAGTATCAGCTAGTTTCATTTACCCTGTCTGGCTCCCTCACCTCCCACTCTGTGTCTGCTCACATAGATGGATGGATACTTTGGCTTCTACTATCTTTTAGATTGTCCTTTCCTCATGATTCCTGGACCTTTTTGCAAATTGCTCTTGAAGCTCTCTTTCCCCACCAGTCCCTGATCCTGTCAGTAGTTGACCCATATCGGCTTTGGGTCTAGCCCAGGGTTGACACACGTGAAGTGGGGCTGGGAAAATGGATATAAAGAAACCAACAGGGGGGAGTGACGTGACCTTATAGGGAAAGCTAAGCAGAGAGTCAGCCCAATTTCATCCAAAGTGTTCTATATTTTCCTGTTCCCTGCATGTCAACTTTTCTTGTGGATTTGGAGCAAGCTGGTTCTGTGTGCTGGAATCTCTCATCTCCCTTAAGAGAAAAACAAGCCTGATTGATTTAGGGCAGGGGTCCCCAACCCCCAGGCCGTGGACCGGTACCGGCCGTGGCCTGTTAGGGACCGGGCTGCAGTAGGGGTGTGGGAACCCTCCCTTACCTTGGGTCCACGGGGGGGAGGTGATCTGTCCCTCCCCCCACCCTGGAATCCTCGCCGGCCCTGGCCGGCTCTGCTCCGCAGTGAGTCCGCAGAGCTGCTGGCTGACTCCGGCCCTGTTCTTTGCAGTAATAGCCTATTACGGCAAAGAACAGGGACACAAATGGTGTCCGCTACACGGATGCCATTTGCATCCCAGCAGCCAGAAGTCCTCCCGCGGCCGGAACTGGCCGGCAGCTCCGCGGCAAGTCCAGGGCCGACGAGGATTCCGGGGGGGGGGAGGGACGGATCACCTCCCCCCCATGAACCCAAGGTAAAGGGGGTTCCTACACCACTACTGCAGCGCAGTCCCATCTCCCCCCCCCAGTCCGTGGGAAAATTGTCTTCCACAGACCGGTCCCTGGTCTCAAAAAGGTTGGGGACTGCTGATTTAGGGCATGTTTATGCATGTTTAGACAGAAAAAAGGCCTATAACTCCCAACACGCCTCAGACAGCCATGCTGGCTGGGGCATGTTGGAGTTGCAGGCCTTTTTTTCTGTCTAAACTTGCATAGGATTGCACCTTTAAGAAGATTATTGGGTCCTGTGTAATGTCTGCTGTTTTTAAGTTTTGCATTTTGACATTCTTAAGGTGTTGTTTGTTCATCATATATTTTATTGAATAATCCAATAAATGCAACATTTTAAAGGAATAAACCTACATGAGGCAAATTATTTCGCTAAGATTCTGAGGTTGAACAACATTTAACAGTGTAGGAAGACAGAGGCTGATAGAATGTCTATTTCAGTGATATGAATAAATTGAAAGGCAACAAAGATTCACCAAGCTTTTGATCGTTAAGATAATTCTGACCCTCCTTCAAAAGGACATACCAAGGATAAGCCTCCATCATTAGAGATGACCTTCTTTACACCATTTCACCCATGGCAGTTAATTTATGAGGAGTCAGGACACAAAGTCAAAGCAACTTTAGATGTGTCCCTTTACACCACAGCTGTTGAATCTGTTTCAGCCTGAGGCTTGAATCCCATTTCAGAGAAGCTCTCAGGGGCCACATTCTATTTATTTATTTAATGTATTAATCGCCCATCTGGCTGGTCACCCACCCACTCTGGGCAATATACAATATTAGAACAGTTTAAAACAATAAAATTCTACATTAAAAAACATCATATTTCTAAAAATTAGGGGTGCACGAAAGTCACTTACCTGGTCTTGCAGCTTGCTTCGTGATGGGGGGGAGGAGCTTCGCTGCTCCCCCCGAAGTTCAGGCCGGGGGGGGAGGCTTCGCTCCTCGCCCAGCCGAAATTCAGGCCGGGGGGGAGGCTTCCCGCCTCGCCCGGCCGCGAAATAAAAAGTTAAAAAAAAACGCCCCCGTGATAGGCTACGTGACGATTTACGTAGCCTATCACGGCTAGATCTGCAAAGTCAGCCGTGATAGGCTACGTTAATCATCACGTAGCCTATCACGGGGGTGTGTTGTTGTTTTTTTTACTTTTCTTGGAATGGCGGCAGCAGCAGCCAGTCGAAAGACCGGCTGCCGCCCCTGCCCCTGTCGAAGCCCTGCCGAACCGCCGCTGCGACCCGCCACCGGGAGCGACATTCGGGAAAGGTAAGTCCCATCCCGGGGGGGGGGCGGGGGGCGGAGAATTTCTCCCCGAAACTACTTCGGGGGGCCGAATACATTGGCATTCGGCCCCCCAAAGTTTCGGGGAGAAATTCTCCCCCATCCCTACTAAAAATACCCTAAAAGGTAAAGGTGTCCCCAACCAGTCATGTCCGACTCTAGGGGGTGGTGCTCATCTCCATTTCTAAGCTGAAAAGCCAGCGCTGTCCAAAGACCCTCCTGTGGTCATGTGGCCAGCATGACGCTGTTACCTTTCCTGCTGAAGCCGTACCTATTTATCTACTTGCAATTTCTTGCCTTCGAACTGCTAGGTTGGCAGGATCTGGGACTGAAGACGGGAGCTCACTCCGTCACGTGGCACTCGGGTCTCGAACCGCTGTCCTGCTGACCTTCCAGCCTGTATTTCTTCTTAACCACTAAGCCACTGTGGCCCCGGTGGCTTAGCCTAACCCACCCCAAGTGCCTGCCTGAATAACCACATTTTTAATGCATGGTGGAAGTTCATTAAAGAGGGGGCATGGCGGAGTTCCCTAGGGAGGGAGTTCCACAGAATGGGGGCCACCACAGAGAAGGCCCTTTCCCTCATCCCCACCAGACTAGCTGTCCTGGCTGATGGGACAGAGAGAAGGCTATCCGAGGCTGATCTTGTTAAGTGGCCTGTCTGGTGTTGCTGGAGGCGCTCCTTAAGATAAGCTGGGCTGGAACCATATAGGGTTTTAAAGGTCAAAACGAGCACCTTAAATTTGGCCTGGAAAACAACTGGTAACCAGTGCAACTCCTTTAGCACTGGAGTGGTATGATCTCGCCGGTGGCGGCCTTTAATCAGGTGAGCCGCCGCATTCCATACCAGCTGCAGCTTCCAAACCTATGGATGTTGGAGAATTTCGCACATTCGGCCCCCCGGAATCCATGGCGGAATGAAGCCACCCACCCCACCACTCTGCAAAATGGGCCGGGAACGGAGCCTACCTTTGTCAGCTGTTCCGGTGGTCCTTGAACGGCAGCCACATCTGCGGCCGCCATTCACTTCCTTTCGAATAGCCGTGATAGGCTACGTAAGTATTTATGTAGCCTATCATGGCTAACTCAGGGACACCATTTGCATCCCTGCAGAGGCCGTGATGACAGATTTTACTTTCTTGGGCTCCAAGATCACCGCAGATGGTGACTGTAGCCATGAAATTAAAAGACGCTTGCTCCTTGGGAGGAAAGCTATGGCCAACCTAGACAGCATAGTAAGAAGCAGAGACATCACCTTGCCGACAAAGGTCTGTCTAATCAAAGCTATGGTTTTCCCAGTAGTAATGTATGGCTGTGAGAGCTGGACTATAAGGAAGGCTGAGTGCCGAAGAACTGATGCTTTCGAACTGTGGTGCTGGAGAAGACTCTTACGAGTGCCCTGGACTGCAAGGAGGTCCAATCAGTCCATCCTAAAGGAAATCAACCCTGAGTGCTCATTGGAAGGACAGATAATGAAGCTGAAGCTCCAATATTTTGGCCACCTAATGCGAAGAGGAAACTCCCTGGAAAAGACCCTGATGCTGGGAAAGACTGAAGGCAAAAGGAGAAGGGGACGGCAGAGGATGAGATGGCTAGATAGCATCACGGATGCAATGAATATGAACTTGAGCACGCTCCGAGAGAGAGTGCAGGACAGGAAGGCCTGGCGTGCTATGGTCCATGGGGTCACGAAGAGTCGGACACGACTGAACGACTGAACAACAACAACAACAAGAGGCCGTGATAGGCTACGTAAATATATACGTAGCCTATCACGGCAATAGACATGAACGCAAATGGCGGCAGCCGTAGCAGCCGCCATTTGCATCCCTGTCTTTTGCTGTGATAGGCTACATATATATTTATGTAGCCTATCATAGCAAAAGACAGGGACGCAAATGGCGGCGGCTACGGTGGCCACCATTTGCATCCCTGCGCAGCCCAGCGGCCAGATGTCCGGCTGCGGGCGGTCTTGGCTGGCAGCTCTGTGGAGTCGCTGCGGAGCGGAGCTGGCCGGGGAGAATTTTGGGGGGAGGAACGGAGCACCTCCCCCCCCCCACGAATGACCCCAGATGAAATGGTGAGTCAATTTCATACATCCCTATCCAAACAATCTTCAAGGGTAACTGTCAAGGGCTCCTTGGAGGCCTCTCTCAGTCTAATCCAGTAGCTAAGTCCAGACACAGACAAAGGGATTCCTTTCAAAGCTTTATTCTTCTTTTACAACTTAACAACTCTACTGTTTGCAACAAGATGTGAGCATCACAGTACCTATGCCCTAAGTTGGAACAGTTGGTCCCCGTTTGAAAGGGAATTACTGGAAGACCCCTGAACTTAAGGACTAGGGAGAGTCCCTCCCCTTTTCCCTTGGATCCTCTGGGCGCAGCCGTTGTATCCGTGCCAACCGGGCACTACGCCTCCTTTCTGCGCCCTCCATTTGGCACCACTCTTTGCATCGGCATCGCACGTCCACCAAGTCTGCTATCCGCGCTCTGTCACTTCCTGGACTGCTATCTAGGCTAGGAATGCTGGTGGGAGGAATCTCCGTCAGCTGTTGGCCCTGGGAAAGAGGAGCACGCTCGTCTCCCAGGAGCGACTGCTCTTCCTCAGAATCAGAACTACTCTGGGATTCTATGGGCTCAGTGTCCACCCTGACAGTAACCCCACATAGAGCGCATTACAGTAGTCTAAATGAGAGGAGACCAGGGCATGTACTACCGATGGGAGCAGATGGTTGGGAAGGCAGGGGTGCAGCCGCCGTATCAGATCGAGTTGGTACAGCTCTGTCTGGCTCACAGCTGACACCTGAGCCTCCATGGACAGCTGGGAGTCTAAAATGGCCCCCAGGCTGCAGACCTGGTCTTTCAAGGGTAGCCGTACCCCATTCAACACCAGGTCAACATCCCCCAACCTCCTCTTGTCTCCCACCAAAAGTACCTCGGTCTTGTCAGGGTTCAGCTTCAGCTTATTCCTCCCCATCCGGCCACTCACCGTCTCCATACATTTGGACTAGGGATGTACGAAAGTGACTTACCTTTCGCAGATTATGTTGATGGGGGGGGGGGAGGCGTTCTGTCCCTCCCCCCAGAATCCTGGCCGGGGGGAGGTGCTCCGTCCCTCCCCCCGGAATCCTCGAACGGCCGGCTGTGCTCCGTGGCAGCTCCGCAGAGCAGCCGGCCAGGCCTGGCCCGGCCAGGCCAGAGCCGTCCGCAGCCGGATTTCTGGCCACGGAGGGCTCTGGGTAAAAAAACAAGCATAACAAACAAAACAAATAAACAAACAAAACCCGCATACGCAAATGGCGGCGGCTACGGCCGCAGCCATTTGTGTTCCTTCTTTTTGGCCGTCTTAATCTACGTAAATATTTACGTAGACTATGATGGCGAAAATAAAGGGGAACGCAAATAGCGTAGCGGGCACTATTTGCATCCCTTTTTCATTCACAGTTTTAGCCTACATAAATATTTACGTAGGCTAAAACAGCGAATCAAAAGGGGACACAAATAGCGCCCTCTACGCTATTTGCATTCCCCTTTATTTTCGCCATCATAGTCTATGTAAATATTTATGTAGATTAAGATGGTAAAAAGAAGGAATGCAAATGGCGGCGACCATAGCTGTCGCCATTTGTGTACACATTTTTTTTAAAAAAACCCACCCCCAACCATGATAGGCTACGTAAAGATTTACGTAGCCTATCAGGTCTTTTTTTTCTTTTTTTTTAAAACCTAGCCATGATAGGCTACGTAAATCTTTATGTAGCCTATCATGTCTCCCCCCCCCCAAACCTGGAAATGGCGGCGGTGGCAGCCGGTCGGAAGACCGGCCGCTGCCGCCAGAGCTGCCACCGGAGCCGCCGCCGGAGCCGCCGCCGCCCGGAAGATCCGCCCCAGGTAAGTCTCGTCCTGGGGAGGATCCGCAGGGGGGATGGGGGTGGCAGGCCGTTCCGCCACAGATTTTGGAGGGCCAAATGCACTGGCATTCGGCCTCACTGAGATCCATGGCGGAATTCTCTGACAGCCCTAATTTGGACATGGATTCTACGGCCAACCTTGGTGAAGATTTGAATGAGAGGTAGAGCTGCGTGTCATCCACATATTGATGACACCGCACCCCAAACCTCCTGATGATAGCCTCCAGCAGCTTCACATAGATGTTAAATAGCATCAGGGAGAGGATGGATCCCTGTGGCACCCCACAAGTGAGCGGCCACGGGTCCGAAACCTCCTTTCCCAGTGCTACTCTCTGGTACCTGCCAGAGAGGAAGGACTGGAACCACCGTAATACGATGTCCCCAGTGCCCAACCCCTCCAGGTGGCCCAGGAGGATACCGTGGTCAATGGTATCAAAAGCCACTGAGAGGTGAAGGAGAACAAGGAAGGAGCATTCGCCCCTATCCAGAGCCCTCCACATATCGTCCACCAAGGCGACCAAGGCCGTTTCTGTCCCATGCCTAGGCCTGAAGCATGACTGAAATGGATCTAGATAATCAGCTTCTTCCAAGTGTGCCTTCAACTGCATCGCCACCACCCGCTCAATCACCTTGCCCCAAAATGGCAGATTCGAGACTGGGCGAAAGTTGTTCAGAATTTGGGGATCCAAGGAATGCTTCTTTAAGAGTGGTCTTATCACTGCCTCCTTGAGGGCTGATGGCATCATTCCCTCCTGAAGGGAGGTGTTCACCACCACCCTGATCCCCTCACCCGTTCTCTCTCTGCAGCTCATAATGAGCCAAGATGGGCAAGGATCAAGTATGCAGGTGGTCGGCCTTACAGATGAAAGTACCTTGTCCACTTCATCAGAAGGAAGAAGCTGGAACTGATCCCACAAAACTGGTTTGCCATAGACCATGTCTTGCTCACTAACTGTATCCACAGCGCATGGAATCACATTCCTAATCCTATCAATTTTATCCCCAAAGTGCCTTGCCAAGGCCTCACAGGAGGCCTTAGAATGCTCCAGCAGTTCCGGAGCAATTGAACCGACCAGGCTCTGGTCCACTTGGAACAGCCTCCTGGGACAGCACTCTGTGGACGCGATAGAGGCAGCATAATATTCCTTTTTTGCTGCCTTCACCGCCACATGATAGCCTGAAGATACAACTCTAGCCCGTGTCTGATCGTCTTTGGAGCGAGATGTCTGCCACTGGCACTCTAACTGTCTCACCTCCTGTTTCAGAGCTTGTATTGAACCATGCGGATTGAACCATGGTGCAGTACGAGCCCTGTTCATGGGGAGAAGGCATTTCGGAGCCACCCGATTTAATGCTCCAGTGATTGCGGCATTCTAGCCACCCACCAGGGTCTCAACCGAGTGGCCATTGGCGTGCTCCAGAGAATCTCCAAGCGCGTTCAGGAATCCATTCGGATCCATGCCTGGGTTGTACCTTCAGTACATGCACTCAGCAACCTTGGTCTCCCAGAGAAGGGGTCTGGTGAAGACCAAGGACTCTCAGTAGATAACAGCCACCCCCCCATCCCCATCCCTCAGCTGCTGTGTGTACGAAAATCCAGCTAGATGTGGGTGGTGCCGAAAGCATTCTAGATGTTGGTGGAGCCGCCAGCAAAATGGGTGGAGCAAAAATACAAAAAAATTACCATCACACTTTCGCTTAAAGCTCTTGCGGCCAGTAATCAAGCCTTAGGAGAGGCATTTTAACTTCTTGGAATGGGAAAAAATTGCACCAGAGCCAGGAATGCACCAAAAACCTGGTGGTCAGGGGACAGGGAGTTGGCCAGGTGAAGGGGCATCGCCGTCTGGGGAACCCAGTGTTTTTAAACAGGTGATGTGTGTGTGGTATTTTAATCTTTTTATTTTTTTACTGTTTTATTTCTTGTGTTCACCGCTCCAAAATCTGTTCTAGATATGGAGTGGTATATGAATATTGCAAATAAATAAACAAATAAACCCTGCAGGGACAGATTTGCAGTGCTCTACACTAATATTAAAGTATGCACTAGAAACTTGGAGCCAATCTACATTTCTGAAAATCTACATTTCAGAAAAGTCTGCCTTACAATCTTCCTAGTACATTATACTTTTAGAACAAAGTAAGGGATCATATAACGAAATGCTCCATCACAAAGAACACTCCTCACCAGGGCGAGCTAGTATGTTTGGGGAGAAAAGTTCTATTTATTAAAAGTATTTTTAACCTGCCATTCATCCTAGCTTACCGGGGCAGTATGCAACAGGCATAACCGCTGCCACCACCACCCCGATATGCCACACTATAATACAATAAAATAATAACACAACATCACAATAAAATAAACCAATAGCATAAAAACAGCACAACATAACAGAGAAACCAACACAATCTTTTTAAAAGCCTGGGCAAATAAGTATGGTTTATCCTGGTGCAAAAAAGATAGCAATTTTGGTGCCAGTTGAACTTCAGCGGGTGACAGGGTGCCACGTAGGCAATGACTGAACCTATTAGTTTCGTTTTCTTCCACATTTGAATTTTTAAAACCCCAAGTTTTTTCTGTATCATGTGAAGAAATCTGTGAATTTTGGTAAAGTCTTATAAAAAAAATGAATTAAAAAAATTCTCACCCATCTGCACAGGTCAAATCCTATAGGTACAGCTGTTCCCAGCACAGAGAGGACCATGTTATACCTGTCTGCCATATGGCTGTTAAAGATGAGTATCCCATCGGAAAAAAGTGGTGGCAACCCTAATTCAGCACCACAAACATGGTTGAATGCACAGGGATTAAATTTTTAAGAGCTAAACACTCAAAGCATTGGGCCTGGATAGATAAATCTGTTTTCTCTTCGCATTAGGTGGCCAAAATATTGGAGCTTCAGCTTCATTATCTGTCCTTCCAATGAGCACTCAGGGTTGATTTCCTTTAGGATGGACTGATTTGACCTCCTTGCAGTCCAGGGGACTCGTAAGAGTCTTCTCCAGCACCACAGTTCGAAAGCATCAATTCTTCGGCGCTCAGCCTTCCTTATAGTCCAGCTCTCACAGCCATACATTACTACTGGGAAAACCATAGCTTTGATTAGACGGACCTTTGTCGGCAAGGTGATGTCTCTGCTTCTTACTATGCTGTCTAGGTTGGCCATAGCTTTCCTCCCAAGGAGCAAGCGTCTTTTAATTTCATGGCTACAGTCACCGTCTGCGGTGATCTTGGAGCCCAAGAAAGTAAAATCTCTCACTGCTTCCATTTCTTCCCCTTCTATATGCCAGGAAGTGATGGGGCCAGATGCCATGATCTTAGTTTTTTTAATGTTGAGTTTCAAACCAGCTTTTGCACTCTCCTCTTTCACCCTCAACAAGGAAAAGACCCTGATGCTGGGAAAGACTGAAGGCAAAAGGAGAAGGGGACGGCAGAGGATGAGATGGCTAGATAGCATCACGGATGCAATGAATATGAACTTGAGCACGCTCCGGGAGAGAGCGCAGGACAGGAAGGCCTGGCGTGCTATGGTCCATGGGGTCACGAAGAGTCGGACACGACTGAACGACTGAACAAGATAAATCTGTAGTTTTGGTTTTTCGCACATTTTTTTTTTTTTTAAAAATCTCAAGTTCTTCCATCCCATTTATGAAGACGTTTTTGAATTTTGGTCAGTTCTTATAAAAAAATAAACCAAGCAAAATTCTCACCCATCGCTAGTGCCACCGCTAGGCCCTCTAGTTCCGACACAACCAGCTTCCCCTGGCAAAGGAACCTAGAGAAGAACCTTCCCTGAAACTTCTTAGGCTGCAATCCTAAACACACATTAGGGAGTAAGTACCATTGAACTCAGTTGGGTTTACCTTTGGGTAAACATGCATAAGACTGGGCTGTTAGAGAACCCAAATGACAAGCCTGAAGTGTTGTCAGAAAAACCCCTCACAGAATTCTCTCTAAAAAGGGGGGAAGCAGAAAAAAGCAGCTGATGGTGACACTTCATTGGGGAACAGAAAATGAGGTAGCTGTTAAGATCAAGTTTAATGCAAATTAAAAATTAAGTTTCTATAATAAAAGAGAACTTAATTTGTGGTTACTGATGATTATTGTGAAAAAGCTCATGGGAGGTATCAGAACGAAACCTTAGACATGGCTTACTTAAAAAATGGTCATGGGATTATGAGTGGGACAGAGTTTGTCCTGACAACCATTCCTGAGAACCAGTCAGATTGAAAGCTCAAGAGTCATAACTTCCTCAACAACCAAATATCCCCTCATATATTTACACACTTCATTCACAGCAGTTTTGCTGCTTCGTGATTCAAATGTACTAGGAAGAATGCAGTACTGTCCTCTAAGCTATAAAGCTAATCTTCCACCTCACAGTGCATGTTGGTTTCCAAGTGCCCTTGTGTAAAAATCTCCTACATGCAGAAACTCTACACATCAGTGAGTAGCTACAATCAGTATTAGCCTACTATGTGTAATATTAGCTTATTATGTGCAGTATGATTTTGACCTTGGGGTAAGGATGGATGAATCTGTCCATTTCAGTTTCTCATGGTTTGTCATTGATTTTTCAGATGACAAGTTTGTCCTGTCCCATTTCCACAAGAGTTTGATTTTTTGGTAAAGGCCATGTGAAAATTCATATACATTTTTCATGTATATTGTTCCTAATACATATTTCCCCCCCAACATACACAGTTTTGTATGCCATTTTGCATAATATATGCAATTTTAGAAGCAGTTGTCCTTGATATAATTGTATATTTCCCCACAAACACATTTTTGTGTGCACTGTCCTCTAATACATGCATTTTTTGTACGCATTTTTTCCTCCCAGGAGAACTTCATTGCAAAACTCTGAGAAGTATGAATACCAAAGTAGAACTGCATTCTGGTTTTCATATTAATTTAAGATGTGCACATTTGGAAAGTTCTGATCAACATTTGAACCAAATGAAATTCTCCTCCATCCCTGCTTTGGGGTATGTCAAAACAAGTAATCTCTCCTGTCTGTCCTGAGGTAATACAGTCAGAAAGGGGGCTGTGCCATATGCAATCCAAATATTTGAAATTGGCTCTTAATGTGGCCTGAGGCAAATTCAGCCTACAGAAGCAGACAGGACTAGCATTTGAATCTTACACTGGTGAGGGAACAGCATTCTCCACCTCACCTGAAGCCTCACTTAGGAGGTGCAGGGCAGGCCACCCATCATCTGTCACCTGAGGCAACTGCCTCACTCTGTCTAAAGGTAGTGCCGGCCCTGGCTTTTCAACTGACTGAGTGAACAAATGAGCGAAGCCATAGCAGAGAAGTGGCATAATACTTTTTAGTTAGTCTATATAGATTTCCATGAAGGAAAGCTCCATATAGTTGGTCAGAGTAAGTATACTGGTTGGGATGTGGTACAGCACATTGTCAGTTTGGAAAGTGGTGGGGAGTTGGTGAAAGTGTTTCAAAGGAGCAAGAGATTTATGTAGCATGTGATCACAGGCATGTATGGATAGGTTGGGACTGCTTTTCTGTAGCTGAAATGTGATTCAGCCATTATTAAAGCAGAATAATTAACTGTGATTCTTATTTCATCCAAAAATAAAGCTAACTTTGGTCGTTAGTTCATTCAGACAGTTTTCACAACTCTGTAGTCACTCCATGTCTTGGAGAAATAAATCCGGCGACCTTGCTTACAAAAGGAGTATTGGTCCAACTAATGGAGATGGGGAGTACTACAAAGATTTCATTCTCTTCCACCGCAGTCCGCTGAGTCTGTGAGATTCTCTCTGCAGGGAATAATAGGCCCTAATTGGGTAGATTCCCTTTGCTGGTACAAGTGCTGTTTCTCTCTCTTGCTTTTTGCTCTTTAGATTTTGGACCTCATTAAAGATGTCAGACAGACATCTGTGGGGACCTGTCTTCTCTATATTCCAATGTGAAGTAGCAGTGTGAATTTTCACACACCACCTTGTCAATGTCCTCTACTCCTAGGGAGAGAATGCAGACCGAGGACTGAGGGATAAGTTCGGCATCTATGTCTTCCACGTCGTTGGCCTCACATCTTTTATTAGTAACCGGAGTGCCAATTAGTGATGCTTGTTCCTGTAATGTTGACACATGTCCTCTTGGAACTGAACTAACACCATCTAGGTTGCCGATCAAAGCCATTAGATGAGCTGGATGTGACCCCACAAAAGGGTTTTTATCCTATTTCCAGTCCCTTGAGCCATGCTGTCTCAAGACAGTACTCTCTAACGTATGCGCTTTCCTTTATGACTTCTTCCCCACCCTCCCCCACCACCTGCCTCTGTATTCTGACACTATGCAGCTGACAGTGGCAACACCTGTGGTCTTATTCAAAGATGGGCGTGTGACAGGTTCACTGGGAAGTGGATTGATTTGTTGCTTTGGGGCTGGAAAATCATTCTTCCATGAAACCAAAATATTATATTCAGAATGATGGATTTAAAGCACTGACATTTTTGTTGAGCTTACAAACATTGCCCACACTTTTCTTTCAACATTTATGGAAGTTTAGGTTCGTTTCCACAGTTGCTGGCTGTCCAGAGTGTAAACCTCAAAGTGAGAAAAGAAACTGGGTATTTTACTAATCCAAACAATACTAAGCATATTGATGGCCTTGATGATTCTTCCATCGGTTTGTGCACAGAGGGCAGGATATGAAAGCTACACACACACACTCATGCAAGGGCTGGTTGGGGAGGGAGGAAAGGAATTGGTATGCACAGCCATTGGGAGCAGCTGACATGTACACGTGCCATACTCATGCCAGGCATGGCAACTCAAGAGCCTTCATTTGTCCCCATCAGCCATCCTGGGGCTCTGCTTGTTTTCCACACATACTTCTCCTGGGTTTCTGGATGCGCGTGGGGAATAGGAGGAGGACTTTGACCAGCCATGGACTGTGGAAGAGGAGAAAGGATTGCACTGCAAGCTGCCATAGTTGAGAGGTTGGCAAGCTAGAACTGGCATAGGCTTGGCTACAAGGTACAGATGGCACGGTGGCCTTCAGCAACCACTGTGACCCAATGGTATTAGCAGTTCTAATGCTGGTTGCTGGAGCCTACTGTGCAGATGTAGTGGTGCAGGATCTTCACAGTGTCCCGTAGCCTTGCGTTTCTCCTTCCTCTCCCCTTCACTTGCTGTTCAGTGACAGCAACCCAGCAGTGCTGCCTGCTTTCCCAAGGGACATGACCATCACAGAGCTTTGGCACAGCTGAATACTTGCAATTTTGGCCAGCCAGCCACCCAGGATCATGCGATTGCCACTGTGATTGCCCCAACATGGTCTGATGTATCAGGAAATCAGCATGGATTGGCTTTTTTCTGCTTAGGTGTCAGAAACTGGGATGTTTATGTGAACCAGCTCTCAGTCAGGATTTTTACCAATACTATTCCACTGCCTCTGATACCCAGAGCATTCTGGGACTTGAAGTTTTAGAACATTAACTCTTTGAGAGCCAGACAAGCATATCACAATGACAATTCCATCTTTCTAAAGTATTAGCCAAGCGTGAACTTAATATTACATTCCAGAGGAAATACAGAGTACAAAACATTGCTAAAAAAGGAAATGCATCTAGATAAATTTGCTCTTTGTAGCGAAGGATTTCCTTTCTCATTTAGTCCTTCAAAGGTGATGGAAACCAGCCATTCTGTATATGTGTCAGAACAGTTCATTCTTTTTCCTGACCGAGTTTGTTTGAAAGCTCTGAACAACTTAAAAACTTGTGCAGAACCCCAAATAAAAGCTGGCCATATGACAGGCTGTGTAATTTTGTCCGTGTAAAAGAACTATGGAGGAAGTCAAGAACATAGCTTGTTATACATTGTAAATGTAGACATGAAATGGGATTCTATTCTGTTTCCCTGCATGGAACAGGAAATATACTCTGATTTCAGCACTGTGATCCTGCAATTAAATGCAATGTGCTAACTGGAACCAGATGGCAGATCACCTATGGATGGCCAAAGTTAGAGTGTGTGCCATGTTTTGAGATGATGTCAGAGGAAATTATGTCCTGTTTTGTTCTCAGTCTTGAAGGGGTTGCTAAAACATAAGCATTTGGTATCCTAGAGTAGCTGGCATTAATCCCCAAAGTCAACAAGAATATCCATTCTATGTTTTAAGAGTATATAATGAACAGATATGTGAATATGTATATGAATGAGCCTTGTGGCAAAGTACACATCTCTTGTACTTTGAATTTTTGAATTGTACGTTGAAGTTTTGAATTTGGAATTGCCTTTTTGCCCTGATGGGTAAAAGGAATATTACTAGATTAGAAGTCGGCCATCTACAAATATGGACTGAGGCATAAAGGGATTCTTTTATAGAGGTTCTCTATTAAGAGTAGGCTGCCATATTTTTTTCAAGTCCAAAAATTGCACTTAGTTTGTTTTTCCCCCCAGTGTCCACTTGAATTCATTTTGATGCACTTAAATTCATTCTTAAGCAGAGGGAAGTGCATTGTTCGGTGGAAGTGACCTCAGGCCAAACTCAGCTCTCGTTGATTTCAGCAGAAGTTGGATCCGGTCCTAGACCCTTTCTATCCAGATGAGAAGTGTGGGACCTATCTGAAGTCTTTAGCAAGTTAAAGAACTTGGATCTTAAAGAGGCCATTAAATGGCAATTAAAAGAAAGACCTGGTGCAACTACAGCAAGGCACCAAGCAGGTACTTTGCATTCATTATATACAGTAGACAACCATTTTTCCTATCCCTTGCCTTGTTATGAGAGAGTTCCCAGAAGAGAGAAATCAATTAACTCTTTCTTTTGGCAGTGAGCATGCTAGGTGTTCTTTTAATGGGCATTATTCGTGCTTAATTATACATGAACTCTATTGTAAGACAAATGCTATTATCGAAGTTTATTTATTCATGGGACGTCATCTGTAATATACCCTGCACCAGTTTTTCTCAAAGTTGAGTATTGATCATTGGCTTTAATCAGATGCACCAAGGGATCCAAAGTATTCAGCAAGTGGAGTGTTTGAGCATCAGCACATCTCTCTGGGTTTCTGCCAAGCTAAAAGGGAACACTGAGGCTGTGTCAAGCGGTACTAAGTGGAGATTTGCTTTCTGTACATTAAGATAAGTGGCCTGCCCACCCCATCTGTGATGAATGATGATTAATCTGCCCAATTTGGCATGTCATTACATTGTTTTCCAACTCATTCTAAGGACCTTTCCTACAATATCTTTTACAGAAATGCGGTGAGAAGATAGCTTGAGGACTCGGAGCAGACGCCTGCTCACCTTAATGATATCGACCTGTAGACTTTTGTGTCTCCAGGTAAAATCTTCTAAAAGGAGAATAAGTACGTTCTGTTCTGTACTAGGTACAAGACATGAAACTTAGTCCATAACCAGCACTCTGTCTGGATGTAATTTATAATGGCGGATCTCTCTCTGTGTTATTATTTATACCATTTAATGAAGGCCTGGATGATAAAAGTTTCATCATAGTCTACTGTAGTTCAGCAAGTTCACTGTACCTCCCGGTTGCCTGCATCAGAATGAAAATTCATAATTTTGACCTTTTCTTCCTGAATTCTGCATTATCTTATGCAAATTGCTAATACAAATAGCAAGAGACCAGCCCTAAAGACACCAATGTATTTCAGAGATTCATAGTAAGAGGCCTCCAGTGAACCATTCCACAAATCTTGCTCACCCCTTACCCCTCCCTGTTTCTTCAGTATACTTACTGTTAGGGCTGCAAAAATAAGCATATATACCAGTAGTCAAAGAAGCCTTATTTCATAGAACTGGACTTCAAACCTTATTCTTCCATAGGTGCAGGTACTAAGAACTATATAGAACTGGTTCAAAATCATCCACAGAAACCCATTCCTACTAACATTTACTTTGATTTCAGAAGTGGATTTTCATCAGAAGATCCACTTCTTACATTTTGCTAATGGGAAGAGAGAAGCTGTGAACTGGGGCAAAAGTGTCCATACATTAAAAGTGAAGGCAATACTCCCCCCCCCCACAAATTGGCTTTGTGACATCATGTAGCTGGTTGGCTATGTAGTGTCAAAGTCATTTCCGAGGGAGGGCAGAAAGCGTTGGCCTCAATATGATTTGTTGTGTGGCATGATCACACAACCAAGTATGATTGTCTGTCAGGTGCCATGATGCTATCCTGCTGACTGCATGATTTGTGATTGGCTTGGATCATGAACAGCAGCTGACTGGGGTTGCAAACAAGGTCAAACAAGGCGAGTAAGGGGGCATTTCAAGGAACATTTTGGGCTATCTCAAAAGCACTAGTTTTCCAGTGAAAATGGCTGCTTGTCAAAACTGAACACAGCAGTAAGTCTTACTTTCTAAGTCCAGATATGCAAAGCTGCAACAGCATGTGAATCTTCCCCTTCAAAGTGAAGTCCACAGTTAAACAAATGGTGGTGCCTCTATTCTTGTTAAACTCTGTTACATCCCTTTAAATAACCCTGTAGTTGTGAAACAGTTGTTTTGGCTCTGGAGGACTGGCTAGGACTGCTGGTGGTAATGGCTGACAGTCTCACCAGTTAATCAGCTGGAGAAGCCACTGTATAGCAACATTCACTGTCCCTGACAGCCTGGGGAAAAAGAATATTGGAACAGAACTTGGTCCTCTCGAATGCTAGTCAAAGCACACAGAACTCACGCATTTGGACACAAATTCACATCTGTCTTTGATACTCTACAGTTGTACATCCTTCACAGCAGATGGTGACGATGAAATAACACATTCACATTTAGCAGGAATGGCCTTTTTGACTGCAACCCAATAGCAGATCTAATAGTTTGCTACTAGTGACTTTGACAGCTTGATCCTTAACTGTGTTTACTCAGGGGGTAAGCCGTATTGATTTCAATGGGACTTACTTCCAACGTACTTTACTTACCTTGGAAGTAAAGTTACTTACTTTACTTTTTAAAGGTTGCAGTCTTAAATGTGTTTTCAACTAAGAAGAAGACAGCTTTGCAAAGCTGCTTGTTTCAACATGATTAGCGACAGGCAAACTTTCCTCAGCTCAATTCAGAATTGGCTTGGCATTTATGAGCTTTCTTGAAAAAGCTTGTCTGTTGACTGAGAGTTCTCTTCAAGCTTGTTATGTTGGCACAGGCACAGTACATGCAGACAGCTGCTTGGACCTTTAATTCCCTCTCGTCCCCCAAACCTGAACACATCTAGGAACAAGAGGTGGGTTTCAGTGCAGTTGAGGGGCAGCACTCCCCCCCAAGGCTGCAAGGAATAATAATCAAAGGAATCAACCCAAAGAGAAAGAGGATACTCACCATACAAAAGGCTGCTTACTCAGATGGTCTGGTTTGGTCACATAAGCCCCTAAACAGATATTCAAAAAATGTGGCATAATTTGTGTGTGGACATAATAGATAGAAGGGGTGCAGGTGCATACACACGATGCCCAGCATGTACCAGCTCCACCTCCATCTTTTTCCCACATTGAGAGGGAAGGTCTGATAAAGCAGGATTCTAAGCACATTCAGCTGAATGCACTTCTTTATTTGACTTATATAGAAATTACCCCTCTGCCCAATGGGCGCACAATTTAAAATATAACAACAAGAATAAAACAGGATAAAAAACAATGCAGGGTTCCCGATGGCAGGGAGTATTCTAAGTGCATTCAGCCGGACGCACTTAGAACCCCCCCCCTTCAAATCTTCTCACACAAAGTAGGAAGGTCAGGGGTAGAATGGGAAGGGGGCAGGGTGGCCCACTTGGCCTGAGCTCCTTCCATGCTTTATGCTCACATGAGCTCTTTGAAAACCTGTAAGTGGATGTAGTTTCCCAGCAATAAATGGGAGGTTCCGCGAGAGTAAGGGGGTTAACATGAAAGCATTTTGGTAGAAGTAGCAGGCTGGTCTGCTGAACAGTGGCAGTACATATGCAGGATCTCACAAAACATCATTTTCTGTTTTGAGCTGGAGAAAAACGTTTGACGCAAACAAGTCTCAATTCATAATACAGCCAAATTCTACCAGCCAGTTGTATTTGTATCCCGAACGAGCTCATGATGAATTTCAGTGGCAACGCTAAAGCTGATATACTGAGGGTCCTACTTCTGATGATGAGGTTCATTTTTTCTATTACTATCACAAGAGCTGTTGAGACTCTCCTCCAGCTCTTCCCCAGGCTTTTGTTAACATCGTGACTATGTTCTCCGCAATATAGGGGTGAAGGTCTTATTTCACAGGTCTTATATATGACAACAGTTACTTGTTGTTATGGAAATGCACTCAGATATCACTCTCTTTTTATCAGATATGATCTGTACACTTAACAATAGCTGTTGACCGTTCTTTTGCAGCCTACACAGAAATCAACCTCCCTACCCGCTTCCCTTTCTGCATGCTAATCAGGATACACTCGCAGGCCATCACGAACGAGTTGCGAGCCACTTACAATTTGAATCATAAATGGTCTGCACACATTATTGCCCCTCAGTATTTTAGAAAGGTAAACTGCTGCATAGCCATGAAGCATTAATGTCATATTATTACAAATATCATGGGAGCCGACCCTTTCCTTTGATTATTCACTGTGTCAGGCAAACTGCCCTCCAAAAGAAATACGTACCTGGGTATCTAATACGTCCTGCAAGATGTAGTGATGGCCGCCAGTTTGGATGGCTTTAAAAGGGGGTTGGACAAATTCCTGGAGGACAAAGCTATCAATGGCTATTAGTCTTGATGACTATGTGCTATCTCCAGTACCAGTGGCAGAGAGCCTATGTACACCAGTTGCTGGGGAACATGGGTGGGAGGGTACTGTTGCACTCATGTCCTGCTTATGGGTTCCTGCTCGACAGCTGGTTGGCCACTGTGTGAAAAGAATGCTGGACTGGATGGACCCTTGGTCTGATCCAGCATGGCTCTTCTTATGTTTTTACATTTGTGATATAACTACATTATGCTTGTAACCATGTATTGGGAAGACAGCTCCAGCCGTTGGGCAGTATAGAAATGAATGAATGAATGAATGAATATATAGTGAGAAATTTTGCATGGCCTTCAGGAGCCATGGATTTTTCAGCAGTGCTTTTGGACCAGATGAAAAGGGTGTATCTACACAGTATTTACTGATTGGATTGGGTACACTGTTACTTAATGGATTGCATGCGTTGATCTGTATAAACATATGAAGCTGACTTACACTGAGTCAGACAATTGCTCTGTCTAGCCCAGTATTGCTTTCTCTGACTGACAGCAGTTCTCCACTGCATCATTCCTTAGTCCAGTACCTGGAATCCTTTTCAACTAGAGATCCCAGAGACTGAAGCTAGGATCTTTTGCTCTACTTCTAAGCAGGGCATTTGTTTGACATAAGAAGTAGAGGGAAACCCCCCCACCCGCTCAATCCTTGAATTCCCCACAATGCTAGACATAAAGTAGCTATTTCTGTCTCTTTCCTAGCTGGGGGCAGGGTCTTTTTACTCTTCTGCATCTCTTAATCCTTGAATGTTAAATGTGATGAAAACCTGAATAGTTTTCTGCCTTGGAAGTGGATAGCCCAGAGTCTGGGAAAGCAGCATTAAACTGCTCCCCAATTCCCTTGTGAACCAAGACTTTTGTATTGATCTACTGGTGCTATTGGGCAGGGGTGGGCAGACCTTTCCATCCCCTGTCACTCCCATGCAGCCCCCCCCACCTGCTGCAGCCCCCACTGACCCAGGTCACTGAAATGCATGACACAAAAAATCATGTAGCAAAAAAAAAAAAGTCAGTTTACTGCTTCTGAGTAGTAGATAGGACACATTTAGCATGAGAACAAGCAAAATTCAACCTACTTGCCACTGCATCACTTCAATGGAGCTGTAAAAAGGCCAAATTTAGCTTGCGAACAAGCTACGTTTGACCTAGTTACTGCTCCATAGCGGTTTGCCCCTGAATTTCGGCAACAAATTGCCTTCTTTTTTTTTGCTGCTGCAGGGCAGCGGCAGGTGTACAACTCACAGGCATTGTAGGGCCCAAAGACATTATTGGAAATATTAATGGTGCTTGAAGCTGGCCCATCATTTTGCTGCATTCCATTCTCCTGGTTAAAACACTTTTTTTAAAAAAAAATAAAATATCTAGAGACCCTAGGGTTTAAAGGTCTCAGGAGGAAGTTTTAAGTCCTAAACTATAGGACAAACCTCTGCCTGAAACCTTTGAGAAGGAATAGAGCAGGGATGGGCAACTTTAGGAGGGCTGGGGGCCATTTTGCCCCCCCCGACCTCTATGGGCAGTACATACACATCCCGCGCAGGTGCCAAAAACAGGGTGGGAGTGGGTGGGAATACAATAATACATCTGTAGCTGCTATGGAGTGCCAAAGGATCAAAATTAACTTGTCTGCTATGCTTCATATTACAGCTGCTTACATCAGTATTGTTTACACCCCTTCCGGCAGCAGCTCTTCTTTTTGATACTAGATGTACATGAACTAAGAAAAGCTCACCAGCTTTGGGGAGAGTTAAATACCATACTATTAAGTAAGGGCTACCTGATCCTACTGGAGCAATCTTAGCATCTAACCCCATGACACTAAAAAATGCAACAGATCCCACAAGTCTCCCTTCCAATCCACCATTTTGGTATGGTAGTGCAGGTCTGCTGTGCTGTACTGATGTCTGGTGACATGACAGCTCACTGTATCACTGCAGTGATATTATGGCCCAATCTGTGGTGGATGGAACTTCTCAACCTGTGTGTTGTTGTTGTTTATTCGGTCAGTCGCTTCTGACTCTTCGTGACTTCATGGACCAGCCCACGCCAGAGCTTCCTGTCGGCTGTCGCCACCCCCAGCTCCCCCAAGGTCGAGTCCATCACCTCCAGAATATCAACCATACATCTTGCCCTTGGTTGGCCCCTCTTCCTTTGGCCTTCCACTTTCCCTAGCATCAGCATCTTCTCCAGGGTATCCTGTCTTCTCATTATGTGGCCAAAGGACTTCAGTTTTGCCTTTAATATCCTTCCCTCAAGTGAGCAGTCTGGCTTTATTTCCTGGAGTATGGACTGTTTTGATCTTCTTGCAGTCCAAGGCACTCTCAGAATTTTCCTCCAGCACCACAGTTCAAAAGCATCTGTCTTCCTTCGCTCAGCCTTCCTTATGGTCCAGCTCTCACAGCCATAGGTTACTATGGGGAATACAATTGCTTTAACTATGTGGACCTTTGTTGTCAGTGTGATGTCTCTGCTCTTAACTATTTTATCAAGATTTGTCTTGTGTACCTGTGTACCTATCTTCAATTAGATGGACTGTTAGGTTTTGCAGCTGTTTAGTAATAGCGTCCTAAACTTTATCACTGAGCATGATCCAACCCATTCAAACACACGACCCTGCCTCTGAAATCAAAAGGACTTAAAAGTGCTGTAGACTGTAATCTGATGCACTCTTACACGCAAGTCAGCCTCTCTGAACATAGTGGGTCTCACTACTGAATGAACATGTATGGGATTGCAGTGTAACTTTGAATGGATCATGGCCATTTTGTCTTCTTCTTCTTCTTCTTCTTCTTCTCCTTCTCCTTCTCCTTCTCCTTCTCCTTCTCCTTCTCCTTCTTCGCTTTGAATAAAAGATACCAATGCTTAAATTAAGTTTTGGGGAAACAAGTGAGTTTTTAAATACTATTACAAAAAGCTGCCACAAATATTGAAAGGAAAATAGGCAATAAGCATAAATTATTTTGCATGTTTCTATTCCCAGCACGAGCAGATAAGTTCCCCTCCCAGAAAGAATATCCCCTTGGGATTTGGCTGAGCACTCCTTATCTTCAATAATAATTTCATAGCCTTCTCTAATTTCCCCCCCAAAAGATTTTTATCAATCTTCATCAAGAACATTAGTTGATAAATGCTTGAGAAGCGTAGACCATGAGGAACGATGCCGTGAGTCATGCTGTCTCCTAGAAACCAGACAGCAAATAGCTTTCAACAACTATTTCAGACTCCCAAAGTACCCTTCAGCCCAGCACTCTTTCAAGATGTAATATACTGCAACATTACCTGGAGTTTTCAACTGCCCAGCAAGACTTGTGAGGCACGGATCAGAAGCTGATGTTTTTCAGTCAGGCCTTCCTGGTAACGACATATTGAGCAAGCAGAGAGCTGGAAACGACTGGCAAGGGGACAATGAAGCAGGGAGAACATTGTTAGTTTAGCTAAGAGGGGATTGTTTGCTCTCTGCAAATATTTTTTTTATGACTCTATCAGGGCCAAATCGACTCCCCGAGAACACTGGCTCATTCTGGAGAGAACAAAAAGTTATAACATTTCCCCCCTTTTGCCAGCTCCAGAATCCCTCAGGGAATTGCTAACCATTATGGGTTTTGTAGAAAGGAGTGTGTCCTCAAGTCACTTGTATGATGAACATTGTCATGTGGAGGTTGATTTATAGCCAAGTCTACTTTAATGTGCAGTAGATGTTGACATGAGTAGACATGGATATATGGAGGCCATCTAGGTCTGTTATTATGTAAGATCACCAATATCCCATCCCCTTGGATGGAAACATGCATAGCAGGCGTAGGCAACATGGTGCCCTCCAAATGTTTTTGATGACAACTCCCATCAACCTGAGTCAACATAGCCAATGCCAGGGATTATGAGAGTTGTAGTCCAAAACTTCTGAAGGGCACCATGTTGCCTATTGCTGCTGTACAGAATGATATGTTTATACTGTTCCCACAACATGTGTGCTATCTGTGACCTGGATCAGCTAATCTAGAGACATGGCAAACATTTTCCATGTGTGTTCAAATTCATTCTATCCTGTGCAAGCTGAGCTTTATGAAATATGCCACATTTGGGCTTATCACCAGAACCTTTTTTAAATACCAGTTCTAGAGCATGTGTGTTGATAGACCGCTTCTGAGCATGAACAAAGAAACTCCGTCTCCACACTGAGCAACCACATGCAGCACACACATTTGGGATTAAGGTGTACAGTGCCTAAGGCAGAAAATATGGGCTGCCTTAGACAAGCTGGAGCTTCAAGCCCTCTCCTTTAAGAGATTAATCAAGCTCTGCTCAGCCTTTATGTCTGAATACGGTTGAGCAACTTCTGTAAGGGGCATGGGGCTATGTTTCCGCTCCCCACATCGCTGCCCCACTTCCTCATTCCCTGACCTTCCTGTGGTGATTAGGCCTGTTTGAAGGGGGCTTGTACTCACATTCACTTATACAAATTCTTCTACTCTCTTCAGGCATAATGCCTGAACATGGCTTCACTGGACTGTCATTTCAGTAGTAGGCTTTTGGTTGCCTTCACAACTCCTCCTTAACATATAGCCCTGTTCAGACATAACACCTGAATAAGGTATGCTAGATGTGGGTGTGTACACCAGCCCTGCCCCAGTGTCCTCAACCTCCCTGTTTTGAGGGGGGAGGCCTGCAGGGAGCTTCTACTTACATTAGCTTGAATGCAAGCAGAACCCTCCACACAACTGGGAACCCAGCTCTACTGGGGTTCCTGATTGCACAAAGGGTTCTACTCATGTTCAAGAAGAAGAAGACCCCCTGCAGATCTCCCAATCATCATGGGGAGATTAGAGACTTAGGCAGTGAGGCTGGCACATGTGAAAATATTGGGGATGGAGCCAGCTTGCATGGCCCCCATGCCTCTTATGCACGTTAGTGTACCCTATTCAGGCATAACACCTGAACAGGGCTTACATCATCAAGATAATATAATGTCTGCTCAGGTAACATGTACCCCCCAGGATTCTCTAATGTTTTAGTGAACCCATAGTAATGCCCTTGTTAGGCCATTGCAATTACATTATCAGAAGCATGTGAAAGGGAGGAATGTTATGGACATCTGAACAATGTACAATGGAATTCCAACACCAGGTTGCAGAAAGCATGGATGCATCCAAATGTTAATATACAAAATAAAAAAATGTATTTGGAGGCACATACTGTTATTACAATTTGATTCCTCAGAAAGTAAGAGTTGAAAGCATCCTATTTTAACAAGGGTTTAAAAGCCCAGCACTCCCCCCCCCCCGCTTAGTATTTAATAAATACAAAGTTGACTTTCTTGGCTGTGAATGAGGTTACTCTGACATAGCAAGCAGGAATCTGATGTGAGTAAACCCAATCTTGAAAGGGTTTTTTGATGGGGGTGTGTGATCTTTCTGTTCTCGGCAAAGATGGCATTTTATCTTGCTGAGCCAATCTCTTCTTTCTGTTTACTCCAAAGCGGAGGTTGTAATCCTCTCTTTGTGATACCACAAGCATTCCCACAGCAACAGATTATGATGTCACAAGCAAAGATTTATAGCTCTCCAGCACCGATGGATGGGAAGAACTCCGTTGTGAGATAGTCCAGCCTGCAAACGCTTTCCTGCAATAATTGCCCTGCTGGGAGGAAATCCGTTTCCGAGATGTTACATTTTAACAGTCCAAAGAATGTGTTGATAAAGTGTGGTTGAACTTGAGATATTCATCATCGACTCTGAAAGTTATTTGTAAAACTAGGGGAGAGATTTCAACAAGTGCCTCCAGAATGCCCAAAGTGAATAAGAGCCCTGCCTCCCCATGTGGCCAATTCCGGCCTCCAAATGAACAGTCTCCCCTTAACCATCTTTGGTGGCTCCAACCATTTTTAATCAACATTCAGCAAAACAATTTTGTTTACAATTTCTTTTGTAAGGAAAGGATGCAACAGCAGTGCAATCCAATGCATGTTTACTCTGGAGTAAATCCTACTGTACCCAGTAGGACTTACTACCATGTAAGTGGGCACAGGATTGCAGTGTTTCCACATATGTTTCATATACAATTTATTTTATTGCCATTTCATGAGCACTCTGAAAAGTCAGTGAAGGCTCTCCCACCTGTTAAGGGCCAGGGCCGACCCAATATGTTTTGATGACTGAGACAAAAGACAAGATGGTGCCCCTCCATTCTAAATTGAGAAGGCAACTTGACTGGCCACTGAAGCTTACTCAAAGTCCAGCAATGAGGCTGCATCCTCCCACACCTGAGTTTAGGGGCATGAGGGACAATGCCACAGAGGGCTCAGGAGGAATGGCTTGGGGTTCTGCCACTGCTACCCCCTCTAGAATCTGCTGCCTGAGGTGATTGCCTCACCCTGCCTAATGGGAGGGTTGGCCCTGTTAAGGGCACATGGCCCTCAGCCTAATTACAAAGCCCCTCTGCATGTGATCAGTTCAGATCTCTGGCAAGAGCAATTTCTCCTTTCCCTGGCAGCTTGTTGTGTGAGGGGAGGGAGAGAGAGAGAGAGAAGGGGGTGGCAGAGAGAGAGAAAAGAGAGTGGCAAAAAGATAAAAGGGGTGACCCACCCACTTTTGGCTCTGGCCCTGTCCAATGCTGGCTGCAGTCCCATTTACCACCAACATGGCCCCCCCGACAGATTATCCATGAGGAAATGTGGCTCTTGACAAAAAGAAGGTTGACAATATGTGGAAGGTACTTTGAGGATGGTCTCCCAGCAGATTTGCCTATGTTGGCTATTATGGGTTCCTCTGGCAGCAATCTGGCACAGGCAGAGGCAACCCACACATCTGGATTCTGGAAACTGGGTGTGCTAAAACTGTGCTCTCAGGATGCCCTAACATATATTATTTTGGAAGCTAAATCCCAATGCTTTTCATGAAGGATTTGTTTGAGCACCGTTTGAGGGCTTACAACATGTCTGGTTATGGCACTTTGATTTATTACCAGTTTCTGAAGTTATATGGACATTTCTTACAGTGACTATCATCTAAATGGTTGAAGCCATCTATCAGAGATCTCCTGAGACACAAACAGAGCACAGCTGAGCCTGGATAAAATTTCAAAGACTTAACAGAGGCATCTCCAGGAAAAAAAAAACACAGAGGGGAGGCAAGAAGAAACAATGTGGGTTCTGATTTGGTGGGTGTGGAGCAAGTTCTGTCTAACAAATTACAATCTGGTCAAGCATCAGCAAATGTATTTATCACATTCACAGCCTGAGTCTAAGCACTGTAAGCAAGCTCCATTGGTTGGGTGTGCATGGCCAAGAAAAGGTTCCTGTCATAAACAGGTATGTGACAGGGAAACAAAGAGGTGAACTTTCCCCATTATTTTACTATCCTGGTCAGGTTCTAATTTTTTAAAAATCAGAATCCATATTTTGAACAAAGCAAAGGCTGATGTGGCAGCATGGTTGGTTCCAGCATTAATTCATATACATATTTGCCTCCACACACACATCCAATAACACACAGAGTGAACTAGGTTGGAAGCCGGGTTTACCCGGTAGGAGAAACACCCCCCCCCCCAACAGTGAGCCCCCTTGTTAAAGGTAAGAACATAAGAAGAGCCATGCTGGATCAGACCAAGGGTCCATCCAGTCCAGCATTCTGTTCACACAGTGGCCAACCAGCTGTCAACCAGGAACCCACAAGCAGGGCATGAGTGCAACAGCATGCTCCTGCCCATCTTCCCCAGCAGCTGGTGTACATAGGCTCGCTGCCTCTGATACTGGGGGTAGCACAGAGGCATCAGGACTAGTAGCCATTGATAATCTTCTCCTGTACGAATTTGCCTAACCCCCTTTTAAAGCCATCCAAATTGGTGGCCATCACTACATCCTGTGGTAGTGAATGCCATAGTTTAACTATGCACTGTGTGAAGAAGCACTTCCTTTTATCTGTCTGCAATCTCCCACCAATCAGTTTCATGGGATGACGCCGGGTTCCAGTATTATGAGAGAGGGAGAAAAATGTCTCCCTCTCCACATTCTCCACACCATAGATGCTTTAGTCATGCAGACTGTGCAGTAACTCACAGACAATCTCAATTTGAATAGCAAAGTTCCTTAGGTAGCTCAGTACACATACAGGCATTATGAACGTAGCAGGTTCTACAAATGAACTGCCTAACTTTTGAGTTTTGGTGGCATCACCACACTAAACTAAACTACCCCTCCCCATTTCTGTGACAGCATCTGATTGGACTTACTCTGGGCCTCCAAATTCCAAACAGGGCAGCAGAGGAAGGAGATGGGAGACTGTTAGGGGACGAAAAGGAGGAATACATAATTCTCCTTCCATATAACCTGTGCCTGAGACACCACTTTCCTCCTTCTCTGTAGTTTGTTTTGGCCTATTGTTTCAAGGCATCCTCTAATTGAAGGGCTGCCCAGTCCAAGTCCAGTTTAAAGATAAAAATTTCCATAAGAAGTTTGACCTGCCCATCCTGTAAGATCATCTGTTGTGCCTCTCTCGCATGTGCCATTGCATGCATTGCTGGCAACGTGCAAGAGGGCTTTCTCAGTGGTGGCCCCCTGTGTGGAACACTTTCCTCCATGAGGTTAGCTCATCGTCCTCTTTATCTGTGTTCCATCAGCAATTGAAGACTTTTTTGCTTTAAACAGGCACTTAACTTTGCTGTTGTTTAATTTTATTTATTGGTTGTTAGTTTTGGCTTTTTGTGGGTATGTCTTGACTGCTGTTTTTAGCTTTCTGTAAATGTGTTTAATGATTGGTTATTGTTTTTATATTTTGTAAGTATACAGTGGAGGTGAGGAATAGATTTCAGGGATTAGACCTGATAGACAGAGTGCCTGAGGAACTATGGACGGAGGTCCGTAACATTGTTCAGGAGGCAGCAACGAAATCCATGCCAAAGAAAAAGAAATGCAAGAAAGCCAAGTGGCTGTCTGATGAGGCTTTACAAGTAGCTGACGAAAGAAGGGAAGCGAAAAGCAAGGGAGAAAGGGGAAGATATACCCAACTGAATGCAGAGTTCCAGAGAATAGCAAGGAGAGACAAGAAGGCCTTCTTAAATGAACAATGTAAAGAAATCGAGGAAAACAACAGAATGGGAAAGACTAGAGATCTCTTCAAGAAAATTGGAGATCTCAAGGGAACGTTTTGTGCAAAGACGGGCATGATAAAGGACAAAGAAGACAGGGACCTAACAGAAGCAGATGAGATTAAGAAGAGGTGGCAAGAATACACAGAAGAACTATACAAGAAAGATCTGAATGTCCCTGATAGCCATGATAGTGCGGTCACTGAACTTGAGCCGGACATCCTAGAGAATGAAGTCAAGTGGGCCTTAGGAAGCATTAGTAACAACAAAGCTAGCGGAGATGACAGTATTCCAGCCGAGCTATTTAAAATCCTAAAAGATGATGCTGTTAAAGTGCTGCATTCAATATGCCAACAAATCTGGAACACTCAACAGTGGCCACAAGACTGGAAAAGGTCAGTTTACATTCCAATTCCAAAGAAGGGCAATGCCAAAGAGTGTTCAAACTACCGCACAATTGCGCTCGTTTCACATGCCAGCAAGGTGATGCTCAAAATCCTACAAGCTAGGCTTCAGCAGTATGCGAACCGAGAACTACCGGAAGTACAAGCTGGGTTTCGAAGAGGCAGAGGAACTAGAGATCAAATCGCCAACATTCGCTGCATCATGGAGAAAGCAAGAGAATTCCAGAAAAATGTCTATTTCTGCTTCATTGACTACGCTAAAGCCTTTGATTGTGTGGATCACAACAAACTGTGGCAAATTCTTAAAGTGATGGGAGTACCAGACCACCTTACCTGTCTCCTGAGAAACCTGTACGAGGGTCAAGAAGCAACAGTAAGAACCAGACATGGAACAACCGATTGGTTCCAAATTGGGAAAGGAGTACGACAAGGCTGCATATTGTCACCCTGCTTATTTAACTTATATGCAGAGTACGTCATGAGAAATGCCGGGTTGGATGAATCAGAGGTCGGAATTAAGATTGCTGGGAGAATTATCAACAACCTCAGATATGCAGATGATACCACCCTAATGGCAGAAAGTGAAGAGGATCTCAAGAGCCTCTTGTTGAAGGTGAAAGAGGAGAGTGCAAAAGCTGGTTTGAAACTCAACATTAAAAAAACTAAGATCATGGCATCTGGCCCCATCACTTCCTGGCATATAGAAGGGGAAGAAATGGAAGCAGTGAGAGATTTTACTTTCTTGGGCTCCAAGATCACCGCAGACGGTGACTGTAGCCATGAAATTAAAAGACGCTTGCTCCTTGGGAGGAAAGCTATGGCCAACCTAGACAGCATAGTAAGAAGCAGAGACATCACCTTGCCGACAAAGGTCCGTCTAATCAAAGCTATGGTTTTCCCAGTAGTAATGTATGGCTGTGAGAGCTGGACTATAAGGAAGGCTGAGCGCCGAAGAATCGATGCTTTCGAACTGTGGTGCTGGAGAAGACTCTTACGAGTCCCCTGGACTGCAAGGAGGTCAAATCAGTCCATCCTAAAGGAAATCAACCCTGAGTGCTCATTGGAAGGACAGATAATGAAGCTGAAGCTCCAATATTTTGGCCACCTAATGCGAAGAGAAAACTCCCTGGAAAAGACCCTGATGCTGGGAAAGACTGAAGGCAAAAGGAGAAGGGGACGGCAGAGGATGAGATGGCTAGATAGCATCACGGATGCAAGGCCTGGCGTGCTATGGTCCATGGGGTCACGAAGAGTCGGACATGACTGAACGACTGAACAACAACAACAACAAGCTGCTTGAGCAACACCTTTTTGGAAGGAGAAAAGAAGAGCATACATGAGAGAGAGAGAGAGAGAGAGAGAGAGAAAGAAAGAAAGAAGAAAAGCAAGGGGCTTGAATTTGCCCATAAACGGTTAACACCTGCACAGCAGACTGATCACATCTGGTCATACCTGGTCACAGTTTTTCCCACTATGGTAAGATGAATTGTATTCCTATTTAAACTGGAATAGTTTTTTTTAAAATGTGCATCCATACATACAAATGTTTATGGGCAACTTCAAGGTCCAGCCTCTTCCTTCTGATGGGTCTTTATCTTTATACTAGGCTTGGGCTTCAAAATAGAGGGCAGTCCTCTGGCAGCCCTTCAAACAGAGGATTGCCCTCTGTAAAAAAGGACACCTGGCCACTCCAATTGGCCCCTGTCCTTTCCCTTCCATATGTAACTTCCCTCTCCTGTCAGCAGAGGTTGTCTGTGAACTGAGGCACCTCTGTGTGTTGCTCAGCGTTTCCATTCCCTGCTCTGCCCACCCTGTTCCTGCCATAATTCACTGAGTCTGCAAGCCTTTTCTAGATTCCCATCCCACTTGCTGCTGCTCCTCTCCCTACACCTGCCTGCCATAGGGAATAGTGAGTATCTGTTCCGGTTGTTTAGTATGAGCCACATCCTGCTGTACCTCTGAAATCACTGGAAACTGGGATCATGTTCCCATACACTATTCTTTTTATTGAGCATATGAAAAGAAAACACTGACTGCTCCACACAACACCTGCAAGCTATTTATTATATCACCAAAGGTGTCAGATATTGCTAGGGCCTTTGCCTTGAATGCGAGACCTTCCAATCCATCACTGATGGCATGCGGATTTCACCTTGCGTTGGCTTCACAGGGCTAACAGGTCTCTGGCAATTAAAACCAAATAATCATTTGGTGTTCCAGTTTCTTTCATGAAATTTATTATGTCTCAGACCCCCACCCTACAGAAATATAACTCATCTGCATCCATTTGTATGCTAGAGTCATGTAGTCGTATAACTACCAAGGTTCAGCGAGGAAAGAAAGGGCTAGGTTAGGCATTAATATGGATTCTATGCTTAGCTGCAAAATAAAACGCTGAGATGAAAGGGATGGATAAGGAAATGCTTTGGGGCCTTTCCACAGACAGGGCTTGGAATAATTTATAGTTCTGGCAGTCACGCTTTAAAAGCATGATATACAAAGTGTATTAAAAAAAAGTTGTCTGTCAACAGACTACTACACAATGGAGTTCACACAAAGGTGATCAGATGCAGACATTTAAAAGATCAGTAGAAGTATTTCTTCCGGAATCTTGTTGCACTTGTCATTGTAAAAAAGCATATGTAGAAATCACAGGCATGTATCGCGGACAGAACAGGAACATGGTAACCAACAAATGTAAATGATTTAAATGTAAATGGATTTAATTCCTCGGCCTAGAGGCTGCCACATTCTGGCCTCTGCAGTAGTCTTCTGTTCCCCACTGGGGGTTCCCCGTGCGCCCTGCTGGTTGGTTGCTCCCTGCTGAGGGCAAAGGGGATGTGGAGCAGCTTTGCCAAGTAATGCAGTGCTCTGAAATGGCCTGACACTGTGCTCCAAACCAGGATGACTCTTGCTTCCAGACTTTGTCCTGGACACACACTTCCTTGCACGCCATGACTGCTTGGCAAAGAGTGCTGACTGTGGGGGGCAGCAGGGCCGTAAGCATCCTGCAACTTGTACCACTGCCAGCCGGCCCCTCTAGATGCCGCTGGTGTCCACATCCCACCACCTAGGTGGAGGGTGGCCAAAAAGGAGGAAATATATCACCCAAAAAGGGGACAATAGAGGGGTTCAAATTTGCATACACTTGCATATGCTGATTTATATGTACAGATGCAAATTTAGAAATAATTCTTATAGTTTCAATAGAAATACCATCGTGTGGAAGATTGTGACCAGGAGACCTGTGTGCCTGCTCTCTAGGTGCTAACTGTGGATGGGCAACAGTTCTCATGGCTCTTTATCTTTAAACTGGAATTGGGCAGGACAGCCCTTCAAATAGAGGACTGTCCTCTGTAAAAGAGGACACATGGCCACCATACACTAGCTGTCCTTTGGGACCAGCTTCTCTCTCTATATATATACCTCTCCACTCATTCAGGTCATTGGGAGAGGCCTTCATTCACATTCTGCCATTTACTGTGATTAAGTCAAAACCAGGGCCTTCTCTGTTGGGGCAGCCATGTTCAGGCAGGGCCTTCTCGGTTGTGGGGCTCACTTTGCAGAATTCCTTTCTCCAGGGGATTAACTCCCCCATTTCTATTTACCTTCCTCCCACAAGTTAAACCATTCACGGATGCTCATTGTGTTTTATTTACTTTAAAAATTAATTATCCTTTTTTGCAACAAAATGGTGCTTATTCCCATGTAACTGTGTTTAGCGTCAGAAGCAAACTCCATTTCATTCTTGCTGTCATGATAGTGCTAGGATTTAAGTGAATTTAAAAGATGAAACTGCACACGGTCAGAGCATTTCTCTCGCTTTTTTAAAAAAAACAGGGTCGGCAAACAGTTTTGGAGGGGGTTATGCTAACGTATCAGGACCAGGTGTAGACTGTAGAGCATGGAACAGTGGTGGTGAGAAAATAAATATTAGTTGTGTGCTCCACAACTGAAGTAATACATGTGACCATCCGTAAGACCCTTACTTCCAGGGATTAAAATGATCTACCTTCACCACTTCAAGCACTGCGTTATGGAACAAAAGCTTAATGGCATGTAAAGCATTATATAAAAGGGCCGTAAAACTTGACTAACCTAGGGGGTGTCTGAGCTGTTTGGACGGCCCAAAATGAGAGGGCACGGCAGATCTGTTAGGTTAACGTTTATTCCCAATTAATTAGGATTTAAGAGAGACATGAAATCCTGGCTTGCTTAGAGCAGCATTTGACTAAAGGCCAGCCATGCCTGCAAGCTGCAGAAGGCTGAAGGCTCTTGGCTCCGTGGGAGGCCAAACTATTCAGTAGCAAAGCATGCTTCTCCTCCCACAGCCTACAGTGCTCGATTCAAAAGAATTTTCCATCTCCACCTGTGGCCATGAAAGAGGCTTGACAGATGGGCTGGTAGAGAGAAGCCATTGTGCAAATAGTACATGTAACAGAAAAACACTCCGGATGTCTGCTTACAGGAGTCATACATGGCTATTGTGATCGAGACAGCCTTCAGGAGAACCACTGTGTGTCTCCCTGCCCCAAATTCTCTCTACTGAGATATGTTTGTTTTTCCTTATTAGCGGCTGGTGGAAAGTAAGGCAATTCGGAGAGTAAGGGGAACAGAAGGGGAACACGTTCGAGTGCCGTGCATTTCTCAGACAAATGGTTACATTTTCTAAACTTGTTTCTGGAGTCAGTCACATCCAGAACAGTGCAACATGTGCAATGATATTAACAGATATTAAAGCTCAGAATTGCAGGCATGGGGTCATCCTATTTTACCCTCACGACAACCTTTTGAGGTAGGCTGAAAGACAGTGACTTGGCCAAGATCGCCCAGTGAGCTCCATAGGGAGCTGACCATATACAGAGTCAGACCATTGGTCTATCTAGCTCAGTATTGTCTACAACACCGAGGGGTCTTGGCTCTGCAGAGTTCCAGACAGGCATCTTTCCCAGCCCCCCTGGAAATGCGAGGGATTGAATCTGAGACCTCTTGTGTGCAAATGTGCTCTACCACTCATGTAGGCATTCAAAACAGGTCTCCTTGGTCCACTACAACACTTTATCCTCTACATCCCACTGGTCCTCAACGTTCACAAAGATACATGGTCCATCTCCACCTCAGCCAAGAGGATTGTGGCATTTGAGTGTGCAATCCCGCAATGGAAATTGCATGAAGCTGTCAGATCTAAACCACTGAGCCATGCGGTTTCCCCCCCTTTTTATTATTCAAATCCTATAGAGCAGTGGGTCTGAACCTTGGGTCCTCAGATGGGGTTGGACTATAGCTCCCACCATACCTGACTATTGGCCATGCTGGCTGGTTATGATGGGTGTTGTAATCCAACATCTGGGTCCCAACATTGAGAACCACTGCTACAGAGCTTTGGTTACACTTAAAGTCAAAACTGTTCTTTATCTTCCATGTGCCTGGTAACTGTCATAGAATCATAGAATAGTAGGGTTGGAAGGGGTCTTTAAGACCATCGAGTCCAACCCCCTGCCTAATGCAGGAATCTAAGTCAAAGCATCTCTACAATCAACCAAGGCAAGGATGGTCTTTTGGAGATAGCTATGATTTAGGTATGCTGAAGAAATTCAAGACAGACTAAAATGAGCTCAGATTTCTAAGAATCTGACCTGCGGAATTCGCTGTGGACCGACCCCCTCAGGCCACGTGGAGTCCATGGACTTCCGGATCTTTTTATTTACTTTCCCAAAATGTACACATATTTATTCATGGGAAAATATGCAAGTTTTTGCTGAGACTGGTAAATACACGCAGGGAAAAGTTGAATGGAATGTGGGACAATACGTGAAATGCTAAGTACTAAAGTAAATTATGTAAATTGTTGTGAACCCTGTTATGGAATTATCTGCGTATTTTTCCTCACAACAACAATAAACATTGAATCTGTCTGTGAACGGACAACAGAACAAAAGGTGCCTGACAATCCACAAAACACAGAGTGGATTTTACACAATCCATACATCCTTACTGTCATCTAACATTTGAACAACAAAGCTTTTCTTTGCAGCCAGTCCCAGTACTAGAATTATGTGGTAAAAAATAAGGGGGCCTTAATGAAACCCACAAGTTCCACTTATGATGCCCCCCAGGTTTAGACAAATGATGCCCCCTTGTAGCCTTCACACAGAGTAACTGGAGGGAGGCCAGGATACGAAATATGGATGTCGGAGAATTTCTCCACGAATCTCCGGGAGGCCGAATGCCAACGCATTCGGGGCCCCGAAATTGGTGGGGAAATTCTCCGCCCCCCCGCCCCCCCGGATGGGACTTACCTCTGTCGAATGTCCCTCTCGGCGGTGGGTCCCGGCAGCGTTTCGGGGGCGGCGGGGGCAGCGGGGGCGGCAGCCGGTCTTCTGACTGGCTGCCGCCGCTGCCATTTCCCAGTAAGGTAAAGTAAAAAAAAAAAAAAGTGATAGGCTACGTAACGATTTACGTAGCCTATCACGGCTAGATTTTCAAAGTCAGCCGTGATAGGCTACGTAAATCTTTACGTAGTCTATCACGGCTGACTTTGAAAAAAAAAAAAAAAGCGCGTACGCAAATGGTGGCGCCCATGGGCGCCGCCATTTGTGTTCCTTATTTGGGCACAGGTAGTCTACGTAAATATTTACATAGACTACGGCAAAAATAAGGGCAATGCAAATAGCCTTGAAAATCTAGCCGTGATAGGCTACGTAAATCGTTACGTAGCCTATCACGTTTTTTTTTTTTTTTTTTTACAATTTACTTTTTTATTTCGCAGCTGGGGAGACGGGGCGCTCCCCCCCGGCCAGAATTTCGGTGGGGAGGGGCGGGGCGCCTCCCCCCCACACCAAGAATTTCGGGGGAGAAACGGAGCACCTCCCCCCCCCACCGAAAACAGCTGCGGGACCGGGTAAGGGACTTTCGTCCATCCTTAGAATTAAACAACAAGAGTCTAGTCTATAAGTTAGGAATAGTGTCATGTTTATTACCTGGATCTTATCTTGAACATAGTTCAAATAAAAATAAATATTAAATAGATTCTGGTGGTCTCATCAAGAATTAGGGCCTGTGGAAAAAATCAAATAATTCTGAGAGTAAGAAACAGCAAAGTTACAACTGGAATGAACTGCTGGGAGGATGAAATGTGTTAGTACTGTGAGTCAAGAGGGAGTTAATCAGATGACTACTGATGGAAGGGAGAGATTGAGGCCCAAAGCTGGACATGTAGGTGGTGACTTCTTCTTTGAAGGGAGAAACTGGGAAGTTATATAAGGAGCTGAGGTGGAATCTGTGGAATTTGGGCAGGTTGTGAATTTCAACAGCAGCTGGATGCCCATTTGCACTGGACTGACATGTTCAGGTGGCTGTTAGCAGCTACAATGTTGTGCCAGTTGGCAAGGTAAGATCTGGCAAGGATACAGTTAGCTGGTGAGGTGGAAACGACTGTTGGTTTCTTCTTGGCTGTGTAAAACCAGAGGTTGTTTGTAGGAAACCTGTAATATTTTATGGTTGCTTCTCATGTTACTTTCATAAGAAGGAAAAAGCATGGTACCCAACATGTATGCCTGCCAGTGGAAACCTTTCTGCCTCAGGTATAGGGTGGCCATGTATGCATTGCCAAGAATGAAGAAATGCATCAGCAAAAAAGAGGAGATGGAGCTGCACAGAATGTGTGCGCGCTCATATTCTAACTTAAATAGCAATGTAATACAATACATCTCACTGTAGTGGGGAAAGCTGACCAAGTGACCTCTGTGTCTACTCAGTCTTCTGCCCGGACACTAACTGTTGATGGGTGATTTCAAGATTCAAGTTATGGTTGGCAAAAATTAGTTTTCACAAACAGAATGTAAGGTCAGAAAGTGGGTATGTGATTTGGCCCTGAATCCTTTCCTAGATCTCAGACCCCACACAAAGTGACTGCTTTACAGCTTTAAGTGTTTAGCAGTTAAGCAACGTTTGGTACATATACTCTTTATTTCACTAAACGCTAGTGGAAGATGAAGATGGATGTTCCTTACTTTGGTTCCTCCTCAGAGTTTGGAGGCAACAAACCTTGGCTGGCAGCTTTCTTAAGTTGGACCATGGAATGTAGCTCTCCTAAACAATGCCAGAAAGGCATGCAATTTGAAGCAGAATAAAAGAAAAGCAAGCTACTGTCCATCAGGTACTAGGTCAGATCTACCATTAGCCATAGAGAGGTGGCCGCCTCAGGAAGCAGATTTGGGGTGTCCTGAAAGGGCAGCAAATTGTTAGTTATTTAGGGCACAATCTTATTTAATTATTTAATTAATTAATTAATTAATTAATTAATGTAGTTATTTAAAATATTTCTTGGCCACCTTTCAGGGCAGAAACCCTACCAGGGTGGCTTACAGCAATAAAATACATAAAAACAGTTAAAATATTAAAAGTGATAAAAACATAAAAACAATACAAGCCAACAATAAAACCAGCAACAATGTTAACAGCAGTAACAGCAACAATAGCAGTCATATCAAGAGAAGGCCAAGGTAAAATAATATGTTTTCAAGGCCTTCTTAAAAGTCTGCAGTGGCGGAGCATGGAGGACCTCCGATGGCAGCTTGTTCCAAAGGTGTGGGCCCACTGCAGAGAAGGCCCTCTCACTCACCTGACTGCTCTCACGGGTGGGCAAATGAGAAGGGCCTCTCTTTCTGATCTTAAAGTGCAGGCAGGCTGATATGGGTGAAGGAGGTCCTTCAAATAACTTGGTCCCAAACTGTTTAAAGCTTTAAACATCGAAAACAGCACTTTGAATTGGGCTGGGAAATGCACCGGTAACCAGTGCAGCTCGAATTGCCTTGTCCCCACCAATACTCAGGTGGCCGCATTCTGCACAAGCTGGAGTTTCTGAACCGTTTTCAAAGGCAGCTCCACGTATAGCACCGTCCAGTAGTCCAGCCTGGACATGACTAGTGCGTGGATAACCGAGGCAAGGTCCATCCTCTCCAGATAGGGCTGCAATCGGCTTACCAGCCTAAGCTGGTAAAAAGCACTCCTGGACACCACAGCTACCTGGGCTTCCCCAGTTAGCTCAGAGTCCAGGAGGACTCTCAGACTGCACACTTGGTCTTTCAGGGGGAGTGCAACCCCATCTAAGGCCAGTTGTAAACCTCTATCCAAAGTAGTTGGTTTCCCAACCCACAGTACCTCCATCTTGTCTGGATTAAGTTTCAGCTTGTTCACCCTCATCCATCCCAAAACAGCCTTCAGACACTGGTTCAAGGGTTCCACAGCCTCCCTGGGATGTGCAGATGGAAACGAGAGGTAGAGCTGAGTATCATCTGCATACTGATGACATGTCAGCCCAAACCTCCTGATGACTTCCCCCAGCGGTTTTATGTGGATGTTAAAATTTTATGCATGTTTAGACAGAAAAAAGCTCCTACAACTCCCAGCATTCCCCAGCCAACCATGCTATAGCACCTTCTCTGTCTAAACATGCATATGATTGTGCCCTAAGATGCTCTGTTGTCATGTTTTTTAAAAATTGATTTTAAAAATATGAAGACAGCATTTTATATTATGGCATGGCACTGCCTTGCAGTCTAATGTGTATGGCACCACATTAAAGCATCTTTAAAACAAACAAACAAACAAACAAACAATTGCAATACCTAATGTCAAAACAAGCACTTCCCAATGCTGCTAGAAAGCATGTAAAATATATAGATATCACAGATTAGTTGAAAATTCGACAATGTGTACCCAGAGGAAAGAGTTTTCTTATTCCTTAGCTAAGGTTTTAGATATAGCCAAACATGCTCAAACGAGGAACAACCTCCTTGACTTTTAAAAATAACTTCTTCATCAAGACGTTTATGCCTGCTTAATATACAGCAGTGCTAAGTGTTCCTTTTCACCCCCTCTCTCACATTCCAGGCTTCAGTCAATTGTTAATAATCACGTTGTCATTTTCTGAAGAGCTGGCACCAAAACTTTATTCTTTCTACATAGAAACTGCTGCAACCAACCAACCGATTACAAAAACTGCCATTATATCACAAACTTACAGCCTTGACGTCTGTTAAGTAAAGGTTTATTTTACACTTCAAAAGTCAATCTGCACAGATGACTAGACTTCTTTCAGAAGTGTACCGCATGCTCCTGTCAAATATTTGAAAAAATAAAAGTTGGTTTTAGACAAATATTTACTTCTTTGGTTTTAAAAATTAGTTGCCCTTTCTTATATGTGAGAAAACATCTCCCTGTGTGTCTGTGTGTCTCTGTCCATCTCTCTCATTCTCTCGAAAAAGCCACTTCTCCCAATTGCTGTATCATTTTAGCTACATCAGGCAATGGCTCCTGGGCCAGTTTCCTATACTTTTCATTTCCAACCAAAATGGTATCTCTTATTTTCTGTCTGTAACAACCATGAAGGTTGATGGAGGTCACCAAAGCATCTGATAGTTTACAAAGAAAATTCTAGAGACAATTTGGTTCACAGTGTGTGTAATTTGCTGACTGAAATCTAGTACACATGCTGCCCGTCTGTTTGATTGTGGCTCTTGAGCAAAACTCCATTAAATCGAATCCAGGTGCAAGAAGCTCTTCAATCGATGTAATCACAGACCTGGTCTACAAAAGTGAGAAAGAAACTGGCTGAAGTATCTGAATTTCTCCCTCATGCAATCTACAGTCGTGGGACCTCTTTTACTTCTCATGACTATAATGTGGCACCACCTTTCATGTGGCCGTTATATCTTGCAGATCATTGCCCTCATCTGCAAGAAATGGTGTAACTGCTAGTTTAGGTGAGCACTTTGGAGGCTCCAGAAGAGGCCTTTGATTGGCCAGACTAGTCCTTGCCCTGGTGAACTTGGCTGCTCTTGGAGAATGGGCACCCATATGGCATGCTCCAGAAGTGTCCGATTGCACCCAGGAGTTATCTTCAGCCAATAGAGAATGGAGCTTCCTTCTTAGGTTGGACAGGAGATGAAAAACAGATAGCTATGATAACTGTGTGGCCACTGCCTTAAAAAGTCCCATGTACTAACTCTAGGGGTGTATGAAACCCTGCTTACCTGGCTCCGCCGGGTTCCACAGGTAGGGGGAGGCACTCCGTGCCTCTCCCCGGAATCCTGGCCAGCCGGCTCTGGCCGCCCACAGCCGGACATCCGGCCGCTGGGCAGCCTTATAGGGATGCACATGGTGGCTGTTGTAGCCGCCGTCATTTGCGTCCCTGTAGTGAGCCGTGATAAGCTACGTAAATATTTACGTAACCTATCACAGCAGGGAGAAAACCTCAGCGTACGCAAATGGCATTTGCCTACGTCATTTGCGTAGGCTGGGTTTTTTTCCCCCTTGCTGTGATAGGCTACATAAATATTTACGTAGCCTATCATGGCAGGGGGGAAAAAGCCCCAGTGTACACAAATGGCGGCAGCTACCGCCATTTGTGTACGCTGGGGTTTCCCCCCCCCGCCGTGATAGGCTACGTAAATACTTACGTAGCCTATCATGGCCTTCGCAGGGATGCAAATGGCATCCCTGCGTTAGCTGTGATAGGCTACGTAAGTATTTACGTAGCCTATCACGGCTGAAGAAGGAGGAAGTGAATGGCGGCCGCAGGACGGCCGCCATTCGCACAGCAGCGCGGACGGGAGCAGGTAAGTGCTCCATTTCGCGCTCAGTTCGTGGGTTGGGGGGGCGGGGGCTTCATTCCGTGACGGTTTTCGGGGGGCCGAATGCGCTGGCATTCGGCCTCACCGAGATCCGTCGTGGAATTCTCTGACATCCCTAACTAACTCTAACTGCATGGGGAGTGAGCGGTCTGTAGATGCTGACCACACAGTGAGCCAAACTTTGTTGTGATGCCTCTTTCCTTGGAGCATAGTGATAGTTACCATTTGACTAGGGATAGGGGAGAAATGCGAACTTACGTAATTGCATGCTTTCGAACCAAAGTGAAACTCAGTTTATCACTGAAGAAGATATAGGACAGATACCTGTGCCTGAACTGATGATTTCAGGAAGGGAGTCTGAGGAAATGAGGCAAATAGTGATGACAAAAGATGAAGTTTTCAACCTTATCAACAAATTAAAAGTAAATAAATCTCCAGGCCCAAATGGTATCCATCCTAGAGTTCTTAAAGAACTCAAATATGAAATTGCTGATCTTCTAACCAAAATATGCAAAATGTCCCTAAGACAGCCTCTGTACCAGAAGACAAGATGGCCAATGTAATACCAATTTTTAAAAAGGGATCCAGGTGGGATCTGGGAAATTACAGGCCAGTTAGCTTAATGTCTGATCCAGGTAAGCTGGTTGAAAGCATTGTTAAAGATAAAATTACTAAGCATGTAGAAGGACAAGCCCTGCTGAAAAAGAATCAGAATGGCTTCCATAAAGGTAAGTCCTGTCTCACAGACCTTTTAGAGTTCTTTGAGAATGTCAACAAACATGTAGACAGGGGTGATCTGGTAGACATTGTTTACTGGGCTTCCAAAAGGCTTTTGACAAAGCCTCTCAGCAAAGACTTCTGAGCAAAATTAGCAGTCATGGAATAAGAGGACAGGTCCTCTTATGGATCAGTAACTGGTTAAAGAACAGAAAGTGAAGAGTAGGAATAAATGGTAAATTCTCCCAATGGAGGGAATTAAATAGTGGGGTCCCACAGGGATCTGTATTAGGACCAATGCTTTTTCAACCTGTTCATAAATGATCTGGAATTAGGAGTGAGCAATGAAGTGGCCAAGTTTGCCAACGACACCACATTATTTAGGGTGGTCAAAACAAGAAGGGATTGTGAGGAACTCCAAAAGGATCTCTCCAAACTGGGAAAATGGGCATCCAAATGGCAAATGCAGTTCAATGTGAGCAAGTGTAAAGTGATGCATGTTGGGGCAAAAGATCCCAACTTCAAGTATAACCTGATGGGATCTGAGCTAGTGGTGACTGACCAAGGAAGAGACCAGGGGGTTGTGGTGGACACCTCAATGAAACTGTCAACCCAGTGTGCAGCTGCTGTAAAAAAAAGGCAAACTCCAAGTTAGGCATAATTATGAAGGGAATTGAGAATAAAACTGCCAATATCATACTGCCCCTATACAAATCTATGGTGCGACTGCACTTGGAATACTCTGTATAGTTCTGGTCATTCCAGTTAAAAAAAAGATATTGTAGAGCTGGAAAAGTGCAGAGGAGGGCAACTAAAGTGATCAAGGGGCTGGAGCAACACCTCAATGAGGGAGGGTTACAGCACCTGGGATTGTTTAGCTTGGAAAAGGGATGAGTGAGGGGAGACATGATGGAGGTGTACAAAATTATGCATGGTGTGGAAACTGTGGATAGGGAGACATTTTTCTCCCTCTCTCATAATACTAGAACCCAGGGCCATCCTATGAAGCTGAATGGTGAGAGACTCAGGACAGATTAAAGGAAGCACTTCTTCACACAGTGCATAGTTAAACTATAGACTTCACTACCACAAGACATAGTGGTGGCCACCAGTTTGGATGGTTTTAAAAGGGGGCTAGACAAATTCATGGAGGAGAAGGCTATCAATGGCTAATAGTCCTGATGGCTATGTGCTACCTTCAGTATCAGAGGCAGAGAGCCTATGTAAACCAGTTGCTGGGGAACATGGGTGGGCGGGTGCTGTTGCACTCATGTCCTGCTTGTGGGTTCCTGTGGGAAGCTGGTTGGCCACTGTGGGAACAGAATGATGGACTAGCTGGACTCTTGGTCTGATCCAGCATGGCTCTTCTTACGTTCTTATGAGCTTTCGTCTGAGCAGAAATGTATAGGATTGCACTGTAGGAGAATGAACTGTGAACCAGGAAATCTCCTTTCAAATCTCACCCTCCAACAAAGCCAGCCATTATCCACAACCTCAGTCCTTTACCTGGAATATAGTGATCATAATACTGGTCTACTGTACAGGGTTGTTATAAAGCTTAGGGTGCAATCCTATGCATGTTTAGACAGAAAAAAGTCCTACAACTCCCAGCATTCCACAGCCAGTCATGGGAGTTGTAGAACTTTTATCTGTCTAAACATGCATAGGATTGTGCCCTTATTGACATAGGACTGGCTCCAGATTTAGGCTGGGCCAACTGCACTGGTGGTAGGGGACTTCCTTGCCCCCTGCACCCCATGGCAGCCACCTGAAAATGCTACACAGAGAATCAGGAGACCCTGCTGAATGGGGTGAGCTGTGGTGTGAAGAGGAGGGTAGTCAGGGTGGGGCAAATGGGTGCGCTGTCTCCCTCACCCCCAAACTGTGCTTACGCCCACCCCCGGATATGTTTGGAAAATTGTCGGTTTGATTTGTGACATGACAGACAATAACAGCCTCCATTTAAAGAATGACAGCTTGTTTGAAGAACAGGAGCAATTTAAGAATAGGACCCTCTGCAAAATTCAGTGAATAAGGCAGGGCGTGTGCACAAGAGTTAAATATTAGAACTTTGTATTATGGGCTAGAGTTAGACTCCACCCATTGGACTTCCCTTGCTCTGCTTTTCAGTTTCAGTTGTGTTCTCTACCTAGCCAGCAATAAAAGAAGCATGTTTGTTTGCCGACAGTAAGTAGTAAGAGTTTGTTTATTCTGCAGTTATTATAATAAGTAGAGCAGGATTGGGGACTTATTGCTAAAGGGTAAAATAAAGAGATAACCTAAAGTGTTCTGAAAAAGTATCTACTTTTTACTCTTTTAAAGCACTCACTACAGTCACAGTCATAGTGGCTATTTCTTCTTCTTTTTCTTGAGTATTTGATGGCAAAGGATGAAAACAGCCCTAGAGGAATAGAAACACTGCTGTGCAAACTACAGTTAGTTGGCTGCCTGGCTGCCTAGGTGGTAACTCAGGCTTAATTCTGATTTTCGCAATGTGCACCGCTCAGCATGAGGCCTTTTCAGGGTGTCTGGGCAGAAAAATCAACCCAGCAACCAGTAGAAATAAAATAAAATGTCCAATTGCTTTCCATAATTAGTTTCCAATCACTTAGTTAGTGCTTTATATGGCAGGCAAGAAAATCTAAAGGTCAGGAACAAGACTAGAAGGAGGGACCCTCAAGGAGTAGTTAACAAACACACCCTAAAGTATTTATTTTCTCTCTGTTCTTCCCTGACCTTGTAGTATGGACAAGTTTGTTTTTTGAGTGGAAGCTAAAACTGAAATACCTAATCCAGCATCAAAGCCAGGCTCAGGAGCTCACTGTCAGTACCAAAGTAGTTCAGTTCATGAAGAATCAGAACACATAGACAGACCACAGGTGAAAGAGGACTGTAGCTATAGGCAAAGGCAAGCTTTGGAGTCTGGTCTTCCTGGGGAAGTCACGACTGGGGAAGGCACTGGCAAACCACCCGCTACAGTCTGCCATGAAAACGCCAGCAAAAGCGGCGTCCCTCTAGGGGTCAGCAATGACTCGGTGCTTGCAAAGGAGGAACCTTTCTTCTTCCTGGGGAACTCTGAAAAAAGGGTGAGACAATTCAAGAGATCACGCTTCATTCGTACCTGAAGAACACTCTCCGCCAGCAGCAAGTGGGTGGAGGGGGACAGGTTGGTGCTATGCACCTCCCCTCCCCAAATGACCCACCTGGAAATGTGGCTGCCCCCCTAACAAGGAAGGCTGGCTACAGGGCTGGGGGGGGGGTTCCCCTCTCAAATTGAGTGGACCTTCCACAAACAGAGCCCTTCCTCTCCTTCCTCTCAAGAAAGGGAAATTCTGGATCCAATGTACGTGAAGCACTTTGAATATTAGGAAGTGCCATAGAAACATCATCATCATCATCAACATCATCAACATCATCAACATCATCATCATCATCATCGAAAAAGACAGACATGATTCTATTTTATCAACATAGATCTCTTTTTTTTGGCATGGAGATTTCTATTATTATTCCATACACTACCATAATCATACTCTTTTTTTCATATTGTAAAGGCTGCAATCCCATGCACTCTTACTGGGGAGTAAGGCCACTGAACCTAGTATGACTTATTTACATGCATAGGATTGCACTGCAAAATTAAAACATTTACAAGCAAATACACAGGAGCACAGTTTGCTCGAATTTCTCCCTCACCCTCCTCATCTCCCCAGTTTGATTCTGACATGAATGAAATTATGGCCTGTCCAAACTGCGTTGCTTTCCAAGGTGACAGCACTGTGAGTAATCTTCTTATCCCATTTGGAGGAGGCTGCAGCAAGTACATGGCAACGAGAAAAGAGTCCCCAGCTGAAATACATGTGTTTGTGAGGCTATGTCACATCTCCTGTGCATACCTAAATCCTGGCACATGCTGTTCTAACATAAATAGTTTATAATGCATGCTCAGATTGTCCCAAACAATATGGGGTGTGGGGAGAAAAACATTACTTAGGCTAAATATAGTTATTTGATCAAGAGGGGGTGGCTGCCTCTCTTTGGAGAAGAGACCACAATGAAAGTGTCATTGTATGTTGTCACTTGGTTGTCTTACCAGCCTCCGCAAGGAATGCAGGCCTTGGCAGCACAGATGGCAAGATGTCAAAGGATGGCATCTAATGCTACACCAAGGGAGGCTGATGGATAAACTGACATTCTTCCTTTCAAGTGAGTGTTGACCCAGTGACCCAGGATACTGTTTGGAGATTACATGCAAAGTCATTTGTGAGAGTTCAAAGAACCCGCAGCATGTGTTTTGAGATTATCTCTGGGCACATTGCCATTTGGGTCACTGCACTCTTTGCTTTTGCTTCCATTTTTGTGGGAATCACCGTAGGAACATAGAAAGCTGCCTTACACCCCTGGTCAGTCTAACTCAGTGACTGGGTTCTCACAACATGCTAACCCATGCTCAGTGGTTGAGTGTGGGTTGTTGTTGAACTGTGGGCTGTTTGTTGAACCATAGGTTAGAGTGTTGTCTGAACCCAGGACCTTTTCCACAAGATGGGTTGTTAATGATGCAGTATGGGTTTTTTTTTCCTTGAACAAGCCAATTTGAGAACCCATGATTTGTTGTTGGGTTGTTCAGGATGGTTAACAAGCTACACTGCATGGTTAAGAAGCCACCCTGTGGAAAATGTCCTGGGTTCAGACAACACGCTAACCCATGGTTCAACAAACAACCCATGGTTCAACAGCAACCAACATTCAACCACTGAGTGTGAGTTAGCATGTTGTGTGAACAACCCCAGTATTGGCCTCACAGGCTGGCAACAGCTCTCCAGGGATTCAGATGGAAGTCTTTCCCAGCCCTACCTGGAAATGCTGGGGACTGAACATGGGACTTCTGCATGCAACACATGTGTGCTACTGCATGGCTATGGACTCTCATAGCTAAAGAATAAGCTATGAATTGAAAAGTCCTGCTCTGGTTTGAATCTCACCTTTGCCATGAACTCAGATTCAAGCTTGACATTACATGGGAGTTCTATGATTGGAATTCCCTAGGGTTTTTCTCTCTCTCCAAAAGTAGTTGTGGGGGATTTGGATTGGGACTGCATCATGGGTGTAGAGGGCATCCATCCCTGTGGCAATTCCTTGATTTAAATTGTCCTCCTCACCAAAGAACTTCTATTAGCTGTGACAGGGAAATCATACAGGCATATGGTTTGCACCTGATATCATGGAGGCAAACCATGACATCTGTACCTTGTGGAAGGTTAGGACATTGGACTTCTTTATTGATTTATTGATAAAGTAGCTATCAATGGCTACGAGTCCTAATGGCTTTATGCTACCTCCAGTATCAGAGGCAGTATGCCTATGTATACCAGTTTCTGGGGAACATGGACATGGGGGGTGCTGATGCAGTCGTGACCTGCTTGTGGGTTTCCCGTGGGCAGCTGGTTGGCCACTGTGTGAACAGAATGCTGCACTCGATGGACGTTGGTCTAATCCTGCATGGCTCTTCTTATGTTCTTAGGATTTTGATAGAACTTTCTTCCAAAAAAAGCCTATCTTATTTCTTTGAAGGGGATAATTTGACTTTGATCTGAAGTATATGAATGCATGAATCAAATTAAATATGGCATTAATTGCATCTTTGCATTTAATGTCCCCTTCATGGATCACTGCCTTGTTGTGGCGAAGGGGCTTGCGTAACTCAGTGAAGCCATAAGCTATGCCGTGCAGGGCCACCCAAGACGGACAGGTCATGGCAGAGAGTTCTGACAAAATGTGGTCCACTGGAGAAGGAAATGGCAACCCACTCCAGTATTCTTGCCAAGAAAACCCCATGGAACGTATCACAAGGCTAAAAGAGATGACGCCGGAAGATGAGCCCCTCAGGTCAGAAGGTGTCCAATATGCTACTGGGGAAGAGCAGAGGGTATTTCCAAGTAGCGCCAGAAAGAGTGAAGCGGCTGGGCCAAACCCGAAAGGACCCTCAGCTGTGGATGTGTCTGGTGGTGAAAAGAAAATCCGATGCTGTAAAGAACAATATTGTTTAGGAACCTGGAATGTCAGATCAATGAATCAAGGTAAGCTGGAGGTGGTCAAACATGAGATGGCAAGACTGAACATCGACATCTTGGGAATCAGCGAACTAAAATGGACAGGCATGGGCGAATTTAATTCAGGTGACCATCATATCTACTATTGTGGGCAAGAATCCCTTAGAAGAAATGGAGTAGTACTCATAGTCAACAAAAGGGTGGGAAAAGCAGTACTGGGGTACAATCTTAAAAATAATAGAATGATCTCAGTACGAATCCAAGGCAAACCATTCAACATCACAGTAATTCAAGTCTATGCCCCAACCACTGAGGCCGAAGAAGCTGAGGTTGATCGGTTCTATGAAGACCTTCAACACCTTCTAGAACTAACACCAAAAAAAGATGTCCTCTTCATCATAGGGGATTGGAATGCTAAAGTAGGAAGTCAAGAAATCACCGGGATAACAGGCAGGCATGGCCTTGGTGTACAAAATGAAGCAGGACAAAAGCTAATAGAGTTTTGCCAAGAGAACATGCTGATCATAGCAAACACTCTTTTCCAACAGCACAAGAGGTGACTCTACACATGGACGTCACCAGATGGTCAATATCGAAATCAGATTGATTATGTCCTTTGCAGCCAAAGATGGAGAAGCTCTATACAGTCAGTAAAAACAAGACCTGGAGCTGACTGTGGCTCAGATCATGAGCTGCTTCTTGCAAAATTTCGGCTTAAATTGAAGAACGTAGGGAAAACCACTAAACCGTTCAGGTATGACCTAAATCATATCCCTGATGAATATACAGTGGAGGTGAGGAATAGATTTCAGGGATTAGACCTGATAGACAGAGTGCCTGAGGAACTATGGACGGAGGTCCGTAACATTGTTCAGGAGGCAGCAACTCAATCCATCCCAAAGAAAAAGAAATGCAAGAAAGCCAAGTGGCTGTCTGATGAGGCTTTACAAGTAGCTGAGGAAAGAAGGGAAGCGAAAAGCAAGGGAGAAAGGGGAAGATATACCCAACTGAATGCAGAGTTCCAGAGAATAGCAAGGAGAGACAAGAAGGCCTTCTTAAATGAACAATGCAAAGAAATCAAGGAAAACAACAGAATGGGAAAGACTAGAGATCTCTTCAAGAAAATTGGAGATCTCAAGGGAACGTTTTGTGCAAAGACGGGCATGATAAAGGACAAAGAAGGCAGGGACCTAACAGAAGCAGATGAGATTAAGAAGAGGTGGCAAGAAAACACAGAAGAACTATACAGGAAAGATCTGAATGTCCCTGATAGCCATGATAGTGCGGTCACTGAACTTTAGCCGGACATCCTAGAGAGTGAAGTCAAGTGGGCCTTAGGAAGCATTAGTAACAACAAAGCTAGCGGAGATGACAGTATTCCAGCTGAGCTATTTAAAATCCTAAAAGATGATGCTGTTAAAGTGCTGCATTCAATATGCCAACAAATCTGGAACACTCAACAGTGGCCACAAGACTGGAAAAGGTCAGTTTACATTCCAATTCCAAAGAAGGGCAACGCCAAAGAGTGTTCAAACTACCGCACCATTGCGCTCATTTCACATGCCAGCAAGGTGATGCTCAAAATCCTACAAGCTAGGCTTCAGCAGTATGCGAACCGAGAACTACCGGAAGTACAAGCTGGGTTTCGAAGAGGCAGAGGAACTAGAGATCAAATCGCCAACATTCGCTGCATCATGGAGAAAGCAAGAGAATTCCAGAAAAACGTCTATTTCTGCTTCATTGACTACACTAAAGCCTTTGATTGTGTGGATCACAACAAACTGTGGCAAATTCTTAAAGTGATGGGAGTACCAGACCACCTTACCTGTCTCCTGAGAAACCTGTACGAGGGTCAAGAAGCAACGGTAAGAACCAGACATGGAACAACCGATTGGTTCAAAATTGGGAAAGGAGTACGACAAGGCTGCATATTGTCACCCTGCTTATTTAACTTATATGCAGAATACATCATGAGAAATGCTGGGTTGGATGAATCAGAGGTCGGAATTAAGATTGCTGGGAGAATTATCAACAACCTCCGATATGCAGACGATACCACCCTAATGGCAGAAAGCGAAGAGGATCTCAAGAGCCTCTTGTTGAGGGTGAAAGAGGAGAGTGCAAAAGCTGGTTTGAAACTCAACATTAAAAAAACTAAGATCATGGCATCTGGCCCCATCACTTCCTGGCATATAGAAGGGGAAGAAATGGAAGCAGTGACAGATTTTACTTTCTTGGGCTCCAAGATCACCGCAGACGGTGACTGTAGCCATGAAATTAAAAGACGCTTGCTCCTTGGGAGGAAAGCTATGGCCAACCTAGTAAGAAGCAGAGACATCACCTTGCCGACAAAGGTCCGTCTAATCAAAGCTATGGTTTTCCCAGTAGTAATGTATGGCTGTGAGAGCTGGACTATAAGGAAGGCTGAGCGCCGAAGAATTGATGCTTTCGAACTGTGGTGCTGGAGAAGACTCTTACGAGTCCCCTGGACTGCAAGGAGGTCAAATCAGTCCATCCTAAAGGAAATCAACCCTGAGTGCTCATTGGAAGGACAGATAATGAAGCTGAAGCTCCAATATTTTGGCCACCTAATGCGAAGGGAAAACTCCCTGGAAAAGACCCTGATGCTGGGAAAGACTGAAGGCAAAAGGAGAAGGGGACGGCAGAGGATGAGATGGCTAGATAGCATCACAGATGCAATGAATATGAACTTGAGCACGCTCCGGGAGAGAGCGCAGGACAGGAAGGCCTGGCGTGCTATGGTCCATGGGGTCACGAAGAGTCGGACACGACTGAACGACTGAACAACATTTAATGTGGATTTTTAAAACAACAACAACATGCAAATAGCAAGGGGGTGATAATGACCAGCATTGCAGCAGGCATGGAGGGAGAATTTAATCCTTTATTCCCCTGCTGGGATTCTGACTAAAAATGCTTCTTTAAAGCTGGCATTTGTATTGGGAGGGAAGTCCCTACTCAGCCCCTGCAATACATGGCCCCATGTCACCCAGTGATTTGATCACATGGAGAAATATAATGCAAATCAGCCCTGCTGTGAGATGCCATTGCACAGAGACCAGGGCGAGAGCAGCAGGGCGAGAGTGCTGGGGGCTGGCCATGCTGGGACCCATCCTCCCTGCGCTGGCTGTTAAGGAAGCCCTTGACAGCCAGCACGGAGAGGAAGGGCCTTCGTGGCACCCCATTGCTCTCACCCGGCCTCCTTGAGAGGAGGCCAGGGAGAGAGTGCTGGGGGCTGGCCGTGCTGGGATCTGTCCTCCCCATGCCGGCTGTTAAAGAAGCCCTTGATAGCTAGTGTGCTGGGGGGTGGCTGTGCTGAGGACTCAGCAGTTATGCCCTTGTGCACATAAAGCACAAGGGCTTGATGGAGTCCTTGGCACAGAGAGGAGGGCCGGCTCACATGGCTTGGCAGGCAGGCTGGGCAGGCGGGGAGGCTCGCCCTGCAGGTCTGGGCCACACAAGCTGGGGGTGTGAGGGAGCTCATCGAGCTCCCTCCAGACGGAGAGGGGTCCATCCATCCCTATCTGCACATTACATTTCTCCTTGTGATCCTAATGCCCAGGAACACTCAGCAGTGATCTCATGGGTGGAAGAAACAAAACTGGCCAGTCTGTATATGTGAACAAGCTAATAGTCGAGGGCTTTTCAACATGGCTGAAAACAAAAGGATACTTTTGTGGAGAGCGCAAGACTCAAAGGGGCCATCACATGGCCAGGGACCACTTAGTTCTCCTCCTCCCTGGGGAGGGAGGGGCAGACTTGAAGACAAATGGCACATCAGCCCTAGGATTCTATCAGCACATAGCCGAGCCTGTACTATTTTTTATTTATTATTTAACAGCAAGGTTTACAGCAGCAAGAGCAACAATAGCAGTCATATCAATAGAAGGCCAAGGTAAAATAATATATTTTGAAGGCCAATAATGTTTATTAAGGATCTCTAGGTCACAGGAACTCCAACCATGGGGAGAGAAGCAACTAAGAATGGATCTCTATCTGCCTTTAAGGTTTAGGGTAGAATCCTATGCATGTTTTGAAAGAAAGAAAAACTCCCAGCATGTGCAGCCAGCCAATAAATGAACAAAATGGAAATACTTTTTCTTTTCTTTTTTGGTCAGCATTACTGTTAAATATACCACCCATTTTGTTATAGTGACACTTGCTTCATAATAACCTAATGACCATATAGTGCATGTACTTTACAAAATGTGGCCCTTCAGACATAATCCTATGCATGTTTAGACAGAAAAATGTCCTCAACTCCTAGCATTCCCCACCCAGCAATTGCACCCTTAGTCTGTTGAAAGCAGAACATTCTCAGCCAACTAGAGAGACTGTGGTGGACAAAGAAAAGGAAGTGATCTTGAAGAAACATAGGATGTATGAAGATTGTTGTTGTTCAGTCGTTCAGTCGTGTCCGACTCTTCGTGACCCCATGGACCATAGCACGCCAGGCCTTCCTGTCCTGCGCTCTCTCCCGGAGCGTGCTCAAGTTCATATTCATTGCATCCGTGATGCCATCTAGCCATCTCATCCTCTGCCGTCCCCTTCTCCTTTTGCCTTCAGTCTTTCCCAGCATCAGGGTCTTTTCCAGGGAGTTTTCTCTTCGCATTAGGTGGCCAAAATATTGGAGCTTCAGCTTCAGTATCTGTCCTTCCAATGAGCACTCAGGGTTGATTTCCTTTAGGATGGACTGATTTGACCTCCTTGCAGTCCAGGGGACTCGTAAGAGTCTTCTCCAGCACCACAGTTCGAAAGCATCAATTCTTCGGCGCTCAGCCTTCCTTATAGTCCAGCTCTCACAGCCATACATTACTACTGGGAAAACCATAGCTTTGATTAGACGGACCTTTGTCGGCAAGGTGATGTCTCTGCTTCTTACTATGCTGTCTAGGTTGACCATAGCTTTCCTCGCAAGGAGCAAGCGTCTTTTAATTTCATGGCTACAGTCACCGTCTGCGGTGATCTTGGAACCCAAGAAAGTAAAATCTGTCACTGCTTCCATTTCTTCCCCTTCCATATGCCAGGAAGTGATGGGGCCAGATGCCATGATCTTCGTTTTTTTAATGTTGAGTTTCAAACCAGCTTTTGCACTCTCTTCTTTCACCCTCAACAAGAGGCTCTTTAGATCCTCTTCGCTTTCTGCCATTAGGGTGGTATCGTCTGCATATCGGAGGTTGTTGATAATTCTCCCGGCAATCTTAATTCCGACCTCTGATTCATCCAACCCGGCATTTCTCATGATGTACTCTGCATATAAGTTAAATAAGCAGGGTGACAATATGCAGCCTTGTCGTACTCCTTTCCCAATTTTGAACCAATCGGTTGTTCCATGTCTGGTTCTTACTGTTGCTTCTTGACCCTCGTACAGGTTTCTCAGGAGACAGGTAAGGTGGTCTGGTACTCCCATCACTTTAAGAATTTGCCACAGTTTGTTGTGATCCACACAATCAAAGGCTTTAGCGTAGTCAATGAAGCAGAAATAGACGTTTTTCTGGAATTCTCTTGCTTTCTCCATGATGCAGCGAATGTTGGCGATTTGATCTCTAGTTCCTCTGCCTCTTCGAAACCCAGCTTGTACTTCCGGTAATTCTCGGTTCGCATACTGCTGAAGCCTAGCTTGTAGGATTTTGAGCATCACCTTGCTGGCATGTGAAATGAGCGCAATTGTGCGGTAGTTTGAACACTCTTTGGCGTTGCCCTTCTTTGGAATTGGAATGTAAACTGACCTTTTCCAGTCTTGTGGCCACTGTTGAGTGTTCCAGATTTGTTGGCATATTGAATGCAGCACTTTAACAGCATCATCTTTTAGGATTTTAAATAGCTCGGCTGGAATACTGTCATCTCCGCTAGCTTTGTTGTTACTAATGCTTCCTAAGGCCCACTTGACTTCACTCTCTAGGATGTCCGGCTCAAGTTCAATGACCGCACTATCATGGCTATCAGGGACATTCAGCTCTTTCCTGTATAGTTCTTCTGTGTATTCTTGCCACCTCTTCTTAATCTCATCTGCTTCTGTTAGGTCCCTGCCTTCTTTGTCCTTTATCATGCCCGTCTTTGCACAAAACGTTCCCTTGAGATCTCCAATTTTCTTGAAGAGATCTCTAGTCTTTCCCATTCTGTTGTTTTCCTCGATTTCTTTGCATTGTTCATTTAAGAAGGCCTTCTTGTCTCTCCTTGCTATTCTCTGGAACTCTGCATTCAGTTGGGTATATCTTCCCCTTTCTCCCTTGCTTTTCGCTTCCCTTCTTTCGTGAGCTACTTGTAAAGCCTCATCAGACAGCCACTTGGCTTTCTTGCATTTCTTTTTCTTTGGGATGGATTTCGTTGCTGCCTCCTGAACAATGTTACGGACCTCCGTCCATAGTTCCTCAGGCACTCTGTCTATCAGGTCTAATCCCTGAAATCTATTCCTCACCTCCACTGTATATTCATCAGGGATATGATTTAGGTCATACCTGAACGGTTTAGTGGTTTTCCGCATAAATCTGCACAGGACTTATAGTTAATGGGATTCTATTGTATATTGTGCAAGGAACATTGTCCCTCATTGGCTCATCATTTTTGCATAGCCACATGCCCTGAGAGTTATCCAGCATCCTTTGAAACATGTGGTACTGGTACCATTAATCTGATCCAATATGACAAATCTTATATTCCTGTGCAGCGTGACTATGACATTCAAACAGCTGTTACAGTTTACCTCAGACAGGATGGCCAGATGTCCTCCATGGTTTGTTTGTTGTGTTGTTGTTTTTTAAGTAACTGTCCCATTTTGTATATGCCCCAGTCCATGGTTTAAAGAGAGGGTGCTGTGGTGCTTTGTATCTTCAACTCTCAAAAACGAGGCATGCATATTTATGGGCCACACCACACCCATCCTTCTTTTTTGATTTTTTAAAGGCCTTTGTAACATATGCCTGTTATATTAATGTATGTATTTTAATTGTTAAATGTGACCCAGGTAAGATAGGGTTCACTGTTGGGTAGTGAGTGAGTGAAAGGTGGGAGGGGCTTGTGTGTGTGGGAGGAGACTGGGTTTATAAAAGGCAGAAACTGAAGTCAGATAGGGCCTTAGGGTTCATGGAAGCAACATCTAGTTAGTAAGAGGGTTGTGTATAGGATTTTAGAAGGAGTAGAGTAGGTAGGGATGTTAGGGCCAAGCATTAATGAATAATAATAACATATAACTCTTAATGTCTAAATAAATTGTTATTTGTTTGTTTTAAAATACAGATGCCTGTGAGTTGATTGAATTGTTACACTACCCTTATTAAATCTTTTTCCTGGTTACTTCTCCTGTAGTGAGTTGAGAGAACCAACTGAGCATTGAGTTCCTCTGGAACCCAGACCCAGAGAGGGTAAAAGGGCTGAAACTTGTGGGACAGTGGGTACAGCTGTCCCAAAGTGAAAGTAAGTGTTCCTGAGGCATTCGGTTCTCAGTTTCAGAGATGGAGGCTGGGGAAAAGGTGGAGCCCAGACAGGTAGGACACAACTTTCTACTCTAAGTGGCTGCAGAAGCAACTGGGGGAAGCTAGCCAGGGCTATAAAGTAGGACAGGCTTGTAAGAGAGCCCAGCTCATTGCACTCATGTCCTGCTTGTGGGTTTCCCAGAGCAGGACCGGTCCAAACATTAGGCAGCATGTGGGGATCACCTCAGGTGGCAGATATTGGGAGGTGGCAGCAAGGTTTGGGAAGAGAGAGCTGTGGGCCATGTGGCCTGCCCTGCACCCTCTAAGCTTGCCTTCCTTCAGGTGTGGTGGAAGATGCTCTGTTATTGCCAGTGTGGAAGAAAGATTTAGCTACCAGTCCAGTTGGCTTTTTATTATACATGAAATGGGGGTGGGGAGCATTTTGTCTTTCTCCTCAGGTAGCAAAATATCTTGGGCCCAAGCTGTCATAGAGGCATCTGGTTGGCCATGGTGTGAAAAGAATGCTGGACTATATAGGTCTTTCTTCTGTTCCAGTACAATTCTACTTATGTTCTTTTCCATTACAAATGAGTCAATTACCACAGTTTAGAATTTGCATTCAAATGAAGCACTTATGGTGAGAGTGAGGCTGCAGTCCTATGTACAATAAATTACTTGGCAGTAAATCCTGTGGAATTCAGCAGGATTTACTTCTGAGTAAACATGAATTTTGACATAGAATTTGCATATTCATTTTAGTGTTATTATATAAAGCCTTGACAATTTTCGTTCATTATACAAGGGTTCCCTACAATGTAGAAAAGATGGAAGCATACCCAAGAATACACACAGTGCATTCATAAAGGAATAGAAGAATGTAGACAACAGGGTTTGGGAGCAATTACTTCTTTAAGTGAAGATTTTAAATACATTCTTTAAACATGAGTACATCATATGTAAATGTTTATAGAGCTGTTTTTGAATTCCCTCAGAAGAAAAGGCACAGTGTGACTGTAAATTGCTCGTACAAGTTCCTGGAATGATGGTAAAGCATCAGGTCAAATCACTCAGCAATTCTGTTTTTGCAGCATTATTCCCAGAAATGCCAGCTACAGCGCACAAACTACTTAATACAGAGAAATCGCTACAATGAATAGGTTACTCTGGATTAAATGGGCCTTTATGTTTGAAGGTGGTATACAGATCAATATTTAGAATAGAGTTGCAGAATATGTGACTCTATGCCCAGGTTGAGATACTTCTTGGCCCCCATGCACTTGCTTGCAGGAGGATGCCAGAGGGCTTACAACCTGTTGGGATCATTTGGAGGTATTGGTTGCGTGAACTGATCTCCATGTGGGCATGTGGTCACTGAGCTTTGGATTTTCATGACGTGGCTATTTTTGAGTTGCTGCAGTCATGTTAATTGCAGTAGCTGTGAGTCCATCACCTACATTTCCCCAACTTGGTGTCCTCCAGTTGCATTCCTGACTATTGACCATGCTGGCTGGGACTGATGGGAGTTGAAGTCCAAAACATCTGGAGGGCATGAGGTTGGGGAAGGCTGATCTACGGAGATAGATGGTCATGATCACAGAATGAATGTACCCATGTCAAGGGTGCTGAACCTCTTTCAGCCAGAGGACTAAATTCAAATTCAGAGATGCTCTTGGGGCCTGCATTCTAGTGGTGGTTGGGACCAAAGGGAAAGGGAGTGGAACCAAAAATACTGTATATTTTAGCTTAAAACTGACTCTTACTGCCAGACAGTTAACTAAGTCTTAGGGGAGGCATTTCAGAATTGGGGGGAGGGACTGCACAAAAGCTGGGAGAAGGGAAAAGGGCGCAAGGGGTGGGCTGGACTGGGACCCCAGGTGGGCTGGATTTAGCCCCTGGGCCTGAAATTCTGCACCCCTACTCTACGTGATCCAAATTATATCCAACAAGCAGGGGCTGAGAAACCATAGGAGAACTATGACATCAACATCAACAAAAGATACAGATGTAGGGAGATGTACATTCTGATGTAAATACATACAGTACAATCCCTTGTAAATACATTTCCAGTGAAATCATATGACAATATCTATTTTCAAATCTCATTCACACCATAAAGATAGACAGATGGGAGGAACTTTTCATAAAACACAAGAAGGAAGGAAGGAGAGAAGGAAGGAAGGAAGGAAGGAAGGAAGGAAGGAAGGAAGGAAGGTTCTGTTGCATTGACTTGCACAGAGATGTAGAAGAATTCTTGCTTTACTCAACCAGTGAAAATAATTTAACAAGGCACTCCATCAATTTGAAACTCTGCTAACTCCAAATAAACAACAACAACAACAACACAGGAGGAGGACTGGAAAGAGTTAACAAATGTTGCTCAAAGTTCAGCATTTTTGCTGCTTGGAACTTTGGGAGTGGTAAAATGTTTCAGCCACACAAGCAGCAAATCAGGGGGCAGATGATTTCCCCCCTCTTTTTAACATGACTCTGATTTCCTTAGGGAGATGCATGCAACATCTTTATGTTTTGCAAGCTACAGAGTAGCTTGCAGACATTATGAATCTTCTGTTTTAGATAGCTACTGAAACAAATATCCAGGATTTGCTACAAATCTCTACATCAAACACTCCCAACAAGGTATGTGTAAATGTCCCCAACCAGATCACTTATGTGGTTTGATGTTATTTTTTTTTAAAAAAACATCTTTTACATTGTTGTCTCTGGTTAATAAAGGGCACAATACACTATGAACATCTCCAGCATAAGTCCCAACACAATGAATGGGAGCTGGTCAACAACATGATAGCAAAGGGGTTTGTTCCATTTGCTTGCATAGGGGCACTTCACAATGGATTGCATCCATAGGTTGTTTTTCCTTCACAACTTATTAAAAAAAATCTACCAGTGCAAATGACACACACACACACACAGTACATCCAATAATAATACAACATTGGCTGGAGATGGGTAGGGATGTTGAAGAAATCTGCCATGTATTCAAATGAATTCAGATTTCTATGCATCCAGCTTGTGAATTCCTCAACAGACCAGCTTTTTCCAAGTCATACAGACTTGCGGACTGGTTTTTCACTTTTGGGGGGATTTGCACTAATTTGCCTTAGTGCTAATGCACATTAGTGGTAATTAACATTGACTAATGCACATTAGTGAAAGTGCACATTAGCGCTCATGGGTACTTGTGCTAATGCACATTAGCACTAGTAGAATGAGATTATGCTTAAAAAACCATCCAATTCTGTCAGTGAGAAGATGACGGAATGAAAGACGTCTGACAATCCACAAAACACAGACGGAATGGTTTTAACAATATCTGTACATCCCTAGAGACAGATGGTAGGGTGTTTTTTTTCAGAGCTGAAGGCAGTATGATAGAAGAATTATTGCCAATGGAATTGTTACTCATCATAACATAAGAAGAGTCATGCTGGATCAGACCAAGGGTCCATCCAGTCCAGCATTCTGTTTACACAGTGGCCAACCAGCTGTCGGCAGGAAACCCATAAGCAGGACATGAGTGCAACAGCACCCGCCCCGGGTTGCCCCTGATAAATAGGTTTTGCAAATTTTTGTAGAGTTTCAAAACTTGCAAAATATTTTTCACAGAGAAATGACAGTAGGACAAAAAGAAAAGAATGCTTGCATCAAGGCATAAGATGTCTCGATTCTTTCACCTTCAAAACACTTAAAAACTCTTATCTGACTCGAGCCAGTGACATTGGAATGTCTTTATACCTTGCCTGGACCTGAAGTTCCTAGCTGGAAGCTAAATATAACCCAGAAGTTATATTTTTGTAAGAAGTAAAACACTACATAAACTCCAAGGATCTTATAAACTAGGGCAAACCACATAGCACTTTATCAAAATGGCATTAAACATCTGACTAATGCCCACAGAAAGAAAGAGATTTCTGTGTAAATATTAAGCACCATTTGCAAGGAGAGTTGAATGGCTAAATCTTCAGATATTGTATTGACTATTTATACCTCCCTTGAGCCATAACTCATTTTGTTTAGTCTGTGATTATAAAAATTAGTACTATATGGTCTAGACACAGCAAGGTGTCGAGGGGAATCGAATGTAGTCTACACACACACACACACACACACACTTATAGCAAAGAGATTAATATTGCCCTTAGAATAAATATATATAATGCATTGAATTTTCACAGAATAAGTTATGCAATTTGCATAATTTATTCTACTTGTGATATTTTGCAGAATTACCAATTCCACAGAGAAGTAAAGTTAAATTCTCTGGCCAGAATACATAATGCAAATCAAAGCATACAAACTGGCTTCATTACCAACATTTGCATTACATGTTGTTGTCAAATTTGGTGGCCTGGAAAAAGGTGGCAATGGGCATGGTGACCTAAGCAATGGGAGTTATATGGAGAGCAAAGAAAGGGAACACATGCCCTAGGTCAGAAAGCTACTGGTGAAGACACAGAATGCCTTGGGCAAAAGTACATTCTGAAACTGCACTGACTGTTTCTGAATCAACTGCATTATAAATATTAATAGCATTTAAATACATTGCCGGTTATATAGCAATTCAGCATCTGTTCCTGCCATTAGGTGACATTTATTGGCTATGGTGTTTTTCACACAATTGGGATGACATTTATTAGTTTAAGTGGCCACTTAGAGGTCTATTAGGAACCTGCCTATAACAATAACTAGGACACAAAATCACCCTGTATTTTGTGCACCACCATGGCAGCCATTTTATTACTTTAATATATGCAGGTCTCCTCTAAACTATGGACTTTCAAAGGTATGTATTTATCAGTGAGATTGGTTTGGAAGTGTTTAATCTGGAGTTATGTCTCTTACAGTAGGGGTCCCCAACTCCCAGGCTGTGGACCGGTACTGGTCCGTGGCCTGTTAGCAACCGGGCCGCAGCCTGTGCGAAACCCCCTTACCTTGGGTCCGTGGTGGTTCGTGGTGGGGGGAGGTGATCTGTCCCCCCCCCCAGAATCCTCACCAGCCCCAGCCGGCTCTGCAGCGAGTCCACAGAGCTGTTGGCTGGCTCCGGTTGCTGGCGGACTTCCGGCCACTGGGATGCAAATGGCGTCCACGTAGCAGATGCCATTTGCATCCCTGTTCTTCAAGTAATAGGCTATGTAAATCTTTACGTAGCCGATTACTGCAAAGAATAGGGACGCAAATGGCGTCTGCTATGCGGACGCCATTTGTGTCCCAGCGACCAGAAGTCCGCCAGCGAAACCATCCCCCCCCCCCGCTCCGTGGAAAGTTTGTCTTCCACAAGACTGGTCCCAGGTGCCAAAAAGGTTGGGGACCACTGTCTTACAGCACAATCCTATACATGTCTACTCAGAAGTTAGTCCCACTGAGTGTAATCTCTCAGGTAAATGGATGTAGAATTACATCACTACTACCAATCTTGCTTACCTTCTCTAGAAACCAAGGGAAAATCTTGTTTCCCTTCTTTGGAAGAGAATGTCTGGGATTTTTGAGGGCAAATTATTCCATGTTTGTGGAAAACTACTGCAGATTTATATCCAGTAGCGGCTATAAAAGAATCACATGAAACTTCAAAAATAAAAGGAAAATGTATTTTAAAGAAAATGCACAACACAATCCAGCACACTTAGCTGTGTGTTAACACCACTGTTTTCAAATCTGAAATTTGAATTCCTGGCAATCTTATAGGAAAGAGGTCAGAGGAACTAGATTCACTTTTCTGAACCTGAAAGTGATTTTGGCAATAGGTGCCCTGAAAACCTGTTATGGAGCATGAACATGTTGGATTATGTGGTAATTTATTCATGAGTACACCAGAAAATGTCATCAAATATAAATATAATCTGTAATAATGGGTTCCTTAGGAGACAACTACACAGTGAGGCAAATGCTAAGATTGGAATAAGTTAAGAATTTTTAACAGGAAATGCAATGCAATTGCAGTGCATTCCAATTAGGTTCAGAAAGTTCATATTGATGGAGCTGATCCAGTTAATCCAAAATTTAACTTTGGATTTAGATTTTGGTCCCTGTCAAATACAGATTCAGAACCTAACACAACAATTCTCCCCTTTTCAATGCAATGCCATGAACCACTCCTGGCACTCCTTAGCAACAGTCACCCCTGATCCTGCAGGTACATCTGTCGAGAATGAATGTCGCCCTTGAGATATTATAGTATCTTCCAGCAGATTGTAGGGTGGATATGTGTCTTACTTTACTGGGGACTGTTCTGTGTTTGAAGAGCTGTCGGAGAGGACAGCCTTCTACTTGAAGGCATCCTCTATTTGAAGGGCTGTCCAGTGATCCCAAATGGAGGGCTCCTAGCACTAGCAGTCAAAATACACTGTATTGCTATTCCATCTTTTCTTCCTTAATGGATATTTTTGTGCAAGGAAAGGAGAAAAATATGGAAGAAGTGATGGGAAAAATGGGAGGGTTACAAGTTGAAGATGTAACTGAACCCCCAGTAAAATTCTGCAAGTGAGGCAGCCTTATTGCATGACAAAAACCTCATCTGGAAGCATCCCACGTCCACTTTGTTTGTTTATTACATTTTCGTACAGCCCAACAGCCAAAGTTCTCTGGGTGGTATACAAAAGATTAAAACCTTAAAAATACAATATAAAATGTGATATAAAAACCATTTACATACAAAAATAATGTAAAACTATCAACAATAAAAATCCCAGGATTGCTTAAAACCTTATCATATGCTGAAAAATGCCTGAGAGTAGAGGGAAATCTTAACCTGGTATTGAAAGGATGAAAATGTTGATGTCAGCCCAACTTCACTAGGAAGAGAGTTCCATAATCAGCACTACCACTGAAAAGGCTCTTTCCCTTGTTGCCTAGGGATGGGCAAACCACCCTGCTCGCCACTTGCTGGACCTCCGCTATCTCCTGCCCCTGTTTAGCTCCCTGGTCGAGCTGGTGGGTGGTCTGCAGGCACCCGGTGGGTGGCGTGTGGCCGCCTGACTTCTCAGCGAGCTGCTATTTGCGTAAAAATGTCAGTTTGTTGTTTTATGTAAAAATGACTGCCATTTATGTAAAACGTCCTTTACATAAAACAACGAACCTCCATTTTTACACAAATAATGGCTCAGCTACGGGCCACTCACCAGGTGCCCTCAGACCACCTGCTGGCTCAAACAGGGAGGCAAACACACCGGGTATGTGGCGGCAGTCCACGGACAGGAGTCCAGGAGGCCAAGTGAGCAGAGCGGAATCCACTGGACTGCACCCCCCTCTCAGACTCCTGCAACATCCCTGTTGTTGCCATCCTCTGAACTTCCGTAGGAGGAGGCACCTGGAGGAGGGCCTCAGATGACTATCACAATGTAGTGGTAGCTTCTTACCAGGAGAGATGCTTGCATTTCAGTCCTGAGCCATGTAAGGTTTTATAGGTCAAGACCAGCACCTTGACCTGGGCTCAGAAACATACAGATAGCCAGTGCAAGTGGGCCATAATCAGTGCAATAGCTTCAGATCTTCTGGTCCCTGCTAGCAATCCGGCCACGACATTTTGCAGATTTCCGAAAAACCTTCAAGGGCAGCCCACGTAGAGGGCATTGCAGTAATCTAATTTGGAGGTTCCAGAGCATAGACTGCTGAGCCCATTTTATCCCTGTTCAGATAGAGATGTAGCTGGGCCACCAACCAAAGTCGGTAGAAGGCATTCTGTGCCACTGAGGCCATCTGAGCCTAAGGTGACAAAGATGGCTCCACGAGAACTCCCATGCTATCCTTCAGTGGGAGTGCAACCTCATCCAGAACAGGTTGAACATTATCCAGTCAGAAGAACCATTGACTAACAGCATCTCAGTCTTGTCTGATTGAGCTTCAGTTTATTATTAGCCCTCATCCAGTCTGTTGTCCAGAAAGGAAGGACCGGAACCACCGCAATACGGTGTCTCCAGTGCCCAACCCCTCCAGGCGGTCCAGGAGGATACTGTGGTCAATGGTATCAAAAGCCGCTGAGAGGTCGAGGAGAACAAGGAAGGAGCATTCACCCCTATCCAGAACCCTCCTCATATCAGCCACCAAGGTGACCAAGGCTGTTTCTGTCCCATGCCCAGGCCTGAAGCTCAACTGAAATGAATCTAGATAATTGGCTTCTTCCAAGTGTGCCTTCAACTGCATCACCACCACCCGCTCAATCACTTTGACCAAAACTGGCAGATTCAAGACTGGGCAAAAGTTGTTCAGAATTTGGGAACCAAGGAGGGCTTCTTTAAGAGTGGTCTTATCACTGCCTCCTTGAGGGCTAATGGCATCACTTCCTCCTGAAGGGAGGTGTTCACCACTGCCTTGATCCCCTCACCCATTCTCTCTCTGCAGCCCAAAATGAGCCAAGATGAGCAAGGATCAAGTTAGCAGGTGGTTGGCCTTACAGATGAAAGCACCTTGTCCACTTCATCAGAAGGAAGAAGCTGGAACCGATCCCACAAAACTGGTTTGCCACAGACCACGTCTTGCTCACTAACTGTATCCACAGTGCATGGAATCACATTCCTAATCCTATCAATTTTATCCCCAAAGTGCCTTGCCAAGGCCTCACAGGAGGCCTTAGAATGCTCCAGCAGTTCCGGAGCAATTGGACCGACCAGGCTCTGGTCCACTTGGAACAGCCTCCTGGGACAGCACTCTGTGGACGCGATAGAGGCAGCATAATATTCCTTTTTTGCTGCCTTCAGCACCACGTGATAGCCTGAAGATACAACTCTAGCCCATGTCTGATCGTCTTTGGAGCGAGATGTCCGCCACTGGCACTCTAGCTGTCTCACCTCCTGTTTCAGAGCTTGTATTGAACCATGCGGATTGAACCATGGTGCAGTACGAGCCCTGTTCATGGGGAGAAGGCATTTTGGAGCCACCCGATTTAATGCTCCAGTGATTGCGGCATTCTAGCCACCCACCAGGGTCTCAACCGAGTGGCCATTGGCGTGCTCCAGAGAATCTCCAAGCGCGTTCAGGAATCCATTCGGATCCATGCCTGGGTTGGACCATTTTAATGTGGATTAAACCCTGTGGAGGGGTTGTGGAACCAAGAAGCCCAACGTCACCAGATAGTGATCTGACCATGACAAGGGGGTGGTGGATATATCCCCGACTTCCAGATCACTCCCCACTTCTCCAGAAACAAACACAAGGTCTAGCGCATGACCGGCTACATGGGTGGGCCCAGTTGGAATAAGGTGCAGCTCCCAGGAAGCCATGGTCTCCATCATGGCCCGAGGTGCCCCTGTGAGGACGGCCTCTAAATTTACATTGAAGTCCCCCAACACCAATAAGTTAGGGGACTGTACACGCATATCAAAGACCACCTCAAGCACCTCGGCCAGGGAGTCAGTCATGCAGCAGGGTGGATGGTACACGAGCAGAATCCCCAGACTGCCCTTCAGGCCCAACCTTCAGTACATGCACTCAGCAACCTTGGTCTCCCAGAGAAGGGGTCTGGTGAAGACCAAGGACTCTCAGTAGATAACAGCCACCCCCCCATCCCCATCCCCCAGCTGCTGTGTGTACGAAAATCCGGCTAGATGTGGGTGGTGCCGAAAGCATTCTAGATGTTGGTGGAGCCACCAGCAAAATGGGTGGAGCAAAAATACAAAAAAATTACCATCACACTTTCGCTTAAAGCTCTTGCGGCCAGTAAACAAGCCTTAGGAGAGGCATTTTAACTTCTTGGAATGGGAAAAAATTGCACCAGAGCCAGGAATGCACCAAAAACCTGGTGGTCAGGGGACAGGGAGTTGGCCAGGCGAAGGGGCATTGCCGTCTGGGGAACCCAGTGTTTTTAAACAGGTGATGTGTGTGTGGTATTTTAATCTTTTTATTCATTTACTGTTTTATTTCTTGTGTTCACCGCTCCAAAATCTGTTCTAGATATGGAGTGGTATATGAATATTGCAAATAAATAAATAAACAAACAAACCCTGCAGGGACAGATTTGCAGTGCTCTACACTAATATTAAAGTATGCACTAGAAACTTGGAGCCAATCTACATTTCTGAAAATTTACGTTTCAGAAAAGTCTGCCTTACAATCTTCCTAGTACATTATACTTTTAGAACAAAGTAAGGGATCATATAACGAAATGCTCCATCACAAAGAACACTCCTCACCAGGGAGAGCTAGTATGTTTGGGGAGAAAAGTTCTATTTATTAAAAGTATTTTTACTTTTTTTTTTTACCCAGTGATTGTGGCATTCCACCCACCCACCAGGGTCTTGACCGAGTGGCCGTTGGCGTGCTCCAGAGAATCCCCAAGCATGTTCAGGAATCCATTCGGATCCATAAGACTCCTGGGGCAGACCATTTTAATGGGTCCTCCACCCCTGCGGAGGGGTTGTGGAACCGAGAAGTCCAATGTCACCAGATAGTGATCTGACCATGACAAGGGGTGGTGGATATACCCCTGACTTCCAGATCACTCCCCACTTCTCCAGAAACAAACACAAGGTCTAGTGTATGACCAGCTACATGGGTGGGCCCAGTTAGAATAGGGTGCAGCTTCCAGGAAGCCATGGTCTCCATCAAGTCCTGAGGTGCCCCTGTGAGGATGGCCTCTGAATGTACATTGAAGTCCCGCAACACCAATAACTTAGGGGACTGCACACATACATCAGAGACCACCTCAAGCACCTCGGCCAGGGAGTCAGTCGTGCAGCGGGATGGACGGTACACAAGCAGAATCCTCAGACTGCCCCTTGGGCCCAACCTGCAGTACATGCACTCAGCAAACTTGGTCTCCCGGAGAAGTGGTCTGGTGAAAACCAAGGACTCTCTATAGATAACAGCCACTCCCCCTCCTCGATCCCCACTCCCCAGCCCTTGGCTGCTGTGCGTATGAAAATCCAGATGGACACATGGCCGCCAGAGGTGGAGCAGCGGCCTCAGCCAGCCAGGTCTCCGTAATACATGCCAGATCTGCACCCCCATCCAGGATCATGTCATGGATGAGGGAGGTTTTCTGGGTAACAGATCTGGCATTGCAGACCTGGCTCTCCCAGGCCACCTCAGCCAGCCAGCTTATGTAGCCCTTCCAGGAAGGGGCAAGTGGAAGCAACACAGCTGGCTCAGTACCTGGGGGCCTGGTCCTGCAGGGACTGGCAGTGTGTCAGGCAGAGGTCCGTAGGGAAGTCCTGGTGTTGATGGCAGCCGCAGCCGCAGCTGCAGCCGCAGCCACAGCCTCAGCCACAGCCACAGCCACAGCCACAGCAGGCCCGGCAGCGGCAGGCACAACTCTCCCCCAGTGGTGGCAGCTTCTCCTGCAGGCCCTGGCTCTCGCAGGCCACCTCAGCCAGCCAGTTTATGTAGCCCCTCCAGGAAGGAGCAGGTGGACGCAGCACAGCTGGCTCAGTACCTGGGGGCCTGGTGGTCCTGCAGGGACTGGCAGTCTGCCAGGCAGAAGTCTGCAGGGAAGGCCTGGTGTTGGTGGCAGCTCCTTCTGGAGCTGACCATCCAAGTTTAACAATAAAAAACCAAATGAAAGCAGAGCAGGGGTCTTGAAGTTGCCCATCCACAGTTAGCACCTGGATAGTCACCTGGTCACAGTCTTCCTCACTATTGTGAGATTTCTATTTAAATGATAGAAATTATTTCTAAAGTTGCATCCGTATATATTAATTAGCATGTGCCCATTTTATGAAAATGTCTGTCATTTTTGTCCTCTTTTTTGGTGATGAGTGAGTGACCATCCTAGGAGATTCTACCTGCAGTATGTTGTTGGTGCCAATCTCTAAAAGACAGGATTTTTCTTAGAGCGGGGAGGGGGGGGGGTTGATCCAGATTTAGGTGCTTGCATTTACGCTGGCAGAAGTGGACTTTCCTGCCCCTCCATACTGATGGCAGTCCCCCTACACACACACATAGAGGGTTGGGGGCCGCTGCAAAAATCGGGCCAAGGCACCTGCTCTGAGCAGAGCCCTTCCATTCATAGGAGACAGATCCCGGATCCAAGCCTTTGCCTGCAGGTGTTGATGGAACAATGATTCAATAAACGTGTTCAAGGACATAACGGTGGAATGGTTCCATTGCTAAAGGACGAATAGCATGCTATCCTTGTGTTGGTATAAGACATTCTTACTCCATAGGCACCACAGAGGCAAACTGATTGGTAACACACACAGTGACACATGCCTTCATTCTCATTGAACGTCATCATCACATTCTCTCTTTATGTTTTGACAATGGATTCTCCTGTGGCAATCATGGCAAAAGGATTTAGTGCCATTACATTTAGTTGAAAGCTAGCTTGGGGATAATCTGATAAACCTAAAATTTGCCCTGCTTGGGGACATTTGCACGTTGTTTATTCATATTGTTTGCATGTGTCTGGCCTGATAACGTGAATACATACAAAACAGCTGTCAACAGTCATCCCATTCTGTTTGTTTGTATGTTTGTTGCCCCTTTGCTACAAGCCAAAAGCAACTGCCCAGAGCCTTTTGTGTAAAACAAAGGCGGTTCATTCAACCCAGTTGGAAAATCATTTCAGGCAAGCTCGAACTTCATTCAACCCAGTTGGAAAATCATTTGAGGCAAGCTCAACTAGCGGGAAGGAACAAAGCAAGGAGATGCAGTGATTGATATGGTTAATGATGGTGCGCTAAAGGGTCAAATAAATGGCCAGTTCATTTCCTGACATGGGACTATATTGTTTTTCACACCCAAATTAAAGGCAAAGGCCCCAAGTCAGCTAATATGAATACTGGCTAAGCTGTGATCCCACACTTGCCTGGGAGTAAGTGTGTGAATACACACTTGCCTGGGAGTAAGTGTCATTGAACTCACTGGGCCTTATTTCTGAGTAGACATGAACAGGATCACTCTGTTTATTCCATTAAAACTGAAAGAACAAGTTGGTCACAATTAACTTGGAGCTCATTGCTTTCAATGGGATTTGTCATAACTAACTTAGAGCACAGTCCTAAGGGTTGTGCCCTCAATGTTCATAGGAACCTGAACTCAGAGGCTTATGGTCATTCTAGGCAGAGCAAGAGGAGTACAGAGGCAATCGTTGCCTCCACGTTCCTCTTGCCCTGCATTTTTGCTAGATGGGTGATTTTACCCATCTGCCTGGGGCTTTGCAGAGGGGGACGGAAGGAGGCTGGGGCAGCCAGGATTCTTCATAAGCTGGCCACCCCAGTCTCCTCCCCTTCCCCCTTTCCCTCACACGTTTGCAAGCTCATAGAGGCAGCCGGCACATTTCTGTCTGTCTGCCAGTTGTGAAGGGGATGGGGAGGGAGCACAGAGCTCAGATTCCCAGCCCCGAGGTCATAGCACCATCTATGACCTTGGCACTGAGAATCTGAAGTATGCTATTCCCCCCTCCCCCTGACTCTGTCGAGGGGCCATAGGATTGTTCTCTTAAGCTATTTATTTATTCATTCATTCATTCATTCATTCATTCATTCATTTTCTTAATTGCCCATCTAGTAGGTCACCCAGCCACTCTGGGTGATGTACAACAACACAACAATCAAAAACAGTAAAATTAAGCATTAAAACATCATATTCTAAAAATACCCTAACCCACCCCAACTGCCTGCCTGAACAACCATGTTTTCCATGCATGGCAGAAGCTTATTAAAGAGGGGGCATGGCAGAGTTCTCTAGGGAGGGAGTTCCACAGAGTGGGGGCCACCACAGAGAAGGCCCTCTCCCTCATCCTCACCAGCCTAGCTGTCCTGGCTGATGGGACAGAGAGAAGGCCATACGAGGCTGAGCTTGTTGAGCGGCCTGTCTGGTATTGCTGGAGGCGCTCCTTGAGATAGGCTGGGCTGGAACCATATAGGGTTTTAAAGGTCAAAGCCGACACCTTGAATTTGGCCCAGAAAACAACTGGTAGTCAGTGCAACTCCTTCAGCACCAGAGTAATGTGATCATGCCAGTGGCTGCCTTTAATCAGACGAGCCACTGCATTGTGCACCAGCTGCAGCTTCCAAACTGTCTTCAAGGGTAAACCTACGTAGAGCGCATCCAGTAGTCTAGACGAGAGGAGACCAGGGCATGTACTACTGATGGGAGCAGATGGTCGGGAAGGCAGGGGCACAGCCGCCTTATCAGATGAAGTCGGTACATGCTGCCCGGCTCACAGCTGACACCTGAGCCTCCATGGACAGCTGGGAGTCTAAAATGATCCCTAGGCTGCAGACCTGGTCTTTCAAGGGTAGCTTTGAGAGCCAGTGTAGTGTAGTGGTGAGAGTGACGGACTGGGAGCCGGGAGATCCGGGTTCTAGTCCCCACTTGGCCATGGAAGCTCACTGGGTGACTTTGGGCCAGTCACAGACTCTCAGCCCAACCTACCTCACAGGGTTGTTGTTGTGAGGATACAACGGTGAGGAGGAGGATAATGTAAGCCGCCTTGAGTTCCTTGCGAGAGGGAGAAAGGCGGGGTATAAATGCAATAAATAAATAAATAAATAGCCATACCCCATTCAACACCAGGTCAACATCCCCCAAACTCCCCTTGTCTCCCACCAAATGTACCTTGGTTTTGACAGGGTTCAGCTTCAGCTTATTCCTCCCCATCCACCCAACCACCATCTACAGACACTTGGACAAGAATTCTATTGCCATCCTTGGAGAGGATTTAAACAAGAGGTAGAGCTTCGTGTCATCCTCATATTGATGACACTGCACCCCAAACCTCCTGATGATAACCCCCAGCGGCTTCACATAGATGTTAAATAGCATCAGGGAGAGGATGGACCCCTGTGGCACCCCACAAGTGACCGGCCATGGGTCCAAAACCTCCTCTCTCAGTGCTACCCCTCTGGTACATGCCGGAGAGGAAGGACTGGAACCACCGTAATACGATGTCTTCGTAATACGAATGCCCACTATAATACGAATGCCCAGCCCCTCCAGGTGGTCCAGGAGGATACTGTGGTCAATGGTATCAAAAGCCACTGAGAGGTCGAGGAGAACAAGGAAGGAGCATTCACCCTTATCCAAAGCCCTCCTCATATTGTCCACCAAGACACCCAAGGCTGTTTCTGTCCCATGCTCAGGCCTGAAGCCCAATTGAAATGGATCTAGATAATTAGCTTCTTCCAAGTGTGCCTTCAACTTTATCACCTCCACCCGCTCAATCACCTTGCCCCAAAATGGCAGATTCAAGACTGGGCAAAAGTTGTTCAAGACTTAGGGATCCAAGGATGGCTTCTTTAAGAGTGGTCTTATCACTGCCTCCTTGAGGGCTAATGGCATCACTCCCTCCTGAAGGGAGGCGTTCACCACCACCCTGATCCCCTCACCCATTCTCTCTCTGCAGCTCATAATGAGCCAAGATGGGCAAGGATCAAATATGCAGGTGGTCGGCTTTACAGATGAAAGCACCTTGTCCACTTCATCAGAAGGAAGAAGGTGGAAACGATCCCACAGAACCAGTCTGCCACAGGCCTCCTCTCACTCGCTAACTGTATCCACGGCACATGGAATAACACTCCTGATCCGATCAATTTTATCCACAAAGTGCCTTGCCAAGGCCTCATAGGAGGCCTTAGAATGCTCCAGCGGTTCCAGAGTAACTGGACTGACCACGCTCCGGACCACTTGGAACAGCCTCCTGGGACAGCACTCTGCAGACGCAGTAGAGGCAGCATAATATTCCTTTTTTGCTGCCTCCATCGCCACGTGATAGGCTGAAGATATAGCTCTAGCCTCTGTCCGACCGTCTTCAGAGCAAGACGTCCACCACCAGCGCTCTAGCTGTCTTTCCTCCTGTTTCAGAGCTTGCAGCCGCAGATTGAACCATGGTGCAGTCCGAGCCCTGTTCAGGGCGAGAGGGCGTTTCGGAGCCACCCAATCTAATGCCCCAGTGGTTGCGGCATTCCAGCCATCTACTAGGGTCTCGACCGAGTGGCCATACATTTTCTGTACCTAATGTTTCTATTATTTGTTTATACACTAGATCAGGGGTGCACAAACTGCAGCCTTTGGCTCCTACCTGAGCAGCCCCCAAAGCTGGCAGGACTCTACCCACTTTCTCCCATTGGGTTACAGGGAAAGAATGGCTGTTCCCTGCCTTCTGAGACTGTTGTTTTTCGACTGCTATTAGCAGTAGGAAAACAGCAATGTCAGCAGCAATTGCTAGTGACTTGATGGTAGGGATGGCGGAGAAATCCGCCACGGACTCCAATGAGTTCTAAAGAATCCTGCCCCCCAGAGTCCATGGCGGAATGGACTGCTCCACCCTGCCACCCCGCGAAGTATGGTCAGGACAGACCCTACCTGTTGCCGGCCAAGTCCGGGTCCTCCTCAACCTGCAGCCATCTGCTGCCGGGCTTGGGATGCAAATGGCGTCCAGCGTAGCAGACGCCATTTGCATCCCTGCTCTTTTCATGATTGGCTACATAAATATTTACGTAGCCTATCACGGCAAAGGGCAGGGACGCAAATGGCATCCGCTATGCTGGATGCCATTTGCATAGGGATGTCAGAGAATTCTGCCATGGACTCCAGTAAGGCCGGATTCTATGGCAGTGGCGGTGGTGGTTTGAACTGCACTATGGTTCAATCCATGGCTGCAAGCTCTGAAACAGGAGGAAAGTCGGCTAGAGCACTGGTGGCGGACGTCTTGCTCTGAAGACGATCAGACACAGGCTGTATCTAAAGAATCTGGCCCCGCGGAATCCATGGCAGAACGGCCTCTCCCCCCCGCCACCCCACGGAATCCCCCTGGGACAGAGCTTACCTGGCGGCAGATGTGGCAGCGGCAGTGGCTCCGGCAGCAGCGGCAGCTCCGGTGGCGGATGCGGTGGTGGTGGATGTGGCGGTGGCTCCGGCTGGTCTCCTGGCCGGCCGCTGCCAGGCTGCTGCGGCTGCAAATGGTGGCCATCGTAGTGGCCGCCATTTGCGTGCTTGCAGTCAGCCGTGATAGGCTACGTAAGTATTTACGTAGCCTATGACAGCAAAGAGCAGGGGCGCAAATGGCATAGCGGCCACCATTTGCATCCCTGCTCTTTGCTGTGATAGGCTATATAAATACTTACATACCCTATCATGGCTGACTCAAAAGGCGGCTGCTACGATGGCCGCCATTTGCGGCTGCAGCAGCCTGGCCGCGGCTGGAACTCCGCGGAATGGAGCCAGTCTGGGGAGGATTACAGGGGGGGAGGGACGGAGTGCCTCCCCCCCACCGCCGATGCCCCGGAACGGATGGGTGAGTAGGATTTGTACATCCCTACATTTGCGTCCCCAGCCTGGCAGTGGACGGAAGTCCGGCTGCGGACAGGTCCGGCTGGCAGCTCTGCGGACTCACCGTGGAGTGGAGCCCGCCGGGGAGGATTCCAATGGGAGGGACAGGTCGCCTCCCCTCCCCGCGGACCCTGCAGCAGAATGGTAAGTGGGGTTTGTACACCCCTACTAGATGGTGAGTCCAGTGTTGAAGGACATTCAAGTCATTGTACTCCCACTGTGGAAATCTTACACAAATGAACAGTCTTCTTAGTAATCAAACCAAATGTTACCCCCCAAAATAGAAAACATAAAAATGGATCAATTATTAGTGTATCATTTTGTGAGCAGAAACTGCAAGAACGAAGTAATCAAACTTTCCAGAAAGATTTGCTGCAACCTCAACCTGGATCTGAAAAGAAGCCTTTCCAAGGTATACAGCACCATTTACCATTTACTATATTCAGAAAAAGTGGAAGCGGCTGAGAGAGCTCAGACATGATTGTTGTTTGAGTTACATTTGAGAGTCATGCTTACATGAATGAGCGCAAGATTCCAAGGCTCTGATCACATCATAATAAGTTTATGAACATTCTGCTGTCAACCCTAAGACTGTCAAACGATATTTAAGATGAAACGGCATCTGATAACTGCAGATGCTTTGTCTGCTTAATGGGTAGAAAAAAGCCAGGATGTTACAGAACAAAAAAAATAAAATAAAAATCAACCGAATCCATTAAAACAAGCCTAATCCCTACACGATGCAAGTTTGATCTTAACCCAGCCCAATCAGTTCTTTACGGCTGCATAAGCTCGCTGCATAAGCTCGTTGCCCCATTACATTTCCAAACAGCTATTCCCATCAGTGCATACAGATGTAAATCAGTCCAAGTGAATTAAGTTTTGCTCAAGGCACTGTGTACAATTACGACGTGGCTATTAAAGCAGAGAAAAATAAGATGGGGAAAATGTTTACCATGACACCGGATCTAGCTTATTAACTAATCAAATTGAAACTATTCTCAAAAGAATAAGCAGACCTATAACAAATACAAAGATTCTATTGCCCAGGAAAGCATCCGGCTGGACAATTGTTCCTGTTAGCTCTTCATTCTGCTCTCTTTGCTTCAGAAGAGAAGATTGGCATTGGAAGCTAAGATGTGCAAATGAACCGTAGGAAGCAGAGAAATTGGAAGTGACAGAAGTGACAAGGATAACTGGTGTGAATGTTCTGCTAGGTAAGAACAGAAGAACATTAAAAAGAACTCGGCTGGATCAGACCGAAAGCCTTTCTAGCATCCTGTTTTCCACAGTGGCCAACCAGATTTCTCCCTGGGAAGCCCACAAGCAGGACATGAGGGCAATAACTCTCTCCTGTTGTGGTTCCCAGCAACTTATGTTCATAGGCATGCTGCCTCTGCTCCTGGCTTGTAGCCATGGATGGCCTTATCCTCTGCAGACTTGTTTACCCATTTTAAAGCCATTTACATTGGTGGCCATTGCCACATCTTGTGGTACTGAATTCCATAGTTTTACTATGTGCTGTGTGAAGATGTACTTCCTTTGGCCAGTCCCAAATCACCCACTAATTCAGCTTCATTGCATGACTCCAGGTTCTGGTATTGTGAGAGGGAGACAAAAACATCTCTCCATCTACACTAGATTTTGTATATCATTCCTGCACCTTCTGATGCACAATGGGGAGAAATGGAGGGAGGGGAAGGGCTGTAGCTTAGTGGTAGAGCACATGTCATAAGAACATAAGACGAGTCATGTTGGATCAGCCAAGAGTCTATCTAGTCCAGTATTCTGTTCACACAGTGGCCAACCAGCTGCCCACGGGAAACCCACAAGCAGGGCATGAGCGCAACCGCACCCCCCTGCCCAAATTCCCCAGCAACTGGTGTACATAGGCATACCACCCCTGATGCTGGAGGTGGTCCCAGGTTCAATCCCCAGCATCTCCAGGTAAGGCTGGAAAAAATCCTGCCTGAAACCCTGGAGAGTAGCTGCCAGTAAGTGTTGACAATACCGGACTGGATGGACCAATGGTCTGCCTCAGAATATGGCAGGTTCCTATGGAGGAGCAGAGAAACACATATGCTAGAATAGGGATGGCTTGCTTCCAAAGCTTGGGGTGTGTGTGTGTGCGTGTGCGTGCGTGTGCGCGTGTGCATGTGTGTGTGCTGGGTAAGAGAGACCCTTTCCAGCCAAGCTACTCAGAGGCCAAACTCTTACCAGCCACAATGTCACTTACAACCTGCTACTGTACTAGGTCTTGTCTGCCTCACCAAAAAGGGGCTTGTACTGGCTTCCTCTTTTGACCTGCTCAAGTGGAGGGGGGATGTGTCTCGGTGTTGTCAGTGCCTCCACTCTGAGCCTGATGGCTTTTTGGAATGCTTGGAGAAGAGGATGATGCGAGGGTTGAAGATGGAGGAAAGGCATCCCTGCCCTCACTGAAGCTGGCTAAAAGGGGGAGCCTTTCCCCTCCCCTGTAACCTCAGCCCTGCAGAACAGCTGCCATAAGAACCCCAGATGCTGCGTGCCTGGGTTAAACTAGTGCTGCCTTCTTCACCTGGTGCCTTCCAGATGTGTAGGATTGCAACTCCCATCATTCCCAGCCAGCATGGCCAATATGGGAATCCCACTGCCACTGATGCCAGTTGCAGCCACAACTGCAACACATCTGGAGGGCACGAGGTGGGGGTGGCTGCGCCAGCGTGTCCTGAATGCCTCCATCATCACACCATGTGTGTCAGAATTGGGAGGCCTTGGCAGAATTGCTACACTCCCTTCCTGCCAACATCCAGGCATCCAGCTGAGTAACCTGGATTCTTGGATGCAGCCTTAAGGGCCAGACTAGAGGTTACTTTAATTGCATGGACAGCAATGCTGGTTTATTAATTAATTAATGTAAGCTGGGGGCCATTTCAATCAGGACCACAGCGGGCAGGGAGGGGAAGATTTCAGAGTATACCAGTTCCTGGAGAACATAAGTGGGAGAGTACCACTGCAGTCATGCCCTATTGACTTCCCATAGGCATCTGGTTGGCCACTGTGGGAAAAGAATGCTGGCCTAGATTAGGGATGTACGAAAGTCACTTACCTTTTCGAAGAGTGACATTCGTGGTGGGGGGGAGGCGCTCCATCCCTCCCCCCGAAATTCTGGCCGGCCGGCTCCGCTCCACAGGGATTCTGCGGAGCTGCCGGCCGGCACGGCCAGCAGCCGGACATCCGGCCGCTGGCTAGCAGGGACGCAAATGACGGCGGCCATAGCCGCTGCTGTTTGCGTCCCTGCAGTCAGCTGTGATAGGCTACGTAAATGTTTACGTAGCCTATCACGGCTGATTTAAAAGAAAGAAAAAAAACGCGCATACGCAAATGGCGGCGCCCATGGGCACCGCCATTTGCGTTCCTTATTTTGGCACGTCTTAGTCTACGTAAACTTTTACGTAGACTAAGATGGCAAAAATAAGGGGAACGCAAATAGCGTTGCGTCTACCCTATTTGCGTTCCCCTTATTTTCGCCGTCTTCTACGTAAATGTTTACGTAGACTAAGACGTGCCAAAATAAGGAATGCAAATGGCGGTGCCCATGGGCGCCGCCATTTGCATACATGCATTTCTTTTTTAAAATCAGCCGTGATAGGCTACATAAACATTTACGTAGCCTATCACGGTGTTTTTTAAAAATCTAGCCATGATAGGCTACGTAAATCTTTACGTAGCCTATCACGTTTTTTTGTTTTGTTTTGTTTTTAACTGGAAATGGCGGTGGCGGCAGCTGGTCGGAAGACCGGCCACCGCAGCTGCCGCCGCCGAACCGCTGCCGGAGCCGCCGCCACCAGGAAGATCCGCCCAAGGTAAGTCCTGTCCTGGAGGGGGCGGGGGGGCAGACCATTTTGCCACCGATTTCGGGGGGGTGAATGTGCTGGCATTCGGCCTCCCCGAGATTCGTGGCGAAATTCTCTGACATCCCTAGCCTAGATAGGCCTTTGTCTGATCCAGAATGTCCCTTCTCATGTCCTTATTTTCTTATCTTCCCCTCCTCCTCAGCTGCAATCCAGGCAAAATCCCCCCCCCCCCGCCACATCCCCACACACCCAATGCAGGGCAATTAGCACTTGAAAAACAGCTCCCTACACATAGCTGCTAGTTACACAAATAAAGACAATTAGCATTTTTCTAATGCTCATTGTTATGGCGGTGGTGGGGATTTTTTGCCAAGATCGTGGCACCGAAGGAAATGGTAAAACATTCCCTCATCGTGCACTGCGGTCCCGATGACAATCACAGCTGAGTTTATAAAGCAACAATAAACAGACATAGCTGCTAGGCATGCAATTAACCTAACGTGTAGTTTGGCCCTAAAACTACACAGGCAATGGGAAATTGCAGAAGCTGCACCATTGCCCAGGAAAGCATGGCCCTATCTGTAACAACAGGAAAGAACTTCCTGGATGGAGCCAGGAAGTAGTTGAGGGCAATCCCCATTGCTTCTGGCCTGAGGAGAGAGAGGCCACAGCCTGAGAGAACTCTGTAGAGGGGCATTTGTTTAAATAAAACTTGGAGGTTTGTTTATAAAGCAGAGTCTGTTTGGTTTTGTGGGGTGCAATCCACCAACTTTGAAACACCATCCATGAGTCTTGAGTGACTGGGGAAGGTGGGACACTGGCAGGCGATCCCAAGGAGGACGTTGTTAGGAGACAGCATCTCTATCTCTATCATACAGAGGTGGGAATCTCTGTCAGCCCGAGAGCCAAATCCAATTTCAGAGAAGCTCTTGTGGACCACATTCCAGTGGTGGGCGGAGCTGAAGCCAAAAGGGGCAGGGCCAAAAATACAAAAGAATACCGGCATATTTGACCTTAAAGCCTTACTGCCAGTAACCAAGCCTTAAAAGAAGCATTTCAGCTTCTCAGAATGGGGAGGGGGGAAATGAACAAAAGGCAGGAAACCTTCATGAATGCCCCCTTTTTCAAAGGACATAATGGATGCCTTGTCACTGAAGAATTTCTGCTGTGGCTGCCCTACCACATGTACAAAAACAGTGGCTAACACCAGTGGCCTTCACATAAACCGGTGTGGTTTGAAGTGCATGTAGGAGACCTAAATAACCCTTGTTAAAGACTTGTAGAAATCAAGAGACCAGTGGCAGTGCTGCTGAATGAGTCGTTTCTTTCTGACCTCACATTGTCCAGCCAGAACAACTAAAAGCCTCACTTTGTTATTTACTAGCTTTTAAGTGTACAATTTTTGACAGTCTTCATTACTATTTAATAAGCTTCTTTTGTAGCTGAATCTGCTCTTTAGACGTTCTGCAAGAAAATGGCATTCAGTGTTTTGTCTAGGGGAGGTTGATTGTAATGCATTTAAAATATACGAAGATATACTTTCTTTTGAAGAGGAAACATTCAGATTTCATTTCTTTCCAAATTTACCCCATTCAAATTCAGGACACCTCAAAGCAGGAGGTCTTTTAAAGTTTCCAGTTATTAGGGAGGGGCATGCCTCTTGGCAGATTAATTTTTCACAGGGGAAGCGGGTGAAGGAGAGAGCTAGTTTTGTTTTTCCTAATTCCAAATTACAAAAAAAAAATCTGCTTACATTGTGGGAGGTGTAATTGAAGAGGAAACAGGGATCACCACAGGGAAGGGATTAAAGGTTGATGCTGACATGTGTTTGGATGTGGGTGGGAAGGTATGTGGCACAAAAGGTGGGAAAGACCAAATCTGAGCTCCATCTTCCCTACAAGTCAATGCAATATTTAACTGGGTTGATGTTTCTCATCTCCTATAATCTGAGAATATGGACAGCAAAAGTGTTGCAATTCACTGCATAAAAGAAGCCTTGATATCATTGGTCCTCAGAATTGAATTCGGAAGGCAGGGGCAATAAACAACAATGTAATTTTGGGAAAATCCTTGTTTTGCACAGGTGCTCATGTCCTGCAGCAGATCCTCTACACTAGGGATACACAACCTTTTTGGGCTGCAAGCACATTTGGCAATTTGAACAACTGTCCTGGGCACCACCACAAAATGGCTGTCATGGGAGGCATGGCAAAGGCCAAGGAACTTGCCCAACTACTAAGTACAAGGCAGAAGTGAGGTCGGAACCCCATCACATTGAACAACTCCTTTGAACCCACAGCTTTCAGCACCAATAGAGACCTAGTTCATAGCAATTAGCGCTGTGCCGAAAATGTCAATTCTTCCATTTTTGGCATTTCATGGGCGGTGGGGATGAAATAAAAACTCTGGCAATGGGAGGGTTGAGAATTTCAATTAACTTTCTCCTTGGGGAGGAGGACAAGATTTCAGCTTACTTTTTAAAGTGTAGGCAGCGGCTGAGAGCTCTTCTTCCAATTTTTAATTAACAACAACAAACAAACCCCTGCACTTGCGGGAACCCAGGACTCTTCTCTAACCTGGGAGCACTTTCTGAACTCCCAGGAGACTACATGACCTCTCCCTCTCCAATAGGCATTCAGGAAAAGTTCCAGGGCCACAGAAACTGCTGTGCTTTAGCAATTGGGGATTTTAGAGTTTTAGTAATCAGCAACAAATACCTCCCAAACTTTAAAAGGTATGTGGAAACCCTGTCCCCCTCCCCAAGGAGAAAATTTTCTGAAATTCTCCCCCTCCCTGTGACAGAGGCAGAAACAACAATGCCTCTTTTTTGTGGGGGGGGGGATCCTGAAGATGGGGGGCAGGATTCAGCACAGCATTAATAGCAATTACAACTGCTGGTAAGAAAATGTGTTATTATTTTTTTTAAGTAGGTCAACTTGGCAGGCTCCAAGAAAGGTGTCCAGGGCACATTGGTGCCCATGAGAACCACATTGCTTATCTCTGCTTTACACTAGGCATAGGCAATCTGGTGCCCTCCAGATGTTTAAGATGACAACTCCCATAATCCTTGACCGTTTGCAATGCTGGGTGGGGCTGATGGGAGTTGTAGTGAAAATATCTGGAAAGCACTAGTTTGCCTACCCCTGCGAGTCTACACCAAGAAGCTCTTTAAAGAGCAATCAGGATCCAAAAAGCCAATCTATACTACAACCAATGGTTAAACATCCCATGGGTGTAGCCATGCTCCTGGGAATGGTGCTATGTCATGATGAAGCATTGTTCCCATTGGGCTTTCTGTTCCAGGAACACCACCAGGTTGGCTTTTGTTTTGTGTAGCTACTCTTTTATTTCATTTAGAAAGCACAAAACGTTCTCTAGCTCTTGCAAAAATGGGCGCTTTTTGTTGTTTCTTTGTATTTATTTATTTTAATTTTTATGAAGTGATTTTCTCCACAGAATATCACCCAAAGCAGTAAACAGTTAAATCACAACTCAAATAAGAAAGTCACCATCCATAAAAATTTACTAGTATGCATTTACTTAAGAGTAACTCCTTGTATTGCCTTCTTTTCTTTTCTTTTCTTTTCTTACATAGAGTTTAATCTTTGTGTTGGGAAAAACGTACTTCGTAATATGTACATTTCAACATGAATGTATTTTTGGCTTCCGTATGCCTGGTTCTTGTTCACAGCTCTGAGTTACAAAAGTTCCAAGTTACAAAATACTCTTTTCTTTTCGACACAGAGATATTTATGAGCATGTCATAAAAACTAACATATGAAGTAACCCTCAGAGTTTCATTGTCATTTATTCTTTCCTCATGATGGCCTGGAAGGCCTGCAGCTGGAAAGACAGGTTAGCTTCTATTTAGCACAAGTAATAATGAAGCTTTTCCTGTGCTGTTCTTTAGAACTCCTTCCCAGCAGAGGTTTGGCAGGTGCCTGTTCTTCTCTCCTTTCAGTGGGGGTGAATGCTTGCCTTGCCCTATTCCCTGAAATTTCAGCAATTAGATTACCAGAACAATCCTAGTTTACTGGGGTGGATATGCTGGTGGAGCTGCCACCACATCCCATGCCCTCTATTTTGCTGTGGCCAGGGTGGAAGCTGTGAGGGGTGGATTTTTCATATCCCCCTCCCACTGACTAAAATGGCTGGGGATGATGGGACTTGTAGTCAAGCCATTTTGAAGGCGGCTCTACACTGATTCTCCTAGGTTTCAGACAGGGATCTTTCTCAGCCCTACTTGGAGATGCTGAGGGTTGATCTTTTGCATACAAGGCACGTGCTCTACTACTGAGCTGTGGTGCTCCCAAAGGAAAGTTATGAGTTTTCTTTCCTATGTTATTACCTTCCCCTCCTCTCAGAGTGCAGATGATATTCCTCCCATCTCTGCCAGCAAAGTAGCTGAGGAGCAGATAGGCAGCCTCACAGAGGAGTATAACATTACTGAACGTGTTGCTGTTTCAAGCCTGTTGAAACAGCTTCTTGCTGTTTCAAGAAGACTGGCACTATTTCTTATTAGTACGTTATATATCCATTGTTATTCCCTCATGAAACCCAAAGCAGCACATGTGGGAGTTCTTTGTCAGCCTCCCATCCAAATACTGACCAGGCCTGAACCTCTTTAGGTACCTTCATCTAGGCCCTCAGACTATGCCCTGGGACATCAGGTGTTTCAAGCCCTGGTGAACTCAGGGTCAAACGCATGACCTTAGAGAGTGATGGTGCCAATATTAAAAAAAACGTAATGTCCCTCATCAACAATAAGGTTAGAAATACCACTTATAATTGTAAAAGGAAAAACTTGCCACTGTTTAAAATTAGTTACAGAAGACGTCCTGTATTATACCATATTAAGTATTCTCCATTATGTTACCATCCATATTTCCATACAGAGTAACATGGACATCACAGTCTTCGAAGTCTTAAGCCTATGCATTTTAAAGTTCCTTAACATTTCTTAATTCAGAGGAGCTTAATCCTTTACATGGTACTTCCAGTGATCGCATTTCACAAATCCAAATCTTAGCATAGCCAGACTTCCTTAGTAATCACAAAGATTAATGAGTGAACTTTCACCTCAGTACAGGCACTGCAAAGAAGAGGAGATGAAGCTTTTAAGAGTTGTATTTTGGGGTGGCACAGGGTGGAGGAGAGAAAGAGATTTGCTTTACCATGTAAATGCAATTGTTCAGGCTGTAAATTAAATTAAATTAAGTTCAGGGGTTAGTATCGGAAGCCTGGTGCTAATTATACTTTTAGGTTTCAACCCATTAAATTTTGCGAATAAAGGAAATCTACCAGTAAACTACCTACTTTGCAGACTCGTTATCTAGTTTCATTTCTGCTCCTCCCTCTACTAGTGTGCGAAGTATTAAAATACAGAGAAACAACTTGTATCCCAGGGGCTTAATGCAACCCCAGGAGGTTTCTGCTCGGCACCCCTAATCCCAAGGATCACTCCCAAACTCTGTTACTTATTTAAGAACATTTCTACCTTATCTTTTGGGACACCAAGGCTGCCCCCTCCATAGGCAGCTTCCAGATTAAAAGTACAAAAACACAATAAAAATAATACACACTGAAACACACTCAGTACATCAATTACATCATTAAAGCAACAGCAAGAGAAGAACATAGAGATACCATGCCGCACAGACTCAAGAGAAATTGAAAGCATGGCGAAATCTTTAAAAGTCTTTCTTACCTTCTTAAAACTCAAGCTTGATGGGGCCAGCTGAATATCTTTTAGAAGCGAGTTCCAATTTGAGTCCCACTCTCATATCTCCACCAAGTGGACCTCTGAAGGCAGCAGAAGACGGAGTGGAGCCTCAGATGTTGAACATACTGTGCAGGCGAGTTCTCACGGGAAGAGGTGTCCCAGATGCACCTCTGCCACTTTCTTGCAAGTCGAGACACAGCCAAAGGGTCTTTAACTTTGTCCTCTCCAGTGAGAAGAGCAGAAAATGCTCCCTTTTGATTATGTGCCTGATCTTCTCACTCCCATTTGTCCATGCCTTTGGCCTCATGCACAGGGCTAAGTAGCTGAGGCACATAAGGTAGCCTTCTTCCAAAGCTTCAGTTGCTGTTCTCACTGTGGAGAAAGTGGCTGAGGAGCCATTTGGGTCTTGGAAGGAATGACTATGGATCATATTACAAGGAGGGTTCTGCCAAGGCCTGTGCTATTTCTGCTAGGGAGGAGAGGCATTACCTGTGATAGGGATGGGGGTGAAATTTGTTCCATTCACATTTTAATGCGAACTTCCTAATTTTGCACTTTCTAGCCACTATGCAAACCAAAACTTGGTTATCTTTCACCAAACTCTGCGATGGAGCTTTCCAATCAAAAAATGTCTGTGAAAATGTGTATATTAAGGAAAAATAACATTCAGAAATGTCTCATATTAGGAAAAATGCTTGCAAAAAATGTGTATGTTAGGCAAAAATGCATGCATTAGGAGAGATGCAGCTAAAAATCTTATGAATTTTCATGCAAATTTAAATAAATAAAATCTCAAAGTTTGGGGTGAACTCAACTTAAGACAGTGGAAATTCTCACAGTTCAAGACCAACTGAGCTTAAGAGTGGAAAAAAGGAGAAATTGAGAGAAACTGACATTGATAGATTCATCCATCCCTAATCTCTGACTCAGTGCATGCAGGAGTGAGTCAACACACCATCAGTAGAAGCAGCCAGTGAAACAATTCTCTAGGAGAACCCATAGCTATATTTTCTAGAAGAAACCATAGCTATGGGGCATTGGTGAATTCCTATCCATAGCAAAAACCAATGGGCAGTGGCAGTGTAGGCTGGCAGGGACCACTCATACAAGTGTGTGCTTGCTGCCACTGACTAGCTAGCCAATGTTGCTAGTCTCAGCAGTCCACTCCACATCAAGGGTGACTAAGATCACAATGGTGGGCTTGCACACTACTGACTGAGGCAACCCAATGTGGTTGTGGAGGCAAGAGGACTGGTACCTCTTGTTGGTTTCGGGTAAGGATGGGAATTCTTCTCCCTTCCAGTTGGCCCACAGTAGTAGCCAGCAGTTCTTACCAGAGACTGCTGGGCAGAACGGATGTTTCCACATCTATATCCCTTGCTCAATTCCAAATATGGTCTTTGTTAAAAACTAATTGCCGATCACAGCATTAGTCATATGTGGAAGCCGTGAAAGGAGTGTCAGATGATTTTAGTGGTAACTTCCCAGTCAAGACAACAATTGCCTCCCCCCACCACCACACACCTCATCCCCAAAGAAACCAATTTGGGGTTTCACCAAAGAAGTATTGGCACTTCTCAGAGTTGCTAAATTACATATCCAATTTTTCACAGTGGAAAAAGTGCTGAGCATATTAATTTTTTGTTTGCACACAGCCTTAAACATTTTTGAGGGGTTTGAAATCCAGCCAGCATTTTAGCACAGCAATTTCTAGGTATCCACCAAGTTTCTGTGTATGCATGTGTGTGTGTGTGTGGGGGGGGGGGAGAGAGCTTTCCTAAAACGTTTAAGCCACAATAATAGTAATTTAATTTGATTTTCATCTGGTTCTAGAAGAAAGAAAACTGTGTTCTAGCAAGACCCAGAGAACTGTGTTTTAAGCAAAGGGACACATGCATTTATTTTTAAAACATATTTTTTAGAACTGGTCAATGATAAACATAAAGCAGTCCCAGAAAATATTTTTTGATTGCTTCTATTAGAAAGAACATTTTGGAAATATTTTAATGGTGGTGTTTATTTATTTAAGCAGAAGGGAGTCTGTGGGTGGACTGGGAAAGAAGAGAGCAGCAAATTCTCTCCACGAGGGTTTGTGTGTATGAGCTAAGAAGATGGAATAGTTTAAGTAGGGGGAGGACCCTTGAGTGGGAGGACCAGGAAAGAGAAAGGGAGAAGAATTGAAACTGTATTGCATCCACACCCTTAGTTTAATGGCTAACGTATAATCATAAGATGTATATCTGCCACTCTGTCTGTCAGAGCCATTGTGCCAAGACTGTGAAACCTAGACACCTGCACCTTGGACTGTATACTGAGGGCACCCTAGGGGTGTGCACCTCAGGCTTATTTTGTTTCAAAATGCATTAATTAATTTAAATTAATCTAAATGGCTTGATATGTTTGAAGCTTACAGTAACATCTTCAGCCACTGGGGGGCAGACTTCCCTAACCAGCACATAACTTTGCAGTCTGTGCAGTTTGAAGATTGAGGAGATTAGTAGGCTGAGGGACGGAGATATATGTCTGCCCCCTCTCCTCTGCTGTGGGGCCACTTCAGGGAAATGGTGTGGTCAGACCCCTCACTCAGGTATGGGTGCATCATGGCAGGGGTGAGCACACTGTGTCCAACTCTGCTGTGTAAGTTTGCTTGAAGGCTTTGCTGTATCAAACTAAGGGATATTCCAACCAGTGTGAAGCCAGGTCTATTTGCTAGTACATATGAAAGCGCTGGTGTTCCAACTTCCTTCCTTCAGAGAATCCTCTACACAAGGAACCCCTGAACACACTAGTAGGGATGTCAGAGAATTCTAGGGATGTACGAAAGTCACTTACCTGGTCTCGCAGCTTGCTTCGCGGTGGGGGGGAGGCGCTTCGCTTCTCCCCCCGAAGTTCAGGCTGGGGGGGGAGGCTTCCCGCCTCGCCCGGCCGAAATTCAGGCCGAGGGGAGGCTTCCCGCCTCGCCCGGCCGAAATTCAGGCCGAGGGGAGGCTTCCCGCCTCGCCCGGCCGAAATTCAGGCCGGGGAGAAGTGCCCTGTCTCCCCGGCCGTGAACTTCAAAAGAAAAAAAAAAAAAGCCCCGTGATAGGCTACGTAACGATTTACGTAGCCTATCACGGCTAGATCTGCAAAGTCAGCCGTGATAGGCTACGTTAATCGTCACGTAGCCTATCACGGGTGACTTTAGAAAAAAAAAAGTGCGTACGCAAATGGCGGCCCCCATAGGGAGGCGCCATTTGCGTTCCTTATTTGGTCCCTGTAGTCTACGTAAAGATTTATGTAGACTACGGCGAAAATAAGGGCAACGCTATTTGCGTTGCCCTTATTTTCGCCGTAGTCTACGTAAATCTTTACGTAGACTACAGGGACCAAAAAAGGAATGCGAATGGCGGCTCCCTATGGGGGCCGCCATTAGCGTACGCGCTTTTTTTTTTAAGTCACCCATGATAGGCTACGTGACGATTAACGTAGCCTATCATGGGTGACTTTGCAAATCTAGCCGTGATAGGCTACGTTAATCGTTACGTAGCCTATCACAGGGTTGTTGTTGTTGTTTTTTACTTTTATTGTAATGGCGGCGGCGGCAGCTGGTCGAAAGACCGGCTGCCGCCCCCGCCCCTGACGAAGACCTGCCAAACCGCCGCTGGGACCCGCCGCCGGGAGCGACATTTGTGAAAGGTTAGTCCCATCCCGGGGGGCGGGGGGGCGGAGAATTTCTCCCCGAACCTTCGGAGGACCGAATGCGTTGGCACTCGGCCCCCTGAAGTTTCGGGGAGAAATTCTCCCACATCCCTAGAGAATTCCGCCATGGATCTCGGTGAGGCTGAATGCCAGTGCATTCGGCCCCCTGAAATCTGTGGCGGAACGGCCTGCCACCCCCTTGGCCCCCCGCGGATTCCCCCCTGGGACGAGACTTACCTGGGGCAGATCTTCCGGGCAGCGGCAGCTGTGGCGGTGGTGGCGGCGGCAGCTGGTCTTCCGACCGGCTGCTGCCGCTGCCGCCATTTGTCTTGTAAAAAAACAAAAAAAACCAAGAAACGACGTGATAGGCTATGTAAAGATTTACGTAGCCTATCATGGCTGGGTTAAAAAAACACACAAAAAACCGCATACGCAAATGGTGGCGGCTGTAGCCGCCGCCATTTGCGTACGCGGTTCCCCCCCCCCCCGAGCCCTCCACGGCCAGAAATCCGGCTGCGGACGGCTCTGGGCTGGGATGGGCCTGGCCAGCTGTGGAGCACAGCCGGCCGTGGAGGATTGTGGGGGGGAGGAATGGATCGCCTCCCCCCCATTGAGGATTCCAGGGGGAGGGACGGAACACCTCCCCCCCACCATCAACATAATCCGCGGAAAGGTAAGTGATTTTCGTACATCCCTACATGCTAGGGATGTTGGAGAAATCCGCTATGGACTCCAGTGAGGCCGGATTCTTTGGAATCCTGCCCCCCAGAGTCCGTGATGGAATGGAACACCCTCCCCACTGCCAAACCCCGAAATACCCCCGGGACGGACCTATGCCGGGACGGTGGTGGCGGATGCAGCGGCAGATGCGGCGGCTCCAGCTCCAGCTCATCTTCCAGCCACTGCCAGGCTGCTGCGGCCGCAAATGGCAGCTGTCGTAGCAGCTGCCATTTGCGTCTCTGCCTTTTGCCATGATAGGCTATGTAAATACTTACGTAGCCTATCACGGCCTAATGCAAGGACACGGCCTAATGCAAGTCCAGTGGCTCTGCGGCCTTGCTGCAGAGCAGAGCCAACTGGGGAGGATTCCGGTGGGAGGGACGGATCGCCTCCCCACCACCTCAGATGCCCTGGACCGGAACAAGGTAAGGGATTCGTACATCCCTAGAACACACACACAGCTGCCTTATATCGACTCAGACCATTGGTCCGTTTAGCTCAGTATTGATTACACACTGACTGGCACTGGCTGTCCAAAATCCTGTGTGGAGATGCCAGGGACGGAACCTGGGACCTTCTGCCTACAAAGCAGGTGCTCTGCCACTGAGCTATGGCCCATCCCTGGGTACCTTCTCACACAATCCTTGTATGTTGCAGAGGATATTAGGGATGGAGGAGTGTATGTGTGCTTATGCTCAGTACTCTCCCAGCAGCTGTGCATTGCATGGGTAAGACTGAGAGAACTGAGCAAACTGGGTTTTAGGAAAGCTTCTCTGCCACTCCCTTCCAATCTCTTAAGCTTTTGAGGAAACCCAGGATTCCCCTGAACACTAAATACCATTTGAAAGCCACTGAAACAGAATGAGGATGATCTTTCAGTGAAATGCTGGGTGGGTCGTGGGTGGACAGGTTTCAAAGCTGGCTCCTAACCTTTTTGGAGTTCACCGTTCTTAAAGTTGCCATTCTGAGAGTGTTGGATGGCGAGAGGCTTTTTAGGCTAGAACTAGACAATTACAAGTCTTGTTTTATGTTTAGAGAGCAACCCTACGGCCACTAGACACTGTCTAGAGGGCCATAGGATTTTTCAGTTTCTGGGAGCTGAGGTTGGAGTCAGGGCTCTGAACGCAATTCCCAGAAACCACGCTCCCCACCCCTCCCCTGCCCCCTCATAGCCGGCATGTTTCTCTTCATGCTGGCTATGACTCTGTGCTCGGAAATGGAGCATGAAGATGGTGAAAAGGGGGTGCTGTCATGGGTGGGGAAGGGAGGAGGCCATGGAAGCCACATTACACAGCTTCCTATGCACTGCGCTGCCTCCCCCACTCCTGCTCCAAAGCTCCCTGGCTAGACTGGTGAAATTGCCTGTCTAGCCAACAATGCAAGGCAGCTGGAGCACAGAGGCAGAGCATTGAGGTGGCTGCCCTCTATGGGATAGTCGCCAGCCTCCAAGTTTGGAGTCTGATGACTATCTCCAGAGGATTGCACTGTTAGTTATTTATTGTTACATTTATATCCTGCCTTTCCTCCAAGAAACCCAAGGCAGCACACAGGATCCACCTCCTCTCCATTTTGTCCTCCCAACAACCCTGTTCTTCCTGTCCAGGAGGGTCCAATGGCCAGCTTGGGTAGGCAGGACTAGTCCAGGGCTTGAGGGTACTCCACTGCAATATGCATTTCCATGGCTTACCACATGGGGCATCCACACACAGAGCCAAAGATGCCTAGGTCATCATTACACCATTCCTGTGCACACTTACTAGGGTCGAATGTAGAGGTGTACAAACCCCACTTACAGTTCCTCTCTGGGGTCCGCTGGGGGGAGGAGGCGATCCGTCCCTCCCCCCAGAATCCTCCCTGGCCGGTTCCACTCTGCGGCAAGTCTGCGGAGCTGCTGGCCGGGGCTGCCTGCAGCCAGACTTCTGTCCACTGCCTTGCTGCGGCTGCAAATGGCGTCCGGAGTAAGGGATGCCATTTGTGTCCCTGTTCTTTCCCATGATAGGCTATGTAAATATTTACATAGCCAATCATGGTCAAGGGCAGGGACTAGGGATGTCAGAGAATTCTGCCACTGACTCCAGTGAGGCCAGATTCTTTAGAATCAGGCCCCCCGGAATCCGTGGTGGAATGGCCTCCTGCCCCCTGCCACCCTGCAGAATCCACCTGGGACAGAGCTTACCTAGGGCGGATGCGGCGGCGGCTCCGGCGGCTCCAGCTGGTCTCCCAGCCAGCCGCTGCTGGACTGCTGCAGCTGCAAATGGCAGCCGTCGTAGTGGCCACCATTTGCATCCTTGCAGGCAGCCGTGATAGGCTACATAAGTATTTATGTAGCCAATCACGGCAAAGAGCAGGGACGCAAATGGCGACCGCTATGCCATTTGCACCCCTGCTCTTTGCCATGATAGGGTACGTAAGTATTTACGTAGCCTATCACGGTAAAGGTAGCCACACAAATGGCATAGCGGCCGCCATTTGCGTGGCTGCCTTTACCATGATAGGCTACGTAAATACTTACATAGCATATCATGGCTGCCTGCAAGGATGCAAATGGCGGCCGCTACGGCAGCTGCCATTTGCAGCCACAGCAGCCCGGCCACAGCCGGAACTCCTGCTGTGGCTAGCCCTAGCCGGCGGCTCCACAGAGTAGGGATGGTGGAGAATTCCACCACGGATTTCAGTGAGGACAAATGCACTGGCATTCGGCCCCCCGAAACCTGTGGTGGAACGGCCTCCTACCTCCCACCACAATGCGGAATCCCCCCTAGGACGAAGCTTACCTGGGGTGGGTGTTCCAGCAGCGGTGGCTCCAGCAGCGGTGGGGGCAGCTGGTCTCTTGGCCGGCTGCTGCTAGTGATGTACGAAAGTCACTTACCTGGTCCCGCAGCTTGCTTCGCGGTGGGGGGGAGGTGCTTCGGGTCTCCCCCTGAAGTTCAGGCCGGGGGGGAGGCGCCCCGCCTCACCCAGCCGAAATTCAGGCCGGGGGGGGGAGGCGCCCCGCCTCACCTGGCCAAAATTCAGGCCGGGGAGAAGCGCCCCATCTCCCCAGCCGCGAAATAAAAAACTGAATGTAAAAAAAAACAAAACACACCTGTGATAGGCTACGTAATGATTAACGTAACCTATTACGGCTAGATTTCCAAAGTCAGCCATGATAGGCTACGTAAATCGTTACGTAGCCTATCACGGGTGACTTTGAAAAAAAAAAAAAAAAGCGCGTACGCAAATGGCGGTGCCCTTATTTTTGCCATAGTCTATGTAAATATTTACGTAGACTACCTGGGCCCAAATAAGGAACGTAAATGGCACCGCCCATGGGCGCCGCCATTTCTGTACGCGCTTTTTTTTCCCCCCCCAAAGTCACCCATGATAGGCTATGTAACGATTTACGTAGCCTATCACGGCTGACTTTGGAAATCTAGCTGTGATAGGCTACGTTAATCGTTACGTAGCCTATCACGGGTGTGTGTGTGTGTGTGTTTTACATTAAGTTTGTAATGACGGCGGCAGCTGCCCCCGTCGAAACGCCGCCGAAACGCCGCCGGGACCCACCACCGAGAGGGACATTCGAGAGAGGTAAGTCCCATCCCGGGGGGGGGGGGCGCGGGGGGCGGAGAATTTCACCAACAATTTTGGGGGGCCGAATGCGTTGGCATTCGGCCTCGCTGAGATTTGTGGAGAAATTCACCGCCATCCCTAGCTGCTACGGCCGCAGATGGCAGCCGTCGTAGCGGCCGCCATTTGCGTCCTTGCGGGCAGCCATGATAGGCTATGTAAGTATTTATGTAGCCTATCATGGTAAAGGCAGCCATGCAAATGGCGGCCGCTATGCCATTTGCGTCCCTGCTCTTTGCCGTGATTGTTGTTGTTCAGTCGTTTAGTCGTGTCCGATTCTTCGTGACCCCATGGACCATAGCACGCCAGGCCTTCCTGTCCTGCGCTCTCTCCCGGAGTGTGCGCAAGTTCATATTCATTGCATTGGTGATGCTATCTAGCCATCTCATCCTCAGCCGTCCCCTTCTCCTTTTGCCTTCAGTCTTTCTCAGCATCAGGGTCTTTTCCAGAGAGTTTTCTCTTCGCATTAGGTGGCCAAAATATTGGAGCTTCAGCTTCAGTATCTGTCCTTCCAATGAGCACTCAGGGGTGATTTCCTTTAGGATGGACTGATTGGACCTCCTTGCAGTCGAGGGGACTCGTAAGAGTCTTCTTCAGCACCACAGTTCGAAAGCATCAATTCTTCGGCGCTCAGCCTTCCTTATAGTCCAGCTCTCACAGCCATACATTACTACTGGGAAAACCATAGCTTTGATTAGACGGACCTTTGTCGGCAAGGTGATGTCTCTGCTTCTTACTATGCTGTCTAGGTTGGCCATAGCTTTCCTCCCAAGGAGCAAGCGTCTTTTAATTTCATGGCTACAGTCACCGTCTGCGGTGATCTTGGAGCCCAAAAAGTAAAATCTGTCACTGCTTCCATTTCTTCCCCTTCTATATTCCAGGAAGTGATGGGGCCAGATGCCATGATCTTAGTTTTTTTAATGTTGAGTTTCAAACCAGCTTTTGCACTCTCCTCTTTCACCCTCAACAAGAGGCTCTTGAGATCCTCTTCGCTTTCTGCCATTAGGGTGGTATCGTCTGCATATCGGAGGTTGTTGATAATTCACCTGGCAATCTTAATTCCGACCTGTGATTCATCCAACCCGGCGTTTCTCATGATGTACTCTGCATATAAGTTAAATAAGCAGAGTGACAATATGCAGCCTTGTCGTATTCCTTTCCCAATTTTGAACCAATCAGTTGTTCCATGTCTGGTTCTTACTGTTGCTTCTTGACCCTCGTACAGGTTTCTCAGGAGACAGGTAAGGTGGTCTGGTACTCCCATCACTTTAAGAATTTGCCACAGTTTGTTGTGATCCACACAATCAAAGGCTTTAGCGTAGTCAGTGAAGCAGAAATAGACGTTTTTCTGGAATTCTCTTGCTTTCTCCATGATGCAGCGAATGTTGGCGATTTGATCTCTAGTTCCTCTGCCTCTTCGAAACCCAGCTTGTACTTCCGGTAGTTCTCGGTTCGCATACTGCTGAAACCTAGCTTGTAGGATTTTGAGCATCACCTTGCTGGCATGTGAAATGAGCGCAATTGTGCGGTAGTTTGAACACTCTTTGGCGTTGCCCTTCTTTGGAATTGGAATGTAAACTGACCTTTTCCAGTCTTGTGGCCACTGTTGAGTGTTCCAGATTTGTTGGCATATTGAGTGCAGCACTTTAACAGCATCATCTTTTAGGATTTTAAATAGCTCAGCTGGAATGCTGTCATCTCCGCTAGCTTTGTTGTTACTAATGCTTCCTAAGGCCCACTTGACTTCACTCTCGAGGATGTCCGGCTAAAGTTCAGTGACCGCACTATCATGGCTATCAGGGACATTCAGATCTTTCCTGTATAGTTCTTCTGTGTTTTCTTGCCACCTCTTCTTAATCTCATCTGCTTCTGTTAGGTCCCTGCCTTCTTGGTCCTTTATCATGCCCGTCTTTGCACAAAACGTTCCCTTGAGATCTCTGATTTTCTTGAAGAGATCTCTAGTCTTTCCCATTCTGTTGTTTTCCTCGATTTCTTTACATTGTTCATTTAAGAAGGCCTTCTTGTCTCTCCTTGCTATTCTCTGGAACTCTGCATTCAGATGGATATATCTTCCCCTTTCTCCCTTGCTTTTCACTTCCCGTCTTTCTTCAGCTACTTGTAAAGCCTCATCAGACAGCCACTTGGCTTTCTTGCATTTCTTTTTCTTTGGGATGGATTGAGTTGCTGCCTCCTGAACAATGTTACGGACCTCTGTCCATAGTTCCTCAGGCACTCTGTCTACCAGGTCTAATCCCTGAAATCTATTCCTCACCTCCACTGTATATTCATCAGGGATATGATTTAGGTCATACCAGAATGGTTTAGTGGTTTTCCCTACATTCTTCAATTTAAGCTGACATTTTGCAACAAGAAGCTCATGATCTGAGCCTCAGTCAGCACCAGGTCTTGTTTTTACTGACTGTATAGAGCTTCTCCATCTTTGACTGCAAAGGACATAATCAATCTGATTTCGATATTGACCATCTGGTGATGTCTATGTGTAGAGTCGTCTCTTGTGCTGTTGGAAAAGAGTGTTTGCTATGATCAGCGTGTTCTCTTGGCAAAACTCTATTAGCTTTTGTCCTGCTTCATTTTGTACACCCAGGCCATGCCTGCCTGTTATCCCGGTGATTTCTTGATTTCCTACTTTAGCATTCCAATCCCCTATGATGAAGAGGACATCTTTTTTTGGTGTTAGTTCTAGAAGGTGTTGTAGGTCTTCATAGAACCGATCAACCTCAGCTTCTTCGGCCTCAGTGGTTGGGGCATAGACTTGAATTACTGTGATGTTGAATGGTTTGCCTTGGATTCGTACTGAGATCATTCTATCGTTTTTAAGATTGTACCCCAGTACTGCTTTTCCCACCCTTTTGTTGACTATGAGTGCTACTCCATTTCTTCTAAGGGATTCTTGCCCACAGTAGTAGATATGATGGTCACCTGAATTAAATTTGCCCATGCCTGTCCATTTTAGTTCGCTGATTCCCAAGATGTCGATGTTCAATCTTGCCATCTCATGTTTGACCACCTCCAGCTTACCTTGATTCATTGATCTGACATTCCAGGTTCCTAAACAATATTGTTCTTTACAGCATCGGATTTTCTTTTCACCACCAGACACATCCACAGTTGAGTGTCCTTTCGGCTTTGGCCCAGCCGCTTCACTCTTTCTGGCACTACTTGGAAATACCCTCTGCTCTTCCCCAGTAGCATATTGGACACCTTCCGACCTGAGGGGCTCATCTTCCGGCGTCATCTCTTTTAGCCTTGTGATACGTTCCATGGGGTTTTCTTGGCAAGAATACTGGAGTGGGTTGCCATTTCCTTCTCCAGTGGACCACATTTTGTCAGAACTCTCTGCCATGACCTGTCCGTCTTGGGTGGCCCTGCACGGCATAGCTTATGGCTTCACTGAGTTACGCAAGCCCCTTCGCCACAACAAGGCAGTGATCCATAAAGGGGCTTTGCCGTGATAGGCTATGTAAATACTTACGTAGCCTATCATGGCAGCCTGGCAGGATGCAAATGGCAGCCGCTACGGCAGCTGCCATTTGCGGCCACAGCAGCCGGCCGTGGCCAGAACTCCGGCTGTGGACGGCCCTGGCCGGCGGCTCCATGGAGCCGATGTGGAGCAGAGCCGGCCCAGTGAGGATTCCAGGGGGAGGGATGGAGCGCCTCCCCCCCCCCACACCATGAATCAAAGCTGCGAAAAGGTAAGTGACTTTTGTACATCCCTACCACGGAGCCACCCTGGAGCTGCCGGCCGGGGAGGATTCTGGGGGGAGGGATGGAGTGCCTCCCCCCCACCGCGGATGCCCCGGTGGCAAATGCCCCTAGCAGGGATGCAAATGGCGCCTGCTATGCCGGACGCCATTTTGTTCCCCAGCCCGGCAGCAGATGGCTGCGGAATGAAGACGATGGACCCAGACCAGTGGCCACCAGGTAGGGTCCGTCCTGGGGGGATTTTGGCGGGTGGCGGGGGGGGTAGTCCGTTCCGCCATGGACTCCGGGGGGCCAGATTCTAAAGAATCTGGCCTCATTGGAGTCCATGGTGGATTTCTCTGCGATCCCTTGTCTAATGTGACTTATTTTGAGTCAACATGCATAGAATTGGACTCTCACCGTTCTTTAGATGTTAGGCTGGCATGCAAAGAATCACACAACTAGATCTAGGTAGCCTTTGGCTTGTGCTTCTCTGGGGGTGTTTCATAAGAAGCTTTGGATATGGAATGGGAATCGAAAAAATAACAATTTGAGGCTTTATTTGTAGGATATGTGGACCAAAATGGGTATTCAGTGGGCAAACCAACTCCCTATAAAGACATAAGTATCTTTCAAGAAACAAAGGACAGGAAACAGAGGACAGGAAAGGATAGAGAGGCAGAGGGACCGAGAAGAAAAAACAACAACAACACATCCATGACAGAAATAAATTTTCAATTCAGTTTAAAGGGATGGAACAGGAAAAATCTGTGTTCTGTACATTTAAAAACGTAATCAAATACTTTGTGTATTGTAACTTAATGCATAGTAACAACAATGGGAGAGGGCTCTTGCCTAGATGCCCTACTTGATTTATTTATTTCATTTATCATTACATTTATATCCCATCTTTTTTTCCTCTTGCAAGGAACCCAAGGCAGCTTACATAGTCCTTCTCTCCATTTTATCTTCACAATAACTCTGTGAAGTAGGTGAGGCTGAGAGTCAGTGACTGGCCCAAAGTCCTCCAATGAGTTTCATGGCTGAATGGGGACTAGAATCCGGATCTCCCAGGTCCCAGGCCAACACTCTAACCATTATACCACACCGCCACCAAAAAAACAGCAGCTCTGCATCTTGCTCCCCCCCCCACTACATTAAATAATCCACAGTGTTAGATGTGGTATCCACCTTTCTCTGTCCCCACAAGCAGCAGATGGCAGAGTGGAATGGGGGCAGGAAAACTAAGAGAAATACCACTGATTTTCAATTACTAGACATATGGGCAAAAGAAGAGAAGAAGCTGCTACTTTTGGTGGCAGCCATGTGACTCTTATGAAATCTAGTTCTTTTCAGCCCCTGAGATCTAGCAGATGATGGCAAATAAGTATCACAGTTGGAAAGATACTAAGTCAAGAACATTTTGAAGTCACGAATAACTGTTCCCCCACTCTGCGGTTGTATTCCTTCTGTGTCTGTTCAGTCACTTTGCCCCATTTTGCAAAGCACAAAGAAGCTTTAATGTAATCATGTAGTCCAAACAACCAGAGAAAACATATATATCATCCCAAAGGGGCAGCCAATGCAATCTTCCTGAATTGCAGAAAAATTACATAATAGGATTGCTCAGACAATGCCTTTTGGGCTTTCAGCTCCTGCCCTCCTGCTGCTTTACATGGATTATTTTAGTAACATTACTTATTGGGAATAGATGTATAGTTTATCAATTATATTGTTGAATGTATATTTTCTTCAAAATGCTTGCTAAACAGAAGTGACATAAAATTAATAAAATATATAGCACATGAAAATTAATGAGTCTGTTGGATGCAAATACAATAAAACATAAACATTAAAATTCACACCAGAAACTCTGCACTTTTATAAGCCCTTGCTCTAGGCAGACTTAAGGATAAAATTGAACTATTCACTCATGTTTCGAAATGGTGAATTCCAACAGTGATTTACTGATGAGCTGCCAGTTCCTATGGCATTTAATAAGGGATGAGGACATCAAAACAAAACCACAGATGCTCCGCAGCGCACAACCCTTCCTTAGTCCACTGTGTAACAGTGCTGCTTAAACCCCTGAAGAGCCAGAGAGGTGAGAGGTAGGGGAGGGAAATGAAATGGCTTATTGGCTGAAGAACCTGGCTGCCATGAGTGTAAGTGGAGCATGCAGATCACAAGTAAAGGGGCCAACAATGTACATCTTGCTTTATAGAGCAACAGACTCAACAGACTCAGCCCCCTGCCCTGAGGAGCTTACAGTCTAGATGGGAAGATAGGAACATAGGAAGCTTACTTATACTGAGAGGAGCTCTACACCAGTCTAAAATTCTGCTTTTAAAACAGAGCTTTCTGCTTCCTTTTTAAATGTAGGATCACGACAGACTCCCTTTACAAGTGCTTCCTTCTCCCCTTTCCCCCCCTCTTTCCCCCCCTATCTGAGTCTTCCATATGCTCCGGTATACAGCCGCTAGAAGGCGCTATGGTCTAGCTCCTCTTTTTGTGGGTTATTATCCTCTTTTCACAGAGGGAACTCAACAGAACTTAAGCACTGTAATTTGATAGCTCATTATCTCTGATCTTTCTAAAAATGGAATAAAGCTCATGCAGTGCGGGAGACATCCTGGAGATTGACGATGTCATCTAAAGGGCCGCAATCTGCCATGAGTAACCAATCTCAATAGCAGGATAAAAGCCCTGTGTGAAGAAGCCCTGAGTCAAACCATTGGTCCGTCTATCCCAGTATCATTGACATTGACTGGCAGCAGTTCTCCAGGCAGGGATTTTCCCAGCCCTACCTGTAACAATATGAAAGAACTATTAGATTCAGCCTATATGGGTTGTGCTTCCTGGGAGGAACCAGGGAGTAGTTAAGGGCAACACCCACTGCTTCTGGCCAGAGGAGAGAGAGGCTATAGCCTGAGAGGGGCATTTGTTTAAATAAAGCTTGCAAGTTTGTGTATAAAGCAGATTCTGTTTGGTTCTCTGGGGTGCAATCCACCGAATTTGAAACACGATGGCAGCAATGATTGAATCCTAGACAGAAGAAGAAAAACAGACTATTAGGTGGCAAAAAGAGGGGGGGGGTGAAAATGAAGGGCCTGAAGCCACTAAGCACATTAATGGTGCAATCCTATGGGGATGAATGAAACAGTGGAAAGATACAGCTTTTTCACATGGGACCAAGCAATAGGGGAAGGAATTGAGAAACATTGTACCAGTTTAAAGATATTAACAGCCAGCTGCAATTTTGGAGATATCAAAGACTCCTTAATAAGGGATTGGATAGTATGTGGAATACAAGACACATGAGTATAAGAGATATTGCTGAGGGAAGCAGACTTGACCTTAGAGGAAGGAAAGCTTGGAGATTTGCAGGGTGGCTGAATTGTCCAAAGACAGGATTAGAGCCATATAGTACAGAAGAAAGAGAAGGAGAAACTGGATATAAGGACAACAGTGAACACTATAGAGCCATTGAAGCCCTGGGGGGTGGGGGGAGACAAAAAATGTCCAGCTTATGAGAAGAAAAGCCACAAATGTGACAAACTTAACTGCTATGAAGCCAAGTATCTATCAAAGCAGAAAAAGGCAAATCCTAGAGTGCACAGTGTAAAAATGGAGAGTGACGGTGGATGTGAAGACATTCTGAGCGTAACAGATCAAGTAGTAAACACGCTACAGGAAAAGCCAACAGGACAACATAAACAATTGTATGCAACCATGTGTCTGGAAGATAAAGTATTACCGTTTCGATTAGACTGTGGTGCTAGCTGCAATGTTTTCTCCATCCATTGAGTGAATCCCAATTTTCCATTGGAAGAGACTAATCAGCTTTTAAGAATGTATAATCACACTACATCAAAACCAGTGGGAAAATGCAAACTCAAAATGTCTAACTCAAAGACAAACAAGAAATACAGGTTAGAGTTTGTGGTTGTAGATGACCAGAGAGCAGTACCACTGGTAGACCTTAAGGCAGTCCAGGCTATGAAAGTGATAAAGGTACAATTTCAGAACATATTGACAGTGGATAGTAGAGTGATGGAAAATTCAGATGAAGCTGGAAGCTGGAATCAAGAAAGGATTCAAAGGGAATTCAGTGATGTGTTTGAGGGAGATGGACAGCTAGATGGAGTTTATAAATTAGAGATCGATACAAGTGTGCAGCCAGTTAAGTTACCCAAGAGGGAAGGTACCAGTTGCTTTAGTACAGCCTCTGAAAGAAGAGTTGCAAAGTCTGCAATGGCAGGGAATTATTCAACCAGTAGAGCAAAGCACAGACTGGATAAGCAGTCTGGTGGTGATATGAAAACCATCAGGGAAACTCAGAATATGCAAATTATTTAATCCAAAGCCATTAAATAAAGTAGCGAGAAGAAGTCATGTTCCATTGCCCACTGTTGAAGATATATTGCCAGATCTTTGTTGGATTCCTGCATTGAGCAGGGGGTTGGACTCGATGGCCTTGTAGGCCCCTTCCAACCCTACTATTCTATGATTTTATGATTCTATGATCTGACTCCATCTGTGATGTCAACAATGGATTCTGTCATATTGAGCTGGAGGAAGAATCCAGTTATTTGACCACATTTGCCTCACCCTTTGGGAAATCAATCCTGCCCCCGAAGTATTTCAAAACAGGTTGACACAAGCCATGGAGGATCTGGAAGGAATTTGGACAATAGCTGATGATGAGTTGATAGTGGGAAGGGTGATGACCTATTGCAAGGACGGCAGGACCATGATTGTGAACAGCATTGTTGAAAAGGTCTAGAGCAAGGAACAGTAAACTGAATAGGGACAAACTCAGACTGAGGGTCACAGAAGTACCATATATTGGCCATTTACTGATCTCAATGGGCCTGAAGGTGGATCCAGAAGAAGTAAGAGCTTTTCAAGACATGCTAAGACCCCAAAATGTCAAGGGAGTCCAAAGATTTCTGGGAATGACCAACCGTTTAGCTAAGTTTTGTGAACACCTCTCAGAGAACTGTGAAATTCTTACGGAATTGACACAGTGAAGGACACTGTGGGAGTGGATGGAGCACCATGAAGATGCTTTCCAAAAAGTAAAGGACACGATTGCAACAGCCCCTTTCTTGAAGTATTACAACCCAGAAGAGCCATTAGTGCTTCAGTGTGTTAGAAAAAGAGACTCCATAACCGGTTGGTGCCTCAGTCACGTAAGAGCCCAAGTGGCGGGAAAAATGTAGGCGGAGCAAAAAGGGAACCATACTGATGCGCTCATGACTAACGGCTTGGTAAATTGATGTACTGACTGTTTATTGGCTATTGGCTTGGTAAGCTGATGTACTGACTTTTTCATTGGTTACTGGCAAGAACAATAGAAGTGATAAGGTATAAAAGGCTCTTGCACACGTGCCTCGGGGTCCAGACTGCTCTGCACCCGTTTTGCAAAACGATCAATAAAATAGTGTTGGATCCACTGCTGCATGCCTGGCATCCTTTTCTTCCAACCGAAAGCAAGAACTTTTTATCTAACAAGTGTGATGCATCAGAAACAGGTCTAGGGACTACCATGCTGCAAAGAGGACAGCCAGTTGCATTTGCCAGCAGAGCCTTATTAGAAACCAAAAAGGGCTATGTTCAAACGGAAAAAGAACTACTTGCAATATCTTCTGGAATGGATAAATTTCACCAGCGCAGGAGATGTCCAGACAGACCATTAACCTCTGGAACAGTTGTGAGCAGAGATGGGTCAAAGAAGACTCAGACAACAAGTTTGGGTTGAAAATTGGGCCACATTTATTGAAAATATCTGCAAAGGGGAACCTAAGATGGGCAGCTCACTGTGCCAGCGACTAGCTGGCACTTCTTGGGTGAAAACACACCCCTCCGGACTGCCCCTTCTGGGGGAGGTAGACCTTCCCCTGTCACCCCCTCCTGGTGCCGCACAACACCTGGGTGAGTGAGGAGGGTTGGCGTCCCAGGCAACCCTTATCCCCTGCCGAGCCGCACAACTCGTTCGGGGGGCCTCAGGCGTCACCTGTCACCATAAGGTGCCTCTGCATGCACACCATCCCTAATCTCTTTCTGCTTTTGCCCATCCTAGCTGCAAACTAAGATGTGACCTATGAGAGATTGGGCCTGATTCGCCTACAGGACGCACTCTACCCCAATAACAGTGTGAAGTAGGCAAAAAGACTGACAGAACCAGGCCAATTGAACTGTGAGCCAAAAATTCCTACATGGCTCCCAAAAGCGCAACCTGTCGTAAACCCACACTGCTTAAGGGAGGGTGAGAGGGAGCCGCGTGAGCAAGAGAGCTTTGGTTGGGAGGGGAGCAGAGCTTGAGGTGACTCTGCCTGCCCCTCCCTGCTTGGGGGTGCCACTGGGGGTGCCCAATGGCATGCCGTCATGTCCTCTCTCCCCACCCACCTGCAATGCCCCCCCCCCTAATGGTCAGACAAGCTGGCGTCGGGGTTAGGGCATTTCTGTAAAAATTGTTACTCAGTGCACCAATATCTGATATTTCTAGATCACTGGAACACTCCATTCCAAGGCCTAACTCAAGTTCAGCACAAAAGTTAATGAGATGAAGAAGAAAGACACTTTTACCAACAAGCAGGAGGCCAGTAGAGCCAGGGCTTACAGGAGCATCCTAGGGGTGAACTGAGGAAACAGTAGCAACAGAGACAGGCCCTGTAATCGGCCAGAGATATTCCAGCCCTAGTGCCAGGGCACACAGTAAGAGTCCAACCCCTAACAAAATAGGACAGAGTCTGACACAAGACAACCGTAATTCAACATGATAACCCATAATCATATAAGGTATAGATGGACAGCGAATGAATATTGAGATGTACCAGAAAAGAGCAGAAGAATCGGCTGGTGCCATGAATTTGAATGGCAGTCAAGCACGTAACTAGCAGAGGATCCTGCAGGATGAGACAAGCGGGGAATCCTTGCCATGTGCTAACCAGGCCAGAGTCATACCAGAGACACTCCAGGGGAGATTAATGCAGAAGAAGAGACTGCAGCAAGGACACCCTGAGAGCATCTCTATACCAGCCTAAAATCCCCCATTTAAAATGAGGCTTTCTGCTTCCACTTTAAATGCAGGATCACGACAGCCTCCCTTTACATGTGCTTCCTCCCCCCACCTCCCCCCTCCTTTTCTCCCTTATGAGTCTTCCATATGTTTCATTATACAGCCGCTAGATGGCGCTGTGGTCTAGCTCCTCTTATAGTGGGTTTTCCTCTTTTCACAAAGGAACTCAAGCAGAACTCAGATGCTGAAATTTCATAGCTCATTATCTCCAATCTTTAAAAAAAAAAATGGAATAAAGGTCATTTAGTACAGGAGATGCCCTGGAGGTTGACGACATCATCTAAAGGACCTGCGAACGTCCGAGACTAACCATCTCAACCTCAGGATAAAAGCTCCGTGTGAAGGAGCCCTGAGTCTACAGAGGAGCAGAATAAAGGATGGCAGCTGAAGGTTGCCATCACTGAACCCAGACACACTTGAAGTGGGCAAGCTGTTAAGAGACTTGCACACCTGAAAGACTGGTTTATTTTTTACTTTAATTTTACCTTTCTCCAAAGGGAAGGGATATAACAGTATGAAAGAACTATTAGATTCAGCCTGAATGGGTTGTGCTTCCTGGGAGGAACCAGGAAGTAGTTAAGGGCAACACCCACTGTTTCTGGCCTGAGAAGAGAGAGGCCACAGCTGGAGAAAGCTCTGTAGCAAAGTCTTTGCTTTAATAAAACTTAAAAGTTTATTTATAAAGCAGAGTGTCTAATTCTGTAAAGTGCAGTCAATCAACTCTGAAACACTCTCTGGAGATGCCAAAGATTGAACCTGGGTTTTCTTCGAGCAAAGCATGTGCTCTAACACTAAGTTCTGATAGTGCAAGAAACTACAAAAGTGTGGTGGGAGAGAAATAAGGAATGAATGTGACCAACTGAAATTCTTCATACTTAGGCTTCATTTAAGTAGGGGATGGGGACTAAGAGATCCACAGTGCATCCTACAATCTACTCAGAATTAAGCCCCACTGAACTCAGGTACTTCCAGGTAAGTGTTGGAATAGCAATGGCAGAGGATCACACCAAATACATCTACAGACTAAGGGTTAATTTGTTCATGGAGCTTCTATTAGATTCAATAGCAAGGGTCACTCAGGGTGTGGAGCTAACTGCTCTGAATCAGAGAGCCTTGGGTGCAAACAGGGCTCAAAAGGGCAGTAGCTGTTGCCTAACAGCCAGGTAGAGCCAAATAAGTTTCCTTTTAGCTTGAGTTTCTCACGTATAAAACAACTAGCATGTTCAATATGTTCTGTAGTAGTACTGATTTCATTCGGTTAGAAGCCTGGCCTGATTTGCTCTGTTGTTTTATAGTTATACTTAACCAGGGGACTATCATTTTATGACTCAGTAAAGTTTGCCAAGCCCTTCACTTTCTGGATTCAGTCTGCTTTATTCAGCCACTTATGCTAGCAGTAAATATGTGTAGGGTTACAGACTTAAGGCTGCAATTCTAGACCTACTTGCCTGAGAGTAACCCCATGCATGTCTTCTGAGTAGACATGCATACAATTATACTACGTAATGGCTTCATAGGGGGAAAAGTGGGATTTAAAAAAACAGAGAAGGGAAGCACATGTATATATCCTCTGAAGGGACCAGGCGTAGAGACCAGCAAAGGGTGGAATCATATAAGATCACAGGAGACTTGTAAGTGTGACTGATAGAGCTGGAGAAGCAAAGGTCATGGACAGGTAAAAGATAGGAAATAAGGGTATAAGGACTGGGTGGGGCAAACCGTGGGAAAATTTAAGGGCAAGAACTTTATGTTGTATATGGAAAGGGATGGAAAACCAGTATAGACCTTTTTTTTCCCAAGCTCCCCCTCCAATCTCTAGAAAGTGCATTAACCTGCCTAAATGGTGAGCTGATTATCTTTAGTAAACAAGAACAAAAACACCTACACAAAGAGACAGAGAGGGTTCAAGGCATCGGCTGTAAAATGATTCCCTTCCACAAGTACATCTGAGATGACATGACACATCTATGTTGTATGGAGATAAGGCTGGCACAACTAATGCTGCAGGAAAAACAACAGGTGACATTTTGCAAAATGAGTTTCTACATTGCTTTTTTGCACCTGCTTTCTGTGCACACAGGCAGAAGATTTCATTTTGCCAGTAGAGTCTATTAACAGCGAAGGCCAAAATGAACTTTGAAAAAAAGCAAAGGAAAGGAAAGAAATGTCTCTGCCTAAGTAGCCCATTTCCTATTTCACAGACTCGGTGTACAGCATCAATAATTGCAATCACCACCCAGGGGCTTTGGCAATAAATTTCAAGGAGGGCAGGACCTTCCATTACAAATGTGAAGATGGCTTTAATTAAAAAAAATCAATATATTATTTCCAATCACTGGAATCCTGTGCCAGATGCAAAATCAATCCTTTCTTATTATAGTGCTTATATTCACCCTAAAATGCTATATTACACAGCATGGTCATTATGGGAAAACTGGACTCAACTCTCAACGAGGCAGAAAGTTGCATTGCAACAGCAAATTGCTCATAATAAATTGTCGTAGAAGTCGCAACCTCTTGGATTCTTAAGATAGGCAGCTTTTTGCAGGGGTCACCTTTCTAAAGGCGGCTGGGGGCTTGGGCATTTGTAGACACAGAAAATGGGATTGGGGACAAGCAATTAGGATATTTCCAATTTGTTAACAAGATGTCAGTGAACAAAGCTGTTCAGAGAATGCAGAGAGATAATGAAGATAAAGAGGATTCAGTTAGGGTTGGAGACAGCGGACTGCCCCATCTCCACCTCCCCACTCAAGTCTCAATATGCAGACATCAGTAACGACGATGAAAGAAATTAAGGGAGAACAATGCAACATCAGTCAAACTTTTTTCAAAATCAGTCAAATGAGTTTCAGGTGTATTTTCTGGCACTTCTTTCTTTCTACAGCATAAATCCATTTTGACATAGTTGCAATGGATACCAGGAGAATAACATTAAAAATCAAAGTGCGCTAAGCCAGATGCAGGCAGACATCAGACTTGCAGGATCGACTTTGCTTTTTCTTGGAACCCTGAGGTCCAATGATGGAGCCAAGTGCAAAGTGGTGACTCGGGGGGCAGAATCAAATGCAAGATGGTGGATCAGAGCCTTAAGGTGATCAGATCACTTTAATTTAGGTGGGGCAGAGCCTTTTTGTTGTTGCTGTTGTTAAACAGCTGGGAGGCAAAAACTGTTATCTATCTATCTATCTATCTATCTATCTATCTATCTATCTATCTATCCATCCATCCATCTAGCTAGTGTTAGTTTGTTTTTTATCCTACTTTCTGCCAAAAAATGGTGCTGAAGGTGGCTATCAATAAATAGATTAAAATAAAATCTTAATTAAAACATAACATTGAAACAAATACATTAAAAATAAAGATCCCCTAACATACCAGGAATGTAGGAGCAGTTGGAAAGTATGGGGGGCGGGGGGAGACAAATGTTTGTTATGAGCTCACAAATGAAGTAATACACATGCCCATCTTAACGGGAGCCCCTATAGGACTATTAAATCTGGGGTCTATAATTACCTAGCTGCACCACTGGACATGATGCTGTTGGAAGTAACTGTGGACTAGATGGTCCTCATACTGGTTGGGCAAAGCAATGCTTATTAGTGCTGGCTGGGCTAAAGAATTCAGCCCAGCTTTTTTCCCCCCAGCTACCTTTGATTGTAAAATCTTCAGGGAATGTAAAAGTCACATGATTTGGGGATGGGTGTGGGGTGGGGGCTTATTTACTTTCAAGGTGACCGAGAGTCAGCTTCTTTTCTCTTCTTTTGTCAGTTCTTTAACCCAGGGGTCTCCAATGTGGTGCCCCCAGACACCTCTCTTAGTGTTTCTCAGGCTCCATTCCCCTCCAGATTTTTATTTTATTTTTAAATTATATATTTTTAATTGCACTGGCATTCTGGAAGTGCTGCCCTCCAGTGGCATCTTTATTTAGGTTCAAAGGAGTGGTTTTGTGTTTTGGAGCTCAGCCTCCCACCTCTGCCTTACACTTAGATTTTTGGCCAAGTTACTTTCCTTTTCAATTCACCAGTTTGCCTTCTGGGAAATGAGTATTTTGTGATGACCATGCTCATCATGGCAGCCATTTTATGAATGGGCAACCGCCCCATGGCAGCCATTTTGTGAGAATGGCCATGACACTCTAAAAATTCCAAATGTGCCCACCAACCCAAAAAGGTTGGGGAGCCCCAATTTAACCAAAAGTAGGGATGGACGAAAGTCACTTACCTGATCCCGAAGCTTGCTTCGCAGTGGGGGGGAGGTGCTCCGTCCCTCCCCCCGAAATTCTGGCCGGGGGGGAGACGCCCCGTCCCTCCCCGCCGAAATTCTGGCCGGGGGGGGAGGTGCCCCGTCCCTCTCGCCGCGAAACCTCGTCTCCTGCTGGGACGCAAATGGCGGTGGTCGTAGCCGCTGCCGTTTGCGTCCCTGCAGTCAGCCGTGATAGGCTACGTAAATGTTTACGTAGCCTATCACGGCTGACTTTAAAAAAAAAAAAAAGCGTGTACACAAATGGCGGCGCCCATGGGCGCCGCCATTTGCGTTCCTTATTTTGGCACATGTAGTCTACGTAAACATTTACGTAGACTACGGCAAAAATAAGAGCAATGCTATTTGCATTCCCCTTATTTTCGCCGTAGTCTACGTAAATGTTTACGTAGACTACACGTGCCAAAATAAGGAACGCAAATGGCGGTGCCCATGGGCACCGCCATTTGTGTACGCGCTTGTTCCCCCCCCCAAAGTCAGCCATGATAGGCTACGTAAACATTTACGTAGCCTATCATGGTGTTTTTTAAAAATCTAGCCGTGATAGGCTACGTAAATCTTTACGTAGCCTATCACGTTTGTTTGTTTGTTTTACTTGGAAATGGTGGTGGCAGCAGCTGGTCGGAAGACCGGCTGCCGCCGCTGCACTGCTGCCGAACCGCCGCCGCCGCCACCGCCGCCACCAGGGACATTCAAGCAAGGTAAGTCCCATCCCGGGGGGGGGCAGGGGGGGCAGACCGTTTCTCCACCAATTTCGGGGGGCCAAATGCGCTGGCATTCGGCCTCCCCGAGATTCATGGAGAAATTCTCTGACATCCCTAAGCAGAGATGGAGCTGCTATGGCCCTGTTTCTAGACAGAACACCACTGAAAACAATGCTATGTGACGATGCAGCATGATTCCCAGAGGCTATCTTGGGGAAAAGAAAGATGGCTGCCCTCCTTTTATGTATTTTGTTTTCTGAACTGAAGAATTTTTTTTTTCAAAAAAGGGGGTGGTGGGGTGGGTCAACCTGTGGTGAGTCCATAGCTAAGACACCCATGAAATAATCACAGTTCAGTTTTAAAAAGAGGAGTGGATCCCAGATCACTCCCAATCTCTGCAAATCAGGTATGTTTGTCTAAGAAATTGGTTCATTTCCAGAGAGTTCTTGAATATTGATTTTTTTTTTTAAGCTGGCTTAATCATTTTTTCCCAGCACTTTGGCAAAGTGAAATTCCCATGAGTGTCATACATACAAGCCATTAGCATAATGGTGTTATAAAGAACTGTTTCTCTTATGAAAACTGTTTCTTTCTATGAGGCATCTGATGCTTCACTTTGTAGTGTTAGTGTGGAAGGCTCTGTAAAAATGAAGGGTGGAGGAGAAGTTGTCATTGTTGTTTTTCAAAGAAGGTGTAAGCCAGTGATTCGCAACTCGCTTTAGTCCATGAACCACCAGGCCAATAAAAAAAAGAAAGAAAAGAAATTGTGGACCACGTCCTTTTATTCATTAATATTTTTTTGTTGGAACATGATTAAAAAAAGCAGATACATTTTGGTTTGATATTTATTTATTTATTAGATATTTGGATTCTCTTCTCACTGACATGCTCTTCACTGTTTGGAGTGGTACTTGATAATGCACAACGAATATCGCTTTTTACTGCAAGCCGATTCCTGTGTTTGGACTTAACGTGCAACAAACATGAAAATTCCGTCTCACACATATAAGTTGATGCAAATGGCAAAAGAAATCTGACTGCATATGCTGACAGATTTGGTTAACTCCCAGTCATGCTGGCCCCAAAGTTCTCTATGGTAGACGGCTTGTACACATCTTGGGTCGCAAAATCATTTTTTCAAATCCAAGAATTCCTACTGAAGATCCTCTGGAACACTATTAACATCTGTTGTGAATGGATTCCTGATAAAAGATAATCCATCCTTTATCCTGTCCACCTCTGGAAAGTATAGTTGTAATTCATCTCATAGCTTCTGTAAATGATTGAGAATTTGTGTCTGAATGGCTTCCTTTTTCCCAAGCATGGCATCCACACATAGAAATTGAACCAAATTATTGCCTTCGACTTTTTCCATCCAGAGTTCCAATTTGTCAAGAGAAACCTTGATGATGCTTTGGTGAGGGAACAGATTTTCACCATTCCCTTGCAGCTGAAGTTTCAGCTCGTTCAAGATTCCAAATTCTGCATCAGCATGTTTCAGAATTGCTCTTTCCCTTGAGCCTGAAGAAACAAATCCAACTCCTCTCTCAAATGGAAAACTCTGTTGAGTATATTCCCTGCTGACAACCACCATCCAGAAGTGTAGAACAGCAACACACCAAAGTCAGAACCCATGTCCTGGCAAAATCTTTGGAACAGCCTGGTGTTCAGAGCTGATGATTTGATGTAATTCACTACTTTCACCAGCCCTTTGAAAATGGCGTTGAGTTGATCAGGCAATGTTTTTGATGCCAAAGCTTCCCTATGAATGGAGCAAAGAACTCTGATGACCATACTCTGATTGGAGAACTCTGATTACCATACCCTGATTGGAGCATGCTGTTTCGCCAGCACTTGGAAGCCTGATCTTGAACCCAGCATGGCAGATGCACCATCAGTGATTTGCCCAATTCAGACCATGCATTTCAAAGAAATTGTTAAATTGTTAACTATTTCCATCACATCCTGACCCTCTGTGGTGGTATCAAGGGTCTTACAAAAAGAAGCTCATCTTTGAAGTCTCCCTCAGCCATATATCATGCAAACACCAATAGCTGAGAGCACAATGTGATGTTGGTCGATTCATCCTATTTTACTTACGTTTTACAACATAAATTATAAAGAAACTAAAACAGCACATTTAGCACAGAACGAACAACACAATAACCACTCAGCATGACGGCAGGAGCTACATTCATGAACCACACATATCTAGACAGGTCGTCATTCCCACCTTCCTGCCAAAAACAAGTCTTTAGTTGCTGCCCAATCATTAAGTGGCACCTCTGTTGTACAAAAGTGTACACATGTAAATAATGGCAGAAGAGCACATCGTTCTATTGCGCTGTTTCCCTCCTGTATAGAAGGTTAAGTTGCATAAACATGCCAACTCTAAAACGTTTTTATTCGAACTCTATAAATATGGATTCCCACAAACTTTCTCTGACAATGCTATCTTTATTTAATTTTATATAGTTACATATTCGTGTGGACCACCATGGTCCACCAGTTGGACTACTGTGGTGAGAACCAGTTGAGAACCACTAGTGTAAGCACTGATTTTTTTTTTTTAAGGTGTAAGCATGGAAGTTGCATCAGAATAAGCTAAACCTGAAGCAGATAAGAGAATCCCTCTTGTTCAAAAGTGCACTGTTGGGAAGAATAACTGAACAGACTGTTGTATATTGGAGACTTCAGGAACTTACAAGCAACAGAGCTGAGAGCTACTGTAGCAATCTAGATTTAAATCTGTGGGACCTGTATTCAAGTTCCCATGCACTTGTCATATGGCCCCATTTAGGCTGCTATCTTTCAACCTCAGTTGTCCATCTGGAAAATGAGAATAACAACGATTTGTGTCACACTGTTTCAGTTATGTCAAACAAGATAAATTTCTGCAAGCTCAATAGATGATAGAACAACAGAAAGTTTGCTGTTTTATTTCATTAAGGGCACAATCCTATGCTTGTTTGGACAGAAAAAAGTCCTACAACTCCCAGCATGCCCCAGCCATTATAACTAGCTGGGACATGCAGGGAGTTGTAGGACTCCTTTTTTGTCTAAACATGCATAGGATTGTGCCCTGAAGCTGCAGTCCTGTACCCACTTACCCGGCGGTAAGCCTCACTGAAATCAATGGGACATACTTCTGAATATACATACAGAGGATTGTGCTGTAATTGTGGGATTTTAATTGGCATAAATAAATTCAACTGAATATATGTAAAACCTCAGGAGGTTTTTACATTCCACTTAGATCTTTTGGTTGGGCAAAACTGGACCAAAATGGGCAGCTTTTTGCAAGTGCGCGCACACACACACACACACACACACACACACAAAACCCTTTTGGGAAATATGAAAAGTGCCCTTTCATGTCACTATTTTCTGTGTAGGGGCAGGGACAGTGAGTGCAAGTAATATAACTATTGCAGCACAACACGGCAGGGGTGTGAGCCAACTGCTTTGGCAATAGAAATGCATCTTCTGCCACTGGACACCCATTCACAGTGAGGGCAATGTAACTGCCTTTGTTTGCTCCATCTGATGTCATCTGGTTGGGTTGATGGGATTGTTACGTGATAAATCTTGTTACATGATTTTGTGTGCTGCTTGGTTTTAATTTTTGTGAACCGCCCAGGGAGCTTCGGCTATTGGGCGGTATAGGAATGAAATAAATAAATAAATAAAATAAAATGATCCCTGATTGGCTGGGATCATATTCCCAGGATGAAGAAGACCTAGCTTAATAACAATGTATAATGGTGCTGAAGCAGAAGTTGGGAGGGACAGTGAATAGGAGCAAACAGACATGCACTAACAACAGGTTAACATTTGTGGGGAAAAACTGGTAAACATTTCAGCGCCTCAAAACTACTATTTTCAAGTTTGAAATCAAACCATGGGTACATTTAGCATAGCTCTAAGCAAAACAATAAATAAAAATAGAACTGCTTTGTCAATTGTCTGTACATACATTAGATTTATAATTCAGGGTGCAATCCTATGCATGCAAACAGAAAAGAGTCCTACAACTCCCAGCATTCCCCAGCCAGCCGGCCATACTGGCTGGGGAATGCTGGGAGTCATAACACATTTTTTTCTGTCTAAACATGCTTAGGATTGTGATCCAAGGGAAGGGGGAAGGACAGATGCTAATTGCTAAAAGCAAATTAATTAACTATTATAATAAATGTTTGTAATTAATTATTATTTGATTAGTTTTCCCAAATAATATTATCCTATGCAAGCTGCTTTTTCACGTTACCCAAATTTGAGAAGCTGCAACCAGACCTCAAAAGACACCTATGCATATTTAGACAGAAAAAAGTCCTACAACTCCCAGCCATGCTGGCTGCGGAATGCTGAGAGTTGTAGGACTTTCTTTCTGTCTAAACATGCATAGGATTGCCCCTTTAGTTCCAAAAGTGAGTTGGAGACAGAAAGATTACTGGAGTATAGCTGCTAACCTACTAGAATACTCTGCAATCTCTTCCAGCAAAAAAAGGGGTCCCTGGAAACCACACACATACTTGCAATTTAGGGAAAACATAAGCAGAAGTTCTACTGTGAGCATCTCTACCCCAGCCTAAAATCCCACGTTTAAAATGGGGCTTTCTGCTTCTGTTTTAAATGCAGGATTATGATGGACTCCCTTTACATGTGCTTCCTCCCCGCCTTTCCCCTGCCTTTCGCCCCTTATCTGAGTCTTCCATGTTTTATTGGTCTTGCTCCTCCTATTTCGGCTTTTCCTTTTTCACAGAGGCACTCAAGTGGAACGCAGACATGGTAATTCGATAGCTCATTATCTTTTAAAAAACGGAATAAAGATAATTTAATGCAGGAGGCGCCCTGGAGGTTGACGACATCATCTAAGGGACCCGCAAACTTCCATGAGTAACCAATCTCAATAGCAGTATAAAAGCCCCATGTGAAGAAGCCCTGCGAGTGACCAATCCCTTGTTTGCATATGCAGAGATTCAGTGGATCGGGGCCAATGCACTAGGGCTCTAGACGTTGTACAGGTAGCAGGTTTTTTGAGGAAATGCACCTTCTTTTAATCTGATCTTAATCCATTAGTTGGCTAATTGCACCAATTTGTCTATGGATGCCTTCAGCTCTGCTGAGATACAGTAAGAATTATGCTACAGTCAAACATTAGTCAAAATGTGTTCATGGTTGTTTCCACTGATTGTTGTGGGCTTCAGATTAAGCTCCGGGAGAGAGCGCAGGACAGGAAGGCCTGGCGTGCTATGGTCCATGGGGTCACGAAGAGTCGGACACGACTGAACGACTGAACAACAATAACATGAGACTGCCAGAAATACTCAGCAATCAAACTGCAGCCTCATTCACATCAGTTGGACTATCCAAGAAGTAGGTGGTCAGAAGATTGACTCTTTGATTTTCATAATCACATTTCACGCAATCTAGATCCCCCTCCCCCATCTGTAATTTCTAAATTCCGCTGCACAGTTCTTAGACAGGCATGATGATGACTCAGGAAGGTCTGACTCTGAGGCTGCTTTAGAAAAATCTCCTCTTCCAGTTTAAACCCATTTGCAAGGTGCTTGCATCTCATTATTGCCTGTTTACACTACTTAAAATAAATCATTTTAATTCAATACAATTATTCCTGATTTATATGAGTTAAAGTAATTGTAGGCTCTGGCTTACCAGAATTATTTTCCCTAGATATAGATCACAGGCCTTAGATCTCAGAGGAAAAATCCGGCTACTAATAGAAAATACAGACAGTTTTAAAGACATCATTTGCAAGATAAAAATATATATTCTAGTTTCCACAGTCATCCTTCCACTTCAGCTATGCCCCTGATGGTTACACATACATGCAGCCTGGTCTTATGCACATTTACTCAGAGATAAATTGCACTAAGTTCATCAGGACCTCTTTCCAGGTGGGCGTGTATTTGATTGCAGCTTTAGAAGTAAACCAACAGTGGTTGACTAGAGAGCATTTGTGGATGAGCAGTGGGTGAGATTGCCTGTGTTGGGTACATTCTTGGTTTAATCTAGGTTCTAAGCAAAGATTAGCTACCAGAAATCAAATTGCTATATTGATCTGGGCCCTACCTCAATCCCTGCAGAATGAGTTATAGTCAGATTGGGCCCAGGTAACCTTTAGGTGGGATGGAGGGTAAACTCCAAAACTTGACTCCACTTGATTCTAGCACCCCATGGCAATGTACTATCATAGGCACCCGCTTCCTTTTTCTTCTTCTTCTGGCAAGCCTTCAGCCACTCTTCATCTGCCTCTGTTTATGGCCCAGGGTCTGGTGTTCCCCCATGGTCACCTTTTTGCCCTTAGCCCTGGATTCTGAACTTCCTTTGGGTTTGTTTGTTTGTTTTTTGCAGCCACAGCTCCGCATGGCCCTTCGGGGGTGGCCATGTGTCCTCTTTTACAGAAGGCAGTTTTCTATTTGAAGGGCTGCCAGAGGACTGTCCCTTATGTGAAGGACTGCCCTGTCCCATTACAGTGTAAAAATAAAGAACCATAAGAACTGTTGCCCATCCACAGTTAGCACCTGAACAGCAGACTGAACGGGCAGGCACACAGGTGGCCTGGTCACAGTGGTCTTCCACATCATGGTGAGATGTCCTGCACTTCTATTTAAATTACAATAGTTATTTCTAAACTAGCATCTATATGTATACATTAGCATATGCACATTTGTGTCTTCTTTCATCCTCTTTCTTTGTGATGCAATTCCTCTTTTGGGGTGATTCATGAGTAGCCCTCTTAGTGGGGGCTCACTGGAGTGAGTCACAGACCCACCACACCAATCCATAAAGGGAAGACAAGCTGGTGCCCTTCAGATGTTTTGGACCACAACTGCCACAATTCCTGGCTGTTGGCCATGATGACTGAGGTTTATGGGAGCTCTAGTCCAAAACATCTGGAAGGCACCAAGTTGCCTACTTCTGGAGTAAATCATCCATCTACATTATGCTGAATAGAAGAATGACAAGTCAGGCTGCAGTCCTGTGCCTAGTTAGTCACACATAACTGCAATTGAAATCAGTTCCATTTACACATCCTTAATCTTAATTTCAATTAGAAATGTGCAGGTCTCCCGTAAATAGGAAAATCCCCTCTAAGTTTAAAATCCAACAGGAGAAAGAGGTGACAGATTTCCCCCCTTGCTCCTGCAGAGACCGAGAGACCGCCTGGTGCTGAAGCTGTGGCAGCAAAATGGTAGCAGTGGTAGCCACCAGAATAGCCACCAGTTAAGGGGGCTTGTGGGGGGCAGCAATTATGAACCAATTTAGAACTCTATAGGGGGAAAGAACACCCCCCCCCCAGCATTTTCACTCATCATCATTACTGTTCCCAAACCAATTTGAGCTTGGGGGAACTCACCTACCTCACTCACCCTCACATATCTGGAGCAGAGAATTGAACTAGGAACGATTCAGAAATATAATTAAGCCTTCTTTTGGTGTCAGCAAAAAGGAAATGGAATGAGACCCAGTGCTTAAAAGATGCAAACCCCTTTAAGACTACGAATAAATTAAAGAAATGATTGAAACTAATTAATAAAAGAGAAAAAAAAATACCATTGTCAGGAAGAGCTGCACCTATTTGCTAAATTCCATCCAGAAGCTTGCTTTTGCTACTGTGTAATGAGCTTCTGAATAAAAGGGATTTCAAAGTGGAGCATTGATAGAAGGCCCATTTGCAGGAGCACCACAAGTTTCATCCTTTCATCCTCCACAGGTGCTTGTTACATCTGTAACAAAGGCCATCCCTGATCAAAGAGCCTCATAACTTAATCCAAAGTATATTACATTCATAAACACATTCTCATCCTCTTCCCCCAAGATACAGAAATAATGCGCTATTAAACTTGCATTGCTTCTTTCTGGCAGGAGAACATTAATAGTGTGAAAATAAATAGCTCCCTCCTCTGCAGAATTCCCCAGGGAATATAAATGGAAAAAGTGTGTGTGTGTGCGCGTGTGTGTGCGTATCCCTGGGTGTGTAGTAATATGTTTGCTTCTGATCATAGATATATCAGTTCATTGTCTAGGCCTAACCCCAAAATCCATGTGCTTAAACTTCTACTACACTCACACATTTTTTAGTCTTATTAGCATCAATTGAGCTAAAGATTTGCTGAAAGCATGGCCAGGATCCAGACAGCTACTTTAGGTGCACCCAAGGGCTTCCATTTGTCCACCAGCATTCTTTTCTTTTTTTCCCTTTTTATACTTTTGAAATGCCCTTTAATTTAAAAAAGGGGCTTGCCATGGGGTTTGCGGAGATGTTGTTAAAGTAATGGAAGCCCACAGCTTCCTTGTGTGCAAACCTGAAGTCCTTGTCATTCATGTGTTCCATTTTTCACTATGTACCAGGAACCCATTTTCTGATCCTTTCCCTTAGCACTGTCCCTAATTTGCCCTTATAGTTGCCTTTTGAGAATGCCTTAGGAAGGGGCGGATCTGTGTGTATAACTATCCTATACAGAATTACTGTGGTACTTATGGAAGCTTTTAGGGGTTCCTAAGTTAAGGAAACCACTAAAAAAAAAAAAGCTCAGCCACCACTGCTGATCTTCTGCAGCCACAGGGGAGCATTTGGTGTGTTCCAGACACAGTTTCAGTTCATAGCAGGGATGTTGGAAGAATCCGGTTGTGGGGGGAGTGAAGCTTGATGAGCTTTCATTGGCTCGGCTTCCTGGATTTCAGCTTGTCTTCCACTAGCTAGCCTGACTCGGCCTGCAGTAAGTTGGGCCAGCCAGCAGATTTTCAGTGTTTTTTATCTGCACAAATTACGGCCACAATTTGCGCAAATCATCCAAATTGCAAGCCTAATTTGTGCAAATTACTGCCATTACAAAAAATATACACGCAAAAAGTCCCCGGAGTTTGGGGAAAACCTGCCGCTCAGATCACAAATGCAAGCCGAGTTGGGCATGCCGCGGAACACTGGTGAGCCCCCAAGGTAGTCCATTCCAGCTCAGGCAATCGCACATTGGGTTGGGAGCATCACCAGTGTGTGCAGCATCATTGAGTGGGGAGAGCCAGCCCCACATGTTCCCATAGCCTCTTCATGTATTCAGAAATGAACACCTGAAGAAGGCTTATCTTAAGAAGCAAACATTTCCATACATCACGAAACTGGCCAGCGAAATTCTCTCTTCAGTATGATCATTTGTGCCCCTGAACCAATCCATGACTACCATTATGTTGCAAGAATATATCAATGCTGAGTTATTTTATGTCTGTTTTTATTGGTCTGCATAGAAGATGTTTACCCCATTCATTCTTCATGTGAAAATGTCCCAGAGTAGCTAACTATTGTAATTAAAATACTACAATAAATACGAATAGCAACATAACTGCATAAAAAGTGGGTCTACTCAGAAGTAAGACTCATTGAATGCAATGTGGCATACTCATAGGTAAGTGGGTAGAGGACTGCATCCTGAGACAACAGTCCTAAACACACTTACTAGGGAGTAAGCGCAATTGAATGTGCATTTCACAATGTAAATTTCAATTGTAAGCGCATTTCACAATGCTTGTAAGCGCATTTCACAATGCTTGTAAGCGCATTTCACAATGTAAATTTCAATTGTAAGCGCATTTCACAATGCTTGTAAGCGCATTTCACAATGCTTGTAAGCGCATTTCACAATGTAAATTTCAATTGTAAGCGCATTTCTTCTAGGTAAACATGTAGACGACCATGTTGCACGGCTGAAATCCTATACCCACTTACCTGGGCACAAGTTCTATTTCACTCAATGGGACTTACTTTCTGGTATCCATGTGTAGGATTGCACTGTAAAATATTAGAAAAAACAAGCATGTAAAAGGCTGGAGTGAGTAAAAAGGTCTTCACCTGGTGCTGAAAGGATATCAGACTTGGTGTCAGGCGTACCTCACTGGGGGGACCATTCCAAAGTTGGAATTCCATTTAGATAACTGTTACCCCATTTTTCAGCCAACAGCCCTCAAGGCAGTTACATGAGAATATGAAAAGGTAACTGTGTGGAGAATCTTCTGATTAACATGAACGTGAACCTCTATACCCAGGAGTATCCTTTCTGTTCATTCATTTCATGCACTAAGCGCTAAAACACAGACACCAAGAGAAATCAAGTAGGGGATATGTCAAAGGCAATAAATGGCAGCTGAATTAATGGAATTCATTAATACATAGATTTTTAAAGTTAAGACAATTAGGCAATTTCAAATCGCTACTTGCTCATTTTCTAATTCATTAACTCAGAGAAGAAGCATCCATGTACTATAGGCAACTGCTCTTATGATAATAAAGCTGAGCTTTAGGGAGGATTTGTTTTCAATGACACCAGGGAGATAAAAGGAGAGGGTTTTTTTGGAAGAAGAATAAAAAATGGATTAAAGTGAACAGAAATAATTTATCACACACCATTGGGGGTGAGGGTGACCTTAACAATAGATTCCTTTCTTCCTTCTTTTAAAAAAGCTTTACCACAAAAAAAAAATTAATGGATATTTGCCACTATTTTAGATAAGCTACTTGCAGTTTGGTTTGACATGATATCACATGATATAAGTAATATCAGATGATGAGAAAGCTGCACTAAGAATCTGTATCCTGCATATATATGTTTTAGGGTGGAGAACATGATAAAAATAAAAGAACAGCACACACCAGAATCCTGCCTCCAGTGGCTGACTCAAAGAGAAACCCTAGAGAAAATACACAAAAGTCAAATCTTATCTGTGGACAAAAACACTGATTTTAAATGAAATTTTCATAAAGACAGAAAGCCAACTTCTGCAAGTTCCTTGATAGAAGAATGGTTTTTGTAAGTGGAAGAAATGCGTGCAAGTGTAGTTGCTAATCTGATGGAATAAATTAATCCATTTTGATTGGTTGGATTTGGAACACAAAGACCTTTCAGCATCAACAGATGCGGTAAGAATTTGACACACTACTGCCCAGGCTGAATTAGGAACTCTTTCTGAATTTAGAAAATAGTGCAATGGTGCAATAGTGAGAAGTAGTGACAGGAATCGAGGTATAGTGGAGGGCAGAAGGTAAAAGACAGGAGAGTGAAGGCTGAGGAACGGGCTTCTTAGGAAGGGCCCTGAAGTTGTTTGGGATATCTTAATTATGGGGATTTATTTATTACATTTATTACAATACCTGATGGAGCGCCTCTTCCGACACGAACCTACCCGTATACTATGCTGAACATGTAAGGTCCTTCTCTGGCTGCCTTCACTGAGGGAAGCTTGGAAGATGGCGACAAGGGAGAGGGCCTTTTCGGTGGTGGCTCCCAAATTATGGAATGATCTCCCTGACGAGGCCCACCAGGCACCAATATTGTTATTTTTTACGGTGCCAAGTTAAGACCTTTGTCTTCTCCCAGGCATTCGACAGTATATGATAAGTGTTTCATTGATCCTGGAATGTCTTATGGCTATCGTTGTTTGTTTTTGAGATTGTTTGTTTGAAGTTGTTTTAAATATATGTTTATTTTGTGTATATTGTCTGTTCATGTGTTTTTTATGTAAATGGTTTTTAATCTCTGTATATTGTATTTTTAATGTTTTCAATCTTTGTAAACCACCCAGACAGCTCTGGCTATTGGGCGGTATATAAATGTAATTAATAATAACGCTAATAATTTATATCTCACCTTTTTCCTCTTGCAAAGAACCCAAGGCAACTTACATGGTCCTCCTTCTCCTCTCCATTTTTTCCTTACAACAACCCTGTGGGGTAGGTTAGGCCAAGAGTCAGTGACTGGCCTAAAGTCACACAGTGAGTGTCATGGCCGAGTGGGGACTAGAACCCAGATCTCCTGAGTCCCAGTCCAACACTCTAACCACTACACCACACTGGCTCTTATCTATGTCTATCCCACCTTTCCACTTTATTTCTAAAGCATCCAAGGCAACACACAACATCATAATTTAAAACATTAATAAAACTAAGTATTAAAACTGTAACAAAGTTATCTAGCAGATTTGACCTTTGGGTCTGAGGAGCTGTCTGTCAATAGGGAGTCCCGTCCTCCATGATAGAATCAGGGAGGGGAGGCAGTGAGAGCACAGCGTCACTGATACTTGGGACTTCTCCGCAGAGAGTAAGCAGTAAGCCTGAGAGAGAGAAGATGGTGGATTCGATCTATGCCTTCCCTTGCTCCACACATCTAGTTGTACTATTCACTTCATGACCCCAAGATTAGAGTTAGTGTAGATAAGGGTTGTAGCAAGCTTGCTTCTTTGGTTGCTTAGTGTAAGATCTGTATGATGATCCTTGTTTTCCATCTTGATGACAGCCAGTGTGGCGTAGTGGTTAGAGTGTTGGACTGGGACTCGGGAAAGCTGGGTTCTAGTCCCCACTTGTCCATAGAGCCCACTGGGTGACTTTGGGCCAGTCACTGACTCTCAGCCTAGCTAGCTTAGGAGGTGCAGGGAAGGCTGCATGGCCCACTGCTCTCTCCTACAGTACCTTGCTGGTGCCTCCCAGCATGTGCCACCTGAGGCAACTGTCTCACTCTGCCTAACGGTAAGGCCACCCCTGGCTCTCCACACTGCAATATTTTGATTGAGGTCCCACTTGTGGTGTCTAAATGCCATTAAAGAGGGATCTGAGCGGATCTCCTGGGGCACATTCCACTACCTAATGTGCAGCCAAGAGTAATACCCTCCCCTGCATCCCAGCCTACCTCACTTTTGACATTGTCAGGACTGATGAAAAGGCCTACTGCATCAGGGTAAGTGGCTTGTACGGAAGGAGATGGTCCCTCAAGTATCCTGAGCCCAAACTGTTTAGGATGAGCCTTCTTGGGTCATAGCCAGGGCCAGTTTGCTGCCTGGGATGGAGCAGCCAATGCCTCCGCCAGTCCCTTTCATAACACCCCAAATCAGGTGACTCAAGCAGCTGCTTCATCTTGCCTAATGATAGTGCTGGTGCTGGCCACAGTCCTATATACACATATCCCCAGGGAATTTGTCTAGATTTTTAAAAATTCACTATTTAGCCATTAATCACAAGCCAAGGAAGAAAGGTCCACCTACCAGCTGTATGGTGTATAGAATCTGTTGTAAATGTTAGTTGTAAATCTAATGTGTGCTATCAGAATGTAGCCCAACATTTGGTGAGGACCTTGTCAAAGACTTTTTAAAATATGTATCCCAACACCCTAAAAACCCAACAGAGTTGTGTGGCTTCTGCCTGTCATGAATATCCTCCGCTCTTAATTTTAGAGTCAAAATTAGAAATGTTGGATGGCAATTTCTTTGAAAAAAACTTAGACTGTGTGAATATTCACTTTTTTTCAATCCTCTTTGGCACCACCATTTCCCTTGGGGGTGACCTCTTTGGCACCATTTTTCCTCCTCATCTGCTTCTTTCCTGTTCTGTCTTCCAGAATTAATCATGTGAATAACCTCGCCGAATCAGAGATCATGTGGTGAACTTAATGCCACTGAAGTCAACGGAAGTCAGTTTAAATGAACAAGCAAAGGTTTTCACAAGAAGTGTTGAAAAAGGGATACATATTTTTGGTACTGCCAAAAACAATTCACAAAAAATGAGTAGTTTTGATTCAGTGCTAGTGAGGTATATTTTTCCTTTACATAAGCTCTGTTTGTTCATTGGCTATGAGGTCTTGGATATCGTTTCTGGGAACATGGCTTTTGGCTCATTACTCTTTTTAAAAAAATGAACACATTAATCAGGATCCCCAAACATTTTAGTATATGCCCTGGGACATCGTCCAACCACAATGATATGTTATTGAACCACTGTGTCACTAAGCCGTTACAGTGGGCAACTGCTAGACAAATCAAATGAGTCTCTACAAATAACCTAGACCATTTAATGCAGTGCAAAACATTGTGCATACAATCCAAGGCTTCCCCCTAACCATGTTGGATGAAGGGCTAAGAATCTTGGGAACAATAGATGAAGACACTGTGGCTTGGCTAAAGAATCGGAAAGAAGGGGTTTGGCATGCTTTCCTGTAAGAGCTTCATATGGAAAGAGCATGAATAATGCCCTGTGAATAGCAGAACAATGCTTTTAAAGTTTAAAGAATTAAAAAGCAAGTAAGTGTTACTTGCTATTTGTAGGTTTCCAAAGTGGGAGAATGTGTCCTGTTTTAAAGATCCTAAACAGGTCACCAAACTGGTTAAGCTGGAGTAATTGAGTTTCAATTGATTCATATATGAAGTCCATTGGCTAAAAAAGTAATATGAATTAAATTTATTCTCCAATTTGGAAATATTTATATCTGGGAGGTGGAGGTGTCAGCACCATCAACAGTACGGCCCTGACACAGCTCACAATGCACATGGTTATTAACCAGCTGCCTGAACATTTTCTAAAAAACAACGTTTTGTTTTTTTTACTTCTGTGCCTGTGCTTAGTTCCATTTTAGATAATTGCTGAAGTCATAATGAATGTTCTGAATGAAACCTGACACCATGCTAAACTTCCCAAATTGGAAACTTCATTGCACATTTAAAATGTGGAGCCATTTCCTGTAAAATCCTTGGAGTTCCTTTTCCTGTTTGAGCAATCCTGGGTGATCTTACATTTGACATTCCAAGTATGCAAATCTATCGTAGTAGCTTTTAAAAATGTAAAAAGCAGTACGAAGCTTTGCAGGGATCAACATGAGACCTGGGGAGTTTGAAAATCATTGCTTTCTTGTGCACGGGTCTTTTTGTTTTTAAATGGTATTAAGACATTCCTTTTAAAAACAAAAAACAAAGACACCCCCACACACACACTTCTACTTCAGTCATTGCTTCTTCTGGAATATACAGGCTTATTCAAGTTTTAGAGACCATTGCTTTTTGACAGTTCCCCTGCTCCATAGACAAATATCATAACTTGTGCATCTTTAGCATCTCCGTGTGCTGTTATTGCAGACACCACTGTTAAGGTAAAAACCAGCCGTATTAGCTTCAAATTGTGTATCTGGGAGAGGAGCTCGAGTCTTGCTCCCTGGTGCAGCACTTTGGAAAACCATGGGCTGTTGGGATCCAGAGTAATTTTAGGGCACAAATCCTATGCATGTTTAGACAGAAAAAAATCCTACAACTCCCAGCAATCCCCAGCAAGCCATGCTGGCTGGAGAATGTTGTAGGTTGCACCCTTGTGGGCTTTTTGCCTTGCTCCACCTCTCCGCTGTGATTGCTCCCCACCCTTTCCTGCACCGATATAATTTACCTGCCCTGTAAGCAAGCTTTTGCCTGTAAATGAAAATCTCCACATGAAGCCTATTAGTTCCAGTCCTCATTCTGCCCCTATTTCTGCCATGTTTCCTTGACTCCTGCCAGTTTCAGGGCTGGCCTTACCATTAGGTAGAATAAGGAGGCTATCTCAGCTGGTAGATGCTGGCAGGCAGGAAGTAGCAGTGAGGTGGTGAAGAACAGAGTAGTGTGTAACCTGCCTTGCACCCCTTAGGCTAGCCTGCTGCCCTCAGATGAAGAAGAGACTGCTGTCCCTTTACCAGTATTACAATATACAGTTACCAGTCCAATTCTGCAGATGGGATGTGTGGGTGTGGGAGGGTGCCATCTCATCCTTTGCTTCAGGTCCAGCTCTGGCCAGCTTCTGCTGGATCCCTGGATCCATCCGTGTCACTACCTGCTCTTCTATCCACACCTGTATTGCCTGCTTTTGGGGCCTCTTTGCCTCCCTCTTTGATCAGTGGTTTTTTTTGCTTCACCTTAGCCTGACCCTATAGCAAGGGCATAGTGAACTTCTCTCCAGTGCCTGAAAACCTCCGGCCCATGCCCATTACCTCCATATGGGCCAATTTGCCACCATGCTCCTGGTGCCATTTTGAACTGACTGCATGCCTACTACCTATCCATTTTATTGGATGACCTTGAGTTCATGCATTTTGAAAGGAGATGAATAATTTCTTCTAGTCTCCTATTCATTCTCTCTCTCAACATGATTTAATAAGTTTTGACCACAACCACATTCCCCATCAGGCAACTATTTCTCTCTGAATGAGAAAGCACCAACCATTTAAGCCTTTCTTCAGAAGGAAAATGATTCACAAATCTGATACTTTTATTTAGGGTTGGTCAGACATTTTAAGTTCATTCAAAATCTTGCAGTGCAGGGCCAAGAAAATGTTTGTTTTCAATCTTCCTACACTCCTGCGTCATAGGTGGTGCCGCAAATATTGTGATTAAGTATTAACAATGCCACAGCTGCTGCTGTACCTTCCACTAGTTCTCTTGGGCTACACATCAACAGGGTTACTCTAGCTAGCCACATGCCAGAAGGAGAAAAAGCAATTTCAGCTTACAACATAACCCTTTACAAAATATCTGTCTACCCCAGATAATTCACTCTGTACTAAACACCATCCCTTTAAAAGGAAATATACTCTAGTTAGAGAAAGGGGCAACAAAGAAAGACAGGTGGACTGAGGGAAACTATCCATGGTCACTAGCCGCAATATGGCAGAAGTCAGAAAAGCTTCAATTTAACAAGTAGAAGGAGCAATATACCAATTTCTTCTGCATTATTCAGTGTATTTGTTAGGCAGATTAGAAGATTTCCTATACCAGAGTTTGTGCAGGACAGGAAAATGAGCCTGCAGTGTGATGCAGCTGCTAAAAACAGTAATGCAATCTTGGGCTGCATTAACAGAATCATGGTATCTGGTGCAGGGGAAGTGATAGCTCAGCTCTATTCTGCACTGGTCAGGGCAGTTCTGGGTGCCTCATTTTAAGAAGGACCTTGACAAGCTGGAGCATATCCAGAAGACAGTGACCAGGACATTTCAGGGATCTAGAAACAAAATCCTATGTGGAACAGTTGAAAGAGATGTGTATATTTAGCCTAGAGAAGAGAAGAGAGACATGAGAGCTGTATTCAAGTATCTGAAGGGCTGCCATGCAGAAAATGGAGCAGACTTGTTCTCAGTTGCTCTGGGACTAGAACCACTGGGTAGAAATTGCATGGAAGCAGACTTTGGCTAAACATCAGGAAAAACTACCTGACTGTATGAGTTGTTTGACACTAGAGAAAACTGCCTTGGGAGATGGTGGGTTCTCCTTTGCTTGGGGGTATTTAAGCAGGGGATGGATAGCCATCTGTTAGGGATGTTGCAGTTACATCCTGCATTGCAGATCCTGTGTTGAGTGTGGAGTATGGACTAGAAGACCTCCAAAGCCTCTGATTCTGTGCTTTTATGTTCCTATGAAATAAGCCCTAAACAAAATTGTCCACACAGAATTGTCCTCATTTCTGCAAATGACTGGGATCTGGAAATGAACAAAGATTTCATTCAGATTCTGTTAATCTCAAACTCCTATATAACCCAGGAATTTTTTTGCCCTGAATTTTCATCTGTGTGGTACTGGTATGGTTATTTCTGTCTTGTTTACTGCTAATGATGGGCTGATTTTCAGGGTGATCTGGCATATTTGGGAAAAGAATCATTTTCCTTCTCCACCCCCCTCAGATGAAAAGCATGGCGATTGTCAGGGTGTTATGGCAGTATTAACACATAAGGTCCCTCTCATCTCTTCCTTAGCCTGTGCCTTAAGGTGTTGCAAAAGGAACATGAAAGACCTCAAGAAAAAAAGAAGAATGTCTTAGCTGTGAAGTGAACATTGCAGTGAAAGATCTATGTAAACTTTGGTCCTTGGCACTAATAGCAAAGCCCACATGATGCTCACTTTAACTACATATCCTCTTTGAGAAATGATTCCTTCTTTTTCTCAGCACTCTACAGAGACTAGTACACACACAGAAAGAAACCTAATGACCATGAGAATGACAGTAGCCATGGGATCACAGATGTCCCTTATTTTTAAATGATGCTGATGCATTCATAAAGGATATTGTATGTTCAGTTTTAACCTACTGTCCTAAGCTAGTTTTCTACTTGTCCTGTTTGGCTAATTTATATACCAAATAACTGGTTTCCTTTCTTTTCTTTTAGAATACAGTGTCAACTATAGGCAGATAATTGTAAATGTCCATACTGTTGTGAAGTAACATAAACACAGGTAATATGGACAGGATTGCCCCATCCCACTCCCTTGATATGGGAAGCTAGTGACAACACACTTTTGGATGCCTCTCATTATGCATTTAATATTGTGGTTGTCCATGCCTGATTAATTTTATTATCATTGGATGTATGAATAAGTGCTTTTTCCCAACATCTTTAGGCTTTTAATTTTTTCCTGTTATTCTAATCTGTGTCAAATATACAGGACTGAGGAAGAAGGATATAAATGTATGAATAAATAGTCAAGATGCAGTCAGTTGGGACAATGAAAGAATTTCATTTTCCAAGGACGTTGAGTTTTTAATATTTTTTTCTTCCTTTGAGACATTACCCACAGCAATAGTTGCAGACGGAATGGGAAACAGAGCGAAATAGTTTTAAAATGCTAAGAAAAAATTATCCGTGTTTTCTATTTAAGGCTTCAATTGAACTATTTATTTTTTTTACCTAAGTGTCATTTTCTGGATATAATGCAGAGGCTATACTTAAGCACACTGATCATACTTTCAGAACTACACATTCCATAACTTTAGGGCCTTGATATTGGAGCCATTGTACACATTACATAGATGTAATGTCCGTGGCTGACAGACTAGCCCTGTTCAGGCATTCTTTTAAAGTGTGGGGGAATCAGATGTGGAGGGAGAGCAGGGCCATGTGTGCTGGCCCCACCCCATACATTTGTGCATTGAGCTTCATGCGCATAGAATTCTCCCTGTGATTGGGAACTCTGCACTAGTGCGGTCAGCTGAACATGTGAACTTTAGACCTTCTCACTCAACAAAGGAATGTTATGGGCACTGCTGTTTTTCTTCCATGTATTATTCCCCCACTATAGGGTTACTGAGGAGGTAGAATTCTGGGCTGTACCACTTAAAATGCAAGTGGGGTGGAGTAATAAGTTTGAATTTAATACATGTGAAAAGCTCCCTGAACATAGTAAATTAGCACACCAGAAAAGGCTGCAGGAAATGTTTCTCCCTGATGTGCTGTTTTATTACATTCAGGGAATGTGTTTAAAATAATAACAATGGCAACGCACAGAGGAGCATTCAAAAATATGCTAACCCCACCTCTAGTCTGAAGTGGCACCGCTGAGACTTCTGTGACTTCAGTCTACTGGTCTTTGTAATGTATAGAACAGCACTAAGGGTGAAGACAGACAGGCATTCTGAATGTGATAGTAGTTAAGCATAGTGTCTCTGCCCTGAAAACAAATGGCTCAGGCCTGGTCTACACATTATCCAGAATGAGGTGGTAGAATACCAAGGCAGTAGAGGGGACTGTACCATTTCAGATTGCAAGTAGGGGATGGCATTTTCTAAAATGGCACCACATGTAAAAATATATGTAACTCCCGTCAAGTAGAAAACATACAGATCGGGGCAGGCGGTTGTAGCTCATCCCACTCCTTGGGCTGATCTACATTGAGCCTGCCATTGCAACGAATTTGGGGTCCTGTCGCGTTAAACGCTCTCGCATTAAAATGTGATTATCCACACTCAGCCATTTCCCCCATTGCAGTGCTCCGTTGACTGCACGAGCTCAGTTCACACTTGAGCGCTGTGCTGTTTTCCTGTTCTTAAAGATGGAGGCTCCCATTGGAGGATCAGAAACTCTTCCTGTTTCTGCTGATTCCATGCCCACCGTGCCACAGCGGCATGGGAGAGGCTTGTCATTTTCTGCATGTGTTCCTGGCCTTGGGGAAAGTGACCAGCTTGTCCCTTGCCACCACTGCTGTAGCAGGTGGGGGTGGAGGGAAGAAGGAGGCACCTATCATCTTCTCCACCCCCACCTGCTGGAGGCCAGGGTGAGCGGCTGGGGGATGTCTGCCAATGCTCTTTTCCCCATGCCAGCCCTTGACAGCCAGCACGAGGAAGAGGGGCAGTGGCAGTGGTACCCAGCGCTCACGTTTGAGGGGGGGGCTGCTGGCATCTTCGAAGATTCGAAGCTTCACATCGGCCAGGTCAGTAGTTGGATGGGCAACCGCCTGGGAATCAGGCTTCCTGCATTGAGCAGGGGGTTGTTCTATCCCTTCAAATGAGACTAAGTTTTACCCCCTTCTATCCCCCGCTTCAGCTTTTAAAAAAAAATTCAGGCGTTATCTTCGAAGAATTGTGGCTTCTCCTTGATGTTTTTTTTTTCTAATTCAAGCATGATCTTTGAAGATTCAAAGATTCGAAGAAGACGCTTCATATCTTCAAATCTTTGAATCTTCAAAGATCATGCCTGAATTAGGAAAAAAAAACCATGGTGGAGAAGCCATGATTCTTCGAAGATAACGCCTTAATTTTTATTTTTTAAAGCCAAAGCGGGGGATAGAAGGAGGTAAAACTTAGTCTCATTTGGAGGGATAGAACAACCCCCTGCTCAGTGCAGGAAGCCTGATTCCCAGGCGGTCGCTAGGGATGTATGAAACCCCACTTACCTGGCTCCGCCGGGTTCCGCTGGGGGGGAGGTGCTCCATCCCTCCCCCCGGAATCCTCGCTGGTTGGCTCCGCTCCGCGGGCATTCCGCGGAGCTGCCGGCCGGCTCCACCAGCAGCCGGACATCCGGCCACTGCCTAGCAGGGATGCAAATGGCGGTGGCCGTAGCTGCCGCCATTTGTGTCCCTGTATTCAGCCGTGATAGGCTACGTAAAGACTTACGTAGCCTATCATGTCTGGGTTAAAAAAAAAAAAAGCATACGCAAATGGCGGCAGCTACGGCCGCCGCCATTTGCATTCCTTATTTTTGTTTGTCTTAGTCTATGTAAATATTTCTGTAGACTAAGACGGCGAAACTAAGGGGGAACGCAAATAGCATAGCGGACGCTATTTCCTTTCCCCCTTAGTTTCGCTGTCTTAGTCTACGTAAATATTTACATAGACTAAGACAACCAAAAATAAGGAATGCAAATGGCGGCGGCCGTAGCTGCCGCCATTTGCGTATGCTTTTTTTTTTTTAACCCAGACATGATAGGCTACGTAAGTCTTTATGTAGCCTATCACGAATGGGGGGGGGGGAAGAAGACTGCAAATGGCAGCGGCGGCAGCTGGTCAGAAGACCAGCTGCCGCTGCTGCTGCCGAAGCCGCCGCTGGAGCCACCGCCGTCTGGAACATCCGCCCCAGGTAAGACTTGTCCCGGGGGGGTCCGTGGGGGTGAGGGGTGGCAGGCCGTTCCGCCATGGAGTTCGGGGGGCTGAATGCACTGCATTCGGCCTAACCGAGATCTGTGGCGGAATTCTCTGACATCCGTAGCAGTTGCCCATCCAACTACTGACCGGGACCGACCTTGCTTAGCTTCTGAGGTCAGACAAGTGCGCACACATCCAGCCCTTTGCTTGTTGCTGAGGAAACACTGAGTGCTGAGGAAGCTATGCGATCAGTTGCTGGAAGACATCATGGGGCCGTTGAGACCTGTGATTGGATAGGAGGGAAATACAAACACTGCTATATATGGACAGGCAGGGGAGGGGACTACGACCAGATACAGTAGTGAAGGAGGAAAATCAGAGCACATTAAGGGGAAATACCGGGATATCAGGATATTGAAAGCGGTAGCGCGGAAGCGGGAAATTCCAGTTCCAATTCGAGGCGGGTACTGCGTAGTGTGAAAGACGGGCAGTGAGACCTCATTGGAAGTGAAAAAACCCATAAGTGTAGATTGGCCCCTTGCTGTCATGGTTTTTCAGTTGCAGGAAGAGAGGTAGATAAGGGAGTGTTTTAAAAATGTGATCCTGCACCTACATTCTGTGGAGTACATTCCATTCCACCACTTCAGGGTCCTGCCATGACTTTGCCTCATTCTGTGCAATGTGTTCCTGTGTTCACCCATAGTTTTGAGACTGGGCATTCCAGAACAACTTTCTCCCTGTGGTAGTTTCATGATGAATGTTTTATGAACTTCCCTCCAATTTCTTAGTACTGAATAATATATCTGGGAAAGTAGTTACACAATGACTTGTGGCTTGTGAAAACCGAGGAAGCTAGTCATTAAACTGTCTGAAGCATTCAGCCTTGGAGCCCTGACCTAAAGTCCATGTAGAAGGGGCAGTCAGCCCTGGATTTCTGGCAGAACTCCTGGGGGGTGGAGGTGGGGGAGCAAACAGCACCACAGCAGCAGTCGCTGAAATAACTTATTTTTTAAGGCGCAATCTTATACATGTTTAGCCAGAAAAAAAAGTCCTACACCTCCCAGCATTCTCCGGGAGTTGTAGGGCTTGTTTCTGTATAAACATGCATAGAATTTCACCCTTTAAAAGCTTTCTACAGAGGTGAGGTCTGAGCAAAGCTGCAGTTGTGTACCCGCCATTTTCATTTACCCAGAATGCCTTTAGGTACCACAGGAAGAAATGAAGAAGCACTCTTGCTACGTAAATATGGCAGTCACGATGGAAGCTTTGCACTACCTGAGCCTCACCTCTGGGGGGGGGAAAAAACCTTCTCAAAGGAAAGAAAAGACATCACTTGATGCTGCAACTGCCCCTTGGTGAGGGGTGGGAAATAGGGATCAAATGGGTTCCCCCCTTTATTTCTCTAAATTTTATACAGAGGTTATCAGGTATGCTAGTCAGTAAAATTCTGCTGTACAGTGGTGGGCACAATTGCAGCTTTGCTCCACAGTGTGCCCCAACCTCACCTCTGCAAAAAGATTAAAAAAAAAAAAACATTTAGAAAAAAGAGAGACAAACTGACATGTTTGTTCCCTTCTCTCTTCTGGGTAAGGGGTGGGGGGTGGGGGGTCAGGGAGCAAATTATGGGTGAGCAGACATGAGGCAGTGGGAAGGGAATGATGGAGTGCCTCTTCCTATAGATTCCCACCCTGCTCTGAGTGCCCTCACATACTGGGGTGCAACAGGCAGCTACTCAGGAACAGGCCTTTTCAGATGGAGCCCCCCACTTATGGTCTACTCTCCCCAGAGAGGTCTGCTTGGCTCCCACATTATTATCTTTTCAGCACAATGCAAATATATTTTTCTTCTCTTAGGGCTTTTAATCCTCTCTGTTTCTGTGTAGTTTTATCGTGATATTTTTTGTTCTTTTTGGATGCCTGTTTTAGCCTCTGCGTCTTTTAATTGACCTTTTTTGCTTGATTGCTGGTTCTACTTGATTGTTTTATTGTGCTGTTTTTAATGTGGATTTGGGGTTTTATTTATGTTTATTGTATGTCGCCCTGAGACCTTTTAGCTACAGGGCAACTAATAAATCTTAGAAATAAATCAATTCAATTAATAAAAAAAAAACGTTTGGTTTAATATGTTGCTTTAAGAGTTTTCCATTTTCACTCAAGCTCCAAAATGCTGGTAAATTACAGCTATTAAAGGCCCAGCCTAAATAACAAACATGTTATTTAGGTAATGTGGATATGGTATGGTATCTTAAGTTGTGGCTAGTTCCAGCTTTACCACTACCTTGAAGCTGCATAGCTGTCAGTGGCAGAGTTGTGAACCCAAGCCCCAGATTTGTCTGTCCACTGGAATAGACACATGGAATCTATTCAGCTGAAGATATCATGCAACTGAAGCTACCGTTCCATGTTACAAGTACCCAACCAGCAACCAATACCATCCACGTAGAATGGCAAGAGTTGGAAGGTGTCTTGGAGGTAATCTAGACCAACCCCCCCATCACAGGTAAAGCATATTTCCATTTAGGGTGTGATCCTATGCATGTTTAGACAGAAAAAATTCCTACAATTGCCAGTATTCCCCAGCAAGCTGGCTGGGGAATGCTAGGAGTTGTAGGTCCTTTTTCTATCTAAACATGCATAGGAACACCTTTAATTAAGTGAGAAAATAGCAGTGGTGTACGAACCCCACTTACTGGTCCACTCTGGGGTCCGCTGGTGGGGGAGGCAATCCATCCCTCCCCCCAGAACCCTCCCCAGTTCCACTCCTCGGAAGATATCATGCAACTGAAGCTGAAACTGGAGCCGCCGTCCGGGACTGCCCGCAGCCAGACTCCCATCCGCTGCCAGGCTGCGGCTACAAATGGTGTCCGGTGTAGGGGACGCCATTTGCATCCCTGCTCTTTTTGTGATTGGCTACGTAAATATTTATGTAGCCAATTACGGAAAAGGGCAGGGACGCAAATGGCGTCCGCTATGCCGAATGCCATTTGCAGCCACAGCCTGGCAGCAGCCGGCTGCGGAACGAAGAGTACGGACCCGGACCAGCCGGCGCCAGTTAGGGTCCATCTCGACCTTAGTTCACAGGGCGGCAGGGGGGAGCAGTCCGTTCTACCACGGACTCCGGGGGGGGGCGGATTCTAAAGAATCCAGCCTCATTGGAGTCCGTGGCAGATTTCTCCACCATCCCTAGAGAATAGACAGGACAGAGACTTAACATTGTACCAGTGTCAGCAGGATATCGTACATGGAGGTACAGTCCAAGAGAGTGGCTGTGTCAGGGAAAATTCTGGGAAAGCCAGATTTCGCAATGGATTAACTTTAGAAAAGGCCCACAGTTTCAGAAATTCTGCTCTAAGCCAAAAGGGCTACTAGATAAAGTCACGCCTAGCATTTCCCTCCCAGGGGCCCTGCAGGGGAAGAACAGGCAGAATATGCACAGGTGCTGCCTCCATCTTCATATGCTAAGTAAGGTTAAATTTCTGCCTCTAATGTATTTGAATTGAATTTCTGCCTGTCATGCACTTCGTAAGAGTACTGGGCTAGGGCTGGCTTGAATAACGATTCTACCAAAAATTCATGAAAATGGGTGAGTAATCCACTTTGAAACTTTTTAGAGAATATATCAGACCTCTTTTATTTCGATGAATGGATTCTTGGCTGATTCGCTGTTTCTAAAAAAAACTGCCTGAGGGCATGCCTACCTAAGAAAAATATGTGTAATAATGCAGCTTTTTCTAATTGCTGAGGCGACACAACAAAAGCTCGCATGTGCTCTCTCTCTCTGATCATTTGTTCACAGAAAGAGCTCTTTCTGCATAAAGCTAAAAGAGGTAAAGTATCTGGCATGCTATTTTGCAAGTAGCTATAGTCATTTGGAAACACTTGGGAGGAAGCTCCATTGGACTCAATGACCTGGTTCGCACGATTGTGGCATGGTTTTAAATGGAATTAAATAGAATTAAGATTGCCAGGAGAATTATCAACAACCTCCGATATGCACACGATACCACCCTAATGGCAGAAAGCAAAGAGGATCTAAAGAGCCTCTTGTTGAGGGTGAAAGAGGAGAGTGCAAAAGCTGGTTTGAAACTCAACATTAAAAAAACGAAGATCATGGCATCTGGCCCCATCACTTCCTGGCATATGGAAGGGGAAGAAATGGAAGCAGTGACAGATTTTACTTTCTTGGGCTCCAAGATTACCACAGACGGTGACTGTAGCCATGAAATTAAAAGACACTTGCTCCTTGGGAGGAAAGCTATGGCCAACCTAGACAGCATAGTAAGAAGCAGAGACATCACCTTGCCGACAAAGGTCCGTCTAATCAAAGCTATGGTTTTCCCAGTAGTAATGTATGGCTGTGAGAGCTGGACTATAAGGAAGGCTGAGCGCCAAAGAATTGATGCTTTCGAACTTTACGAGTCCCCTGGACTGCAAGGAGGTCAAATCAGTCAATCCTAAAGGAAATCAACCCTGAGTGCTCATTGGAAGGACAGATACTGAAGCTGAAGCTGAAGTATTTTGGCCACCTAATGCGAAGAGAAAACTCTCTGGAAAAGACCCTGATGCTGGGAAAGACTGAAGGCAAAAGGAGAAGGGGACGACAGAGGATGAGATGGCTAGATAGCATCACCGATGCAATGAATATGAACTTGAGCACACTCCGGGAGAGAGCGCAGGACAGGAAGGCCTGGCGTGCTATGGTCCATGGGGTCACGAAGAGTCGGACACGACTGAACGACTGAACAACAACAACAACAAATAGTCATTTGGAAACACTTGGGAGGAAGCTCCATTGGACTCAATGACCTGGTTCGCACGATTGTGGCATGGTTAACCCTCAAATAACCCATGGCCTACTGTTGGGTTATTTGATGGTTGCTCCCCCACCCCAATCAAGCCATGCCACCTGGGTTAGGACAATAGGGCAAGCTGTGCCGACGAGGGTAGTTAGGGAAATCCAACCAGTATGCATGGTGGAGCAAATAAGCTACCATGGCTTATTTCCCTTGCCGTGATCATGTGAACCGGCCCAGTGTGATTTATGCCCAAGTAAACAAGGTTTGTGTTGCAGTTCATGGCTGTAAGGACATTTTTAAAGGATGTGAAAGGGAAAGAGACTGCGTTCAAAGTTCCAAAATCCATATTTGAAGGTTTGCTCAAATATGGATCTCTGAATTTTTCTTATGTCCAACGCAAGCTACCTTTGCTTTTAAGGTTTTGTATAATGCATTTATCCAATTTGCATCTCTCAGACCTAAACATGGACTCTGATGCAAGCAATACGCAATCAGAAATCCATACATTTCTGAGATCGCAACATGTTCCACAAAACAAAACAAAAATCCATTTAACAACATGCACATTTGAAAAATGCACAAAGAAAAATGAGTACAATTCTAAAATGCACACAGACATGTTTGGTTAATGTGTGGGTGTGTCTAAAAATGTGTACACTTAAAAATATGTACATTAATGCGTACATTATGAAAAATCCATATGAATTTTCATATTTTTTTTAAAGCATGAGATCTATCCAGCCCTACACACTGAGAACATTTGCTGTCCCTCTCTCCATTGTGTGCAGTATAATCCCATTTGACTATAGCATTTTTCTGCTGTTGGGTTTAATTCTGTTAGTGTAATTAAGTTACAGTGGGCTATGATGAATCCATGATGCATTCAGTGAGCACATGAGGGGTGAGTGGGATTACACCTGCTAGCCACATTGCCAGATACCAAAACACCTGCTGGCTACATTCCCAGAGGCCATGCATGCAGCTTTAAAGTGAAAAGAGACCTATCCGCATAATCTGTATATGTGTAAACCTTGTTTCACAATAACACCAAACTTGCAGTCACAGAGGGGCCATGGCTATTGGGGGCATGGAGAGTGGGGGCATGGGGAGTGGGCATGATCCTACTCCCCTGTCACATGCTGATTCTCTGTATGAGGGGAGGCAGTTGTCTGAATAGCTCTGAACAGTGTAGATTAGTTGATCAGTTCTGCACAATTGGATGGCCCAGGAGGCAGAGGGAGGATAGCTGTAGGCATGAATCAGCCAAATGTAAGCACTTTTATTACCCTCTGATTTTATTGTGAGAGATTTAAGCATGTGCTTAAAACCCTTGCATTGAATACAGTGTGTGAGTTGGGAGTGAAACTTTGGACGGACTGTGCTTTGAAATGTTTTACAAATTTATATATAGCACACACACAAAAATACCATGCAAATATTAAAAATACAAGTGGTCAGTACCCAATACTGCCTGCCAGATAGCGGGAGCTTCTGCATATGCAATGGGAAACCAGAGATTCCTGAAGCAATCAGAAACATGCTGAAATGTGTGTTTCCAAAGGCTGCAGATCAGTGGAGTGGAGCCTACAGAAGGGATCTCCATGGACTAGCCCCATTCCAGAAATGAGTGCTTACTTCAAGAGGCACTAGTTCCTGATTGAGCAACCCATCCAAATGGTGGTCCCCATGAGTGCAATAGAGCCAGCAGAGGTGGAGCAGCACCAGTTGGATACCACTTAGCGTTTCTGTTATCTTTGACATAGAAATTGGAAAAGTAGTTTGATCTTCTCTTGAATAGATAGAATTTTGCAAGACTATCTCTCATTGAAACAGATGAAACCAAGGCCTTGGGGAGGCATGTGAATCATCTGAGCACTTTAAATAGTGCGGGTTCAGTTTACATTGAGATTTGGGTGAAGGATCTGGATAGTTCCCCTTCTTGATGCAAATCAGCAATATTCCTCTGCTTTTTTTCCCTTTATAAAACCTAACCAAAGTTCACGATAGGGAATTAGGTAAACATTGGAATGGATCATAAGCCCATATGCATCTTTGCAGGCCTTGCAACTGCTGTAGCTTAAAGAGAAATAATGTCTCAGTTTTCTTATGTCACTGGTAGTTTATGCAAGTTCTCAGGGTAAATGCACGTCCCAAAGCCTGTGGAAAAGGGGCCAATCTTTAAAATTGTTTACAAGGTTTGCAGCAGTGTTCATTGAAATAAATGTACTGGAAACAGCACAACTAGAAAATGGTACAAAAGCTATAAAGTTTGCATAAAGAATCCATTATGAAGGTGTGCCAATGGAACAATTGTTTGATGTTGCGTTACAAATGTATTGTTTATTCTTTATTTTTTAAGACTCAGTTGATCCAGTGGGTTTTTGCATTTAAAGAGCATAATGAAGCTGAGTTATTTCCAAGTTGTGGGAGGAAAGTAGCTCACATTAAACATTTGTAAAGAATTATTAAATCCTGAAGACAACGTCTTAATGTAATGCCTGAATAGCTTTTGTGTTAGATTTTATTTCACACATATTCTTTGGATCAAATATAATTCAAAACCAGTATTTTTTTCATGCATTACCAATGGGAACAAGAAGCATACGATAAAGCCAAACGTATTTAGATTTTTGTTAAAAATGCCAAACATGTGTCTTTGAGATGGACTAGTGCCATGATCCCTTTCATGGATCACTGCCTTATTGTGGCAAAGGGGCTTGCGTAACTCAGTGAAGCCATAAGCTGTGCCGTGCAGGGCCACCCAAGATGGACAGGTCATGGCAGAGAGTTCTGACAAAATGTGGTCCACTGGAGAAGGAAATGGCAACCCACTCCAGTATTCTTGCCAAGAAAACCCCATAGAACGTATCACAAGGCTAAAAAAGATGACGCCGGAAGATGAGCCCCTCAGGTCAGAAGGTGTCCAATATACTACTGGGGAAGAGCAGAGGGTATTTCCAAGTAGCGCCAGAAAGAGTGAAGCGGCTGGGCCAAAGCTGAAAGGGCACTCAGCTGTGGATGTGTCTGGTGGTGAAAAGAAAATCCAATGCTGTAAAGAACAATATTGTTTAGGAACCTGGAATGTCAGATCAATGAATCAAGGTAAGCTGGAGGTGGTCAAACATGAGATGGCAAGATTGAACATCGACATCTTGGGAATCAGCGAAATAAAATGGGCAAGCATGGGCAAATTTAATTCAGGTGACCATCATATCTACTACTGTGGGCAAGAATCCCTTAGAAGAAATGGAGTAGCACTCATAGTCAATAAAAGGGTGGGAAAAGCAGTACTGGGGTACAATCTCAAAAATGATAGAATGATCTCAGTACGAATCCAAGGCAAACCATTCAACATCACAGTAATTCAAGTCTATGCCCAACCACTGAGGCTGAAGAAGCTGAGGTTGATCGGTTCTATGAAGAACTACAACACCTTCTAGAACTAACACCAAAAAAAGATGTCCTCTTCATCATAGGGGATTGGAATGCTAAAGTAGGAAGTCAAGAAATCACCAGGATAACAGGCAAGCATGGCCTTGGTGTACAAAATGAAGCAGGACAAAAGCTAATAGAGTTTTGCCAAGAGAACACGCTGATCATAGCAAACACTCTTTTCCAACAGCACAAGAGGCGACTCTACACATGGACATCACCAGATGGTCAATAGCGAAATCAGATTGATTATGTCCTTTGCAGCCAAAGATGGAGAAGCTCTATACAGTCAGTAAAAACAAGACCTGGTGCTGACTGTGGCTCAGATCATGAGCTGCTTCTTGCAAAATATCAGCTTAAATTGAAGAACGTAGGGAAAACCACTAAACCATTCCGGTATGACCTAAATCATATCCCTGATGAATATACAGTGGAGGTGAGGAATAGATTTCAGGGATTAGACCTGATAGACAGAGTGCCTGAGGAACTATGGATGGAGGTCTGTAACAATGTTCAGGAGGCAGCAACAAAATCCATCCCAAAGAAAAAGAAATGCAAGAAAGCAGAGTGGCTGTCTGATGAGGCTTTACAAGTAGCTGAGGAAAGAAGGGAAGCAAAAAGCAAGGGAGAAAGGGGAAGATATATCCAACTGAATGCAGAGGTCCAGAGAATAGCAAGGAGAGACAAGAAGGCCTTAAATGAACAATGCAAAGAAATGGAGGAAAACAACAGAATGGGAAAGACTAGAGATCTCTTCAAGAAAATTGGAGATCTCAAGGGAACGTTTTTGTGCAAAGACGGCCATGATAAAGGACAAAGAAGGCAGGGACCTAAGAGAAGCAGATGAGATTAAGAAGAGGTGAAAAGAATACACAGAAGAACTATACAGGAAAGATCATAATGTCCCTGATAGCCATGATAATGCGGTCACTGAACTTGAGCCCGACATCCTCGAGACTGAAGTCAAGTGGGCCTTAGGAAGCATTACTAACAACAAAGCTAGTGGAGATGACAGTATTCCAGCTGAGCTATTTAAAATCCTAAAAGATGATGCTGTTAAAGTGCTGCACTCAATATGCCAACAAATTTGGAACACTCAACAGTGGCCACAAGACTGGAAAAGGTCAGTTTACATTCCAATTCCAAAGAAGGGCAATGCCAAAGAGTGTTCAAACTACCGTACAATTGCACTCATTTCACGTGCCAGCAAGGTTATGCTCAAAATCCTACAAGCTAGACTTCAGCAGTATGCGAACCAAGATCTACTGGAAGTACAAGCTGGGTTCTGAAGAGGCAGAGGAACTAGAGATCAAATTGCCAGCTTTTGCTGGATCATGAAAAAGGAAGAGAATTCCAGGAAAACTTCTGTTTCTGCTTCATTGACTATGCTAAAGCCTTTGATTGTGTGGATCACAAAAAAATGTGGCAAATTCTGAAAGAGATGGGAGTACCAAACCACCTTACCTGTCTCCTGTGAAACCTGTACGAGGGACAAGAAGCAACAGTAAAAACTAGACATGGAACAACCGATTGGTTCAAAATTGGGAAGGGAGTACAACAAGGCTGCATATTGTCGCCCTGCTTATTTAACTTATATGCAGAGTACATCATGAGAAACGCCGGGTTGGATGAATCACAGGTTGGAATTAAGATTGTCGGGAGAATTATCAACAACCTCAGATACGCAGATGATACCACCCTAATGGCAGAAAGCGAAGAGGATCTAAAGAGCCTCTTGTTGAGGGTGAAAGTGGAGAGTGCAAAAGCTGGTTTAAAACTCAACATTAAAAAAACAAAGATTATGACATCTGGCCCCATCACTTCCTGGCATATGGATGGGGAAGAAATGGAAGCAGTGACAGATTTTATTTTCTTGGGCTCCAAGATCACCGCAGACGGTGACTGTAGCCATGAAATTAAAAGACGCTTGGCTTGCTCCTTGGGAGGAAAGCTATGGCAAACCTAGACAGCATAGTAAGAAACAGAGACATCACCTTGCCGACAAAGGTCCGTCTAATCAAAGCTATGGTTTTCCCAGTAGCAATGTATGGCTGTGAGAGCTGGACTCTAAGGAAGGCTGAGCACTGAAGAATTGATGCTTTCGAACTGTGGTGCTGGAGAAGACTCTTACGAGCCCCCTGGACTGCAAGGAGGTCAAATCAGTCCATCCTAAAGGAAATCAACCCTGAGTGCTCATTGGAAGGACAGATACTGAAGCTGAAGCTCAAATATTTTGGCCACCTAATGCGAAGAGAAAACTCTCTGGAAAAGACCTTGATGCTGGGAAAGACTGAAGGCAAAAGGAGAAGGGGATGGCAAAGGATGAGATGGCTAGATAGCGTCACTGATGCAATGAATATGGACTTGAGCACGCTCCGGGAGAGAGTGCAGGACAGGAAGGCCTGGCGTGCCATGGTCCATGGGGTCACGAAGAGTCGGACACGATTGAACGACTGAACAACAACAAGTGCCATGATCCAACTGTTCGTTATGAACATGGGAGTCTCAAAACACACGTGGAAATCCCCAGCCCTTTGTCACATGTTATGGGCATGCTTGTTTATTTCTCAAGCTGATTTGGTTCTGGTGTGTTGTTATATTAATTTAGGAATGAAAAAGAAAATATGGAAGTGGGGATTGCAACAAAATGTTTCAATGTGGAGGGTCAGTCAGCCATGCCCTCCTCCATTCCCCCTCCCATCTGGTTCTCCCCCTCCCCTCGCTGCCCACCCTCACTGAACTGTTAGTTAGCATTCCATGGCTAGTGAGCATGTGAAATCCTCATTGGGCTCTTTTTGGCATTCTTCACAGTTTTTTAAAAATACTTTTTCTACTTGCTGCTGAAACCTCAGGTTTCTAACGAGTGTGCTGATACCTCCTTCTTGCATGTGGATGGTGCCATTTTTGCCATATAAGCAACAACAGTAATGCCTGAACATCGGAAACAGAGGGAATAATTCAGCACAACAGCAGTTCCTATTCCTAGTGTGGCAGTGAATCCGCTCCAGGATTCAGTCAAAACTCTAAAGGAGCTACCCAAGGTGCAAAGCACCTTGGACAGCTCTTTTAGAGTTCTGACTGAAACCCAGAGTGGATTCACCACTTTGGAGCCTCCAGGTTTCACTGGCTAGCAAGTGTGAATAGAAAAAATCTGGAAGCTATTTTGCTGTAAGGAAACGTCCATCCCAAGAGATTAGGGGTGTGTGCCCACTGTGGCCCCCATAATTTGAACATTGGGCCAATCTGCATGGCAAAATTATAAAGATGGATGAATTTAGTCTAATTCTGGTCCATGTCACTTCCATATGTGTTCGTTCCTAAAACTATTCCATTCCATTGCTGCATTAATCTGCATTTTAAAAAAAATCCGCATGAAACCCACATTTAAATATATGTATTAGATACATATTTTTTAAAAATGTATTTTCTCTCAAAATACACATTTCTACATGTATTCCATCTACACATTTTTAAATGCATCATTTTGTGAAACGAGAACTGCATTGCAGTGCTTGAAGAGGTTCACAAATGGGATGGATAGCTGCACATTCTAATCTACTCATCATCTGAGAGGTGTGGTTCAAGTCAGTTCATACTGGAATTCTCAAAGATCCAGTTTCTCGAGCAGTAGTATACAGCACAATCACTACATGGAGGCAGTTTACAAGCAACCTTCATGTGGGAACTGTATCAGGCTAAGTAACCCAAAGTGTTCAGGAAGACGCAACAATAGAATATAACGTACCCAATGTCAACAAGATCAGTGTCTGGAAAAGTATATGGCAAAATTATAACCACATATTTTGATCATCCCTGCTGCAAAGTGAGAACTTTCTTGCTAACACTGCATTCTGCTTCCTTTGAAATGTTTTAAGTAATAACTGTCATTATTGATGAAATGTGTCAGTCTGACATCTCCGAAGACCTAAATTTTCAACCCATTGAAAAGAACAGCAGCAAATATGCAGACTTTTCTCATCATCACTCATGTGATGCTCTCTGTAGGAGCAAAAAGGGTTGTATGCCCATTTTGTCCTTAACGTCTTGTCTTCTGTTGTGATTGCTCTGAAAGGTTGTGATTAGCACTGATTTTGCTCACAAGAACTGAACCAGGAGATTGCATTTTATTTAGAGAAAGTAGATTGAGATAACCAAAGCATTTCCCCCCTAGAATACGTGAAAGTTTCCTTCTGAGAATCCTTTAACATACATTTTCTCTCTGCAGTCATGTCATGAGAGTTTTAGAAACTTTTAACTGTCCCCAAAGAATGGAGCAATATGACCACTCCACTGTGCTTTCCAGGAACTGTGAGGTGCCCTAATTAGTTTTGGCCTTTGAAAATTGTTTTAGACTGTCGGAATATTGTCCGGCACATTATGAAAGGGAAGGAAATGAGTTCGGAACAGCAGAAGCCTCATGAGTATTGAAATGAAAGCTGCAGTCCATACTCGAATGGCATTTGCAGATTAGGAAATGAATGAGACCCCAATTCTAGGTCTGTGAACTTGATTGGGTGACTTACATAGGCTTAGAACTGAGTTTCAAGATTTTGAACTACAATTGGGATGAGCATGTAAATTTTAAATGCAACCTTCGATGGGAAGAAATCAGGCTTTTAGCCTTCAGAAGTCTCACTTCTAGTTGTTGTTGTTGTTGTTGTTGTTATATAATACTTGATTTGAAGAAGATCCTAAGGGCCAAACCAGACAATGGGCTAGTTTGGGCATAATGTTCATGGCTTCATAATCCCTTGTGTGTTCACTTGGTCATAGAGATCCTGGTTTGTTTAAACCAGACTCACTTACTTACTTACTTACTTACTTATTTATTGGATTTATGCCCCACCTTTCTATCCCAAAATGGCATTCAAGGCAGCTTACAAAAGCAATGTAAAATTCATTAAAACAATAACACACATTAAAATACAGTAAAAGCGTAACAATTACAGAATAAAAACAGCATCCAAAACAACAGACCCACTTACACCTAGGGATGGGTGAGCCCCCTGATGTCCAGTCCAGGTGCAGGGGCAGGGGGAGGTCCGTTGTGATAAAATCTGGGCTGCTAAAGGGCCCCACAAATTTCCCCAGAGACCTGGCATGTCCGCCATAGTTTGCAAGGTGGTTCTCCAGCTGTCTAAAAGGTACGATAGGCTAATGACAGCTGCCATTAGCCTATTGCAGGAAAATTACGGCTGTAAATTGCATTTGCAGCCATAAAGCACTTCCTTCTATGTAAATTGTGGCAAAGAAGGCCACAGTTTACATAAAGGAAGTGCTTTATGGGTGAAAATGCCATAAACTGCGCAATTTACGGCTATAATTTTCCAGCAGTAGGCTAATGGTGACCGCCATTAGCCTATTGCGCCTTTTAGACAGCTGGAAAGCCACCCCATGAAGTATGGCAGATGCGCCAGATAAGGGGGTGTCAGTCTGCTGTGGATTCCAGAGGTCAGATTCTTGAGAATATGGCCTCATTGGAATCTGCAGTGGATTTCTCCAGCATCCCTACTTAGAGGCCAAAGGATCTCTTGAATAAAGCGGCCTTTGCTTGCTGGCAGAAGGACAGCAGAGAGGAAATGAAGTTAACCTCCCTTGGGAAGGTGTTCCACAGCCTGGGAGTGGCTACTGAAAGGGTCCTCTCTCCCATTGCCACTGAACACACCTCTGATGGTGGCAGTCTCGAAAGAAGGGCCTGTCCAGAAGACCTTAAGGACCAGGGAGGCTCTATGGGAGAATGTGGTCTTTCAGGTATAAGGCTTTATAGGTCAACCAGAAGTTTGAACTCTGCCCAGAAACTGATAGTTAGCCAATGAAGCTGCTGTAACAAGGGAATCATGTGCTCCCTGTAACTGGCTCTGGTCAATAGCCTGGCTGCAGCATTCTGGACCAGCTGAAGTTTTCAAAGGCAGCCCCCTGTAGAGCACATTACAGTAGCCCAAACAGGATGTAACTAAGGTATACCTTCTGTTATGTCTGAAAGGTGTTTGGTCAGAGAGAGCTACAGTTTCAATGTTGGTTTACTAACCAGGATATGAAGCTGGGAACTTTACATCAGAACTGTCCCTGTATGTTAAATGAATGAATGCATTTAATACAGCTTTCCCCAACCTGATGCCTCCAGTTGTGTTGGACTGCAACTCCAATAATTCCTATGTCTGTTTTTCATTTAAAAATATCATCTGTTGATGTGCAGAGAAGGAGGTTAACCCATCCACCTGTGTTGTGGTTGCAACAAGAATTGATCTCCCCGCAAAGCTGCTATTCACCCCAGGAGGGAAGCTACCATTGGTACCAATAGCAGCTTTGGAGAGGGATGATTTTCATTTTGTCAATACTATGGGAGGAAAAGGTAAACACACCCTCCCCATGTTCCTGATTGGCCCTCTTGCACATAGCTTCAATTTTTTAAGCGAAATAAATCCAGACATATTAGCTGCATTAACACATTTAGGCTGCAATGCCATATACACTTACCTGGGAGTACGTCCAGTGAGGCTTATGTCTGAGTAGATATGCACAAGATCGCACTGTTAATGTATCATCTAGTTTGGCCCTAATTTTTGTGGCCCCTTTCTGGGCCCGTCTCTGCAGCAGCTTCCAGTAATATCAGCTTAATATTTCAGCACTAAAATAGAACCGAGAGAATCTCACTGGAGATGTTCCTTAAGTAAGAAGTTATTTTTTTTAAAAAAAAATAAATCCCTGTTTTCATAGATCTAGTCCCAGAGACGACACAGAAGTGTGGGCAGTATTTCCACCTGTTTCTACTGTATTTTTCAGGCATGGATTAGGTGCTTTTTCTAATAATTGTGCTCTCAGACCTCTGGAGTTGTGCCTTCAGACTTATTCTGTAAAACATAATTTGCTGAGAATACTTGGAAAAGGGCTCTTGTTACAACACCCACAGTTACCAGTGGGAGTTTCCCCCTTAACTACAATTGTTATTTGGATCAGAATCCATAATGACAGAACCTTCTCCATCTTTTTGCCAGGTTTCCTCCCAGGCTGAGAATTTCATTGGTTCAGTTTTTCTAGAAGATTTTGTTCTTTTTTGAACATTGACAAGAAGCCAATCCTTTCATTGCTGATGGTCACATGGGCTCAGACTTGGCACTCCAATCTCTTGTCATGTGAGATGTTATTGGTGAGCATGACTTTAATCCCCAAACAACTCCTGGATCATATCAACAGCTCTACAAAGCAACAAAAAACACAGATACTTAACTGAAATAATTTTTTTATTAGACTTCATAGAAAATTTCCCCAACTAAGGCTTGCATGGTTTGGCTTATAACTGTTACTTGTCAAATACTTTGGGGTTGTGTTTTTTGTTTTTTAAAGGATATTGTTTCTCTTCTGAACAAGAAATACATATGGAACTTGTTAATTTACTTGGAATTTTATAAGGGTTTATCCATTTGGCCTCAGTGCTTCCCCCACCCCCCACAAAAGTGTACCATTGAACTTCAATATAAATAAGCAGAAAACAAACAGAAAAATAAAATAACATTCCCCAAATTCTATAGTTTTCTCTTGTGCTCAGACTCAGAGTCTAGTTATTAGTCAATTCCTGTCAGAAGAACTTTGACATTCAGTCTCTATTATCTGGTATATAAACAGTCCTTGAAGCTGGCCTGTTCAAGAGTGTTTAGAGCAGCATTTTGCAGAAAGGGCTTTTTAGCTGAGAAAAATGATGAGGGGTAGGGGGATATGATAGAGGTTTATAAAAGTATTCATAATGTGGAGAAAGTGAATGGAAAGATATCTTTTTCTATCTCTCTCATAATATTAGAACTTGGCATTAACCAGTGACATTGATTGATCGTAGACAGATAAAAGAAAGTACTTTTCCCATGCAGTACATATTTAATTTATGGAATTCACTGCTACAAGACGTGGTAACTTAAATAGGTCTTGGAGCAGGGGTGTTGAACCTCAGCCCTGTGGGCCAAATGTGGCCCACCTAGGTTCCCAATCCAGCTCTACGTGGTTGCTCAGATGACCTCCCCCTTCACCTGCCCCCCTTTTCCTCATCCTCTGACTGATGGTTTCCCAAGCTTTTGCATAGCTTTCTCCCATTTGAAAAAATTGAAATACCTCTCCTAAGGCTTAGTTTCTGGCAGTAATAACCTTAAGCTAAACACTGCTGGTATTTGGGATAGTTTTGGCCTCACTCCCTTTGCCTTCAGCCCTCCCCACCACTGGAATGTGGCCCCCAAGAGTTTCTCCAAAACTGAAATAGGTTCAGCATCCCTGTCATGGAGGATAAGTCTGCCAATGATTATAGCCATGATGACTATATGGAATCTCCATGTTCAGAGGCACCATGCCACCAAATAGCAGCAACTGGGGAGCAACAGCAGAGGAGGGTTATGAACTTAACACCTGGCGGTTCCCAGAATCTTCTGGTCTAGAAGCAGAATGCTTGACTAGATGGACTTTTGGCCTTGTTCTTAAAGGGCAAAACAGAGCAATGGTTCTTCTTCACAGAGTGTTTCTGCCATAGGAACCAAGATATTTTACAATGACAAAAATAGGGAGGTATGAGAAATTCGTTTTGGTTCAGTTTTGAACAGAATTTAGCAAGTTCGCACCCCATAGAACACAACACAGACCACAATCTGCCTTCCAAAGTCTGTACATTTCTGTGGGGCCGGGGGCATTGAAAAATGCATATATTTGAAAGATGTGAATGAAAGAATGCATACTTTTGGGAAAAAATGTGCACAAACATGCTTTGACCAATGGGAGAAATAGCATACATTTCTAAACTATGCGCAATTGCTGTGTACATTTGGGAAACTGAGCCTGAAAATATGCACGAATTTTCATGCAAAAAGGAAAAAGCAAAGCTCACAATTTAATATGGATATGAGTTGAAACAAGCTTTGGGTTGAATTTGGAGAACCTTGACAAGCTCCTGTTTTGCTGATTCAGACATCCTTAGAGAAAAATGATGATGATGCAGTAAGTTTTTCCTTTCCAGAGTTGAACCCTTTTTTCATGTTCCTTTCTTTTGCTGCTGTCTCCCCACCTCCATCTATAAACCCAATAGAGCAGTATTCAGTGTGCATTTTGAGTGCTTTTGTTCTGAAGAACTTTATACTCCTGACAAACATATGATTTGTACATTACATCACTGCATTCGAATTGTAATATATAAATGTTGCACAATCCTTTGGACCATTTCCCCCATCTAGCTACCCCTCCCCCAATTCTAGCTCTGCATGAGAAAATGTCTACCCTTCCATGCCTCAGCACAGCTAATCGCAGATTCTGGGGAAGGCAATTTAGATCGGGGAACATGCAGGGGGAAATGTTGAACAGCACCTGATCCCCTGGCACTCCAGTCAAATTGAGAGCTCCCTTTTTAAAGTTTCCAAAAAAGAGATCTGATCACAGACCCCCACATCACATGCAATTGAAGCCTTAGTTATCTACAAGTGGGACCTGCGCCTACATGTTGCAGCATGGAGTGCTCCTGTTCAGGGTTCCAGCCATCTAGCTATGTCCTCTGCCAGGACCATTCCTCCTACCCTGCTCACAACTGTGAGCCACCATTCTGTGGCCACTGAGCATGCTTAGTCCTCATTGGACTGTTTCAGTATTCCCCTTCCCTTATTTTTACAGAAGTTATTATTATGGTCCCAGGGCATAGTCTGAAGGCACATGAGGCAGCCACCTTGCTGAAGCTAAGCAGGTTTGGGTCTGGTCAGTGGTTGGAGGGGAGACCACCTGGGAACCACATGTAGCCACCTTGAGTACCATGATGGAAGAAAGGTGGGATATAAATGTAATAAATAAAAATTATTATTATTATTACTATTAGTAGTAGTAGTATTTCTGCAAAACTTGGGGTTCCCCAAGCCTGCTGATTGCTGATTCCTATGCTGATTGATGCATAGGTGGTGCTCTTTTGGCTTCATAAGGTTCCATACACGGAGAATGAGTTTGCTATTAGTATATAGAACATCTAGTATATTTTTATGTGGAAGAGCATTCCATCATGCCATCCTTCATCTGCAGTCTGAAGTAGTACCGTCTAGGAACTGTTTTCCCAGGGGATGAGCTGTTTTTCTAGACCGGGTCTAAGAAATCAGCCATCGTAGAGGATTCCTCATGGCCCTAATACATGCTCAATAAAAACGTAATATGACTTTTGCCGGGCGTAGGAATGGAACTCTTTATTTCATTTTATGATCTTCATCATTAGCTCAAGATCTAGAGTGGCCAGAAGTGCCCTAACCCCTGCGCCAGTTTGTCTGGCAAAAGGGGGGGGGATACTGCGGGCGGGTGGGGTGAGAAGAGGTGGCTGCTGCCTATTGGGTGCCCCCCCATGGCACCACCAAGCAGGGGAGGAGTCGGCAGAGCCCTTTTAAGCTCTGCACCCCCTACAAACCAGCTCTCTCGCTCTCGCGGCTTGAGAGACTGACCGGGAAGCAATGTCCGACTCCTGACTGTCATCAGAACCGTCACCTGAACGCGCCCGATCTCGTCTGATCTCGGAAGCTAAGCCTTTGCCTCTCGGCTCATCAGGATGCAATTTTTCCTCCCAGCAGCACGCGTGCCTCGTGGGCGCTGGCCTCGCTGCTGCGGTGCACCCACTGCCGCTCGCTGCGGCGGCGCATGCGCACCTTGCCTCCGGATCACCGGGAGGTGCGGTCCTCTCCCCGCGCTGCCGGGTGTGCCGGCCCTCACCTCCTGGTTGTTGGCGGAGTTGACCCTTTCCCCGGTGCTTGCTGCACCTCGGGGGGTGCCGACGCTCACGGCTGCAGTGTGCACACCCCCCGCCTCCGGCTCGTCGGAGGGCGCGGCCCCGCGCTGGGTTTGGCCGCGGCTCCGGGGCTGTCGGCGCTCGCTGCTGCATGCGCCGGCCCCTTGTCTCCGCCTCGCTGGGAGGCGCGGCCCTTTTGCTGTGCCGCCAGGTGCGCCAGCCCTCCTTCGGCGGCGCGCATCCTCCTCACCTCCTGGGGGTTGGGGGGGGCGGCCCTCTCCCTGGCGCTTGCCGTGCCTCATGGGGCGCTGACGTTCGCAGCTGCGGCGCGCGCACCCCCTGACTCTGGCTCACCGGGAGGTGCGGCCCCATGGTGGGTTTGGCCGTGGCTCCGGGGGCGTCGGCGCTTGCTGCTGCGTGCGCCCGCCCCTTGCCTCCGGCTCACCGGGAGGCGCGGCCCTCTTGCCGCGCTGCCGGGTGTGCCAGCCCTCCCTCAGTGGCGTGCATCCTCCTCCCTTCCTGAGGGTTGGAGGGGGCGGCCCTCTCCCCGGCGCTTGCCGCACCTCATGGGGGGTCGACGCTCGCAGCTGCGGCGTGTGCGCCTTCCGACTCGCTGGGAGGCATGGCACGGCGCTGGGTTTGGCCGCGGCTCCGGGGGCGTCGGCGCTTGCTGCTGCGTGCGCCCGCCCCTTGCCTCCGGCTCGCCGGGAGGCGGGGACCTCTTGCTGCGCTGTTGGGTGCGCCGGCCCTCCCTCGGCGGCCTGTATGCCCCTCGCCTCTTGCTCGCTGGGGGAGGTGGCCCTCTCAACGCCCCCCCCAAAACAAACAAACAAACAAAAAATCTTGCAGCGCCTCCGGGGGCACCAACACTCATGGCTGTAGTGCGCGTGCCCCCCGCCTCCAGCTCACTGGGAGGCGCAGTCTCTCGGTTTGGTTGAGACGCTGGGGGTGTCGGCGCTCGCTGGTGTGGTGCGCTCGCCTCCCATTCACTGGGAGGCGCAGCCCTCTTGCTGCGCTGCCGGGTGCTCCAGCCCTCCCTCGGCGATGCATCTGCCCTTCGCCTCCCTGCCTGCTGGTTGCCTCGGTGCATGGCCCCTGCTCCTTTCTGCAGATGTTCTCGCTGCTGTAGGGGCATCAGCGTTGGAGACGCAAGTCATGTAGTTGTGAGTGCATTGGTCTGGTGGCCGGGTGATCCCAGTTCTAGTCCCCACACAGCCATGGAAGCTCACTGAGTGACTTTGGCCGGTCACAGACTCTTAGCCCAACCTACCTCACAGGGTCGTTGTGAAATTGTAGAGGAGGAGGATAATATAAATCCAATAAATAATAAGAAATAATATAGATAATGCAATACCTTTTCCCGAGAGCAACGCGCTCAGCGCGTACCTTCTCTACCCCCCACATTCATATCTGGCAGTCCTACTGGCCGTTCATACTTGGCGTTGCCCTACCTAGGGTGGTGGGCAGTGACCTGCCTGCGCTTGCCAGGCATTCAGCCCACTCATACCCTCGGCCTGCCTCCGCCCTACAGTAAGGGGCTATAGGTGCTGCCTTGGTTGATCTGGGGTCCTGCTGGTAGCCCTCTCTAGGATATCCTCTTCTGTGGGTTTACGCCCCTGCCTGCGTTTGTGCTTACAGGAATTGGCTGCGTAGTGGTTGGAGTATTGCACTGTGACCTAGGTCCTTGTTATCTTCCTGCCGCTAGGCCTCTAGCAGCCTGATACCAAGCACTGACCCAGATCTCCACCTTCTTACATCATACCCCAGAAGAAGGGCCATGGTGGAAGGAGGGGGAAGGGTAGGGCCCCCCGCCCCCCCCACCAGGAGATCTCAGCCTGGGCCCAACTCCAGGTCTGAGGCAGAGGCGGGCCCAATTCTGGCCTTAATCCTTGCTCACCTGAAGGCTGCTGAGCGTTCCTCAAGAATCCCTCCCCCTCCCCATGGCCAGGCCTAAGAAAACCTTAGCGGTCCAATTCAATAGGATGTGACAGCAGACCCAACACGGCTATTTTCTATTTCAGCACATCTGGATGCCGTTGCAGCTTCCACCTCCTCTTCACCGGCTATTCTCGAGAGCCCACTGCCCCCAGAGGGGCTCTTTCCTCCTGTGACTTCCCCATTCCCCCGTCACCCAAGCGACACCACCCACTTTGCCAGTTGGGGATCAGAACATGGCCACAGTGGGTTCAGTGCATCTGGATGCCATAGAAGCATCGCCCAGCCACCTTGTCTGCAGCATATCTGGGCACCACTGCGGCATCCACCTCTTCTTCGCAGGCTCACCTCGGCGGCACGCCACCGCTGGAGGCAGCCCGCCCACCTGAGGCAGCTCCGCCAGCAGCGATGCAAGTAGCATCATTCCCCTTGTCCGCTGGGGATCAGGGCACTGCGGCCCCTGATCCATCACGTCTGTACACCATTGAGGCTACGCCCCGTCTTCGCAGGGTCTCCCAGGCGGCACACCACCATTGGAGACGGTTCACCCTCCTAGGACATCCTGTTAGCAGCACTGTAAGCAGTATCATCCCCCCTACCTATAAGGGACCCTGGCACGGCTGCCCTGGGTATGGGTGAGACAACCACACACCCTATATACGACTCCCGGGCCACATACGGCTCCGTCAGTCATATCTCCAGTAGCACTTCACTCCCTTTCTCTAGTGTCCGGCTGAGTCCTGCAGGGTTGACTTAGGATCTCTTGTCCCTACCCCCACACGCCCAGATAACCACATACGTGGCAATGCTAGTTCCCTTCACTAATCCCATGAGAGGAGCAATGCCCATCCAGGCTGCTTCTTCTGCAATTGGCCTTCAACTTGGGAGTGGCACAGCTGCCTTATGTCAAGGCCATCCGTGGAAGGGCCGCCACTAACCTTCTATGCGCTGGGACCTGAGAGACCAGGGCCTTTGGGCTATTAGTTATGTCTCTTTCCCTGCCAGATTGCGGCAATAGGTCTGATAGTGGCCTCCACCTATTGCGGGCCCAGTGATTTGGCACTGCATGCTGAGCTGTGAGTACAGCCCCATGGTCACATGCTCCCAAACCATTGCCATTTTCCGTCACGTGTGATCCCTTGGTAGCAGATAGCACCCATCCACCTCCTGTCCAATAGCCCGGGGGTGGCAGCGTCCCCCCCAGGGAGGGCCAAGTCTGCGGGAAGCCTGTAGCAGGTTACTCCCCCTCCCAATGGGCCCAGCCTGGTCAGAAGGGTGCCGCTCCTTCAGTTTTTAAAATGCTATCCCCCATGACATCCCTTTGGGAGTCCAGGCTAATCCATAGCCTCTCTTTCCCGTAGGCCAGCCTGTTCATGACGAGACCCCCTGGGTATCTGGGCCCTGTATGAAACACTTCTTCAGAAGATACGGTTGTTTCGGTCTGGTAGACCGACCCCTGGTCCCTGCTGGGCATGTTGCTACATGGAGTCCAGCGGTGGGGGCAGTGTTCTTACTTAAAGCATTTGTCCCCTTCCCTCTTGACCTCGATGTCACTTTCGCCCACAGGACAGTGGGCCTGTATGCTGCATTACATTCTTGGGAATCAAGTTTGATACCCTTGGGCAATGTTCTCTCCCCCGCCCCCGGACAAATCTCTGGCTTTCAGGCTGACTCCAGGTGGTTTTTATATCTCCCTGGGGTCTCCCTCGGGGGCCCTTGTATGAAGTTGTAGGGCAATTTTCTCAATCTCCCCGGTAGGGTAGTGGACCCTGCCATGCCTTCCTGGGCCGGCTCTGTTCAACAATGCAGGGACTGTAGTGGCCGCACCATCGGACCAAGGTCACTTGTGCTGTGCATCTAGATATGTGGTTGCGGCTTCAATGTTGCGGGATTTTAATGGCATCTCCTCCCGGTGGTGCGAGCTGCTCCTCAATGCCAACCCGCAGATCTTACCGGGTGCCACTGGTACCCTGAGTTTTAGAATCACACGGCTGGTTTGGGTGGTGCCCCGGGCAGCAGCCTGAGAGTTGGGCCACCACCAGAATTTGTCAGGACCAGCCTTCTAGAGTTCTTCCCCATTCACCTAGCCATACACATTGGGGCCGGCCTCATAGCCAAGTCATTAACCCTCTTTGTATGTCAACATGGGCACTGTGCGAGTTACTGAGTCCATATCCCACAAAAATCGGGGACCATGTCATTGGGCAGAGCATCCATGCCCTAGTGTCTGGGTGTCTACATCTGATTATGGGCCCACCATGTGCTGGGTTTTGGCACACCCAGTTGCCAATGCTTTGTCATGGAATCAGATCGACAGGCTCTGGGCCTTACCCTCGTGGATCTGTCTGTTACTAGGTACCATGCTTGCAAGATTACATGGGACCGGCATACCAAAGATGAACATGTTATCCCAAATTATATAGCTCTACGTACTGGTGCCACCATGGCGGGTGTGCGGTCCCGCACCTTAGGAGCAAACGTCAGTCAGGACTCATGGCCCTTCCCTATAGAGCCTTGCTGTGATTCTGCATCTCTTTAAGGAATAAGGGGGATATCTGCTAGAGCCAGGAGGGGTGAGCTGGCCATTCTTTTTTTTTTTAGTCTTGGTCACAACAAGGAGAGTTACTGATGCCAAATTAACTTCCAGTGCCAGGCGTCCACTGTGAGGTGGTGGCGCGGCCGCCTCCACCTTTTAGCAGATTCTGGGCACCCTCTCTCCAGATTCCCTTCTTGGGTTCCGAGATAATGGCCCTCCATTTGCCCCTCCCTGTATGGCGTTTCACTGTCCCATGCTGCAGCCTTAACGGCTCTCTTCGGGGCCCTTGGGATTCTCAGGGTTGTTTTGGGTTCCTTATCTGGCTTGTCCAGAAGGGCCTTCAGATACTACGATGTACAGGTCTTTCCCACTGTACTCCACCTACCCATTCAGAGGTTAATGCCCGTCAGGGTCATCACAGGTTTTACTGGGATACTGCGTCTGGAAGGGACCCTTGTCTTGTCAGTACGACAGTTCACTATTAACAAAATTTCAGTTGGGCCACTACCATATCAGCTCTAGCTCGCTAGGCCAGGTGATTTTCGATAGGAACCCTCTTTTGGTATTGAGCGGTCCCCAAGGCAGCCACTTTAGGTGTCTCTCACAGGCAAGTTATGGCGGTGGAATGATGGCAGTTCGAAGCATTCCAGTAGGGCCCTCACAATTTGACCGCCTTCTTTCTGTTGCAATTTCCCTTTGCTTGCCCTAATGTTTTTCTTCCTCAGACTGCCGGACTCGACGTACGCCAGTACGGGTGCTCTTATACGGGCACGGTATGGTGCTTTGGGCCGCACGTATGGTTCTATGCCAGACTTCAGATCTTAGTTTCCGCTGCCCAACACGCTACGATCCAGTGGCTTAGCAGATGGAACATGCAGTGGGAGTCCCCCCCCCACCCTGTTCCACCAAGGTTTGGTCAGTCTTCCTCTGCAGGTATAGGTGCTGCACGATGGAGGGAACGACTTGGGCTGTAAGCCAGGCAAGGACGATTGAACGGGTCTTGATTAATGTGCAGGTGGTCCGGCATACCTGGCCGGAAGTAGCCATTACGATTTTCACTACTCCCTGGATCAATTGGAAGACTCGGAACGACGTTGCCATTGTCAGGGTGCGTCAGAAAGTGAACGGAGAAATGGCTTATGGCCTATGTGAATGGGTGATGGATGCACTACCCACAGGGAATTCTTGGACAAGGAGGGAGCGTTACAGGCAGGACGATGTCCACCTGTCTAATGTAGGGAATAGCATATTCCTGTTGGATCTGCAAAGGGGCCTGCGGAAGTTCTTCTGCGCAGGTGGGGGGAGTTCACAAGCTCTAGGCTTGTGACTCCTGTGGCAGCTAGGACGGGCAAAAGCAGAAAGGGATTAGGGATGGTGTGCATGCAGAGGCACTTTATGGTGACAGGTGACGCCTGAGGCCCCCCGAATGGGTTGTGTGGCTTGGCGGGGGGATAAGGGTTGCCTGGGAGACCAACCCTACTCACTAACCCAGGTGTTGTGCGGCACCGGGTTGGGGGTGACACCGGAAGGTCTACCTCCCCCAGAAGGGGCAGTCCGGAGGGGCGGCGAGATCGACGCCACCCCTCAGGCTGGGTGTGCTTTCGCCCGAGAAGTGCCAGCTAGTCGCTGGCACAGTCAGATGCCCATCCTAGGTTCCCCTTTGCAGATATTTCAATAAATGTGGCCCAATTTTCAACCCAAGCCTTGTTGTCTGACTCTTCTTTGACCCATCTCCGCTCACAAAAAAAGTACAGAACTCCTGAATCTTTAATAGGTGTGTAGAAGACAAGCTACCCCTTCTGGAATTCCTCCTCCTACATAACTAAGGCACAGGACACCTGTCCTCTTTTTTTCATCTGGCCACCCTATGATCTAAAATCACTTTTCTGTAAGGAATTTCTAAAAAAAAAACAAAGCCCTACTTCATTTAGAAACTGCATCGTACATATCCTATTCTTGCATGAAACTATCACAAAACAGTTGTTTGTTTTGTGTTAGTTCCCTTTGGGCTTTTAAAAAAAATCTGCCTTTGTTTTCTTTGGGCTGTAGTTTTAATTATTTGATTTAACTTCCACACTTGTGCACTTTTGCTGATCCATCAGACCTCTGGCAAGTGCATGAAAAATATCCTCTGTTATATTTTGATGTTCACTTGAAAGACAGAAACATTCTTTTCTCATGGCCTCTTGTCCCTAGAAATCTTCACGTCTCTTTATCTTGGCAGCTGACCAAGGAGCACTATGACATACCATTTTTCTTGGCTTTTTTCCCCTTCAGCCATTTGAAAGAAGGATTTAAAAAAGCATGGCAAGCACTCTTACATTTCCCAACCCAACACACATACATCCAGCTGTAGGATACTGACCACAGCTCAGTATCACAGCTCTGTGTGGAGTGAATTCCAGCTAAATTCTATACTAAGTGATGGTTTTGAAGGCGGTTTCCTAAGCAAATCCAGAATTAGGTCTGATTATGAGGTCACTCTTCCTGCTATGAAGTAATTGAGTAGGGGGACATCAAAGTGTCAACCATTTACAGAGTTAATATGTGCACTTTGTGTCATATGCATTATATACATGGTACAGAAGAATTAGCATCCTCCAAAGTGTAGAGGCCACCATCTAAGTAGACTAGAGCTACACATCTGTGGTCCACCTGGTAGCACTTAACTCCAGCACACACCACTTGGTGCTTTTACACTGCATGGCTGAGTCTCTATGCAGTTGCAGATTTAGCAGTTGGCTTAAAGTGGCCCTGCTATGAAGGGTCCCAGCACTCTTTTCTGTCATCGACAATTCACAAAACTATTTCCAAGTGTGGTTCAGGTTTGCTTGTTTAACAGATAGTATGATATAGTGTGTGTGTGTGTGTGTGTGTAATACCTTTTTTTGGATGATGCTGTTCACCAGGAAATATCTATGAAGCATCTGAGACATTTGGGCTTCCAGGAACTACTGCCTAGGATCTGTATCCTGTTCAGTCCTGTTCTTATGCAAAAACAAAAGAATTTGGTTTATAGCAAGTGTATATAAGCCGTTAAAATTACTTTACTTACAGTGTGTGGATTCAAGTTGCTTTGGCAGTGAAATTTCCACCTCTGATTAAGAACTGGAAGGAAAGTTTCTGCTCCTGAGGCTAACTTCCTCATTAGATTCCTTGCAGTGTTCCATTTAGGAAGAAATTTGATCAGAAATTTCCCAGAATTGTGAAAACCTCTTCCACAAGGCCACAAGGCGTGATCCCACACTGCAGGGGTGCACGTTAATAAGGTGGTTTGATGGGTGGGAGTGATCATGTGGATCTTTCCCACATTTTCCATATTTAGCACCCCACCAGGAGGGAGGTTGCCAACTGAACATGATTGAAGAGGTCCTAAGTATAACCTTAACTTCAGCAAGCAAATGACAAAAAGTTTTCTCCCCCCCCCCGGCCCCCAGGAGATAGGTATGTTTCTTTCCCTCACAGCTGCAAGCAGACGATCCACAAGTCCAAAGGGCTGACAGGTTGTAACACAGAGGTAGCAATGTAACCACAGCCGGTGTCAAGGGTAGGCAGGGGCCCACTGGCAAGAGTCCCCCCTGGATTTGGTCATCCTCTTCACCATTGCAACCTGCTCATTCACCTACCTCCTGCTGTGGCCCAGACAACAGTGGTAGTGAGAAGAGGAACATTAGATGCCACGGCCTACTTGCTCACTGATTCTCTGCCAAGCAAGCAAGCAAGTGGTAGCAATGATAAGAAAGAGGATGAGGAGGAATAGCAGCTGGTGGCAATGGCAATGAAAGGGGAGACTCACTCAGGGATGGGGCATTGTGGGTGTCTTGTTCAAGGGCCCTCAAAAACCTGGAACCAGCGCTGAGTGTACCTTTGAATTCCCTGATGTTGCAGGAGGTACAATAGCCGCAGTTCTTCCCTTGGTCCTTTCCCCTCTCCTGCTTGCTGTGTGGCATACCTGACATCCTGCTTATTACAGCCAATGTGGGAGACAAGTGGAGAATAGAGGCAATATGAGAAGACACACACGTGTTGCATCGTTGGTAGAAGAACACCAGCCTTACTAGCTCAGCCTTACTAGCTGGGAGAGCACTCTCAGAAACAGATGAGCTTTCCCCCAAATGATCTCCAACAAAGGTTGTAAATATCAAGCTGATTTTGAATTAAATTGAGGATAGTTCATTCATCACTCAGAGAAGTACACTTTGACAGCTGCTTCTTAGCTGTGGAACACCTTCCGTTTGGACACCCACCAGAACTCTGGCCGTAGCACTTAGCATCCCTGGAAGGGCTCTGGGAAAATTAAACTCCCTGATGGGTAACTATATTTTACCTCATGGATTTGTTAGCCATCCATGCAGTGGTCTCACATGCAAGAATAGTTACAAAATTAGTGTCTGAGTAAAAAAGAAAGAAAAAAGAAGCAACATCTAAAATGGCCTTATGTTGCTTCATCTGGGCTTATTATTTTGTGAACTTTCATTGAGGGAAGGTGGATGTACTTGGAATATTTTAAAGCTGTAATCATTTAGTGGAATTCTGCTTTGATCTTCTAGATCATGTTTCAGAGAACAGTGAATACTTCCCTACTTTTCAAGGCCCTTGAGGACAGAAATGAGGGTAATGACACCAAACACTGATGCAAGAAGCCAGGGTGGACATTTTCCTACTTAAGGCAATACTGCCAAGCTTAATCCTTCTGCTCTAGCAATCTGATAGAGGATATTTATATTTGCATAGCTCAAAATATCTTGAGTTGGATCCAGATTTAGTCATACTTAGAGGAGAATCATTGAAATCAATGGGATTTAATTTAGTCATAACTTAAGTCCAATTAGGAACATAGGTACATAGGAAGCTGCCTTCTGCTGAATCAGGCCCTTGGTCCATCTAGGCCAGTGCTGTCAACACTTGACTGGCAGCAATGACTCTCCAGGGTTTCAGGCAGGAGTTTTTCCAGCCCTATGTGGAGATGCTGTGGATCAAAGCCTGGACCTTCTGTATGCAAAGCAGGGGCTCTACCACTGAGCCACAGGCCCTCCCCATTTATTTCAATGGGCTTACTGTAAGCATGACTAAATCTGTATCCAGCCCGTTGAGTTTGTGAATATTTTTGTGACTCTATAAATCTTCTGTATGGCTTTGATAGTCTGCCCTGCACGACCACTGAGTCTTGAGGTTTAAGCTGCTGAGTTTTATGAATTATGCCACCTCCTGCTGCTATATTGATGATTTTATTATGTAATTGAATTATTTTTATGTTATAGTTTGAGAGTGTTGCTAATCATATTTTGTGCTGAGGATAGGGAGGAAGAGAAGAAAGAAGATGATGTTTTGCTATGGGAAAGTCTAAAAGAAGAAACACAAATTGAGATAGGTAATGGCTACACACAGGAAGTTAAGCTCCTTTCTTTGTAGTCTAAAATAAATGAAAACAGCATCTTCCTTCCCAGGGTTCTTATTGCAGGTTGTTTTTTTAAGGGTGGATGGATCAGTCAGTTTCTTGTCCCTGTCAGTTATGCATGTGTTCATGGATAAGTCTGTTGCTTCCTGTTTTCACATCACTTTTTTAAAAACTGCACAAAAAAAGTATTTCAATACAGTGTTTTTAAAAATACAAAGTACCCTTTTAAAAATAAATGTTATCCTAAAATACACAGTTTTGTATGCCTTTTGGTACATATTTTTGTACTGACGACTATATTGCGAAATTCAGCACAAGGTGAAAAATAAGGACAACCGTATCCCAATCTGTGTATTAGTTTGGGAAATGCAAATCAGGTTGGTTCATTTAATAATGCAGATAGAACAAAATCCTTGAGCATCCGTAGTTTTTTTCTGCAGCTTTGCCTTACATTATCTTTAATTTCATAGCACTGCACAGCTGGATGGAACATTCCTTAAAAGGTCATCTTGCCCACTTCTCTGCACAGAGGCAGGATTGACCAGGCCCCAAATCCTGTGTTGTTCATTTGAAGCCTAAACAATCTGTTGTTAGATAAATAGTCATATATTACATAAATGATCTGTTTATGAAGCCTCTTTCATGATGAAAAATAAGTAGGTTAGTTAAAGTGGGGAATACATTGAAAATCAATGGTTCTGTATTGCTGTAGAGTTTAGCAGATCAATACACTACTACTAACAAAGGGTTATGGCATTCACCTTTATCATATTTCCTGGATGTTCTTAGACACATCCATAGAATTTCTGTAATGTGTTGGCAGCATTAAGCTGTGATTTATTAACCATGAATAAAAATATATTGGGTGATAGTAGCATATTATAGTCAATCATTAGTAGGGCTACAACATCCATAAGTATAGTGAATCATGCTCTCCAAAAGCAGAATAGTACAGCTGGAAGAAGAAGGCTGAAAGGTGAGTGTCATGTAAGCCCACCTGCAACAGTGATCTCAGTTATAGTTGCTCATTTGAAAGAAGTGGAGCACTTATAACGAAAATTCCACATATGTTTCTGTTCTTGGGATCCTGAACAGAAGCAAATACAGGGACCTAATGTAAAGAAACCACTGAAGCCCATCGTTTCATTTATCTGTGTTAATTCATACATAGCTAGATATAGATATAGAGGTGAATTTGCTATTCTTTGGAAGATGAAAGGAGGATAAGAAGCTAGGAAAAGATTCAGTGGTATTACCTAGTGGTCCCACATTTCCAGATTGTACAATGACTCTATCCCTATGCAGGTCTGAAGAGGGCTTGCCTTATGAGGGCTTCCAATCACGGGCACTCTGTAAGTGTAATCTGCTGAACATGCTCACAAAGCCTTCTTCAGAACTTCACACTACATGTATGAAGGTCTATCCGGGTATCAGGAATGCAGGGATGCTGTGGGCAGGGCTTACATGAGCACCCACATTCCCCTCCACACTTCAGCCTGACACAGGAGCAGGTGAACACCTGCAAAGGGCTAGAGTCTTTGTACAATCTGGAAATGTGGGACCTCTAGGTTAATACAACTGAATTTGAATTAACTCTCTTCCTGGCAACTTCTTCTCCCTTCATGTTCCAAAGATCAGCAAATTCACCTCTGTATCTATAACTAGCTCTATATGAATTCATATAGATAAATGAAACAATGGACTTCAGTGGTTTCTTTACATTAGGCCCTTGTATTTGCTCCAGTTCACGAACCCAAGAACAGAAACATATGTGGAATTTTCATTATAAGTGCTCCACTTTTTTTTTTTAAAAAAAATGAGCTACTATAACCAAGATCACTACTGTGAATTTAAAGATGGTTTAGAGGTCACAGCTGTGCCAGTCAATGGCCAGTGTCTGAGTTTAATTGTTGGTTCTGAGCCCAAACAGGCTATATTTTCGAGGGGAAAGATGGGAAGAACATTTCTGTGCAAATACAGAACTGATGGAAGGGTCTCTCCTTTTTGAGCAGCATAAATTGATCTTCCAGTTGCATAGGAAAGATAAGCTCCTGTGATTTATGATAACATTTAGAGGAATTCATTTGATAGCTTAAAAGCTTTCTCTATAATAATATTAGTTCCTCATAACTCCTAAATAAGCTTTTTTTAAAAAGTTAAAAATGTAAGCCTGTGAATCAACTAGCACCAGAGGGATGTGGTTCTCTGTACAGAGGCTGCACTGTGCAATTGAGTGGTGTTTCTGGTGGCATGCTCAGGGGACTCAAAATGGCAGTTTCAGAAATTTAAAATAAAGCACCTCATTTGATGCTCAGTCCTTTTTATGTTTTCTTGTTGCTGTATGTTCCTCTGAAACCAAACACATTGATACATTCTACCCTGCAGGGAAATCAATAACAACTTTAATCACAAAATTAAATAAAAACCAAAAGTGACTGACGTTGCATAGTAGCTTTTTTTTCTGGAGGAACAGCATTAAACTTTATGGCTCTGTTGTGAAAACACTTCCTAAAATCAATACCACCTCTGGGAAATTTTTTTTCCAGGGGTGCTGTTTAGGGATTATGGCATGTGGGGGGGGGGGTAGGAAGGAGCTATATGGATCTGCCAAAGGCTGTGTTTCTTCTACATGCCAGAATCACCCATCCCTGCAGGTCAGGCAACACTGCTGCAGGAAGCAACCCCCCACCCCAATATATAAATTATAATGCTCTTTCAGACAAATGAAAATAACAAATATGGACAAATGCTAAAGCATGTTCCATTTTTCAATAAATCCGTTCTCAAACATCTGATTCTCTGTTGCTCTCATATAGTAAGTCATTTTCATCATAACAGCAATGTATGTTATCCAGGAAAAAAAATCAGACAAGGGAGGGGGTGCTCTTTTTCCAATACGACGCAATAGAAATTTGAGTGTCAGTTAACAAATTAAGTGAACACTTTATTCATCCAACCTGTTGCTTTAATAAGTTATGAATCAGATCTGAATTTCTGTAGTTTGAGTCACAGCCTTGAGAGACCCGGAGAATAAAAAGAGAGCCCTTGGAATATTAGTTGTATCCCCCAGACAACGACATACATATATCAGGGGCTTATTTGGAGTGATCCTTTTTTATTTTGTGTACTTAAGTACATACATCCAAGTATAACATATGTGGTGACCCTGCACAGGATTAGGCAGGTGTGTTTTTAAAAGAAACAAGCTCAAAAATGGTGACCAGGAAAGAATTGGGCCACTCTTTCAGAGTCTGCTAAAGATTTATATGCCTAATTTTATTTAGGCACACTTTCGTTCATAAAAAGGGGCAGGTGTATTTTGTACAGGCCCATATGCTCATTCAAATACAAAAGAGAATGGGTTCTATCAGTCTGTCGATCCATCTTGAGCATTTCGGTCTCTCTTACCAGCTGCCCAGAGTCTTTGGCAGGGTTCCTTTAACTGGAGACATCAGGGAATAAACTTGGGAGATGCATGCAAGTTATGTGCTCTACCACCACACTACCACTGACCTATGTGTTCTCCTTTGAGCTACCTATGGGTCCTCCTCCTATGGATCCTCCTTTGAGCTACCTATGGGTCCTCCTCTTTTGCGCGATGCCTCGGCATCACGCAAAGCATGACGCTAAGTGCGCACTTAGCGTCACACGCAGGAGTGCAAAACAGAATCCCCCCCTCCACCTTGGAAGATGCACCAAAAACAGCAGCAGGAACATCTACTCCTGGGGGGACGTACTACCACCTAACCTCCTCCAATGTGTCAATCTGTAATATGGGAGAGCATCATCAGCCAACCATAACCTGGAATGTGGTTTTAGTGGGCCTGAAATGTGCATACTGGTGGAGGAGGTTGGGGCCACTATAGATGTAGTGCTGGGCAGAGGGTGTTATGGTGGTGGGAAGCAATGACATTGGGAGAAGGGAAGGTGACTGAGACACCTGCGTGCTTTACCCCCCTCCAGTCCACCTTCCAACCTCCGTAATCATGGTGCCTTGCCTGCAGTCCCCTCTAGCCTGAAGGTGCTGCTGATGAATGCCAAATTGGCTACTCAGAAAGGTAACATAATTTCTGAGCTTATAGCTGAAGAACATGCCAAACTGGCTTGTGTTACAGAAACCTGGTTGGATGAACAGGGAGGAGTCAGTCTCTCCCAAATATGTCTGCCAGGATTTCTTGTGCAGCACCAAGCTCAAAAAGAGGGGCAGGGAGGGCAGGGGTAGCCTTGGTCTACAGGGATTCCATCTCCCTGGTCAGATTCCCTATCTAACAGTCAGCCAGCTTTAAGCATCTGTACCTGGTGTTGGGCACCTGAGACAGGATCAGGATTCTGTTGGTGTACCACCCACCCACTGCCCAACAGTCTCCCTGCTTGAGCTGACTGAGGTGGTCTCGAGGGTGATGTTGTGGACCCCAAAGCTTATGGTCTTGGGGGACTTTAATATTCATGTGGAGGCTACTTGTCAGGAGCAGCTCAGGTTTTCATGGCTGCCATGTGAACCATGGGCCTGTCTCAAATAATATCTTACTCGACACATTTGGCAAGACACACTTTGGACCTGGTTTTCTGTGCTGGATAGAGAGAAAATGATCTGCAAGTGGGAGACCCAGTACTGACTCCTTTGGCATGGACTGATCATTATCTGATCAATTTTGACCTTCAGGCCACCTGTAACCTCCGCGGGGGTGGGGGACCAAATTTGATGGTCCGCCCCCAGAGACTGATGAATCTAGATGGATTTTTGAGGTCTCTGGGGGATTTTCCTGCAGGCTTAGCCAGCAGTCCTGCCAAGGTCCTGGTCACTGCTTGGAATGAGGAGATGACCTGGACTATCGATATGATTGCTCCCAAATGTCTTCGACATAGTTGTAGAACTATGTCAGCTCCTTGGTATTTTAAGGAGCTGAGGGTGATGAAATGACTGTGTTGATGATTAGAGCACAAATGGAGGAAGACTCAGAATGAATACGATCGAACACAGGTAAGAATCCACTTGTGGTCTTATTATGTGGCAGTGATGGCGGCGAAGAAATCCTACTTCACCACCTACTTCCTACTTGCATCTGCTCAGTGTCATCCAGCAGAGCTCTTTCATGTGGTTAAAGGCCTCTAGGGGGTAGGCCTTAGAACACAAGCACTTGAACCCACAAAGGCCTGCTGTGAACAATTTGCCAGACACTTTGCAGATAAAATCGCTTTCATTTGTGCTGACTTGGATGACATTGTTTTGACAGAGTCTGATATAGGGATGGGGGAGAATTTCTTCCCGAAACTTCGGGGGGCCGAGTGCCAACGTGTTCAGCTCCCCGAAGTAGTTTCGGGGAGAAATTCTCCGCACCCCCCTGCACCCCGCACCCCCCCCCCCGGGACAGGACTTACCTTTCCCGACTGTCCCTCCCGGCGGCGGGTCCCGGCGGCGGTTCGTCAGGTCTTCATCAGGGGCAGGGGCGGCAGCCAGTCTTTCGACCGGCTGCCACCGCCGCCATTCCAATAAAAGTAAAAAAAAACACAAACACCCCCGTGATAGGCTACGTGACGATTAACATAGCCTATCACGGCTAGATTTGCAAAGTCAGCCGTGATAGGCTACGTCAATTGTCACGTAGCCTATCACGGGTGACTTTAAAAAAAAAAGCGCGTACGGATAATGGCAGCCCCCATAGGGAGCCGCCATTCACGTTCCTTATTTGGTTGCTGTAGTCTACGTAAAGATTACGTAGACTACGGCGAAAATAAGGGCAACACTATTTGCGTTGCCCTTATTTTTGCCGTAGTCTATGTAAAGATTTACGTAGACTACAGTGACCAAATAAGGAACGCGAATGGTGGCTCCCTATGGGGGCCGCCATTTGCGTACGCGCTTTTTTTTTTTTAAGTCACCCGTGATAGGCTACGTGATGATTAACGTAGCCTATCACGGCTGACTTTGCAGATCTAGCCGTGATAGGCTACGTTAATCGTCACGTAGCCTATCACGGGGGCGTTTTTTTTTTTAACTTTTTATTTTGCAGCCGGGCAAGGCGAGGCGCCTCCTCCCTGGCCTGAATTTCGGCCGGGCGAGGCGGGAAGCCTCCTCCCCGGCCTGAATTTCGGCCGGGCGAGGCGGGAAGCCTCTCCCCCCGGCCTGAACTTCGGGGGGAGCAGCGAAGTGCCTCCCCCCCACCGCGAAGCAAGCTGCGAGACCAGGTAAGTGGCTTTCGTGCACTCCTAGTCTGATATGGGACGAAGCTGGTTCACCATATAGTGATGTTATGGATACTTTTCAGTTTGTGCAACCTGAGGATGTGGACAAACTGCTTGGAGGACTGAAGCCTACTACTTGACCTTTAGATCCTTGCCCATCCTAGCTTATAAAATCTGCCAATGCTGGGCTGGATATCTGGACCTCTGGGGTGGTAAATGCTTCCTTGAATGTCCAAGTGTGCAGTCTGGGAGTCCTCCTGGACTCTGAGCTAACTGGGGAAGCCCAGGTGGCTGCAGTGTTCAAGAGTGCTTTTTACCAGCTTAGGCTGGTACGCCAACTGCGGCCCTATCTGGAGAGGACGGACCTTGCCTCAGTTATCTACGCACTAGTCACATCCTGGCTAGACTATTGTAATGTGCTTTACGTGGGGCTGCCTTTGAACTGGTTTAAAAACTCCAGCTTGTGCAGAATGCAACCACCCGAGTATTGGCGGGGGCACGGTGATTCTATCATGTAACGCCTGTACTGCACCAGCTGCACTGGTTACCAGTGCATTTCCAAGCCCAATCAAAGTGCTGGTTTTTACCTTTAAAGTCTTAAACAGTTTGGGACCAAGTTACTTGAAGGACCGCCTTCACCCATATCAGCCTGACCACACTTTAAGATCAGAAAGAGAAATCCTTCTCATTTGCCCACCTGTGAGAGCAGTCAGGTGGGTGATCACACTTGAGAGAGTCTTCTCTGCAGTGGCCCCACACCTTTGGAACAAGCTGCCATTGGAGTTCTGCCATGCTCCATCATTGCAGACTTTTAAGAAGGCCTTGAAAACATATTATTTTACCTTGGCCTTCTCTTGATATGACTGCTATTTTTGCTGTTGCTAATGTTATTGTTGGCTTCTATTGTGGTTTTTATGTTTTTATCAGTTTTAATATTTTACCGGTTTTTATGTATTTTATTGCTGTAAGCCGCCTTGGGAGGGCTTCTGCCCTGAAAGGCTGCCAAGAAATATTTTAAATTCATACATACATACATACATACATACCCAAGGGAAAGATGGCTAGATTCTAGGGATGTATGAAATACTCATCGGGCTCCGTGCCGGGGCATCCGCGGTGGGGAGAAGCACTCCGTCCCTCCCGCCGGAATCCTCCCCAGCTGGCTCTGCAGAGCCGCCGGCCAGGGCCGGCCACAGCTGGAGTTCTGGCCACGGCCGGACTGCTGCAGCTGCAAATGACGGCCGTCATAGCGGCCGCCATTTGCGTCCTTGCAAGCAGCCGTGATAGGCTACGTAAGTATTTACGTAGCCTATCACGGCAAAGAGCAGGGGCGCAAATGGCGTAGCGGCCGCCATTTGCGTCCCTTCTCTATGCTGTGATAGGCTACATAAATACTTACATAGCCTATCACGGCTGCAAGAATGCAAATGGCGGCTGCAGCAGCCCGGCAGCGGCCGGCTGAAAGATCAGCTGGAGCTGCCGCCGCCGCCACCAGAGCTGCCACTGGAGCCGCTGCTGCATCCGCATCCGCCCCAGGTAAGTTCTGTCCCGGGGGGATTCTGCAGGGGGGGGCAGGAGGCCATTCCGCCACAGATTCCGGGGGGCCGGATTCTAAAGAATCCAGCCTCACTGGAATCCATGGCGGAATTCTCTGACATCCCTACTAGATTCCCTCTTGAAGGGTGTGTGTGAAGAGTTAGCTCCCATTTCCAGCCCTAATCAGACACTGTTCCTTCATAACAGGCAAAAAAGAGAGTTGACATCCGGGGTTGTGATTCAGAGGTCAGCATCATTGGGTTCTTGCTGAGGCACATGCCCCAGAAGGGGGCTCCAATCCCTCGAGCCTCCTGGTTCGATTGCTTCCCCTCCTTGATGATGCAGCCCAAGAAGAATCAGGCCACTTTGGTCTGGTTATGGTACTTCCCAAGGCAAAGTGGGCTTCCCTCTGAAGCTACTGCAACTGAATGAGGCTGAATGAGGCTGAATGAGGGAGGGGCCATAGCTCAGTTCTGCAGTGCTTTGCATGCAGAAGGTCTCAGGTTCGATCCCCAGCATCTCTGGTTAGGGCAGGAAAAACTCCTGCCTGAATCCCTGGAGAGCCGCTGCCAGTCAGCGTTGACAATACTGGGCAAGATGGACCCATGGTCTGACTCAGTATAAGGCAGCTTCCTATGTTCCTTTGTTTGTTACAGACTCATGCTTCATAGACACATAGACTTTATGTGTCCTGGAAATAGCATCTTTTGGTTTCATTTCTTTAAGATATTGATTATGAGTGAGGGCAGGGGAAGAGAAAAAGTGTGCTTGAGTGATTGACAGGTCCACCTTCTAATCCTGGGGATGTTTTACCAGGAGCTCCCATCACTGAGCTTTGCAAGAGGACAAAGATGGGACCACGAGATGGACATTCTTCCAGTGCCATCAGTGTCCACTGTGAAAAAAGCCTTGCACGGATTGCCAGTCACCATAACTCGCCAGCCCCTTCATCTTTCCTGAAACTTTGCAGGGTTCTTGCCTGAAGACACCTCTGTGATATGTGATGCAGATTGCACAAAAAACTATGGTGTAGGGGTAGGGAAGAAGAAGCCAACCACTCACCCCCCCAAATGCAAAGTCTCCCCTTCCACATGAACTGCTTCACCTATCCTTCTGAAACTTTGCAGGTTTCTTACTTAGAGACACCTCTAGGCAGTCTGTCCTTCTCAGAAGAATGATCCACAAGGACTATTGGGGACAGGCACATCCTCTTTGGCATACTCTCAAAATGTTAAGGCTGCTCTGGCACAAAATACTCTGCAACTATCATTCCGAAATTTGGCAGATTAGATCCCCTAAGAAGGTGCAGTTATCTAAGAAGGCGCAACTATCCCTAAAATTGTAGCCATTGCTAAATTCCCATGATTGTAAATGGAACAAAACTTTGGATTTCTGAATCTGTACTCAGGTTCAGTACCTGAGTCAAAGTAGACACCCTCTGAATTAGTCTGAGTCAAAGCAGGCTGTTTTCCAAAGTGCTGAATCAGGGTCCGAGTCAAATCTTGGGTTCGGTGCACCCCTCTAGTACTTGTTCATACAGCACATATTTATTTATTTTATTTGTACCCCAGCCTTTCCACCCAAAAATGGCACTCAAGGCAGCACAGTCAAACAATGGAATTTGCAACATCAAGATTTAGTGACAGCCGCCAACTTGGATTTCTTTAAACGGGGGTTAGACAAATTCATGGATCAGAAGGCTATTGATGGCTGCTGGTCACGATGGCTATAATTACCTCCAGTATCAGAGGCAGTATGCCTCTGAAGGCCAGTTGCTGGGGAACATGAGCAGGAGTTTGCTATTGCCTGTAGGCTTCCCATAGGAATCCAGTTGGTCAGGGTGAGAACAGAAGGCTGAACTAGATAGGTTTTCAGTCTGATCCAGCATGATTCTTCTTATGTTCTTACCTGCTATGAGTGACTTGTTCATCTACCATCCCTAAACAATCAAGCAATGAGAGGAGGAACAAACAACGAGAGAAGCAAAGTGAAGGAGGAATAATCTCCACACTCCTTGCCCTCTTCTTCTGAGAAGTAGTGAAGATTGGGCCTAGAGGGAAAGGCAAGAGAATGGTCAGTGGCAGCAGTGGGTGTGCTCAGAGAGGTTAACCCAGTGACAGCATTTTGCACAAGGACCTCCAAAACCTGGTACTGACACCGGCAAAAATGCTTAGTGGATGCTGGTCTTTGTTCAAGAAGATACATCCTGGGACACTGATTAAAAGTCTTAACAGACATTCATGATGGGATTATTTGATACACCGCACCCTAGTTTCCCACAGTGATGTATTATCCAAGCCTGTCACAGTGACAAAGAGCTAGACCCTCAATATACTGTGGCAGCATGAGTAAAATGCATCTGCAGGAAGATTTAGCCACTTATGTTTTACACAATTGGAGACTTGGCACCATGTAATGGCATTTGGGAGTCGTGTGTCAGTAGTATTTCTGCCTCTGATGCCTTTGTATTGCCTTCTGCAAGCAATTTGTGAATGGCAGTTGCAGAAACTAGACGAGCCATACATATTTTACAGCAGACTATTGAACATGACACAATAAAATCTGATTTTCATCCCAAAGATAAATAATAAAGAACAAGAAGGAAAAGCTGTTGGTACATACAGTAAGGAGACATGCCTGAGGGTGTTTCCTTTACAATGGAATTATTTATAAACTACTGTTTTTTGTATATGGTTTAAGAGTTTTAAGAGCATGGAAATTAACAAAGAAGTATTGTCTACACCGGGAAATAATGAAATAATTGCTCGGGCTAAGTAAGAGATCATGCTCACCTTATGCTGGTATCTAAGAAAGAGATGCTAACTGTACATAGAGTGCTTAAACAGAGCTCAACAGAATTAAGTACCATGAGAGCAAAAGCACAGAAATTATTGAACAGTTGCCCTTTAATTAAATCAGGGATGGCCAGTTAGCAGTCTGAAAACCAGAGCTGACCCACAAATCATTTTTATCTTGCCTGTAACAGTCCTTTGAAATGATGATCAAGATGCAGTAAAAGTTTTGACCACATTTTTCACTCGTAATAATAATAATTTGCTTTTGAAATTTCTGAACATCTCTCATAGGGTTTTTGAATGTAATGCCCTGTGTCCAAATGTATGCTCATGGGTTTCCCATGGGGCAGTTGGTTGGCCACTGTGTGAACAGATATATATCTTCCCCTTTGGATATATCTTCCCTTTTCTCCCTTGCTTTTCGCTTCCCTTCTTTCCTCAGCTACTTGTAAAGCCTCATCAGACAGCCACTTTGCTTTCTTCTTTTTCTTTGGGATGGATTTAGTTGTGGCCTCCTGAACAAAGTTACAGACCTCCGTCCATAGTTCCTCAGGCACTCTGTCTATCAGGTCTAATCCCTGAAATCTATTCATCACCTCCACTGTATATTCATAAGGGATATGATTTAGGTCATACCTGAGTGGTTTAGTGGTTTTCCCTACGTTCTTCAATTTAAGCCGAAAGTTTGCAACAAGAAGCTCATGATCTAAGCCACAGTCAGCTCCAGGTCTTGTTTTTACTGACTGTATGGAGCTTCTCCATCTTTGGCTGCAAAGGACATAATCAATCTGATTTCGATATTGACCATCTGGTGATGTCCATGTGTAGAGTCGCCTCTTGTGCTGTTGGAAAAGAGTGTTTGCTATGATCAGCGTGTTCTCTTGGCAAAACTCTATTAGCCTTTGTCCTGCTTAATTTTGTACACCAAGGCCATTCTTGCCTGTTATCCTGGTGATTTCGTGACTTCCTACTTTAGCTGGACATGATGAAAAGGACATCTTTTTTTGTTGTTAGTTCTAGAAGGTGTTGTAGGTTTTCATAGAACCGATCAACCTCAGCTTCTTCGGCCTCAGTGGTTGGGGCATAGACTTGAATTACTGTGATGTTGAATGGTTTGCCTTGGATTCATACTGAGATCATTCTATCATTTTTAAGATTGTACCCCAGTACTGCTTTTCCCACCCTTTTGTTGACTATGAGTGCTACTCCATTTCTTCTAAGGGATTCTTGCCCACAGTAGTAGATATGATGGTCACCTGAATTAAATTCGCCCATTCCTGTCCATTTTAGTTCACTGATTCCCAAGATGTCGACATTCAATCTTGCCATCTCATGTTTGATCCCCTCCAGCTTGCCTTGATTCATTGATCTGACATTCCAGGTTCCTAAACAATATTGTTCTTTACAGCATCGGACTTCCTTTTCACCAACAGACACATCCACAGCTGAGTGTCCTTTCGGGTTTGGCCCAGCCGCTTCACTCTTTCTGGCGCTACTTGGAAATACCCTCTGCTCTTCCCCAGTAGTATCTTGGACACCTTCTGACCTGAGGGGCTCATCTTCCGGCATCATATCTTTTAGCCTTGTGATACGTTCCATGGGGTTTTCTTGGCAAGAATATTGGAGTGGGTTGCCATTTCCTTCTCCAGTGGACCACATTTTGTCAGAACTCTCCGCCATGACCTGTCCGTCTTGGGTGGCCCTGCACGGCATAGCTTATGGCTTCACTGAGTTACGCAAGCCCCTTCACCACAACAAGGCAGTGATCCATGAAGGGGGGACTATATGGACCCTTGGCCTAATCCAGCATGGTTCTTCTTATGTTCTTATGCTCTCTCTAGATATCACATCCTTACTGCTAGATAGATTTGGCTTTACTTTATAGAAGGGGTAAACAACACAAATGGTCCCATGGGGTACTTTTTAATGTGGGGGGGCAAGGAGGGGACCCTCCTTCTTGGCACCCTGCAAAAATACCCAGCATGCCAACAGGGAAGGGGCTGTACTAGAACTACCCTTGTAGTGCTAGCGCCCTCCATGTACGCTGGATATTAAGCAGGAAAGGCCTCCTATGCAGAGTGCAGCATAAATGCAAAGTGCTCCAGCAAGAAAGGGGTGGTACTAACATTGTCCCTTCACTGCTGCTATGCTCTGTCTTGTCTGCATCTCTTCACATCTCCTGGCCAAACCCATCAATCAATTCTCATGGATAAAGTCAGTACAAACATCTGCCTTTCTCATTCAGTTCCCTTATTTTCAGAGTTTCCGTGTGTGTGTGTGTGCATGCCTGTGTGTGTGTGTGTGTGTGTGTGTGTTCCATGCAATTTATTCCAACGAGACCTTTGCCCATCAGCTGACCTTCTCCCATCAGCTGGATTGTGGCTATTATCAGAGTGATGGGAATGTTTTCTTTCAACACACATGCACACACCAGTGGCTTAGCCTCAAGACTGTTGTCTGTTGGCTAGTGGGAATGTGACAAGCATGGATCAGTTACAGTTGGCATCCTGTCCAATAAAAAGAGGAGAAATGAAGCCAAATATTCTGTGTTCTAAGGAACACACCAGAATTCTCATAAGAGAGAGCAAGTGAACTGTTGCCTTTGCCAATGGTTGAGAACCAGTCTCTTAATATAAAAATGTTTACCTCTCTACGTACATTAGTTTAAGCCAGCTGGCATGAGGAACACACTCCAGTTATCAGTGGTCTGCGACTTCTCTGTGGTCTGAACTAAAGTGCCTTTCATATAATACCAAAACATCCTTCAGTTCCTTTGGCTTGTTTCCATATATTGTTGCGGGTAAGGCTATGCAAACCTTTAGAGATATTTAGAGTGGATCATGTTTATAAAAATATTCCAAATTTTTTATGCATGAGCAAAATTTGTCTTCAATTCTTCCTTGGTTTTGACCAGGCCAAAATAATTACAAAACACTTTCTCATTTAATTTCCAATTCACCTCATTCCAATTGTATTCAGTACCCAGAGCTGTCAGAAGGGCCTGAAAATAGACAGCAGCAAAAAAGAGAAACAGGTTAGTTAAACACTCAGCAACTTACATTTCTGATCTTACTGATCTGAGTGGAAAAATCTAGCCCTGGCTTTTCCTTAAGAAGTTCTCACAAGCATCATTGGCAGCCCAAATTAAGATGACTTGGGTTGTAAATGAATGCACTTGAAATACTGGAGAATCATTTTTATAAACTTCCCATGGAAAACTGGTTTAACTTTTTTTTCAATTTCTGTTATTTTTTTTAAACAAAGTCAGGATATTAATCAGGTCTTTTCCTAAAAGAAAAGCAGTATATTCCATGCACTTCAGGAGGATATGTGCACTTCTGTGGTGGATTGTATGAGCACATTGCATCCCTGAAATATGAACTAAATTTAAGATAGTCTGGTTTTGAAGATGGTTAAAAGTACTGGAGAACTTTAAAATGTAATTTTAAAAACTGAGGGGAGGGATTTGATTCCAGTAGATTTTACGTGCAGTATATAGGTTGTATGGCTATTGCATTTTTTAAAAATTCAATATATCATTACAATTTTTAATAGGTCACTATGGCCTGGGGTTGGAAGCAGAAATGAAACCTTACACAGAATATTTACATGCCCTGGCTTGGTTATGTTCAATAGATATAAAGCTTGCCCACTAACTCCTTATAACTTGACCTTTCTAATCTGCACTAGATCTGTTCGTAACCCAAACTATCCTCAGCCCTATTGCACTTGTCCTGTATCCCAGTCTTGTTTGATTTACTTTGTTCTTCAATCGGTGGCCTAATTCAGCTTCTGACTGTGCTTTTCACCATGAACACTTCAGCCATTCCTGTTGCTGCAAAGACCATAGCCTCTTCCACTCATTCCTCTCCATGCATTCATTGGACATTCACATGTTCCTCTGGCTATGCCCCTGACAGCTGCAAATTCAGCTGAATGTATGAAAAGGAGCCCTATTTGTGCTCAGTTCTATGTGTGGAGGGGCTTCCATGCAGCTAGGAGACCTGCATAATCTCACTCATGTGGAATCATGTACATGTGTATCCACACACAGCTTCCACATGTTTGAGATCCCAGCTTTCAAAGGGTTCCTGGCTGTGTGAATGCCCCTATGTGATGCAGCCAACTGTGCATTCAGGTCCCTTCAATGTGTTCAACTGAACATATGAATATCAGGAGCAGAACTAGAAGGGTACAGCAATGGCTAGCTGATGGCTAGCTGGTGCAGTCCCACTCTCCCCTACACATGTGTAGGAACCCATAGAAGGGAACAAGTAAAAAGGTCTCTCACCCCATTTCTGCTATATTGCGTGTCCCATTGCCTGACAGTGCCTAAGTATGGTAGACTGAAGAATCAAGCAGTGTTAGTACGGAATCTCAATTGACAAAATAATACAGTATCCATGAGCTGGTATATTCTTGAATATATAATTTATTGAAATGCATTGTGCTAATAATTTGGGTATGAACTGTTTATGTAAAACAGGGATTGGCAACTTGTGGCCCTCCAGATGTTTTTGCCAACAACTCCAATTACCCTAGCCAGCATAGCCAATGGTGAGAAATGATGGGAGGTCTAGGCCAAAACATCTGGAGGCTCACAAGTTGCCCACCCCTGCTGTAGAACATCCTTGAATTCCCTTTAAATTGACTTACTGGATGTGGGATACTCTTTTGTGTGGACTGTGTGAATTGTTGTTGTCGTTGTCATCATTGTCATCATCCTCAATTGTTATCAGTTTGTAACATCTAGATTAGAATATTGGGTACAAGGCAGTATTATACAATTAGGTGATCCTTGACTACTGGTCCTTTTTTCTTTCTTTTTTTTCAGTTTAGGCATAACATTAGCTTAATGATGCTTAAATATCCTTAGATCTCCTTAGATCTTCTAGATATCCTTATTCCCTTTCCAGGCCCTCATCCCTGTTTATTCCCTTATTCCTCTGTTATATATTCCTCATATATTCTCCTGTTCCTCTGTTCTCAGAAAATCCACTGTTCTTGTAGACACTTAATAAGGTTTATTGCATTAGTGCCCTTTGGGATTAGGGCACTGATTCATTATTACTAACACATTTATAAAAAAACAAAGATGTTGTCTATTATGTTCCTATTCTCCTCCTCTTGTCTACATGTAGCTTGAAGCAACTGGTATGGTGTTAATCATTGGCTTCCTGGATATTGTTAATTTGATTCCACCTAGCATTTTGTTGATGGTGACGATTCTTCTCAAGCATTCTTTTCACTGAGGCAATTTCTTGGAGCTATAAAATGCTTCTATTGTTACCATCATCTGTGCTTATACGGTGTGCGTGCGTGTGCATGAGTGCGTGTGTGCGTGCGTGTGTGTGTGTGTGTATATATATAGCTACAGGTGGCTGAGTGATAATAACATCCATACACAATGCACAAGATTTAAGCATCCAAAGCAAGTAATGAATATAGCTTATATAAAACAGTGATTCATAGGAACCCAGCAGCTCAAAAACAAGTGCTCACTTTATTCCCATAATAGTTTAGACAGTAGTTTATACAGACAGCAGAAAGAACAAACAGGGATTGTCCATCAAGGTGTAGCCTACAGGTATGTGTTAAGACTGAAATGACTGTTAATTCTATCGTCTTTCTGTTGGTGTCAGAATGGAAAGCCACAAAAGAAAGTGAGGCAGCATACAATGATGCAAAAAGCACTCTAGCCCTCTGCATAGAAATGAATGTGTAGAAGAGGGGGAAATGATCAGGCTCACTGACACTGCCCTCAGCTCCATGAACTGAAAAGATCTGGTGTAAGGGCATATATGTGTTGGCCCCCATGCAAATTGCAGTCTCAGTTTTAGAAGGGTACAGATCACGTATTCTCAAACTACAAGGGTTATAACAGGAGTACTGAATGTCAGGCCTGTGAGCCAAATCCATCCCTCTAGGATTCCCCAGGTGGCCACACCCTCTCCACTTGCCCCCCTCTCCTGATGGCTGACTGCTTGGTGGTTCTGTGGCTTTTGTGCAGCTCTCCCCGCATTCTAAAGGTGGGCTGGAGGCAAAAGGGATGGGACCAAAAATACCAGCATATGTTAACTGAAAGCTCTAATTGCCAGTAATTCAGCTTTAGGACAGACATTTCAACCTTTTAGGATGAGGGAAACACTGCACAAAATCCGGGAAACATTGAAAGGATCGGTGGTCAGGGGAAAGGGGGTGGGGCCAGGAGAAGGGGATGTGGCCTCTGGGGAACCCCACGTGGGATGGATTTGGTCCCTGAGGCTGAGGTTCTGCATCCCAGTTATATAGTATTGAAAAATCATTCCTTCTGAAATAGCAAAAGGTTCTAAAACAGAGTTTAAGATCAGCCCTCTTTACACATTCTCCAGAACATCTCTAAAACTGGAGATGGGTCTGTGCACACTGGCACTCCCCCCAACATCCCCATGTACACCGCTCCTGCCCCTTAGTTTTGCATGTACAATAGAGGGGTCGCAAATATGAAATGCTCAAAAATTCATGAAAGACACACCAAATTCTTACAGCATCCCAAAGATCCTGCAAATAGGTAGGTAGCAGTTCCACCAAGCAAGCTTGGATGTAGGGATGAGGGACAAATTGGTTCAGTAAATGCAAAAACAGGGGCCGTATCATCCAAAGTATCTATAGGTAATGGTAAAGATGAACTCCGTAAAGTTTTAATATGCCCTGCAGAGGTTTTTTGTTGGTTGGCTGGCAAATCAAACCATTTACAAATCAAGGAACTGGAACAGACACTTTATTTCTGAACTTCTGTGTTATTAGTTGCCCTTCCGTAAATTAAAATCCTCATTTGCTTTCAGTACTGAAATTGCTGCTACTTTGGGATGTTGCTCATATTCCTTGCCTTCTTAGCTCTTTAACTTTGGTAATTAGTGAGCCAATGATGGTAAATAATTAAATTGATGTGCACTTTACACTTATCTAGCTCATTCAATCAAAGGGCTGCGTTTTGCCACTTACAGATAATGTTCTCGTCATCATGGTAGGAGAAGATGCTTGTTCTGCTCTTCAGCATTGTTTCTGCCATGTAATGGGGTATGGATAAGAGCATAGTGTTAGGCATCTAGAACTTGATAATAATTCCAGAGAACATAACATGTTGAGTTTAGGGATGTGCTAGAATTTTGTTTCAGTTCACAAATCATTCGAACTTGCCCTGTTCAAAATCTAGAATGTGTGATTGCATATTTTGAAAATGTACACTTTAAAATGTGCATTTAAAAAAAAATACACATTTTCATGCTTTAGTCAATGGTGGATGATGGTGAGGGAAATGTGGACCTTTGAAAAATGCACTCAAAAATGCACATTGTCCACTCAAAATGCACACTTTTTCTATTCAAATGAAAAGAAAATTGTCAGTAAACTGCTTACAGAAATCATGATTTCTGCAAAATGGTGGCTGTAAAAAGTGCCATTTATGCAAAATTTTGTAGAAATTGCTATTTACGTAAGTAGTTTTCCCACAATTTTTATGCAAAATGGTGGCTTGTGGGAAGAAGAGGAGTGGCTTGCCCAGCACACCAAACAGGATTGGGAAGTGGGAGGTGTCCCGTGAATGGCCTGCGGGATGGGCACAGCAGGTTCACTCATCCTTATTTAAATCAATGAGACTTAAATTGGTAATGGCTAATTTGTCCCATTTATTTCAACGGGTCTACCCCAAATATGGATCCAGCCCTGGGTATTTATGTATGGAGTTCAGTGGCCATCATAAAGAATCCAACTGAGATCAATGGAATCCAGTGTCATGGAAATATGCTTAACAGCATGGCTTTAGGGAGTCACATTTTGTTCCAGATGTGAATTGCTGAGGAAAGCAAATACACCCAATGAATAGTCACATGGTCATTAAAAAAAAAAATCCTTTGACCACAGGTTGTGTTTGTGTGAACTAGCAAAGGGTGCTTCCAGATGAGGCTTTGTGCAATTACCCTGCCTCAAATACAGCATTTTATGGGGGATACCAGATAGCATTGTTTTCCATTTTTAACCCTCCCACATTTTCCCACAGTTTCTTCTGTCATTTTTTCTCACTACGAAAGATCTGTTAAGGAGGGAAGGGCAGAATAGCTGCACTGATAGCCTTAGGAGTTGTCTGTCTGGAAGCACCCTAAATTACCCCAATCCAGCATAGGAGAAAGTGCAGATGTGTCTTTGCATCCACATCCCACTGCTTATCCAGGGCCCACTGAACTGGCCAGATGCATCTTTTGCCGCAGACAGCAATGTGCATCTTCTTCACCCATGGCCACTAGTTGTTGGACATGTCTTGTTATGCATGACAGCTGGATCAGGGGCAATGTGTTGATCCTGACCACAGTGAGAATAAATATGGATAAGCATACTTGAATCTGTCTGGAATAGAAGGTGGTGAATATGATCTTAAGAAAATGCCCATGATCAAGTGCTTACATCCAAGAGGAAATCTTGATGTTGACTGTGGGCAGCTGCATTAATATACCTTCCTTTCTGCTTTGCCATCTGTAAAATGAGGCAAATAAGTAATGTTGTGGCTCACGTATGATTTTAACTACTAGCATATTTTATTCCCATATAGTCATCATGTTGCATAAGGTCCCGAATTGTACCACCCTATGCCTGGAGTTTAAAGTTACAAAATTCGAAGCTTGGTAACAAAAACTGCATAAAGTCAAACATATACAACCCACTGAGCACCACATGCCCATAGCATTATTTTACCTTGAGTATGCTATTTGTGTCACACAATTTCCCTCTGTGAGAAGAAAAAAACCATCTTCCTAAATCCTCACCTCTCCTGCCTGCAAAGAATGAGCCACCCACTAGTCTAGAATAAGACTCTCAAAAATAATGGAAAAGATGAAGACATAGAATGTTAATGGCTGCCACATCTACTGTGGGTCTCACTCCCACAGATGCCATAGCTTTATCTAGCGCTACCTTCATTATGTTGGAACAGCCCACTGTTGCTTCAATTACATTGATGCCACCGTGTTAGTGCTTTGCCTGCTGTCTGTAAGATGCGTTTGGCTAAATCTCACCTGCTGAAGAATTGCATGGAGGCAACGATGCATACTAAACTAACAGTGATAACAAACTGTGTCTAGCCAAGAGTAGCTAGGTTTTGATCACCTGCTGGCAGGAGAATCTCAAGTGGGTCATTTAATGCCACCTCTGTCTTTAGACCATCGAAACCCTACAATGAGATTCAGCTGCAGCAACAAAGGCCAAATTGTGTTGGCATTATCTGTCTTCTAGATAAGGAAATTAAATCATTTTCCCAGATCTCCTATGACTATCAATCCAACCCAAATTCTTCCTTATTCCAACTAGCAAATACTTTTCATTCAACAAGCAATTAAACATCTCTCCAGGATGTTTCTGCTCCTCAGCTCCCCATCCCTCATTCATTTCCTCATTTCTGATCACCATTATCCCAACAAATGTCCAAGTGCCAAAAAAGATACAGTTTTAAAGATCAAAGTGAGTTATCATATAAAAGAAACTACATATATCTCCATCAGTTGAAAGGGAGAATTGCTGACCTTGGAAGTACTTTATTTATTATTCTAAAATGTATAAACCACTCTCTATTCACAAGGGCCTCCTTTATTATTAGGGCTAAACACAGCTGGAATAGGAATTTCCCACCCCCACCAGGGACAGGACGCCAATATGTAGATGAGCGTATCTGAATTTGTAGATGAGAGGATCTGAACAAGCAGCAGAGTGCTAATTTAATATGCTTCTCCACCATTCCTTAAAAGTTGGCTATTATGTCATACGAATGCCATGGCTTTTCCCACCAACACTGGGTGGGAAAAGCCCTGGCAGTTATATGACCTGATGGTCAGCCTATTGGAGAAGCCTGGTGGAGAAGCTACAGTAGCCAAAGTTTTTTTTACAGTGCTACTGACAGTCCTTGTGTTTGTAGATTCCATGATCCTAGTTGCCAGCTTCCTAAGCCCAGAACACATGAAGTGATGCAGTGAAACACATAATTCTCCACATTTTGGGGGGAGGCTCTTCCTAAGGTCCCAGTCCTTGATTGCCTTCAAGTTATCACACCAGTTGTAGGTTTGGGGGCTTTACATGATAGGTGCAAACACACAGCTGAGCTCCAAACAATGTAAATATATTTTCAATACACATCATCCTTACATATCAATTTGTCTTGGAATAGGATGAGCTTCTGATTCCCTAAGGGACAACCCAAGACGATTTGTTAGAATAAATGACAGATGCACAGAGAGCTCAAAGAGAATAAAAGAAAATGTTAATTGTTGCATGGTCTCTTTAAAAAAAAGAAAGAAAAGAGTTCGAATATGTCAATTGACTTATACACACCAAAAGAGTCTTTGCTTTAAAGTCAGTAGCATGTTTTGGAGCAGATGAAAGAGATTAAAATTTCTATCTTTTGGAAATTGTGTGCCCTGTTTTTCAAGAACTTCAAATATCCACCCACAGTGTAGCCAGCATGGAAAACATCTGAACTTTATTCCATCAAATGTTAAAAATTAAAACTCCTTTTAAAAAATTAATTCCAGTGACTCCCCCCCCCCCCACATGCAGTGGTTTATGTTTTTTTTAATGCTTTTTTCTGGACGTTTTTATTCTACTATAGAGAACGAGGGTGGGGCGGGAGGAGAGAAGCTGACATGAAGGAAGACAGATGGGCCAACCATGTGGGAGCTGGTGGTGAGCTCAGAATGATCACAATGTGAAAGGTCAGAAAATGTTCTTTATTAGCCATATGACTTTTATGAGTGGTAAAAATTAACCATCAGCTCTCAAAGGAACGCCTACAAAGACAAGAGCCAAGAAACAAGCTGTTTCATCATTACTGATGGTCACTTAGTATGTACGAAGGGGGCGGGGGGAAATGTATAAAAAAGACAACTCATGTGTATATATATATATATATATAGAGAGAGAGAGAGAGAGAGAGAGAGAAAGCGCAAACACATACTGTGGATGAGTACTAATGCAAGGATATCTAACATCTAACTGCAAAAAAGTTTTATTGCAATGGGAAATGGAAAGTCGTGCTTTCATTAGCATGTGGTCTTCAATTTATGCTTCATCCTGTTGCTTCATAAAATCATAGATTTGGAAGGGACCTAATGGATCATTTAAGGAGCTGCCAGATGGTGTCTTTTGCAGATGATCTGTGTGAAATAGGGCACTGGTCACCTGCAGCCCACATGTTCAAAACATTTATCATAGCATGGCAGCAATTGCTGCTCATTTGCTTAGGTTTGTCGGATCACCTCAAGCAGCACAGCTTTTACCATGACAAAATACTGATTATAATGCCAATAATAGGAAGAGTCACTTTGCAGGGCAGGGGTTGCTCCCTGGTGTCCTTCCTGGTTCAGCACTGCTGTAGCTGCCAGAAACAACATTTGGGAGTCCTCCTACTTTAGTAGGCTAGTTCACAGTATGAGCGGGATTTCCAAGAATCCAACCTGTGGAGTCTGCAGTAGACCAGCTCCACTTGCCTCCAGGTCCTTCGGATTTCCCGTGGGGCTGCAATTTGCATAGAAGTAAGTGCTCTACACACGCTCCGGGAGAGAGCGCAGGACAGGAAGGCCTGGCGTGCTATGGTCCATGGGGTCACGAAGAGTCGGACACGACTGAACGACTGAACAACAACAAGTGCTCTACAGCTTCAAATGGCATAAAACACACCAATTATGGCTGTAATTTCCCCACGATAGGCTAATGGTACCTGACATCAGCTTATCACAACTGTTACAATGCTGGAGAGCCACCTTGCGAAATCCAGCGGATGTGCTGGGGCTCCGGGGAAATCCTCTGGAGCCCAAGTAACCTGGTTTTCCCCGTGGTAGGCCCCACACCCCACCCCAGACTGGATGTCAGGGGATTCGCTCTTCCCTAGTTCACACATGCATGTTCATCACTTGACTTCCATGTGTGACTTCATCACAAATATAACATCACACCAGCAGCTTTCTTATATAATGTCATCTCAAATGCAGTGCTTTCCAATGGGTCTGCCACTCAGGTGCCAGTCACTAAAGTGCACTCATTATTCTGAAGACTAATCACATGATGTCAATTTCAATGTATGAGTGAACCAGCTCTAATTCTTTCTCTTACAACTGCAAATCTTATAACTAGTACATTTTTTGTAATCACCAAGAAGGAAATTCCACAAGTATTCTAGGCAATGTACTCGGCTGCTGGAAACTATAATCATATCCTATACATATGTTTCCTGTAGCTCGATGTACACTCCTGGGCTAAACCAAAATACAGTTCTCTAAGGGTGCAGAAAGTATATTTCAGCAATCTCTGATGCTCCAGAAGAACTACAGTTGTTTGGGGCAATGACAGTTAAACCGTAGTCACTCTTTCTTCATACAAACTCTGCATCTGCTTTTCTCTGCTTTAATACAGTCTTTCTCCTCTCCTCTCCTCTCCTCTCCTCTCCTCTCCTCTCCTCTCCCCTCTCCGTTTTAAATAGTGAAAGTCCAACTGGGTTTTGGACTGCAGAGATTTGAGTGCAAATTCTGCTGCAGTCATGAATCTCACCAAGTAGCCTAAGGCAAGTTGCCACCTTCCAGCCTGACTGGCCTCACAGCATTATTGTGGGGATCACCTGGGATAATCCAATGAGCTTTCTTGGGATGAACAATAGAATGCAAAGTGACAGATCAATACATTCACTTAACGTACATCAATTAGTTCTCTAAGTACTTTAAAAGGGAACCTCCCAGATTGCCTTAATCACCCTTGTGAAACATGATTCTCTCTATGAATGCCATAATTACCATACCATTATCCCAAGTGTCAAACCCTTCATTGGCCTGGCTGGAACTAACTGGCATTTGGCTCTGTCAGTCCTAGAGCTGTCATTATCCATGGCCATTACACATGGCTGCATCTGTGAAAGAGGTGGCATACTGATGCACACTCTGTACGTTCAGTTGGAACCAACCGGCAATTGACACATCTCCTTAGATTGTAAGACATTATTCTGAACTGCAAAGTGCCTTGGCAGAAAGGCAGTATATAGATGTAGTAAATTCATTTCAAATATAGGGCAATTCTGCCTTTAATAGAATCTCTGTGAAGGATGGCAGTTTGCAAAGAATTCAGGAGCAAACCATGTTATACTTCTTGAGTAACATGTAGGTACATCTTGTTCTTTTCTTAGATTAATTACAGTTGCATAGTGGGGGAAGATTCTTACAAGGGGAGGTTGATTTCTTCATTCCCCAGGTGCATTCTGACCAAAAGTTGCACCCACCATGTGGCTTGAAGCCTGGCGGGGGGGGGGAGTTCTCATTGGTGCCAATGAGAAATTTCCCCCTAAAGTTCCAAGCCACATAGGGTGTGTGTATGATTTTCAGTCAGAAAGCAATTGGGGAATAAAGAAGTACCACATACTGCATTTAAAGAAAAGCAGGCACCTTCCTATCAGGTATAGCTTGGCCTTCCATTTGATTTCTTTGGGTACATATCCTTGATTAAGATCCTTTAAAACTTGAAAACTTGAAAACTGTCAAACACACACATCTCTCTTCTTACACAAAACAAGTTTCTCTTCTTTTCCACATTTGGCTTGCCTGTTGATTGCCTGAATGGCTCCTCCCGCAGCCACATAAATGTCTCCCCTCTCCACCCCATCCAGCTTCCAAATTTCCTACTATTTGCATTAGGGCTTCCTATCTTGACTCCTCTTGCCCCATGACCATCTCAAGCATTTCCAGGCCCTGACTCATCAAAGACCTCTTCTTTCCCTGAACAGATTAATTTCTCTGCCATTTCACCATCATAACTGAACAGATTCTGAATTTGGGATATATGAATAGGCTCTGCAGAGCATTCTGGGATTTCCATGAACCATTCCCCACACAATATGTGCATGCTGTGTGATATTTTGAAAAGCAGCCAGTGTAAACACAGCCTTTAGCAGTGTCTAATCCATTTGCCACCGTTAATCTTTGAGCCAAGGGATTTCAAATAATGATTGTCCCAGACAGCTTCCATTCAAGGCTGAAAAAGAGACTGTGTGAAGTATCATTAACCAGCCACTGTAGGAAGAAGCCACAGTAAGGTGCACAGTCTGTACAGGCAGTTTTCCTCTAGTTCTTCAGCAGCCCCACAGAGGATGGGATCAGATTTTTGAAGTTCATCCCCCAAACACACATCTTTATCCAGATGCCTGACTTTCTGCTATCTGGTTGTATTGTACATTCCAACACACCATTTTATGCTGAAATGGTCCCATAGCATCAGAGTCACATTCTTGGAATCAAAGTTCACCTAGGGACAATCTACACTAGCCTTTTATCTAGTGAGAGCTGAAAACTTCCTTCAGTTCATTTTTTTGATAAGAACTTACCAAGATTCACAACTTTCTCCTTAAATGCGAGAGAAAGCAAAATGGATAGATTCATCCATCCAAGCCTAGGGTTTTGAGTGCTTAGCTCATATAAGTCTGGGTTTGAATCCCCATGTAGTCAGTCATGTTTATGGTGCCATCTCTTTTTCCTTCTTCTGACAGGCTCCTAAACTTTAACAGCTACACAGCAGGCAAGTGCAACACGGTCCTTTCCATGCTAGAAGTACCTATACCTATTGAATTTTGCCCATGCAGGTGGGTGAAAATTTTACTCAGTTCATTGTTTGATAAGAACTTACCAAAGTTCACAAATTTCTTCATAAACAAGATGGAAGGGACTTTTTTTTTAATGTGAATGTGGGAGAAAGTGAAACTGGCAGATAGGGATGCCAGGAGAGTCCATGGGCGGGGAGAGTCCAATGGACTCCCCCCTCGCCCTCCCTCTCAGACCCTGCTTGCTGAACCCCGGGGCATTTGTGGATCCACTTAGCAAGCACCTGGCAGTTGCCCATCTTACCTAGTGAGCCACCACTGTGTGCAACAATGGCAGTTTGGGCACTTCCAAGTAGATAATGTTGTGTACCTGATGACAGTAAAGGCCCCATTTACATAACATTACAGGCATGAATGGAGCATTCACACCTCTAATGTTGTGTAAATGGGCCCTTTCTGGCTGCAACAGTGCCAACAGGGACCAGAAAAAACAGCTGTAAGGATGGCAACCAAAGTCAAAAAAGAAACAGCTGCACCAATTGAATTCCCAGTGTGTCTCGACACTTGGTCTGGATCAAGGGGAAATCTCTTGGAGATTCTTTTGGAGGATTCCCTCTCCCTTGCTGAAAAGTATCCTACCTTAAAAGTATTCTACCTTTAAAAACTTTTCAGTCTTCTTTGGAAGAGGCAAGGGAGAGGGAATCCTCCAAAAGAATCTCCAAGAGTTTTTCCCTTGATATAGACCAAGTGTCAAGACACACTGGGAATTCAACTGGTGCAGCTGTTTCTTTTTTTACTTTGGTTTCCACCTTTTATGGCTGCCAATTATGCAACATGACCTACCCAGAAGCACCCAAGCCACCACTGTTGTGCACAGTGGCAGCTCACTAGGGTGGACAGGCAGCCCTGCAGCGTCGTCAGGCACCTGCCGGGCTGTGACGAAGCTTGCACAGCGCCGTGAGCCGGGGCAGGAGGCAGCAGCAGTTCGGCAAGGGCCCAATGAAGCCGGCTGCAGGTGAGCCTGTCCATCCCTACTGACAGATTCATCCATGCCTAGTTTTATCTCAGTACTCTAATGTCTGCCTCACTCACAGAAAACACATTGCATTCCCAATCTGGTTGCCCTCATATTATTTCTCCCTCAAGTTTGTTTCTTTGTTTTCAGATCAGAAGAAGGTCTTCCATTTATTTTTATTTATTGTATTGATTTATTACATTTGTATCCCACCTTTCTGCCATTGTGGAACTCAAGGTGGCTACATGTGGTTCCCAGGTGGTCTCCCCTCCAAGCACTGACCAGACCCAGACCTGCTTAGCTTCAGCAAGGTGGCTGCCTCATGTGCCTTCAGACTATGCCCTGGAGTAGTTCTACTAATGGAGGAACTACTCTGGTTTAGGGTGGCATCACCAAAAAAGACGATGAAATGAGGCACCAATTCGCATCAAATTTGAATACATTGATTTATATGTATAGATGCAATAGTTATTATAATTTAAAGAGAAATACTATAGAACTCACCATAGGAGGAAAGACTGTGATCAGGTGAGCTTTGTGTCTGGTCAGTCTCCTATCCAGGTGCTTTCGACAGGCAAGTTCAAAGCCTCTGCTCTCCCTTCTTACAGTTTTTGGACTGGACAGACGACCTTCAAATAGTGCCCTGTGTAAAATAGGACATGTGGCCACCTTACCAGTTCCACGCCCCAGTTTTTACTATAACCCCGAATAGATTGTAGACATGTCACTAGCATATGGTCTCTGAGTTGAAAGGACTGTATTTATCTGCAGAAATTTCTCTTAGGTTTCACCCATCCCCAGTTGTAGAATGCTCTACTCAAAAAAAGGAATCTATATATATGACCACTGATAATTTTTTAGAATTCCTTCCCTCAGCTGTTTTTGCTTTCCTTGTGAAATACTCTACATACTGATTTTCAGAAATGTAGGATTTAATCACGCACACTCATGTGAGTTTCCATGTGGACCACATTCAGCACACTGGAACATGTTTTCTCAATTTCAGTCTAGAAAACATTTAAATATTTCCATGTATTGACAAAATGGGATATTCTTAAAAATAAAATGTAAAAATTGTCTAAAGAATTACCATGTGTATTTTTCCTCCTTAACTGAGTATTGGAGATGAATTTCAATGGATTTAAAATAGCGTGGATGAGAGCAGAGGAGGGTGGTATTGGTTTTTGAGGGATAGCTAACCCTAGTAACACATACAAAGAAGTGAATTATACCTACAACACAATATGTCAACGTCACACTTTCAGAGATTACAAACTCAAAGCAAGAGAGCAAGAGCAGATCACCTATATTGATCATGTCAACACATAGGAGTATTTGTACTTGAAACTAGTTCTCTTTTATCTATTATTTTCTGTAAAAGGAAGATGCTGATAGCTCTTGAGTGTTTATTACTCTTTAGTTTGTTCCGTAGATGTTTTCCAAGGAAGTGTAGAACATCACATATGAAAACAGGTAGCCATGTTACAGCTAATAGATTCACAGCTCACAATGAGGCCCACATCCCAGCAGGGGCCCACTCACAAGAGCCCCCTGGACTTGTTCCTCCTCTTTGCCACAGCAACTCACTTGGTCATTCGCCTCTTTCTCTGGTGCAGACAACGGTGGTGGTGAAAAGGAGCAACATTAGATGTCGCTGCCTGTTTGCTCAGTGAGTGACTCTTTGCCTGGCAAGCAAGGGGGTGATGATAGCAGTGGGGGGGGGGGCACAGGAGCTGGCAACAATGGCAGTGAGAAGGTAGACTCAATGAGGGAGGGGCTCATATCATGCCTAAGGGCCCTTAAAAACCTGGAGCCAGCACTGATACATTATATTGCATAATTTGTTAGTAGGGATAAGAACATAAAGAGAGCCCTGCTGGATCAGTCCAAGGGTCCATCTAGTCCAGCATTCTGTTCACTCAGTGGCCAACCAGCTGCCCATGGAAAACCCACAAGCAGGACATGAGTGCAACAGCACCCTTCTGCCCATGTTCCCCAGCGACTGGTATACATAGGCATACCACCTCTGATACTGAAGGTAGCATATAGCCATCAGGTCTAGTGGCTGTTGATAGTGTTTTCCTCCAGGAATGTGTCCAACTCCCTTTTAAAACCACCCAAATTGTTGGCCATCACTACATCTTGTGGTAGCGAATGCCACAGTTTAACTATGTGCTGTGTGAAGAAGCACTTCCTTTTATCTGTCCCAGATCTCCCACCAATCAGCTTCATGGGACGACCCCACTGGGTTCTAGTATTGTGAGAGAGGGAGATAGAGAAATGTCCCTATCCACTTTTTCCACACCATGCATAATTTTGTACACCTCCATCATGTCACAGAAATCTGAAATGAAGCCAAACAATGTCAGATTTCTATGAATTCAACACAGAGATTCTACAGTGGACCAGCATCTTCCAATTCACATAGATTCTGCAGACTTTGCAGACCTTGGTTATTGTTTTTTTTACTTTCTGGAATTTTACGCAAATTTAGTCATACAGAAATACAAAAGTTACTGGAACATATGCTAATATATACTGCTTTAAAAATAACCCAACCAACCACACACCCCACTTTTTATACTTTTCTGATCTCTTCTCAGCCTCTTCTGTGTAGCACTCCTTTTTGAATGTATGATGAGCCAAAAAATAAATTTAAAATATGCAAAATATTACATGCCAGCCAAAGTTCCATAAATTATGGTAGTCCTTTTTGCGTACTTTTCCAAAGGGGGTGGGGAAATCCAATTCCATCAATGAGTGGACAGCAGAACAAAAGACAGCTTCGGCTATTGGGCTGTATAGAAATGCAATAAATAAATAAATAAATGAAAGACACCTGACAATCCATAAAACACACATGTAACAAATTAAACAACATCCGTACATCCCTATTTTATTAGTCCTCTTTCATACTATCACCACCAATTCAACATACAGGGACATTTCAACATAGTAGTACACCTGCAAAAGATCAAATAAGCTTACTACCTGTTCCTTATTCAAGGAATGGGTTCTTAAAAAAGAAACAGGTGGCAAGCTTGAGATCAAAACAGCTGCAAAATTCAAATATTCTAAAGGTGAACTTCCTATTAAATTGCAAAACAATTTTCTCCTTAATGACAAATGAAATATTGCATATGACAAAACCTGCTTGTGCTCAGTCAAATCCTAGTCCTTGTTTGTTTCTTTATTTATATTAAAATATTTATACTCTGCCTTTGGTGCCAAAGCAGCCAGCCAGCCCAGCTAGCTCTCAGGCTTGTCCCTGTGAGCCTCTCAGTGGGAACAAGGAAAATGGGCATGTGGTAAGCCTGTGGTTTGGGAGAATTGGGGTGAGTTGAACATATCCAGGGACTCTACAGCCTTTGGACACATTAATGAAAGAGCACTCAGTCATGACATTTACTTTAGCACTCACCCAACTTGTAACTCAGTGCAGGTTTACTCTGTCATTCCACAGTAGTAGTGCAGCTAGGGATGTACGGAGTGTGCAAAATCTGTTCCTTCTGTGTTTCACAGATTGTCAGGTGCCTTTTGTTCTGTTGTCCACCCATCAGCAGAATTGGTTTTTTTTCTGAATTTGTGCAAATATGCATTTGTGCATTTTCACATGCGCAAAAATGTGCGAATGCCTCCAAAATATGCATTGTCACGCTTTAACCTATGGGGGGAATGCACATTTTTGGCATGTTTTTTTTTAATGCATATTTTTCTGCCACAACATTTGCACAAAATTCAGGAAAGTTAGAAGACCGCTCTACAAGTCATGGAATCTACCAGACAGGGGAAAACCCAGTCTGCTGAAGAATCTGCAGGTCGGATTAATAAAAATCTGAACTCATTTGGTTCCGTTGTGGATTTCTCCAACATCCCTAAGTGCAGCTAGGTAATTTTTGACCCTGGACTTAATGAACTTATGGGGTGAGGGAGCTTTAGATAGCCATATGTATTACTTCAGTATCAGTAGTAAACTGCACAAGCAACATTTCTCTTCTCCCCTCCTTGCCATTCCATGCTTCACAACTGCTTCTACATTCCTGATATCACAGAGCAAACAAAACAAAAACAAACACCTCTTTGTCAAACCTGATAAAAGGAAGAAATACTCCAAGCATTTGCAGTTTTGTGTTTTAAACTCACTTAAGTCATAGCACCATCATGACTACAGAAATAAAATGGAGTTAGAATCATAGAATCATATAATAGTAGGGTTGGAAGGGGCCTACAAGGCCATCGAGTCCAACCCCCTAGTCAATGCAGGAATCCAAGTCAGAGCATCCCCGACAGATGGCTGTTCAGCCTCATCTTGAATGCCTCCAGTGTGGGAGAGCCCACTACCTAGGTAATTGGTTCCATTGTTGTATTGCTCTAACAGTCAGGATTGGAGTCCATGGCAGATTTCTCCATCATCCCTACTTTTCCCACTTATTGTGACCTCCCTGTGTTTTGGGACTCAGTGTATCCTAATCTTGCAGTACAACTCCAGGGGGAGGAGGAGTGGCTTCAGCACCAGCTGGTGGTGGTGGTGTAGCATTGCGAGGAAGAACTAAAGTTGCGTAAGAGAAGGGTGGACCCTACAGGAATGGGTCAACTCCTCGCGAGGTGGAGAGAAGTTACCTCATTCCTGTCAGCTTCTACTGACCAAGGTACACTAATGCGTACCAGCAGAGGTGTGAATCTGTGAATAGTACACACACATTTCTGCTGGCTTCTTTCCTGGAACTTGATGTTCCAAGACTCTGCCTACATAGCCAAATTAATCTGGTTTAAGTTTACATCTCAAAAAAGCAAGATTTATATCAAGGGTGTCTCTACATGAGCAATTTATTGCACACTCATGATTGGCCACTCACGGAAATTTGTGGGTCCTTTACACAACATCACCAACATCCAGGATGTCTTCGGCGCCTTTTCCCTTTTATCCTACTTTCAAAAAAATTGGAGATAAGCCAGAATATTTTTTTAAAAAAGGATGTTGGCAGTGTGAAATGCTGGCTGGTGTAGCACTATGACTTGGCCGAGGAAGGACTTTCCTCGATTCAAACCATGTGTCTGTCATGTAAATGCATGAGCACATTTCTCAGTCAGAGCGAGAAGAGGGTAAAATGCCTCCCTGCAATGAAGGGAGAAAGATCTGATCCCCACCCTACCAAACTCAGAATCAATGTCCTCCGTTGATTCAGAGCACCTCATTATGTTCATTGGGGCTTACTCCCAAGTAAGTGTGCCAAAAGCTGCAGACTTACAGTGCAATCTTATGTTTACTTAGAAGTACGTCCCTTTGAGTTCAGTGGGGCTTACTCCCAAGTAAGTGTGCCTAGGATTGCAGACATACAGCACAACCTTACATCTACTCAGAAGTAAGTCATAGCTTTCCTGGGGGCTGCGAGGAAACAGTACAGCACAAGTTAAGTGATGAAAACAAGACTCCCCCCCCTCCTTCTCACACATGCCAGGGAGAGAGGGAGGGAGGCACTCAACATTCAAGCCACATACCTGCAGTGTAAAGGAACCCCTACTAATCTCACAAAGAAACTGAAAGCAGAAAACCCTGGTAAGGACTTGCGGGGGGGGGGGTGTTTTGTTTTGCTAATGTAGAGACACCCCAAGTCTACAATGCATTAATTGACTACGTGTGCCACAGGAGGAGGAGAGGCAAATTCAAGAAAATGTGTTTTTGAACTGCATCAGCAGTGGAACATGCCTCTGTGTAGATTGGGCCCTGACTTTGGCCCCAAAGTCCAACCCTGGACTTGGGCCTCAGAGTACAGCACCACTGCTGTCAAGTGGGTTGAACAAAAGAGTGATGAATATGAGTTGCATATTCCGACTACATGGCTAACATGACTTCTTCAGAAGATGCCAAACAAAGCCTTCATCTACTCTCACCACCATCTCTGCATCATCGCAGTGGCCCAAGACTGACAGTGATCAAAGAGTCTGTGAAGATGATAAGGATTAAAAATGAAATCCTGATACAACTTTCATCCATGAATCAAGAAAGCAGACGTTTAGCAACTGTATACCAGTGGGGGATTTTAAAGCTGGATTGTTTGTTAACATTTCATTTCAATGCTACGCTACTGTTTTGCCTAATGAATGGTTGTGCTTAAATCCCATCAATTATATGGAGAGAATCCATAAATTGCCTAGTCTAAGCAAAACCAGTGTTGAAAAGGCTGGGGCATTCCTAGTTTTATCATCAAACATGATAAAACAAAAATCTGAAACAAACCAACACAACCCTTGCATGTGTCCAGTGTATGTCACAAGGAGTAAACAAAAGCACAAATTCACTATGGGGAAACATTCTTTGCCAACCACTGCTTACGTTTTTAAAGTATCTCTTGCATTATGTTTACACATGGCTATTTTGGGAATAAATAGCAGGCCTTCATGCTTATTGTTCATGTGAGTGACAGAACATTAGATCTGAGTCACCATCGTAAGGGAGAGGCTGCAGGATTGAGTAAAGACAGGAGGATGTGATGTAGTTGTAGAAAGATGCTTGTATAAAAAGCAGGAATCTATTTGATTGGCATTTCATGCAACCAGGCCATGAAACCATCTTGGAATGTAAACTTGGATTTCCTTATTATATTCAAACCATTGTATTTCTGTTGTGGGTCTTGCCATTGTTCAAGTTATTCCATCCTGCCAGACAGGTATGCAAATTCTCCCTGTACAGACCACCTAATGAGTAAAAATAACCCTATATGAAGGGGTACACAACCTTTTCAGTCTGAGGGTCACATCAGGTGTCTGCTGGGTGGTGGGAGATGCATACAACTCACATACAACTCACATATGACAGACACCACTTACTCAGACACATACCACTCACATTCTCTCTCTCTCTCTCTCTCTCCCCCTCCCTCCCTCCCTCCCTCCCTCCGTCCGTCTGTCTGTCTGTCTGTCTGTCTCTCTCTCTCTCTCACACACACACACGCACTAAACCATCTGATAAATTACCAGAGCAATTAATCAGAGATACCATATCACAGCTTCTGTTGGAAGAGTCCCAAACTAACATACATTAGCATTAGTTAACCACAGAGTATTGCTACTTCTTCTGCAGGTGCTCCTGTAAAAGGTTTGGGAACAGGCAGAATAAAGATCAGATCTGAGTCTGAAGCTTCCTCCCCACCCTAGCTACACAAAAGATAGGAAAAGGTGGAGGAGGAAAAACTCTCTAGGAATGGGCTGTATGGTTACTACCAGAGAAACCGCATTCTTAGAGGATCCCTGGACCATCATAGGAAGCAGGAAGGAGCCTTTGAGCACTGCTTCCTAGGATTTTCTGGCATGTTATAGGAATGAGGCTTCTATGACAGGAAACACAGAGCCCATTTCTAGAGCATTTTTTTCTTCTGCCCCTTTTTTCTTTTGTCAGTGGTGGCAAATGCTGGAGATCTTGGGGGCCACCAGACAGAGCTTGGGGGCTTGCCTACAGCTCATGGGTTATACTCTTTGCACCCCTGCTACATGGGAACCCTCTCCTCTGGAGAACAACATAGAATGACAGCAACTTCTGTAGGTAGTATGAAAAGTATGTGCTGGTACATTCTTCCTCCTCCAGTTTGTTCCCCTGCTCTCCATCCTTGCTCTCATAAGTCAACTAAACACTTTGAATAAATCACAGTTACTAGTAGTAGTATATGTTTATTGTTATGTTTGAAATGTATCTGAGACTAACACAATTTGCGGCCAACCAACACCAACCTAGGGGTGCTGGAGAAATTCAAGAAGGACTAAAATTTCTAAGCTCAGATTTCTAAGAATCCAACCTGTGGAATCTGCTGCAGACTGACCTCCTCAGGTCTCTTGGAGTCTGTATACTTTTGAATCTTTTTTTCTGCTTTCCCCAAATGTATGTATATTTATTCATAGGAAAATATGCAAGTTTCTGTTGAGAGTGGTAAATATACATGGGGAAAAGTTGAATGGAATGGAGGACAATATGGTAAATTTGCATATTAAGGTAAATTATGTACAATGGTCCCAGGGGATAGTCTGAAGGCACATGAGGCAGCCACCTTGCTGAAGCTAAGCAGGTTTGGGTCTGGTCCATGCTTGGAGAGACCACCTGGGAACCATATGTAGCCACCTTGAGTTCCATGATGGAAGAAAGGTGGGATTTATGTTTTAATTTTTGTAAGCCGCCTTGTGTCCCAGTACTGGGAAAAAGGCAGGGTATAAGTAAATATAATAATAATAATTATTATCATTATAATGTAATAGAATAAATAAGCCAATAAATTGTTGCGGACTCTCTTACGGAATTATTTGCGTATTTTTCCACACAATGAAAAAGACTTCGAATACATCTGTGAACAGACAATGGAACAAAAGGCTCCTGACAATCTGAGAAACACAGACGGAGTGGATTTTACACAATCCGTACATCCCTACACCAACCCAGATCTAACCCACCATTCACTTACTGGAAGCCTCCCCCACCAGACCTTGATAAAAACCCCTGCTCTGTGGCAGGCCTGAGGATGTGATGTGTCATGTGTGTATGCAGTATGGAGGAAACGTTGAGCAGCACTTGGAAGGCTGTCCCATTGCTGAAGTCTGTGTGCTGAGCTCTGTTGTGCAGGTCTGATGCAACTGAGAAATGTGATTTTTCTGGAATACATCCGAGTCTGAGGTCACCGGCCATGTAAAAATGTACATCTAAAAATGTAACATGAATGCAGCAAACATGTTTGAATCACGTGTATCATATGAATAGTGATGTGTGAGAAATGTGCTCCCTCAAGGTGTGTGTGGTTTTTTTAAATGGATTTACCCAACTTGCACCTCTTGGACCTGAATGAGGACCCAAACTCAATGTGCAGTTGGAAATCTGTACATTTTTGAGCTTGCAGTATGTTTCACAAAAACATACGAATTTGTGTTTCACAACATGTGCACATTTGGAAAATGTGCAATGAAACATGCATAGTTTCAAAATGCACACAAATATCCTTTGGTCAGTGGGTGTATGACTCCAAAAACACATGTTTAAAAATACAGAAAAAATGTGTACATTATGAAAAATGTGTACGGATTTCTGTATGGATTTTTAAAAACAAAAAATGCAAGCTCATGCAGAAATGGAACAGAATGAGTTTGACCTAAAAAAAAAAAACAAACCCAAGATGTCGGTGAAAGTGAGATTGACAGTTCTGTCCATTCCTTCATATGAAGAGCCTAGTTCCATAAAATGGGTATCCCTCTTGTTACCTATAATTCTGTTTATCTTCCTTCCTGCTCTTTTTGCTCTTCTCTTTCTATATGGAAATCTATCACATACCTATGCCGAGATACAAGGATCTACTTACTCTTTGTATCCTGCCATTCTTAGCTTTTAGTTTTAACATCTTAACAAAGTCAATGAGTCAAGTAGCATGCTATTTTCAGTTTGCTTTTTTATATACCTGATTTTGTGTTTTCTGCTCTTTCTAAATAAGCCTTATTTTCTCTTTTAAGAATATTATTGAGTTTCCTTTAGAAAGACAGTGGCTTAAGGCTTCAGAAATATCTATTGCTGAGTTCTAAGCTTCTTGACTTAATAGTCTTTAGGACTAGAGACTGTAAAGTTGGAAAGCCCATCTTTAAATAAATTATTTTGTTTGCTGTTGCTAATTCCAGGTTCTCCTGCTATTTTAAAGCCTCCCTCAGAATTGGTTTGAGGGTCATTCTCATATACAGTGTTCACCTCTTAAAAAGTGTGAATGCACCAATCCCATGTTTGCAAACACATGTACACTCTATTGAGTGTAGAGTTGGTGGCACACCTGGGTTTAACTCTGTGTAATGTGTGAAATGGGCCCATATGTGGGGAACACGTTGGCTCAGCTAGTGCAGTCTGTGGCTCATGGCTGAGAGTAAAGTAAGGAAGTAAATAGAAATGGATTCTACTGTCTCTTTTATCAGAAATCTTATTATCCGACACCTTCTTCCAGTCAGTATATTTATCTCATATTGATCGTTTTGTCTTCTGTGATTGCTACTAAAAGCCATTTCTGCAGTTCAGATTTGTAAGCTATTGGCTGTTTCTGCCAATGACATCAGGACCCTTTCTTGGCCAGCTGTCAGAAGATGGCTTCCCCCTGAGGCTTTGTGTACAATGGAAGTGACACATATGTGCAGCTTCCAGCAGCTCAGCAACTAAGGAATGCAGATTGGTGAATTTGCAACTGTTTGCTCTGCACAGCCACCAGCTGCACACTTAACAGCTTATCTCCTTGTCAGCAAAGCAAAAGAAAAACGAACACAGCAGAGAAATGATTCACAGTTCCTACGAGAATTGTTTGTTTGGAAGCCATTGCACTATCTGGTAGCAAAGGTTTATTTGGAGCTGGAAGAAGCAACCGCTGAATTCACTTGAGGCCTTTCCAGATAATCAGTTTATAAGCATCATATGGACATTTGTTGCTCATTAGCTGCATCGGATCTCTCCATCTTTCCTTAAGGAATCAGCTCTGTTTCAGGATATTGCCGATCGCCTGCACACAAACTAAAATGTGTTGTTGCTGGGACATGAAGAAATGTTTAAGACCAAGTTGCCAGGGATGGTTATGAACTGACTTAGTCACGAAAGTTGGGCCAAACCTTTGCAATGTTCAGCTTCGGCCCCCTCCTCCCAAGGCCCTTTGAAAGGGGCAGAACTGTTTGCCAAACATGCTGCAGCTTCTTCATCAGCAATCAAATCGACGTTCATTTTGAAGCTACTTCTGAAAGACCTCCTGCTGCCACTGACTCCATTTACAGCAACTCGGCCAATGCAAGAAGAACAAGTGAGAAAGCGAATGACATTGCCTGACCAGGGTTACTACAGTGTCACTACATACATCCATGCTGGACCCCATGGTACATCATGGAGGATGTTGCTACAGGTTCAGTCATAGACAGTCAGGCTCTTTGTCCATCTTGGCCAATATTGTTTACTCTGACTGGCAGCAACTGCCCAGCAGCAGCCTTTCCCATCACCTGGTCCTATTAAGTGGAGATATCAGGGATGGAAACATGGACCTTTTGTATGGAAAGCAGATATTCTATCACTGAGCTATGGTCCTCCCTGACCACATGAGCTCGTGATGATATTGCTGTCCCTCAGCAAAGCCTGATGCCATTCAGAGAGGAAGCTGAAAACAAGCTGAAAACACAGTCGATTTTCGAGAGAGAATAAAATGAAAAGCAACGAGCCATTTTGGCTCACCCTTTACATTCACCCATAGTTATTCAGCTGAAGCATCTTTCTTTTGCAAGCCCTCATCACATCTCTCATACTTGGTTTCTGCAGAAAAACTTGAGCCTGCTCTTCTCATTCCGATGCAGCATAAAGCGCTGCTTTAGATGGCAATGAAATGGACTCCTGATGTAGCCTGCTAGGGACTAGTCAGACATAAATTCAGGACCACTCCCAGTTCAACCTGGGACTTTGGGAGCTCATTTCTGTATCTTTTCATTTCCCCCACTGGTTTGCAGGGAGGTCTGTTTAAGCACGTGGAACTCATTTATTGTTTATATTTTTCTTCCCACTCTGCTCCAAAGGACATTCAGCAGTGTATTAATTAGCTAGCACTCTAGCTCAGCAGACCGCCACATTCACCTCGTACAACGGTGGACTCCTGCTGAAGTCCGAAGCACCTCTTCGCTTCAGCCAGAGATGTATATTTTATGAGTGAATGGCATGTAAAATGTGCTGCGTGTTGCAAACACCAGTTTCCAGGTGGTAAAGCTGCCCAAAGAGTTTGTCAGTCTTAGTACGTGTGTGCGTGCATGGGGACAAAAGGGTAGAGAGAAAAGAGATAGAGCGTGAAGCTCGATATGACTGCCTTGTTGGGATCAGACCAAGGCCCAGTGAAGGCTGGTAGCTCCAGTTTCAGTGGGGCTGTGAATCCATTCCAGGTTTCAGTCAGAACCAGCCATAACACTAAAGTTATCCCCTATTTGGGGGATAGAGTTCAGCACCTTGGATAGCTCCTTTAGAGTTCTGGCTGATTCTGACTGAAACGCAGAATGGATTCACAGCCCCACAGAAATCAGAGCCACCAGCCTCCACTACCAAGGCCTATCTAGTCCAGAATTGTTTCCAACTGAAAGCCAAATGCCTCTGGATGATCACAAGCAGAGCATGAGGGTGTTGGCCTTTCCCAGTCATTTGTTCTTGGCATGTGGTGTCCAAAAGTATACTGCCTGTGTACATGCCAGTTCCATTTTGTTATCGTTACAACTGAGCTGAAATTCCTCAGAAAATTTTTTTTAATACTTTTCTCTTAGCACCCTCCCCCCAGGCCATTTTGCCAAACTATTTCCCAGTTTTTGTGTGGTAGCAGCCATTTTTCCTACAATGCCCTGTGACATGCCATTTTTACTACAATGCTGGACAACTTGGGAGATCCAAAAGGGTGGCCAGGCTGCCAACACAGAAGCTTTGCTTGGGCAAAATACAAAAACAAAAACTTCAGGAAAGAAGCTGTGTTGGTGAGTTTCTCCCAAGAAACTGTAGGCGAATTCCTTCCTCCCCTCGCCCCCAGAATATTTGCCACAAATGCCCTCTCCAGTACCCCATCAATGAATAATATGGAAAAATTTAGGAAGCCATCTTTGTTTAGCTCTAGAATGGCTATTGATATACATCTCTGCATGATGTTTATGATTAAGCAAGTGTCTCAGTGCAGCAAAAATGATCTCCATACACAGTTGACACAAATGCATATGGTTGCACATGACATTGCTCATTTGGTCCCCACAGAAATTGATGCATATCAAGTTTACAACAAAATGTGACAAGAGTTAGAATAGGGCCTTTGTCTTCTTGAACTAGGGATGCTGGAGAAATTCACCACAGACTCAAATGAGTCTAGATTCCAAAGAATTAGACCTCTGGAGTCCACCACAGACTGGCTGCACACACCTCCGCATTTAGAAGAGTTCCCACAGGGCAGCTCTCCAGCTTTCTAAACAATGCAATATGCTGATGGCAGCTGCCATTCGCTTATTGCAGGAAAATTACAGCCATAAATGGTGCATTGTACACCATTTGTGGCCGTAAAGCACTTACTTTACATAAATACAGCCATAAACAGGTGCAATTTAGGTAAAAGTAAGTGCTTCACAGCCGCAAATGGCGTAAAATACACGATTTACAGCTGTAAATTGCAATTTTCCTGCAATAAGCTAATCGCAGCCATTATTAGCATATCAGGTTTTTTAGAAAGCTGGAGAGCTGCTCCGCCAACTCCGGCAGACTCAGCAGGGCTCCAGAGGAATCCACGGGGCCCCAAGTGGCCCGAATTGTCCCGTGACTGACCTCTCCCCTGGACCAGTCATTGGGGGGTTCATAGATCCCTATCTCAAACCTCTCTGTCATTCTATCATATATGTGTCAACTATAGTTCTGGGACATTTTAAAGACAGCACTATTTTAGAGAATGTTAAAGCTGGACTAATTTTGTTTTCTTCAGCAAGCATGGCCAGGTTTGGGGAAAATAAGTTGAGGCTACAAAATTGTATTCATCCACCAATACTTTTTTTAAGAAGGCATGACTGGAATGAGGAACAGCAATAGCAATTTATTGTTATTCTAGATACAGGCTATTGTACACAGCAACATGTATAAAAGAAAGCAAACCTCTGGCAAGGAAACCTGAGGATAAACCTCAGCATGCATGTTTATATTTTTTATTATAATAGTCACTTTTTAAAATTTCCTTCTTCAGAGGGCCTGTTTTATTTTATATATTTTGTAGTGTAGTAATGGGCTGTGATAGATCAACAATAAAGCATCATAGCTATTTAAAACAACAACAAGAAGACATGCCTTAAAGGGAATGTAGTATACTGGGGGGGGGGGGTTTGGAGAAAACCTCAAACAGAATAAGGAAGTATGGCAAGATCCAGAGTGTGGCAAGAGATCAGGCATCTGCCCTGACCTGCTGAAGCTAAGCAAATGGCTGACAGCAGCCTTCCCCAACCTGGTGTCCTCCACATGTGTTGGATGGCAATTGCCAGCATGCCCCAGCCAGCCTGGCTGGGGCAATTTGGGAGTTTCAGCCCAACGGATCTGGAAGGGACCAGGTTGAGGAAGCCTGGCTTACTGCCTCAGTAACAGTGCCATTCTCACTTTTGATATGTCACCCAGAAAGATGAATAAGTCTGCGATCTTACTGGGATAGTCGGTAGCCCCCAAACTCAGAGGCTACCAATTATCCTATGCAGGGTGGCCACAGTGCAGAGGAGAGGATCCCCTCCATGCTCTGGCTGCCCAGCATTCTTGGCTAGATGCATGTTTTCATACGTCTACCTGTGGCTTTGGGGTAGGGGAGGGAAGAGGCCTGGACCCTGGACAGGAAGCTGTCTAAAAGAGCTTCTGTGGTCCCCTCCCCACCCTGATCCTAGAAGTGCTCTGTTTTTGTCCTCTCTGCATCCCGTTTATGAGTGTGGAGACAGAGGTGGCATAAAGAGAACCACACTGGCTACGAGGGGGCAGGGGCGGGAAGCACAGTTTCAGATGACCTCAGTTCCCAGAAACTGAAAAATCCTATGACCATGTAGACTAGGGTGTCTAAAACTTAAATCCCTAGGGGAAGAATCCAACGGGGCCCTTCTGCTCTCCCCAATTCCTTTCCACCCTGCCTATTCCCTTCTGCAAGCAGTGGGTTCCGCCAATTCCGTTGCTCAAGCAGGACCCACCACTTAGGCAAGGGAGATTTAGCACTTCCTAGAGAAAGCCCTGAAAGAAGTGGAAACACTTTTTTCTGGAAGGGGACTGGTCGGCGGAGCTCCCTTATGTGAGCTCCACCAGCTTGCCTCCTTCCAGAAACATTTATGCCCATTTTGGGTTTCCCCAGAAGTGCTAAATCACCATTCTGTAAGTGGTGATAGCTGCTTGTGCAGTAGAATTGGTGGGGCATAAGAGAATCAGCGGGGTATAAGCACCCTGCTGGATTCTTCCCTAAGGCTGTAATCCTATACACTCTTACCTGGGAGTAAGTCCAATTGAACTCAGTGGGCTTTATTTCTGAGTAGGCAAGTATACAATTGCATTGTAAGTAAAGACTGAATGCATCTTATCTCTAAATGCACATGCATGTAAATGGATGTGCATGGACAATTAGGTATCTCTCAGGGATGCACTGACTTGGATTCCTGCATTGAGCAGGGGGTTGGACTCAATTGTCTTATAGGCCTCTTTCAACCCTACTATTCTATGATTCTATGGTATCAACCTGTGCAAAGCCTGTGATTTCACTCAAGGATGAAGTATATTTTGAATATTATCGACAATTATGTTTTTCAAGTATATCTTTATCTAAAGCAATAAACACACTCTCTTTGGCTTTTAAATCAGTGTGGAACAGGTGACGGAGGAGTAAATGAATTAGAGCTGTGGGCAAATGGCCTTTCAATGTTATCAATCCTATTCCTTGGCATAGAAAGGAAGGGCAGGGGAGACCAGGGGGAGGAGGCTTGGGGGTGGCTCTCACCATTAGCAGGGGCAGTAGTGCAGCTTCTTTCTTACCCCAGTTTTATCTGCACTGCATGTGGCAACAGTAGTACTAGTAACTGTGTTGGCTGCCTGCCTTCCCACAATGCCCCACCCTCATTCCAGAGCACTGGGAATGGGGATGGTAACTGCCACAAAACAAATGGTGGCGATATTCAGAGATACTCTGGCAAAGTGGCCATCTTTTTCTGGGCGAGAGGGGGGAAGTCATAAGGAAAAGAAACATCTCAGAAAGTTTCTCATAAAAGTGTCTGAGGAAATTTGGGCTCAGCTTCAAAATGTATACAGCCTTCAACAGCCTTGGTTTTAGAGTGTTAGAAATATGTCCCAATTTCATCTGTGAAATGTTAGAGAGGACACATTATATTCCCGTTTCTCTTCCTGACCCCTGAACTGAACCTCTGCTAATGTAGGGTTGGATCCAGATTTAGTCATGTATAACAGGGCTGGAGGAACTGGGTTCCGTTGCCCCCTCCTCTGAAAACGCTACACAGAAGTTAGGGGACCCTGCTGAATGGGGTGAACTGTGGTGTGTGGAGGAACTCCAAAAATTGGGCACAGGGATCTTCTGTGAGCGAAGCACTTCCATTAATGGAAAGCATATCCTGGATCTGACCCTATTACTGTCAGATGTAGCTGGGTTAACATTCATTCATTCATTCATTCATGCATGCATGCATTTAGTATAATGCCTTTTTACAACGTATTACAATAAGATCCCTAAGTGGTTCACATTAAAATGTGTTCTGGTATATCACACACACACAGAGACACACACACACTATAAAAACAATATAGAACAATAAATAATTCAAGACTTTACCTCAGGAATGACAATAAAATAAGGCAGTGGCATAATCCATTACAGGTTAGGGAAAGCCTGTGTAAATAAGAGGCATTCTGAAGCTTGCTACACTTCCTTCCTCTCAAACCACATGTGGGATAGTGTTCCAGAGGGTGGGTGCCACAACTGAGCAGGCCTGGTAACATTCTATTGGTTGCAGAATGACTGGTAAAAAACCAGTGACAAGAAGGAGGGGCAGCTATGGTTAAAATTAAATACATAAGCTATGCTTAAAATTAAAAACTCACAGGCTGGCTGCTACGATAAACTCTGTTATGTGCTTTATCTGTCTACATGCATCTCTGTGTATCTTGTTGTTGTTTTTAACTCACACATGTTGGTAGATTTTTCTTTGGCTTTAGGAAATCCAGGCCCTGATTCCCACAAGTCTGTTTATAAAGATGCTCCAGGTCTAGCAGCAAGTCCCCTTTGGCTCTCCTGTTGAAGCAGTTTGTGTGCCAGGTGTTAACTTCATATCCTCAGCCATAGTGGAATATATTAACGCAAACACTACAACAAAATGGAGCCAAATGAATGATCACTGCCAGGGTAGACGCAGACCAAACTCCTGATTACTGGCTGTACCAGGACTTTTGTGCTTTGTGTCTGTTATCTCGCTTTCCAGATTATTAGAGAATCTGATACCAATAGCTAATTAGCCATTTTAATTATTGGTTGGTGTTTGCATAAATTATGCTGAGATGCCCAAGTCTTCCCTGCATTTTCCTCAACATTATATGTCAGGAGGGATGCTTGGGGCTGTAACGTAATGAGAGAACTGAAGCGGTATTCTCTGTACACTTCATTACTGCAGATTTCAGCCTAAAGAGGCTCCCAACATTGGAGAATTTATCCCCAGTTTGATGCACGCCAACTGAAGCCAGCAACAACGGTTTATCACGCTCTGCTACCTTTGTTGCCATTCCTTAGCAAGAAGCTCTTAATGGAAAATAGAGGAATAACGTAATGGACATGCCTTTTTCTACAGAATACTCTCATCTGCTGAAATCAAGGGAATCACGTACCTGATTTTTTCACTGGCCCCTATGAAAATCAGCGATATGGGACTGACCAAATTCCATCTAAAGTTGTGCAGAAAGGAGTCCCTCTCAGAAACCAATGAGACCAATTGTGCCAGAGCAGGCACTGTGTCTTGGCCTGGGGTACAGCCACACTTGGAAGGGTCCAGTGGTAGAACACATGCCTTGCATGCAGAAAGTCACATGTTCAATCCTCCAACATCTCCAGGTAGGGCAGGGAAAGATCCTTGTCAGAGACACTGGAGAGTTGCTGCCAGTCTGTGACCTGGTTAACACATCATGATAAGCCACAGTTAGGGATGTCAGAGAAATCCATTTGGACAGTAGAATTTGACACGTTTTCCTGATTTGCACCAACCCAGACTTTGCTCCAGTTCCCTCTGCAGCACCCCAACTCAATCTGCAGTAAGTAGGGCCAGTTTGCAGATTTTCCAGGCATTTTGTGCATTTTTCCCCACAGGTTCTACACAGGTTTCTCTCAGAAATTTGCACAAATTGCAGAATCTGCAAAACAAATGTGCAAGAAAAGTTTACAGAGTTCAGGGAAAAGCCCGCAGCTCAGCATGCAAACACAAACAGCAGAATTCTGTTGGGTCAAAAAAGAACCAGATTTCCCAGAGACAGACATCCCTAGCCACGATAGGTTGTGAGCCTTATTTGTGTCAACGTGGCTTACTGTGACATCTGAACCCAGAACAGTGGCTTCAGCATGGTTTGTTAACCATGCACAAGCCACCCTGAGAATCCATGGCTTGTTGTTGAGTTATTGAAGGTGGCGCATTCTCAGGGCGGCTTGTTGTGATGTGCGAACCTGACACATGGCTTGTCAGTGGCTTTTTGACAAGGGCTACAGAGCCACCTGGCAAGAGCAATGAAAAGCCCAGCCACTCCTCATGATCTTGCTAGTGCAGCCTCCCTCCTCCCTCCTCAGTAATGTCTGCCTCTCCCACGATCCTGAAATGGCAGTTGGGAATGTCCGTAACATAGTCACAACCTTAAAAAAAAAAAAAAATCCCAGTGCTTCAGAAGTACGCAAATGGTTCATAATGCTTCCTATTATTATTATTATTTGGGGGTGGGGGTACTTCTCAAGTGCACAGATGGGTTCATAATTTGCTTTTCTAGTCCTTCACAAATGCGCAGTGCACAGATTTGTCTGTCTGCTGTATACAGTCTGCAGTAGTAGCTGCCTTGTGAATTTCCTTGTAAATTACTTACTCCACTTCGGCACTTCCCTGACAGCAAATGCCCGAAAGCTGTGCACAGACAGCTGTGCACAGACATACCAGAAAGCTGTGCACAGACATAGCAGACAGGCAAATATGCACACTTGCACACTTGTGAAGGACCGGAGGGGGGAGGGATATTTTTTTAAAATTACAAACCCATTTGCACATTTGAGAAGCATCCTCTCCAGCCTCCTTCCCTCCCTCTCGGAGATGCTTTTGCTAGACAGACAAAAAAGCCTGTCTAGCGAAAATGGAGGGTGAGAGGGACAGTGGAGGTGAAAATCGCCCCTGCCACTCCTCCTGCCCTGCATAGGATGACTGTAAGCCTCCGAGTTTCTTGGCTTACAGTCATTACCATAGTACTGCGCCCTTGATATATTGTTATTGTATTTTACTGTCAGGGAAGGGGGATGGTGCCTGTGGGGTTTTGTGTAATAGGTGCTAAAATAATGTGGCTGGCCTTGAGTACTGTGCACCTTGACTTTTGCGGGGGTGGTGAGGGAAAAATTTGCTGCATACTTCTCATGGATAAGAACTATCATATCAGGGAAAAGGGTAAGCTAAATTTTGATATCCTATTTTTCTATGTGTAGGGAGCTTTATTCCAACATATTATTCCCCTTACCCTGAACACACACACACACACACACACACACACACGCACGCACACCTGCAGGCTGAAGAGGTATCATCCAGGAAAGTTCTATCACTTGAGTGTGTTGACTGTATAAACTGTCCTAATTGCAAGGGATCATGATGGAAAACTATTGCTTGTTGGCATCTGCTTTAATGTGAGACTCCTATTCTCTTAGAAATCAACATACTTATTTGTGAGCAGTCTCAATACATCAGCATACATGTGCATGCAGGCATGGTCAAAGAGGCTAATTCTTACAAATTAAGAAATCAAGGCTAGCCTGTTAGATTTTTAGCTCAGGTCCGTCCAAACCTCTAGTTTGCAGTCAGGAGTGGACTCCAGGGGTGTGTTTTCATGCTATCGGCTTCACCTGGCTTGCAACTTTGTTGTGATGTCACTAGGGATGGCGGAGAATTCTGCCACGGATTTCAGTGAGGCCAAATGCACTGGCATTCGGCCCCCCGAAATCCGTGGCGGAACGGCCTGCCCCCCCCTGCAGATCCCCCCCGGGACGAGACTTACCTGGGGTGGATGTTCCGGAAGGTGGCAGCTCCAGCAGCGGCTTCAGACATTTCAGCAGCTTCAGCCGCGGCCGCCATTTGCAGACTGGTCTTTTTTTTTTTTTTTTTTTACCCAGACGTGAAATATTTACGTAGGCTAAAACGGCGAATCAAAAAGGAACACAAATAGTGCCCACTATGCTATTTGCGTTCCCCTTTTTTTTCACCGTAATAGTCTACGTAAATATTTACGTAGACTAAAATGGTGAAAAATTAGGGATGGCGGAGAATTTCTCCCCGAAACTTCGGGGGGCCGAGCGCCAACGTGTTCGGCCCCCCGAACAAGTTTCGGGGAGAAATCCTCCGCACCCCCCCCGCACCCCACACCCCCCCCAGGACGGGACTTACCTTTGCCGAATGTCCCTCCCGGCGGCGGGTCCGGCCGGCGGTTCGGCGGGTGTTCGAGCGGGGCGGGAGCGGCAGCTGGTCTTTTGACCGGCTGCCGCCGCCACCATTCCAATAAAAGAAAAAAAAAATGCCCCCTGATAGGCTACGTGACGATTAACGTAGCCTATCACGGCTAGATTTGCAAAGTCAGCCGTGATAGGCTACGTCAATCGTCACGTAGCCTATCACGGGTGACTTAAAAAAAAAAAGCGCGTACGGATAATGGCGGCCCCGATAGGGAGCCGCCATTCCCATTCCTTATTTGGTCACTGTAGTCTACGTAAAGGTTTACGTAGACTACGGCGAAAATAAGGGCAACGCAAATATCGTTGCCTTTATTTTCGCCGTAGTCTACGTAAATCTTTACGTAGACTACAGAGACCAAATAAGGAACACGAATGGCGACTCCCTATGGGGGCCGCCATTAGCGTACGCGCTTTTTTTTTTTTTTAAGTCACCCATGATAAGCTACGTGACGATTGACATAGCCTATCACGGCTGACTTTGCAAATCTAGCCGTGATAGGCTACGTTAATCGTCACGTAGCCTATCAGGGGGCGTTTTTTTTAAAAAAAAACTTTCGAGTTCGCGGCCGGGCAAGGCGGGAAGCCTCCCCCCTAGCCTGAATTTCAGCCGGGGCAAGGCGGGAAGCCTCCCCCCTAGCCTGAATTTCAGCCGGGGCAAGGCGGGAAGCCTCCCCCCCAGCCTGAATTTCGGCCGGGGTGAGGCAGGAAGCCTCCCCCCCTGGCCTGAACTTCGTGGGGGGAGCAGCGAAGCGCCTCCCCCCCACCGCGAACAACCTTCGAGGACAGGTAAGGGACTTTCATCCACCCCCATGAAAAATAAGGAACGCAAATGGCGGCCGCCGTAGCCACCGCCATTTGCATACTCCGTTTGTTTTAGTTTTTTGTTTTATCCAGCACCAGCCAGTCCGTGGCTGGAAATCTGGCTGCGGACGGCCCTGACCTGGCCGGCTGCTCCGTGGAGCCACCACAGAGCAGAGTTGGCCATCGAGGATTCTGGGGAAGAGGACCGGATCGCCTCCCCCCCCCGTCGAGGATTCTGGGGGGAGGGACAGAGCGCCTCCCCTCTCCAGTGGATGCTGCCACCGGAACAAGGTAAGGGATTCATACATCCCTAGATGTCACCCCAATCGCATCTGCTCCTTTTCCAGTTTCGATGGTGCTTAAAGGCCCGGCTTATCATTGCTGTCACCTGGGGCTCTGTGCTGTTTCCCCTGAGCTCTAATCGAATTATTTTCTTGATGGCTGGGTGGAGTCTGGGTTAGGTCTGATTACCTCATCCATGTTCCCACCTCCTCCTCTTGCTGAGTCCCTCCTCCCTCTTCTCTTTTGCTGACAGAAACATTCTTCTGGGTGGGGTGGGGGGATTGGAAGTGAACATCATCAGACTGGCAGAGGCTGCTGAACCAATCAGGGAGGGTTCCCCCTCCAGGCTCTACTCCCCTTGATGGCAATCTTGGGAACAAGCCTCATTGACCACAGTGGGAGTTACTTCTGAGTAGACTTCCCAGATGTATGCCTGATTCCACCCATTTTTTCCCCCTTTCCCTCTAAATAGCAGGCTACTGCATTAGGAGGCACCCCTAAGGCTACCACATTAGCAGGCACACGCTAAGTCATTATCTCATCATCATACTATTGCACAAGTCTTCCATCAATACGCATACCCTCCACGTCAGTATGTTGCTATGGCTATCACTCTATCACTCAGTTGCAAAACAGAATAGCACTAACACGCATTTGTGCTATCGTGCACTAGCGCTAACACACAATAGCGCATTAGTCCAGGGGTGCCTGCTGACTCCTGTTGAGGTCAAGGGGGCTTGTTCTGGAAAATGTGCTATCGCACAATAGCGCAAATGCGTGTTAGTGCTATTTCACAATTGAGTGATAGAGTGGTAGAATCACAGGACGACACTGACATAGAGGGTGTGCATATTGATTGAAGACCTGCGCAGTACTGTGATAATGAGATAGCGACTTAGTGTGTAATATGAAAACTAGACTATGATGCTTGTGGCATAGTTTCCCTGGTCCAAACGACACAAAGGAATATTAGCCATGGATCATCCCCACGTGTAGTTCTGGGGAAGCGGCTTGAGATAAACCTTATTTTCAGGCTTTAGTGGGAACACTTGCTTGCCCATGATAGCAGGCTTAAATGCACTAGTGTTCTAGTGCTTATTTTCAATTATGTTTTAGAAGTTGGTCCCTCAGCATCCTGCTCCAAAACTGCAATGAAACTTCTGGAAAACAGGGAGGGAAAGAGTTGGGTCACTGAGGTCATGAGCGACACACCCACAAAGGCGGGGAAGGAATATGATACCAAACCCAGTGTGGTTGTGGAAACAGGTCAGTAATGGAGCCAAAGCAAGCAGGAAAAGTCTATAACCAGTCTCAGAAGAATTAGTTTTTCTGTGATAAAATGCGGGATGGTGCTGAATGTAGAGATGTACAAATCCCTTACCTGGCTCCGTTCCAGGGATCCGCGGTTGGGGGGAGGAGATCCGTCCCTCCCCCTGGAATCCTCCCTGGCTGGCTCCGCTCCGCTATGCCATTTGTGTCCTTGCGTTAGCCATGATAGGCTACGTATATATTTACGTAGCCTATCACGAAAAGAGCAGGGATGCAAATGGCATAGCGGCTGCTATTTGCGTCCCTGCTCTTTGCAGTGATAGGCTATGCAAATACTTACGTAGCCTATCACGGCTAACGTAGCAAGGAAAATGGCGGCTGCAGACTGGGGCCGCCATTTGTACCCGCAGACAAGGGCAGCGGATGGCCGACCAAAGGTAGGGTCCGTCCCGGGGAGGTTTCGCAGGGTGGTGGTGGGGATTGCTCCGTTCCGCCATGGACTCCAGCGGGCGGATTCTAAAGAATCTGGCCTCACTGGAATCCGTGGCAGAATTCTCTAACATCCCTAGCTGAATGGTCACGACAGCATGGAAACACAGAGACCTCACCATGCAGCCAGGTTGCAGTAAATCGCGTGTGGAAACTCAGCCCAGGTGAGGTTTACCTGCCCTGATCTATGCTGGACTTTTCTCACTGACATGGCAAAACCTTGTGAGATCTCAGAGTAGGTTCCAGCCCAATGAAGCAAAACTTTTCTCATGTGAAAAATTAAAAATCAGTAATACATCTGCTCTTGAGACTTCTTGTTTGAGCGATGACCAGTGCATGCTGGAACTGAAGCAAAACCATTAATTTCCTGTGAAGCTTACGTGTATCTATTGCTGGGGGGGAAAAAACCCTTTAGTCATATAGTTATTCAAAACTATTTTAATATAAAATGTGTGTTTATAGCAAAAGTAAAAGGTTAAATGCTGAGAACAAAATATTGGAGCAATGAAGTGGGTAAGAAAATAGATGAGACAGGTTTTTTAAGTGTTTTTTTTTCCCCTTTAGTCCTCTGTCATATGTTGCTAGTAACAGTCACAACAATTGCTTTTAGACCAATGGAGGCTGGAGGCTCTGAATGTCAGTGGGGTAGTGAATCCACTCTGGGTTTCAGTCAGAACCAGTCAGAAGTCTAAGGGCGCAATCCTATGCATGTTTAGACAGAGAAAAGGCCTACAACGCCCAGCATGGCTGGCTGGGGCATGCTGGGAGTTGTAGGCCTTTTCTCTGCCTAAACATGCATAGGATTGCCCACTAAAGGAGCGATCCAAGGTGTGGAGCACCTTGGACAGCTCCTTGAGAGTTCTGACTCATTCTGACTGAAACCCAGAGCGGATTCACTGCCCCACTGACATTGGAGCCACCAGCCTCCACTGCTTTAGACACCATCCTAACACCCCCCACACACACACACACGTGCATCCCATGCGCACACGTGCGCACTCCAGCCGGGAAAGTCCCATTACAAATAGTGATTGCAGAGCAGGAGCTGTCATTCAGTCAATGGAAGGCTCGCATTAAAGCAGATACAAACAGCAATAGAGGCGGCCGGATCCACACCTCATGTCATATTGATACGATCCCATCGTGGCGACGCTATATCCCTTTTGCGCATTTATACCTTGTAGCACGCACAATGGCATCTGTTGCGGTATTATGGATTATACAGAATTAAAGGAGGGAAATAACGCAAGAAAAGCGGCATACGGAATGCGCAACATGCCCCAGCAGTTATCAATGCACTTTAATATTGATAAAAAAGCGCTAGTGCAGATCTAGCCCCAGTGTGGTGTAGCAGTTAGAGTGTTGGACTGGGACTTGGGCAACCCAGGTTCAAGTCCTCATTAAGCCATGAAGGTCACTGGGTGAATTTGGGCCAGTCACTGACTCTCAGCCTAACCTTCCTCACAGGGTTGCTGGGAGGATAAAATGTTGAAGAGAGGATCATGTACTTGCAGAAAAGGCAGGATATAAATGTAACAATGTAACAAATGTATCAACCCTGACTGCTCATTGGAAGGACAGATACTGAAGCTGAAGCTCAAATATTTTGGCCACCTAATGCAAAGAGAAAACTCCCTGGAAAAGACCCTGATGCTGGGAAAGATTGAAGGCAAAAGGAGAAGGGGACGGCAGAGGATGAGATGGCTAGATAGCATCACCAATGCAATGAATATGAACTTGAGCACGCTCCGGGAGAGAGCGCAGGACAGGAAGGCCTGGCGTGCTATGGTCCATGGGGTCACGAAGAGTCGGACACGACTGAATGACTGATCAACAACAACAAAATGTAACAAACAAATATACACACAAATGAATAAAAATATTTGTGAGCATATCTACACCGTAAATTTAAATGGATTTTAAGACATTCCTTCTTTCTAAGGAGGCCAAGAAACTGTTATCTGCTTCTGTAGCAGCCAGCAGGGACCTCTAAAAGAGAATTCTCAGCAATCTTCCCAGTTCCTCAACACCTTCCTTTGTGGGAAGCCATGATGGTAAAATAGGTAACAAATCAATAAATTATATATGTATGCATATATTTAAAATTATTTAAATCTAAAATTATTGATCCAACATGTATGCTTGTAAAGAAATTTAGAATTTGCATATGAAATTCACATGGTTGAAGCTGAATTTTGTAAACTGTGGGATGTCTTAAGGTTCACTCTGCAGCATTAAATGTAATCCTTCGGTATTATTAGCAGTTTATTTTTAGTGACTATTCAGTTACTTTTTGTTGAAGTGGCTGGTAATACCATGATAGATGGTTCCACCAACCTACAAAATCCTTGATGAAGTCCCATAATATATCCTATAATTCCCTAAAGGATTAGCGAAGTTTTCAACAGTGAATACCCATATTAACATGGTGGAACGACAATGCTGACTCTTTATAGATTTTTGCACGCATTTACAGATATCCCATTTGAAAGGACACATTTCATTTCAAAATGTGAGATCTGAGGTCTTCCATCAAAAGTGGTCCAATCTGAGGACATTCCCATTCTAGAAGCATCTAGAATGGGAAGCCAAAGATAGATAGGCATTTTGAGATGGCAGATACCTCTATGAAAACCACAGTGTTTTCCATTCAAATAATTACAAATCTCTTATTGTTTATAGGATAGATTCTTGGTGGCTGCAGACATCCACAGACTGGCAGAGACATGTACATATGTTGGAAGGAACTCTTGACAGGAAGTCAGTCTATCCGCTACACCAGCTTTCCCCAAATTGGGGCTCTCCAGATGTTTTGGACATCAACAAGCACCAGCTCTAGCTAGCATGGCCAGTGGTCAGGAATGAACTTCTGGAGGGCACCAGGCTAGGGAAACGTGTTTTACACAACCATATCAAACATGCTGTTTGTTTGTGAGTTGCCTTTCAGCCCAAGTAGACCCCCCACACACACCAGGTTACCTATGGTAGTCTCAGTAACAATGATGTTAGCAGTGACCTTGGAAGACCATATTGTATAGATGACCTTGGAAGACCATATTGTATAGATGCAAGAGAGGCACTCTCACGTTGATGCTGTCGGAATATACAGAGGAACAGGACTGCAAGGTATAAATGTACTGAGATGGATCAGCATATCCAAAGGAAGTGCAGGCTTTTGTGCTTAAACAAAAACAAGATTACTGCAACAAGCAGGTGAATTAAATTTGGATTTTTCACAAAGGGGGTGGTGGAGGGGTGACACATGTCAGAAACATGTCAGAAATCCAAGGAAATTTCCCTAGTGAGGAAGAAGAAACATGGTTTTTTTTAAAAGAAAAAACAATGAAGGTCATGACCTGACACGTAATCAAGAAATTGAAATGTCTGAAAAATGATAAGGCTTCCATACCAGCTGGGATCCTACTTGCACAGGAGTTGGGGGTGGAAGGCACAGAGAGATATGGCGGAAGAATTAATCATTTGAGTACCTTGCCAGTTTATGCTCTATACCCATAAAAACAGCACCTGTGGATGCCGTGCATAGGAAGTATTGAATAGTGTCTAACTTCGTCTTCTGTTCTCTTAATATTTAATCATTTAGGATAACTAAGTGTGAAGGATACACACTTCCCTTTTGGCTCCCCAAACCAGTAGCTTCTGTGACAATCCTCAATCCACTTACACATTACAACAAGGCTACTCTGCAGTAAAATTATTGGAAGACCGCATTCCACCACTCAAATTAGTAAGGTCTTCCAATTTCATTGTTCTGGAACTTATTATCAGTATCCAGTTGATTTTGGGCTACATGAACTTTCTTTAGAAATTTGATATTTCATATCAAATAGAATGGCATAGCACATCAGTGTGGGTATATCAGCCTTGGAGTGCAATCCTATGCATGTTTAGACAGAAAACAACAACTGTAGGACTTCTTTCTGTCTAAACATGCATGGGATTGCACCCTTAACCTAAGAAGATTCACACTGACCACATAGTTCTCTCTAACAACTGTCCCCCCCCCCCCGCCAGTTTTCTAAATCTAATCCATTACAGTCAGGTTTTCTCTTCTGAAATATAGATATATATTCATATCCACCTTCTGGAATATCCTGTGGCTTTAAAACAGCAATAGGCCTTGGTTTGGATCCAGATTTAGGTGCATGCAACTGACCTGGCAGAACTGGACATCCGTGTACCCTCCTCCCCACAGCAGTCCCTCCAGCCCCCTAAAAATGCCACACAAAAGATTGGGGGACCTAACTGAATAGGGTGAGCTGTGGTATGTGTGGGGTGCGGGGGAAAGTAGGGATTCCCCCCTATTCAGGCAAGGGTACCTTCCATGAGTGGAGCTGATCCATCCACTAAAGGCAGATCCTGGATCCAACCCCTAATATATTTCATTTATATGTCTTCTGTGTGCTTAGAAATAGAAAAGAACAAAAATACAGAACAGGAGACTGTTTGCTGGAGATTAGATCAGGGGTTGGCAAGTCATCACCCCTGGGTTTTATTCCTGGCATTATTCCAGTCTTGGTGACCTTCAGAAAACTCACACACTGCTCTGGTATGCCTGCGTTTTTGAAAGTGGCTTCACGTTTCACATCAAGGCCTCGTTCCTGATGTTTCTCTGCAGGCCTTGTATTTCCTATCACATTAATAAATTGTGTGCCATCAGACTTACTTGTTCCATTTGCTGCTGGGGCATAAAAACAGAGAGGAGCCCTGCTGGATCTATCCAAGGGCCCATCTAGTTCACTGTCCTGTTTCCATTCCAAAACTAGCCAGCCAGATGCTTCCAGAAAAACCACAAGCAGGCCATGAAGGCAACAGCTTTATGCAGTTGTTTACCCTCCAGCAACTGGAGTACAGAGGCCTGCTACTACCCAGTATTGCCAGGTTATCCTTTGGGGGAATCCTCGTCTCAGAACATTGACTTCCTTGGATTGGTTTGTTTTAGTTCGCAATCTTCTTGCAAAGCAGGGGGAACAGAAAACCCAGCCCTAGACTACTACTGGAATTTCTCTCTTTCTCTCAGACATCAGCAAAGCCAGACATATCAGCTGCCCCTGACACCTAATTTGCAATGGGCTAAGAGTTCCCTACGAGGCCCTGGCCCCATGAGGTCACTAGGTAAGTCACTCAGCTATCCTCTGAGTTCAGGTGTCCCCTAATATTTCCCAAAATAACCTGCTGGCACCACCTATTGCTTACATGTGGCAGTAAGACTCTATTCTGGATATACTTGGCTGTGTACTTCAAACCCAGGATATGGGGTGAGAAACACTAACCTTGGAATCCACCTAAGGTGACTATGTGTCTTCTTTTACAGAGGACATTCCCCTATTTGAAAGACTGCCAGAGGATAATCTTCTACTTGAAGGTGTCCTCTTTTCGAAGGGCTGTCCTGAACCTCTAGCTGAAAGACTACCTTCTGCCATACGAGCCTGCCTGGTTGTTAAGATCTTCGGGAGAGGCCTGTTACGTGATGTGCTTTTGTTAGACCTGTGTACAACCTTGCACACATTCTAACGAGACTCACACACCCGCTTATGAGGAATCTTTAGACATTGGCAATAGAGCGTCTATGGCTAAGAGGTGATTCTCACCCAAAGAGATTCACACTCAGATGCTGTTGGAGAGGATAACACCACAGTGGCACATTTATTGGGGTTTACAAAGATTCAAATGCACAAGCTCTTTTGGGTGCCTTGTTGTGGCGAAGGGGCTTGCGTAACTCAGTGAAGCCATAAGCTATGCCGTGCAGGGCCACCCAAGACGGACAGGTCATGGCGGAGAGTTCTGACAAAATGCAGTCCACTGGAGAAGGAAATGGCAACCCACTCCAGTATTCTTGCCAAGAAAACCCCATGGAACATATCACAAGGCTAAAAGATATGACGCCGGAAGATGAGCCCCTCAGGTCAGAAGGTGTCCAAGATACTACTGGGGAAGAGCAGAGGGTATTTCCAAGTAGCACCAGAAAGAGTGAAGCGGCTGGGCCAAAGCCGAAAGGACACTCAACTGTGGATGTGTCTGGTGGTGAAAAGAAAATCCAATGCTGTAAAGAACAATATTGTTTAGGAACCTGGAATGTAGGATCAATGAAACAAGGTAAGCTGGAGGTGGTCAAACATGAGATGGCAAGATTGAACATCGACATCTTGGGAATCAGTGAACTAAAATGGACAAGCATGGGCGAATTTAATTCAGGTGACCATCATATCTACTACTGTGGGCAAGAATCCCTTAGAAGAAATGGAGTAGCACTCATAGTCAACAAAAGGGTGGGAAAAGCAGTACTGGGGTACAATCTCAAAAACAATAGAATGATCTCAGTACGAATCCAAGGCATTCAACATCACAGCAATTCAAGCCTATGCTCCAACCACTGATGCCGAAGAAGCTGAGGTTGATCGGTTCTATGAAAACCTACAACACCTTCTAGAACTAACACCAAAAAAAGATGTCCTCTTCATCATAGGGGATTGGAATGCTAAAGTAGGAAGTCAAGAAATCACTGGGATAACAGGCAAGCATGGCCTTGGTGTACAAAATGAAGCAGGACAAAGGCTAATAGAGTTTTGCCAGGAGAACATGCTGATCATAGCAAACACTTTTCCAACAGCACAAGAGGTGACTCTACACATGGACATCACCAGATGGTCAATATCGAAATCAGATTGATTATGTCCTTTGCAGCGAAAGATGGAGAAGCTCTATACAGTCAGTAAAAACAAGACCTGGTGCTGACTGTGGCTCAGATCATGAGCTTCTTATAGCAAAATTTTGGCTTAAATTGAAGAACGTAGGGAAAACCACTAAACCATTCCGGTATGACCTAAATCATATCCCTTATGAATATACAGTGGAGGTGAGGAATAGATTTCAGGGATTAGACCTGATAGACAGAGTGCCTGAGGAACTATGGACGGAGGTCCGTAACATTGTTCAGGAGGCAGCAACTCAATCCATCCCAAAGAAAAAGAAATGCAAGAAAGCCAAGTGGCTGTCTGATGAGGCTTTACAAGTAGCTGAGGAAAGAAGGGAAGCGAAAAGCAAGGGAGAAAGGGGAAGATATATCCAACTGAATGCAGAGGTCCAGAGAATAGCAAGGAGAGACAAGAAGGCCTTCTTAAATGAACATTGCAAAGAAATCAAAGAAAACAATACAATGGGAAAGACTAGAGATCTCTTCAAGAAAATCGGAGCTATCAAGGGAACATTTTGTGCAAAGATGGGCACGATAAAGGACAAAGAAGGCAGGGACCTAAGAGAAGCAGATGAGATTCAGAAGAGGTGGAAAGAATACACAGAAGAACTATACAGGAAAGATCTGAATGTCCCTGATAGCCATGATAGTGCGGTCACTGAACTTGAGCCAGACATCCTAGAGAGTGAAGTCAAGTGGGCCTTAGGAAGCATTACTAACAAGAAAGCTAGCGGAGATTACAGCATTCAAGCTGAGCTATTTAAGATCCTAAAAGATGATGCTGTTAAAGTGCTGCATTTAATATGCCAACAAATTTGGAACACTCAACAATGGCCACAAGACTGGAAAAGGTCAGTTTACATTCCAATTCCAAAGAAGGGCAATGCCAACAAGTGTTCAAACTACCGCACAATTGCGCTCATTTCACATGCCAGCAAGGTGATGCTCAAAATCCTACAAGCTAGGCTTCAGCAGTATGTGAACCAAGAACTACCAGAAGTAGAAGCGGGGTTTCGAAGAGGCAGAGGAACTAGAGATCAAATCGCCAACATTCGCTGCATCATGGAGAAAGCAAGAGAATTCCAGAAAAACGTCTATTTCTGCTTCATTGACTACGCTAAAGCCTTTGATTGTGTGGATCATAACAAACTGTGGCAAATTCTGAAAGAGATGGGAGTACCAGACCACCTTACCTGTCTCCTGAGAAACCTGTACGAGGGTCAAGAAGCAACAGTAAGAACCAGAGATGGAACAACTGATTGGTTCAAAATTGGGAAAGGAGTACGACAAGGCTGTATATTGTCGCCCTGCTTATTTAACTTCTATGCAGAGTACATCATGAGAAATGCTGGGTTGGATGACTCACAGGTCGGAATTAAGATTGCTGGGAGAATTATCAACAACCTCAGATACGGAGACGATACCACTCTAATGGCAGAAAGCAAAGAGGATCTAAAGAGCCTCTTGTTGAGGGTGAAAGTGGAGAGCTGGTTTGAAACTCAACATTAAAAAAACTAAGATCTTGGCATCTGGCCCCATCACTTCCTGGCATATAGAAGGGGAAGAAATGGAAGCAGTGACAGATTTTATTTTCTTGGGCTCCAAGATCACCGCAGACGGTGACTGTAGCCATGAAATTAAAAGACGCTTGCTCCTTGGGAGGAAAGCTATGGCAAACCTAGACAGCATAGTAAGAAGCAGAAACATCACCTTGCTGACAGAGGTTCGTATAATCAAAGCTATGGTTTTCCCAGTAGCAACGTATGGCTGTGAGAGCTGGACTCTAAGGAAGGCTGAGTGCCGAAGAATCAATGCTTTTGAACTGTGGAGCTGGAGAAGACTCTTACGAGTCATAGAATCATAGAATCATAGAATAGTAGGGTTGGAAGGGTCTACAAGGCCATCAAGTCCAACCCCTGCTCAATCCCCTGGACTGCAAGGAGGTCAAATCAGTCCATCCTAAAGGAAATCAACCCTGAGTGCTCATTGGAAGGACAGATACTGAAACTGAAGCTCAAATATTTTGGCCACCTAATGAGAAGAGAAAACTCCCTGGAAAAGACCCTGATGCTGGGAAAGATTGAAGGCAAAAGGAGAAGGGGACGGCAGAGGATGAGATGGCTAGATAGCATCACCGATGCAATGAATATGAACTTCAGCACACTCCGGGAGAGAGCGCAGGACAGGAAGGCCTGGCGTGCTATGGTCCATGGGGTCACGAAGAGTCAGACACGGCTGAACGACTGAACAACAACAACAACAACAGTAAGCTGAACAAATGGATTTAACACTTAAACCAATTGGGGATGCTCCAGCCTTCACCAAGTTATGCTTGGGGGGAGGGGGGAATTAGCTGCATTCTTGGTGAAGCTGAGCTCCAGGCCTAAAAGCAGTTTTCAAGACTGTGGCAAGGAGTCTCCCCGAGGCTTGAAGCACGCGCGCGCACACACACACACACACACACACACACAGAATGAGAGAGAGAGAGAGAGAGAAGGGAAAGAGGGGGTGGAGGCTGCACTTTCTACAAAGAACCTCTACAAGCAATATACCTTTCCTTGAGCTGAAGCCCTTTCCTGCAGACAGGATCTAGTGCGCGTTGCGATTCCTGGTCTCAGATGAAGACGAAGGAAAGCAAAGAGCCTTGAATGGGGAAGCAAAGCTCCCACTGTTGGCACCTTGCTCTGGCAAACAAGGAACTTAGTGGTTTCAGCGATTTCAGCATGGAGCCTTTCCTCTGGGAGGACAGAGCCTTGAGAGTGATTTCAGCAGCAGTGTGGCACCATACCCCTGCAGGGGTGAGGCACTCAGTGATTTCAGCAGCATGGCCCCCCACCTCTGGGAAGAGGGGGGCTTGGGCCTGCCCTAACCTGAGGCTTCTTATACAGTTCAGAGAAAGGTAGTGACAGCACAACTCTGATGAGCCAGACACTGGTCATGGGCACTGGAAATGGTGCTGCTTGCTATGGGAGAAAGACTGAGTTGGCCTCCCATCCTGTATAACAAAAGGGGGTGCTTGGGGATGATGGGTTTCCAGAATGGAAATTTTCAGCCAAGTTTTTTCCCGAAAAGCAATGGGGGTGGGTTGGGAGGTTCTGGCACACCATATGCCTGTTCCTATTCTAAACAAAATCTTGGGTGAAATTTGCCTTCCCCCCACCTGAAAAGGAGCAAAAAATCCCCCCTTTTGCAGAGGCTAAATCGTCCTCAAAATTGGGGGTGGTGGGAAGATTTCAGCTCAGCATTAACAAGAATATAGTTTTCCTGTTAAGGCAGCCTTTCCCAACCTTGGGGTAAAATCCAACTAAAATCCTACTTAGAGTAGACCCATTGAAATGAATGGACTTAAGTTAGTAATGACTAACTTAAGCCCCATTCATTTCAATGGGTCTACTCTAAATAGGACTTTAGTTGGATTCTACCTTTGGGTTCCCAGATGTTGTTGGACTACAACTCCTATAATCACTGATCTCCTACCATGATGGCTGGGGATGGTGCCTCTTTTTTGTTTATTTCTTTGTATTTGGTGCTCTGCTCCTCTCCCCTTTTTTTCCCCTTTGGGGTGATTCACTCTATCACTTCAGTGTGCCAGGAAGCTGAATGGTCTAGGCTAGCATATCTTCTGCCAGCCAGTGATTGCTTTCCACAGGAGAGCAGAACATCACTTTATGGCTAAACAGGAACCAGAGCACAAGTCCCATTGAATGGCTCTCTCAGTACCAGATAGCAAGCCTATGGCAGGCATGGGAATGGAACTGGGTCATCTGTGCCTCAAACGAGTGCTTTACTTGACTGTTTTTCCTTTGTGTTAGACAGAAAAGAGAGGAAACCTTACAAAACAAAGGGTTCATATATTTTATATGCCTGACAAGCAGTTGCATGGAAGAAACTCAAAGTGCTAGTCGGGGGAGAATAAAGGGAATAACGATTTAATTAGGAAAAGTCAGCATGGATTCACAAAAGGGAGTTCGTGCTTAACAAATGATAATGGGATTTCCAGAGCTGTAATAAAAACTGCTGACAGAGGAAAGAGATAGTTCCAATTTACCTGGGTTTTTACGCAGACCCTTTAAAGTAGGCAAGGGGACTTATTCTCCCCTCCCCTCTCATTCCCTCTGAGCTTGCAGGGAGCATAAAAAGTGCAAGAAGCCACAAGGACCTCTTTGTCTCCAATTGTCCAGCCACCTTCATAGGAGAAATATTGTAGCAATACGCAGACAGCTTCCTCCTGGACTCTGTCTCTACCCATTGTAGATCATCTCAGGAATGAGCAGCTGCTCCCATCGATGATGATGATGAAACAATGGGTTGGATCCAGGTTTACAGAAATCGTTGTGTGCATCCACCACCCTGAGTTGTGCACACTGGGTTGGATCCAGGCTTAATCATCCATCGAGTAAATCCATTAAAATCAATGGGTCTTAAATTAGTCATGTTTAGTTTAAGTCCATTGATTTGAATGGCTCTACTCTAAATACCCCTAAGTCTTGATTCAACCCATATATGCCACCCAGCAACAAGGTTCTCTGGGAGGCTTACAATAACAAGGAAAACATTAAAAATACAATTTATCATCCATAAAAGCAAAAAACAAAACAAAACAAAAACCCAAAACAATGTAGTGTAAAAACCTCAGCTGCAGAGAACAAAGTTAGTCAGTAACAAAACTCTCAAGCAACACCAAGCAATACTTTAAACCAACTTAAAATTTAAGAATTTGAAGTTTTAAAGCAAAAAAATAAAATAAATCACAGTAGTCATGGCACGCTGTCAGGGACCATTTTTATATGATCAGGGGACAAAACAGACTGGTGAAAAATCAGGGTAGTAGACCCTAATATGTTACAAACAGAGGTCCCGATCTAGATAAAGTTAGTTGAAACTAGGGATGGGTAAGAATTTCATTTCAGTTTTGATTAGAATTTACCAAAATTTTTAAAATTCTCAATATTTGGGACAAAGGGAACCTAAGATTGAAAAAAACACACACACCTGAAGATGGGAGTAACCTAAATTAACAGATTTGTCCATCTAGACCTAGGGCTTTTGAGTGCCTTGCTCTTAAAAATCTGGGTTTGAAAACATGTATATTAGACCATTAGGGTTGCTGCCTCTTTTTTCTGAGGGGCTCCCCATCTTTTACAGCTATATGGCATTTTGCTCCTCTCCATGCTGGGAACAGCTGTATCTATTGAATTTGCCCCATGCAGGTGGGCAAGAATTTTGTTGCAGTTCAGTTTTTATTTTAAAAAATTACCAAAATTTGCAAGTTTCTTCATATCTTGGAGACAAAGAACTTGAGATTTAAACAATTCGAATCTGGGAGAAAGAAAGATTGACAGTTTCGCTCATCCCTAGATGAAACTATGTCCAATTGAAACAAAGGGATTAAACTAGTTCCATTGCTATCAGTGGGACCTAGTCTAGACTCACTGTGGTTGGACTGGGCCCTCTGAATGGAAAACGTTCTGCTTCAGGTGTGCTTATCTACTTCACAGAAGGCCATAATCACAATAGCACCCTCCTTGATACCTAGCAATTAGTATTAAGAGGCATTCTGTATCTGCTACTAGCCACCATAACTAGCAGACCTAGATCCACAAATTTATCTAATCCCCCTTAAAAGTGGTCCAAGCTGGTGACCATCACTACTTTTTCTGTTAGCAAATTCCACAGTTTAACTATGAGTTGTGTGAAGAAACACTTTCTCTTATATATCCGGAACCCCACACCATTCAGCTTCGTAGGATGAGCCAAGGTTGTAGTATTATGACAGAGGGAGAAAAACATCTCCCTGTCCAGCTATCTCCACATCATCCATAATTTTACACACCTCAATCATGTTCCCCTTTATTTGGCTTGTTTCTAACATGCTCAATGTTGTAACTATTACTATTCCTCGTAGGAATTTTATTTTATTTTCCAATTCCTTTACTATTTATTTAAGGATGTTCGTAAACTGCTTACATCTAAAGATTTCAAAGCAGTACATAATTCATAGAAACATAACAATAATGACCAATACCTTGAATATATTGTAGCTACATAAGATGGTAGGCTATACTATGCAAGAAAGGCTGGATCTTCAACATCCATCTAAACATTAAAAAGAAGTGTTGGCACATGTCTAATATCAATGGGAGATTATTCCACATGGTGGGTGCCACTACACTCAAAGCCCTGCTCCAAAGAGACAAGGGGAGGAGCCTAAATCTTCCTCCTTGAGATTTATGGGAGCTGGCATGTATTCAGTTAATGACATATCCACCAACTATGAGCATCCAAGGGGAGGGGGTCATGAAAGCAGAATTCTGCATGTGCTTTCCCAGCTGGACTGGGGAGCTGCAGATACGGCTCCTGGGACCGGAGTGCCATGTCCCTCATTTAGTGCTGCACACATGGATGACAACCATGAACAAAGCTCTGATCCTCAACTTTCAAAGTGCCATCCAGTTTGAGATCAGGGGGCTGACGATGCTGTCAGAGGTAGACACACAGAAGATTAGTAATTATTAATCAGAACCCCCTATTCTTGAGTGCACCGGATCCCTGCATGCAGTCCAATTGCTGTCTGGCATCAAACTCAGAAACGATAATTGACTTCAAAGGAGGAAAGAACTTGCTTGAACATCAGGAAGAAATGACAAATGTGAGTTGAGCATGTAGGGCTGGGACTAGAGGAGAGTCACAAGGATTAATATTAGGATCAATTTTGTTCACTTTATATATCAAGCCAGAAGGAGTGGTGAGTGGATTATGCTCACTGCCAACAGAAAGTGCGAGGGCAGTCAAAACAAAGGAGGAGGGGAACCAAATGCAGAACAGAGGAACAAGATAAGTAGCCTATGAAATTCAAAGTACGTAATGTAAGGCAATGAGTCTGGCAATGATAAAAACAAAATAAAAATAAGAGCCCTAGTGAGGCAGGGGGGTGGAATATACACTCGATAGTAATATATTATAAAATATTAACTAAGAGTAGATCTGAGATTAGTAGTGGATAAGGGTGTAGCTCCATTAGCAAAAGTGCTGAACAGACCCAAGAGATGCGGGGTGGAGGATAACTCTGCTCTACAATAACAGAATGTCAGAAGTAAATTGGGGGAAGTCTGTATACTGTAGAAGTGTCTGGATTGCAGACATAACATTTCTTATTTGCCTCTGTGTTACTGTTGTATATTATTATTAGTGCCATGCCGAAAATTTCTTCCATGTTATTTTCGACCATTCTCATTCAATTTGATAGAAAAGAAATTGCTTTTTAAAATACTTTCAAAGGAGAAGAAATTCTCATGGGCTGTGTTCAGGGGGTTCTTGTGCTTCCCTTCCTTAAGAGATGGATGAGGAGCGTGTAGGAGTGCTCTGTCTTTCATTGCACAATCATCTCTCTGCACTGCATTTGAGGCAAGATGTATCCACAACCACCCCTAAGAAATTTAACGCTTGGAAGATCCTGGGGAAAGAGCTGAGTCCTAATGATTCGACAACTATGTTGTCTCCTGGAAGGACGAATTAGAGACGTGACTGAAAGGTTGCCTGCACTCATAAAGCCCACTGACAGGTATCCCTTTCTTCTCATCCATGTGGGAACAAATGATACCGCCAAGCAGAGCTATGAAGAAATCATGTCAGACTTTGAAGCTTTGGGAAGGAAACTCAAGAACTTTGGGGCCCAGATAGTTTTCTCATCCATCCTTCCAGTAGTTAGAAGAGGGAAAGAAAGGGAACGAAGAATACTCCGGGTGAATGACTGGCTATGAAGGTGGTGCCGACGAGAGAGATTTGGATTCTGGGACCACGGGCTATACTTCCTGGAAGATGGGCTGTTGGCAAGGGACGGGTTGCACCTCACAAAGGATGGGAAGAATGTGTTTGGCCACAGCGTGAAGAACTTCATCAGGAGGGCTTTAAACTGAATCCTACGGGGAAGGGAGATGTAATGTTGGGGGTAACAGTGGACGTAGGCACATGCACTGCAACGGAGAGAACAGCTCTGATAGCGCCCAATAATAGTCTTCATACACATGTAGGAAGAAAGCCAGACTATGAAGCACATGGTCTTCAATGTCTATATACTAATGCCCAGAGTATGGGAAACAAACAGAACGAACTTGAACTCTTAATACAGGAGTTGAAATTATGACTTGATAGGTATAACTGAGACCTGGTGGGATGACTCTCATGACTGGAATACAGCAATTGAAGGATATAACTTGTTCAAAAAGAACAGAAGGAACAGAAAGGGAGGCGGGGTTGCACTGTATGTGAAAAATGCATATCTCTGCACAGAAATACAGGAGGATGAGCTTGGTAGCCCCATCAAGAGCATCTGGATCAAAATAAACGGAGCAAAGAATAAAAGGAACCTGGTGGTCGGAGTCTACTACTGGCCACCCAACCAAGGAGAAGACGAGGATGAAACTTTTGAAAAGCAAATAGCCAATGTTTTAAGAAAGCATGATGTAGTAGTAATGGGGGACTTCAATTTCCCCGATATTTGTTGGGAGACAAATTCTGTAAAACATGGCCCCTCTAGGAAATTCCTGACTTGTGTGGTGGATAAGTTCCTCCTACAGAAAATACAGGAAGGAACTAGAGGATCGTCTATCCTTGACTTGATCCTAACCAACAGAGATGACTTAGTGGGTAAAGTAGCAGTTACAGGAACTCTGGGGGGAAACGACCATGTTGTACTTGAGTTCTTGGTTCTAAGGGAAGCAAAAGCCGAGTGTAGTCAAACGCATACCCTGGATTTTAGGAAAGCTGATTTTAATAAACTCAGAACAATGATCAGTAAGGTCCCATGGCAAGCGACCCTAACGAGAAAAGGAGTCCAAGATGGGTGGGAGCTTTTAAAAAAGGAAATTCTCAAGGCACAATCACAAACAATTCCAACAAGAAGAAAAGGTGGAAGACAACAGAAGAAGCCAGTGTGGCTTCACAAAAAGCTAAGAGATGACCTGAAAACAATAAAGGACACATATAGGAAGTGGAAAGAAGGCCAAGCAACAAAGGAAGAGTACAGGCAGATAGCACAGAACTGCAGGGATGGCGTCAGGAAGGCTAAAGCTGAGAATGAGCTGAGGTTAGCGAGGGATGCTAAAAACAACAAAAAGGCTTTCTTCAGCTACGTGCATAGTAAAAGGCAGAGGAAAGAAATGGTTGTTCAGCTATTAAATAAGGATGGCAAAATGATAACAGATGACAAAGAAAAGGCAGAGGTGGCAAATTCCTACTTTGGCTCAGTCTTCTCCCAAAAGAGGGTTTATGACGCCCCTGGCAAAGGCGAAGTACAGTCTGAAGGGGCAGGATTGCAGCTTGAGATCAATAGGCATATGGTCAAAGAACACCTAATTACTTTGAATGAGTTCAAATCTCCAGGGCCAGATGAACTGCATCCTAGAGTAATAAAGGAACTGGCAGAAGAACTCTCAGAACCGCTGTCTATTCTCTTTGAGAAATCATGGAGGACGGGGGAAGTGCCAGATGACTGGAGGAGGGCTAATGTTGTCCCTATCTTCAAAAAGGGTAAGAAGGAGGAACCTGGGAACTACAGACCAGTCAGTCTAACATCAATCCCAGGGAAAATTCTGGAGCAGTTGATAAAGCAATCCATCTGGAAGCACCTTGAAAACAATGCCATGATTACTCAAAGCCAACATGGATTTGTCAAAAACAAGTCCTGCCAGACAAATGTGATCTCATTTTTTGATCAAGTAACCTCCCTTGTAGACTGTGGCAATGCTGTAGACATCATATACCTCGACTTCAGGAAAGCTTTCGACAAAGTGCCCCATGATATCCTGATGAGCAAACTAGCTCAAAGTGGGCTAGATGAAACAACGATCCGGTGGATCCACAGTTGGCTACAGAATCGGACTCAAAGAGTGCTTATCAATGGGACCTTCTCAAACTGGAGAGAGGTAACGAGTGGGGTACCGCAGGGCTCAGTGCTGGGCCCAGTGCTCTTCAACATTTGTATTAATGACTTGGAGGAGGAGGTGCAGGGAATGCTGATCAAATTTGCAGATGACACAAAATTGGGCGGGATAGCTAATACTTTGGAAGACAGAAACAAAATTCAGAGTGATCTGGATAGACTGGAGCGCTGGGCAGAAAACAATAGAATGACATTTAATAGGGATAAATGACAAGTTCTGCACCTAGCAAAAAGAAACCAAATGCACAGTTACAAGATGGGGGATACGTGGCTCAACAACAGTACAAGCGAGAAGGATGTTGGAACTGTTGTTCATCACAAGCTGAATAGGAGCCAACAATGTGATATGGCTGCAAAAAAGGCCAATGCTCTTTTGGGCTGCATTAATAGAAGCATCGCTTCCAAATCCCAGGAAGTACTAGTTCCCCTCTACTCAGCACTGGTTAGGCCTCATCTGGAGTACTGTGTCCAGTTCTGGGCACCACACTTTAAGAAGGATGCAGACAAACTGGAGAGGGTTTAGAGGAGGGCAACAAAGATGATCAGGGGACTGGAAACAAAGCCCTATGAAGACAGACGGAAAGAACTGGGCATGTTTAGCCTTGAGACTGAGGGGAGATATGATAGCACTCTTCAAGTACTTGAAAGGTTGTCACAGAGAAGAAGGCCAGGATCTCTTCTTGATCATCCCAGAGTGCAGGACACAGAATAATGGGCTCAAGTTACAGGAAGCCAGATTCCGGCTGAACATCAGGAAAAACTTCCTGACTGTTAGAGCAATACGACAATGGAACCCATGACCTAGGGAGGTGGTGGGCTCTCCCACACTGGAGGCATTCAAGATGAGGCTGGACAGCCATCTGTCAGGGATGCTCTGACTTGGATTCCTGCATTGAGCAGGGGGTTGGACTCGATGGCCTTGTAGGCCCCTTCCAACCCTACTATTCTATGATTCTATGATTCTATGAACTAGAGCTGATCCAAAATTTCTCAGAAGACAGTTTTCTCAGACAAGTCCTGAGATTTTTCTTTTCCAGCCCCCCTAGAAATAAAAGGCAACATTGCAGAAGTTCCTGTAATGTTCTTCCCATTTTGGGGGGGTGGGCTTTGCCTTCCTCCCCACCCCCATCCCCTGCCCCAGAACGATGCAAAGTATGGGGTATTGTGGAGAATGCCAGATGGAGGCCAGGCTGTCAACAGGGCTGCTGCTATTATTGACACTTGCAGTGGCAATGCAAAAAACAAAACCCACTGGGAAAAAAGAAAGAAGTTGTGCTATAACCCTTGCTGGTGGTGAGCCCAGCCTGTGAGAAATGGTTGAAGAATTTCTCCTCCAACTGGAGAAATTTGGTGAAATGATCCCCCCCCCCGCAATTTCTCTGCTCATGAATAGGGTGGATAATTTTGAGAGATCATTTGTGCACAGCTCTACCCATTACAGAACATAGTATAAGGATGCTATAGCAGGGTTAGGCTAGGGTAGTGAATTGTGAAGAAAATTGTTTGGATACAGAACTGTTGGACATCCTCGGGGATGGGAGACATGAGATGAGACAGAGAGGGCTTCCACTGTGGTATGGCATTCACATTCCTAAAGGGAAACAGAGAAGATAGTTACAACCAGGAAGGCTGAGCTTGTTATAAATGAAAGGGCATAGAGCCATGAACTTCAGCTAAGGGCCAGACACCAGAGGAATTTAGGCAGGGTTTTTCTACAAAACAAACAAACCAAGGAATTTAACTGAGGTCATCAACAATAGGCCCCAAAGATGTAAACTGCTTTGAAAGGCATCTGACATTACTTTTTTAAAAGAGAGGCCATTGCGAGGTGCAGAGCAGCTATTAACCTCACAAGAAAGGACAAGGAAATGAATTTCTCATGTCCAGCCATAATATTCATCACCTGCTTCATAGGCCCACGGTAAACCTCCATCCTGATTTTGTCCATCAGTTTTAAGGGACATTAGATAAGGCCATGCCTACAAGCTTTTTGTATAACCTTCCAAAGGTTCAAACCCTGCTCCTATCTTGTTCAAAGTCCCATTGCCAGCTGTTTCTATTTGGCTAGTTGGTATAATTCACAATTCACTACCGAAAAACATAGGGACCTTATGAATTGCCTAAGCTGGTCAACTGCAGTTGTGGTAGTTTGAAAATGGCAAATAGTTTACCCCTGAATTGCCTTAAACTATCTCCTCTTAGAGAGAGACCCTGCTAAACAGAAGTGAGGATCTTGGGAATAAAAAAGGAAATAGATGGGTGAGAGAAAGGAAGGAATTTATTCTGTTAGACATGTTTTGACCTTGTGGTGTTGAAATGGGGCTGAAGCTTCCACGGCATGTTCCTCTCATCCTTGAAATAAATGTTTGCCGAACTGTGAAAAACAAGTGATTGACCACATTTCTGTCAGAGCAGATTCATATTCGGTTGTGCATTATCACCAAGCATTTCTTCTTTGCAACAGAGGCTTTTGGATTTTTTTTAAAAAAGCACACCTTTTCCAGATAGTACTTGGCCAATTTCAGTTTGGAAAAATCTTGATCTTTCTCATCTAAGTCTGCCAATTGGCCCTGCAATACCAACTCCCATCAGCAGTGCTCACTGGGACATGCCTAATGATAGGCTTGCTTTCCCTGGGGTTTGGAGAGAGATTTCTGAAACACAAGTGTGCCCTACATAATGAGAGAGAGAGAGAGAGAGACATCAAGGGTATTCTAGTCCTTAGTGAATCTCAAGTACAAACCAGTCTTGTTCCCTTCTATCATGTTCCAAGTCAATCTAAATGCATTACAGACCACAGAGTCACAAACTGTATTTGATTATTTATAACCATAAAATAAATGGAATAATTTGGGACTTGTGAATATTTTTCTCTCTCTCTCTCTCCCTCTCTCTCTCTCTTTCTCCTCTTCCTCCTCCTACTGCATATAAGGCATGGAACAGCAAACTCCCCCATGGATATGTATGATTAATGTGTGATGAATTTATAATAGCCTTGTATCTGGCAGCCATTGAGAAATTGCCCAAACCTTGTGCCTTCCAATCCCTCTCCTTGCACGATACACAACTTTAAATGGAACTTTTGGCAAAGCCAACCTGGATTGGCTAAATGTATACGCTTGAAAGGAAGATTTCCCATGATGATGGTGATTGTGATGATGAGGATTCCTTTGTTCTGGACAATTCTGACTCCTCCAAGCTTCAATAATGCACCTGCTAATGATCAGCTGTAAAGACAACGATGATATATCTGAGCATTTGAAAATATTCCCAGACATTAGTCTGCCAAGATGAAAGAAAGAGATGGGATTGACTGATGTGGCTATCAGTCAGAAGTTTCCCATGATTATAGCAACCAATATAGCCTGGACGAAGCTACATCAAAGTCCTAATTAGGGGGATGTGAATGTCTAAGCAGACTATATACTAGTGGCTCTGAGACTGATATCCTTTTCCCCAGAGTCCCAGTGGATGTACAAAATATATGTAGGAGATGGTATTGATCCTCTCTGCCAGATTTCTGGTGATGTATCTTTCGCTTGTATTAAAAGAAACAACCCACATCTTTTCTTATTCTTAGGCAGGCAGAGCATTTTCTAATTAGTTTGTCTTGATTCTACAGTTCAAACATCAAAGTGATAAAGGAAAATCAATCTTGGCCCCTTTGCTCTTGGTTCTAAAAATAAAAATCCAAATTTTTCAAGAGTTTTCATCTACAATCCAAAATCCGCAGTTGGGCAATACCTTTCTTAGGACCAACCAAACTCCCACAAAAATGTGCAAGCTTTTGAGTTCTCCAAAACTCTTCAAGTGGGCTTTTACAAAAAAGCAGGGGAATTTTGGTTAGTGCAAAATTGCCCAACTGTGGATGCTGGACTTTCCCCCCCTCATGGATCAGCACAGCTATATTTGCTTTTTTATGTGTTTTGGAAGTCTGTACTTTTTCCAACAGAAGAGAAGAGGTTTTGTCTTGAGCAGGAATGGGGGGGAAATACACACACATCCACACACCATTCAGACAAAACACATTTGCCTTTCAACAACACCTACACTGACTACGTGAGCAATATATAGATACTGCTAATAAGAGGAAGATATATCCTGAACTAAACCATTTGTCTCTTCTATCATCAGCAATCCAAACACATCATAGGCCTCTTCCAAAATCATACCATATGTATCAGTGCAGTTCTTTAAACATAAGAATGTAAGTACATTAAAAAAAAAAAAAAAGCCATGCTGGATTAGACAAAAGGTCTATCTAGTCCAGCATTCTGTTTACTCAGCGGCCAACCAGCTGCCTGTAGGAAGCCCACAAACAGGATGTGAAGACAACAGCAACCTCCCACTTATGTTCCCAGTAACTGGTGTATATAAGCACGCCTCTGACTCTGATACTGAAGGTAGCATATAGCCATTGGGACTAGTAGCCATTGATAGCCCTATCCTTCATGGAATAGTCTAATCACCTTTTAAAGACATCCAAACTGGTGATCACCACTACACTTTGTGGTAGCAAATTCCATGGTTTAATTATTTCCTGCACAAAGAAGTACTTCCTTTTATCGTGTCCTGAATCGCCCACCAATCAGCTTCATGGATGACCCCCTAATTCTAGTATTGTAAGAGAGGGAGAAAAATGTCTCCCTATCCACATTCTCCACACCATGCATGATTTTGTACACCTCTATCATGCCTCCCATTATTCACCTTTTTTCTAAGCTAAACCGTCCCAGAGATTGTAACCAGCCCTGTGAACATATACACTGGGCCAGTACAGATGTAATGTTCCTGATCTTCTAACTATGATTTTGGAGATCAGGAGCATACTGTGGCCTCACATATTCCCTCCTTCCTTCTGTCACATGTGAATTCTCCCTGGCTGATGATGTAATTCACATTGCTGGCTTTTCCTTCCAAAAGGAGGGAACTGAAGGTGGACTCATGGTAGCAGATGGTAGAACACTCCACAGATCTGCAGAGTGTTTTGACCCCTAGTAGCTGGTCATACAGACCAGATGAGTCAGTGATTCTGGCCAGGTTTGTACTCCCGCCGTGGCTCGTCATAGCTTAAGCCACAACAAGCTGCAGTGCCCACAGGCACCATCCTGAATATTCAAACCATGACTGCAGCTTGTTGTGTCATTTGGAGGTTATGCAAGGGTTACAAAACCCTAACTCCCTGTTTTAGGGTTTTGTGAGGCTTATTTAACCCTTGCATAACCCATGGTCCTGGCTGCAGATGACATGAGAAGTAGTGGCTTGAATATTCAAAATGGCTGCCTACATATACCACCACAACCCACTGTGGCTTAAATAAGCCACATTGGGCTGCTTGATCATGTGAATGGGAGCAACGTCTCTCCCTCCTTGGTCCACTGCTTTGAGAATCCATTGCACTGTACCAACATAATCAGTGAATTAGGCTACCAGTATATTCTGCCATGCACAGCCCAAATGCTTGGAATTTTAAGAGGAATCTCTGAATATATATATGTGTGTGTACGTATGTGTGTGTGTGTGTGTGTATATATATATATATATAGTGTGTGTGTGTGCGCGTGCGTGCGTGCGTGCATGCATGCGTGGTGTGTGTGTGTGTGTGAGAGAGAGAGAGAGAGAGAGCTACTGCATTTTACCATGACTCAGCAAATGTTAATAATCATAATCCAGTTCATCAAGAAATGCCAGAACCATGGCCACATTATTAAACCCTTTATAAGCAATGTCCAGACTGTTTTCCTGCTGTGTCAGAGCACAGGATGCACTTAAATCTAAACCAAACCAGATTGATCACTATGATCCAGACTGTCTTTGATAAACTTTTATGCAAAGGAATAACAGAACTCCATTGTTTCACAATTGGACATGCACCATTTGGAAACCATCTGTACTTCCTTTATTGCACATGCAGAAGATATTTTACAGTAAGCAGGCGACCTTTTAATGCTTCGGCGGGGGGGGGGGGAGATGTGTTTTTGGAAGGGATGGAGGAGGAATAACATCCTTCAGTCTTTTAAGAGGAATATAGAATAGTAAGACAAACATGACTAAAGTCCTTGAAACTGTTCATGCTGCTCAGTATAATACAAATACAGTAAACTAAAAACATATCCACTCAGAAAGGAATATACATTGCAAAATGTACATTAAACCTTTTGTTTAAAAGTTGCAGTGTAACAAACCACTGTCAGTTGAAGCTTAACTCTGCATATTATCCATCATGCAGCTTAAACATTATACCTTGTGTACCTGATGGATTCTTTTTTTGTGTCAAATATATTTCATAAGAACAGAAGAAGAGCCCTGCTGGAAGAGACCAAAGCCTATCTAGTCCAGCATTCTCTTCCCACAGTGGCCAACCAGAAGCCCATGGGAAACCCACAAGAAGAACATGAGTGCAATAGCATCCTCCTGCTCATGGTCCCCAGCAGCAAATGGTATGGAGAGGCATGCTGCCTCTAATACTGGAGGGAATAGATAGCCATCAGGACTAGTAGCCATTGATAGTTTTATACTCCATTAATTTGTCTAATCCCATTTTAAAGCTGCCCAAGTTGTTGGCCATTACTACATCATGTGGTAGTGCTTTCCATAGTTTAACTAAATATAAGAAGAGCCATGCTGGATCAGACCAAGGGTCCATCTAGTGCAGTGTTCTGTTCACACAGTAGCCAACCAGCTGCCTATGGGAAGACCACAAGCAGAACACGAGTGCAACAGCACCCTCCTGCCCAAGTTCCCCAGCGACTGCTATACATAGGCATACTGGAGGCAGCACATAGCCATCAGGACTAGTAGCCACTGACAGACATCTCCTCCAGGAATTTGTCTAACACCCTTTTAAAGCCATTCAAATGGGTGGTCATTGCTACATCTTGTGGAAGCAAATTCCATAGTTTAACTATGCGCTGTGTGAAGAAATACTTCCTTTTATCTGTCCTAGGGATGCACAGAACTCTTACCTGGCTCCGCGCTGGGCAATCCGCGGTGGGGGGGAGGCGCTCCGTCCCTCCCCCTGGAATCCTCCCCGCGGAGCCGCCGGCTGGGGCTGCCCACAGCCGGACATCCAACCGCTGGGCTGCACAGGGACGCAAATGGCAGCCACCGTAGCCACCACCATTTGTGTCCATGTCTTTAGCCGTGATAGGCTACGTAAATATATACATAGCCTATCATGGCTAAAGACACGGACACAAATGGCAGCGGCTACGGCGGCTGCCATTTGTGTTCCTTCCTATTGCCGTGATAGGCTACATATATATTTACATAGCCTATCACAGCAAAAGACAGGGATGCAAATGGCGGCCACTACGCCATTTACGCCCCTGTCTTTTGCCATGATAGGCTACGTAAATATATACATAGCCTATCACAGCTAAAGACACGGATGCAAATGGCAGCGGCTACAGCGGCCGCCATTTGCGTTCCTTCCTATTGCTGTGATAGGCTACGTGTATATTTACGTAGCCTATCACGGCGAAAGACAGGGGTGCAAATAGTGTCCCTGTGTTAGCCGTGATAGGCTACGTAAATACTTATGTAGCCTATCACAGCCTTTCAAAAGAGGCGAATGGCAGCCGCAGATGCGGCCGCCATTCGAGGAGCACCAGAACAGCCAACAAAGGTAGGCTCCGTTCCGGGCCCATTTTGTGGGTTGGTGGGGTGGGTGGCTTTGTTCCGCCATGGATTCCGGGGGGCCCGAATGCTCTGGCATTCAGCCTCCCTGGAATCCGTGGTGGAATTCTCCAACATCCCTAATCTGTCCCAAATCTTCTACCAGTTTCACTGGATGACCCCGAGTTTTAATATTTTGCAAGAAAGAGAAAGAAGTGTCCCTATCCACTTCCTCCACACCATGCATAATTTTATACATCTCTATTGTCCACCTATACTTACCGTTTTTTCTAAGCCAAAATCCCTAAATGTTGTAACCATTAAATTTCTTATGGTGCTAACCTATGCATATTTAGACAGAAAAAAAATCTTACAACTTCCAGCATTTCCCTGCCAGCATGGCTGGAGGAGGAATACTGGGATTTGTAGGGCTTTTCCATCTAAACATCCATAGGATTGTACCCTTAGTGGCTGCAATGTAGGTTTTCCCCTACTTTATCCTGCACTTTTCATGTGCCACCAGGGATTGTGACTGAATGCTGATAACATAGAAAGGAGTTCCTATAGTTCTAATGTATTACTTGGGGATTCTCAGACCTCTTTCATTTTTAAAGGTTGTAGAGAATTGTTGCAACTGAAAATGGGATCTTAGTGTTTTTTTTTAAAAAATGGAAGATTTCTAATGTGCGTGTTGCAACTTTTTTCTTTTCTGAATTCCCATGCTTCTTCCTGAGGGATTTTTGACAGAGAGGAGGTGAGGTAAGAAGGCTTTAAAGTGAAAGATAAAACAGTACGAATATTATAGCTAAGTGCTTGAAATGGACTTGAAATGGACTATGTCGCTTAGTATTTCCATACACAAAGGAAGAGGATAGGAAAGGTAAATTTAAAAGGACTACAAAGGAAACAGTCCTTTGGAAATACACATTCTTTTCTTTATTGCCAGGAATAATTAGCACTTTGCTAATACCTTTCAATGGTCACTTTATTCTGGAAATTTGCACAGAGGAATAATGGAGAAGAGAAAATGAATTGCATAAAATAGCTTTACTCAGATTGCCTTGATAAAATCTACAGGGAGATTTAAAAAACAAAACAAAAACTAAACCCTAAAGAAGTGAGTTTTTCCAGTTGATAACAGCACAGAATAATTTGCCTGGTTAAAGATAATGTGGAAGGCAAAGAGGAAATATAGATAATAACAACAACAAAAACATTGTGGTGGATTTCAAGAGAGATAAATCACAACAGAAATCTATATTGTCAAAGCTAGCTTCGTCTGACAAGGGACCCAGATTGAAATGTCCTCTTATTTAGTGTTAATTTGTACTGCAGGAAACAGCAGATCACAAAATGTCACTCTTAGTTTCACCGCTAATTTAAAAACTTGCATGTATTCCCTCTAGCTCCTGGAGGGAGGGAGAATAAGAGAAGGAAAGGAAGGAAGGAAAGGAAGATAAGTGTGTAAGTTGAAAGACTATACCTCACTGTGAAAATTCCTTAATTCTGGAGCAGGGTGCAGGGCCACCCAAGATGGACAGGTCATGGCAGAGAGTTCTGACAAAATGTGGTCCACTGAAGAAGGAAATGGCAACCCACTCCAGTATTCTTGCCAAGAAAGCCCCATGGAACGCATCACAAGGCTAAAAGATATGATACCGAAAGATGAGCCCCTCATGTCGGAAGGTGTCCAATATCCAATACTGGGGAAGAGCAGAGGGTATTTCCAAGTAGCACCAGAAAGAGTGAAGCAGCTGGGCCAAAGCCAAAAGGACACTCATCTGTGGATGTGTCTGGTGGCGAAAAGAAAATCCAATGCTGTAAAGAACAATATTGTTTAGGAACCTGGAATGTAAGATCAATGAATCAAGGTAAGCTAGAGGTGGTCAAACATGAGATGGCAAGATTGAACATCGACATCTTGGGAATCAGCGAACTAAAATGGACAAGCATGGGCAAATTTAATTCAGGTGACCATCGTATCTACTACTGTGGGCAAGAATCCCTTAGAAGAAATGGAGTAGCACTCAATAGTCAATAAAAGGGTGGGAAAAGCAATACTGGGGTACAATCTCAAAAATGATAGAATGATCTCAGTACGAATTCAAGGCAAACCATTCAACATCACAGTAATTCAAGTCTATGCCCCAACCACTGAGGCCGAAGAAGCTGAGGTTGATCGGTTCTATGAAGACCTACAACACCTCCTAGAACTACCACCAAAAAAATATGTCCTTTTCATCATAGGGGATTGGAATGCCAAAGTAGGAAGTCAAGAAATCACCGGGATAACAGGCAAGCATGGCCTTGGTGTACAAAACGAAGCAGGACAAAGGCTAATAGAGTTTTGTCAAGAGAACACGCTGATCATAGCGAACACGCTTTTCCAACAGCACAAGAGGCGACTCTACACATGGACATCACCAGATGGTCAATATCGAAATCAGATTGATTATGTCCTTTGCAGCCAAAGATGGAGAAGCTCCATACAGTCAGTAAAAACAAGACCTGGAGCTGACTGTGGCTTAGATTATGAGCTGCTTGTTGCAAAATTTCGGCTTAAATTGAAGATGGTAGGGAAAACCACTAAACCATTCCGGTATGACCTAAATCATATCCCTTATGAATATACAGTGGAGGTGAGGAATAGATTTCAGGGATTAGACCTGATAGACAGAGTGCCTGAGGAACTATGGACGGAGGTCCGTAACATTGTTCAGGAGGCAGCAACTAAATCCATCCCAAAGAAAAAGTAGCGAAAGAAAGCAAAGTGGCTGTCTGATGCGGCTTTACAAGTAGCTGAGGAAAGAAGGGAAGCGAAAAGCAAGGGAGAAAGGGGAAGATATATCCAAATGAATGCAGAGTTCCAGAGAATAGCAAGGAAAGACAAGAAGGCCTTCTTAAATGAACAATGCAATGAAATCAAGGAAAATAACAGAATGGGAAAGACTAGAGATCTTTTCAAGAAAATCGGAGATCTCAAGGGAACGTTTTGTGCAAAGACGGGCATGATAAAGGACAAAGAAGGCAGGGACCTAAGAGAAGCAGATGAGATACAGAAGAGGTGGAAAGAATACACAGAAGAACTATACAGGAAAGATCTGAATGTCCCTGATAGCCATGATACTGCGGTCATTGAACTTGAGCCGGACATCATAGAGAGTGAAGTCAAGTGGGCCTTAGGAAGCATTACTAACAACAAAGCTGGTGGAGATGACAGTATTCCAGCTGAGCTATTTAAAATCCTAAAAGATGATGCTGTTAAAGTGCTGCACTCAATATGCCAACAAATTTGGAACATTCAACAGTAGGGATGGCGGAGAATTCTGCCACGGATTTTAGTGAGGCCGAATACACTGACATTCGCCCCCCCGAAATCCGTGGTGGAATGGCCTGCCCCCCCGCCCCCCCCGCAGATTCCCCGCAGGACAAGACTCACCTGGGTGGATGTTCTGGACGGTGGCGGCTCCAGCGGTGGCGGCGGCAGTGGCTAGTCTTTCGACCGGCTGCTGCAGCCGCCACTAGCATTCTGGTCTTTGCCATGATAGGCTATGTAAGTTTTACGTAGCCTATCATGGCAAGTCAATTAAAAAAAACACAAAAAACGGCGTACGCAAATGGTGGCGGCTACGGCGGCTGCCATTTGCGTTCCTTATTTTTTGCCGTTTTAGTCTACGTAAATATTTACGTAGACTATTACAGTGAAAAAAAAGGGGAATGCAAATAGCGCCCACTACACTATTTGCGTTCCCCTTTTTTTTTGCCGTAATAGTCTATGTAAATATTTACGTAGACTAAAACGGCGAAAAATAAGGAACGCAAATGGCAGCCGCCATAGCTGCCGCTGTGCGTACGCCATTTTTTGTGTTTTTTTTTTAATTGGCTTGCCGTGATAGGCTACGTAAAGACTTACGTAGCCTATCAAGGCTCCCTGGCTGGATGCAAATGGTGGCCGCTACGGTGGCCTCTATTTGCGTCCGCACCAGCCAGTCTGCGGCCGGAAATCCGGATCGAGGATTCCGGGGGGGAGGACTGGATTGCCTCCCCCCCCGTCAAGGATTCCAGGGGGAGGGACAGAGCGCCTCCCCCACCACCATGAACACAATCCGCAAAAAGGTAAGTGACTTTCGTACATCCCTACTCAACAGTGGCCACAAGACTGGAAAAGGTCAGTTTACATTCCATTTCCAAAGAAGGGCAATGCCAATGAGTGTTCAAACTACCATACAATTGCGCTCATTTCACATGCCAGCAAGGTGATGCTCAAAATCCTACATGCTAGGCTTCAGCAGTATGTGAACCGAGAACTACCGGAAGTACAAGCTGGGTTTCGAAGAGGCAGAGGAACTAGAGATCAAATTGCCAACATTCACTGGATCATGGAGAAAGCAAGAGAATTCCAGAAAAACATCTATTTCTGCTTCACTGACTACGCTAAAGCCTTTGATTGTGTGGATCACAACAAACTGTGGCAAATTCTTAAAGAGATGGGAGTAACAGACCACCTTACCTGTCTCCTGAGAAACCTGTACGAGGGTCAAGAAGCAACAGTAAGAACCAGACATGGTACAACCGATTGGTTCAAAATTGGAAAAGGAGTACGACAAGGCTGCTTAGGGGTGGACGAAAGTCCCTTACCTTTCGCCGAAGCTTGTTCGCGGTGGGGGGGAGGCGCTTCGCTGTTCCCCCCGTGAAGTTCAGGCCGGGGGGGGAGGCTTCCCACCTCGCCCCGGCCGAAATTCAGGCCGGGGGGGAGGCTTCCCGCCTCGCCCGGCCGCGAACTCCAAAGTGTTTTTTTTTTTTTTAAAAATGCCCCCGTGATAGGCTACGTGACGATTAACGTAGCCTATCATGGCTAGATCTGCAAAGTCAGCCGTGATAGGCTACGTTAATCATCACGTAGCCTATCACGGGTGACTTTAAAAAAAAAAAAAAGCGCGTACGCTAATGGCGGCCCCCATAGGGAGCCGCCATTCGCGTTCCTTATTTGGTCGCCGTAGTCTACGTAAATCTTTACGTAGACTACAGTGACCAAATAAGGAACGGGAATGGCGGCTCCCTATGGGGGCCGCCATTATCCGTACGCGCTTTTTTTTTTTTTTAAGTCACCTGTGATAGGCTACGTGACGATTGATGTAGCCTATCACGGCTGACTTTGCAAATCTAGCCCTGATAGGCTACGTTAATCGTCACGTAGCCTATCAGGGGGTGTTTTGTTTTTTTTCTTTTCTTGGAATGGCGGCGGCGGCAGCCAGTCGAAAGACCGGCTGCCGCTCCCGCCCCGCACGAACAGCCGCCGAACCGCCAGCCGGACCCACTGCCGGGAGGGACATTCAGCGAAGGTAAGTCCCGTCCCGGGGGGGTGCGGGGGTGGGGGGGTGCAGAGGATTTCTCCCCGAAACTTGTTCGGGGGGCCGAACACGTTGGCGCTCGGCCCCCCGAAGTTTCAGGGAGAAATTCTCCGCCATCCCTAGTTAGGGATGGACGAAAGTCCCTTACCTGGTCCCGCAGCTTGGTTCGCGGTGGGGGGGTGCTCCGTCCCTTCCCGCCGAAATTCTGGCCGGGGGGGAGGCGTCCCGTCCCTCCAGCCAAAATTCTGGCCAGGCGGGAGGTGCCCCGTCCCTCTGGTCGCGAATCCTCCTGGCCAGCCAGGACACAAATGGTGGCGGCCATAGCCGCCACCGTTTGCGTCCCTGCAGTCAGCCGTGATAGGCTATGTAAATGTTTATGTAGCCTATCATGGCTGACTTTGGGGGGGGAAAAAAAGCGCGTACACAAATGGCACTGTCCATGGGCGCCGCCATTTGCGTTCCTTATTTGGGCACGTGTAGTCTACGTAGACATTTACATAGACTATGGCGGAAATAAGGGCAACGCAAATAGCCATTTGCGTACGCGCTTTTTTTTTCCCCCCAAAGTCAGCTGTGATAGGCTACATAAACATTTATGTAGCCTATCACGGTGTTTTTTTAAAATCTAGCCGTGATAGGCTTCGTAAATCTTTATGTAGCCTATCACATTTGTTGTTGTTGTTGTTTTTTACTTGGAAATGGCGGCGGGGGCAGCCGGTCGGAAGACCGGCCGCCGCCGAACCACCAAACCGCCGCTGGGAGCTGCTGCCGCCAGGGACATTCGCACAAGGTAAGTCCCATCCCAGGGGGGGCGGGGGGTGGACTGTTTCTCCACCAATTTCGGGGGGCCGAATGCGTTGGCATTCGGCCTCCTGGAGATTCGTGGAGAAATTCTCCGACATCCCTAGATAGGCTACGTAAATACTTACGTAGCCTATCACGGCTAATGCAGGGACGCCATTTGCATCCCTGCGGAGGCTGTGATAGGCTACGTAAATATTTATGTAGCCTATCAAGGCAAAAAAACAAAGGGAACGCAAATGGCGGCAGCTACAGTGGCCGCTATTTGCATTCCCTTTTTTGCCATGATAGGCTACGTAAATATTTACATCACCTATCACGGCAAAAAAAAGGGACGCAAATGGTGGCAGCTACGGTGGCTGCCATTTGCGTCCCTGTGCAGCCCAGCAGCGGCCCAATGTTGCTACGGGCTGCCCTGGCCGGTGGCTCCACGGAGTCACCATGGAGCGGAGCTGGCCATCGAGAATTTCGGGGGGAGCAACGGAATGCCTACCCCCACCATGGATATATCAATCAAACCAGGTAAGTTGTTTCGTACATCCCTAGAGGGGACTACGACTGGATACGGTAGCAAAGGTGGAAAATCAGAGCACATTAAGGGGAAATACCGAGATATTAGGGTATTGAAAAAGGGAGCACGGAAGTGGGAAATTCCGGTTCCAATTCGAGGCGAGTACTGCGTAGTGTGAAAGGCGGGCAGTGAAACCTCATTGGAAGTGAAAAAAGGCGGTAAGTGTAGATCCAGCCTACGATTCCTGCATTGTGCAGGGGGTTGGACTCGATGGTCTTGTAGGCCCCTTCCAACCCCACTATTCTATAATTCTATGATTAACCCCCATAAATACGGTAACATGCTATAATTTGAATATATGGAGGGGTGGGGTGAAGTGTTGGAAAATAAACCTGTAGGTCACAGAGAGGAATACAGAATCTAGATTCCTGGCCTTTAAAGTATTTCATGCATCACAGATCATATTATCTTTCATTGGCTTTATGTGGTCATTTTGGCCTATTGAGCAAACGGGACATCATTTGACAAGGTAGTTCCTTACTTCTCTGTTTTTGCAAGGAATAGTTTTTCTCATGTTCCTTAATTATGAGAGCAGTGCGAATGGCAGCAGGTGAGTGCTCCATTTCGCGCACCTTTCATAAACTTTCACGGGGCGGGGGGGCTTCATTCTGCCACGGGTTTCGGTGGGCCGAATGCACTGGCATTTGGCCTCACCGAGATCCATGGCGGAATTCTCCACCGTCCCTGGTCCCCTCCTCTGCCTGTCCATGTATGGCGGTGTTTGTATTTCCCTCCTGTCCAATCACAGCTCTCGACGGCCCCATGTCTTCTTCTGGCTACTGATTGCATAGCTTCCTCAGCAGCCCCCGTTTCCTCAGCAACAAGCAAAGGGCTGGATGCGGGAGCTTGTCTGCATCCCTGCGCAGCCCAGCAGCGACCGGATGTCACTACAGGCTGCCCTGGCCGCGGGATCAGCCCCGGTCAGTAGTTGGATGGGCGACCACCTGGGATTCAGGCTTCCTGCACTGAACAGGGGGTTATTCTATCCCTTCAAATGAGATTAAGTTTTACCCCCTCCTATCCCCCGCTCCGGATGTTGTTGTTTTTTAATTAAGGCGTTATCCTCGCAGAATCGGAGCTTCTCCGCGATTTTTTTTTTTTTCTAATTCAGGCATGATCTTCAAAGATTCAAAGTTGTGAAGCTTCAACAACACTTCATTGTGTCCAGCCTCATCTTGAATGCCTCCAGTGTGGGAGAGCCCACCACCTCCCTAGGTCATTGGTTCTGTTGTCCTACTGCTCTAACAGTCAGGAAGTTTTTCCTGATGTTGTTGTTGTTGTTGTTGTTGTTATTATTATTATTAAATTTATTAATCGCCCATCTGGCTGGTCACCCAGCCACTCTGGGCGATGTACAACATACAATAAAAACAATAAAAACTTTTTCTAAAATACCCTAACCCACCCCAAATGCCTGCCTGAACAGCCACGTTTTTAATGCACGACGGAAGTTCATTAAAGAGGGGGCATGACGGAGTTCCCTAGGGAGGGAGTTCCACAGAGTGGGGGCCACCACAGAAAAGGCCCTCTCCCTCGTCCCCACCAGTCTAGCTGTCCTGGCTGATGGGACAGAGAGAAGGCCATCCGAGTCTGATCTTGTTAAGCGGCCTGTCTGGTGCTGCTAGAGGCGCTCCTTAAGATAGGCTGGGCCGGAACCATATAGGGTTTTAAAGGTCAAAACCAACACCTTGAATTTGGCCCGGAAAACAACTGGTAACCAGTGCAACTCCTTCAGCACTGGAGTGATGTGATCTCACCGGTGGCTGCCTTTAATCAGGCGAGCCGTCGCGTTCTGTACCAGCTGCAGTTTCTGAACCGTCTTCAAGGGTAACCCCACGTAGAGAGCATTACAGTAGTCTAAACGAGAGAAGACCAGGGCATGTACTACTGATGGGAGCAGATGGTCGGGAAGGAAGGGGTGCAGCCGCCGTATCGGATGGAGTTGATACAGCGCTGTCCGGCTCACAGCTGACACCTGAGCCTCCATGGACAGCTGGGAGTCCAAAATGACCCCCAGGCTGCGGACCTGGTCTTTCAAGGGTAGCCGTACCCCATTCAACACCAGGTCAACATCCCCTAGCCTCCTCTTGTCTCCCACCAAAAGTACCTCCGTCTTGTCAGGGTTCAGCTTCAGCTTATTCCTCCCCATCCAGCCACTCACCGTCGCCAGACATTTGGACACGGATTCTACGGCCAACCTTGGTGAAGATTTGAATGAGAGGTAGAGCTGCGTGTCATCCGCATATTGATGACACTGCACCCCAAACCTCCTGATGATAGCCCCCAGTGGCTTCACATAGATGTTAAATAGCATTGGGGAGAGGATGGAACCCTGTGGCACCCCACAAGTAAGTTCAGCCGGAATCTGGCTTCCTGTCACTTGAGCCCATTATTCCATGTCCTGTATTCTGGGATGATCAAGAAGAGATTGTGGCCTTCCTCTCTGTGACAGCCTTTCAAGTACTTGAAGAGCGCTATCATATCACCCCTCAGTCTTCTCTTCTCAAGGGTAAACATGCCCAGTTCTTTCAGTCTCTCTTCATAGGGCTTTGTTTCCAGTCCCCTCATCATCTTTGTTGCCCTCCTCTGAACCCTCTCCAGTTTGTCTGCATCCTTCTTAAAATGTGGTGCCCAGAAATGGACACAGTACTCCAGATGAGGCCTAACCAGTGCTGAGTAGAGGGGAACTAGTACTTCCCTGAATTTGGAAGCTATGCTTCTATTAATGCAGCCCAAAAGAGCATTGGCCTTTTTTGCAGCCACATCACATTGTTGGCTCCTATTCAGCTTGTGATGGACAACAATTCCAACATCCTTCTCGCTTGTAGTGTTGCTGAGCCACATATCCCCCATCTTGTAACTGCACATTTGGTTTCTTTTTCCTAGGTGCAGAACTTGGCATTTATTCCTATTAATTGTCATTCTGTTGTTTTCTGCCCAGCGCTCCAGTCTATCCAGATCACTTTGAATTTTGTTTCTGTCTTCCAAGGTATTAGCTATCCTGTCTAATTTTGTGTCATCTGCAAATCTGATCAGCATTCCCTGCAGCTCCTCCTCCAAGTCATTAATACAAATGTTGAAAAGCACCAGGCCCAGGACTGAGCCCTGTGGTATCCCACTCGTTACCTCTCCTCAGTTTGAGAAGATCCCTTTGATAAGCACTCTTTGAGTCCAGTTCTGTAGCCAACTGTGGATCCACCTCATAGTTGTTTTATCTAGCCCACTTTGAGCTAATTTGCTTATCAGGATATCATGGGGCACTTTGTCGAAAGCTTTGCTGAAGTCGAGGTATATTATGTCCACAGCATTCCCACAGTCCACAAGGGAGGTTACCTGATCGAAAAATGAGATCAGATTTGTCTGGCAGGATTTGTTCTTGACAAATCCATGTTGGCTTTGAATAATCACTGCATTGTTTTCAAGGTGCTTAAAGGTGGATTGCGTGATAATCTGCTCCAGAATTTTCCCTGGGATTGATGTCAGACTGACTGGTCTGTAGTTCCCAGGTTCCTCCTTTTTACCCTTTTTGAAGATAGGGGCAACATTAGCCCTCCTCCAGTCATCTGGCACTTCTTCTGTCCTCCATGATTTCTCAAAGAGAATAGACAGCGGTTCTGAGAGTTCTTCTGCCAGTTCCTTTATTACTCTAGGGTGCAGTTCATCTGGCCCTGGATATTTGAACTCATTCAAAGTAATTAGGGGTTCCATGACTGTATGCCTATCGATCTCAATCTGCAATCCTGCCCCTTCAGCCCGTACTTTGCTTTTGTGGGGTGGGGGGGGGGTCATAGACCCCCTTTTGGGATAACACTGAGCCAAAGTAGGAATTGAGCACTTCTGCCTTTTCTTTGTCATCTGTTATCATTTTGCCATTCTTATTTAATAGCTGAGCCACCATTTCTTTCCTCTATCTTTTACATTGCACATACCTGAAGAAAGCATTTTTGTTGCTTTTAGCATCCCTCGCTAACCTCAGCTCGTTCTCAGCTTTAGCCTTCCTGACACCATCCCTGCAATTCTGTGCTACCTGCCTGTACTCTTCCTTTGTTGCTTGGCCTTCTTTCCACTTCCTATATGTGTCCTTTTTTGTTTTCAGGTCATCTCTAAGGTTTTTGTGAAGCCACATTGGCTTCTTCTGTTGTCTTCCACCTTTTTTTCATGTTGGAGTTGTTTGTAATTGTGCCTTGAGAATTTCCTTTTTTAAAAACTCCCACCCAACTTGGACTCCTTTTCTCCTTAGAGTCGCTTGCCATGGGACCTTACTGATCATTGTTGTGTTTATTAAAAATTGGCTTTCCTAAAATCCAGGGTATGGGTTTGGCTACACTCGGCTTTTGCTTCTTTAGAACCATGAACTCAAGTATAGCATGGTCTTTTTCCCCCAGAGTTCCTGTAACTGCTACTTTAAGGACTAAGTCATCTCTGTTGGTTAGGATCAAGTCAAGGATAGCCGATCCTCTAGTTCTTGCCTCTACTTGCTGCTGTAGGAGGAAGTTATTTGCCACACAAGTCAGGAAAGACTCTCTCTCTCTCTCTCTCTCTCACACACACACACACACTCACACCCTTCTCTTCTGATCTCTCTCACATGTGCCATTTCAATCATCACTTTGCCATCCTGTAGAGTAACGAAGAAATATAGCCAGGTGTGTGTGTGTGTGTGTGTGTGTGTAAGAAGGGGCAGGACTATGTAGACAGGGATGAGCTTGGTGCTTAGTGACTTTCATTGATGTTTTTATTCAGCAAAGTAAGTGGGATGCAATCTGGGACACAATCTCTGGGAGGTTTATAGGATCTTCTGTTTCCTCTGCCTCCCAGACCAATTCATTGAAATGGGAGACATAGGAAATTACAATCCCCATGCACATAGTCAGGAAATGACACTGCTGAGAGTGCTGAAGAGAAGGCCTGGCGTCAGGGATCAGCATGGGCAGGCAGCTGCCAAGGGACCAGAGAAGAGGGCCCATCCCTGCCCACCCTGACCTGCTGTAGCTGCTGCCAGAGCCAGACTATTGCCCTGCTGGGAGAAGGAAGTGCCATGGGTGGCAGCCAGCTGGACAAGCCTGCAGGGCCTTGAAGCACCATTAAAAAAAAAAACCCTATACTTGAGTAGCAGTGATCTGAACCAATCAGATATGCCTTTGTGGGGGTGGGGACAGCCAAGAGTGAAAAGAGCACTGCTTCACTGCTCCTGTGCTCTCATTGGCTGCCCCCCCCCCCCGGCAGCATTTGGTTGGCTCAGAGATCACTGCTACTCAAAATGTACGGTAAAAAAAGTGTTGTTTTGAAATGGGGCAGCACATGTCCTGCAGACTCCTCCATCTGGTGCTGTGGTTCTTCCTTTTGCCAGTGGGGCCAGCCAGACGAGGAGGAGGAGGAGAAGCCCCCACTGCTGCCAGGTTTTTTTAAAAAGGAAGGAAGGAAAGAGGGCTGGCTGGCTGGCTGGCTATGGCAGGAGCAGGCAGGGGGCATGTATTTGGGGGGGGGGGCATTGGCAAGACCATGCCAAGAGCCCACTGGAGGCTGGTGCTGGCCCTGCTCAGGGCCTTATCTAAAATACTCCTTGTATAAACTCCTTCTCCTGCATAGAAATGGGACAGGCCTATACTACCCCTTGAATTTCATGGCGTGTTGGCCCCATTATTTACAAACCTTTTCCCCCTCTATACCCAGGAATATATCTGCCACCTGAGGATAGTACTTCACACAGTCAGCTTCAAAAGTCTCATAAGTTCACTCCTGTTTCCATGCTGCGCCCTTCTTGAGGGCAGCACAGCAACGGCCCCTCACTGTGGCGAGTCAGTCATCCGTGAATTCGGGCAGAACAACAAACTACTGCACAAATGGTGGTTTTAAATAAGTTTCAAACTGTGGTTTAATTTCCTGGGTTTGCAGCTCCTCACAGACCGTGGTTTGTGTGCTCAAGGAGGTTCAGACCTAATGCCAAACCATGATTCGGCTTTCTGTGATTTGGCACTATGCCTGAATGCAGCCATATGCATAGATAAGGGGCTGTTGATTTTTCTATAGAAGCAAAATGATGGTTATATCTTTGGGGCTTTTGCGAAATTTAATCTTTTAAATTCTAATAAGAACTGATCTGACCCAGATTTCCTGGACTAATGTACTGATCAGAACTTAGTTCGGCTTTCATACTTCGTGAATCTTCCAACAGCAATCTCAACTCAAAAAGTGTATCAAAATGCATTTATAAATGCTTGTTCTCAGAGAAAATTGAATGCTTTTTTGAGAGAAAATACATCTTAAAATACATAATTGTAATATTTAGAATTTCAATACATATTTAAATGCAAATTTTGATGCACTTTTTTGTAATATAAAAATGGAAAACAACAGACTCATGAGCAAACACATACTTACAAAAATGACACAGCCTTGGAATAGGCTGATGTGGCTGTCCCTATTTGAACCTCAATTTCACCCTGCCAGAGCAGTTATAAGGATATGAAGTACAGGAGAACTGTACAGATTTCACATCTCATGGGGAGAGCATAAATTCAGCCGTGGGTTACCGCTCATACCACCCACCGGTTACAGCAAAAATAGTTCACCGCAACACCAGTGGTTTTACTGGAACACACCATGTAGCAGCGTTTTGCTGAGTTGCTCTCACAAACATCCCTGAGGGTAGCACAACTAATTCAAGCAATCCATCTTGTATTTGCCTGATGCCAGCTCCATATGTCACAAATGGCATCTGCTAGTCTTTTCTCTTGGTGATAGAGAGCTGTTTGGTTGCTTCCCCCGCCCCTTCATTTTAATAGCCATTATTATTTCCATGTGTTACAGTTTTAAGGAGGATTGCTGCTATGTCAACAGAGTTTTCTCCTTCTATGTGATCAACACATCAACTTATTTACATGGGTACCTTGCCTTCTGGGGCTCCAAGTAAGACATTGGTGGCCAGATGCATATATGTGAGGCATGCATGGGTCTTCTGCTGAAAATAATGGGTTGGATCCAAGATTTGCCTAGATAGATCTATCTATCTATCTATCTATCTATCTATCTATCTATCTATCATCATCTATGGTATTTATATACCACCAAATATAATAAAATCTCTCTGGTTCACAATATTAAAATGCAATATTAAAAACACAACACAAATAATGGGTTGGATCCAAGATATGCCTTCCATGAGAGGAAGGGACCTTCCATGAAAGAAAGGGCTCCTCTTGTGGTAGATTCTGTCTGTCTGTCTGTCTGTCTGTCTATCTATCTATCTATCTATCTATCTATGGTATTTATATAACACCAAATATAATAAAATCTCTCAGTGGTTCACAATATTAAAATGCAGTATTAAAAACACAACATTAAAACACAGCATTAAAAACACTTGCAGCTACAGTAAAAGATCAAGGAGCAGTAAAATGGACTGAAGTAATTAATTTACAGCTCAGGAAAAGCCTGGGTGAACAAGTGTGTTTTCAGGAGGTGTTTAAGAGATGGCACATTTTCTGCCTCTGAACTACATGCAGGAGGGTTTTCCAGAGGGTGGGTGCTGCTACAGAGAAAGCCCTTCGTCTGGGTACTTCATGGGGACATTCTGTTCATTTTGGAATGACCAGCAAGGCCTCCTCATGATCTTAACAGTTGCCTGGGTATGTATAAGGAAAGGCAGTCTGCTAGGTATTCAGGTCCCAGGTTGTTTAGGGCTTTATATGACAATAACATAAATGGTTCGGTAGCTAACAGGCAGCCAGATCCCTCCTCCCTACAGAATCAGCAGGGTCACTTGATTCTCTGTGTCACATTTTAGGGGGCTGGAGGGGCTGCCATGGGACGAAGGGGACAGCAAAGTCCACTTCCACCAGTGCAGTTGATCCAGCCAGGGATGCACAGATGCGTTTTAATTTCTCTCAGTTTCTCAGTCTCTCATTGTTGCAGCTCAAGTTTGCATGAACAATCATAAAGATTTCTGTGTGCATTTCTCCTAATACATGTATTTTTGCCTGATATGCACTTCCTTTTTGCAAGCAATGTTCCTGATATAATGCATTTTAATATTATTTTCCCTAATATATGCATTTTTAATACATTTTTAAAATGGAAAACTCTGTTACAAAAGTCAGAGAACTGCACATTTCAAACGATAATTGAGTTTTGGTTCACATCATAGTATGAAAGCGCAAAATCAGGGAAGTTGGCATTAAAATGTGAACTGAATGCATTTCTCCCCCACCCCTAGATCTAGATCTAGCTTAAATCTGAATCCAACCCAATGGATGGCGAGCAAATGGCTGAAGGCCAACTGAGGAAGAGGAAGGAGAAAAGAGAAACCCATCAACCTCTAGGCCAGTATCCTCTCATACATGCAGCTGTACTCATAGGGGAAAGGACTGAGCCCACAATTTGATCTGGAATAGAAAAGCTAATGGGGTCCAGAGTAAACAAAGTGTTTGAGCGCTACTCCTGCTGGCTATGTGCTACCTCCAGTACCAGAGGCAGTAAGTACACCAGTTGCTGGAGAACATGGGCAGGAGGGTGCAGATGCACTCATATTCTGCTTCTGGATTCCTGGTTGGCCACTGTGTGAACAGAATACTGGACTAGATGGACCTTTGGTCTGATCCAGCTAGGGATGCTGGAGAAATCTTCTGCAGACTCAAGTGAGGCTAGATTCCAAAGAATCCAACCTCCAGAACCTGCAGCAGACCAGCCGCACTCACCTCCAGGTCTTGAGAAGTTCCCGATGGTGGCTCTCGGCCTTCTTATAAAACGCGATACACTAATGGCGGCTGCCATTAGCTTATTGCAGGAAAGTTACAGCTGTAAATGGCATATTGTACGCCATTTGTGGCCGTAAAGCACTTACTTTTACCTAAATCCAGCATTTAAAGGTAAGTGCTTTTCGGCCGCAAATGGCGTACAATATGCCATTTCTGGCTGTAATGCTACCACAATAGGCTAATGGCAGCCACCATTAGCATATCACATTTTATAGGAAGTGGAGAACCACTCAGCTAACTCCAGCAGATGTGGCAGGGCTCTGGAGGACTCTGCAGGCTCCAAGCAGCCCAAATTGCCCCGTAATGCCGCCCCCCACAACTGGACAGTGAGGGGTTCATACATCCCTAGATCCAGCATGGCTCTTCTTAAGTTCTTATGTAACATGCCTCTAAATTAATTTTATTTCAAGTGGGACCTGTGGTAAAACACTCCAATGTCTCTTCACCCTCTTACTTCTGTAAGAGTGCTGCTGTTCACATAGCTCTAGCCAGCCAGCCATGCCTTCCTCCTGGATATTATAAGACATTAGCAGCTCAAACAGGTCAACTCTCTCACCAGTCTTCCCCAGTTTTCTAGTTTTCCTTTCCAATTGATGCTTAAGATTCCATGGCTCCTTGAAACCACTGAGCATGGTCAGTGTTTATTGAATTGTTTTGCCTCCTTTTGTGTGTGTTCCTTTTAATGTTTTGTACATTTTTGCACATCTTGGGGTTCATCCAAGCAGGCAGATACCTCCCTCTTGTTTCTTAGTGGCCTGTTTTTGTTCCAGTCCTGTTGGCATTCAATATGACAGTTCCCACTTAGATCTTTCTTAGGTGGTTAAGGGCGCAATCCTAACTAGATAGGCGGCCACCTCTGAACTCGGAGGCAACCACCTATCTAAAGCAGGGAAGGAGAAGCACGGAGGGGATCATTCCCTCCACACTTCTCCTGCCCTGCTTTTTTGGCTAGACAGCTGATTGTGGCTGTCTAGCCGTGGGAGCATGGAGCGGGGAAGGAGGCTGCTGTATGACACATAGGATGTGTTGTACAGGCAGCTATGCTCTCCCCACCCCAGAACACCCCCAGCCAACCCCTTTCCTCTTGCAAGCGCATAGGACAGGGCTGTTCTGCGCTGGCTCCAACGCAGCGCGGAAGTGGGGGGCAGTCAGTTCTCTGGGAACCGACCCCAGAGCGCGGGCTCCGAGGTCGGTTCCTGGAAAACACCATATCCTATGGCTGTCTAGCCACTGTCTAGAGGCCATTGGATTGCTCCCTCAGACACTGGGAATTCTACTGTGTAAATCCCACCCCAGCCAGGGACAGCCTTAGAAAAGTCACTCTCTGTCCTCCTCAGCCTCCCACCCCTAACTTCAGTACTGCCTATCCTTACAAAGTTGTTGTGACAACTACTAGTTGTAACTAGTACCAGTTGTGGTAACTACCAGTAGTGACAAATATCCAGAATATATTGCTTTTCCAGCATTCACTGTATTTCCCCGCTACGCCTTCCAGAACTGTGCTGGAATCTTCATTTTATTTATTTTTTTCACAAGCAGGAGAGGGAGACACCGTAACTTAATATCATTGCAGTTCTGGCTTTTTGGGGTAGCAGTTACCAATAGTTTTGCATTATGAAAGAGGAGATTGAGGATGGGATCCCAGAGTGCTTTTCTTAGTCCCTTATTATTTTGTGCTTTGGAAAATGATTATTCTGTGCTTCATTTTGGACCACCTGCTTTCAAGGCAGAACAGCTCCACCACCTCTGCTGAATACACGTTACTTACCCACCCACACTTGGAGCAGTTTCTTGCTGGGTTTCTCTGAAATGGGAGGCAGCAGGGCCTCATACAGCAATAAAAACTCATGATCACAGGGGATGGAAATCATGCCAGCCAAGGATTCCTCCTGCTGTTTCCATACGATTTCCTAATTTCAAAATTCTGTGAAAAATAATGGGGCAAATATAGCATGAGAATTTCTGCTATTCTCTGGTCCTATTTTTCCCCTTAGTCTGTTGTGCTTGAAATACTCTATTAAACTTTTTCTTAAGCCAGCAGCAGCTTTGTAAAGCTGGGACACATCAAAAGTAAAAATCAACCTTTGTTTTATTTCCTTCTCTGCTTTTATATTTCTGTATTTTGTATCTCCACCCCAGCTTGTGACAACCTTCCAATTCCAGTGCTTTTTTTTATTATTTGGTCCTATACATTCCTACATATCCAAGAAATGCCCACCCTCTTTATCTACCCCAAGACGAGACCTCTGTTGCTAAACAAAATCTGTCTCTTGCCCAGCACCATAAAAATGTATGGTTAAAGGTACTGGTTTCTTTCCCATCTTGGAATCCCCTTCCCCGCAGCCATCCACCAGAAATATTTGGGGGCATTGTAAAAGATTTGCTCCTTGTGATTTAGCAAGCGGTTATTTGGAGCTATTTGTTCTGTCATACTCATTTGATAATACCCACTTGTGAATCTATACGAGACATCCTAACAAGTATAAGATCTCCATAGATATGGTGGAGGCACAACTGGTAAATCTCATGGAGGGCTTATCTCTGTATGCTCCTCAAAAGCTTTTGGTTATCCCACTGTGAGAACTGCTGATATAACCCAAATATACAACAACACTTTATTATAATAAATTGCTGCTGGTGGTTCCACATGGACCTATGGCCTGATTGGAGTCCACCTAAGAAGAGCCTTCACTGTGGTGGCTCTCTTTCTTTGGAAATCCCTGCTCCTGGAGGTCAGGCAGGCACCAACACTGCGTTGTTTCGGTGCCTCCTCAAAACAGCTCTGTTCCAGGAGGCATTCTTTAACTGACCAGCCACGGTTTTTATTGGCATTCTGTTTTTTTTTAAAAAAGAATAATTTTAATAATGTTTTAATCTTTTAATCTTTTTACTATTTTACCTTTTATGTTCACTGCTCTGGAATCTGCCTTAGATATGGAGCGGTATACAAATGTTGTAAATAAAATAAAAAAAATAAACCCCCACTGTGTGGAACTCCCTCCCTAGGGAACTCCGCCATGCCCCCTCTTTAATGAGCTTCCGCCGCGCATTAAAAACATGGTTGTTCAGGCAGGCATTTGGGGTGGGTTAGGGTATTTTTAGAAATATGGTGTTTTTATTGTAGAATTTTATTCTTTTAAACTGTTCTATTATATACTTTGTACATCGCCCAGAGTGGCTGAGTGACTGGCCAGATGGGCAATTAATAAATTTAATAAATAAAATAAATATAAATAAATAAATAAATGCAGGCAGCATATGGAAATACATGTGCCTGATGTGTCGGTTGATCCTATAGCTACGAGGATAAACATCACAGTGAAAGCACACTGCATCCATCAAATCCATGCGATCAGGGAGCCTTTCTTTGCTCCCACTGCAGGCAGATTAATAAGGGGCCAGCAATCACTGGTACACCCTGACCTACCATTTTGAAACAACTTGAAAGCAATGTTAATCATTAAAGTTGCCAGATCGCAACCTGGAGAACATGCACGTACCTTTAAACTCCCTGATGAAGCAGGAGATGAAATAGGACAGGCAAGTGAAACTACAGCTGTCTGACCATAACAATCTACATTTATTCAGCCATTTGTATATGGAAAAGGTGCAGTGGGTGGGATGAACCATTGTCGCCTGCTTTTTCAGAAAGCTGTAGAGGTCTTCTCCAGGTTGCAACCTAGTAACTCTATACTCACCACAGTTGATCCGTTCTCCTGTGACAGAGGATGTCAACATCACTCCCTGCTTTAGAGGGTGGTATCTGCCTGGAAAAACAACTTTATTTTAACAAAGAATAAATAATTATTAGGGTGATGCACTGCTTTGGCTGGAAGCCCAAGTTCCAAGCTAAAGTGGGGTGCTTCAGGCCACTTCAGACTACTCTGAAGTGGCCTGTGCTTCATTTTGGACCACCTGCTAGGGGGTTGGACTCGATGGCCTTGTAGGCCCCTTCCAACCCTACTATTCTATGATTCTATGATTCTATGATACTCCCTAGGCAAGGCAGAGGAGGCACAAAGCAGCACAAAGTGGGTCAGGTCTCTCTGAAGCGTTTCAGTGGTGCTTTGGAGCTATCCAGAAGCTCAGCCACGCTGCCGCTGCCGCCATCAGGATGCACGCCGACAGCCTTCTTCCTGTTCCGGGGAGCTGCCATTTTTAAAATGGCAACTCCCTGTATTTCCAGAAATAGATGCTGCACCATTTGCACAGGATCTATTTCTGGAACTATGGGGAGCCACCATTTTTTAAATGGCGACTCCCTGGAACAGGAAGAAAGCTGTCGGCGCAAGTCCCAAGGGGGCCAGGAGCTGGTGGTGGCAGCAGCAGCTCACTGGAACAGGAAGACGGCTGCCGGCACACATCCTGAGGGTCCAGGTAAAGAGCTAGGGGCTCATGTGGCATGGCGCAGCGGGGAGCGGGATTCAGCCATCCAAATCCCACTTCAGCTGTGCAGGCCAAAGAGCCCCCCCCCCAAGCAACCCAAAGTGTATCAGGGCCACCTTGGAACCCCTGAAGCTGCTTCCAAGGTGAAGGGGGGGCGGGCGCTGCACAGCCCTAATAATTATTTTAAAAGACAGACAGAAAGACAGAAAGAGAAAGAGGGAGAAACCTTTGAATCAGAACTGCTGGGGCAGCCTTCCCCAACCTGGTGCCCTCCAGATGTTTTGGTCTTCAACAGTGGAGGCTGGTGACTCCTATTTCAGTGGGGTAGTGAATCCCCTCTAGGTTTCAGTCAGAACTCCAAAGGAGCTATCCAGACTGCTAGGCCTTATCCACAAACTGGGTTCAGAAGCTTCGACAACTCCTTTAGAGTTCTGACTTGTTCTGAGTGAAGCCCAGAGCGGATTCATCACCCCGCTGAAATAGGAGCCACCGGCCTCCACTGGGCTTCAACGTCCAGCATTCCTGACCATTGGCTATGCTGGCTGTGCTGATGGAAGATGGTCCAAAACATCTGGAGGGGACGAGGTTGAAGAAGGCTGTGCCATGGTAAACACGATCTATTTGCATACACTATTACTACCACCTCATTTGTACAGTAAAACTAGAGCTAATGAGCTATAAACGTCCAGATACAGGAGAGTGCTAATTAATCAAATATACTGTTGCGAGCCTGCTTTTGGGGTGCAGCTGCTTGGGGCCCTCAGTCAGATCAGGAACATGGTGCTGGGGGAGAGGGAGGTTAACTCTTTCACTCTATGTTATTTTCCCAGTCCCTGATTGCAGGCAGTTAGGTTGTGTTCAGGCAGTAGACGAAATGCAGATAGATTGTGTGTGTGTGGGGGGGGGATGGACGCACAGCGGGTGCAATCCTGCCTCCTCCCATATGCACTTATACATGCCATGTCACCTTCAAAGGGGGTTACGTTGACAACGAATCATAATAATTGGTGTTCGGATAAGTGGGAGATCTGCTGAACTCCTAGAAGTGCTTACATAGACAGATCTGCTTATGCACACGACTCTCTTCATTAAAAATCATGCCATTATTACAATTAAAAAAACCTTTCCTCCTATCCTGCCACAAGGAACAGCTCAAACAGTCATGGGGAAATGACATATATTTATTAGTCCCGCACTAAGAAAGCTCAACTCTACAGAAGTCAACGCAAATCACTTTTCACAGAGCAATTACGCCTTATATGAATGCAAATCAGCAGCATGCATCCTATCTACCCCAATTAAAGTACCCCCCATCTAAGACCTAGTTGTAGCCATTTCCCCCTTTTCTTCTTCCTTTTTTTGAAAAGAAAAGTTTCTTTCTGCAGGGGCTAATTGACAAGAAGAAGAGAGTTCCAAGGACAAGAAGAAAGGATCAAGCTGAGAGCATATTCAAAGTGTAGCTTCAGTACTTAAAAATACAGAAGAACCCAGATGCAGTCAAGAAGAGTAATGGCTTGACCTGAGCAAACTTTAATGTCTTATTTTCAACATTTGATCCTATGGAGCAAGTTAATCTTCACAGTGCAAGCCTATGCATGTTTACTCATAAGTAAGTTCTGCTAAGTTCAGTGAGGCTTATTCCCAGGTAAGTGGGTAGAGGATTGCAGTCTCAGTGGCTCAATTCATGTCCTATAACTCATGTCTATTTCAGAAGCACAGATGAAATATCACTCACTGGGGCTGTTCACACGACACGCTAACCCACATTCAGTGGTTGAGTGTGGGTTGTTGTTGAACTGTGGGTTGTTCGTTGAACTGTGGGTTAGCGTGTTGTCTGAACCCAGGATGTTTTCCTCAGGATGGCTTGTTAACCACCCTGAACAACCCACCAAAAACTTGTGGCTTGTTCGAGGAAAATAAGCCATACTGCATGGTTAACAAGCCACCCTGTGGAAACTGTCCTGGATTCAGACAACACGTTCACCCACTGTTCAGCAACAACCCATCCCATACTCAACCACTGAATGTGGGTTAGCATGTTGTGTGAACTCAATATATATGTCTATAGCTGTACAACAGGCCAAGCAAAAAAGCCCATATGCCACCTTTTCCACCTTGGTCTTCAGGGTTCTTGAGACTTTTCAGGATGGGATCCCTGCCCTCTTCCTCCCTCTATGGCACGGCATAACTGGTATTCAGACATGCTGCAAGCTGATCAACATCTACTGTTGAACCACCAGATGCAGCTCTTTCTGGGATTGAACTAAGGGCATCTGATTTTGAGTAGGGGAATTTCATGTTTAAATACTCTTGAACAACAACAACTAGGTATGAGTCGATTTCCAGTGGATGTCACTTTCACATGTGTTCATTTTCCATATGAACTGTTTTTTTAAAAAAAGAATAATCAGCATGAAGAATTGCATTTAAATACATATTTCAACATGCATTTTAATCGTATTTTCTCAATGTATTTTTCTCTCAAAATACACATTTTAAAATGCATTTTGCAAAGGGCTTGGGGCTGTTTATTTTTTTGAGCTGAGAACTATATTGGAACATTCAGGAAGTGCAAAAGCCTGTAGATAACAACGCTATTTATGTATTCCATTCAACTGATAACCCGCCTATATACAAATACTCTAGGCAGTGCACAAAGTTAAAAACAATTTAACAAAAAATCCAACAATAAAAACAACACAGCATAAAAACAGTATACGAGAGACAACAAAGAGGAATGAGAGTTCTAAAAGGGGAACGCCTGCCGAAATAATAGAGCCTTTATTCTTGCTTAAACACCTTCAAAGAGGTGCATTTCAACCAGCAGGTCATTCCACAACTGAGGGGTGAATCCTGAGGGGTGAAATGTTCTGATTTACATAGTCGCCCAGGAAGCATGGATCAGGTGATGTTCATATCAGAATTCACAACAATCCAGTTCTTCTATCCAATTCTCTTAAAAAAAAAAAAAAAAACCAAAAATATCTTCCTCTTTGACAGAGAAAATGAGCAATGTCAAGGGGAAAGGTAGTGTATGAACGACAATGCCAAGAAAAGCTGCTTCACTGGGATCAGATCTGGTCCCAGGCCACAATGCAAGGAAACAAATTGTCCTTCCCAATGGTGCTGGAATGTTTATGCCTATGAGAGTATATTTTTTACTGACAAATTGATTTTAAGAGTCAGTCTCTCTCCTCAGAGTGTGGTGGTTCTGTGAGAGAGGCTGGGGATCTCTCACAGAGAATCCTCTATAATTCTTTGTGGGATTCTTTGTGGGAAACCATGACAAGCACTAAAAAACTGATATAAAACTGCTATGGGTTTGTACTGTAAGAGTGCTTCCAGATGAGGCTTTTGTCATTCGATGGCACTGCCTCATTCACAGAGTTTTACCGGCCACGGGGAGTGGGGGGTGCATATGACATCATCTTCCACTTGTAACCCTCCTGCATTTTCTCAACACTTCTTCCATCTTTTCTCTTTCCACCCCAAAAGCCCATTAAGAAAGAAAAGATATAAGAGCTACACCATGTCTTTTGATTTGTAGCACTAGGAGCCCTCTGTCTGGAAACACTCATTTTTGGGTAATGTTTGTTTGTTCTTTTGTTTGTTTGCATGATACCTTAGCACAGCAGCTCCCAGGATCAACTGTTAAGGATTACTCCTCATGTGATATTTTAAAGCATAGGAACAGTCTTGCGTGTGATACTTGTCCTTGAAAATACATAAACATATTTATTTATGTGTTTAGAAAAATGTCTCTCTCCCCCTCCCCCTGTTCTTCTATTACAGTCGCATTGCTCAGGACAACTTACAACAATTTCAGAACAGCCGCACACAAAATAAAATGTTAACATAAATCTAAAATGAATGAAATCCTTTAAAAAAAATAAAGAGGGACAACATGAGCAGCAGACAAAAACCTTAAAAAGCCACCCAGGCAATCAGCCTACTGAAACTATTTATCTCAACAGGCTAAGCATCTGCTAGAACAGAAACATAAGAACATAAGAAGAGCCCTGTTGGATCAGACCAAGGGTCCATCTAGTCCAGCATTCTGTTCACACAGTGGCCAAACAGCTGCCCACAGGAATCCTACAAGCAGGACATAAGTGCAACGGCACCCTCCCACCCACGTTCCCCAGCAACTGGTGAGCATAGGCTCACTGCCTCTGATACTGGAAGTAGCACATAGCCATCAAGACTAGCAGCCATTGAAAGCCTTCTCCTCCAGGAATTTGTCCAACCCCCTTTTAAAGCCATCCAAACTGGTGGCCATCGCTACTTTCTGTGGTAGCGAATTCCATCATTTATGCACTGTGTGAAGAAGTACTTCCTTTTATCTGTCCTGAATCTCCCACGAATCAGCTTCTTGGCATGACCCCAGGTTCTAGTATTTTGAGAGAGGGAGAAAAATGTCTCCCTATCTACATTCTCCACACCATGCATAATTTTGTAGACCTTTATCCTGTCTCCCTACTCTCCATTGTAACCAAATGATGGAAGATTCAGAAAGAGGGGCAGGGCAGCCAACCAAACATCCCAGGGAAAGGATTTCTACATTGGAGAGAAACAATATGTGAAAAACAATAGCGTAATTAACTCAGAGAAAGAAGATCTTCTATACTGTAGAGCTACATGAGGAATCTCAACTGTTTCTGGGAAAGTTGCCTATAATTTCACTCCCACATTGCATGTGCTATGAGGCACTAGAATGACTCATGAGCTCTTACGGTACCCACTCCTTAGGCATAGGATCATACTGCAGAGGCACTGTTTGCAAGTCATTGCTTGAGCCACTGATATTAGAAACAAGCAGCTTTATTGTTTGTTCATCTATTAACCATTTAATAAATTTCTTAGCCACCTTTCAGGACACCAATCTTTCCAAGGTGGCTAATGAAAACATAACTTGAGAGCCTGCCTCAAAATGAACTCTGATTCTGCATATTTAAAAGCTTTCAGGAGTTCTGGGGCTCAACCATGGAATCTTGGGGGCAGAGACTAAGGCTAAATGGGGTGAACAACTGGGGACTGGATATCTGCAAGCCTTAAAATGGAGGTGGAGGAACTTAAGAATTCTTAAGGGCCCCATCCTATAAATGTTTAGACAGAAAAAGGCCTAAAATTCCCATCATGCCCCAGCCAGCATTTCCTAATTTCTGCAAATTTCCTCAGTAGGCTGAATCAGCCCAGCTTTATTCTACAGAGGAAATTTGTGCAACTTTTGGGAGATTTGCGCAAATCTCCCATTTGGTCGCTGCTCAATTTGTGCTAGTTTCCCATTCATGCAGAGTGAGCAACAATTGCAAACACAAATGGGAATCTCATTTGCCCATCCCTAGTTCAAACCCCCACTCAGTCATGACATTTACTGGATGACTTTGGACCAAACACTATCTCTTGACCTAATCTTCTCAGGGTTGTTGAGAAGATATGATAGAGGGGAAGGAACCCCTTGAGCTTCTCAGAGGACAGCCAGGATAGAAATGTAATCAGGGAAATGAATGCTTTCGCTTCCAGCTGCCTCAGCTCCAGGCATGGTTGCCCATGTCCATGTCCTGACATAAGCAAGGCACACAGTGGAAAGCACAGAACTGAGGCAAATAGCAAAAGATATAGGCCATCAAATGGTGCTCGTTTTAAGTTTAAGGCCATAAAGTACCACTGTGTGCAATGCTTTTGGAGTCAAAGCACATCCTTCAGATCCCCACCATCAGCAAAATGACTTAAAATGGAAAGAGAGAGAGAGAGAGAGGGAAACCCCTGAACATTCATTGTTTGACCTTTTTAAAAAGATATCCCACAACATTGTAGAGTCTGCAGCATTAAGTGCTTGATGCAAATCAAATGTCTTGAGCTGAATGTTAGACATGCAATACACCAGCTAATGAGAACCAGTGTCAATTCTGGAAAATGTTAGGCAGAATGATTTTTCTCCATCAACCCACCACTCTCCCCCCAGGAAGCCTGAGCATATGATTCCAATCACACAGTTATGACAGGTTGTATGCATGTAGGAGGTTTTTCCTTAAGTTTCCAAGAGGTCACTTACTAATGGCTTGAAGCCAAGAGTGCTGCTCTCTTCAAGACCAATTTAGCTGCCATTAGCTGCCATTGACAACATCCAAGCCATTTCGTGACTGACACTCTGCATGGAACAAGAGTGTTCCTTCAGTCTTTGTGAGAAATCTTTAGTTTTGTAGCCAGCAGAACAGACTTCTTTATGAGGAAAAGAAAAGCGGGGAGAAAGGAGGGGGAAGAAATCAAGGCAAGTCTGGGTGACTTTCTGCAACTAGGGTGGCCATATGTCCTCTTTTGCAGAGGACAGTCCCCTGTTTGAGGGGCTGCTAAAGGGCTGTCCTCTGTTTTGAAGACATCCTCTGTTTGAAGGGCTGTCTAGTCCAAGTCCGGGTTAAAGATTAAGAACTATCAGAGGGAAGAGCTGGGTCTTGAAGGTCCCCATCAACAGCATCTGGACAGCAGACTGAATAGGCAGGCACACAGATCGTCTGGTCATGGTCTTCCACACTACGGTGAGATGTACTGTATTCTACTTAAATTGCAATAATGATGTACAATTTTATCTATACATATAAATTAGCATATGCAAATTTATGCAAACTGGTGTCCTCATTTTTGGCGATTCACAAGTGGCCACTCTACCTGAACCATATCATTTCCTTAGATCCAGTTTTGATAAGGATACACCAGTCTAGTCCCTGAACTTTATTGGAGACAGTAACATTTTTTAAAAAGCAATATAGGGTAATAATTATGGCACAACTAGAGAGGATGGTGGGAGATCTGAACTCAGATCTCAAGCAGTTTCATAAAACTAAAGGCTGTGAACCAGATTGGGGCCATGGTGCTGGGCATGAAAACTCTTTCCTTCTATGCTGTTTTCTAGACCAAATTGCCACCATGGAATGATCAATAAGGAACAACCATGAATGTGTGCAAGGGATGTTTTTGTATTATTATTAGTATTGTTACATTCATATCCCACTTTTTTTTTCTCTTGCAAGGAACCCAAGGTGGCTTACATGGTCCCTGTCCTCTCCATGTTATCCTCTCAACAACCCTGTGGGGTAAATTAGACTGAGAGTCAATGGGCCAGTTCGCATAATCAAAATAACTGATATCTATCTATCTATCTATCTATCTATCTATCTATCTATCTAAATTGCACCATGTGTTGGGTGTGATTTCCATAATCACCACCCAGGCATGACTTGCCCTGTTGTCTGAACCCAGGCGGCATGGCTTGTTGGAAAAGCAAACAACCCTCCAATAACCCTACGGCAGACCAAGGGTTATTGGAGGGTTGTTTCCCCTTCCAACAAGCCATGCCACCCTGGTTCAGATGACACAACAAGCTGCACCTGGGCAGTGATTATGGTAATCGTGCCCTTCTCATGCCTGACATGTGCAGCAATTTTAATAAGCCACGATGGCTTCTTTTGATTGTGCTAATCTGGGTTACCCACTGGCCCAGAGTGACCCAGTAAGCTTCATGGTCGAGGGGCGACTAGAATCGAGTCCCAGTGCAACATTCTAGCCACTACACCAGATTGGCACTCAATGCCACACTGGCATTGTATGGAGACACATTGAGCTATGTGACATATTGAGCCATACGATCCCTCATCTGAAGTCTGATGTGGTATAGTCCCAACACAGGTTGATTACTTTAAGTAAGGAGTAGGTCTTAGTCTTGTGGATCTGATTCTCATGCAGGGGCTCTTAAGCACTTACAGAGCTCTGTGTTAACAGAAATCACTGTATTTGCTTCTATCCTGGAGTTTGTGAACGTGGAGCACTCTTTGATACTAAAATTAATGGAGCATCCCATTCTCAGGCAAGTCTCAAGTGCACATCAGAGCCCTGTGGAGCTGGGGATTGCAGCCATCAAATATAAAGGGAGATTTCATGGAGATGGAACTATAAAATTGGCTTACCACTGCTGATTTATAAAAAAAGAAAATAGGCGGCCGGGAAGGGGGGGGTGGGGAGAGAAACTATATAAAAATACCTCTGGTTATTTCTCCTGTGAGTCATCATTATTTCAGCTGTGTCTGGACATATTAATAAAGCTAAGACATCGCTCCCCTCTCCCTGGCAAAAGCCTGAGTGATGTTTTAAAAGCAAACCCCCAATAATAGCTAATTTAGTTACCCATATTACCATGGATTGTGGCTTCTTCTCTTCCTCTTAGACACTGTGAATCCAATAACACTGTAATAGACATGGAGACATTTGAAACGCTAACATATGGAAGGAACTAGCCTTGAAGATGGTATGCTGGGTAATAATTCAAGATCAGTTATTTGCAGCGACAAGAGAACGGGACAAGAAATCTGCTATAGAGTCTGTCCTCCTTCCATCCCATTAGCCTCTGGGAACCTCTCACCTGTTTCATTCTTAGAGCCGAACTACACAATATACTAATGTCAGGTAGCCAAGGGTTAGCATTTCTTTACTCTAGCGTTAGCATGTGCAGCCCTGAGGAACATCAGGCACCTGAACAAGGGGATTAAACTCCACAATTGTCTTCCCGAAATTGACATCAATTGAGACTTTTTTCTTTTGTTAACCCCCCCCCTCCACACACACACACACCCCAACCATGGTTGAAATTTCAGGAAGAAAATGGTGGGGGAGAATGTTTAATTTAATGTTAATGGGGGAGAACTAACAGCTGCAGTGCTGAAGAGATTATCTTGAGCTGTGGTCTCCATCATGGTCCCCAGGGACACCAATTTGCCCACAGACACATCTCTTGGAACCTGCCATACTCCCTGCCCCTCCTGAGTCTTATTTTATTTCTTATAAAAAAAATAGTTGGGAGGCTGGCTTGCTGCAAACTGAAGTGCTGCCACCCAGGACCATCTATATTTGGAGTGGTTTTGTGTTTTGGAGCTCTAATGACACCTTGTAGTTGGGTTCTTGGGCAAGTTACTTTTCTTTTAGTCTCACCTGTTTGGCTTCTGGGAAATGAGTATTCTGTGAATGGCCATGCCCATCATGGCAGCCATTTTGTGACAGTGCCCATGACACCCTCTCAAAATTCCAAACGTGCCTGCTGATGCAAAAAGGTGTGGGGGGGGGCTGTTCTTGAGCCTTTTGAAGAATTCATGAAAGTAAGGAAGTCAAAGCCCCACTGTGACAAAGGCCATTCGCCTTAAGAACATAAGAACAGTTGAATGAAACCAAAGGTTCATGTATTCTGGCATCTTCTTTCCCACAGTGACCAGGATGACTATGTGCTTCTGGGAAGCCTACAAGCAAGATGTTGTTTCTCCCCAGCAGCTGGCATTGCATGATATCTCTGAATGTGGAGATTCCATTAAGTCATCATGATTAGTGCCCATTGATAGACTTATCCTCCATTAATCTGTTTTAATCCTCTTTCATAGGAAGCTGCCTTATACTGAGTCAGACCCTTGGTCCATCTAGCTCAGTATTGTCAACACTGATTGGCAGCAGCTTTCCAGGGTTTCAGGCACGATTCTTTCCTAGCCCTACCTGGAGACACCGGGGATCGAACCTGGGACCTTTAGTATGCAAAGCATGTGCTCTGCCACTGATCTATGGTCCCTCCCTAAGCCATCTAAGTTATCTACCTTGTCCCAAATCATTCTCGTTGCTTTAGGTGGAGTGGACTTCTTGGCTTGGGACCTGGCGGTGTGGTAACTAAGCCACCATCTCTTGGGGAAGGTGTGTACCTCAAAGAGCCATCAGGTGCACCTCTTAAGGCAGGTTTGTCCCAGTGCTGAGTGACATTCCAAGAAGAATTAGTCATGCAGTACTGGCCTGTCCATTGTTTGGCTGGAATATTTGTCCCGTCTATCGAATCACATGCTATTTTCAGTGTTTTCCACATCTGTCCTTGGTAATGGCTCAATTCTAGGATTCGCTATGTGGACTTACACACAGCTGCCCTCATACTTTGGTTGGAATCCAGTCCTAGCACAGATAACATCACTGGTTCTGCTGGTATTTGCTCCCTGCTGCCACTTCAGCGCTGTATAGGCATACTTGGTAGCTCTGGAGGGGGTGGAGCAATGGCCTATATCATGCTGAAATCTAGGATCTATGACCCTGGCCAATCCCTGTGTAACTGTGTTATGACAAACATAGGGAACCTGGGGAGCTGACTTATACCAGGTCAGACTATTTGTCCTCTTTAGCCTAGTCTTGTCTGCTCTGATTGGTTCTCAGCTCTCCAAGCATCCCATCACCAGCTACCTGATACCTTTAACTGGAGACACCAGGGATTGAACCTGGGATGTTCTGCATGCAAAGCATGAGCTCTATACCACTGGGCAATGGTCACTTCTCTGCAGTATGCAGGGGGTTCTTTTGGCAAGTCAAGTAGTTCAGGAGGACTCGATGGCAAGCAGAGAATGCTACTTGCTATCTTGTATGGCAAAAACAAATATGTAGAGCTATTCCTGCCACTGTTGACATTTATAACATTTTCTTCTCCCATAGTGACATTTATATTACATTCTAACTCCATTTTAATATGTGTTCCGTCTGGGAAACATAAGCCAGACTTATAGTCCCTTAAAGTCCCTGGGAGGATGTCCCACAGCATTAGGATACTGTGGATCTCCATTTCTTTGGGCAGAGAAAGAGGTCTACAATTGCACTGTGCCGAAAATTTCTCCCACATCGTTTTCAACCATTCTCATTCAAGCTGACAGACGAGAATTGCTTTCAAAAAGAAATTCAAAGGAGAAGAAAATTTCAGAGAAATTATTATGGGTTGAATTCAGGATTCTTGTGCTTACCTTATTTAGGAGGTGGCCAAGTTTCATTGTACCGTCCACCAGCTTGTAGCCTCCTCAGCTTCCCACTCTTCAAATAAAGCCCATGAGAAGACATCATGAGGTAATTCCTCCCATAGGGCTTTTTCAGCTCAGGAAGCACAGGCAGCCTGGGAGACTGCAGAGCAATGGAGAGATGTGTGATAGAAAGAAAATACATGCACACACGGACCCTCAGCCGCCTCATAGTGATTAGGTAAGCTCAAACACACCACAAAAATAAATGAAAAAAACAACCTGTGAATGAGGCAGATGAATGGAAGCCTCTTTCATGGGGGAAGAAAACTTTCAGGAAATTGGAGGGCTGCTTTTAGCACAGCACTACCTCCACCTCTTCCCTGGAGCTGGACACAACATTGCCCCCCTCACACTTGCGTTGTAGTGGATACAAAATGGGGGCCAGCCTGCCAACACAGTTGATACTGTTGCAACCTGAACTGGTAGCACCAAACAAACCCCAAAACACTTAGGAAAAAAGGAAGCCCTGCCAATGGTGAGCCCTACCTTTGAGAAACTGCTGAGAATCTCTCCTCCCCTTGGAGAAATGTCATGAAATTGTCCCTCTCAATTTCTCTGTCCACAAATAGGGTGGAGAATTTCAAGGGGGCATTTGCACACCCCTCTAGTCTACAGCCAGAGGTGTCGCTGCAGCAGCGTCAAAAACCTTTGCCGCCATTGTTGCTCTTCCATCAGTGCTCTAATGCCAGTAGAGGGAGAAAGGGGCATATCAGGGGCATAGCTCATGAGAGCCTTTGGATCCACAGGACACTCCCATTCCCCAGGTACATTCCCAAACAAGGATTTAAACTATGCCAGGCCTGCAGTTAGCATAGTTAATTCCCTCCTATTGGTTTCAATGAGAGGTCATGATGTGCAAATCACCCAGACATGGGTTTGCAGAAGGTCTCTGGATTCATCTCAAAGCTTGTTCTGACTCAAGTCTATATCAGATCGCGAGCTTTCTTTTTTTCTCTTTGCATGAAAATCCACACATATTTCTCCAAATGTATGCATCAACTGTGTGCATTTTTGAAATGTGCACAATTTTTAAATGTGCACATGCTGTCGAACACACTTGGGGGGGCAGGTCTTGCACATTGCAAGCTCAGGAATGTATGGACTTTGACCGCAGATTGCATCCAAGTCCGTGTTCGGTCCAGAAAGTGCAAACTCAGTAAAATCTGGATTAAAAAATGAACGGAAACAAATTTCTCATACATCCCTCATGAGAGGGGAAGTTATAAAAAAACTAAACGCCAGCTCCAACTGACCCGCAAAGGAACCCACCTCACTCCCTAGATGGTCTGAGGAGCACAGCTGTGGATGTGGCAGATCCCAGTAGGTGGGATTCCTCCATCCATGAGAAATTGCCTTGAGAGAAGCAATGAGATGAAGAAAGCATTCAAAGGAAGTATAATTTAACAGCTGGTATTCATGAGATAGCAATTTAGCCATGCTCCAACAACAAAACAGGGATGGGAAGAAGCTAGATTGGGATCTGCTTGTAGGTCGCTGGGCGAATTGCAGTAGATCAGCAAGGGACTCGCTGTGGTCTAAGAATAGAAACAGCTATCCCCCCGCCCCCACAAATTAGGTTGCTGGAAAAGAATGCTGGGAGGAGGGGGGGGGACACCAGGAGTGAATTTTTGTCAGAATGGAACTTGTGAGCTTGGTTTTGATACTGATCAAATTCCTGGGCTGAACGTGTGCTCCTAGGCACACTCTGCCTTAATTCGTAGCATATGTCAGCCTTCCTGAACCGCTCTTTTGCACCTGGCTCCAGTTTATGGACCTCAGAGTTCCAGTAAAAAGCAAAGTAGATCCCACAAGCCTAAATTCTGCCTGCCTCTGCAATAATCAGTGTGATGTCTGAAAGCTGGCATAATCGAAAGGGCATAGTCTGAAGGCACATCAGGCAGCCACCTTGCCGAAGTTAAGCAGGTCTGGGTCTGGTCAGTGTTTGGAGGAGAGACCACCTGGGAACCACATGTAGCCACCTTGAGTTCCTCGATGGAAGGAAGGTGGGATAAAAATGTAACAAATAAATAATGATAAATAAAAGTAGGCCTGCCAGGTCAAGACCCTGAGTGTGCTCCTGTACTTTGAAAGCTGCAATCCTGCACACTCTTAAGTTGGGAATAAATCCTATTGAAATCCAGTGCTAAATCTGCAGATATAAAAATTGCACAGAAGGGAACATTTTACCCGCTTTGCAAAGCATAAAAGAATAGGACTCTTTGGGCTTGAAACTGACATCTCTACAGGGGGGAAAGTAGCTGTCACATTTTTATTTCTTATAAATTATCTTAATGTTTGTTTGTTTATAAATAATATTTCTTGGCTGTCTTTCAGGGCAGAAGCCCTCCCAAGGCGGCTTGCAACAATAAAATACATAAAAACAATTAAAATATTAAAAGTGATAAAAATATAAAGAACAATAAAAACAACAAACGCCAACAGTAAAACTAACAACATTAACAGCAGCAACAGCAACAATAGCAGTCATATCAGTAGAAGGCCAAGGTAAAATAATATGTTTTCACGGCCTTCTTAAAAGTCTGTGATGACAGAGCATGGTGGGCCTCTGATGGCAGCTTGTTCCAAAAGTGTGGGGCCACTGCAAAGAAGGCCCTCTCACTTGTGGTCACCCACCTGACTGCTCTCATGGGTGGGCAAATGAGAAGGGCCTCTCTTTCTGATCTTAAAGTGCAGGCAAGCTGATATGGGTGTAGGCGGTCCTTCAAGTAACTTGGTCCCAAACCGTTTAAGGTTTTAAAGGTCAAAACCAGAACTTTGAATTGGGCTCAGAAATGCACTGGTAACCAGTGCAGCTGGCACAGTATAGGCGTTACGTGATAGAATCACCTCACCCCCACCAATACTCGGGCGGTTGTATTCTACACAAGCTGGAGTTTCTGAACTGTCTTCAAAGGCAGCCCCACGTAAAGCGCATTACAATAGTCCAGCCTGGACATGACTAGCGTGTTGATAACTGAGGCAAGGTCTGTCCTCTCCAGATAGGGTCGTGGTTGGCGTACCAGCCTAAGCTGGTAAAAAGCACTCCTGGACACCGCAGCCACCTGGGTAACCAGTGCAGCTGGTGCAGTATAGGCATTAGGTTATCGAATTGGCTCGCCCCCACCAGTACTTGGGCAGTTGCATTCTGCACAAGCTGGAGTTTCTGAACTGTCTTCAAAGTCAGCATTACAGTAGTCCAGCCTGGACCTGACTAGTGCTAATAAACCAAACCAGTGAAAGACTGGTGCGTGGTTGGTCAGTTGGATGGATAAACAAACAGACTTCTGATCAGCAGTGTTTTCTTTTCCAGCAGCCTGACTAGCATTCTTCTCCTATCAGGGAAACTAAGAAAACAGACCCTGTGTGCCAGATTGTGGTGAAAGATTACACGACAACAGTGTACCAGGGTTAGGGAACTGCCAGTTTTACTAGAGAGATAAGGAGCAAGGCTGTGGTATTTATAGAAGCTTAGACATTTATATTGCCTTTTGAAAGAAATGTAACGATCTAAATCCTAAAGAGCACGAACACCATCCGTTTATTGCCTCTTTAGTTTAATGGGGGTTTGTAGCATAAACACATGCCAATAAAACACTTCTGTGGGAATGAGATGATCAGTGATCTCTCTGGGACAGGGGCCGCCTCTTGACATGTGTATGTTTTCAGCAGGGCCTGTCCACAGTATGTGGGGCCCTTAGAGCTGCAGGTGCAAATGACTCTGCTTGCAAACCAACAGAGAAGCGGGAGGCAGACAGACAAATGAGCCAGGTAGGTGCTCACCAGATGCAGCGGGTGGTTGCCAGAGCCCCTCTCCCTATCCATAATATGCATATCACTGGGAGGGTTAAAACTAACATGGCTACCCAACATCACCAAACAGTGGGCTGGACCACGTTGAGGCAGAGCAGCCCCAATGAAATCAATGGGCTTTAAAACAGTAATGACTAACTGAAGTCCCATCAATTTCAATGGGTCTACTCTAAGTATGACCAGCTCTGGATCCAGCCTGGTATTGCTAGAGTGTTGGATTTACTGTGCGAATCCAGGTCGAATCCTCAGCTTAGCCATGAAGTCTGCCACATGGGTTTGTGCCAGTCACCATCCCTCAGCCTAACTTACCTCACAGGATTGTTCTGAAGATAAAATGTCACCCTGACATCCTTGGAGGAAGAGTGGGGTTAAAATGTAATAAATCAGCTGGTCATACATAGTAGTTCCTTGTCCCTTTCTTCTTGTGTGTTGTATCTTTCAGGCTCTAAGCTTCTGAGCAGGGCCTTCCTTGTTTTGTTTTTTTATCTTATGAAAGCCACCCTGGGATCCTTTTTGGCTGAAGAGAAGGATACAAACTCTTTAAATAAAATAAATGAAACAATAATGTTTTACTGGCACTAATGACAGAATCCATAGACAGCACTGGGAGTCTGTTGGTATACTGCCCACCCCTCAGTCCAAATGTCTCAGCCTGAGCTGATAGAGATGGTCTCAAAGGTGATGATGATTCCCACCAAACTGATTGTGCTGGAGGATATTAATAATATAAAGGATATTAACTGAGGAGCAGCTCAGGATGTTATGGCTTCCATGGCAACCATGGGTCTGTTTCAATTAATATCTGGCCCTTCACATGTGGCAGGGCACCCTTGATCTGGTTTTTGCTGGCCAGGATGAAAGTGATCCATGGGTAGGGTAGTTTGAGACAATTCTGTTGTCATGAACAGATCACCTATAGAGGGTTTAGATTTGCTGGGACATCTGAACATCTGAAGGAGTAGGGGACTTATTAAACGGTCTATCCTCAGAAATTGATGGATCCAGGAGAATTCCTGAATGCTCTAGGGATATACGAAACTCACCTTTTCGCGGAATCTTTCACAGTGGGGGGGGAGGTGCTCTGTCCCTCCCCCTAGAATCCTCAACTGGGGGGGAGGCGATCCGGTCTTCCCTCCAGGATCCTTGACAGCTGGCTCCACTCCGCGGCCAGGCCGCGGAGCAGCCAGCCAGGGCTGTCCACAGCCGGATTTCCGGCCGCAGATGGGCTGCTGAGGATGCAAATGGTGGCCGCCATAGCGGCCGCCATTTGCATCCAGCCAGGCAGCCGTGATAGGCTATGTAAGAATTTACGTAGCCTATCATGGCTACCCCCCAAAAAAAACAACCAGCATACGCAAATGGCAACGGCTACAGCGGCCGCCATTTGCGTTCCCTATTTTTCGCCGTTTTATCCTACGTAAATATTTACGTAGGCAATTATGGCGAAAAAAAGGGAACCACAAATAGCGTAGTGGGCGCTATTTGCGTTTCTTTTTTTTTCGCTGTAAAAGCCTACATAAATATTTACATAGGATAAAACGGCGAAAAAAAATGCAAATAGTGCCCACTACGCTATTTGCGGTTCCCTTTTTTTCGCCGTAATTGCCTACGTAAATATTTACTTAGACTAAAACGGTGAAAAATAGAGAACGCAAATGGCGGCCACCGTAGCCACCGCCATTTGCGTATGCTGTTTTTTTTGTTTTGTTTTTAGGGGTTAGCCGTGATAGGCTACGTAAATTCTTATGTAGCCTATCGCAGCTCGAAGGACAGCAATGGCGGCCGCAGCAGCCTGAGTGCAGCCAGCTAGGATACCAGCCGCCGCTGCCGGAACCGCTGCCGAATCCGCCCCAGGTAAGTTCCATCCTGGGGGATTCCGCGTGGGGGGCAGGGGGCAGGAGGCCGTTCCACCACGGATTCCGGGGGAGTGGATTCTAAAGAATCCGGCCTCATTGAAATCCGTGGCAGAATTCTCTGCCATCCCTAGAATGCTCTAGGGGATTTCCCAGCCACTAGAGCTGGCAGTGGCAATCCTGTCAAAGACATGGTTGAACTCTGGAATGGGGAGATGAGATGACCCAAGTGATTGACACAATTGCTCCCAAGTGCCCTCTCCTAAGTTCAGAGCTTGGGCTTCTTAGTTTTCTGAGGTGCTTAAAGCAATGAAGTGCTCAGGTATCTGCTACAGTGCTGGTGGAGGAAGATTCAGGATGAAACTAACTGAAAATGGGTTTCAGCCCTTTTTAGGCCTACTCCATGGTTATGATGTCACTACCCTAGATAACTACTGGCCAGTCTTGAATCTTTCCTTTCTAAGTAAGGTCCTGGAATGGACACAACTCCATGCTTTCTTTATGAAGCTGATTATTTGGATTCATTCTAATCCAGGTCCAGTTCAAGTTTTGGGACTGAAACAGGTTTGATCCTGTTAGTGTATGCCCTATGCCAAGAACTGTACAAGGGGAGTACATTCCTGTTAGTTCTGCTGGACCTCTCAGTGGCACTTGATACCATCAGTCATGGTATCCTTCTGTGGGGACTATTGCTCAGCCACTTGGACATTTTCCTATGGGGTTTCTTGGGGCTCTGTTTGGTCCCCTACGCTTTTTAAAATATCTACATAAAGCTTCTGGGTAGGTTATCCAGAATTTTGGGACTGGGTCTCATCGATACGCTATGAGACCTATCTCTTGTTCTCTTTTTCAACCGATGCCAAGAAGCCTGTGTTAAGTCATGAACCATTGTCTGGATGCAGTGATAGATAGGATGTGGGCTAAGAAGCTGAGGATCAGTCCAGTCAAGAAGGAGGTTCTGTCAGTAGTAGATGAGCCAATCTGGGATTGGAGGTACAGCCTCTTCTGGATGGGCTTGCAGTTCCTCTGAAAGATCAGGTTCTCAGCTTGGAAATGCTTCTGAACCCAGCATTGTGCCTGGACGGTCAGGTGGCTACTATGGCTTTTGCTGATGCACCCCTTCCTTGAGAAAGCATATTTGGCCACACTGACCCATGCCTTCATCACCTCCATTTAAATTACTGCAACGTGCACTATGTGGGGCTACTCTTGCAGAGTGTTCAGAAATTGCAGCTAGTGCAAAATGCTGCAGCCAGATTGCTTTCTGGTGTGCACTTTGTAGATCATGTAACACCAGTCGTATACTAAGTACACTGACTCCTAATTTATTTCAGGGCCCAATTTAAGGTGCTAGTTTTTACCTATAAAGCCCTAAATAGTTTGGGGCCATGGTATCTGAAATACCACCTCCTCCCCTTTATGAACCTACCCATAATTTATACACTTCTTTTAGAGGCCCTGTTATATATCCCACCATCGAGAGAGGTTAGATTGCTGGGGGCATGAAAAGGGCCTTATCTGTGACAGCACCCTGATCACCTAAGGAGGTCAGATTGGTCCAATCTTCATCTAGCTTCAGGTGGACTATAAAGACAGTTATATTTTGGCTGGCTTTTGATTACTTTATTTATTTTATTTTTAAAATGAATAAACCACCCTTCATCCACATGGGATTCCAGGGCAGTATACATGATGTTTTCAAAGGGAAAATGCCAAACCATCAACAATCAAATTATAAAATAAGAGGCATAAATCAATCCAATGTAAAACAACAACAACAAAAAACCATTTACAATCTAAAATGCCTGGGCAAAAATGAATGTTTTGATTTGGTGTTCAAAAGAAAGCAAGGTCAGTGCCAATTGTATCTTCCTTGAGAGGGCATTCCAGAGTGGATTTAAAAATTTTATTCCACTCTCTGGATGGTTTAAAGATGATTGCTGTATGCTTAATTTGATTGTTTTGTTTTAAAGTTGCAGATCACCCTTTTAGGCAGAAAGGCAATTTCTAAATAAATAATAATAACATCCAGCAAATTCTATTGACAGCACTAGTGGAAAGAATCATGTGTGCAGGCCTGGTAAGTGACAAAAGTAGCTTTCAACCACTAATTGTTTCCAAGGCAATGATTAATATCTGCGTATCTGATTTCTTTTGTGGTAGGGCCAGCCCACAAGCTTCCTATTTTGGCATATGTATGTGTTGCATAGTTTATTGGTTTCTTCTTACCACAACCTGACAGCTGAGACTCCTGTTTGGAAAGTTAAAAAAAAGACCAAGAACTTCTGAATGAGTTGTGAAACTCTAGCAAGAGTCTGCATACCCCTTGATGGCTCAACAGACTCTCTACTGGGGAGGTAATGGACCTGCCTTCATTAGAGGTTTTTAACCTCTGGCTGGTTGGATGGCCACCAATCACAATAAAGTAGCAGAGGATTGCCTGAATCAGCACGGGGTTGGGCTAGAAGTCATAATAACATAAGAAGAGCCATGCTGGATGAGACCAAGGGTCCATCTGATTCATCATTCTGTTCCCACAGTGGCTAACCACGTGACTGTGGGAACTTTCCTTTCCAAATCTTTTCCAACTCTATGATTGAGTTTCTTCATCACCACCACCAGTCCCACTAGTATCTCATCACTTTAAATTTGAAAGCACAGTATAGATAAAAATGACAGAATAACATTTAGAAAGTGAAGTTGGAGACACAAATAACACTGGCTTCTAGTCAGTTTCCAGGCTCAGTTCAAAGTGCTGGTATTAACGTTCAGTGCCATAAACGTCTGGGGGCAGTTTACAAGGACTGTCTTCTCTCAGAAACAAACACCGACCCAAACACAATCTGTGGTCAAAATCTGTACATTTCTGAGATTGTGATTTGATTCGTGGGCAAAAAAAGTGTGTTAAAACTGGATGGATGTGAAAAATACACATGAAAAAATACGTACTTTTGAAAAATGTACACAAATATGCTTTAATCAACAGGAGAAAAATGTAACAAAAACATACAGACAAATTTTCATGTGAAAAAAACAAACGTTTGCAATCTGATATGGACATGAGTCTGGAGAAGGTTTGAGGTAGAGTTTGTAGAACTTCAATAAGCTCGAATTTCATTGATTTGCTTGTTGTTGTTAACAAAAATTCACACATTTGTTCATTAATGGGATGGAAAGAACTTGAGATTAAAAAAATGGAAGAAACCAAAACTGGCAGATCTGTCCATCCCTAAGTATCTCTGCAGCTTCTCATTGGCCCACCATATCAGCCTGTGAAGGTTTGAGGCCTACATAGTCAAAGGGAAAAAAGGTCAGGCTTAGAGGCCTGGAGTTTTTTGATGGGAGGGGGTATCCCTGAGAGAAGTAATTTCATTTCCCTGGTTAAGTTTCAGTTTCATTTCCCCAGTCAAGTTGCATTTCTTCAGGTTTGCAGACGTACCTTCAGTTTTGAGGGAGGAAGGTATATAAAGAGAGTGAGAGAGCCAGTAAGAGCAGAATCAGGAGCATAGAACCTGAACAGGGAGCAGGAAGAAGCAGCCTAGAGGAGTCTAAGTACAGCTAGTGTAAAGAAACTTGCATTTTGCAACTTTTTTTTTAAGCCTTTTGTATCACTCAGCTCTATTTTGTAAATACCTTTAGTTGTGATTTGCTTGCTTTAATTTACCAGTAAATGGTTGTGGTTAAGTCCTGTGTCTACAGTGTCAATCACCCCACGTCTACAACCTAAACCCCACATTACTGGAAAGGGGAAGGTAAAAGAAGGAAGGTGGGACTCTTAGGGCCGATCTACATTGCACCTGCCATCGCAACGAGGTCAGGATCCTGTCAGGTTAAACGCACTCGCATTAAAACATGATTATCCACACTCATCCATTTTCCCCGTTGCAGTTCTTGATAGAATGTGCAAGCTCGGTTGTCGGTTCACACTCGAGAGCTGTGCTGTTTTCCTGCTCTTAAAGATGGCGGCTCTCATTGGAGGAGCAGAAACTCTCCCTGTTTCTGCTGATTCCCTGCCCACCGTCCCTCTTTTCCTCTATCCCTGTGTGTGTGTGTGTGTGTGTGTGTGCACGCGCGTGTGTGTATGTGTGTGTGTGTAGGGATGGTGCGAGCATCCTGTTGGGGCTCGAAGCCTGGTGAGAGCTTGTCTCTTGTTGCCACCACTGGGGGTGGAGGGAAGAAGGAGGCACCTATCCTCTTCTCCCCTCCCACCTGCTGGATGCCAGGGCGAGAGGCTGGGGGGTGTCTGCCTATGCTCTTTTCCCTGCGCAAGCCCTTTGCAGCCAGTGCAAGGAAGAGGGGCAACAGTGACAGCACCCAGTGCTAAGCTTTGGGGGGGGAGGGGCTGCTAGCATCTTCGAAGTTTCAAAGTTGCGCAGCTTCGAAGACCATGAGATGACATTGCATTAGTTCCTCAGCACTGAGAACTTTATCACCAGCAAGGAAATGGCTGGAAATGTATGCTCTTGCCTGATCTTAGAAGCTCAGCAGGGTCAGCCCTGGTCAGAATTTTGGATGTGCGACCGCCTGGGAGTCAGGCTTCCTGCACTGAGCAAGGGGTTGTTCTCTCCCTTCAGATGACATTAACTTTTACCTCCTTCTATCCCCTGCTTTGGCTTTTTTTTTTTTTTTTTTAAATAAGGATCACAACTGAGTGCCTTTACACACATTGCCTTCCCCCCCTCCCCCCCCATTCTCCTGGTAGCTTAACTGGTGCTGTAACATTTTCTCATGGCCCCAATCCCGGGCACTCACGTACTCATGAGTAAGCCACATTGAACCCAATGGAACTTACTACTGAGTAGACATAAGATCACCCTGTAAGTCTGCAAGCCTTGAGTAAGCCCCATTGAGCCCCATAGGGTGCTCTGGAACGAAAGAGGACATTGCTTCTGAGCATGGTGGGGTGGGGGATCAGAGGTGTCTCCCTTCATTGCAGGGAGGCATTTTACCCTCTGCTCCCTCCAATTGAGAAATACAGAGGCAGGAGATGCTCAAGTTGGGGGGGGGGGTGCTTGTGTCTTCAAAGACTGCCCAGTGGAGAAATTTATGCTTGTGCGTGGGGATATCAGGCTGGAGAAGCCCTATTCTTTGAAGATTTGAAGATCTGAAGATTTGAAGGTAATGCCTTATTTTTATTTTTTTTAAAAAAGATCACTTACAGGGTGATCTTATGTCTACTCAGTAGTAAGTTCCATTGAGTTTAGAGCTTACTCCCGACTAAGTGAGTGCCCACGACTGAGGCCATGAGAAAACATTACAGCACCAGTTAAGTAAGAATCGGGGGGGGGAACAGCGTATCTAAAAGCACTCATGATCCTTAATTTTTTTTTAAGAATAGCCAAAGCAGGGGATAGAAGGCAGTAAATGTTAGTGTCATTTGAAGGGAGAGAACATCCCCCTGAAGCCTGATTCCCTTTGCGGTAGCCCATCCAAAATTCTGACCAGGGCTGACCCGGCTGAACTTCCCAGATCAGACAAGAGCCAGCAGCTCTAGCCCTCTGCTCCTTGGTGATAAAACTTCCAGTGCTAAGGAAGCTATGCTATCAGTAGCTGGAAGACCAGATGGGAGCATCTAGAGCTGTGATTGGACAGGAGGGAAATACAAACACCGCCATATATGGACAGGCGTGGGAGGGGACTACAACCTTATAAGGTAATGAACACAGAAGAGCAGAGCACATGAATGGGAAATACCGGGATATCAGGGTATTGAAAGCGGGAGCAGAGAAGTGGGAAATTCCAGTCTCAATTCAAGGCAGGTCCTGCGTAGTGTGAAAGATGAGCAGTGAAACCTTATTGGAAGCGGGGGAAAATGTAAGTGTAGATTGGCCCTTAAGGAGGCAACTCAGGCAAGAGATCTCTAAGGAGTTGCTCAGCAGGTCCAGGTCATAAGGGGAACCCTGACACAGCCTAGCACTGTAAAACCAGTAGTGGACCGTGAGGTGGTGCAATAGTAAGAAATGGCCATCACTGCTGCTGATGGTTGACTGAGGGGAAGGAAGCCCCAAAGTCCTTACTGGTGGATATCATGTGGTAGCATTGGATTAACAAGGGACAGAGAGGTCAGCACTGTGCAGGTGTGCTGCTGGTAAAGGCACGGACCCCCTCCCTCCATTCCATCCATTTCAGTCACTGCTTAGCAACTGCACCATGTTACTACTACTACACCTCTCCCCCTGCCACTACTGCTGAATAAAGAACATTTTGCTATTGGATACTGCTGAAAATTAGAGATGTGTGACTTGTGATATTGGACACCAACAGCCAGCAAGGGATTTTTGTGCTTTTGTTTGTTTTTTGCATAATATCTGAGCAGGAAGAGTGTATCTTAACCATGAAAAGTTGGGATATCAGCAGCACTGCCCTTCAAGATTCACAACTATTCTTAACCCAGTGTCAGTTTCTGGAAGCCAGATGGGGGCACGTAGAATTGGGAGCCTAACTAAAGCTTAGAAATGTCTAGTCATGTCCTATAGCAATGTGTAAACTAGCCAGCTGAATTTAAAAGGTTGAACCATTTCATGCATTTCCTCTGCGGCATCAGTAATTTGCCCCGCTTCATATAGCACACCGAGATGGACAGACCATTGGTCTGATAATATAGGACTGTTGTTATGCTCTTTTTAGTTGTATCATCAGCTAAGCAGAAGATATTACCCCAACCAATTATCAGGTGATATTCCATGTTGGAGGTATTCAGTCATTCAGGACTGGGTTTGTCAGTTAGGTAATACTGTTTGCTTTAGTGATTGGACTATGGGTGTCAGCTTTAAAAAGTCTCCTCCAGTCCAGCAAGTATTCTTTTAAGATGTGAAGAACATGAGTACTTTCTGAAATGTTTGGCTGCAGAAAGAAAAGCATACATGCTATGCCAAATATCCCACAGCAGTAAATCTGAGCCATAGTCCTTGAGTCTGATCACTAATTCCAAAGAAAACACTGGATCGAGAGATGTAAGAAATGGACAACACACACCACTTGGCCCGCAGCCCTTTGAGGTGCTGTTTTGGTCTGCGTTGCCCAGCCAACCCCTCATGAGTAAGTGTGACAAAATCAACACGGCATAAAGATACAGGCCAAACGATGATTGCCTAACTCCTGCATGCAGCCCCTTTGCAACCAGTGAGGCACAGCTTACGCTTTGTATCACATATGTTTGTTTCCCAGTGCAGAACACTGCCCTGCTTCAATTTGTAGGAAACGTTTGCTGATTCGTAGGAACATTGGTAGGCGTCTACAAGTCAAGCCATTGCTCTATCTAGCTCAATACTGACTGGCACCTGCAGCAGTTCAGGGTTTCAGGCAAGAGTCTTTCCCAACCCTACCTGGAGATGTCAAAGATTGAATGTTGGACCTCCTGCATGCAAAGCCAGTGCTCTGCTACTGAGCTGTGGCCCTTTCCATAATCTTCTGATTTGTGTGAAGTGTTTTGCTCCTCTTCCCATGCTGTGAAACATCAGAGTTGGCCAGGGTAAGAAGGGAAAGAGTCAGGAAAGCATCTCTGAACTACAGGGAAGATAAATGCATAGACAGCACCACAAGAAAAGGGAGAAGTGTACAAGGGTAGGTCTACACTACTGCTTTATAGCAGTGCTGGAGCGCACTGATAACTGTTGGGACACATTACACATTCAATATACCGCTTTTGTAGTGTTATTTCCTGCTTTTTATTCCACATTATCGCGTATACCGCAACAAACGTCATTGTGAGTCCTACAAGGTATAAATGCGCAAGAGAGATATAGTGTTACCATGATGGGATCATAATGATATGACACCAGGTGTAGATCTGGCCCAAGAACAGAACCAGGGTGAACTTTCCCTGGCTTTATTTGGAATTAGGTGGAGCAAGCCAAGCTACGTTCCAAAAAAGGTTGTGGAGGAAATAGGGGAAATTGTGGGAGGTTAAATATGAGGCCTGTATTACACAGTAAGTTAAAAGTAGGCCCTTACTGAAGGGCTGTGGTTCAGCAGTAAAGCATCTGCTTTGCAGGCAGAAGGACTTGGGTTCAATCCCCAGCATCTCCAGGTAAAGCTGGAAAAATTCCTGCCTGAAACTCCGGAGAGTTGCTGCCACTCAATGTCAATAACTCTGGGCTAGATGGACCAATGGTCTGAACTCAGCATCCTTACACCAGTTGCTGGGGAACATGTGTAGGAGGGTGCTATTGCTAGGGATGTCAGAGAATTCCGCCACGGATCTCGGTGAGGCTGAATGCCAGTGCATTCGGCCCCCCGAACTCCGTGGCAGAATGGCCTGCCCCCCCGCCCCCCCGCAGATCCCCCCCAGGACGAGACTTACCTGGGGCGGATGTTCCGAGCGGCGGCAGCTCCAGCTTCGGCGGCGGCAGCGGCTGCGGTGGCTGGTCTTCTGACCGGCTGCTGCCATTTGCAGTCTTGTCTTGTAAAAAAAAAAAAAAATGACGTGATAGGCTACGTAAAGATTTATGTAGCCTATCATAGCTGGGTAAAAACAAAAAACAAACAAACCCGTGTACGCAAATGGCAGCAGCTACGGCCGCCGCCATTTGCATTCCTTATTTTTGGCCGTCTTAGTCTACGTAAATATTTACGTAGACTTGTTGTTGTTCAGTCGTTCAGTCGTGTCCGGCTCTTCGTGACCCCATGGACCATAGCACGCCAGGCCTTCCTGTCCTGCGCTCTCTCCCGGAGCGTGCTCAAGTTCATATTCATTGCATCAGTGATGCTATCTAGCCATCTCATCCTCTGCCGTCCCCTTCTCCTTTTGCCTTCAGTCTTTCCCAGCATCAGGGTCTTTTCCAGAGAGTTTTCTCTTCGCATTAGGTGGCCAAAATATTGGAGCCTCAGCTTCAGTATCTGTCCTTCCATTGAGCAGTCAGGCTTGATTTCCTTTAGGATGGACTGATTTGACCTCTTTGCAGTCCAGGGGACTCGTAAGAGTCTTCTCCAGCACCACAGTTCGAAAGCATCAATTCTTCGGCGCTCAGCCTTCCTTATAGTCCAGCTCTCACAGCCATACATTACTACTGGGAAAACCATAGCTTTGATTAGACGGACCTTTGTCGGCAAGGTGATGTCTCTGCTTCTTACTATGCTGTCTAGGTTGGCCATAGCTTTCCTCCCAAGGAGCAAGCGTCTTTTAATTTCATGGCTACAGTCACTGTCTGCGGTGATCTTGGATCCCAAGAAAGTAAAATCTGTCACTGCTTCCATTTCTTCCCCTTCTATATGCCAGGAAGTGATAGGGCCAGATGCCATGATCTTAGTTTTTTTAATGTTGAGTTTCAAACCAGCTTTTGCACTCTCCTCTTTCACCCTCAACAAGAGGCTCTTGAGATCCTCTTCGCTTTCTGCCATTAGGGTGGTATCGTCTGCATATCGGAGGTTGTTGATAATTCTCCCAGCAATCTTAATTCCGACCTCTGATTCATCCAACCCGGCATTTCTCATGATGTAATCTGCATATAAGTTAAATAAGCAGGGTGACAATATGCAGCCTTGTCGTACTCCTTTCCCAATTTTGAACCAATCGGTTGTTCCATCTCTGGTTCTTACTGTTGCTTCTTGACCCTCGTACAGGTTTCTCAGGAGACAGGTAAGGTGGTCTGGTACTCCCATCACTTTCAGAATTTGCCAGAGTTTGTTGTGATCCACACAATCAAAGGCTTTAGCGTAGTCAATGAAGCAGAAATAGACATTTTTCTGGAATTCTCTTGCTTTCTCCATGATGCAGCGAATGTTGGCGATTTGATCTCTAGTTCCTCTGCCTCTTCGAAACCCAGCTTGTAGTTCCGGTAGTTCTCGGTTCGCATACTGCTGAAGCCTAGCTTGTAGGATTTTGAGCATCACCTTGCTGGCATGTGAAATGAGCGCAATTGTGCAGTAGTTTGAACACCTTTTGGCGTTGCCCTTCTTTGGAATTGGAATGTAAACTGACCTTTTCCAGTCTTGTGGCCACTGTTGAGTGTTCCAGATTTGTTGGCATATTGAATGCAGCACTTTAACAGCATCATCTTTTAGGATTTTAAATAGCTCAGCTGGAATACTGTCATCTCCGCTAGCTTTGTTGTTACTAATGCTTCCTAAGGCCCACTTGACTTCACTCCCTAGGATGTCCGGCTCAAGTTCAGTGATCGCATTATCATGGCTATCAGGGACATTCAGATCTTTCCTGTATAGTTCTTCTGTGTATTCTTGCCACCTCTTCTTAATCTCATCTGCTTCTGTTAGGTCCCTGCCTTCTTTGTCCTTTATCATGCCCGTCTTTGCACAAAACGTTCCCTTGAGGTCTCTGATTTTCTTGAAGAGATCTCTAGTCTTTCCCATTCTGTTGTTTTCCTCGATTTCTTTGCATGGTTCATTTAAGAAGGCCTTCTTGTCTCTCCTTGCTATTCTCTGGAACTCTGCATTCAGTTGGGTATATCTTCCCCTTTCTCCCTTGCTTTTCGCTTCCCTTCTTTCGTGAGCTACATGTAAAGCCTCATCAGACAGCCACTTGGCTTTCTTGCATTTCTTTTTCTTGGGGATGGATTTCGTTGCTGCCTCCTGAACAATGTTACGGACCTCCGTCCATAGTTCCTCAGGCACTCTGTCTATCAGGTCTAATCCCTGAAATCTATTCCTCACCTCCACTGTATATTCATCAGGGATATGATTTAGGTCATACCTGAATGGTTTAGTGGTTTTCCCGACGTTCTTCAATTTAAGCCGAAATTTTGCAAGAAGCAGCTCATGATCTGAGCCACAGTCAGCTCCAGGTCTTGTTTTGACTGACTGTATGGAGCTTCTCCATCTTTGGCTGCAAAGGACATAATCAATCTGATTTCGATATTGACCATCTGGTGATGTCCATGTGTAGAGTCGCCTCTTGTGCTGTTGGAAAAGAGTGTTTGCTATGATCAGCATGTTCTCTTGGCAAAACTCTATTAGCTTTTGTCCTGCTTCGTTTTGTACACCAAGGCCATGCCTGCCTGTTATCCCCGTGATTTCTTGACTTCCTACTTTAGCATTCCAATCCCCTATGATGAAGAGGACATCTTTTTTTGGTGTTAGTTCTAGAAGGTGTTGTAGGTCTTCATAGAACCGATCAACCTCAGCTTCTTCGGCCTCAGTGGTTGGGGCATAGACTTGAATTACTGTGATGTTGAATGGTTTGCCTTGGATTCGTACTGAGATCATTCTATCATTTTTAAGATTGTACCCCAGTACTGCTTTTCCCACCCTTTTGTTGACTATGAGTGGTACTCCATTTCTTCTAAGGGATTCTTGCCCACAATAGTAGATATGATGGTCACCTGAATTAAATTCGCCCATGCCTGTCCATTTTAGTTCACTGATTCCCAAGAAGTCGATGTTCAATCTTGCCATCTCATGTTTGACCACCTCCAGCTTACCTTGATTCATTGATCTGACATTCCAGGTTCCTAAACAGTATTGTTCTTTACAGCATCGGATTTTCCTTTCACCACCAGACACATCCACAGCTGAGTGTCCTTTCGGGTTTGGCCCAGCCGCTTCATTCTTTCTGGCGCTACTTGGAAATACCCTCTGCTCTTCCCCAGTAGCATATTGGACACCTTCCGACCTGAGGGGCTCATCTTCCGGCGTCATATCTTTTAGCCTTGTGATATGTTCCATGGGGTTTTCTTGGCAAGAATACTGGAGTGGGTTGCCATTTCCTTCTCCAGTGGACCACATTTTGTCAGAACTCTCTGCCATGACCTGTCCATCTTGGGTGGCCCTGCACGGCATAGCTTATGGCTTCACTCAGTTACGCAAGCCCCTTCGCCACAACAAGGCAGTGATCCATGAAGGGGTACGTAGACTATGACAGCGAAAATAAAGGGGAATGCAAATAGCATAGCGGGCGCTATTTGTGTCCCTTTTTGATTTGCCATTTTAGCCTACGTAAATATTTATGTAGGCTAAAATGGTGAATCAAAAAGGGACGCAAATAGCGCCCGCTACGCTATTTGCATTCCCCTTTATTTTCACCATCATAGTCCACGTAAATATTTACGTAGACTAAGACAGCCAAAAATAAGGAACGCAAATGGCGGCAGTAGCAGCCACCGCCATTTGCGTATGCGGTGTGTGTGTGTTTTTTTTACCCAGAGCTCTCTGTGGCCGTAAATCCGGCTGCGGACGGCTCTGGCCTGGGCCTGGCCGGCTGCTCTGCGGAGCTGCCGCAGAGCACAGCCAGCCGTGAAGGATTCCAGGGGGGGAGGAACGGATCGCCTCCCCGCCCGTCGAGGATTCCAGGGGGAGGGGTGGAACGCCTCCCCCCCCATCAACATAATCCACAGAAAGGTAAGTGACTTTCGTACATCCCTAGCTGTTGCACTCGTGTCCTGCTTGTGGTTTTCCTGTGGGCAGCTGGTTGGCCACTGTGTGAACAGAATGCTGGACTAGATGGACTCTTAGTCTAATCCAGCATGGCTCTTCTTTTGTTCTTATGAGCCTGAAAAGCTTAAGACTATAGCTGTATGCAACAATAGTGGTGGTGGTGGTGGGGTAATAATGGAAATAGGTTTGAAGAGCCATTGCACTACATGTCTGTGTATGTGATCTCACAACATGGAAAACCTTGGGGATAGGGAAAGCCTGGGAAATCAGGAATTATCCATCCCTGATTATTTCCAGCAAAGAAAAAGCTGATAAATGAAGTGAACCCAAGATATGGAAATTAAAATTACATGTTTATACTTCCTAACTACAAGCCTTAAAAATAGAATTAATACCTGCTGATAAAGACTCCATATCATCACAAATTAACTCATCACACAATATCAGGGTAAGGAAGGGGCCTTCAGAGCAAATCCAAGTTATCTGAGTAGCTCATTCCTGTGACATTTGCACTCAGTTAGACAAGGTAACACAGGAAGCAAAGAAATATCTGCCGATCTCCACCATATCCAGTCCTGCCATGAGACTGCTACTTGGCAAAAAATATAAAGTAGAAACTCACTCATCTGAGGGATGAGCCTGTTGTTTGAAGTGAACATAAGAGCATAAGAACAGCCGTGCTGGCTCAGACAAAAGGCCAATCAAGTCCAGCATTCTGTTCCCAGAGTGGCCAACCAGATGTCTGTGGGAAGTCGATGGTCAAGACATGACCACAATGATATCCTCCTGCTCGTGTTCTGCAGGAATTGGTATTGAGAGGAATACTGCCTCTGATACAGGAGGGAATAGATAACCATCATGAGTAGCCACTAATAGCCTTCTCCTCCATGAACTTGTCTAATCCCTTTTTAAAGCCATCCAAATTGGTGGCCATCGCTACATTTTGTGGTAGCAAATTCCAATGTTTAATGATGTGCTGTGTGAAGAAGTACTTCCTTTTATCTGTCCTGAATCTCCCACCATTGAGAGTCATTAGATGAGAGATACACTTTCTCCAAACCATGCATACTTTTATACACCTCTACCATGTTCTCATTTACTTACTTTTCTTCTAAGCTAGAAGCCCCAAACATCATAAGCTTTCCTCACAGGGGAGTTGTTCCAGCCCCTTGTAATATAGTGCTAAATTGTGAAGTGCAGAAGCTCATCATGACAGCCCCCAAACCCATGACAACCCCCAAGGAGATTCTATAGCCCAGCCCCCAAAGGAGAGTTCACAAATGCACATAGCTATGTTGATCCAGGAGACCTGGGTGCACATCCCTGGTTAGCCATGTGGCGTGACTGCAACCCTATGCATTGTTGCCTGGGACTCTTTTGGGACTCACCTCTTTTGAAGTCAGTGGTACTTAATTCTGACTGCATAGGTTCAATATATTGGACTTCAGCAAAATATCTTCAGCCAGCTGAAATGCAACATTTAGCTTTTAATGCAAACCATCTTACAAAGAACTGGTACCATGAAATGTTACCATGAAGTAGGAATTCCATCAAAGGAAAGAAGGATCCAGCCTCTGCTTGATTATTTTCCCTCATTCTCTGACATTCTCTATGCAGATCTGTCACAAATTATTGCAGAACTTGAAAGCCTCATTATTACCTCATTCACTTGACAGATCACAGCAAGTCCACCAATTACCTGGCACTCCATTCCTGCTCTGGTCAAGACATGAATGAGGCTTGTGCCTGTGCACTCTGTCCTTGCACCACTCCTCCCCTCACCCTTCCTCAGTGCACAACAGTTGAGGACATTTAGGGTGAATTAACCATAGTTTCCCACTAGGTCTGAACTGAGAAAACCATGGTGAACTGGAGCAGAATAAACCAGGATCTGAAACCTCAGTCTGAAGTTGTTTTCAGATCCTGTTTTTCCCCAATCCTGATAACCATTGGGTTGGATCGTGACTTAGTCATGCTTGCAGTAGACACACTGAAAGCAACAAGACAAATAAGTTATGACAAACTTAAGTCCCATTGATTCCAATGGGCCTGCTCTAAGTATGGCAAAATCTGGTTCTAACCCACAGTTTCACAAGTTCTGACATAATGGTAAACTATGGTTAATTAACCCAGGAAGTCTTCCATTGCATCATGTAGAGGAGGGAAGGGAAAGTTCGAGGAAAGAGTGCACGGCCACAAAGTTCATGCATATCTTGGTTTAATAAGCTGGGATGTGTGCATCCAAACCAGCCCAGTGCCTGGGAGTGCAGGCTGGAAAGAGTTGTTCACATGTCATCAACATGTGATGTTTTTCAACAGAGCCAATCAGTTCACACATTCAGCTACCACCCCTCATCAAGTGTAAAGTCAGTTAAGCCCAATTCAGTTGTTCAACTAAATATAAGGAGGAAGCAGAATCATGTGCGCTGTCCTTGCTTCTGACCTCTAGACTAGGGATATATAAATATATAGGAAATTTGTTTCAGTTCATTTTGAACAGAAGTTTCCCAGTTTGCACCTCCAGAACCGAACATGGGCCTGAATGCAATCTGTGGTCGAAGTCCATAATTTCTGAGCTTGCACTGCAATTTGCAGACCAACCCCCCCTCCACTTTTTTTTTGGCATACATTTCAAAAATATGCACAAATATGCTTTAATCATTGGGATGAAAATGCATATATTTAAAAAGTGTACATAATTGATGTGTACATTTGGAAAAATATACATGAAAATATGCATGAATTTTTATGCAAAAAAACCAACGCTCATGATCTGATTATGGACACATAAGAAGAGCCATGTTGGATCAGACCAAAAGTCCCTCTAGTCCAGCATTCTGTTCACATGAATTGGAAGAAGCTTCAAGGTGGAATTTGGAAAACCTTGACAAACTCAAGTTTTGCTGATTTGCACATTTCTACTCCAGACATTTAGATGAAGGTCTGCATAGAGCCAATGCACATATGACTGTACATGCTTTTCCCATGTGATTCAAAACCAGTCTTTCGCTAGGGATGGGTGAGAATTTAGTTGGGTTCTCATTTTAATGCCAACTTAACACATTCTCACTTCCTGACCCTAAACACAAACTGGAACACAGCTTATCACTGACATTCATACGTTTCCAAAGATTGTGATGCAGTTTGCAAAAAAAGAAAAGGAAAAGTGTGCACAAATGATGTGCATTTTTTAAAATGTGCACAAAATGCTTCATTCATTGGGAAACACTTTTAAAAGGTGTGGGTTTGCAAAAGTAAGTGTACACACAAGGTGCTTTTAAAAAAAAATCTACACAAACATTTTTCATCCGAACCCCCCCCAAAAAAAATCCAGTGCAGAAATGAGATGGAAAGAACTTAAAAGTGAAAAAATGAGAACCTGAGTGAAATTGAGTTTGACAGATTCACCTATCACTACCTATAGCATTGTATCAAGTGCTTGAAACTTAGCTTCAGGATCGCAGAATTGTAAACTCCTATCTTTTCAGATCACTAATTCAGAACCTCAAAGAGGTTGTCTAATTTCCAGCCTTGTTGTCACGTCTGGCTGAAATATTCAGATCCCTGTACATCAGGATCACGCCTGTTTGTTTTCAAAGTAAAGAACAAATGTAACATTAAGTACCCTTGACTGCTTCATTGCACAACCTTGCCTGCCTTGTGCTGTAAACAGAACTAGTTCCTATTGTGACTGGTTCTTGATTGAACTAATGATGCATACAGAATCATAATTCAGCAATGGGAATTAAATTATCAGACAGATTTTGGCTCTTGTCACTTATCGTTACTTATGCTGAAAACAAAACAACGACAACTGTGTGTGTGTGTGTGTGTGTGTGTAATCTGTGTGCATGCATGCGTGCTTCTAATGAAATGTTCTTTACACATTTCACAGGTAGGTGGACAAACTGCTATGGGGGTAAATTGATACAGGGAAAATAAGGCAGAAGAGCTTTATAACCAAATGGAAAGATGTAGAAGTATGCAAAGGATAAATGTAAGCAAAGCTGTAGCTCTCTAAAGATCAAGTCTTCAGTGAATTGAGGAAATTATTTCTTCAAGCAGATCGCATCCATAGAGCATGGCTTTTCATTACTTACACAACTTGCTACGTGATTTGCATTGCAGAGCAGCTATTCTTGTCTTCATTTGGAGCAGAGGAGCCTGCAGTGTCCCTCTGCTTGAGCTGCTTAATATCACAAAGGCCTCTTCTTTTCCCATCATAGAAAGGGTGTTGTTTTATAATCAGAAGTGGTGCAGTGGCAAAATCGGGGATTGTTTAATACCAATGCAATGTGTCCCAAGAACAGAGCGTGGGTGAGTCTATAAATGGCATTCCCAAAGCATGAGTCAGGATCCATCAAAAGACCTCAGAATACTGGGGCTAGATTGCCACCAGACTGCCAACAAAGGATATTTGGGGGTAATGGAATTAAATTAAATGGGATCGATTTGAGTACCAAATGGGATTGATTCTTAGATTCTGAACAAAATGCAGGCATTATCTGGCTTGCCTGAGCGTTGTGGAATTAATATGCACTGGATAACAAAAGGCCTCCAAATAAGAGATCTCTTCCCAGAAATGTAAGGATTTATTATGGCAACCAGAACATCCTGAAAGCAGACAGAGAACATACGAATGAAATGCCATTCCAGTAGTAAAACAATGCAATACAATTGGATTAGCACAGTGTTCAGCACAGGGAATGCTGTTGTCTCTGTGTGGTTTCTGGGTGTTATATTATTCAGGGCACAAGCATGGAGGGTGCGGTCACAGGTACACTTTAGTGGAGTCTGTCTGCACAAGCCCATTACCATGATTTTTTTTTCCTTTTTAATGAGGCTAAATTGAAGATCATGCTTGAGGATGCTTATGCAAATTGAACACCCTTAATTTATATACCTGTATATGGAGCATCCAAATCTAGTGAACTTTGCTGGAGCCAATCAGAAATAATATTGGAACAGAACAAGCAACATTTTGCACAGTAAGCTGCTGGCCTAGGGCTCCTCTAGAAGGGAGAGAGAGTATGCATTTGTACAGGAAACTGTAGGACTGGTAGTTTGAGAGACAAAGATGTGTGCCTCTTTATAAAATATGGTGGCCATCAAAGTGGTATGGCCACAACTTTGGAGGGCTTTAAAGGAGGATTGGACAAATCCATGGAGAATAAAACTATCAATAGCTACTAGTCCTGATGCCTATATGCTACCTCCAGTATCAGAGGCAGCATGCTTATGTACACCAGTTTCTAGGGAACTTGGGCAGGAAACTGCTGTTGTACTCATGTCCTGCTTATGGGTTTCCCGTGGGTAGCTGGTTGGCCACTGTGTTAACAGAATGCTGGACTAGGTGCCCCCTTGATCTGATCCAGTATGGCTCCTCTTATGTTCTTATATTCCTAAAATGCTCTCTCAAGAACTACAAGTCCCAGAGTTCTTTTGTTTCTTCAGGCATTTCCCGGGCACCAATAGCAAGAGTCAAAAGGGTATGGCAGAGAACTGGTGGCAAGAGAAGAGGGTGAAACAGCTATTCACTAATGCAAATAGGGCCGGAGCACAGGGCACAGATCCAGGGCCCTGCAGTCTGCCCCCCCCCCCAATCCCTGCAAACAACCCCAGATAGGCAGTCATGCAGGCAGTGGTGACTCTTTCTTCTACCACACTGCTGCCAAATGAAATGATGCTCTGACTTGGATTCCTGCATTGAGCAGGGGGTTGGACTCGATGGCTTTGTAGGCCCCTTCCAACCCTACTATTCTATGATCCTATGATTCTATGAAAGTGCTGCAGCGCCCTGTCCAGGTGCAACCCCATGGTGGCCATTTTAAATGAATTTCATTTTAAATGAAGACATTCTTGTTGACTGAGTTTGATCAGCAGTGAGCTGGATTGATCAGATGCTGCCTCGGGGGCAGGTGGGGGGACATAGCCAATGAGGATGCTGGAACTCCACCACTCCAATTCCCATGTGAGCACAAAAGCAGCATTTGATTGGTTCAACTCGCTACTAATCAAACCAGGAAACAAAAATGCTTTAATTTAAAATGGTGCGCCACAGGGCTGCAACATTGACCCGCCAGCCACCGCTGTGTTTTCTTTTGGCAACGGTGCAGGAGCAGGGGGAAGAGGACTGGAGGAGGAGGAAGAGGAGGAGGAGAAGCCAGCACTGCCCCCCCACCACCACTAGGTCAAAAGGCAGCAGGGAGAGTCTGGCCAGGGGAAGCGACAGGGTTTACAGGCCCCAGAACATATGAGAGTAAATGCGTTAGCCCTGTGGACTACAGAGTGCATAGAAGAATTGATACTCGATCCCAGAGGTGGGGAACAGGAGCAGCCAAAGACATTTTTTGTGCACTCATCATAGAATTAATGTACATACCTGTCATACTCTCATGTCTGGCTAACAGTACAAATTATGCAGCAAGTCTGCTTAGGGCCAACTACTCATGACGTTCATCAAGAGTTTTTACCTCACAAATAGCCAGGGTGAGAAGCCCAGTCTGGATCAGAACCCTAGCTAGGGGGTAAGCCTCCCCCCCCACACACTATGGTCACAATCCAGATTAGGACCCCCACACTGCCTTAAACAAAGGGAAATAAATTAAGCTAAAGGATACCACTCAAGCCTTCCTTGTCAATTTTTCAAAATGGGCAAGAAATGGGGGGGGGGTGACCATGTTTCCCATTTATAGAGGACAGTCCTGTATTGGAAGGGCTGCCAGAGGACAGTCCCCTATTTTGAAAGTGTCCTCTCTCTGAAGGGCAGGCCTGTCCAAGTCCAGTATAGAGATAAAGAACCATCAGAAGGAAGAGCTGGGCTTTGAAGTTGCCCATCAACAGCAACTGGCCAGCAAGCTGTCAGGTCACCTGGTCAGTCTTCCACAATATGATGAGATATACTGTATTTCTATATAAATTATAATAATTATTTCTAAATTTGCACCTGTACACATAAATTAGCATGTGCAAAGGTTATGCAAATCAGTGCCCTTTATTTTCCTCTTTTTTTGGTGATGCACGTCCTCTTTTTTGGCATTTCACACGCAGCCACCTAGAGGGGGCAGGCATACTACAAGTTTGTCTGGGCCTAAGAAATATTTCTTGAGCAGTCAGTGTATGTACTGATCCAGCAGGCCCAACATTTTCAACATCCGTTTTGAGGTGCATCAACTTAAGTATACCATAATGAATATCATTGGTCCATTCACAGTCAAAAAAGCAGACCAAGAATGAAATGAACCCCAAAATGTCAAAACGTTGGCAGTTGCATTTTACAGATTTTGGAGACAAATCAGCCACTGAAATTATACCAAAGAATTATCAGTTCTTACACTGTGTTAACTAGAGCCATTTCTCTCATATAGCAAAGCCAGCACTTTTATTTGTGTTTTAATTGTGTTAAATTAAAAACAGGTAACAGAACTCAGAATGTCTGCCCAGTTGCATGAACCATAGGACAGGTGTTTTGATGTTTTAAGGTGATATGAATTGAAATTCAAGAAACTGTTTTGAATCTGAATGAGTTCTGCCCCTGTTCATGGAAAGATAAATACTGTATATTTGGCTGAGCTAAACCTTAGCTTCTTTCTGCAGATGGTGTATAGCCAAATTGAAGCAGAGAACAACTTGTTCACAAAATGGAGTCCAATTCCTAATATAACTGAATGCACATGGCTCATAACAGATGCAGGAGCACTATTTTAAACTGATATCCAAGGGCATGTATTTATTTATTTATTTAAAACTGCAGGCTGCCTCATCCACAGAGCTCAGGGCAAGTGGCAGATTAAGTTTCGAAATATGTATGAAATGAAAACAGGATGAAACAGATAAGATAAGGCATGCAAAACCCCTATTATCATTATACTGAACTCTAGGTATAAGATCCTACAACCCTACCAAAATATTATTAGGCTCCACCTTAGGCTCCAGGGGGAGGGAGTTCCATAGTTAGACAGCCAACGACAACAGCCTTCTTCATTTGCTCTGTAGAGGCATGCACCAGCGATGAGATTCAACTCGGATCCTGATTCGGCATGTCAGAAAATGGCTCAGTGAGGCTAGCTGTGTCAGCTCAGGTACTGAACCCAAGTCAAGATTTAGAAATCCAAGGGTTCAGACCTCCCACTGAATCTCATAAGAAAACCCAAATCACTTTTTATCTGTTTGTCCAACCTGGATGAAATTTGTTGACATCGTAGCTCTGGTTTACACCTACCAAATACCCCCATAGTGATGCTATTACTACACACACACACACACACACACACACACGGAATTGCTGATAACATGTTTAGTTCTTGGCAGAATTGGATTATATTTTCAGAGATATTTTCAGAGATCCTCCTGAGGGGATCGGGCCTGCCACTTTTCAGATGAATAGGTACAGGGAGTTTTGTGCAAGGGCAGCCTTTTCATTTGGAGGGTATCCAAAAAAGGTCACGTTTATCCCCGTATGTTCCTTGTGGACCTTTCCTCTGATAATGACAGACAGCATAGAGGTGGCTCCAAGTAAGAAAAGTGCAAAGTTTCAGAAGGATAGGTGTAGCAGTTCATGTGGAAGGGGAGTTCTCAAATTTGAGTGGCAGGGGGTGAGTGATTGGCTTCCCTTTCTCTCTCCCACTGATGGTTTTTTTTTTTGGGGGGGGGAATTTGTATGAAAACAGCAAACATCATTGAGGTATCTCCAGGCAAGAAAAGTTTCAGAAGATAGGTGCAGGGGCTGGCAGTTACGATTACTAAACCAGTCTAAGTCTTTCTTTCATAGCGAAGCCTGGTAGTGTTGGAAGAACGGCCATCTCACAGTCTCATCTTTGCCCTCCCTGAAAGCACAGTGATTGGACAGCCCTTGGTAACACATGCCCTATGATTAGAAGATGGACCTCTCAGTCATTCAACCCTCCCCCCTCCCCTTCCCCCTCTCCCCCCTCATCAGCATTTAGAGAAAGAAAACCAAGATGCTATTTTGGGAGATACACCATCTGCCTTTCTAAAGCCAAATCATGAATGAAGGGTCTTTGCAGGGTCCAGCTTTGTTCTGGTCATGTCGGAGAGATGCCTGCTTCACCTAAAAAAGACCCAGAAACGATCCCAAGGGAACCAACTGAACTCATGCTTCGTGTTTCAGCTAAATCTGATGCATATCCCTATTCTGTATCCATGTGTATGGAATGTGTGAAGGCCTTATGTTTTTAAAATGCTCATAAACCCTGATCCACTAAAGAAGATATACTCTATAAGGATGCTGGAAGTGGTTTAGGAGTAACCATGTCTTCCTCAAAGGAATCATAGAATCCTAGAACAGTAGGGTTGGAAGGGGCCTACAGGACCATTGAGTCCAACCCCCTGCTCAATGTAGGAATCCAAGTCAAAGCATCCTTGACAGATGGCTGTCCAGCTTCATCCTTAATGCCTCCAGTGTGGGACAGCCCACCACCTCCCTAGGTAATTGGTTCCATTGTCGTATTTGCTCTAACAGTCAGGAAGTTTTTCCTGATGTTAGAGCAATTTCAGCCAGAATCTGGCTTCCTGTAACTTGAGCCCATTATTCCGTGTCCTGCACTCTGGGATGATCAAGAAGAGATCATCCCAGATGAATGAGATCATCCCAGAAAAACATGTGTCTCTCTGTTCTCCCACTATTATGGTAGCAGAACGTTTTTCAGCTGAGAGTGACATGTAGCAGTACTCTCATGTCACATAAATATAACATGGGAAACAGCCCGAGCATCCTGCAATTTCTGGAAATATACAGAAGATCTTTGTAGTATATAAGTCATTTGGCAGTATCAATAGGGTTTCAACCACTTACAAGTGTCTGTCTTGATTCAAAGAACATGAAATGTCTGTGAGAAAATGATGTCCCATGTGTACAACACAAAGCCAGATCCTGCCATTGGAACATTCGCTGCAATGCTGCTCATGATCTGCTCTCATGATTTTTCATGTGTATAGCATGCTTAATTTGCAAATTGCATTGCAGATTCTATTAGGTTTCATCACAACTACCCTGTGACATGGGCCACCATACAATTTGACAGATGGGAAGCTGGGTTTTGAGAGATAGACTAGGTTTGCACAACACAATAAGCCACAGTGGGTTGTGAGCCATGTTTGTTTCAGAGGGGCTTGTTGTGTTGTCCAAACCTGGCAAGGTGGCTTCGACATGGTTTGTTAAGCATGCACAAGCCACCCTGAGAACCCATGGTTGCTGGATTGTTCAGGGTGGCTTTGTGTTATGGGCGACTATATAAATATAGTAAGTAAGTAAAGACAAATAGCCTGGCTGTAGTAGCCTCAGCATTACCCAAATACAAAATACCAGAGGGAAAGAGGGAGAGAGAGCAGCACAGAGTAATGGTTAGAGTGTTGGACTAGAACTGGAGAGCCCTGGATTCAAATCCCCACTCACTTATAAATTTCACTAGGTGATTTTGAACCAGCTCCTATCTCTAAGCCCCTCACAGAGCTTTGTGGGGATAAAATGGAAGGATAACCTTGGAGGCAGACTTGAATTCCTTGGAGAAAAGGTAGGATATAAATGTAATCAATAAATAATTACTTAATCAGTAAAGGAAGAACAAATCCTGCTCCTAACAGGTGCTGGTATGGAGAATTCTATTTAGTGTGAAGAGTTAGAGCAGATGACATGAAGGTCCCTTGTGGAACTACAGTTCAGTTTTAAGCCTTCGCACTCTCCTTTTATAAAAAAAAATAAAATTCTCAGAGAAGAATATTCCAGAACTTCCCTTGGTGTATAACCCAAAAACCTGACCTGAATCACTGAAGTCAATGGACATTTTTCATTAACTATGGCAAATTAATGAACTGCAAATTAGTAAAATGCAAATGAGCAAAATGATGCATGGTGAATTATTCAAATTATCCACCCTAATCTGTATTCAAAATGTGAGACTACCAATTCAAATCCTTGTCATAGGACCCATATTGGATTTGATTCACGAATTTTAAAAGCCATATTTATTCAACCTGATTCACAGATGATGTTGTTTGTCATTTCCAGCCTCTGCTCTTATAATACAGCATATTCATAAATGTAGGGCCAGAAGTGCCAAATGAATTTTGAATGCATGTAAGCAACAGATATGGAAGGTGGAGAATCAGCTTTTTGTTCCGTCCAGAGTGCTTATACTAGGATGAGCTACATGCCAACGACAGGAGCTGACCAAACAAAGCCCAATCCCAGGCCTTCTGGAATAGACAGACTCCTGTGTGTTTATCAGGCTGCATGAATTAACATGTTGTGCCCATCATATATTTGAACAAAGCTGAGAAGGTGGTGAAAAGCCGTAAGTGCTTTCTATCAGCTCCACTTGGTGAAATGCCTGCAACTTTTTCTCTCAGGTACTCAGGGATAAACAGAACAAAATGGTTACACCTGACACAGAGTGGACTTATACCTTTCTGTTTACTGCAAGAAAATGCTAGGGTTCTGCCCCACAAGCTGGTCCAGCAGAAATCCTGTAGGGATGTACCGATTGTGTAAAATCTACTACAGCTGTGTTTCGCGGATTGTCAGGCGCCTTTCATTCCATCATCTGCCTACAGACGGATGCGAAAATTTTTCGTCATGTGGAAAAATACAGAAATAATTAGGTAAATACTTCCGAAAGTATTTACATAAGTATTTACATAATTTACCTCAGTATGTAACCTTTCATGTATTGTCCCCCATTCCATTCAACATTTCCTCAGAAGAAACTTACATATTTTTCTACAGATTTATATGTGTAAATTTTGGGAAAGTAAAAAAATCATCCAAAAGTCCACCGACTCCGTGCGGACTGAGGGGGGCGCTCCGCAGCAGATTCCAGAGGTTGGATTCTTAGAAATCCGAGCTCATTTTAATCCATCTCGAATTTCTCCAGCATCCCTAAAATCCTGTGGCATGTCTAATAGCAACCTTTGTGACTTTGAGGCTGGGCTACCATCATGTACTTTATGTGGGACTGTGCTTGCTCCTTTGGAAGCTTCTGCCAGTGCAAGACATGGGATCCAAGGAAGGAAAGGCTCCAGCAGAGGAAGGAAAGAGAGGTGCACTTCAAAGGTGCACTGGAAACTATGGATTGGTTCCAGCTTTAGTTGAGGGATGTATGGATTTTGTAAAATCCATTCCATCTGCATTTGGCAGATTGTCAGGTGCCTTTCATTCCATTGCCCACTCTTGGACAGAATTAGACTTTTTCTGATTTCCCAAATTTGCATTTGCCCAAATTCTCACCTGCGAAAATCTGAAAATCCCCCCAATTTGCAAATCCTCCAGAATGCACATTTTCATGCTTTAGCCTATGGAGGAGATGTGCATTTTCAGCCAGAGTTTTTTTTTTTTTTTTATGTTAAGTATTCTTCTGTGACTAAATTTGTGTAAAATTCCAGAAAGTTAAAAAAAAAAAAAAAAAGCCTATCTGCTATTCTGCAGAATCCATGCAACTCAGGAAAACCCAGTCTGCTGCTGAATCCATGGGTCAGGTTTATAGAAATCCAAACTCATTTGATCCCTTTGTAGATTTCTCCGACATCCCTACTTCAGTCGCATGTAGAATACATCCACTGGAATCAGTGGGACTTAAGTTATTTATACCAGTACATTGCCAGTCAGTCTTCAGGAGCAAGACTGGCTCCAACTTTTCAACAGGTGATTAAGGGCACAGTCCTATGGGTTGCACCCTGGGTACTTGTAAGATGCCTCGTGCCTCCATCGCTGCATTCTAGCTAGAAGGGTAATTTTGCCCATCTAGTGGAGGCTTGGAGGAAGGGGAGGGAAGGAGGCTGGGGCAGCAATAGGAAAGGTCATAAGCCAGCTGCCCTGGCCTCCTCCCCTCCCTGCCCCCAGGAATGCTCCCTTACCCTCGTCTCCGAGCTCTGTTTTGTGAGTGCGGAGAGGTAGCTAGCGCAGTTCTCTCCACGCTGGCTACAAGGGGGAGTGCAGTTTCCTGGATACGAAGTCGGAGCCCTGTCTCCGACCTCGTATCCAGGAAACCAAACAGTCCTATGTCTCCCAGCAGCTGGCTACGGAACATAGGATTGCTCCCTAAAAGGATTTAATATGATATCTGATAGTAAAGTGGCTAGCCTATCACGTGAGAAAACAGGGACACAAATGGTGCAGTGGACGCCATTTGCATCTGGAGTTAGCCCAGAGATACGGCACGGCAATGGCGGGCGGCCGTATCGCCGGTGGCCGGCTCCGCAGGATCGCTGCATGGAGGAGCCAGCCCAGACGGATTCCTGAGGGGGGTGGAGGTGAGTGTCCCATTCCGCCATGGACTCTGGAGGCCGGATTCTTTGGAATCTGGCCTCACTGGGGTCCATGACAGAATTCTCCGCCATCCCTATCTGTGCCTGCCTGTTCAGTCTGCTGTCCAGGTGGTAACTGTTGATGGACAACAGTTCTTTATCTTTAAACTGGAATTGGACAGGATAGCCCTTCAAATACAGGATGCCTTCATTAGGGGTATACGAAACCCCATTTACCTGGCTCTGCTTGGTTCCGCGGGGGTGGGGGAGAGGCTATCTGGTCCTCCCACCCAGAATCCTGCCCGGGCAGCTCCGCTCTGCGGCCAGTCCGTGGAGCCGCTGGCTGGGCCGATCTGCAGCAGGGGCCTCATCCACTGCCGGGCTGCTGCGGACGCAAATGGTGTCCTGCGTAGGGGACGCCATTTGCATCCCTACGCTAGGCCGTGATAGGCTACGTATATATTTACGTAGCCTATCACAGCTACAGCAGGGACGCAAATAGCGGCCACCACGACGGCCACCATTTGCGGCCTCAGCAGCCCAGAAGACGACCTGGAGCCGCCACTGCCGCTGCCACATCCGCCACCAGGTAGGTCCATTCCAGGGGGGGTGGCGGGGGGTGGCGGGGTGGTGAGGCCGTTCCACCATGGATTCCGGGGGGCTGGATTCTTTAGAATCCGGCCTCACTGGAGTCCGTGGCGGAATTCTCCAACATCCCTACTTCAAATAGAGAACATTCTCCAGTAGCCCTTCAGATAGAGGACTATCCTCTGGAGAAGAGGATACGTGTACATCCTATGGGTAGAGCTTGAGCCAAGAGCTGTAAGGCATCAGAAGATTCAAAACGGAGAGCCTGACAGCAAGGTCAGGCACCTGACTTGCTGATCCACAGCACCGCCCTGTTAGTGGAAGGAAGAGAGACCCAGAGGAATCATGTGACCCAGGAAACCAATAGGAACCTTGCTGACTTAATAACTATCCTAAGTTTGGCTCCCAGTCCAAACATTTCATTTCTACTGTAGCCAGAATCCTGTTTCTTGCCTCAACCCATACCTTCCATGGGCCATTTGCCTCTGACCCCATTGGGCTGTGACAGCTGACCCTGAGTCTCATGATTTGGCCTTCATCTGTTGTTATAGGTGCACCTTTGAGCTGTCTCCTTTGTTCCTGCAAAACACTACAGCCCACTTCCTGAAAGGAGAGGTCAAGGGTCAGCACATTACAACTTTCATTGCCCTCCCCCGTTGTTTTTGCTGGACTCAATTCAAGGTTCTGGTTATCATCTACAACATCCTAAACAAGGCTGCTTGTCATATCTAAGAGGCTATCTCTACCTCTAAGGTCCACCACAATAAAAAAATCTTTGAAGACTAGCAGTGGCCTTGCATGCTTACTATCTAGGCCCAAGGTCTGGAGCATACTGTGTTCAGAAAGCCATTCTTAGTGGTTAACCATCTGGAATTTCCTTCTTCTAGAGCAGCGGTGCACAACCCATGGCCCCCCAAAGAGCTATGTGGCTCCAAAAGTGCTGCTGATTCAGCAACAAATGTCTCCTACACTGCATCTCCTATCCCTGATTATCTTTACACACACACACACACACACTTCTGATAATCCCTTGTCCTCCATTGCTGAACCCCTCTGATGCAGGGCATCACTTTCTGGAAGTTACTTGAGGATGCTTCCAGCAGAACACTCTAGGATCTGGTTGCTGGAGGCCACAAGTTGCTCTAGCAGCTGTGGTGTGAGACTTCTAAGCCCCTCTCAGTGCTCTTCTCAATACAGCTGCTGCTTGTGCTGACAGGGGAAAGAGAGAGAAGCTCAGTTTTCAAAGAGAAACAATGTGGATGGATGAGATGGAGGGAAATAACAACAACAACAACAACAGCAACAACAACTGAAATAAATGTATTAATACATTAAGTCGGAATAAACAAATCAAGTTAGAATGCCTTTAATTAATTTAAATTAAATGACTTGAATGTAAATGAAATTAAAGTGGAAATTGGGTGGCATTGTGTTTAAAATAACTTTACTGAACTGGATTAGATTAAGTTTGAATTTATCGTTCTGTGTGCGCACGTGTATCTGCATGTGCACAAATGTGGGTGATAAATCTAAATAAATAAATCAGTGATGACTGCAGACAATTAGCGAGTGAAAATAAACTCTACAGTTTTATTCACCTTTTATTCACTGAGGGCTGTTTGTATCACTTCTGGATTGCAAAGAGATGTTCTGATGGGAGCTGGCACTTGCTTTAAGAACATTAACCAGGGCCATGAATAAGTCTTAATGAATGTAGAGGATCAGTTTCAGTTTGATTTTATTGCAATGGACTATCTTGCCCAAGATGAAATTTCAATGGCTAAAACCAAAAAGAAGCAAGCCAAAGGAAAGGAGTTCAAGATCAACTCATTCATGAAAAGAATGCAGAAGGGGCAGCAAGTCAGAGGACCGGGTATGAAGGTCCCTGCACCGGCACAAAGCCTCAACCAACCCCCTTGTTTTATCCACCACAGGGTTCTTGGGGTTTTCAAATGCATTCTGTGAAGTATCAGGAATGGCCACAGCAGAAGATGAGACGTTCTGGCACTTGTTCTGGTGGACACTGTAGTTTTTCCTTTATGGAAATGGCCAGTGGGTATAGGAGGCACTGGGGTGGGGGGAGTGGAGGGAGGTGGGAAGGGACCACAAGTGTCTTCCCAGACAAGTAGGTTTCCTCTCTGCCCTCCATTGCTGGATCCTTGTGGTTACTTGAAGGAAAGACTATAAATTATAGACAGGTGCGCAGATGGCCTCTCAAAATTATCCACCTTATTTGTGGGCAGAGAAATTTGGGACATAGTTTCACCGAATTTCTCCAGGGGAAGGAGAAATTCTCATCAGTTTCTCACAGGCAGGGCTACCCATTGTGTAGCACAGCTTCTTTCATTTTTGGTAAGGGTTGGCAGGGGGGGGGGGTGTTGTGCTGCAACAGTATCAACGGTGTTGGCAGGCTAGGCCCCATTTTGCATCCATCACAATGCAGGTGTGAGGGGGAGGCAGTGTTGCATCAAGCTCTAGGGATGAGGTGGAGTTAGTGCTTTGCCCAGATCTGCCCTCCAATTTCCAGAAAGTTTTCTTCCCTCATGAAAGGGCTTCCATTGTTCTATCTCATTCTCAGGACAGTCTATTTATTATTTATTATTAAATTTATTAATCGCCCATCTGGCTGGTCACCCAGCCACTCTGAGCGATGTACAACATATAATAAAACAGTTAAAAACAATAAAATTCTATAATAAAAACATTTTCTAAAATACCCTAACCCACCCCAAATGCCTGCCTGAACAACCACGTTTTTAATGCACGGCGGAAGCTCATTAAAGAGGGGGCATGATGGAGTTCTTTAGGGAGAGAGTTCCACAGAGTGGGGGCCACCACAAAAAAGGCCCTCTCCCTTGTCCCCACCAGTCTAGCTGTCCTGGCTGATGGAACAGAGAGAAGGCCATCCGAGGCTGATCTTGTTAAGCGGCCTGTCTGGTGCTGCTGGAGGCGCTCCTTAAGATAGGCTGGGCCGGAACCATATAGGGTTTTAAAGGTCAAAACCAACACCTTGAATTTGGCCTGGAAAACAACTGGCATTCAAATGTATGTTGAATTTCTTTTGGTGGTGTTTTTGAGCTTACCTAATCACAGCGAGCCTCCCAGGCTGCCTGCACATCCTGATCTGAAAAAGCTCTGTGGGAGGAATTACCTCATGATGGCTTCTACTAGTCTTCAATGGAAGTGCAGGGAGCTGAGGAGGCTACAGGCTGCCAGAACGATGATTGTACAATGAAAAATCATTGAGTGAGAGGACATCTGTATTCACTCCTCAGACACCTCCTAAATAAGGGAAGCCCAAGAAACCCAAACCCAAGCCTTGAGAATTTCTCCAGCATTTCTTCAGTATTGAATTTCTTCTTGAAAGCAATTTATTTTCTATCAAATTGAATGAGAATGGTCAAAAAACATGTTGGAGAAATTTTCGGCACAGGACTAACAAATACAAATTATAACTGAACTATGAACTGTAAATTAAAATAAAGTTGCAGTCCTAGGCATGCTTACTTGAAAGTTAACTCCATCAAAATCAATCGGGCCCACTTCAGAGAAAATATGTTTTAGGATGGGAGGTAGGGTGACCATGTGTCTTCTTTTGCAGAGGACAATTCTCTGACTGAAGGGCTGCCAGAAGACAGTCTTTTATTTTGAAGGTGTCCCCTATTTGAAGGGCGGTCCTGTCCAAGTCCAGTGTAAGGATCAAGAACCATCCAAAGGAAGAGTTAGACCTTGAAGTTGCCCATCAACAGCACCTGGATAGAGCAGGGCACACAGAGCAAAGCCCACAGATCATCTGGCCACAGTCCTCCACACTATGATGAGACGTACTCTATTTCTATTTACATTCTAAATAGGCTGGCCACTCAAGGGAGCCTTACTGTGAAGCATATTGTTATTTGTCTCCCAGGAATCATAATGTGTAGGTCAAAAGCAGATCCCCCATTCACCCCCAAAAAGCACATTTCCTCTTCTGCACCTCTCCAATACTTTGGGGAGGTGGTGTTGCTTTCATTTTCAGGGCCAGATCTTCTGGCATGCAAAAGAGAAGCAGAAGGAAGAAGGGCAAGTAGTCCTGAGGTTCACGTAATGAAAACATGGTGTGCCCCATGCCAACTGTATAACCATTAGGCTGTTTTCTCTCCAGGTTCTTTCAGTATCTGCCAAAAGTCACTATGCCAAGTGACTTTTTTTTCCTCTGTTACAAAATATATTCCAAACTACTCCCATTACAAACAAATATCTGCACAACAGTGTTATTTTTTATTAATCTCTCTGTGTTTTTTCTTGCAGCTAGAAGGGATTACTTGCAGATGCTCCCATATTTATTTTTCCCCACTATCTTCAAAGTACTGGCCTTAGGTTTATTGTTTGTTCTTCAGACTGGGAGGTATATAGATAATTCTGTGAACGTGACTGGCAAAATACATTCTTCTATCAGCTGCCTTTTTCAAAACACTGTCATTAGTAAAACCTTTCCATCCTGCTGCAGTCAGATAATCTTTGACCGTTTGGAAAACTCAGCGTCCAATTCAAAGACTCACATTCACAGTGACACTACTGCACTTCACTCTGTGAAAGATACCACAGTTTTCAGCAGAAGCCTTTACGATGCTAAAAGCTGTATACTCTGTTGAAAATATACAGAGTCAGAACCAGTCAGACCTTTAAAGGAGTCCTTTAGATTTCTGACTGAAACCCGGAGTGGATTCACCATCCCACTGACATTGGAGCCACCAGCCTCCACTGGTTGAAGGCTAGCATGATCCAGTGGCTGGCATGTTAAAGATGGGCCCAGGAAGCTAAAGTTGGACCTGCAGTTCAGTCAGGAAGCGCCAGGTGGAAGACTCTTTGCACAGATACGGCTGCCGTTACCATATCGCTGGCTGGGCTGATTGACTGCAGATGCAAATGGTGTCCAGTATGACATTTGCAGCCGTAAAGGTCTTAGTTTAAGGTAAATGCAGCTGTTATTGGCTGCATTTAGCTTAAACTATGGCCGCAAATGGCATAGTGGACGCCATTTGGGTCCCTGCTTTTTCATGCGATAGGCTACGCAAATTAGGGATGTCAGAGAATTCCGCAACGAATCTCGGTGAGGCCGAATGCCGGTGCATTCGGCCCCCCAAAATCCATCGCGGAATGGCCTACCACCCCCCCGCCCTCCCGCGGATCTCCCCCGGGACAAAACGTACCTAGGGCGGATGTTTCGGAAGACGGCAGCTCCAGCGGCGGCTTCGGTGGTGGCAGCGGTGGCAGCTGGTCTTCCGACCGGCTGCCGCCGCTGCCATTTTCAGTCTGTGTTTTTTTTCTTTTTTCCCCCCACAGACGTGATAGGCTACATAAAGACTTACATAGCCTATCTCGTCTGGGTAAAACAAAAACAAAAACACGTACGTAAATAGCGGTGGCTACAGCCGCCGCCATTTGCGTTCCTTATTTTTCGCCGTCTTAGTCTACATAAATATTTACCTAGACTAAGACGAAGACAAGAAAGGGGAACACAAATAGCGCCCCGTACGCTATTTGTGTTCCCCTTTCTTGTCTTCATCTTAGTCTACGTAAATATTTACGTAGACTAAGATGGCGAAAAATAAGGAACGCAAATGGCGGCAGCCATAGCCGCCGCTATTTGCATATGTGTTTTTTTGTTTGTTTTTTTACCCAGAGCCCTCTGCAGCTGGAAATCCGGCTGCGGACGGCCCTGGCCTGGGCCTGGCCGGCTGCTCCGCAGAGCCGCCGCAGAGCACAGCCGGCCGTCGAGGATTCTGGGGGGGAGGACCGAATCGCCTCCCCCCCGTCGAGGATTCCAGGGGGAGGAACGGAATGCCTCCCCCACACCATGAACAGAATCCGCGAAAAGGTAAGTGACTTTCATACATCCCTAACGCAAATATTCTTTTGAATCTGGCCCCCCGGAGTCCATGGCGGAACGGAGCACTTGCCTCCGCCTCCCTCCGGAATCCTCAGGAGCCAGATCCTCCCCACAGCGATCCTGTGGAGCTGCTGGCCGGCTCCGGAGCGCCAGCGATACAAGTCCGTGGCGGAATTCTCCGCCATCCCTAGTTTGACAGGCCACTGGAAGACTGTCCTCTGTTCTGAAAATGGGCCCTATTGGAGGGGCTGTCCAGTCCAAGTCCAGTTTAAAGATCAAGAACCCTCAGAAGGAAGAGCTGGGCCTTGAAGCTGCCCATCAACAGCACCTGGACAGCAGACTGAGCAGGCACACAGGTCAGCTGCTCACAGTCTCACTATGGTGAGATGTACTGTATTTCTATTTAAATAAAAATAAGAATTAATAAAAATAATTTCTAAATGTTCAGCTACACATCTAAATTAGCATATGCAAATTTTATGCAAAGTGGTGTCCTCTTTTACCCTCTTTTTTTGGTGATGCATTTCCTTTTTTCTTTTCTTCTTTTTTGTTTGGCAGTTCATAAGTGGCCACTGTACCTACCCCTTGCACCCAGAGGAAATAAGCAGGAAGAGGGGAAGAGTCTCTTGATGACATGGGAGTCCACCAGAGGACCTCATAATGTGTCATACTGTTGATCTATATCTAGCCCAGTATTGTCTAATACAGCCACTCCGAGCTTATTGCCCTCCGGCTGTGTTGGACTATAACTCCTGATGGCCATGCTGGCTGGGGTGTCTGGGAGCTTTAGTTCAACACAGCTAGCGGGCAACCATTGGGAAAAAGCTGGTCTAATCTGATAGTCAGTGGACTCTCCAGAGATCTTCCACCGCCATGCTACCCAAGAACCTCCAGCTAGAGATGTTGGAGATTCCATCTGGGACTTCTGCACTTCACCACACTCTGAAGGACTGCAGGGTGCTCCTTAAACCACCTGCCCCAGCCCTAGCAAGTCTGGCTTGGAGAAACAGGCAATGACTCCAAAAAGTTTTCAAACAACAGTTGACATCTTACCTTGGTCATAAATTCAGTAGGTGGCCTTAGGCAAGCTATTAGCTCTCACCCTCTGAAAACCTGCCTCGCAGGATTGTTATAAGGTTTGCTGACAGGCAAACTACACACAATTGCGTATAATGAAGCCCCAGTGGAAAGCAGCCTTGGAAGGGCATGAGTGTAGCTGGGAAGAGCATGCTTTAACTCTTCTGTCACTGGCTTGTTGTCCTCTCAAAATCCTTTCTCAAGCTGCTTCCCTCCCCCCCCCCCGCAAAATTCCAGACATGCGTATCCATATCATGAGCCCTGCAGGAGGAAAATGGAGGGATTTCAAATGGGAAAAACTATAACCCTTCCCCCTTGCTGTCCTTCTATTCAGAAATGCAGCCTCTCGTGGCTGCTTTTCATTTTAATAAATGTTCATCTGGGTTATTTGTTACATGCATTGTGCTGCCTGAGTCTGAAAGAATATATGTGGTTTTTTGAACACCCTGAAATGCAGTATTAATTATAGTACCCTAGCTGCACTTTTCAGAGTAACATAAACAACTCCCTGCCCTGAGGAGCTTCTATTGGGTTGAAGTCTAACGTGTTAAGCTGCTAGCTCTATAGAAATAGCTTTCTTGTTTTTGTTTTGTTTGTTTGTTTGTTTTTGAGGAGAGTTGAAGAAAGAGAGTGTCATGGACCAAGACCCTAAAGCTTCATCTTTAGAGGATCCTGACCTGTTGACCTCAGAAGATCCCAACCCCTTGTCCTCCAAGGAGGCTCCAGAGTTAAGAGCTCAGGAAGATAATTTGGTCACAGAAAGGCATCATGAGGCTTCCACCTCCCCGGGACCTAGTTCCCCAGAAAAATCCGAGGGGTCAGCTCCCCTGCATCCAGAGGAGGTTACCTTGCCATCCTTGGACTCTGAGGACTCTGGCTATGATGACACTTCCATGCCACAGCCATTCTCATGTCATCACAGCTAGAGTCTGCTAAAACAGGCCAGGCCCCTTGAAGAGAAATGTCTCAAGCATTATAGAGGTGGAGCCAACCAGCCTAAATGCTAGCAACATCCTACTTAAAGCTCAGTCTTGCTCTGCTCCTTGTTGGATCAACATGCAGATAACCCTGTCTGACTTCCAGCCCCAGCACCACTTGGAGCTTTCTGTGATGCTGATCTCTTCCTGCCTTGCTTACCTGAGAACCTGCCCTAACTTGAATGCTATTCAAGATCTGAGCTGTAGCACATCCCTGCAACCCTGGTTATAGTACAGGACATGGGCAGAACCCATAGCCTGAAATGGTACAGAGAGGTGCCACTACATCAGCCTTTGCTAACCTGGTACTATTCAGATGTTTTGGACTTTAACACCCATCAGCACCAACCAGCATAGCCAATGGTCAGGAATCCTGAGCATTATAACCCAACATATCTGGAGGGCACCTGGTTGGGGAAGGCTGTGCTACATATATAAATGCTGACTCAGTTCCAGATAAAGTTAGTTACACTTAAGTCTCATTAAAATTATTCAGACTTAAGTCAGTCATGCAAGTGACTTGCCTAATTGATTTCATGGGACTTAGCACAGCATTATCTGCTTGAGGCTTCTAAGTATTATTATCAGTACTGAAGAATAAAGGCTGGAATCCTAAGCACATGTACCAGGAAATGTCCCATTGAATTCAGTGGGAGTTACTTCTGAATAAAATATGCATTGGATTTTACTGCATGGAATATAATATAATGCACCCAACACACACATGGACTCCTTATCCAAAAAAGGAAGACATGTAGGATGCCTCAGTGTGGACTCTTCTTATCACCACCAACAATGGGAAGTATCCAAGCTGACAGTATGCTAATGTAAATCCCGTTGCTGTAGTGTAAGTGCCATCTGCTGCAACAGCAATAGCATTGGCTGGCACAACAGATTTTCCAGGGAAACCTGTTGCACCAGCTAACGCTATTGGCATTGTGCTAGAGGTCGCTTATAGTAGCGCAAAACATAATTTACGTTAGCACTGGTGTCAACTTGGATATTGCCCAGCAAGTCCCATCTTCATGTGTTAGATTTTTGTTGTTGTTGTTCATTCAAGCAGACACTGCCAAAATGCTGAGGCAGGGCATGCAAAGACAAACATCTTATTTATATGAACAATTTACACCGAGCAGAGTCACATGCAAAAAAGGAAACAGAGCGATTCTTTACAGCTGTAATATTTCAAGAACAAGGCAATCAAATTTAGAACTAACTGTGATTTGCTTCCCTAAGGTGGTGGATATATATCTGAATCAGTGAATAAATTAAGACTATAGTTTAGAAGACCTTAGAAGCTGTGCCGGCCTCTATTCTTGAAATGTACAGTTCCAAAGTAGCGCAGAAGAGGGATACAGAGTAGGGCACTTTCAGATTGAGGGCTCCCAATCATTGCTCTTCCACTGTGAGCTACAAATGGAATTACAGTTGACTGTCCACACTTCAGAGGTTGAGCACTTTGGGGGGTATGTGACTCTCACAACCACACGGCAGGCATGACATAGCCACTTTCCCCGCACCCTTCTTCCAGTATTCTGAAGTGGCTGCTTTTCAACACCATTTTGTCACCTCATTTTGTAGCACAATTACAAAAATAAAAATATCATTGTTGTTTTTTAAGTGCCTGAAGCAGAGGGCAAGAGGATTGCAGCTATGCTTAGTTATGAGTAAATGTGGTTATAGATCAGGGTGTAAGTCCCATCCATTTCACCTGAGAATGCCTGACCCCTAGTCTAGTCAATTTCACTACTGGCTCCCAATCTAGTTAGTTTCAAAACCCAGATAAAAAAACTCGCAGGACTGTCCGTGTTAGCAGTTCTTAAACCAGAAATGTGGGGAAAGCACTACAGAGGAGAAAAAACCCCAAATGTCATCCACCTCCTCCAGGGGCTACTCTTCCCACAGTGCCTTAGTCGCACATCTTTCTAACCCCACCTGCAAAGAGATTGCACTGCTGTTCTGCACTTTCCTTCCTTAGTAGATTTCCTGTTGTAAGAAAAAAGACTGAAGAAGCAGTGGAAAAACACAGGAGATAGAATTACAGGCAGATGATGACAAAATCTGGAACCTCCATAAAGTTGTGTGAACAAGGCATGGCAGTGGCACATCACAGTCCTCATTGGAACCACCCTTAAGAGAGACACAGCTATTGCCATAGAAGATAGCCCCATCCCCATCCCCACCCTGCCCCACCCCCAAAAAATGGGTCAGAGCAGGATATTCCTGCTGTTGTCCTTTATATACAACCTTTGCTCTTTTCCATTAATAACAGGAGACTATTGTCACTGGACGGGGCTGTCACTTTCTCTAATTATTATCCTCTCTTGCTATTTTCATGTTGTATGATTGATGTCCTCATTGTGCAACTCTTTATCCCCATGAGTGCCCTCCCCAATCATTATCAAAATATCAAAAATATCTTTTCACCATTACAAATGGGGCAGGACCATAGTTCAGTGCCAGAACATATATTTTGCATGCTAAAGATCCCAGGTTCAATCCCTAGCATCTCCAGGTAGGCCTGGGAAAGCCTACTATTGGAAACCCTAGAGAGACACTGACAAAGCCGAGCTTGATGGACTAATGGTCTGACATGATATATGGCAGCTTCCTCTATGGCTATAATAGCAAATCACTATCTTACAATAGAGGGCCGTGGTGGCTTAGTGGTTAAGACGCTGAACTGCACACTGGAAGGTCGGCAGGTCAGCAGTTCAAGACCCGAGTGCTGCGTGACGGAGTGAGCTCCCGTCTTCAGTCCCAGCTTCTGCCAACCTAGCAGTTCGAAAGCAAGAAATTGCAAGTAGATAAGTAGGTACCGCCTCGGCGGGAAAGGTAACAGCGTTCCGTGCACCTCGGTGCTCAGTCATGCCGGCCACATGACCACGGAAGCGTCTTCGGACAGCGCTGGCTCTTCGGCTTAGAAACGGGGATGAGCACTGCACCCTAGAGTCGGACACGACTGGTTGGGGACACCTTTACCTTTTACCTTTATCTTACAATAGGCAACTGGTATTGCAGAAGGAGGTCTTAGATATTACCAGAATCTTGGCATTGCATCTCTGGGCATTGCATCTCCATATACTGCATCTCTACATACACACAGCATTCCCTCTATGGGAACCCTGACATGGGAACCCATGAAATGCCAGTAGCAGAAGGATAGGGATGTATGAGAAATTTGTTTCAGTTCATTTTTTAAAGCAGGATTTACCCAGTTTGCAACTTCCAGACCAAACACAGACTCGGATTCAATCTGCGTTTGAAGTCCATACATTGCCAAGCTTGCAATATGATTCATGGACACCACCACCCCCCCAATGCATTCGATAGCGTGCATACATTTGAAAAATGTGCATGAAAAATGCATACTTTGGGGAAATGCGCATGAATATGCTTTAATCAATGGGACAAGAATGCATACTTTTCAAAGATGCACACAACTGATGCATACATTTGGGAAAATCCGCATGGATTTTCATGTGAAAAGAAAAGGAAAAAAAAAGCTTGCAGTCTGATATGGACTCAAATCAGAACAAGCTTTGAGATGGAATTCAGAGAACTTCAGTGAGCTTGAGTTTCACTGATTCACCCATCCATATAGGACAGGTTTTTTCCCCTTACTGTCACAGTGTCTCCATGTTCGATGCTTTATTTCTTCCCATAGGAATTAGTGGTAGCCATTCACTTATTTAGGAGGAAATTAAGGGTTACACTCAGGTATACCACCAAGGTAGGTGCTAAACATCCACCTACCCTTGGTGGCCCCAACCATTGAAAAATCAAATCTGCTCTTACCTGGATTCAGTTTCTTTACCACACCAGAGGGTAACACTATTTATGTATGTGTGTACGTATGTATATATTACATTTCTACCCCACCTTTAATGTAAGCCGCCTTGGGTTCCTTGCAAGAGGAAAAAAAAGGCGGGGTATAAATGCAATAAAATAAAAAAACAACAACATCATGTCAAACAAATTCACAAATAGGACAAAATTAATGCATCCAACTCTGCATTACAATTAAATGATACAATTATGGTTAATGAATTCATATCAGGTTGAATTGGGTTTGGCTGCAATGGGTCTACTCTAACTCAGGATCCAATTCATTAACTCATGGGAGAAGGAAACTTGTGGCCCTCTAGATTTCTTGGCCAGCAACTCCCATCAGCCCTCACCATTGGCTATGCTGGCTAGAGTTGATGGGAGTTGTAGGACCAAACATCTGGAGGGCCACAAGTTGACCACCCCTGCATCAAAAGCAAAAGCAAGATCAAAATGAACAGTAACAACAAAACCACTTAGCTTTGCAATAGAAATTTGTAAGGAACTCCCTGAAAAAAGGAAGCTTTTTGTCATGTGAGAGAAACTTGCACCAATCATTTACTTTGGCTTACATGGACTGTGTTTACCATGAATGGCTGATAGGGATCACGTGCACTAATTGAGCAATGTTATTCTCTAGAAGAACCTCATGAGAGAGAAAAATATGCTAGTTGATGATTCAGTAGCTGTTCCAGATGAGAATATGATGCCTATCGTTATTAACAGCTTAATTCCATTTACTAGATTTATGTCCCTGATGTTTCTCAGCAGAGTTAGCCTCATATTAGCCCTATTACAATATGGAATTCTTGTTAAGATACAGAGATGGAACTATCAGACATCTGATCTTCGACCTCTATTTCCCCCCCTGCTCTGAGCCTGTGGTTTCATTTTCCTTCATAGAAAGTATAAACCAAAGGCAAGAAACTGTTCTGAAAGAAATATGGTCCAGGGTGTTTATATGCTGAGTCCACAGGAGGCACTTGGAAGCATTATGCAACATTTTCATGTTTCAAATAAATTCCATTGAATTTCCCCCCCCCCCCGGTGCATCAAAGCTGAAGCATGAGAAATACAGCAGATTGTCAGCATAAACCAAAACAAGTGTTTGAGATAATAAAGCCCATACATTTGCCCAGGCTTGCGATATTTAATTTTTTCTATAGGAGGGAAGAGAGATAATCCAAGGGCAAAAAACTCCACCACCATCAACAGTGTAAGAACACAAAGAGCTCAAAGGGAAAAGTTACCTCTTATCCTAACACACTTTAAAGGGTTGATAAATAAGGATAAGGAAATCTTTTATCATGGGATTGTCACTGCTAGAGTGGTATAGGCAAAGCCCTGGAAATCTAATCAAATCCCACAAACCAGAGAGTGGTACATTAAGGGCACAATTGTATTGGATCCGCTCTTGATACTCATAAGCTTGTGAACTCGCAGGCTTACGAATATCCCCTGCAGAGTGGGAAGCGCGATGGAGGTGCTCCTCACCTCCATGCTCCCTCCACTCTGCATTTTAGCTAGATGGGCGTTTTTGCCGGCCTAGCTGAGGTGCTGGGGAGGGGGAAGGAGGGAGGCTGGGAAGGCTGGGGGATATGGCATAAGCCATCCCCTCACCTCCCCGCCCACAGGTACACCCCCTTTCCCTACCCTCCAAGGTTGCCTTTGCGACCTTGGAGAGTCAGCTGAAGCAATACTCTCTGCACCAGCTGCAAGGGGGAGGGGAGCTTGGACTCCTGGGTCTGAGGTCAGGCCACTGTCTCCAATCTCAGGTCCAGGAAACTATCCTATCCCCCCCCCCAGTTTCTGTCTAGGGGCCATAGGATTGCTCTCCCCCTTATGGGATTTTGCACATCTAACAGTGCAATTCTATGCATGTTTACTCAGCAGTAAGACCCACTGTGTTCAATAAGACTTACTCCCAGTTGCAGCCTAAATCTGTTTAGATGTGGAGCGGTGTATAAATGTTATCGATTAATTAATTAACCTGGATTGTCAGGGCTAGTCAGGGAAGGAGATCTTGTGTTAAGTTTGAGCAACAGAAGTGGTTTGAACAGTCAACAAATTATCATTTTATTATTACATTTTTATATCCTGCCTTCTTTCCTCTCGGGGAGCCAAAGATGACTTATATGGTCCTCCTCCTCCTCTCCATTTTACCCTCACAACAAGCTGGTGGGGTAGGTTAGGCTGAGAGTCAGTGACTGGCCCAAAGTCACACAGTGAGCTTTATGGCCGAGTGGGGACTAGAACCCAGATCTCTTGAGTCCCAGTCCAGAACTCTAACCACTATACCATACTGGCTCCCGATTGGTAACCCATTTTTGTTGAAATAAGGAAGAGGAAATGTTGGTATAAATTGGCTGCTGCTGCAGCTGTTGTTGTCGATAATGATGACCTTTTTGTCTAGAAAATTTGATTTTTAAAATCAATAAAAATGTGTATTTAAAAAAAAAATGGTTAAAAAAAGAGTAAAGGTTTTGGGGGTTTATAACCTCAGAGTCCCAGATGGTTTCCACTTCAATTAATTTGTAACCCTGGAGTCCAGGACTCTTCCTGCTTCAAAAACTCCAATTGAACATATGATTTACAGATCTTTTCCTACTGCCCATTAGAGTGCTCCCTTAGAAGGAAACTCTTTTTAAGATACCTCCCCATGCCTATATTGATAGGGAACTCACACTAAGAAAATTTACTGCACATCAGGGATGTCACATTCAAATAAACTGGAGTGCCAAATTTGCCATTCAGCAGACATCCAAGAGTCATGCTCCTACTTTTTTTTTTCACGGAAAAAATGTCAATTCCACTGGAATTCATCACTGCTCCCTATGTGCTGCACTGCCCTCTATTCTCCTGTACTTGACATGATCCATGACCTGGCTTGTAATAGGGAAGGAATTATGACAGGGAATAGGATGATGTAGTAGCAGTCACAGAGTCATCCCCTTTGCTCTATGAGGGGCACCTGGTCTGTGGCCTTGAAGATGGTTCAGACATTTTGCTGAGAACGTGGAAAGGATGCTGCAGGCTGCATTGAGAAGCCCTAAGGCATCTAATAAGGCTCCCAGGTCTTATGTTTGACACCCTTGCCATACACAATCAAAGCACAGCTATGTTCTTTGACCAACTGAAAGTAAATAATATTATAGTATAACCATGTTAGCCTTCTGTTTACAAATTCAAGGTTTGAGTATAGTCTGAAAATCTTGTCCTTGTTCTCTTGGAATGTGAGATTGCAGAAAAAGAGATAAGGAAATTTGATTGTGTTAACCAGGGACTCAATAGGGGCTATGGTTTCTATGCACATTATAAAGACTCTTGGTGCACTTTGTGACTTGTAACTGTTGCTTTAAGAGAATGGAATGTGTGCTGCAGATCTACCAGTTTAACTGTGTTTTCAGACTCAAAGCCTCCAGTTCCACTTACAGCATCTGATAAAGTGGGTTGTAACCCATGAAAGCTTGTGCTAATTTATTAAAGTATTCAAAGAACTAAAACGGATAGTCTGTATGTGTGTTACACTTAACCCTTGAATTTGAAAGCAAATAGAACATTGACTTTTTAAGAAGCACATGTATTGAGAGGGGAAAGGGGACAGAGGAATGTGCCATAAGCCAGGGGTGGGCAGAAGGTAAATATGGATCTACTGGTAGTTCTCTGGGTAATTTGCAGTAGATTGACAAGGACTTCTCACTCCCAATTGTTTAACAGTAGCAACAAGAACATGAGTCCCCCTTCTTCTCCCTAAATTATGCTGCTGAAATAAAGAAAACTTGGGGTGACAAGGAGTGGATTTGTGTGTGCAAGAAGGACTGTGAGTTTTGCTCAGTCCTGGTGCTCAAATTCCTGGGCTCATAAATTCTTCAGTTCTAAGTGTATCTCTTCTTTTGCACTACACTCTACTTGGTGGGTGTCAGGGTTCTAGGGAAAGTATATCATGAACTCTGTCCTCCCCTGCTTTAAGCAAGACATTTATCTTTACAAATCCTGACATAAAATCTCTACTGTACATGGAAATACAACAAATGTGAATCTCATATTTGTAGTTCTTTATTATTTCCTGTTTAGACTATAGATTGGTCTGAAAAGTACTAGAAAACCAAAGGTTTTCAGAACATAAGCATAAAAATGCTTCATCTGGCCTTAACTATTGAGCATCTGCTGAAGGATCCTTCTACATCTGCAAGTTAAGTGGGACACATGCTGGATGGATAACTTTCTCCTCAGTTTTCCCCACTCTTCCTTTCCCCACCCATTCCTGAAAGAAATGTTCCAGTCTACTCCTTTTTATGTTTGTAAATACTGATTTGGCATGTCTATGCTGACATGTTCCCTCTCCAAACACATTCAGGGTTGTAACCTTTCCCTCTGTCTGGGTTCCATTGCTTGATTTATTCCCTAATTCGATTTCAGCCCAGCTTTAAAGGCTCTCTTCACCTGACCATTCACTCTTTATTTTGTTTCTTTTTCTCACCTCTTTATTGCTTGACCTTTGCTAGACCTTGTTTAAAAGACATATATTGCCCTTTACATTCAAAGGGGCCATCACACAGTCTGTCTCATATCTCTTACTACTCTGAAAATGGGCTGGTACTCTATTAAGGGCCAATGAGTTTAATGTGACTGGGAGTGACTCCTGCTAAGTTGTGTTATGTCATTTAGGGATCAAGTGTGCTTTTCCATGAGGTCCTCAGACTCCTTATCATATATACATTATTAATAATAGCTGCTGGTGGTGCTCACACTCTAGAAGGACTGTAGTTTATGGCATCAGCATTGTGAAAATGATTACTGATTACTTGATTTTCCCCTCCATATTTTTAAAAAGTATCTTCAAGGTTTCATTTGTCTATACAGTGGCCATGTGTCCTCTTTTACAGAAGACAGTCCTCTGTTTGAAGGGCTGCCAGAGGACTGTCCTCTATTTTGAAGGAACCCTTCAAAAGTCCAGTTTCAAAATAAAGAACCATCAGAAAGAAGAGCTGGGCCTTGAAGTTGCCCATCAACAGCACCTGGACAGCAGATGGAGCAAGGCACACAGGTCATCTGGTCACAGTCTTCCACACTATGGTGACATGTGCAGCACCCACAAGTACACTGGTGCCCACCAAGATCCCTTCCTTAACCCCGTGCCAGACACCTTCCTCACCACTACAGCTTCTCCCTACGTCCACACTCCACACAAGAATTTTCCCTTGGACTTGAATTGATACTTGAGCTTGCAAAATTCTAAGCATATTATCCATAACACAGTGGTTCAGCCTTTCAAGGAATTCTGGAGTTCCTGATCACAGTATCTTCCACAAGAAGATCATTAATGGTGGACTAAGCTTCCCTTCCAGAAAAACATCTTGCCCACCTTTCCCGATGGTGTTCAGCTGCCGGAGAAGGCTGGGAGTGTTCTAGGATGCAACTCTCAGTTTCAGAAAGCCAGTCCCCTGTGGAATCTGCAGGACAGATTCATGAAAATCCAAACTTCTTTGGTTCCATTGCAGATTTCTCCAATATCCCTAGCTTTGAGCTACAATGTTTAGGATTCCTGACCATTGGCCATGCTGACTGGGGCTGATGGAAATTGAAGTCCAAAACATCTGGAGGCCACCAAGCTGGGGAAGGCTGCTTTGAAAGATCAAGGGGATACTTACCATATCAAAGAACTGAGCTTCCAGTTAGCATTTCCAGCAGGATCTGATCCTCTGATACAGAGATACAACTCCCTGGTCCCTCCCCACCCCACCTGCTCTTTCTCCCATAGAACTTTCCATGGGATTTAGAACAGCCTTCAGTTAGAACATCCAGCTTCAGACAAGGACACCATTGTCTTCAAGGCAGAATTAGTGTAAATAAATCATACTGTTTAAAGGTCTTTATGTAAGTCACCAACCCAAAATGACAAATTTCACAGGCTGGTCAGGGTTAAATTGGCAAATTATACAGTCAGTCATGGGTTAAACAATAACAGAAGTTCCTTTAAAAAAAAAAAAAAGAGTGCATTACTGATTACATTGTAACAAATGGTTCCCAGATGTTAAAATGTTTTTTAATGGAAATGATGGGTTTTATACTCGGCTTAAGAAGCATCTACCTCCCCCGACCAAAACAAAAACAAAAACCCTCCAGAGAATATAAATAGAATGGCTATGTAATCTATGGCCATTTCTTCTTTCGAGAAAATCAGTGTATCTCCACATATCCTCAGAGTTGATGAAGTGAAAAATCCTAAATTTTACAGATTTCACAGAAAATACATTAGCTATAATCTTGTTGCAGCAGACTTTAAGATACAGTAATTTTTCAAACCTCTATGATATTGTTATTTCTAAGCTGTCTTGTAATTTCTTTAGAAGAAGAAAAAAATAGTGATTACAAAGAAAATATGCCCCTATAGCAGCCATTCAATATCAGTGACTCACAGCCCAGGCTTCATACTTAATGTGCTTTCTTGGCCAGCATTAGAGCTTTGGCACAATGCACAAGGCTAAATGCAAGCAGGTTGGCAACGTCTCTATGATGCTTTGTCTCTGGGATAATAAACCGAGACATACTGAAAGCAACGGCCACATTTTCTCAGGACTTTGGTTGAAAGTTACTTGGCTATTACCGAGCCTGCCCAGTTTCAGAATATATACCTAACATGTTTTATGTCCTGAGGGAGAGGGAAAAGCCATACCACATGCCTCCAAGGTGTTTCATCTTGCTCTTGCCTGATCCATCATCCTTGGTCCTCAGTCCTACAGGCTTTCATCAGGAGCTTATATGATTTCTGCAAGGACTTTATCAGCAACCACCCCTCCTTTGAGGAATTCCCTCACACAGAGTGTATAGCTGGCCCTTTTCCTATTAATTTTAAGGTGAGCCTTTAAGATATAGATATAAATATAGATATATAATCTTTAAATGAGTCACCCTTACCTAAGGAGGGTTTGATACCTTTGATGCTGAGGTTTTTCCCTTTTTATTGTTTGTCTGGCTAGCTTGAATGTGTACTTGAATATGTATTTTAGGGTGCAATCCTATTCAGATAGGTGTCCGCCTCCTAACTCAGAGGCGACTGCCTATCTAGGGCAGGAGAAGCATGGAGGGGATCATTCCCCCAGCGTTTCTCCTGCCCTACATTTTTGGCTAGACAGCCGATTGCGGCTGTCTAGTGTCATACAGGCATTTTCGCCCTCTCCACCCCAGAACACCCCCTGGAATGCCCCTTTTCAGCTGCTCCGTGCTCCTCTTGCAAGCGCGGAGGACGGTGCTGTTCCACGCTGCCTCGGAGGCAACGTGGAAGTGCAGGAGGTCAGTTCTCTGGAAACTGACCTTGAAGCATGGGCTCTGAGGTCAGTTCCTGGAAATCCAGATTTCCTATGGCTGTCTAGCCACTGTCTAGAGGCCATAGGATTGTTCCCTCCATGTTTAGTTGCTCTGGAATCGCTGGAGCATTCTAAGGCCTCCTGTGAGGCCTTGGCAAGGCACTTTGCAGATAAAATTGATCGGATTAGGAGTGTTACTCTGTGCGCTGTGGATACAGTTGGTGAGCAGGAGGCGGTCTGTGGCACACCGGTTTTGTGGGATCGGTTCCAGCTTCTTCCTCCTGATGAAGTGGACAAGGTGCTTTCATCTGTAAGGCTGACCACCTGCTCACTTGATCCTTGCCCATCTTGGCTCATTATGAGCTGCAGAGAGAGGCTGGGTGAGGGGATCAAGGTGGTGGTGAATGCCTCCCTTGAGGAGGGAGTGATGCCATCAGCCCTCAAGGAGGCAGTGATAAGACCGCTTTTAAAAAAGCCCTCCTTGGATCCCAAGTTCTGAACAACTTTCGCCCAGTCTCGAATCTGCCTTTTTTGGGCAAGGTGATTGCATTTGGGTAGTGGCGATGCATGCAGTTGAAGGCACACTTGGAAGAAGCCGATTATCTAGATCCATTTCAGTCGGTCTTCAGGCCTGGGCATGGGACAGAAACGGCCTTGGTTGCCTTGGTGGATGATATGAAGAGGGCTCTGGATAGGGGCAAATGCTCCTTCCTTGTTCTCCTCGACCTCTCAGCAGCTTTTGATACCATTGACCACAGTATCCTCCTGGACTGCCTGGAGTGGTTGAGCATTGGAGACACCGTATTACAGTGGTTCCGGTCCTTCTTCTCCGGCAGGTACCAGAGGGTAGCACTGGGAGAGGAGGTTTCGGACCCGTGGCCACTCACTTGTGGGGCGCCACAGGGTTCCATCCTCTCCCTGATGCTATTTAACATCTATGTGAAGCTGCTGGGGGCTATCATCTGGAGGTTCGGGTTCCGGTGTCATCAATATGTGGATGACACACAGCTCTACCTCTCGTTCAAATCTTCACCAAGGTTGGCCGTAGAATCCCTGTCCAAATGTCTGGAGATGGTGAGTGGCTGGATGGGGAGGAACAAGCTGAAACTGAACCCTGACAAGACCGAGGTAGGGATGTACGAAAATCACTTACCTTTTGCGGATTATGCTGATGGTGCGGGGGGGAGGTGTTCCATCCCTCCCCCCTGAATCCTGGACGGCGGGGGAGGTGCTCCGTTCCTCCCCCCCCCCCGGAATCCTGGCCGGCCGGCTGTGCTCCGCAGCGATTCTGCGGAGCCACCGGCCGGCTCCTCCAGCAGCCGGACATCCGGCCGCTGGCTAACAGGGACGCAAATGGCGGCAGCCGTAGCCACCGCTGTTTGCGTCCCTGCAGTCAGCCATGATAGGCTATGTAAATGTTTACGTAGCCTATCACGGCTGACTTTTAAAAAAAAAAGCGCGTACGCAAATGGCGGCGGCCATGGCCGCCGCCATTTGCGTTCCTTATTTTGGCACGTCTTAGTCTACGTAAACATTTACGTAGACTAAGACGGCGAAAATAAGGGGAACGCAAATAGCGTAGCGTCTACATAAACATTTACGTAGCCTATCACGGTGTTTTTTTTCAAATCTAGCCATGACTGGCTATGTAAATCTTTACGTAGCCTATCACGTTTTTGGTTTTTTTTAACTGGAAATGCTACGTAAACATTTACATAGCCTATCACAGTGTTTTTTTAAAACCTAGCCGTGATAGGCTATGTAAATCTTTATGTAGCCTATCACGTTGTGTTTTTTTTTAACTGGAAATGGCGGCGGCGGCAGCCAGTCGGAAGACCGGCCGCCGCAGACGACGCCGAGCCGCTGCCGGAGCCGCCGCCGCCAGGAAGATCCACCCAAGGTAAGTCCCGTCCCGGGGGGGGGGGGCGGGCCGTTCCGCCACCGATTTCAGGGGGCTGAATGCGCTGGCATTCGGCCTCCCTGAGATCCGTGGCAGAACTTTCGTACATCCCTAGACCGAGGTACTTTTGGTGGGAGACAAGAGGAGGTTGGGGGATGTTGACCTGGTGATGAATGGGGTATAGTTACCCTTGAAAGACCAAGTCTGCAGCTTGGGAGTCATCTTAGACTCAGGTGTCAGCTGTGGAGGCTCAGGTGTCAGCTGTGAGCTGGACAGCGCTGTACCAACTCCATCTGATACGGCGGCTGCGCCTACCTTCCCAACCATCTGCTCCCATCGGTAGTACATGCCCTGGTCTCCTCTCGTTTCGACTACTGTAATGTGGGGTTACCCTTGAAGATGGTTTGGAAGCTGCAACTGGTACAGAACACGGCGGCTCGCCTGATTAAAGGCAGCCACCGGCGAGATCACATCACTCCAGCGCTGAAGGAGCTGCACTGGCTACCAATTGTTTTCCGGGCCAAATTCAAGGTGTTGATTTTGACCTTTAAAACCCTATACGGGTTCCGGTCCAGCCTATCTCAAGGAGCGCCTCCAGCAACACCAGATAGGCCACTTAACAAGATCAGCCTCGGATGGCCTTCTCTCTGTCCCATCAGCCAGGACAGCTAGGCTGGTGAGGACGAGGGAGAGGGACTTCTCTGTGGTGGCCCCTACTCTGTGGAACTCCCTCCCTAGGGAACTCCGCCATGCCCCTTCTTTAATGAGCTTCTGCCATACATTAAAACATGGTTGTTCAGGCAGGCATTTGGGGTGGGCTAGGGTGATTTTAGAAATGTGATGTTTTTAATGTTGAATTTTATTGTATAAACTGTTTTTATTGTTGTACATTGCCCAGAGTGGCTGGGTGACCGGCCAGATGGGCGATTAATAAATTTAATAAAATAAATAAAATAAATAAATTTAAAATATTGGTGGTTATTGTACTTGCTGCTTTTTAATTTTGTGTTGATTTTTGTTCTATTTTGTAAGCCACTTAGGGAAAAAGTTTACTTTGAAAAGTGTCCTAGAACTAGGGATGTATGCATTTTGTAAAATCTGTTCCATCTGCATTTCGTGGACTGTTGGGTGCCTTTCATTCCATTTTCCGCTCATTGATGGAATTGGATTTTTTCCAGTTTTCAGAATTTGCGCAAATTCACATTTGTGAACATTTGCAATTGCAAAAATGTGCAAGTCCCCATTTTCATGCTTTAGCCTGTGGGGGAAATGCACAGTTTTGGCCAGTGTTTGTTTATTTTATGCTTTTTTCTATGACTAAATTTGCGTAAATTTCCAGAAAGTTTAAAAAAAAAAAAAAGTGGTCCACAAGTCTGCAGAATCTGTGTGACTCAGGAAAAGCTGGTCTGCAGAAACCGATTCATAGAAATCTGAACCCATTTGATCCTGTTGCGGATATGAGCATTTTCGGAACCCCACAGTCCTATGGAGAACTCTGCTCCAAAAATAATGTGAACATAATGCCGCTATCTGGATGTGTAGATGTGAACTGAAGTGTTTGTTTGACGTGGTCCTCCTGTAGCATATCCTGAGCTCTCTAAAATGGCAACACCAAAAGGTCACATCTGAAGGACCAAATCTAACTTGTTTGTTTGCAGACACATTCAGCATACATAGACTTTAACTTTCACTGCTTGCAGGACTGGCCAATTTAAGGGTAAGAACTCTCTTTGATAGCTCTTAAAACAAGAAACAAATACATTATGCTTTCAGCTGCAGTCCTATGCAGATTTACCAGGGAATAAATGCCATTAAACTCAGGCTGACTTACTTCTGAGTGAACACGCACAAGATTGCACTGACTGGATGACAATACAGCCAGTCCTATTTTCCAGTCCACATTTTCCAGCCCCACAGCATAAACAGTGATGCTGAAGAAGCTGGTTGTTAAATTAACTTGCAGATGCTCCCGTAGTTCAGTTGGCAGCTTGTTTGCAGCATCACCTGAAATGTTTAGTTTCAAGTCTCCCAGTAGAATCCTTGTTCCTTGCCAATAATGCAGCAATTAGAGAGAGGCCGTTCTTTCAGAGCTACCATCCTTCAGATGAGAGAGTGAAGGGTGATCCTTTCTGCTGGCTTTCCAGTTATAATAAATTAGAGTCTTCGTCTTCTAGCTAGTTTTTCATCCCGTGTCCATACAAGAAATAAAACTCTGGAACTCGAAAGAAACCAGATAACCTGCTTTTTCTTTCTTCTTATTATTAAGCATTAAGAGCATTACCCAAGAGGTAACTGAGTGGTTTGGTTTGGTTTGCTCTGCACTGCTTCAGAGATGAGAGAGATTCAGGCCTCCTGTCATCCTGGGAGCATTGTAACCAGGAGATGGAATGCAATCACAGCACCAATACTGGAACAGAAATCAAATGTTTTACACATTGAGAATGTGGTCTTTGAGGCAGAGATTTCCACTTGTCTATCCTAAAATAAGCCGGGGGTTGTGACACTGAGAGCCAACTACACGTTACATGAATAGCGTAGCATGAAGCTCAGGCTATTCTTATGTTTTACTCTTGTGTAAGTGTGTGCAGCCCCAATTCAGAACAGGAGCAGGGCACTCTGGGAGAAGAGGGTTAAATCACCAGCACCCCATTTTTCCCAAAATTCCACCCTCCATGGTGGAGGCTTAAAAAAAGGAAAAGCAAGACTTCAGTGGTGTCAATGGAAGCTTTTCTTCTTCTTTTTAACTTCTGTAGAGGGAGGTGGAATTTCAGGGGGGAAAACAAGTGCGTGGGGGGAGTATAATGCTCCTGTCCCAGAGCACCAATTGGGGCTTTGTTGTTGTTGTTCAGTTGTTAAGTTGTGTCCGACTCTTCGTGACCCCTTGGACCATAGCACGCCAGGCCTTCCTGTCCTTCGCTCTCTCCCGGAGCGTGCTCAAGTTCATATTCATTGCATTGGTGATGCTATCTAGCCATCCCATCCTCTGCCGTCCCCTTCTCCTTTTGCCTTCAATCTTTCCCAGCATCAGGATCTTTTCCAGTGAGTTTTCTCTTCGCATTAGGTGGCCAAAATATTTCAGCTTCAGCTTCAGTATCTGTCCTTCCAATGAGCAGTCAGGGGTGATTTCCTTTAGGATGGACTGATTTGACCTCCTTGCAGTCCAGGGGACTCGTAAGAGTCTTCTCCAGCACTACAGTTTGAAAGCATTGATTCTTCGGCGCTTAGCCTTCCTTATAGTCCAGCTCTCACAGCCATACATTACTACTGGGAAAATCATAGTTTTGATTAGACGGACCTTTGTCAGCAAGGTGATGTCTCTGCTTCTTACTATGCTATCTAGGTTTGCTATAGCTTTCCTCCCAAGGAGCAAGCATCTTTTAATTTCATGGCTACAGTCACTGTCTGCGGTGATCTTAGAGCCCAAGAAAATAAAATCTGTCACTGCTTCCATTTCTTCCCCTTCTATATGCCAGGAAGTGATGGGGCCAGATGCCATGATCTTAGTTTTTTAATGTTGAGTTTCAAACCAGCTTTTGCACTCTCCACTTTCACCCTCAGCAAGAGGCTCTTCAGATCTTCGCTTTCTGCCATTAGGGTGGTATGGTCTGCATATCTCAGGTTGTTGATAATTCTCCCGGCAATCTTAATTCCAACCTATGATTCATCCAACCCGGCGTTTCTCATGATGTACTCTGCATATAAGTTAAATAAGCAGGGTGACAATACGCAGCCTTGTCGTACTTCTTTCCCAATTTTGAACCAATCGGTTGTTCCATGTCTGTTAGCATCCATAGCCCCCTTGAAATAATGCATGTCTTTCCCAGGGCTTCTAGATCCACAAAACAGGAGGCCTTTTGATGCATCTAGTCGGCCGGAGATAGCTAAAGCCATCTCATAAGGATCGAAGAGAGCCATGCTGAATCAGATGAAGGACCATCTCGTCCAGCATTCTGTTCACACTGTGGCCAAGCAGCTGCCCTTGGGAAGCACGCAAGTTAATTAAAAAGTATTTTCTAATTAACACTTCAGTAGTCCATTTCCTAGCCACAAAAAGTGGGAAGAGGACCTTCCTGTTCACAAGCCACTCCTCCATTTGGTAAAATCTGTTAGGCGGTCACCCTTGCCCCCCCAGAAGCCGAACATAATAAATTTTAATATGGTTCTTTATTCCTTTGTCACTTTGCCCCACTGGTCTCTGGTCAGCCCCTCCTTTGACCACCCAAAGATGCCCTATGTGCTGCAACTCTCTAGGTGACTCTGAGTTATGAGTATTTTACCTCAAACGGTTTAGCATGGGTTAGCAAGGTGGTTGTTGTTGTTTTACTTTATTTATACTCAAGTACCCACTCTGCTTTCCTTTTTTCCTCTTACTATATTCCTTCAATAAACATTACCGTTCCATGTGGACCTGAGGTTTCAGTGTGAGTTTCTGGCAATTCCAAGAGAGGCTTGTCTCCCTGCCTGCCTGGCCACTTTACTCACCTACCTGTGTTTACCTGTTTACACCTGCAGGGAAGTAAGAGGAAATCAGGCTGCCTGCCCATGGTGACAGGAGGCCTCAGCTGGCCACTACCTCCCCCAAGGCAGATAACTAGCTCACAGCTCAGGCGACCTCCACCTAGGGATGTTGCAGAAATCCTCAACAGAACCAAATGAGTTTGGATTTTCATGAATCTGACCCACAGAGTCTGAGGCAGACTGGCTTCTCCCCCATTGAGTGGATTCCGCAGACTTGTGGACTGGTTTTCTAACTTTCCTGAATTTTATGCAAATTTCATTGTAGAAAAATATGCAAAAAACTTTAAACTAGCCAAAATCACACATTTCCCTCATAGGCTAAAGTGGGAAAATGTGCGTGGGGGGGGGGGATTTGCACACTTTTGCATGCAAATTCTCATTTGTGCAAATGTGAATTTGTGCAAATTTGGAGCCCAAAAAATCAAATTCTATCGATGGGTGGATGACAGAGCAAAAGGCACCTGACTATCTACAAAGCACAGATAGAACAGAGTTTACACAACCCTACCCCCTACCCAGGGAGAGGGGAAAGTGAGGGGTGGCATCTAGGGCTGTGCAGTGCTTCAGTCTGAATCCCAAATTCTGAAGTGAATTGGGGTGATTCGGACCACTTTGGTCCCAATCCAAAGCAGGCCCGGCACAGTCCGAAGTAGTCTGAAGTAGGTTGGAGAGATCTGAAGTGCTTCAGATCGCTTCGGACAATTCTGAAGCCCAGACAGCTTGCCTGAGCAAATGTAATAACTTGCTAGAGAAGGGAGGGGGAGAGGAGGAGTTGGGAGCGGGAACTGAGCCTCAGAAGCTGTGAAGCTTCCGGATCGAGGGTCCCTGCACAGCCCTACTTACAACCTTAATTATACGGAGACTGCTGCTTCTCAAATACTGTCAGAATTCCCTGATGCTCTTTTTGCATTCCTCCTTTCGCCAGACGTTGTAATAGCATTCGGGCAGTTCAGCAACAATCTTATTGAATGCTCATTAAATTCACTTGCCAAAGATTTCCTGTCACTGCCCACTCACTCCCCCAATCACCTTCTTTGTGTACTTGAAGAGCTGTGGAAGCTGCCATTCTTGTCACCACTTTCGGCTCCCTCCATTCATTAAGATTTGCTAACACATCACAAAAAGGAAAACGTGGATTCCTACCTTTTACTGTCTCTCGCAGCAGTTCATTTAGGAGACCTCTTTCTCCTACTCTCAGTCTCTTGCTTTCTCTTGGATTCCTGCTGAATTCAAACCCAAATATGAATTTAAACCTAAGTAATATACAACATCATGGTTCTCTTGTAATTGCATTTTTGTATGCATTCATGAAAGCATTATTTTAAAAATTAGAAACAAAAAACAAAACTAGCTGTGAGGATCCACTCCAGACCAATGATTATTATCAGTTTAAAAACAGACAGGAGTCACAAAGGTGCCAATGCAAACATTTGGCTGTGTTATACTGAGAGCGCAGATCCATCTTTCTGAGGGCCAGAACAGACATTACTTTAAATGTGTGCCTAGCAGCGATATCTTCTTTTCATCTTTATCTAGAGTAGGTGCAGGGCCCCAATCCAGATCTTTTTTAAAAAAAAACCTGATGCAGATCAGGGGCCCTGTGCCTAATCTAGACTGAGAGAGAGAGAGAGAGAGAGAGAGAGAGAGAGAGCTGCTAGACAGACATTTAAAGTAATGTCTCTTTTGCCCCTTAGTTTATCATCATTAGACTGTTGAACATAAATAAATGCCAAGTTCTGCACCTAGGAAAAAGAAACCAAATGCACAGTTACAAGATGGGGGATACGTGGCTCAACAACACTACAAGCAAGAAGGATCTTGGAATTGTTGTCAATCACAAGCTGAATATGAGCCAGCAATGTGATGTGGCTGCAAAAAAGGCAAATGCGGAGGACAGGAAGTCCTGGCATGCTATGGTACATGCGGTCATGAAGAGTCGGACACAACTTAACGACTGAACAACAACAACAATAGAAACATCACTTCCAAATCCAGGGAAGTACTAGTTCCCCTCTACTCAGCACTGGTTAGGCCTCATCTTGAGTACTGTGTCCAGTTCTGGGCACCACACTTTAAGAAGGATGCAGACAAACTGGAGAGGGTTCAGAGGAGGGCAACAAAGCTGATCAGGGAACTGGAAACAAAGGCCTATGAGGAGAGACTGAAAGACCTGGGCATGTTTAGCCTTGAGAAGACAAGACTGAGGGGAGATATGATAGTGCTCTTCAAGTACTTGAAAGGTTGTCACAGAGAGGAAGGCCAGGATCTCTTCTCCATAATTCCAAAGTGCAGGACATGGAATAATGGGCTCAAGTTACAGGAAGCTAGATTCCGGCTGAACATCAGGAAAAGCTTCCTGACTGTTAGAGCAATACGACAATGGAACCAATGACCTAGGGAGGTGGTGGGCTCTTCTACATTGGAGGCATTCAAGACGAGGCTGGACAGCCATCTGTCAGGGATGCTCTGACTTGGATTCCTGCATTGAGCAGGGGATTGGACTCGATGGCCTTGTAGGCCCCTTCCAACCCTACTGTTCTATGATTCTATGATTCTAACTCCAGTGGCATTTTCTTGCTATTTTGTGTAATACCAGAGTCTTATGCCCTTGATTTGGCAAGCTATCTCTAAAGCAGTCATCTATAAAGCAAGAGGTGGATTTCCAAATGTGGTTGGATTGCAGCTTCCATCATCCCTCACCATTGGCTATGCTGGCTAGGGCTGATGGGAGCTGTAGTCCAACAACATCTGGAGAGCTGCAAGCAGCCCATACCTGCTGTAGAAGATGGCAGTTTGCCCCACACTGATGACCCATTTCAGTACCCTTAAGGCCCACTCTGTTCTTCAGCTTGTCATCCGTGGCCAGAAATGGATTCTGCTACACAGCCCAACCCATTTCACAGGTCAGTAGACTCTCTTATAAGCAATACTGCTGTTGTGAATAGGAATGGGTGAACTCAGCCCCCATGTCTCCCCTGCTTCCTCACATCCTAGTTCCTAGGGATGCATGAGAATTTCATTTTTGCTCACAGAACATGTGAGCATGCCCCATTCGAAGCTCTTTATGCAAGCACGAGCACATGTCCACCGAAAATATTTGCAAGTTATCAAACATGTGCTCTCATCCCCAATTCCCAGTTCAATTTGCATAAATTTCTTAATTTGTGCAAATTTCCTTTGTAGACTAAATCAACCCCGCTTTCACCTATGGAAGGAATTTGCACAAAATTCAAGAAATTTGCACAACTATCCCATTCGATTGCAGCTCAGTTCATGCTATTTTCCTGTTCACGTAAAATGAACAGCGATTGCAAATGCAAATGGGAATTGGACATGAGATGAGCAGCAAGTCAATGTTCAGAGAATCCCTGATATCTTGAACATTGCTCATCTGTTCATCTCTACTAATTCCCGTGTTACCCCAATGTAAGGATTTCTTCCTTTGCAGAGGGGGTCCCTTCAATCCATAGCATTCCCAGTTAGGGCTGGGAAAGATACTTGTCTGAACCCTGGAGAACGGCTGCCAGTCACTCTAGTCCAGGAATGGGCAACCTGTGCCCTCCCCCAGATGTTGTTGGCCTCCAGGTCCCACCAGCTCATCCAGCATGGCCAGTAATCAGAGATGATGGGATCTGCAGTCCAACAAGTTCTGGAGGGACACAGGTTAACCACCTGTGCTGTAGGCAATATTGAATTAGATAGGCCTATGGTCTGACTTGGTATAGGGAAGTTTCCTATGTTCCCAGGGAGGTTAGGTAAGTGGGGCCTAAGCCATTTCAGGGTTGGCCCAGTTTGATGGCGATCCCATATGCTGTACCACCTCCCCTGGTTTCAGTTGTTTGCCCCATCCCTGGTTATGGAGCATAGCATAGCTTTGACAAGGACACTAGTGGTGTCTATTGACAACTGGTGGGGTGGAGGACACAACAACTTACTGTAGGCAGAGCCATGTGGAGGTGAAACCAGGGTTCACAACAGAGGGAGCCAATGATAGGCAGAGTAATTTCAAGAGGCAAGCAACTTCAAGATCATGTGTGCAAAGCAGGGATTTGGGAGGCAGTCTGACCCACACAACAATACAAAAGCACTGCTTTGAACCCATGTTCTCATGCTCCCGCAGCAGGCCATTGCACGGAAAAGGCACACGGAGGCAAGTTACTTCAGCATCATGAGTACAAAGTGGGGGGGGGGGTTTCTACAAGTGGCAAGACAAGCATACAGCCTAAACATTTGTTCTACTGCTGACAATGGCTGTTCAGCTGTTTTTCCCAATGTCACCCCAATCAGCCAGCAGCACCATCTAGTAAAATCATGTCATGCAAAGACCTGACAGGGCAGGAAAGAGAACAGGGGTAGGAGTATCAAAGGTTGCAGCACAAGCACCCCAATGTTGGCTAGTCCTGATCCAGGCACCAAGAATTGCAAAACGCTGCAACAGTGGAGGCTGGTGGCTCCAATGCCAGTAGGGCAGTGAATCCGCTCCGGGTTTCAGTCAGAACCAATCAGAACTCTAAAGAAGCTGTGCTTTGCACCTTGGATAGCTCCTTTAGAGTTCTGACTGGTTCTGACTGAAACCCGGAGTGGATTCACCGCCCCACTGGCATCGGAGCCACCAGCCTCCACTGCTCTGCAGCATATTCTAGTTAAGAGGACTGGGCTCTTACTCATTTTGGTGCTATTCCTTAGCTATTGTCTCACACTACTGTCTAGCTGGTCTCTTTACTGCTGTTCTGAAATGAACAAATGCAGTATATGTGGAGCAAGCAGAATTAATTGGCTAATATTTTTGGAAGCGCTTGAAGATTTAAAACAGTCTGAAAATACTCACTATTATTTTTACCAAGCAAAGGAATTGTTGTTGTTTTATGCTTCCAACCTTAAATTTATTTATTTTTTACATTCCAAACTGTTTCTATGTTATTAACTTCATTAAGCATCTCCTAGCCCTGACATTTAAATGCCTGCAATGTTTCTGCATAATTACATTGTTTTATATCAAAATACCCATTATGCTGCTGTGTGTATTAAGATGTGCATTTTTACTCATTTTGCTTTTTGGCTATTATAGTCTAATGCTGTCCCTTTCACACCATTTACCTTGCTCTGCCAGTTATTATAGCTTTGCAGAATAAAGAGCCTTGGCTCTCATTTGTAGAAACTGGGCCAATTTTGAAATTCGCTCACACACATACCCTCCACCTATTTTGCATCTGATACAATTTGCTGGCTTCTGGGTGCAATGCCACCACCGACACATTTATTTTCATCCTTGATGCATGCGAACTAACAGCAATGATTCCCAAACTCAACTACAGGGAAGAATGGCCCATCACATAGGAGAGGCATCTTTCCAAGCACAGCCATTGCTTGTTTGCAAATATTTTTTTGGTTTGTTTAAATAAATGCAGATTTAAATTGCCCCCTCTCTAACACCAAAGCTGAACTAGATGAATAGGATGGCTGTGCGTATGCTTTTTACAGAGGACATTGTCTAGAATTGCTCAATGTGCCAAGAAATGCCTAATGAGTTCATAAAATCATATAGGGTTGGAAGGGGCCTACAAGACCATCAAGTCCAACCCCCTGCTTAATGCAGGAAGCCTGATTCCCAGACGGTCTCCCATCCAAGTACTAACCAGGGCTGCACTGCTTAGCTTCTGAGATCAGACGAAATCAGGCACATCTATTTGAAGGCATCCTCACTCTATTTGAAGACATCCTCAGTTTGAAAGGCTGTCCCCTTCAATACTGTTTTCAAGATTACGGATGGCGCGGACATTTGGCTGAGCCCGGGAGTCTGACAAGCTCCCCCAGCTTCGTTCCTCTGGGCTGTGCCCTCCAAGCTGCTGCCCCCTCTTGCCCATTTACACCTATAATATTGTGTAGATATGGCCTTTACGGCCACTATGTGTGCAATATTACATTTATGGAAGTTCCTGAGTCACCATTTTGCAAAACAAATGGTGACTGTGGGAATAACAGGTGCTCAGGAATGGCTCCAGGTAGGTGATGGCAGCTCGGTGAGAGCAGAGGAGCGGAGCTCAAGCAGGGGGGTAACAGCTGGACAGGCTCCTAGAGAACCTGGACAGGGCACTGTCTATCCATCCATCCCTATTCAAGATACAGAACCCTAAGAACTGTTGTCCATCAATAGTTAGCACCTGGACAACAGACTGAACAGGCAGGCACACAGGTCATTTGGTCACAGTCTTCCACACTATGGTGAGATGTACTGTATGTCTATTTAAATAATCATTATTCTTTCTAAATTTGCATATATACCTATTAATTCGCACATGCACATTTTATACAAATCAGCACCCTCTTTTATCCTCTGTTTTGGTGATTTATGGCAATAAAGAACTACTAATGAGGCCAGAAAAGTGCCAGGGAAGAGACAAGGGATCTTCATAGCAAAGGGAAGAAACAGATGAGAAATGTATTTGGGCCCAGGACAATTACTGGGTAGACAGCTAATGGGAGACAGTTGGCACACAGAGGTAAAGCAGGGGTGGGCAACCTGTGGCCTACAACCTAATTTCATGCGGCCCTTGGCCTAATTTCAAAAGTGTCATGCAATGCAATCAGTTCAGATCTCTGGCAAGAGCTATCTGTCCCTTTCTGGGCAGCCCTCTGAATGGGAAGGGAGAAGGGACAGAGAAAAGTGGATAGCAGAAAGAGAGAAGGGGTGACCCACCCACTTTTGGCTCTGGCCCTGCCCATTGTTGGCTTTAGTCCTGCCCACTGCCAATATGTGGGCCCCCAACAGATTACCTACAAGGCAATGTGGGCCTCAACACAAAAATTGTCGCTCACCCCTGAGCTCTATGAGGACATGTTGGTACCTTCACCAGTGAGAATCTTCTCCTGCACTAGGCAGATTAGTCACAAGAGAGACATGAGCATGGAGTGGCCATGTGTCCTATTTGACAGGGGACACTTTATTTGAAGGGCTATTAGAGGACAGTCCTCTATTTGAAGGTGTCTTCCATTTGAAGGGCTTTCCAGCTGAGTGATCATGAGCTACATTGAAGTTGCCCATCAGCACTTAGCACCTGGACAGTAGATTGAGCAACCACATAGGTCAAAGTTCACAAACACACACATGCACACAAACTATGATAAGCATATTTATATTTAAATTATAATAATGCTTTCTAAATGTGCATCTGTACGTATCAATAAGCACATTCAAATTGTCCTCTTCTGTCCTCTTTTTGATAATGCATTTGCTCTTACGGGGCAATGCACAAATGCCCACCCTACCTGAGCATTCAGTGTAGGTGCCAATCATGCAGCACCCTCATTTACATGATTCACCCACCTCCACCTCATGTTACATGGAGCAGCAGCAGCAGCATTTGCACAAGGGGAGTAGGAGGCATGTAATGCCCGTCTACCTGTGATAACTCTAGCCAGTCCAATAAATGTCTAAGGGTGCTATCCTATGTATGTCTACTCAGAAGTAAGCCCCATTGAGTTCAATGGGACTTTGTCCCAGATAAATGGGTATAGGATTGCAGCCTAAACCAGGCCAATGATGCAACCCCCTAACCAACGTAACCCTACATAACTATCAAGTTACTATGAGTTTGTCTCAAATTTCAGGCCCAAAATACATAGCCAAATAAACTTGGCAATTACCAACTTCAGAAACTCTGAAATATCTCAGTAGGAAGAATTCCTTCAGGGAAATAAACTGTTAGATATATCTTCAAGACTGTCAGAAAAATGCAACATTTAAGTAATAGCATTTTACTTTTCCCTAGCATAAGTATGATGTTCCCTCCTTTTAAATACCGGTTTTGTCCCCAGTGCAGACCATCAGAATGTCTCTTGAGGGTTCAGACATGGGATGACATTGAAGTTAGCTTCATGGAACTCCACGGAAACAGAAATAAAAATATTCTTAATTTAGGACACATCATTCAATGAGGCATGCTGCAGACATTCACAAAGGTGATAGAAGTATCTATGTATTTTACTTCATTTGTCTCAGGATAATGCAGTGGGATATGGAACAATGTTAGATCTCACTACTTCCTGTGTAAACTGTACAATAATTCCATGAGGTACCATAATGAATGAGTGCTTGATAGATGTTTAGTTCCATGAGAAAGAGTAGAAGTGAGTAGTAATATTCTGATCACGGTCTTAACTAAAACCACCAATATCTTTAAACAACCCAATATTAAATGTAACTGCCTCTTAAATTTATTTAGGATTGCAGACTAAATATAGTAATCTATTGTGTTCTGCCTTGCAGGAATGTAAGGAGAGTAGGGATGTATGAGAAATTTGTTTTGGTTCATGTTTTATCACCATTTTCCCCACTTGCACTTTCTGTACTAAACATGGACTCAGACACAAGCTACAGTCAAAGTTTCCAAGCTTGCAATGTGATGTGTAGACCTGCCCCACAAAAAAAGGGTTAGAGAGCATGTGTACATTTCAAAAATGTGTGCATTTCAAAATGAATACATTTCAAAAATGTGAACAAATGTGCTTTAATCATGGGAGAAGAATCCATACATTTCAGAGGAGAACCAACTCTGTGCATGTCTACTCAGAAGTAAGCCTTACTGAGTTCAATGCTACTTACTCATACACATGTCAGCACCCCGCTTGCCCCCAGCCCAGCTTTGTATTTCCACATCCAGCTCATTATCAAACTCATTAACTCATTAACTCATTAGCTCATTAACATTATCCTGTTAGTTATCTCAGAAGACCCTTGGGTGAAGGGGGGGGGGTTTCCAGGGAACAGCTGGATGGAGGGAGATTCCACACACACACACACACACACACACACACACACACGAAGAATATAGTTCTTCATATTCCCTGGTATGTTTATTCCTCTTTTTGTCCATTCCCTGAGCATGTGCAGAGTGTGCTTTTTATTCAAACAAAGAAAAGGTTGCTGATCTTTCCCTTCGTGCTGTATTTGTACAAGTGAAGTGTGACTGCTTCAGAAAGAACTTTCCATTATACTGTCTCTTTTTCTTCATGAGTTTCACTTTCATAACAGAAGTATGGTGTAGTGGTGAGAGTCCAGCCCAAAGTCACCCAGTGAGATAACTAACAGGAGGTTTGCTAATGAGCTGGATGTGGAAATACAAAGCTGAGCTGGGAGCAAGTGGGGTGCTGACATGTGTAGGAGTAAGTTGCATTGAACTCAGTAAGACTTACTTCTGAGTAGACGTGCACAGAGTTGGTTCTCCTCTCCATTTTAGCCTCATAACATCACCAATAAGGCTGGATGTGGAAACAGAAAGCATAGCAGGGGGAATAATACTCGTGCAGGGCTCCAGACCGGCATGGTCATTTTAAAAGGTTTTTTCTTTCTTTCAAACAGCGTTGCTTGAAGCAAAGAGTGCATCGCTCAGGCACACCAAGGGCAGCCTTGTTTTGGGAAGCCCCCAGGGGGAGGAAGTGTTTGGGCTGAAAGTAAATCTTTTGGAGACCAAAGATTTCAATTGAAAAAGAACACCCACAAGCAAGGCGGTGAGCACAATTCATTAAAAAAAAAAAAAAAAAAACTTACGTATTTATTATCGAAATATCCTACCTTGCATTTTTATTTACAAAAATTTTGCGACTCTGTGCGGATGACAAAAAAAAGCCGCATGAATGCTGGCTCCACAGGACCTCATGGTGCCGTTCCGCAGAGGATTCCATGGCACAGACTGAAGGGAATTTGATCCCATTTCAGTCCGTGGCGGAATTCTCTGACATCCCTAGAAAAAGCCCAGGCAAGTCTCAGGCATGTGTGCCTTCCCCTTCCCTCTCCTTTGCCAGTCTAGCCACAAGGAGATCAGAGCTTTCTCTTCTGTTTTTGACTAACCGCAGGTGGTCATTTCATCCCAACTCAGACAAACTGTGGTTAGGTTTAACTTTGGTTTATGAAGCTGGCTTGTTTCAATAAAACATAGTTAAGATTAACCACAGTTTAGGGTTTGGGTGTAACATTAAACTGTGGTTACTCAAAAATGGAAGTGAGAGCTTCTGATCCCTTCATGGTCACACTGTGAGGAGAGTGGACAGAGAAGAACATGTGCCTGAGGCATGCCTAGGTTCATTCCCATAATGATAATGCATAGTTAGTAGTTATATCCAAACATAGCCAGTGCCTGCAAATAACCACTAGGGCTTCTCTTTTTTTCAGCAGTTCCATGTGCATGGCATCTTATGCAGGTATTTGTTATCTGGTCCAGAATCTGATATCTGCTGCAAAGTTTGTATCCACAGCCACCCATCCCTACTTGAAAGCATGTAAGAACTTGCCCCAGTATGAAACTTCATACTGCACTGAGCATATGGAGCTTCTGTGCCACAGAGATTGCCCATTCACTTTAGAGAAAGAGACTGTTTTGCCAGAATTCTGCAAAAGGAGAAGTGAATGGAGGAAGCTTTGGGGCGAGAACTACTCTGTGTGTACATCAAAGCTCCAGCACTGTACATGCTCTGTAAAGCTGCCAGTTATGTTTTTCAATTGTATTGGATTCTCCAAATCTCACGACTGTCTGTACATCCATTGCCTCCTGGCATCTCATTGCTTCATGTTAAAATGTTCCACGTTCTGAAAAATATCAGGTTCAGTAGACATACCAAACAATGTTATGGGAAATAAGCTTACATGAATGTGATTTATTTGCATGATTTACATTGGGGAAAGAACTGGGATTATTTTGGTGGGCCGCGGTGGCCTAGTGGTTAAGACACTGAACTGCACACTGGAAGGTCAGCAGGACAGCAGTTCAAGACCCGAGTGCTGCGTGACAGAGTGAGCTCCCGTCTTCAGTCCCAGCTTCTGCCAACCTAGCAGTTCAAAAGCAAGAAATTGCAAGTAGATAAATAGGTACCGCTTCAGCGGGAAAGGTAACAGCGTTCCGTGCACCTCGGTGTTCAGTCATGCTGGCCACATGACCATGGAAGCGTCTTCGGACAGCGCTGGTTCTTCAGCTTAGAAACGGGGATGAGCATCGCACCCTAGAGTCGGACATGACTGGTTGGGGACACCTTTACCTTACCTTATGACCAGACGTAATCATTATCATCATTGTGCAATTAAATTATAGGCATGCCATTTGTTGCAAAACAAGACCAATCCTTCATCAGCAGATGGATTTACATTAGAATTGTTTTTGTTGGGACTCATGAACCGCATCAGGAAGAGGCGATTATTAGTGTACTTTCAGTGTTTCCTGTCAGAATATCTATTAGACAAAGAAAACTTACTGTTCTGTTGTGGGAGAAGAATTATTTTGTAGGAAAGTAAATTTCTGAGAAGTGCTTCCATATCATTTTTACTTATTCCAAGCTCATCACCACTATACAACCCTCCATCTTCACCCTTCTGAGCTTCAGGAATTATAGATGGGTGTGGGGTATTAAATATTGGCATTCGACATGTCTATGCCAAAGAAGGAGTTCACCCGTCACAATAAGTCACCCTGAAACAAATTACAGTGGCTTGTTTAATCCATCGCTAAGCCATGCTGCTGCCATCAGATGATCAGGCACTCCTCAGTTTGCTGTGGCTTGTTTCCCCCTTGGTCCTCTAGCCCACTCCTGGCACATATCCCAGTATCCTTTGCAGCACAACTTCTTTCTTTTTTACGTAAAACTTTTCACTTTCCAGAATTGTACTCAAATTTTGTCAGGGGAAAAACCCAGAGACCCAAAATATGCAAAGTGTGATAAAGTGGATTTGAGGGGAGAGTTTTACATTCTAATGTGCACATTAGTTAATGTGAATATGCGTAGATCTCCCCAAAACTGGGGGGGGAGGTAAAAAAAGCACAAATCCCCCCAAGGTCTGAATTTTCATGCTTTTCATGCATGCTGGGTTCAGAGGTCACAACAAGCCACTCTGAAACAAACAAGGCTGACAACCCACCATGGGTTGTTTTGTCATGCAAACCAGGTCAGTATGTCGTAGTTATTTTCAAAATATTATACAAAATGTAATAGTAAGCTATGTAACTGATGTTAATTTAACCACTGAGAAACAGAAGGGTAAAAATATGAAGTGTTATTGTTATGTGGGTCCCAGGCTTTAAAAATAGACATGGTCACACTAGTCTCAAGAATCAATTGTATGCCCAGTCTTTATGATTTTTCACTCATCATTTCTACGTGGTGAACAGTTCTTCTGCATATAACTTCTCATGATAGGATTGGTAATTTATCATGCTGTGGAGATACAAACGCTGAAATACATCCGCGACATATTAAATCTGAGATCTTACCAGGTGAGGGCACAATCCAAAGATGTTATGGCCATGCAAACAGGGCATGTAAACAACATGAAAAGGACAAACATGAGAAGTTTGAAAGATATATACAAAGGTACAGTGAATGTTTGAATCGGTCTGCTTCCAATATGACGCATGAACTCTGGAGCAGCCAGTTCTAGAATGTCATTATTTGCAATTGCATGTATTCTCTCAGAGATACGTATGTACATGTATTCTCTCAGAGATACGTATGTATATAGATTGCATGTATCATCTGATACTCTTAACTCTCTACTTAAGTACTCTCTATTTATTGTTAAACAGAAATGTGAGAAGTGGTCCAAAAAGAAGATGAAAGGCATATCTACACTGCAAATATATTCAGGTTTTACACCACTTACATTATTATGGCTTCCCACAAAGAACTTTGAGTATTGTTATTTGGTTACTGCACTGAGAATTCCCTATTAGAGATCCCCTGCCCCTCTCACAGAACTACAGCTCCCTCAGAAGAGGGAATGATTATTAAACTAGTGTAAGGGATGGATCTAGATGTAGTCATACCTAGAGTAGACCCACTGGAATAAATGAGACTTCAGTTAGTCATGACTTATTCAGTTCCATTGATTTTAAATGGGTCTATCCTAAGTAGGCCTAAATCTGGATCCAATCTGGCTTAAACATTTTATTAGGCCAACTACTGTAGGTAAGCACATGGCATTGTCTCACAGAACACGACTGCCCTGAGGAGCATCCTGTAGAGGCTAAAAGCTTGCAGAGTCTTAACAAAGGCAACAAGCTGCGAGCAGCAATCCACTTATACAAGAATAATCCTATTTAAATCAATATTACTGCTTCAGATTTACCTAAGTTATGGGCTTTTGTGTTTATCATAATGTTTAGCATAGCATTGTTGGCATTTCTCACAATCATTACCAAAAATAGTCTCAAGTACGTATATATGGCTGCAAATTCTAGTGCTACTTAAGAATTAAACATTACCTAATTGTAAGCTTGTTTCCTTGTTATAAGCCTGAAGATACAATATTGAAATTGATTGCTTATGCTGTATTGATTTGTAGATTGGTAATATTATAGGTATAATTTCTAAGCAGAGCGATATTTATGTGTAATGTAGTTTAAATTTAAGTTTGTTATGTAATCTTTTGTTTATATTTTGCTCTGTTTTCTTTTGTTTTTCATTTTTTCTGTTTCTTTCCCCTTTGTCCTTCTCTCTCCTTTTTATATTTTTTCATTCCTTCTCTCTTTCTTTATTTTATTATTGATGGGTCCTCTTAAGAATACTGTAATGTTGGAAACTGTAGAAGATGATTATGTTGTTGGTGTTCCTTATTTCATTTATAAGATAGAAGTAGAATAAAAAGTATTATAAAAAGAATTAAACATTACTTGCAAAGTGCAGAGGCCAAAACATGATATGTCAATCCAATTTATCTCAGTGTTTGATTTGACTGGATACTGACCTTCCTTGATCACTTGCTTAAACCATTTGCAAAGGTGAAGATGGATAATAACTGACTGGGGAAATTTGGAGAATCTTTGCAATAAGAGATGGAGTGAATTTTGCTGTGTCATTCATTCATTCATTCATTCATTCATAAACCACCTTTCACCAAAAGATATCAGGGCAGTAAACAACAAATATAACCCAAAATGATCATGCAACCTCAGAGAGCAATAAAAATGATAAAATACAATCACAAAATAACATTAAAAGGTAATAAAAAGTACAGTAGAATAGACTAGCTGATTCATCTGCTTTTGTCTTCTGCTTTTGGCAGCAGAGTACTTTGCTTCAGATGATGTCCAAGTCAATGCAATCATGTCCAGTAGTTCAGGGACACTGAAACTAACACAATGGCCATTGATACCATGATTGCCATATCTTTGACATAACAGTGGATGGACATAAACTAGATACAGTCCATTTACCAAATGTTAACTTACCACACAGACTGCTTGTAACCACTTGGTAAACTGGTTGGTTGTATCATCTAGCCAAAACATAAAGAAATGTTTTACTACGTATCTACTACATACTAAATGTGTGGTGTGTGTGGTATGTACATGCACACACAGGTGTGGTCCCCTGCCAATGCCCAATGCAGCCCTCGGGGCCAAAAGAAAGGTTGTATACTCCTGTCATATTAGATGCAGAAGTGTGGTAAAATGTGTGGACAAATTATCATGGGTATTTATCCAAACAAGTATCTAAAATTTGCAGTGGACCAGATTTTTCATTACAGCAGTGACTATCCTTTCATTTCAGTATTGCTGTTGGGAATGGATGTCTTATGTGGCCTTTTCAATGGATTGCTGCAGGTGAGAAAGATGGGTCTTAGCCTTAGCAAAAACAAAATTAACCTCTCTTTCATTGATCACCCTCCTATTTGTTGGACCAGTGTTGACTCACCACAGTGTTGCTGGGTTCTCTTGAATCGTCTTTGGATATTTCAGGGAAAATACATACGGGGATGCTCCAGGGATTTGATCTGTGCAAATTCCAATATGGACTAGTCTCATCCTCATCTCTGAGATGAACATGGGGTTCCAAATGTGAGTTTGGAGCTGCCTGTGGAGATGAGGTGGAGCAGAGGAGGGAAAGGCTTAAACATGTCCCCTCTGCTGCTGCTCCCCTTCAAATTGCCTGTCCTGGAGCAGGTTTTCCCTGAAGAAAAAAATGGACCTTCAGGGTTTGATTACGAACATTCATATATAACATGTAATTGGTCTTCAGTCTCCATAAGTATTGTAGTCCTCTACAAGAAATGGTTAGGATTCCAGCATTTGGATTAATATTGAACTTGCGATGGAGGGTTTGATACCTCACTTGAAACATGGAAAGCCTTGTACAAACAGAGCTAGCCACACAGAGATCTGAGACTCCAGGGTTCTCAATGTGGCACCAAAAACAAACAAGCAAATCTTCTAGCTAGGGAAGGGGAAGAGGTTCATTTGGTCTGCATTTTTAAACAAACTGACTTAATTCACACTTGCTGGACTAATCTGTGGAGCAGAACACAGTTATCCTACAGATTGTCGGCTTCTCCAAATTCTGCAATGCAGTTCTTGGATGGAATCTTGTGTACAAATACATGTATATTAGGGAAAGTTTCATTCAAAAATGTATATACCAGGGGAAATTGCATACAAAAATAAACACAAATTTTCATGCTTTTTTTTTTTTTTAATGTGTAGACTGATGTGGAAATTGGATGGAATGCATTTAGGACGGAATACATGTGAAAATGACATGGGCCAGAAATAGACCAATTAATCCATCCCAACTGGTACCCAATTTAACAACTGTTTCTAAAGATATGGATAATTGCAATGATGTTTACTGTAGAGTAGCTTGCTCTGATATAGCAATAGCAGCAACCTATCTGTGACGTATGTGGGGCAAAACTGTCTTGCTATGCTGTTTATCAGTAGAGATCCCATTATCATAGGTTATGTAAGGTTCCGCTTACTTAGGTGGCTCCATAGTGGTGAAAGTGCTTTTAGGATGGTGTGAAAATAACTCATCTAGTTAGTCTGGCTCCCCCACTAGAACATTCTAGTTCTCACAGCCTACCTCCATACATCATTTATCTTGATGTGGTTTTTTAAAACATTTCTATACTGCCCTTCAGGAGACATTCCTGGGATGGGTTACACAAAAGGAAAATACGAACACCATTAAAATACAGGCAAAACTCATAAACATAAAAGACAAAGACTAAAAAGGCAAGAAGATCTTAAGAGGCAGATTAAAAAAAAAAAAAAGAGCAATCAGCAGGCAGTAAGTTTAAGTCTAAAAGGTCTGGGAAAATAAAAAGGTATTTGCTTGGTGCCAAAAGGATAACATAGTAGGCGCCAGAAAGATTTCTTTGGTTAACTCCAATTTGTGTTGTGGATTTCCATGAGATTTTCCCCCCCTATCAAAATAAAGCACAGAGATGCCATTTTTGTAACAACATTCCAACTCAAACAGGATTGTATCAATTTAGAAATATTCTTGTCCGTAGCCTGGATTGTGCAGACTTAATTTACATTAGTCATGTCATTTTGATGTTGTTGTTGCTGTTGTTGTTTTTGGAATTGTGTCTAGAAAACAGGCCACCACCCCAGATAGAAAGAGCATTCCACCACTCCAGAGAAGGCCCTCACCTGGGTAGCCATCCATGTCACGTAAGATAGCAGGGGCACCCTGAAAAGAAGATCTTATTGTATGGGTAAGCACATATCTCCATATGTGCCTACCCATACTTGGAGGACAGGTGGTCCTCCAAATATCCTGGTGTCTATGTATCCATTATCTTTGAAGCATGGATGCTCACTTAGCATTCCAGTGGCAATGGAAGTAACCATGCCATCCAGGCAAGCTCACTTGATATGGAACTTCAGATATGATAAGTGTGATGTGAGAGCCACACAGGGAAAGGGAACCACACAGGACCAGAGTGAGATATCCTGCCTCCTGAGCCAGGATGATGTGCCACTACACACTCAATTCCCCTTCTTGCTTCCTCCCCCTCCTCCTCCTCTCTGCCATCCCAATTGCCCCTCCCACTCAATGCCTCACTCTGAAGAGTCCTTCCTCAGAGCAAGGCATTGTGTGTGAGGTGGCCCTGAAGAATGCCAGTGGCACAAATGGTCTCCAGAGCCACATCACCCACAATGCCTCAATCTGAGGAATGAGCCTGGTGGGCTCTTTGAAGAGCTGCAATGGCCACTTTCCTTCTGTGGCATTCGCAGCAGCAGGAAAATGGCTGGCAGGCCCCTCAAAGAGCCCACCCACCCAATGTCTCACTCTAAGGGGTCTACAGAGCGAGGCTTCAGGGAGACAGCAGGTAGTCCAGAGAGGAGCCAGCACAAATCTCTGTAGTAGCTGCCTGCCAAAGGGGCTGGTGCTCTGGAAAGCTACTTTCCTTCTGTGGCAGAAAAGCAGCCAACAATGCTTTCCTGAGCACCCACCCAATCTGTTCGTTGAATTCTCAGGAGTCCTCAGAGCTGGGTGTGGCAGCAACAGTGGAGAGAAGCAGGTGGCCCTCCCAGTGGTGGCATGGGGGGCACAAACCATTGCCTTTCCAGAACTGCTGCCTGAGGCAAGGAATTCACCCAGCCTCATGGGCGTCAACTCTAAAATCATATCACAAAGATAACATTTGAATCAAGCATCGCCTGTTATTTTCTGTGGCATGTACCTGAGGTTCTGCAGACCAGTCCCTTGATTCCGATAATACAAAACAGATGCCACTTCAGCATAACAGCAGTCTACTCATGTGCGCAGTATAACATATGAGATCATCCATTCCCTTCCGTAAACAGCAAAATCACAACTTTGCCCATTTTGCTCATTCTGTTGGTGCTCCTTGGTGCTCCTCACATCCAACAAGGTTGCATCCAATCTTATTACACGTCCACACTTATTTCTTTGCGTAACAGTTTAGAGGATTAGTCCGTTACTGAAAAATTTCACAAACCATGAAACCAGATGAACTTGCTACACATAACATTAAACCATGCAGTCATCTGGTTAATTCCAATTTGTGTTGCACATTTCCATGAAATGTTTCCATCAAAATAAAGCATAGAGACTCCATCACTTGTAACAATATCCCAGTGCAAACAGGATTGGAGCAATTTAGAAATATTCTTCCTGATTTGCATTGCGTGGATTGTGCAGACTTAATTTACGTTAGCCATGTCACTTTGATGTGTTCTTTAGAATTGCATCTAAAAAAATTACAATTGGCAGAAACCTAGACTGAGAAAATGGCAAAATGCTACCAACAAAGGCCTGCCTGAATCTTTTGCATCTTTCGGAGATATATAAACAACAGCAAGCTTTAGATACCTTGCATATTGTACAGATGCTTCACCTATCTGTTACAGAATTGGAAAGTTTAAATAAAGTATATGAAACCACCATCATTTCAGATTTACACAAGGAATGGTGGAAACAGAATCAGGACCTTCTGAATGTTTGAAAGCACATAGCACCAAATGCCTGACAGCTTGAAAAACATTTTGGCATTATTGTGAGACGGAACCACTGGCAGGAGGCGTATAAAATTAAGTAACCAGATTTTTGCAGGCAAAGCTAAAGCATAAGAAATATTATCAGGATAATGCGGTGCCAGAAAATAAAAGTCTGAGCTGTTAATGTGCAACATACAGTTCCTTCCAACATGAATGGTATTATGAGACATGCTGCAAAGACCACCCCCCCAAGACATTTCATAGGCTTTACAGCAGTGGTGTTCCAGTCCATAGGCCAAATGCAGTTTCAGAGAATCTCACGGCATTCCTGTGGTGGGTGGGATCAAAGGCAAAGGGGTTGGGACCAAAAGACAAAAAATACTAGAACTGTGCACAAACACACTCTCAAAATTATCCAGCCTACTTGTGGGCAGAGAAATTGGGGGGACAATTTCACCGAATTTCTCCTAGGCAAGAAGAAATTCTCCAACAGTTTTTCCCAGATAGGGGTTGGCACTATTGGCAGGGGTTGTAGCACAGGTTCTTTCTTTTTTCCTAAGGGTTTTTGGTTTACTGCACTGCTTCTGTAGGTGGCAACAGCATCAACTGTGGTGAGGTTTCCACTTTTTGAGGCAGAATTTTTAATTTGGGGTGGTATTTTTGAGCCTACCTAATCCCTGTGAGGTGGCCGAGGGTGCTGTATCTCTTTTGTCTCTCTCTATTACACATCTTTCCATCACTCTGCAGCCTCCCAGGCCACCAGCACTTCCTGAACTGAAAAAGGCTCATGGGGCAAATTGCCTCATGATGTCTTCCTTATGATGGCTTTAATGGACGTGCAGGCTGCCACAGAGATTACTGTACAATGACAGACAGGACTCTCACGCACATTTCTCAGCCGCCTCATAAATAAGGTAAGTGCAAGAACCCATGAGAGTTTCTCCAAAATTTCTCCTCCTTTGAATTTCATTTTGAAAGCAATTTCTTTTCTGTCAAATTGAATGAGAATGGTCAAAAAACATGTGGGAGACTTTTTTGGCACGGTACTAAAAAATACCAGCATATTTCAGCTTAAAGCTCTTACTTACAGTAACCAAGGATGCAATCCTATGCATGTTTAGACAGAAAAAAGTCCCACAACTCTCAGCATTCCCCAGCCAGTATAGGACTTTTTTCTGTCTAAACATGCATAGGACTGTGCTCTAAGCCAGGGATAGGGAAACTCTTCAGCCTGAGGCCCAAATGCAATTTCAGAGATGCTGAATCATATTGCAAAGATAACATCTGAATGAAACGTCACCATGTTATTTTCTGTGGCCGCATTCTAGTAGTGGGTGGAGCCGAAGGCAAAGAGAAAAGGGCCCAAAATACAAAAGATCAGCATATTGTTCTCATAGCGCTTCCTGCCAGTCACTAAACCTTAGGAGAGGCATTTCAGCTTTTTAGAATTGGAACAAAATGGTGCAAAAGCTAGGAAACCACCAAACAATTGGTGATTGGGGGAAAGCGGGTGGGGACAGGGGTGTGGCCATCTAAGGAACTCTGGGGGACTGGATTGGGATCCCAGGAGGGCTAGATCTGGGCCTTGGGCCTGAGGTTTGTCATGTTCCTCTCCCTCTGCAGTCAACACACTCCAGGAAACAAGGCTTCAAGCTACACTTCTTTATTAGTTAGCTCAAATATTTTGGCCACCTAATGCAAAGAGAAAACTCTCTGGAAAAGACCCTGATGCTGGGAAAGACTGAAGGCAAAAGGAGAAGGGGACGGCAGAGGATGAGATGGCTAGATAGCATCACCGATGCAATGAATATGAACTTGAGCATGCTCCGGGAGAGAGCGCAGGACTGGAAGGCCTGGCGTGCTATGGTCCATGGGGTCACGAAGAGTCGGACACGACTGAACGAATGACTGAACAACAACAAAGCTTCTTTACAACTGCAGAAGATTCCAGGAAACTCTCAGACTGCAATGAAAGAAGCTAATCCACAGATCTATGAATATCTATAGAGGAGCTGAAGAGGAAGTTAGAGAAGTTGCCAGTAGTCTGGGCAAGACTTCTCAGCCAGATTAGCTACCTAGGGATACTTTTCCCGTAGGGTGGCTCCCTCCTACATTGTCTTCCATTAGTGGCCAACCTGGTGGACCATCTGAGCCCTGCCTCTAACTTTTCTCGCTTCACTCTGCGACGGACCCTAGCATTTTTCAAGTCACACCCCTTGCTCTCCTCCTCCGAAACCTGAGTTCTCACAGTGGAGGAAAGGGGGGATGTTCAGGCTGGCCCATCTGTTTTGGGAAGACAGTCTTGCTGTATCTGAGCTCACTGGGGAGGGTGCCTCCCCCTGTTCTGGCTGTTCCCATTCTGAATCTGAGCTGCCAGACATCTCCACATGCTCAGATTCATTCCTGACAAGGCTGCCCACCCCTGCTTTACAGTTTGTATCACAGGAGCAATGAAGGCTGGCAGCTCCAGTTTCAGAGGGGTGGCGATTCCATTCTGGGTTTTAGTTAGAACCAGCCAGAACTCTAAAGGTGCTATCCAAAGTGATGAACCCATTTTGGGGAAAGGATGCAGCACCTTGGGTAACATCTTTAGAGTTCTGGCTGGTTCTAACTAAAACCCAGAATGGAATCACTGCCCCTTTGAAACTGGAGCTGCCAGCCCCCATGGCACAGGACCATCCCATCAATTGATCAGAGAATGATGATGAAAAGCAGAATGTATCCCATACAAGGAGAGAAAGAGGGTTAATGTTGTTGCCAGAGAGGAACTTGGAATGTCGTTTCCATATGAAAGAGGGAGCATGACCCAGTAATGAAAAGTCCAGATGGTACCTGTAATACGGTAACCCAGAACAAATAGCAGCTTCAGGAAGGAGGTTCATCAGGAAAGAGCATAAGGGAAAGGGTTAAATCTCCTTCCCCAGCACCACAGGTCCAGCTGGATTTGCCCCTGCAGCCCATGGCTGCTATTAAACTTCTTTAAAACAGTAAGAGATCCAGTCACGGATTTCCCACTGTTTACACCTAGCTGTACCTTGTGTATCAAGAAACTGTGTAAGTCCCAGTTCCTTGGACCAAATACATATTTGTAATTACATAGCTGTGTTTAGTTGTTGTTTTCTCCCGATGTTTCAAATAATTACAGAATGTCAGACTTAAAACAAAATCTTTCACGCACACAAAAACCCAAGCCAAACCAAATATTCTTGTCATGTATATTAAGCAAAGTAGAAGAAGAAATAGCCATTCCTTAGAGTTACATATTATGTTTTTCCTCTTCCCAAATATGAGTAAATGGTTGAAGACCTGCTTATTTGATCTCTCTCCCGCTCTACACATTTGGTTTTCTTTTGGGGATAGGTAGATTTAATTGCTTGTGGGGGTTGACTGACACTTTGGGGAGATGAGGTCAGGAGATTCTGCCTAGACTTGCTTGGGATGTAGCTATATGGGGACTGTTTTATTCGGCAATGAATGAATATAACAGAGACACCCCAAAGATGGCTTTCCTACTGAGAAATGGCAGATGCTCTTTATGATTTATGTGGCAGATTAGGGGTGTTTTTAATATTATGGAACACACTTCAGGGCTGGCTTAGGCAGCTTATATAGTCTTCAGTGCATGAAACAAACACTCAGTGATTTTTCACATGCTTCTAAACACACCCAAAGCTGTGGGGGGGGGGGGAATGTCTTTGTTCTCAAGACTTGCTCTGCTGAAACCTATCCAGACCCCACAAGCACTTGGCATTTCTGTAGCCACCAGGTTTAGGAACAAAATCTGTTCTTGTCTCCCCTGGATCACACACCTCTCTACACACTAAGAGCCTCCTCAGCCATTCCTAATTCAGCCACACAGGGAGAAAAAGTATTCTGTGTGTGTGTGTGTGTGTGTGTGTGTGAGAGAGAGAGAGAGAGAAAGAGAGAGAGAACCCAAATATCTATAGAAAATGGAAATCACCCATTATCTCAAGCTGCAATGAATGGATCTGGGGATTTAAGTATGCTAGCCTCATTGGAGCATAAATAGCTTGGACAATACCAGACAAATGGATGTAATTCAGAACATTTAGGCATCTCTCTGTGGCTGTATACTCTTTGGCTAAACAAATATTTCTCTTTTTTCGCCCTACCCCACCTCAAATGCTTCCTTTGTCTTCTTCTCCTTTGTACCATAAAAAGATAAAAAGCCAGAAATACAATCGTATCTATTCCATCTCTCCTTTCCAGTAAACATTCTGATATAGGAACCAGTATGCTTTTCAGTTTTAAGGCACTGAGGACAGCAAATCATCATCTGTACTGATGTGTTATTATTTAGAGGTAGGCTAGACAAAGCTTAGAAGACAATTCCATACTATGGGGAGCAATTCTGTGCAGACAACGGGGAATGAATACACTAACCAAACTCATCTTTCCCCATCTGTAATTGCTTTCCCCCCCACAAAAGGAAAAGCTATATGAAAACATTTTTAAAAGGCAGAAAATAAAAATAAAAGCACTAGACCAGTCTGATTTGAGATTTTAGACAGAAGCCACATATAATGAGCTGATTTCTTCTGACAATCCTAGAATTACAAACACTTCAGAAATAGGGCTTGGTTGTTACAATGCTAAAATGTTACCATCTCAGAATATCTCACCTCTCAACCACACGAATGTCCATCTGCAGAACCCTTCTCTGACACAATTCTGCACACCCATCAGCACATCTCAGAAATAAATGAATTGACACACTGAATGAGTCTGGTGGTCCCTCTAACCCAGTACTGTCCACTCTTTGCTGGAAATGGTTCTCCAAGGGCTTGAGCAATAGTCAAAACCTTCCTCAGCTCTGATACTGGAAATTCATTTAATATGACATTTCCAAGGATTGAATCTGGTTCATTCTGCATGCAAAGCTTATGCTCTCCATTTGAGCCACATTCCCTCACCATCTAGATCAGAGGTGGACAATTTGCGGCCTTCCAGGTGTTTTGCTGTACAACTCCCATCAGACAAAGCCAGCATAGCCAGTGGTGAGGAATTATGGGAGTTGTAGGCCAAAGCATCCGGAGAGCCACAAGTTGCCCACCCCTGATCTAGACCCGTGCACCTTATCAGTCTCATATGGCAACTCCACTATCTCCACAGGACCAAAAAGGGTTGCACTTCAAGCATCCTACAGGAGGCTACAGTTATCATGGTTACATAAAGTGAACGTGCCTTCATCAATTCAGACAACTTCATATGTATTTCTTCAACCAAGGTACAGCTGTATGCATAATCTGTACTCTGGGATAAGTAGGATTCTAGTACTAGTGTAAAAATCAGATATGAACACATGTACACAGAAGCCATGTACACAATATGTGCACACTTTTTTCTTCATAGTGTTTAGTTTACGTGGAGGAATATTCAAAAATGGCATCCTCCACCTATACTTTGATAGCGGGTGGTCCATGATCCCAGCTTGGTGTTCTCCCACCTTCTTGAGCTGTGTGTGTAGACCAGGCCTTACTTCTGAATAAACATGTGTAGCACTTAATAGCATAACACAATTTGTTCTTGAAAAAACACCTGAGTGCAAAGACTTACATTTAAAGGACTTAACACAGACTTACACTTAAAGGACTCAATAAAGTTGCTGTATGAATACAATTCTAAGCATGTCTACTCAGAAGTAAGTCCAACTGAGTTCAGTGGAATTGACTCCCAGGTAAGCATGTACAATATTACAACCTAAAGCTGAACTTGTATGCGCACTTACCTGGGAGCAAGCCCCATTTAAAATAATAGACTTACATCTGAGTAGACATGCATAGGACTGTACTGTTAGTCTGCTTCGGTCTTCTAAAACAGCAGCCATTCCCCAACACCGCTACTACCGTATATACCAAAATCTCATATTCTATGCATGTACGTACCGCTTAAAAGGTGTTTTTAAAATACACGTACAATCAACAGCCAACGTCATAAAATACAAAAGACACTGAAACACAATACAAATCAGAGCATCACTCCCATAAAGTAATGGACAAGAGGTTTGGGAGAATGGTAGATTATCACAGCACCAAATCCTGCTTTTGTGACTTACATGTGTAAAAGCTATTCCACTTGCTAACAGGAACAGAAAGGGCAGTGGGGGCAGGGGGAGAAAAGAATCCATGAATAACATCCTGATACCTGAGCATGTAAGTAGGAAGAGGGAACATTCATGAATAGACTTAAAAACATCGTGCAACCAAAGCATCCATTTTAAAGGTAAACTTGTCTCACGCTAAAAGTGAATCGGCAGTGAGGCTGAGCTTGCAAAAGAGAGAGAGAGAGATAAAATCCCATTTCTCTTGCAAATGCAATGTTATCTAAAGGTCGTGAATAATGATTCAGAAACATCTTCCCTGCCAGATCATCTGTCCACATTCAAAACTGAAATCCTGGGTGGAACTAATGGCTCTGGTTATGCATACAGACATTTCTCCCAAGGGAATGAGGTGTGAACACAGCGATATTAAACATGGCCTTAGCAGAGGCTGATCTAATCCTACAGCTGACATTGCTTAGGGTTACTATTTTATGATGGCTGATTGTTAAAGAAATGCTAGCTGAAGTGACTAAATAGAAAGGAGGAGGGCAAACACAAAGGAGATGCAAAGAGCTGCTTCAGTGTGGCCGTAAACTTTTTTTAAAAAAACAAAACACCAAAACATTGCACAGGGTTAGATTTGTGGCCTAGAAAGATCATGGAGGTTTCTTAATGGAAACAGTTCATTAATTCTAAGTAACTTCATCTCAGGAACTGTGAGGGTAATTTAAGAAGTAAAGTGGATGTTTCCCTGAGAGGAGAAACAAAGGAGAACAATGCAATGAACTAATCTTTTTTTTTTTACCTTGTGAAGCCCAGTCCTGAGCTGCAAATAAAGCATCAGTACAGCCTTAATGAAAGCAAGTATTAGCATGTTCCAATACTTGAAAACAGGCCGTAGGGTGGCCATGCGTTCTCTTTTAGAGAGGACAGTCCTCTATTTGTAGGGCTGCAGGAAGACCGTCCTGTATTTTGAAGGCATCCTCTATTTGAAAGCCTGTCCAGTCCAAGTCCAATTTAAAGATAAAGAACCATCAGATGGAAGAACTGGGCTTTAAAGTTGCCCACCGAGCACCTGAACAGCGGACTAAGCAGGCACACAGGTCACCTGGTCACAGTCTTCCACACTATGATTTATTTATTTATTTATTATTAAATTTATTAATTGCCCATTGGCTGGTCGCCCAGCCACTCTGGGCGATGTACAGCGTACAATAAAACAGTTTAAAACAATAAAATTCTACAGTAAAAACATTTTCTGAAATACCCTAACCTACCCCAAATGCCTGCCTGAACAACCACATTTTTAATGCACGACAGAAGCTCATTAAAGAGGGGGCATGGCAGAGTTCCCTAGGGAGGAACTCCCTATGATGTGGCATTTCTACTGAAATATAGTAATATTTTCTAAATTTTCGACTATCCATATAACTTAGCATATGTACATTTTATCAAAATCAGTGTCCTCTTGGGGGGGGGGAGCATCTCCTCTTTTGGGAGGGGGGTGATTCATAAGTGGACTCCATAATTGCCAAGCAAGCCAATACTCCTGTATATGTCCCATTTCGACATAGCCTCAGTCCACCAAACATAAAGGTTTATTTCAGTTCATACCACTGTTCAGGCACTCCATAGAACATGCAGTGTATGGGTTTTTAAGAGCTTTTGTTTTGAAATGTCAATCAGACAAGCCTACCTAGATTGTCTTGGATCCAAAGACAGATTAACATAAGGAATTTTATGGAAGGAAAGTTTCCTGTTCTCCCTCCTGCAGCCATCCCTGCCCAACCTCTCTGGAGAGTCACTGCTCGTCCACCACCACCCCAACGATGGGGTATGGGGGACCCCTGGAGAAAGGGAGAATTGCTCAAAATCAAGCTTGGATTCTAAGATAACTTAAGGTGCAACCCTATGCATGTTTAGATGGAAAAAAGGTCTACAACTCCCAGTATTATCCAGCCAGCATGGCTGGCTGGGGAATGCTGGGAGTTGTAGGGCATTTTTCTTTCTAAACATGCACCATTAAGGAAGTTCACAGAATGTTTTCCATCCCCTCCTTATCCCACATTATTTGGGAGGGAGGCTGCCTCCAACACTCCAAAGGGTCTTTCCAGTAGTCACAGGTGGCTTCAGGTGCAGGGGAAAGGAGGAGATGGTAAACTTTCCTTACATAAACATTGATACATTAACTTATCTTAGGTTCAAAACCACTGACTGTACAATTCACATCACCAGTATAAAGCAGCATTTCTTCTGCCACTTCCTTCAAAACCTAAAGTCCAGTATAGGCATTTGTCTGTAACTCACATATTTTTTATAAATGAACAGTTAAATTCCACTGAAATCAATGAAGTCCAGTTTCTACCACCAATTATCACCTCTACTGCTTTCAAAGTAAAAGAGTTTCAAAGTGCCAGTAACTCCATGTCATCCCTAGCACGCAGTCAGTTATTTAAAGGCCAAGAGCAGTTGGAGGATCAGGTAAACTAGCATGTATTCCTCTTCCCCCCCTCTGCCCCCCTTTCCCTGTACTTCTCTCTTCATTCTCATTTTGCGCCATCTCCTCAGCAACCTTTGCCAACATAAATATTTATGCTGTGAAAGGGAGCAGAACCAGCCCATCTGTGCAGGTATGTTTATGTAACGCTCATGCAGATGGCTAGATCTTGGGAACTATTCAAGCGCAAGGAGAGTCCTCAGCCAAGGTGTGAACAGCATCCTGCAACTTGTGCCAGAAGCATTCTGGGTAGACTGGAAAGGTGGCAGGACAATCAGCCAGTGAAGGAGGTCACCATAGCCTCGACAATCCCGAGCATGCAGCGTCGTGGAGCAATTGTCTTCTGCCTGGCACACATTAAAATGTTACTTTGCCAAGAAAAGATTGTTTGTTTTTTGCCAGTGTCCCACCTAAAGGCCACTGGGAAGGTTCCTCAAGTTTCAGGAGCAGCTTGTAAGGACATGGGGACCTGCTTTAAAAACTTGTGGGGCAGAGAGGTCCAGCAGGTCTTTGCACATGAACCTTCCCACACGGACATTATCCTGAAACAGAATGGTGGTGGGTGTCTTCTGTGGCACAGAAACTTGGAAAGGACAACCATGATTAGAAGTTGTTCCATTTCTTTCCTTCATTTTTGGTGAGTTCCTGGACATATAAACCCTATAAAGCACAAGGACATATCACTCTGTAAAGGCACAATCCTATGCAGGTTTAGACAGAAACAAAGGCCTACAACTCCCAGCATGCCCCAGCCAGCTGTGCTGGCTGGGGCATGCTGGGAGCTGTAGGCCTTTTTTCTGTCTAAGACTGCATAGGATTGCACCCTAAAGGTCTCAGATCAGGCAATCCAAGCTCTGGCACCCTCCTTCCTGTACGACTTTCTTCTGACTGTAAGCCTGGTAGACTGATTTCTGGGCCAGCTAGCTCCTTAAGTCTGAGCAACTTGTCTGCATCATGAAGACTCTGCCTAGCTCCTGCTCCCTCTTCTCACAATTGCTCCTGTGGATCCTGATCTCTGGCCCCTCAGATCCTGATTTGCCTTCTTGGAACTCAACCTTATGCCAGCCTTCCCCAACCCATTGGACTAGAACTCCCAACATCCCAAGCCAGCACTGGCCATGCTGGCTGGGGATGATGGGAGTGGCTCAACACCATCTGGGGACCCAAGGTTGGGAAAGGATACCCAAAGGCATTTCAATGTTTTCCTTGTGCTCCTTGTGCTCCTACCTAAAATTATCCTTAATTAGATAATGATCATGAGGCTGGAATAATCAGTACATTGCTAAGGATACTGCTGACCAGTATTATGATACTCATTTCTAGCTGGGACTCTCCTGGCCTCTCATTAGTCTTCCTCCTGTTACTGTCTATTAGCTTGATAAGTAGTCTGTCAATTAGATTCTTTCCTATTAACGATGTTTATCATTTATTTATTTATCATTGAGTACATTTATATCCCACCTTTCTTCCATCGTGGAATTCAAGGTGGCTACATATGGTTCCCAGGTGGCTCCCCTCCAAGCACTGACCAGACCCAGACCTGGCTGCCTCATGTGCCTTCAGACTACGCCCTGGGACCATGTAAAAAAAATATCAACAGTACTGTGTCCTTCCACTGCTCACATTTCCAGCCCTGCGTCTTCTATAGAATGGAGAGTGTACCAGAGTTTAAACTACAGGCTGCACATCAAATGCACAGTTAAGTGTGTATGAGTTCCATTGATTGCAATAGGATTGAAGCATTCTTAACTACAGCACAGTGGACTGCGGCACAGGAGATACGAAGGCCTTGTTTTATCCATATGGGCAAAAGGAACAGATGCACACACCTAATTAATATAGATTGGTTGCTGAGTAAAAACTTGCAGAAGGTGCAGTTAGGGAAGGAAATGCTCAGACTGGATTCTCGCCTGCCTTTGTCTCCTTCCCCTCCCCAGACACACATCCTTTTGCTGCTTTCGACAGCGAGTCTTTGTGACAGGAAATTGCTCTTTATATTTGTGTACAGAACCCACAAAGAGAGGGCTGGGGAGATGGCCCCGACACACAGTCCAGTAGGGTGGCCATTTACACATCGCCAAAAAAGGGGGCAAAAGGGGGAACACATCTGCATACCATTTACACACACTAATTTGTATGTATAGATGCAAATGTAGAAATAATGACTATCATTTAAACAGAAATGCAAGGCATAGCCCAATAGCGGGGAAAACTGTGACCAGGTGTCCTGTGTGGTGTACCTGCTCAGTCTGCTGCCCAGGTGCTACTTGTTGATGGGCAACTTTTTTAATGGTTCTTTACCTTTAAACTCAACTTGGACTGGGCAGCTCTTCAAATAGAAGATGCCCTCAAATAGAGGTCTCTCCTCTACAAAGTAGGCACCTGCCCACCCTTGGAATGTGTGGGAGAGTTGTGGATTCATGTGAGCTAGCCCTGTCACCAGCTGCCACACCTCCCATTGTCCATGTATGGGAAGGGGCCTAAATGTGCCCATTTCATGCAAGCGGTTATCCTGATTGGACAGGATCCCCCCTCTTGTGGAGGTCTTCTCTGTGTGTGCATTGAAAAGTGCATGGAATCCCTTCTCATGTGTTCCATGGGGGATGTAACATGGGCTTATGGCAAGTCCATGTGGTTCCATGACCGCATGGACCCGGGACCAGATGGACTTGGGCTTGGACTTGGGCACACATTCTTTAAATGCATGGGACATACTGGCAGTGAGTGACAACAATCCAGAGTCATCAGCAGGTGCCCAGGGCCACAAACAGCTCATGTTGAGGCTGGATACAAGATAAACCTGGCTGCAAGATCAAATGATAAGCCCAATGCCTGGAGGATTGCTCCAGAGCTGAGACCTTAAGTAATTCTGTGGGAGGCATGCGTCTCAAGCCTTGTCTGTTGGTGGAAAAGGGGTTAAAAGGCCAGTCCTCTATTCCATAAGAACTTGGATGCCTCCTGCTGCCCCCGGACTTGGTGAAGGGGAGTGGAAGGGTACCCTCAAGAGCCACAAATGATTCTGGGAAAGAATCATAAGAGTGAGAGGATGAAGGCATCACCGTCTGCTGGGGCTCTTTTTCTTTGGGAGCCTCTAGCATGTGTGGCTGCATCCTGGAGTTGTTCATGATCTGAGTCCTCCTCATCCTCCAAGTCTCCAGAACCAACATATGATGGCAGACATTCCGGGTCCTGGGTAGGGATGTCAAAGAAATCCACAATGGAATCAAATGAGTTCAGATTTCTAAGAATCCAACCTGCAGATTCTGCAGTGGACTGGCTTTTCCTGAGTTGCATGGATTCCACGGACCATTTGTTTACTTTCTGGAATGTTACGCAAATTTAGTCATAGAAAAATATGTAAAATAAACAAAACCATCAGCTGAAAATGTGCATTTCCCCCATAGGATAAAGCATGAAAACATGCACATTGGGGAGGGGTAGATTCATGCATTTTCACAAGTGTGAAATTGCACAAATTTGGGAAGTTGGAAAAAAATCTGATTCTGCCCATGAGCAAATGATGGAACAAAAGGCACCTGACAATCCATGAAACGCAGATGGAAAGGATTTTACTCAATCCATACATCCCTAATCCTCGGCCATGAAGGGGTGGAAACCAGAAAAACAGAATTACTTTTCACATACGTATTTACATACTTATTTAGCCCAATATGGCTTGGGTCCAGGTTATCTGAAAGACCATATTCTTCCCTATAAGCCTACTCATGCCCTGAGATCCCTTCTCGCCGTCCCGCCACCATCACAGACACGTCTGGCGGGAACACAGGAGAGGGCCTTCTTGATGGCTGCCCCAAGACTCTGAAACTCCCTTCCCAGGGAGGTGTCAGGGTGGAAACTGAGCCCAGAGAGCCTCAGAGCAGTTCGGATTCTGAGGAGGAACAGCAATCCGTGGGAGTGGGGCCAGCTCATCCCTCACAGGCTCAGCACCTAGCAGAGATTCCTCCTGCCAGCATTCCAAAGATAGATAGTGACCTTGGCAGTGAAGGAGTGTGGGAGGGGGGCTTCTTAGATGCTCGATGCAGACGCAAAGAGCGACGAGCGATGGAGGGCGCAGAAAGGAGGCGTAGCGCCCGTTTGGTGATCAAGCAATGGCCATGGACCCAAGGGAAAGAGGGAGGATCTCTCCCTAGCCCATACGTTCTGGGTCTTCAAGTGACTCTCTTTCAAACAGAGATCAACTGCCTACTTGAAGCTTAGGCCTCTCTGCTGTTCCTTGCTTTAGTCGCTGGTGATTAACATCTGAAAGAGTCATTGAGTTGTAAAAGGATTAAAGCTTTGAAAAGAAATCCTTTTGTCTGTGTCTTGAGTTGGCTATTGGAATCTACTGAGAGAGACCGCCAAGGCGCTCCTGACAGGAGGCAAGAGTGGCACCCTCCTTGATAGGCTTTCACAGGCATGTAAAAACTTTTTTGTTCCTGCAGACCTTTGGGGATAGCTAGTCTGGACCTATGAGAATATGACGGATGGATACTATACTTCTTATTGTCTTTTCACGTTTTGATATTTTATAAAATTTTAATACTATTGATGATTTAATTATTTTTAACTTTTGTATACCTCTGTTTATACTTCTATTTATAGGTTTTAATTGTACAAGTTTTAATGTTGTAAAGCCGCCTTGAGTCCCAGTATTGGGGAAAAGGCAGGACATAAATATAATAATAATAATAATACAGGGAAATGATTTGCTAGTTTTACCTGATCTGCAGGGGTACATGGAAGGAGCCTCCTCGAAGATTGTTGTACAATCAGGCGTACCCTGGTAACAGTGCATTGCACCAGCTAATCCTTCTACCACCTGATCAAACCGCAGCTCGGTGGTGTGGTGGTGGCTACATTTTGGCGGAGCGGAGTTTGGTCTGGACATGACACGATGGCGACCTGATCCGCATCCTAGTTGTGATTCTGATTCCCTGATCTGCATCCTAGTGACTCCCCACCTGTGCTTCCCCTACCTCCTATTGCCATATGGCTTCTTCCTGATGCATGGATAGTTTCTGTGTAAATTTCTCTCTTAAGTGGAACTCTTATTATTTGCTTTCTCATTCTCCTTCATGAGAACATTAATTCTCAGTCTGAGTCCAAATTTGAGAACTAGGATTGTCAGAGCCAGATAAAATCTCCATCTTGTTTCCTATAGCCCAACTTTCACATTATGTTGGGACAGATTTTGCAAATATGGTGATATTGTCCACACTTCTCCATTCAAAGTCACTCAGGGAGGTCTCCTGGGTAACTTCCTTGATCTTTGATGTTTCAGAATTAATTGGAAATCACAGATGATACACCATCATGGACATACACGAGCTACCAGTTCACATGTGACACTGCTCTCATGAATGAAGATGTGGGAAAAGCAGCTGTGTGTGCAAACTCTGCCCAACAGTAATGTGAGAACCAGCTCCAAAAGCAGGAAGACATGAGAAAATATGTGAGAAATGCTCCATGCCAGAATTTGTTTGTTTACATTGGTGTGGGAGACTATGTATTCCCAAGGAACTACCACCATTCATTCAAGTCCCTACCTTGTCTGGTAATGCCTGACCCCTATAAAGGGAGGAATAGGACAAATAAAAGGAAGGAAATAGTTGAAATGTTCAGCTTCCACTGGAACAAGGCTGAATAGCCTTGAGCTGACAGATGTAAAAGTACGATTGTTTTAACAACTTCCTCCCGGCCAAAAGACAATATTACAAAATACAATGCCATGTATAATACAATACAATACAAGTGCATTTTGTCAACTGAATACCTTACAATGGAAGACGTAACAACTTGGCCAAATTTTCTTGGCTTCTACATTTCCAGCAGGAAGGAAATGATTATACATCGAGCAGTAGGTCTTTGTTTCACTTGATTTTTCTGCTCCTATTACCTTTTGCTGTGCCTTCTAGTAAGCATAGTAGTGCCACAGGATAGCTTTGCTTAATAAAAATGGTTTATCTTGAACATTAAAACCTCTTCTGTGTCAATTGGAGCATCAGTTTTTAAATAAAGTATTTTATTACGTAGAAGAGAAAACTGCCCTCTGGAACAAAAATAATCAAAAAGGCTTTCTAAAGTATTACATACAAGAGATGCAAAAGAGCACAGGGTACCTACATTATGTGGGGAAGTTAGTTTTAAAACTTGTTTTTATTGGAAGCCACCTTGGGAGTTCATGGAGCCGAAGGGCAAGAAATCCCTTAAACACATATATAGATGCATTTACTTATTTAGAATTTTGCTAGACTGCCCTTTATCCCAAAACAATTCCGGGGCAGTGTACAGACATAAGAAGTGAACAACTGCAATACTATATACAAAATGACCCATCATAACAATAAAAACTCATAGGTAACAAACAGTAAAACTATACAACCACCAAAAGCAGTACATTCAATTCAAATGCCTGAGCAAAGAGTGTGTGTGTGTGTGAGAGAGAGAGAGAGAGCGAGCGTGGGGGGGGGGGAGATTAGATCTGGAACCAAACAGACTATAATGTTGGTGCCTTAGGGAGGGTGTTCCAGACTTAGAGAGCAACCACAGAAAAGGCCCTCTCTTTGTATGTACATGGGTGGCTACAAAGCAAAGGTATACCGAACATGTTCCATTTAGCTATCATGATTAATGGCTAATAGCCACTGAGAGCCTATGAGTGGCCTGCAGTCAAACATTTCCAAAGTGCTATGTGAAATTCTTCCTCCTCAAGCTCCTGCCCACCTCTTGGGGTTCCCTGGTCCACCGCCTCCAAAGTTACCCTGTGTGTTCATCCTACACTAAGGCTGCCAGCGGCGGCACAGAACTCTTCCTATGAATGTGTGAGGTTTTCTTTCAGCCCCTGTTTCCTACTGGCCATCCACTATTTCCTTCATATACTCCTTTGGCCTTTTAAGTCCTTGCTTCTCTGGAAGCAAAGGGATCCAGCAGCCTTGGACAAAAAGGGTGGGAAAAATCCTTGAGGTGCCCCTATCATGTTAGTGAGAGGATTTCATGAGGGGCCAGGGGCAGTTGGTTTCATTGTCTGAGACTGCTCTAACTGTTAGGAAGTTTTTCCTGATGTTCGACTGAAATCTGTCTTCCTGTAACTTGTGCCCTACAGTCTTGGATGATAGAGAACATTGTGTGTGGGTGGACGAATTTGGTTGCTTCTTCAGCAAGGCGTGAGGAAGTAAAAAGAAAATGCTGGTTTGGGTACATACTGACAATATGTGCCACTCTTACCTGATCTTGTTCTCCTCTCTCCATGGCAACTGCAGCTCCGTGATCTTCATCTGAAAGGAACAGAAGGGTCCAAAGCAACCTGTGTGTGCATTAGGAAACGACTCAGCTAGCTGACTTCTGCCTCTGCCAGCATCAGGAGTCATCAGGAGTCCATGTTGAAGCAAGCAATGGTGGTTCTAGATCAACCTGCTCCCGGCTTACTCACAGACATTCTGTACAAGGCAGAGTGGAGGGAAATGTTGGAGGCTGTGGACCAGGGAACCCAAAGCAATAAACAAGAGGTCAATAATTTCACGTAACAATTGAGCAACACCAGGTCTTCCTGTTTCTCACAAACGAAAATGTTCACTACCACAAGCGCAACACTACACAATATTATCTGTAGTTGCAACTAAAAACCTATCTAAGTATAGTTTATTTTGGCATGAGCTTTCATAGGCAATAGTTTGCCCTATGTGATGCTTGAAATGGACTCAGATGAGTAGCATTTTGTTCAAACAAGAAGGATGTTATCTATTGCAGTTGTTTTCATATCAATATCACTTCAGAAAGGAAGACATCTGTATACTCCTTCTCTTACAACTCAGATCAAACATAAGAGTGCACATGACAGGTGAGCATACACACTGTCCAGGTCTTACTGGCAAAGATTTGATTTGGCTTAGCTTCTTTTAGTGAGTGTGAGCATTACCAACACAGCCTTTTGTTTCCTGTTTCCGCACAGAGCTCCTTGTGTAACTTATGCTCTTCCACCAGCCTGCTGTTCCAAGATGGAGACAAACCTAATTGTTTTGTGTTGAATATTTTTACCAATCACATTCATACCCATGGGGGCTATATGCACCCTTGGTTGAAAAACATTCATTTATGATCTTATAGATGAAGAGCTCCCCATGCAAGGTACTGAATATATGGAGCGTAACACATCAGCCTCTAGGGGGGGAAATGAAGAGATTTATGTGAAGATATTCACATTTGTAATTCACACTACATTTATTATATATGATTCCACAACATGTACTGCAGGATTTAAAGAACAAAACAAATGCTGGATACTGTGATGGGGTCTTTCCTATCTCATTATCCAGAGCCAATACCAACAGCCAACTGAATACAAATCAGGACCAGGCCTAGGTTAGACCTTGTGCCAAATACTGTTCATAGTTGGCTTGGGCATAAAGACAAGAGGCCAACATGATGGCTTTTCTCTTCAGGCAAAGAAGAAGTGCGGAAAACACATGGTAATTGCCTAGCAGTTGCTGCTCTCAAGTCATCCATTATTTCTTTATATGTATCAAAATCTTTGATCTTTAATAATTGTATGCTCTCAGTGTAACCTTTCCCACCTTTAAGCTATATATTCTAGTGTCACCCCAATGTTTATTGAACCAACTTCTGTTGACAGGATTTGCCAGCCTTCAAAATTTACAGAGGTTACCTGTCAGCACATCCTGAAGAGTGGCTAGGAGATTTGGCACAAAGATTGGCATACACTCACTGACAGAAGCAAACATATAAAAAGGTTGTTGTTGTTCAGTCGTTCAGTCATGTCCGACTCTTCGTGACCCCATGGACCATAGCACGCCAGGCCTTCCTGTCCTGCGCTCTCTCCCGGAGCGTGCTCAAGTTCATATTCATTGCATCGGTGATACTATCTAGCCATCTCATCCTCTGACGTCCCCTTCTCCTTTTGCCTTCAGTCTTTCCCAGCATCAGGGTCTTTTCCAGAGAGTTTTCTCTTCGCATTAGGTGGCCAAAATATTTGAGCTTCAGCTTCAGTATCTGTCCTTAGTCTGCAAGACAAAATGGCCAGTGACATTCTTAACAGAGAAAAATGTAGAGAGCTATTCAAATAGTATGTGTAAAAGGAATCTCTTGAGAGAGAAACACTAGGAACATTTGTGTTAGGAAATGTTAGCGGCAGGTAGCGATGTAGTACCAAATTTGATTTGGTTCGAGTGGAGCTGTGGACTCAGCTGCAATGTTATCAGATCCCAGTATTCTGTCCTCCATCTGTGGCATCAGCTGGTATACACTACCTCCAATTTGGCCCTCCATTTTGGCACATTTTTTACTTAGGAGATTAAATCTAGTCCAATAGTCTGATGCACTCTTGGTACATGGTGCTAATAGACACAGTTATTAAAATTAGCCTAAATATCCGTCTACTGGTCAAATTGTAGTTAATAACCTAAAACACTGCAAAAGCACTAGAATTTGCACTGCCCCCTTTCCAAAATCTTTGCCATTTGAGGGCACCCCCCCCCCCACCTGAAAGCTTAATTCAGGGGCAGGGCTCATCACTGGATTGGGGAAGGGCTATGGCTCAGTTACATGCTTTAAAGGCAGGAGGTCCCATGTTCAAACCCTAGCATCATCAGGTAGGATTCCTGTCAGAAGCCCTGGAGAGCCATTGCCATTCATTGCAGACAATACAGTTCTGAGCTAGATGGACCAATCCAGTGGAGGTCGGTGGCTCTGATTTTGGTGGGGCTGTAAATCGATTCTGGGTTTCAGTCAGAACCAGCCAGAATTCTAAAGGGACTATCTAAGGTGCTGAACCTATTTGAGGGATATGATTCAGCACCTTGGATAGCTCATTTAGAGTTCCGGCTGGTTCTGACTGAACCTCGAATGGATTCACAGTCCCACCAAAATCAGAGCCACCAGCCTCCCCTGGACCAGTCTGACTCCGTATAAGGAAGCTTCATACGTTCCTAACACCTGAAGTAATAATTTTAAAAAACCCTCTCTTTTTAGTAATTAACTAGAGCAAGTCCCACACTGATGCCAATTGTTATTCCATGAACAAATCTCCTTCAAATTTGTGATTATCAAAATCTGAATGGCATATAGACCTTTTCTTCAAATGTTTGGCTGTTTACCCTCTTTACCTAAAATTGCAGATATTATGTGAAGAATTTGCAGAATTAGACTGGGATCCAAAAATCGAGGCAAGTCTAATTCTTCATACCCAAGTTGGTCTTGGGCTCCTGTGTATTGAAGTATAGCCCTGGTCCTCTGGTGATCAGGTAGTGGGATTGATTTTTATATTGCTGGTTTTAAATTTGAAGCCAACCAACCAGAGTATGTGTACAGAAAAACAGAACAGTACAATGCTCTGGGTGCAGTCAATGAGTATTACAAAAACTCCGGTGTAAGGGAGGGGTCAGTAGCATCTGGCAGGGGCTGAATAAGTCTTGCGTCAACATGATATAATGAGCATAACTGGCATCCTTCCTGTTTGAGCCTGGCCTTAACACGGCACAGATCATACCCCAAAGGTTGCTTCCCTGCCCATCCCCACCCATTATGGAGATAAATACTTTGCTCCAACTTTTGCTGCTGCTAATTTAAAAACAGTCACCAAATGCAATGCCCACCAAAACAGCTCCATTTATAAAATCTTGAACTTGCCCCATACGAAATTATGGGGACTCAGATTCAAGATCCAAAGCTACACTCACAAGCCTAATAGGATACACAATGACTCGATTACAGAGACTCAATGTGGTCTGCCTCTCTTTCCTTTCCCCACCATCCACTTGCCTGGGGTACCAACAAATTTCTGAAGCAGTGTTAGGCCAGTGGTCTAACACTATTTCAGAAATTCCCACAAACCTCTGTGGGATGAATGTAACACTCAGCCAATGAATAGATTTAAGCCCTTGGGGTATGCTAACACAGGAAATGATATTTTATACCCCTGATCCTCAGGGGTCATGATATTGAGTCTCTCTATTCCGTCAAAGTGTTTTTCAATAGCCTCTCCTTTCGGCTGTCTTCATACATGGCTTGATGCTCATTCTGCTATATCCATTTTAAATTCTGTATTTGCCAGCCTCAAGGACATCTTATGCATCTACATCTTAATGAGGTTGACTTCTATATCTATTACTCGATTATTTTCTCTCAGATAAATCATCACCTCTGATTTTGTCAGTGCAGTTCAAATTTAGTGCATAGATGACACTATCATGAGATATTCCCCTCATACACCTCTTTCCACACTAAGTCTCTGTTCTGCATAACCTAGATGAGTAACCAACCCCCTAGAGCCTCTCACAGCCACATTACGCCAATGAGCACCCTTTATGCCTCATGATTTTTCCCCTTTAGAACTCTGAAGAGGACGTTCATAAGCAATTCACGGGACCACGTAAGCTGATGACCTGACCCAGGTTGGCAGAGAGACGCCTTCTTCAGGTGATGTGTAATCTCTGGAAGTGCTAAAAGAATGATCACAGACCAGGTAATTTTTTCACCGACTTCTAAAACGCAAGTACGCTTTCACTCAAAATGATCCTTTAGGGCATGGATCTAACACAGAAGCTGGGAGCAGCTTCTAGGCAGAGCAGGTTTAGATGCAGCAAGATAATTATTTGGCAGGGAGGTTGGTGTGTTAGACTCTCATATACAGGGCTAGGCACACACAGAGTGAATGTTGCTGAACACATTTTTTAAAAGGGGCTAAAATAAAACCCATAAGGGTTGTTTCTGATATTACTTTAAAAACAAAAAGGAAACAAACCTGGGAATCATTCCTATGTTTGCATAAATAGGGAAGTATATTGCATAAACTAGTAACATATGGACAGACTTGCAAACTCTGAAAACCTGAATCTGGGCACTGAGTAAGGGGCAACACATACACATATACACACACACACACACACACACACACACGTAAAGAAACACTTATTCACACACTCTTTCCCCTATCTCAACGTGCAGGGATGGGGAGGTTTAAACCTCCTCTCCCTGTGCACTGTGATCTTATTTCCCAACCCAGTGCTGATCAGCTGGGCAGGAGAGGGAGGCACACAAGTCAAGTGGGAAGGACAGTGAGTGGGAATAACACTTCCTATGCACCATTTTCCTCATATAAATTATGCTCCTGCCAGCGTGCCAAACATTTGTGTGGAGGGCTGGTGGGAGCACAATTAAAATGGGGAAGATGCTGCTTGGGGATGATTTTCCCTGCATGCCATCTTCTCTACTAGGGCTCTGCACTGCTTCAGTCTGAAGCCCGAATAATAAGTCGAAGTGGGCTGTTTTGGAGGTGCCTCCATGTGGTACTAGGTGGAGCAGAATAGCAACAAGCAGAGCGAAGCCGCTTGTATATGAAGCCCCTTGTCCGACACGGTGATTCATTCTGAGCAACCCAGACAGCCTGGTACCAAAAGTTTCAGCTTCAGAAAGTTCAGCAAGGGATTGAGGGGGAGGGAGGGGGGGAGGGAGGGAGTTGTGGTGAAGGAAACTCTAGTTGTCAAATCAGGGCTGAAAGAAACCCAGCAATCTTCAATCAGAGACAGTGGTGGAGGAGGGAGGAAGATTGAATAACTAGAGAAAAACTGCGTTTCAGAGACAGAGATCATTCTGGTGGTGTTATTTAGAGATCTGAGAAGTGAGACCCCCCTCCCCCCCTCTGCTCTCCCCTCCGGTCACTCCAGGCAGGAGGACGAGGTGAGGCGCACGTCCCTGCTGATCACTAGCTATCTCCTCCTCATGAGCAGGAGATGGCTAGCAGTCCTTGGGGGTGTTTCCACCAGCGATTTACCTCCTCAATAGACAAGAGACAGCACCCCTTCATTATAGAGATCCTGAGGGTTAAAATGGGTTCTGGTTTCCGTCTTTGTGTTGGAAGAAAGTAAAACAAGGATCCATGAAATAAAAAAAAGGATCCTCATGATTTCATATGATTTTTAAAGGGGAGAACCACCAGTCAATCACAGAGCACATCTGCCTCCATGGACTGAATCAGAAAAATCATGGATCCACCACTCATCAGTGCAGTCACAGCACAAAAACAGGGATCTGAGGCAGGGATCCTCTTGATTTCATATGATTTTCACACCATTTGAGGTGAAGCAAAAGATCTGGGATTCTTAGTGTGCATACTTAGAGATGATTTCTATGCTTTGATGTGGGGTGAGCCGGGGGACCCAATGTAAAAATTCAGAGGCTCCATATTGAATTGGGCATCTTTTCCATGGCTTTATAACATGACAGTGCTATGAAGCTGCAAAATCTATGTTTTTTGTCACTCAATCCATGGGCATAGATGTGCTCTGTGATATGACAATGTTTGGGGGTATCTTTCTTGTAAAAATCATGAGGATCCCTAAAGATCCCTGCCTCGAATCCAATTTTTTCCACCATGGCTGCACCCACAAGTGGTGGATCCATGATTTTTCTGCTTCAGTCCGTGGAGGCAGATGTGCTCTGTGATGGGATGGTGGTTTTGTGGTTCTCCCCTTTAAAAATCATATGAAATCTTGAGGATCCCTTTTTGATTTTATGGATCCTCATTTTACCCAGTCCCCGTTGTGTTTGCTGCTCTCTTTCCCAGCACAAGCATATGTCTGCCTACTCAGAAGTATCTCCCCTTGTGATCAATGAGGCATGCTCCTGAAATGCAGGTGCATCTGGACTTTCAGGGGAAAGGAGAAGGGGGGAGGGGCCAACTCTTATTGGTTGAGCAGCCCCTGCCAGTCAGATGATGTGCATTCCAACCCCCACCCCTACCAGGAAGTATGTTCTGTGAAGCAATTTTTACTGGTGTGGAGAACCTGCTCATGGAGCCCTGCATGGGCTACGTTGCAGCAAAGCTAATTCCTTTTTTAAAAATCAGTACTCCTCCATTAGCTTCTTCTTCCATTGTCATGGAAACACGGCCATAACCAAGCAGGGAGGACCAGGAGGCAACGCAGCGCTGAGAGGTATAGCTCTTTGCTTTGAGAGTTTTTGTGGAAAAACTCAAATTTCAGCTGCACCTAGCACAAAAAGTACTGGGCCAAACTGTCTGAAATTTGGCAGGTGGGGTCCCCTCCATGTCGGCAGAGAGGACCCCAAATTTCATGTATTTATCATGAAATCTAAAAAGGGTATGGCTATTGGTGTTTCCCCGTGCAAGTCAATGGGAAAACGGCCAAACCAAGTGATCCGGATATCTGAATCTCACGTTGGACCTGGAACCGAGTCGAAACAGAGGTTGTCTGAATCAGTCTGAGTCAAAGCAGGGCTGATTGGGAGGGCCCAAAGTGGCATCTGAAGTGGGGGGTCCGTGCACAGCCCTATTCTCTACCACAGTGGCAGCAAAAGGGGGAATTCAGTGGCAGGGCCTACAGTGGCTTGGGCACTCATGAGCTTGGGCACTCATGGTGGGCCACACTGAAGGCCTCTGAGGACTGCATGTGGCCTGAGGGATGCAAGTTATTTATTTATTTAGTACGTTTCTAATCTGCTCAGCTAATGTTCTCTGGACAGATTACAGCTGCAAGTTGCCCACATGTACTTTAAGGAGATTCTGTTCCATGACATGTCTTACTTGCCTTACTTGGTTGAGCCCGTGAAAATGTATCTTTTATATGACCATTACAAGTCATACGGCCATAACACTGCTCCATTTTGGCCAGATGGACTGCTTCTGGTTGTGAAATCACGCTTTTTACCTCTTCCCGTCTAGCCCCTGGGAAGGAATGCAGTCACATCCTGCTGAAACTCCGCCACTTCCAGCCTTGTTTCCCCAGAAAGGCCAGGCCTTTCAGGTACAGCCTTGCATTTCAAAATTATTTTTTAGCTATGTGTTCTCTTTTACAGAGGACAGACCTCTCTTTGAAGGGCTGTCCAGCCCAAGTCTGGTTGGTATAAAGAACCCTCAGAAAGAAGAACTGGGCCTTGAAATTGCCCATCAACAGCACCTAGACAGCAGAATGAACAAGGCACAGGTCATCTGATCACAGCCTTCCACACTGTGGTGAGATGTACTGTATTTCTATTTAAATTATAATAATTATTTCTACATTTGCATCTGTATGTATCAATTAGCATATGCAAATTGATGTCCTCTTTTGTCCTCTTTTTGGATGCATGTCCTCTTTTTGGATGATTCACAAATGGCCACCCTATTTTAAGCAGTGATACTCTTATATAATGGATAAGAGTCCGATGTTGGCAATAGCCCATGTGGAAGGGGGAATCGCACCTCAAACCTCCCAGATTAAATGAGGGATGCTTTTCATTTGCCTTCTCATTTTGTCAGACTCAAATAGCTGTAGATTAATCTAAAATGAATGGCAAAAATAACTCTTTTGTTTCACCTCTAATGTAGATAAAGTACTACAAAGAGACAGGTAAGACATGGGGAAACCAGATAATCATGGTCTAATACTCTGTTTAGGTGGCTGAGATCCTAGAAGATGATTAAACCTTCTAAATGGGAGGGGGGTGTCATTTGAGCTTCTTTTTAGTAATGTGATTCACGTTAAGTGCATCTCTTTAATAGACCCTTTTCTTCCTAAAGCCTTCATACATTTTCCTGTCTAGGCATTCTGGAAATTTGAATTGCTTTCCTGGAGTCCTTTTTACTCTTCAAGAGACGTGTTAGTTAGGAGGCTTTTGCAGCTACTGGCATAAATGTGTATGTCCTTCAGCCTTTTGTTAGGGTGGAAAGTGGCATGCAGACACAGAAAGTTCTACATGAGATGGTGGATGATGTTCTACAGCACATTTGTCTCTCAGCACTGCCCTCACCACACACATACACACACACACACACACAGTGCCCTTATCTTGATTCTTAACCATTTTTTTTCAAGTCATGTAATACAAATATGTGAAGGTCAGTGCAAATATTTTGCTGTTAGGGTTATCACCTCCAAATTGCCCCCAAAGCGGCTATACTTCTGAGTCTTCTGATTAGGTTTTCCCTCTCCTGCTGAGTGGCTGCAGTGCTGAGAGAGGTCATCCTTCTTCCTTGTCTGACATTGCATGGGGCTAGTCAAGATCATTAGATAAAAACAGGGAGAGCGGACTAAAGCCACTGTGACTGCTACAGCTTCACACAGGATTCCTAGTTCCAGAAGTTTTAAAAAACATAACAGTGAGGTGACATTTGGAAGAAGGTCACTGTATGGCACAAAGGCACAACAAATCCTGCTCAACCATGGGGATGCTTTTTGACAAAGGAATAAATGTGGGGTGCTCCAGTCATTGAACTCCTGAGTTTGGGAAAAGGACAATAATTCCTGCCATCACCAGTTAAAAGCACTGGCTAGTAGGCTGTAAGACCTCTGCCTGAGAATGTAAGAGCTCTGCCTGAGACCCTTGAGAATTACTGTCAGTCAGAGAAGACCAGGAATAGTCAGAAGGTCAATCAGGATCTTCTAGTATATTTTTAAGTGATAGTAGATCAGCAAGGGTCTGAGTCCCCAGTGTTCAACAATCATAATGACAAAATGATTTCTCCCACCTAAATGTAGCTGCTGAAATGAAGAAAGCTTGGGGTAACAAGGAGTTTACTTTTGTGCGGAAAGGACTGTGAGCTCAGTTAAGTTCCTAGGCTCAGAATGTGCTCAGAGATAGTGCCCTGTTTTTCAATTCTAAATGTATGTCTTTTGGACCCAGTTCTGGTTGGTGGATCTTGAGGTTCTAGACTTTAAAAAGTAGATCTAACAAGTCTGAAGTCTGCTCACCCCTGGAGTAGACAAGCTGACTAGATGGAGAAATAGTCCGACCAGGAATGGCAGCCTCCTAGGCATACATTGGATCTCACACACTCACAGGAAATGGGACAATTGGGTTAGATCCAGACTTAGTCATACTTCCAGTAAACCCACTGAAATAAATGCAACTTATGTATGTGAAACACCCCGGGATTTTTGTAAACTGATCTCACATACTCACAGGAAATCTCTGGATGGGACAATTGGGTTGGATCCAGACTTAGTTATGACTAACTTATGTCCCATGGTCGACTCTACATATGACTAACTCTGGATCCAACCCATTGTGTTTAAGGTATGCTTTGTCCAAATGATGAGTTATTTGTCCATCTTATATCATTAAGTTGCAAGGTTTCAATCAATAGATGCTGCTTTAACAAACTATTGTCGGTGTTGGTATTCAGTCATCTTTATTTCAATGGGTTAATTAACCAGCTAACACATTAAAATCTAGATAGCCGAAGCCTTTATCAGTGGGCCTAGAAGATCCCATCAAGGATTAAAATACTAGAACAATCGTTGATTAAATTGAGCCCTGCCAAGTTGCTGGCAGATGGAATATGAATGATGGGCAGTGACCTTTTGATATTTGCCTGATTTGATGTTGTTTGCTGTTACTTATTATTTAGTGTGCATTGATTAGAAGATGAAAAAATGGTTGGTTGCTATTCAGAATGAACACACAATCATAGGCTTGATGTGGTTTGGAGTTTCATGAGATGAGAGCAAACATTGGGCAAACATTACTTGATGTCAGATTTTTTTCTGGGAAATGGGACAATTTAAAATGAGCAGATATTGTACTGTTTAAGAAATATATTTCCTGTTGTTAAAGCAGGTCACCATTTCAGGATGTTTGCTATGTGGGGGGGAAATCTTTGGGGATCCAAATCATACTGGATGCAGAACAGATTGTGACAGCTATAATAAAGTGAGCAGTACAACAGCACAGGGAGAGAAAAAATGTGATGGAAACAAAAACTTCCAGCACTGGATATTCTTTGTGTGGATTCACATTGAAATATGACCTTGAATAATTACAAGAGCTGAAAGTATTTTCCCCCTCATTTCCATATGTTTCTCTCCACTTTCTAAATCAAAAGGCGAAAAAGCATTCTTTAATGAATTCATTGCATTTTGTTTATTTCTTTCCCAGGATGCGTAATACTGAGAATGTTATATTAACTATTGCCAGAACACTAAGCAATGTAAGTATGAAACAATATGGTAACATGGGCCCATAAACCTGCCAGCCAAACTGCCTGTGATACTGTTTTATTATTGTATTACTAACTGGTTGATTTATTGTCAATTCTCCTGGAAATTTATTAAATCAATTAATGAAATAACTAAGAACATAAGAGCCATGCTGGATCAGACGAAGGGTCCACCTGGTCCAGCATTCTGTTCACACAGGGCCACAGTGGCCCACAGAAAACCCACAAGCAAGACCTGAGTGCAACAGCACCCTCCTACCCATGTTCCCCAGCAACTGGTGTACATAGGCTCACTGCCTCTGGTACTGGAGATAGCACATAGCCATCAAGACTAGTAGCCATTGATAGCCTTTATCTCCAGGAATTTGTCCAACCCCCTTTTAAAGCCACCCAAATGGTGGCCATCACTAGGGGTGCACGAAAGTCACTTACCTGGTCTCGCAGCTTGCTTCACGGTGGGGGGGAGGCGCTTCACTGCTCCCCCCGAAGTTCAGGCCGGGGGGGGAGGCTTCCCTCCTCGCCCGGCCGAAATTCAGGCCGGGGGGGAGACTCCCCGCCTCGCCCAGCCGAAATTCAGGCTGGGGAGAAGCGCCCCGTCTCCCCGGCCGCGAACTTAAAAAGAAAAAAAACAAAACGCCCCTGTGATAGGCTTCGTAATGATTAACGTAGCCTATCACAGCTAGATCTGCAAAATCAGCCGTAATAGGCTACATTAATCGTCACGTAGCCTATCACGGATGACTTTGAAAAAAAAAAAAGCGCGTACGCAAATGGCGGCCCCCATAGGGAGCCACCATTCGCGTTCCTTATTTGGTCCCTGTAGTCTACGTAAAGATTTACGTAGACTACGGCGAAAATAAGGGCAACGCTATTTGCGTTGCCCTTATTTTCGCCGTAGTCTACGTAAATCTTTACGTAGACTACAGGGACCAAATAAGGAACGGGAATGGCGGCTCCCTATGGGGGCGGCCATTAGCCGTACGTGCTTTTTTTTTTTTTTTAAGTCACCCGTGATAGGCTACGTGACGATTAACGTAGCCTATCACGGCTGACTTTGCAAATCTAGCCGTGATAGGCTACGTTAATCGTTACGTAGCCTATCACAGGGGCATTGTTGTTTTTTTTACTTTGTTTGTAATGGTGGCGGTGGCAGCCGGTCGAAAGACCGGCTGCCGCCCCCACCCCTGACGAAGACCTGACGAACCGCCGCCAGGACCCGCCGCCGGGAGGAACATTCGTGAAAGGTAAGTCCCATCCCGGGGGGGGGGGCGGGGGGCGGGGGGGCGAAGAAGTTCTCCCCAAACAACCTTCGGAGGACCGAATGCGTTGGTGCTCTGCCCCCTGAAGTTTCGGGGAGAAATTCTCCCCCATCCCTAGCCATCACTACATCTTGTGGTAGCGAATTCCATAGTTTAACTATGCACTGTGTGAAGAAGTACTTCCTTTTATCTGTACTGAATCTCCCACCAATCAGCTTCATGGGTTGACCCCAGGTTCTAGTATTATGAGAGACGGAGTCAGGGTGGGCAGAAGGTAGATCTGCAGATGTTTTGGACTTCATGTCCCAGTATTCCTGACCATTGGCCATGCTGGCAGGAACTTATGGGAATTGAAGTTGAAACATCTGAAGATCTACCTTATGTCCACCACTGAACTAAGTAATAAAAGAACCTGGATGTGATTGGACAGGTTTGCTCTGGGCTGGCTCAGTCAATATGTTTGAAATGAGCTCAGAATTTGCTGAGGCAGTATGGAGCCAGATCTGCTGCCCTCTTCAAGTTGATAACTAGATCACATTAGGAAGAGCTTCAGACAGAACATTTGCCTAGAGCTACACATAACTCATTATTTCTATAGACATAAAGGAGTTTGCTAACCCATTAACCCAGAAGATGACTATGCTCAGGTCTATTCAGAGCCCTAGGTCCTTTTCTTTTACTCAAGTCCCACAGTCTACAAAAAATCACCATGGAAGCCTTCAATGGAGATCCAATATAGTTTGATGAGGAGAACATGAGGAGAACAGAGCTAACCCCTTTGTCATAGTATGACAAGATGTCAGGGTGGAAACTGAGCCCATAGAACTCCAGAGCAGTTCTGATTCTGAGAAAGAACAGCAATCCATGGGAGAGGAGCTCGCTCATCTCTCACAAGCACAGCAGCTGGCAGAGATTCCTCCTGCCAGCATTCCTGGGAGAGATAGTGACCCTGGCAGTGAGAGAGCGCTGGACAGGGGCTTGCTGGATGCTCGGCGCAGACGCAGGGAACGACGACAGATGGAGGGCACGGAAAGGAGGCGTTCTGCTCGTTTGGCGCTCAAACAACGGTCGCGTCCCAAGGACCCAAGGGAAAGAGGGAGTTCAGAGTCTTCCCGCAGTTCTCCTTCAAACGGGGACCAACTGCCTTACCTGGAGCTTAGGCTACCCTGATATCTATCCCCAGTTCCTTGCTTAGTCGCTAGTGATTAGTATCTGTAAGAGTCATAAAGGAATAAAGCCTTGGAAAGAATCCTCGTCGTCTGTGTCCTGAGTTGGCTATTGGAGGGGACTGCAAGAGGCAGCTAGGGCGCTCCTGACAGCTTGGTCCCCATTCCTCTTTTCTTTCTCTCTCTCTGCTCCTGTTGCCTCTGGAGGGAGCCATGGACGCAGCGGTACAAGCTCTCGCGCAAGAGAACCAGGCTCTTTGTGATCAAGTGGCTCAACTGATGACTGCCGTACAGGCTCTGCAAGCTGCGGCTCAACCCCCACCACCCCCAATTCCCCCCCGCTGCAAGTGCCCGGTGGCTCTGCCAGAGACGCTTTCTGGCGAGAAAGGACTTTTTCAGATTTTCCGTGCCCAATCGGAGCTGTACATTAGGGGTGGACGAAAGTCACTTACCTGTAGTCGAAGCTTGTTCGCGGTGGGGGGGAGGCGCTTCGCTGCTCCCCCCACGAAGTTCAGGCTGGGGGGGGAGGCTTCCCGCCTCGCCCGGCCAAAATTCAGGCCGGGGGGGAGGCTTCCCACCTCGCCCGGCCGCGAACTCCAAAGTGTTTTTTTTTAAAAAAAAAACGCCCCCGTGATAGGCTACGTGACGATTAATGTAGCCTATCACGGCTAGATCTGCAAAGTCAGCCATGATAGGCTACGTTAATCGTCACGTAGCCTATCACGGGTGACTTTAAAAAAAAAAAAAGCACGTACGCTAATGGCGGCCCCCATAGGGAGCTGCTATTCGCGTTCCTTATTTGGTCACTGTAGTCTACGTAAATCTTTACGTAGACTACGGTGAAAATAAGGGCAATGCAAATAGCGTTGGAGGGGCACCGGCAAACCCGGCGGGGCTCCAGGAGCCGAGATTTCCCTCCTCCCATTCCCCTACATTTCCTGCCCCCTCCCCCACCTCTCGCCCCTGCGGTGGGGGCGGAGGAGGCCCCGATGCAGCTGGGAGCTACCTGAGCCCCGCTGTCACCAGAGGAACTAGAGCGGCGGCACGCAGAGCGCCGATGCTTTTGTTGTGGAAAGCTGGGACTTTTCGCCAAAACCTGCCACACCAGACCTGCAGCCCCACTGCCTCCTCCTCCTCTCCTTCCTCCTCCTCCTTGCCCCTAGGCCTGACTAGGCTGCCCCCCAAGCTTGCTGGGGGTCTCCAGTGTGGGGGTTGGTTCTCCACCAGGTGGGTGCTTTCCGCAACCCCCCCACCCTCCCATCTGCTATTGTATGTTCACTAGGGATGGCGGAGAATTTCTCCCCGAAACTTCGGGGGGCCGAGCGCCAACGTGTTCGGCCCCCCGAACAAGTTTCAGGGAGAAATCCTCCGAACCCCCCCGCCCCCCGCACCCCCCCTGGGACGGGACTTACCTTCACCGAATGTCCCTCCCGGTGGCAGGTCCGGCCGGCGGTTCGGCGGGTGTTCGAGCGGGGCGGGAGCGGCAGCTGGTCTTTCGACCGGCTGCCGCCGCCACCATTGCAATGAAAGAAAGAAAAAAACGCCCCCTGATAGGCTACGTGACGATTCACGTAGCCTATCACGGCTAGATTTGCAAAGTCAGCCGTGATAGGCTACGTCAATCATCACGTAGCCTATCATGGGTGACTTTAAAAAAAAAAAAAAAAGTGCGTACGGATAATGGCGGCCCCCATAGGGAGCCGCCATTCGCGTTCCTTATTTGGTCGCTGTAGTCTACATAAATGTTTACGTAGACTACGGTGAAAATAAGGGCAACGCTATTTGCATTGCCCTTATTTTCACCGTAGTCTACGTAAACATTTACGTAGACTACAGCGACTAAATAAGGAATGCGAATGGCGGCTCCCTATGGGGGCCGCCATTAGCGTACACGATTTTTTTTTTTTTAAGTCACCCGTGATAGGCTACGTGACGATTGACGTAGCCTATCACGGCTGACTTTGCAGATCTAGCCGTGATAGGCTACGTGAATCGTCACGTAGCCTATCAGGGGACTTTTTTTTTTTTTTAAACTTTCGCGTTCGCAGCTGGGCGAGGCGGGAAGCCTCCTTCCCGGCCTGAATTTCGGCCGGGCCAAGGCAGGAAGCCTCCCCCCCGGCCTGAATTTCAGCCGGGCCGAGGCGGGAAGCCTCCCCCCCCGGCCGGAACTTCGCGGGGGGACCAGCGAAGCGCCTCCCCCCCACCGCGAAAGTCCTTCGACGACAGGTAAGTGACTTTCGTCCACCCCTAATGTTCACCTCCACTCCTCCCAGTGGAGTGGGGTGGAGGCCCTAGCTTTAGTGGACGCTGGGGCTACGACCAGTTTCATGGATGAAACGTTCGCTCACCTCCCCAAGATTCTTACCCTGCCCCTTTCTGCCCCCTTGGCAGTGGAGACCATTGATGGGCGTCCTCTTTCTTCGGCCGCGGTGACCCGGATTACAGCTCCGCTCACTCTGCGCGCCCAGTCACACGTTGAGCAGATTCAGTTTTACTTGGCTAAGGATGTATGAAAGTCACTTACCTTTTTGCGGATTCTGTTCATGGTGGGGGGGAAGGCATTTCATCCTTCCCCCCGGAATCCTCGACAGGGGGGAGGCGATCTGGTCCTCCCCCCCAGAATCCTCGATGGCCGGCTGTGCTCTGCGGCGGCTCTGCGGAGCAGCTGGCCAGGCCCAGGCCAGGGCTGTCCGCAGCCGGATTTCCGGCCACGGAGGGCTCTGGGTAAAAAAACCCACAAAACCATGTATGTAAGTGGCGGCAGCTATTGCCGCCGCCATTTGCGTTCCTTATTTTTCACTGTCTTAGTCTATGTAAATATTTACGTAGACTAAGATGGCGAAAAATAAGGAACGCAAAAGGCGGCAGCCATAGCCGCCGCCATTTGCGTACGCTTTTTTTTTTTTTAACCGGGATGTGATAGGCTACGTGAGTCTTTATGTAGCCTATCACGTCTCTGTAAAAAAAACAATGACAAGACTGCAAATGGCGGCGGCAGCAGCCGGTCGGAAGACCAGCCACTGAAGCTGCCACCGGAGCTGCTGCTGCCCAGAACATCCGCCCCAGGTAAATCTCGTCCCAGGGGGGATCCGCGGGGGGGGGGGCAGGCCGTTCCACCACAGATTTCAGGGGGCTGTCAGGGTGGACACTGAGCCCATAGAATCCCAGAGTAGTTCTGATTCTGAGGAAGAGCAGTCGCTCCTGGAAGAGGAGCGCGCTCCTCTTTCCCAGGGCCCACAGCTTACGGAGATTCCTCCCACCAGCATTCCTAGATTAGAAAGCAGTCCAGGGAGTGACTGAGTGTGGGAAGTAGTCTTGGTGGACGCGCGACGCCGACGCAGAGAGCGGCGCCAAATGGAGGGCGCAGAAAGGAGGCGTAGTGCCCGGTTGGCGCGCAAACAACGGCTGCGCCCAGAGGATCCAAGGGAAAAGGGGAGAGACTCTCCCTAGTCCTTAAGTTCAGGGGTCTGCCAGTAATTCCCTTTCAAACGGGGACCAACTGTTCTAACTTAGGGCATAGGTACTCTGCTGCTCAGATCTAGTTGCTACCTGTAGAGTTGTTAAGTTGTAAAAGAAGAATAAAGCTTTGAAAGGAATCCCTTTGTCTGTGTCTGGACTTGGCTACTGGATTAGACTGAGAGAGGCCTCCAAGGAGCCCTTGACAGGGGCATTGAGATCCATGGCGGAATTCTCTGACATCCCTACACTTGACCAAGGTTCCCCAATACCCAATCGTGCTGGGTGTTTCCTGGCTCTCTAAGCATAATCCTCAGATTTCTTGGGGGCTTCAGCAAGTGGAGTTCTTGTCTCCCTACTGCCGGGATCATTGCCTCCCAACCGAGGTGCCAGTCCCAGTCCAGGCCTTAACCCTTTCCTCCCCTTCCTCGTCTGCTTCTGGAAGTTCTTCAGCTACCGTGACCCTCCCAGAGAAGTATGCGGCTTTTTGGGATGTTTTCGACAAGAAGGAGGCTGACCAGCTCCCCCCTCACCACCCTTTTGACTGTGCCATTAACCTCATTCCTGGGGCGACCATCCCCGCTGGCCAGCTGTATTCGATGTCAGAGCCGGAGCTTCGAGCTCTGTGGGAGTTTTTGGACAAAAACCTCAGCTGTGGCTTCATTCGCCCCTCCTCCTCCGCCAGCTGCTCCCCTACCATGTTTGTGCACAAAAAATCAGGAGAACTCCACCCAGTGCATGACCTCCGAGCATTGAATTTGGTCACGATCCCCAACAAGTATACCCTCCCCCTCATACCAGAGATGCTGAAGCATCTGGGGTGAGCCAAAATTTTCACAAAGTTGGACCTGTGTGGTGCCTACAGTCTGATTCACATCCAGGAAGGAGATGAGTGGAAGACCTGTTTTGGCATCCAGTACGGAGCATATGAATACCTAGTGATGCCGTTTGGGCTCACCTGCGGCCCCCCCCCCATGTTTTCACGTTTTATGCATGCCATTTTCCGGGACTATTTGGACACTTTCCTCATGGATTATCTCGATGATTTACTTATATTTTCTGAGGACCCCCACGCCCATCAGCACCATGTCTCTGCCATCCTCCAGCACCTCCGCGAGTAGGGGTGCACGAAAGTCACTTACCTGGTCTCGCAGCTTTTCGCGGTGGGGGGGAGGCACTTCGCTGCTCCCCCCACGAAGTTCAGGCTGGGGGGGGAGGCTTCCCGCCTCGCCCGGCCGAAATTCAGGCCGGGGGGGAGGCTTCCCGCCTCACCTGGCCGAAATTCAGGCCGGGGAGGAGGCGCCTCGCCTCGCCCGGCCGCGAAATTAAAAGTTAAAAAAAAAAAAACGCCCCCGTGATAGGCTACGTGACGATTAACGTAGCCTATCACGGCTAGATCTGCAAAGTCAGCCATGATAGGCTACGTAAATCGTCACGTAGCCTATCACGAGTGACTTAAAAAAAAAAAAAAAGCTTGTACGCAAATGGCGGCCCCCATAGGGAGCCGCCATTTGCGTTCCTTATTTGGTCGCTGTAGTCTACGTAAATCTTTACGTAGACTACGGCGAAAATAAGGGCAACGCAAATAGCGTTGCCCTTATTTTCGCCGTAGTCTACGTAATCTTTATGTAGACTACAGCAACCAAATAAGGAATGGGAATGGCGGCTCCCTATGGGGGCCGCCATTATCCGTACGCGCTTTTTTTTTTTTTAAAGTCACCCGTGATAGGCTATGTGACGATTTACGTAGCCTATCACGTCTGACTTTGCAAATCTAGCCGTGATAGGCTATGTTAATCGTCACGTAGCCTATCACGGGGGTGTTTTGTTTTGTTTTTCTTTTATTGGAATGGCGGCGGCGGCAGCTGGTCGAAAGACCGGCTGCCGCTCCCACCCCGGACGAAGAGCCGACGAACCGCTGGCCAGACCCGCCGCCGGGAGGGACATTCGCCAAAGGTAAGTCCCGTCCCGGAGGGGTGCGGGGGGCGGGGGGGCGGAGAAGTTCTCCCCGAAACTTGTTTGGGGGGCCGAACACGTTGGCGCTCGGCCCCCCGAAGTTTCGGAGAGAAATTCTCCGCCATCCTTATCCGCGAGCACCATCTTTATGCCAAGCTGGAGAAATGTGCATTTGACCTAACCTCTTTGGACTATCTCAGCTACATTATCTCAGCTGACAGTATCAGGATGGATCCTGCAAAGGTCCAGGCTGTCCTCTCCTGGCAGACTCCATCCACCAAGAAGAACTTGCAACGTTTTCTGGGGTTTGCACATTTTTACAGAAAGTTCCTGCCCAGCTTTGCTCGGCTGACATCTCCTCTCATGGACCTCCTTAAGGGCAGGAAATCTCCTTTTCATTGGATGGCATCTGCCCAACAGGCTTTCGAGGAACTTAAGAAGCTTTTTAGTTCTGAGCTGATCCTGTTACATCCCGACCTGAGGAAGCCTTTTGTAGTGCAAACTGATGCCTCTGACTTTGCGGTGGGGGATGTGCTTTTTCAGCCAGATCGGGTGGTTGCAGGTTGCAACCCTGTGCCTACCACTCCAGGAAGCTGAACATGTCTGAGAGGAATTATACAATCTGGGAGAAGGAACTGTTGGCCATCAAATCCGCTTTGGAGACCTGGCATCATCTTCTGGAGGGGGCACAGCACCCAGTTGAGGTTAGAACCGACCATCGCAACCTGGAACATCTTCAGACAGCCCCTGCCTTAAACCAGCGGCAGATTAGGTGGTTGCTTTCTTTCCCCCGGTTCCACCTTAAGATTTGCCATGTGAAAGCCTCCGACAACCTACAAGCAGATGCTCTTTCTCGTAAGCTGGACCTCCAGCCAGGGAGTGAGGAGAATCCCCCCCCGATTCTTCCCCCCCCCCAGCCTGGCAGCAGCAGTGGTGCCTTGCTCTTGGGAGGAGCTCCTTCACTCTGAACAGGCTCAGGATGCTTTTGTCCGCACAAAAGTGGAGGAATTGGGGCTAGCCTCTGCCCTCCTCCCCACTCTACCCTCTTCTCTTTGCGTGGTGGCCTGCTTTACCATTCTGGCTGGGTCTATGTGCCTTCTAGACCCCTCCACTGATAGATCAGTGCCACAACTCCCCCACCGCTGGGCATTTTGGCTTCACCAAACCCTGCATGGAGTGACGTGGGATTTTTGGTGGCCTCATGTGTGTCAGGACATCAAGACCTATGTCGCCTCCTGCCCAACCTGCCAGTGGGTGAAGGCCCCCTCAGGCAAGCCCACAAGCTTGCTTCACCCCCTGCCTACCCCCTCAGGACCTTGGAAACTGCTCTCCCTTGACTTCATCACTGACTTGCCTCGCTCACATGGTAAGACCACTATTCTGGTGGTGGTGGATTTGTTTTCTAAGATGGCCCATTTCATCCCCTGCTCTGGGTTGCCCACAGCCAGGGAGACAGCGGAGCTTTTTTTGGCGCATATTTTCCGGCTCCATGGATGGCCCGAGGGTCTCATTTCGGGTAGGGGGGCCCAATTCACTGCCCATTTCTGGAGGGAACTACTTGGGTTTCTCCATGTGACGCTCCGTCTTTCCTCTGCCCACCATCCACAGACGGACAGTCAGACTAAGCGCACCAATGTGACTCTGGAGCAATATTTGCGCTGTTATGTCAATTACCAGCAAGATTACTGGTTTTCCTTGCTGCCTCTCACAGAATTTGCTTATAACAATGCCTGCCATGCTTCAACCCACCAAACTCCATTTTTTTGCCAATTTTGGTTACCACCCCAAGGCTTTCCCATCCACCTTAGCTTCCTCTTTGGTGCCGGTGGCCCATGACTTTTTAGAGGAGTTGTGAGTGGTACACCACCTCTTACAAGACTCCCTCGAGCAAGCCAAGACAGCCTACAAGGCCTCTGCAGACCCGCACCACCAGCTGAGTCCATCTCTGCAACTGGGGGACTGGGTTTGGTTGTTCACCCAATATCACCCCTCTCACTCGCCCGCAAAGAAGCTCACGCCTCATCGCATGGGGCCTTTCCAGATTACGGCCCAGATTAACCCTGTTGCTTTTCGCCCCCCCTCCATGAAGATCCATCCTGTTTTTCATCGGTCCTTGCTGTCCCCCCTGGTTTCTGGTGACCCTCATCGCTCAGCCGGCTCCCCCCTGCCGCCAGTGCTGGTGGAGGGGGAGGAGGAGTTTGAGGTCATGGAGATTCTGGACTCCTGCCTTTCCTGCGGACACCTGAAATATCTGGTGGACTGGAAGGGGTACAGGCCAGTTGAGCAATCCTGGGAACCCGAGGAAAATGTGCATGCTCCGTTGCTGCTGAGGCACTTCCACCAGCTGTACCCCCACAAACCCGGGGCCCCAGGGGAGGAGCACAAGGTGGGGGCCTCATGGGAGCGGGGATGATGTCAGGGTGGAAACTGAACCCATAGAGCCCCAGAGCAGTTCTAATTCTGAGGAAGAACAGCAATCCGTGGGAGAGGAGCTCACTCATCTCTCACAAGCACAGCAGCTGGCAGAGATTCCTCCTGCCAACATTCCTGGGAGAGATAGTGACCCTAGCAGCGAGAGAGCGCTGGAGGGGGGCTTGCTGGACACTCGGCACAGACGCAGGGAGTGATGACAGATGGAGGGTGCTGAAAGGAGGCACTCCACTCATTTGGCGCTAAAACAACGGTCGCATCCCGAGGACCCAAGGGAAAGAGGGAGGATCTCTCCATAGCCGATAAGTTCAGAGTCTTCCCGCGGTTCTCCTTCAAACGGGGACCAACTGCCTTACCTGGAGCTTAGGCTACTCTGCTATCTATCCCCAGTGCAGTTCCTTGCTTAGTCGCTAGTCATTAGTATCTGTTACAGTCATAAAGTAATAATGGAATAAAGCCTTGGAAAGAATCCTCATCATCTGTGTCGTGTGTCCTGAGTTGGCTATTGGAGGGAACTGCAAGAGGCAGCTAAGGTGCTCCTGACACAAGAGTTATGACCATTTACTAACTTTTTCTGTGCTCAGGATGAACCTCTATACAAACACAGCATAAATATCAATTTGTATACGTATACAAACACAGTTATTTTAGACTCTGGATGTAATGGTGGGGGTGTGTGTCCTCTTTAAATGATAATGTGTAGATCTGCTGTGTTTGGGGGCCCTCTTGCTCATTCTGCTTAGTGGGGTGCTGGACCTCTGCCCTGACAGCACCTCTGTACAAATATGTGTGTTACCCCAGGTTTGAAAGACCCAGGAACCAGCCTTTGGTGGTGTCTATCACATACAAATCATGAAAAAAAGGACATGCATCACCAGAAAAGAGGACAAAAGAGGACATCGATTTGCATAAAATTTGCATATGCTAATATAGTTGTATAGAAGCAAATTTAGAAAGAATTAGTATAATTTAAAAAGAAATATAGTACATCTCACCAAAGCATGGAAGACTGTTGGCCAGATAACCTGTGTGCCTTGCTCAGCCTGCTGTCCAGGGCCTGTCGATGGGCAAAGTCAAGCCCCTTGCTGCTCTCTCTTCTGACGGTTCTTTATCTTACCCTTTTAACTTTTATCTTTATTTTTTACTGGACAGCCCTTCAAACAGAAGGTGCCTTCAAAGTAGAGGACAGTCCTCTGTAAAAGAGGACACATGGCCACCCTGCTCTCTGCATCAGAAATAACCAAAAGCTACCTTGACTTTCTTCCCACAGATTGCCACCTGTTTGTGCTCAGCATTTGCAGATATCTACACTGACATGTAAGTTGGGAGTTCAGTGGTTCTCCTCACTCTAAACTACATGAAAGCCAGTTGGCTACCTCATGGCTGACAGCCATTGCACCTGTGAATTCCTCTTCAAGGTCAACGTAGCCGGCCGGCCTCCAACCAGCAAAATACAGAAGAAGGTACAAGGGGAGAGTGAAATACAAAAGAAAGTGAACCATTTAATTTCCATTTTGCAAAATAAAGCACTATTTATTTTGCTTCAATTATAGAGCAATCACGCTCCTCTGAATAGGCCTCACAGACATTCACTACAACTTCTCCTCTTAATTAGATGTTTGTGAATCTAAAGGTTTCTACCGTGGCTTGGGGAGAAAAACAAAAACACCATTTCTATGTTAATTGAATTCTCTTATTTCCACCCATTTCTCACAATCAAGGCCCCTTGATATATTTAATCTTTTTGCAATGGTTCCCATGGCAACTCTTCTGGGTTATGGTGTAGCCAAAGACTACAATGATCATGCAGCCCAGACTTGCCAAGAGGTACATTTTTTCTCCTGTTTCTCTTGCTCACGTGCTTCTCCGACCCACTCACTGCCTTGATTTTACACTGGGGGAATTTCCTTCATAAGAACCTGAAACACTCCTTTCTCCTCAGGGCCTTCTGTGAAGACAGGAAGGGTGTAACAAAATTTTACACTCAAATGCTTGTAATGACACCCCCATAATTTCTCTTTGCTCCAGAACTGTAGCCTTATTTGGGCATTCTCATCCCCCACATGATTATAATTGAATGTGGGAGAGCCCCCACCCCACCTTGAGAGTGCTAGCTTTGCCCCTTCTATTGCTGTGCCTGTCACCCTCCACAAGGTGGAGCCTGCTCTCCTCACGTTGCCTTCCCACACAATGTTTCTAAATTGCACAGGGAGCCTACACAAGTAGAGCAGGGTCCCTGCTGCAGACATTCATCCTGTGGAGGGTCACAGGCAGAGCCGGTGTCAAGGGAATCATGGTTGGCCACCTGCAAAGCACCCACATCCCAGCAAGGGCCCCCTGAAAAGAACCACATGAACTTGCTCTTCTTCTTCTTCTTCTTCTTCTTCTTCTTCTTCTTCTTCTTCTTCTTCTTCTTCTTCTCCTCCTCCTCCTCCTCCTCCTCCTCCTCCTCCTCCTCCTTCATTGCAACCTGCTTATTCACCTGCCTTTTACTCTGGCCCAGGCACTGCTGGTAGTCAGGAGGAGGAGCAGTAGATGCCACTGCCTACTTGCTCACTGGCTCTCTGCTTGTCAAGCAAGCAAGTGGCAGCAATGATGAGAAAGAGGATGAGGAGCAAGTAGGGATGTACGAAAGTCACTTACCTTGAATGAAATTTGATTCGCGGTGGGGGGGAGGCGCTCTGTCCATCCCCCTGAAATTCTGGCAGGGGGGGAGGCACTCCGTCCCTCCACCCCCGAATCCTGGCTGGCCGGGCCGCAAACGGCGGCGGCCACAGCCGCCGCCGTTTGCATCCCTGCAGTCAGCGTGATAGGCTACATAAATGTTTACGCAGCCTATCACGGCTGAGTAAAAAAACAAAAAACAAAAGCCGCGCATACGCAAATGGCGGTGCCCATGGGCGCTGCCATTTGCATTCCTTATTTTGGCACGTCTAGTCTACGTAAACATTTACGTAGACTACGGCGAAAATAAGGGGAACGCAAATAGCATAGATGCTACGCTATTTGCGTTCCCCTTATTTTCGCCGTAGTCTACATAAATGTTTACGTAGACTAGACGTGCCAAAATAAGGAACGCAAATGGCGGCGCCCATGGGCACCGCCATTTGCGTACGCGCGGGGTTTTTTTGTTGTTTTTTTACTCAGCCGTGATAGGCTACGTAAACATTTACGTAACCTATCACGGTATTTTTTTAAAATCTAGCCATGATAGGCTACATAAATCTTTACGTCGCCTATCACGTTTTTTTTTTTTTTTACTGGAAATGGCGGCGGCGGCAGCCGGTCGGAAGACCGGCAGCCGCTGCCGCCAAACCGCCACCAAACCACCGCCAAACCGCCGTCACAGCCGCCGCCAGGAGGATTTGCCCAAGGTAAGTCCCGTCCCGGGGGGGCGGGGGGGCAGACCGTTTTGCCACCAATTTTGGGGGGCCGAATGCGCTGGCATTCGGCCTCCCCGAGATTCGTGGCGAAATCTCTGACACGAGCAAGAGCAGCTAGGGATGTTGGAGGAATCTGGTTGGGGGGGTGGCGCTCAATGAGCATTCGTTGGCTCAGCCACCTGGATTCTGTTCTGTTTTGAGCCAGAGCGTGCAATGAGTCGGGCCAGCTGGGGGAATTTCTGTAACATTTTTTTCATGTACAAAAGCCTTTGCACAAATTTCAGCTGTAATTTGTGCAATTTTGCATTATTTGTACAAATTATAGCTATAATTTGTGAAAATTATGCATATTTGAACAAATTGCAGTCAAAATGTGTGGAAATTGTACAAATGTGGGCAATTTGTAGCTGTAATTTGTGCAAATCTCTATTGAGGATGTCTTGCCCAAGGGCCCTCAAAAACCTAGAGCCAGCACTGGCCCCAGTGGGTGGAGGGGGTGGAGCTAGCAATGGAGGGGGTGGAGCTAGCGCACTCATCCCTGTTCTCCATCATGCAATTCTAAATGTGTGAGGCAGGGTTCCCCAACCTTTTTGAGGCAGTGGCAACATTTGGAATTTTGAGAGAGTGTTATGGGCAGTTTCACAAAATGTGTGCCATTGGGGTAGGGATGTCAGAGAATTCCACCACAGACCTTGGTGAGGCTGAATGCCAGTTCATTCAACCCCCCGAAATCTGTGGCGGAACGGGACACCTACCTGCTGCCGTTCGCACTGACTTGCGAATGGTGGCCGCAGCCGCCATTCGCTTCATCACTATAGCCGTGATAGGCTACGTAAATACTTACGTAGCCTATCAAAGCTAATACAGGGATGCCATTTGCATCCCTGCGGAAGCCATGATAGGCTGTGTAAGTATTTATGTAGCCTATCACGGCAAAAAACAGAAGAGCGAACGCAAATGGCGGTGGCTACAGCAGCTGCCATTTGCGTTCCTTTTTTTTTTTTGGCTGTGATAGCCTACATAAATATTTACATAGGCTGTTACGGCAAAAGAGAGGGGCGCAAATGGCATAGTGGCTGCCATTTGCGTTCCTTTTTTTGCCATAATACGCTACGTAAATATTTACATAACCTATCACGGCAAAAAAAAAAGGGAACACAAATGGCGGCCGCCGTAGCCGCCGCCATTTGCGTTTGCTGTTTTTGTTTTTGTTTTGCCGTGATAGGCTACGTAAATATTTACGTAGCCTATCATGGCAAAATACAGGGATGCAAATGGCAGTGGCTATGGCCGCCGCCATTTGCGTCCCTGCAAGCTGCCCAGCGGCCGGATGTCCAGCTGCAGGCGGCCCTGGCCGGTGGCTCTGCAGAATCTCCGCAGAGCGGAGCCAGCTGGAGAGAATTTCGGGGGGAGGGACGGAGCGCCTCCCCCACACACAAATGTCACCCTTCGAAAAGGTAAGTGACTTTCGTACATCCCTGCATTGGGGAATGACTTGCCCATTCATAAATGGCTATCATGGTGGGCATGGCTGGTCACAAAACACTCATTTTCCAAAAACCAAACTGGTAAGACTAAAAGAAGAGTAACCTGCTCAGGAACCTAAGGACAAGAGAGATGTGGGGGCTAAACTCCAAAACATTTTAAAAAAGAAAACCCTCTTCCAAACCCACATAAAGATGATGGTGGAGGAGAGCATTTTGCTTTGTGGCATGGCAACCTGCCAATTTAAAAACATCTTAAGAAATACAATAAAAATCAGGAGGGGTGGGTACCAAGAGAGGTGTCTGTGGGCACACTGGTGCCAACAGCTGCCATGTTGGAAATCTCAGTCGAGGGGAATTAAAATATTCAAATAGGGCCAGTGCCTGAAATCCCTTATGGAATTCCAGGAATGAGTTTGCAAGGTAAACACAACAGGAATTCTGTCCTTCTGCTTCCGAATGCTCTTCCACCACCACATACCTTACGATGTTACATCATCATCATCATAGAATCATAGAATCATAGAATCATAGAATAGGAGGGTTGGAAGGGGCCTACAAGGCCATCGAGTCCAACTCCCTGCTCAATGCAGGAATCCAAGTCAGAGCATCCCTGACAGATGGCTGTCCAGCCTCGTCTTGAATGCCGCCAGTGTGGGAGAGCCCACCACCTCCCTAGAGAATTGGTTCCATTGTCGTATTGCTCTTACAGTCAGGAAGTTTTTCCTGATGTTCAGCCGGAATCTGGCTTCCTGTCACTTGAGCCCATGATTCCGTGTCCTGCACTCTGGGATGATGGAGAAGAGATCCTGGCCTTCCTCTCTGTGACAACCTTTCAAGTACTTGAAGAGCGCTATCATATCTCCCCTCAGTCTTCTCTTCTCAAGGCTAAACATGCCCAGTTCTTTCAGTCTCTCCTCATAGGGCTCTGTTTCCAGTCCCCTGATTGGAATTATATCATTTTTATATGCCGCCTTTCCTCCAAGGAGCCCAAGGCAGTTTACATGGTCTTCCTCCTCTTCACTTTATTTATTTATTTATTTATTTATTTATTTATTCATTTCATTTCTATACCCCCCAATAGCTCAAAACTTTATCCTCACAAAAACCCTACACAGGTACAGTGGTACAGACACTGGTAACCCCAAATTGGATTACTATAATGCAGCCCATGTGGGGCTACTTTTCGGTTTGTTCCAGAGGCTGTGGCTGGTGCAGAATGGAGCCTCCTTTCAGTAGCAAGCTACACCCTTGCTAAAGAATGGCAGTGGCTGCCAATAAGCTACCGGGCCAAGTTCAACATGTTGTTGTTAACATATAAAGCCCTAAGCACCTTGGGATCAGGTTATCTTAGGGACCACCTCACCCCTTATGTCCCTGCTCAATCTCTGGGATCATCAGAGGGAACACTTCTGAGGGTGCCACATGCTCCTGAGGTTCACCTCTGGAGTACTTGCAGTGGAGCGTTTAGTGTTTAGTGTTTAGGGCAGCACCCACCCTCTGGAACACTTTACCAATTGACAACAGACAGCCCCCCCCCCCCACAGTTCTGGCATGCAGACATCTAAAACCCACCTCTTACACAGGCTTTCCATTAAGTGTGACCCAGCCAGCTATGGTTTGTAGCACATAGTAGAGTGTGCAGTTTTATTGCTGATTAATTTGTATGGTGTTGTCTTTATTGTTATGTTCATTGTTTTTATGCCGTTGTATTTTATGTTCACCACTTTTCCCTTTGTGGAAAATGGTATATAAATTTGAATAATACAATCAATCAGTAAAAATAAATAGGTTAGACTGAGAGTCAGTGACTGGCCCAAAGCCACCAAGTGAGTTTCGTGGCCAAGTGGGGATTAGGACCCAGATCTCCCGAATCCCAATCTGACACTCTAACCACCACACTACACTAGCTCTCAGTACGCTATACTGACTCTGTGAATATAGATTCACAGCACTTCCTTACCTCCACAAGGAGATTTGCTACAAAATGTGTATGCCATGGTTCACCCCTCCACCTGATCTTCACCTGGTACTGTATAAAATAGCCTATACTATACTGAACTCATAGGGCTGTGTGGTATAGTGGCTACAGTGTCACACTAGGGCAAGGAAAAGCCATGTTAAAATCTCCACTCAGTCATGCAGCTCACTGACTAACCTGGGGCTCATCACTATTTAGCTCAGCCTTCTTCAGACTGGTGCTCTCCATAGCCATTCTGGGTGGGAATGATGGGAGTTGCAGTCCAACACATCTGGAGAGCACCACGTTGGAGAAGGCTGACTTACAGGAAGGGTGGTACAGTGTGGTCATTTTAGATCCTGGACTTAATAGTCTTATGGGTCCCCCCCACTTTAGAAGCCACGTGTACTACTTCAGTTGTGAAGCACATAACTAACACACCTCTCTTCTAGGCTGCTGGCTACTAGAGACAGAAATGTGGGACACACCACACCAGCTTGGGTGGGGGATGGCCCAAGAAAGTTTGGCAGCTGCAGTATATCCAGCCAAGAAGGTGCATTTTTGGGAGACTCCAAGGTGATACTGTTTGCTTGGTGTGCCGGGCCAGTGGAACGGAAGGAATGCTGGTTTTAAAACCCTTGCACTTGTCAGGGTGTTCACTTGCTCCATTTTGCTGAGCTTATATATTTGGAAACAAACAGATATCACCAAAACTACCATAAGACTCCTATATTCTCTCCTCACAAGAAAAATGTAGTGGTTGCCCCCAGAATGTCCGATTGCTTAGAGAAATATGTAATATTAAACATTAACTTGTAAAATGAAAAATGCTATAGAAATGATAAATGACATTTTGTCTCTCATTTTACCATGCTCCGTGCCAAAGAAAAAGCCATATCCATTCCCATGTAAGCTACTGAAATGCTTGCAGTACCATTTTTCCTTACCCTCTTTCCAGCTTCTGGTATTGCCGGCCACGCAGATGACCCTGCGATGCTATTCACAAAGCTACAGCAGACGCAACTTTCCATTGCAATAATCTCAGCCTGTTCCACTCGCAAATCCCTGTGGATGTTCCACTTCAGCATCTCTCTGCTGGGAGCGAGTCTGGCCTATTAACTAATTTATCAGCATTTACATTACAAACATTAACTAATTAAGCAACATCTCTTCTTCATAGGCTCCATGTTCATCATTAGCAAAACTTTAGACTGGAAAAAAGGATCTCAAGGGTAAAATACCTCTAGCCTTTCAGTCACTCATTTCAACCGTGCATATATTTGTGTCTTGTCTTCCTACAAATGCATTTTAGAAAGTGGTGATTCAGTTATGTTGTCAGTTTACTCTTTAATCCCCTTGAGGTTTGGATGGTTATCGGAACACTTATAAGACAGTTACTATCTAAATGTTGTTAATGAATTTCCACGTTGCGTCTCTCATGGTATCCCCTCTTTCTCCCATCGTAATTTACAGATATGTTCATTTCTTAGGATTTGACTGGAGGTGATGCAGTAACTTAATGCAATTCACATGGGGTTAAATAAATACTAGAGAATTCGATGGCTAGGGACACTCAACAAGAGATGCTTATTGCCATAATACTCTGCTGTATGTTTCCTGAACACATCTCACTGCTCACTGTTGCAAACAGAACACTAAGCTAGATGGACCTCTGGTCTGATCCAGCAGGATCATAACAGAATTAACAGGGGAAACATCCTGAGCAGAAAGTCAAGCTATTACATTTTTTGGTTCAGTTCCAGTCCAGGTTCAGCTGCAACTGACATTGTTCCATGTTTGGTTCCAGTTCATATGAGAACATTTAAATGTAAGGCAGATTATTTATAATCATCATTTGCATAGTGGGGTGGAGCAAGATAATACATCTAAAACTTTTGCAATGACATGTCAGTAATAAGTACTATGAATTGTGTAGGAAACAAACAAAAAAATTAAGTGCAATGCTGAAACAGACCAAGGGTCCATCAAGTACAGCATTCTGTTCACTAGGGATGTACGAAAGTGACTTACCTTTCGCAGATTATGTTGATGGTGGGGGGGGAGGCGTTCCGTCCCTCCCCCTGGAATCCTGGCTGGGGGGGAGGCACTCCGTTCCTCCCCCTGGAATCCTCGAACGGCCGGCTGTGCTCCGCGGCAGCTCTGCAGAGCAGCCGGCCAGGCCCGGCCCGGCCAGGCCAGAGCCATCCGCAGCCGGATTTCCGGCCGCGGAGGGCTATAGGTAAAAAAACAAAAAAACACAATCGCGTACGCAAACGGCGGCGGCTATGGCCGCCACCATTTGCGTTCCTTCTTTTTGGCCGTCTTAATGTACGTAAATATTTACATAGACTATGATGGCGAAAATCAAGGGGAACGCAAGCGTAGCGGGCGCTATTTGCGTCCCTTTTTCATTCACCGTTTTAATTCATTCACCCTTTTTCATTCACCGCCCGCTACGCTATTTGCGTTCCCCTTGATTTTCGCTGTCATAGTCTACGTAAATATTTACGTAGATTAAGGCGGTAAAAAGAAGGAACGCAAATGTGTATGCATTTTTTAAAAAACCCACCCCCAACCATGATAGGCTACGTAAAGGTTTACGTAGCCTATCACGTCTTTTTTGTCTTTTTTTTTAAACCTAGCCATGATAGGCTATGTAAATCTTTACGTAACCTATCACGTCTTTTTTTTTTTTCACAAGCCTGGAAATGGCGGTGGCAGCAGCCAGTCGGAAGACCGCCCGCCGCCGCCGGAGCCGCCGCTGGAGCCGCCGCTGCCCAGAATATCCGCCCCAGGTAAGTCTCATCCCAGGGGGGATCCACGGGGGGGCGGGGGGGCAGACCATTCCGCCACAGATTTGGGGGGGCCGAATGCACTGGCATTTGGCCTCACCGAGATCCATGGCAGAATTCTCTGACATCCCTACTGTTCACACAGTGGCCAACCAGCTGCCCCACGGGAAACCCCAACAGGACATGAGTGCAACAGCACCATCCTGCTCATGTTCCCCACTAACTGGTACCCATAGCCATACACTGCCTCTGCCTCTGGAGATGGCATATAGCCACCATCACCAGTACCCATTGATAGCCTTCTCCTATATGAGGTTAGCATAAATTTTAGGTACTGAACAAAAACATGGGCTTTTAAAAATCTATACCATCTGATATTAACTGTATGATCAGAGATGTGTAATAGATGAAGAAGCAACAAAACCAGTTTTAAAGAGGAAGGAAAAGTTTGCATAAATGATCATTATGCAATGATGTGATTAGTTAACTTTATGATCATATGTTTTCAAACTAGGGAAACAAAGAATTATCAACAAACAGATCCCCATGTGGTAACTTTTATGTTGACCAAACCCCTATCTCAAAGAAGATGTTGGACCCCAGTCCAATTTCTTCCTAATGCTTCCCAGGGCCAGCCCTTGAAGTGGGCAGAGTACAGAAACCTATACAAACCCAAAATATATAAACCCTTCCAGATATTGAGTTGTGTCCAATGCTGGCTGTCAGCTGGTGGAACAGGGTTCCCCTCCCCCTCGCCAGCCCTGTCCCCCACATCTGCTTCGGATGACTGGAGGAATCTCTGGAGCAGATTTGGGGGTGGGGGCTGCAGGGGGGAGGAGAGCAAGCAGAAGCCCCATTGTGCAAGCAGAAGTCCACTCACACTAACCTAGGGATAGATAAACAAGCAGTGTTCGCATTTGCTCAGATTCTCCGAACATCAGCCTGATGTTCTTCTCATCTCATTTACTGTGGTTATTTGCGATCTCTGTTTGAGTTGCAGGAGCAGGAAAATTGTGCAAATTGAACAGGAGAGATTGGGGAAATTGTGCAAAAATGGTGTATTTTCCAAGGTTGCGCAACTTCCCCATAGACTAAAGTGTGAAATTGTGAACTGCTTGTTTAATATAAAATGTGCTTATTTTTCAAATGCGACTGCATGCTCAATAATTTGCAAACATTTTCAGGGAATGTATGTTCGCATACGTGTTCAGGGTTGTGAATGGGGCTTGTCTGATTGTTGTGTGAGCACAAATGAAATTCTTGTACATCCCTAATTTAACCCATTGGCTTTATTTTATGTGGTTATTCTGGTCCTGAGATGTGTGTATTTTGTAATCATTTCTTCCTCCTTTTTTTTCAAACTCAACAACCTATTTGGTTAAGGGAAAAAAAAAAGAATTTGGACAGTTGGCAACAATCCTAATTCTTGTCTACTTACATTTGTCTCCAGGAACAGACTATGCTTCTATGTAAGTGACATATTAAAATGGAGCTTGCCTTTGCATTCTAGAACTTCTGAGCATGATCGACCCAAGATACTTTGCTACCTAAGGTGGTGCAGCAAATGCTCCTCCCTCAAGTCATGGTCCAGAGTCCACAACACCCAATGTCAGCCAAGTTATTTTGGCACCTCATGCAGAAAACTCAACATGCACATTACCCACTCCAAGGTCCCCAACTTTTTTGGACTCATGTACACATTTGGGAATTTGAGAAACTGCTGTGGACACCACCACAAAATGGTTCCCATGGAGGAAGAGGCTAGTCACATAATGGCCTAATGGTAGGGCTGGCCCTGTCTAGGCCTGAGGGTACTTGTGTATCCATTGTGGCTTGCTGTTAAAGCTGTCCACTATTCACATTAGGTCAGGAGTGGACAACTTGTCACCATCCAGATGTTTTGACTTACAACTTCCATCATCTATGCTGGCTAGGGCTGATGGAAGTTGTAGACCAAAATTTCTGGAGGGCCATACGTTACCTACCCCTGCATTAGGTGATTAGTTAAGGGAACAATCCTATAGGGACAGGCAGCTGCCTCTGAACTCAGAGGTGACTGCCTACCCAATGCAGGGCAGGCAAAGCATGGAGGGGATCTTCCCCTCCATACTTCAGCTACCCTGCATTTGTGGCTGGATGGCCGATTTTGGCTGTCTAGCCGCAGCGTTTCGAAGTGGGTGGGCATGACACATAGGAAGTTTCATACCGGCCCTTCTGATGTTCCTTCCCCTCCCTGCCCCCAGGAATGCCCCCTTTGTTCCTGCTTTGTGCTGTTCTTCCAAGCACAGAGCTATGGATGATCCACGCTGCCTATGAGGTAGTGGGGGAGGGGGAGGGGAGGCGGTTTTCTGGGAACTGACCTTGGAGCACAGGCTCTGAGGTTGGTTCCCAAAAACCGAATAATCCTATGGCCATCCACCTGCTGTCTAGCAGCCATAGGATTGCACTCTAAAAGAAATTCCAAACAAATCCTCAAATGCTGAGGGATAAAGCGGACTAGCCTCTTGCTTTTCTGGCAACTGATCCCAAAGCCAAACAAGCCAACAAAACAAAACCTGGCATGCTGGACTGGTCTGTTAGCAATCCTATACACATGAAACATACATACATATATCAGAGGACATAGATGAAAACATGTAGCCTATACATTTGGGGGATCACAGAAAAGCATAATTTTTTTACAATGTTTTTTTTTCTATAAAAAAAATCCGGTCTGACAAATTGACATTATTACTAGATTAATTAGAGTTTCAGTATAGTGCCTACTGCTGAGCTGTTGACAGGATGGGATTTAGCCGAAAACGGCGGATCCAATTAGACCCAGGGGTCCGTAAGTCAAGCACTTCCAGAGTACAAATTATTGGTGACATTTCTAAACAGTGCTTGACAGGGGAAAGCAGCACCATACAGGTTTTCTATACTACCTCAGAATGTAACTCAGCCATCGTTTTGCCATTTTGGTTTGGCTCAATTTGGGCTAGACCAACGCTACTGCTTTATGGCAGTACTGAAGTGCTCTGATAACCATCGGGGCACATTACACATTCTATATTCTGCTATGGTAGTGTTATTTCCTGCTTTTTATCCCACATTATCCAATATACAGCAACAAATGTAATTGTGTGTCCTACAAGTTATAACTGCACAAGAGGGATATACAGTAGTATTACCATGACAGGATGGTAATGATATGACACAAGGTGTCGATCTGGCCTTGATTCCGCCAAGAAATTCTCCACTTGGCTTTTACAGGTCCTCTGTATGAAGGTCTGCCAGAGGGCTGCCCTCTATATGAAGGCATCCTCTGTTTGACAGGCTGGTCTGTCCAAGTCCAGTTAAAAGATAAAGAACTGTTGCCCATCAGCCTTTAGCACCTGAATAGCAGACTAAATAGGCAGGGACAGAAGTCACCTGGCCACTGTCTTCCACATTATGGAGAAATGTATTATATTTCTATTCAAATTATCATTATTATTTCTAAATTTGCATCTATGTATATAAATTAGCACATGCCAATCTTATCTGAATCACTGTCCTTTTTTTTGGTGGTGCATATCCTCTTTTTTGGCGATTCATAAGTGGCCACGCTAGGCAGAGGCAATTTGCAGGAGCAAGGTGAGCACAGCCCGGGATCAGGATTCATTGCCGAGGTGGTCCCCTGGCTCGAAAGGTTGGCCATTTGAAAAAGAGATCTATGGCAAGCTGCAGCCAATTATCCCTAGACAGTACTGTTGCCATTACTCCACTGAACAGTTAGCGTGATCACTCCTTTCAGTGGCAGAACTCTCATCAGCATCAAAGGAAGTCCCACGTACACTCTGGTTGCAAGGACAGGGCCCTTCCCGTATTAAATATTTTAAGTGTATCATTTTTTCCCCATTGGTTTTAATGACCAAGGAAATGAAGCAGAGCGATGTGCTATTACAAAAAAATCAATCCCCTCCTCTGTTTCTGACCTCCACCAATGAATGCTTGACAATTCTGGCAGCCTTTTGACATGAAAGAATGCCTCTGGAAATAAAGGCTGATTAGCACACCATGTTGTCGTGAATAGCAATTCCTCATAATGCATGTATGGAATAAAGGTTTGCACTATCTTATCGGCTATACTTTTTTTTCATTCCTTGTGCCTGTGAATACTTGATACGGCTGTACCACCATCCCTCGTCCTTCCTTAGATCTTTCACAAAGGCAGATGCAGTATCTTAAAAGAGTCATATGCTGAGCACGTTTGGTTATTCATTTATAAATAATTTATCTTATCTATCATAACACTATGTTCGTTTGCCTTTCGGAAAATAATAGGGCAAGAGCATTTATCCTGACACCTCTGGGAATAAAAACATTGCCTAAATGGGGAGAGGTGGCATCTCCTTTTTGTAACGTTGCTTACCGCACTGCAACTCAATCCACTGTTTAGCACTAAACAGCTGTTAAGCTAATGGAAGACTGGACATCAGAAGCATTTTCAGAAGGCAAAGTGCATCAATACAGAAAGGGTACTTTTCAGCACTGTGCCAAATTTTTCAATCTATTCATGTTCGACCATTCATTGGGGCAGGGGGGAGAAAAGAAATTGCACCCAAAAAGTGTGGGAAGGGGTGAGAATTTTGGAGAGATTTCTCAGTGTGTAGGGCTTCAACAACAACCATCATGCTTAGCTTTCAGGAACTCAGCAGGCAAAAAGTACAACAATTAATAACAAGTCACAATAAAATACTAATAAAAAAACACTCCAAAATGTAGCAGGGGAGGGACTACAAAACAGATCACAGCAGCAACAGAAGCAATAACAACAGCAACAAAAAGACATGGGCAAATAGGACCATTTTTACCTGATGATGGTCAAAGATGGTAACGTATGTGCCTTATGGATAGATTTGTGGAGAAATCCCCATCAATGGGATACCATCATCCAGAAGGCCTTGTCCCTGGGAGCCATCCACCTCACCTCTGAAGGTGAAAGCGCCTGAAGCAGGGCCTCTGCCAAAGATCCAACAATCAGGCATACTCTTCCTAAACTTGTTTTAGGAATAGGGGTATTACAAATGCAGGGTTAAAAGGCTGAATGGTATAAAATCAGACACTGTTGCTGAAGTCTAAACAAAAGGTTTCCCCACCACCATCCCAGTTTGTAGTAACATATAGTTGACCTATCTGACCTTAATTAGTGTTCAACCCGAGGAACTCTTCAATTAACAGTTGCATTCCAGATCTGCAGATCTTACTGCAAAGACTCCAAAATACCTTCTGAAAATCTCAACAAATATGAATATTTCGAAGTCAATGCAAAACTTACAAACTGCAAAATACTATTCAACAGAACTGAGATTTTAAAAATACATTCCGATTAGTTTCAAATAATTCCTTGCTCCCAGCAGGTGTTTTAAAATGGTGCAATTCAGTTCTATTAAAATGACTGAATGTAAGAGAGAGAGAGAGAGAGAGATGGATCATACCTATAATGATGAATAGCAACAACAACAAACCATGCCATAAACTGAAGCAAAGACTACATCCACTGTTTTTAAAAACCATACAAAACAGTATAGTCAAAGAATTCTAAAGTGAGACAATGATTACGCCCAGTCACGTTTACAAATGCTGGCCATAAGAAAAGTCCCAACATCTGCATTTGGACAATTTATTAGACTAACTAAAGATCAAGCTTTAGTGTACATGCTTTCACATTCTCCGGAACTCTTCATCCGGCAGGATGATAAACAAAGTGGGCGGGTGGTGGGGCAGGAAAGCATATCTGATATTCAAGCCATGGAGTTTGCATTTAGTTACAGTCTTAAGATGGAACATGGAAGGGGGGTTTAGTTATGAAACTCCTTTTGTTCACTACAAACACAACCAGGGACAACAAGATAATGAGACTTTCAGCACTCTCTTCCTATGAACGCTTCCATCTATATTTGTAAACAGAAAAATATTTGAGAAATTTTAATTAAAAAAGCTCTCTCTGAAATATGGCTTTACTGTATTACTCAGTACAGAGAAAAGCAAGCTAAAACTCATTAAAATTTTACTAGTCAACACTAGTTAAAAACAGCTTTTAGGCCTGGGCATCAGGGTGTGGGGGTGGAATACAATTCAGATGTACAGGAAAGAAAGGGAAATATTTTATAGCCTCACTACAGTGTGAGGATGCTGTTCTGAGGCACTTACCACATTCTTGGTTCCAGCGCTGGCTCTGTCATTAGGCAAAATAAGGCAACTGCTTCAGGCAGCAGATGCTGGGGGACCCTGGCTGTTTCTCCTGAGTTCCCTGCCTTTCCAAGCTGTTGGGGGACAGAGCTGTGTGTGCCACATGGCCTTGCCTGTGCCCCCTAAACTAGCCTGCTGTCCTATTGCCTGTACTGAAGATTCAATTGCCCAGCTGGTTGGCTTCTGTCCTTGGAATGAAAGGGTGCCATCTTCTCCTTCACCTCAGGGAGCAAAATGTCTTGGACCAGGCTTGCTTTGTTCCTATGCTGGTTGAAAGCCTAGGGTACAGATTTGGAACCATTAGGCCATCATTTGCAACCACATGAAATAAATAGCCCCACATTTCGCATTCCAGCTGTTCAGTGAACACTCTGTATATGCACTGTAGATGCATTGATTTGAAACAAGGGATAAATTTGACTGGATCCACATGTAGTCCCTGGCCTGCCATTCCAAGCTTGCTGCTCCAAGTTGAAGGACTCACCCCACTTCCTCAAATCCTTAGTTTTTAAATGAAAAATTATATACTTTTTAGCGGCCATGCTTTGGCACTTTAATAAGTCAAAACAACGGATTTCATTTTCTGAAAACTGGTAAAGAGTAGTCAAATGTAAGGTCTGCAAAAGCACTGGCAAGTTAATTTATCAAAAGTGTACCTGTAGGGTGGATACTTTTCTATAGCAAGTTGTGTTACAGTCACCTTCGGATGGAAATCACTATGGAACCTACTCTTGTGACACAATTCAAAACATACATTCCAAGTATATTCCATAAGACATTTGGCCGTACTAAATGTGATCTGATCAATTCAATTTTCCCATAATTTAAACAAATGTTCAATTACTCACAAGAATGCACAATTAATGGAGAAAATGGGCTAGTGACTCCATTCATATTCAATGCTTACAGCACCATCTTAATAAGAACATAAGAAGAGCCATGCTGGATCAGACCAAGGGTCCATCTAGCCCAGCATCCTGTTCACACAGTGGCCAACCAGTTGTTGACCAGGAAACCACAAGCAAGACAGGCGTGTAACAGCACCCTCCCACCCATATTCCCCAGCAACTGGTGTACAGAGGCTCATTTGCCTCTGGTACTGGAGGTAGCACATAGCCATCAAGACTAGTAGCCATTGATAGCATTTTCCTCCAAGAATTTGTCCAGTCCCCCTTTAAAGCCATCCAAATTGGTGGCCATCACTACATCCTGTGGTAGCAAATTCCATAGTTTAACTGTGTGCTGTGTGAAGAAGTACTTCCATTTATCTGTCCTGAATCTCCCACCAATAAGCTTCATAGAATGACCCCAGGTTCTAGTATTTTGAGAGAGGGAGAAAAATGTCTCCCTATCCACATTTTCCACACCGTGCATAATTTTGTAGACCTCTATCATGTCTCCCCTTACCCTTCTTTTTTCCAAGCTAAACAATCCCAGCTGTTGTAACCTTCTCTCATAGGGGAGATGTTCCAGTCCCTTGATCAGTTTAGTTGCCCTTTTCTGAACTTTTTCTAGCTCTACAATATCTTTTTTTTAGGTGTGGTGACCACAACTGTACACAGTATTCCAAGTGCAGTCACACCATAGATTTGCATAGGGGCAGTATGATATTGGCAGTTTTATTCTCAATTCCTTTTCTAATCATGCCTGACATGGAGTTTGCCTTTTTTTACAGTGGCCGCACACTGGGTTGACAGCTTCATCAAGCTGTCCACCACAACCCCAAGATCTCTTTCCTGGTTGGTCACCACTAGCTCAGATCCCATCAGGTCATACTTGAAGTTGGGATTGTTTGCCCCAACATGCATCACTTTACACTTGCTTACATTGAACTGCATTTGCCATTTAGATGCCCATTTTCCCAGTTTGGAGAGATCCTTTTGGAGCTCTTTTGGAGCTCTTATACATGTCTACTCTACATCTTACACACGTCTACTCAGCAGAAAGTTTCACTGAATCCACTGGGGCTTATTGCCAGTTAAGTCTATCTCAGATTCATACTACAGGTCAATACACACTTTACTCAAAGTTTTTCTTTTTTCTTTTTTTCTTTTTTTGGAGATGGTTGCTTTATCTTGCCAGGGTGTATGGAAATAATCTTCCAGGAATGGATTACCCTTCTGAGCTGTATCCAGACAAGTTGTGTAATGTAATGCACAGAGATGCTGTGCGATCTAAAAACCTTATCCATTGTCAAGCACTGTGCTGTTTAGTGTTTCTGTATTACATGCACATTACTGGTCAGTATTAACTTCAGCAGGACCAATTACTTCTGAGAAGGGAAGGGAGAGAATTCCAGCACATCCTTCTTCCTCAATAGGTAAGCAGCATTATCATGGCTGATGGTGCTGAACATCTGTCTGCCAAAAGACATTCTTGCATGCAGCCTACTGCTGAATCTCAGGACTGGGGCCAAAGTAATTTATTCATTATTATAGTTTGCAGAATATTCTGTTTTAACACATATATGAAGATCAGACTGGAAGATTATGATTGATACATGCAGTATTGACAACCAATAACTCATCATCTCCACGGATGTGTAATGGCTATTAGAGAAAACCTAGGAAGACAAGATGTCAAACTCTCCTCCCTTGCTTTGGTAAAAAAAGGAAGGGGGGAAAGAGCTTTGTTCCAGTTTCTCTGAAAGTAAAAGATAAATTGTGCAAGCAGAAGAAAAATAAATACACACTTCAGAAAAGAGTTGATTAAAGATTCTGAGATATTCTGTCTCGAGCGGTTCCGGCTAAAACCAAAATGAAAACATCATTCATCCTTCTTCCTTGATGCCTTTGATTTATTTTTTTGTGATGACTTTTACAGAGTTTAAAACAATGATATGTGAGAATCAGAGGAGGAAGAAAACATCAGAGTCATTGCTAGACTTCATGTGGGATACATCACGTGGCTGCCAGTTCAATTATGCTAATCCAACTATTTGCATATAGGGTCAAACGTGAACCCAGACATCATGGCCACAATTCAATACACAGTTAGTCATCCTTTAGCCCCTTGATTTCCACATGCTGGTGCACGGTGTAAGATCATCTTCCTTCACATCTGCCCTGGGAACAGCGTCATTTGGCTTCTTGTGTAGCAGAATGTACTGACAGAGTTTTAAAAGACCCAAAAGCTCAGCCCAAATTGTATGGGATAGAGCCTTCAAAGCAAAAGAGGAAACTAAACCTTCACAGGTGGGGTTTAATTGTGAGGTGGGGCTCTACACTAGCCAACATTTCAGCAGACTACCGTGGCCTCCTTTTTGTTTGTGGCTGCCGCTAAGGCCCCGTTCATGAGAGTATCGCCACGGAGCAGTGGCCCAGTGGAGGCCGGATGCTTGCATTAGCCCCACCCTGACATCCCTTACGGTTAAAACAGCTGGGACTGTTTAGCTTGGAAAGAAGGACAGTAAGGGGAGAAGTGAGAGAGGTGTACAAAATTAAGCATGGTGTGGGGAATGTAGATAGGGAGAAATTTTTTCTCCCTCTCTCAAAATAGTAGAATCCGGGGTCATCCCAGGAAGCTGGTTGGTGGGAGATTCAGGACAGATCAAAGGAAGGACATCTTCACACAGTGCATAGTTAAACTATGTAATTCGCTACCACAGGATGTGGTGATGGCCACCAGTTTGGATGGCTTTAAAAGGGGTTGGATAAATTCCTGGAGGAAAAGACTATCAATGGCTACTAGTCCTGATGGCTACGTGCTACCTCCAGTACTAGAGACAGTAAGCCTATGTACACCAGTTGCTGGGGTACATGGGTGGGAGAGTGCTGTTGCACTGCTTGTGGGTTCCCGGTTGACAGCTGGTTGGTCACTGTGTGACAGAATGCTTGACTAGATGGACCCTTGGTCTGATCTGGCATGATTCTGCTAATGTTCTTATGTTCTTAACTGTGCATTGAGCAGCTGCTCACATACAGGAGCTCCTCTTCTTATGTCTGAGCTCAGCATGTAGACACTAGGGATGGGGTAAGGCCAGGTATGTAATGCCAAGGGCGGGATCCTTGGTTCAGCCCTGCTTCCCAGGCATTACATGACAGCCCCCACAAATGACCATTCTTAAAGCTATGTAATAATGTAGAGCTTCCACTCAGAATGATATATAATCTTCTGGTGTATTTGCAGGGTGCAGTGTGTGTGTGTGTGTGTGTGTGTGTGTGTGTGTGTGTAGCATTCACAAGGAGCTGAAATGCTACACAAGCACCAAGAGAGTTTCTTGGATAGTTTCACTCCACCCCGGAATTTTTCCCTACCCCTAAAAGAGCTCCAAAGCCTCTCCCATTTTCACAGCCTCTAAAGGGACCACAAAGTGGGTGGCCATTTTGGTCCAGCCTCTGTTCACAGAGATCTTAGGGCATCCTTTCTGCAAGGCTTGAAACAGGCTGTAGTTTTGAAAACAGTCTTCCAGGGGCATCATTTTCTGTGGTGTACCCACGCATTCCTTTTCAAAAGACTACAAAACCCTGCCAAACCCATTTTCCTGAGGGGAAAGGCTGATAAATGTACACACCATGAGCTATGGTTCCTCTTTGAAATAGCTGCTAGCTCGCTGAAAAAAGAGACATCTTTTCTCTCCAGCTTTTATTCGTCAGTGGCAAAGAGAAACCAGTCAGGGATTTTGTATGTGTGCGCGTGCGTGTGTGTGTGTGTGTGCATGCATGTGTGTGTTCTACAGTGCAACTTTGCAGGGTGTATATATTTGGAGGGGTGTGTGAAATACCCAATTGGGAATCATCATATTTTACATTAGGCCAACTAAAAGATCACAAAAAATATGCAGGCTTTCAAGATCTCAAGGTCAATTCATCACATGAGATGTTGTAAGATCTTTTGTAACCTCTTGCCTGATGAAGAGATCTAGAAATCTTGAAAGCTTGCTCGTTTTGTGTGATCTCTGAGTTGGCCTCATGAAGGTATTACATTATATGGATCTGGGCATTTTTCTTTTAGCCCACACAGCTGCCTTTGTTTTTTGTATGCCTAGTGTAGTAAAACATTCCTGCATTTCTAACTCTTAACATGACTTTCTATTGCCATTAACTTGTTTCATAGCAGCTTTCAGATAGCAGTAATTTTACCACTCCCTATGTAATCCAGAAATTTCTTAGTTCTTAGTAATGCTGGCACTTCAGATTCTGGAGGCAAAAACACAAGAAACAAAACCCGAAATAAACAGATGGCACTAAATATATAATTAGAGGCAAAATGTGAGAATAGTAGCATTTTCCATGATTATTTGAAAAACAACTTAGTGAAAAGATGGAATGGTTGTTGGGTGTTTTTTTTTTTTTAAGTTTTGTTTTTTGAGGGGAGGAGGTTGGTGGGATTGGGGGAGATGAACAAACCCCTTTCCGTACTTGCTGCCTTGCAATTTAAAGTAGAACCATATTTTATATTTGCATACTTGTGTTTTCTAAACATGTATCTGATCATTTAACATGTATGCAGAGAAAGGCAGGGCTGTTTGCAAGGCAGGATATCCAAGCCAATTCCTGAAAATTCCCTGTCAATTTATCACTAGGGTGCTTTTACCTGAAGCTTCTTCTTGCCTCAGAGCATGGGGGCGGAGGCAGCTAACAAAAAGGCAGAGCAGTTGCAACAAAGAATGAGCAGGAATTGTGCAGTTCTTCACTGCAAATGCTTTTCTCACCCCTTATGTGAGGCTCTTATGTGCCCCATAATTCCATTATAACACCTAGTTCATAGCACGCATATTATGCCACCTTAAAAATCAAGTAGCTAATAATGTTTCCTCCATCACACTATGTATGCTTTGGTTTATAGCCAACACTTTTTTGGAGGGTTAGGGGAAAACCACAAGAAAATGTTGTTTCTGACAAGACATCCCCTCTCAGATTCGCAAACATACAGAGACTTGCACTGCATTCATGGAGAAAGTGCCAGCAAACGTGTGAGCCTCAAAGCTCTTGGCTGGCATTCTATTTCCCTCATAAAGGGCCTTGCTGAGGAGAAATTTCCCCAGACTAGTTTTCTTATTCACATGTGGCACATACTGCAACAGAAAGGTCCAGGCTGTACATTGATTTTATAGTTGACTCCCCTACACAAATATCTGATTTTTATGTTTTTGTAAAAGGTGTTCCAGACATGGATGCCACTTTTGTGGGACAATTTTATTTGCTCATAATGCATTAGAGCTGCAACCTGGCCAGTTTTTCCTTATGCTTGCTGAGGAACAGTATGGAAGGTTGCCTTCCACTAAGTGCTAGTCAAATGGACATTTGAAACTTCTGACACATTATTTTAAATGAAGCAATGTGCACACAATATGACCCTACAAAGACCCAGACAGGGAAAGTACACCATTTGAAGTTGAGTTGTGGAACTCCAGCAACTTCCATCCAGCCTCTCTCTCCAAATGTAATTCCTTTTCATTGTCTTCCACACAAACACCACGACAACCACCACCTGCCTCCCTTCTTCTGTTCCCTATGGAATTGCTCCTCCCTCATCCAGAGAGCAGTGTCAGTCCCTGGTCTTTCCCATTCTTGGTTCCTCAAGCTACTCAGCCTGACTCAAACCTAATACACACAACCCCATGAGATATTACAGGGGTGAGCAACCTTTTTGCCTCTGAGGGCTGCATGTGGCAGCATGTCAAGGGCTGCACTGGTAGTCATACCTTGCCGATTCATGCACACTCTTGCATGCATGTGCGCACACTCATACGCACACACATGTACACTCCCCCTCTCCCCATCTAAGCATGCAGAGATGGGGAAGGAACCTTGAGAACCACCTGATGATTCCACAGCTGACATGTCCCTCCCCCTGCCCACCCAGCCCCGGGGCTTAACTTACCTGGGACAGGAGACGTGGAAGCTGGCGGTTGAGGGAACTCCAGGTCCTTGGTGGAGTATCCTTTCTCACCAGGGAGGACACTGGGATGGCCGGACCTAGCATCCTCAATTGGAAATTGATGCAAATAGTGTTTGCATCAAAATATTCCTGCTAGGGATATTGGGACATGTATTCCCAGGGACTTCCTAAATTGGAAAGGATGCCCCAACACTCTGTTTTCCTCCTACCCCAGGTAAACTAGGGAGCCCCATGGAGAGACAGGGGGGCCATGGAAGGAGAGGAGCCAGTGGTGGGTGCCCAAACTCTAATGAGCGTTTCGCCTGTGCTCACTTGGAGCATGCGCAAAGGATCAAGCCCCTTCTTGGCAAACATAAGCTTGCCTGTCCGTTCTCAGTAAGGGCCAGACTGCATATTCTGTTAAATGTATAGTTTGGTCATTCATTCATTCATTTAAAGAAATAGCACCATGCAGAGAGGGGGCAGTGTCAGCCGGCTCCAGGTTTTTGCGGTTCCTTGGGCAAGACATCATCCATGGGCCCCCTCCCTCAGTGAATCTGCAATCTCACCACCATTGTCACCAGCTGCTATTGCTGCTCATCCTCATCCACATCAGTTGCTACCGCTTGCTTGCTTGAGAGGCAGACAGCCAATGAGGCAAAGAGGCAGTGGCATCGACTGAACCTCCTTCTCCCCTCCACCATTGTCTGGGCCACAACAAGAGGCAGGCTGCAATGTGAAGATAAGGAGCAACTCCAGGGAGCTCTTCTCGGTGGACCCCTGCTGGGGTGAGTGCCTTCAGCAGGAGCCCCAGAATCCGTACCCCTGACGCCAGGCTTGGGCGTGGGGAAGGCCCAAGGCAGGATTGTCCTGAGGTCTTCATGAAAACCACGTCCCCTCTGAAATTGCTATCTCTGTTCACAGGGAAGCGGCCATTGGTGCTTCCCTCTCATACAAGTAGCATCTAGGGGTGAGGGGAAGGTAATTTCATCAAGAATTTGGCCTGCAAGGAAATGTTAAAATACTCCATCTGGCCCATGGTCCTGATCTTGATCGGCCTACCCCATAGCTAACATTTAAAAAACCACCACCACAAAACTCTAAAGGCCAGATGGTGGGTTTAACATAACATATAGTTTGTCCCTGTGCAGACACCTAGATAGTTAACATGGTTCAGCCCTAATTTGGGGGGATTGAGGAAGGTAACAGTGGAGGCTGGTGGCTCTGATTTTGGTGGGGCTGTAAATCCATTCTGGATTTCAGTCAGAACCAGTCAGAACTCTAAAGGAGCTATCCAAGGTGCTGAACCTATTTTTGGATAGGGGTCAGCACTTTGGATTGCTCCTTTAGAATTCTGGCTGGTTCTGAGTGAAACCCAGAATGAATTCACAGCCCTGCTGAAATCACAGCCACCAGCCTCCATTGGAATGTAAGCATCTGTGATTCAAAAGAGGGCACATATCTGAGGTATTTTATATCTTGACTTAATGAAGAGAGTCTAAAAAACCAACTGGGGCCATGTAAGGTTCACATGGACCCTCCAGAGGAATTCATCATTTAGTACCTGCTCCTGCCAATATTAAGCACTTTCAAACTACATCGATTATTTCAGTGGGAGTGAGTTGAGAGAGGACTTTTTCAACTTTGTGCTCTCCAGGTTTTTGGGACCTCATCTCCCATCAGCCCCAGCAAGCATGGCTAATGGTCGGGGATTATGCAGGTTGTGGCCAAAACAACTGGAGGGCACCAAGATGGGGAAGGCTGGTTTAGGGTGTGCCTTCGTGTGTATAACCAACCTAGGAATGGCAGAGAATTCCACCACGGATCTCGGGGAGGCCAAATGCCAGTGCATTCAGCCCTCCAAAATCTGTGGAGGAACGGCCTGCCCCTCCGCCCCCCCCCCCGTGGATCCCCCCGGGACGAGACTTACCTGGGGCGGATCTTCCGGGCGGCAGCGGCTCCAGCGGCGGCTCCGGCGGTGGTGGCTGCGGCCGCTGGTCTTCCGACCGACTGCCACCGCTGCCATTTGCAGGTTTTTTGTGTTTTTTTTACACCGACATGATAGGCTACGTAAGTTTTTACGTAGCCTAAAACATCTGGGTAAAAAAAAAAAAGGCGTATGCAAATGGCGGTTACAGCCGCCGCCATTTGCATACGTCTTTTTTTTTTTTTAAGGCTCTGGGGGAAAAAACAACAACAACCGCGTACGCAAATGGCGGCGGGTATGGCCGCTGCCATTTGCGTTCCTTATTTTGGGCCATCTTAGTCTACATAAATAATTACATAGACTAAGACGGCGAAAATAAGGGGAACGCAAATAGCGTCCACTACGCTATTTGCGTTCCCCTTATTTTCGCCGTCTTAGTCTACATAAATATTTACGTAGATTAAGACATCAAAAATAAGGAACGCAAATGGCAGCGGCCGTACCCGCCGCCATTTGCGTACGCGGTTGTTGTTGTTTTTTCCCTCAGAGCCCTCCGCGGCCGGGAATCCAGCTACGGACAGCTCTGGCCTGGCTGGGCCTGGCCAGCTGCTCTGCGGAGCTGCCACGGGGCACAGCCGGCCAAAGAGGATTCCGGGGGGGAGGAACAGAGCACCTCCTCGCCGTCCCGGATTCCGGGGGGAGGGACGGAATGCCTCCCCCCCCCATCAGCATAATCTGCAAACAGGTAAGTGATTTTCGTACATCCCTACCAACCTAGTGACATCCAGATGTTGGACTGCAATTCCTGTCATTCCCAGCCAGCATGGTCAATGAAAAGATGGGTACATCTGGACTAGCAGTGAGGGGCGGGGGCGGCGGGAGAGAAAGAGAAGTCAGAGAGACACTATCCCCTTATCTCTTCATGCTGCTTCAGAAGAAGCTAGTGTTTTTACTTTCTCCCCTATTTATTTGGGTAGAACATTTGGTCCTGCTTTGAGAGACACATACCACCCTCGAAGAAGAAGCTCTTTGGGATAGAAGCATGAGCACCCACACATGATGGTATGGTTGCCATATATGTTCTGTGTTTAGTTTTAGGCATTCCAAAATCAAACCAGAGAGCAATTTCATTGGACAAATTCACAAGACTGTTCTCCTACTGTATTTCTATTTAATATCTTTATATCCAGTGGAGGCTGATGGCTCCAATGTCACTAGGGTGGTGAATCTGCTCCAGGTTTTAGTCAGAATGAGGCAGAACTCTAAAGAACTCCTTTAGAGTTCTGGCTCATTCTGACTGAAACCTGGAGTGGATTTATCACCCCACTGATATCAGAGCCACCAGCTTCCACTGCCTTTTCATCATGGAACTCAAGGCAGCATACATGGAGTTGCCAAGCAGTTCCCAGTTCCCTCTGGCACAGTATTGTCTATACTACTGGCAGTAACTCTCTATTATTATTATTATTATTATTATTATTATTATTATTACCACCATCCTGCTTTTTTCCAAAAAAGGAACTCAAAGCAGCTTACAACAATTAAAAAATACATACAGCAAAACCAAATCCATAAAATACATTAAACAACCATCAAAATCAACATCATAAAAAGACGAAGAAAAATCCAAAATCAACCAAAACATCAACCGATAAAACCCAGAAAGCAACCTATAGGCACAGAAAAAGGGTGAAATTCAGTGTAAGGCTAGCAGAAGTCTGCTAGTGAAATGAGTCTTGCTGTCAAGGTTCCCCTGTTGCCTACTGAATACTCCAACAGCCAAAATTGACACTCAGACAAAAGGGCTGCTTTCCAAGGCTTTAATTGCGAGCAGAGATGGCTTAAAGAAGAGTCAAACAAGAAGGCTTGGGTTGAAAATTGGGCCATGTTTATTGAAAATATCTGCAAAGGGATACCTAGGACAGGCACCTGACTTCTTGGGTGAAAACACACCCAGCCTGAGGGGTGGCATTGATCTCACCACTCTTCCAGACTGCTCCTTCTGGAGGAGGTAGACCTTCCCCTGTCACCCCCTCCCGGTGCCGCCCAAACACCTGGGTGTGTGAGGAGGGTTGGTCTCCCAGGCAACCCTTATCCCCCCTCCGAGCCACACAACCCGTTCGGGGGACCTCAGGTGTCACCTGTCACCATAAGGTGCCTCTGCATGCACACCATCCCTAATCTCTTTCTGCTTTTGCCTGTCCTAGCTGCAAACTGAAATGTGACCTATGAGAGATTGGACTAGGGGTGGACGAAAGTCACTTACCTGTCCTCGAAGCTTGTTCGCGATGGGGGGAGGCTCTTCACTGCTCCCCCCGCGAAGTTCAGGCCAGGGGGGAGGCTTCCCGCCTCGCCCGGCCGAAATTCAGACCGGGGAGGAGGCGCCTCGCCTCGCCCGGCCGTGAACTCCAAAGTTTTTTTTTAAATAAAAAAACGCCCCCGTGATAGGCTACGTGACGATTAACGTAGCCTATCACGGCTAGATCTGCAAAGTCAGCCGTGATAGGCTACGTTAATCGTCACGTAGCCTATCACGGGTGACTTAAAAAAAAAAAGCGCGTACGCAAATGGCGGCCCCCATAGGGAGCCGCCATTTGCATTCCTTATTTGGTTGCTGTAGTCTACGTAAAGATTTACGTAGACTACAGCGAAAATTTTCGCTGTAGTCTACATAAATCTTTACGTAGACTACAGCGACCAAATAAGGAATGGGAATGGCGGCTCCCTATGGGGGCCGCCATTATCCGTACGCACTTTTTTTCTTTTTTTTAAGTCACCCGTGATAGGCTACGTGATGATTAACGTAGCCTATCATGGCTGACTTTGCAGATCTAGCTGTGATAGGCTACGTTAATCGTCATGTAGCCTATCACGGGGGCGTTTTTTTTTTTCTTTTATTGGAATGGCGGGGGCGGCAGCCGGTCGAAATACCGGCTGCCACTCCCGCCCCGGACGAACACCCGCCGAACCGCCGGCCGGACCCGCCACCGGGAGGGACATTCAGCAAAGGTAAGTCCCGTGCCGGGGGGGGGTGCGGGGGGCGGGGGGGTGGAGAATTTCTCCCCGAAACTTGTTCAGGGGGCGGAACACGTTGGCGCTCGGCCCCCCGAAGTTTCGGGGAGAAATTCTCCGCCATCCCTAGATTGGACCTTATTCAGCACTGGATGCACCCAAACCCAATAACAGTGTGAAGTAGGCAAAAAGACACACAGTAGAAGGCCAATTGAACTGTGAGCCAAGAATTCCTGCATGGCTCCCAAAGGGGCAACCAGTATAAACCCAAACTGCTTAAGGGAGGGTGGGAGGGAGCCACGAGAGCGAGAGAGCTTGGCTGGGGGGGGCGCAGAGCTAAAGAGGGCTCTGCCGGCCCCTCCCCCACCTGGTGGCGCCACTGGGGGGTGCCCAATGGCACCCAGCCACGTCTTCTCTCCCCAGCTGCCCGCAGCAGCCCCCCCACTTTTGCCAGACAAACTGGCGCTGGGGTTAGGGCATTTCCATGTATCCTAATGAGGCATACAGATGCTAATTGCTTAAGACTCAGAGAAACTACAAAGGAACAGCCATCTAGGGGTTCAAAGGGTTAGTATGTCAGTTGATCTCCATTTGGGAAAAGGGCAGCAATTCTCTGAACTTAAGGGGGTGGGAGGGGAAGAGCTCCCCCTCTCCCGTGATGCTTCTGGGCACAGCTGTTGACGTCGAGCCAATTGGGCTGAGTGCCAAAGCTCGGCCCCTGCGATCTCTCACTTGTGCCTGCGCCTGCGCCTGCGCCTCACGTCTAAAAGTTCAGGTTGTCCCTCCCTTTCCATGCCTGGTTCACTGTTGCTCCCAGGGATGTGAGAAGGGGGAGCTCCCCCTCCAGCTGCGCCTCTGAAGTCTGAGAGAACTCCTCCCCCATGAGTTGCCTCTCTTCCTCAGAATCAGAGCTGCTATGGGCTCAGATCCAACCCTGACACTTTCTCCCATTCTTTTTCCCACTGCAGCCCTCCATGCCACCAAAAACTCTACTCCAGGTGGTTTCCCAGCAAGATCCACGAAGATGTTAGGGAAGTCGGAGAAATCTGCAATGGAACCAAATGAGTTTGAAATTTTATGAATCCGGCCCGAGATTCCTCAGCTGACTGGCTTTTCCCCTGTTGGGCAGATTCTGTGGAGCTGAGGATCATTTTTCTAACCTTTAAGTACTTTTCATAAATACAGTAATAGAAAAACATGCAATTTTTTTTAAAAGACTGGCCAAAAATGTGCATTTCCCCATAGGCTAAAGCGTGAAAATGAGCAGGGGGGGGGGGGAGATCTGTACATTTTTGCAAGTGCGAATTTGCACAAATTCACATTTGTGTAAATTTGGAAACCAGAAAATAATCCAATTCCTTCGATGAGCAGATGATGGAAAGAAAAGTGCATGACAATCTGCAAAACACAAACAGAACAGATTTTACACAATCCATATATCCCCTGAAGGCACACAGCACCCTACACACACACACACACACACAGTTCCACTGACAGAAGCAGTCTAGCCAGATGAATGATGCCATTGGATGCAGCCCATTGGACAACAGCCTTAAGATATTCATAACTTGTGTTGGAAACATTGTGCCTGCCCTGACTGAGTGAAGCCCTAGGCATGGCCCATGCTATGGTGAACCCCTATAGCCCCCTGAGAGAGGGGACTGTCCACTCCATTTCCCTGAGGGAGGCTGCACCACACAGGGAGGAGGGGGGCAGATTTATAACTCTGTTCCACAGCCTACTAATCTCTCCAGGCTTCAAACTATATGGACTGCAAAGCTATGTGCTGGTTAGGGATGCCTTTCCCTACTGGCTAAAGATGTCATTGTGGTCTTCAACCACATGGACACATTTAAATTAATTAAAATGCATTAATACATTCAGGGAGCAATCCTATGGCCTCTAGACAGCAGCTAGCGGGCCATAGGATATGTTGTTTTCCAGGAACTGCCCTCGGAGCCCACACTCCAAGGTCGGTTCCCGGAGAACCGACCTCCCCCCATTTCCGCACTGCCTCGGAGGCAGTGCAGAACAGCCCCGTCCTCTGCGCTCGCAAGAGGAGCACGGAGCGGCCAGAAAGGGGCGTGGCTGGGGTGTTCCGGGGTGGGGAGAGCATGACTGCCTGTGCGATATATCCTATGTGTCGTACAGCAGCCCTCTTCCCCCCTTCGTCCTCCCACAGCTAGACAGCCGCGATCGTCTGTCTAGCTGAAAAAGCAGGGCAGGAGAATTGCAGAGGAAATGATCCCCTCCATGCTTCTCCTGCCCTGCTTTGGATAGGCGGTCGCTTCCGAGTGTGGAGGAGGCCACCTATCTAGACAGGATTGTTCCCTGAAAAAACAAAATAACCCCAAGTTTCAGGCATCTAGGTTTTATGGTCTTGGCTCTGGTGCTGACAGACAGACAGACACGATCTTCTTTTATTATTATATTTAAGGGGGAACTTTCCAGCAACTGGACCATTTTAACTGGATAGAAGAAGGGGTATTTGCATGCCAAGCATGCGCTCTTCTCCTGAACTGTGCTCCTCTTTGCCTGAACTGAGAGAAGCCAACTGACGTTAACTTCCAAACATTTGTAGGTGGTGGGGTTTTGGTTAGGTTTTGTTTTTAATAAGCAGTCATACAACTTTGCCTCAGGCAACAAGCAAAACAACACTCTGATCATCCGACAGAGCTTAAGCACAGCTCCTTTATTAGCATTCACTTTGCCTTTCTGTTCAAGGTTTTTATAACTTCGCCAAGTGAGGGGTGACTGGTTCCAACATGACAGTATCTTCTTGTCTAAATTCTGTTCTTCTGCTTGATATCCCTCACTCTCCTTGTCAACTCTTAAATGTCACCAGCATGCACTATTCATGTGTTTCAGGATTCACAGAAATTGCTTTGCCTGGCGTTTCTAACACTGACGTTTTCCAGGCTTTCTGTGTATATACTGACACCACCACACGCCTCATTAAGGGCACACACCTGCTCCCGTTGAAATCAATGGCAGGATTCCCATCCCCTTCAATGAGAGAAGGTTTGGGCCTGATAGAAATGCCAACGGATAAATTAACTTCAGATAAAACTAAAAGAGGCAGGAAATTTTCCAGGCATATGCGCCTCCTTTGGAGCCAAAGGATGACTTTTGCTCATTCAAGGCTGCAGAGACTTCTGGATATATTAGAACCACAGTTGTCTGGCTTCTCTGCTACCCAACCTTTAAAAACCATCATATTCTAACTGAAACACATTTCCATCAACAAGTTGATCCTGTGAATGTTGCCCTTGCTGCTTAGATCGAGAGACAGAACTTTTGTTTCCATCTCACCCCCCCCCCCCAGGTGGGTTTAATTTGAGAGTAGCCACAAAACCAGGGCCATAAAATGACAACAGACACAGGCAGAAGTGGGGAAAGTGTTGGCTTAAGTCACATGTGTCTTTTGGAAGGCCAACGTAGTGTAGCCATGTGTCTTCTTTTACAGAGGACAGTCCTCTATTTGAAGGATAGGCAGAGGACTGTCCTCTATTTGAAGGCATCTTCTGTTTGAAGGGCTGTCCTGTTCAATTCCAGTTTAAAGATAATGAACCATCAACACTGTTGCCTGTCAACACTTAGCACCTGGAGAGCAAACTGAATTTATGTATGTGAGTATGTATTTCATTTATATCCCGCCTTTCTTCCATCATGGAACTCAAGGTGGCTACATGTGGTTCCCAGTTGGTCTCCCCTCCAAGCACAGACCAGACCCAAACCTGCTTAGCTTCAGCAAGGTGGCTGTCTCTGAAGGCTGAATGTGCCTTCAGACTATGCCCTGGGACCACTATGCCCTGAACAGGTCACCTGGTCACAGTCATCCCCTGTCCTCTACTTTGAAAGCATCCTCAGTTTGAAGGGCTGTCCAGTTAAAGGTAAAGATACATGTTAAAAGATAATGATAACGATTAAAGATAAAGAACCATCAGAAGAGAGAGCACCAGGGAGCTTGAAGTTGTCCATCAAGAACACCTGTACAGCTAGAGATGGATGCCACTGCTTCTGCGCTCAGTGGGCATGCCAGAAGCCACCACCGCTGCTCGCCCAGCCGAGTCGGGCTGTGCGAGCCCGTGGAGAGCTTGACAACCCTTCACAACAATAGACTTACAAAAAACAAGGGCCCACATCTTGTGCTAAAATGGCAGCCGCGAAGGAGGACGGGTGAGGAAGGATGGGTGAGGAAGGATGCGCGCAAGCGGATGGGCCCAGGAAGTCCTCCTGCCCTGCCAGCACTGCTGCTACCATGGTAGCCAGGGTGGGGGGAGGAGGAGAAGGGAGCACTGCTCGCCTCTCCTCTTCCCCACTTCCCAGCTACTGTGGCGGCTTCAGTGGGGCAGGAGGATGACAAGAGGAAAGCCCCTCTTGTCACCCTCCTGTCCCACTGGCGCTCCTGCCGCTGCAGTAGTCAAGCTGGAAGGGGGAGAAGGAAGCAGCAGCACTGTCGACGCGGGTTGGCAGCTCGCAGCAAGGGGCAAGCAGAGCCCAGGGGCTGCCAAGCTCTAGGGCGCTCGGCGGGCAGGTCCATCAGAGCCCCACGGCCTGGCAAATGGGGTCCAGAAGGCCAAGCACAGGTGAGTCTGCCAACCTCCCAGACCCAGTGGGCTCCCGCAACAACCCTATATACAGCAGACTGAGCAAGGCACATAGGTCAACTGATTACAGTCTACTGGAGGACAGCCCCCAGAGGAAGAATTACAGGGGACCCCACATGAGAGCGAGCAAGAGGCTGAAGGTTAGTCAAGCAGAGGCAATGAAACCCAGGCCTACAACAAGAAGAAGAGAACAGCAGTAGTAGTGGGAGGCTCCTTGCTGCGTGAGATCGAGAAACCCAAGTATGTCGTGAAGACCCGTGGACTCTCCAGGTATGCTGTCTCCTGGAAGGATGGATTAGAGATGTGACTGAAGGGTTGCTTGCTGACAGGTATCCCTTTCTTCTCATCCATATGGGAACAAATGATACTGCCAAGCAGAGCTGTGAAGAAATCACATCAGACTTTGAAGCTTTGGGAAGGAAACTCAAGAACTTTGGGGCCCAGATAATTTTCTCATCCATCCTTCCAATAGTTAGAAGAGGGATAGAAAGGGAAAGAAAAATACTCCGGGTGAATGACTGGCTATGAAAGTGGTGCCGACGAGAGAGATTTGGATTCTGGGACTAGGGGCTATACTTCCTGGAAGATGGACTGTTGGCAAGGGACATGTTGCACCTCACAAATGCTGGGAAGAATGTGTTTGGCCACAGTATGAAGAACTTCATCAGGAGGGCTTTAAACTGAATCCTATGGAGAATGGAGATGTAAAGTTGGGGGTAACAATGGACGAAGGGTCATGCACCGCAACAGAGAGAACAGTCCTAATAGCGCCCAATAATAGTCTTCACAAACATGTAGGAAGAAAGCCAGACCATGAAGCACATGGTCTTCGATGTCTATATACTAATGCCCAGAGTATGGGAAACAAACAGAATGAACTTGAACTCTTAATACAGTAGGGAAATTATGACTTGATAGGTGTAACTGAGACTTGGTGGGATGACTTTCATGACTGGAATACAGCAATTGAAGGATATGACGTGTTCAAAAAGAACAGGAGGAACAGAAAGGGAGGTGGGGTTGCACTATATATGAAAAATACATATCTCTGCACAGAAATACAGGAGGATGAGCTTGGTAGCCCCATTGAGAGCATCTGGGTTAAAATAAATGGAGCAAAGAATAAAAGGAACATGGTGGTTGGTGTCTACTACCAGCCACCCAATCAAGGGCAAGACAAGGATGAAACTTTTGAAAAGCAAATAGCCAATGTTTCAAGGAAGCATGATATAGTAGAAATCGACCATGTTGTACTTGAGTTCTTGGTTCTAAGGGAAGCAAAAGCCGAGTGTAGTCAAATGCGTACCCTGGATTTTAGGAAAGCCAGTTTTAATAAACTCAGAGCAATGATAAGTAAGGTCCCATGGCAAGTGACTCTAATGAGAAAAGGAGTCCAAGATGGTTGGGAGTTTTTAAAAAGGGAAATTCTCAAGGCACAATTACAAACAATTCCAACAAGAAAAAAAAAGGTGGAAGACAACAGAAGAAGCCAGTGTGGCTTCACAAAAAGCTTAGAGGACAAAAAAGCACACATATAGGCAGTGGAAGGAAGGACAAGGAACAAATGAAGAGTACAGGCAGGTAGCACAGAATTTCAGGGATGGCATCAGGAAGGCTAAAGCTGAGAATGAGCTGAGGTTAGCGAGGGAAGCTAAAAGCAACAAAAAGGCTTTCTTCAGAATCAGATACGTACATAGTAAAAGTCAGAGGAAAGAAATGGTGGTTCAACTATTAAATAAGGATGGCAAAATTATAAGAGATGACAAAGAAAAGGCAGAAGTGCTCAATTCCTACTTTGGCTAAGTCTTCTCCCAAAAGAGCGTCTATGACCCCCCTGGCAAAGGCGAAGTACAGGCTGAAGGGGCAGGATTGCAGCTCAAGACTGATAGGCATATGCCTGGTGTTTCTAACACAGCCCAACCCTACTATTCTATGATTCTATGATTCTACCACACTATGGTGAGATGTACTAAATTATAACGATGATTTCTGAATTTGCAATGCTACCTATAAATTAGCATATGCAAATTTCATGCAAATTTATGTCCTCTTTCTTTTGTCCTCTTTTTGGGTGACCCACTTCCTCTTGGGGGGGCAATTCATAAGTGGCTGCCCTAGCAAGAAGCTTAAGTTTTGGCACCCTGCAAGAATCATAGAATCATGGAATAGTAGGGTTGGAAGGGGCCTATAATGCCATCAAGTCCAACCCCCTGTGCAGTGCAGAAATCCAAGTCAAAGCATCCCCGACAGATGGCTGTCCAGCCTCATCTTGAATGCCTCCTGTGTGGGAGAGCCCACTACCTCCCTAGGTAATGGGTTCCACTATCATATTGCTCTAACAGTCAGGAAGTTTTTCCTGATGTTCAGCTGGAATTGGGCTTCCTGTAACTGGAGCCCATTATTCCATGTCCTGCATTCTGGGATGATCGAGAAGAGATCCTGGCCTTCCTCTCTGTAACAACCTTTCAAGTCCTGGAGAGTGCTAGCACATCTCCCCTCAGTCTTCTCTTCTCAAGGCTAAGCATGCCCAGTTCTTTCAGTCTCTCCTCACAGGGCTTTGTTTCCAGTCCTCTGATCATCTTCATTGCCTTCCTCTGAACCCGAGTCTGTAGTAGGGATGGTGGAGAAATCCGCCACGGACTCATTGGAGACCATGGTGGAATGGACTGTTCCCCACCACCATCCCACGAACTAAGGTCGGGATGGACCTTACCTGGTGCCAGCCGGTCCGGGTCCGTCCTCTTCATTCCACAGCCATCTGCGGACGCAAATGGCATCCAGCATAGCAGACGCCATTTGCATCCCTGCCCTTTGCCGTGATTGGCTACATAAATATTTACGTAGCCAATCACAAAAAGAACAGGGACACAAATGGAGTCCCCTACGCCGGACACCATTTGCAGCCGCAGCCGCAGCCCGGCAGCGGACAGAAGTCCGGCTGCAGACAGCCCTGCCGCAGCTCTGCAGACTCGCTGTGGAACAGAACCAGCCAGGGAGGATTCTGGGGGGAGGGACAGATCACCTCCCCCCCAGCGGACCCCGGAGCAGACTGGTAAGTGGGGTTCGTACACCTTTAGTCTGTAGATCCAGATCCAAAGACAACTGCTGATCAGCTCATCAATAAGACTGCTTTCGGGTGCCATGGGGCTTGGACATTGTGATCAGTCCTGGCTCCCTGCATCACCAGGGCTGCTGGTCAGGGAAGGGAGCTCTGGGTCAGGGAAGGGACCTCCACAGCAGCTCAGAATCTTCCTGGCCTGTGCAGTCAGGTGACACCAGAGAGCTAATCCCATGCTCTGCTTTGATATAAAAATTCCCAGGACTCTACATTACCTCAGATGTTGGAATATGCTTTATACCCAGTCTGACTATTCCAGGGCCAAGCTTCTATGAGGCAGAGTGAGGCGGCCACCTAAGACAGCAAACAATGAGATGGGTGGCAGCAGATTATCCCACTATTTCCCTTGCGCCACCCCCACCCCCCACTGGGATGCAGTTGTTGGTTTGCTAAGTTGTCAGAGAGCATGTTAACTTCATTTTAGACTTTGCCCATTTCACTCCCTCCAGCAATTTCACTTCAACCCCATGTGTCCCTGCTTATGCCTATTTAAAGAGATGTGGCCAATACCGCTAATGTATACTAGGAGTTTATTTGAAGTTTATTTCAAATAAACTTCAAATAAAGTTTATTTATTTATTTCAGGAGTTTATTTGAAGTTGGAGTTTATTTGAAGGTGTTATAAAATGGGTGGGATACTTTACCTTGAACATGCAATACAGAAAAAAAGAATCATGAATTAATATCCCACCGAAAAGGTGCTACAGAGCCAATTTACACATCCCCCCCCCCCGAAAAAGTCACATTATAGACCTCCTGAGTCTATGCCCTTTCAGAATGCAGCTTGGGACTTCACTCTCCCCCAAGGCCTTCTTTCTTCAGAAAGCCAGGCCAGCAACAAGCAAACATTACCACCATGGGATGCAGCGACTCAGTATGATAGGAATAGCCATGGGGGAGCATAACGTATGCCTATTATTTTAATGTATGTGTTTTCATTGTTAAATGTGACCCAGGTAAGATAGGGTTCACTGTTTGGTAGTGAGTGAGTGCAAGGTGGGAGCGGCTTGTGTGTGTGGGAGGAGAGTAGGTTTATAAAAGGCAGAAACTGACAGAAGTCAGATTGGGCCTTAGGGTTTGTGGAAGCAACATCTAGTTAGAAAGGGGGGTGGGTGTATAGGTTTTTAGAAGGGGTAGAGTAGGTAGGGATGTTAGGACCATGCATTACTAAATAATAATGACATCTAACCCCTTGGGTTACAAAGATTTTATCTGGGTTTGTTGTTGTTGCTGTTGTTTTAATACAGACTCCCGTGTGTTGATTGAACTGTTATGCTACCACTATTAAGTCTATTTCCTTGTTACTTCTCCTGTAGTGGGTGGAGGGAAACAATTGAGCATTTTGAGTTTTGAAAGGGCTGAAGCTTGGGTGTCAGTGGGAACAACTGATCCAGGTGAAAGCAGGAGTTTCCTGAGGGGTTTGTTTGTTTCTCAGTTTCAGAGGTGGAGGCTGGGGGAAAGGTGGGACCCAGGTAGGAATGCCACAGGGAGGCTCATGAGTGGGGAGGGGACTGCTCCCCCTTTCCCCCAGCATTCACTTCCATAGGTGGACACCAGTGGAGGCTGGTGACTCCAGTGTCAGTGGAGCAGTGAACCCACTCTGGGTTTCAATCAGAATCAGTCAGAACTCTAAAAGAGCTGTCCAGGGTGCTGAACCTAAACCCAAATTAGGTTCAGCACCTTGGATCGCTCCTTCAGCATTCTGGCTGAAACCCAGAACAGATTCACTGCCCTACTGACATCTGAGCCCCCACTTAGGGTTGCCAGGTGCCCTACTTTACAGAGGACAGTCCTCTGTTTGAAGGGCTGTCCAGTTCAAGTCCACTTTAAAGATAAAGAACTATAAGAAGGAAGAGGAGGGAACCTTGGATGCTAACTGCCTGTCGTCATTTAGCATCTGGATAGCAGACTGCACAGGCACACAGGTCACCTGGTCCCTGTCTCCTCCCCTGTGGTGACATGCATTGGATCTCTATTTAAACTGTAGTGATAATTTCTAAACATACCTCTATCCACATAAGTTAGCATATTTGCAAATAGTATGCAAACCTGTGTCCTCTTTTGTCCTGCATCAGTGGCCACCCTATGGTTGCCTAACTCTGCCTAATGCTAGGGCCAGCCCTGCAGGCCCTTACCTGACTCGCTGCCGCTGGGGCCTATTTGAAGTGATATGCAAGCTGAAATCCCACCTCACCAGTTCAAGACGCAAGGCGGGCTCGATTCCTGAAACACTCACCTTTTGTCACCTAGCCATAACCACTCTGGCTCTCACACATATGTATAGCCGAGTAATGGTGTGTTGACTTCCAGACTGCATCTCTCCTGAAATCTCCACTAATAGTAGCTTCCCTGAACTTTCTTCCCTGGGGGAGCTTGGCATCCCACTCTGAAAAACTGTGCAGTAGACAGGCTAAATGGTCAGATTTTGCTTTCTTCTCTTTACATTTTAAAGCTTTGTATTCCCTCGGTCTCCTGCTGGCAAGGAAGTGGGTAGTTTCACTCAGGTTTTGTTTTTTTTCTTTTGATAAGACTTTACCACAACTCCGATTATAAGGATTGCTCCATTCACCTGCTCTAGTTGAGATTCCACTGTGCGGCATTTATTATGAAGAGGTCTTGGTTGCACTCGGTCGGGAAGTCAGAATTGTAACCTTTGCGATGGGAATGATAATTACCATGGAGAGCAAGAAATAGGAAGTGGTACTGTCTGCCAGTCACATGCCTCGCTAATGATCTGATCTGCAGGAGAGAGAGAAAAAGCACAAACCCATACAAGATAGCAAGCAGCACTTTTTTTATTAGGGCTCCTAACAAAAGTGACTGAAATACCTTCCACTTTGCTAACCAATAACCAAGAAACTTCTTCTTCTGTTAAAGAAAGCACAAACATGAAAGTACAGTGAACTGCTTCTATAATACTTTCTAATATACAATGATCTGTCATACAGGGTAGTTGTAGTCTGACTATCAGCTATACTGATCTTCCTGAGTAAGAGAGTCATTTTTAATGCACACTTCACCACATGGCACACAAACTCCCCTTTTGGATCTGAAAAGAGACTAATTGAGAAGGGTGTGCTGTATTACAAAGTGGGATTCACCTTAAAAAGAGTTTGCCATGGAGCCCATTAATTTTGCCTCTCCACACCATGTTTCCTCCTCTTGATACTGTCACATGCTTTGTGCAGCTACTTACTGATGCAGCAGAAGCATACAAGTTGGAACTATAAAAGAAATGGGAAAAGAGATGGGAGGGGGATTAATTTGAGTTGTTTCTATTCTAAATGCACTTCCTGCTTAAGACCCAGTCAGGTTCTTTGATGTTAGGACCAGTAATATCTCGCAGAGACATTGACCAACCATACTCATGTAGGAGAAAAGAGAAAAGAGGAAAATGGATGCAATGATGGAGGAGGGGAAAGTGACTCAGTTTCATTGGAGTCATGTGACATCTAGAGTGATAACTGATGATCCTCCACCAAGCATGGTCATTTCTTGGAAGCTCAGTGGCAAAGTAGATGCTTTGTATGCACAAGGTTCCAAGTTCAGTTCTAGCATCTCCAGTTAGATGGATCACAGGTAGCAACACCAGGAAAGAGCTCTGCCCAAGATCTGGGAGAGTCACTGGGAATCACAACTGGGCTAATGGTCAAAGTCAACTTCATAAAGTCCTATGTTGGAAGGAATTGTCAAGAGTTGGGAGATTGTAGTAGGAAGAGTCAACAGCAGCCTAAAGAGGAGAAAAGCATACAGGGATGGAGACTGATGAATTATAGGTTGTGTTCAGTTGAGGCTGGTGGAGCCCCTCCAAAGTGGGGCTGTAAATCCATCCGGGTTTCAGTCAGAACCAGCCAGAACTCTGAAGGAGCTATGCAAGGTGCTGGACCCTAGCCCAAAACAGGTTCCGCACCTTGGATAGGTCCTTTAGAATTCTAGTTGGTTCTGACTGAAACCTGGAATGGATTCACAGCCCCACCAAAATCAGAGCCAACAGCCTCTATTGGTTATGTTATGGATCAGCTTAGTGCATCACATTCAGAATTTCAAAGCAAGGCAAGACTAAGCAAAGGCCTCTGGAAAGAGATGGTCTTTGGTATGAAATTGCTTCCATGAAAGGCTTTGTGAATCAGAGGATAGCACAATAAGGACCGGCCCTACTATTATGCAAAAGTGCCCTTACTCATGTGACAGATTTGAGAGCATCACTCAAGGGCAGCAATTTGTCCATTATTACATTGTTGTTGTTCAGTTGTTCAGTTGTGTCACACTCTTCGTGACCCCATGAACCATAGCACGCCAGGCCTTCCTGTCCTGTGCTATCTCCCGGAGCATGCTCAAGTCCATATTCATTGCAACGGTGATGCTATCTAGCCATCTCATCCTCTGCCATCCCCTTCTCCTTTTGCCTTCAGTCTTTCCCAGCATCAGGGTACATAGAAATGCCATCTGGATTCCCTGCATCAGGCATTGTGCTAACTCTACAACCACGTTTCAGACAGAGCCGGCCCAAGACATATTGCTGCTTGAAGTGAAGAATACACTCCAAGCAGAGAAGCTGACCAGACTGGCAATTGAAAGCCCGGATGATGGAGCTGCATCCTTCACCACAACTGAAGGGAGAAGGCTAGTTTAGGGAGGTATAGGGCAAACCATGTGGCACACATAGCCCTGTCCTCCAAGACCTTACTGCCACTTGCTCACTTCTCTACCTAGCATTGACCACCCAAGGGCTGAAGCGCTCCTTCTCCTCATGCATTTGCCCTATTCAGGTTCAGAACTCTTGAATAAGGCTTTAGTTTCTCTGTGACCTATACCCACTAGTGTGTGCTTGCTGGAAGGACCTTGCTGTTTGGATGGCTCATGAGAGCATAATATGAAGACATGATGACCACAGAAAACTTCAGGATCCCACAGCATGGCATGGGGTTTGCTACCCTTTGCCAGAAGCTTTTTCTCAGGGTTCTGGCCAGGAATGTTCTTGCTTTTCCTGGTTCAAGCCAGGACTTAAGATTAGTAATATTCTAACAGTTCAGAATGAACCAAATTTAAGATTGGAAAAATGAGTAACAGAAAGTAATCAAAATGGACAGATTCATATATCCCTATTGACTACACTGTTTTCATGGGAACTGGAAAGAGGGAGTTGGAAAGGAGAATGCATTGTTTATTGGGAAGTCCAGAAGCAAAGAACATGCAGTTGCTGTGATGGGAATTAAATACAAAATAGGTTCTGTGCAATTGCTCAAGGTGCACTGAACTGTACATTTGTGACATTTCTATCTGCCTGGCTCAATGCAACATTGTGGAATTCATCCCTGTGGGACATGGCAGCATGACCAGAGTATATATTACCAAATTCCATATAGAAAGAAATCTTGGACATACTTGATAATGCTCCTTGGCATGACCTGTGATCAAATAGTCACACTTATTTCCTCCCACACCTGTGCACCCTGGAATACATCACCAGGCCGTTCCATCCATTTTGTCTATCCAAACTGAATCATTCCATTGCTGAAAAGATGAGCCAAAATTACCTGTAACACGTCATGGGTAATGGGTGTTCTCCATTCAATTAATCTAGAAATCTACAGAACAACTGATATTCCGAAAGATTACTGCACGCATATTGAAGGGTCAAATAACCAATCAAAATAGAAAAAATGCCAATAAGACTGCAATAAAAAGGGCAAATAGAATAATCTCTCTAATCTCACTTACCTACAAAAAGATTTAATGCAAGTCCTTATTGGACTAGCCCTAGTGCTGCTTTCCATCAGCTGAAGAAAAGAAGCAGAGGAGTAGATGGATTTAAAGATTTTTTGACCCTAAGCCTCACAGACATGGTTTCTATTAAATTTAATTACTGCCTCCCGCCGCTTTAAATTGAAGGCTGCTTCAAAACACATGTAGCTGCTATTTACAAGACAGCTTGCAGACTAGAAGTACCTGGAAACACGTAACTGCAAAAACAAAGGAAGTTTCCATTTGCCTGATCCTGCTGGTATAATGGAAATAACACTGGGGAAAATTGCTAAGCCTTTCCTCAGGCATTGATCTGATTTGTGACAGTAGGCAGAGACAGTACAGCTCTATATGAAGGAGCTACAGTTATGAACTTACCTTTTTTTAAAAATGAGGGGGGGGAGCAGAGATTGTTACCACTAACTTATAGGGTTGGATCCAGACTTAGTCATACCTAGAGAAGACCCACTAAAATCAATGGGACTGAAATTAGTCAATGGAAACCATTGTTCCCAATGTAAGAATCCCTGCATACATGCACAAGGAATTCTAGTATGTTCCCAGCCACACACTTCCTTGTTTCTTTGATCATTTGTATCATATAACCCCTAGAACTAAGACGTTGCCTTAAAGCAGGTCAGACTATTTTCTCTCTCTACCCTGACTGTGTTTCCCTGGTCTAGAAATGCCAGGGATTGAACCTGGGACCTCCTACATGCAAAGAATGTGCAGTGCCACTGAGCTGTGGTCCCTCTCTTGCACTGTGACTACCTCAGTCAGAAAGAAATTGAACTTTAAGCAGGGATGGGGGACCTTTTTTCTTTTGAGGACTGCATTCTCTTGGGGGATAATCTTTCAGGGACTGGCTATCCTAATGGCAACGGGAAGAGCCAGAGCTGAAATCTCTCCCCCCCCCCACCACCCCATCCAGCAGGCTGCCATGGGAAGGGCAGTTTGCCCAAAGTCTGAACTGATTACTTGCAGATGGCTTTTGAAAGTAGTTTGGGGGCTGCATGAAATTAGGCCAAGAGCCACATATGGCCCTAGGGCCGCAAGTTGCCCACCCCGGACTAAAAGAAAGAAGGAATGGATTGCACCTATGTCAGAAACTAACAATATTATTGCTCAAGCAATAATCTCTTTATTAAGACCAACTAAAAATCACGAAGTGGCGAAGCTGTTTTTGAGTTATACAGAAAAAAATCTTCTTCATGCAACAACAACTGCAGCAGCAGCAGCAGAATCATAATCAAAACATTATGATTTTGCTGGCAGAAGACCAAGGCAAAAGATATCATACTGGGCCAAAGAAGCAATGGCCACTCTCCATTTGAAATTATGAAAGCCAGCAGTTCTTTGAACTTATCTCTAGCACTAATGAGAACTTACAGATGCCTCGTGAGGTGTAGAACGGAGGTAATGAAAAAACCTGATAGCCTTTAAATTAGAGACACTGAAGGTCAGTTTTAGATGACAACGGTATGAAGCTTGAATGGGTCTTTGGCACCATCTGGCCAGGATGCTGTGGTGGCAACATCTGTATGAACCAACAGCTATAGACACAGTGTCCTTCACATGTTCATCAAACGCATGAGTGAGAGAAGAAGATCATGCTCATAGCCCTCTTCTGATGATGACATGCCGGTTGGCCATAGGTAGAGCATGAATGAGACAGGGCCCTACACATGTACAGCTGTACACACATAAGGGTTTTTTCACATGAAACCTGGGCCACATTCCAGCCAGTACTGTTCCCTCATTACTCAAAGAACATCCTGGAAACATTCTCCAAAATACCACAGCAGTTAGTATCATTTCATTTATACATGATGCCTTACAGAGTTATATAGGACAACATTGTTGGGTTCCTGTTCCATGATGCTTACAGTTGAACACAGAAAGGGAGGGAAATGGAGGGGGGGTGGAGTTAATGAATACTAGGGTTATATGAATGAGTTTATAAATAAGACCACAATAGAAATATTTAGAAACAATTTACTATTGGGGTCCTGTTGCTCAAGGCCTTGCATTTATTTAGGATGGGTGGATTAAAAGTTTTCTTCATTCCAGCCTTTATGAGACTGTTTATTTTTTCCCTCACAGACACAGAAAATGAAATGTAACTATGCATAAAAACAAAATGAAATTGTGGCTCAATAACTAGGCCATGCTTGCTGCATCATTTTAAATGTTCTGCTTCTCAGGCAATGAACAAATGTTTTAGAATTCATTATTGCCAAGCACAGAGAGCTATTCCAAGAGAAAAACTGAACAGAAAAAATAAGAACTGACTGAGAACAGCAGCCATATTTTCTGACAGCAACCACATGGTGTGTCCTGGTGTCATTCTTAGGCAGGGTTTTTTCACCTCTTTTACAAAAATTAACTGTGAAAACATATTCTTCATGTGCCTGTCTTTTTCTCCCATTTAAGTTTTCTTTTTTAAAAAATGTCAGGACTCTCTACTTAGTCTTGTTTTCTTGGCTAAGCTCAAGCTCACCTCAAAAGGGACAACAGAAACCCTATTCAGGCATTCTATCACAATTTACCCTCAGTTCAGCTGAGATAACTTGACTGACCAAAGATCATCCGGTGAAATAGTTGAGCAGAGATTTGAACCAAAGCCTTCCCAACACTAGTCCAGACTGTCCCCATTACACTCCATTGCCTCTTTAACATGTTCCCACGTGACAGCTTGGGAATTATTGTATAATACAAATGATGGCTTGGGAGAGTGGTTTTCTCCAGTTTCATTGATAGATTTTTTTCAGTCTCAGATATCGGCACAGGAGTTCTCTATTTCATCCATTTGTTTAAGCAAAACTGTACCCAACCCAGATGGAATTTTAGGGGAAAATCTAGATTAGATCACCTTTATTTAAACAGAACTGTAATTGTGCTCACTTAGCATGACATTCATACAACACCAGCTGTATTTCTCGTCATACTGTTTGGTCGTTGGACAAGATTTCTCTCCAAAGCCACAACAAAGAATGCTCTGGGGATCTGCTTTGGGGAAGATTCACAGAAAAGAAGCCAAAATCCGATTTTCAGCCAGTTCTCTAAAGCAGTATACTGTATCTTCATATCCAATTTCTGTCAGCCAGAAGTGTCAAGAGATGATGCAAATATAGAGAGTTCTTTGTATTGTAGCACTTTTAAAACTACAACCACAAATTAGATTACATTCTAAGGGTACATCCAACACATGTTTAGACAGGAAAGAAGTCCTATGACTCCCATCCAGATTACGTTCTAAGGGCACGATCCTATGCATGTTTAGCTCCAAGAAAAAAAAGTCCTACAACTCTCATGCTGGGAGCATGGGAGTTGTAGCACTTTTTCTGTCTAAACATGAGTAGGATTGCACCCTTACAGCAGATGTTTTTTTAATGCATAGTGATCCCCCATTTATTTTCTTGTTGCAAAGCAATCATAATGCAGTCCCCTAAGCATGCTTTCATGGGAGTAAACCCTGCTAAGCATCATGGAACTTACTTATAATTCAACTTGCATGGCAATCAAGCTGTCAGACCTACACATTTCAGAACCAGCTTGGGTAGTCACATCTTTGCCAATCCTTACTCCTATGCCTTTAGCAGCATCTTGATTTGCAAGCATTAGCAGGTCATGATGCACATCTCATCTTCATGAAAAGCTTCTTCTGCCGATCAAAAGCAGGGCAGGCTGTTTTTCTTGTGGCACCAGCTAACCCTTTTGGCTCCAAATCAGACAAACTTTTTGGGGCTACGGTCCCACTGAAATGAACAGAATTTAAATTAGGGATAGGCGAACTGTTTGCACTGGAAATTATCAGTGCAGGGGCTGCAAGCATTTTGTTTGAGAGTAGTTCAAAAATGTCCAAAGCTTTTGAAAGTGTGCTTAGGGGGGTGCAGTGTGATTGCTTTGCAGCAAGAAAATAATTGGGGAACACTATGCTTTTAAAACATTTGCTTAAGGACGCAATCCTATGCACATATAGACAGAAAAAAGTCATCCAGTTCCCAGCATGGCTTTCGAGGCTTTTGAATGTATTTGAAAAGAAGGCTTTAAAAACCATTAGACCCCTCCCCTGCTGTGAAGGGTAGCTCCTGGGGAAACTTTTTTTTTGCAGGGGGGAAGCCCAATGCCTTTGCAGGGGACCTCAGGGCAAGGCCCCCTCTTCAGACTTTTGGGCTTTTCCACCTTAATGATCAAATGGTAGGGTGGTTGTAGACTCCACCCCACTGTACACATTTTTGCTTAGATAAGAACTGGCAAGCTTGCAGATTAAACAGAACGCTTTCTTCAGATTCAGCCTGACCAACTCTGTTTCACTCAAAAGTTTCTACACCGACAGAAATTGGTTCAGTAAAAGACAGCAACTTATATTTTACAGCAACCTGCTTCTTGTTTTTCCTGTGTTTTCTAGAAATGTGCCCATCTAAAATAACTCAGAGGAAATTATTTGCATTTGAAATACTTAAAATGTGCCGCAGCGTGTCCCATTCCAGGCCGATGAACTTCTGCAAAATCAGGCCCCCTTCTGTCACCTTCCTGCTATGAAAGCCTGCTGTTTGTTACATGTAGAGAGCTAACACTTTTCCCCCACTGCTTTCCCTCTGAGGACAAAAATGTGACAGCTGTAGCTTTCACAAGGTATTGCCATCTGTATGCATTAGACTAAGCCAATTTAATTCAGGATAATGGGACTTTCCAAGGCTTCAAAGCTGAAGGCAAAAAGAATATATATTCCACTTTAGTTCCACAGATCCTGTCCTGAGCAAGGACCCCCTCCCCTCTTTTGCTCCTTCGTCTCCTGAAAATTATTGCAGTAATAAGGAAGTATCAATATTAGTATGTCTGGCTTAGGAAAACAGGCACTGAAACCAAGTTGGAATACTAATTCTGGAAAGGAAATAGTGAAAGGCAGGTAAAAGTCATCTGTCACTGTTGGAGCTCTCTGAAAATATATAGCTATCAGCCCCAGAGCTTGTATTTAAAGATATGGGTGAGGAAATAAATGATAGCGGCACAAGAAATTGGAGCAGGAGCTATTTTGCGCTTCAGATTAAAAGCAAAAAACCCAGAGTCCATCCAATGAGCCTCTCTGCATTTTATTTTCAGAATATGATTCTCTCAACAGCTGAGTCACAAAATGGATTGTCTTGTAACCTGCATCAGAATGCCCAGGACGGGTGTGGGGAATATAGCGTGGCTTGGGGAGGCCCATAGGCTGCTATCAACAGCTCAAGGATTACAGCCCTCAATTTGAAAGAAATATTTCTAACTTCCTTTATTGTGGGACAAAACTTGAAACAGAAGGCAGTGTGGCTGAATGCAGTGGAGGCTGGTGGCGCCGATGACACTGGGGCATTGAATCCTCTCTGGATTTCAGTCAGAGCTCTAAAGGAGCTATCCAAGGTGCTTCCGCACCTTGGATAGCTCCTTTAGTATTCTGACTGGTTCCGAGTGAAACCCAGAGCAGATTCACCACCCCAGTGACATCGGAGCCACCAGCCTCCACTGCCGAATGCCCCACATTGTGGAAACAGGCTTGCTAGTCCAAGATGTTTTACCACACCAAAAAGCTGCATCACACTATCTCAGAGACATGTGCCCCAGAATCCTTTGCAAATGTCACCAATGTTTGCTGGCTCACAACTCTTGGATCATACACAGTTGTGTGCAATCTGACTGTTGTGCCCTCACCAACATCTGTGTCATCGTAACGGCTTCTTCTTTTTTTTAATGTAGTTCGAATTTACATTGTTAGTCACAGAAGCAAGCACACAAGCAGTCAGATCTGGTCCTCAGAGAAACATCAGCACCTTGAAATCATCCCCAACCCCCCACCCCAAAAAAACCAACCATGTGCTTTTCCTACCACCTCCACATTATTGCTGTTCACAGTGAGGCTGTGAATGTGCTAGATCACCACTTGGCTGGAGCAATGGACTGGATGAGGGCTAATAAACTGAAACTCGGTGCAGACGCGATGCCAAGATGCTGTTAGTGGGTGGTTCTTCTGAGTAGATGGAGGGTGTTCAGATAGTTCTGGATGGGGTTGCATTCCCCCAAAGAATTGGTTTCATAGCTTGGGGGTTCTCCGGGAGTAATCATTGTCACCTGAGGCTCAGTTTGCCTCAGTGGCACAGAATGCCTTCTACTAGCTTTGTCTGGTGGCCCAGCTATGCCCCTATCTGGACAGAAATAACCTGGCTTCAGTAGTCTGTGCCCTGGGAACCTCCAAGTTAGATTACTGCAATGCGCTCCATGTGGGACTGCCCTTGAAGATGGTTCAGAAGCTGCAGCTTGTGCAAAATGCAGCAGCCAGGTTGATTGTGGGAGCCAGAAGGTTTAAGCATGTAGCATCAATTCTGACCCACTTGCACTGCCTGCCTGCACATTTCCAAACCCAATTAAAGTTGCTACGTTTTGACCTATAAAGGCTTACACAGCTCAAGATGACAATACCTGACAGAGCGCCTCTCCAGATGTGAACCTAGCCATACACTATAATCATCATCTGAAGCCTTCCCCCAAGTGCCTCCTCCCAGGAAGCTTCAGAAGAAAAAGGGAGAGGGCCTTCTCTGTAGTAGCCAATTGTGGAATGCTGTCCCTCCAGAGGACTGCCTGGTGCCAAAATTGTCATTTTTTTGGCACTAGGTTAAGCCTTACCTCTACTCCCAGGTATTTGATGGCGTACAGTATGATAGGGCTTTTAATGTCAGCTGTTTTATCAGGTCCTAGTATTGTATTATAACTGTTTTAGCTGTTTTAAATTATTTTAAATTATTTTATTTATTTATTTGCAAGTTAAAGAGTTTATGTTATATTTGTATTATGTTGTATTTGGGGTTTTAATTTTTGTTAACCACCCAAACAGCTTTGTCTATTGGACAGAATAGAAATGAAATCAATGAATGAATGTTCAGCTCCTTGGCACCCAATCTGCCCAACTGCACATGGACTAAACAATTGCATTCAGAACTTCCAGATAGGTGTGACTCACATTCTTGGGTCTTTTTTAAAGAGAAAGGCAACAGACCGGGCGCAATCCTACTGGGATAGGTGGCCGCCTCCGAACTCAGAGGCAAGTGCCTATCCAATGCAGAGTAGGAGCAGCACGGAGGGGATCTTCCCCTCTGCACTTCAGCCACCCTGCATTCATGGCTAGATAGCCGATTTTGGCTGTCTAGCCAGGGGAAGTCAGAGCAGGGGAGTGGATGCTGGACGACACATAGGAAGCGTCGAAAAGGCACTTCCTCCCTCCCTACCCTCCCTGCTCCCAGGAACGCCCTCTTTTCGCTGTTCTTACAAACTGAAGAGTGCGGGGCTGATCCCTTCTGCCCATGAGGCAGTGTGGGAGAGGGTGGAGGTTGGTTCTCAGGGAACCGACCTCAGGAACTGACTAGCAGCTATGGGATTGCGCCCTACAAAATCTAAGTGACAACAATAACAACAAGACACACTAATGAGCTTCTTTGCTGCTCTTTATCTAAATGCATGGAATTCTTATTATTACTAACAATAATAAGAATAAGAATTATAAATAATTCTAAATACATGGAAACAACAACAACAACAATCCATGTATTTAGATAAAGAGCAGCAAAGTAGCCCATTAGTGTGGCATATTGTCTTCAATTAATTCCAAGACTTTGGCGAAACTCAAATGGTCGCCATTGCCACTTTTCTAGTGTTGCTATTGGTGCCGATCCAGTTGTCTTCTGCATGACACAAAAAATGCAGAACCATAGCCCTGATTGCCAATCAGAATGAGGACGAGTGAGAATTCTCATAAAGAATTCAGAAGAAGTGCCTTTAAGTGACCTGAGCAGAATAATATATATTCTTTTTGGGGATGGAATGCTCATTGCATTCTGCTTGTGGTGCTCTGCACAGGGAGTTATCCTTATCTTTAAATGAACAAATGCTGCAGCTTTTCCTCCCCACCAGCCTGTCTCAGCAGAGCAGAGCAGACGTGTCATTTTTGTCAACTGAATGCACAGTTAACACTCTTTGCTCATTTTTTTAAAAAACCAACAACATGTGGACTGCATTTTCATCTTTATTTTTATTGATTCGTTCCAGTTTGAAATTCTAACTGGCTTCACAGAGGGCAAAAAGGAAGTGTATTCTCAGTATATTCAGACAACTTTTTAAAAACTCAAATCAGCCCTTTTGGAATATATAAACAATAGCTTTACATCGCAATCCTATAAACACTTTCCTGGGAATAAACCCCATTTTGCTGAATGGGACGTATTTCCTGGTAGACATGCATAGGACTGCGCTCTTAAAACATTAAAAGTTGTCATATTTCGTGCAGTGTAAAACTTTGTCTTATATGGCTGCAATCTTTAAGACATTCTTTTAAAAATGTGAATTCAAGTATTGTTCATATGAAAATTGTTTTCCCTCCATTCTGTTTCCATTATAGCTTCTCTTTTCCAAATGTCCAAACAAACATGACTTTCTGGCATAATCAGGGGAGTACATCTAGAAATATAAGGAAGAAGAAGAACATTAATAAATCTTTTTGCCCTTAGCCTCACCCAGAACATAAACCTTTCCTCAAAGACAAGGGAAGAGACATTCCTGTCCACCGAGAAGAGGGTCTCTTCTCTCAGCCATTGTTTTGATCCTCATTCACCAATAATGATGCTCCCCAGTGTAGCTTAAAACTTTACGGTACAGTTTATTCATCATTACCTCTTTCCAAATCACCATGCCATTATCAACTGTTACATTTTAAAATGCAAACTATAAATAACAAGATGGTGCTGTAATCTATGCAGGTTCTATATATGTGTTTCCTTATTTAAAAAGAATTGCTGCATGTTCTCCACTTCTCCCCAATGGCAAGAAGTTCCAGGACAAGTATTTTTGTAGAGCTTCTATTCAGGTGTTCAAGCCACACACAATTCTAATTGTAGGAGAGGGTGATTCAGGGTCAGGGCTGACTCAATATATTTTGCAGCCTGAGGCAAAGAATAAAACAGTGCCCCCTCCCATTCAATGTAAATAGTCATGTGGACTGGCAGTTGAAACTTTATTCTATCTATCTATCTATCTATCTATCTATTTATCTAAAATTATTCCTAGGGCACCTTTAAGGGTAGAACACTCTCAAGCTGGTGTACAAGGTTTTAAGAAATGAACAAATGGATACAATAAAAATCCATTAAATCACATTCAATGAAATCCATAAAAACAGAAATTGCCAATTAAAATAAATGAAAACAAAACTTATCAATAAAAACCAATAGCCAAGACTTAGGGCTCCATCACATGGGGGCAGAAATCCACAATGATCCCAGTACTTCCCTCATCTGGTTTCATTGCGGGATTGGGTCCTGCTCTTTTATACAGGCGTCCCCGTCTTGCCATGTTCCGTGTTTTACCTTTTCACAGTGGTGGGAAACCGCTCAGAAAGACAGCTCCTTTTCTGCAATGATTCACTACGCGTGCATTTGGTGGTGCTACAGATTCCCCTGCGTCATTGCATCAGGTCATCTGGGCATCTCTCCCTCTTCCTTCTTCCCCTGCAACTGCCTGCCATGGAGGCTGCGCAGTGGCACGGTGCCTACTGGTGCTCAGAGGAGGTTGAGCTCCTTCTAGATCTTGTGCAGGAAAGCGATTCCTCGGAGATGCTAATGAGAAGCACCCCACTCCCCTCCCAAGCTGCCTTCCTCAGGATATCCCAGGTGCAGCCCATCCTCAGTGCCTTTGTCATCCTGACCGCACCCCCAACAACCAAAAATAAATGCCCCCAGCTGCCCAAGCACAGTGGTTTCTTCACACTATTTTATGGGGAGGTCATGGCATGAAAAATGCCATGGGCTGCAAAAATACCACATTTTTTGCGTTTGGGGAAAACACGAGATAAGGCTGGGGGAATGGCAGGAAAATCACTGGAGGATGGCGACGTCATGTAATGGAACCCAAAAACATCCGTGATTGGGCAAGTATTACTGTGGGATAAATTGCCATGTAGAGACACCCTTACAGAAAGGCCAGCAAAAACAGGGGATCGTCAGAGGTTTCCTGCAGCCCTGCAAAGAAGGGGCCTGACGAACTCTTGATGGATGTCGATTCCAGATGATGGTAGTACAGCATCTTCCACTGCACCTGAAGGTACATGATAGGTTAAGAAGCCCAGGGCACATCGTGTGGCACACAGCTTTCTCCTCCAACACCTTTCTGCCACCTCTCAGCATCTGCCACCTGAGGTGACCACCTCATTTTGCTTAATGGTAGGGCTGGCCCTGGGGAGAGTGGGGGCTGCTCATTGGCCTCTCCCCTTTGTTGCATCTCATCTATCACTCGGTCGCATGGCCCTCCATGCATTGTGGTGGTTAGCTTGTTCTACACATGTAGGCTTCTCCCACAAATAAGAACCCTGCACAGTTAGGGTTCTAAATTGCACCAGAGGCCTACACACCTAGACCAGGGTCCTTCCTCCAGATCTTCCCCCCTGCCAATGCATGGAAGGGAACAGGTGACAGGGATGTGACAGCAATCGTATCCCTGCTCTTCTCCTCACACTTTAGGGATTTAATGCCTGAATAGAATTATAGTGAAATTCTATACAGGTCTCTTCAAAAGTAAGTCCCACTGAATTCAACTCCCTAGTAAGAGTGAATAGGATTGCAACCATAGACACCTAGTATTTAGTATTTTTGCTATATCATTTTGCTTACATATAGACACACCAAGCATGGACAAGCAGATGGGACAACAGACAATGGTAGGCATCAAGCATGATCCATTTTCCCAAAAGAAAATAGCATCCACCTGAAGTCTCCGAAGGGTCCCCTTTCCAGACAAGTGCAAAACTCTGGCCTCTGATGTCTACTCACAGGTAAGCAGGACAGCCTCTGCATGTCTATTCAGAAGTAAGCAGGTCTGAACTACTCAGTAAAAAGTTCAGCAAATAATTCAGCAAATATTGCTACTTTCAAATAGCATCCCAAATACTAAGCCTCTGCATGTCTACTCAGAAGTAAGCATGAGCAGCATGTCTTCTCACAAGTAAGCAGGGCAAGACTCACAAGGACACGCCTCAGAGGTAAGGAGGACTGAATCACCCAGAAGTCTCCTCTCCAGACCCTGCCCCCCTCTCCCCTGCAGGGAAAAGCTCTTCGTGATGATCAGCAGCTGATCAGAGATAAGAGCTTTTTCCTGCTGGGGAGGGACAAAGGCTCCATTTCTTACTGCACAGCAAGGAAAGCTCTTATCTACCAGCAACTGCTGATATCTACCCCACCACAATGATATCTAGACCCTTCACTTTGCCCAAATGTCACTCATCAAGGCAATGCTGTCACCTGGAGTCAGCTCGCACATTCATCCACCACTCATGAAGTGAGGAGAACTCAAGCAGTGTGTATATGTGTGAGAAGCAGCCCACTGTATCACTAGAATACGTAGACTTCCAGAGTATACGGTGACTGGGTTCGCAAAACATGTGAACCCACACAGTTGCTAACCATGCAGCATGGCTTATTTTTCTTGAACAAGCCACCTTGAGAACCCATGGTTTGTTGCTGGGTTGTTTCAGGGTGGTTAACCAGCCATACTGCATGCTTAAGAAGTCAACCTGTGGAAATGTCCTGAGTTCAGACAACACGCTAACCCACAGTTCGACAAACAACCCATGGTTCAACAACAACCCACAGTCAACCACTAAGTGTGTGTTCATCTGTGGTGTAAATAGCCCCTCTGTATATACAGACTTGTACAAAATATTGCCTTGGTTCTCCTGTTCAGCATTGTTATAATTCTACCTCAACCTTTCAGTGTCACATTGTATCTATTACCCAAATCTTCTCAGTGACAAATGCTGACATTCTTCGTACATCAGATAGCCTGCAGACATTTCAGCAAGCGAACATATCGAAAGCTATCAAAAGCTACCTCATTTTTTACAGGCTAATTAAAGGGACACATCAAGGTTGTGAGGCATTAAAATTACCATAAATTGGCAGTTGTTCTGTTTCAAAGCGCCAACTTTAAAGGGGTATTGTCCAATTTAAACATCACAGTTCTGCACTCTTTTTAAAAGAAAGTTATTCTTTTTGTACAAGCTTGACTTCAATCAGTAGCACTGAAAGAAAATTTGGAATGTGTCCAGCCTGTCCCTAATTTCAAGGATATGGAAATTTTAATCTAAAACTATATTTAATGGAATTTTTGCTAGTCATGGAGGATGCCAGTACCAGTGGTGTTTGAGGACAGGGAAGAAAACTATTTGTATAAGGTAAAGGTCCCCAAACTTTTTGGGTCAGTGGTTACATTTCTAATTTTGAGCGCGTGCCATGGGTGCTCTCACAAAATGGCTGTCATGATGCTCATGGCCAGTCACAAAGCACCCATTTCCAAGAAGGCAAACTGGCGAGACTAAAAGAAACGTAACTTGCCCATAGACCTATGTGCAAGGCAGAAGTAGGGTCTGAACTCCAAAACACAAAACCACTCTTTTGAACCTGCAGTTTTCTGCACCAACGCGCATTTCCCAGATGTCAAATTCATGTAACTCAGAGACAAACAACATGTTCAATAAGCTAAGTACAAGGCAGGGGTGGGATGTGAGCGCCAAATGCCAAATCACATATTTGCCTCCACAAACCATAACACAATATTTATTTCACAGAAAGCAAGCCAATGATGCTCAGAGATACACCACACACACACATACACACACACACACACACACCCCACGTTCCCAGAGGCATTCTTGGAAATAAAGGTGGTGCTGGAGGGTGTCACTTTGTTTTGCAGCCTACCAACCTCTCAGTTAATCTTTTAAAATTAAAAACAATTCTTTAAAAATAAATCAAATATCAGAAGGGGCAGGGAGTCTGGTGGGCACCAAGAGCGGTCCCCATGGACACCACGTTGGGACCCCGTGTATAAGGAATATCTGGATCTATGATAAACCATATTCAAGGGATTAATACATATGTACCTTATGAGCGACATGTTTTACTCAAAAAGCAGGCTAAGCTATTGTTTCAGAACAAATGAAAAACTGAACTGAATGGGGCTCATATTCATTTGTTCTGAAACATACACAAAGGCATGAATGGGTACAAAGGGGGCAGGTTTTCTGCTTCCATTTATACTATTTGGGGATAGTGGGACAGCTTACCTGACTTTGGCAGGAGCAGAGGCAGAAAGAGATGGGTTCAGCAACTTCCAGTGGCGGTGGCCATATTTCCCCCAGGATGTCCTGGATGTTGCTTAATTCTGGGACCTTCTGGCAAAAGAATTGAGCATTTTTTTTGTAACAGCCACCAATCTCTCACCCCTGCCTGGTCATTCGGGGGGGGGGGGGAGATAGCAATTGCCAGCAGTAGCCACTGAAGTCAGTTCTCCTGCTGCTACAGGTGGAAGCAAAAACAATACTGAAAAGAAAGGGGAGGGCCATAAAAATGAATACAAGAAATGAAATTAATTCAAGTACAATGAATGAATGACAAAACTGATGGGAATTATTTGGTATTTCTGCCTCCTCTTAAAATAGCAGTTAGCAGGGAAAAACAAACGGCAGAACAGAATGCGGGTTTACCAGTCCCATGTGCACACAAAAGACTAAGAAGGACCTTTCTTAGTGAAAAAAAAAGGTAAAATAGTTTATTCACAGTTTCTTACATAAAAATGAAGGTACAGCATATAGTTTCAGACAAAGTTTGTTCAGTCCATTTCTTTGTGTTCTATAACACTGGAAGGAGAGAGGGAAAGAGAGAAAGAGAAAGAGAAAGAGAAAGAAGAAAAGAAAGGGAGGAGCAGGAAACCACACTGTAGGCTATAGAAATCCTAAGACTACCTATGCCCCAAATTCCCATGTATTAACTAGCTAACTGCAACACTGCCCCCTTCCAGTGACTTGCAAACAAGGTTGCAATATTCCCAACAACAACTTGGATACTTGAGAGAATGCCTTCTCCCTTATCAACCTGCCCAGTCATTAAGGTCATCAGAAGGATGCTCCTGGCAGTTCCACACAGACCTATGGCCCAGCTAGAGTCCACCCGGAGTAGAGCCTTTTGTGTGGTGGCTCCCTTTCTGTGGAATCCCCTGCCTATGAAGGTCAGGCAGGCACCAACATTGTGTTGTTTTTGGCACCTGTTGAAGACATCTTTATTTCAACAAGACTTCCTTGATTGACTAGCCACAGTTTTTATTGGTATTCTGTTTTTGTTTTTAACACTTTTAATATGGTGTTTTATTATTTTTGTCTTTTAATGTTCACCGTTTTGGAAGCTGCTTAGATGTGGAATGGTAAATAAATATTGTAGGTAAATAAATAAATAAATAAATAAAACAAATGTGATTTGTATGAATAAATAACAAAACATATGCAATCATTAAGAGCGAAAAAATGACATATGCATGGGGTGCGGGGAAATCTTGCTCACTCAAAAATAGGACCACACTAATAGGGGAACTCGTGTTTGAGATGTCAAGTGATTATTTATCAGGAGCACCTCTATCTCTGTGCAGCTCATTAGTTCTACATACTGGATGACCCTTGTGATAAAGTACCTAATACATAAAAGATAACAGCCAATGTTCCTAAAATACATGGGGAGAATGGTGCACCTTAAAGCTGAATGAATGAACCTTTGAACCTGGCTGTGAATCATTCTCCCCATGATCTCTTTATCTCCCTAACAAAATCCAAGATGACGCCCCTTCACACTAATCCAGCCACACACATCCAACTCATTGGGCAGATGCTCAGATCATATCCCTCACTTTCAGCATAAAAATGTCCTCCTTACACTTCCCAAGAGCCCACGGTAACGACATCCGTCTACCATAAAGTAACCAAAATCCTTTAGAACAAATTGAGGTAGTAGCCAATCTCACAGGTCTATAATTACATTTCAGCGAGAGGTAGCCAAGGGTCATCCTGTAAGGCTAACTTCTGTTTTAATTTTTGCAGACATGAAGACGGGGTGGGGGGGCACAACTGTCAACAGTTTTCTTTGTCCCATTTCCGATGAAACAGTTAGTAACAGCTGAAGGGCTTTTTAAGGAGATGCATTTCCCTTATTTCTCCTTGGGCAGGAACCAAACAGGAAAAGCCCAGAATGTGGTTACCAACACCACTTCCTCTGGTGTTTGAGTCTGGAGTCCAAGGAGAGGTTGAATCAGTTCCTTCTTTTTCATTGAGCATCATCTTCAAAAGGAACACTCTTAATAACACAAGCAGACCGCAGTAGCTCTGATTTAAGTAGCAACTATTGATTGACCAGTTAGAACTTCCGTGCTTTATGAATTGTTTCCTAGAAGTGAGGAAATTGGGAAATTGATGCTCCTGCTTTGCGTTTATGCTCATGCCTATGGAACAAGTCAGAGTTTCTAACCCTATCCCAAAAGGGACAGGGATTTCTTCAAATCTGTGCATGCTGAAAAAACCTATACAACACTAGCTTCACCTTTTAGAAACAGAAGTGTGGAGAGTGGAGAATGCTCCTGTTCAGGTTTACCAGCCAGCCAACCATGCCCTCATTTCTTTCCCCCCAATAGCCAGGCAGCATTCTCTGGTCACAGAGCATGTTTAGTCCTTACTGGGCTGATTCTTGGTTCCCATCCCCTTACAGTATTTCTAAAATGTGATAAACTTTGGCATCTTCCCAAGCCTGAGACCTCCCTTTTGTACTGGATGGTGCCATTTTGGCTCCACAAGGTATTCAGAGAATGAATTCACTAGTCACTATTAGTATATAGCCGTCTTCTGCAACCTGCTGCCCTCCAGATGTGTTGCACTACAAACTCTTTTCCTGCCTGAACCAAGAGATAACTTGCACCACTGTCACATACCCTACCACTGCTGCCTCACATTCCCATCCCCCGTCCCCTTACCTTTGTGGCCACACCATGCGGCTGGAGGAAGCAGCCTCCAAGTCTTGTGAGACCTGGCTGACTTCCCACAAAATCTCACAACCTGGTCGAGCTCCCACACAATCTCACAAGACCCAGCCTAGCTCCCATGGGAACTCATGAGACCCAGCTGAGCTCCTGTGGGATCTCACAAGCCCGCTTCTTCTGGCTATGTGGCTCTTGCTGAGAGCAAGAGACAGCCAGTGGGTGCTCCGAACAACCCCACCACTTGCTCTCTTGCTGAGGCAAATGCTGTGCTGGGAGAGCAGCTGGCAGGGCTCTCTGGGGCACCTGCTGGAGGTGGAGGTGGCAGCAGGGCCTCCTGGATGGGGTAAGGAGGAGCGATGCACTTTGCCTCTCCCCTTGCTCTGCCACCTGATGCAGGTGCAGGAACCTGCATAATGATAGGGCCAGCCTGAGAATGCTGGGAGTCATAGTCCAGCACAACTGGAGTGCACCAGGTTGGGGAAGGCTGGTATATAGGATCCCCTGTAATAAAGTGACAAAAAATGAATTGAACTGAAGTATGGCTCCCAATCCAGAAAAGAGATATTGATACCTTAACATGGAACAAAAGGAATTTATCCGAAGGTGTGAATTCTTTCAAAGCGTTAATGGTAGAACAAACCAAGTATGTGGACAAGACACAGTCACAAAGCAACCTTTTCTGTCATGCATATGCACACCATATTGCAGACCCACACAATTTGCAATCTTATCTATGGTGTTTGATCTTGTGCATGCTGACACACAAAAGGGTTGATAAACCTCTTTTTTGCCGCTTACCAACGTCTGCAGAAACAGCGAGTCGCATACGTGCATGTCCATTTGCAAGCACAACCTCGGGATGTGCGACACAACTCTGTGCATGTTTACTCAGAAGTCAGACCTGCTGTGTTCAGTAGGGCCTGCTCCTTAGTACAAATGTGAAGGATTTCAGCATAGAACAGGGAGCTGTTCATGGAGTCCAGTAGTCCAGTTCTGGTACTCGTCGCACTGGGGCAAAAACACATCCGATGGGGTGTGAAAACTGAGCTCCTGTTCACGTGCTGTTCAAGGGCAGGTGGTTGATCATTTCAGCATCATCAGTGCTGCTGCATCAGCACATCTCCCCTTCATCGTCCTCTCAACATTTATCGGTAGAATCTTACTGGCTCATCCACACACTGTTGTTCCCTCAGCATGGGAATGGGTAAGCAGAGAAGAGGTTATGTCCATTTACTGAATATTGGGCTCCACTGTTGGCTTGGGCCACTTGTGCCTTTCTGGATAGGAGAGGGGGCCCTGGAGCAGCATTTGAACCAACATCTGGTGCTAATAACAGACTGCCTGGGGAGGTGGTGTACTCTCCTTTGCTGGAATTTTTAAGCAGAGGCTGGGCAGCCATCTACCAGGGAGGCTGTGGTTGCATCTGGCATTGCAGATCCTGCATTGACCAGAAGGTTGGACTACATGACCTCAAAGTTCCCTTTCAACTCTATGATACTATGATTCTTTACCGTGGAGGCTGGTGGCTCCAATGTCATTGGGGGTGGTGAATCCACTCCAGGTTTCAGTCAGAACCAGTCAGAACTCTAAAGGAGTTGGATACCTCCTTTAGAGTTCTGACTGGTTCTGACTGAAACCTAGAGCGGATTCACCGCCCCTACTGACATTGGAGCCACCAGCCTCCACTGATTCTTTAACTGGACCCAAGGCAAATGATGCTTCCTTCAGGCACACAATGCAGCAACCGTGCTGAAACAAGGTTAAGGGGGGTCTGGAACAAATCAGTGCTTGGATTGGAGACTTGCGATATAGTAAAATATTATATTAGAAGGTTCACTTGCTAAACATGCTCACCCAGATAGAGGGTTGCATGGGGCAGAAAGAAACATACCCAGAAAATAGTCCATGTCCCCATTTCTAGCACAATAAACACATCTAAACACAGTGTGGTACCGATTCCCCGACATAGCTCAGAGAATTCGTCTCTCCTGCAGAAACCACAAGCCATGCCTGAACACTCCATACATCCCTAAAGGGATGATTGATTCCCGCCTACATCTCGGCTAGTCACAGAACAGCTTTACATTTTTCTTATCCCACTAATGTAGAATCAAAAGGGTCAATACAGCAAGGCCTGATAGTCATTCACAAATCGTTTGATGTGCTCCAGGTTAATGCTTGCTTCTTCTCCCCCACATCCTCCAAGCATCATTATATGCAGCAGTTTTGTGAAGCGGTTCTGCTTACTACCACTCTCAAATCAAGAGAGATTAATTGCCTTCTCTAAAATCCGATCAAGGCACCACAGCCTTTGTTACCCAAATGATAGCGCTCCCGTTAAAGCACATCTTGAAAGGTTCTCCCCCTCCATTGTACCTCCTCTTCCTTTCTTCTTTTCTTTTTTTTAGTGGCAATGTTGTTGTTGTTTATTCACTCAGTCACTTCCGACTCTTCATGACTTCATGGACCAGCCCACGCCAGAGCTTCCTGTCAGCTGTCGCCACCCCCAGCTCCCCCAAGGTCGAGTCTGTCACCTCCAGAATATCATCCATCCTTCTTGCTCTTGGTCGGCCCCTCTTCCTTTTGCTTTCCACTTACCGTAGCATCAGCATCTTCTCCAGGGTATCCTGTCTTCTCATTATGTGGCCAAAGTACTTCAGTTTTGCCTTTAATATCCTTCCCTCAAGTGAGCAGTCTGGCTTTATTTCCTGGCGTATGGACTGGTCTGATCTTCTTGCAGTCCAAGGCACTCTCAGAATTTTCCTCCAGCACCACAGTTCAAAAGCATCTCTCTTCCTTCACTCAGCCTTCCTTATGGTCCAGCTCTCGCAGCCATAGGTTACTACGGGGAATACCATTGCTTTAACTATGCGGACCTTTGTTGTCAGTGTGATGTCTCTGCTCTTAACTATTTTATCAAGATTTGTCATTGCTCTCCTCCCAAGAAGTAAACATCTTCTGATTTCCTGGCTGCAGTCAGCATCTGCACCTAGAAATACAAATTCCTGATCATCTCTACAACCACCATTGCTTCGAAGTGACAAGGAAGGGACTGCCAAATAAAAGGATGCTCTCTTCTAGCATATGACTAGAGTCTGGAGGCAATCATCATTTCAAACTACCTAGGCAAAAAAAGAACGAAAGAAAGAAATACCCCACTATAATAATGTTAGTCAGGTAGCTGTTTCTACCTTATCAGCACCTGCAGATGCAAACACGCACTGACAAATACTACACCAGAGGGTAGGATAAAAGTGGAATTAGAAAATATTAGCTTCAGGAGATACTGGCCTTCCAAGTGTGATATGCAGCACTAATGCAGATAGCATGGAAAACAGACAATAAGTGCAGCTTTGAATTCAGACATGACCTTCAAAGAGATTTCTCTTCGAAAGACAGAGTCAGAGGCCTAAACCTTTCAAAGAGCACCACCAAACAATAAGCCCCGAAACTCCACGCATACACTATGGAGGATTCACGTTCAATAATGCCCTGCCAGACGTCTTTCAGTGCTATTTTTTTAAGCCTTTATTTATTGCATTTGAAAGATATCTCTCCTTTCGTTCATTTTTTATCGCATTCTCTAGGCATCTTATCAACGTTTGCTCTGGCAAGCGTGAGAATATTTCTAAAATGGCAGGACAGGACACTTGGAGATAAAGTGAGACGATTCTGCAAGTTCAACCCAAGGTGTGAGATAAAAGAACAAGGACTCCCGCAGGAGGGCTTTGGATGAAATGTCAGGGGAAGCCATTTTGGGAGGAATAGGTCATTCAGCCCTCACCGCAAATAGCCAGAGAGCCAGGCCTCCTGGTGCAAAGATAAGACATCAGCTACTTGGATTCCATGGAATTTCAGTTTCAAGTCGTACAGAGCCTTCTGAGTGAGGAAAACATAAGACCAGTTGAACATTTTCCATCTGAAGTCCTCTCATACGGCCCCACCTCCTCACATGGATGTTGTCTGTTCGAAAATGTCTATTCCGAAAACTTGTGGCCCATGTCAAAGCTTACAACCGGGGAGAGAGAGCTGAAGAAATAGTGCTCTCTCCCTCTCTGGGGTGGAAATGTCTGATTTTGTGTGCAATTTTTACACAGTGATGCCTCCAAAGAAGCGACAACCATCCAAGGAACTGTACTGGCGCAGCAAGAGTTTCTAATTCATCTTCTGTATGTATCTAGTCCATAGCTGGATCAAGGTGATTACTCAAGCCTCCTTAAGTGCCATTTAGCTACCTTGGGTGCCATTTTTGGTAGTATGGTGCGGCACAAATATATATACAGTATATATATATATATATATATATATATATATATATATATATATATACACATACATACATACACACACACACACACGCATGCATGCGCGCACACACATGCATGCATGCGCGCGCACACACACACACACACACATATATATATATATATATATATGGCTAGATCGGGATTATTATATACAACAGCCTTCTCTGGCTTGGTGCCCTCCAGATGTTTTGGATATCAATCCTCCTGAGACACAGCCAGCATGGCCAATGGTTAGGAATAGTTGGAGTTGGAGTCCAAAACATCTGGAGGGCACCAGGTTGGGGAAGGCTGGTATATAATCTTGCCTACATGTGATTATGTCTTGTCCCTCCTTGCTCCCTGCCCCTCCTAATTTTTAAAACCTTTAAATGATTTGTTTTAATTTAAAAAAATTAACTGGGAGGCCGGCATGCTGCAAAGCAGGGGTGGGCAACATGCAGCCCCCCCACCTCCTGCTTCCCCCAAGTTTACTTGAATTTGGTTTGTGTGTGTGTGTTTCTCTCTCTCTCTCTGTATGTATGTGTATATGTGTGTGTGTGTGTGTGTGTGTGTGTGTGTGTGTGTGTAGTGTCTGTAAGAGGCTATGGAGCACCAAAGGGTCAACATTTTTGGTGCTCTATAGCAGCCATGGATGAAGTTTTCAATTTCATTTGTTATTATTTTTTTCAGCACTCATGTGGGGGTGCAGCCTGCATGGCAAAAATGTGCCCCGGACCTCCGGACGTTGCCCACCTCTGCTGCAGAGTGAAGTGCCAGATGCTCCATATTTATCTACAGGAATAAAGGGTCCTAGAGACACCCCTAGAAAATGAAAGTTCTGGGTGGTTGGAGCCCAGTGCTTTCTTTTCAAGGATGCCTTCCTTGTGTTGGAGCACAAAACTATGAACTCAGAAGAATGGTATTGTGTTTTGGAACTCAGAACCCACCTCTGCCTTGTACTTAGGTTCTTGGGCAAGTTAGTGTCTTTTAGCCTCACCATTTTGCCCTCTGGAAAGTGAGTGTTTTTTGTGACTGGCCATGCCCACCATGACAGCCATTTTGTGAAAGCACCCATGACATAGTCTCAAAATTCCAAATGTGCCCATTGGCCCAAAAAGTGTTGGGGACCCCTGGTATAAAATATTATGTAAGGACATGACTCAGGTTCAAATCTCCACTCAACCATGAAGCTGAGTGGGTGATCTTTGGCCATTCGCTGACTCTCAGCCTAACTGACTTCACAGAGTTGTTGTGAGGATAAAATGGGAGGAGGAACCAGGTATGCCACTTGAGTTCCTTAGATGAGAGCTGGGATATAAAAGAATGAATGAATGAATGAATGAATGAGAAGACACATGAAACATCAGAGCAAAGGTCTGTCTAGCCTGGCCTTCTGCTTCCCTTCTGCCAACCAGATACTTCCAGGAAGCCCACAATGAGAGCCAGTGTGGTGTTGGACTAGGACTCAGGAGATCCAGATTCTAGTCCCCACTCAGCCATGAAACTCACTGGATGACTTTGGACCAGTCACTGATTCTCAGCCTAACCTACCTCACAAGGTCATTCTGAGGATAAAATGGAGAGGAGGAAGACTATGTAAGTTGTCTAGGGTTCATTGCAAGAGGAAAAAAGGTGGGATATAAATGTAATGATAAATGAAATAAATAAAGTAGGGCTTCTAGGCAAGAGCCCTCTCCCATTGTTGTTATTATGCATTAAGTTACAATACATACAAAGTACTTGCTTAAATGTATGGAACACTCAGATTTTTTGCATTCCATCCCTTTAAACTGAACTGAAAAATTAATTCTGTCATGGATGTTTGTTTTTTCTTGGCCCCTCTGCGTCTTTATCCTTTCCTATCTTGCAAGATACTTAGGCCTTTATGGAGTTGGTCTACCCACTGAATACTCATTTTGGTCCACATATCCTACAAATAAAGCCCAACACTGTTATTCTTTCGATCCCCATTCCATATCCAAAGCTTCTTATGAAATACGCCTCAGAAAAACACAAGCCAAAGGCTATATAGAACTAGATGTGTGATTCTTTGCATGCCAGCCTAATATCTAAAGAACACTCAGAGCCCAGTTCTATGCATGTTGACTCAAAATAAGTCACATTCGACCCTAGTAAGTGTGCACAGGAATGGTGTAATGATGACTTACCTAGGCATCTTTGGCTCTGTGTGTGGATGCCCCATGTAGTAAGCCATGGAACTGCGTATTGCAGCATCTTCCTAGCAGTGAAGTACCCTCAAGCCCTGGACTGGCTCCGCCTACCCAAGCTAGCCATTGGACCCTCCTGGACAGGAGGGTTACCTTGGACCTTGGAGGGTTAACCTCCTGGACAAGAGGTTTACCTTGCATTAGGCTGCAGAGCAGAGGGAGAGAAGGAAGGCAGGGCTATTCCATTGTCACTACTGAGACATCAGCTGCATTTGGCTCTCCTCAACTGTCACCTAGTGATAGCCATTCCATTGCACTACCTGAATGGTTTCTATCCCAGCTGGTCATTATAACAACTGCAACTTAGATCTGTTGTCTGAGCTTGCTTCTTTTCCTTCTTCTCTCCCCATATTTTTTTCCCCGCCATCATGTCTGTTATGATTTTTAGATTGTACCCCTTGGGGCAAGGACTATCTTACCACTGATCTTTGGGAGCCATTTTCAGAGACTTATTGGCTAAAAAAGCAGACTAAAAAATGCTTGAAATAAATAAGTTCACTATATTTCTATACCGCCCCATAGCCAAAGCTCTTTGGACAGTTCACAAAAATTAAAGGTAAAGGTGTCCCCAACCAGTCGTGTCCAACTCTAGGGTGTGATGCTCATCCCTGTTTCTAAGCCGAAGAGCCAGCACTGTCCGAAGACGCTTCTGTGGTCATGTGGCCGGCATGACTGAACACCGAGGTGCACAGAACACTGTTACCTTTCCCGCCGAGGCGGTACCTATTTATCTACTTGCAATTTCTTGCTTTCTAACTGCTAGGTTGGCAGAAGCTGGGACTGAAGACGGGAGCTCACGCCGTCATGCAGCACTTGGGTCTCGAACTGCTGTCCTGCCGACCTTCCAGTCTGCAGTTCAGCGTCTTAACCACTAAGCCACCACAGCCCCTCACAAAAATTAAAAACCATTAAAAACACATTATATAAAGTACGAAAAGGAAAGCATTTACATAAAACCATATAAAAAGATAACATAGACAACATACGTATATCTAAAAACAATTTGTTAAACCACCAGCCAAAGATGATCCAAGACCTAATCTAAAACTCATTGTATGCTGCCAAATGCCTGAGAGAAGAATGTAGTTTTAACCTAGCACTGAAAAGATGACAATTTTGGCGCCAGGTGGGCCTCATCAGGAGGATCATTCTACAATTGAAGGGCCACCACTAAGAAGTCCCTCTCTTTTGTTGCCATGCTCTGAGCCTCCCTCGGAGGAGGCACCTGGAGGAGGGTCTTGGACACTGAGTGTAGTGTACAGGTCAGTTCATGCCAGGAGAGGCACTCCATCAGGTATTGCGGTCCCAAGCAGTTATAGGTCCTAAGCAGGCTTTATAGGTAAAAACCAGCACCTTGAATTCAGCTCGGAAACATACAGCCAGCCAGTGCAAGTGGGCCAGTGAGAGTTAGATCAGCACTATGTCGATCTGTGCAGAATCCAAGTCCAATTGTTTCTACCTACCACTTCAAGTATTGGAGAACATAAGTCAAATATAAATTAAAGTTATATATAATATCAAAGAGAATACACACACAATCTTTATACTTTATACTATTTAAATAATATAATTTAAATACTATTTAAATATATGTGTGTATGTTATATAATGAAAGATGTAAGAATCTTTGAGTATGAACAGTAAAGGATTTATTAATAAGTTATGCTTATTTAAGTTCCTTCTCTTATGAAGTGCTTAAGACAGCCTCATTGCCTTCTAATACTAGAATAAAATATCAGTAAAATTTTGCAAATATAACATGAGACTGGAAATTGAACAGTTGGATTTGGAAGTGTTGATAGATAATGACCTCCCATAGCTGAGGGCAGACAGTGTGCAAATGGATCTAATCCACAAAAGGCCGGCTGCGTTCTGCATAGGGATACAGAAGCTGAAAGGCATTTGGAAGTGGAGCAAAACCAGCAAATAAGAGACAAAAGATCACAGGGAGAGGACAGAAGCAAACTAGATTTTAAAAAAAAAACTTGTTAGCAAAAGCATCTCAGCACCAACCAGCTGAATGAATTCTGAAACCAATAAATAAAAAACGATGCTGGCTATCTTCATGGCCATCAGTGATACTGTTGTGCATTAATACACATTAAACATGGCATGGCAAATTCAGTTTCTGCAACATGGAGAGCTTTCTTTCTTTCTTAAAAAAATAAATAAAAAGCTAAGATGCTAACAGAACATTTTCAGGACTGGATGTTGAAGCCAAGCCTGTCATAAAAGGTTATAAACACAGGCTCATTAATATAACAACAAGGCACGGATAGTTTGTTTGTTTGTTTGTTTGTTTGTTTGTTTGTTTTGTTACATGATGAATCACCATGGGTTAGATCCAGATTTATGTGCGTGCAACTAGGCTGGCAAAAGCAGACTTCCCTGCCCCGTCCTCTCCACAGCAGCTTCTCCAGTCCCTTGAACATGCTACATAGAGGATCAGGGGACCCTGCTGAATGGGGTGAGTTGTGGTGCAGCGGGAGAGGGGGAGAGGACCCCCCAAAATTAAGAGGAGGCACCTTCCATGTGCGGAGCCCTTCCACCAATGGAAGGCCTGTCCTGGATATCCCACATGTTTATATGTGATTGGGCACACCTAGTATGTAAGAATACGGATTTTTTAAAAGGACGTTTCATTTTGGGTCTTGGTTAGATGCAACTCTTACCATACAAAGGGCATCTTTGCTACTTTACCCATGACATTGTATCTGCTTTCGTACAAAAGTGCCAGTATCTCTATCTTTTATATAGCTTTGTTTTTATGAAAACAGCAAGACATGGTCTGTTCTGGCCACTAAAGGCTTGGCCCCTGTCCCAGACATTTTAAACATTTAATGTTTGCACTTTACGATTTAACTTTTACATTTTAAATAACTTCAGCTTGTATTATTTCTTCAGGGATGGCTGGTGTCTGGGGACAGAACCATACACCACCTTCAAGGAACCCACTGTTGAATCCCAGAGCCCCCTGGCCCTTCTGTTCATCCTCCTTTCTGTTGTCGCCTAGGCAAGTGTCCTGTCAGAACATGCAAGCACTAAGGGAGCCATCTTAGCCTCTTGCCTCCTACACTCCCTCTGGGACAGGGTAGGAAACCTGTGGCCCTCCACTTGTTGTTGGACTTCAACTCCCATCAACCCCAGCTAGCATGGCCAATTATGGGGGCTTATGGGAGTTGTAGTCCATCAGCCACTGGAGGGCCACAGGTTTCCCAGCCCTATACCAGAAGGTGTGCAGATTGGGCCCAGCAGGAGGTAGCAAGGCAAGGAGTAGCAGTAACAGTGGCAAGGAGGAGCTGGGCCACTTTGAGGGGGCCTATATGGAAAATGCAGTCCTCTAGATGTTGTTGGACTGCAATTCCCATCAGCCCTAGCAAGCATAGCCAATAGTGAGGGATGATGGGACTTACAGTCCAACAACATATGGAGGGCTACACGTTTCCCATCATTGGCCTGTGTTTTGTGCATTACTAGTAGACAATGTATTATAGAAGAGCTCTTGTTTCCTTGTTTACAGAGAACACGAGAGGGCAATATATTCTGCCTAATAAAGAAACCTGCATAACATGCATTTTTTATCCATATTCTTATGAAGCTGCCCCAATTAAGAAAAAATATCACCATACATATTTGATCTCGTAGTAATCATTGGCTCTTGATGACCACTTATAGTAGTTGAAGTGTCCTCTGACATTAGCATGTTTCTAAAAGCAGCCATATTCATTTGTTCCAATCTTGCTGGACATACAGCTCACCTTCTCAAGCTCAAGAAAACCTTAAAAGGGGGACGTGTTGTAGTATGGCTAGCCAATCTTGGGGAGCTGGGGCAGGGGGGAAATCAATTTGTATCATCAGCCTAAGGAAAGTAATTGAGTGTTGCATCTACATTTCCTCCCAAACACATTCTAATCTACCAGTGGCTTATCGTTTAGTTGATTTAATGAGGCTACTTCGAGATCTGCAAGGTACCTTATGGGGATATCATTTTTTTTAAAAAAAAGTGGAAGCACGGACTGTGACTTGGGATTTGATAGCGGAGGATGAGAAATCCTTGCTAATCATGTCTGCCTCAAAGTCAATAATTAAAATCTCAGGGAGTTTTTTTCCTTAAAGAGTTCTACTCTCCACAGGGTGACAAATAAAACTCAACTGTCAATCAAATCACATGACTTTCCTTGTAGAGGCTTGAGGCACTGGGACAATAATTTGGTAGTTGGTTGTTGTTGTTTTTAATTCAAAAGCTTGCCAAATTAATTAGCAGGACCACATGAAAGAGGCGAAGCAGTGCAGCATGAATCTACTCTGGGCAGCTGTGCAGCTCCCTATTGAATTAAAAGGGATGGTTTTACTTTCCCAGAACAAAAGGGTTTTTTGTAGATAAGCGCTATATCATGAGTGGCAAACCAGGTGTTGAAAGTCCAACCTACATCAAGAGCTCCTCTATGGAAGACTAAGGTAAAATGAAGGAATACCCAGACAATTTATAAAATCTCATGTAACATATTGACTAAAGTTGATAGTCAACTTTCTGGGCAGTTTTGACCAGGAATAATAGACCTTGATGGCCTGAGACCAGGTTATCTTAAGGACAACCTTCACCCATGCAAACTTTCACTTTCACTCATACAAACTTGCCCATCTTCAAATCAGCTTTGGAAGCCTTACTCATTGGCCTATTCCCACTGAAAATCTGATGGGTATCTTAACAGGGCCTTCTCAGCATTGGCATCACTATTATGCAATTCCATCTCTACAGAAATCCAACAACTCCCTCTCTTCTTGCTTTTATTTCAACAGGCATTTGAAATATGCCTGTTGAAATGCCTCTTTTCTCTCCCTGCTGTTTTAAATTGTTTAATGCCATTTCTATTGCTGATGACTGGATTTTATTGCCCTTTTTGTAGGCTGGCTTTTAATGTTTTCATATATCGATGTTATTGTTTTCATACTTCTATGCCATTTTGGCACATTTGAGCAAAAGTGGGATCAACATTGATAGGAGGTTTTTTGTCAAAGAGTATAGAATTGCCAAAGCGGGCAATGTGTTGATCTAGATAGTAATGTTTTACATCCTTCTTCAATTTACCTTCCATTCACTTTCTCCTACATTTAGAAATTGGGGTGATGGTACATTAAAGCACTGGGGATTTTTTGTTGCTGTTGTTCTGTGTCTACACAATGATATGCCTGAATTATCCTATAACTCTATATTGTAAAAAGAATGCATGGCTTGTTCCTCCATAGCTACAATGCTATGACAAAACTGTGGGGTGGGCGAGTGGGGAGATCTTTATAATAATCGGAAAGCATACCCCAGCAGGATATAATTATGCAAATTGTTTTCTTGACTCTGTTTCAGATTCTAAATCAATATCAGCACACAATGTAAGTATATTTCTGAAGCAACAGATAAATAACAGTCATGATTCCCTTATTTGGTGAAGTTTCATTATAACACATCCTTCCAATTGTCTGCAGAGCAAATAACAAGTAATATAAAAGAAAAAAAGGCAATTTAAATATTTCCTATTTTTTCCCTTTTTTTATTCCATCCCCTGCAAGTGGAGGAAGGCTCAGGACATTCCTGGCAGGATCAATTTCCTTTGGATGCTAGCGAGCTGAAGTTAACGGACATATCCATATTACAGAGCAGCCTCTCCCAACTTGATGCTCTCCAGACGTTCTGGAATATAACTCCCAGCATTCTTGACCATTGGTCATGCTGGCTGGGGCTGATGGGATTTGAAGTCCAAAACATCTGAAGGGCACAAGGTTGGGGAAGGCAGCTTTAGAGTTAAACCTATTTAACTGGCATTTTCTCAATTCTCAGTACCTCCCCAAATTTTAATACTTATGGTATAAAACTGATATTATTATTGTTGTTGTTGTTATTATTATTATTAAATTTTATGTGTCACTTCCCACCACAAAAAGAAGCCTTGAAGCAACATGCACTGACACACTCACACAATAATCCATAATTAATATAACCGAGAAAAAACAAAATGGATTTGTAGTCTACATATGCCCTTAGGGCCACCCCAAATGCTATGAATTTCTTCCTGAATGCCATGTACATGTAATGCACAGCCCTGGGAAGCCATGGCCAACTAGCACATATCCACACAATGAAATCAATAGATGTGTTATCATTGGACATGATGACTCGGAGATTTGTTGTTGTTCAGTCGTTCAGTCGTGTCCGACTCTTCGTGACCCCATGGACCATAGCACGCCAGGCCTTCCTGTCCTGCACTCTCTCCTGGAGCGTGCTCAAGTTCATATTCATTGCATCCGTGATGCTATCTAGCCATCTCATCCTCTGCCATCCCCTTCTCCTTTTGCCTTCAGTCTTTCCCAGCATCAGGGTCTTTTCCAGAGAGTTTTCTCTTCGCATTAGGTGGCCAAAATATTTCAGCTTCAGCTTCAGTATCTGTCCTTCCAATGAGCAGTCAGGGTTGATTTCCTTTAGGATGGACTGATTTGACCTCCTTGCAGTCCAGGGGACTCGTAAGAGTCTTCTCCAGCACCACAGTTTGAAAGCATCAATTCTTCGGCGCTCAGCCTTCCTTATAGTCCAGCTCTCACAGCCATACATTACTACTGGGAAAACCATAGCTTTGATTAGATGGACCTTTGTCGGCAAGGTGATGTCTCTGCTTCTTACTATGCTGTCTAGGTTTGCCATAGCTTTCCTCCCAAGGAGCAAGCGTCTTTTAATTTCATGGCTACAGTCACCGTCTGCGGTGATCTTGGAGCCCAAGAAAGTAAAGTCTGTCACTGCTTCCATTTCTTCCCCTTCTATATGCCAGGAAGTGATAGGGCCAGATGCCATGATCTTCGTTTTTTGAATGTTGAGTTTCAAACCAGCTTTTGCACTCTCCTCTTTCACCCTCAACAAGAGGCTCTTGAGATCCTCTTCGCTTTCTGCCATTAGAGTGTATCGTCTGCATATCTGAGGTTGTTGATAATTCTCCCAGCAATCTTAATTCCGACCTGTGATTCATCCAACCCGGCATTTCTCATGATGTACTCTGCATATAAGTTAAATAAGCAGGGTGACAATATGCAGCCTTGTCATACTCCTTTCCCAATTTTGAACCACTCGGTTGTTCCATGTCCGGTTCTTACTGTTGCTTCTTGACCCTCGTACAGGTTTCTCAGGAGACAGGTAAGGTGGCCTGGTACTCCCATCACTTTCAGAATTTGCCACAGTTTGTTGTGATCCACACAATCAAAGGCTTTAGCGTAGTCAATGAAGCAGAAATAGACGTTTTTCTGGAATTCTCTTGCTTTCTCCATGATGCAGCAAATGTTGGCGATTTGATCTCTAGTTCCTCTGCCTCTTCGAAACCCAGCTTGTACTTCCGGTAGTTCTCGGTTCACATACTGCTGAAGCCTAGCTTGTAGGATTTTGAGCATCACCTTGCTGGCATGTGAAATGAGCACAATTGTGCGGTAGTTTGAACACTCTTTGGCGTTGCCCTTCTTTGGAATTGGAATGTAAACTGACCTTTTCCAGTCTTGCGGCCATTGTTGAGTGTTCCAAATTTGTTGGCATATTGAATGCAGCACTTTAACAGCATCATCTTTTAGGATTTTAAATGGCTCAGCTGGAATACTGTCATCTCCACTAGCTTTGTTGTTAGTAATGCTTCCTAAGGCCCACTTGACTTCACTCTCTAGGATGTCCGGCTCAAGTTCAGTGACCGCACTATCATGGCTATCAGGGACATTAAGATCTTTCCTGTATAGTTCTTCTGTGTATTCTTTCCACCTCTTCTTAATCTCATCTGCTTCTGTGAGGTCCCTGCCTTCTTTGTCCTTTATCATGCCCGTCTTTGCACAAAACGTTCCCTTGAGATCTCCAATTTTCTTGAAGAGATCTCTAGTCTTTCCCATTCTGTTGTTTTCCTTGATTTCCTTGCATTGTTCATTTAAGAAGGCCTTCTTGTCTCTCCTTGCTATTCTCTGGAAATCTGCATTCAGTTGGATATATCTTCCCCTTTCTCCCTTGCTTTTCGCTTCCCTTCTTTCCTCAGCTACTTGTAAAGCCTCATCAGACAGCCACTTGGCTTTCTTGCATTTCTTTTTCTTTGGAATGGATTGAGTTGCTGCCTCCTGAACAATGTTACGGACCTCCATCCATAGTTCCTCAGGCACTCTATCTATCAGGTCTAATCCCTGAAATCTATTCCTCACCTCCACTGTGTATTCATAAGGGATATGATTTAGGTCATACCTGAATGGTTTAGTGGTTTTCCCTACGTTCTTCAATTTCAGCCAAAATTTTGCAACAAGAAGCTCATGATCTGAGCCACAGTCAGCTCCAGGTCTTGTTTTTACTGACTGTATAGAGCTTCTCCATCTTTGGCTGCAAAGGACATAATCAATCTGATTTCGATATTGACCATCTGGTGATGTCCATGTGTAGAGTCATCTCTTGTGCTGTTGGAAAAGAGTGTTTGCTATGATCAGCGTGTTCTCTTGGCAAAACTCTATTAGCTTTTGTCCTGCTTCATTTTGTACACCAAGGCCATGCCTGCCTGTTATCCCAGTGATTTCTTGACTTCCTACTTTAGCATTCCAATCCCCTATGATGAAGAGGACATCTTTTTTTGGTGTTAGTTCTAAAAGGTGTTGGAGGTCTTCATAGAACCGATCAACCTCAGCTTCTTCGGCATCAGTGGTTGGGGCATAGACTTGAATTACTGTGATGTTGAATGGTTTGCCTTGGATTCGTACTGAGATCATTCTATCATTTTTGAGATTGTACCCCAGTACTGCTTTTCCCACCCTTTTGTTGACTATGAGTGCTACTCCATTTCTTCTAAGGGATTCTTGCCCACAATAGTAGATATGATGGTCACCTGAATTAAATTCGCCCATGCCTGTCCACTTGAGTTCACTGATTCCCAAGATGTCGATGTTCAATCTTGCCATCTCATGTTTGACCACCTCCAGCTTACCTTGATTCATTGATCTGACATTCCAGGTTCCTAAACAATATTGTTCTTTACAGCATCAGATTTTCTTTTCTTTTTACCTCTGTGCTTATAAAACCACCACCAAATCAGGAGACGGAGCAGCCCCGGCTCCTCCCATCTGTTTTTCTTCTGACCCAGCCCCTCTCCCCACTCACTAAAAATGAGGAATTGCAGATGTGCCTTACAGCAGGTGAGAGAGGACACTAGTGACAGGACCCAGGGGGAAATGGGTGGGGAAAACTGCAGCTGCTTCCTCTCCTGCTTTGGTGGCAGATAAAAAGATACAAGGGAAATGCCACTGCCAACAACTAGCACAACCAGAATCGACTATTTCCAAACCCTCTTCTAGGTAGATATGACTTCCAAGTAAGTCCTTTGGCTTTTGAGTGTGACACTGAAACACAGCTAAACAGTTACTTGACTGGTCTGAATATTTTATTTATTTATTTATTCTTTCATTTCATTTCTATACCACCCAATACCCGGAGCTCTCTGGGCAGTTCACAAAAATTAAATAACTCTCAGGACCAAACTAGATGTGATGTCAGTTGTGTGAATGTATGTATTTATAGTGTAAATAGGAGCAGAGGGGAAACCTGATCAGCCTTGGGACCATGGAGGGTGAGGAGTGGACTCTTTCTGCCATGATTATGAAAAAGAATCCTAGGCTGCAATTTGCATTACAGGGGTTCACTGGTGGGCCATACAGAGAGCAGCCTGTGGGCTGTGGATTGTCGATATGTGCCCTAGAGACATGCATGAAATATATTATGTACATATAATGTGTATGTGTTGTGGAGATCATTCCAAAAGTCATGTAAAGAAAGTTTTTTTAAAAATGGATGTGCTGAAAGTAACAATATGAAAGGTGCTTATTTCTTTCTGTAAATCTCCCAAGGCGTACCAAGGTCTGTGAAGAGAGGAGCTTATCCAGATCAGCTTTAACAGCACCAGGGTTCATGGAAAAGCTTGGGCCACAGAGGATTATTATGTCAGGAAAAGTAAATCAACCTACTAATAGTTCCCAATATTAGCAGCATTAACTGGCTTCCCAGACTGAAGGGGGATTATTACCTGAACTCCAAAGAGTGGCAGTTTGAATAAAACAAAGTTATCTCTGGCAGGAGAGGAGGAACTTGAAATGACAAATACTTGATCAAGTCAGAGAACACCAGGGCTCAGGATGCCTTAGCTGGGCTGAAGGTGATTATAGCCATCAACGATGGGATGTCATTTGCTTTCATGTTACATCAGTAAGAAATAATAAGTCATTAGTTTGAAATTTGTGAGGCAATTTATCTGAGTAGCTTGTATTAAAATGACAGGGGGGGGAGAGAGAGAGATTTGCAGAACTCATGCTACAAGCCAAAAAGCTGCTCGTTTCTCCTCGAATTAACTTGGGGAAGAAAAAAAAGGCCTAAAATGTGCAATTCAGGTGAGTTATAGATACAATTAAAGCTTGTGTCTTTGGGTTGGGTTTCTATATCATCTGGGCCTAAGCTCCAGTGGTATAGGCATTTCATAGGGATGGATGAATCCGTCAGTATTCATTAATTCATTCATTACATTTATATATGCTGTTTTTCCTCTTGCAAGGAATCCATGGTCCTCCTCCTCCTCTCCATTTTATCCTCACAACAACCCTGTGAGGTAGGTTAGGCTGTGAGTCAGTGACTGGCCCAAAGTCACCCGCTGAGCTTCATGGCCGAGTGGGGACTAGAACCCAGTTCTCCCAAGTCCTAGTCCAATACTCTAACCACCACATCACCACACTGGCTCTCTCAGTTTTTCTCAGTTTCTCATTTTTTTCAAACTTGGCTCATCCTAAACTTTGAGAATTAAGTTCAGTTTGTCCTGAAGTTTGAGATGTTTGTTTTAAAAGTTTGCATGCAAATTTTTGTGTGCATTTCTCCTAACACGTGCATCTTTGTATGCAATTTTGCCGAATATGCATATATTTTGCAAGTCGGTTTCCTAACAGAATACAGTTTGAATGTTATTGTCACAAATATGTGGATTTCCCCCTAATATACACATCTTTGGTGTGCATTTTTCATTGAAGAATGCCAGTGCAACCTTCAGAAATGTGCGAATTTTGAATTTCATTTTGCATATTGGTTCAAAAGTGTGACATGATTTGAGTGCAGATAAAATGCAAACTAAACAAATGTCTCCCCCTTCCCTAGTATTTCACGACAGTGTGAAAGTTCCAACCAAATTAGGCTTCTTTTTTTTACTGATGGTGACACTGTCATCATTACCAGTGCAGAATGTCAATGTTAAACTCAATCCTAGGTCAAATGATATGACTGTTTCACCAGCAGCAGAATTACAATCCAGACTACTTCAGTCTGTTTGCTGAGGTACCAAAAGGGTTACACAGATTGACTTTAATCCAAAACTCCCTAAAAAGCTAATATTGGACGTATCCAATCTCATCTGATCTCGGAAGCTAAGCAGGGTCACCCCTGGTTAGTACTTGGATGGGAGACTGCCTGGGAATCAGGTTTCCTGCACTGAGCAGGGGGTTGGACTTGATGGTCTTGTAGGCCCCTTCCAACTATATGCTTCTATGGGTCTATGGAATATTCCTTGGAATATTCTCCTCTTCAGCGGTCCTTCTCTGGGAGCCTCCACCAAAGGAAGTGAGTTGAATGGCTACTAAGAAGAGGGCCTTTTCTGTTGTGGCACCCTGGTTGTGGAATGAGCTTCCTAGAGAGGCTTGCCTGGCTCCTACATTGTTCTCTTTTGGGGGCCAAGTGAAAACCTTATTTTCCCAGGCATTTTAGTCTTTCAGTGTATTATTTTGGTTTTTATTTTATACTGTAGTTTTAAACTTTTACTTTTTATACACTGTATTTTATCACACTGTGTTTTACAGTGTTGATTGTTGTGAACTACTCAGAGAGCTTCAACTGTTAGGCAATATAGAAATGTATTCAATCAATCAATCAATAGTTATTCTCCTTATCACTATTCCTAGTGAGTTGCTCAACAAAAGGATAAAAATGTGGCCACAAAGATGTGTGGCTGGGGGTGAATGTTTCTTTTTGCTGACATTTATATTTTCTCTCTTTCAGTCCTTCCCTTCAAAACTTCACCTCTGCCCTTATTTCCAAAAGTCATAAAGTTGTCACAGCCAGGGCCAGCCTGCTGCTTCAGCTGGCACCGTGAGGAGATGGGAGTGGGGGGAGAGATAGACAAAACCGGGATAATGTCAGAATGCTGCCGCAAGGCTTTTTAACATGTTTGCTCTAGCAGGGCTCTCCTCTTTAGGCAGAAAAATGTATAGGGCCAGCGCTCCACTGTGTTTTCAAGCAGTAGCTGTGCCAATTGCCGCTCACTTCTCAGTGCCCTCATTCATTCTTGAACTTTTCCCTTTGGGCACGCATGTCTGTTTAGCCCTTTGTTTGCTAGACATGCAAATAGGTCAGAGAAGCAGCTGGGGATTGGTGCAGTGGCTACTGGTGTCACAAAGCCATTTTCCCCCTTAAGTAGAGTAAAACAATGGTATTTCCCGATGTATTTTCCAAGGGGAAGGGACATTGGGGGGGGGGGCAAGCTATTTTCCAGGTGCAAAATGGTAGCTTCCCCCCAGCCCATTCCGTTACCTCCCTTCTCTCTCAACCTTCATATTGTATCTCTCTCACCAGCATCAGCAAAGTGATTCAGGAGAAGGAAATGATCAGAGATATTTACATTAATATGCATACAACTTTGAATTTGCCCACTGTTTTATTATTTTGATTGTTTCTTCTCAAAATAACACTCTGAGAACGGTATTATCCCCACTTAACAGAAGGAAAAATGAGGCTGACTGTGATTTACTATGAGCCAACTTCACACTTGGCCACACAACACTGTGGGAGCAGCTTCCCTATGGTGTATTCCCAGTAGGGCTGTACAGAAAGGGGGGCATTACTTTTCAGGAGAAGTGAAATGCTCGACACCCTCCCCCTGCTCACCTTGATCATACATGCGCACAGTCCTGATGAGCGGGTGTTTTGGTGCCATTTTTTAATGTCTTCTTTATCCTCATGATAGATTTGGCTGCACAGCGAAGTCACCAGAGACAAATTAAGCCAGTTCAGAGTGGCTGTGTTCAGACGACACACTAACCCACCATGGGACATGTTTGGGAGCACCCTACAAAGGGTTAGCATGTTGTGTGGGGGGAGTTTTTCATGCCCACTGTCAGTCCACTACTCACCCTCATTACCCACCCTCAACAGAGTGGTACAGGGCCCCGGGGTGGCTTACCGTGTCATCTCCCAGGCTCCCCATGGATAAATCCGCACAATCATAGAGACTGCCACCTAGAGCGGCCAGGAGCCAACAATGTGATGTGGCTGCAAGAAAGGCAAATGCTATTTTGGGGTGCATTAATAGAAGTATGGCTTCTAAATCATGTGAACTACTAGTTCTCCTATACTCAGCACTGGTTAGGCCTCATCTTCAGTACTGTGTCCAGTTCTGGGCACCACACTTTAAGAAGGATGCAGACAAGCTGGAGTGGGTTCAGAGGAGGGCAACAAAGATGATCAGGGGACTGGAAACAAAGCCCTATGAAGAGAGACTGAAAGAACTGGGCATGTTTAGCCTTGAGAAGAGAAGACTGAGGGGAGATGTGATATCACTCTTCAAGGACCTGAAAGGTTGTCACAGAGAGGAAGGCCAGGATCTCTGCTCCATCATCCCAGAATGCAGGACACAGAATAATGGGCTCCAGTTACAGGAAGCCCGATTCCGGCTGAACATCAGGAAAAACTTCCTGACTGTTAGAGCAATATGACAATGGAACCAATGACCTAGGGAGGTAGTGGGCTCTCCCACACTGGAGGCATTCAAGATGAATCTGGACAGCCATCTGTCAGGGACGCTTTGACTTAGATCCCTACACTGAGCACTCGATTGCACTCGATGGTCTTATAGGCCCCTTCGAATCCTACTATTCTATGATTCTATGAAGTGCCAGCAAAGCTCTAGCCCATGCAGCCAATCTCTACAGTGGCCGCTGGGATGTGCAGTTGCTGCACTGGCAGAAGGACGATGGCTGGACCGTGGGTAGAGGAGGGGTAAGGAAACCACACTGCCTGGCGTGGTTCCGCAATGATGGGGGGGGTTGTCATGGTTTTCTTACCCCTCCCCTCACCATGGTTCTGGTGACCCCCACCCCCCGTGATCTTGTGAACAGGCACAGTGAGTGCAATCTATTGCTGCATCAGGACTCCAAAAAAGCTCAGAATAGGAACATATCAACCTGACAGGGCTGGGCTCTTAATGCAAGCCTACAACAATGTAGAGCTTGGAGGCTGGGCTGTACTTAAGGAGACAGCATACAGTTAATTTACAGTGCCTAGACACAACACAGTAATCAACAAAGACTTGGTCCTACTATACCCACATGCATCTCTTCCATAGATAGTATACACAGAGCCTTTTATTATCTTGGGATCACTTGAGTGAAAACAAAACCATTACCTCTTGCATAATACCTCATATGGCATCATCTGTAATTAAGCAGTCGTGGTAGGAACCAGCTGGCTTTTTTACTCAACATATGGTTGGGAACTACTACCTGGAGTACACAGCCTTGGCTCAGAGACATATGATGTTATTGAAAAGCTTCTGTGTTTTCTAATTATCGGCATGTTTTAAAGAGCTGACACAGCAAGGGTGTTGTTACCCTTTGTTTTCAGGTTGGGTGCTATGTTTTATTTTTGTTTTTAATTGGGCATCAGTAATCATTTCCCCAAAGTGTCCATTTGCCATGCATCACTTTCAATAAGGAGCAGCATTTCACATGCAGGAAAAAGATGTCCACAGTCTGTATTCGTAACTGTGTGTTGCTAAACTCAGCTGCACAGTTTTGTGATAGATTAAATCAATTTAACAGAGTGCCTGGAAGCTTACGCCACCCAAGTACTGAATTCAGCTTGCTTCTAGCTAAAATAAAATTCTAACTCAACAACAACAACCTCAACAACTATTTAAATGGTAGGTTATTTATGTAGTGGTCCTACTCTTTATACTTTTCCAGTATTGTTGTATATTTTTAAGTGTATTTTCATATTTATCTAAATATCTGTCATCTATCTGTCTAGACATTGATATATCGATATAAAGTGCTATGTTGGTTTTTATGAAAGAAGAAGTGAGGAAAACATACTGTTCTGATTGGCTGGGGTGACTATAGATCTTCACTGTGAGTGGATTTCTTTCTTGAGGTGAGCCATTAGGACATTTCGATGATGGGACTTGAGGGAAAAATAAAGTAGAAGTCCTTACAGTGGTACAGACCAAGACAGCAGTCCAGAGGATGTCAAGGGGGTGGAGCCCCGCCCCAAAGTCTCACCCTAGCTGTGACACCATTGAGAGCCATGTTTTCCATGTTTTTTTCTCTGTTCAGAGCGAGGCACAGAACTCTGTGCATCTGTCTGCCTGGAGAAAGTGACTCAGCCAGTACTTTCAGGAGCACCAGCCAAGTTGGGCACCTCATTCCCTCACTACTTGCCTCCTTCCTGCACCACTTCTTTCCCACACTGCCTCCTTCCCGCACTGCTCACATCCCAGCTGGTGCAGGAAGAGACTCAGATGGCACTTGCAAGACCCGATCCTGCAATCCTCAGACAAGTGCAGGGGAACTCCCTTGTTATCACCAATCTCTGATCAGAAATAACAAAGAACTTGCCCCTCAGGCTGCTTGCCCTCCCCTTGGGAGGGTGAGTGGTGCACAGGGAAATCCCCTTGTTATCACCAATCCAAATTCAGAAATAACATGGGGATTCTTGCTTGGGGAGGAGGAGGGGGCCATGGACAGTGTCCATCCCTCCATAAACCAGATTAAGCAACTTCATAGGGAGGTTGCCTTCCCTACCATAGCCCTCACTGGATCAAGTCCTACAAGAGAGACATTGTGGTGTAGTGGCTCAAATGTTGGCCTTAGACCAGGGAGACCCAAGGTCAGATCTCCTGTCAGTCATGAAGCTTGCTGGGAAATCCTGGGAAGGTCACTCTCTATTAGTTTAACTAATTTGTTAGTTTCCAGGGTTTCAGACATGTGTCTTCCCCAGCCCTACCTAGAGATGCTGGGGATCAAACCTGAGATCTTGTGCATGCAAATGATGAGCTTTACCACTGAGCTACAGTCCTATCTTGCCTTAAGTTCCTTGGAGGACCGGTGGCATAAAATATAATATACCTCTTTCTTTTCCTGGGATGGATTGTTTAGCCTGGAAAAAAAGGGAGGGTAAGGGGAGACATGATAGAGGTCTCCAAAATTATGCATGGTGTGGAGAATGTGGTTAGGGAGATGTTTTTCTCCCTTTCTAAAAATACTAGAACCCAGGGTCATCCCATGAAGCTGATTGGTGGGAGATTCAGGACTGATAAAAGGAAGTACTTCTTCACACAGCACATAGTTCAACTATGGAATTTGCTATCACAATATGTACATGGGTGGAAAAGATGGCCACCAATTTGGATGGCTTTAAAAGAGGATTAGACAAATTCCTGGAGGAAAAGGCTATGGATGGCTACTAGTCTTGATGGCTATGTGCCACCTCCAGTACCAGAGGCAGTGAGCCTATGTACACCAGTTGCTGGGGAACATGGGTGGGAGGGTCCTGTGGGACTCATGCTCTGCTTGTGGGTTCCTGGTCAACAGCTCATTGGCCACTGTGTGAACAGAATGCTGGACCAGATGGACCCTTGGTCTCTGGTTCAGCATGGCTATACTTATGATGTATCCATGAAGATGCAAGTTTTTCTCTGACAGCTCTCTGGCTTAAAGCTCCAATTAGCTCTTGAAAGATTTTCTCTTTCCTTAGCTGACACTGCTGCTTTGCAAATTTTTCAGCGTTGAATTGCTGGTGGATGTGTATGACATACAGTGAAGACAAGTCAATTCTAATGTATGTTGCTGGAAAAACCAGCATAATGCACAATTAGTTTATTTTATATTAAAAAAAAATACGACTAAAATAAAATAAGGCCAGACTGTGGTTGACTGAAGCAGAGTCAAAATGATTTCCTGCCTTTAGTGTTTGACATGGTTCGATCTATAGCTGCAACAAGAATCAATACAAGTTCCCCCTGAAGCTTCTCTCCCAACAGAAGGTACTCTTTGCCAGAGCATCTGGATCTTGTATTCGGCTCTTAAGACGTATATAGGATTGCCAAGTGATGAGATTTCTATTGGCATGCAGTGTTTTATGAGATGCAAATAGGTTTTCCATCCACAGGGCATAAAGGGATGAGTTGAGGACATTTTTCAACCTGTAAACATCAGACTTCCTAACTACTGTGGAAAGAAGACAAATGCTTAGTGTTCTTTTAATAAAGCTGTTTTGACATAGAAGAATCCCTTCCATAATGTTGGCTTATGGAAAAGGACTCCATGTGGGATTTCAGCAGGTCAGAAGGGTTCAGCTGCATGGGTTTCTAAACTCCTCCATATATAAGCAGCAGAGAAGACTACTAACAGCACAATCTTTTACATGTCTACTCAGAAGTAAAACCCACTGAATTCAATGGGGCTTAATTCCAGGTAAGTGGGTATAGAATTTCAGCCTAAAGGAATTCATTTATTCTTAGCCATTCACTATGCATAACCAGTGCTTGCGCTGGCCAAATGACACTGTGCTAATTTGAATCACCACACCAGGCTTTTTATCCAGCAATTTACTGGGGCTTTTGTTTCCAGATTCTTAGCGGGATTAAGGTCGGCTCCTTTACATGAGTGGAAACGTGCTTTGAATCTGGGAATTCCTTTCTTGGCAAGTTCTATGTGTTTCATTTTACAGCCACTAGATGGTGCTGTGATTATAGTAGAACTGCACCGTTTCACATGGCCGATATATCACTTTAACATTCCTTATCAGTTTGTCTCTGATCTTTTTAAAAGCACGATAAAGGTCAGAAAGCGTGGGAGACACTGTGGAGATTGATGACATTGTATAAAGGACCCACAGACTTCTGTGAGTGACCAATCACAAGCGTGCAATAAAAGCTTCATGTAGAAGTACTCTAGGACTCCACTACCCCAGTCCTAAATCTGCCCAGAGGTCCTGCTGATTTCAACAAACAAAAATTGTCTTCCCTAGTAGATAATATTTTCTAGAGCTGTGTGCAAATGGCCTCTGAAAATTCTGCACCCTAGTTATGGGTGGAGAAATTGGGTGTGCGGGGCAGGGATTTCACTGAATTTTTCTAGGGGAGGAGCTATTCTCAACAGTTTCTCACAAGTAAGACCCACCATTGACAAGGGTTGTAACACAGCTTCTTTCTTTTTTCCGAAGGGTGTTATGTTTTTGTGTGTGCTGCCCCTGCAAGTGGCAACAGTATCAACTCTGTTGGCAGGTTCGTCCCATTTTGCATCCACCACAATGCAGGTGTGAGGGGCCAATATTGTGTCCAGTGCAAGGGAAAAGGAGGAGCGAGTGCTGTGCTAAAATCTGTCCTCCAATTTCCTGAAAATTTTCTTCTCCCACGAAAGAGGCTTCCATTGTTCTGCCTCATTCTCAGGTTGTTCTTTCATTTATTTTTGTGGTGTTTTTGAGCTTACCTAATCACTGTGAGGTAGCCGATGGGGTGTGTGTGTGTGTTTTCTTTCTATTACACATCTTTCCATTGCTCTGCAGCCACCCAGGCTGCCTTTGCTTCCTGAGCTGAAAGAGCCCTATGGAAGGAATTACCTCATGATGTCTTCTCATGGGCTTTATTTGAAGTGTGGGAAGCTGAGGAGGCTACAGGCTGCTGGAGAGATGACTGCACAGTGAAAGATGGGACACTCTCTCACACTTCTTGGCCACCTCCTAAGTAAGACGAGCACAAGAAACCAGCACCCAACTCCTGATAATTTCTCCAAAATGTAATTCTCATTTGAATTTATTTTAGAAAGTAATTTCCTTTCTATCAAATTGAATGAGAATGTTAAAAAAAAATGTGGAAGAAATTTTTGGCACAGCACTAGTATTTTCTCTAAGCTGTACCCAAATTTATGGCAACTTAAAGTGCCTCCCAGGTTCAGATCTCCATGGTGGGCTGCATATTTTGTGAACCAAAATAGAATATACAAAGAACAGTGATTCATAATAGATTACTTAGATGGATAAATGTGGGGCAGAATTTGCATTACTATATTTAAATAAGACAAGTATTAATAGTGTTTAATTTAATTTGTTTGTTTAAAATAATTCTAGGCCGCCTTTCAAGGCAGAAGCCCTCCCAAGTCAACTTAGCCTGAGTCCTGACTATACATGCTTACCAGGAAGAAAGTCCCATTGAGTTCAGTGTGATTTACTTCCAAGTAGACATGCTTAAAATTCTGCTGTTAGTGTTATGTTATTCCAGTAATGTTTCTGTTAACAGTTCTGTAAAAGTCTTGCCATCTATTACAAATTAAAAAACAAACAAAAACCCTGAAACTACAAACATAGATAAAATTAAGGAGCTGTAGTCTAATTGTGTTTTAAATAGGAGAAATGTGAGCAGGTGTTTCACTCTCCCACAGAAAACAATTTAGAATTTAGAAGTGGTTGCAAATAACCAGTTGACAAGATCATGTCCCTAATTTTTTTTCTTCATCTTGTTGAGTCATGAGACATATATGCTTGTGTGAGTCAGCCCTTATGTACACCTAATTCTAATTTCGTGCTGAACTGCAACCAAACCATTTGCATGGAGTACATTTACACCTCAGCTACAAGTCATGGAGTGATGAATAATTGAATTATGTGCCATGCATGACTTAGCACAATTGACTCACATGACTCAGCACTAAATGGAGATTTCTGGAGGAGAAGAGTAGGAACAGTGATTTTCTTCCTGATTTTCCAAATGTCTTTTGGAGATAGATAGATAGATAGATAGATAGATGATTGATAGATAGATAGATAGATAGATAGATAGATAGATAGATAGATAGATATTCATGGATCTCTGAGCTGGAATCTCAAGCATAAAAAGAATATGCAAGAGGGGGAAATGGCTGTTATGAATATTGTGTTTTAATCTTAGCTTTTAAAATTATGATGAAGCCCTTTCTTTGAAGAGATCTTCAATCAGTCCTTCTCTTTCTAACACAAAAGTATCAGAGAATGCCTCTATTAAATGGGGATTATGAGATAAAGCTCATAATGGAGAGATAGCACATTCAAGGTGACAGTGTTTCATTATCTTATACTAAATTAATGTAGCATTAAGAATTATCAGATCATTAGGACTATAGCTCATATCACTGATTAATAGCTTGCAAAATATTACTTTATAAAACAAAGCTTCTTTTACTTATTATATACACACTGGAGGAGGGGAAAGCCACACAGCTGAATTACACTCTCACCGAAATTCTGAAGACTCCAACAGATGGTGAAATACGGTGCTACATATGCTTTTAACCTGTACTGTACTGCAGACACTCTATTTGTACCTGGCAATATAATAACTGCCAATGTGACATGTGATTCTATTTGGGTAGTGTATCAGTCAGGATTTGGTGTTCACCATTATACTCCTGACAAGGAATATAGAAAACTGCCTTATACTGAGCCAGACCACTGGTCCATTTATCCCAATACTGTCGACACTGACTGGCAGCAGCTCTCCAGGGTTTCAGGCAGGATTCTTTCCTTGCCCTACCTGGGGAAGCCGGGGATCGAACCTGGGACCTTCTGCATAAAAAACAGGTGCCCTATCATCACACTGAGCTATGGCCTCTCCCCTACAAATTCATGGAGGGCAGGTCCATCACCTCATGTTAGTCATGATGGTGAAATGGAACCTGGAACATGGGAAGCTGCCTTATACTGTGCCAAAGCTAGTTCAGTATTGTCGGCATAGAGTCTATACCTAGAGGTGCCAGGAATTGAACCTGGGACTTTTGGCATGCAAAGTATGTGCTCCAGTCACTGAGCTACAGACCTACCCTTGAACCTATGTTTCAGAGATGTTATGCCACTGAATACCATTTCTTAGGAGATCTAAGGTGGTAGTGGAGCGGAGGACAATTGCCTTCACATTGTTACTGCGTGTCCCCAGTACCCTGGCACCCAAGTGTACGTGTACAACTGATGACACGTGTAAGTATTGACCTTGGGCGAAGAGATGAGATGTGACATTGGGATGTTGTACTTTATGCTCCAAACCAGAGGTATTATAAAGCTTATATTCTTGAATCAAGGAATATAAGCGTTATTACAAAATATATGAGATTACCCAAGTATACAACTTTGATAGAGAATGGAGAAGTTGGTGAGATGAACCCAATTAAGCTTGGAGCGGCAGCTAGGTTTAACCAGGGTGCAGCCAGAGAAAGACAGAGGTAGGGAAGTTACGGTTGCCAAATAAGGGATCAGGCAGGGCTCTAGGAATCTGACAGGTGGAATTGGCAGCCTGAACTCAATGAGGAAACTTGCGGTGTAGTGCCACAGGGCTGGGCAGTGCAAGGGGGTTGAGCAAAGGGATGGTCGACAAGAATTGGTAAGAGAGAAATAGATGAAGGGCGCAATCCTATGGCCGCAAGGCAGTGGCTGGACAGCCATAAGATTATTCGGTTTGTGGGAACCGACCTCAGAGCCTGCGCTCCAAGGTCGGTTCCCAGAAAACCATCTTGTAGGCGGTTTATGCCTTGTAGGCGGTGCAGATCCTCCCCGGCTCCACACTTGTAAGAGCAGCATGGAGTGGGAGGAAAGGGGGTGTTCTCGGGGGCAGGGAGGGGACCGGAAGGCCAGTACAATGCTTCCTGTGCATTGTCCAGTGCACACACACCCCGAAGCGCTGTGGCTAGACAGCCGAGATCCCCTCTGTGCTCTGCCTGCCCTGCATTGGATAGGCAGTCTCCTCTGAGTCTGGAGGTGGCTGTCTATCCCCATAGGATTGCTCCCAGCACTAATATTTACCTATACCAGAGCATGAGGGATATCAAGAGATTTAGAACGCTGTATGTCTCAGGTTCTCAGGTTGTCCTGCAATTCTGTGATAGGGAACTGGGATTAGCAATTCCTTTCCACTATGTAAAGCTTATGGCTGGAAAAACTGGAAGTGAAGCACGTGACTGTGTGCTCCGTAGGAGCACTAACTGATGCAGCGAGTGAGACTGAGAGATGTGGGAAGGAGAGCTGAGTTAACTGTGGGCAGAAGGCTGAGTGATCCCAGCTTGATATTGGCACATTCGAGAGTGCCCATACTTGCATACCAGGGGTTTGCTCATGATACACTGAATTAGGTTAGCACAAATGACAGCTTATATCACACCTGGCTGGTCTTTAACCATTGCTTGGCCAGCTTTCCAGGACAAAATAAGAGATTTTAGAATCCAGGTGTGTGAGGCATACCCCCCAAATAGCAGGGCAAGTGGGCTTCTTGGTAATAGTACTTTGTTTATGTGCTTTGTTTATGTGCTTCCCTTTGCCACAGCGAGAAAAGGGATGCAGGAGTAGATGGACCTTGGGTTGTAGTTTGGATCAAGGGTTGCTCATTCTTGGCTCAAAAGAGGTTCCTGCCCATTTAAGAGTTGCATCATGAGAGAAGTTCAGCTGGTTGGCTGAATCTGCTTGACAAACTATTTTCTTCTTTTACTTTTGGCTGTGCAGATCTGTACACCACAACCATTTTCCCCATGTGTAATCTTGTATTGACCTTTACTGCACTACACTTTTCTTTCTTCTTTCTTTCTTTCTTTCTTTCTTTCTTTCTTTCTTTTTTCTTTTTTGCAAATCAAGTCTGAAATAGCTCAAATTACACAAACATCCCAGATAGCAACATCTTAATTCAATTTAACATCTGATGTGTTTCCATTTGCAAGGGTTGAACTGTGAACTGAAGGTCAAGATTAAACCAGAAGCTCTTGAATTGCCTTCTACATAAAATTCTGGGTCTGGAGAACTTCTATGTCCAAGCTATTTCTGTTTCTACAGACAATGGGCTGGATCCAAACTACATTAGTCTCACCTAAGTCATATTGAAATCCATGTGGAAAAGTAAGTCATGATTAATTTAAATCCAATGGGGAATTACGTGCGACTAATGTAGTCTAGATCCATGTTTTGAAGTAGCCAGGATCGGCCCTACCATTAGGCAAAGTGAGGTGATTTCCTCTGGCAACAAATGCAAGGTACTGGAGGACAGTTTTCTGCCACATGGCCTGCCTTGCATTTCCTAAGCTAGCCTGCTACCTTCAGGTGTGGTGGAGGGCACTGTATCATCAACAGTGTTGAAGAAAGATTAATCTGCCATGCCAGTTGGCTTTTGTACATGGAATGGGAAGGGGAGCCATCTTGTTTTTGCTTCAGGCAACAAAATGTCTTGGGCCAGCCCTGGAAGTAGCAGAAATCAGGTTTTTTAAAAAAAGTAGAAGTCCTGGTAGGTACTGACTAGGGATGTATGAACCCCCCAATGTCCAGTTTCGGGGGGGCAATCCACAGGGCAATTCGGGCCACTGGGGCCCCACAGATTCCTCCAGGGCCCTGCTGTATCCGCCAGAGTTGGCAGAGCGGTTCTCCATCTTTCTAAAAAGTGTGATGTCCTAATGGTGGCTGCCACTAGCCTATCACAGGAGAATTACAGCCCTAAATGGTGTATTTTACACCATTTGTGGTCATAAAGCACTTACTTTTACCTAAATTGCAGCTCTTTACGGCTGTATTTCAGTTGAACTCGATGGAGTTATAGGCCCCTTCCAACCCTACTATTCTATGGTTCTATGATTTACAGCTCTCATTCTCCTGCAATAAGCTAATGGCAGCCACCATTAGTGTATCGTGTTCTATAGAAAGCTGGAGAGCCGCCCCGTGGGAACTCTTCTGGATGCGGAGGTGAGTGCAGCCGGTCCGGTGCGGACTCTGGAGGTCAGTTTCTTTGGAATCTGGCCTCATCTGAGTCCACGGCAGATTTCTCCAGCATCCCTAGCACTGACAAGGTTATTCTTAGCTAAATGAGCCCCAGAGCCTATTTCTTTACACAGAATAACTTGATAATTAGTAATTCCTAGATGGTCTAGAAATAGCTACAATTCAGTGTGTTTAGAGGTCTGGGACTCTTAGAAATAAGAATTTAGTTTCAGACTAAGCATAAGCCCTCTTCAGGTGCTCCTTTCTCAATGTGTGAAGGGGCTTGTGGGAACACATGGGGCTCACCCTGCCCACTCAGTGATGCTCCATGCGCTGACAATGCTCGCAAGCTGACACAAGATTGTCTGAGTCTGAAGGGGGGAATCACCGTTATCACTCATGGAGTTGCCTGCTCCAGTTGGAGCCCTCCCCAGTCGGGCTAACTGTGGGAAGGAAGGAGTGAGGGAGGCAGGATCAGGCAAAGGGAACATCAGGGCCTCCTCCAGTTGGACTCTTCCCCCCCCACACACACACACCCTACCAGGCAAAGTGACATCAACTGCCCTGGGGGAAGGAACATCAGATTCTGACTCCTGCTCAAGTTGAGCTGTGTCTTTCAGTTTGGGGTTTGGAGCATGTGGTTCTTGCTGGATCTGATATATTTAAAAAATATTGTCTGCCACTTTGAGGACTTTAATCAAGAAGTGGGATATAGATCAAATAAATAAATAAATAAATAAATAAATAAGAAATATATTAAAAAATTTAAAGAACACAAATCTAAAGAACACAAATATTTAAAAAACACAAGCTGTGTTTTATTTCTTTATTTATTAGATTTATCCCTTTGCTTGTTCCTGCAGGCCCCTTCATCTGAAGAGTGAACACCTGAAGAAGTGAGCTGTGGAAGAGAGGGCTTTAGTAAATGTGAATTTCTATTTTATAGTTCTTCCCTTGCAAATGGTCATACACAGACTAGTATTCTTCCTTCCCAAACCCCACTTCCCTGTCAGTCTAATAGAAGTCCTGGGGTGGATTGGTCTGTGTTTTGGAATACTCTATGCATAGCCCTGAACATTCTAAAATCCGGGCCTGGATCAAGGAATGGATCTGGCACAAAACTTACAGGCTGTGATCTGCTTTGACAGAAGGAGTGAAGAGGACAGCTAGCAGACTGGTAGGAACAGGACAGACCCTTTGTGTGCAGCTGGTGGCTCCGATGTCAGTGGGGCGGTGAATCCGCTCCAGATTTCAGTCGGAACTCGAAAGGTGCGGCACCTTGGATAGCTCCTTTAGAGTTCTGACTGGAACCTGGAGCCGATTTACTGCCCCACTGACATCAGAGCCACCAGCCCCCACTGTTGTGAAGGTAGCAGATAAACTGCCTTCATTAAGCTTTGTCAGTGAAGGTGTCAGTCAAAGACTGAACTGAAGATTAGGGCTAGATCTACACTGGTGCTTTTTATCTCTATTGAAGTCCACAACTGCTGGGGCACTTTATGTATGTATGTATGTATGTATGTATGTATTTCATTTATATCCCACCTTTCTTCCATCATGGTACTCAAGCTGGCTACATGTGGTTCCCAGGTGGTCTCTCCTCCAAGCACAGACCCAGACATGCTTAGCTTCAGCAAGGTGGCTGTCTCATGTGCCTTCAGACCATGCCTGGTACCATTATGCATTACATTATGCATTCCGTATACCGCTTTTCTAGCATTATTTCCTGCTTTTTATTCTCTATTATCCAAAATACTGCAACAGATGTCATCATGTACATTACAAGGTATAAATGCACAAGAGGGATATAGCGTCACCATGATGGGGTCATATTGATATGACATGAGGTGTAGATCTGGTCTTCTTTTTTAAAGATATATGTTCAAGGTTCAGAGCTCAGCCACAGATAGCTGTCAGAGAAGAGCCAGAAATCAGGAGTTGCCCCAGGTAGCCACAGCCAAGGAACAAAACCAGAATTCAAGAGTCAAAAATACACATAGAATAAACACATAAGAGCCAAGAAGGTCACTGTTGTTGCTCAGACAAAGTTCCCAACCACACAGGAAGCCTTTACAACCCTTCCTGTCTAGGAGGCCCAACAGTCACCCTAGGTGAGCAGGCCACTTCAGAGCCTGAGAACACTTTTCCGCCCTAGAACATGCTCCAAATCGTCACCCTGGTGGCTTGCAGCACACAACAGCTGCATGCAGAGCTGAAGGTCTGTTTGTTTGTTTATTAGATTTGTATATCACTCAACTGGACAGTGCCCTCAGAACGGTTTACAACCATAAAACCAAACAACAACAACAAATTAATATAATATTGTTTGTATACCATCACCCAACTGGACAACGTATATTGCCTAATGTCTGCCACCCAATTGTATACCACTTAATGCATACCACCCAATGTATACTGCCCAACTGGACAATGGATACCACCCAACTGGACAATATTTGTATACTGCCCAACTGAGCAATGCCCTCAGGGCAGTTTACAATCATAAAACCAAACAACAACAACAAAATAATATAATATTAGACATGAATATTGCCAGCAGTAAAATTAATAATCAAGCAACAGATTAAATATTAAATGCCTCCTTTAAGGGGGAGGTCTTACCAGTTGTCTAAATGTATACATGAAGGTTCCTGTTCTAACTCAGGTGGATCCACAAGATAGGGATAAAGGCTCACCATTTATACTGCAAAATGAAGACTGAATCAGGATATGGGATCCATGACTTATTGTCAAATGGCTGAGATAATTTAAGGCTAAAGAAGATGTTTGGAATATTGCAACCTTCTCTGCAAGTTACTGGAAGGGGGCAGTGTTGCAGTTAGTTCATGGGAATTTCGACCACAGTAGCCTTAAGATCTCTATAGCCTACAGTGTGGTTTCCTGTGATTTCTTCCTCCCTCCCCTTCCTTCCCCCCACTCCGCTCTCTGACCTCCTCCATTGCTGGGAGCATGTATGTTTGGTCTCTTGCTCCTGCTGGTATAATGGAACACAAAACGGGCTGAACAAACTCTTTTTGAAACTCTATGCTGTACCTGCATTGTATATGCAAGATTATTTGTGAGTAAAACCATGTTACCTTTTCTTCACTGCAGAAGTGTGTGGTCTCCTTTATTATTCTAAGATAGCCCTGTGTGCATGTGGGACTGGTAAACGTTCATTCTGTTTTGCCTTTTGTTTTTTCTCTTCTAATTGCCTTTTTTTCTCTTCTAATTGCCTTTTTTTCTCTTCTAATTGCCTTTCTCCCCTTCATGGATCACTGCCTTGTTGTGGCGAAGGGGCTTGTGTAACTCAGTGAAGTCATAAGCTATGCTGTGCAGGGCCACCCAAGACGGACAGGTCATGGCAGAGAGTTCTGACAAAATGTGGTCCACTGGAGAAGGAAATGGCAACCCACTCCAGTATTCTTGCCAAGAAAACCCCATGGAACGTATCACAAGCCTAAAAGATATGACGCCGGAAGATGAGCCCCTCAGGTCGGAAGGTGTCCAATATACTACTGGGGAAGAGCTGAGGGTATTTCCAAGTAGCGCCAGAAAGAGTGAAGCAGCTGGGCCAAAGCCGAAAGGACACTCAGCTGTGGATGTGTCTGGTGGTGAAAAGAAAATCCGATGCTGTAAAGAACAATATGGTTTAGGAACCTGGAATGTTAGATCAATGAATCAAGGTTAAGCTGGAGGTGGTCAAACATGAGATGGCAAGATTGAACATCGACATCTTGGGAATCAGCGAACTAAAATGGACAGGAATGGGGGAATTTAATTCAGGTGACCATCATATCTACAATTGTGGCCAAGAATCCCTAAGAAGAAATGGAGTAGCTCTCATAGTCAACAAAAGGGTGGGAAAAGCAGTACTGGGGTACAATCTCAAAAATGATAGCATGATCTCAGTACGAATCCAAGGCAAACCATTCAACATCACAGTAATTCAAGTCTATGCCCCAACCACTGATGCCGAAGAAGCTGAGGTTGATCGGTTCTATGAAGACCTCCAACACCTTCTAGAACTAACACCAAAAAAAGATGTCCTCTTCATCATAGGGGACTGGAATGCTAAAGTAGGAAGTCAAGAAATCACCGGGATAACAGGCAGGCATGGCCTTGGTGTACAAAATGAAGCAGGACAAAAGCTAATAGAGTTTTGCCAAGAGAACACGCTGATCATAGCAAACACTCTTTTCCAACAGCACAAGAGACGACTCTACACATGGACATCACCAGATGGTCAATATCGAAATCAGATTGATTATGTCCTTTGCAGCCAAAGATGGAGAAGCTCCATACAGTCAGTAAAAACAAGACCTGGAGCTGACTGTGGCTCAGATCATGAGCTGCTTCTTGTAAAATTTCGGCTGAAATTGAAGAACGTAGGGAAAACCACTAAACCATTCAGGTATGACCTAAATCATATCCCTTATGAATATACAGTGGAGGTGAGGAATAGATTTCAGGGATTAGACCTGATAGACAGAGTGCCTGAGGAACTATGGACGGAGGTCCGTAACATTGTTCAGGAGGCAGCAACGAAATCCATCCCAAAGAAAAAGAAAAAGAAATGCAAGAAAGCCAAGTGGCTGTCTGATGAGGCTTTACAGGTAGGTGAGGAAAGAAGGGAAGCAAAAAGCAAGGGAGAAAGGGGAAGATATATCCAACTGAATGCAGAGTTCCAGAGAATAGCAAGGAGAGACAAGAAGGCCTTCTTAAATGAACAATGCAAGGAAATCGAGGAAAACCACAGAATGGGAAAGACTAGAGATCTCTTCAAGAAAATTGGAGATCTCAAGGGAACGTTTTGTGCAAAGACGGGCATGATAAAGGACAAAGAGGGTAGGGACCTCACAGAAGCAGATGAGATTAAGAAGAGGTGGAAAGAATACACAGAAGAACTATACAGGAAAGATCTTAATGTCCTTGATAGCCATAATAGTAATGTCCTTGATAGCCATGATAGTGCGGTCACTGAACTTGAGCCGGACATCCTCGAGAGTGAAGTCAAGTGGGCCTTAGAAAGCATTAGTAACAACAAAGCTAGCGGAGATGACAGTATTCCAGCTGAGCTATTTAAAATCCTAAAAGATGATGCTGTTAAAGTGCTGCATTCAATATGCCAACAAATTTGGAACACTCAGCAATGGCTGCAAGACTGAAAAAGGTCAGTTTACATTCCAATTCCAAAGAAGGGCAACGCCAAAGAGTGTTCAAACTACCGCACAATTGCGCTCATTTCACATGCCAGCAAGGTGATGCTCAAAATCCTACAAGCTAGGCTTCAGCAGTATGCGAACCAAGAACTACCGGAAGTACAAGCTGGGTTTCGAAGAGGCAGAGGAACTAGAGATCAAATCGCCAACATTCGCTGCATCATGGAGAAAGCAAGAGAATTCCAGAAAAACGTCTATTTCTGCTTCATTGACTACGCTAAAGCCTTTGATTGTGTGGATCACAACAAACTGTGGCAAATTCTGAAAGTGATGGGAGTACCAGACCACCTTACCTGTCTCCTGAGAAACCTGTACGGGGGTCAAGAAGCAACAGTAAGAACCGGAACCGGAACAACCGAGTGGTTCAAAATTGGGAAAGGAGTACGACAAGGCTGCATATTGTCACCCTGCTTATTTAACTTATATGCAGAGTACATCATGAGAAATGCCGGGTTGGATGAATCACAGGTCAGAATTAAGATTGCTGGGAGAATTATCAACAACCTCCGATATGCAGACGATACCACCCTAATGGCAGAAAGTGAAGAGGATCTCAAGAGCCTCTTGTTGAGGGTGAAAGAGGAGAGTGCAAAAGCTGGTTTGAAACTCAACATTAAAAAAACGAAGATCATGGCATCTGGCCCCATCACTTCCTGGCATATAGAAGGGGAAGAAATGGAAGCAGTGACAGATTTTACTTTCTTGGGCTCCAAGATCACCGCAGACGGTGACTGTAGCCATGAAATTAAAAGACGCTTGCTCCTTGGGAGGAAAGCTATGGCCAACCTAGACAGCATAGTAAGAAGCAGAGACATCACCTTGCCAACAAAGGTCCGTCTAATCAAAGCTATGGTTTTCCCAGTAGTAATGTATGGCTGTGAGAGCTGGACTATAAGGAAGGCTGAGCGCCGAAGAATTGATGCTTTCGAACTGTGGTGCTGGAGAAGACTCTTACGAGTCCCCTGGACTGCAAGGAGGTCAAATCAGTCCATCCTAAAGGAAATTCTGCGAAGAGAAAACTCTCTGGAAAAGACCCTGATGCTGGGAAAGACTGAAGGCAAAAGGAGAAAGGGATGGCAGAGGATGAGATGGCTAGATAGCATCACCGATGCAATGAATATGAACCTGAGCACACTCCGGGAGAGTGCGCAGGACAGGAAGGCCTGGCGTGCTATGGTCCATGGGGTCACGAAGAGTCGGACACGACTGAACGACTGAACAACAAAAACAATTGCCTTTCTAACAGGAGGCATCATTACTAAATAATCCCATCAGAAGAAAAGCTAGGTGAGCTGTGGAATTATCAATGACAGACGTCTCAGATCACCAGGGACTCTGGCATTCCTCTTCCACAGTATCCTTTGGCTGGATTCCATGCTGTTCAGTAGTACGGAGAACATACCATGTTGGACAGTTGAGCCACACAGGAAGTTCCCACCTAGTTTTTCCACTCCCCAGAGAGGTGTGGATGTGACTAGAGAAAGGCTCAAGCGATTTCGCTCCTCCAAACATTACCAAAACACTATGGCATTTAACCACAGGGTCCAAACCATGTCACTCCAGTTACACAAGAATGTGCCCTAGCATTAGCATTGGAAGCAGCAGAAAGGAAGCATGCTGCATTTATCACCACTTTGGTATAATGCTCAGAAATGTTTGGTGTCATGTTCAGAAAGGGGATGGGGGTGGGGGGACGTACAAACGTTTCTGCATCCCAAACTTGCCCATCCTTGACATACTGTCTCACTCTCTGTTATCATCTGTTCCATTTTGCAACAAACATGGCAAGACTACATTGGCAAAATTCAAATACAGGGATAGTGCTGGTCAAAAGAGGATACATTTCCGAGTGTTTAATTAAAGCCTATTCTTTCCATTCTTTCAGCATCCTTCCCCCACCCCTGGCCGCCCCACAGCAAATATACAATTGTTAGTAAGAGAACCAGACACCTTTCCCCTAAGGAAGCATTTCCATTGCAGGAATATTGCATTATGCCAAGATTTTGTCAGTAGGAAAATATATATAATCCTTCAGCCAGCACATCCACAGCAATTGTGGCCGCCCTGTTCCCTGCAGCAACCAGCAAGGCAAAGCCTCTGCCAGGGTTACACTGGTGTTGGATTGTGCTTTCAGCAAGTTAAGAGCTAAAAATATAATCCCTTTTTTTGTCACCTGGAAAGATCCATGGTGTACAATTTTGTCAGAGAGAGGTGATTATAAATACTCTGAGTTCACTGCAGGTATTACCATCCTATGTGCATTATCTCAGTAGTTGTACACTTTTTAAAAAAACCCTGTACATTACAGCAAGGGAGCAAAACTGAGTTAAAAGCCACTCTGAGCTGAAGCCTATTGAAAAACATAACCACCAGAGATTACTGCCTCTTCTGACATGTCACTGGATTTTGATTATGCACTCAGATACCAAGTTCCTTCTTTTGGATGATGAAAAGTGGGGAGCTGGCTGGGGCAAAAAATAAAGACATGCAAGCAGACGTTTGGTTATTGGCTGCGTTATTACTAGTAATCCTCTGTGCTCTCTACCTCAACTATTCTGGAAGGATTTCAGCCTCTGGGTTAAATGGAATTTAAACCATGGAAAAAGGAGGAAGAATGATGGGCGGGTGAAGTACATGCTCACTTGTAGGACAAGATGTTTAACAAAAGAAACCGCCTGTGTTCTGAATTCGATTAAGGCCTGAATTGCTTTGCACTTGCAGGATAGCAAACACCAATGAAAGGAAACTTTAAAAATTGAGATGCTACACAGCTGGGTTTAGAAAAGACTGATCATATTTCACAAAGATCAGCATGGAATGTTGGGGCTGGGGGAGCCTTATTCTGGAATGAAACAAACAAGTCACACTCAGCGTTCAAATTAAATTAGTAGCTGACTCCAACTTGTATATTTGTTTCTTATTTCAGAGGTTCCAAACTTTTCCCTACAAAGATCCTGTGACAGATGTTGGCCTACAGAGAGAGTCCTCCTTTGCACAACACATTGTCTTCCTCTTTTGTTCAAAACATTGTCTCCAGAATGAACTGATGAATGGAAGGGTCAAAAGCCAAGGTGGGAGAAAATAATAGGGAAATGTAGGGTATTCACTGTCAGTGTGGATTTACTTTTTCAGTTATCTTAAGTTGGATTTGTCCATTAAGGTGATGCCATCTACACTATTCTCTATGCGCACAGGGACAATGTGGACTCAATTAATCTTGATCCAGTCACACAACCAGTCACTAAATAAACCAAGCTAAGTAAGCCCCTGCTCCTCAAGGTTGGATTAATTATGTCACAAATGGCTGGCAAGCCCACGTTGCATTGTGTGTGTGCAAAATTCACAGCTCCACATGGACTCACCAGTGGTAGCATGTTGACTCATTGCATGCCCAACTCAATACTCACTTGTGGGTTGACACAAAGAGCTGAAAAATGCCAGTCAGGCAGCAAAAGCTTGTTGGGTGCATCAGCCTGAGTTTCATATAATGAAACCTATTATAGAATCCTAGAACCATAGAACAGTAGGGTTGGAAGGAGCCTATCAGACCATCAAGTCCAACCCCCTGCTCAGCTCAGGAAGCCAAGTCAGAGCATCCCTGACAGATGGCTGTCCAGCCTCATCTTGAATGCCTCCAGTGTGGGAGAGCCCACTACTTCCCTAGGTAATTGGTTCCATTGTCGTATTGCTCTAACAGTCAGGAAGTTTTTCCTGATGTTCAGCTGGAATCTGGCTTCCTGTAACTTGAGCCCATTATTCTGTGTCCTGCACTCTGGGATGATTGAGAAGAGATCCTGGCCTTCCTCTCTGTGATAACCTTTCAAGTCCTTGAAGAGCACTATGATATCTCCCCTCAGTCTCCTCTTCTCAAGGCTAAACATGCCCAGTTCTTTCAGTCTCTCCTCATATTATCATTGGTGATAATAAGGAGCCATCACAGAGCTGGAAGGGACATTGGAGGGCATCTAATCCAATCCCCTGCTCAATACAAGCAGTTGAATCCAGATTTAGGGCACATGCTATGGCTTGTGCCCTCACTGCTCAGAAGCCCCCAAACTTGGAGGATTCCAAGATTCCTATGCCCTACCAGGCTGAAGCCAGCAGAGCGGGCTTTTCAGCCTGCCTAGTGAGAGCACTTCAGAGGGGGAGGGAAGGAGGCAAGATAAATGGTACTTTGGCCTCTCCCATCTCCTCCCCTCCCACTGGAACACCCCCTTTCCCCCTCTTTGAGGTCAATTTTCCAACCTCAGAGAGTCAACTGGCATGGCTTTCTCCACACTGGCTGTGTATGGGGGGTGGGGGCAGGTCTCCAATTCCCCCATCTGAGGTTGAAGCACTGTATCCGACCTCTGAGGGGGGGGTGGAATCTGAGCCATGCTATGGTCCCTGGGACACTCGCCCAGGGACCATAGGATTGCTCTCCCCATCATGCTTAGAGAAGAGCCATTAAAATCAATAGAACAGGTCAGTTATGACTAATGTCCCATTTATTTCAATGATCCTACTCTATTTATGATGAAAGCTGGATCTAACCCACTCTGTACAGTACAGTTTGCAGTCACAGCATCCCTGACAGCTGGTCATCCAGCATCTGCTTAAATACTAGTACCAGGGAAGGAAAACTCTTACTGTTAGGACATTTCTCCTAATGTTTAGTCCAGCCCTCACAAACTTGATGTTCTCCAGATATGTTGAACTACGACTGCCAGCATTCCTGACCATAGGCCAAGCTGGCTGAAGCTGATGGGAATTGAAGTCCAAAATATCTGGAGGGCACCAGTTTGGAGAATGCTGGTTTAGTCAATACCTGCTTTCGTACCATTTCTGCCCATTAGTTCTAGCCTTGTCCTGATGTGCAACAGAGCACATGTCTGTTTCATCTTCTGTGTGAGAAGCCTTCAGATATTTCAAGGCAGCAATCATGTCTACCACTCCCCCCATCTTCTCATCTCCAGCCCAAACACACCCACTTATTCCAGTCATTCCTCATTGTACTTGATTTCCAGACCTTCACCATCCTGGTCACTCTCTTCTGGAGATTCTCCAGTTTGTCAATGTCCTTCTATAACTGTGGCACCCAGAACCAGACACAGTACTCCAGATGTAGCCTGATCAGCACAAAATAGAGTGGAACTATTACTTATCATGAAGAAGAAGATGAAGAAGGCGGAACAGAAGAAAATGGAAGAAGATGGAAGAAGATGGAAGAAGATGGAAGAAGATGATGAAGACAAAGAAGAAGACATCGAAGAGTGTTCAAAATGCTTCACATTCTCATGTAGGTTTTCACAGCACCTACATCAGTCCAAACGCATTTCAAAATGGTGTAGCACAGTGATAGAAATCAATAGGACCAAGTCCTTGCTTAGCCATAAAACTCACTGGTCATCTTAAATAATCCATTTGATCTCTGCTTAATTTATTTTACAGGGTTCTCATGAGGATAGAATGGGATAATTCTATATATGCCATCTTGAGCGCCTTGGTGGATGGGTAGGATACAATTGTCTTAAATCAAATCGTTTTCCCTGGGGCAAATGTTTACAAATCTTTCAAAATATATTGGGCTATGTCTAGTTCAACAGATTTGCCAATGTATAACTTCCAGTTGCATACAATCTTACTACTGCCTCTCCACACATTATAAATCTATTTTCCACATTACAAAAACAGACAAAAATATAGCTGTGCTATATAAATTGTTTGGGGGTGGGGGGAGATGCCCCAGTTTATTAGGCAAGTGTTAGTGTTTTGTACAGCCTCATGCAGTATTAGAATACATGCCACCATGAAACTAATTTACTGGAGTTGTAATGCTTGGATTATCCCCTGTTCTTTTATGATGGATGTGTCATATGGAGAATGGTGAATATTGCTCTGTCAGTTAGTGTTAAATTAAATGAATTATTCTAACCCGATCACCCTGTTCTTTCCTAATAAACTTAAATTTTCCAAATTCCAATTTTAAAAGTTAACAAAAAAAAACTGAAAAGAAATGCAAAAGTGCCTGAGAAAACTCAATACCCCCGCTCGGTGCAAGTTTTATTTCCCTTCTTCTAAATCCACATCAATAAGCAATTCAACAATAGAAGAAATCTCAACGGGGGTCCAACTGATGAAATTAACGCAGGGCAGAACCTCTGCCGAAAATATTTCTTTGCCCATGTAATTGCTTGCAGCCATCCTTGTGTGAAAGCCCCCATCAGATTACAGGATTTGTTGTATGCAAATTGAAGGCTAAATGCTTGGTAGCACCTTTCAGTGCCGTGGCGCTGGAAATGAGTTTTTTAAATAGGAAATTAGATGAGTAATATTTTAGTCAACAAAAATGTGGGGAAATTCTGCATAAAGATGAGAAAATTATGCATGCAAAGTGACTCTGAAAACCACCAGTGAGCAATTGCAAAATTCTGTACACGGCTACTCACAAAAGCATTGCCTTGCTTTCTTTCTTTCTTCCTTTCTTTTTTTAACTACAGAACAGAGTCATTGAATACAAATTACTTGAGAGCTCTTTCCTGTTCAACCTTCTTTGGCTTAAAAAAAGAAGAAGGTTTAATGGCACCAAATGGAACTCCAGACAAGAAACCAGTAGGATGCTTGGGGGAGTGAAGTTTTACTTGGAAGTTGGGATGGCTGGTGTTTCCCTGATGGATTCTGGGGAAAGGTTCTCTGCAGTTAACCTGAATTTTATCTAAAACTTAGATCAGCTTGTGAGCATCCATCAGCAGGACAGTCAGAAAGGGCGCACAGTTTTTGTTCTTGACAAGGTAAAACTAAATAATAACAACAACAACAACAACAACAACAACAACATGATGATGATGATAATGATGATGCTTATAAACTAGTGTTACATATTTCTGTCCCATCAGTTACTGGTTGATCGTACACTATATTCTGCACTCAAATCACAGACATTGTCAGAAGAATCATTGTTGGGTGACAAACCAGGTCAATAGCACATCCTAAAGGAAAATATAACCATAGAATTCTAGACCAAATATAACCATAGCATTCTAGACAGATGGCTGTCCACCATTTATGAGTTACTGGATCCTTTCCTGCCTAATCAGGCCCACAAAGAGAAAAAAAGCAATGGTCTCCATAAGAGGTCACTGTGCCTCGCTCCCCACAATACTACTATGTTTCTGGTTTGGGCTGGTGCCTCCTCCTTGGCCAGCTCCACATACAAGCATAGCTGGCCCCATTCAACAACCAGGTGATTGGAAAGCAATGCAACATTTCCCATGGTCCTTGCATCACCACAACCCACTAGATTTATGAAGGGGTGAATCTGGCTTCCAACCAGACATCAATTGCCACACAAAACCAAAGGTTCCCCATTCTAGTTAATATAGTAGTTAATATCCAAAAAAAAAAAAAGTTAAGGTAGTCAGAATAACTGGCATTGTTAACAAGCAAAGAAGTTAGAAACATTTGAAATGACAATTTAGGGGAAAGAATGCACTAGCCAAATTCCAAGAGAGTTAGACATACTCACCTGAAATCAATGAGCTGATGCAGACTTATTGACACTTAGAGTAGACCCACTGAAATCCATGGGACTTATAGCAATCATGACTAACTTATGTCACCTTGATTTAAGTGAGACTGCTCTAAGTCTGGATCCAACCCAGTGGGCTTAAGTAAACTTAACTCCATGTTGGATTGTGGCCACTATATGTGTTGATACATGCAGAGAGGCTAAATGAAGAAATTTGAAAAGAGTGAGCCAAGAAAGGAATTGGTAAGAGTCCAGCTGAGTTGGACACCAAACATGTAACTGAAGAGTGGGCGTATTTTCAGGGTCAATTTAAACTTTGCTCAGCATATGTTCAAGCTCAAAAATGCTCTCCCCTGTGACAGTCCTCCACACAGCCAACGTAATGTTTAAAGAACTCTTATTTATACATCCCAAAATCTATACACTCTTTGTGCATCGATGCCAAACTTCCCCGGGGCCACTGGTTGCTGGCATGCAGAAGCTGCATAGCTTTAGTTCATACACAGGTGAAGCCCTAGTTCAGTTGTGAGGCACCACACAGAAACCCACCTGTGTCCTAATTCAGGGGCGCACACCCTATGGCCCAGGCTTTACTCTGAGGCTTTACTCCGAGGCTTTACTGCATGACCACATGCACACACCAAGGGTTCCCTGATGTAAAGTTGTTGGGGAAATCCAAAACGGCTTTAGGATTGCACCTGTAACTATTCTCTAAATACATTTAAAGTTTCTCACCAAAAATGTTTAAACCCTGAATGCAGACATTTTTTTCAATATTTTATTGTGAATTTCAACAAACAAAAAAGAAAAACAACATAACAAAACCAAAAAGAAGCGTGGGGGGGGGGAGTATAACAACATTCTAAAACCCTCAGTTTCAAATTATTACAATATTCTAGAAAGAGTAAAAAAAAAAAAGGGAGAAAAAAATATAGGTTACACATAAACTTCAGTAAAAGCAGACCAAACATCCACATACAAGTCCATCTGCAAGTTACGTCTATATATGACTCTTTCAAATGTTGCTAGCATTGTTAAGTCTTCAATCCACTGCATTATGGGCGGTGAGCTTCTATCCTTCCAGTATCATTGTATCAGTCTTTTAGCAACCAAAAGGGTGCAAAAAATCAATTTACGCTGGCCATGTGTTACATTTGAAGAAGCAGGTAAGTATTTTAAAAGAACATTTACATCAGTAAATATTAAAGAGCTTTCCAATACAAAATTTATCTGTATAATAACTTCCTCCCAAAAGGAGGCAACCATCGGGGATTTCCAAAACATATGAATAAGAGAAGCATTGACTGCATTACACCTCCAACAATTAGCCGAATTTGACAAACCTTTATTAAAAGACATTGTGGCGTCCAACAGACCTGAAACAAAAGTTTTTGCTGAATAAGGCATAACCGAAGATCTGTTGAGATATCCAGTAAAGACGCTAAAACAGCAGTCCACTGATTAAATAAAATAGGATGTTCCAATTCCCTGTTCCATTCCTACTGTAAACCTCTTGCATCATATTTATTCATAGATAATACATTTTTATAAACATGAATCGTAGGTCAATATATCTGATCAACTTCATTGAGTATTTCCAGTAATGAAGAAGACTCCAAAGCAGTAAACGCTGCAGGACCAAATCTAGATACCAACAAATGTTTCAATTGCAAGTACTGCCATTCCACTGTAACAGGCAAATCATATTGATCTTGCAAAGTTGAGAATAACAAGAACTCATCATCAACCCCCACTAATTGATCCAAGGTAAAAATAATTTTATCTGTCCAGGTCCACCATAAAAACATTTTCTTTCCAATTCTTAAATCTGGATTTCCCCATAAAGTCAATTTAGCATGGGAAAATGGGTCAAAGTGTAATTGATGTGACATTATATGCCACACTTCTCTAAATTGCCAAAATTGTGGGAGGAGCTCTCTCTGCCTTAATATGCCAAGAACCTAATGCCATCAATTTAAAGAGAGGCTCTCCAGACAAGAAGATTTCAACACTGACCAAGAAGGGAAATCTATTCTAAGTGGCAAAGACCAAAATTTAGTAAAAGTCAGCAAATAGGCCCGATGGTACATAGCTAGATCCGGAAAACTGAACTCGCCTTCATTAATTGGAAGTTGCATCCTTTTCAAAGATATTCTTGGTGGAAAGGAACCCCGTCTTCTTCTTTTTAACAAAACAAAGCATTAAGATTTTGGAAATATTAGAGCCCTAAGTGCAGACATTATCTATTTACATCATGGCTACTAACAGTAATGTTGATCTCCACTGTGTCCAGAAAATCTGGGGAAAGAAACCACTTTTCTGGAACATATCTTGCATTTGAGCACTGTAGCATAGCAACAATGAGTATTCCAAAGCGTGCAATCGTTCATTCTAAATTGTACTTTCGATCATCAGAAGGGATTAACGAAAAATAATCTATTGGAGATGAAGTGAAATCTAATGTAGTTGGAGTTTGGCTGAGAGCATGAAAGAGAACTCTTGTGAATGTAGATTTCCCTCCGTCCCCCCATCCCCCCTGCATGGCTCAGGGGATACTCTACTTGCCTTAGGAAAGCATTTCCTTAGACAATTTGTCAACATTACAGTGACAGTGAGAATCCATTTCCTTCACTGGTTTTAGATCCAAATCTAGTGAAGTCAATAGGGGTTTGAAACAGGTCTTTAGAAGAGTTCCCCCCACTTTGGGGATTCAACAGCAGGACAGATGCTTCCATAAAGGGAGTAGCCTGGCCAACTTACTAATGCTTTAACAACACATAGGGATAATGGGAGAGATGAACTGAGATTCAAGTCTAGGTGTGAGGCGGTATAAACCACACAATGTACAGTGTAAAATCTCACACCTTCCTAATCCTTTGGTCTCCATCTTTGTAGCTGGAAACTCATCAGATAAACATTTGCTGTGAGGCCCAGATCAGTTATACATGCTGGGGTGTCTCGCAAAATGTTCTTGCTTTTATCCTAAGCCCCTTGGTTCAGGGCAACATAAAGGAACATGTTAGGCTCACTCATTTATAGCTGCAAAAGTGTGCTATTCCCAGGATAATTAATAACCTGTCCCTGTAAACAGGGCTTAAGCAGATGTGCAAATTGTCAAGTTCCTCAGGCTTTTCTACGGTACTAACAAGTTACCAAATATAGTTACAGAGATGGGATGGGGCATTTTTAAAAACACCCACACCAACCACCACCACCTCATTCCTCTCTCAGAGATGTGATTAGCTCCCGCAAACTTCTGAACATTTAAAAGAGAAATACCATAAAAAGGTAAGGTAAAGGTGTCCCCAACCAGTCGTGTCCGACTCTAGGGTGCGGTGCTCATCCCCGTTTCTAAGCTGAAGAGCCAGCGCTGTCCGAAGACGGTTCCGTGGTCATGTGGCCGGCATGACTGAACACTGAGGTGCACGGAACGCTGTTACCTTTCCCGCCGAGGCGGTACCTATTTATCTACTTGCAATTTCTTGCTTTCGAACTGCTAGGTTGGCAGAAGCTGGGACTGAAGACGGGAGCTCACTCCGTCACGTGCCCCTAAAACCAGAATGAACATTTCAAGTGTATAGCAAAAACTTGCAAATCAATCAATCAATCAATAAATAATCCACAATAGGTAATGTATAACAAAAGCAAGCACTATGTCCCTTTCACTGTTTAAAAAGGAAATATGTCACAGACCTCATATTGCAAAATATTATTTCTAGAGAAAAATATAATCATTTGAATTTCAAAGCTACAATGGACATTTTAAAAAAAAAATCCAATTGCTCCTATTTTTTCCAGATGTTGGCTCCATGTTCCCTAATAATGGCTTTAAAAGGTGTCCCCAACCAGTCGTGTCCGACTCTAGGGTGTGGTGCTCATCTGCATTTCTAAGCCGAAGAGCCAGCGCTGTCCGAAGACGCTTCCGTGGTCATGTGGCCGGCATGATAGAACACCGAGGTGCACGGAATGCTGTTACCTTTCCCGCCGAAGCGGTACCTATTTATCTACTTGCAATTTCTTGCTTTCAAACTGCTAGGTTGGCAGAAGCTGAGACTGAAGACGGGAGCTCACTCCATCACGCAGCACTCGGGTCTCAAACTGCTGTCCTGCCAGCCTTTTAGTCTGCAGTTCAGCGTCTTAACCACTAAGCCACCACGGCCCCTTAATAATGGCTTAGCTGGCCATAACTAGAAGTTATGGGCTGGATGGAGGCTCACAAGAGGAACTTGTGAGGAAAGCAGCTTACTTTCTACATATAGAATTTGGGCTCTTTTTCTTAAAGTGTGAGTTTCTTAGACAACAGTTCCTCCTAGTATGCCATGGAAACAAACAGACCCTCAAGATCATCACCATAGCTCAGTGATGGTGGTTTTTTGTACATCTGTAGTTTGTGTCTACTATTTTTGCTGGTGACATCCTAGGACAGCCTTCCAGATGTTTGACTACAATGCCCATCATTCCCAGATAGCATGATGGGAGTCACAGCCCAACACATCTGGAAGGCCCTAGACTGGGGAAGGCTGCTCTAGGATCTTAGCTAAAGTATCCATTTTCTGCTGTGCCACTTCTTATGAGTTGCTTACTCTGAGCCTAGTGGTTTATTCATTTAGTAGGCAAGCTGGGAATCTTGGGTATTGTGCTGAGGGCTTTCAGGGTCTCAAGACAAACACAGTCACTCATATACTTATGTTTGTCATTCATCTCCTTCCATTGCCTCCTTCCCCAAGTTTCTTTGCCTCTCCCTATGTTTGTTATTTTCCTTAGAATAGCCAGGGACCAAGACGGCTGGACAAGGGCTGTTGCTAGACAGATTGGTATTCAAGGCATCCCACTCTGATGATCTCAGTCTGAAGATGGCTCTCAGTAGACTCAGAGGTGGGCCAATATGATTAAACTTTTGGTTATAGAGGCATGAGAGTTAAAAGAGAGATCAAATGGCCAGCTAAGCCATTATTAGGGAACATGGAGCCAAATTATTGGGTAGCAAAAACAGTTTGAAATGGAGACAAGGGGTTGATCCAGGATCTGCTTTCCATGAGAGGAAGGGACTTTCTGCAGTAGCAAGGGAACTGTTCATGAACGGTCCCTCCACTTGATTTGAGGGCGGGGCTCTCCCCTATGCCACAGGTCACCCCATTCAGCAGGGACTCCTGATTCTGTGTGTAGCATTTTCAGGGGTCTGAAGGGACTGCTGTGGAAAGGAGGTGGTGAGGAAGTCCACTTCCACCAGCGCAGTTGATCCAACCCAAGTTCTCTCCTCAGCCCCTGACTGCTCTGAGGAAAACAAGAGAGGGTAGTTCGTGCCTTCTGTGAGTTTCCAAGTGTCCGTGTTACCAGGAAGTAAGGTCCTTTGTGTTCCTTTTACTCTGAAATGAGTTTAAATTCTGGAGCAAATTCAGTAGTCATTGAATGTTAACTCTCTGTTGAGAGGGGGGAAATAGTACACTGGAGGGGGTGAAATGGAGTATCCTGGAAGAGGGTTTTGCTGGCTGGTTGGAACCCTGAACAGGAGCACTCCTCACTGCAGCAATTTGTTGCAGGATCCACCTGTATACTCAGTGTGTTGTGTTGTGATGGCCATATAGCCAAAGTGGGGCTTCTGGGAAAAAAAGAGAGGTATTAGCATGCTTGGAAGAATACCAAGATTTCTAGAAGCAGAAAAAAAATATTTTGGTGGGTGGGTGAGGGGTACCTAAGCAAGAGAAAAACACACACACAACCCCCGCCCTCTTCCCCAGTCCAACAAGGATGGACTCAAAGCATGCTCTGTGGTCACAGAATGCTGAGTGTTGTGGGTGGGAAACTGGGAAGTGGAATAGAGTATCCTGGCAAATGACATGGAATACTGAACCAGAGCACACCAGACTGCAACTTCTTGTTGCAGGACCTACATCTCCTTATGTATTACTTTTTCTACTAAATTAACACACAAATCATTACACTTAAGAATCTGGGAATCAGACTATGCATAAATATAACATCCATCATAGAACAATGCTTATAAACTATATAACTTCTGGAAACCCCACACAAATTGAAATGGGAATTTACACCTATATTTAGGATTGCACCAAAAGAAATTACTGTTTTTGTGTTAATATTTTTGGCAATATCAATAAAGACTTATCCTTTTGAATTTTCAGTAATCATGTTGAAAGTGTTCACCTATTCAGGAAGCATGCCTTCACTCTGAATTGACTTTATCTGCCCTCAGTGGCATCAACATGTAGCCAAATATAATTGACTACAAACTCAACGGGTGATCCCTGTTTGGGAAGGATCACCCATATCTAGGAATCTTGCCCTTACTATGAACTGAAAACTGTCAGCATGTAGTTGGATCTCATTAGCCATATTCACATTCATTCCCTGATTGTCAGGGATAATCCATGTGAATGTTGCAGAAAACAGAAAGAAGCCTTAACCAAGAAAAAACATGGTGTGTAAACTAGAGCAACTAGGGAGAAAAACTGGCACTGAACAGCATCAGAGCAATCACTAATTTGTGCCAAAGAATAAAACTGGGAGAATATTTGGCATGATCCTACTTAAAATTAAATCTGTAACACATTCATAATGCATTACAGAAGCCTTCCCTTTCTATGTGGCTTTAATAAGATGGGATCTGTACCAGAGAGTAACTATCTGTGGGTCTAATTTGGGGATCTGCCAAACAGTTCTCCATGCTAGTGTCATTTAGCCCATCATCATATCATTTTATTTTGTGGTCCTATTTATTTTTCCTTGATAACAAGACTTGTTTCATAACTGGATGCAGCTCAGACCGAGCAAAGCAGCAACACCTTGCTAGATGGAGAGAAGCAGTGTCCTTGCTGCCCCTCGAGGCACGTGCCACGTCCTGAATACATGACGCTTGCAAGAATGAGTTCACAAATGAGTTGATTTTGTTTCATAATACTCTGTAGCTGCCATCTATTTTACTTGGGCATCTCACTTCAGCATTGTGGCACTGGCTCGGTCACTTGTTTCTTTTGGTGGCACAGCATTTTTCACAGAAAGGCTCCAAAATGGTCATGGGAAAGTCAGCGGCATGTCAGCAACACTTGCACAGTTTAACAGAACGTAGCCACTGATTTTCCAAGACCACTTTAGCCTTGGGCTGCTCAGCGCTTCTGTTACCCCGTAGCAGCTAAACTAATAGCAGCCAGAAGAGTCATCACATCATTCTTGTGCCTGCCTCCCTATACCCCACTTCTGGCACCAGAAAAGACAGGCCAATAGCAAGCAAGAGGACTGGGGCAGGCAAAGAGGCCAGGGCCCAAGAAGGCAATTACAAAAATCAAGAGGTCAAGAGATAAGGAGGAGAGCACAAGACCATTTGAGGAGGTTGAAAAATCACTCAAAGCATGTGCTTTCTACCATTTGTCACTCTGAGATACTGTGCACACACTCACCTGTGACCCATTAATCCTAAATGATCCCAGCCCGCCATCTCAGATCCTGGGCTGTGGACATCTGCATATTCTATTTTGTACATATTACATTACTGAGTGCTGGGCATCATTCCAGTAAGCCAAACTTTTGAGAATGAAACAAAGAGATATCAAAGTACAGCAAATAAAATTAAAGAGTGTTTTGAAAACAAGACTTTTGTAAGCCAGGACATCTAAACTCTAAATTTGCCTTGATTTCTCAAGAAGACAAGTTCAAAGATTTGAATGCTCAAGAGTATTCAGCCAGCATTGCCAATTCTTCTCCTTGTCTGGCCAAGGACTTTTTTTCTCTCTCTCTCCCAGGTCATCCCAACACAAGCAGCAATAGAAACAATATGCCACTGACACCCTGTAAACAAAAGGAATGGCAGCCAGACATCAGCAGAATATGGCCTTCCTAACTGTATACCCAAGATCATAACTTGGTCCAGAAAGACATCTTTGCACTATGTCATGTACATGATGCCACAATACTTGCCAATAATAAATGGCACTTGCACTTTTGAGTTTGCATAATGCTGCCCAGCTGGCCATTTTCACTGTTTATCATGGAAGAGTCCTCAAAGATGTATATTAAGATATTGGCACCATAAAATGGCTCAGTTGAACTTAGCATCTCATTTCCAGGGAGGCCTTACAGAAAGCAGGGAAACATGTTTTAATGGAAACACACAGCTCACCATGCATTAATACTAGAATTCTCTCCCATGAAAATTTGAATAGCATTAAAAATGTTTTGATAACATACAAGGAAGAGACTACAATGGGTCTGAGTAGATCTCTGGAGAGAAACTTCTGACTGATCCTGGAGCCAGCAGAGGCAATCCTTTTGATGATTCCTCATTAACATCTTCAGCCAAGAATCTTCTTCAGTTCAGGTCCACCTTACAAAGTGGATGCCATCATGCTAAATAGCTCACAAACACATTTCTTTAAGAATGCATTTCCTGCGAATATGCCTCCATCTTGGCCCCAAATGGATTCAGGCTCCTGAGATGTTCGGAAGGAAGGACAAGACCCACACCTCGTCTAAAACTCACAGGCATTCCTGAGGGGGAAATGCAAAGCAGGAAATGTGTACTTGCGAACTGAATGCCCCTTTCAAGTGCTGGCATGTCCAGTCTTCAAGGAAGAGAATGATTTCAGGATATGGAACAAAGACACTTGAATGTACTTTGAGCCAGGCAACCAAGGAGACTAATTCTGCTACACAAGCTCTCAACTTGTCGTGCTTAGGACATGTCTGGGATCACCACTTGAACTGAGAACTAATTCATACATACCACAGCACTGTAGTTGTCACTTCTATCCTCACTCCTCAGTGGTACTACCAGAAGTGCAGAGGCAAATGTTGAAGTGCAGGCACTCAGCATGGGACTCTGAATAGCTACACCCCCAAGGACAGTCCTTAGTTCTAGTTTTCATCTCCATCAGGTCTTTTGTAAAGTCAATGGGTCTTAATTGCCCAACTGAGACCAAGCCTATCCTTGCTTACAGCAAGGATAGCTCACAACAATATACTTTTGTTGGGAAAATCCATTCCCCTGCCCCCCAGCTACTGTGAGGATTGCAGGTAATCTCAGAGGGAAGTCTGAAGAGGGCAGCAGATGACATCACCACCCCTGCTGATCAAAAAGTCACCATGCTTTGACGCTATGAGCCCTGGCTCCAGTACAGCACTGGGTAACACTGACTGCAATAGGAAACCAGCTGGGATATGTGGACCATGTGGTAGCTTTCCAGGCGGAACTGGCATTGGAACAACAACTTCAACTTCAACTTCAACTTCTTCTTCTTCTCCTCCTCCTCCTCCTCCATCATTACATTTATATCCCACTTTTTTCCTCTTTAAGGAACCCAAGGCGGCATACATAATCCTTTTCCTCTCCATTTTAGCCTCACAACAACCCTGTGAGGTAGGTTGGGCTGAGAGTCTGTGGACTGGCCCAAAGTCACCCAGTGAGCTTCCATGGCCGCGTGGGGACTAGAACCCAGATCTCCTGGCTCCCAGTCCTACACTCTAGATACTACACCACACTGGCTCTCATGTAGTTTTCTTAGCTGACATGGTTCTTGATTGCAGACATTACCACTGTGGCATGCAAACTGGATCCCATGGAAATAGCAACCATGCTGTAGCAGATACAAGTACCTATTAATTGGTCCTTAGGAAGGAAGGTGGGGCTACTATTGATACTCAACACATGTACACTGTCAAGTTTGTGCTGTATCAGATGATGCACTCCATCCCACATGGTTCCTAGTTGCAGAAGTTACCATTGTGACATTGGGCCTGTGCCAGAACACAAACATGGCACAGGCTATTCCTGGAGAGCTTCTCATTTAGATAAGCTAGACAAGAGGGGTCAGAGATGGATGATATGCAGGAGCTTAAGAGTTGTGGAAGAGCCAAGAAGGAAGATTGCTTTCTAGAGGTCTGAGAACATGACTCCAGGAAAGGGAGCTGAACAGGTGCCCATGATAAATTGTTTAACGTATGAAGACAAGAAACCTAAATCTGTCAAAGCTGTGACCATATTTCCTCTGTATCATGTCTCCAGATCTTTCTTCCCTGCTCCAATTACCATTAGCTTTTGTATGCAAACCTGTTAATCAGAACAAAAGGCAATTTTGTATGAAAAGTGGCTCACTCTCATTACTACATGCTCCCCCAGGATTGAGGGTAGTTAGTATGAGGAATGTTACCTATGACAGGAATGCAAGACAATGATGAAGCTGGGGAACAAACCGTTATATTCTCCCTTAACAAAACAGTTACTGACCTGAGGGAACAGTTTATTTTCAGATAAGAATCCCTAACTATGCCAAATCCTTAAAAGGACTTTCAGAGGGTAGTGTAACTGTCTGCTATACTTGCTTGTACAGTACCTTTAATCAGGACTTTCTGATTTTTCTTTTTCTTTTTGTACTGCATAAGTGATTTGATTTTGGAAACAACCTGAGTCCAATCTGCACATACTTGTAAGTGCAAATTCTGCAGCTGTCATTTTACCTGTTTTTTCTTTTTACAGCAGCCTGATTGGTGCTGGGTCATTAGATGTGTAGAGGACAAAATTGTGGGGTTCACTTCTCTGTTCCATTTGCATCTAAAATAAGGCCTATTTGCTACATCAGCTTTAGATTATGAATCAAAAATCCACCTCACCGTCGTTTCTCCTCTCCATCCCTTCCTTTGCACCTGGTGTAGAGGCAGAACACATAAGCTGACATGATTGCCATGGCAACTGGCTGTGATGTCATGCAAATAAAGGATTAGCAGCGATTTTCACTGCAGGATTGTTCAAAGGGATATGCTGTGTGAACGAGGAATGCAAAAAGGAGAAAAATAGCCTGAATATTGTTAATGGGGGAAACAGAACATTACTGGCATTGTACAATCTGGTTTAAGCAGATGTTCTCCCCCCCACCCCCATTTTGATCCCTTTTGTGTCAATTGTTTCCATTAGGAGGGAAGTCATGAACCCTGAAAAAAAGACCTGAACAAACATTGGTGTATATGTGTGTGTCTTTATCTGGTTATTATGGTGATTAGATCTTCCATTTTCCCCTAAGCAGTAACAGTGAAAATAGTGAGTGGCCTATGTTGCTATTGGATGGCGGCCTTCTGTGCCATTATTCCCACTTTGCAGATGTTTGTGTCCTTTGCAATTATGGATCCAGAGACGTGCTTTTCCTTATCCCACTCCTCAAATATATTGCCTTATAACATAATATATAGAATATTGGTCAGGGGTCCCTAACCTTTTTGGATCAGTGGGCACATTTGGAATTTTGAGAGGTTGTCATGGGTGCTCTCACAAAATGGCTGCCAAAATGGCTGCTATGGTGGGCATGGCTGTTCAGAAAATACTCCTTTCCCAGAAGGCAAACTGTTGAGCCTAGCAGAAAAGTAACTTGCTCAAGAACCTAGGTAAAAGGCAGAGATGGGTTCTGAGCTCCAGAAAACCACTTTTCTTAACCCAAGTAAAGATGGTGCTGAAGGGCAGCATTTTGCTTTGCAGCATAGCAGTGTCCCAGTTTTTTTTAAAGTTAATAAAATAATCTTAAGAAATACAATAAAAATTAGGAGCCTAGTGGCTGTGAAGTGGTGTCTGCAGGCATACTGGTGTCTATGGGCACCATGCTGGAGACCCCAGGCATAGGTTCATGCAGCTGACTGGCTCCCACACAATGGCCTTCAGAATTATCAGCTTATTCAGTGGCTTATCAGCTGCCTGGGATTGCATGGAAGTATTACTGCTTCCATGTTGGGCTGATGGTGGATAGATGTCCATTGTGACTTCCGTGAGTACAGCAACTTTGAAAAGGGCTGCTTTTTCTGCACAGATCACAGTGTCCATGCCACCCTTTTACAGAGGCACCAGCTGATGCCTCCACACAATCCCAGTTGGGTTGTGAACCAAACAGTGGCACCAAATACTCCCAAAGGTCATCACATGGAGGCTACTGGTTATATGAACCTGTCCAGAGTGAGAACACCAATGTGGAGGCTCTGGCTTGACGGCTTTCACTGAAGTTGGTCTTTAAAAGTGCACTTACTTCTTACAGATGTGATCAGAAGTACCTCAAAGCATTTAACCACTTTCTCTACTTTGAAAACGCTTTTGGCACTTTAATGGCCCAAACTAATGTTTATAATTGCTTAAAGGAAGGGAAGCTTAAACCACTAGGAACATGATAAAACAACATCCATGAAATATTTAAACATATCAACTAATAATGGCTACCATTTTGAAAAACTTCAAAAGGATATTGAAACCAAGACGAAAAGTCTTTTTATTCTAAATTTCTGTATTTACAGAGAGCGCCATTTTACACAGTGTTGTAAGTCTCTGCGTAAAAGAGCCATAGTCATCCAATGTCATTGTGCTTACATTAGTAGCAAATCTTTAACACTCGAGTATATTAACAAACAAAATTAACAAACAGGCATAAAAGACACAGTTAGCATGTGCTGAATTTTCACATATATTCTAGAAACAGGTTGAGGCAAACGTAAAATGAGCCAGGTTTCTTTTTCTTTTTTTTAAAAAAGGCAAAGTATCAATCACATACAATACGTGGTGCTTCTTTCCTTTTGTTCATTTATGCATGATATGCTGAGTTTTAAATCTCAAGACTTTTCACATCAGGATTTGCAGGCACTTTAGCAATCCATATATATATATATATGTGTGTGTGTGTGTGTGTGTGTGTGTGTATTTCACAATAAATGAAAGTTCAGACCCTCAAACACAAAACCAGCTGTTGCAAAGGAAAATTTCATATACCCAATATGCACGTTAAAAATATATCTGACAGAACCATCTTTTTGTTTCAGTTATTTTTGGACACCAACATGTTGTTATGATGATGCATACCAATCTCCCCCCATTTATCTTTTATTTATACACGTTTATGGTTGATCTTCATTGTGATACCAAGGTGCAAAAATACAGTAACATGGAAGCACAGCGCAAATTGTCCACGAGTCTTTACAAACTGTCAAAAAAGACAGGTTTTAAAAAGCTATTTTTAATTCAAAAATAGAACTTCGTTTTATTTTGTCCTGCATTTTCCCATCCACAAAATAAAGACAAATTAAGGGCGCAATCTTATTGGGGTAGGCAGCTGCCTCTGAACTTGGATGCGACCGCCTATCTAATGCAGGGCAAGAGCAGCATGGAGGGGATCGTCCCCTCCGCGCTTCAGCTGCCCTGCATTGGTGGCTAGACAGCCGATTTCAGCTGTCTAGCCACGGGAAGTTGAAGCGGGGGGGGGGGGCAGATGCCGGATGACGCATAGGAACCATCAGAAAGATGCTTCCACCCTCCCACTCTGCCCCTAGGAATGCCCCATTTTCATTGCTCCGCGCTGTTCTTATGAGCATGGAGCGGGAACCGACCTACTGTATGGCCATCTAGCCACTAACTAGCGGCCATAGGATTGTGCCCTAAATGATCAAGAAATACGGAATAACTGAGCATTGATTCATGAATAATTCATTTTTGGGTTCCATTTTTATGTAATGGAAAGCATTTATAAAAAAAAACAAATATGCTATACTGAACCAGGAAGATCTTCTCCTCCTGACCATTCCACATGTTTGATGAAATCACAAAATTTTCTCCACTGTTATTCACCAATGTTAACTTATAAATATAATGTTCTCAGTGATAATATCACGTATATATGGTTAAGGTATAAGACAAATGCAACAAGGTCCCCAGGATAAATGAAACATAATAATAAAAAAATGTTTTTGCTTAGGAATGAGCATAAAGCTTTTCGATAGGACTCAAGATTGAACACGTGCAGTCAAAGAAAACAGTATTACAGCATACAGACATTTAAATATTTATCACTGTAAAACATCAAGGACCAGAGATCTCGAGTGGACATCTGCCTTACTGCTTATAACTGATACTCCTTTCCCTCAACCCAAGGGAAACAATAAAAGGTATGGCATTGCATTCTTTAATTAGAAACCAATTCATGATGTATGTTGGAACCATAACTCATTGCAGAGTTGAACACCTGATAGCAAATTGTGGTGAAGTAGCCACTGATAGCACAGGACCAGGCTAGGACACTTGATAACTAAGACACATCACTTGCTTAGAGTATGATTGTCAAATGATGGAAAATCCTTTTGTGGATATAACACTTGAGACGAGACACAATGGCAAAGACATAAGGCCCTCCGATTCTTTGCCCATATTGCTAAAGGCACTGAAACAGATAAGAATTCCTTAGTACCTCCATTTTAAAAAGGGGGATTTTTTCCCCTTCCCAAAATACAAGTCTCTTCATATGAAAATGTTCCTTTATTCCATGGGATGTTGACCTTTGACTCAAGAGTAAAAGGGCCTTCCCTTTTCTGGTGTTTGTAATCTGTTTAGCCTGGCAACCTGAGATGGCGAAGGTGGCACATCTTGCCTGAAAGGACCTTTTGGAGTAGCATAATTAGGGTCCTGAACTTTCTTATAGGAGTCATAGTTGCTGGACCCTTCGGAAGATGTCTTTTTTTTCAGCTGCTGCTCTTTCCGCCTCTGCTCCTGACGCAACAGCTCCTGTGTTTCAAGCATTACCCGGGCATTGAAGCCATGGCCTCCCATGTAGCCATTCCTGGAGCCCTGATAACTGGAATACCTTGGGTTGTCTTTTGCACTTTGGAATCCTTCACCCGGAGGATAGTTCTGCTCCCAAGAATCTTGTGATATGGAGCTTGCATTTTTCCGGCTTTGCCTGAAAATAGACAAATGAATTGGTAAATAAATTTAATTATACTTATCTAAAATAATTATTGTCTTTTTTAACACATTTTTGTTCCACCATTCTGCCTCAGTGTGAGGGATTGAAGGCAGCTCACAACTGACCCCATGTTTCATCTTTGTGGATCTTTTTTACTATTAAATGTTTGATATCTTAATCATTGCTATTCTAAACTGTGTTTGTGGCTGCTCTTAGTTTTTAAATTGTATCTAACGGGATTTTATTGTGTTTTAGTTTTTGCCCTGAGAGCGTCTGCAACTCACAAGTTGAATGAATAAACAACCAAACAGTAAATATCAACAACAATCCACAAATCAATACTGAATATTGGAGGCAACAGGGCAGGAGGTCTATTGCCTTCATGTTCTATGTGTGGGTTTTCTGAAGGTATCTGTTGGCCACTGTGGAAAACAGGATGCTGAACTAGATTATTCCATGGTCTGATCCAACAGGGCTCCACTTACACCCTCCAAAACAACAGAGTATTAATTCACCATCTAATATCCAGCGGTGAGGGAATTAAGTGCATCTCCCTCTGGACCGAGCAACACACTAAAGGCACTATTTCCGAGAAGGCAGTCTTCCACGTAACCATGTACTGCACATCCAAAGATGAACTGAGTGTAGTCCAACAAGAGGGCTGAGCCCAATCAATATGGCATAAAACTGTGGTCAGTAATCACATGCAAAAATAGTGCCAGGAAACCCAATGCATTAAGATGTATACATGTTGTATTTCTCAAGGCTGGCCACAATCTAGCATAGGGATGATTGCCAGCATGGTTAACGAGCCATGGTGGACACACGCCAGCCTGATTTGTTTCATTATCCTTGCTGGCACCGTTTACTGTGTCATTTGAATGTGGTGAGGGTAGGTTGCCATGCTTAACAAACCACTCAGAACCCTAAAACAGCCCATGGCTTCTGTGTCCTACAGCTTTTGTTACACACACACACAGAGTCTCCATTCGTATACTCATTAATCTTTCCATGTTTCATATGCATAAGTACTCTGGGTACTTAGAGCAGACCCATTGAAATGAATGTTAGTTAGACTAACATTGGATACAACCCTCCAGAATTTCAAGTCCTGGTTTCTTACTTAGTAATCAGTGCTGATTTTCCTAGATGTTGATACAAACATATACACCCTGATAAAGGTGTTCTGAACTATAACTCCAATCATCCCCGATTATTGGCCATGTTGTCTGGGGCTGATAGGAGTTGTAGTCCCAAACCCAGGAGGGCACCTGTAGGTCGGCTACCCTCAGTGTACAACTATGAACAGAAAAGAGCAGCTGAAGAAATGAAGAAGCTGGGGGAATATGTAGCCCCCTCCCGGATCTTTTAAGACTGCCACTCCCATCAGCCCTAGCCAGGATTGCCAATGGTCAGGGATGATGGGAGTTGCAGTCCAACAACGTATGGTAGGCCACACGTTCGCCTTCCTTGTCTTAGAAGATCTGTAACACAATTCAGACAACATCTCCCATCACGTTGGGTTCCCAGATGATGATGTCAGCTTGGCAGCTGGTAGACTGTTCTCTCCCTCTGCCCCAAAGTGTCGGCCTTGTCTCTTTTGCTTAGGGTAACCTGCTATTCTTCAATTTAAAGGTGATCCTTGAGGCACTACACGATAAATATGCACCACTTGACAGCTAGTACTGTAACAGCAATTAGAACCTTCAGATTTAATGCTATAATAGATGGGGACGTGAGACATTAGTATGCAGAGGTTTAACAACCCTGGTTGCCAAAGGCCTCTCTTTTACCTGATGGAGTCCTCTGCAAGTCCATCCTGCTGTATAGATAAAGAACTGTTTAGATTGTATGTGATATCTGAACAGTAAACCGAAGGAAATTTAAGCAAGCTGAACATAATTCAAACTAAGGACACTTCTTGCTCACTACTACCTTGTATTTAACCAGGCCATTGGTCCATTACGGCTGATTTTAACGGCAGCAGCCAGAAATACTATCTATTTAGCTGGATGGTACCATGCTTAAGGTGGTGAAGCTGCACCATAAACAGAGCATGCAGTAAGGAGGAAGGAATCTGGGTTATGCTTTCAGAGTGCCTCTCGGACAGTTAGTCAACCAGCAGGTGAGCAAGGCATACCAGTGGAGACTGGTAGTACCAATGACAGTGGGCTGTGAATCCACTCTGGGTGTCAGTCAGAACCATTCAGAACTCTAAAAGAGTTCTCAAAGGTGCTGAACCCAATCCCCCAAATAGATTCAGCACATTGGATAGCTCCTTTAGAGTTCTGGCTGGTCCTGACTGAAACCCAGAGTGGATTTATAGTCCCACTGACATTGGAGCCACCAGCCTCCATGGAGACACACCGAAGATGGAGATGAGAGATGAAAGAGGCAGAAGCAAGCTAAACCACTAGGAAGGGGCATGCTTGGGCTGTGCATGCTTTCTTGGGCTTGCAGTAAGCAAAGACTGTGGTTCTCAAACCACATCCACTTGCCTGGAGCTCCTGACTCTCAGGCTGGCAGGGCTGACATCAGAGGAGGGAAACAACTTCTGCCCACCTCTCAGGTCAGGGCAAGGAAGCTGCTCCTGCATCAGAGGGAAGTGGAGAAGACGAAGTGAGCACACTTCTCTTCTCCCCTGCGCCAGGAGGAGCAACGACAGACGCTTCCTTACCCACAAGAAGCAATTAGTACTGTAGTTCAGAGCGAGAGCTCACCAGTTCCACTCTAGGCAGTTCCTTGTTTACCACAGGACTCCTCTTTGCTCTCTCCCTGATAAGACAGTGGTAGAGTACGACTGATCAAAATCGATTCCCTTGCAAGGGAGAGAGTCTGGCAATAGGTTGATACCCAGTGAGAAAGTGGGGCTGGAGGAAAACCGCACGCACAGCTTAAGGTAGGGCGGGCAACTTGTGGCCCTCCAGGTCTTTTGGCCTAAACCTTCCATCACCCTTCACCACTGGCTGTGCTGGCTGGGGTTGATAGGAGTTGTACTCTCACTAGGGAAAGTAAGGAAGCAACCCTGTCGGGATAGGCAGCCGCCTCCAAACTCGGAGGTGACCACCTGTCCGAAGCAGGGCAGGCTGAGTGTGGAGGGGATCTTCTTCAAGCCTGCATTCGTGGCTTGATGGACAATTTTGGCTGTCTAGCCACAGGACTTCGGTGTGTGTGTGTGGAGGGGGGAGGCCGGATGACACATAGGAAACATAATACCGGCACTTCCGCACTCCCCACCTCCGGGAACGCCCCCCTTTGCCCCGGTCTGTGCTGCCCATCTCAGCGCAGAGCTCAGGGATGATCCACATCACCTATGAGGCAGAGGAGGAGGGGGCGGGGAGGCGGTTCCCAGAAACCAAACAATCCTATGGCCGTCTAGCCTCTGTCTAGTGGCCATAGGATTGTGCCCTAAGAATACTTTTGGCATCCATGGAAGTGGGGTGCATGTACAGAGGAATATTTGGAGGCCACGGACCCAGAAACCCAAAGAGATGAGTAGGAACCCAGGAGAGATGAATCTAACCTACTGATTGGGAATAGTCTGGCCATTCGTTGTTCTGAAATGTCTTCTGTTTGTTTTCTTTTAATTTTTAATTAATTTTCTAAATAAAGCAAACCCCCCAAAACACACACAATACATCAAGTTTAAGTCTCACCTTAATGACAGAGGGTAGTACTTTTAACTTTTTTAAATCTTTGCATGCAAACCTAAGGGTAGGATCCATTGTGGTTCTTCGTAACAGCAAATTATATTATATTTAGTCTCTTTTCCATAATCTGAGGAAAGGTTTTGATAGCTGTTGCTGCATATGTCCCTGATTTGTATATGAAATAAAATCATGCCATATTGAATAAAAGTTAGATAGTTTAACTTTACTTTTAGCTAATTTAAGTTGATATGTCAATTTTTCTGCCATGGCTCTTTGCCACAGCTCCATGTACCAGGACTTCGGTTTAAAAGTTCTGCAGTTTTCCAAGATGGTTTTCTAATACTGGATTGCTTTTATGGATTTAGGAGATAGAATGACAAAAATATAAAGTACAAACTTTTGTACCCAACTGACATAAAAATCAAGTGTTAACGTAAGGGTGAGAGGACTTTTTTGTTTTTAAAGAGAGAAAGTTCACCACGAAATGAAAATTTTTTGTGAATGTGCATGGCATTGTGCTTGAGGCTGTGAAGCCTCTGATACAGGTTGCTTGAAGATGGTGTGATGGTATGCACTGCTGTTCACACACAGTCCAGCTACTTAGAAAACAAAGCTATTGGAATGTCTGCACTCCAGCTTCTGTGTCAGAAGGGAAAACTGTTAGTTTGGCTGGGATTAAAATTCCACAAAGGCCACATGGAGAGGGGCAGGGAGACAGAGGAAACAGGGAGTAGGCTGAGAAGCAGGAGTCTTAGGACACAAACCTATGCATGTTTTCTGTCTAAAGATGCATAGGATTGCACCCTTAGAGAATCATAGAATCATAGAATAGTAGGGTTACAAGGGGCCTACAAGACCATCGAGTCCAACCCCCTGCTCAGTGCAGGAATCCAAGTCAGAGCATCCCTGACAGATGGCTGTCCAGCATCGTCTTGAATGCCTCTAGTGTGGGAGAGCCCACCACCTCCCCAGGAAATTGGTTCCATTGTCGTATTGCTCTTACAGTCAGGAAGTTTTTCCTGATGTTCAGCCGGAATCTGGCTTCCTGTAACTTGAGCCCATTATTCCGTGTCCTGCACTCTGGGATGATGGAGAAGAGATCCTGGCCTTCCTCTCTGTGACAACCTTTCAAGAAGGACAGGAGCACCAGAGAACTAGGTGCCCCAACATAAGGAGAGAGGGATTGGGGGGGGGACTTGTTGCCACTGATGCTCTGCCCCCAGATAATTTTGGGACTTTGCATACTGCCAAGGAAAATTACAGGCAATTTGTGGTGCTTTCTTTCTTTGAAAGACAATTCTAATGTTCTAATATCATTGTGGTTGCAGAACTATGGCTGCTGGCTGGGGCATGCTGGGAGTTGTAGGAGTATGCTCTGTCTAAACATGCATAGGATTGCACCTTAAATCATATGGACAGGCTCCTTTGTGACCTTGGTGTGTCACTTCTTTTTCCACCTAGTTATAAGCTGAAGGTCATAAAGGCTACACACCTATGAACAGCACAATGAGATCTCTGAGTGACTATAGTTTCTATCCACTGTGAATTCATTCAGACTTTTGTTTAGGTTTATGTAAGCCTTGTAAAAGAACTCTGCTTCCGAATCCCCTTTTGTGAAACCATTTATAGCAAACTGAATGAACCTCAGTGTATAGAGCTGCCAAAGTTTCTGAGATGCACTCAAAACAACTTTTCAATAGCAGATTTCAACTTGAGAGTTGAATGCAACTTTAAACAGTTTCATGCTGGAAATGACAAGGATTAATTGAGTAGACCTCATCTCATTCTGTCTGTTAGCAATAAGGCGAGTTCAAAGTTGGTTGGACTGTTTACACCACTTTGATGGGAAGATATCGAAATAATTTATGAATTCTGGAAACAAGTTATATTTAGAGCTGTGTGAATGAACATTATCCACGAAGGGAGGAAACAAAAACTGAACGACTTATTAATTTGTTTGTGCACAGATGTTTTATAGCAGAGACCTTGAACAATCTGTTTCCCCTGAACTGAGCATATATTTGTACCTCTATGGAAGGTTATTCTGCAGTCCCTTGTAATTCATAAATGTAATAATAATGCACTACACATTTTTTTCAGATAAAAACAAAACAAAAAACTATTTACCAGAGACATAATAAGAGACATGTTCCAGTGATCTTCCTTTAAGGGGACAAGAAGAGTCCTGCTGGACAAGACCAAAAAGTCCCTCTAGTCCAACAACTAAATGCCTATGGGAAGTTTGTGAGCAGGGCAATTCATGGATGGGGCCTTTAAAATGTCACCTTTCCAGATGTTCTTGGACTCTAACTCCCATTAGCTTCAGCAAGCATTGGCAATGGTCGGGGATGATGAGAGCTGTAGTCAAATGACATCTGGAGGTAGGGCCGGTGTCAAGGGTTGGCATGGCTGTGCACCTGCTGAAGGCCCACATGCCAGCAGGGGCCCAGTGACAAGACAGCCTCCTCTTCACCATTGCTACCTGCTTGTTCACCTGCTTCTCACTCTGGCTAAGACAATGGTGGTAGTGAGAAGGAAGCACAGCAGATGCCATTGCTACTTGCTCACTGGCTCTCTGGCTCTCTGCCTGTCAAGCAAGCAAGTGGTAGCAATGATGAGAAAGAGGATAAGGAGCAATAACAGCTAGTGACAATGGTGGTAAGAACATAGACTCATTGAGGGAGGTGGGCACTGAGGGTGTCTTGCCCAGGGGCCCTCAAAAACCTGGAGCTAGTGTTGTCTGGAGGGCCACAGGTTCCCTGCCCCTGTTATAGACCCAGAGATACGCTAGCAACACACTTGGAAAATGGATTAAAGCATACAAATTCTTGACTTCAAACCTAAGGTTCCTCATCAACCCAGTCCTCAATAAGCTCATCCAATCCTCCAAGAAATCAGTGCAATGGGGGGGAAAGCACCCAGCCAAATCCTCTTTCTGTGCACAGCCTTTCAACTTTCTTAAAGGTTGTTCCCATTACACCACATTCAAATAAAACCTCTTCCAAACATCCCTGCACCCTCTAAGGCAGCGGTCCCCAACCTTTTCGGCGCCAGGGACCAGTCCAATTTTTCCACAGACTGGGAGAGGGGGTTTCCACTGGCAGACTTCCGGCCACTGGGATGCAAATGGTGTCCGCATAGCAGACGCCATTTGCATCCCTATTCTTTGCAGTAATCGGCTACGTAAAGATTTACGTAGCCTATTACTTGTAGAACAGGGATGCAAATGGCGTCCGCATAGCGGACACCATTTGTGTCCCAGCGGCCGGAAGTCCCACAGCGGCCGGAGCCGGCCGGCAGCTCTGCGGACTTGCTGTGGAGTGGAGCCAGCCAGGGCCAGCCAGGATTCCGGGGGGGGGGGGGAGGGACAGATCGCCCCCCCTCAAGGACCCAAGGTGAGGGGGTTTCACACACCCCTGTGGCCCGGTTGCTGACAGGCCACAGACCGGTACCAGGGGACCCCTGCTCTAAGGGACTACTATTCTTTTCTAACCCAGTGCCCCACTGGCTTCCAAGTGCCATTATTTTTTAAGGCTGTCTCATGCTTAACTTTAAACATGATTCAAACCATCTATGCCCCAAGCCTGCCTAAATCATTCACCAAGTGTTTGACGGCCTTAGGTGCAGCCCCATGGTAGTTACAAGCAAACCCATTTTCCTTAGAATTCATCTCCCTTCTGAACTCTAAGCTGCCTATGAACACTTTGCATATAAATCTCAATTCTAAACTAAAGTATGTCTATAGACAGCACTTAAATATTGGAACCAATTAAATGTGTCAGAAACTTGGATGTGGCCCAATATGATATAACTTTTCACAGTAATCTCTCTATTCACTCAATTAATTCTTCTATGACTTACATCTACATCTTCTTCACCATCATCCTCATCATCTTCCAGAATCCCCTTTGTTCACAAGCTATCCAAGAAAGAAGTCTTCCCATTAATATTACTTTCTCTTATCAAGTTTATATTTATTTTTCCCTTCACTGTGTGAAATTATAATATACAAGGGGTCCATAAAGCTCTTTAATTTCAGAACCTAGTTCCACGAGCTACAAAGTAGCCATGGTTTGTGCCCTGGTATATGCTGAGGTAATTTTGAGTCATCTATTGAAAAGTACTACACACACAACTATTTTCATGTCAGTTCCTCATGATATGTCTGACTGGCAGGAATTCCTCATTCCTCAAGGTTGGATCCTGTCTTAAACTGGGGCCTGGTCCAGTGCAGACTGTGCAGAGCTGTGCAAAGCAACTACTGTGCATTGTCTGTTAGTTTCTATTAGTAGCAAAAAGTGTGGCCTTCACTGTATGTGAATACAGCTATGAGAACCAACTAAAATCATATAAAAAAATTGCTAAGTGCTCTAGCAAATTAGTGTACTTATGCTGTTAAATGCTGCATTAAATACTGCATATGACTCTGGGTAAATGCACATCTGATTACCCTCCATTCTTCTGAAACCAAATCCAATACAGATCCAGATTTAGGCATGTGCAACTGGACTGATGGAAGTGGACTTCCATGTCCTTCCCTTACCACAGCAGCCCTTCCAGCCATCATAAAATGCTCTACAGAGGGCCACGGTTGTTGCTGAATGGAGCAGAAAACTGGGTAGAGATACTTCCTGTGATCAAAGCTCCACTCACAGAAGGTGCCTATGTCTAATTTTCAGGGACCCCCGTCTTCTCTCTCAGCCCCCTACACCACAGCCTATTGCATTCAGCAGAGGGACCCACCCAACTATGTAGAATTTTCAAGGGGCTGGCAGGGCTCCTGAAGGGAGGGGGGCATGGAGATCCACCTCTGTTGACCTAGTTGCACACACCTACATAGGAACCTGCCTTATAACTGAGTCTGACCATTGGCCCTTCTTAGGCCAGTACTGTTGACACTGGCAGTGATTCTCATGGGTTTCAGGCACGAATTTTTCCAGTCCTACCTAGAAATGCCAGGGATTGAACTTAGGACCTTGTGCACGCAAAGCAGGTGCTCTACCACTGAGCCATGGCCCATGAACTAGCAAATCTGGAACCAACCCATTATATCCAACCTTACTCCTTTACAGATATTTACAGGAGATAAAAGGCAGGCACATGGAGGGGTTGCATAATGATTGCAGGCTTCACCCCTGAGCTATGTGTATTCGTTAAAACATATGTAGAGAGCCCTCCCCACTCTGGACATGTAGGGGCCCTCTACAGATGGTCTACTGGATGTGTATAGTTCAGGGTAGGGATGTCGGAGAAATCTGTTTGGGGAGTGGAGTTCGATGAGTTTTTCTAGGTTGCCCCCCCCCCCGGACTTCTTTTCAGTTCCTGCTGCAACACCTGACTAGATCTTCAGCAAGTCAGGCCAGTTCATGGATTTTCCAGGCACTTAGCGCTTCCTTCCTGCCCCTACAGGTTCCACAATTTGTGCAAATTTGGCCATAATTTGCAGAAATTGCTGAGGAATTTGCACAAATTGCAGAACCCGCAGGGAAAAATGTGCAAAAAATGTTCCTGGAGTTCAGGGAAAAGCCTCAGCTCAGCTAAGAAACACAAATTGAGCCATACATGCCACGGAACTCGGTCGAGTAAAGATCTGGATTCCAGCAACGGACATCCATCAGTCAGGGGCACAGAGTGCCACCATGATGTTGCTCCTCACCCACCCTTTCATTTACCTCATACGCATGTCTGTAAAGGGTTCCTATTAACAAAGAAGGCACAGCGCTACCTTTATTGATTTCCCTCTGAACAAACTGGCTCCAGGAACATATTTGCCCGATAGTGTTAGACACTTGCCATACCTGGGTAATGAACTGTACTGCCGCTGGGCTTGCTGGAAAGTCTCTCTTTCTTCTTGCCGCTGCTTCTGCATCTGAACCTCTACCGACACAGAATGCCTGCCACTTTGCGAGTATGTCTTTGAATTTGGCTAGGATATGAAAGGTAAAAAAGTAATATGGATTTGTTTTGTTTACTTTGAAACAATATAGAACGCTATTTCTTTGTATACACAATTTAAAAAATAACCTCTCTGCCATTATTAACACACATAAAAAGTTGAAATGAGTCTGAACAGTAAATGATAGCTGCCTGCATGGTTTCAGTTTAGGATACATTTGAATAATGTTTCTTTGAACATTATAATGCTTTTTGTTGTTGTTTATTCAGTCAGTTGCTTCCGACTCTTCGTGACTTCATGGACCAGCCCACGCCAGAGCTTCCTGTCGGCCGTCGCCACGCCCAGCTCCCCCAAGGTCGAGTCCATCACCTCCAGAATATCATCCATCCACCTTGCCCTTGGTCGGCCCCTCTTCCTTTTGCCTTCCACTTTCCCTAGCATCAGCATCTTCTCCAGGGTATCCTGTCTTCTCATGATGTGGCCAAAGTACTTCAGTTTTGCCTTTAATATCATTCCCTCAAGTGAGCAGTCTGGCTTTATTTCCTGGAGTATGGACTGGTTTGATCTTCTTGCAGTCCAAGGCACTCTCAGAATTTTCCTCCAGCACCACAGATTATAATACTAAATGACAAGTATTGCCCAACTGTGATGTTCCTTGTTCTCTCTGAAGTTTCCTTGAAGCCAAATAGTGAAATTCTGGTCCCGCAGGGAAATACAGAATCTCACACTGACTGCTGCAGTCATCTGAAATTTCATTTTGAATAACGGTATATTCATCCTCTGCAACTCACCTGTGTCAGCTGACATTCAACACATTTGTCTCAAGGGTTGGAAGAAAGGGAAGAAGGAGGAGAGTTCTGATAAATTTGGGGAAGAGGAAATAGGGTAGGAGAAATGACAAAATGAAAGGAAATACGGCTAATGGAATTACAGAGGATTACACTGGTGAAGTGATGTGTGTGTGCTCTTTGCCAGATGACTAAAACCTATAGTACATGGTTCCTAAGCTTAGCAACACTAACTACACTATAATCCCATATGCCAACACCACATTGGATGGTTAATGGAGTCTCGACCCCTCCATAACCATAGCCAAGTGTTTTCCTCCCTCAGCCATATTTGGGCTCCTTTCTGCATCATGTCACTAGGAAAAAAAAAAAGTTCTTTTTTGAGACAATATGACAGAACCATTCGGGTCAAAACGAAGCTGTTAGGATTCTTCAGGCTCATAAATCCTTCAAAATAAACTCATGTAGACTCACTCATAGTATGTTAATATAATTCTAGTTGTTGACATAAAACATTACTGAGAGATAGGCATGGCAGAAAAGCTTAGATATATGCTTAAAAGAGACTCCCTCCCCTGCCCACCATTATTAAAATGTGGGCCTAAATTTTAGGTTCTTAAAACTATAGGTAGACTTCAGGATAGCCTTCTAGGATTCTACAAAGGTTTCCATGGGTATGGAAGGGTTTTATTGATGTTAGGACAAGATTGTCATATAGGGACATATCTGAATGGAGTCCATGTGATTTTGGACAATCAACGATTTATAGATAAGGCACCAGAGACCGTTATGAGGGGATACATTGTTTCAACACTGCTCAAAACAAGTGGTTGGCATTTTCTGCAATCTTAGCTTTGCGGTATGAGATGTAGACACCAAGATGAACTTAAGCAGGTTTTGGTCTTCCATACTGGAAGAATGGCAGGAAATAAGTGTATTTAAATAAACAAACAAATAAATAAGAAAAATATATCTATGAGGAGTTTGGCTGACTCTTAAAGGTCCCTTTTGTCAACTAGAAGAAACTTTATATCTCAGTAGGGATTTGAATCCACATGCCTCCACTGCAAATCTGACACTCTATTTTCAACTACAAGTTGCTGACTATGTGTGATCCATTACTAATCCAGATTTACAGGCCTAAATCCTTATCCCCACTCCAATCCAGAGAATTTAAAGCAACATCTGAAGGACTGCTTCTTCCATATGACCCAGCATGGCAATTTAGGTCTTCCTCTGAGGCCTTTCTCCAGGTGCCAGTGTCTTCAGAGTTTTGGCACAGGGCTATGAGAGAGAGGGCCTTTTCCATGGTGGCACCTCAGGTGTGGAATTCCCTCCCTAAGGAGGCTCACCATGTGCCAACATTTCTTTCTTTCAGATGCCAGGCTAAACCCATCCTGTTGATTCAAGCTTTTAACAATAATAGGAGCCTTTTTGCTGTGATGGCTGGTTTTCTTTATTTTTGTTTTAGTTCATTTTTACCGCTCATATATATATTCATATATATATATATGAGGGGGGAGAGAGAGTTGGTTGTTTACTTAAGCTGCTTTGAGGGCTTTTATGGTGGAAAGTAAGTAAATAAATAAATAAATCCTAGTCAAGGAGCGAATGAATACCCAGAAGGGCAAGGTTTTATCAACACTTAACTCACATTGGGTCAGAAAATTTGTTTCACAGCTGACAAATGGAAATCTATAGACAAAAAAACAAAACAAAACCCCAAGCCCAAACCCTGTGATTCTGTAAATGACTGACAATGTATATTGGGAAAATTATTTCACATCTGCACACAATTTTTAATCATGACTACAGTATACATCATGAATGGGAGATGAAAAAGTAACCCCCCGCAGTGAATAAATACATTCCAGTACACTGGAATTCAACTTGTGTGATCAGAGTATAAGTCCCAAACTAGTTAACACCTGTACAAACAGGGCAGCACAAGGCATAGTATAATTATCATAATTCTTTAAAGCTATCAAACAAAGCTGGCTCTGTTTTAACTGTGCAAATTGCAAAGAACCCCAGCCTTGTTTGTGAGGAGATATATACTGAGTGCTAACCTTTTAATTCAAATGGTGGTCAAGGCCACCATAACATGCAAGGCTGAAATACACAAATAAATAGATGTTTATGCCTTCCGCAATGAAACTTAAGTGAAATTATTGCCACTGCGTTGAGAATGTGTTAAGGCAAGCAGAAGAGAAAAGAAGTCCAACAGGAATGTTGATGAGGAGAGCATTAAGATATAGGATCCTTAAATGGATTCTAATGTAAGATCTTAGGAGAAGGAATGCACTTTCTAGAATACTGGAGCAGAAACATCAACAATTATTTTGCACATAATGCATCAACTTAATAGAAAAATATTAGATATATGCTGGTGCTATGCAGAATCTAATGCAAATGATATGCATAAGTGATGGAATCGCAAGAATATTTGGGACTTTCAGAAGGATGACATTGAAACAGAGATATATCCTCTTATTTATTTCCTAAAGAAGAAACATTGATCAGTTTGTGTGTTATGGCAAGAATAGAGAAATAGCCAGTAAATGGGAAAAGGCAGAAGGTTCACTGGAGATATTGGCTGGAAATGATCTGCCTTCCATCTTATAAACTGGACTCTAAAATTTTTACAGCACAATACATTTCTTAGTCTCTAAGGTCCCACACAAGACTCATTTGCTGGGAAAAACAACCACAGTTGCCTGCCTGGACCTTATACATGGTTAAGCTACACGCCTGTTGAGGCGTCATCAGTGACCACAAAGTATTAACAAATTAGGAATTATTAAGAGAATGAGAATCAGTTCTTAACTTATTGGAACAGTACTTTCTCACACACACACACACACGTGTGTGTGTGTGTGTGTGTGTATCTTATCAGGCTGGAAGTTTAGAGGTGATGCATTTCACTTAAGGGAGCAGAATAGTTAATGAATGATCTGGAGTTAGGGGTGAGCAGGGAGATGGCCAGGTTTGCTAACAACACCAAATTATTTAGGGCAGTTAAAACAAAAAAGGACAACGAGGAGCTCCAAAAGAATCTCTCCAAACTGGGTGAATGGGTATTAAAATGGCAAACATGGTTCATATAAACAAGCATAAAGTAATGAACACTGGAGACAACTTCATGTCTGCACTGATGGGGTCTCAAATGGCAGTGACCGAATAGGAAAGGGGTCTGGGTTTGTGGTGGACAGCTCGATGAAAACTTCAACCCAATGTACGCCTACTGTGAAAAAGGCAAATTCCATGTTGGGGATCATTAGGAAAGGAAAGAAAATACAACTGTTAATATCATAATGCCTTTATACAAATCTAAGGTGCAACCACACGTGGAATAGAGTGCACAGTTCTGGTACTGCATCTCAAAAGATTATTATAGAGCTGGAGAAGGTGCAGAAACAGGTAGCCAAATTGATTAAGAGCTGGAGTGACTCCCCTATGAGGAAAAGTTACCTCATAGTTACTTTTAAAGCTCTTTGGCTTAGAAAAATGGTAAGGGTGAACATGATAGTGGGGCATAAAATTAGTCATGGTGTGGAGAAAGTGGAAAAAACCTCTCATTCTTTCATAATACTACAACCCAGGGTCATCCAATGAAGCAGGGCGGAGGGAGATTCAAGACAGATAAAAGGAAGTACTTCTTCACCCAGTGCACATTTAAACTATGGAATTTACTACTACAAGGTGTAGTGATGGCCACCAGTTAGGATGGCTTTTAAAGGGGATTAGGGAAATCAATGGAGAATAAGGCTATCCATTGCTATTAGTTGTTGTTGTTGTTGTTGTTGTTGTTATTATGTAGATTTATATACTATTAAATAATGATAACTGGGACTAGAAGGTCCACACATAAAAGACCAACTCTGGCCCACTTGCACTGGCTGCCTAGATGCTTCCAAGCTCAATTAAAGGATCCTGGTTTTACCCTATAAAGCCCTACATGGCTTGGGACCGCAATACCTGATGGCACGCCTCTCCTGAAATGAATCTACTTGTACTCTGCGTTCAGCATCTAAGGTCCTCCCCTGGGTGCCTCTTCCAAGAGAAGCTCGGAAGGCAGCAATGAGGGAGAGGGCCTTCTCAGTGATGGCCCCTATCTGTGGAACGAGCTCCGCAATGAGGTCCGCCTGGCACAACATTGTTATCTTTTCGGCACCAAGTTAAGACCTATCTCTTTTCCCAGGATTTGGCAGCACGTGATGAGTTTTAATCGGTCCTGGATGTGTCTTTAGTTAGGACTGACTGTTCGAAGTTGTTTTAGTTCTATGTTGTTTGTGTTTATTGCCTGTGTGCTTTTATATAAATGGTGTTTACACTTTGTATATTGTATTGTAATGGTTTAGCTTCTGTAAACCAACCAGAGAGCTTCGGCTATGGGGCAGTATAGAAATGTAGTAGTAGTAGTAGTAGCAGTAGTAGTAGTAAACCACTGAACATATTTAAAAATATCTCTAAGCGGCTATATATTGCCTCCAGAATCAGAAGCACTGTGCCTTTTAATACTAATTGCTGGGAACATGAGCAGCTGGATGCTACTGAACTCATCCTGCTTCTGGGCTTCCTATAGGCATCTGTTTGGCCACTGTGGGAACAGAACGCTGGACTAGGTAGGCCTTCGGTCTGATACAGCTCTTCTTATGTCTTCTGTCCCAAGGAACACACGGAGTTCCTGTGTGAGCAGGGACTTCCTCATTCATTTCTCTGTTGGGGATACAGCATAAACAGAGCTCTCCCCACCATGGGTATAAATAAAGAAGCTCCAATTTGTGCAGGAGTTCCATGCATGCACTGAGCCCCTAAGGCACAATCCTATGCATGTTTAGACAGAAAAAAATCCTACAACTCCCAGCATGCCAGCATGAGTGCCTGGGGCATCTGGGAGTTGTAGGACTTTTTCTGTCTGAACATACATAGGATTGCTCACTAAAGAGCTCTGACCTGAGCTCTTAGGGTTAATGAAATGAAAAGATAAATCACCATTCTAACAAAATCAATCAAGATTCTAGACACACTGTTCTGAGCCATGTCCTGAACATCAACATTTTTTCCCAGTTCTCTTCAGGAAATGTCAGTTGAAAAGATTGTAATAAGAGTGTCTGTATCCATTAAAGTTGTTGGACTGACTGCCTTGAGGACAGGAGTTCATTAATTATTGGCAGAGCAAATATATATTCCCAGGCCGAAGTGCCAGCTCTCCCACAGCCCATCAGTACAGACTCTGCCAACGGGATCATAGTGGAACAATTTGAAATGGACACTTGCCCACTATGATCTGGGAAGAGGCATGTGGTCACGGCCATCCGCCAAGGATTGGAAACGATGATTCAGGCAGAAGTCATTTTTATATGTTAGACATAGACACAAATCCCTATTTCCTTCTTTTCTCTCTCTCTCTCTCTCTCTCTCTCTATATATATATATATATATATATATATTCCTATATCTCTACTCCTAGAATCTCAGCTCCCTAATCACCATCTTAAAGACAAAAACAAACTTCTCTATTATTCATCCTTCACAGAGCTCTGTGAAAGGAAGATTGCTTTCACTGTTCAAATCAGGAGGAAAGAGGGTACTTTCCCATCATGGAGTGGAGGGACTTTTCCGTCTTTAAAGCATTATGCCCATCTAAGCCTCTCTCCATCCCACCTCCCCACTCTTCTTGGTGCCACAAATTAATTCCCTCAGGCTAATGCACCAGTTTAACAACAGGCTTACCACAGGTGCATTCTGCCCGGCCCCCCTCCACCCATACTTTGAGCCAGAAAAACTAGAAAGCATTTAAGGATATGGTTGAAATACACTCCTACCTGCATGCAGTAAACAACTTTTATGTTTTTAGCATCGTTTTGGTATTTGCTACATCTGGAGGCATTTTGGGGAGAGCACTACACCGTAATTTTAAGCTAATACACTGAAGTCACATATGTTGCTTAAAGAGATGGGTTTATTGTTCCTCAATGCTCAAACTATATTCTGCATTCTCAAAATGGATGAGGTCACTGTTTTATCCCTTCCAAACCTAGTGATGTTACCCAGATTAGAATACGGGGGGGGGGGGGAAGAGAATAATTCCAAGATACAATGGACCTTTTTCTCTAAATGAATGCATCAGGATAAAAAGGCACAAGCACTGTGTTCACTACACACACACACACACACACACACACAGAGCTAGTTTTAATAATGGAACAGGCCCACAACCAACGCAACAATGAGGCTCAGGATTAAAATTAATACATTAAACAGAATTACTGTCACTTTAAGCTCATTTGCATGATCAGCCCAATGGGGGAAGAGGTCCTCATTGTTTGGGGGTGGGGGGAGAGAAAAAAAGGTCAGTATTCTGACCCACAATTTAGGAAATTATTCCATTCTTGAGGTAATCAGCCTGTCATCTAAATAATTCCCTACTCACTCATTGCTGGAAACTATAATATATGCCAAGCAGCCTGTCTAAAGCTGCTATGGTGTTTGGAGAGACAACATTTGGCCCATGACCTTCAGTAGTCAAGTTCTCAAGTCCTTCTGAGTGCATGTTTTTCTCAGGCCATTTTCTCAAGATCCCTAAACCACTGCATTCCCGAGATTAAGCAGAACAACCCCCATATAGTGGAGAAGTGCATATCCTTTTTCAGGAGCCTTGTATATGAAAATGTTAAAAAATGGATCACTGAATTATCTTTCCTGTTTCTAATGAAAAATGGGACAGTCATTAAAATAAATAAATAAATCAAGCTTTTTATTAAATTACTTCCAGGGAGAACCAAACATACTTTATAACAGAGCCTTAAAAGGAAGCCTATATATTTTACATAGAGAAAAGTACAGAGACTTTTACAGAGACCTGCAGAAGTAGCTGATTTAAGGGTATGGTTGTTGTCCTCATTTTTTTTTAATGTTAAGTTTTAAAATCAATACTTTTTCAGGAGTATTGAAAGTGCAAAGGAAGACTATATATTCTCCAGGTTAACTCATATTATATATATATATATATATATATATATATATATTCACATAATGACACACAGCTGGATCTCCCTGTAAACACCTGAATCAGGTGAGGCTGTGCAACTCTTGGATTAGTGTCTAGACTTAGTAATGTTCTGGAGGAGGGCCAATAAACTGCAGCGGAATCCTGGCAAGATGGAAGCCCTGTGAGTCCTATCTCCATGTCCAGGAGATAGGCTCATTGCCCATTCTGGATGGGGTTGCACTCGCTTTGAAAGACCAGGTTCATAGTCTGGGAGTACTTCTAGATCTGTCACTGTTGCTGGAGGTCTAACTGGCTGTGGCAGGTCAAAGTGCCTTTTACCAGCTTCGGCTAGTTTTCCTGCTACAGCCTCTCCTGCACAGGGATAGCTTGGCCACAGTGGAAGAGGCTCTAGTAACTTCAAGACTAGTTTACTGCAATGCGCTCTATGTGGGGCTGCCCTAAAGGCTGCTCTGAAAGCTGGAGCTAGTGCAGAATGCAGCAGCTCAGCTGTTGTCAGGAGTTGACCCTTTTCAGCATGGAACTCCACTGGTAGTATTCACTACCGGGTCAGTTTAGGGTATAAAGCCCTAAACAACTTGGGACCAGGATACCTGAGGGAGAGCCTTCTCCATTATCAACTTGCCCAGTCACTGAGGACATCAGAGGGCATGCTCCTGGTGGTTCTGCATGGACCTATGGCCCAACTGGCATCCACCCAGAGAAGAGCCTTCAGCGTAATGGCCCCCTTTTTGTGGAACTCCCTTCCTCTGGACGTCAGGCAAGCACCACCGTTGTGTTGATTTCGGCGCCTCTTGAAAACATTTGATAGTAATTAATCCTGTCACATTGATGTCCTCTCTCTTAATGGTTTATTGACTGTGATTAGTAGGTTTAATTGTAGTGGTTTTTAACTGGATTCTCCCCCCTGCCATGTTTTAAAACAGTTGTATTTTATTATGTAAGTTGCCTTGGGGACCCTATTGTACTAAAAAGCAGGATAGTGGTATTAGAAATAAAATAAAAAATAGACATCTTTTCCATGTGAGAGGAGGTCTAAAGAAAACTGCTCTTCAACATATCTCTCTCTGCCTTGGCAAAAATCAAGTTGCTGGTTCCTGATATAGAAAATCCTTTCAGATCATTATACTTATATCTAGTTTTTTTAAATGCATTCTTCAAGCAAAGTCCAGCATAAATGCTTCTATGTTTTATTTGAAACCATGCAGTTAAAACACACAAAGAATCATGTTCTTGTAAATAATGCCTGCACAAACCCCCTACAGGCATAAACTGAAGAACAGATAAGTTCGTCTGCATTGATGTGACCCAGCTAAGCCTGGTCCCAGGGCAAACAATAGCCCTTACAGAATGGACAGATGGCAGAGCCCAATATAAAATGAAATTAGCAGTGCTGGGCCACAGATGGAGGAGGAAAGAGTCAGGAGTTTAAAGGTCACCCAGGACCTTGAATCTCAGTTGCATTGGTCTTGCACCAGGGATTAAGGGTAGCAGCTGAAGCAAGGGAGGGGAAGGGCTATAGCTGAGCTGTGCCTGAGTGGTAGAGTGGTTTTAATGTTCTGTATATTTTAAATTGTTTTATTGTGTGTTGCTTGGATTTAATTTTTGTGAACCGCCCAGAGAGCTTCGGCTATTGGGCGGTATAGAAATGAAATAAATAAATAAATAAATAAATAAATCACATGCTTTCCACATAGAAGGTCCCCGGTGCACTTCCCGGCATCTGCAAGAATGCCTTGAAAAGAGCGCTCCCTGAAACGTGGGAGACCCCCTGTCAGTAGACCAGGAGTGGGCAATCTTTTTTCTGTTCAGGGCAGCACTCCCTCATGGCTAAACTGTCAGGGGCTGCATGTCAGCAGTGGGTAAGGCCAGAGCCAAAAGTGGGTGGGTCATTCTTTTTCTCTTTCTGCCACCCGCTTTTCCTTCCCATGCAGTGGGTCACCAGGGAAGGAACCAATTGCTCTTGCCCAGTGGAGGCTGGTGGCACCAGTGTCAGCGGGGCGGTGAATCACTCCAGGTTCCAGTCAGAAATCTAAGATGGGGGAGGGTCTTCATCTTTGCTTCCACCTAGGCAGGTTATTCCAACCAACCTCAGGTTTCCACCTTTCCCCACCTTTCGCATACTCCTTCTTTTCCTCCTAGAATATAACGGTGTGTGTGAGTTGTGCCCTTTTTAAACTTCACCCTACGTTAAGTATAAGTAGCGTGATGAAGATTTTGGTACAGATTCGATGTAAAAGAATAAAAATTATTTATATTATTATACAGATTGAACTTTAAAAGATTTCTCTTAACCTAATCTACGGTAAACTAAGGCCTAAAACCACTAACCACCTCTCCCTCTCACCAGGAGATGTTTTATCTAAGAGATCAAAACCCTCTCTACCTTCTCATCTTCTGTCATTCCTTTTCTTTTAATTCTGCTTCTCTTAACTGTCTATCCAGCTCTTTCTGACGTAATTCTGCCTCCCTCAGATGTATCTCTGCCCTCAGTTTCTCCCTTTCAAATTCCAAATACTGAGGTGACCTTTCTCCAAGAGTTCTGACTGGTTCTGACCAAAACCCAGAGCCGATTCACTGCCCCACTGTCATTGGAGCCACCAGCCTCCACTGCTCTTGCCAGAGGTCTGAACTGATGGCAGGCAGAGAGCTTCTAAAATTAGGCAGAGAGCCACACACAGCTCTCGGGTTACAGCCTTGCCCACCCTTTCAGGAGTTCATATTGACTAAGATATGTGGGGGATCTCTTTCATTTCTGTAGAAGCTCTTGGGGGCTGCATTCCAGAGGTGGGCGGGGCTGAATGCAAAAGGGGTGGCCCCAAAATTTATTTATTTATTTAATTTATTTATTTAAAGCGTTTGTATCCTGCCCTATATCATTAAGATCTCAGGGTGGCATACAGATAAAATCAATTTAAACAGCATTACACAACAAATAATTTAAACAGCTAAAACATATTAAACCATTAAACAAGCTAATACCAATTAAAATCTAAAACAGAAAAACAGTTAAAACAGTGTGCTTACTTTAGGGAATACATTTAGCCCTCAAAGGCTTTGATAAAAATGAGGGCGTTCCACAACCGGGGTGCCACAGCAGAGAAGGCCCTCTCCCACATCCCATCATAGTGCATGTCTTGCACTGGTGGAATGCAGAGGAGGGCCCCTCCAACAGATCTCAGTCCTCAGGCAGGCATATATAGGGGGAGGCTTTCCCTTAAATATTGAGGTCCCAAGCCGCTTAGGACTTTAAATGTCATCACAAAGTAGAAAAAATACCAGCATATCGTATCTTAAAGCTGTTCCTACCAGTCACTATGTCTTAGGAGAGGCAGTTTGACCTTTTAGAATGGCAGAAAAAAATGCACAAAAGCCAGGAAACCACCAAAGGATCAGTGATTGGGGGAAAGAGGGGTGGAGCCAGAGGAATAGGGCATGGCCCTCCGGGGAACCCTGGAGGGACAGATGTGGCACCCAGGCCTGAGTTTCCCCACCCCTGCACTAGATGGACTCAGTATAATCCACCTTCCTATATTCCTAAGGAATTTGTCCAGTGCTATATGTATAGACTGAAATAAGTCAACCCTTACCCACGGTTGTTCAAAACTATAGGTGCGCCTCCTGTCTTCCACGCCTTCATCCTGCTTTGCCTGTTGAAATTCTTGCCTTAGACGCTGTATCCGATCATGATTGCTGGGAGCTGATCTGTTACAAAGAGCAGCAGAGGGAGAAGAGGGATTAATACTGTTGTAAAAAACACCCAACCCAATAACACTATTTTTGTCTTTTTCAGGTACAAAACAACTTGAGGAATCATACAAATACATAATAACGAGCTGACAAAGTACTTACAGTAAGTATTTTAGACCAAAAGCAGTGTTAGATGCACATAATTGTATTTGTTCCTTGTAATAAATAATTAAAAAATCACATAAATACCAGCCAAAACCTTAACAGAGTTTTGGGAAGAGTTTATACATGTTAATATCTCAATGGCAGGAAACAAGTTAAGGATCCTTGGTTAAATTGCTTCAAGGACTGTGGACTGTTTAGATATAAGGCTCTTACTGAAAACCTGTCAGTAGATTTGAAGATGATCATTGCAAAACACTGCAAATCTAGTGGCCCATAGCAACTCTCAGAATGCTGAAGAAAGTGCTTTTACTGGCAGAGATGGGCAAGTTTACAGGTCTAATACAACTTCAGAACAGAATTGGGAATAGTGATGAACTGTTGCAAAGAATGGCTCCCTTTTGGAACAATTATTGTAACTATCCTTAATTAAAGAAACATGGTTCTGTTGGGCATAAATATAATTTTTCTATCACTGATGCTAAGCCCCCTCCACCAAAAAACCCGCCTCTTTATGTCTATATTAAGAAACACACACTCTGATTCACCTCCAGATCATCTTAATTGCATCCATCCAAGATAGTTTTATTAATGGTTTGACTCAGAGTAAAGTAGTTTAAGATATAGACATCAAAGAAAACTTTAGGCATTCAAATAAACATAAGAACATAAGAACAGCCATGCTGGATCAGACCAAGGGTCCATCTAGTCCAGCATTCTGTTCATACAGTGGCCAACCAGCTGTTGACTGGGAACCCACAAGCAACAGCACTCTCCCAACCATGTTCCCCAACAACTGATGTACATAGGCTCACTGCCTCTGTTACTGGAGGTAGCACATAGCCATCAGGACTGGTAGCCTTCTCCTCCATGAATTTGTCCAACCCCCTTTTAAAGCCATCCAAATTGGTGGCCATCACTACATCCTGTGGTAGTGAATTCCATAGCTTAACTATGTGCTGTGTGAGACCCAAAATCTCCCACCAATCAGCCTCATGGGATGACCCTGGGTTCTAGTATTTTGAGAGAGGGAGAAAAATATCTCCCTATCCACATTCTCATGGGGTCATGAAGAGTCGGACACGACTGAACAACTGAACAACAACAACAATCCACATTCTCCACACCATGCATAATTTTGTAGACCTCTATCATCTCTTCCCTTACACTCCTTTTTTCCAAGCTAAACAATCCAAGCTGTTGTAACCTTCTCTCACAGGGGAGATGCTCCAGCCCCTTGATCAGTTTAGTTGCCCTTTTCTGCACTTTTTCCAGCTCTACAATATCTTTTTTTAGGTGTGGTGACCAGAACTGGACACAGTATTCCAAGTGCGGCCACACCATGGATTTGTGTAGGGGCATTAGGATATTGGCAATTTTATTCTCAATTACTTTTCTAATTATGCCTAACGTACAGTTTGCCTTTTTTTACAGTGGCCGCACACTGGGTTGACATCTTCATTGAGCCTAAGGGCATGTGATCTACACCAAGTTATCTACAGCTACCAATACCAATGGTATTGTCAGAAAGAAAGCTGGATTGCTGCAATGCACTCTATGTGGGGCTACCCTTAAAGGCAGTTCAACAGCTTCAGTTGCTGCAGAATGTGGCAGCGAGAATGCTTGTGGGAGCTAGGCATTCTGAACACATTACACCTATTCTGTCCACTCAAGCTGGCTGGCTATTCCTTTCTGAGCCAAATTTAAAGTACTGCTATTAACCTTTAAAGCTCTAAATGGTTTGAGACCAGTTTACTTGAAGAAGTGCCTGCATCCACATGAACCTACCCAAGCCGTAAGACTGACATCTGAGGGCCAAAGCAGACGTTACTTTAAAGATGTAGCAAACAGGTACATCTTTTTTTTCCATTTTCACCCTAGAGTGCGCACAAATGGATCACTATTTTGTAATAGAAATTGCTGGTGAGGGCCTTGCAATCCAGTTTGGACCCATAGCGGGGTGGGAAAGGTTAAAGCCTCCCCCACACACACGCACACTAAGGTCCCAATCCAGAATCAGGGTCCCTGTACCTACACTAGAATAAAAATGAAAAAGGGCATGCTACATGTTTAACGTAATATCTGCTTTGGCCCTGCTCTCTAGACCATCAGCAAGAGGTGTTAGACTGGTGAATACCAGAGACAAAGCCTTTTCTGTGGTGGGCCCCACAACTCTAAAACATCCTCCCTATAGCAATACCCTTGGCCCCTTCCTTGCTGACCTTAGGCAGGCTCTGAAGACCTGTTCATTCCATTTGGCTTGTGCGTGATTTGTGGTGCTGTAATTGCCTTATCTGCTGCCACCATTTTATGTTGTTTTCATTTGCTGCTGTTATTTAAAACTAATGGTTTTATCTGATGTATTGATTTACATGCTGTTTTAATACTTTAATGTTTTTGTGTGGTTTTATGTTATTTTACCGACCATTGTAAACCGCCTTGTGAGGATAAATTATCCTGCAAGGTGGTTTAAAAATCCATTAAGGGTGCAATCCTATGCATGTTTAGACAAAGAACAAGTCCTACCACTGCCAGCATGCCCCAGCCAGCCATATCTGTCTAAACATGCATAGGATTGTGCCTTAAATGAATAAAATAAATAGGGCAAAACAGAAGAATAGCTTAAGCTGGTGAGAAATTCTTGGTTCAGGGGCTGGATGCAGCCCACGGCTCTCTTGGATCTGACTGACGGTATCCCTTCCTCAGCCTTGTCCTCACACTGCAGTTTTTCTAAGATAATTGTCACATTTGCAGGAGTGATTTTGAACACAGCCCCCACCCCCAATCTCAGCAGCAATTAGGCAATAACAGCAATTGGGGTATGATTGATTGATTGATTGATTAATTGATTTGATTTATTAGCCACCCATCTGGCCGGCTACCCAGTCACTCTAGGCAGCATACAATACTAATAACAAATTTCCATAATCAACTGAACAACAACAAAAAACATAACAAAACAACACTGCTTTAAAAAACCCTAACCCACTGCAAATGCCCGCCTGAACAGCCAGGTTTTTAAAGCCCGGCGGAAGCTCATGGAAGAGTGGACATGGCAGAGGTCACTAGGGAGGGAATTCCACAGACCAGGGGCCACCACAGAAAAGGCCTTCTCCCTAGTCCTCATCAGCTTAGCTGTCCTGGCTAATGGGACAGACAGAAGGCCTACTGAGGCTGATCTCGTTGAGCAGCGTCAGCCACTTATGAATCACCCCAAAGAGGACATGCATCACCAAAACAGAGGACGGTGATTTGCATAACATTTGCATCTGCTAATTTATATGTATAGATGCAAATTTAGAAATAATCATTCTAATTTAAATAGAAATAGTATACATCTCACCAAACTGTGGAAGACAGTGACCAGTGTGCCCGCCTGTCCAGCCTGCTCGCCAAGGGCTAATGGTGGATGGGCAACAGTTCTTATGGCTCTTTATCTTTAAACTGGAATTGGGCAGGACAGCCCTTCAAATAGAGGACACCTTCAAATAGAGGACTGTCCTCTATAAAAGAGGATACCCGGCCACCCTATGTTGCACTGTCGGGAGTTCATTGAGGAGGGAAGTGGATGGGAGGGAGAGAGAGAGAAGGTATGGGGAAGAGAGGGAAGTGGAGAGAGAGAAAAGGAGAAGGGGAGAAAGGAAGAAGGAGAGAAAGGGGATGGCAGAAACAAAATGAGCCATGCATCCCCAGCTCTTGCCCCATCTACCTTTGGCTTCAGCTTTGCCCACTGCTGACTTTGGCCCTGCCCACCACTGTTATGCAGCCCCCAAGGGAATACAGCCCTCGACATGAAAAAGGTTCCCCAGTCCTGTTTTACACCTACTATACAGTGGACTAGGAACTTATACAAACTTATAGAATGGCATCCAAGTTATCAACAAATATGCTGAGCTAGCTTGATTGTGAGCAACCCTGAATTGAAGTGTAATTTCCTCCATGGGCTAAGAGAATTTTAATACGATAATCAGTGAAGTCTGGGTCTCATGCAAAGTGGTGGTTTTGCTGTCAAGCGATGTGAAATTTGTAAGAAATCATTGTGTTTTTCTGCTTAACAAATTAAAAATTAAAGGTATTCAAGGGCATTTCAGAATGAGAAAAAAGCAACACTGTACTAAATTCAGGTTTCCCTTCGGAATATAAGGAAAAATAATATGATACTAAATTCAGGATGCTGGTGGTGTGTCATGCAGACCACTTTATGTTAGTGCACACGCAGTGGCTTTTATCACTTGGCGAGCTGTTTGTATCGGCTTACAGGGCTGATCAGGCAAGATTTTCCACATTACCAGAAACAATGAAAAATAACAGTAAAAGATCTTTATGGTGAGTTGCAGAACATGAACGGCTCCCCATGTAACTACCGCTATGCGTAGCAATTTAAAATGGCCACCCCATTCATTACATTTATACCCCTTCTTTCTGCCAAAATTGACACTCAAGGTGGCCAACAGATGCTGTAACACAGCCTTACCCACAGCCTTAGTGTTTTGGACTACAATTCCCAGGATTCCTAATGATTGGCCACGCTGGCTGGGGATGATTAGAGTTGAAGTCCAAAACATCTGGAGGGCACCAGGTTGTGCAAGGCTGTGTTACAGCATCTGTTGGCCACCCTGAGTCTCAATTTTGGCAGAAAGGAGGGTGAATGAATGAATAGGGTGGCCATTTTAAATTGCTACAGGCTGCTATAATATGTAAACTGCTCTCCACGCAAACAAACAGGAACATTCCGTATTGTGTTATTAAACGGATTACAAATACCTAGGAATGTAAAGACTTCGCACATTAGATTTTAAAATTTAAAAATAGCACAGAGAAATCTTTTTATGAGATCCCGCAACCTAGAATCAACATGACAGATAATTGTTTACTCACTTCAGCTACTCCACTGCTGTCAGACCCCCATCTCAATGGACCCCACACTATAATTTGGAGATGGCACTATTGGATTATTTTTCCCAGTCAATAGGATCCTGTCACCCCTTAGATCTGTTTTTCACAAGTCCTTTGAACTGATCAGCTTGATAGCATTAAAAGGTTAATGGGCATGTGGTACATTTAACCATGTAGAAACTACTGCAGCAGTCATCAGGGATATAGATAATGGCTGCAATCCTATGTACACTTTCTTGGGAGTAAAATCCATTAAACTTAATGGAATTACTTTTGAGTCAATAGGAAGAGGAGCAGGGATATAAAAACCAGCAGTATCATCTTTGGGTTATATAAAATTACTTATCATTTCCTAACATTATGCAGAATTTTAAGTTTTCCAGGTAGGCTTAGCCAGGCTGGTTATTTTTCAGAGAGGACAGTGATCCAGTTTAGGAGCACAGCAGATGTTTTATTTGTTCTTCTTCTGGAACACAAAACAAGGCCTCCCTTCTTGAAACTCTACCATACACCCACACAGGCCTTCTTAGATCCAGAACCTTCTCTTGCCTTCTGGGTCCACGTCTCCACAGACAGCTCTCACACTGTCAGTGGCAGGGCTACCCAACCTTTTTGGACCTATAGGCATATTTGGGAATTTGAGACCATGCTGTAGGCACCACCACAAAATACCTGATCAGAGGATCGCCGCTTTGGCATCTACCTGTCACATCTATGGATCTTAGGCTGCATCTTATTCAGCAAAAATGTTTGTTTTGTATCTTTTTGACACTGAAACGTCTCTTTAATAGGGGATTGACTAATTCAGCTAATTGCTGGTGGTGTAATACAGCTTATACTTCTTGTAAACATATGTTTTGGCAATATCCAGTAGTTGTTCTTTTGGGGAGGAGGTTATTACACAGATACATTTTATAATGGAACAGTGTTTAATATTCACTGATGTCCATGCTCTTTTAAATTATTTACCCGCTTCAGGTAAATACCTACTATTTAGGTATTTACCTGAAATACCTACTATTTAGGTATTTAAAGGTAAAGGTAAAGGTGTCCCCAGCCAGTCGTGTCTAAGGGGTGGTGCTCATCTCCATTTCTAAGCCGAAGAACCAGCGCTGTCCGAAGACGCTTCCGTGGTCATGAGGCCAGCATGACTGAACACCAAGGTGCATGGAACGCTGTTACCTTTCCCGCCGAAGCGGTACCTATTTATCTACTTGCAATTTCTTGCTTTCGAACTGCTGGGATGGCAGGAGCTGGGACTGAAGACGGGAGCTCACTCCGTCACGCAGCACTCGGGTCTCGAACTGCTGTGTTGCCAACCCTCTGGTCTGCAGTTCAGCGTCTTAACCACTAAGCTACCGCAGTCCCTATTTAGGTATTTACCTACTATTAACAAATAGTCACTGTAAATAGGTTCTCTGCACCTTTTTGACAGTTAAGACTGATATCACAACTTTGGAAGGTTGAACACTCACCTCCTATAATGCAATGGATTGAGGACCTCACAACACTTTCAATATTTGAATGGGTGGCATACAGACGCCACCTTCAAATGGATACTTCTTTGGATATTTGGTCCAGTTTTATGAAAACCCATGTATAATTGCTAGAAAGTTGTATGCATTTCATACAAATCCATGTATGTATATTTTTAAAAAAATGGAGGGGGGACCAGGCACCTGCAGGCACCACACTGAGGACCCATTCAGAGGCTCCATTGGAGGTTCCCACGGGTGCCGCGTTGGGGACCCCTGCAGTAGGGGATGCTCTTAAAGATGCATGAAGCATTAACTGACTTCATTACAATACCAATTGCAAATAAGCCTCAGGGATGGCTCCAGGTTTCTGAAGACCCACAAGCAAATGACCATTAGACGAGCCCTCTCAACCCAAACTCTACCTTTTTTGCTTGGCCGCTTAAAGCCAAAAGGCTCTCTATCTCCAGAATTAAATTTTCCTAGCTTTATGGAGCCAGGGCACAAGGCCAACAGGCCCAGCCTTAGAAGTCAGCCATGTAAGGCCTCTCATAAGGACTTTACATAATGGCCAGCATCATGGGCTGGCATTCACGGGCACTTGTAAAGGCCCACACTTCTGCAGGGGGGTCACTACTGACTCTTGGAGTCTCTGGCCGCTGCTGTTCTTCCTCCTTTCCGTTGCTGTCTGTTCACCTGCCCTCTCCGAGCATGCAAGAGGTAACAAGAGTGAAGAGACTGAGCATCCTCCTCCACTTGCCTTCACTCTCCTCTCTTCACGCAGTTGTGCTAACTGGTCCCCGGAGGAAGATGACAAGCAAACATGCAGCAACGGCAGTGGGAAGGAGGACACGGCCTTCCACAGAGAAAGGGGTGGGGGGCTCAACTGAGAGCATCTTGCCCAAGTGCTCACAAAAACCTGGAGCCAACACTGCTTTTCATTTGGGAAATGAATCAAGCACGTAGCCGCAATGAAACATACTGAAATAGGTGATTTCAAAGGGCTGAAGGTTGTTCACATTAATCCCTATGTGAGGCGTAAGTTCGCCTGCCTTCCAAGTGCTACAATATAACAAAGAATGGATTGTAAAATGTGAATTTCAGAAGCTTTAACAAACAAATATTTCAAATCTCTATGCTCACTTCTTCCTCCTCACTTTGACCTTGTAAATCCAGCATTTTGAAGTGCAAGTAACATAAAAAAGGTATGTATGGTTAATAAAATCTAAGCACTGGCATAACAGAAGGTACACCAAATGAACACAATGGCCAGATAAATATTTCTACTGTGTGAAAGGAAAAAAAATGCTTCAAATGCCTTATACATCATTACTGGAAAATTGAACAAAAGTTGTACAAAATGGAAAATGGTGTGGGGCTTTTGGTGGAGACTACTTCTATCTAGGAAGGATGTGTGCTAAAGTATTTTTTTAAGGCTTGGGAGAGCTTTATTGCCATTGGAATTTTTATTTTTGATCAGGCCTGCATAACTAAGAGCCCCAGAAACTGAAAGAATTTATTACATTTGTTAAATAAATAAACTCCAGCACATTTGTGATCCACCAGTTGCATACTAGGCATGCATTATGGGAGGTCACCAAGCAAAAACTGCCCACAAGATGTGCATTAAGCCGACAAATTCTGAGCTCCCATAGAACTAGCAAAATGGACCTAAATCTGTCTGTCTGTCTGTCTAAAACATTTCTGTGCCGTCCCTCATCACATGAGATTCCCAGGTGGTGTACAATATAAATCTTATATTATCTAAAAATAGAACACAATACTATAAAACTCATACCCAGCAGCTATAATATAAGACAGCAGATAAAAATTTCAATTTCAAAGGCAGACTGAGAAGTTATACAATTTAAATGCCACATTCAAAAGATTGGTCTTTACCTGGAATTGAAAAGATTGTATTAGGTGCCAAAGATCTCTAGAGAGGGCATTGTAAAGCCAAGGCACCATCACAAAGCAAGTCCTCTCCTTTGTCATTACATAGTGCAGTTGTGACAAGGAAGACACCTGGAGCAGAAGAGCTTGAGACATATACATTCCCTTGCTTCTATCTGATTAAGGTCACAATCCTATGTGTGTTTAGACAGAAACAAGTCCTACAACTCCCAGCATGGCTGGCTGGGGAATGCTGGGATTTGTAGGACTTGTTTCTGTCTAAATATACATAGGATTGCACCCTAATCCTTTCTTTGCTACTTCTTAGAACCAGGATTGGCAATATTCAGGCATGTGGGATGTACTTTGCTTTTGTTTTTTACTAGATCTTTGAGATCCGCCAACCGGAGCCTGCTGCAAAATATATATACTTGGAATTAAATCATTCTGAGCCCAGGAATTTTGAGTACCAGAACTGAACAGAGCCAGTCTTTCCACACACAACATCCACTCCAAGTTACTCCAGACATTCTTCATTTCAGCAGCATAATTTAGGGTGGGGAGGGGGGAGAAATTGTGTTGTTGTGGTGGTTAAGCAGTTGGGTGTCAGAAATCCTCACGGATCTACTGCAAATCACCCAGAGATCTCCCCAGAGATCCAGATCTACCTTCTGCCCATCCCTGTCATAGAACATAGCTGTATCTACTTTCAGTAACCCCCATACTCTGATTCAATTTTTTTCTGAGACAAATGATATTCTCATTCTCCTATCTCCTACCAAACACACACACACACCATTACTAATATTTTTCAGTAAAATCAAGGACTTAATGCCAGACTCAACTCTGTAGCAAGTTAAGGACATTTCCACTGCCTAAGTGATGGGAGAACTTGCACAAGGTTCATGTTCTCGTCTTTGACGCCTGCCAACTACGCATTGCTAAATGCGCCCTCAGCAGTTTCATGAATGCTACTTGCAACACATGAAAATTGTCTGCATGGGCCAGAAAACAGCAGCGTAAGCAAAGCTCATACAGGCCAGGGCTGTCACATATTTTCAGTAACAAGCCACAGCAATGGCCGTTAACAGTCTCCGATCGTTAAGCAATATCTCACTATGATGTCATGCATTGAAGTACGGAGTTGTAATCCTTTCAGAACGGACAGATTGTCAGTGTGATAAAGTGGATACAAGCAAGCTACTGAATGGGAAGGAATAAAGCTTTGGGGAGAAAAAAAAAATATTGGTCTGAGAAAGGATGGGAGAAAAAAGAGATTCTTGGCCAATAAAGCCAAGCAATGATACTACAGCTACAACAACAGGAAGCTTAGTAAACAAACAATTCTGTTACCTGGAATTTGTCGACACCAAACCTGAGGGGCAGGGGGGACACCACGCAATCTATACAGCTATGTAGGTCTACAGATAATAGCTATAAAATGTGGAGGTAATAACTGGGTTCTTAATCACTGCAACCTAGTGAGCAAGCATTGCCAACTTGTTGTGTTAATTACAATCCCTTATGGTCAGATGGCACAGTAGCAGCATTCAACTTACATTACTTAAAAAAAGCCACGACAAATCTTGTATCCACAGGTAGAATGAAAGAGAAACAAAGGCTGTTCCAGTGAATTTTTAAAAGGTTGCCTCATTGACTATTAATGGTATCCTCTCACTTCTGGCAATGCATTAAGCCTGCAGACTGCATGCTTGCCAAAGTTCAGAGCAAGCTGTGTGTATATTAAATTGGACCTCTCTCCTCGTTGCTTGGGCAGGATGAGATAGGTAAAACAGAATGCAGAGCAGTGTTAATCCACTGTAAAAGCTTTTGTTATGTTTAATGGAATGGTTTCCCCTCCATCCAAACAGTGTTTACTCAATGCAGATGGGTCTGTCTGGAACAGACACACACATATCAACGGAATCTGTCCAAACTGCCATGCAGAAAAAGTGTAGCCTCACTGTGAGGTGCTATAGAAAGTTATCCTGAAACGCTCATGAATAGAGATGACACGTTTTATTATAACTTAGTTACGTGGTTTGGTGTGTTTGCATAAAATCCAGAGCTGGATCATACCAGGCCATGGAATTATTCAATTCCAGGACAAACAACACGTCCTCCCAGGTTGTCAAGTCAATGGATAACTAACTGGGGACTGGGGAGAGGTCCCTGTTTGGCCAAGGTGCCACTTGGCCATGAAGCTCATTGGATGACTTTGGGCCAGTCACTGACTCTCAGCCTAACTTACCTCACAGGGTTGTTGTGAGGATAAAATGGAGAGGAGGAGGATCATGTATGCTGCCTTGGGCTCCTTGGAGGAAATGGCAGGATATAAATGTAACAAACAAACAAATAATAAATGTATGGAATTTGCTAATACAAGATGCCATGATGGCCACCAGCTCAGGGACAAAGCAGACCTTCATTTGACAGATTGTTATTTTGCAATAGAAATTGCAGGCATGGGGCCCACCAATCTCAATCAGGCCCACAGTGGTGAAAAGTATTAAAGCCCCCACCCCCTATGCCCATATTAGGGTCCCAATCTGAGACCTACTCTAGAAGAAGAAGAAGACATTGCTGGCAAGCTACATTTAAAGTAATGTCTGCTTTGGCCCTTGGATGGCTTTAAAGGGGGATTACAAAGAAACATTCACGGACGGTAGGTCTGCCATTGGCAGTGACGGCTAAATGGAACCTCCATGCTCAGAAGCAGTATGCTGGAGAGTCTTATAGGATGGCTATTGCATGTACTAGGAACGAAGTCCTGAGAGGAAAGATTGAAGGAACTTGCTATGTTAAACCTTGAGAAGAGAATACTGAATGGGGATATGATAGCGCTTTTCAAATTCCTAAAAGGTTGTCACACAGAAGAGGGCCGCAAGACTATAGGATACGAAATAATGAGCTGAAGTTACAGGAAGGCATATTTCGGTTGAACATCAGGAAAAACTTCCTATCAGTCAGAGCAGTCAAACAATGGAACTAACTGCCTAAATAAGTCTAAATAACAGAATAAGTCTGTTGCTGGACTTATTCATTTGAATAAGAATTTGAATTGACTGGACAGCCATCTCTCAGGGATGCTTTATACTAGATTCCAGTACTGAGCAGGGGTTGGATTCAATGGCCTAAATGGCCCCTTCCAACTTCTATGATGCTGTTCTCAGGGCTATCTGGTTGGCTGCTATGGGAAAGAGAATGCTCAACTAAATGGACCTTTGAACTAATCCAGCAGGGTGCTTATACTCTGATGTATGCAAGATAAAAATATTAGCAACGTTCAGCTAAAATAGACAGGTCTCACAGCTTAAGTTGTCCCACAGTCTTTAAGGTTACATAAGCTATATTGCTTTTATACTATATAAAACTTTTTATTTAATCTTTCTGGTTTTACAGGTGTTATGATTTATGTTCTTGACAAATAGATTTAAAAATGATCTAATATTGGGAGGATGGAACTTGCTTGAGTTAGGCACAGGAAGGTACATAAATTGACAGATAAAATTCAAAGTGCAGAAATAACTTTTCTCTAGTTAAGCACTATACTTTCAATGAGATACAGTCAGCTGAGAATCAGTTTGTCCTGACTATGCGGGAATTTTATTGCTCATACTTGCCTGGAAATAAAGAACTTTTGAAATGTGTAAAAGACTGTAAGGTTTCAAATCAATGATGTATCAGTTAATAATGTATACATAAGAATAGTTTCTTTGCATAAGCTTCATTTGATTTTATCTGCTAGTGTCTGAGAGTTTTCTATGCAATGCACAAGTCATACACGAATGTTCAATAAGCACCTGAATTCAATTTTGCAGAGGCTGAATGTGTTGCCTCAAATTGATTATGCATGCAAAGTTAGTCTCTCTAACAAGGGCAGCTTCTTGAATGCTGAACAGTAAACTTGCATATATCTATATTCCATTTTACATATTACATCGCAATATGTACTTATTTTCACTATACATGGGCGTATAAAAATTCCACCACCCCCATTTATTAGTTCACATTTGCAAGGTGAATACATAAAATACATATCCTTTAATGCCTGCACTTTCTTCCCATAGCTAAACTCATGGATCAACTTAATATGACAAAGACAATGTCTTCACATTCTACCTAGGTCATAGATATGCACACAATGGCCATTTCCATTCAAAGGTGGCTTCAAAGACCAGACAACCTGTCAGTTTGTGTGCATGCATATAAAATCAGCCTCTTAGGAAGTTTTCTGTCACTTCAACTTTACTTTCAGAACAGACTTTGCCCATCCTCTCGGAATGTGAACAATATTACGAGAAAGTTATGCTAATTCCCTTGAGCCTGCTCTTCCTTCAGCTGATAAAATTCACATCCCACTTTTGACACAGTAATTGGTTGTGCATTTCACACTAATTTCTATGTAGTAAATCACCACAAATTAAAAACATACAGCTCTATTCGCTGGGTTAAAAAGGTGCTCTCCAAAGCTGTTAATATGGCACTCGCTTCTGATGGGAAGGCTTGGAGTCCTCCAGATGTTTTACGGCCAAGGGGGAGGTCACTACACCACACTCTGCAAATGGTCAGGACTTTGAGTTCCTATGTGGTCATTTTGTAACAGGGCTATCATTTTACAACAGTGAAATCCGAGGAATGCACCCAAGACCCCCTTTTATTGCTACCATCACTCTTCCTTATTAGCCTGTCAGAGCTCACATGAGGCAGACAAAATTTTTGTTTTACTCTTCAGGGGAATTCTGTTCTTTGTGCTAAAGAAAAAAAGACACAGCAGCAGCAGCAAATATTTCAGGAACCTACAACAAGCATGGCATAATAAAACTATTCAACTACGGAGATATATTTCAAATATATCTTAACTTTTGTCAAAATCTGCTGCAGATTCAAGGTTTACCCTTCTGCTAAAACATAACAGTTTAAATGTTATTCATGGAAAAGCTGTTAATCAAACTACTGAGAAAGGCACACAGGTAGCAAGATTCATGAAAGCAACATGTCATAATCGTCTGAATACTGAAGGAAATTCAAAAAGTCGAGAACAAATATGGTTGGTTTGGAGATCTAAGTTCAAACTCAGCCACCAGAAGGGCCATGGCTCAGTGATAGAGCATATGTTTGCAAGCAAAAGTTCCCAAGTTCAGTCTTTTCAGGTAGGGCTGGAAAGGATTCCCATCTGAAACCATGGAGAGTTGCTGCCAATCAGTTTTGACAATACTAAGCTAGATGGACCAGAGGTCTGAGAGTATAAAGCAGCTTCCTGTGATTTGATCCACTTACTTTTTCTCAGCCTAACCAACCTCACAGGGTTGTTGTGTGCATGGCATTGGACTGTACATCATGTTGAGCTTCTTGAAGGAAGGGCAGGCTAAAAATGTAATAAATACATAAATAAAGTGGAGTTGTAGTGGCAACCAGTGTCATCATCCCTTTATATACTTGCCCAACAATCAACACTGCAATCCTTTTAACTACAGTTCCTTTCTGTGAAAAGAAAAATCAGTTTCACATTCCGAAAGGTCACCATGCAAAATGCTTTGCAGGAAGAGAAACCCAGCTGCAAAATGAGTTGTCTGAAAGGAGATCTAACTCTGCCATGAAGGGCCCCTCCAGAAGGCTTTTAAGGACACAGCAATCCTGGATCTGGCTACTGAAGGTCAGCACTAAAGGGTTCTGTGTCTTTTTGTAGCTCTCCAGTTTGTATTAAGGCACATCTTCTTGAGAAAGATCAAGCTAGGGCCATATATGCTTTTTCCAGCAGTGTTAGGGTCAGAGAGCGAAAAGATGTTTCTGGTTGTGTTTTCCTAGTTCCACCAGGCAAAATATCTTGAGATAATTTGTGAAATGCGAACTATAAGAATTAAAAACAACACCCAACACACGTTTTTTTCCCATAACAGGATGATTTCTACAACAAATTCCCCAGGTTGAGATTCCTGTCCAGATGTGTCATGGGATGGGAATGTGCAGACAAGGGAACAGTAGGCCAGCAATCTCAGGAATGGAACCATGGAGTATCAGAACAATTCCCTTGTCTGTAATCTACTACACTATCTATCTGGGACCCCTTCATGGATCATTGCCTTGTTGTGGTGAAGGGGCTTGCGTAACTCAGTGAAGCCATAAACTATGCTGTGCAGGGCCACCCAACTCGGACAGGTCATGGTGGAGATTTCTGACAAAATGTGGTCCACTGGAGAAGGAAATGGCAACCCACTCCAGTATTCTTGCCAAGAAAACTCCATGGAACGTATCACAAGGCTAAAAGATATGACACCGGAAGATGAGCCCCTCAGGTCAGAAGGTGTCCAATATACTACTGGGGAAGAGCAGAGGGAATTTCCAAGTAGCGCCAGAAAGAGTGAAGCGGCTGGGCCAAAGCCAAAAGGACACTCAGCTGTGGATATGTCTGGTGGTGAAAAGAAAATCCGATGCTGTAAAGAACAATATTGTTTAGAAACCTGGAATGTAAGATCAATGAATCAAGGTAAGCTGGAGGTGGTCAAACATGAGATGGCAAGATTGAACATCGACATCTTGGGAACCAGCGAACTAAAATGGACAAGCATGGGCGAATTTAATTCAGGTGACCATTATATCTACTACTGTGGGCAAGAATCCCTTAGAAGAAATGGAGTAGCACTCATAGTCAACAAAAGGGTGGGAAAAGCAATACTGGGGTACAATCTCAAAAACGATAGAATGATCTCAGTACTCATCCAAGGCAAACCATTCAACATCACAGTAATTCAAGTCTATGCCCCAACCACTGAGGCCAAAGAAGCTGAGGTTGATCGGTTCTATGAAGACCTACAACACCTCCTAGACCTAACACCACAAAAAGATGTCCTTTTCATCATGTCCAGCTAAAGTAGGAAGTCAAGAAATCACCGGGATAATAGGCAAGCATGGCCTTGGTGTACAAAATGAAGCAGGACAAAGGCTAATAGAGTTTTGCCAAGAGAACACGCTGATCATAGCAAACGCTCTTTTCCAACAGCACAAGAGGCGACTCTACACATGGACATCACCAGATAGTCAATATCGAAATCAGATTGATTATGTACTTTGCAGCCAAAGATGGAGAAGCTCTATACAGTCAGTAAAAACAAGACCTGGAGCTGACTGTGGCTCAGATCATGAGCTTCTTGTTGCAAAATTTCGGCTTAAATCGAAGAACGTAGGGAAAACCACTAAACCATTCAGGTATGACCTAAATCATATCCCTTATGAATATACAGTGGAAGTGAGGAATAGATTTAAGGGATTAGACCTGGTAGACAGAGTGCCTGAGAAACTATGGACGGAGGTCCGTAACATTGTTCAGGAGGCAGCAACGAAATCCATCCCAAAGAAAAAGAAATGCAAGAAATCCAAGTGGCTGTCTGATGAGGCTTTACAAGTAGATGAGGAAAGAAGGGAAGTGAAAAGCAAAGGAGAAAGGGGAAGATATTGCAGATTTCTGAATGCAATATCTGAATGCAGATTTCCAGAGAATAGCAAGGAGAGACAAGAAGGCCTTCTTAAGTGAACAATGCAAAGAAATCGAGGAAAACAATAGAATGGGAAAGACTAGAGATCTCTTCAAGAAAATCGGAGATCTCAAGGGAACGTTTTGTGCAAAGATGGGCACGATCAAGGACAGAGAAGGCAGGGACCTAACAGAAGCAGATGAGATTAAGAAGAGGTGGAAAGAATACACAGAAGAACTATACAGGAAAGATCTTAATGTCCCTGATAGCCATGATAGTGCGGTCACTGAATTTGAGCCGGACATCCTAGAGAGTGAAGTCAAGTGGGCCTTAGGAAGCATTACTAACAACAAAGCTAGCAGAGATGACAGTATTCCAGCTGAGCTATTTAAAATCCTAAAAGATGATGCTGTTAAAGTGCTTCACTCAATATGCCAACAAATTTGGAACACTCAAGACTGGAAAAAGGTCAGTTTACATTCCAATTCCAAAGAAGGGCAATGCCAAAGAGTGTTCAAACTACTGTACAATTGCACTCATTTCACATGCCAACAAGCAGTATGTGAACCGAGAACTACTGGAAGTACAAGCTGGGTTCCGAAGAGGCAGAGGAACTAGAGATCAAATCTCCAACATTCGCTGGATCATGGAGAAAGCAAGAGAATTCCAGAAAAGCATCTATTTCTTCTTCATTGACTACGCTAAAGCCTTTGATTGTGTGGATCACAACAAACTCTGGCAAATTCTTAAAGAGATGGGAGTACCAGACCACCTTACCTGTCTCCTGAGAAACCTGTACGAGGGTCAAGAAGCAACAGTAAGAACCAGACATAGAACAACCAATTGGTTCAAAATTGGGAAAGAAGTACGACAAGGCTGCATATTGTCGCCCTGCTTATTTAACTTCTATGCAGAGTACATCATGAGAAACGCCGGGTTGGATGAATCACAAGTCGGAATTAAGATTGCCGGGAGAATTATCAACAACCTCCGATATGCAGACGATACCACCCTAATGGCAGGAAGCGAAGAGGATCTAAAGAGCCTCTTGTTGAGGGTGAAAGCGGAAAGTGCAAAAGCTGGTTTGAAACTCAACATTAAAAAAACTAAGATCATGGCATCTGGCCCCATCACGTCCTGGCATATAGAAGGGGAAGAAATGGAAGCAGTGACAGATTTTATTTTCTTGGGCTCCAAGATCACCGCAGATGGTGACTGTAGCCATGAAATTAAAAGATGCTTGCTCCTTGGGAGGAAAGCTATGGCAAACCTAGACAGCATAGTAAGAAGCAGAGACATCACCTTGCTGACAAAGGTCCGTCTAATCAAAGCTATGGTTTTCCCAGTAGTAATGTATGGCTGTGAGAGCTGGACTATAAGGAAGGCTGAGCGCTGAAGAATTGATGCTTTCGAACTGTGTTGCTGGAGATGACGCTTACAAGTCCCCTGGACTGCAAGGAGGTAAGATCAGTCCATCCTAAAGGAAATCAACCCTGACTGCTCATTAGAAGGACAGATACTGAAGCTGAAGCTCAAATATTTTGGCCACCTAATGCGAAGAGAAAACTCACTGAAAAAGACCCTGATGCTGGGAAAGATTGAAGGCAAAAGGAGAAGGGTGCAGAGGGTGAGATGGCTAGATAGTATCACCGATGCAATGAATATGAACTTGAGCACACTGCGGGAGAGAGCGGAGGACAGGAAGGCCTGGCGTGCTATGGTCCATGGGGTCACAAAGAGTTGGACACGACTTAACGACTGAACAACAACAACATTTGGGTGTAGGGGTGGAGGTGGAATCTATCCGTGGGAAAAACTTATTAGAGGAATGGGCCCTTTGTTTTTGTAGCCCATTGCCCTTCATCCAGCAATTGGGTCAGAACATACACAGAACCCATGAGATTGTTGACAACTGTGTGTGTCACTTATGCAGGGGTAACAGGGAGCAAGGAGGCCCTTAAGAGGAAATCAATCCTCTCATCAATAATGGATGTCTGATGGGGCTTTTCAGTGTTGGAAACTCCACAGCCAGCTTCTTATGCTATGTATACTAGAAACTAGCTTCCACACATATGAGGCTCTAAGGTCAGCCTTCCCAACCTGGGTCCATCTTCATGTTATGGACTACAATTCCAGTCAGACCCAGCCTGCATAGCCAATGGTCAGGGAAGATAGGAGGTGTAGTTCAAAACATCTGGAATGACCCACGTTGGGGAAGTCTGCCCTAGGTGGATTAGGATGTCTGTCTGTTCACAATTACTTCCTATTCACAGCATTAGAAGAAAACAGTCAGTAACCAGAAGGCTACCTTTATCCAGGACTGGTGAGGGCACAACAAAAAAGATTAATAAAGTAGCTTAACACAAGAGTGATTTACCAGGAGTACATTTTTCTCCCTCTCTCCTAACACTAAAATCTTGGCCACCCAATGAAATTGGTTGGCAGCAAGTTCAGGACTGATAAAAGGAAGGGCTTTTTCATTCACAACCACAAGATGTGGTGAGGGGCGACTTAGATTCCATTTTTAAAAGAAGACAAATTCACAGAGGGTAGGGCTATCAACTGCTTATTAGCCATATTAGCTGAATGAAACCTCCAGGTTCAAAGATAGTCTTTGACTCAAGATAGTCACTCTTAAGTACCAAATGTTGGATGAAGAAACAAATAGGCACTTATGTCAAGATGCATCTGGCTAGCAACTGCTGGAACAGAATGTTGATCCAGTAATGCAGGGAACGTCTGGCCCATGGGCCAAATTCTGACTTCCAGATCTCAGGATCCAGACTTTCTCACCAGGCCACTCCCCCACCCTCCCAGCCCCATGCTCTGCTTCAGGTTTTTGGTATTATACTCTGTCCTGCTTTGTCCCACAGCTACAAAGCTGACGGAAGGAAACTTGCACATGTTGGGGAAGGAGAATGCTTGGATGCAAGCATCTTTTTTGCGTACTGAACAACTGCAAGAGTCACACTTGTAACTCCATCCACATTTGGCTCTGGCTATGTCATCTGCCAGAATACAGACCGAGGTAATGTTGAAATTGACAGAAAAAGATTCTCCACCCTGCAGTAAGGCAAGTCTTATGTTCTTAAAGTGTGAACAAACACAACTAGAGCAAAAAAGGACTTTTTAGTAAAACGACCCAGGAGCTGCTTTGTTTAGGTTCATTTGTATCTCAACCTTAATAACTATTCTAGTAGATGCCATTAAATTTCCAATTGTTTTAAATGGTATAATTTGCGATTTAGCTGCAAATAGGAAGAAATGAAAAAATTGTAATAAATACCACTTAATGTGTCAAATGTCTTTTGGGGGGAATGGCAACATTATAATGATGCAGACTTAAATTGATATCACTTTGTCTTTCTTTCAGTAGAACATCTCCACTGACTTGTGTTGACAATTTTTCATTTTGACATCAAAATAGCATCTCCATGGATTTTAGATGGCATATTGTTTTGACATCATGTTAAAATATATCCACATTGATACCATTTAATTTTGCCATCACAATATTGTTTTGATTAGGCGAGCATGACATTTTATTTTGTCATCAAAATGTCACCTCTGAACTTCCCCGTACATTATACTGTCCCATAAATTCGCATGTATATCTTTAGGCTCATTATAAAGATTGATGAAATAGAATAAATTGCCAGAAAAATTATGAAACACCACATCCTAGTGGTTCCACTTCTTTAAATATGGAGAACTGTGCACTGGAGATATGTCAAACACACCAGAGAGATTTTGTTCCACAGTACCTGTAAATGAAACTCTAACAAACGCTTTTCAAGAACTTCCCCAAATGAATGCAGTTCTCAGTTTATTGCAAAAACCTCAGCCAAATCATAGAATCATAAAATAGGAGGGTTGGAAGGGGCCTACAAGACCATCGAGTCCAACCCCCTGCTCAGTGCAGGAATCCAAGTCAAAGACCAAATGGCAAAACATTGCAGCAAATCAGAAACTTCCTTCCATTAAAAAAGAAGTATCTGAACTTCTGTTCTTCACACTCCAATGTATGTTAACCAGATAGCCAATAAAAACATGAATTTCTGAACCATGGGGTTCCCCACACCTTAAATTAAAACTACTACTTATATCCTGATTTATTCAGGGACTGCAGGTTTGTGCTAAAAAACATGCATAAAGCATCTATAGTACAAGACCTTAGCACCAGGTAGGGCCAAAATATTTCATTTCTAGCTATCAGCTGCATATTACAGGTAGATTTTTGTGTGTGTGTTTTTAACACAATCATATTTTATTTCACATGTATACACTGATATTATTTATTCATTATATTTTAATCCACTCAGGAACAGATGTTCTCTGATAATTAAATGCATGTTTTAAAGTGACTAGTGTTCCATTACTAGCTGTATGGGAATTGCCTTGAGATTACATACACACACACACACACACAAATTGTAAAACGGACAACAGAAACAAGAATAAGGAAATGACATATCTAGAATTAAGTTGATGTTCCTGAATAGTTTTTCATCATTTGAAGAGCAGTGCTTTTCATAGGTACACACAAAAAGTATACATTAACAGAGCAATCCTATGGCCCGTAGACATTGACTTGAGGGGCCACAGAATATAGCAGGCTTTCACCTCTGAGGCTGTAGAAAGTGCTACTAGGAGGTGAAAATCCCCAGTTGGATCTTCAACCCCTCCCAGCAGCCACAAAAACTCTGCAGCAACTCTTCTCCTGAGGTCAGTGTCATGACCCTGGGAAAGGAAAAAGAGGGGTTGCCTATCAGCAGAGAGGGAAGGCCTATCTAGTTGCCTGTCTAGTGGAAAAACTGTAAAGAAGGATGGAGAGGCAAAAACTGCCTCTGTCCCTCCTCCTGCCTTGCAAGCAGCAGCCAGGTAGGGAACAGGATTTTCAGAAGCCTCTGAGATCAGAGGCTTTTGTTTAGCAGGTGGCAATCCAGAAAGATTGTACCCTAAAGTGCAGTCTTTACACAATGACACTGGGTTGATTCAAATGTAATGCTAAGGTAAGTTTAGTATTTCAAGAATGAGCCATGGTGAGCTTTGGGCGAGCATGCTTTCACCTCTATCTCCCGCACGGCTGCAACGGGAAGCTTTGAAGCTCTTATTTCTGTTTGAGATTAACTGCAGCTTGTCATTTCATCCAAACTGTGGTTAATCTTAACTATGATTAGTGGAAACAAGTCAACTTCAAAGCACAGTTTATTAAGCTGACTTGGTTCTGCTAAATGTGGTTATGATTAACCATAGTTTAGCGTTCATATGGCATGCCAAACTGTGTTGAATCTAAAATGGAAGTGGAAGCTACCAATTTCTTCCTCACAACCTTGCTGGAGGAGCATAACACTAAGCCATGACTGAGCATTACATCTGGACGCAGCCACTTTGCATATTTTTTCCTTACACACACAGGCCACTAATTAAGTGCCAACTAAGTATGTGCTATCAATCTTCCTTATGTCAAGAAAAAATGATAGGGTAAAATCATTACTTTATTTCCATCCTGAGTCACATGGATCCTGAATCTGAGAGTTGTTAGTCAGACCATTTCTGCAGATGTTGGATTTTTTAAAAAGCTCTTTTTGAATGCTGAAACCATGCATTTGATGTTGGGGAAAATATTTAGATGGCTCAGTTCTTCAGTGTAAATGAGATTCTTCTACATTCATGGACATGAGCGATACTCGAAACAGCATCTTCTCCCTATCAACCTGCCCAGTCACTGAGGTCATCGGAAGGCATGCTCCTGGTGGTTCCACATGGACGTATGGCCCAACTGGAGTCCACCCAGAGAACAGCCTTCAGTGTGGTGACCCCTTCTCTATGGAACTCCCTGCCTCTGGAGGTCAGGCAGGTGCCAACACTGTGTTGTTTCTAGCACTTCCTGAAAACAGCTCTATTCCAGGAAGTCTTCCTTGACCGAACAGCCACAATTTTTATTGGCACTCTGATTTTAAAAGAATAATTTTAATTTGGTGTTTTATTCTTTTTATCTTTTTTATCATTTTATTGTTTACCACTCTGGAATCTGTTGAGATGTGGAGCAATATAGAAATGTTGTAAATAAATAAATAAATACATTTGTGTGGCCCTTGCAGGATGACAGCATTAATACTACAAAGCGCTTGCCATGAGCAGTGACTAGAACAAGGAAGTACGAGGGGGATACCTACCCTCCAAGGCTATGCTTTGATTCCATTGTTATTTTGGGATCCACCTACCTTTGCTCCTGCTTTAAAACCTTGCATGCAAAAGCTTGCCTCAGACAGAAGCTATAGGCCGAATGCTGGAGGGCCACGTCAAAAGGCCTTCTGGTGTGGCCCATGGGTGAATCCTATGTGGTCCCAGCGTGGAGGTATATTGAAACACCGGACTTTGGTTAATTTGGGTTCTTTGTTCATATCTTCAGTAACATATTTATAACAACCGCCGAATATCATTTTCTATAACTTATTTTGTACATGTATGAAAACCCAAGTGGACTACAAAAAGCTCCCAAAGGATCTCCCAAATTGGGTGCATGGGAACTGCACATGTGATTCAATGTAATGAAGTGTAACGGGATGCCTATTGGGGCAAAAGTCCCAACTGGTGGGGCGAATAGGTTATTCATTATTTGAAGAGCAGAAAATTAACTAGGAGAGAGATCTTAAAGTCATGGTGGATAGCTCAATGAAAACGTTGACACAGTATGCAGCAGCCCTGGAAAAAAGGCATATTCCATGCTAAGGATTATTAGGAAAGGTACTGAAAATAAGACTGCCAGTATTGTAATACCTTTCTACAAATCAGTGGTGCAACCACACTTGGAATACTGTGTTCACTTTTGTTTGCCCCATCTCAAAAAGGATATTATATACCTGAAAAGATGGTTACTCATTCTGATTGGAGGTATGACTCAAAGAAACAGGAAACAATAAGAATGTTACATTTACAGTTACTATGGATTAAAAGAAATATTGTGATCTGAAATTGGCAGGCTAGAACACCTTAGTGATAAAATGATAGAGGTATCAGATAAGCAAGCTGAGGATGGTATGAGAAAATTGGAAAACAAATTGGATGCTCTGAAAAATACATATTAGCTATGATAAGACACAAAAGGATCTGGGAGAACAGGATTGGGAAACCTCTAGCCCACATGCTCAATGTGGCTCGTGGAGGTTCTCCATCCAGGCCAAGAAGGCTTGGGCTCCCCTTGTTGGCCCACCCCCTCCACCTACCCAAAGCCCTGATCCTTGGCATGGAGGCTATTTGGAATGTGAAAGGTGGTGAGAGGAAATCCCTTTTATCTCCAACTGACAATATTGCAGAATCACAGATCAGAATGGGAGGGGAGCAGCATGCTAAGTGCTTTGCCCACCTCGCATCATCCCCAGTTTTTAAACAGTGCTCCATGAAGCTCTACCAGAGGTTATACGCTGAGAAGATCAACAAGTCTCTCCTTGGGTTCACATGGGATAAGAGCGTACTACAGAACTCCCTCCCCATTGCCATCAGGCCAAAGTCATCATGTTCAACAGAAATTGCCTATGTTATTGTATTTTAGGAAGGATAGGTTTATTTGAAACCATCCCCTGATCCCTCTTCATGAATAAAGTACAATGATACTTATGTTCCGCGTTTGTCAAGAGGGTATTCTATACACTGTATTCTCACAGTAAAACAAACATCTATATTAGAAGATCAAACATCACATTGCATTCCTACTACTAATATAAATACTACTATTTATATATAGTTCAGCCTGACTCTCTTTTCCTGGCTTTATAGAGAGAGATTTAAAAATGGACCTTTAGTACCACAGGTGCTATCGAATTAAACAAACACTTCCCTAAGCACATATTTTAACCTCTGAAAAACAGGAAACATTTAAAATTGTTTTGGTGCAGAAAAATGTAGGCAAGGGAATTTAGGGGCCAAATTTCCTTCGGTCACCAGTGATCCACTAGAGCCAAAATAATTTGTTTGACACCCTCATCCCACAGGCATGTTTACAGAGCAACCATTTCCTCTATCCTTCACAAAATATAGGAACAGAATTGTGATGATACTGATGATGACATAGATATACCAATTTAAAAGTATTCAAAACCATTCATATATAGTCCACTGAAATCTGTGTTTGACATCAGCATTTACAATAAAAAGCTGAATATTGCAGGGTATGTTCCTTTGATAGCTGTGATAAATGTACAGAAACCTCCCCCCAATCCTAAATTTTAAAATCCTATTGACATTTTCTCTTCCAGATCACCTGGCCATTTTGAGTGCTAGTTTGCTAGTTTCAGCTATGTCTTGTTAGTTCCAGAGGTATGGTGCTTTTAGCTTAACAGACATAAATCCACCATTTTCCAATATGGCAGCTTTCCTCCAATCTGGATATTTGTGGGGCTCTCAGTATGTTTTTCTCAGCTATTCATAAACATACCCTGCAGTTTTCAGCTTTTTATTCTGAATGTCTGGGTTGAAATGGTTTCAATAATCCTTAGGGAGATTAGTGTAATTACTCAAGTTTTGTATAGGGGAGGGTGGGCGGCCACCGCTGACAGTGAGTGGGTTTCCTAGGATAGTGAAGTTACGGCAGATACGAGATCTGAAGTGAGGATTTCCCAACTTATGGCTAGGGTGGCCACTTATGAATCTCCAAAGAAGAAGAAATACATCACCAAAAAAGAGAACAAAAGACGACACTGATTTACATCAAAATTGCATATGCTAATTTATATGTATAGGTGCAAATTTAGCCATTCTTATAATCTAAATAGTGATACAGTACATCTCACCATAGCATGGAAGACTGTGACCAGGTGACCTGCATGCCTTGCTCAGTCCAGATGCTGTTGATGGGTACCTTCAAGACCCAGCTCTTCCCTCTGATGGTTCTTAACCTTTAAACTGGACTTGGACTGGCCAGCCCTTCAAACAGAGGATGTCTTCAAAATAGAGGACAGTTCTCTTGCAGTCCTTTAAACAGAGGACTATCCTGTATAAAAGAGGACATGTGGCCACCCTACTTATGGGTCATTTTCTTAGCTGCTGGAGAATGTATGTTATTGGGCAGCATATACATCTTGTTAATAAACAAACAAACACTGCACGAGTTCTCTGTGTGAGGAACATGGAATTACAAGTATGCATCACGCGCCCAATACAAGTCTCTCCTCAACACTATTTATTTTAAGGAAACCCAAGTGACACATCTTTATACGGCTCAATTGCCCCAGTCCAATTCTGGTCACATTTCAGCAATCCAGTTGTTCTCGGCCAATTACTTGTGGTTGATGTACAGCAAGCATAAAATAAGGAGAAAACAGAACTTAGTGCATTTTAATTTAAACCCCCACAATGGCAGATCAGATTTATGTAAAGCCTTTGGTGAATTGGCTGTGTTATTAGTGGCCTGTTTAATTCAAAATCACAGCCTTCCACCAAAGATTAATTAAATATTAATCAAAGTCCAGAGCGGTATAAGTTCCTGTTCCATTAACCTAAATGTGACTCCACATCGGGCCACCACTACATCTTTCTTCTTCGGGTTTAAAGGAAGCTTTTAGTATTTCTTCTTCATGGTGGGACTTATTCGAAAGGGGGACATGCTATTTGCAATATGTGTTTTAAAGGTCATAATTTTCCCCTTTCTTTTTTTTCTTCAATCAAAGCTGCTCTTAATCACAATTAAGCTTTCAAGAAACAATTAGCAGAAGCCAAAACTTTTCCTTCATTGATACATTTAAAGTATGTACCTCCTTATTACCAGTCCTGGCAGCGAACTAATTATACAATGTTAAGGTTCACCTACTGGGATGTAAATTTTGGTTTGAGTTGACACTAAAAAGAAACATCAATTTATTAGGAGATAAAACTTGTTCTGCAGTAATGGAACAGCTGTGTATAGAAATTTGCTGCAGCTTAATGTTCTCACGCATAAAGCAATTAGAGTTTTCTGACAAACAGACTTGCTAAGTGTAATGGGTAGCATGGAACCATATGTAGCAACGTATATAAGATTGATGTGGTTTATTTTACATGGTAACAGCCTAGTTTCAAAAAGCCAAAATGCAAAGACGCAACAGTATATCCACTCCTATTTTTTTGCAGATTTATGTGAACAAACATGTAAACCCTCCTCTTCCCTTCTGAAGTAAAGTATTATTTTCGTCACAGATGTCTGTATAATATGGGTCTAAGTCTGAATGCAGACGTAGTCCTACTTAGAGTAGACCCATCAATCAATAGGACTTACATTAGTCATTACTAAGTCTGAATCCAACCCTATGTGTACAAAATGAGCTCCTGAAAGGAAATCCTAGAATCCTCTGGGGCTGTTGCTATAATATACCACTTTTCTTAGCAATTAGGCACCCTAAGCTTCATATAGGCCTAGGTTGCACGTCATGGCAACCAAGATTTTTCTAAAAACTCTGGATTACCATGAATGAGCCAGTATCCCTGGCTTGGTTAATGCGACGTCTGAACCAGCAACTCTGGCTTTTCTCTCCCCTGACCAGCTGAAGTCATAAGCCAAGTTCACGCTAGTCACACTAGGGATGGGAGTCCTTTGTTTGTTTTGCCACACCCATTGGCAGGAGGAACCAAGCAGGAAGGATCAAGCTGCGAGCACTAGTACACTGGCTCGCTCATGGTAACACATGACTTTAAAGAACAAACCAACCCTGTTGGTTGCTATGAAGTGTGAACCAGGTCACAGACCTCTTTTTCTTTTTTAACATTTAGTTGGTGTCAGGTGCCAAGCCTCCAGCCGTCTTTGTAGTCACACAGTGAAGATGATCTCCTAGTAAATAGCTTTTATTATGCAAGCCAGAGCCAGATCAGCCACACTTTAGGTTACAGTTGTAAAGTGCATACAGCAACACCAAGCAAAGTTCTCTAGTCAGCTTTGCATAATACTAATTAGGCTAGAAGAAGCTACCTTTGATGAATACACTATATTAGAAATTTGCCATGAAAATTGGTGCCAGCCAACAGTACAAAACCTGAGTAGCTTTTCCAGTCTTGCCCTCAGGGAGGGTCTTCCCCTAGGGACCTCTTTTGAGCAGCCAAACGTTTAGAACGCCTCATGTCCCAAAATTGCTCCTCCCTCCTCAACTGACATCTGATGCTTGGGTCTGTCACCCCCAACTCCTCCCCCTTGGTAAGATCTTGCATTCCCACAAATAGAGAAGTCTCTGGCTGGCTTTGATCTAACTGATTAGTCAGCATCTGGAAAGAATCTTCTCTGCCACTGTTACCCTGCCCTGTCTCCAGCAACCTTGGTAGCTCTACCACCCCTTCCTCCCCTTCCTCATCTGAATCTGTTCTCACACCTTCTTGGATTGCTTCTACAGAGATGTTGGGCCCAATCTTTACAAGTTGGGCAGCTGCAATGTGCAGTGAAGTGCTTCCTGCTGAGGCTCTGGCCATGTCTACTATCTTTATTTCTTCAGAGTGCACTCTATGAGGGGTGCAACAGGGCCCTGGGCACACAGAGCACCTGCCTAACTAAATGTTAATAAAGAAAAAGAAAAAAGCAAGTTGTGTGGCAACAGGGCAGCATCAGCCCTGGTATGTATCTGCCCATTCCAGGTGCCAACACTGCACCTGTTTCCTGCTGCCGCTGACCATCATCTACTGACTCCTCTGGTGGTAGCCTGGGGGGTTCCTGGGCTGCCGAGGCCCTGGAGTTGTGTCCCAAAGTCCCGCCCTAACACAGCCAAGGTCTATGGACATGGAGAAATTTGAATGTGCTTAAATCCCAGAGTGATATGACAGGTTGAGAGACAGTGTAGTGTAGTGGTTAGAGTGTTGGACAGGGACTCGGGAGATCCGAGTTCTTGTCCCCACTCGGCCATGAAGCTGATTGGGTGACTTTGGGCCAGTCACTGGCTCTCAGTCTAACCTACCTCAAAGGGTTGTTGTGAGGATAAAATGGAGAGGAGGAAGATCATGTAAGCTGCCTTGGGTTCCTTGCAAAAGGAGGGGAAAGGCGGGATATAAATGTAATAAATAAAATAAAACTTGAGTTTCTTTTGGGTCAGGGTTTCAAAGGTGACTAGGGGTGCAATCCTGTACATGTTTTGACAGAAAAAGTCCTACAACTTCCAGCATGCCCCAATCAGCATGGCTGGCTGGCTAGAGCATGCTGGGAGTTGCAGGGCTTTTTTCTGTCTAAACATGCATAGGATGCATCCTAAGGCCTATTTTCATGCCAGCAGTAAAGAAGATGGTGAAAGTGTGCCTCCAGCAAGAGTTGGATGGTGTGACTGAATATCCTCCACATAAAAAAAAAAAAAACCTAGCACATCAGAAACGATTTTGGTTTTAATGTTTAAAACGATTGTGGTTTTAATGTTCTATATATTTTGAATTGTTTTATTGTGTGCTGTTTGGTTTTAATTTTTGTGAACCGCCCAGAGGGCTTCGGCTATTGGGCGGTATAGAAATAAATAAATAAATAAATAAATAAACGAGGCATTGTGGAGAAGACAAGCTGTTTCTACTGATACACATCATGTGCCACATCATTTGGCTTTCCACATGCTGGGATTTTTCTTTTTCTTTTTTGTTTTAATGGGGAAGCATTCAAGTATGCAGTTCCCTTCCTGGTACAGCCCAGGAACAGTTTTACCATCTCATCTGCTGTTTTGTGAACAAGGCTTAACTTCTCTTGCCATGTGACTACACTCCAATTAGGAACTCTTAGAAATTCACAGAAACAAAGAATGTTGGTAGACTAACATAGTATAAATTACAGTCAGCAATATGGTAGCACATTCATGAACAGCTGATGACAACTTTTGGAAATCAAGACAGACTTTACACACACACACCCTTTTTTTGTAGTACCTTCATTTTTGATGGAAAGAAGCATAAGCATCAATTAGGACAGATCTAAATTTCCTATCTATAAATGTTGGAGTTCCATTAATCATAACAACAACATTTAAACAAAAACCAAAAAACCCCCTTCAAAGTGACATAGTGAGATATGGCAAATCATCCAAGTTTTGATCTTGTAGTCATCATTAGGTCATCAGAACCCCATGATAATCTTGTACCAACACAGTTAGCTATCTCATAATCTCTCCTTATCTGGTTTTGAGAGGTGTCATAGGCTCAGAGGGAATCAAATATTCTTGAGATCTAATCCATACTCCCTCTGTGATTCTGAGCAAACCACTTAACCTTTCTTTCTCAGCTTTCCCAACTATATGAAAGAATACAAAAATTTTATCCCTTGCTGAAGGATGTTCTGAAGATAAATCTTTTGTGGCTAAACAGGTCTCAGACATTATAATATCTATGACCTACAGCATTTTTAAGCTTGTGTGTCTGTATAGATAAATATAGACATATTATCTGTTGTACAGACTGATCCTGCCTATTTACATGAAAGTAAGTCTCACTGAAAGTGCTTTTACATGGACGTAAGCCTCCCATTGTACTGTGTTAGTGTGACTTACTCCCAAGTAAATATGCATATGATTACAGCTTGATACTCTCCACTTCAGTCTTCGTATAGGCCACTATTACTCTGTTGGTTCTAGAAAATACGATATAGAAAAAAATAGATAATTATAGATTTTATTTTAAAAATTTGCAGATAAAGCACTATGTACACTTCAAAGTTCCAAATAATGTTTTGCTCAGCAACAGAGAGACAGGGCTGGATCCAGATTTACACTGGATCAACTGCACTGGTGGAAATGGACTTCTCCAGCCCCTCCTTCCCACGACAGTCACTCCAGCTCCATTGTCCATTCTCAGATATATGAAGAGAGAGTACAAGCATGGAAAATATATTACAAATACAAATATTTTTAGCCTTTCAGCTAAAAAAAAGTGTCCTTGTCACTACAGCACACTAACAGTGCAATCCTATAGACATCGACTCAGAAGTAAGTCCCATTGAGTCCAGTGATATTTACTCCCAGGTAAATGTGGATAGGACTGCAGCCTAAGATACGCTGACCAAGGAGTTAGAGACCATCATAATGAGTCATATTCTTTGAATCTTTTCCATTTCCCACCTACACACATTTTTAAATTGAAGAGTTCATACCTGTTATTATAACCTCTTGTTGGAGAAGGATATTTTATAGGTTAGTCACATCTCCAGTGCTTTCTTGCCACTTCTGCAAATGTATACGCCTTCAGATTGACAAAGATCAAGCATAAATGCTCAACACTCCACAACCTCAATGCCAAAAATAAAACAAAGTGAAACGTCTCCCCAAATTGCATTCTATCAGCAATGAAAGTCCATGTGATCCAGTGAGTTGACTGTGGTTTTTCATATAGGGACAGCTCAGCCCTGGATCTCTGAGGCACATTTGCTGAGGACCACTTCACTTTTTGTATCTTGAAGGCATACAGTTTACTTTATTATTTGTACTCCTAAAATGTAACATGGACATGTGGCAATGCATTGTCAATGGTATGCCTGAAAGGTAGACTCTCAGAATACACATGCCAAGAAGTCAGAATTTACATTTTGGGCCATTTAAGTATTCAGAAGCTAGAAAAAAAAATTATCACAGAAGATTGCATATTGGCTCTGTGACATCTCATATTCAAACTAATCTCAGAAGAGGCAAATTGTATGAGAAGGAGATTTTTTTTTTTTTCAATTCCTGGTATCAACACACAACTGTATGAACTCAACATTGAAGTGATTCCTTTTTCATGGCACTATCCATGCACAAGAGGGAGGTCTCAGTGGGCTCAAGGAAACCCCAAGGTTTGCAGAAGTACAACAACAAAAACCTTCAGAGAAAAAAGAAACCTGCAGAGGAGAAATCCCCACTCGAAAATAGACCCCTCCATGAGGACTGAGCACGCTCAACAAGAAACAAATGCACACGGTTTGAAGTGTGACAGAAAACTGTATGGAAGAGGGAACAGAATGCAGGAAGGTTTTACATGCCTTCCTGAATGAGTTGAACTAGGATAATTTTCATTAGGCAGGTGTTTTCAAAGAACTGGGCTTGCCACAAACAAGGCATTGCAACTTTTAAATTGAATTTCACAGGCTGAGGCTCTGAGCACAGATTCTCCAACTACGATCATGTGAGGATAGCTGTTCCAATAGGACCCCTACTGTTAGTGTTAAATCTTACTATACCTTTGGAACACTTTGAAAAGATTCCAAGACCTAGCCATACAATCCTTCCATAGATGTAAGGTGTTAAAGAAAATAGGAAGGACAGGAGAGATAACAATGAATGGAATGTGCACCATCAAGAAATTGTGAAAAGTCACATTTCCATTTCAGGTTTCGGAATTAGATGCCTTGTACTTTATGGCAGTATTTATTTATTTATTTATTTATTTCATTTCTATACCGCCCAATAGCCGAAGCTCTCTGGGCGGTTCACAAAAATTAAAACCAAACAACACACAATAAAACTGTAAAACGTCAGTTCTACTGAAGCCACTGAGAAATGTACCCATATGGTAGTGGTTCCATGAAGGAGCCATAAAGTTACAATTAGCTTGCTATATAGATTGGCTTCAGGCCATGAAGAATGCCAGCAACTGACAAGAATCTGCAGCAATGGCAAAGGAGCTTTCCATGAGACAGGGCTGATTTGCACGAGGACCAATCACAGACTTCATGGCTGCTGCACAGAGCCTCCACTTTGCAGCGTTTCTTGCAGCACCCACATGGCTCCATAACATACAAAGCTTACAGAGTAGTTTTAGAAGATGAATTGTGAAACATCCTGGTGATGTGGGAAATCTGCTCAACTTTTTCCGAGATAAATGTTTTCCAGTAGAAAGTTGCCTCCACCAATTTGAGATGGTGTGGGAGTCTTTTTCTCCTGCTAGAGAACTCCTCTTTTCATTGACCTGGTTTGCATGTCATGGCGGAAATTCCTGGGTTGTTTAATCCAGGAATTGCAAGGACAAATGGAATGCATGAGCGGCACATCCATAATGTCTGCTTTCAATTAACAACCCAGGTATATCCCATTCCTGAGTTGTTTCTTGATGTATGAACCTGGAAACCTGTGTTCACAGTGGATACTTTGGCCATGGGATTCCTGGTCTGTTCAAGTGTGGCTTATTTGATTCCCATTAAGTTCTTATCCCAGTTATGGCAGCACCTAATGGCGTCTGAATCTTTGTTCATGTCTCAAGGCAGGGCAGCCATTTTCTCCACAGTTGTTGGGTGCTCAGAAAGACTATGCTGAAATAATGGACAATTTGAACTTTCTGAGATTAACTACAACAAGGCGAGTAATTGGTGTGCAAGTCACACTACTTCTAACGTGCTGCGTTCCTCTATTGCACAAGATTCCACAATTGCCTTTAAAAGGTATAATCTTCTGTAATCATTTCTGGTGTTCAAAGCAATTACTTTTCAATGGGAAATGCAAGCCAGAGAGCAGCAGCATCAAAAGACTGCAGATCCAGCAGTTTGTACACTCTGACCTTCCATACCATGCTGTTATTTGACCAAGTTAGTAAAAGGGCATCACCAGGATTAACTTAACTAGCCCTGCAGCCTGAATTATCTGAAAGGCTACTAAGACTCTTTTCTGGCATTCAGTTTTTAAAAGTAAACTGGTCTGAACAAGCTCAGTGGCAGCAGTATTGTTGCTCTTCTTCCCCTTGCAAACTGAGAGCTTCCAATGTGAAAGGTAAAAGGCAGGGCAGCCATTTTCTCCACAGTTGTTGGGTGCTCAGAAAGACTATGCTGAAATAATGGCCAATTTGAGCTTTCTGAAATTAACTGCAACAAGGTGAGCAATTGCCATGCAAGACATACTTTTTCTACGGTACTACGCCTCTCCATTGCACAATATTCCACAATTGCCTTTAAAAGATATGGCATCCCCGGACTTTCTCCTCCTTCAGCAAAATGCAGCCGCGCAAGGACGTGGCTTGGCTCCTAACTGATTAAGATCACACTCAGCATGTTTAGCTCTCTTGTAAATGCCCTCCAACACTTCACAGATGAAAATAGGGACTTGATCAAGGATCAATGTCTCCCGCCTGCTCGCCGGCAAAAATTTCACACCGCTGAAGGCTTTAGTCCTCCTGCGGCTTGCTGCCTTCATTCACTCTGCAACAGCTTGTCTTCCTCTGCCGATTTCAAGAGTCAAGACAGTGATTGTTCTTTTGGTTCAATACAGACTTGAAAATCATAATTGCCCTACAGTATGTTATCTACAGTCAAAGATTTACCTCCACAACTGCAGCGCACAGGCCGCGAGCTCAGTGGTGGCTGTAGGCTCCGATTTCGGTGGGGCTGTGAATCCATTCTGGATTTCAGTCAGAACCAGCCAGAACTCTAAAGCAGCTCTCCAAGGTGCTGAACCCTAGCCCCCAAATAGGTTCAGCACTCTGGATAGCTCCTTTAGAGTTATGGCTGGTTCTGACTGAAATCCAGAATGGATTCACAGCCCCACTGTAATCAGAGCCAACAGCCTCTATTATGTGTATGACATGATGCCTTTTGTGCATATGCAAATGCATTTATGTGAATGTGCACCTGAGTCAACATGCATTCACTGCCCCCCCCGCCCACAGCCACTTCAGAGATTTCATTTCTAGAATCTCTAACCCCAGAAGGAAGACAACCGCCAATAGTTTAAGAAGACACATCCAAGAGGCAAAAACAGGGAACAAGTGCCTTGCCAGGGGTGGATACCAGTAAACAGGGTCAGTTGGGATACAGGTTGTGTGCATTAGGAAATATTGCGTATGGGAAATGCAAGCACCTTCTCCCACCGTTCATACTTACATCTTAGCCTTCCTGCTGCTGCTGCTGCATGTGGGACTAGTCTGTCCTTACAGCTATTCCAGTCAGTCCCATGAACACTAAAGCAACAGGGCTGGCTGAAGTTATGGAACACGCAAATTGCAAAGTCTGTGAGTTCAAGCAATTCTCCAAAGAATTCCAGTGTTTAGAGGTGCCACACATGAGTCAAATGGGACAGGAATGGTGCCAAAAACAACTAAGTCAAAGTCAGGTAAGGGCAACTTATTTAAAAACAGGGAAGTATATCATCTAATGAAGTAGCCTCATGAAGGCCAGTATCCAGAGATACTTTAATAAGCGCAAGACTGTTTTGGTACACAGAACTCATTGTGCACTTGTTTGAATCTGGCCAAAAGTGCTGATATGGTGACTATTCCAATTAAAGAATTGGGGTTTAAATGGGCAATATATTCACCTATAGCCAGGGTGCTGAACTTTTAACCTCCCCTCCACCTATGCCACCATCCTCTTCTGAATTGGGGTCTCCACAGTTGCTAATTCAGACAGAAATGTGAATATGCATTTAATGCAATGTTTAGTTTGGCTTGGAGGAACTATTAAAACAGTTAAGAGGCCCTACGTACAACCGTGTGTGTGTGTGTGTGTGTGTGTTTAAAGGTAACTGCGGGTCCAGTGTTGATAACACTGCTAATTTATTAGGAAGAGAAAAATGGCAAGTCCAGTAATTGCTCTTAAAATGCATTGCTTAATTGGTAGGATTAATGTTTAATTGATCAATCATTTAATTAATTGATAAAAAGCTGTTAATAGATGAAAAAGGAACCTTCTGATCAATCATCAGATTAAAAAATACAAACAAATATGTTTAATGCAAGTGCTTTAATACAACTGCCCCATAGGCTTGAACTGCCTCCCAGAACACTTGTGTGATCTCACCTCTCTTCCTTGCTTCAAATCTCTTCTCAAAACCCACCTTTTCCATTAAGCCTTTGGCTCAACCCCCTATTTCCATACCCTGCTGCAACTCAACCTGTAATCAACCCTGATCATGTCTAACTGAAACAAACACACATTGCTTCCCTGCTTACCCCTGCCTCCCATTCCCCTGTTGCTTCCCCTGTAGTGAATGTTAGACTGTAAACTCCTTGGGGCAGGGACCTGTCCTCTTGTACTCTGAAAAGTACCTGGCACTACTACTACTAATATATTGGGTTGGATCCAGATTTAAGTGTGTGCAACTGGGTTGATGGATCTGGACTCCCCTGCCTCCTCCTCCCCACAACAGCCCCTCCAGCCCCCTGAAAATACTATACTGAGGGTCAGGGGACCCTGTTGAATGGGGTGAGCTGAGGTGGAGAGGAAAGGGGGGGGATCCCTGGAAATCAGGTGGAGACACCTTCTGTGACCAGAGCCCTTCCATCCATAGAAGAGAAGGAAGATCTTGGATCCAAACCATTGGGGAAGGGTCTTCTCCTTTCTCTCATGCAGAGAAGTAGTATCTTTTCTCTGATGATGCCCGCTATGAGGAATTACCACATCTAAAACAAAGGGACTACGCTTCTTGTTCCAGAAATACTGTATTATCCATATGTATATATAATCAACAGCTCAATAGATTAAGCCACTAAAACTCATATGATTGTTAAAATTTATTTAATTGAGTCACATGCCTATTTTGTCTTTTTGCAAATAATCTCAAATATTTGCAAGAACTGAACTTTAAGTCTTATTGTGAAGTTTGGTCTCCCAGTCCTACTCGGATCTAAAATGGCACCTGTGGGTGTGGAAAGAGCCGCTGTTGTTTTGGCAATGGAGGAAACACAAACAGGGCCTCGTTTTACCTGAATTCATTTGACCGGAAGGAAGCCCTGTCTCTATTTTTCTGGGGCAAACCTTTCCTTTGCATTCCGGTTCCAGGAAGGCTGGAACCACCACTTCATTTTCAAGCATCAACAATCTAAAAAACAATTTTTTGTTGTGCGTACCTTTACAACAAAGCACACCATAAAAACAGGGCAGCCCTCATCGTCAAAAGCACTTTGCAAAGGCCCGCATCCATTGCCAAAGGTTTGCCTGGGCAGCTATCATATTACGGGAATCCATGCAGACCTCAAATCTGAAGGGGGGGGGAAATCTATACAAAGTTGGTTGTTTTGCGAATGGACTCATAGATCATCTGGTTCCCAGTTTCATTCCCAGAACATGTTTTACATTAGTGGACCCCCACATCAATATAGAGACCCCTCCCCCTCTGACAGACATTCATTTGGCTCCAGCATCTGTCCCTATAGAGCTCATTGCCATAACACAAGAGGGCAAATGTAGATTAGCAAACATCATTTGCAGCGTACAATATTACTGCTAACTATTCAACTATTTCTCATTACTGTACAGTACTCACACGCCACAAAATACATCAATATGGGGACCAGATATTTCACCAGTGGGCACTCCAGAAACACTTAAATAGAGAGATCAATTTCACCTGTGTTGCAATACAGTGCATTAGTTAGATGATCTTTATTTCAGTACATTTCAGTCACAGCAAAATGAACAAATATTCTCTCCCCCTGCCACTACCACCTTTACTGGATAATTGATCTATCAAGTTATGAAAATGATAGCTTTGAAAGAGTTTTCTTTTTTTTAAGTGAGGCAATTTTCAGCAGTATATGTTAGTTCATGAAAGCACTTTAATTTGGAATGATTATTAATCAACCTTCAGTTCAAAGAGCTTTCTAATTTAGAATAAAAATCTATATCTTGTCTCTTACATCCATATCAGTTACTAAAATATGAATGCCTGCATTTATTAGCAAATCTAAATAGGAGCAGCTCTTTATTACTGGCTAAGACAAGGAGAGGAGGGGGGAGTTGGGGACTCAGCTAGCCTGCCAACCTTGTCAACACATTGTCCACTGAGAAGATTTTAATCTGAACTTTGCATATTTTAATGCACCATGGCACCAAACACCATCTTTCATATGTATGAATTGGCAAAACAGTAGTGACATGTTGGAACATGGCTGCTTATGCGGAATGCTCTTTTTTGGCAGATAGTTCTGCATAGACCAAGGCAGTTCCTGGCACTCACTTACACAGACACAGAGAGACACGCAATACTGGGCATGGGGGTGGGGGGGGCGCATAGATTCAATACAAAAATGGCCAAGAGGTGTCCCATGGATTGGATTTGGCCCACAAAGCAATTTTATCTGCTCCCTGTCAGCACTTCCAAATTTTGATCAAGGATATGACAAAGAGTTTACTGACGGATTTTTACTTGTAAGAAAAAAAAATGAAGTTATTTGCAAAAGTTGTAAGAAGTGTAGCACAGTGTCTGAGGCTGCAATCCTATACCCACTTTCCTGGGGGTAAGCCCTACTGAACTCAGTGGGACTTACTTCTGAGTAAATATGTATAGGATTGGGCTAGGCTGGCCGCTTACACATTGCCAAAATAGAAGAAATGCATCACCCCCAAAGCAGACAAAAGCAGACACACATTTGCATAAAGTTTACATGTGCTAATTTATGCAAATATAGAGGCAATGAATGTAACTTAAATAGAAATATTGTACATCTCAGCATAGTGGGTAACCAGGCGACTTGAGTGCCTTGCTCAGCCTGCTGTTGATGGGCAGCATTAAGGCCCAGTTCTTCCTTCTGATGGTTCTTTATCTTTATACTGGACTGGGCCTGGAGAGGCCTTCATACAGAACAAGGGTGAGCAACATCCAGAGGTCTGGGGACCAATTTTGAGCAGACCCCCAGGGGCTGTATTCCTGCCACCACCATGCCACCAAATGTCGTGGCGGCAGCAAAAACAACAGTGGTTTGCTGCCAAAATTCGGTGGCAAACTGCTTTTTCTTTTTTGCTGCTGTGTAGGGATGGAGGTGCTGAGGGCCATATGTGGCCTGTGGCCTGCATATTGCCCACCCTTGATATAGAACATGTCTTCAAACAAAGGACTCTCCTCTGTAAAACAGGACACATGGCCAGCCTAGACTGTACTTTAAAAGAAGTCCCCTGGGAAGTCCACTGTTCAAATCTTGCCCCTGCAACCAAAAAAGTAGGTGACTATTTAGTACATTTTCATTTCACCTTACCTCAGGATCTCAAAGGGGAGGTCCAGGTAGGGATGTCGGAGGGTATCTGGTTGGGGCTCGAGTTCAGTGATTTCTCACCAGCTCGGCCTCACAGACACCAGTCCATGGATCCTGTGCTTGCCCAAATCAGCATGCGCCAAGTCAGGCAAGCATGGGGATCCCCAATTACCCACAAGTGCCATTTTGTGTAGAAATTGCGGGTAAGCTACTTACGTAAATCATGATTTCTGCAGAATGGCAGCCAGAAATAGTGCCATTTACGCAAAATCACTAATTATGCCAGCAATTTTGCATAAATGGCACTATTTACGGCTGCCATTTTGCCAAGTTCGCGCTTTACACAAGTAGTTTACCTGTGATTTTTATGTAAGAAGGTGGCTTGCAGGAAGAAGAGGAGCCATGCACCACTGGTGGGCACCTGCTGTCTGGCAGCTCACTCAACATGCCGAACAGGGTCGGGTAAATGGCATGGGTCTGGCAAACAGCGCACACAGGGCGGAGGAAGTTCACTCATCCCTAGGTCCAAGATCCTCCCCCATGTTTATCCTCACAACAAACCTGTGAGGTTGGGCTAGTGACAGTGACTGGTCCAAAATCAGCCAATAAGCTTCATGATGAGTGGGAATTTGAATCTGATCTCCCTGGTCTTACTCTGACACTCTACCTACTACACCACAATTCTTTACCCACGCTTCACACCTCCAGCACTGATAAGAGACAAATAATACTGACAGCATTGTTTAAAGGACAACTGAGACAACATGTGTAAGAATGGGTAAACAAGTGATGTTTGAGATTGCTAGGATTCTCCAAACATCATCTCGCCACTCATCTTGTGCCTGATTCCCGTTTGCGATCGCTGCTTGTTTTGCATGAGCGGGAGATTTGTGCAAATTGAGCAGCAATCGAACGGGAAATTTGAGCAAATCTCCCCAAATTTGGGGAAATTCCCAAAATTCCCTAATTTGTGCAAACTGCCTCCATAACCTAAAGCGGGGCTGATTCAGTCTATTAAGGGAATTTGTGCAAATTGAACATTCCACAAATTAGGAAATTTGCATAAATCAAACTGGGAATCAGGAATAAGACGGAAGTGAGCCAATGCATGCTCGAGTTTGGGGCTTCGAATGGGGCATGCTTGCATGTTTTGCAATCAAAACCGAAGTTCTCATACATCCTTGCATATGTGAACCACATAGCACTTTGAAGCCCCATATACAGTCAGGGCCAGAAATATTGGAACAAGGATAACTGCTTTGGCAGTTGGTCTCTGTACACCACCACATTGAAGTTGAAAGGAAATACAACCAGATGGGAGCGAAGTCAGGACTTTCAGCTGTAATTCAAGGGGTTTGACAAAAGTCGGGCACCAACAATTCAGGAAGTACAGTCAGTGGCATACACACACACCCATCGTTGGTGGATCATAAGTAATGGAACAAACCAACATCATTTCAAACTTAAGGATCGCCTTTAATACCTGGATGAAAATCCTTTGCAGTCAATGACTGCCTGAAGTCTGGAACCCATGGACATGACCAAATGTTGAGTTTCCTCCCTCGAGATGCTTTGCCAGGCCTTTACTGCACCTGCCTTCAGCTGCTGCTTGTTTGTGGGTCTTTTTGCCTTCAATCTTGTCTTCAGTAAGTGAAAAGCATGCTCTATTGGGTTGAGATCAGGTCACTGACTTGGCCATTGAAGAACATCCCACTTCTTTGCCTGGAGAAACTCTTGGGTAGCTTTTGCTGTATGTTTTGGGTCATTATCCACCCGCAATATGAAGCGGCGTCCTATCAGTTTGGCAGCATTCGGCTGAATCTGAGCAGAAAGTATGGCCCTATACACTTCAGAATTCATCCTGCTGCTTTTATCAGCAGTCAGGTCATCAATAAACAGCAGTGACCCGGCTCCATTGGCAGCCATACATGCCCATGCCATAACACTGCCTCCACCATGTTTGACAGATGATGTGGTATGCTTTGGATCATGAGCTGTTCCTTTCCTTCTCCATACTTTTCTCTTCCCATCATTCTGGTACAAGTTAATCTTGGTTTCATCAGTCCAAAGAATCTTATTCCAGAACTGGGCAGGCTTTTTAAAGTGTTTGCTGGGAAAGGCTAATCTGGCCTGTCTGTTCTTGAGCATTGCCAGTGGTTTGCACCTTGTTATGAAGCCTCTGTATTTACATTCATAAAGCCGTCTCTTGACTGTAGTTGTTGACAATGACATGCCTACCTCCGCAAGAGCGTTCTTGACCTGGCTAGATGTTGTGAAAGGGTTCCTCTTCACCATGAGCAGAATTCTGCGGTCATCCATTTTAGTTGTCTTCTGTGGTCTTCCAGGCCTTCTGCTGTTGCTGAGCTTGCCAGTTAATTCTTTCTTTTTCAGGATGTTCCAAACTGTTGTGTTGGCCTCTCCCAATGGTTTTGCTATCTCTCTGATGGATTTATTTTGTTTCTTCGGCCTAATGATGGCCTCTTTCACTCGCATGGACTCCTCTTTGGACCCTATGTTGGGAGTTACAGTGAACAGCTACCAAATGCAAATGTAACACTCAGAACCACCTCCAGGGCTTTTACCTGCTTGATTGGTCATGGGGTACCCAGGAAACAGGCCACACCTAGCCATGCAGCTGCTTGTCAGCCATTCATTCCATTACTTATGAGCCACCAACGATGGATGTGTGTGTATGCCACTGGCTGTACTTCCTGAATGGTTAGTGCCCCACTTTTGTCACACCCCTTGAATTACAGCTGAAAGTCCTGACTTCGCTCCCGTCTGGGTGTGTTTCCTTTCAACTTCAATGTGGTGGTGTATAGAGGCCAACTGCCAAAACAGTTATCCTCGTTCCAATATTTCTGGCCCAGATTGTAAATGCTAAATCCTCTCATGATAATGAATGGGTTTATAGCTATATAAGTTTAAATCTTAGATAGTTTTGGCTCCTTTCATGTTGCAATTACATTTATATAACATGTAGACATTTTATTTATTTATTTATTTATTTATTTATTTATTTATTTCTATACCACCCGATAGCTGAAGCTCTTTTTTTTTTTATCAAGATTTACCCAGTTTGCACCTTCTGGACCGAACACAAACTCAGATGCAAAGTGCAGTTGAAGTCCATATATTTTCAAGCTTGCAAAGTGATTCATGGACCGCCCCCACCTACAAGCATTCGACAGCATGCATACATTTGAAACATGTGCGTAAATTCACTGTAGCCAATGGGAGCAGAATGCATACATTTCAAAGGTACACACAGCTGATGTGTACATTTGGGGAAATACACAGGAAAATACCCATGGATTTTCATGCAAAACGTAAAAAATAAAGCTTGCAATCTGATATGGATTTGAGTCAGAACAAGCTTTGAGATGGAATTTGGAGAACTTCAGCAACCTCAGGTTTTGCTGATTTGTACACCCCTAGAGCTAAAGGGAGGAGAAATCAACTGACTTCAGCCAAGCTTGCTTGGCAAGGCTGAGGAGGAGCAACGCCCAGTATTGCTCAGCCCTCCCCAACCTGGTGCCCTCCAGATGTTTTGAATGACAACTCCCATGATTCCTGACCATTGGCCATGCTGGCCGGGACTGATGGCAATTGACATCCAAGACAATTGGAGGGCACCAGGCTGGAGCAGATGCTGATCACTTTATCTCCTCCCATCATCCAAGCTATTACGTATTGTGAATTAGCACTGCCAGAATATCAGTCTGAGTTTCCTACTTGATCTGACAGTTCCAGCCATTTCAGTGAGCACTGTAAAATAGAGAGCATATTGAAGACACCGTTCAGCTTTCTGTCTAGACAAGTGGGACCTGAAATAAAACACTGCAGTGTGGAGTGCCTCTGTTCCGAATACTCCATTCCATTTCACTTCCCACCTTCAGTCATGCAGCATTCCATGACTGCTGAGCATGCTCAGTCTTCATTGGAACGTTGGGGGGGGGTGTCCCCTCCTGGGGGGGTGTCCCCTCCCAGGGTCCCCTCCCTCTTAACGGTGCTTTTCCCATTTAAAGATTTAATCCTATTTCAGCAAACCTTGGGGGTCTCACAAGGCTGTTGACACCTCCCTCTTGTGCATGGATAGTGCCACACAAGTTTTGGCTACATAAGGACCAGCAATCAGAGAATGGAGATTACTATTAGTATATAGGCACTCCTCAACTTAAGGTTTAAATGCAAAAGTGTAATGTTTCACTTTACATGGACATAATTTATTGGGGGTGGGCATGCAATTTTTTTTTTTTTAAAAAAACAGAACGCACAGCAAGTGAATTTGTTTCCTAGAACTTCATACTTATTTCTAAGTGTCTGTGCCTAAGAACCTGGTATGTAGTACAAGGCACTGTAAATTATTAACATGTCTGCTGCAGAAACTTCCTTTATAAAATATTTAAAAGGCATGTCCCAGGTCTATGTATTAGTGAAAGTCTAAGATGCATATAATTAATCAGCTGCACTTCCTTCTAGTTAGCGAGTTCTTTGTGGTGTGTGTGTTGTTTTTTAAAATCAAGTTATTTTGTCATGAAATACTATGCTCCAATGTAACATTACATTCTGACCCCAGGGAGCTGATCATGTCAAAAGGGCATGGCATGCTCATGATAGCATATGACTGACTAAAAGACAAGACCCAGACCATGTTTCAGTTACGTTATCAATTAGCAGCAACAATCAATGGCAAGAAGGCATAAGGAAACTGGTCAAATGATGTCTGAGACCACACTATTCTTTCTAGCAATGAGACAAATCCAGTAAGCATGACATTATTTATGCTTACAGGATTAGTATATGGATTGGGGGAAAATGCATTCTCTCCTTCTGCTCACAGTTCTTTCAGTCCGAGCTAATGAATTTTTTCTTTCTTTCAGTAGAAGAGGCATGGAGAAATGTAGGATCAGACAGAAGCAAAACAATCAATCTTTATGAGATTGTTGGCATTTTCTGAACTAAAAACATATCTAATCCAACTGCTCAGCGTGGCCTGTATTTATTCTCCCCAAAGTCTTTATTTTAGAAGGAAGTGAAGTCTTTGAACCCTTTTGCAAACTTATCGGGCTCATAACATTATTTTCCTCACACTGAATTTAGATGCTGTATAAGTGAGCTCAGAAATGAAGGCTACCCTTTGCAAAAACACATTTGTAGATATATGAAAATGGTCTAACAAGTGAGTGTTTCAGATAACATCGAATCAACCATAAATCATTTCACTAACAAATCACTTTCTTTCTACCTTTATTTAATAATAGTTCTCTGCTGAAAATTAAATCTCCCAGCTTGACATGATTTAAAAGAAATATATTATTATAAATAAGAAGACTCATACCAATTTATTTCATCTACTTCAAGAACAATAAATAAAGCTGTCCAGTCTGGACTTACTTGGAATTAGAGATGCTACAGGGATAATTTTTTGGTTAGTTTTGTTTTTAAAAGAAGTTCTGATATTATTTGTGTGGACAAAAGCAATATTACACTCTCGGAAAACGCAGCTGTACTGGAATTTGAGAACAAACAAGAATCTGGTAGGTCAGTGATGGGGAAGAACTGACTACACAAATCATGGAGTGAAGGGGCCATAAAAGCACAACAGGTAACCGTAACAGAAGGAAAATATGCATAGATCTGGTGATTAAAAAATGATGAATTATGGGCTTGTTAGAGGAGGGTCCACCTGTTTATCCACCAACAGGCACAATTAGCATTTAAAGATGCTGACGCAGGAAGTGGTAGTAATTTGTTCATAGCTGCCACTTATGGGAAAGGTTACACATTTTCAACCAACATAATAGGCACAGAAGAGAAGTGCTTTGTCTCTTGGGCTCAGCTTGCCACCTGCACTTTTCTTTTCTTTTCTTTTTTTTTGGCACCCAGGTTTGCCAATCAACACAGTAACATCAGCATTGACCACAGGACAGTTTTTGTGTTATATGCTACCTTTACTGAGAGGATAAAGCTCCCACACAGAGAGCCAAGGAACAGAGAATTCAGAAAGAAATATAAAACACCTACAAGGAGAAGATTGGATTGAGAAAGGTAAAGCTATAATCTGGCTCAAAGGGTCTCTCTCATCACGGATATTCAATCATGTGTGTGTGTGTGGTTGTGGGGGGAGGAATCTTCTTCCAACAATTAAATAAACAGCTTTCTCTGTGGTCAATAGAAAATGATTAGCAAGACTTGTGTTCTTAAGGTTAATATTCTCAGACTCTTGCATCCAGAATTTATCTCCACTTACCCTCAAGCCAATTATAATGATGCTTGTGCAATGGTCATGGTTTCCTCCTTTTTGTTAAGTTTCATGCTTCATAAATACGGCTGTTGCTATGGTTAAGGCAAGAAACTGTGCCTGCTGCCTTGATACAAGATGTTCATTTGAAAGCTTCTAACAGACGGAGCTTAGAAAACACCAGGCCATATTTTAGATTCAGCTTGGAATATGCCAGAAACATTGAACACAAAAGGATTATCAAGTGGTAAACTTTTATTCAATCATGCAACATCTGGATCCACCAAGAGCCAAGCACAGGATTACATGGAAGATGATCTCAATTGTTTAGCAGCAGGTTCAACTTTACAGAAGCAGAGTCTTTCCAGGGACAGTTTCTTTCCAAGAGAAGTATACTAAAGTTTTATAGTGTATTTTTAAAAGTATTTATTAATTTACCCAAGTCAGCTTAGACAGCACTATCCACTAAGTACATTCAGGGCTTCTCCACACAGAGGCTTTCATCCCACTGGGGCTTCTGCTTCTGGATTCTTTGCAAGATAAAGATTGGTCCTTTGCATGCGCTTCCCTTTCCCCCCTTTATCTGTGAGTTCTATATGTTTAATTATACTGCCTCTAGATGGCGCTGTCATTATAGCACCACTTCCTCTTTACATGGACAAATTCAAACCAATTCAAGCTGTTTCTTTTTATTAGCTCATTATTTCTGTTTCAAATTAAGCCATGGAAATGGTTGGAAACCATGGGAGAGGTGCTGGAGGTTGACGCCATCATGTAAAGGACCTGCAAACTTCCGTGAGTAACCAATCTCAATTGCAGGATAAAAGCCCCATGTGGAAAAGAGCCCTCAGTTCAGCTAAGCCAGGCACTCAATAATGTGTCTCCCTAGTTTCTGCTAGGAGAAACTCCCAGCATTCCTGGTCATTAACCATTCTGGCAGAGGCTTTGGGAATTGAAGTTCCAAACATCTGGAGATCTACATTCTGCCCACCCCTGCTCTAGACAACAAACTTCAAATGCCTTACCTAAATCCAGTCGTATCTCCTGTGCACCCTGCAGGTCCCATGCTTTTCTGTTTGACTATAGGGGTGATGTTAGGCCAGTCACACTCTCTCAGGGCCAGAGTGCCATTAGATGCATAAATGCAATTAACATGCCCATTTGTGTGTGTGATGCAAATACTAGCTCAGGGGAAGCATGAGCAGCATCAGTGCCAGAGGACTGCCAGCTTCCAGACAACAATGCCCTGACCAAAGTTACCATTTACATTTCAAGGGATACCTCTCCTGGTGCCAATGGGAACTTCTCCAGAAATGCAAATAGCATCTTCGGAGAGGGTGTTTTTGTTGGGACTATGGCAGGGAGAGAAAAACTTAAACTTTCTCACCTCCCGTGGTCCCAATGCAACTTACGCTTCCCCTTGGCTACTATTTACATAGCACCAAAAGCACTAAATACGTTCATGTCTAGCTTGGCTCTCAGCCTATGCTCCCCAAAGATAAAACAGGATGAACCCAGGTACACCACTTGGAGTTCGTTGGGGGAAGAGTGGGATATAAATGTAATAGCTAAAGCCTTTCTCTTAAAGCAGGGCTAGGCAATATGTGGCTCATGGCCTGCATGTGGCCGAGAGTATCCCCCCACCCCCAAGTCAGTGGTCATGGCGCTGATGAAAAATTGGCTGCAGAGATTCAGAAGTGCCACACTTTGTTTGTTGATGCCAAATTTCAGTGGCAAACTACCTGATTGTTTTCCTTCTGCTGCGCCACCAAATTTCAGTGATGCAGCAGTGGAAGCATGTGCAGGGGTGGGTGGGAGCTGGAAATTGGCTGGGAACTGCCAAGTGCTGCCCACCCTTGTCGTAAAGGATTATTTTTAAAAAATAGCCCTACAACCAAAGTGTATGCTCAAACTTGGAAGGCCTGAAAATTAAAAACAAAACAAAAGCAAATACTAGCAGCCCCAATTTGTATCTGTGCACTGAGATTTCCTAGGAGTCTGACGAATATTTTAACCAGGAATATATCAAGGTCTCTCTTTAACCATTATTTCTCAGGCTGGGTAAGACCATGTCCATATCAATCTATAAAACGCTCCAGGAAATAGCTCTCCATTTCATGTTCACACTCCTGTTACATTTTATATTGATACCAATTTCCCTCCCGCACTCTAATTGTTCTGCTTTTTGCCAGAATTAAAGGAGTCTTATGTGATAGTAAATGTCAAGATCAATCTCAAGGTACAATCCTACCGTTGAGTTATGCCAACTGGACAAGGATCAGATCGCTACTCAATCTTTTACACTGGCCTAACTCCAAGTTACAACAGCCTAGTGAAGTTATGATGATGCTGTGATATCATTATGACATCCTAGCATTAAAACAAGAGTGGCTACTAAAATATAACTGAAATAGTATGTGAGGGGGAAAGGGCAGAGCTAGAGTTGTGGTGAGGGAGGAGAAGAGGAGTGCCTACTCCCTTCCAAAAAGTCTGTTCCCATTACACAAACAATAATACAAACATGTTGCTTGCAGTGTTATTCATGTGGAACTGAGGACCCAAACCCTTCTCCTGGGAGTTGTATATGCAAGCACCTTTACTGTTCATAATGAGAAGACAGGATACCCTGGAGAAGATGCTGATGCTAGGGAAAGTGGAAGGCAAAAGGAAGAGGGGCCGACCAAGGGCAAGAAGGATGGATGATATTCTGGAGGTGACGGACTCGACCTTGGGGGAGCTGGGGATGGCGACAGCCGACAGGCTGGTGTGGGCTGGTCCATGAAGTCACGAAGAGTCGGAAGCAACTGAACGAATAAACAACAACGACCTTTACTGTTGCCCTATGGAGCTTCTTAGGGATTGGCCAGCCAGCTGGCCAGCCTTCCTTCCTTCCTTCCTTCCTTCCTTCCTTCCTTCCTTCCTTCCTTGGCACTGGTTGTTTCCCTGCCAAAAGACTGGTTGTTAAAACAGTTCTTTTTCTGTCTGGGTTTGGGCTGGCAGATGATCTGAATGCCTGCTTAAAAGCAACCCTGGAAATTTAGGCATGGGTTGCTGTGAGCCTGACCGTTGTTCTGGGACATTAGCTGAGCAAGGGAGATGCGGTGGGCTCTCCCTGGCTTCTTGCTACTCATTGTGTGGGGTTTCCATGACATCGCCTCAGTATTCCTGCCACTGCTGCAAGTGCTGATTGGCGATAATGTGGGTCTGTTGTCTGAAGGGACATCCTGGTCAGTGGATGTTAAAGGGAGTTGCAAGGGACCACAGACTCTGGCCTCATCCATCAGAGAACCAAGGGCCACTGGGAGGCTGCAGCGTCTGCCACCCAGAAACAACATCATGGCAAGGGAGAGACCAACCTGGCCCCATATATCATCCAGAGAAGGAACAGCTGCAGGGAGCCTTTTTCAGCCTTTCCTGCCAGAAAGAACAACTACAAGAACATCTAAAACTAAGAACTGGTGCCTAATTTTTCCCCCTCCTCCTCCTCAATCCCTTTTCCTTCTGTGTTACATCTTTTAGACTGCAGGCCTGAGGGCAGGGACTGTCTCATTATGAATCTTTGCAAGCCACTCTGGCAGCCATTTTTGGTTGAAGGGCGGAGTAAAAATATTGTAAATAAATAAACGAAGGATACAGTGGGAATGGTTACTGTTGTTTTTACATTGCCCCCTTTTCCCCCACAGGTGCTGTTGTGCTTTTGAAGCTACTGTTTACGGGGCAGGGGCACAGGATACTAAACAAGCTTTGCTGATGTGAGCTATGGTATAGTAGCAGCCGTCTTAGCTGGACTACAGGATTGGTCTGCCAATCCTTAAGAAAAAAGTCAATACTTTTTCATTTCCTGTAAACACGTTATTCATTTCCAGTAATCTGTAATGATCCAAAACAATTAGCAACAGTTCCTTTTCTCCCTTAATTAGGGTTATATTCTTCTGGCCAGCTAATTTGCGTATTTCAAGCATTTTCACTCTTAGCAACTTTTAATTTGCAATTTACAGATACATTAGTTCTTAACTGCAGTTCAATAGAAGACACAGTTTAAGGTTTGTACATAAATAGTTAAATATGCAGCTGGAAAGTAACTGAAGATATGGGAAGGGAGGAACCAATATACCTATTTTTATTTTTTTTGACAAATGCAATAAGAAAACAATCTGAACATCAATATCTAATAAAACAGAAAGGACAACAAAATGAACCAAATGCTGTTGATAAATTCCAAGATATTAGGCAGATTTACTATAGATATATATAAAAAATCCCTAGGTAAAACAGATTGTTTACATTATGAAGAAATTCAATTTTAACAGCTTAGCTTAGAAGGATGCAGCAAAGCAATGAGCACCAACTAGGTGAACCATGAAACACTTTTCAACTGATGATGAAAAGATGTTTGCTCAGAAGATATAAGTTTTTAAGAAAACTCTGAATGCAAGGAACTAAGGGTTTTATGCAGTATGGAATTTACAGCAGATCTATACAATGCAGGTGAGCCTATTCCTATTTCATCAACAAAGTAAATTTTAAACAAGCAATTAAGACTGAGAAGCAGGAATGAACCAGTTATTTTCCATTCCTAAATCTGAATAAAGATATATCCTCTTCTCTGTGATTGCCTACATAACATTATGACATCATCCTCTTCACGCTCAGATTCGTCATGAATTGGACACCACGATTAATGCAGTTTCATTGGTAGAGGCATTCAGAGCACCATCTGGTCCAGTTTTATTGGATGAGTTTCAGTTACTGAAGCCTGAGGATGTGGACAAGGTGCTTGGCCAAGTCTGATCGACCACTTGTGTGCTTGACCCTTGCCCTTCATGGCTTATTACATCAAACAAGGAGGGGATGTCCCGCTGGGTCCAGGAGGCTGTAAATTCCTCCTTGAGAGAGGGAGTGGTGCCTGCTGCTTTAAAAGAGGTGGTAATTAGACCACTCCTGAAAAAGCCTAAACTGGACCCAGAGGATGTTAACAATTATAGGCCAGTGGCCAACATCCCCTTCCTGGGCAATGTGCTTGAGCAAGTGGTTGTAGGACAGCTCCAGACACTGTTGAATGAAACGGATTATCTAGATCCATTTCAATCGGGCTTCAGGCCTGGTTTTGGAACGGAAACTGCCTTGGTCGCCCTGTGGGATGACCTCTGCCGGGAGAAGGACAGGGGGAGTGCGACCCTGTTGATTCTTCTGGACCTCTCAGCGGCATTCGGCCATGGTATCCTTCTGGATAGGTTGTCTGGGTTGGGAGTTGGAGGCACTGCATTACAGTGGTTCCGCTCCTACTTGGATGGCCGATTCCAGAAGGTGGTGCTGGGGGATTATTGCTCTGTGCCATGGCAATTGTGCCATGGGGTTCCACAGGGCTCTATTTTATCCCCTGTGCTGTTTAACATCTACATGAAACCGCTGGGGGAGGTTATCCGGAGGTGTAGGCTGAGGTGCCATCAATATGCAGATGACACCCAGCTCTACCTCTCTTTCTCATCAAAACCAGGTGAGGCAGTGGCTGTTCTGAACCAGTGCCTGGGCACGGTAATGGACTGGGTGAGGGCTAATAAACTGAAACTCAATCCAGACAAGACGGAGGTACTGTTAGTGGGTGGTTCGTTTGCCTGGCTAGGTGACATTCAACCTGTTCTGGAGGGGATTGCACTCCCCCTAAAGGATCAGGTTCATAGTTTGGGGGTGCTCTTGGATCCAGAACTGTCACTTGAGGCACAGGTGAACTCAGTGGCACGGAGCACTTTTTATCAGCTTAGGCTGGTATATCAACTACGCCCTTATCTGGACAGAGATAGCCTAGCTACAGCGATCCATGCTCTGATAACTTCTCGTCTGGATTACTGCAATGCATTATACGTGGGGCTGCCTTTGAAAACGGTCCGGAAACTTCAGCTGGTCCAAAATAGGGCAGCAAGATTGTTAACAGGGACTGGCCTGCGAGCTCATATTACACCAGTACTTTTCCAGCTGCACTGGCTGCCAGTCCATTTCCGGGCCCGATTCAAAGTGCTGGTATTAACATTTCAAGCCCTTAACAGCTTGGGGCCAGGTTATCTGAAGGATCGCCTCCTCCCATATGTGCCTGCCTGGACCTTAAGATCATCGTCAGCGGCCCTCCTCCGTGAGCCCCTGCCAAAGGAAGTGAGGCGGGTGGCTACAAGGAGGAGGGCTTTTTCTGCTGTGGCACCCCGGCTCTGGAATGAGCTTCCTAGCGAGGTTCGCCTGGCACCTACATTATATTCCTTTCGGCGCCAGGTGAAGACCTTTTTATTCTCCCAGGTATTTTAGCATTTTAGCTTTCTGAACTTTTAGCTTTGCTGTTTTAAATCTGTATTTTAAACTCCTGCACTGCTGCTAGGTTTTATTGTGGTTGTATTGTTATATTGTGGCTTTAATGTTCTATATATTTTAAATTGTTTTATTGTGTGCTGTTTTGTTTTAATTTTTGTGAACCGCCCAGAGAGCTTCAGCTATTGGGCGGTATAGAAATGAAATAAATAAATAAATAAATAATAAAATAAAATAAATTCACTTTATGATCCTCTGACTGGCTGAGATTATCCATGGGACTAATCCAGCAAGAATTGCCCTCACTCCGAATTACCTACATTTGCCCTCGGTGATATCACTGTGTCACCAAATCTGATTGGCTTCATAGCACCATGATGTTATGAGCTGGGTGATTAGCCTTTTCTGAATGAGACTGCACTCCCCATAAACAATCTGTATCAGCCATGAAAAACTGTGCCCTCAAATATCAGTAGACAGCCAAAGAATTATTCTCCATTGCCTATGTTACTGAAAAAGCGTTCAAAGTCCAGTATTATTGTGCACTGTGAAGGCCAAAAGGGAACAGGATCAGGGCTACAGACCATCATACGAATGTAAAAAGAGCCATGTTGGAACAGAGCAAAGGACTATCTAGTCCAGCATTATGTTCCCACAGTGGCCAGCCAGATCCCTCTGAGAAGCTCACAAGTGGGACATGAGTGCAATAGCACTCCCCTTGCTCATGCTCCCCAGCAACTGGTAATGAAATGCATACTGCCATTGTGATAATGCAAACTCATTAATCCCCAGTTCATATGTCTGGCATCCTCCATACAATGGCTTCCAGGGGCAAATGGGGCTTCCTATGGGCCAGACCAGGATCCTGACGAAGCTGCAATTATAGTAGACCATCACCTCTGAGCTGCTATAACCAAGCAAACTACAAGGCCAAGCATTTCCACAGACCTCACTCCATCAATATGCACACATCCACAGGCCATAAATGGAAAGAAGCGGAGAAAGAACAGTGGACAGGAAGCATCAAGGGACATAGAGTCAATGCCATCATAGCTAAGAGGGCTCCTTCTTGCAGTACACTGTTGCAAATATTTATGGCTCAGCAGCTGAAGCCCAATGTTCTGATCTATGAATGAATATTTATTTATTTATTTATTTATTTTTATTTAAAATATTTCTTGGCCACCTTTCAGGGCAGACGCCCTCCCAAGGTGGCTTACAACAATAAAATACATAAGAACAATTAAGATATTAAAAGTGATAAAAATATAAAAATAAAAACAATAAAAGCCAACAATAAAACCAACAATGATGTTAACAGCAGCAACAGCAACAATAGCTGTCATATCAAGAGAAGGCCAAGGGAAAATAATATGTTTTCAAGGCCTTCTGAAAAGTCTGCAATGATGGAGCATGGTGGACCTCCGATGGGAGCTTGTTCCAAAGGTGTAGGGACACTGCAGAGAAGGCCCTCTCACATATGGTCACTCACCTGACTGCTCTCACAGGTGGGGAAATGAGAAGGGCCTCTCTTTCTGAACTTAAAGTGCAGGCAAGCTGACATGGGTGTAGGTGGTCGTTCAAGTAACTTGGTCCCAAACCTTTTAAGGCTTTAAAAGTCAAAACCAGCACTTTGAACTGGGCTCGGGAACACACCAGTAACCAGTGCAGCTGATGCAGTATAGGCGTTATTTGATCAAATCGCCTCACCCCCACCAATACTTGGGCTGCTGCATTCTGCACAAGCTGGAATTTCTGAACCATCTTCAAAGTCAGGAATACTGGTATTCCATTCTGCTCTTCTGGCTCCATGAGAGTCTTTATTGTAACAGCAGTTGGAAGGACAAAGAGGATGCAGCTTCCAGGAGGATTTGTTGGAAAACATCATGGGTGAAAAAGTTTAAACCAGGGTAAGGAACCTTTTTTGTCCGGATTCCATTCTGGGGAAACTTGGGGGTCACATTCCAGTGGTGGGCAGGGCCAGAGGCAAAAGTAGGTGGGGCTGGAAAAAGTAGGTGGGGATAGGGTAGGAAGCATGTCTACTCAGAAGCATGAGCAGCATGGCCACTCAGATGTAAGCAGGGTAAGCCTCTGCATGACTACTGCCCCATATGGAAATGCTTTTATCTCCAATTGGTAATAAGTGCATTCCCCTGCTAGGCACTAAGAAAGGGAGCCTTTTTCAGTGCTAAGCAGGGAAAAGTACTCAGCTGCTGATTGGCGGTAAGAGCTTTTCCCTCTGTGACAGAGAGGATGGGGCCAGAGAAAGAAGCTGCTGGGCCAGAGGTTCCCCTTCCCTGGGTTAAATCCCTCTGCTTCCATGCCACAGTCTTGATTCAGAAGTTTTTGAAAAAGAGGAGAATGCCAAGCCTGGGGTTCAAAGTCATGGTTAACATCACATCTAGTTTGACCCTTAGTTGTTGCTTTGGTAGCACAGAAAATGGAACACAGAGCCAATGCCTTGTTTTTGGATGTAGCAGTGTTTAATATGCAAGATGTAAGATTTTGGGTTGTACACAGATTCCATGTTCAAAGAAGAGGGGCTGCTGGGAGAATCAGGTTTACTCCGTAATTTCAGGGAGGAAATTCAAGCAATCAATTAATTAAGGTTACACACAGGCCACACGGCTGGTATGGTTTCAAGCTACAAAAAGACATCCTTCCAAGAACAAAGGAGTAAACAAAAACGCATGCTCCCTTTGGAAATAGTTCTTTCCCATGTCTTCATGTCCTTTCATGAGAAAGGGAAAGATGATCAACCACCATCAGACAAGCTGGCCTCTACCTTTATACAGTTGCCAGCTGGCTCTGAAAAAGCTAGCATTAAAGAGGCTATGCTGAACAAAGTTAATGAGATATTCAAATCTCGTATTACCTATGGGTACATAAATTTGGTCAAACTAATAACTTTAGCTAATCTGGATACTCTAAAATGGGCTCTTAATGCACACTATGTT